>NC_090287.1:49017972-51573805 GCF_037392515.1 Haliotis asinina
TATAATTTAACCAAAACAATTTAACTAAATTCATTTGAGGCTGCTAACATAAACTGTCTCATTGCTCTGAGGACACTGTACAGACAGTGTCAATGGTAGACATTAGTACACTGTCCCTCCAATTGATTCTTAAGGTTGAGGGTATATGGCAGTCTGTCTGAAATTGATGTCCTAATTGGAAGAGTAACGAACTTACATGAAACTGAAGTGATCGTAGGACAGATGACACACCAGGTGCTTGTCTTCATTTGACAGTGTAATTTGTTCATTAGATTTCCTTCTCATTTGCAACATTGACTGTATCATATAATCTAGCATACCTAAAATATTGATGAGATACTTATAAAAGTAATTAAAGTTGCAAGGCCATCTTTTATATTTTCATTTCACATTTTACTTTACAAAGGAAATCAATGCAGAAATAAACAGTTATTATCCTTTCTTCAAAGGAGTTGAGAAAATGTTAACATTTTTATCCAAAGAGACTGCAAGAAGAATCAGTCTAGCACCAACACATGCCAATTGATCAGTTACAGGCTATTGAAAATGATCTACATTCTAATTCTAGCTGAATATTTCAGTCAATTTACAAATTGATCATCAATTTATTAGAACACCAAGTCCATCTGTCAGGCTGTATTTTATCTGAATTCTAAACATTGATATATCATGCAATCTATTTGAGTTCACTTTAATGCCACTTATAAATAACAATATTTCCGATGTATAATGTATGCAACCTCTGAACTGTGTGTAAATCCAGAGTCACAGACATAGTAGTGATGATTTCATGATCTACGGGACAAGTGCTGGTCGACTGTAATGCGAGCAAGAAACCTGAAATGGTCACGTACTGGGGAGAGAGGGGATGGCATGCCAATATCCTTAATTTGACATGTTTTACCATTGCAAGTTTGCTAATCAAAATTCAAAAACATTCAATGAAACCATTAATTTTTTAAGGGCACTGGTGAGAAAATGGGCAATGAAAGACTGATAGTTTTTGGATGTAAGAAGTTTAACATGGTGAATACTGCACCTGTGAGTGGTATGAATGTTATGCTTTGAAGAAATCATCCAGTTACGCAAAGAAAGTTTGATCGTTTCTGAAATCTAAATGTGCCATGTACTGATTGTGAGTTGCTGTCACATCAACTTGAGTCAATTCAGATGTGAGAAAATATTGCAGTACTGGCTGGTCCCTGCATGGGTTAATCCCAGAATATCTGGCACTGTCCAACCTTATAGGAACCACGAATGTACACTGTTCAGTCTTACACGAACCATGAACTTCTGACCCTGTCCAGCCTTACACAAATCATGAACTCACACGGTTCAGCCTTACAGGAACCATGAACTTCTGACCCTGTCCAGCCTTACAGGAATCATGAATTCACTGTTCAGTATTACAGGAACCATGAACTTCTGACCCTGTCCAGCCTTACTTGAACCATGAACTTCTCACACTGCCCAAGGCTTACAGGAACCATGAACTTCTCACACTGTCCAATTCTTACACAAACCATGAACTTCACATCCTAACAGATGTGTGATACACACATACACAACTGTTTTATATATACTAGCCACATAAAGAAACTGTGCATTGTCAAAATATTATCCCACTTGATAAGTACAATATCAATGTCAAAGGTACATATGAACTGTAATGGAGGGATCAAGAGACCATGACAAGTTGGAAAATTTTCAATTGAAATGTCATCACAATGACGTCATGAGTCCACAAGCGCAACAGGGGTCAAATGATCCTGTCACAAGCTCAATAACGGGTATGTCCACCATCGGCATTGAGAACAGCAGTGCACGTACAATGCCTATCAAACGTGCAAGGAAGGTTTGCAGAATGTCATGCCAGATTCTCTCAAGTTCTATTGCAAGGTCAAGGATGTTATCTGGCGGATCAGGAAGATGGGTAGACGTCATTCCATCTCATCCCAAACATGCTCCATCGTGGAGAGATCTTGTGAATTTGCAGGTCAAGGCAGTAAGTCAATGTTGTGGTACAAGACATCCATAGCAAACCTTGTCGTATGAGGGCGGGCATTGTCCTGTTGGAATGTTAATCCAGGGCCATATAGTTGCAGAAAAGGAATTGCCACAGGTCAAAGAATCTGATCCCTGTAGCCTGCACCAGTTAAGTTGCCCTGAGCAATCACCAAGGAGTTCTTTGGCATGCTGTTATTCCACCCCAAATCATCACGGCACCACCACCATGGGTTCCTTCCAAGACACAGGCCTGTGCATAAGGTTCTTCCACATGTCTATAGGCACATTGATGTCCATAACTATGGGGAATGTTAAACCTGGACTCATCTGTAAAAACAACATTTCTGCACCAAAACAAGGGTCTGTGGACATGATTTCGGCACCACATTCGGTAAGCTTGTCAATGACTTTGAGTCAGAATAGGTCGTATGGCGGGACGTCTTGGTCTGATCCCATGATGGCCTAAACATTGTCAAACTGTGTTAGGGTGAATATGGTGAAGTCCTGGGGTGGAAAGTGGAAACGTGTAACCACTTGTCGTTGAGAAATTCTCTCACGGACCATCACAGTGGCTTCATGACTTTGTGCAGATGTTAGCCTTGGCATACTATCCGTTTCAATAGCCATTTAATTTTTTGAACAATCACAAGGGTAGGGGTTGAGCTTTCCAAAGTGACAGCATTGTGTGGCGTTCGTTTGCTCTGTTTCTCCTTACTAGAATGCATGTGCAACAAGATATTGCATGTCTCAAGGATGAAACCACCGATGTCACAGAATGTGGTACGTGCATGCATGCTGGATACATGTCACTAATCTAGTTTAAATCTTTTTGTGTCTACACATCTTTGATCAATTTAGATTTTAATTTTTTGTATACACAGTTTCTTTCTGTGGCTAGTATATTTAAAAAAATGCCATTCTATAACAGAATTCAGACAGTTATCACTCATTGACCACATCTAAAGAATTTCTAAAATACATGATTCTGAGAGACCAGACCAAATTCTTAACAATGATTTAAGACAAATGATATATGAAATATTAGAGAATGACAAAATGAAAATACCAAAAAAAATGATTTCATATAAGAAATTTAATTCCAGTTAAACAGAACCTAAGGGCATGGTTTTATGACAAATGAACTAATCAGTTTAGTACTTGAAGGTATCCAAGGTATACATAACATCAGTACATGAAGCCTGCAGCTAAACATTGTAAACTCCTGCGCGCACAAACTTCCTCACTTGTTTGTGTATATATAGCACATTGTGGGGGCAGAGTCATCATCCTCAGGTCTCAAATAGCCCCTCTAACTACTAAGGCACTAACTAGATTTGAACCCTGTCTGTATGGTACATCAGTGTTGTAGGGATTCTTGATGTCTGTCTGTGTAGGAAGGCCTGGTTGAGACACATATGGACACAAGGCAAAAGCAAGTGCAGCTAATAGGTTTACAGCTATTATGATACTGACTGCCTAACAGACAGATTGTATATGCATGAGAATGTCAAGGGAGAATTGTTGGATTTTCATTATAAAAATACAGACACTTTATAAGGTCAGTGAGGTCCATCTTTGACAAAATAAAAAACAAAAAAAACAACAGTGTATGCTTACTTTTACCAAATGGAAGCTTTTAGTTATGTTTTTGGCTGTAGCATACTGCATATATATCATGAACTACCACTTGATGGATACTGGGACACCAGAGAGAGGTAGGGGAATGTCCCAGTGACTTGAGTTGCTCCTCAGTTATGCCCCTTAGAATTGCCAGGATTTCATGGCTATGGGTTCATATTTCAGATCTTGCTAAAGTAATGATCCTTATAAGTAAGAGAATTGAATCAGATATGACTTTTCCCAAACGATTTGAGCATATCTTCCAAATGGCGAATAAGCAAGTTCATGGATCTTCAGGTAGAGTATCTGTCAGCTTGTATTTTTTTTTCAAAACACAGCATTCTCAATATTCAAGATATATGATTGCAGTCTGTAAAAAGTAAAGTCTGGACCAGACAAACCAGTGAGTGACATCATGAGCATGATCAGTGCCACTAGGACACACTGACATACATGAAACAAGCAGCAAGTTTGACCACCTGACATGGTTAATCACATGGGTTTCTGAAGACCAATTCAAAACCAGACTTTCAGGTGGTCAGTTTGTTACCACATACATGACCAAGCGCTGGTTAGTAATTACCCAGGTCATATGTTCCAAAATATTTTGAAAAATCCAAGTGAGAATAGCCTTCAAAAAGAGGAAAATAAAAGAAATGACTCTTAATTAAAGCAGAGTTAAAAAGAACTAAAAACGGAGCTCCATTTTCAAATCAATAACCAGGAAGCGCATTTTGTAAGAGGTAAATATTAAAAATGTGACTTCTAAATGATGCACCAGCTGAAAAAATGTCAAAATTAATAAGCTATTAAAAGCTGCATGAGATAAAAAACACATATGACTCAATTACCAGAAAGAGCTTCTTCAGCTTGAAGGAATGCAGCCTTATCTGACATAACTAAAATTTTGCCACTTTTCTGAATGCAAGACACTGAAATGGGCAATACAATCCTGCATAGGTTCACAAAGCAAACAATGAGGCACTGTTCCCTCTAATGGTGAAATGTCCAGCTGTAGGTGGGTGGTATCAAACTTCCAGCGTGATGAGCCATATGACACCTAACCCTTATGAAAGCTATCATGTGGAAAGTTGGAGATGTACAGCAGTCAAATAACACTACAACAACTTCTGTGTTGAAAACCTGAAATCCTGATTTGATCTTGCATGTTTGTCACCTTGCTGAAAGCCACAACCACGGGTACTTACAGCATCACCAAGCCAGTATCAGAGCAAATCTGATCTGAGAAATCGTGGCTCTCCTGGTTATGAGCTTCCTGACAACAGACAGCTTAAGTTTGTTATTTATAAAATATTGCTATGTTATTTTTTTTTACCGACAAAAACATCCTTAAAACTAGGGGTCACTATGAGGGTGACACAACTATTGAGGGTGACACAACTATTGAGGTAGTGATAGTCTGTTGCAACATGTGATCATTGCAATAGCTTTTATCTTCTTAAATTGCCTCAGTTGAATGTCTAGTTTATATGACATAAATATAAGTTGAAGTAGTTTCAGTCTAAATCTCTTTTAATAACTGACAATGGACTTGAGGTCCAGATCAAATATGCAGGTACAACATAAACCAACTGAAGCTGAAAGTCTGCATCCAAACAATAAAAAAGTACTAAACAACATGAATATTAAATAAAAATAAAAAACCATGCAAATACCCATATGGATTGAGAATGTATCAACGGAAGTCAGTTATTAAACTATCGGTAGTCACAGCTACTATTAATGCATTGATATTTTTTTTTGTTTCAGTTAATTGCTATCAGATACTCAACTATTATTGCAATCCATTGACAGTTCAATGCATAGTTACAGCCCTAATTAAAGCCATTAGAACAAACATTTGAGTTATGCTCAATTAGATATCCAGTGGTTTCTCGGGTGAAATTTTACTGAAATGAAATGCTGATTGACTGAAACATCACTTGAACTAAGTGAGCTAAAAGTACAATCACTGTGAGATCTAATTGATAAAAGTTCTTCTCTCAGCTACAAAATGCCATGGGCATAGATCAGCAACCACCATTTATCCCAGGGTCAATATGAAGAATCTCTTCAAGTACATCCACATGTCACTTCTCACAAGAAGGCTAATCTATCCCCCAACTGTCCACCGTGAGTGAACAAACTGCAGAATGATCGCTGTCAGACAGGTGAACTCACATGGGGACTTACAATTTGAGAATGACCAGCAGCATGGCAAGTGTTCCCCTCCATTACTGACATTATATGCCAGGCCCACACAGGGACAATGTATGACAGGTGAGACCTACACAAAGACTGGCATACTGTTGCTGACAATGTATGACAGGTGAGACCTACACAAAGACTGGCATACTGCTGTTGACAATGTATGACAGGTGAGACCTACACAAGGACTGGCATACTGCTGCTGACAATGTATGACAGGTGAGACCTACACAAGGACTGGCATACTGCTGCTGACAATGTATGACAGGTGAGACCTACACAAAGACTGGCATACTGCTGCTGACAATGTATGACAGGTGAGGCCCACACAAGGACTGGCATACTGCTGCTGACAATGTATGACAGGTGAGACCTACACAAAGACTGGCATACTGCTGCTGACAATGTATGACAGGTGAGACCTACACAAAGACTGGCATACTGCTGCTGACAATGTATGACAGGTGAGGCCCACACAAGGACTGGCATACTGCTGCTGACAATGTATGACAGGTGAGACCTACACAAAGACTGGCATACTGCTGCTGACAATGTATGACAGGTGAGACCTATACAAGGACTGGCATACTGCTGTTGACAATGAATGACAGGTGAGACCTACACAAGGACTGGCATACTGCTGCTGACAATGTATGACAGGTGAGGCCCACAGAAGGGCTGGCGTAACACTACAGACAATGTGTGAAAAGTGATAGGATTGTAAGGCTTTTTAAATTTACAGATAAATAAACAAAGCATTTTCAAATTTTTTTGTTTGTTTTGTTCTTTTCTGAGGAAAATTGCTACATGTGAACTGACAATAATATATATATTTGGTACCAAACTGACTGGACAGAAACTGGAACTGTAATTAAATGGCGATAAATGTCATTGTGCACCAACTGGAAATACCACACTTGCAACAATGAAACAATTATATCACCATGCAACAGGGGATAAACAGCATCTACCGTAGTGGCTTTGCATAATCTAGGTAGACAAGCATTAATGCTTGTGTTCACTTTCCATACTAACTGACAAGGACTTGAAAACAGAAGATGTTTTGTTAACAGGGTACACTATTTTCTCAGTACACAATTGTGCTGAGGGGAGTGAGTGAGTAAGTTTTGTTTTATGCCACACTCAGCAATATGACAGCCATATGGTGGCAGTCTGTAAATAATCGAGTCTGGACCAGACAATCCAGTGATCAACAGCATAAGTATCGATCTGCGCAATTGGGAACTGATGATATGTGCCAACCAAGTCAGCGAGCCTGACCACCCGATCCATTAGGCACCTCTTACGACAAGCACAGTCGCCTTTTATGGCAAGCATGGGTTTCTGAAGGCCTATTCTACCCTGGACCTTCACAGATCAAATGAGTGAGTGAGTTAGGTTTTGCACCACTTTTAGCAATATTTCAGCAAGAAATTGCACACCAGAAATGAACTTTGTATCCATATGAAAAGTAAACCTGGGCCTTCAATGTGATGAGCAAATGTTTTCACCACAAAGCTACCCCATTGCCCTGTAGAAGGAATGACAACAGTCATGCCATGATTGAAGTCTGAAGAGTTTAGCATGATACAGACACAGCTGTCAGTGGGTAACACTGGAAATAACCTGTCAACAGATCTGTACTGGAGTCTAGTTTATATTGTTGTTACTGTAAAAGGCAGAGCTCATTTGTATAATGTTCTGTGAGTGAGTTTGGTTTTACACTGCTTTTAGCAATATCCCAGTAATATTTCAGTGAAAGACACCAGACATGGGCTTCACACATTGTACAGATGTGCAGAATTTAATCTTTGACGTGATGACTGAATGCTTTCACCACTACACTACTAAAATGCTACTTATCACCATTTAACATTTCAGTACTGTTTGCATTAATTTTTAGAGTCCAAGTGTTAACTGATCTGGAGAATACATTAACTAACAATCAAAAGCATTTCTGTGACAGCAAGATTACCACAACAGGTGCCTTGAAAATAAATTCATTGAAGAGCATATATCATAAATGCAATACATTTTTTCATAAAAGACATTTGTACATTTGATAAGTATCTGTTAGCAAGCATTTTCTATCAATCAAACAAAAGGAGACCCCTACTTCAGGAAAAACTATAGTTCAGTCACATCCTATTTCTTGACAAAATTGAACAAGATCCTTTAGATTACATCATTGCCAGAAGATTTGTGAGGAAACGTGTGGAGTTCTGATATCTATTTCAAGCAAGGTTCATGAGAAATTACTCGTGGTAATCTTAATTACGTCACATAAAGCAATGCTTTGCAGAAGAATTTAAATAGTAAATCATCTTGGAAAAATAATTTCAAGCACAAATTTCACATACACCCTCTTCATTTATATAGTTTCGTCCTGCATGCAATACGCAAACCAATCTTTATTATTTTTAAATTGCATATTCCGTTTGACTTTTCATTTGTTTGCATAAATGCCCCTGAGCAACCCATTTTGGGAAATAAGTCACACATCACTAAGAATGTAAATAGAAATAATGTGCTGAAAAAGACACATTCTTTATGAAGAAAGATGGTCATGTAGAGTACATCTTTTGTCATGAAACTAATTTGTGATGTAATTTAATATTTGATTCAGTTCAAAGACACAACAGTGTTAGAAAAACTTTTAATAGGTGACAGTCTATAAATGCTTTATTGATTTGCATATTTGGAAAATCTGTAAATGCCTTGATGTTGTATTCTTTCCTACATATTATTAATTCCTCCATGTTTTACTTTAGCATGGATAAAGATATGAGCAGCGACCCCATGGGGTTATTTTCCCCCTATGTTAACATGGGATTACAACTTGGTTTTACCGATGACACCAATGCATTCATGTAACTTTATTTCAAATTGCAAACAATAATTTCATTACATGTCACAGTTGTATATAATGCTTTCAATTTCTTTGAGTGGCATTTTAGAAGTTGGGGAGTACAAGATCTACAAACTTTATGGATAACAACTTCTTCCCTCTACTGGGTGTTATCCAGTGTGACACAATAACTACGTTCAGTTCCAGACACGCTACATATAAAACACATCTGAATATCCTGATTGACTTAAGACATTTATGTTTCAACTGAATTACTTTTAATTGCTGGTTAGGCCATGCCAATTTTATTACTTGCTTTTCTTGTGATTTCTTAATTTCTAGAGGAATCAGGGAAAGATATTACACTAAAATCACCAGTCCAAGTAATATCTACCCATAAATATGAAAAGTAATTTACATCTGGCAGTTTATAAAGTGTATATGGTGGAAAAAACAATGAAACAAAACATTTCTTGCATGCATATGTTTTTGTCAATAAAAAGATACAGATTGTATTGTTTTAGCAGGGAATATCAAATTTCATTTATTTTTCTTATTCTTGCTAAAATATGGCTGGTGGATCTGCAAAAAAAAAAAAAAAATTGGTGTGGCCTTATTGTTAGTTGAAAATACTCACTAAATCTGAGTGAAGGGAGTCAGAATATATTGAAGGTGAATAGGAATGACAATATTTTTAAACACTTAAAAGCTAAACAAATTCACAGGAGTCAATCATGATATTTTTGTGTTTAAAATCACTTTTTCATAGATTGTTTATAAAAAATCAGTTCATGACAAGAATTTGGTTATACTCATAAACATCTTCCTCGTTATGGGTGAAACCAGACAGCATTATAGCCACCTCAATGGCTACGATCCCTGGATGGCTAACGGCAATATTAGCAGAATATTTTCCCTCTGTTTCCGCCATTATGGCCAATGAGAGTCATCACTGCAGAAAAACATATAATATGTCAAAATACAGGAAATTAGAGTCCGCCAACAGCCAGAGTGTGACCTTCCTCTACAAAGGCGACCTTTAGTGCTTGCTCGTTGCTCGCAGACACATACCACTCATTAAGTGAAATGTACAATTGTCGATTTCGCAACTACATCCTACAGTCCTCAGAGGCATGGTAAATATGATAAGTAAAGACGCAATATGACCTTAATCATAGATGATCCTTTGAAATATACAATCAGAGCTGGATGTCATCTGACCAGTACTATTGTGACAAGTATGTCATTTCCTATATCTGGTTGTTAAGTACTGTAGACAAACACCACTTGGGGAGCAGAAGATCGAACATATATTGACTAAACCATGACATTCCAGGGTAATTTGTGTTGACTAATTATGATGAAAAAGGAAATTTCAAGCCACCGATCTCAAAAGAGAGAATTAATATGATGACCTGCTCCCATGAAGGATCTTGGACAGGAAGAGTCTTGTTTTCACCAAACTCGTTTCATGGTAAGAATTAAGACTCACAACATACATCTATGTCAAAGATTTGTACATCTATATATATCATGTGTCATTGTTAGCCAAAAATATCACTGAAAGTCATTGGTAGATGGAACTTTTTTTTCAACCTTCATGGAAAGAAATGTATTTACCTCACCGACGAGGATACAGGTTTAAAAGAAAACCATTTGTGTAAATATATAGAGTTACTTAGAATGGACCATTGAGACAATGATTGCTGTTGGATGTTCTTAATGTTAATTACATGTTGTTGGTGCCATAGGGGCACGTAACACATTTTTGTATGGATACTGATAAGGTATACAGCATTGATTTAATCATATCAGTGTTGTTTCCATTACATTTCACACTTAGCTGTGGTATTCATTAGTATGCTAGTCCCTCAATCTTTACATTGGACATTTGTCATCTGAGAAGAAACGAAAACCTAAACATGCTGTGAAAAACCTCTGTGTGAAGACAATAGGAGCTACCAAAGAGGATTGTCACCATGGAGGTTAATTTGAATTAATTCAGGGTAATTCAGTCTCTGTATATTCAAAACAGGTGGAGATATGACATGGGATGTGGAAATGATTAGGGGAAATTGATTGGGGTTAGATGAAAATCCATCTGGATGGGGGCAGACACAGGGTTTTGGGAGAAGGAAAATCATTGTGGAGATAAGGTTGAGATAGAGAATCAAGGCTGTGGAGATGAGGGTGGAGAAGAATGAGGGTTGTGGAGATGAGGATGGAAGAGAATCAGGGTTTTGGAGATGAGGGTGGAGGAAAATCAGGGTTGTGGAAATGAGGATTGAGGAGAATTATGGTTCTGAAGATCAAGGTGGAGGAGAATCAAGGTTGTGGAGATGAGGATGGAGGAGAATCAGAATTTCTGGAGATGAGGGTGGAAGAAAATCAGGGTTGTGGATATGAATGTGGAGAAGAATCAGGGTTGAGGAGATGAGGGATATGAGGGTGGAGGAGAAACAGGTTTGTGGACATGAAGGGAAGAGAATCTGGGCTGTGGAGATGAGGGTGGAGGAGAATCAGGGCTGTGGAGATAAAGGTGGAGGAGAAACAGGTTTGTGGAAATGAAGGTGAAGGAGAAACAGGTTTGTGCTGATGAAGATGGAGGAGAAACAGGTTTGTGGTGATGAAGGTGGAGGAGAAACAGGTTTGTGCTGATGAAGGTGCAGGAGAAAGTTTTGTGGAGGTGAAAGTGGAGGAGAATCTGGGCTGTGGAGATAAAGGTGGAGGAGAAACAGGTTTGTGGTGATGAAGGTGAAAAAGAAACAGGTTCGTGCTGATTAAGGCAGGGGGGAAATCAGTTTTGTGGAGGTGAAGGTGGAGGAGAATTGGGGTTGTGAAGATGAGGGTGGAGAAGAATCAGGGCTGTGGAGATGAAGGTGGAGAAGAATCAGGGCTGTGGAGATGAAGGTGGAGAAGAATCAGGACTGTGGAGATGAAGGTGGAGAAGAATCAGGGCTGTGGAGATGAAGGTGGGGAAGAATCAGGGCTGTGGAGATGAAGGTGGAGAAGAATCAGGACTGTGGAGATGAAGGTGGAGAAGAATCAGGGCTGTGGAGATGAAGGTGGAGAAGAATCAGGACTGTGGAGATGAAGGTGGAGAAGAATCAGGGCTGTGGAGATGAAGGTGGAGAAGAATCAGGGCTGTGGAGATGAAGGTGGAGAAGAATCAGGGCTATGGAGATGAAGGTGGAGAAGAATCAGGGCTGTGGAGATGAAGGTGGAGAAGAATCAGAGCTGTGGAGATGAAGGTGGAGAAGAATCAGGACTGTGGAGATGAAGGTGCAGAAGAATCAGGGCTGTGGAGATGAAGGTGGAAAAGATGAGGATGGGAATGTAATTATGTTTTTGCACACTCACTGATATCAACAAGAAATGTTAACATCATAATTAAACAAACAATGAATCTATAAGCATTAGCTCTTTAATTATATAAATGTGTCTTCAAAGCACAGCTTCATTCAAAAAAATATTACAGCACTAAAAGTCTATTTACCTAATGGGTAATTCAGTTCTTTTCAGCACCAATCTTTTAAGATCAAGCCAGCAAAGAAAAGGAAGCTGTTAAAATGCTTTCTGTTAATTAGAATACCCCAGAGCAAACATGACCTTAAAAGGAATTTATTTAACAAAACAAGAATTAATTAAACCCTCAACTATCAATCCTGCAATTTATTCCTTTAATCCAATGTCAAATAAAAGCATTAAAATCAAATTGTTGGAAATCCTGACAGATTGATAAAGAACAGGTACACAAGAAAAAAGGATGTCCTTCCATCACTGCCAGCAATGGAAGTAGAAAGCCATCACCATACACTCCCAGCTTAGACATACAGTAAATATTATCAGTGTCTAATTTTTCACTCTAGTCAAACAGGAGAACTGATAACTTTGCCTGTTCAAATAAGCAAGAGTAACCTGGATTGTGTAAAGAACACTATAGATAATTATTACACTCTGTATGCTCTTGGCTCCAGTGCTTCACCTCAGCAAAATGGCATTCTGGCCTTTGAATAATTTCAAATTGACAGCTACATGACAATAAATATGCTGTAGCACCAGAAATGTTGCCTAAATCTGATTTCCGGCTCTTTTCAGAGAATCAAACAGAACCAATTGGTAAATGACCAAGATTGGCGCCTGAATCAATTTTCCTTTACATCTTAAGCAAAGTTTCTGCTTGATTATTGTAGCGATTATTGAAAGTGGACGAAGGTGACTGCAAGTCCAGCAAATGTTTGATGTGAAAGCTGCTAGGGTTAATGTGCATATATGACTCTAAATTAAGCTTGAATAGGGTGCCATTTTACAAATACACCTTGTTATAATGTGTGCATTTATTGACCAACTGACCATATGATATGGTTAAGTGTCTGAATGAAACTAATTATACCTTCTTGGAAGCACGGCACTGACAAATGGATGACCATTTCAGCAACCAAGCTGTTCTTCTGAACACATTCAGGCTCCTTCAATCCTGTTAAATGTTCTGCTGGTTCTCAGGATCAGAACGCCAAGCGGTAACAGGAAAAATTCGAATATACTTAAGATATAATCATATCCAAAATATATCTCCAAAATACACTTCCTCAAAAGAAAATGATTGAAAAGGCAAAATATCATATTTTCAGTGCATATTCACTTTTGCCAAACTGAAAGTAGGCATCTCTGTAAATCTCAAATAACATTTGTCAGACCCTGAATTGATCCACAATTATCAAAGTTAACAAATTAATCCCTAACAAAAATAAGCACTTAAAAATATTGGACTGTTTTAACTTGATTTATATCTTGGATTGCAGAGAGAAACATTAAGTAAAAATCTCTATTCCTCATTCTGACCTGATTTCCGAGTTTACGTAGGGTTACAATACAGCCTAAAATACAAAAAGGATTTACACAATGAAGTCCAATAATATGTTGGCCGGGCCCCCTGCATTAGGAACGCTTACATGAAATGTTACTCAACAGCAAGTGACTCGGGTCAATAGTGGTGCTTCTGTTATTTGGGCAGACAATTTACAATCTGGACAGACAGGCTGATGAGGTGTGAGGAATGGTTCAAAAAGTCATATATGTCTCTTTATTCTTTTATGCATCAATAACTAATAAAAGTATCTGCACATATGAAATAGTGACATTGAAAATTGCCTTTTCAAAAGACACATTAAGCTGAATATGTGAGTTTATAAGGATCAAACAGTCACTTTGATCAGTATTATAGTTTCATGGAACAGAGCATTATAGCAGCTTGATGTGGGAACATGCAGTGATAAAACCTATCAGCTGTTTGTTGCTGAAATTATTCTGAGTGAATCCGGGAATAAATCCCATGGTCAGTTTGAGGATTCAAACATATATTGTGACTTTTAGGGATTTCACCACTTATGCTTCAGTGAGTGTTCAGTTCAGTGAGCCAACAAGTTTGAATTGATGATTGTTTTCATCAGTATAACCACATTCTGTGTATGTGAATATCCAGGACCCATTTGCCAACATAGCTTCTGATTCCAATGACAATGTTTAAAACAGACATCCCTTTGAGTTACACTGAACTTTTTTCTACTGAAACTTTCCAGCAGTTATTTTGACTTTTTGCTGATCAATATTCCTGAAAGTCCAACCTATGCTATTCACATTTCAAAACTTTCAAGAGGCAATCAAGCTGGCCCTTTGTTTCAAAGAGAGCCATGCAACACTTGCTAAAATGCTATCGGAACAGGTAAGCATTTAAACCCTTAGTATATTTTCAGTTCTTTTATAGTAGACATGCCTAGTGCATTTCAAAATTTGATGCATCAGTGGTTAAACAGGATGTCAGATGCAGTTCCCCATGTTTGACATGTTCCTAATGTTTGCTGTTTGTTCAGAAGAATATTCAACTTGTTTGCATTTACTGTACATAACAGTGGTAGGACAGGACAGATTCAGCATTTTGCCAGCACATGGCATCATCTCTTAGCGTATTGCTTATTGTCACAACAGAACAATGGATTCTGTGTGCAATAGATATTTCTCATGATAATGGTATGTTATTTTGTTATTTGTACAGCTGAATAGTTTTCTCAGACTAATGCATGTATATCAACAAGGACCTCTTACAGTATTCCGGCTACACTCCACATCTGATTTGATTCAAACATCAACTGAGGCACAATTTTAGTCGCTAGGAGTGTATGTTGGTGGCTTTCTGCTTTGCTGGTATATGTCAAACATGTATTTAAAGGAAGCATTTGCTGGGTTCTTATTGAGAGAAAGTGTGAGAGAAAGTATGAGTCAGTAATGAGAGTGTGTTTGTAATAGGAGCTAACTTGTCACTTTGAGAGACATACATAGGTAAACAGAGGATTACTTTTGTTAAAGTATAATACAAGATGATCCAACTTCATAAGATGCATCAGACAGATAACGAAAAATGATATATGCAGAACTCATTAAACTTAACTCTACTCATATTAAACAGACTTAACAGAATAAACAGAACAGGCACAGAAGACACTCCAATGAAACCTTCTTTTACCACTGTATGACAATGAGATCATGCATATTAGTATTTATGTAATCACAAAGATTTTTACTTTTTTCATAAAGGAAGAGAATGTGTTGATCAAAATGGTTTCTATTTTCCTCCAGTTGTTTTAAGTCATGAAGATGATTCAATCATCAAATGCTTCTTGTAAACACATTCAGAAGAACATCCAATGATATTTTGTAAACCATGCTGGTTTGAGGATGAGTAATGAGAGTATCAATGAATCAATCATTCATTGTGAAGATGATTATGAGTCACAACATAAGACATCAAGCCGTTTGTCTCTTCCCTCCAGTGGTATTCACAGACACAGACAGGCTCCCATTACAACCCTTCCTTGACACTGGCTAGGTACAGTTACTTCTTTCATCTTGTAGCAGGCTAACAGTTCTTGTCACACAGTCAGGCAACATTCTCTAGCATCATGGTTTTCATCCATTCTCAAACACATCAATGGGTGAGTCGTGTAGCCAACTATTTTCTAGTTAGCTTTATGGGTCACTTAGTTATATTCCAACTATATGCTGATGGTCTGTAAATAACTGAAACCAGACAATTCAGTGATCAACAGCATGAACATCAATCTGTGCAAATGGGCTATGATGACAGGTCAACCATGTCAAGAAGTATCTGATCCCCTTAGTCACCTTTTATGAGAATCTCAGTGTCCATGCAGTAGAAAACAAAATTATGAGTTTTGACACAGGAGCTATTTCTCCATATCCCAAAGTTCCCCCGAGAGATTTGTTCTTAAATCCCCAAATATCATGGCTGAATTAACATGTTAAAATGATAAGAAATCTGCATCAAGTCCCACTTGACTTTTCTCCTTCTGCCTACAGGTTTGGTGTAACCATGGGTCAAGGTCAAGGTCAGAGAGTCACATCTGCAAAATGCTTCATGAAGGCCACTTCCACTGGTCTTCTTGATTGGCATTTAGGGGATATGACTACTGCCCAAATATCCCATTTGACAAGAAACTACAGTACAGAATGACAAACTAATGAATAAATTAGCAATTACTCTTTACCCTGGTAAATTACTATTCAAACAATCAGTCCTGTATCTAACAAAATGTCACATTTGCATGGTCAGTTTGTTTGTAACAGTGTACAATCCTCAAGTAATGGTCACTTGTTTACAGACCTGAAAAAGTCAAATAAATATGTTTACTTTTGTATCTGTTATTACAAAATGATTCTTATCAAACTATAGATACAGATTTAATATACCACAAAAAAACAGCACACGGTATTGACCCATATGGATCTATAGTCCTTATGTCCTCATCTCTTGTTTTGTTTCCATAGTAATAATGCACAGCTATATGTATCATTAAAAAAGTAGGAAATATTGGATTTACAAGATTGATAAAATGAAAATGATGAAGCCAAAGATGAAACAGGTGATGAAGAGAAATTAAGGGGAAAATGTTTACACCAGTCCACGGAAATTGCTCCGCATCAGTGCCCCTTTAAGGGGAAAATGTGAGAGTTCATTCCATTTATTGGGAAATGTTTAATTGGTATGGATATATATTACTTGTTCTTATATGCTCTGGCATTGAGGCAGCATTTCACATTTCACAGCATTAGCACAAAAATGTTCACATCAGAATGATTGTAATATATCTGCAGAAGGAGTCACCTGGAGAACTGATTTTAAGAGTTGGATTCTACCACTGTTACAAATCATTGGTGAAACATCAATTATGTTCTGTGATAACAGTCCCAATGTTCTTATGCTCTCGTCACTGTATATCAACAAACTTCAAACAGCAGTGATAACCTAAAAGGTTGAAAAGCCTCCAAGGATGCATGGGAGCATTTGTAGGTCAGACAATAATTCAAATTAATGCCTTGTTACCACAATTCCTGCAATTGGTTTAGGAGTCAACATTCATCAATATGGTAAGCTGATGTCCTTTCAAGCAAATCTGGAGGAATTCTGGTCAAAGAGTGCCCAATATCCCTTGGTCAGCTGACATGATGAGACGCTGGATGTTACACAGACTTCAATGGGATCAAGAAATATCCATTAGTATGTGCGACAACATTTGTGTTTCAAACTGTTGGCTAGCTCATGTTGCAAGTCCAGGGGGACCCAGGATTGCTTGGTCACAAGAAAAACCCATTGTCAAGACAAATGAGTAGCGGCGCCAACTTCTAACAATGTTCTGGTTTTCCTTCTGAAATTAATGCAAATGGTTTCATAACTCGAAAAACTGTTTATCAAGCTTGTAGTAGAAAAATATGTCTGGCACATTGAAACCACTAAGGTGCAGTTATAATGGGATGGCTTACATTCCAGCGCAAGTTAATCAGTCCCGAAAAATGATGGGTATATCACGTCATAGGACTGGGTGAATTGTGGCTTTCGTGTATAAATGGCACAAAGCTGACATGCAAGACTGCTGGTTCTATACTGCTTTAGGGAGCAGTGATTTGTTGCAAGGAAGAGGGGCAGAGCAAACTGAGTCAGGATTAAGGGCGGTCCACGAAAAAGTATGACAACATATTACAGGTGGAAAAAGAGGACTAAAAGAAACATAGAAAAGCATGAAAACATCATCCAAAAAACAGAACTTTAACACATGATTGATCCCTTAGTTCCCTTTAAACTGTTTCTTTACGATACCATATTTGTTTTAATTAGAAAATGTCAGAAATGATCTGTAACTTTCCATATCATACAGAACCCTAAACAAAACCCTGGTGGAGCAGATCCACAACCAGTATACACAAACAGTCTTGAAAGCAAAGAGTTTCTTGACATTGGGCGTCAGCATCAGTCACCATCATTTTTTCCCCTGCATTACATAACCTGCAAAACAAATGTTTCCTTGATTTGAAAAAAAAACACCTAACAATGATGAACTTGTTTTTTTTCAACCAATTGAGCAACATAAAAATATCCAATAAATTTTTAAATGAAAGGGAAGCAACTCACTCGTAATAGTCATATGCCATCAGCAGGAGGGTAAGTAAGTTTAATGGATGACTGCAGTGTCTCTGCCAATCACGTAACTTCTTGTTGTAGTTTCGCTTTTGCAATGAAAAAAAATAGTTGTAGAGGCGAATTGTAGTTTGTGAATAAGGTTTTATTGGCAAATACAGTTTTTCACAAAGTCAACAAACTGCTGTAGTTTGAAGGTTACAAAACAGAAATGAGAAATTTACTTAGTGGCACTGTTGGTGATTAGTCATGTCACGGCCATATCCAAAGTCACTGTTACATTACCTCCAAGATCTAACAGTTAATCAGTGAAATAAGACCTAAGAATATAACTCTCCATTTTTTCTGTTGAAACTAAATCTGAAAATATTTCTGAATCACCTTCAGCTCATTTCAGTAGAATATTTGTGAGTCCTAGCAACTTCAGCAGAGTTTCAGAAGAATATTTCTGAGGTCACTGTACCTTCAGCTCATTTTCAGAAGAATACTTCCAAGGTGGAGGTCATATGTGAGGATTTTTGTGTGAAAACCTTTTGGACATATTAATTAATATTTGATGAATTCTTAAATGGCCTTGTGACAGACCAGTGTCAGAAGGAACCATGTCATGATTATATGGATTTAACTGGACATAAGTATATAGCTATGCATGCACACGCACAATGTCTGGGGTCAGAGGTTAAATCATTACAAACATAACACATCACAGAGGTCACATGATGGTTTCCTAGATACAAAATATCTTCCATACCACTTCATCCTGCTTTCTAGATGATTGTTTGAAGAATATATACAACTGAAAATATGAAAATTAACAAGTATTAATGGAAGTTAAGATGCTAACACACTTACAAATGCATGAGAAGGTTGCATAAGCCAGGCTTATCAAGCTGAAAATAAAAACACATCCATAAAATATTGCTAGAATGTTCTGCTGCTCACAGCATTTTCAGAACAAAATAATGAAAATGCTCAAACTACTGGGACATTCGGTGAGAGTGTGTATAGAGATGTTACAAGACTAAAACTAACTGTTGCATACTCACCCACTGCAGCAATCCTGTGGCTATGCTGACATCACAGAACATTGTTTAGCTGATATATTTTGTTCATTATCTTGCATGACAATTTTGCACATGACATCATAGGGTATGATAATGAGTTGCATTTTTTACAGTGCTTAATTCTAAAGTTAGAACAATAATGATTAACATACTTGTTGCACTTTCATGCACTGCCAGATGTATACCCTTCAAAAAAATTTGGGGGATCTTCATTTAACACTAAAAATACTTAGAAGATTTATTGGAGTCAATGAATGTTGATATATCATTGAATGTTTTGAGAGTGCATCACAATTTGAACTTCCTAACAACCATAGTTATTTGGAATGTAGTCCCTTTTGAAAGATGATTGGTGTATGGCATGTAATTTGCATGTATATGATTTTAAAACAAACGACTAGAAACAAACACTAACAAATGTGTGATGCAAGATGACCATCAAAATTAACGTTCTAAGTGATTTCTTGGCCTTCTTTAAGAAACGTCATAATCAAGAATGGGACCCCATGCAAGTGTATGGAGGTGGTAGTGCATTGTGCAAGTGCATATCATACGTTGTCTTTATGGGTGGTAATAGTGGGAAATGGTGGTGCATTCATAAGGTGTCTGTCCTTGAAACATTTGTTAATGTTTACACTTCCTATCCAAATTGAAAGTTCATTATCCCCTACTTTTTGTTAAGAGTATATTAATTACATATGGAAAAGTCTGATGAGGTTTGAACAGTTCTTCATCATAAAATAAATATCTTCGTGGATCCATGGCTGATGCAAACAACAGTTTCTCTCTCAAGAAAAGCATACATTATCCATTTAGATCATTCTATAAAACCACAATATCAACATTTTCTATATATCAGGGCTTTTCACCCTCTTCAATCTCGTCAATTTCGTTAAAATATTTACAAAATATGAAAAAAGGTTTGTCTGACCGGAACTGGATCTAATAATGTATTCATTAGCCATATTCAGGATATTATGAATCTTTGTTTCAGGAAACTTTTTCAAGTATCCTTTCTCGTGACAACACAATGATATATTTTCTTTTATTATTGTTTTATGGCAATGAAGAACTCACATGCTTAAACCCTAAAAATATGGGAAGTGTTATCTTAGTGCAATCCCTTGAAAACCTTTGTTACCCCCTTGGAGATTAATGGGTCAGATATGGCAACTGTTCTGAAATAAAATATTGCCTGCAAAATATCGACCAGTCTTGGGTTTGTACTTGATATTTTGTAGGTAAACATAATTCTGAGCATTTTAATCTGAATATTGGAACCTTGTTGTCAATACATCTATATATCAACAAGTAAAAAACACTACTACTTGGGTCCAAAACAAAATCGATATGAAACGCAACAAGCAGTCAAGAGGATGTCGCCACAATATCTTAATATGACTCCTGTAAGGCAACAGGCAGTCAACAGGAGGTAGACAAAACATCTTTATATTATTCCTGCAAGGCAGCAGTCAACAGGAGCTAGGTAGACACAACATTTTTATATTTCTCCTGCAAAGCAACAGTCAACAGGAAGTAGATGCACCATCTTTATATTACTCCTGCAAGGCAAGAGACAGTCAACAGGAGGTAGACAAAACACCTTTATATTAC
This sequence comes from Haliotis asinina, assembly GCF_037392515.1. NCBI lineage: Eukaryota > Metazoa > Mollusca > Gastropoda > Lepetellida > Haliotidae > Haliotis > Haliotis asinina. Next base: position 49,038,821 of record NC_090287.1, read on the forward strand.
TCCTGTCCTGCAAGGCAAGAGACAGTCAACAGGAGGTAGAGAAAACATCTTTATATTACTCTTGCAAGGCAAGAGACAGTCAGCAGACAGTCAATAGGAGGTAGACACAGCATCTTTACTTACATTACTCCTGTAAGGCAAGAGACAGTCAACAGGAGGTAGAGAAAACATCTTTATATTACTCCTGCAAGGCAACAGACAGTCAACAGGAGGTAGACACAGCATCTTTATATTACTCCTGCAAGGCAACAGTCACAGGAAGTAGACACAAGACCTTTATATTACTCCTGCAAGGCAACTGACCATCAACCGGGAGTGGACACAACAACTTTATGTTACTCATTTTAGCAAAATAAATAATAAAACCAGACCATGGGAAGTAGCCATAAGGGTATATAACAGTCGTGTGAGCACAACAACAATCACCAGGTTGTAGGATTACACAGAGCACAGTGAATCAATTCTATCAGATCTATAAAGTGCTTCCACTGGTGGTCTGCATTATGTGCTTAAGAGACAATTCCAACTGACTGACCTGCAGGCGAATGCAGGTGCTTGAAGGGATATTTATCTGACAAATTACAGTTGTAGTTCTCAAGAAATAACTTGATCGGATACTACAGGTCAAGCTTGAGTGACCAGTAGTCTTGCCAAGATGGACAGAAGGTGATTTGGTGTAACGGTAACATATTAGTCTGATTAGACATTGTCTTAAACCAAGTTATTTCTAGTTCTTCAAAACTGTTCTTTACAAGGAAATATTTTATTTGATCACATTTTTTAAGGCTTAAGTTGCCCTTGTTATCATTTGGGTGGCATCTGGATTGCTGCAAAGACTCATCATGTTGCAACCAATTCCTCACAAGCAGCAAGATATGACACCTTCAAAATGATACCCAACCATTTGAATTTAAGCAGAAAACATCTGTGCCAAGAGGTGAGTTTATTTAATGATATCATAAGCATGTGTTTATTAAAAACTATTAAATAATAGTAATACCAAGAATTTGAGCATATCCTGACCCACCAATGGTACCCTTAATAAACCTATCCAAAGGCTAGTAAATTTTTCTCTAAAAAACATTACTGAATATACACTGAGGGAGAAAAAATAAAGGATCACATGAAAGGGCACATGTTCCTCTATTTTTTCTAGATTTCTACACAAACTATCCAATACAAAGCTTGTGAAGAAATATGGCAAAAATAAGGGAAACTTGAGTTTTCATGTGATCTCTTATTTTTTTCCCTTAGTATACACTAAAAATCAACATTAGGGAGTTACATCAAACATTTTTTAATCAAACATCATTTCCTTTAATGCAGCATATTTGGAAAAATAATTTCTTTTAATGTGTCAGACTATTAAATGCAACCTAGAAGAAAACAGCCATGTGTTCTCTGATAGAGTACATGACCATGTTGGAATGTTCATCAGTAACTCCAAGACTAGGACAGACATCATACCCTTGCATCGAACTGATTAAGAGCTAAATTTACAAACACTAATAACCCAACACTGGAACAAAATTGAAAAGCAAATAGACTGTCCGTTGAACACAATGGGTGACTCGGTGTGTGTTGTCTGGCCATCAAGGATTTGACCTCAAGGCCTGTGTTCAGTGAGATGGGCACTATCGGTCAGGGAGGTAAAAGGTCACATTGATTGCTATCAGTCCTGATTTGACCACTCTGGGACATTCCTGAAGGAGATTATGGTGACAGGTTCTTGGTTTATGATAAATTCTTGTGTAATTACTCAAACATATAATAAATCTTTGATGAAATCTTAACATGCAAAACAAAAAGATCATTAGTAGCCACTAATCATGAAATGGGTGTATTTATGACAATCTTTAGTATGTAATCCCATGGCTCAAGAACAACAATTCTTTAAAACCAGCAAAAGGAGATCACATTTTGCAAATTTTATTTATGTGGTATATGTTTAACACTTAAATCCAACATTTACTTCAGAAAAAGTATCTCAGTTTAATAAATTTTTTGTCATTTTCATCTTACATCCTGAATGTCATTATGCAAAACTTGGCATTAAACACATGCCCTTGTTTAGTATCAGGTTAATGCATGTTTCTTCCCAGTGAGGAACTACACTTGATTTACTTGGTGACCCCACTATCACTTATCTAAGCAGGTTCAATTTATCTTCTGTTTAATATTGCCGCCACATCCCAAGAGAAAGACTCTTAATTTTGGCTAACTAATGGACAGGGATGTATGATCGGAGATTAACAACATACATGTTCAGATCTGTGGTGTTCCAGCGTAATCCAGAACTGAAACTGTCATGAGGGAAAAATGGAGGTATATCATTTAATTTCTGATCACTCATTTATCAATTTAACTGGCAGATTTGATTTAAAATAATTTCTTTTCAAGACATAATGTTTAACAATGACTGGCAATATTTTTCATTTCTTAAGATTTACATATCACTGACTTCATGCATACTCTTTCACTGTATTCTGAAAACCTATTCATATAAGCTTGTGCCGGTTTACTGATCAAGTTCCTTTACTAGGACATAAATATGTTTACATATAATGGAGGGTTCAAATGTTTCAATACTCCAAACATTCACAAAGGAAAACACTCACTTACTGTGGTTATTAAACAAAACACAAAATTGTTTGATATGTTTTCAGAGAATGCTTACTTTTGTATATTAAAACAGCCATGAGAAATCATGAATGCTGTAAGTGAGTATTGTTTTATGCAGATTCATTCCAGGCATAAAGTATATATTGTACTTAACAACATTCCAGACACATCAAGGTATGGTCTACAAAATATCTGCTCACACTGTGCACACTTGAGGATCTAACTCAGGTTTCAGTGTAACAAGCATAGAAGGCTGTCCTGGAGGAACTATGATGTGCAGACAGTATGGAGGTGGTGATATGAGCCTCCATACATCAACAATACCTCCGATTAGGTGAAAAGAAAGAAATATCAACTGGAGGGAAGTCAATCTAGTGGCTTGAACATTTGCATAGAGAACAGAAAGTCAGTTGTTCAATGGCCAGAGTTATAAAGTGTTGATGGATTGTAGTTGTTGTTACTATGTCTTGCACTTGATAATTAGGGCATAAAACAAGCACTGGTTTTGGGGTCAGAACACCAGCCAAGGCTGACTGAGGCATCAGTGTAAAATGTGGTATCTCCACTGGATAGCATTAAAAAAAATTATCCTAGCCAGATTTAGTAGCTACACAAACATGATGTATGTAGTGACTGAAATTATCTTGAAAGTGCTTGATACATTCACCTCATATCACTTAACCTCATCATACTTCATCTTGCATCATACTGGCTCACCTCACCTCACCTCACTTTATCTCACATCACTTTGTCTCACATCACCTTGACTTGACTCAGCTCAGTTCATCTCACTGGCCAAACAAAGCATGAAAGCTTATCTAACCTTGAAAGTAGAGTTGAATAATGCCATGTAGATCTGAGGTGAGATAGCAATGAAGTCTTAATCTAACTAAACACATGCGCCTCTGCTTACATAATTCTGAAGCAGACAGCAAAATACTGAAGAAGATCCTATATCCGTAGGAGCATTAATCAGGCAAACACAGACAAACATTTCATGAACATGATAGACATCTTCATCTTCAATTCCAAGATCTCATCAAGCTGTATAGATGTGCTGCCACTTTTGTTTGCCATGTGTCATAAACTATGGGAAACACAAGGCTAAAGGAACATGTGAGCACCCAAATAAATTACACTTAAGGAGGACAAAGCCTTGCTTGATTGCTGCACTTGTCGGCTTGACATGCATCCCAAGTGTGATCAAATAATGGCTGACTCTATCTTGGGGGGCTCATCACATGCTTGACATGAGGACAGTCTCCTATGATGGGACTTCACTCCCAGCCCTCTCAGCTCTTCCTTTGTTCCTGGTAATTCACTTGGGTCTGTTCATGGAATCAAATTTGGCTGCTGATACCGGCACACAGGTTTCAACATACTTTTGCAATTCCTGGAATTGTAGGCAGATATGGAAATTATTGGCATGAAGCTGAGGCGATGGTTGAAAACCATGGGTTTGGTGATGATGTTTATTTAAAATATTGGTAATGGATGCAGTGAATGAAAAGAACATCATTCTGCCAGAGTTGATGTGCTACATGTCACTGTTGGTCAGCAGGAAGGGGTTGAAGTTAGACTTTATTGAAGGAGATGAAGGGGGATATATATATAAGATGACAGGCTATCTTGACTTATATCAGTGCAAATCAAACATGAAGGAAATCAACTTAGTGAGTGACTTTAGTTTAATGATATTGGAACTCTATTTTAGTTGAATCATATGATCTAAGTCTGATGTAGGAGGACAGTTCTAACAGATACATGCCTCTGACATTATCCAGAGAAAAAAATGTGAGCTGGGCAGGACAAATGTAGAAATGTTATCAGACATGGGAATTAAATTGTCTACAAAAATAAACTGTGCCACCATATTTAACTTGCTCATCAGAAAACCCAAATGTAAAATATTTCAATAAAGGAATGTTTTATACTAGTAGCATGTAAGTACTCAAGTATGAACTCGGTAATCCAGTGACTGAAAGCATGAACATATCTTCATCCACAACTTGGAAATCGATTCTGTCAGTCAATTACAAAACAGTTTTGGTCAATGATTTTGGTCACTGTTGATAAGATGAAAATTCATCAAAGTCATCTGATTAGATTACACATATCGTGACAACTCAATCCTCAAAACAGTTTCCCTGCTTACACAATTCACTAGGGGTCATTATTGAGGGGGGAACAACTATTGCAGTGTTGATAGTCTATTGCAACATACTATTGTGAATAGTCTATTGCAACCAACTATTGCAATACTTTCCTTGAATTGTCTCATCTGGTCATTTCCCAAATGAATGAATAGTTCACATGAAATAAAAACAAGTTGAAGTTGTGTCAGTCTCTTCTAATAACTGACAAGAAACTTGAAATTTAAATCAAGTAAACAGTTAAAACATAATCTTATTGTTCTTCACAATTTCAAATTCTGAATCATATGGCATGTTTGCTGCTATGTGTGGTTATGATGTAACAGGGGCAGGTAACTCTAAATCAAAGGGACTTCCCCTGGTACTTCCCGTATTTTGCACTGTGCATTTTATGCGAAAAGTATTAATCTCTCCATAGTTACACATACTATCAATGCATTGATGAGGTGGAAGCTGAGGTGACATTTGCCAGGGTTACATTAAGTACCATGTTCTACCACCTTGGGAGTGAGATGACCAGGAAAACACTGACCTATTCAGGCAGATGATTTGTCCACTAGATCACAGTGATTGTCTGTTTTAATATGTCAGTCAATCATCTTCAAAGGATATGAACATTAGACCTCATTAAAGCATGCAATATTTTATGTTTCACAATTAAGGATCAAATTGAAAATGAAAAAAAAAAAATTTCATTTGAAATATTCACTGAGGTGTTTCACACTGGTTCATAGTCAGTGAGTCAGTGAGTCAGTGAGTATGGTTTTACGCCACTTAGAGCAATAATCCAGCAATATCACATATCACAGTGGGGGACACCAGAAATGGGCCTAACACGTAGTAACCATGTGGGGAATCGAACAAACGTCATTGGTATGGGACGAGGACACTTACCCCAAAACTAAACTCACTGACTCACTAAGTTTCTAAAGGACTACATGTGCATGAATTTACAGTACCTGCTGCTGATTAGAACATGGATCTGCACGGCTCTCCTATATATTCCAGATACACACATGACTAAAACATTTGTCTGCAAGTCTGGTTTACACTAAAGCATAAAATTAGCATAAAACCTTGTAAAACTTTTAAATTATGCAATCGTGTGATCATTAATACCCTTGATTAGTTTATCAGTCCTTACATGTCAGTACACTGGGCTTTGTCTTTGAGGTGACCCCTACAAACTCAATGTCCAGTTCAATAAATGTCAATATCCTTTAACTCGCACATCCCACTGTCAGCATGTCTGAGGAGCAATCAGTCATTCTAATCTCATTATGGTAATCAACAAATACAACCCAATTCTCTCAACTGTTTACCAATCACAAGAGGTTAAGCTATATAGGTGGGAAAAACATTACAATGCTTTAATCATCATCATCCAGCATTCTAAATCAAATTGTCACTGAAAAACCAACATGAAGAATTGGACTGGACGTTCCATTTAGTTTCAGCATCTTGAGCATCTCCTAGAATGTGTGCATGCGATATATGGATTAAACATCCATTGCCTGTTTGGTGATTCTGGCATATCAGGGAGCAAGTGAGAATAGTTTTATGCAGCTTTAGAAATATTCCAGTGACATCAAAACAGAAGAGACCGGAAATGAGTTGTGGCTGTGTGGGCAATCCAAGGCAGGTCCTCCATGTGATGACAAAACACTTTAATCACCAGGCTCCTCAAGCAATATCACAGTGGAGGAAACCAGAAATGGGCTTCATGTCTGGAATCAAACACAGATCTTCCTTGTGAAGAACCATTGCTTTAACCAGTAGGCTACTCCACCATCCCCAAGGCATGTCAAGCTCTTTGAGGAAGCACATAACTTATAAAATCTGTTCACTTTTCTGACATGATTAGATTATATTGTTTTCCCTATAATTAACAAAACACAAATATCCTTTTACCAGTGTAGGAAATAAGAACTGTCCAATCACCCAGGATGGGTTAGATTTCTCACAGTCTAAATATACAGCTAGCCAGCCCAATGTTCTGGTAACCCTTTTGAGATTACATGTTTCATACATGTGAATGAATTCACCATATCTTAAAATGTATTTTTCAAACTGAGTGTTACATTTTGACTTGACAAAAGCTGTTTGAGCACTGACCTTTAAATTAAATTATTATTTGTAACTAACAATTTCAATTGTCTTTGTATTGTCTGGTCTTTTTCGGGGGATGTCTGAATGTGTTTTCGGTTTATTTCATACAATGCTTTTACTTTCCACATACTGTTATTTGTCACTGATTAAAACCAGGATAAATCATAATGACACACAGATCAGGAAAACAAAGACATATCACAGTCTCAGAACAAGAAGAGATTCTCCGGAACCAAACTGAATTAAGCTATCAGTCAACAATATTTTGCCCGAAAATGTGTAGTTTTCATTTCATTTAGATGTTAGTCTGCATGAATAAGGATATTAATGAATACATGTGAATACTCTATGTATTCTTTTTATGAAACAGATTATGACCTTTGAGAACAACTTACAAGTAGATTACACAGACACAATATGTATAGATTTTCTCCACTGAATTTTTATACTGTATTTTTCTCCTCTACTTGCCTCTTTGGTTATATGATCATCGTTCATTGTAAGGGACAGAAAGCAGCCTTGTAAGAGCATATTTAAAAAATACTGTTGACATCTATATATTTTGTTTCTCTGGGATATTGAGTTTGAGGTTATTAAAAAAAATATATAACAACATTTGCAAAAAATTACTACCAATGAATAAATTACAACAAAACAGTTGATATTTTTCATATGTACATGTGTGTTGCTGATTGTGAAATATCACATATCCCAAAACCTGCAAAATTGCAAGCAGCTTATCCAATGAATGAATTATCAGCTGGTTGAACAACTACCATATTATCTGAAAAGCACATTCTTCAATATAATTTCCTATCAGTTACATGTATACAATGACTTTATGAATATATTCTCCATAAGAAACTCATTGTTATGTGCATTTTAGAAATAACAGCCTACTTGCAGAAAAAAATCATATTCATCAAATGTAATATGATCACCCTCGAATGGTATTTGCCTGGCTACAGAGGCGTGCTGCATAAAACCACTCTCAATCCTCGCTTTGAAAAAGCAGTCATAAATCCATCTGAAAACTCAATACTAAGTATAGCTACCTCTACAATATCATAAATCGTGAGTGATTTTATACACTTCCTGATCATCGTCACTTGAAAGCCCAGCCGTGGGTGATGGGGTGTGAATCAATCAGTCATTCTAATTGTGCATTTGAGACGCTAACCTTGTCAATTTATGCTGAAACTCAAACATGCGCAGTCACTTTATTGTGACTGGCAATTAGAACGAATGTGCACGAGGTTGGTCCTCATTGATTTCAGGTGACCAAATAATCTCTATACGATCCTCAAAGTCCATCTGAAATCTTGCTTTTATGTCCTATTATTATGGGAGTAGAGGTCAGTTATTCAGCTGGGATGAACTGGGCAGGACATCAAAGAGCTACGCAATTTCTGTTTTGCTTTCCAGAAGAATTGCTGCATATACTATAAGTTCCGTCCATCATACAACTAGACCAGCATAATGGATTCCTCATCTCTGTTTTTTTAAGCAATAAAAACTCTCCGATCAAACTTTCTTGTAATAAAATACAGAGTGACATAGAAACCCTTGTGCTGTCGAATGAAAACCAGGAATTGCTTCACAGCTTCAGAAATTTTTATGAACCTAATCATGGAGTCACAGAGTCAAATTATGTATCTAACAATGACAAGATTGAGATTTATTAATCTTTGGTGTAACGAGACACTGTGAATGGAACAAATCAATGTTCTTGTTTGATATCAATGTGCTAATGAAATGAGATGCACATCTCCATTGTGAAACTATCTTTAGTTATACATCTAATCACCGTTATCTTTGAATTTCCCAAAGAAATATCTCATGACCATTTGCAGCACTAGGATGAGTTTTTATAACATGGAACTAAAACTGTTTGAACTAGAACTTAAAAAGATTCTTTGGAATCTTTCTTTCTCAGAATATAGCATAGTTACTGGTTCTATTAATTTTATGTATTATTATGGGTTTTTATCCCACCGTCTGTCCATCCGTCCGTAATCATTTTGTTTCTGGAGCATAACTCAGAAATCGTTCAATATTTTTAGACCAAACTGTATAGATATAATAATTTCAACCTCAACCTAGGTAAGTTGTGTCTTTTGCTCTTTACAGAGTTTTGGCATTTTTTTGTGTTTTTCCATGGAACATTTTGGTGTTATTCTAATGGTGAGGTGGGCTTCATTTCTGGAGCAGAACTCAAAAACTATTCAATATTTTTCTGCAAAACTTGGTAGATATGTGTGGCAGACCCCAAAGTGATGCCTTTTGCTATTTACAGGTTTTTGTGATTTATTATTTTCACAGTTTCCATGGAAACTAATTCTCAAAATGGAGGGATGGGCTTCGTTTCCAGAGCAGAACTCAAAATCCGTTCTTTATTTTTCTGCAAAACTTGGTAGATATACCAATCAGCAGATTTCTTAGTTTCTCGGTTTCCATGGAAACGATTCGGACTTTGCCTCAAAAGTGTTTCGTTTCCAGAGTACATCTCATAAAGTTCTTAATATCTGTCAGCAAAACTTGGTACATATATGTGTCAGGCCCCAAAAATGGTGCCTTTTGCTATTTACAGATTTTTGTGATTTATAATTTTCTGGGTTTCCATGGAAGCGTTTCCGATGGGAGAGATGGGCTTCGTTTCTAAATATCTTTCTGCAAATCATGGCAGATATGTAGGGGAGACGTTAAAGTGGAGCCTTTTGCTATTTACAGAGGTTTGTGATTTATCATTTTCCCAGTTTCAATGGAAATGATTCTGACTTGGTCGCAAAATGGAGGGATGGGCTTTGTTTCTGGAGCATAACTCGAAAACTTTTTTATATCTTACAGCAAAACTTGGCAGATATTTGAAGCAGACCACAAAGTGGTGCCTTTTGCTATTTACAATGTTTTGGCATTTTTATTTTTCCTGGTTTCCATGGAAACAATTCTGACTTAGTCTCAAAATGGAGGGATAGGCTTCGTTTCCAGAGTACAACTCATTTGATATCTTTCAACAGATCTTGGCAGATATATGAGACAGATCTTGAAGTGGTGCCTTTTGCTGTTTACAGATATATGGCATTTATATTTTTCATGACTTCCAAGGAAATGATTCACACTTAATCTAAGAAAACATCAAGCAACTGTCAGATGATTTATCCTTTCAAATATGTGGGGCCTGGGGGGATATGTCATCTTCTGATGACTCTTGTTTACATCTAGAGGCTGACTGTCTTGACCATTTTATGTGTCCCCTGAGTGAGTGATGGATAAATAGGTTGACGTTTCACAGTTATTTTCCAGAAATACAACAGCAACCTGTATAACTGTCTGAACCTGATAATCCATTGGTCTAAGCAATTGGGACATGATAACATGCATGAACAAAGTCAGTGAGTCTGACCACTGATCCTGTTTGTTGTGTCTTATGACAGCATTGTTGCTGAAGACCTGTCCCAACATGGATCTACATGGGTGGTTACTGTCAGCAATATATCATGATAGACTGAAAATAATACAATGAGTCCCGTCTTCACAAAACATTCATAACATGAAAACTGCTACAAGTGTATGTCTAATGCTGGGAGTCATGATCACCTGGCAGGTCCAGTCATACCAGTGAGTTAGTAGTCCACTCTATCTGAGGTCAAAGTCTGGCCATCAGAGTTCAATGTCTGGCCATAAGAATATGTCTGCCAATCAGAATTCAATGTCTGACCATCAGAAGTTAATGTCTGGCCATTAGAGTTTGATGTCTGGCCATCAGGCAAGCGAAGAGCATGACCTGTACCAATAGAAGGATAAAATACCTTGGACTAATTATGACTCCTCACAATGTTGTCTTCTCTAATCAAACTGGACAAAGTTTGGAACAAACCCAAATATCAAGCATACATGTGAACAATTCTGCAAATAACACTACACCACCAACAGATTAATACACAAAAAAGTCCAGTTAATGATGAATTCAAGGTAATGTGTGTAACAGTGACGGTTGCCATGGTGTGTCCACCCTGACAAACATAAAACATCCATGGAGATTTAATATCAAAACATACTGCATCCTAAACTACAAAAACAGATCATTATCTTTAACTATCACTCCCCCAATAACATGGGACATCCATCACAGCACATTACTCTCTGCTGACATGTTCAACATAGCATTGTCTTTCTACTAGTTCTGCTAATCAACATATTGTTGCTGTCCAAGAGGAAGAACACTACAATGTCAGATAGACATCAAACTTCGCCTTCTGCCTGTCTGCTTTATATACAAGGGCAATTTTGTGTCTTTTCCAGTAATGATATACCTTGTTGACATGGCCATTGCTTTTACATCCAGAATATTATTAACACATCAACATCTATAAATCACAGGCTTCAAGTCAGCAATGACAAATATTACAGTTCCATAAAATGGCAGATAAAGCCATGTCAATATGTTGTTTTACAAAAGTACCTACCCTAAATTTGAAAAAATATAATTCTGAAATAATGGATTAAATGTAGTTAGATTTTCAGTCAACAAGCTTCAGAAGATATTTTTTATCAAAGTATGACATGTAACATTTATCATCCAAAACTGTGTTCCACAGGAGATATAGCTTGTGTGAGATTAGACGATATCTTCTAGGAGACAATGCTATGACGCCATGAACTTGATGATGTCACAATGCTATGACATCATTGCATTGCAAATCTAATGCCAGTGCTGTGTGCAGAAATGTACATTTTTTGTTGAAAAATAATGAAGAATGATTTTGGATGATAAGTTGAATCTCACCCTTGTGTCTACTGATCAGTCATATGAACACTCGTCGATAAAGGTAAAAATATCCTCAGCAAGCCTCTTAGTGAGGGTTCAAATCCAGTATGAGATGCAACCCCAAAAGTACTAGAATTTGTACTTTTCTAAGAAAGCGTAATCCCAAATATGACATATGTTACATTTGATCACTTTCTAAATGGCATGGTGTAATCAAATTATGACATCTCTTTATTTTCATATCTTCATTGTCTGGATATGTGGATATACTGGCTGACAGAATCTGAAAAACAACAACCTTCATTTGAGACTCTGAAACAACAACAACAAAGGTCCACATACATATGGGCAAGAACTGAACAGTTCATGGGCTGATAGCAAATATGTCGGTTGCTAACACTAAGTCAAGCTTCACTATTGACAATGTTAATACACAATAAAAAATAACTCCTGTAAATAACGAGTGGTTTAGATTCAGACTAAACATTATTTGAATGGATACACAGGTTTACATCCAGAAAAGATTGATACATTGTGTCAGGCAAGAGTAACAGGTGCCTCCTTACATAACAGCTAGTAAAATACAATCTGGAGAACTGCAGACCAAAATGTTGTTTGTCGTCTGGTTGATGAATGCAGGAAGGCCAAAACTGTAAGAGGGTTAGGCATCTATTTATTAAAATGCTGCCGTGACATATACTTATAGAGCAGTTAATACTGAAAAAGTTCAAATTCCCTTAACAATGGTCCCTAGGAAACATAAGTTCAGAAGGTTATGAGGATACTTAGAGTTTGTTACACGACATAAAGTCTGAAAATGCCATTATACAAGTCTTTTTCGGAAGATAATTAACAGAGTTTAACCAAATTCAGAAAAAAATAATTAACAGTTTAACTTCTTTGATCTTGTTGTCATGGAAACATAACTTGATGTTGAGATGACGTCCTGTCTAATTATTTCAATAACCACCTGGGAATCCCCAATATATTAGTTCATACAAGTTATTGCTTTCCCCAACAAATGCTGTGAGACATAGCACTACAGACCTATATCCACAAGGTTGATAGGAATATTGACTCTGTCAAGTAAACTTCAATTTCCTGTCAAGGTTTTTTCTGCAAAACCAATCACTGAGCTTGTGGAATTCAGGAAAGTGGTAAATGTCAAAGCATCTGTGCAACTTTGAGTTTTCTTGACTTGATTTCATAACCGATCACTGCAACATAACTGAAGTTCTTAGCAAACAACACAATAAAACTAGCTTCACCATACATGAAGCAGATGATAAATTTTCAAATGAAACAAAAGTAGCGCTAAGTTTTCATCAGTGCTTCAAGCTCATGCTATCAATTTACTGACCCATTCTGAGCTTGCTAAGTAGCTACTAATATCTTAAAAAGGAGCTCCATGTCCACTGAAACAGAGCTACAAGACTGTGTAAATAGAGCTACAAGTCAAGGTAACCAGAGCTACCAGACCACATAAATAGAACTACAAGTTCATGTAAACAGAGATATGAGTTTGCATAAACTGAGCTACAAGTCCATGTAAGCAGATCATCAAGTCCACACAAACAGAGCTACAAGTATGCATAAACAGATCGTCATGTCCACACAAATAGAGCTACAAGTCTGCATAAACAGATCGTCATGTCCACACAAATAGAGCTACAAGTTCATGCAAACAGATCACCATGACTGCACAAATAGAACCACAAGTCTACGTAAACAGACTGTCATGTCCACACAAATAGACCTGTAAGTCCATGTAAACAGATCATCATGTCCACACAAATAGAGCCACAAGTCTGCACAAACAGATCGTCATGTCCACACAAATAGAACCACAAGTCTACATAAACAGACTGTCATGTCCACACAAATAGACCTGTAAGTCCATGTAAACAGATCATCATGTCCACACAAACAGAGCTACAAGTCTGCATAAACAGATCGTCATGTCCACACAAATAGAGCTACAAGTCCATGTAAACAGATCATCATGTCCACACAAACAGAGCTACAAGTCTGCATAAACAGATCATCATGTCCACACAAATAGAGCTACAAGTCCATGTAAACAGATCACCATGACTGCACAAATAGAACCACAAGTCTACATAAACAGATCGTCATGTCCACACAAATAGACCTGTAAGTCCATGTAAACAGATCATCATGTCCACACAAACAGAGCTACAAGTCTGCATAAACAGATCATCATGTCCACACAAATAGAGCTACAAGTCCATGTAAACAGATCACCATGACTGCACAAATAGAACCACAAGTCTACATAAACAGATCGTCATGTCCACACAAATAGACCTGTAAGTCCATGTAAACAGATCATCATGTCCACACAAATAGAACCAGAAGTCTATGTAAACAGATCATCATGTCCACACAAACAGAGCTACAAGTCTGCATAAACAGATCGTCATGTCCACACAAACAGAGCTACAAGTCTGCATAAACAGATCGTCATGTCCACACAAATAGAGCTACAAGTTCATGTAAACAGATCACCATGACTGCACAAATAGAACCACAAGTCTACGTAAACAGACTGTCATGTCCACACAAATAGACCTGTAAGTCCATGTAAACAGATCATCATGTCCACACAAATAGAGCTACAAGTCTGCATAAACAGATCGTCATGTCCACACAAATAGAACCACAAGTCTGCATAAACAGACTGTCATGTCCACACAAATAGAGCTACAAGTCCATGTAAACAGATCACCATGACTGCACAAATAGAACCACAAGTCTACATAAACAGATCGTCATGTCCACACAAATAGACCTGTAAGTCCATGTAAACAGATCATCATGTCCACACAAATAGAACCAGAAGTCTATGTAAACAGACTGTCATGTCCACACAAATAGAACCACAAGTCCATGTAAACAGATCATCATGTCCACACAAATAGAACCACAAGTCTGCATAAACAGATCGTCATGTCCACACAAACAGAGCTACAAGTCTGCATAAACAGATCGTCATGTCCACACAAACTGAGCTACAAGTCCATGTAAACAGATCATCATGTCCACACAAACAGAGCTACAAGTCTGCATAAACAGATCGTCATGTCCACACAAACAGAGCTACAAGTCTACATAAACAGACTGTCATGTCCACACAAATAGACCTGTAAGTCCATGTAAACAGATCATCATGTCCACACAAACAGAGCTACAAGTCTGCATAAACAGATCGTCATGTCCACACAAATAGAGCTACAAGTCCATGTAAACAGATCATCATGTCCACACAAACAGAGCTACAAGTCTGCATAAACAGATCATCATGTCCACACAAATAGAGCTACAAGTCCATGTAAACAGATCACCATGACTGCACAAATAGAACCACAAGTCTACATAAACAGATCGTCATGTCCACACAAATAGACCTGTAAGTCCATGTAAACAGATCATCATGTCCACACAAACAGAGCTACAAGTCTGCATAAACAGATCATCATGTCCACACAAATAGAGCTACAAGTCCATGTAAACAGATCACCATGACTGCACAAATAGAACCACAAGTCTACATAAACAGATCGTCATGTCCACACAAATAGACCTGTAAGTCCATGTAAACAGATCATCATGTCCACACAAATAGAACCAGAAGTCTATGTAAACAGATCATCATGTCCACACAAACAGAGCTACAAGTCTGCATAAACAGATCGTCATGTCCACACAAACAGAGCTACAAGTCTGCATAAACAGATCGTCATGTCCACACAAACTGAGCTACAAGTCCATGTAAACAGATCATCATGTCCACACAAACAGAGCTACAAGTCTGCATAAACAGATCGTCATGTCCACACAAACAGAGCTACAAGTCTGCATAAACAGATCGTCATGTCCACACAAATAGAGCTACAAGTTCATGTAAACAGATCACCATGACTGCACAAATAGAACCACAAGTCTACATAAACAGATCGTCATGTCCACACAAATAGACCTGTAAGTCCATGTAAACAGATCATCATGTCCACACAAATAGAGCTACAAGTCTGCATAAACAGATCGTCATGTCCACACAAATAGAACCACAAGTCTACATAAACAGACTGTCATGTCCACACAAATAGACCTGTAAGTCCATGTAAACAGATCATCATGTCCACACAAACAGAGCTACAAGTCTGCATAAACAGATCGTCATGTCCACACAAATAGAGCTACAAGTCCATGTAAACAGATCACCATGACTGCACAAATAGAACCACAAGTCTACATAAACAGATCGTCATGTCCACACAAATAGACCTGTAAGTCCATGTAAACAGATCATCATGTCCACACAAATAGAACCAGAAGTCTATGTAAACAGACTGTCATGTCCACACAAATAGAACCACAAGTCCATGTAAACAGATCATCATGTCCACACAAATAGAACCACAAGTCTATGTAAACAGATCGTCATGTCCACACAAATAGAGCTACAAGTCCATGTAAACAGATCATCATGTCCACACAAATAGAACCACAAGTCTACGTAAACAGATCGTCATGTCCACACAAATAGACCTGTAAGTCCATGTAAACAGATCGTCATGTCCACACAAATAGAGCTACAAGTCTGCAAAAACAGATCGTCATGTCCACACAAACAGAGCTACATGTCTACATAAACAGATCGTCATGTCCACACAAATAGAGCTACAAGTCCATGTAAACAGATCATCATGTCCACACAAATAGAACCACAAGTCTATGTAAACAGACTGTCATGTCCACACAAATAGACCTGTAAGTCCATGTAAACAGATCATCATGTCCACACAAATAGAGCTACAAGTCTGCATAAACAGATCGTCATGTCCACACAAACAGAGCTACAAGTCTGCATAAACAGATTGTCATGTCCACACAAATAGAGCTACAAGTCCATGTAAACAGATCGTCATGTCCACACAAATAGAACCACAAGTCTATGTAAACAGACTGTCATGTCCACACAAATAGACCTGTAAGTCCATGTAAACAGATCGTCATGTCCACACAAATAGAACCACAAGTCCATGTAAACAGATCGTCATGTCCACACAAATAGAGCTACAAGTCCATGTAAACAGATCATCATGTCCACACAAATAGAACCACAAGTCTATGTAAACAGACTGTCATGTCCACACAAATAGACCTGTAAGTCCATGTAAACAGATCATCATGTCCACACAAATAGAGCTACAAGTCTGCATAAACAGATCGTCATGTCCACACAAACAGAGCTACTGGTCAATATGAATAGAGCTAAAAATCTGTGTAAATAGAGCTACAAGTCTATGTAAGTAAGTGAGTGAGTGAGTGAGTTTGGTTTTACAACACTTTTAGCAATATTCCAGCAATATCATGGTAGGGACACCAGAAATGGGCTTCACACACTGTACCCGTGTGGGGATGCGAACCTTGGGTCTTCAGGATTATGAGTGAACACTTCAATGACTAGGTTATCCCACCATCCCACAAATCTACATAAACAGAGCTACAAGTCTATGTAGCTCACCTGATTTTTTACCTGAAATATTTACATAGGACATAACAAAGGGACAGCAGAGTGAAGAGTTTATAATGATACAGGAAGAAATGCCATGTCAAAATCATCCAACATCGCTGCAAAGGCTGCCAATGTTTAAATCTATCACGTTTCAAAACACATTTTGTTTAGACACCATAGGAGGGATCATTCATTCAAAGGTTCAGTCTTATGGGCCATATGTTTTTAGGTAATGTGGGACTAAAATGTTTGCAACACAAGAAGAAACAGAAATAACTGAAACCTGCCTGTAACAAGCAGGAGCACTTTCAGCTACACCATGTGACGTGACAATTGACCTCACATTTCACAGTGGTACAACATCAAAACAGAAACTCAATGCTTGTAGCTACCTCAATAACAAAGTTGTTACTATTTCTCTCTCCCATCAATCCTATGCCTGTAGCTATGATTGTAGCTATGCCTGAAACAAAGCTGTAAGTACTGATTGTACACAATGACCTCAGATCATTACTTTCAACTGCCAAAAGTTCATATAATCATGCATATCTAAAGTTTCACCAAATTACGGACATTGTGGACAAAAGTGTTTCGAGAAACTTCACATCAACTAACCTTGACCTTTATCATCATTGTATCACATGCAGTATTAAGTAGCATTATAAATAACTGCGAAGTCTACAAATCTTGTTAAAGTTACATTCACAAATAAAACACACTTTGAAAGGACCTTAAATCTTGACACAACTATGAAATATAAATAGTGTTGATTTCATGATGAATCCATGATAAATCATTTTAATATTCATAGATCTTTCTTGCATCAAATTGAAGTTCATTACATTTGTACAGTGTTTAATAACTGTACCCCTAGTTTATGTTAAGTCACCCGAAAGTAATGTACAAAGACTTCAGCTTAGAAATCATGGTATGACAAGGTATGTCAAATTTACTGACACAAATTCAAGTTAATGCGTGCACAAGTAAACTTTTTGACATCCTCAAGGACATTTGTTGTTCCATGTCATCCAATCACTTGAGGAAGCTTAATTAACTGCAGACTAACACCAATGTCACAAACAAATCCATCTGAATCGAATACAGAGCCACAGCTGGATTGTAGATTCACAACCTGAGGAAATCTAGTTCGGATTGGACAGATCACAAATGGACCTCCATTGTGCACTGTGAATACAGTATGCCAAAGAAGAGATTCATTTTCCCCTGCGTTTTATATAACACACACAGTTTAAATGCCACTGAAACTAAAGCTCATTCAGTAATTCATTGTTTTGTAACATTACTTTATCACAAAGTTGGGCCCTTTATCTTCACAGCGTCATGAATATGTCAGAGACACATTGAAGACTTCAGCATGACCTTTAGGCACATGTCAACAGACTGTGTTATGAAATATTACCAGAAACTATTATAATAAAAAGTTAATAAAAAGTGTGTTTAGATCATATTTAGTTTGCCATTTACTATTTGTTGCATTATAACCACAATCCAGTCAATAAATATTGTCAGTTTCAGCAGTAAAACCTCGGAAGAATCTTAAAACTTAAAATGTTCATCCAGAAATTGTTTGGCTTGTTGCATTAGTGGTGATGTTTTACATGTTTCAGTAACATATGAACAAGACAGATGAGCATACAGGAACATAAATGCACTATAAAATAAACTATAAAAAACTACTTTATAAGATCACTTTTCATAGGCCAAATTCAAGACTGTGATTCCAATCAAAGTTCCTTCAAAGAGTTTAGTTTTATGCCACTTTATCAATTTTTCAGCAATTTAGAGGTGGGGGACACCAGAAATTGGCTTCACATACTGCACCCATGTGGGATTCAAACCTGTTTCTTCAGCATGATGATTGAATGCTTTAACCACTAGGCTACCCCACTCCCTCTCCTTAAAAGATGAAATACACATGAGACATCTTCGATCTGAAACAGCTTACCCAGAGTTTAAAATCATCTGAATGAAGAACACATTTGCTGGAGTATGTGGCACATATGGAATAATATTCCTTATTGTAACACTGTGACAGCAGTCTAACCACTGTTTCACTTAACCAGATATCATGAAGATTTCAGGATATCTTTTCAAATCTTTTTAAGCTTTAAATTCCATATCTTATTGCTTACCCGTTAGAGAACATGAAACTGACAACGTATATTAGCAGAGGTTAAGGCAGTGTTGAGGCTATCCAAAATTCCAAGTTGGAATAATACCCAAAGCAGCTGGACCAACATATTCCAGGGAACGCCTTGGATTTTCAGTTGAGAAAAGGTCTCACATTCAGCTGCAGCTGCTGAATAAGATACTTTTTTTTATCTAAACTAAGAGCCAAACTACTTCCTAGTATAAAAACACCTTGCAACAATGCCATTTGTGTGGAAGGCAATTTTTATCATTTTTACCAGTTTGAGGCATAACGATTTTTTTAAATAACTTGGGGGTACAATGTTTATTTTCTAACCAAATTCCAAAGCCTAAGGCTCTCTACCCCTAATCCCAGAACATCAAATAGTTATTCCCTTAGAAAACATACATCTTAACCATTCAAATATAAAAAAAAATATAGATAATTTACTCACTGAAATATTTCTCTTACAACAAGATATCTAACTGTTACAGTGAGCGTGCAAGATTGGAATTTTTCAAAGATTCGGGTTATAAGTAGCTTTGGCAAGCCTTTGATGCTATCTTCCTTAAGACTGCTTGACTTACTGCAGTAGAGACATTAACTTAATGTTCATGCGCATAGCAATTAAATACTTATTCAATAAGATCAATGCCATCCATCTGTCAAATCATGTATATCGCTTCTTTCATGTATATTTCATATTGTATTTCTTCCGAAAATGGTGAAAAAATGTTATTCTGCTTCACAAGGCCCGACAGATGATTTACAAGGTATTTCTTTTGTCTGACATTAACAGAAAAAATATAGGCAAGCACCATGGAATAACAGCTTTATAGCACGAAATGGACACTGATGACCTTCTTGTCATCATAAGGGATACATGAGGACGATTATAATCATGAGGAGTTTTTCAACTTGAAATTCCTCTCATGTTATTACTTCTACACAAAGTGATACTTTTTCTTTTTTTCAGTCTGACAGAGCTTTTGTTTGATCAGCACCTTCTTTATAGGGGGCTTCGCTTCTTTACAGACTGAGGTTATTAGCGCTGTATATATAGTCTATCTGGGTGGATGTGGTTGTGCCCAGGGCAATCAACAGCAGACACCCTCGGGATGTTATTTCTTGTAATCATTGCTTTTTTAAACCAATAAGTATGGCTACCATATGCAATAAGGTTCACTTTAGAACTGGTTAATCATGGCAGTTAAGGTCAAGGTAACTGTTATTTCTGGGTTACTGGACCAGAAAATCACACACAGTCATTTTCTCACGTGTCTTTTTCATAATGGAAAATACAATTACAGGTGAAAATGGCCATTTGTGGTTTAACTGTAATTGTATAATGAAGACAACTCTTAATGTTACAGTCTCTCTGGTCTGGACTTCCACCTGAACATAAAGTTTGAAGGTTTTGACAGAATTTATACATGATCATAATTAGTTACATGATATGGTATGCAAACAGTATGGTGCATGAATTTTTCCTGTTTTAAAAAATCAACAACCAACGACACAAAGGAACATTAACTTAAAAGGGTCTTAACAATTAAACAATATACAACAATGCATAGTCACAAATCAAATCCTTTGTGAACCACTGCCTTCAAAACCAGTATGGGTAATATTAACATCAGCAGGGACAATCTTTGTGAATATGAACAGAGATAATGCATACTTAGCAAAGATCAGCAGGAATAAGATATCATTTATTGATATCAACACTGATAAACCATACTTTGGTAAATCTCAACAGAAATAAGTTATACTTAGCATATGTCAGCAGGGATAAGATGTCATTTGTTAATAACAACACAGATAAGTCATACTTGGCAGTTATCGATAGGGATAAGATATCCTATGTGAATATCAACAGTGATAAGTAATTTATGGTAAATATAAACAGGAGTAATTATAAGATATCCTATGTCAGTAATCAATAAGGATGATTAACATTGTACTTGGTAAATGTTGCCCATAAGGGATAAGATATCCTGTGTGGAAATCAAAGGGGATGATATCCTTCTTTTTTCTTTTTCTTGAGTTTATGCAAAATCAAGAATATCACATTTGTTTTGATATCTGAAACTCAGTCTGTTCCATTCGTGAACATGAACACAATTGACGGCTGACACAATTTGCCTTATCACAAGCTTATAGCTCTTTCTATCACAGCACCTAATGACAAGCAATGCCAGAAAGATGAGGCAATAAACAGAGAGATGGAAGCACCACGGTAATTGGACAAGTCCTCTAGGATGCAATACCAATGCAGATTTGCTTTTTACGACATACTGAAAGATTTATGACATTTTTATCATCATCTTGATTCTATCCCCACAGGACATTTTTCGCTCCTCCTCTTCCATGTATTTGTGGATCTTACCAACGTGAAAGAATCGTACCAGAACGAAACTCATCGCTGATCAATTGCTGTTGATAAGACACCCTCCTGGGACATTTACCCACAAATGTGTTGCAATTGGGAGAATTCCGCTTGCTCTATTTGCCTTGACTATCACAAGGTCAAAGCAGACATTACCACTTGAAATAAGTAAAGCATGCCACAGCCCCAAATGATCTCCTGGTGATGTGCCTGTCAGGTAATGAGTAAAGGCAGAGATGTTCAACAAATCATATCTTCCAGGCTAAAACATTTGCTATTAGTTTAAAGAAATCCATCAAACAGATATCAGTGGTTGACAGTCGATCTGAATGGCTGTCTACATTAGATTATATTCAATGTCGTTGTCTCCAAGTTTGTTGAACTCCAAAAGCTAACTCAATTGGCTATAGTGGTACTTTCAATGACAATTTATAGAAATTATTCCTGAAAAGATAATTCCTTTCTAACAAAATGTTACTTTGAAGAATAAGTGAGTGACCCGAACATTGCTGAAAAGTGCTGAACAGTGCTTTAGTTCTTTGAATGTGTGTCAGTTTAAAGTGATGAAAAGCATAAATGATGCAAGTTGGACGAGTTTTACACTTTTAAGAGACCTGTGAGAATGGCATGATTGGGAGACCAAGCATCACACCTCAGGGCAGGCTTGAACTTAAAGGCCTCAGTCAAAGGAATTACTGGTCTGAAATAACGAAATGTGTCCAAAAACAACCTGAAGGAAGGAAACTGGTTCCAGTCCTCTCGTCACAGGAACATTAAAGTTGTGCTCATCAGTTTATAAATCCTCTTCTACTTTAGAACAAACCAGACCCTTGAAATCATCTCACAAATATTAATGGGCATGATGAAAACCAACGGACTGATAAATACCAAGACAAACTCTTTCAGACTTTAATTAACCCAATTAATTCAAACTGATATGGATAATGAAAATGAAATGTGGCAGTTGAAAGGGACAGATGTAAAGATGAATTGAGAAACAGACATAACCCATCTCCATATCAATTGAGCCTTTGTTGAGGCAGAGCATGCTAATGGTCAAGAGTCCTTTTCAAAAAGTGCCGTTCTCACTCCAGATTCCCACTGTCTTGAAGGATAATATTTTCAAATAGACTTCATTGAGCCAATAAAACTCTAAATTGAGTCAAGACCATTCTGATGAAATCTTGAAATGGATATAAACTACTCAAGCTGAAAATGCTTAATGCCCCTTGAAAAGTTTAATGTGGCAAACCAGATGTGATATGCACAGA
Organism: Haliotis asinina; assembly: GCF_037392515.1. Taxonomy (NCBI): domain Eukaryota; kingdom Metazoa; phylum Mollusca; class Gastropoda; order Lepetellida; family Haliotidae; genus Haliotis; species Haliotis asinina. The sequence continues at coordinate 49,061,827 of NC_090287.1, forward strand.
AAGAAGTAACAGATATCTTTTTTACATAAAGCTTCTGTGAGATTTTAATTTCCGTATTTAGGAGCAGAATCATGTGTATAAAAGCAGTTTATATTTGAATTTGTTTTAATGTGTGACTTGTCTTACAATTTAGCACATCAGAGCTTAAAACAGAGTAGGTGCTGAATTTCTCTACCATAAATGAAAGATTATGAGATTTGTGTTTACAGGATATGTTTGAGAAACATCCAGGTTGGCATGAGCTGTGTAGCTGCATGTAAGCCACCATAAATTGCTATGAAGAGTTGCATCCCTTGGACATGCCAGAAAAGATTGCTGGATTGAATCCCACTTAAGCCCTGATATTTCAAGATGTCGGCACAATTCCCTTTCTTATGGGTGCAAATGCCTAGAGACTGATGCTACTTCTGGTTTTCTTCATACATCATACTGTCATGGCATGACAGAACTGTAATACTGCCCAATTAGTGACAAACCCAACTCACTCACTCAAATACCACTCACTCACTCAAATACCACTCACTCACTCTCTCAATTATCCACTCACTTAAACATCTCTTCACCCACTCACATACTCACTCATTTACCTACCCACTCACCCACCCAGCCACCCACTGACTAACTCACTAACTGAACAGGTTCTGTGGGTCAAGTTGGAATTCTATATGTTTCAAAGGCTTACATTGGGTTTAGACCTGTCAGCATTTGCTATTGTGACTATCACCGTGTTAGGCTAATCTAATAGTAGTAACAGTAGTCATATTGAATGTAAGATTGAGTTCTGAAGATTTTGTGGGTCAAAAGGCAATTTGTATACATTGCCCACTGCTTATTTTAACTTACCAATTAGGAGGGCTAACTTCACTTGTGCTCCCATTTTCAGTGAGAGGAGCTGTTGCCATGGTGACCAGTACATGTGAAATGTCCAATCAATCATTTTTAGTTAAATTATCCTGTACACTTGTCATGTATATGTCTGGAATAAAATTCTCCTCTGATCAACCCAGGTAATTGGTATTAATTACCACTGGATTCTAATCCCAACGGAAACCCCCCAATCCCTCATCATTGGTAACCTGTGGTAACAGCTCAGCCTGAACTTGGCCAGTCATCAGCAGCACAGAAAGCACCTGAGTCTGTCTCCACTGTCAGAATTGTTAAGAATCAGAGAATTTTGTTCTTGCCACTTTGAAGGTCTGTCCTTGTCAAGAAAAAAATCAGAAGGAACTGATTGATGAAACATAACCAAAAGTGGAAGTTAAATTGATGATAACAATCCACATTGTAATTGGATGGGATGCAACATGGCAAGAAGGAGTATCTTAGACATCAAAGCCATCTATATTGTTCATTTCTTCAAAGCACCTCCCCTGATATATGTGGTAATATCACAAACATCATTCATGCATTTTTTTCTGGGAGGATGCAACAACAGCATGTGCCACAGATTAAAAAATGTGCTTTATTAATTTTGCAATAAAGAGATAGCTGTAATCACGACATAATCTCATATGGAGTCTTCACAGGTGTGCTTTAAATGAACAATGATTATCATGATGTCAAATATATCCCTAACCTCTAACTATAACCCTCATCCTCAGTTGCTTAGATGATATCATACTCTGTCAATCTGGGCACTATACCTTTATAGATCTTGTAAACTTTATTAAGTGTAGCATTAATAAAGTATGATCACTTAACACAAAGACTGGAAACTGAGTCATTGTTTACCATGACTTAAACATGGTATTTTAAAGAGCCTCCATGTCTGCCCATAAATCTCAGCAGCTGAGACTGTAATGCTGTTAGACCCTAACGTACCCTGGAACTAGGCCCGGACAATGTCTTTCCTTACAGCAGGATCAAGGTGGCTAACTCAGCAAAACCACATAGCAGTGATCATTTAGAGCTGGGTGCTATGGCCTTATGGTTTGGAGAGTCGCTTACTCAAGGTTTCAGGCTGCATACCATGACCTTTCACATCTGATGGTCATTTGGACATGATTTTGGGTAAGATGTCATAGCCTTGTATTGGTTATTTGGACATGAGTTGGGGCTGGGTGTTGTCACCTTGTACATCAATGTTATTTGGACATGATTTGGGGGGTGGGTGTTGTCACCTTGTACATCTATATTATATGAACATGACTTTGGTCCTGGATGTTGTGACCTGTGCGTCAAGTGGGTATTTGGGACATGATTTAATGCTGGATGTCATCAAAGGGTTATTTGGACATGATTTTGGGCTGGATGTTGTGACCTGTGCATTAAATGTTACTTGCCAATGACTTCTGGATGATACTTTGGCCTTGTACATCACAAGGTTATTTGGACATGGTTAGGAGCCTGGATGCCATTACCTTCAGTACTGGAGGATAAATTTGTCTGAGGACAACTAAAGATGTTACATCATAGTGAAATACATAAGGAGATGCTGGTTGATACTTCAAAACACACATTTGGTGCTTATACACCAAGAATCAAAATCTGGGTTAAAGTTTAACAAGAACCCTCTAATAGCAGAACCTATGGGATTTGTTTTTGTATAAGAAATTGTAGTGTATCAGACAATTTGGCTCCCCCAAGATCCAGGCACTAAACGACGTGATACCGTCTGGACATTAACATATTTCTTTGAAATAGATCATAACAATAAAGTTAAGACAGGCAGACAGGCCTGAGGACTTTCTGTACCAGAATGGAGAAAGAAGCAGTTTTGTTAGAACCTTTTTGGTGTGGCTTTTTCATCAGATGTCATGGATAACTTGGTGTTTCATCATGTTCAATCAAGCACAAGTGATAGCAAAATATTCAACAGGTAAAAGCCAAACTCATGCTCCCAGGGCATTCAAATAGCTAGCATCCCCATCAATTACATGATGCTGAATACGTCATACACACTACAGTCGTCAACACTGTATTATGGAACTTCTCAGAAGTCTTCAAAGGTTGAAAAGTATAATTCCACTTGAGAGATGTCATCAATTCATAAACTTCACACTCTATCACTTCCTTGTCAAATCAGCAAACAGGTTTCACAGCCAATTCACTAGATTAGGTTCTGGATACTAGACTTAAATAACATCCCACATGTTAAAGCATCCTCTTGGGTTTCTCTCAGATGGCAAGGAAATTATTACTGCCATTATGTAATAGATAACATCCCATTATATGACAGACAACATATCTCCATTATAGTGTGATGGCTGTCACTTTGTCTTACTTAAAGTAAGGTTGGTTGACAATGTTACATCCATCAGACTACAAGGGAGACAATGTTATACCCATCAAACTGCAAGCAAAACTTTGTTACACCATCAGACTTCAAGGGAGTCAATGTTACACCCATTACATTGCATGAGAGACTATGATACACCCATCAGACTGCAAGGGAGACAATGTTATACCCATCAAACTGCAAGGGAGTCAATGTTACACCCATCAGACTGCAAGAGAGTCAATGTTACACCCATTAGATTGCAAGAGAGACTATGATACACCCATCAGACTGCAAGGCAGACAATGTTACACCCATCAGACTGCAAGGTAGACAATGTTACACCCATCAGACTGCAAGGGAGTCAATGTTACACCCATCAGACTGCAAGGGAGTCAATGTTACACCCATTAGATTGCAAGGGAGTCAATGTTACACCCATCAGACTGCAAGGGAGTCAATGTTACACCCATTAGATTGCAAGAGAGACTATGATACACCCATCAGACTGCAAGGAAGACAATGTTACACCCATCAAACTGCAAGTGAAACTTTGTTACACCATCATACTGCAAGGGAGTCAATGTTACACCCATTAGATTGCAAGAGAGACTATGATGCACCCATCAGACTGCAAGGCAGACAATGTTACACCCATCAGACTGCAAGGCAGACAATGTTACACCCATCAGACTGCAAGGGAGTCAATGTTACACCCATTAGATTGCAAGAGAGACTATGATGCATCCATCAGACTGCAAGGCAGACAATGTTACACCCATCAAACTGCAAGCAAAACTTTGTTACACCCATCAGACTGCAAGGGAGTCAATGTTACACCCATTAGATTGCAAGAGAGACTATGATACACCCATCAGACTGCAAGGGAGTCAATGTTACACCCATCAAGCTACAAGCGAAACTTTGTTACACCATCAGACTGCAAGGGAGTCAGTGTTACACCCATTAGATTGCAAGAGAGACTATGATACACCCATCAGACTGCAAGGGAGACAATGTTACACCCATCAAGCTACAAGCGAAACTTTGTTACACCATCAGACTGCAAGGGAGTCAGTGTTACACCCATTAGATTGCAAGAGAGACTATGATACACCCATCAGACTGCAAGGGAGACAATGTTACACCCATCAGACTGCAAGGGAGTCAATGTTACACCCATCAGACTGCAAATGAAACATTGTTACACCCATCAAAACGCAAGGGAGACAACATTACATCCATCAGACTGCAAGGGAGACAATGTTACACCCATCAGACTGCAAGGGAGACAACATGACACCCATCAGACTGGAAGGGAGGCAATGTTACACCCATTAGATTGCAAGGGAGACTATGATACACCCATCAGACCGCAAGGGAGACTATGTTACACCCATCAGACTGCAAGGGAGACTATGATACACCCATCAGACTGCAAGGGAGACAACATGACACCCATTAGACTGGAAGGGAGACAATGTTACACCCATTAGATTGCAAGGGAGACTATGATACACCCATCAGACTGCAAGGGAGACTATGATACACCCATCAGACTGCAAGGGAGACTATGATACACCCATCAGACTGCAAGGGAGACAACATGACACCCATCAGACTGGAAGGGAGACTATGATATACCCATCAGATTGCAAGGGAGACTATGATACACCCATCAGACTGCAAGGGAGACTATGATACACCCATCAGACTGCAAGGGAGACTATGATACACCCATCAAATTGCAAGGGAGACTATGATACACCCATCAGACTGCAAGGGAGACTATGATATACCCATCAGACTGCAAGGGAGACTATGATACACCCATCAGACTGCAAGGGAGACTATGATACACCTATCAGACTGCAAGGGAGACAATGTTACACCCATCAAACTGCAAGGGAGACAATGATACATCCGCCAGACTGGAAGGGAGACAATGATACATCTGCCAGACTGGAAGGGAGACAACATTTCAATCAGACTGTGAGCACGATGATGTTACAGTCTACCAGTATCACTGAATCTCATCATTCAGCTCAAATTTATCCTGAAATCCTGTGTGATCATGCTTTCCTTGGAAGTTTCAAACATGTTTGGCACAATTAGTTTACAAACCAAAATCACTTTGGATATGGATCGAGGTTCATTACTAAAAATAAACTAATCTAATAATTTTGTATGAGCTTGTGTGAGCTGACAGAGAGAGAGGGAGGTAGGGGATTTAAACTTGAATCAACCCTGTGGCAAATTGCAATATTCCTAATCTTTGTAGGTTTCTAAGTATTAGCTCGATGTTAATCACTTTCAAATTAATATGATTAATTACTGATGTATAAAAAGATTGGGAGATATCCTTAGTCTCACTCTGGATGATTGAAGGTGAAGGTCATGTAGAAGACAGAGATTAACAAGTGACTGAATTGCTGTGCCACATTCAACACATTCCTATTCAGTAATTAATTCTACAATACAACTAATAATGTGCAAGAATTTGTGATTTTTAGTAGGTATTTGATCAAAGGTTTCCACTTAAAGTACATTGGGAATTCACTGTTGTTTTTTTATTGAAGATATGGTAACTAATGCCCTAGGTAATTCCTGAATATAGCAATGCTGAAATGCATTCCATCAGATTTAAAAGATGAGCAGATTAAGAAGCTTATAGCCCAGATAGCAATCATAGCTGGCCTAATGTTGGCAAATGTTGGGCCAATGTTGGCATTGCTATGAATACTATCTGGGAGTATGTCTCATATCTATATCCTGAAAGGACTGGTGTATACTACACAGCTTTTGACAAGAATTTTCATCTACATCATGCTTTTTCTGTATACACTTGACATAGGGAGATACTGGAAAGATAAAATATCTCTGCCAGAAGCAGTGTCAGGGCACTGATGGTACAGAAACACATTGCTAACCAATCAGAAAGTGCTGTCGTTTTTGCATTTTTTTCTAGTCAAATTATTCCCTTTGATTTTTAGCAAAGTCATCACCAAGCCCCTTAGACCAAGGAGTTTTTCATTAATACCTGGTCAATTCATTCTTGCTGGTTTAATTTCAATGCATGCTCATAGAATTAAGGCCAAAGATTTTTCAACCTTGTCAGGTCACTCCATTCTCACTAATTCAGGATTCATAGCACTGAATCATAATATTACTTTTGTATTCAGTTTAAGACATGCTAACCAATTCTGGGTCAGAAACCTTCATTCATCCCCCACAGATAAACAGACTGTCACCCAACTATGCAGTCTAACCTAATTTGAGTCAAGGCATTCCACATTTGAAAGAAACAATTCTTACCCATTTCTGGACATGGTGTGCTTGAAGCAATGTGTGCTTATTAATTATAAGGCAAGGCATTTTTATCAAACATAAATGTCATCTTACATCTTTGTGATTAAATGAATCAATTCAATCTATGCTTTGACTGTATGCCTCTAAGGTACCAACATTTCAGTTAACTCTTAAATTTGATGTCCCTTGGCTTCACAAGGTGCTGTGTCCATACATCTGCAACATGCTGGGATGACGATGTTAGTCTTATACTGAGAGCAAGCTAAATGCCCTCTCCATCAGTCAATTCAACATTAATTCAAAACCATGCATTGTCCTAATGACAGATTCTTCAACCTTTATTAGTGATCAGGAATGACGCATTTAGTATCTAGGACTATTAAGCTGATTTATCATCTATTCAACTTAAACAATATTATTTGATCCACTTTGACGGTTAGACACTAATGGCCAACATTGAGATTAAACATATTTAATAATATGCACTTTACTCGAAGAGTTCTTCAGCAATTGCACACATCACAGTATAGTTGGTTCCCATCAATCAATTTGCCCCATCTCTGAATTAACTCTCATCATACAACGTTTGGGCAAGCATATTAGCCTACAGGAACTTGGAGGTAGATACATTGGGAGTGACATACTGGCCCAGTCATCCCAGAGGTCTTTTAAGGGCACTTAGCTAGCATCCAAACAGGCAGACCTGTTCACAGTGAGGAACTGAAACAAGCATTGATAGAATTGAGTGGATATAGCAGCACATGATATATTACTTACATCGTAGTGTCATTATATGCAGATCTTTCCATTGTTATGATGACATGGTAGGAGATAGATACTAATGACCTTGGCAAGGTTTATGTAGGCAAACAGACTAAACAAGACAGGTGAGTGGATGACAAACAAAAGGTGCAGTGTGGATGGCGCCCATGGGACTGAATGACCATATATTAGCTAACTGTGGCCCTGTGCTGTGGCAAAGCTGATGGCTAAAGCAAAGGAAACTTTGTTACTTCCTCCCATGGAGACAGCCGGCAGGAAGGTTAGGACTGCAGCTGTAAAAGCAGAAGTCATGTACCCCTCGATGTAGCAGTGATTGTGCTTAGTCCTGTCGGTACCATGCTCATCACAATCAGTTTATTAAGAAAAATGGATTATGGTTCAGCTCATGTATTTTCTGTACAATGAAGACTTAATGTAAGTCATAAAGTAACCAATCTTAGCCTTCCCCTCCATTCTCTCTCTCACTGCCTGACATTGCATTGTTATGCTAAATGGATATTATAACCTGCCCAGAAACTTGATTAGCAAACAAATATACATTGCACATTGCATGTATCATCATCATCATCATCATCATCATCATCATCATCATCATCATCATCATCATCATCATCATCATCATCATCATCATCACATGTTTGCAATGTCTGATATTCTATGCAGTCCATGCTCAATGAACAGATAGAGTGTAGCAAATTACACACTGATATTTGAAAAGGCTACTAACATGTTTTTAACTTGGATTTGAATATGACAAAGTCAGTATAGTCCCTGACATTCTGTGGAAGTTGTTTCAGGTCACTGGTGTTGCACAGGCAAAGGCTCTGTTTTCCTACTGTGCTGTTGTTATTTCCATGACAACAAGGAGATTTTTATCTTGCAACAGAGTGAATGGGAAGACTTGTAGAAAGACAGAAGACTGGACAAATATGTAGGGGCAGTTCCAGACAGACAGTGGAAGACAAGGCACAGAAGTTTAGACTGAATTCTGAAATCACTTTCAACTAATGTTGAAAGCATGTAGGAGTGATATGATCAGTCTTCCTGGACCTTGTCACGATCCTGGTTGCCTCACTCTCCTCAACCTGCAACCATGAAAGTCTAAAATATTCAGTATTATGTACATTTATTGTGCAAACAAAAGCAAGATACAAAGATCCAAAATAAGTGTTTCTAGTACAAAGCAACTGAGTCAAATCTAAAGTAATGATTCACAAATATCACATCAACTCACCACAGTCTTGGTTTGTGAGTGAGAACAGTTATACTGAATGTTAAACCACGAACAGTCAGGCAGTGGTCATGTAGGTCAAGCATTGATGGCAGGCAGTAGGCAGGCCAAATAATGTTCTCCAGTTATCTGTGCGTCCATGTTTGTCATCAACACAATAACCAGCCTTATATATGTACACAGCTACTGATTCCAAAATATTCAAGCACTTTGTGACATCACCACCAAACAAGAACTTTCTTGCACTCTTCCAAAAGTAAACACAACTGGTTAAGGGAGGCAACTCTACAGCACTATCATAAAGGCCTGTCGCTAAAATACTAATAGCACTGAACATTTATGATACGAAATGTGACCTATAATAACTATCACTCAAAGATCTAAACATAGTGACCCAATAATAACCACTTAATCAATAAAACACTTTACAGAAAATACATTCTAGTAGCAACTGCTTCCAAGATTGTGTCCTGATATTGTATATGCTGAGGTCATACATGAAAAGAGAATACAGTTGTCAGCATCGTTATTACAATATTTCATTCTTGTGCTGCAAATATTATGTTAACAAAATATTTTATAAAACATATTTTTTGTTGTTAATATTTATGTGTAATAGGAGGAATAGATCACTATAGCATTTTAGATGATATCACAGCACAAGAGTTAAACATGGCATGTAATGCTTGTAAATGATCGGTCGCCATGTCAGAATAATAATAATAATAATAAGTCATTCTAGACAGTCTCCAAGCACCAATTGATTGCTGGTGGTGCTTAATCAGAACCTGATTATTATTACCCTGGATAACCCAAGCTGCTTGTCAGGTGCTACGCATTTACTGCTGTGTGAACAGAGGCAATGTTCAACAAACTCACTTGCCTAAGGTGAGATCACATGAATCACATAGGCTTCGTTGTGAGGCCAAAATTAAGTCATCAAAACTCTAATGAGTCAAGCTGCCGAAAAAGGCCACCCATCCAAGACCTGTCAAGCTCCATGCTTAACTTTATCTGATTTGTGACCTGAGCTCTGTGGACAGGATCACACGGTACACCTCAGCGGTTTAGCTTGTGTCACTAAGTGGTAGAAATCTCTCCAGTCTCTCCAAAACTGATAAAATTACATCATCGGGTGATGAATTATGTGGAGTGTAGCAGATCTTTTCAAAATATAAGGAGCTTACACAAACCTGAGTCTATTGGTTTAATTCTATTTGCAGCAAATTTGCAGCCATATAACAAGAGCAAATACCATAGAAGGCTTCACTCTATGTTAAAGGCTTCTCAAACCTGAGCTCATGTATCTGTCAATATCACTAGGTGTTTCTCAAAATGATCACTTGCTGTAGCTGAAGGAAAATTCAGAAGGCTTTGTGGGAAAAACTTTAAGGCTTAACTGTTCTTGCCACCATGTTGCAACCACTTCTCCCAAGACGGGGCATTTGTGCATCCATTGAACATATCTGTGTCTAATACTAATGTTCTTAAAGGAAGCTCTAGATATCTGCCCAAGCCGTGAAATTGTAACTCTGCCAATCAGCTTATTCTACAACTTATTCACGACCATGTATCTTGCAATTCCGTAATTTGACAAAACCACATTGTAGAACCTGTTTTGCATCATTTGTCAATGTTATGATGTAAAAATGCCTGGTATAATCACATGTGAAGGAAATGTTAAGGGTAGTATAATATCTGTCATAGGAAAAGATGTCATCTTTGATAATGGCTACCCTCTTATCAAGTCAAGTTTAGCCAAGTTCCCTATTCCAATGTAAAATGACTATCATTAATCACAGTCTATGAACAGCTGAAACATGTTATTACTGCTGGATAGGTACACAGATCTTTTTCTAACAGATCCCTCCAACTGGGAATAAACATGGCAATTAGAAGTCATGCGTTTCCCTTTCACAAGCCAATGGGAACATTTTGATGTTTGCAGAAACTCATTTAGCAATTTCCGAACAAGTTTTTATGGCATGAAATCTTTTAAGACAACTGCCGGAGCCTCATACATCAAAACATTGATCAGTCTGAATGTGATGGTTGTAATGATGGTGTAACAGGGGATAAATGAACTTTCCACACTTGGAAGGGAAAGCTGCAAACATTTTATGTTTTCTCAAGATAACATCCCATTGTTTTGTAAAAGGGCTGAGGTGCTAGTGCGAAGGATTCTAGAAGTTGTGGGCTTAATGTAATAAGATGTTTTTAGCTCCAAAAGTTAGATTGGGAGATTGATGGGCTATCTGTTGAATCCACTCTGACGAGTTATTTAGAAGATAAACTTGTTTACATTTGAGGGTATTTAATTAAAGAGAAGCTGAACATGTTTTTGTCAAAGTGTGGTTAAGTATGAAACTTTGATGATATAACAATAATGCTGACAATACAGAACAGCCATACAAACCAGTTCTGCTTGGTAATGTGAGATGGATGAAGAATCTCACTTCAACACAGGCACATCAAGTAAGACAGGATTCTTACATCAAACAAGTCATGTCATGTAACAGAAGAATGTCACACCAACACAGTCATGTCATGCAAATGAAGATTCTCATGCCAACATAGACACATCATGTAGGAGAAGATTCTCACAGCAACACAGAAATTGTGTAAGAGAAGATTCTTACAGCAACTCATCCATGTCATGTAAGAGAATATTTTCACACCGACACATGTAAGGGAAGATTCCCATGCCAACACAACCATGTTATGTAAAGGATTCCTATGCCAACACAGCCATGTTATGTAAAGGATTCCTATGCCAACACAACCATGTTATGTAAAGGATTCCTATGCCAACACAGCCATGTCATGTAAGAGAAGATTCCCATACCAAGACAGCCATGTTATGTAAAGGATTCTCATGCCAACACAGCCTTGTCATGTAAGAGAGGATTCTTATGTCAAACAAGTCATGTCATGTAAGAGAAGATTCTCACACCAACACAGCCATGTCAAGTAAGTTTCCAATCTCAAAACTGGACAGCCAGGTTATTTATACAGTCCAGTTGGCCAACCTACTATACACACTAAAACAAAATGATGACATGGAAGAATTTGTGCTCACAACAACACACAAACCTTCACACTGCCTCTAGACTTCTGCCACCTTTGATGCATGAAGGTTTTGTTTCATGGTGAAAGGAAAAGCATATGTAGCGTCTTAAAGGAGACTGTAACTTCATTACTGAGTGAGCTCGGCAAGGTTTGTCAAGTGGCTGTTAGAGCCTCACAAACCAGAGGTGACTATAACTGCATTACCCTGCCCCAAAATTGGTTTTTGCCATGCGAAAACCTAAATACCAGTACAAGGATAAGAAAGACGTTAAAATGTGGAAATTGAATTAACATGGAGGAAGAAACAGCTCCAAAAGCTGTGTTACAAAGCTGACTGTCTCCAGGGTGATGAAGGTGCTGGAAGGTTAAGTTCGCACGGATTTCTTGTTGACATGGAAGTCTACTTACACAGATACCTTCAACTTAATATACTGCCCTCCATGTTTAATGTAGGCTAAAGAAATGATTGTGAACAGTAAATTGTGCATTAACCCCTCCACTGAAATGTTGAAAGATTTATCACTGACATTAGTGAAAGATAACTGTATAGCTTTTGAAAGTCATTCTGAACGGCTCCTTTAATGGTATCATCTTTTATAAAAGATTTGTACACTTTCCCAGCCATCTTCACAGAAGTAATACTCTTATCATGCCTGCAAGAATCAAATATTAAGCAGATCTATTTATATCAATTTAAGTGTGAAAACAGAGCCATGGCATTGCAGCCCACTTCAGTGTTGTCTACCAATGTCAGCAAAAAGTCATTTCAAAAGATTACTTATAGTACTGCCATGCAAAAATTTTCTAAATATTTGTTGTGGACAGATGTGCACACAGATCAAGTTTTAAATCTGTAAGAACAAATACACAGTTGTACAACAGCTAAAAGATGACTTTTCACATGTATAATTTCTGAGAATAGACTGCCTTTGTGGTGTAGCGATTAGAGTGTCTGTCTCGAGAGTGAAAGGTTGTGGGTTTGATCCCTGACCATGTGATACCATAAGGCATTAAAATATGGTACTTCTTGGTCCCTGCCTGGTGCTTGGAATTAACGGATAACAACAAGGACTGGTGGTCTCAGAGTCAGCCTCATGCTTAACTATGACATGTATGCATGTCATCATATGATGTAAATACTCTTAAGTGTGACATTAAACAACATTTCACCTCTCCTCAGATGAGAATAATTCCTTTAATGACAAAGGCATCTAAAAAAAGGGGTCAAAAATGCTATTTTCAATATGCTAACTGTGACATTTGGCCTGAAAATCAGATGTCTTTCTTTTGAACATTGTATGATGTCACAAGCATGTGCAGTTTCAGGTCTATTGTTCCAGGTGTGAGTGAAAGGTATTTACAGACACTGGATATCCAAGCCTTGATGTTAAGCATATCTTTAGACAGTATTTTGAGAAAGAAATTGCAGCTTTAACTGTTACTGTTGTATGCTACTCTACATATGCATGACCCGTGAGGTCAAATGGCACAAACAGCTGGTCAAGTCAACTTCATTGAATAGGGGAACAGAGAATGTTATTATTGTTGCATTCGTTTCAGAACTTGCTCTGGAAAACGGCTCTTCTGAAAAAACAACTGAATTGTTTTTTAATAGCCATAAGCTATATAGTTTGGTTTACTAACTTTACAATGTTAAGTCAGTTACTTCCAGAGCCCGATTCACTGCTGCTGCTCGCTGCCTGAAATCTGTGACTAATTGGTCAAAGAAAGTTAGGACATTGCTAACGATTTCTCGACACTGAGATGTCAAAGAGCGACCTAGTCTCCGCTGTTCCAACGTTTTGACAATCACCTGACAAAAGCGCACCTCTTCACAATAACGCACCCAACCAGTTGTGACATGGTCATGCAATGCATTAGTATTCACTTGATCAGGTCAAGCTGAACAACCTGTACATTCACTTTGAAAATGCATTAAGATGTAAGACAACTTCAAAACAGAAAGTCCTGTGCCTTTAAATTTGTTCTAAGAGGTGCATATTTCTGACGGAATGACATGACTTCCCATCTGGGACAACACATACCTAATTCAAGACAAATTTGAAAACCAAGTCCCATGCATTTGTATTGCTACATTTAAAAGACAGATATATACAATTTCAGTTTGATATCCTTCAGAACCCCAAATTTAATCCCATTACACATTTGTGACTGTACTTTCTAAAGACATGGGTGTTGTTTCAGAATACAAACACGCTAAACTAAACTCATTTTAAACTAAACTCATTTTAAATGATGTTAACCTTCAATGTTGATCCCATAAAACCTTAGTACATCTATGTCCCAGCCAAATGGAATTACGTACCATGTTTCAGCATGACAATGAACAATACTTGGGTTACAGAGATCACATCTCATGTCTCAGCATAGAACCTTAACTTTAAATATCAAAAGTTTGGGACTGTTTTCCAGCATAAGAACCCGACTTGTTGTGTGAAGGTACAATTCGTAGAATGTTCACTATGATATTGTGTATTTAAACACAAGATTTTCATTTGGCATTTTTTATATGCAATCATCAGAAATCTAAAACATATCCAGAAATGTCTTTGAGAGCCATTTCCTTCATTTCCTGAAATTACTATTTTCTTTATGAAAAATGGCAAACAAACTTTGTGTATGACCATCACTATAACCTTGACCTTAGACCTCTTATGATCTCAACTTTGTCCTACAAATATTACCTTTATCAGGTTCAACTTAACTGCAGTTTTCTTTCTTGGGTAGCTACCTTGGAATTTGGAGAAGACCGTGAGTCTTGACTAAATTTTGTCCAGATTGTATCTTAGTGTCTGCTGCATGAGACATGTGCAGACATGTATGAGTCAGTTGGATTTAAGTTATATTTCAGTTGTATCCTGACATGACAGCTTTTTGAAGTGAGTAATGCTTTCAACTGCATTGATGGATATAACTGCTAATTATAATAATATATAAATGTTTATCACTTCGTGTTAATTCCTCCAGTTTATAGTTAACACAATGAAAACCCAGTTACTTTCATGGCTGTCGAATAAAATGGTCTTGTGTAGGGAGAATAATTGATATATAATAATATTTATACATGCCAAGTTTTATACATGTCCTTTCCCCTTGGCCTCAGGCATTTACAGTCACCCATCATATGTCTTGGGCCTTGTTGTGCTTGGCAACGACAATGCTGAAGTTACTTAAATACAGGCATACAATAATTGCAGACTACAGTTGCTTTGTGCAGTGCTCCCTTGCCATTAATTGTTTACAAAAAAATGGCCACAGAAATGCAGATCAATGATCATCATCAGTTACCCCACAAGCTGGGGTTTTATGTCGCTTTTAGCACTATTCTAGCAATATCACAGTGGGAGACACCAGAAATGGGCTTGACACATGGTACTCATATGCAGATTTGAATCCAGGCCTTGGTGGGACAATTAATCGCTTTACCCAAAGGCCACCCAACCACCCCTTAACAATCTGGTGCTAGCAGATGATGGACACACTTGTACAATGAAAATGAGCCACAAGATCAAAAGACAAGTAAAACATGGTAACCCAAAGCAGTTGAAACAAATCAAAGAGCCTTTAATGGTGGCAAGTTAAATCACACAGATTAGTACAATGACTAAACCACAAGTAACTGTGCTCTCCAAATGAGCTCAAAAGTGGTGACATCACAATGACCTGCTGAATCAGCAAACCCAATCATATGGGTGGTTGTTTCTAGCTGATTCCATTTGCAAACTATCCAGTAGATTTAGTGAACATCTTGATGCCTGTGGGACTTTTATCATCCGACATCAAACTGTGAATATTCAAACTGTTTACACTCATATGATCCCTGCACTAGGATCACCTTAAAATATGACAGAAAATGATATAAATATATCTTGCACAATGGTAACCATGGTCTGATAAAAAGCTTTTCAAGAAAAATCTGTCACTAATGGGACACCATTGATTGTTGTATGAGTCCCTTGACAAGCCATTTGAATGCCAGACGGTCAGAAGGAAGATTAAAGTTTGAAAAAAGCACAAAATAGCAATAGGAATATATTCATGTGCAGGTCACAACTTTGCACAACAAGTAACCAACAGTTACATGATTCTCCTATGAAATTCAAATTGACTGTCTGGGAGGCAATGCAAATCTCTGGGGACAGAACACTGCATCCAATCAGTGCACACGAACCTACAGTCTTGCCACCTGATACTATCCGACAGTCGTGAAATGTATTCACAAGAAATGTCAAAGCTGATTAATATATATAATTGTTTTATTCAGTTACAAACATTGATTAAAAATCCTTATCAGAAATCAGACTGACTCTTTTATCACCTGGACGGCAGACATATTCAGAGGTTGCATTACAACAAATGAATTGGTAAGTGTTATTCACATGGCAAGGGTGTGTGAGTGTAATGAGCTGAGAGCACTATTCACAATATATGAGAGGTATGTTGGGAGCATGCTGGGACCTGACTTAAAGATACAAAATCAGAACACCATTAAGCCAGAACATTCCATCACATTACCTGCCTTTTCAAAAGAGAGTGGTAACCCATTCTAGAGGTTCTTTTTAAACTTATTTTCGGGGGCCTACCTCCACACTAAGTGAATAGCTCCAGCCCTATCTATGTATTGTCTAAAGCTGTAGTGAAATAGCTCAAACTATCTCTATGTATTGTCTGAAGTTGGAGTGAAGTAACTCCAACTCTACCAATGTATTGTCTGAAGCTACAGTGAAACAACATCAGGTAATAAACTTTCAAAATGTTTACCAGACACAACTTTGCAAGATTGTATGTGTGAATGAGATTAGTTTTATGCTGCCTTTAGCAATATTCCAGCAATATCACAGCCGGTGGGTACCAGAACTGAGCTTCACAAACTGTACCCCAGTGGGAAATTGAACCCAGCCATTCATTGTGATGAATGAATGCTTACACCACTACAATACCCCACTGCTCTAACTTTGCAGGATACCCATGAAGGTCCAGGGTAGAATAGGTATTTAGCAACCCATGCCTGTCATAAGATATGACTAACGGGATTGGGTGGTCAGGCTCACTGACTTGGTTGACATGTGTCATCGGTTTAAAATTGTGCAGATCAATGCTCATGCTGTTGATCACTGGATTATCTGATATTTACAGATTGACACCATATAGCTGGAATATTGCTGCATGCCGTGTAAACCTAAACTCACACATTTAACTTTGCAGAAAGTCATGACAGTGGTACACTAATGGATCATAATCTAGACAATGTAGACTTCATTCCCCTTTCTACGAAGACATAAACATCAAATTCCGGTTTCAAAACCATCTGGGCACTTGCAAAGAGATATCAGTGAAAACATTTCCATCAAACATTAAACAAACTCATTATTTCGCAAACGTCTCAATGTGGAACAGCACATGCACCATATATTGGAATGAATATCTGCAGAAATTATTCATTACCCCTTGAAAAGCACACAGGATATTATTTTTTAAATACCATAGAATTTGTTTAAACCAACCACATTGCACAGATACCTATTTTTTTATATCCATCACATAAATAAATCCTTTGGGATATCAAGAGCCAAATTTGACTGCAATATGAATGAAAATATTACCTGGAATTGTACACTGTTGTTGCCAAAGCTATTACAGTAGAACTAAAGTTTAACAGCAGACATTTGATAAGTCATCATTTTTGATGAAAAAGTTTAACTCTAAATTTTGTTAAAAACATTAAAAATTGTATCAAATCACTCAATAAAAAAATGCTCATTAAAATCAAATCAAGCTTTTTTTAAAATTATGTTCATCTTATTTCAGAAGGTCTTCATTCTGCCATTTAGTGTTGAATGATAAATTTCCCTAAATAAACTAAGTGACAGTCATCCTGTCATAGGCTCCGGTGTCTGAGTGTCTTGTTCCTCGATAAGATACATAATAATGACATTTTGGAAAGTTTGTAAGCTGAAAATAATCAAATGAAGTATCATAAGGAGAAACATGATCTATCATATTAGGTGAACATTTCAGGATTATGTCATTTCAGAAGCAATGCCTGCAGGCTTCGTAGCATTTATCTTTAACAAGAACAGACTTACAGAAAAGCTGTCTCTCAATATGGTGTCAGTTAATCGCTCACTGTAAATGAATGAACACGTGTGGATTCTCATGTTAATTATCTAGCTGAAAAAGGAGTCAGAAGACTGAAAACTGAGGCATTTTTTAATGGCATGTGAATATTTGTACTATAAAAATGTAATTTCATCTTCAGTCTCATTTGTGTAAACCATGAATTCATCATTGCAATATAACTGTTGTATTCACAACAGATATAATCTTTTTGATATTTGAGTTTATTTTATTTATTACACTCATTTAACTTAGCAGTTCTCATGATATGGAACCGCTGAATATCACTGCATTTGTGCAAGTGAGTGAGTGAGTCTGGTTTGTGCCATTACAACTTACACAAAATAATAATAATAAGAGTATTTATATAGCACTGACTTCCACCACACAAATGCAAAGCTCAAAGCGCTGACAAGTCACAGTGAATATGCACAAGATAATCCATGGATTTATGAAACATATTTTGGAAAGAGGTATGTTTTGAGGCTCTTTTTGAAGAGTGGCGGAGTCGGCACTAGTTTTAGATGAAGGGGTAGAGTGTTCCAAAGGGTAGCAGCTGCATATTGAAAGGACTTGGCACTAGACTGTGACAAACCAAGTCTCACAATCATGATGAAAATGGGATTCATAATTTTCCAGGATCTTATCTAACCGTGCAATAATATCAAAAAAATTATTGCCAGGTATGGTATAAGACAACACTCAGTGTGGGTCATTCCCTTCAAGTAATGTTTTTCTGTTTTTCAGAAACTGCATTAAATATCAAAGAAGAAATCAGAAGTCAATCGACTGTTAGCTTAATGACACAACATTTAGACAAAAACTGGAAATTTAAAAGGACTTCAAAGTCAGGATATTGTTGATCAAAGAAAAGATGTTGCCATATAAAGAGATAAACACCTGCCACCAAGTGATATCAAAAACACACAACATATCTGTGTAATGAAGCTCCAGAAGAAGAATGACACTGGAAATTGATTCCATCCTTGCTACATTAACAAGGGTATCACATGAATATTGTGATGCCATCCTTATAAGTAGCTTGTAATCTGGTTATTTTAAGCTGTAGCTCACCTACACACAAAATGTCCTGACCACTGGGTTCTAAATCACACAATTCACAATATTCACACAAGTGCAGTTAGGTTGTTACGGCCTTAAAGACTATACCAGCATAACCGTTGATAAATCTATCTTGAAGTTCAGGTGAGTCATTAACTTGTTTCTTGAACTCTCTCAAAATGGTCTGGTACACAAGATGAACCACCTAGACATCTAAAAGTGCTTGAAGCTGATCCTGCCTTGACATTGTCAAAATAAAGTGTGCTTGGTACACATAGACATATGTTGCTATTTACTTTAAACAGATATTCTATAATGTATATATTAATTTTTGCAAAATAGTTTCAAATGCCAACACTAATTACTTTCAATAACCCTGAGCCATAAGGTACAGTTTCTCATATATGATATATATTATTGCAAACCAAGATCATACTTTGTCAACTGAGGATTGAAACAAACATTAGTTGACAGTGAATCAAGACATATATCATAAATGGCATACCCTGACTGCATTAATCATGCAAAACCTCAACATTGCCAGGTCAGATTGTTCAACACAAACTATCAAGCAATACATCAAAGTGGGCTGCACAATGGCTGGTTATGGTAATAACTAAGCCTTAGATCTGACTGTGACGTGGAACCCATGCATCTAGCTATGGCCTCGAATATCTGGATATGACCCTGGCCTGGAATATCTGGATATGACCCTGGCATGGAATATCTGGATATGACCCCGCTTTGGAATCCATGGATCTGACCCTGGTTTGGAATCCATGGATCTGACCCTGGTTTGGAATCCATGGATCTGACATGGAATCCCTTGATCTGGTCATGGCTTGGAATCACTGAATCTGACCCTTGTCTGGAACTCCTGCATCTGAGCATGATTTGGGACCTCTTTATCAGACCATGACCTGGAATTCATAGACTGACCATGGTGTGTAACCTGTCCTTGGGTCAACCCAATGCCTGCAAACCTTGGCCAGCAACACAGTTAGATCAAATTTGATACGAAACTGACACCTAGCAAGGTGAGCAGCACATTTTGTGCCTTATTTAATGAATCGGTTGCCACGTCTTTGATAAAACAGCTACAATGAAACTAATTTCCATGATGACCTAAACATCTACTGAACTCATCACAAACAGGCTCTTTGTTATGAAATTATGACTACAAGGTGAATAATCTCCCTTCATTAATCACAAGTTTTAATTACAACGGGGGAACTAATATGATGGTTGTTGCTACTCCACCTTAGCCCCAACAACAGATAGCCATATATAACCCATCCCATTGATTCACTGTCATCTTTATCAGCAATTAACACCTCATCTAGTAGCATTTATAATGGATTAACTTGCAATATCTTCTACCAATGATGATGAACATAATTTAATGGCCTATGAAATATAAATTAGGTGTCCCAGCAACAAATGAAGCCACATGTAATTTAGACGTTCCTAATGAACCAAGGCATAAAGCATAACACATTGTTAGTTCTCCTCTTAAATCTTTCAGGAGTATATTTTTATGAAATCATCTCATCAATAAAGGGAATCACAATTAAAACCAGTCTCTTTCTTTTTTTCTCACATTATTTATGGTTTCTTGCATCTTTTCATCCTGTCAATTTCATAATTGGCATTATGTCATAGATTAAGTGAAGTTAGGTGTACCAAGAGGCTTAAGGTATGTTTGGTTTGGTTGAGTACTGCAGCACCTCCCAGTTAATCTACCCAATCCCAAATCCATGTTTCCTTCCTCCCAGTCCTTATTAAACACAAAATCCAGTCCCTCTACCCAAACTTCCACCTCCCAGTCCCTAAACTCAACCCTTGTGCCCTACCTCCTACCCCTACCTCCAAGTCCCTCTACCCAAACTCCAACTCCCAATTTTCCACCTTCCTGTCCTTTAACCCAACCTCTTTGTTTTATTTTTTACAACTTCACAGGTACACCGGTTTCAAATATGTTTTTCAGACAATAAACAGTTATAATCCTCATTGAGACTTCAGTATCAGAGCCAGTCACAACTTTCAATGCCATATCTGATGTATAAGTAACCATAGAAGCAGGCCTGTGGTGAAATATATCCTCAGTGTGTAGTGAGACTCAGTTTTAGATTCTATCTGACATCAATCAGATGTGGAAAAGTGTCCTTCTGTGTGATGTGCGTGCCTTTAGACAAACCAAACTGAAGCAGACGTAAGTATTGACACCAAATAACCAACTCTGATTGAAGAACAATAACCATGAATTTCCTCAAAAAGGATATTTCAGATTCTTCTGAAAAGAATTTGATCCTCTTCTGTGATGTTGTCTCACAAACAACAGTGCCAACACACACCAAACAAATGCTTCCTCCTACAATGGCTATTCATCTTGTTTTTCTTTCTTCTTCCAAAACCATTTCGGTTTCCTTGTCAATTTGAGATATCATGGGTATATGAAGTGATACTCTAAAACTTCAGAATTAAGTCACCAAAGTCAAGTCTTGTATCTTTGCATGGTGGCAAGAAGTGAATGAATGAAGTCCAAATTAACTTAGCTTCAGTGAGCAGCAGTAGTATATAGTGGAAATGTAGTCATATTATCTCACAGTTTCCACCGTCAACCTGTGGGTTAGTGGTTCTATGTTGAAGATGATTCTTAGGATACTGCGTCACAAGATCACATGTATCATAAGATCAACCTGCATGAAGATCTTGTGATCAGTTTAGTCCTACACCACTTTTAGCAATATTCCAGCAATGCTTCGGAGGAAGACACCACAGTGTTCCCATGGGAATGGAACTCAGGTTTTCAGTAAAAGGAGCAAATGCTATAACCACAAGGCTACTCCACTATCCCCATCTTGTGATGGAGATGAAGATATGTTCATGCTCAATGGGTTTGTCTGGCCTACACTTGAGTAGTTAGTCTTTTTGTATATGTTCTTAAACGAGGAAGGTTGCTGACTTTGGCACAAAAAGGAACCACAGTTATTCATTAGATAGAGATGAACAAAAGCTGATGTTGCTGGTCATCTGTTTTTCACAGTTATCCTTCAGGAATTTGTAAAAATCTTGTCAAATATAACATCAAACCAGACACTCACAAATACATAAAAATGGTAAGTGACAGTTGAAAGAATGTAAAAAAATGACATAAAATTTGTGTTATATCAAAGAAAGTGAGAAAGTATTTCATTCCTAAGTAGCAAATGGCACCAGTTTACAGCTAGACTGATATCGCTGCTGAGTCTGATTAAGAAATATTGAACACTCTTTGACTTTTACTCCGGAAACAAAATTTGACGGTCAGACACCACTCTTTCTTATATCTCTCTCTCACTTCATGGCAGGCGATAATATTTGACTATACTCTGTGTTGTTTAAAGAAATCAAAAGACTCCAGCAAGTTTTGTTGATGGATGGCTCTACAAACAGTAAGAGCCACAGTATTGACTACAGAGAGTAGTTCTTGATTTCACTTTGAGATGTTTAGTCAACCCAGAAACAGACTCCACTAAATCAGAAACAGGGCAGATGTTCTTGAGTTTGACTTTTCAAACAAAATAATAGATGCTCTAGACTAAGGTACCATTCTCACATAATACTCAGTGTCCCATGAAATTTCAAATATAGGAACCAACAGTTTCATTTTCCAGAAAGAAAATACGAACATGTCTCAGAATGTGGACTTGGAAGCTCATGATGTAAACTCTAGTATCTGTTGTTACCAGGACTTATCATACTTCAACTGGTCACAGTCAATTCTACAACACATTCAATAGTTATTCAACCATTCTCTGTAATATTGGGGTCACAAATATACAAACACAATGGTAGGGAAGATTTTTGAACGAAAGGGCCATATCAGTGCATGACATTATCAAAGGGAGAATTTGTGGCTTATATTTAACCTTCCTTATGCTTGTTTGCTTGCTTGTTTGTTTGTATATTTTGGAACACTGCATAGTTACATGGAGGTGGTCTGTAAAGAATCAAGCCTGGACTAGACAACCCAGTGATCAATAGCATGAGCATCAATCTGTGCAAGTGGTATACAACATAACATGAAAACAAATCAGCAAGCCTGACCATCCAATCCCATTAGTCAACTGTTACTAAAAACATGGGTCCAGTTCTAATCCAGATCTGCATGAGTTTAAAATCATTAAGGTATACACACACATCTTCTTAATGTTTCAGCTCTGGACTCACCACCTCTCAACTTTTCTTGAGTCTATGATGTAGATATTATACATGTTTTTGTCCACAGATGAAAAGACATGATTATGTATGCTGCATGCCTCATTAATAGAAGACACTTATCTTGTAGGAATGTCTGAAATGATTACTTCGAGATTACCCACAATGTTTCCTCAAGGCAATAATTTTCCCATCCTACATCTTCATTTTCCAGTATTGGGAATATGCAGAAACATACAAAAGAGTAATAGATATGAATCATGTCTGGAATGACTTTTTACAAAAAAAAGGAACATAAAAATAATTGTTTGTATGTCTGTTTCTTAAAACACTGATTGTTCTAATCTGCAGGCTCATGTACAACAAACCAAGATTTTAATGAGATGAATCCTTAGAACAGATGAATATTGTTATATCTGCAAACATATGAATCATTCTGAAAATTCACACAATCTGAGTTTGAGAAGTTTTGATAAATACAGTCTCTCTCAACCTATATCTTCTAGTCTGCTGCAATATCTCACTGCATAAGGAACTGACCTTGCTTCCACTGTGAAGGAACTCAAGGTACTGTTGAGCCATCTTTGTAGCAAATCACCTTCAAGGCTTTAGATATGACTGAGCAAAGCACTCTGCCAAGTATATCTGACTGAATGTGAGAGAATGCAATCAAAATGCTATCCACAAGATTTATTGAAAATATTATTTGAAAATTATGCAATTCCTCCAACAATAGCAATTTTCAGTCACAGTTTTGAATAGGATTATATTATTATATGACATGAACTTTACAATCGTTTTATTTCTATTTTGCATGTTTGTCTGGTGTAAATTCTGGTTTCACATCATGTAGCTTGATTTAAGGATGTTATTGAGTCTTTGATGCCTGGAAACTTCACTTGGACACAAACTACACAACATAATAAAATATCACAGAATTGAATTTTCAATTATACAAAATATCAACTCCAGCCAAAGAAACAATCCCAATTATCCTATGTAACAGATTTTATCAGCCATAAAAGGCAAAATAGCAGCACAAATAAAGATAAATAAAATCATTCCTGACACCATGTGTTTCTCAAAAGGGTAAACATCAGGTAGTGCTGTCATTCTCACAATTTGCACTAAAGTTTGTTTTGGAGTATGGGGACTCTCTGAAGCAGCCAATGAAAAAAACATGTTGCTGTTGGTGACATAGGTGGTAATTTTCTGTAACACTCTTTCCAAGTGTACTCAGGCAGTGCTTGGTGGTAGCTGCTATGGCATAAAATGTAATCACATGCTACTGTGAATACGTGACGTCTGCAGCACTGTAGCTTTCCCGCGCCAGCATCTAGCAGATATTGAGTGACTGAAGTTTCACTGTTGTTTAACACATCTGCCAAACTACATCACTCACAAGTAAAAGTAGGGCACAATATCATTCACTTACTATGACATATTCTCATAGAAACACATCCTAGTTTCAGATTTACACAGGATTGTGAGTATGTATTGCTTTGATATTTCACTCAGAACCAACACTGTTTGCCATAGGTTTCAAAACTGTCTGTGCATAAGGTTGAAATATTAAGTAACATAAATCAAAGTCATATAAAATCAATTGATACCATAACTGAAATAAATAAGCATCCTCCAGAGGGGGGTTTGCACAGTTTGATATCTTGTTTCAGCTATCAGTGTCAGATACGACCATTTTCGGAACCACTGAACAAATTCCAGATTCAGTTAAGGGCAAATGGCCAAAATCTGAAGACAGCAACTTTAAGCTCCTCTAAAAGCAGCTGTTGTCCATGACAGATCTGGGTTTGTGTTACGAACAGCATATAACTCTTATGCACACAAATGTCTCCTGTGATGCAGATCAGATACTATTTAGGATAAACTGAAAATGAAACCAAAGTTAGGTCATGATGATGATGAATACCTTGATCAAATAAACAGCATAATAAAGTTACATAAAGTTACACAGTCTGTATCACAGTCCCTGAACCATGTTATTTTCCCGAATGCCTATCCCTTACTACAATGTTAAAGCCCTTAATGGGAAAAATGCTAATAAAACAAGTATGTTTTTCCCAAACAGGACTTTAAATTTTGCTGTCTAATCACCATCTAAAATATGATTTTAAGGTAAAAATAACAAAAAATTGCATATTATCAGCAAAATTAGAAAATTTGTATCACTTGTGTAACAATCAGCAACGGGAGGCAACAACTGCCTGTAGGATGATGCATTTGCGTTGCCATAGCAACATTATGCAATTGACAATAAAATCCATGAATGAATTCATAAAAAATAGTAAACTTTCAACAAGGGTAGAGGCAAAAAAATGTACTGAGAAAAATCTCGAAAGTAATTATATTAAACATCTATAGGATAAAAGTAAAAATGTATGAATAGTATAGGACTTTTCTTCACAAAATATATTATCTGCACGAAACGAGATAAAATCTCATCTGCCTATTATAACTTGCATCTGGAACATACATTTTCACTTCAATAGAATTTCAAGGGATAAAAATGACACTATTTGCTCTCATGTAAACTGATCTATTTTGAATGATTTAAAAAAAAAATCAAAAATGCAAAAACTAAAAATCAAGAAATAGTTAAATCAAACTTTAGTTGTGTTCAAAACTATGAAATAAATGCCAATGTATTTCTGTGAGTACTTAAGTTTAGCACTCCAACTAAGCACTGTACTCTTTAACACTGTTTAGCTATTGTGGATGAGGAAATATAGCTCAATGGTCAACAGCCTGAAACAACTGAGGTTCCATTCCACAAATCAGTGAGTTTGGTTTAAATTGTCACACAGACCAGTATTTTGGTGAAAATCAGCTTAATGTGGTAGGCAAGTCTGAAAGTATTGCAGGACGTGCATGATCAGTTTACAACTTCGATGTGTTGTGAGTGAGTTAGGTTGTAGGCTGCTTTTAGCAATATCCCAGCATGCGACACGAGAAATGGGCTTCAAACATGTACCAAGTTGAGAATTGAACCTGTGTCTTTGGCATTATGAGCGAACGCTTTAACCACTAGCTCACCGCTCCGGTATGCTAAGAGCATCGGTGTGGTGATTAAACCCCAAGAATACTCATAACCTAATCCTAATTCTGGGAACAAAACAATCAGTTTCTTGACATGACTTAAAAATACAACTATGCACATCGTACAGCAATGACTGAACCACCTTTACCTTCCAACTGCTCCTCATGAACCAATAAGTTGAACACACAGAAACTAAAATTAGCACTCTACATTTCATTGAAGTACCAGAATACCACCAGTTGAATCTAAAGTGATCAATAGTAATCATTGTTCTTTCATGTGTAAATATTCAAAGTTCATGGAAGAATGGTATTTAAGGAAGAACCAGAGAAGTATTACGTCAATTGTTTGATCAAACCCAGCTGAATTCAGTACTGACGTATGTTTTTGGTACAGTAAAACCAGCTTAGACTAGACAGTATTGTCACAGAGGAATTGTCTCACTTTACAACAGTCTGGGTAAACAAGTCATGGGTATGCATATATCCCTTCAGTATATATCAATGTTCCAGCAGTAACTGTCTGCAGGCAGGGTTTCTAATGGGGTCTGTGTGTTGTGTTCACAAACAGAGAATGTGTTTACACAAGGGAGACAACTACCTAAGGGAGACAACTACACATGTCTGACGCCTGATGTTTACATGGAAGTTTCAAAAATCCACTTTGTCCACACAATGGTTATATATTTTGTAAATGTCAAGACATCAAAACAGACACATGTCAGCACTCTTCAATAATCACCTGATGCAGTTTCTCTATACAATGCATGTGCATATGACTTCCATACATACTCATGTACCTTCAACCATTCCCAGAAAGGACACACACGAGATGAAGGTGAAATTGCCAATTTTAAACCAGACTCTTTGAATCTCCACGAAATCACATCCATCAGCACACCATGTTTGCTAAGTGTGATTCACACACAAATGGTAGACAAGTATGATAAATCAGGGAGAGCCCCAGGGAATGAACCATTTGAGTAAATTTTTCACATAGGCAGAGCAGAAAATTGCGTAAGTTAAACTTGTTAAGGCAAAATACCATGTTTACCTGATTCTCAGGCTATGGGCAGTTGAAAATGTCAAGCTTCACACACTGAAGTAGTGCAGATGCAAGCGGTTATACATGTTTTCCGACATCTACTCTCTGAGTTTAGCTACACTCAACTTGTTACCCATCTGCACTCTCTAAGCAAATGCTTGTTTTCAGCAAAGCTTGAGGATGAAAGAATTGTAATTCAAACAGAATACTTTTTGACCTGTGTTGGCATTTTGTGCATATTCTAAGTATCATTTCAGTTTTATTTACATCTTGTAACCTTTTCATTATATTTGTAAGGCATGGTTAATGTTTCACATTAATGCATTTGATTTAACAGTAAAGTGGCTTAAACAGATGTGTCACCCAAGGAAATCTTCTCACATAGACTGTTTCTGTATCTGTTGGGACAGAGTTTGATGCCAAGAGACCAGCAGGGATTCATACTGAGTGTGAAGTCCCCTCCTGTATAGGTGACTCCAGTGGATTCCAGTATGGACTTATTAAAGAACTGTTCTGGAAGTACATTCTCACACCAAGTCCTTACCAGCCATAAACTGAAATCTTGTGGCAAATTATCTTTGGACATTTTGGATGTACTGAATACCTGTTATGTTGCCAGTGATGGTGAAGTGCCAAATCATCATCAAGCCTCACCATCAGGCACAGTGTGCATGACCTTCCTGGGTGAACAGGTCATATCCTTGTCCTTCCAGACATTTTCTGTCTGTTACATGGGCAAGGAAAACACTTTTGTCCAGCCAACTGCTTCTCCACTGGTTTTTCAGATGCCAAGCCCTCCACCATTCCAAACAGAACCAGTGATCTGTCCTTCTTTGATGACTTGCTGGGATTCTGCTCTCACATGTCTCCTGGAGATTTTGGTGAACACTGGGTACACACTGTCAATTCTTCACAAAAAATATTAGTGTCATCATAGCAGTTCCCTTTCTACTTGTTGAGATGCCACAGAAGGTTATTCGATCATGGTTAGTCCTGCACAACAATGGTTGTTCCATATTTCCTAACACACTGGTTGTTTACAGTGCAATGGTAATCCAGCTGATGTCTGACAGGTTTAAATCTTTGAAGGCCATTTAGAAGTGGAAACCATAAGAAAATCCAGATTTATGGATGTGAACTTCTTTATTGTGAATAACATCACGTTACCAAGTGTATGTTTGCCCTGATGAATAAGCAAACATACACTCCACAATAAAGAAGTTGACATCCATAGATCTGACTTTTCTTCTGACAGGTCTGAAGGCCCCAACCATGGCATGTATTCCTGGTAACTGTCATCAAAGCACCACTGATACATACAGAAAATCATGATAATTACAACTGAAAGAATCACAGACATGATATACTGTAAATCAACAAAGTTTTTCAGGCAGGAAAGTTTTGATAGTATTGCAAATGAACAGTAGGCGCAAAACTTTCCAGATGTAATGGCCTCTCTCATTTTGTTATGTAATTATCCCCAGTAATACACTGCTACTGTTCTCTTAAGCACAAACACATTATTAGGCACAATACTTTAGTACACTAAGAAATTCAATGACTTCAGTGGCATACTAGCATTTCCAACAATACACATTCAATACACAACAATAACAGTAACAGTGACTCACCTTGTCACAATGTCAAAAAGGCCTGAAGTTTGCCAACTAAGGATGACTTCCTCTCTCCTATTCTTGAGAGCATCAAGGCTGGCAAAGATCCACCTTGTGTGAACAGGTTTCATCACCCTTATTCTCAAGTCTACACCCTTGTCAACACAGTCTTTCAAATTTTGGGCAACACACTCAGCATACCACAGTGTAAAGTCTGTTGTCATGGCAATCCAAACGAGATGTTGCTGCATGAAATAAGTTCCATAAAGAGTTGCAGCGACTGACTGATCATTTAAAGGTGTTTAATTCTGAATGTTTAAAACAAAGTGATACCGGTTACTAATTAATTACTGAATTAAGACAAAGCACTAAGTATGTCAAGGGATGTATGCATAAGCACAGACTTTGTGTTTTTTACAAATACATTGTCAACAATTCAACTTGTTTTTCCTTTGTCGGGCAAATAAAGTTTTATCATCATTAAGAGGTGGACTCACAAAACTGGGTGGGTTGTTTATCTTGCAAAACATTGATGACTGGGAACTTTGTTGACTTACAGTCTCTGAGGTGTCCTCAGCTTGTTTCCTCAGTCACACTTCCTAACAACTGAAGATGTTTTGTCTTCTTTATGAGGTTTATTCATATCTGTTGCAAGTTTCAGAGTGACAGAGTTTAATAATCTACTTCAGTAATCAACTTTATTGAACTATCTATTTCAGATATGCTCCAGACAAACCAAGAATCATGACTTAGAACTAAAGGATTTACAAACAGCTGTATGTTTGGTCACATCACGAGTCCAAAACTGGCAAGTGTAATGAGAGAAAAAATGCTAGGTGCCATTTGAAACTGTCTCATAATTTTCATACCAATATTTCAAAGTTGTCCACAACTTTCAAATTTGACATTTCTTGGTGGACAAACAGGGTCTATATTGAATCTTCTTCATTGTAGTGACTTTCTTTTTACCTAAATGAGAAAACTGAAAGCTGACATTTACTACCTTACTTGAGTTGCTGATACTCTTCTGCTTTAGTAAGAAAATTTGTCTGCGACAGGTTTTACAGTTGTTAATTTACAACTAGATGCAATAAAGAATTATTTCACCAACTTGTTTACGAGTTTAGGTCAGCTTGACATTGACCTCAGTGACTGTTTTAATAACATTACATTTCAAAGTGAAGAAAGAAGAACTTCAATACTCAAATTTGAACCCTTAATACCACTCAGACATTTCAAAGACCTTCTTTTGGCGAAACACATGCATCACATCATATAACCCAAGCAACCAATATTTGACCTTTCAAATATAAAAATTATTCAATAAAAGTAATCTTTTAGAGTCTTCATGCAAAATCTATTACGCAACAGACTCATCAGTTTCATATTATGGTATTCATTACTGTACAAGGTGCATGATTTATGAAAAGCACCACCTTGTCAATGTCAATCTGATGGATTCCTATTTCAGTTTATGACTTCTTAATCACACAGTCTGGAGCGTAACACAAATTCAATATTATCCACAGAAGCAGGTGCCCTTTCAATAACTATCAATCGAAGATATGCCCTCGCTAGATGCCATTATTAATCACAGTTCCACTGTTCAAAAACGACACAGTCTTTTCTCAACATCAGTGCCGTCTTCAGCAGTAGACACATCAAAGATTGACGGAAATCAACGATATATCATCTCTATTAGCTTCCCATTGATTCCTTCAAGCATACAACTTTCAGAAGCAATTGGTTGACGATTGTGAACTGACAATAGCAGGGTTCATGAACTGGGCACATGAGCGGCATGTAATGGCCGTTAATGCTATGAAAAAGTTGGAGTGAATTTCTCCTGCTGAGCATAATGAAGAAAGACTGGAGTAATCGAAATGATTATGATGATCAAAATGCTTTCTTCACACTACAATTGTATCGCCTTACACAAATCCTCTAAATGAGCATATCTGATAACATAATGGTTCAAGTCAGTAGTTTGAAAGACATCAAACTGTGCAATGGTTGACTGCTTGCTGTAGCTTTTTGTTCGCATGCTGAATTTGTTTTTTAAAATGCCATTTTGCTATTTTGCAATGTTATGTCAAATGGATGAGTGGGTCTTTGATGAATACTGCCTGACATAAAGTTTCTAACAAATTTAGATTATTTCTGCTTCACTGATTATTCAGAAGCCAGTGAAGAATTATGTTTTGTGAAGTAAATTATAGTGAACGGTTGAAGAGAAAGAAGAAATAAACCATTAACACAACTGCAAGAACATTAGAGAGTGAGTGAGTTTGGTTTAACCTGTCTTGCAAGCTCTTTAGTTATATCACAGGTGAGTAAGGTTGGAAGGAAACGCTAAAGAGGAGAAGGTCTATATGAACTTTACAACTGGTAAAACTTGTCAGCTTACGATGTATTTTACTAAAATGTTCCCCTGTAGGATACCAGAATAGGTCATCAGAAAGTCATGCTTGTCGTTGAGTCTAATGAAACACTGATCAGTGAACACACCATGGGATTTGGCTGTCTGTGACTTTTTGTACGCAAATAGCTTGGATCATTGTTTTCAGTCAGTGTTGAACTTGGTCCAGACATAAGATGGACTAATGGAGACAGCTGCATTAAAGAACTCATCCTTTAGAAACAAGACAGCCCATGCAGATGTCTGTCAGTAAAACAATGCACAGCTGCAAGATAAAAAAAAATGAATTAAACCATTCATGTTGTCAATGGTGACCCTGGATCTGTACGTACCTGAGTGAGTGAGTGAGTTTAGTTTAATGCTCCTGTGATTAGCAATATTCACGCAATATCACCACAGGGGACACCAGAAATGATCTTCATGCTCTGAACTCATGTGGGGAATTTAACCCATTTCTTCATTGTGACAAGTGAACACTTTAACCACAAGACTATCCCACTGCTCCATCGAGTCTAGTGATGAAAAGGAATGATAATTTGATGGGAAAGGGGTTTGTTTTATAAACAACAGTCAGGAACAGATTACATAACCTGGTCTGGTACAGTTCAGAAATAGAATTTGGCTACTAATACCCCAGTGTCAGTTCCTCATTGAATAACTTCAGTTCAATAAAGAAAATAAATGATGCGGTTCAGCATCTTTCAGTATCACAAATCATGAAAAGGCACCAGTTTACCTCTAGGCTGACCAGTATAGCAAGTTTTAACAAGCAATAGTCAACAGTCTAGGAGACAAGCGTTTAAGAAATATGCTCTTGAGTCTGTCAGACACAACCATCTCAATATTACTCGTGCAGTAGTTAAAATGCCCCACAGACATCCATAATTACCACTAGTCATCGTAATGCAGCAGAAATATTGCCAAGGTGACATGAAATGAGAACTTTTTCAACTCAAATAATCATCATAAATCTCTGAAAGAAACTACTGTTTAAAGCTGTATCATAGTGTAGGCGCATATACCAAGTTTTTGGTGGGTAAAATCTCCTTAAACACTCTTCGTGTTTTCATGGTGACATTAAGTGTCCTTAACCAGAGCATAAACAATTTGGAATAAAGTAAAAAGTGCCTAAACTCATTTAGAGTTCTATTTCTCAGATTATTAACCCTACTTTCAGTGCACCAACTTTGCCACGAAACATCAGGAGATGCATAATACCTGACAACCAGACAGGACTAAGTTGGCAAGACACAGTTCCAGGACCATTGTCTTGTCTGCTAATTCGTGCAGCTGCTGGTCAAATACAAGAATAATGTCTCTTCAAGAGACTCAGCCATGAAGCTTCAACTAAATCGCTATCACTCAACTAAAGTTCAGACCTTTCATCAATACTGGAATTAAATGTTTTTAAAGTTTTACCTTCTTTTAAGAATATTTGTCAAGAAAGTATTACATTTACATCTGAACAACTTAACAATAAGGAGAGGTGAACATTAATGCAAATAGAGAGCAGCATGAATGGTGCCAGGTGGGGTAACTGCAAGCACCATTTTCTAATACGGTTTCTTTTTAATGGCAACGATTAAACCATTGACTTTCCACTTTCTTGGTGGATGCTCCAGAGGACAAGCTGGTCAAACGAGTTAAGTCTGTAAATAACAGTCAGAACCAGACAATCCAGTGATTGATAGCATGAGCATCGACCAGCACTATTGGGAGCTGATGACACGTGTCAATAAGTCAGTGTGCCTGACAAATCGATCCTGTTAGTCACCTATTAAAAAAATGCATGGGTTACTGAACACCAATATTCTAACCCACACCTTCACAGGTTAAATAATTTCAGGCAAAAAATGTTGTATAATAGTGCAGTAATCAATATCATAACGGTGTGGATGAGACACAGTGTTCCAGTCACAGATCCTGAGAATGTGGTATCTTCAGTTACCTCAAACAACACATAAAGGATACTGGGGGAAACTGTCCACCCACAAACCCTCCGCCTAGATATTTGTGAAAGTTCATGGCCCTAAGAATTGTTTACTTTGATTGTAGCTAATGTACTAATAATGGGTTATGAAGTTCATAGGGGTATACAAATTTCGAAAATCTAGGAAGTTGAATGGTGTGAAAAGTGGAAAAAATTGGCATGCCCAGTTTCACAGTGATAAATCAGTTGATGTGATTATTATAATGCTTAAGTTAATGTGATGTGCAATAAATATCCTGGGATGGGATTCATCCAGCAGGACGTCCTGATGCGACGTGCCTAGTCTAGATTACCTAACTTGTAGTCCCATCAGCAAGCAATAGACAGAACAAGCAATCTGTTGGATGACACCATGGTTTGCTGCACAGCTTACACAACAGCAAGACATTATATGATGGTCTGAAGTGACCATTTCATGATTTCCCTGGTAAGGAAAACAAAAAAATCAGCCCAGGGTTTAAAAGTTCTAACTACCTTGTTGAAACAATGTTTCATTTATATTCAACACTAAAGGTATTTAAGGTCTCAAAAGGTTATAAGATGTGGGATACACATGCATAAAACAATGAAATTTAAGCAAAGTAACCGATTCCCTTGCACTCGACTTGACCAGACAGACACATGAGTCCAGAGCCAGATTAATGATGTAATGATAATACTTGTGATGCCTGGATAGATGGACCGCAAGTGGCTCAAGCCGACAGGAACAGAAACAAATGGTCAGCCATAACTATGAATAAGCCAGACAGACATAGAAGTATTACATTGATCTATATTAGATGGAATCTATGACTTGGACAAAGATTGGACAAAATGCAGTTTGGGTGTACTGGGGTTTGTTTGAAGCTCAAAACTTTTTGTGAGAGTGAGTATACAGTCACACCACTTTTCCACTGTAATAACACTGTGAGATGTGTTTAATGAAACTTTGAGTGACTATCTTTTTATGTTTACTTTAAGCAATATGTCAGCAATATCATGATTGGGGACACCAGAAATGTGCTTCACACATTGCACCCATGTGGGGACATAAACCCAAGTCTCTGAGTTGGGCACTTAAACCACCAGGCTACCTCACTGTCCCAGCCATCCCCATAGTTCAAGTTGTTCACTCATCAGGAGGGGAACATGGGTTGATGCCCCCTCGAACAGGGAGGAACATCAAGGGTACATAAACCCATGGGCCCCAAAGGATCAGTGTAGTAGCAGACTTTGCAGATGACGAGAAAAACAGATTTAGAGTAGTGCCCTTCCATCAATTTGCATTTGCAAAACATCAGTAATTTCTGTACATCATACATGATTCAATGGTATTCAAGACAAAGAATTACTACCACAAAGTACCAAATGAGTTTGGTATTCCTGGAGGGGTACATAGAAATGTTACTTTCTTGTAGGTGGGGTGCTTTGAAAATAACGTAAGAGCGCTCAGCAAATCAGAAAGAGACATGTATGTGTGAGGTAAGTAAGTGTGTCAGGTCACCTTGAAGTGGGAGGAAAGCTTGACATGTTAAATATCAATCATGGAATTGTTCTCCTTTACAAGTTGTCAAGTAAAGTCTTCCCTTCATGCAATACTAACAATTTACTAGACAGTGTCAAAAAACATCAGTCATACACCAAGTATCAGGAACCATTTTGTGATTGTGAACACAGGAGTTAAATTAAGTGTCTGTGAGACTGATTTAAGAGGATGAACCAAAGTGATGTAGGTCATTGATGTTTACTATTAAATGAAAGCCAAGCTAATGGAACACAAGTTGTTACTGGGCTGAATCTTATATCAGGACCCATGATCACTGGATCCTACACATGAAAGGGATGCAACTCCACATGATAAACAGGCGGTCATGTTTTTGGTGACCCTGACAAAGAGGAACTGTTGGTTCTTGTTAGCTGAGGGCAAATGAATGATCATGATCCAGGTCTGATCCAAATTCAAACCCATTATTACAATTATAAGATAATGGCTCAGCTTGAGGTTGGAGGAAGCTAACAGAGATACAGATTATGGATGTGCACAAGCCCTGTAAGGAACTCTAAAAAATCGGAGATACAAACCCTCAATCAGCAGCTAAACCAGCCCAACTTTATTAAGCTATATGTCAAAGCCTTAGGGTTTTCCGTATTCTGAGTGGAAGAAGAGATTTTAATAACGTATAACATATTGTTGTTCCAGACATGCTCCAGCATGGTAAGTAAAGAATGATAGCCTGTTCATGACAAAGAAAATCCTAACAAACTGAAACAAGGAAAATGACTGTATTAAGAGATTGTGAAGAACAAACAACAGAGGGCTATAAAGCTGATTTTGTTGATGGCAACTATTGAGCCTCTCAGGGTTCAAGCTTGTTTCAATGTCCTGTACAGCAGGTTTAACGTTGTCACCTTATTTTGAAAACCATCACCAGGTTCGGTTCGGTAATGGAAAAATAACAAGAATTAAGAAAATGCTGGGGCATTGTTGCTTTAGAACTTCTACCTTATTATTAAGAATCTAATTAGGTCAGAGGTGTTTTCTCTGCACTATGTCACCTCGGCTATCTGGAACAAGCATGGACTTGTATTCGCATGTTTCTGTACTACTGGCATTAGGTTCGGCATGTTTGGTTTGTCATGGCCTTGAACAGTATTTCTGCCCCATCAAAGAGTTGCAGCTTCATGTGGGAGGTAAGCCACAGGCAATGCAGGTTTTAGATGTAAATCATTTAGTGAAAC
The DNA here is from genome assembly GCF_037392515.1 of Haliotis asinina. Classification (NCBI taxonomy): domain Eukaryota; kingdom Metazoa; phylum Mollusca; class Gastropoda; order Lepetellida; family Haliotidae; genus Haliotis; species Haliotis asinina. Next base: position 49,097,678 of record NC_090287.1, read on the forward strand.
CCCACACTCACATTTAATCAGGAATACAATTATCTGATTCAAAGATATCTATCCACGAAAGAAAACATCCAATTAAAGGAACACAGAATCACTGTCATGCTTAGGCTGAGGGAAGAAAACTTCCTGTCAGTCTAGATTTGTGTTGGATGCCTGTTTTAAATTTGTTGTGAGACAGACTAGTGAAGCCCATGAGCTGACAAACTAAAAACCATTATCAGGTCTTGGTTTCTGGCATGCCAAAAGAATGGAACTCCTAAATGAAAAATTGCACTGCCTCAGACAACTGTGCCATCTGTTTCCCTTCTTTCATGTTATCGTGATCTTGTAGTAAAGCCATTTTTGTTTGACCTTGTACCATCTCTATCTGTGTCCTTTATAGTTCTTCCTGGTTTCATCTCCCATGGTTGTACATATTACGCAGGCTTTTGTCATCTTATGTTGTAAATATGACAAACATTGAGTATTAGTGAGCTTTTCTCTTGCTTTGACTGGTGAAGGTACGGGTTAGAATTTTTCTGCAGTAACCCCATGTCGTAATAGGTGACTAACAGGATTGGGCATCTGGCTCACTGATTTGGTTGACAAGTCATTTTATCCCAAATGAGCAGAGTGATGCTCATAATGTTGATCACTGAATTATATGATCAAGTATTTACAGACTGACACCATATAGCTGGAATATAGCTGAGAGCAACAAACAAACAAATCTGTTGTTTTGGGACCCTCGTACCAGCATTTCCAGACTTGTTTATTAAGCTGACATAAAGACAAACATAGTTATCTTTTGGCAAGCATGGGTTGATGAAGACCCATTTTACCCTTGATCTTCACAGTTCTACTTAGAAAGAAAAATGTGATGAGTTTATCAAACTTAGGAATGTACCAGAGGGTGTTTTCAATGCTCATTCAATAAACTTTCAGGACAACGAAGGGCACCTGCAACTCCCTGAAAATCTGCATATGTAACAGTAAATAGCCTTTGGCAACAGTTTATTATTAAATCAGTTATTAATAAGTTTATGAAATCTGTGAAAATCAGTAAGACAAGAAGAAAATGTGATGCAAAATGATTGCAACTACTATGTATGATATCAAATATATCTGACTGATGGGATGAATTAGCATTACCAAAATAAAACGCACAGACACTGCCTTACCTTCCCCATCTGAAACTGTTAAAGGGAGGTAATCAATGTAACTTACTTTGTAGCTTCTGTTTTCATCTTGCTGATTTCATTTGTTCAATCGTAGATTGTCAATAGGCACACAGAGTATGTTGGTAATTACACGTTTGTCTCACAAAAGACATATGGGATTAGCATATAAGAAGTTGGCGTCGGTGTGGTGTGGGAGACGTCATCAAAGAAGAGGAATGTCAATTTTGTCTAGACAGTGCAATAAACATGTGATATAAACAAAGACAGATATCAGCAGTCGAACAGGGATAGCTACTTACAGAAACTGATACGCATTCATAATCATATTGACAAGGTTAACAGACGACCGCTCTAGACTGAGGAAATACTGAATATAGTTGATAAGAAATCGGTATCATGTGCAGGAACTCAATTTCTTTTAAGCAACATCTGATCAGTTGGGTGAGAGATTAAGAAACTTGTGTTCTACTCTTTCATATAGCCAGCATTGTTACAGTAGACCACTGACCTCTGCAAAATACACTGATTTTAGTTTTTCAGGGAAATGGTCACTCAGCCCTTTGATTGGACAACATGTAGGAACAGTGTTTGCTTTAGACTTGTCCTAAGTCTCTCCCAGACGGCCCAGTGAGTGGAGGCACATGCCAGCAGCGTGGATCATTGCACATCATGTCACAGGATTGTCTAGTCCAGACATGATTATCTTCAGCCTGCATTTATATGGAATATTGGTGAGTGCAGGGTTGATCACCAAACACACATTGTATTGTTGATGGGATCTTATCGGACTGGACAAGTAAAACCATGGCTTGCTCTCCCATTCATGTTACCAGATACCACAGTGTAGCAGAAGCCAGGTCACTATAGGGATCAGACATAGTCTGTCTCACAGGACCAGAATCATATTACTTTCCATTCCGAAAATCTTCCTTTCTGTAATGCTGAAGCCTTAGATCAAACAGGTCTTGATTTTCCTCGGGTTCTCAATCTCCCATCTCACCAGGGTCCTTTCTCAGAATACATGTATTTATTTGTTAATGTAAAACACATATATTTCTCAAAAACAAATAATTCATCTTGGCTCAGACAATTCACCTCTTACAACCATCATGAGTAGCTATGGGCTAGTTCTAATCCACAATTAAAAAAAGGGTTGTAAACACTCACTCTCTCATTACCATTTTGTTTGAAGGGTTAGATTTTCACAGATTCTTTGTTGAGGCATATATTTAAGATGGTACTTTCTTCAAGAGTTTGAACATTTATTTAGATGTTTGGACTCTGATGAGTCCAAATGAGTGATTCGAGGTTTGTGTCTCTTTCATGGATATGCAAATATTGGCCTGTAAATTGGAGTCATGGAACACACAGGTCTGTCAAGATCCTTGGCTTTGCCTTCAAAGGTCAAAGGCATCAATATACATGTGAATACGAGCCATGAATTGTCAACTAGATATACCGATTGCATACTATGCAAATTTTCAGTCTAAGTCAAAGTTCTTGCCAAGAAATCCAAACCTGAACATTAACAAAAAAAAAGAGCTCTCAAAAAGGTATCCTTGTAGATCAAGACCTGCCTATGTGAGTTTGATGAAGAAAGATGGTATGCTATTCAAGATCTGCCCTGGAAATAATCTTATCTGACTTTCCAGTCTAAGTTAAAAAAAAACATACAAAAAACAAATCAACTTTTCAGTTGAAATTCCCATTTACGAAAAAAGCACAATTTAACCACTAGACCTATCTATGTGCTAAGTGTGCATAAAAAAATATGTTTTTAAATTTATGGTCCAGAAATGACATCATCCACAGCTGAACATTTGGATGTATGCATGGATATCATTATGTCAATACCTCTTGCAAATTAATAAAATCTGGAAATTAAAACGTGTGTAAATGAGTGAATTTTGTTTTACATCACATGTTTAATGGGTTTTATTTCTCTTCCAGCCACATCACAGCAAGGAACACCAAGAATCAAGGCCATCAGGGATTGTATTCTTGAAATTAAAAGAACTAAAGGTGTTAACATGACACCAGACTTTACCACAAAGCAACCCCTACAACACTAAATACAGTACTCCTATTAGCAAAGAGTCAGTGTTGAAGGACAATAAAGACCCGATCATTACAAATTCGATTGTGGGAAAAACATCAAAGATCCTTTACACTGCACAGAGAATCCAGTTGATGACAAGGGCCAAGAGACTGCAGTGTTGATTTGAGCACCAGTCTCCATCTTGTCAGCTGCAATAACCCTACAGCCTGCAGTAAAAATGGTTTAGCCTTGTCACTGACCTCAGTTGAGACATTTGTTGAAATTGATGGGACACTACATCTTGAACTGTGGTTACCTCATTGTGTGTTGTCTTTTGATCCAACACTGAAGAGTGATATCAACTCCTAGGAAGGTGTTACTGGTCTTTACCTTTAAATAACTTATGAAATCTGGTGCTTTGCAATAATTTGCTGATTTTAACACTTGCATAAAACATCTGTCGTAGCAAGGAAATGTTTTGTATCATGTCAATGTATTCTGCTTTCATCTCAGATGTAATGGTGAAGAGTTGTAGTGAGTGAGTGAGTGATTGAGGGAGGAAGAGTGTAGCACTCACACAATATTTAAATTTTTTTAAAGAAATATGCAGAGTGATGGCCATAAATGGGTTCTTCAATTTTTTTTTTAAAGAACGAATAAACTCAATTTTTACCACTGCACATGAAAGACTTCTGGTTAGTCATAAACAGAACACCATTTTTAAAAAAAAAAGCTTGTGGTTAATTAATACAAAGTGCTTAAAAGATGCTAGAAAGCCGTCTGCTTCTCTCTCGCCCAGAAATGAAACAACAGACAGGTTACGTAACTCTGTCGCCAGAGCCCTGCAGTGACGTCCTAGAAGGAACGATTTTCAGTTAGTTGTATAGAAAATGTGTAGGAAGCTCGTCATTTTGCTGATTTCTCAACATCACCAAAGACATGCCAAATTGTTGTGTTGCTGTCAATTGCTCTTTGGGGTCAGGTGATGGTGTTACTATGCACAGATTTCCACCGAACCTAGTAATTGTGCTCAAATTGGTTGTTTGTGTGTGCGAAGCCTGTGGTATATACTAAATCGGTTGGTTTGCCTCCTACCACACTTCCAGGATACAAAATGGAGTTCAAGTTTCATTGAGTTTATAAAGACTGCTTACTACACATTGCTGACCAAAAGAATTTTGCATGAATATAACGCCTTCTTCCTCGGAAGCGAGGTTGTGGTCAAAGTGACAACATTATCGTAAGTAATATTATATTGACCCCCACCTCACTTCCAAGAGTGAAATTGTTATGTTATAAGCAATGTCATGTAAAATCCTAATGTCCATCAATAAAATACATATTTTACCAGTGAAAAGTAATTTTGATTTTGTAAGTCGGTGAAAACAAACTTAAATAGCATTTATCGTCAGACAGGGTGCCGCCATTTTTTAACATCATGAATTCACGGACTAAAGTGCATTTGAATTAATGAGATTATGTTTTTTTCATCAAGTTAGAAAATCAAAACTACTTTCTATAAGTAGTTGAATATGTATTTGAATCATGACCAAAAGCGGTTCACATGACACAACCTGTAACACAACATAAGCGAGGTTGGGGTCGAAGTGAAAATACTGCACTATTAATTTCTTCACTTGCTAAATTTACTTGGTTTGTAAACGTTCACTCACCAGTGTGTAGACACTTGTCAATATACGTCTTTATATTTGGTCTCATAATCCTAATTACTTTATAATCATACTTGTATGCTTTTGAAACTTAATAAAAAGAAGCAATCTGCGAATGTATAACGGGAATGTAATATCTAGACATTTTATAGTTTCCCCATATGAATCATAATTCGTACGCACGATCTAGTGTATGTTGTCTGTATCATTACACTTCATGACGAAAACAATGATTCGGTTGAAAGCTATGACAACTTAATAAAAACAAAATGCAAAGATTAAAATTAAAACAAATTAAAGTTATAGGAGCAACGTCAGTCCATTACCTTGTTCGAGGAATGTATCCATCAATATCCACAAAAATGAGTGATATATAATTCATCTGCAGATTTCCCAAGTAATGTGTCTTTTAACAGTCTAATATATGAAAACGTGATACATCGTTTCAGGTTTTTCACATTGCTGTATAGTCTCATTGGTCACCAAAGATATTCTTTTCTTTTAAAAAAGTAATTTAGTTAGCCAATAATGAGCAATCAATCAATGCATTGGCGGTTAATCCTTTGAAAGAATGGCGTTGTTTTACATAGACATAGACACGACAGAGTGTATTCAGTATAGATTAGTAAATGTACATACATAAACACTACCTTTTGACAAATCCCCATTTAAATCCCCATAAAAGTACTTTATCAATCCGCATGTTATCGGTTAATCCTTTGATCAATCCAGACACAAAGAAATGCCAAATGGGGCCTTTGTTGGGTAATCTAACTGGCGTTACCACTAATTATACCTGTTATAAATTCATTAACTGAGCATCAAGTGAATGATGACAAATAACGTGTAGGTTCATACCACCTAACACGGATCACAACCTAGGGACACCAAGTGATTTTGACAGAATCGTCAATGAAAACAAGGGTTGTAACTCGGGAATGAGGTAAAGCAGGAGACAAAACTAAATGACACTAGATTGTCTGAACATACAGCTTTCAGTTTTCACAACAGCTTTCGTGATTTCAGGTTTGTACAAACCTGTAAACGAAACAGTTTACCTCCTGGAATGTAGATGCATTCTGCATAGACCCTCATATCTACACCTACTATTGTAAGCCAAATTTTTGTGTTTTTGCCCAAACACTGTTGTTACCCAAGCTCCTCAGGGGAGTTAACCCTGGATGCTTACTTATAAATTCTCAGTCAGTTGGGCGGAACTAGATTGGCTCACGGCGATATAACAGAACCAAACAAATCTCATGCACATGTCAAACTCAAATAAATGACACAGAGGTTCTGTCAATACATGTTTATTATGTTGCACGAAGTCTGACACAAAACATCAAGTGACAACAAATGTATTTGTCACGGGTCACAGGTTTGTTACACATGACGTTCAACCATATACAAGAATACAAAATTTTCCCTGCAAAGTTATACACAGGAAATAGCACCAACGAACATGTCACGTGATGATGGGTACACAACCACAGCTTCCCTCGATAGCAAAACATTTCTCACAAAAGTGGAAAACAGTGACAAATCTCAGGTTCTGACTTGCACTATATATGACCAAAGCAGTCCTCAAAAGTTAGTGCAAAGTAAACTGGTTTAACAAACAAACCATTGCAAGTCAATCACGCCCACACTAGGTGAGAACTCTCACATGGAACCAGTTTATAACAAGAGGGTCCTAAAGACCCTAAGACAGTAATGTCTTGAGAATTCACATGAACAAAAACTTCTGTCACATTAGACACGATCTTATTCAAGAGCGGTCATGAGTCTATGAGAAAATTCTTTGCTCATATTCATAACAAGCCAACTGACACACCTGTATCCTAACCAGTGTGCAAAAACACACTAATTAAAAAAAGATGTACATAATGAAAACCTAGTCTAATACAAACTATTTCATATATTCACAAAAACGTCCTAATGAAAATATATTGCAGTGACTGACATGAACAAACAAAGTCTTTTTACCTGGAGCTGCTTGCGCCAAAATATCCAAATGATGATTTCCTTCCCACTGACGAGTTTCTCAATACTCTGGGCTTAAGTAAGGGTTACAATAGACATTCTAGAGCTGCACAAATTTTACCCATGGGCCTCCCACATATTCAAGCTCGGCATGTCCCACGAGCAGGCCTTGTACCCAGATGTATTCCGTCGAAACTGCACAGCTTTTCCGGGAACGTTTTACTACCAAAACAGCCGTGTTCGGGCAAATGTTCATGCCGAAATTTTCACTACACTATTACGTCATGGAGAGGCACTGTTCTGATTGGTTGAAATTTTGTTTGCGGCTGAGAATTGTGCACTGTTGTCAAAAAGGTCGATTTAAGGTAATTAAAGATTGAAATGAGCAGTTTTAATGATGGGGTTTCATTTATAACGATGTCAATGAGTGACTTATGCCCCGAGAGTATATGTCATCTTTCAGTGGTATATCTATAGAAGACGTTCACAGTTTCAGGATTTCAACAATTTAGAGCAAACTAATGAGCACAAAATATAACATAAGTCAAAATGACATCATACACATCCGAAGATATTTGTTCATCCCAAACAACTTATGACATGTACCAAATATAATTCTCACTTGAAAATAATGGCTGAGTAAAAACAAGCTCCAATCCTGACTTGATAACCATGACATGACATTTACAATAGACAGCATGATCAACCTAGCCTCCTGCTGTTTTGCCACTTCATACTTTACAATGTGTCTACAAGTAAATACATCAGCTGCCAATGGGTTTCCCTCTACCTCTACTCATCACTGAAATATTCAAGACATCTTCCCCACAATCAGTCCTCTCTACTTGGCCATTTCAAACGCTCTGTTGGAAAGGAGACAAGACATTCACCGCCACAGTCTCCTATAACATACCTACAGCACTCCTCAAACATCTCAATCCCCAACACCAGAGAAGCCAGTCTGTCACTGAGACAGAAACAAACATCTTTCCTTCCTACACTCATAACTGTCATAATCACCTTTACTACCTGGGCTCTGTCAGCTATCAGATTTCCCAACTCATGATGTCTCCTTCTCCAGCAGCAGGGTTATCAAGACCCATCTGCACAACTGTGGCAGAAGCGCCAGCCACTCTAACCCCAACACCTTAGAGGATGCATATCCCAGACCCCCTGCAATTGTGGTGACATGTACATTGGTGAAACCCACAGACAGCTCAACACTTTGACTCCAATAACACCAGACATCTGTCAACAAACTTGACCTGAAATCCACCGTTTCTGAGCACATCAACAAGACCATGCCATCATGTAGGAAGCCACTAAAGTCCTGTCCAATGGTGTCAAAGGAAACTGCAAGATGAGGAAGTCATCAGGAGATGCCAACCAGCAATCGACTGTGACCATGGAACATACCTGCCTAGCTTTTGGGTCATGTTAATTTACTTATCTGTGCTGGCTTCTATGTCTTCCCTATCTCAAATCAATGCCATTATCCTCCTTTACATCTGCATTAATATCTGGCTTCTATTTGTTCACAGCCATCACCAGTCAGCACCAGTTAACTACAAGCTACCCCTTGTTAAGTGCCAATCACTGTTATTTCATCACTATTGTAGCTTCACATGTACTTATAAAGCTATCTGCTTCCAAGTCTTCATTCACTTGATAAAGGTGTAAAGATATACTATGAAACTGTATATAATAGAAATGTCAATGAATTTTAACTTTTCATGTGTATCACTTGTAAATGCTATTAAAAAACACAAATGTCTGAGTAGTGGCTATACCACATTTAACTAAAAGAAAGTCAAGTCTAAATCCAACTAACAGAAAGCCAAGTCTAAATTCAACTATCACAAAATGATTGCCCGAAATTCTTGAAAACCACCACTCAAATGAAATGTACCAGATTTCAAACACCTCTGAATATAAAATGATGAGTAATGTCAGCAAATAAATGTTCAAGTACTTTTTGGATTGAAATATCTGATTTGACACTTTTGAAAAACAGTTAGGCTGTCATGAATTGTGGGAAAACATGTGAAGTTTTAGCTGAATGGACATTAGAAGGACAAGCATATTCTATTGAAAGCTCGCTTCACATATATGAGCTAAACATATGACTTCATCCAATGAAAAATATTTTTTCCTACCAATTACCAAAAAGTTTGTTATTTTATTGCACTCTGAAAGGAATAAAAGCTTCAAAGAGACACAGCTAATTGGTGTTTATACCCCATCCTTGACGCAAGCTAAGTGACATGTGATCATGTGACAACACTCTCACAAAAATGGAATAGCCACTAGTCACACATTTGTGACTTTATTGATCTTTAGAGAAAATCGTGCCTCCTTCATCTGTCTTGAATTTCCTGCAACAAAGTCTGCTTTGGGTATCAGAACCATTTCAAACTAGTCACAAATATGATATACACTCTGCAGGGATGCAGTTGTCTGATCATATGTTTCATTTTCAACAGCATTATGTCCTTAATATGGCATATACTTGTGACAATATAAAAGGCTGATGAAGTGTGTGAGTACAGTTTTATGCCGCACACAACAATATTCCGTCTATATGGCAGCCGTCTAAATAATCAAGTCTTGACCAGACAATCCAGTGATCAACAGCATGAGCATCAATTTGCACAAATTGGGAATCGATGACATGTGTCATCAAAGTTAGCGAGTCTGACCACCCAATCCTGTTAGTCGTCTCTTACAACGAGCATAGTGGACTTTTACGGCAAGCATGAGTTGCTGAAGGCCTATTCTATCCCAGGACCTTCACAGGTCAAAGGATGATGGAAGTGACACAGACATGGTTGCTGCAACTCTCATGGTCATATTCTCAACATCCATCAACAGTTTTAGATTCTACACGTCAGGACTAGTTTGTATCATATACTACTCATCAAAAGTTTTGTATATACATATGGTTACACGGCAGATGAACTCCTCCATTAACTTGGTGGAACCAACTGCAAACCTTAAGCTGATAAATTACACAAGGATCATGCATTAGTTTCTGAAAAACATGCAAATATCAGCTGCAGTTTGGTGTAAAGTCATGTTACAAATTTGCCAATATTCACTGATTTTTGTCATTTATTAAACTCATGACAATAATCCTTTTAATATTACAAGTCTGTTTTACATTACATCAGTTCATTTGTAAACAGCACCTTTAAACAACATTTAGTATTTTACAAAACCTAGTTCACAACAGTTGACTGAAGTAAGTTTACTGTAGTGAGTCTAAACTATGATGGGTAGGATATATCAGTTGTGACATGAATCTCTTCCCTTACAGTTAAGTAGCAGGTAAAAGTTATTTTTGTTGAAATGAGGAGTTGGGTTTAGAGCTGCTCTAACAGTGCTGTGATCATATCACATTATGTGAACAAGACTTTGTATTTGTCAGTATGATCATCATGACCTTGACCTCATATGTAGGCCACTCACAGCGTCGTCTACATTCTACCCTCCATGTCTATCTTTCTCTGGCTATTTTACTTGAGTTTGGTTTGGTTTGTTCTTCTAACACTGCACGTAGCAATATTCCAGTAGGAAGGGGGTCTGTAAATAATCGGGTCTGCATCAGACAATTAAGACAACAGCATGAACATCGATCATCATAATATCACGTGTCAACCAAGCCAGCAAGTCTGACTACCTGATCACCTGAGCTGCCTCTTACAACAAAAAATGTTGGATAAATTTTTCAAAAGATAAATGGAGTTACGCGGGATATGTGTTATTGAAATGTCATCGTGATGTGGAAATCTCATCAGACTTGACAAATGATGCCAGTATATTCAGACGAAACCAAAAAGCTCCCATTTATGTCAACCTGGTTTGTAATAATAGATAAAAAGACAAACATGTTATGTATTTTAAGTTCATTGTAAGGTGCTAACTATATCATAAGCTTGACTCTCTGAATGACTATCACAAAGAATGCATACCTGACATTTGTGAAAAGGTGAGGTGGTCATTCCCATCCCCCACAGGTGACACCTGTTATCACATATAAAGGAGACTGAATCGGTCAACCAAAAAACACATGGGAACACATAATCCATTCCAAAAAGGATATTAGCATCAGTTATCTTTTTCATCACTGATGTGTGAAATTTGGAAATGTAATCCACATGTCTACCATAAAAATTTTCCATGGCTTTACTAAGGCCCTGATTGCTGAAACAATGATCAGACAATTTTTCGGAAGAAGTTAAACAACCTTCTTTCTAATCTTCATAGCAAAAGCATGCTTGGTGGTACCTCAGATGTTGTGGAAGGTGCACACCAAAGGCAAGAGCTCCTGGAATGTTCCTCAACATAATGGTTACAGGAAAGTCATCCCTCCTTGAAAGGAAGAAGAAACATACCAGGCACAACTCGGTGACGTAGTATCTAAGAAAGTGACAAATTTGTATTATATTTCTGTATAATTATATAATGACAAATTTGTATTATATTTTTTCAAATTATATGATGATATTTCAAGATCTGTGTACTGGCTTAGAGTGCCACATGCAAGCTTTATGACTTAAGTGACCTGTCTGTTTTAACTTCCTGTATAGTCACTGTAGAGGGCATCTGTTGAGAAGTGCAGATTGGTCATCTTTATGGAAAACCCATATGTAAAACTGGACAAAACCAATGGGTGATATAACAGATGATAAAACAAATGGGTGATATAACAAATGATAAAACAAATGGGTATATCACATTATGCAAGGGACAAAACCAATGGGTGGTATAACAGAAGACTAAACCAATGGGTGGTATGTCAGAAGACAAAACCAGTGGGTGATTTGACAGAGGATGAAACCCAGTAAGTGATTCACATTTGTGTAGACAATGCTCCGTGAACTGGTTTGGAGTGGACAAAAGCCAACAGATAAAAACCCAAAAACTTTTTAATATGGTGTTGTTTGATGGGATTGTCATGGAGATTCTGCAGTGTCTGTAGATGGGCATTAAATGCCAGTAAGTGCCACAATATTCTGGAAAACAATCTACAGTAATGTTATTGCAAGACTTTTATAATCAAGGACATTTATTTCAGAGTGATAATGCCCCTGTGCATTGTGAGCAGGACATCAATGAATAAAATGAAAATAATGAAGACTGACATATTACCTAGCCTGCACAGTTTCCTGATGCTAATGTCACAGAAAGTGTTGCGTCAGGAAAGGCCAGGGATCATTCTTAAATTTACAGATGCTGCCTCAAAACATACAATTATTTTCTAAGAAAGGAGAAGCTGAATGCTCAAATGTTTTGTTTCTGGAATATTTTTTCATCCTCCCAAGCTTTCCCCTCATGAATATATCAGTTCTAAAGAGAAAGTATAATCAGTTGCTGGCCTTGCAACATTGTTTTACACAACACAGATAAACTGAAGCAAATATACTCACTGAAACCAAAAAAGGGGAACATGTAAAAGTACAAGAGTTCTTCCAATTTTATTCAGGTTTCTTCACAAGGCATGCATTGCACTGTGAGAGAAATTCTGAAAGTAAATATAGGAACACTTGTACTTTCATGTGTTCCCTTGTTTGGTTCTAAGAGTATATTTTCAAATCAGATAACCAAATTCAAAGACCTATGTACTGGGGCCAGTTAGCATTTTTCCTGAATTAAACTTTATTTTGATCTGAACATCTAAAACATTGTGCCTAAAAAAAGATGAACACAGATACTTCATAATTCCCTGCATAAGTACAATCTAACTAACAAACGGTAAATATAACTAACACAGGGTAAAATCTAACTAAGACAGAGGTCTATAGATCTTCACTCACAAAGTATAAGGTTATCAACAGAAAAAAAAAACACATGCAGAAATTCAGCCTGCTAAATCTGACATTTTGAGAGGAAAACGTTTACATTCCAAGAAAGATATTTTTAGATAGCACCAATTCTGGTAACAAAGACCCAGAAACCCAAACAAAAGTCTGTACAAAGTTTAGAATGGTCAGAAATATGTTTTACCCAAACCTTTGATGTCAACTTGACCTAAATTTGACTAATCTTTCCTGATATTTTTTCAATGCAAATCAAATCCCATTTTAGGAGTAATATGAACATTAATAATTTTGTCAGAACCATAAAAATCACACACATCTGAATCAAACAGATATTTGTTGACATCTGTTCATCTTCTAATCATTCACTTTTGCATACTGAAGCTGTGGAGCATACATTCTGACACTGAGGGTTTGTTGAAAGTGTAAACACACAGAAGAATAAGCAGCCCGGGGGCCAAAGCTGGATAAATTCAGTAATGTCTCAGCTTCATCCCCCTTGTACTCTCAGAAATGTCAAAAAGAGAGTGAAAGGAACAGGACATGAAAGAGTTATTTTTGCATCACTGTTTTGACAGGAAGATGCTATCATGCCATCCTCGTCATGTGACTGATGGAATATGGTGGGTGGGGGAATCTAACATGATATTCATACTACTTATTTTTTTTTGTTTTTGATAGAGCGGCACTTTTGTAACACCTGCCATCATGCTTGATGATTAACTGGATTGAAAGACAGATGAACAGACAGACAACTCAATCATGCAAACTGACGTAAATGTGAAAAAAGACAGCCAGATGGGTAGATGTGTGAGTGATAAAGCAAGAGAGTCTGTGATGGTTGAGTGAGTGAACGAGTGAGTGAGAGAGTGAGAAATGAATGTAAGAAATGTGAAAAAAATTGCACAATGTGCAGGAGTGGAAGCAGGTATGAGAAAAATAGAGAGTTTGAGTGTGAATGAATGTAACAGCCTTAAATGTTCAAAGTCCTGTGCTTGAACTGGCACCACTGAAGTTCAGATCATAAGTCAGATGACTTGTCCATATGACCAAAGAGGTTAACACTGTCAACAAGCTGAGAAGAAAGTGAGTGAGTTAGTGAGTCTAGTTTTATGCTGCACCAATCAATTGAGTCTAGACCAGACTATCCTGTGATCAGCTGCATCATCTAACATGCGTCAACTATGTCCACAAGCCTGACAACCTGATCATATTTGTCACCCCTTATCATAAGCATCAGTTACTGAAGATCAATTCTGACCCGGATCTTCATGGGTATCATGAGCAAGCATGGAAGCAAATGCACACATCTCAGTGCCTGGGTGACACAGTGTATTAGACAGTGTGAGAATGAGGGCAACCAACAGAGAGTGTGAAAGACTGGTTTACACATCTCAGTGCCTGGGTGACAGAGTGTATTAGACAGTGTGAGAATGAGGGCAATCAACAGAGAGTGTGAAAGACTGGTTTACACATCTCAGTGCCCGGGTGACACAGTGTATTAGACAGTGTGAGAATGAGGGCAACCAACAGAGAGTGTGAAAGACTGGTTTACACATCTCAGTGCCCGGGTGACACAGTGTATTAGACAGTGTGAGAATGAGGGCAATCAACAGAGAGTGTGAAAGACTGGTTTACACATCTCAGTGCCCGGGTGACACAGTGTATTAGACAGTGTGAGAATGAGGGCAACCAACAGAGAGTGTGAAAGACTGGTTTACACATCTCAGTGCCCGGGTGACACAGTGTATTAGACAGTGTGAGAATGAGGGCAACCAACAGAGAGTGTGAAAGACTGGTTTACACATCTCAGTGCCTGGGTGACACAGTGTATTAGACAGTGTGAGAATGAGGGCAATCAACAGAGAGTGTAAAAGACTGGTTTACACATCTCAGTGCCTGGGTGACACAGTGTATTAGACAGTGTGAGAATGAGGGCAATCAACAGAGAGTGTGAAAGACTGGTTTACACATCTCAGTGCCCGGGTAACACAGTGTATTAGACAGTGTGAGAATGAGGGCAACCAACAGAGAGTGTGAAAGACTGGTTTACACATCTCAGTGCCTGGGTGACACAGTGTATTAGACAGTGTGAGAATGAGGGCAACCAACAGAGAGTGTGAAAGAATGAGTAAAAGAAGGACTGTGAGAAAGTAATGAACAGAGAATACACTTCCTAACACCCATCTCACAAACATGCAAGTGAAGGATGTATATCAGGGGTGTTACAGCTCGTTCAGCTTGACTAAATCAGGTGAATACAAATATATTGCATGACTGTGTCACAACTTGTTGGGTCTATTATTGTGAAGAGGTGCACCTTTCTTAGTTGATTGTCAGCATGTCCAAACATGCCCAGGATACAGTTGCTGGTTTGACATCTCAGTGTCGAGAAATCATATGCAATGTCCTAACTTTCTTTTAAAAAGAAGCTACAGGTGGTAGACAGCAATACCGAGAGTAAATTGGATTGAGAAAGTAGTAAGTTGGTAACTGAACTAGATAGCACATATGTAAATAATTCAATTAAAACATGAAAAGATTGTTATTTTCATGAAGTCTTGTTTTCTGGGACAAGTTCTGTAATGAATGCTTGAATGCATGCTTCACACTCACTCAACATAAATAACATTCTCTGCTCCCCTATTTAATGATGTTAACCCAACCTGCAGATTGTGCCACTTGACCGTCTAGATCATGCATATGTAGAGCAGCTCAGGTCAAGTTGAACAAGCTGCAGTCTTACATCAATGACCTTGACCCCAAAACTGTAATGCAATTGTCAAGATATGAAGGAAGGGGATTATCACTAAAGAGTAAGACCATAATTGTCTCCATTTCCAATGGACAGAGTGAAATTGTGTCCTAAACAGAAGAGCAACTTGGGAGCCTCACTGGGTGTGAACTCGTCAATGATGATTACCATGCCAGTGCTACAATAGAAATATGTCCTCTCTGTGTCGTTGGCCAATATATCTGGGGAAATTTGAAAATTTTCAGTCTAGACTTTGCATTTGTACTTAAGAGAATAGGAACTGGCCCTTGTGATCAATACCCTCAAACATGGATTTCATGATCCCCTGGGAATAAAAAAAGTTACGTTAATTCTCGCTGTGCGTTGTCGACATGCAGAGCTTTTCACTATCAGTTAGACAACTGCTGAGTTGGAATGAGTTTCAGTTAGGGAACCTCCAACATCAATCTGGCCATCAACTAGATATATGTTAAAGGTGAAATGTTCCTAGTTTGTTACCAAAATAGCCCATCTGGTGATGTTCTTATGTACTGTTTGGGACTGGGAGGATAAAGTATAAATCATAAACTGTGATGCATCTTGTACAGTTTGATATAATGGGGTCCTGCTGTTGGCCCTTAGGGAAATAGTAAATTGGGTCATAAACAGAGTGCTGAGTTCTCTGAAAATGTAGACAGACACTAAGTCAGCCGACATTTTTCACCAGCTGGTCAAATGTCAGCCAAGTTGATAACATTTCTGATTTTTAGCATGGTCTGATAAGATGCAGGTTTGAATGATCTCCTGTGATCCATGTTTGTCATAAGTGGTTACACATTGATTCAGGTGGTCATCTTCACTGATGTGGTCATCATACCCATACTGCCTTGACTGATGCTCATGATATCAACCCCTTGATGAATATTGCTGCATGTGGCATTACTAAGCAACCAACAAAACATTATCCCAGCTGTGAACAGCAGTCCAGTTATATGACTCTCAGAGCACTGTTGGCAGAAAATTAAATGATAAAACATTAAACTTCATAATCAGGGCAATCCCATGAACATCTGTCTTGGTCTGGCAGAAGCTCCTTACAGAGACAAAACCTCCACAATGTGTGATGAGTCCAGCAACCATGCAACTGATTTTTGTTATGATGCCAAATACACGTCCCATTGGTAAATAATTTTGTTTGTTTCATTTCACCCAATATGTAATAAGTTTAATGGCTGCCTTTTGGATAGTCTTCAGTGACAAAGGAATTTGATTTAATGTAGATTTATAAGGGACTCAACATCCAAATTTGCCTTTATGATATTGTGCAGGCATATACAAGTAACAACATATATCACTTCATTTAGAATTATAGGAAATACATAATGACTACTTGGCCATTGGGGACACAACAATGCCTCCTTAGTCAGACACCTAGAAAAGTTTTGAAAAAGTATTCATTACTTTGACAAGATATTTTATGGTCCCCATGTATCTGAAGTGAGCTTGGTGGTTGGACTTACCACTACCCAATTCCCATACTACAACATAGATTATATCAGGCAGAAAGTGTCCACAAAATAGGTGCCTGAGAGTTTCATCCGTCAAAAGGATACTTTTGTTAACAGCAGTAAGTTTGTTTTAATGACAATTTTAACAGTTTTCCTAAATGTAAACTATGTACATGAAACCCACAAGAAGCTACCATGGCAACAAAGCAAGAAACAACTGGATCAAACTGCGATCTAAACCCATCAACACAGGTATATGGGCACACTCTAGGGAAGTGACTCTGCACAGCTAATAGATGACAGTTTGATCTGCGCCTTGGTCCAAGAAACAATTGAGGAGACACCTGTGTCAATGGTACGCCTATACACCTGTTTAATGGTACATGTTTAGCTTACTCCATGATTTGTTCATGTTCCCTTTTTTCAAATCCTGAATCTGCCTCAAGCTGGTGTCTGTTATGCATGTAGCCATTGTGGTTTTCTATAGGCCACATCTGCCTTCCTGTTGCCAGTCTTGCTTTCAAACTGCTATCAACACACTTGACGCAAGTTTCCATCATGTTATTAATACTTTAAAAGCTTTGTTACTTTCCTTTGTAAAAGATTCTATCCTTGATGGTGGTATCAGAGGAGGTGATTAAAATCAGTGTTTCAACAGTTTGCAACTGTCCATCAAGAAACAGTATTCTTCATTGTGAGGTAACTAACCTGCGATGGTATCACTCAACACAACATAATCATCCCTGTATCTGGGTACAAAAAGGACAAAAACACCTGTATCTGGGTACAAAGAAACATCTTTATCTAGGTACAAAGAAACACCTGTACCAGAGTACAAAGAAACATGTATCTGAATACAGATTACTCGTTTCATGGCTTGAATTTGCCAGGTATTCAATGTACATATTCAAGGAAGTGTTTGGTGTGCATTCATATTGCTCTGTGCATACGTATTGATATGTATCAGTAGAATAATTAGTCCCTGTATACAAATACATTTTCTCTGGTTCTATCTACTAGTCCCTTGACACAAATGACCAGCATTGCTTTACAGTCTTCACATACCTATACAGGCACATATGCGTATTTCCAAAAGTAAATTTACACATACAA
The DNA here is from genome assembly GCF_037392515.1 of Haliotis asinina. NCBI lineage: Eukaryota > Metazoa > Mollusca > Gastropoda > Lepetellida > Haliotidae > Haliotis > Haliotis asinina. Next base: position 49,115,700 of record NC_090287.1, read on the forward strand.
ATTTACAAATGTAATTTTATACATGTATGTAAATTTGCACATGTGCCCATATTTACTCAACTAACAAATGTTGTTTGTGTGAATGGGGCTTTAAAGGGCACAAACTCAACTCAGTATTTGAGTTGAAAGTTGTCACAACCCTTGTGATTCTCATTCTGGATACTAAACTATAAAAAAAACATCATCCTGTTTCCCCTTATTGACTGGAAATGCTAAGTGGAAACAAAGCAAAGATACTGATCTTGTCAACTGCATTCAACAACATTCAAGTCCATTGATCAGCCTTCAAACAAATGAAATTCTAATATTTGGACGAGGCTGAGCCATACACTTGTTCTCTTGGCATCAAAATCAAAGGAGCTTGACACAGTCATTCTTGTCTGTGAAGAGCATGAGTGTAGTAAAACATTGCAAGTATTTGTCATGGACCAGTGTCCACAATTAATGTCCATGTAAATTCTCTTGTATAGAAATGATACAGAATAGAAAAAAAAAAATTAACTCAGGAACTGAGTCAATCATATATACTACCTACCAAAAGTTTACACTCATAGCTCTCACCATATGTGATGTATAAAAAACATATATGTTTTATATACACAAAAGACAAAAGTCTGAAAATGAGTTTCTCTACGAACTTGGTGGAACCAACTGCAGACATTCTACTGATGAATTACATGATGATCATGCATCAGATTTGCTGCAAAGCTTGAGAAAATATCATGCAGATGAACGATTGTGCTTGGTGTAATGTTTTCTTAAGAATTCACCAATTTTCACTTTAGTTTCATACCTTCATACCTTCTTGAATTCATGACAATAATCTTTTCAATGTCATGAATTTGTTTTTCAATACATCAGTTAATAAAATCAATACCTTTGAACAGCATGAAATATTTTGCAAAAGTTAGTTTAGAACAGCTGACTGATATAAGTGGCAACATTTACACTAGTGAGTCTAAACCTTTAATGGATAGTTAACATGAAAAAAACAATCACAAAAGTAGGTGTGTAAAACTCCATCAGCAAAGTTTTTTTTTAAATCAACTCAAAATTTGGATATCAAATTTGATTGTCTTGTTCAACACCACAGTATGACTTGTGTTCACAAGAGAGAATAGATAAAGCTGAAGTCGGTTTTCATTATCGAATTCTTTTCAAGATATTGTTGTTGTAAATTTAACCTCTAAGAAACACAACACGTTCAAGTTTGGTCCAATCTCTAACAGCAATAGTTCTGTAGAACATTAAACATAAATAAAATGGCCTATGGAGACAAAAGATTCATATATTTTTGGCAGATGTTAATGGAAAACAGTTTCCATTAGTTTTCTATGGCAGTTATAGCATTATACATACCATTGAGAGCTCAGTAGGTCAGGACACACAGACAGCTACGTACTCACTTACCTGAAATGTACAAGAGAAAAATCATTAAATAAAATGATTGAAGTTATTGTTATCTGCTTGGTTTCAAGGGATGAACAATTACAAGAACCACTGCATTTAGTCTGAGGTCAGGTCTGAAGGTTTACCCTTGAAATACAACAATAGTGTCATCATAACAAGATGTTCATGATTAGGATGGTTGAAAAACAAGCATAGTTATTCAGTGGGTGAGTTGTAGGTCGGAGTGTGAGTGGTGGGTGGTCTGACGCTGATTAAGTGGTGGGTCTGAATGTAAGTGAGTGATGTGTCTTTCAGTGAAAGAGATGTGTGTCTGTGGGTGAGTGAGTGAGTGAGCTGTGTGTCTGTGGGTGAGTGACTGCTGAGTTTGTGGGTGAGAGAGTGAGTAGTGGGTCTGTTGGATAGATATGAATCTGTGGGTCAGAGAGTGGTAAATGTGTAGGTTAGTGAGTGTTGGGTCTATGTGAGAGAGAGTTTTAGGTCTGTTCAGCTCAGAGCAGTAAAGGCCCTTGCAAAGAGATGATATTGAAAGATACAAAAAGAAAATACACATACATGAAACACAATCATAAATTTGCTCTTGCTTCTATTTAATAGGGCATGTCTTCCTGTAGTCAAGACATGAATATAAATTCTTTGTGCTATCACCTGGCTGTGATGTTTACAGAGAGTGAGTGAGTGAGTGAGTGAGTGAGTGAGTGAGTGAGTGAGTGAGTGAGTGAGTGAGTGAGTTTAGTTTTACACCGCTCTCAGCAATATGCCAGCTATATGGCGGCAGTCTGTAAATAATCGAGTCTGGACCAGACAATCCAGTGATCAACAGCATGAGCATCAATCTGTGCAATTGGGAACTGATGACAAGTGTCAACCAAGTCAGCAAGCCTGACCACCCGATCCCGTTAGTCGCCTCTTACGACAAGCATGGGTTGCTGAAGGCCTATTCTACCCCAGACCTTCACAGGTCGTGATGTTTATAGATCCCTGTAGCACAAGAACCATTCAGGATTTCTTCTCTAAGAAACAGCTTACAATCAAGTGCAATCAGTGCAATCAATATCAGTGTTTTTAATATTCAGAAACAGATGGCTTCACAATGGAGTGGGTGTTTACACAAAGAGTGTGAAACATTGTTGGCACTGGATAGCACTATAGCATCTCACACCAGACAGCAGTAAGGATGGACTTAGCGAATCATTCCCTTGTGAAGAATTAAACCCGGGTCTTATGATTAGAATGAAGGTCAAGAGTGTCGTCGTTCTGGAATACTTGCTCAGAGACTGCAGAGACTGACTCACATGTGGTTTTGTTAATCCGTGGTAACTATGACAACTAAGGAGTAGTGAAGTAGCCTTGTCATGCCGAAGACCCAGGTTTGGCAATCAACAATTAATTTTTAGTTTTTTCCCCAAAAATGAATGCCAAGTGAATGACCAACTAATACCTTTTGTGAAATGAAGGCCATTGTTATTGCCATAAGTGAGTGTATGTCTTGTTTCACCACTACTGAAGACCATTCAGTCACGTGAAAGCAAGATACACAAGGAAAGGCCACGCACTGGATCAGTGATGGGAATCAAACACAGGTTTCCTTACCCACTCACAAGGCTACTGAATGATAACTTATCCTTTTAAGGGATTGAATACCATGCACAGATGTTGATGCTGATTTGTTTGCTTTGATACAACAGAGTTTTGCTATTTGTTGTGCAGTGTCTATGAAGGAAGTTTCATTTCAATGACTTTCAGCAGAGTTTAACTATGTTGTTTGTGATGTTTCAAGTGTCTTTTTCTTCAACAGCTGCAGAATCACCACTGCTGTGTATGATTAGAACATTCTAAAATATATGTAACCATTTTTGGAAGTATATTTTCATTTGTTGTAGCTTCAGAGTCCATTAAAGGACATTTACACAAATATCAAAGCTTCACTGAATCCCATGTATTAAGAATGTTCTGCAGGGTGGAATTAAATGGCGACATATGACGCTACTAGAAGTTCCTGACGTAAAGGATTTTACAACAGTATGTATTTCTGTTCGGCATCATTTCCTAATGGTGTACATTCTATTTCAGAGAATGTCATGACATTATGTGGGTTTGATTTCGTAATCATGTAGAGTATTAATATAGGTTTACTGTACAATGCTCATGCAGTTTATGACATCACCTATATTTAAGTCAGACTTGTTTCCAGTTTCAAAGAAAAAGGAAAAAATGATCTATTATTGACCTCACAGCAGTTAATTGCCAATTAAATTGAGAGTGTCAGAGATGAAATAATGGCAGTGTTACAGTCTTTAAATATTTGATACTTATCTCATTACTGAAAACCTTATCAAATTGCGTCAGATCTGTGGGAATTGGTCAATCTTCCACTGGGTGTGTTGAAAGATGCATCGTCAGATTATAAAATGAAAATAATGGATTATCAATATATGTTGGATACCTGGCTTCTGTCTAGCTGCCATCTTCATTTCTGTCAGAAACAGAAAATAAGAAAATATAATTTGTCCTCTGGTTTTAGAAAAATAAATCCTTGTTTGCAGGACATGCTGGTTGCCTTAAACAATGTGTTGTGAAAACAAAACATTGAGTTGTCAAATACAAATTGCAAGATTAAAAATAGTGATCAAAGAAATATCTCTAACAGAAGCCCAAACCTATTAAAACGTAACACCCCAGCAGGTTAAATGCTTAGGAAGAGCTGCCCTGGGTAAACAACACTTCCAAATTTTATCTTCCCAATTAAAAAAACTTCCTAACTAGTGAGTGAGTGAGTGTGAAAAATGTTATGATTATTGTGAGTTAGGGTGAAAAAAAGTTTCCTTATTATTGGTGAGTTAGTGTATAATGATTTTTTGACTATTGATAAGTTATTGTGAATACACTTCTTGATTACTGGTTAGTGATAACACATTTATTGTTAATTGGTTAGCTAGTGTGAACATATTTCATAGTTATTGGTGAGTTGGTGTGAACATATTTCATAGTTATTGGTGAGTTGGTGTGAACATATTTCATAGTTATTGGTGAGTTGGTGTGAACATATTTCATAGTTATTGGTGAGTTGGTGTGAACATATTTCATAGTTATTGGTGAGTTGGTGTGAACATATTTCATAGTTATTGGTGAGTTGGTGTGAACAAATTTATTTATTACTGCTGAGTGAGAACGAATCTCCTGATTATTGGTGAGTGTGAAAACATTTCTTGATGTTTGGTATGTTAGTGTGAACAAATTTCCTCATCATTGGTTAGTGACTGCTAACACATTTCCTGATTATTGGTGAGTGTGAACACATTTCCTGATTTTTGGTAAGTTAGTGTAAAGACATTTCATGGTTAACAGTGAGTTGGTGTGAACAAATGAATTCATTATTGGTATGTGAGTGACTGACTGTGGACAAATGTCTTGATTACTGGTAACTAAGTCAAGTCAGATTGTTTGAACCAGTTCCACAATAACACATCCTGGTGAGTGAGTGAATGAGTAAGTGGGTGTGAACAAATGTGTCAATAACACATTTCCTGATCATTGGTAAGTAAGCAGGTGTGAACATATTACACATCTACTATAGGACATATCTTGTAAGAACTTCAAAATCACTGCTGGTATATTGCTGAGTGTGTCATAAAACTAAATATACTCACTCACAATCACCCAAGATATTTATGAATTCACAGCGGTATTGAATACCTCTTTGTACCTGCCTTCCTACAACTCCAACTGAACTCATTGTTTCATCTCCAGACTCATGCAAAATCACCTTTGAGTGCATGCTATCTGGAAATTGGTGCTTCATAACTACACACAATTGTATATAAAAATGAATATACAGTTCAATTTTTTTTTATGGGAGCCATGACCCTGTGGTTTAACCGAATCTATCACAAAGCGTGTTATTGTGAGGGACGACTGTATATACCTCCAGAAGTTGTCACTCACTAGATATACTTCAGCAAAAGGCAAAACTAAAGTTGTTTAGGTTGTGTACACAACAGGCTGCCCCCCAGTGATATTCACTCAAGTGAATGTTGGTCAGGGACTAAAACTGTGATAAGACAACCAAAGATAATCTTATACACCGTCAGTAAAAAGTTGTGGACACAGATATTAGCCAAATAAAATCCCTGTAACAAGATTACAAAAAATGAGGGAAAAGTGGAGACGCTAGACACAGTCTCAATCATTTAAATTGCCCAACACAACAGCTACCAGAAAAATATTTTTACACCAGTGATGTATTTGTTAATTTGGTTGACAATTTAGCCTCATTTTATCAGCCTCTGTTTTTCAAGTCTGATTTGGATCAAGCTTTTCTGATTAGCCATGTCTCTTAGTGTCCAAACCTGCAAGGCTTCTTTGTTCTTAACCAATGTTGGCTGGATATAGAATGTGTATAATCGCTCACTGAAAATTATGAAATCAAAAGTAATGACAGTATAAAAGATTAGGTTCAATGTCAACAAAAACATGACCAGCCAACCTCTCTTGATATCTTGCTCTGTAGTTGTTCAAACACACAAATATTTTCGAGACTGACTTTCACCTTGACATAAATGTCACAGTGTATGAAATATGGAAAAGTAGTACTAAAGAAATTGCTTCTTAAAAAACTATCAAAGGAAGTCTTGAAAGTCTATGAAGAAAATCCAGTAAACTGTTCTTGCAAAATCTTGCTGACAGTTAAGGTTTAACACACTGAAATCTCTTCAAAGTATCGCTGTGACCATGAAGATTTATGTGAAAGTCACTAAAGATAACTGGGTGATGTGCCTTCACTGGTTGAAGCTTGGCGTCAAATATGAAAAAACATATCCAGTGAATGGTTCTTAAGGTATTTAACTTACAAGAATAACATGCTGAAATCTTCGAAGTGTCACTATAACCGTGAAAAGTACGTGAAGGTCACCAAAATCAACTGGGCGCAGCACCTTCAATAGATAAAACATTTATCTTGAATATGATGTATATCCAGTCAACAGTTCTTCAGAGAGCTACCATGCAGGCTAACATCTTCAAAATGTCACTGTGACCTTGAAAATTACATGAAGGTCACCTAAATCAACTTGGCCCCACATCTTCCAAAGATAAAGCTTGGTCTTGAATATGAAGAAAATCCAGTTAAGAGTTCTTGAGATATCTCGCTGGAAAGGGTAAAACATTTAAGTCCCCTTGTGACCTTGAAATGAAGGTCAAGGTCATTAAACCTGACTGGGACCTTTCTTAAACTGTGATGAACCTTGGTATCAGATATGAAAAGAATGTAGTCAACTAATGTTTTCAAGATATTCTAATGAAGCCTAAAACTATATCCTCTGCTTCGCGTTAAACATTTGGCAGGGGACAAAAATATTTCATTATTTGCAAGTGATGCATGTTGATATATGTTGTTAAATGTTAATTCCAAGTTGCAGATGTAAGTTATTCGGAAATCAGTCCTCAACAGAACCAACAAAAACAAAGACGGGTGACTCTTACAATAAAAAATTACAAGTTTACAAATCAGTACAAAGGTATTAAAATGGCAATTCAAAATTGATTGGCACTAAACTACACATTAACATTATATCAAAGCAGTGATTATAGCAATAACGACACTGAAGGTATTATTCACCTTGCTGCAACAATGATCAAGCTTATAGAATAGGCTGAGGCTGAGCTGCCATGGTGAAAAATGATCTTCACACAACTGCTGATCTTCATGACAGGTATCATGCCAGATATATAGATCAAAGGTTCACAAACTTTATTCAACTCTCTGCTTCAAGATACAGTGAAATGTTCCAGGAGAGGCTTAGAAATTTCCACACAAGTCCATAAATAGCAAGCAGCCCCACACTGCCCTCTATTGAATCTTTGACTAAAGCTAGATAGAATAACTAAAATGCTGCATGCAGTAACCATGTCAACAAACATCACAATATATGCATCTATTGTAACAGCATATATAGGCATATTTCAATATAGACAATCTCATGAGAAATGAGGTAAGTGAACAACTGTTTTCATCACTATCAGAAGTTTCAAGTAGCAAATTTTTAATTTGTTTCATGACTGTTCTTGGTCAACATGGAGGAGCAGGATGTGGTGTTTGTTGAAGGGGTTAACCTCTTTTAGATTTTATGGCCACTACAAAGAGTTAGGATTGAAGGCAAAATTTGAAATAAAAGAACAAGGTTGTTCGGATAATTATAATTCATTTAAAAATATATATACATAATCTTACACCCTCACATATTACTGATTTTGCACTAACATCTGAACCTCACAATTTCCTTCGAGAATATTGACAAAATATTAAGCTAAAAACATTTCAGGTTATATTTGCATGACTTATGATTGTAATTAAAAGCCTTAATCAAACATGTTATTGTATTAAAATGGCTGTAATTACATCTTGTGAGGATAAGGTAGAAGAAGTTGTGTTTCAATGGCTGCTGCGTCTCACTCACATAATTAACTACCTGGATGACCTTCACTTAACCTCATACACAAGTGAACTATCTAATTTCTATCTCAATCTTGCATGAAGTAACAAAACAGTATGACACATCCTTGTCAAGTTATGGGAAAAATGAAGAAATGTTTGACAAACAGATCAAAGCAATTGAGTTCATTTCTACATTTAACTCACATCAAATTTGAAGTCAAGGATGTAAAAACCTGAAGTTACACGCCTTAATTGAAAATATTTTTTTTTTACGATTTTCAATTTCCTGAACAAAGTAAGCAAAAACTTGAAATTTGTTAATTAACATTTAAAGAAATAGCAGTCCTGTCAATCTCCCAGGAATTACAAAAATGTTGATAAAAAATGTTATGTTTTTTTCCACCACAAGCTACAGCCAAAGATAGTATAAAAGATACAAATATACATGGAGCTGCAAAGTTCCGTTTCATACATTTAAAGGTGGCTGAGTAATTTTATGTGTAAGAAATAATATTGGTACATAAACATTTGCACATGACACAATTTGATTGTCAGTGATAATATTTTAAATTTCAGGTGTTTTCTACCTGGTTGAAACATGAAGAAACGTTTGCCAAAAGCTGCCTAAAGATCATGATCATCCTTCTGAGACCAGAAAACCTACTGAATAATAATGGCAGTAGTTTTAGGAGATTGGAAGGTTGTTGTTTTCAACATGAAAACTTCAAATGACTTTCTCTTTCACTGAGTGAAACACTCAGCAATATTCCAGCAATATCACAGCATGTGACACCCTCTGTAAGTGTTAACTCGATGGGCACATACGAGTCTTGTTTAATTCTTTAATTCTAAATACCATTATATTGAGACTTGGTGACCTCTAAACACTCTGGTAACTCTTCAAAAACCTTATTTAACTGTAAGAAATGGCATTAATCAGCATAAATCAAATTATATTCCACGTCACTGGCAAATAAATGCACTATTATACCAAGTCACCATTCATCATCGAACTGAGATATCACATTTTTCACATCAAAGGATAAGATATAGATATGACATCTCACTAGATACAGGAAATATTTCATATATCTCCATGTGATTTTTATTTGTATCTGTTACTCACATACAAATATTTTTGTATGTATGCATCCTTTTATTCAAGCACTGTGTGACACCTCTATGAAACTATACTTTAGTTAAAACACCTGGTGTTAGCTTTATATGACATCATATTACCCATATTTGGGAGCACTGCCATAAGTGTATGTCTAACATGTTTTAAACTCTGGTGTGAATGCATTGGTTAGCTTTATATGACATCACATTACCCATATTTGTGAGCACTGCCATAAGTGTATGTCTAACATGTTTTAAACTCTGGTGTGAATGCATTGGTATGGTGGAGCCAAACTAAGAAACAACATCTGGGGTTCAAACCCAAGGACAAGGAGGGCTATCCTGAACAGAGAATTTGGCATATAAGACAACTAAGCCGTGCATCATCCAGCAAACACTGACATGTATGTAATGATGAAATCTGTTAACAGATGTACAGGGAAGCCTCCAGTAGAACACCAATTTACACAGCAACCAAGGTCTTGAACATCTGTGTACACTGTACCCTAGGTACAGACACTGTCCAACTCGGACAAATACCAACATCACTGCTCCAGACTGGTAAAGCGCCACTCTAGACTTAATACCAATCGTTACCCAGTATTCACGCAGCATAAGCTGACTTAAATAGAGGGAAATCTGACAGATATTTCCTCATATACCTTTCCTGACACAAACCACCTTTTCAATAAGGTCAGTAAAACATTTCGAACTTTAGACTGCCAATCACTGGCACATTTTAACAGGCTAATACCCAACAAACAAACATCTGCCATTGTACCTAAACACTGCTTTTTAATGATTTCCATCTCAGTAACCAAACAGACCAGCAAACTGCCGCCTTGAGATAAATATACTTTAAATAATATTTTCTAAATCTGTTTGCTAGAAAGTCTGAGGCAGACAAATTTTGTACAAATGGCTATTTTGAGATCACTTCAGACCAATTTCTCAGTCCGCTGGTGCTGGTGGTCCATTTGCAAGCAGAGATCTGCCGTGATACACTGGTAATGCCTATCACATAACACTAGGGGAACAATTTCAGAAGAAAAGGCTTGCTAAAAGGTTTAAAGGAACAGGAATGATTGCTTTTTTATCCGAAGATGGTGCGTTGTAGATGCTTAATGCTATATACCCTGGGGGAACGGCAAGAATTGTTCGCTGTAGTCTGCAATGTGGTTATATAAGACACCAAGACCTACCTTCCTGAATATAAAGCTCTTCGGAAATTGTGAAAATTACCCAGATTAATTTTTGTATGGCCATAATGAAACACATTTCTCAAGAGACTCTATGAAGGAAAGACGATAAAACATGGCTGACTAGTGGAATGAACTGAGGAACAAACATTAATAGGATAAAATCAGTGCTTACATCGTATTTGATTCAAAACACCATGCTGCTGTTTCCATCTGTCAGATGTAATATAGCAAAACAAACACCATTCCATTGGCCAAACAAACTATATTTTCTGCAAAAAGGGTTTTCAAAGACAACAATAGTTATTTTCAGATTTTTTATAGCATGTTCTCTTAAAGGTTTGTTTTGAATATTATATCACCTGAGCTCATCTTGGCTCATTAATGAACTGTTCATTTGACGTCCCAAAGGTACAAATATTTCATCAAAATTTACAATACATGTTATATTGAATAAATATACATAAATATTGAATATGTTGCCTGCAAATATTTCAGTTTTTACTCTTACATGATTTAATTAGAAAATGAAAGAAGCATGGTAGGTTTTGATCATGTTTTGAGAAACTGTCAGAAGATTCTGTCATTGAGTTTATTTTTATATTTCTTTTCAGCAATATTTCTGCAATATCACAGGAGGGGTCACCAGAAATCAGAAATGGGCTTCACATCTTGTACCTATGTTGGAAAGTGAAGCCAGTTCTTTGGTTGATTGAGCAAATACTTTAACCACTGGGCTACCCCACCGCCCAAATTTGTATAGTGATCATGAGGATATAAGTTTGGGTTTCAACATAGTATTTCAGATAAGAGTTGTGCAGTAAAGATTAATGGAAGTCAAGGAAGATGACAGGCACTCCCTTAATATGTTGTGAATCATGAATAATGGACCATTCACATTCCACAAACCACATCAAAAGACTTTAGGTCATCCAGTCCTTTAGAATGGTCCCACCTCTATCAAAGAGCAACAAAGGTGCACATATAATTGTCAAGCTGGTATAGAATTACACATGATGCTTATCATTAGAATAACCTGTCTTTTCGTAACATACCAATAGGCAGAAGTCACCTTCTAATTAAGTAAGGTCACTATAACATGCAGACTGATCAAGAGATTTTGTATTGTGATTTCCCCCAGAACAGACAGTACAGATGTATCCTACAAAGTTCACAGACACTAACATAAAAACTGACCACCGAACTGGCCCCTGGGCTGACCATCTGATCCTAATGACTGCCTGTCTTGCCTTACCGTTAATCATGTTCTCAACAACGAATCAGCACATAAACACTGTGCAGTGTGTTACTACCATTCACATATGTAAATGTATACAGCATGTAAAGACGTAAATGTCAGCACAATGAAGGTATGTAAATGTATAGATAACACAGATATTTTAATGTCAGCTTGTATTGAAGATCTGATGGCACTGTATCTCGGTGTAAGAAACAAGGAGATAATGTACTGAAACTGAGTTGATGTGCTATTACTATACGAAACAGTTTATTTCAAGAATGACTTCATATGCTGAAGTATTTCAGTACTACAGGCATTCAGGTTTGTACTGGCAAGCTGAATTAATGGCTTTTACTTCACAGATGTAAGAGGATTCAGTATAACAAAAAGAAATATATTTTAATTATAACAGTCCACATAAAACCCAATACTCTCAGTGCTATTACATGAAGGATGATGCAAGTCAATGTTATTTTTAATTACAAAGGGCATGGTGGACTACCTGGCTAAAGCGCCAGCTAGCGATGCTGGGAGGTTGAAATGTCGGGATTGAGTCCACCTGTGACCCGATGTAAAAACCTTGGCATCAGCTTTGTGTCCAGACTCTTTCCGTCTTGTCACAACCCCTTGTGTACAGTACACAGCCCTGTGAACTTAAAAGAACACACAAATCTGTTGGTATATGGCCAGATGATGGCTACATGAATATGTGCAATAACCTAGTTGTGCAGGTACAGCACAATGCAGTAAATTTGGACAGAGTACTGTGACTCTGTGTCCCATTCCACCCAGCTGTCATGTGGGTACCTTGGTAGAATGGGAGAGTAACAATACCACTTATTGCACCTAGTAGCAGCAAAAGTTACATACTTCCCAGGGAGTTGAAATTGATAATATGATGTTAAGATGGACATCCAATGATCAAGGGAAACAAATACTGGATATATGTGCTATATAAATATCCTATAATAATAATAAGAAGAAGAGGGTATAGGTTTACACATTTTTAATCTTCCAGCAAAATCATTGGGTGTGTTTGTGTTGGGTTAACAAGAAACGGACTTCCCATATTGTAGCCATGTTGGGAACTGGGTCCAGATCTTCAGGTGTTGAGCAAATGCGCTAACCACCAATTTGTACATTACACACACAGATAAACCAGCAAAATGACATGATCAGGTACCAATGAAGGCATGGATGTCCAAAAACATTCAAAGTAAAATGATACTTTGTACTATATTTAATCGTACTATATATGTCATTTTAATTTATGGCGAGATTTGTCAACAATTCCTGACAGCTGAAGGGATGGTGTAACTCCAGCTTGGGTCTATAAGATAAACAGCCCCATTTCAGACAAACCTTTGTTTTGTCCACAGCTGCAATTGATCAAACAAAAGGCAAGTGATCAAACAAAACTGCTATCATAATTCTTTCTTTGTAATTCCAGAGAACCAAACAGGATGCTTGTCATTACGAATCAAATTCTCTGAATAACCCTCATAACAATGTTTCTTCAAATACATAGTTTATCCTGCATGTTTGTCTCACATTCCAAAAATACATTCTTGAATGTCCATGACACCATGAATGGCCCAAGGACTGACACTAATATGCGACTCAAAGGCTCCTAAAACACCTCACATCACCTGCAGGTAGTCAGCTTAGAAAGAAAAAAGTTGTGTTGTGTCTGTCTGTAGATATACATGTCTGGACAACGATTATGTAACTGTCATCATGCTAGGCTTCCAAATCGCTGTCCATGATGCAGAATGGATATGGTTATCCTTTCAAACAGGCAGCAAATCCTTCAACTGTCCACTGACTGAGAAATAAGCTGCTCAAATCCAGCCAGCGGAAATTATGCTTCCCTAAGTTCGGTTTGAATCTTTAGCAATTAAGACATGGATGGATTTCATTTGTCTCCTGTGCACAACGCTGTAACATCCATGGTATTGATGTATTTTGACAGTATTAACGATGTAATCCTCTCCCATTTCCCAACATGCTGACGCTTGCCTGTAATTGGCTAGGTGACAATATGGGGGATATGTTTCTAAGAAATCAAAGACAGATTGACCTCATCAGCTCCTTTTTCATTTCACTATTCCCAGCCATTCTGTCTGTTGTTGAGGAAACGGAGAGTATTAGGACTGAACCATCTTATTAATATACGCCATATTGACACTGATGTGTTCAATTAAAAAAAACATACCTTGCTTTTAATGCCATGGTGTTTCCTTGGAAGTTTTACTTTAATGTTTCAGTTAGATCATGTTCACAGTCAGCCACTGTATCCAAGAAACAGCACTGTCTGAGTCAGCTGAATGGTTTTCAATCACAACATGGCAGGTCTTTGAGGAGTTCTTTTAACACAAGAACACAGATGCTTTTTGAAGTTATATGTGCCATCCTACGTTCACTCAAGAATGAGAAAACGATGAAGAAGATTAAACGAGGTTTTCTAGGATGCAAGTAAGAGTTTGTATCATGTCGTGAGTGCAAGCGTCCTAAACTTTGATAGTAGTTAATTGGTGTTTGTCATGAAATGAACTCTCTAACATAAAGGAAATATAATCACTATCATACAACCTGGTTGTCATCACAAAGTTTCAATCAGCCCTGTTCTTTTCTTGTGCTGATTTGAAATAACACTGGTTTCATAATGTCATTGAGTTTATAGCTCTATTCATTAGCTTCGGAATGTAAATAAAGGGGAGCACCCATTCATCATGAATGTTTGGAGGAAATTTGAGGGAGTTGGGGAGGTTTGAGACAAAGGCACGGGCAGGAGAAGAGTGAATGAGGAGGCGTGGCAATGAAACTGGCAGTTATTTTCTGGTCAGAATACTAAAGAGAAATTATCATGATAAGAAACAATTTTGGAGGCCTTGTTTCCTCAAGAAATGCTGTGACACTACCATACATCTCATTTTGTCGTATATCTCTAGAAAGGTCACAAAAACAACAGCATTACGTTCAGGAACAGTCATCTATGTTTTGAACATATAGGGATCAGAATTCTCTTGTCTGTTTATGGGTATTCAGTGAGTCTTCAGGTGTTACACCGTTTGAGCAATAGTCCATCAATATCATGGCAAGGTATACCAGAAATTCACTTCATACAATGTGCCCATGAGGAGAATTGAACATGGAATCAAAAGAATATGGAAATGTTTTGTTTCACAAAGTTTGATCAAAGAGGACTTATAACATTGTAAAAAATGTCAGCACACATTCTCCAGGAATCATCGTCATATGTTACTATTGATAGACCAGCTTGAAACACAGTAATACTGGTTCTGGTTTCATAAGTTTAATTTACAGGTTTAGGCTTCACAGCATCAAGGAGTCGTACACACACTCATGCACACTCACATGGCATCAGGTATAAAAATTGGATTCAAGGGTGGAAGATACTCCTTACAGTTACTGTGGGGATTATGAAAAGGCAACATGGAGCAGAATCGGATTCATAAATTACTTCTCTTTAATGCAACTGCTTACAATTATACATCGAATGTTTTACTTCACACCACTTCCAACGTTCTGTTCATTCAAGTGAATCACTCACAGGCAAAGTTCTTGAAAATAACTCTACTACTTTTACCTGGAAAACCCTGATCAACTAACTCTGATGAGACAATGACTAATACTGATTCCTTACTTCTATCATTACAGGTAGGTGGTGCCCTTTGTACTGGAACACTTGCCACTGAAATATGACTACATCATTTTGTCTGATGCATGGCCAGGTGACTTTCCCCTGTTACAGGTCCCTCTATTTGCCTCTTTTATTATGTCATATTTTCTACAACATGGTTCAGTGTCATTTGTGTCAAACAGGGTTTGGTTCATTTTATCTGTAACAGGGCGTTGGGGTAGGTCTGTGGTAAAATGTTGGCAGGTCATGTCCATTTCTGATGTCCCCTGTCATGAAATACTGCTGGAATATTGCCAAAAGTGGTGTAGAACACTACACTCACTACGAGTTCCATTTAAATTATATAGCTTACCCTCCTCATTAGCAGTGTTCTCTTTCCCTGTTTACCACTCCGATAACCAGGGATGCTGACTCTCCAGTTTGGAGTTTTTTTCTCATTTTCCCTTCTCTACTACATGAGCAAGATGTCCACTGTGGTAACATCAATCACATTTTCTCGTTTTCAAGTACTAACACCAAGATACAGGTTCACCAGATCCACTGGAGGTGAAAAGAAATGACTCACTTTTGAGTTCGATCCATCCACCCCAAAAGGAGCCACTGAGTCAAAAGCGGTTAAACTACCAGTCTCCCTTATGCCAGCTATAGGGACCTGAGAAATGCCAACTCTATAGCATACCCCCTTAGAATGCATACAAATTTTCTGGATACCATTCTCCAAGGAGATTTAATCCCCTCATGGAAATCCAAATTAGGATCCCACCGACACCAAACAAACCCTACATCTATGTAAGGTTCATTGATATTTACATAGTACGGACACTAGGACAACAACGCGTAGAGCTGCTCCTCAAATGCCTCAATAGTTCACATCTGACTATTTAATGTAAGGTGAATACTCTAGTGACAAAGTTGTTCCCAGACACATGGGTATCATTCAATAAAGAACTCCAAAAACTGGAATTTACCCTACATTGCAAACCCACTGACATGCACGCTCACTTGTTGTATACTTCATGACACCCTAGACATATCAAACTGAAAACCCCCTTTAGCCAATTCCTTTGATTTAAACACGTCTGTTCAAAACCAGAGGAATATGAGAGACACAGTCTCAAACTCATTAACTATCCTCAAACGAGGCTATCCAAGGAAACTTACAGCAAAACAAAAACAGGTCTGACATAGAAAACAGAAACCCTCTGTTATCACCAACAGAAAAGAACCAAACAAAACCCATAGATGGATTCTAGTTAGTGATTATAATCCCATGAACATCAAACTCAATACCATTTTCAAATAATGCTGGCACCTACTAAGTGGTTCAGACATTTGTCAAGCCACTTTACCTCACCACACACTGTTGCTTACCATAGAAATAAAACCCTCGAGGATGACTTGGTCAGAGCCAATGTAACGCATCCCAGACAAATACCACATATCAGTGGCAAAATTGTCAACCACGTGTGACAAGGACAAGTGCAAAATCTGCAACTTACTTACACCTACTGACAGGTCCACAAACTCTGTCACTAAAAAGGTCTTCAATAAAGAAGCTACACTTTCCAATCTCGGAATGTAGTATACCTTCTTACTTGCAAATGCTGCAAGAAACAATATGTTGGTGAAATGAAAAGGTGTTTCAAAATAAGATTAACAGAACACTATGCTGATATTACTCACAGGCATGACAAACCAGTCACCCTTCATTTTAATTCTGAACACCATGGCAAGAAGAATTTAAAATTTAAAATTGTCACACAACTCAGAGAAAATCCAGACTCTGAACAAAACACTAAGAAAAGAAGGTCTCTTGACCATAGGTGGATTTTTGTGCTCCATACATTCCAACAGCATGGACTCACTCCTAGGATTGTAGGCTAAATATCCTATTTCATCCTCTATAGCACGGCTTTGTCACTTTACTTTTTAAAGGTCATGTTTCTCAGTAAGAAAGTTTTGTCACTTTCCTAAAGATCTGTTACAGGGACCTTTGTGACTTTCCTTTGTGAAAGGGTTTGGCCATGTTCTTCTGTAACAAGGTTTGGTACATGTTCTTCTATAACTGGGTTTGGTACGGTTTTGTTCTTTTATAACAAAGTTTGATCATGTTCTTCTATAATAGGTTTTGCCTTGTTCTTTTCTAACAATGTTCTGTTCTTCAGTAACAGTGGATGGTCTCTGTCTTAAGTAACACTGAAACATGGTTTTCTGGCATCATGTCATGTCATTCTGTAAATTAGAACTACTGGCTCCGAAATATGCCATTAAAACCAAATTTCATTGCTATAAACTTTTGTTACTTTGTTCTTGAAACAAAGCTCTTTGGCATTGTAGCACTGACTTTTTATTGAGTCTTGAACACTGGCTCTAAAACCCTGAATATCTGAATAACTTTTAATGTCAGTAAAATGGCTACCATTTTTTTATAACCACTGACTATTTGAGTAATGCAGGATCACATCTGAGAGAGATGGAATATCATGTTGTGATCTCCTGCCATACTTCCCATATTTTGACAGGATGATATTTGAAACAGCATTTTATTTTTCTTTGGATTGCCAAGTGTATTCATTTTATGACATATATATAAAACATACATTCCAATACATTTCTGACCTGACACTGGAATTAAAGTATGATGACAGCGTCTACTGCAAGCTTTACGTATAAGCTTGATGTAGTTCTTGCAGTGACATCCATGTTTAATCTGTTCACTGGTTTCTTTACTTGACACAGGTACAGACCAGCTCTTGACATGTGCAAGCCATGCATCTCCATGGTTGTGACATTTAAATACTTGCTTATCTTAAACCAACCAAGTTTAATGCATATTGAAGACATTTGCTGCTTTTTCTTGCATTGTGTAGGCAGTTTGGTGAGTAGGCAGTTTGACAAGAATGATCAACCGAACAGGAATATGAATTAATGGGGACACTGGAGCTCACCTTTCATGAAAGATTGTATTATGAAGGTTTGTGATTGATGTAGTTGTGTAACCTAATGTCACCCAATGAGTGAGTTGAGTTTAACACAGCTTTGAGCTGTTTCATGTATATCACAGCATGATAATGTAATGTGGAATAAAATCCAAAGTGATTCAAATTGTTGATGTTTTGTTCATCCCCAAGGTATAGCTACTCTCAACAGTGAATTGTAGTATGTTGGACCATAGATGTAGGCATACCACTGTATGGTCCATGGTTGTTTAGAAACAGCTTAATATTTGCTACATGTCACAATTTGATATTCTGCATCACATTATTTTAACATCTAAGAAACCTTAAGCTACTAATGCAAACTCTGCCAATGTTAAAGTTTTGTGGGTAACACTATTACAGGTCAAAGATATGGTGGTTGGGTTGAGTGAGTGAGTGAGTTTAGTTTTACGCCAGTTTTAGCAATATTCAAGCAATATCAAAGCAGAGAACTGTGGTGGTTGCCATGAACCAACAAACTGCTATCTGGTATGAAACTCTTAAAGAAATGAACCCCTACTGAGACCTGTAACCCCATGGGTCTGGGATATTTGGTCGGTAATTTCTGAGAGACAAACAATACTATTCTCTGAAAGGAGAAGCTAATCATATATCACTGAAACACCCAACCATGTTTTTGCAACATTCAACACAATTAGTATTTGCGCAAAAAACAGCCAAGCAAAATTTCCAGCATTGTTATTCCTCACTCATGATAATCATACAAACACCATGACCATGTCACCTATTCATAAAACATTGTAGTATTTGTCCATTTTTGTATGTAATGCATGTCTCACTGATTTGTTAATTTGATGCAACCATTCATAAAGGGCTGACACCTTATTTGCAACTAAACCACTTCCTAAGCTAAAAATCTCTGTAAAAGATCTCTGTGCAATATATTCTAGCCTATTCCTGATACAGTAAGTGACCAGTGACAATAAGTCTCTAATGACATAGCAGTGTCATGCCAGAAGACACTGTGATCTTTACTCCCACCAAGGTCTTCAGTCATAGAAGCATATGTAAGAATATAATCATTATCTCTTCTAAACCACCCCCGACATCTACCCACCCCCACATGTACCCATCATTGCCAACAATTTCACGACAGATGGACTTCACTAAAACCAAAGTTCATTGCGCTGATGCTGACATTTATGGCTATTCTGACACTGACTGAGGTGATTGCTCGGGCATCTCTGTCTTAGCTTCTGGACATTTGATGCTGATAATTCTTCAGCAGGAATCATGTAATACTAGTCAGCCCATACATGTATGTCATTGCTTCTGTTTCAGAAGAAAGGAAGCGGGTTCACATTACCACAAAGAGAAACAAGATACATACTGTTCAAAGTCTTCATTTACAGCAATGCCCTTTCTAATGTTCCATGAAGAGTGCATCTCTAAATATAGTGCATCTTGCAACACGAGTCTAATTGCTTGATATATGACAATTGTTTGTGAAATACTTTCATCAGATGCTGTGGTGGCCATCTACATATGTTAAGGACACATGTTACCATATTAAACACAAAAAGAATACAGAAAGGAATTTTGGACAGACGCTTATCTGAAACAAATCAATTTTTCTTCTGACAGAATTTAAGAAACTGATAACAAGAAAAATGGAATGATTACACAATGCTAGTTAGAAAGTTATTAATTAATTAATTAAAGTTATTAATACGTTATTTTGGGATTACACTTTCTTGGTAAAAGTACAGATTCTAGTACTCTTGGGGCAGAGTCCAATCCAGGATTTGAACCCACACTCTAACAGTCGGGCTCTTAATTGTCATCACACAAAATCAGCTACTTCCACAGGGTGTGGTTTCAAATCCCTGATGGCACTGTACCCTTAAAGTACTAGAATCTGTAGTTTAATAATCAAGTGTAACCCCAAATATAACGCATAACAAAGAAGAATGGAAGGACCTTTTTTCCCAATTAAGTGTTTTCAGCATGGGCTGAGGATGACATCTTGATGTGAAAGCACAATGTTGGCAGCACAATATCGGTGTTTATTGTTTTCACCCACGTGCTGAACGTCTGACATCACTTCAGCCTTTCCTGCCACAGAAACTGGAAAGTCATGGTGTAACTAGAATACTGATCAAACTTTTATTGGATCCAACTCAGTGTAACATGAGTGAACTTACCATATCATGTTTAGCTCTTCTCTATGTCTTCAAATTCAATATCCTCTGTGATGGACTTTGACGAAACCATGTGGAATTCCATAATTCATGAACATTTGAAATCTGATTCTGCAAAAAGTTCTCTTGTGGGAAGGTAGGTACCATTACATCTTTCATATGTTAGATCTCATGTTTCCATAGAAACACAGCAATAATTACTGAGGAATCATATTATCAACTGGCATCATTTCAAGTGATGTTTGTGGAAAAGACATTTGTCTTGGATTTGGAACTTCTGTTGTACATGTTGGTTTATTTGATTCCATGGAAACTGCAAGACAAAACTTGTTTGGAAATTAAGACCTTAACAGGAAATAGCATTAGTAGGCAGAAGGCAAGATGAAATGATAGGTAGATGGAAAAGAAATGACAGATAAATCCTTGACTGACAGAATGGCTGGAGGACCTGATATAACAACTGACAGATGTCTGATGAATGATACATGGACACAATGGTACAATGGTACAATGGTAATAATGGGGTTGGCAGACAAACAGCTTGAACACAATGACAAATGAACACATTTGTAGTGCAGACTTTGCAGAAGTGAAATTCCTTGATAAAAATTAAAGATTGAGTATAATGCATGACAAACTGCTTGAAAATATCTATGACTGTAGTGTAAAGAACATTTAAGAACCATAAGAGTACATTAGGCAGCAATGAAATCTGAAGTCTGTTGTAGTGATATTAACTTTTTACTCTGGGGTTTCTGACAAAAACAATACTTCAGAGTTTCATAAAGCTTCATAAGTTTCAACATTCTTCATCTTTTGTGAGATTATTCTGAAAATTGCATAAAGATTCTGAAAGATGCCTGAAAGTTTTGAATTTTTGTAAGAAGATTCTAAACGATGTCTTGAGCATGTTTGTTTTACATCATGAGTGTATCTATACATTATTTCAGTGTTTCAGTCAACAGAAGACTGTAATTTCTTTTATTACTATGTTTTACAGATTAAAATGAAAATGCAGCAGAGAGGATTTGGGTGATTATGGCAGTCAGACTGGTTAGGCTCCTCATCAGCTCAGGGCCCTTTTCCCTTCTACATGCAGCTTAAACAGGAAATGGTACTTCCCCCCCAAAATGCCCACTTGAAAACACCAAGAGCTTGTCATATGCCTAGTCGAACCCACTAAGAACATTTTGGAGACCTAGTTGAACCAACCAAGAACTTTATTTTCATAGGATATTTACATAGTGCACATATCCATCCAACTTGCTCAAGGCACTGGTATTTTTTCCCTGGTGTACCTTAATCCCAACATCTAAACCTCACTTGATCACCAGTCTGGCACTCTAGCTAGCTTGCCCACCATGTCCTTTGGTAATGAAGTATATTTACACATTACAACACTAACTTTATTGCCATAAATATATCTGAACCTATAGGAATGTGAATTGAGGGATATGTGAAAGTCATCCTGGTGAGCTGTACTCCCATCACCAATGTGCAGTGTCTGATATCAAAACTGTAAGGGAAGAAAAGACCCTAGCACTAGGAATGAACAAAGGTTTATTAGGTCAAACAGTAATTTTCTTTTGGTATCAAAGCATTCTTCATAACCCTGAAGGCTTATCTGTTTCAAACATTTTCCCTAAATGCAAATTACCAGGTATAAGTCAATCTGCCCAAATTTGTACCCATCAGATGACCTTGAGTCTATTTTGATTTACTGACTGACATGTATTTACCAGCTATTTGGGTAAAGTTAATACACTTTTTGATGACGTATTTTCCAATTGTCCTTTCAAGCCATTTTTGAAGGCTGTGATCAAATACTGCCATTGGTTACAGAATCTGTCAATGTTGCAAGTAGGTGATGAATTCAATTAGAAGACATGGGACTGATGCCTCTAGTTGGAACAACCCAGTTTGCATATAGTAACAAGAAAAACCCTTTCCTGGCAATACGCCTTGGGGAGATTGTGGTAACAGAATCACTCCATCTGTTGTGCTTCCTTTTTAAAAAAGTATATATTGCATTCAAAGAAATTCTAGATTTCAATTGGGTTTTGGAAACACAAGATATTACCAAGAACAAACTTTAATAGCATGAAATTGCCAGTTTAAAATGTCTGTTTGTCTGGGATTGCTTCTTACACAGTGCATGGATAAAGTGATAATTCTTCATGCCAGAAAGGAAACTTAATACCTCACCTAGCATGGAAATCTAATGTCTAACCTAGCAATGGAATCTAGTATTTCAACTAACAAGCTAAATCAGTTGCACGGGGCTTGATAAGCTGCCATGGTGCCCTTTCCAAGGAATGTGGGTACTGTAGCTCACCTTAAAAAATATGTCATTCATGCATGTTGATTGATTCTGGATCATAAGGCTGCATATAAAGAGAGCAAAAATGCAAATATGACATTTTTCGTAAGTTCATTGGTTTCATCAAAGTGGTAAATACCCAAAAGTGCATAGTATCAAAGCTTTCCTCATCAAGCTCACATGCTGTGATGTAAATGAAATACTGATGAAATCAGTTAAAAACACAACCCAATATGCAGAACCAAAGTTTGCATGGAGCGAGTCATAAATCAGATAGTGTTCAATAGATGTAAACTGGAATATAGGGAAGGAAAGAAATGTTTTGGGGTTTTAAAGTCACATCTCTTGCATGGAAGGATGGATAACTCTTGGGTGGACGATTTAATTATAAAACAAATCAGTGACAAACCTTGTTCATGTAAACCAAAGGGAGGAGAATAAGATTTTAGAAGAGAATTATTTTAGAATAATTTGAATTTTGTTGCTAAAAAAAAAAGACTTGACAGACATGTGGGTCAACAAACAAATGGAATCCTGTTATCTTCAATGTCCACAAAGACACACACATTATTTATCCACAAATGGATCTTGCTAAGGTGAACTACATCATCTCAAAATATATGTTTCAAAATAAAATCATTGTCTGGTTCAATATATCAAGAAGATCGAATTGTTCAGTATTGGTGCTTTGCTTCTCACATATTTAGTGTAATATCAGAAAGTGTTCTCATGCAAATACAATTTATGCAAAACTGAATGCATGAAAAAACACCAACAAAGTTAAAAGATGATACAATGAACCAGTCAAACAAGTTTATACTGTTTATAGTTGTCACAACTTCAACAATTAAATCAGTATCTTGTGTGTTTTTTCTTGAAAAATATGATGATCAAACTACTATGAGCAGATCCACAGCCTGCCCAAGGGCTCCTGTCTGTCCCCCTTCACAAAAATTTACATGACCTCTTTTAAACACCAAGCAACCATCAAACCTATCTGTTGGTACAGATATGTCCTCTTTATCCTTGAACAAGACCTTAACCCAGCAATTCTCCTGCAATATCCAGTTTACCATAGAAACAGAGATGAACAGCCCAAAGACCTTGCTTAATGCCACCTAAAAAGAACCAAACCAGTATCTGCAGAAAGTCAACTCCTTGCGCCAATGCAGACACTTTGAATCAACACAGGCACAAACACTGTCCTAATCCAACACATCTAACACATTTTTACTTGTCGACAAAATTAGCAGTATCACCTTTCACCCTCTTTGGGTGTTTACTTCCAAGCAGCTTTCAGCAATACTCCAGCAATATCACAACTGAACACCAGAAAGGGCTTCACACATTGTGCCCATGTGGGGAATTAAACCTGTATCTTGACGAGAGAATGCTTTAACCAGCAGGCTACTTAAAAATTAGCCTTCACCCACCAGGTTAACTCAAACCAACATGCATTCATATATTGAATGCAAAACCTACTTCACCAGGTTTTTACACCACTAAAAACCCTATTGCAAATCAAAGGCAGGAACACCTCTAAACAAAAACAACCCCAAAATGTTGTCTACAAGATCAACTGTGACTGTGGTGATGTCTATGGAGGTGAAATGTCCTGTCTCATAAACCGTCACATAAATGCTCAACACCTACTCTAAAATCAGACTTAAAATCATTAATTTCAGACAACATCATCCAATGCCTTACCACAAAATTAGGTGGGAAAATCTAGAAATATCATTAAAAAAAAAAATTTCAAAATCAACGATTGAAGAAAAGAAAACTGGCAGAAGCAGTTAAACTTTGCAAAGAGGAGTCCTCAATACACGGAGATCAAGGATACCTTATCCCATCTGGAAACAATGAACTGACAAAAAACAACTGAGCAGAGAAGTCCAGCCATCATTGCTAGCTAATCCTATCGGCCTTGTACATCTTGTTCCGACTCATGAATAGATGGCTTACTCCTATTGTTACTGTATTTTTACCAATATCAGTTGTTGTTGTTGTTGTTGTTGTTGTTGTTGTTGTTGTTGTTGTTGTTAATCCCTTTCATGCCTTTGCATTATCATTCTTTATCAGTGTTAGATGTCTATAAGTCTGTTCTGTACTGTAGTACTTTGCTGTTGCTGGTCAGTTGAAAAGTCCCATCATAATATACTACACACAAGAGATGGGAACACCCTAAATTTTGATAGCCATATATAAACTTAAAAGTGGTGAGGTCAAAAGTGGAAGGTGCTTATCAGTCTGTGCTGTGACATGGTGAAGAAGTTGTTAGGCTTGAATAGTGTCTGCAGCGTCTTTTAAAGGAAATGTTTCCACAAGCTGCACGGGAAGTCCGTCTTATGCACTAGTCTGTTGTGTTTGAGTGTTTGAATCAAACATGGTGCTGGTGTGTTTCACCATCCTTGTTTTTCACTGTTTTTGACAATGTTTCATCACTGAAATTCAGCAAATATTGAATCTGATGCTTCACTGTAGGTTCTAATATTTTTTTGTTAAAGTGACCATTAAGAACACAAAAAAGTTACATCTACTTTAGAGTATGAATGCTCACATCACTACTAAGTTTGTATATGACTATCGAGTTTCAGGGTGTTCCCATACTTTTTGTTTGTAGCATATAACAATGAAGTTGTCATCCATGAAGTGTTACAAGAACACCATCTGACCTCGATTTCTCGAACAAACTTAAGTCTATTTTCAGACTTAAGTCTGAGTTTTTCCTCAAATTTGAGAAAACTCAGTTGAGTAAAAAACTCAAACTCAGTTTGGTTTATGGCATGGACTTTGAGAAAAATTTACCTACATAAAAAATTGTAACTATGTCATTGTACGACAAACTACTTGTTTTAGTTTTGGTGCTTTTTCCATTTGTAACACAATAATGTAATGAAAAAATATGCATTTTAAACAAACTTAAATGTTGTAGTTAAAACGTGCATGTGTGCAAACTTGGTTTTGTTGCTACGTGGCTCAGATAATGCTGATGCAACGTATTATTTTCAGTCCAAATACACAAACATTATGTTGTATCTTTGCTCTCTTCCACAACATGCTCCTCCCTTCAAAATGTATCCTGTATTTTTTTGACAATCGAAATAAATTACATTCAGAACAAATATTTTGTCCCATCTTGTTAGTTTTTTTCTTCTTTACAATCCTTATGAAGCAGATAAATACATGCTCAGAGTTGCTAGTTGGTATGTGATGAGGTTGTTGTATGCACGGAACAATTTCAAAAGTCAGCGGCTGATATCGACAAATCAGCAGAATCATGATTGTGAAGTTACAATCATTCGTGACTTGGTTTCTATAAATGTGTCATTGTAATATTGCATGGAATCTTTGCATGCAATAGAGATTCAAGTATGAAGAGCCCTAAGGCATTCATGTTTTAAATTACTATGTGTTGCTTTGAAAGGGAACTCCCTCTCGCTGTGAATAGCATTCTGCCATGCTCAAACTGAGTCAAACATAGAGACTGTCAAATTGAACTGACTATGCAAATCGATCCTCTGTTCCATTGACGTAGTCTGCAGAATGAAGATGACAATTTTATAATAATAAGAACAGCACTACCTAAAAACAGAATTAAGTTATCTCACTAAGAACTTCTGAAAATACCCTGTCTGTTCATGATGGCTGACAAGGATGTCAACCCAACAAGGTTGACCAAGATGTATAAATATCCTTCGAAGTCTTGTCATACATATTGGCTATGTCATCAGAAGAATGAAGGAAACTTTTTTGTCACTTAACTGGTAAAATCAGACCTGTGTTAGGTTGAATTTCCTTATGCCTGCATTGGACCATCTTGTCGCAGCCGGTGCCACACTGACGCAGTTGGATTTAAATCACTTTACATCATACTGGCAAAAATACATTCCATCCCTTTTCTCTCTCCATATATAAAGATGTTGTTCTGTAATTCCGCCTATGCAACATTCTCTTGGTTATGGAAATATATTTGAAGAATTGTGTCACCTGGATCATTGTTGTGTTGTCTGTGATGTTGTAAACAAATAAAGTTAAACCTACAAAACACTACGTTTAGGGGCATCTGAAAAATAATCACACAAGATTTTGCAGAACTATACAAACAACACATGACATTGTAATTTTCAAATGTTTGTCCCGTAGTCAGGAACAATATGGCTTGTCAGAACTGAACAAGTAACGCCCATCTCTTCATCAACTCTCAAAAAGCCTATAATCAGTCACTAATTACAGGTCAGTACCTCTGCTTTGTGCTCAGTCCCTCAAGATGCCCAACATACAGGAATTTCCCTCTAATTAGTAAGGACAATCCAATATCAACTGAAGGAATTAGGTGCTAACATCGCAAAACAAAATTCATTGTTCAAATATGTCCTGCAATAACAAATCAGTGAACCAGGACTATTTGAGCTAAAATATTTACGAAGCTCATCATCTTAATGATGCACATCTTCCAGAGCTTTATATTCCATGAACCCAGTGACAGTCTACTGATTAAAAGGATAATGATAATCTGAAATAAAATTTGTCAAACAAATTAATGGAAAGTTCTTAATGGAAAGTGATTTCAATTGATAAATCACTAAAAACTATTATTTCCTGAGAAAGCAATGATGATTTGAATTCCAGTTCCAAACTCCAGCCAGTGAGTAGGTTCATTAATCTTTTGAAAACTGAACACTAAAAATGAAAGTATAACCTATGACATCTTTTCACTCTTACAAGTACAAACAACACCACAATGACAGTATTTCCGTTCTTCCACATGCTTTGCATGTTCCCATCTTTTAACTTTAGGTGAACCAAATTGACTTGCCTTTGCATGTGTTTGTGATCAGTGCCTGTGGTGGGACTGTGGGTATGTATGAGTGATTCATAAACACATACTTTAGATAGAGTCAGTATCGAAAAGTGGACTCGATTCCAGCAGAAATTCCTTAAGCTCTTGGAAAAGGTTTTGTCACTTCTATTTCCATATCAGCAAACAGGCAATTGATGCTTAATACATGCGGCATATGAAGGTGTCAAAAATGTGATCATCACAGCGAAGGGATGCAAGTCTCTAACTGTATAAAAGGCATTACTCCAAGCTGTTTCAAGGGACTCACCACTAATTGTATCAATGGACTCACTACTAAATTTACAATGGAACCAAAGGATTCATAACTATTAAGTGTATCAAGGGACTCACTACTAAATATACAAAGGAACCAAAGGAATCAAAGGACTCACCACTAAGTGTACCATGAGATGAGGCACCAAATGTACCAAGGGATTCACCAACATTAAAAAACACAGTAAAAAGTAAGCGAGTCATTCGTGAGTATACCAAGTTACTCACCACTAATTGTATGAAGGGACTCACCACAAACTGCATGAAAGGACTAACTTTATTAAGGGACTCACCACTAACTGCATGAAAGGACTAACTTTATTAAGGGACTCACCACTAACTGCATGAAAGGACTAACTTTATTAAGGGACTCACCACTAACTGCATGAAAGGACTAACTTTATTAAGGGACTCACCACTAACTGCATGAAAGGACTAACTTTATTAAGGGACTCACCACTAACTGCATGAAAGGACTAACTTTATTAAGGGACTCACCACTAACTGCATGAAAGGACTAACTTTATTAAGGGACTCACCACTAACTGCATGAAAGGACTAACTTTATTAAGGGACTCACCACTAACTGCATGAAAGGACTAACTTTATTAAGGGACTCACCACTAACTGCATGAAAGGACTAACTTTATTAAGGGACTCACCACTAACTGCATGAAAGGACTAACTTTATTAAGGGACTCACCACTAACTGCATGAAAGGACTAACTTTATTAAGGGACTCATGACATAAACAATGATGATAACTTTATTAAAGGACTCACCACTGACTGTATCAATGGACTCACCACCAAATGTGTCATTAGATTAACACTGGCAGTATCAAGCGACATACCACTAACTCACAAAAGACTCACCACTAAGTGTACCAAGGGAGTCATCACTGACTGTATCAATGGACTCACCACTAAATGTACCATTAGATTAAACACTAGCAGTATCAAGGAATGTACCACTTTACCTACAAAACGACTCACCGCTAACAGTATCACTGTATCAGGTGACTCATCACTAACAGCATTAAACATCTGACACTATCAATATCAAGGGCTCACTGATAACTTAATCATAACTCTCACCACTAACTTTATCCAGGGATTTACCATTAACTTTATCAAGGTATTCACCACTAACTATTAAGTTCGTTTTGGGCAACAGCAAACTACATTAACATACTGTATATATCACCGTAGATAAGCCGACCTCATAGATAAGCTGACCTCTTAACTTGACTCTGAAAATGAGTGTCAAAATGGTATGTTTTGTATATAAGCCAACCCCTGTGATGGTCTGCAGCCAGCTCACACCTCAAGACATCTGGTACCCCCAAGAGAAGTCCCTGGATGTAAGGGCATGGTTAGTTTTGTATGGGCTGGTAGGTGTTTATCACTTCGCTAGTACAAGTGTGTGAGTGAGTGAATTTGGTTCCACACTGCATGGAACAGAACTATAGTTATATCACAGAATGTCAACTAAATGAGCAAGTCAACACTAAAGTGATACAGGTTGTGAAACATGGTGCTGCAAGAACTGGAAAACACACCCAGGACTAACAGCATTAAAACTCACTACACTTCATAAGATGAAAGACTATCCAGGAAACAGTGGTGCCTTAGACATGTTGGCTATCTGACCCGAGTCTGACACATGGGTCTGTCATGTTAAATGTCATCACTGGTCAGCTAGTTGATGGGATCACTGTAGCTTGCAGCTCTTACTTCAGGCTGGAAGCACTAATGGATTAATTTCTTGGTTTAAATACACTACTCAACTTTTGCTAAGTGCCACACCTTGCACTAAATATTTTAATCCTTGGAAAATGTTGAGTTGTATGCAATATTACCCACTAGGGCAGAGTGATTGTAATTTTGACTATTCAGGCATGAGTGCTAATTGGTCTGTTTTGATGACATCACAGTGTTTTATTCTGGAAACAAATGTGACATGATGTCAACCCATTGTCCATATTTTAACCTTGACTACACAACAAGATGTGGACAATACGATGGAATATCTCTGTAGTGTTGCTATGTCATGTTTTATTAATTTCCTTTCATAAAATGTCAAAGATTGATACACAGAACTGAAACAAAACTCAGAATTAATCAATGCTGCATACTGCTGTGTACAACTCAAACCCATGTATTAGTACACACATTCAATTTACATAATCCTTCCATAGCGCGACCTTGAGTAAAGCACAGCCACAGAGCATACATTATCCCTAAATTCATAATAAAAACAAGAATTTGTCACAATATTGTGTATACAATGCTCAGCTGCTTTGAACCTCCAGTATTTGACTCCAGTTTGTGTTGACACAATGCAAATTAGTGACATTAAAAGATACTGTTCACTTACATACTGAAATAAGTTATTGATAAAGTCAGTCTAATTTGTGCTATTTTACAGCCAGTTACTGATTTTTCTATTTACTAGGCTTAGTTTAGTCTCACTATGATCATGTTTGTTCAACAGTCTTCAATATACACCTTTCCAGCACTTGCTAAGGAATGCAAAAACCGAGGGAATATATTTCTGGTTCAGGAGCTTGATATCATTTGTCAGGTCACATGGGCAGCTATTGCGGATATCATGAGTTTTGAAAAGGAAAATAATCATTAGTTTTTGCTACTTCATATCTATTGCAAAACAACAATGTAAGTATGTATTTATAAAAATGCAGTAAATATAAATTTAAGTGAAAATATATGTATTAGATGGACTGTTTTTCAAAATGTGTCCTGCAGGAATGTAAGAATAACCACTTGGGATAGTTTGTTTGGAACCAGGGAGAGATAATTAATTATTCCTTGGTTGTTTTCTTTCTACTGCACCTAAAAGCAAGATTAAAGGAATTACAATAAACAGTGAATACAAGCCTAAAACCAATTAAGTAAAAGCAGGATGAAAACAAAGTATGTACTTTAGCCTTGCGAGATGAAATCATCGATTGTAACATTCAACCTACAGCATGTTGATCTACAGATTTTCTTATATGTGTTGATCTGTGCATAAAGTTTGATTACTAATTGAAATGCATAAAACTTAAAAAACAACAACACATGAAATAAACACAGGCACTTTATTGTGTACTCCTGTATTCAACAGATCAGGCAACAATATCGCAACACAGGAGAAACAACTTCCTTACGAGATAAGCTCACACAGATAACACGTATAGATCACATACTGATCTAACATTAGCAGTATGGTAAAACCCATCTATCCGCTTACTTTGATCTTCGAGATACTGACACTTATGCTGAAATGGACGACAGTACATGGATGAAACATACACCACTATCTACTTAGATCTACACTGTTTTATTTCTTTGATGACAGGCTGATGGTGAAACTGACAGACTGATGGCTGAAATGCTTTGCCTAAGAGACTAGTATACTAAATGATTACCATTTAAAATGTTACCATTACTTTGGTTGTAAAATACACTGACATACAAAAGTATGTGATTTATAACAGATAGATTTATCTGATGAAGAATGAAACATTTCATCTTTTATCACAGTGACATTGGTTTGCAGTCAGCTGGATAAAAAGCCATATTACTGAGGGAAAACTGATATGTTTCTGAACTTTTTAAACAATTAAGTTATAACATAGCACAGACCTGTCAATGATGTGGCAGAGCTTGTTTAACTTCAGTTGGATATATATCAATACTTCCAAGTGATGTAAACATTTTTCCTGAAACTGTTAGAAAGTTAATAAATTATCCATTATCATCCAACATGATGATTTAATATGGAAGGAAAGCCCAAGGTGACGTGGGTTGGAATATTTCTCAACTCAAAGAAACCTATATACTAGTAATCTGATTCACATAAAGTCCTGCAGAACCAAATTGCTTTTCGAAAGAGCGTAAAATGTACACACGAAATGAATAAGTTCTACTTGATAAAGATTTTAACATATTAAAGAATTTTAAAAATGATTAAATTGGACATCATATCAAAAAATTAAGTATTCAGCTATTTAACACAGAAGACACTATGATAAGACTTTTTGTCGTCAATCCAAATCAGGCCATTTACCCACGCTCTATGATTTCATAATTTTTCATAAAAAGAATATATTTAGTGGCATACATATTATCTGATGTTGAAAAGTATTGTTAATGAGAAGTATCATAAAAATGCATTCGGTCAGTGTGAATGGTCTTTCAAATGTATTTTCAGTCACAGTGATCATAATCACAAAACCACTGTAGTACCAAGCTTGGTTGTCGTTCACAAACAGCAATGATAACAGATACTGACTACAAGTGACATACTAATCTAACATCAGAAAACTTCACAAGGAGCATGTAGTTCATCTTTTTATTCTGAAGTTCATGCATTTACAGTTCTGGCAGATAATTGTACTTTTTTTGCAATTTCAACATAACAGCTAACAAGTACAGCTCTCAAGAGCATGATGAACTATGAATGCATGAAAAGGGGTCTCTTGATTGCAGAACAAAAAGATGACCTATGTCTCTCAAATCTGTGAAACTTGTTGTAACAGAAACATTGCTCAGATCACATGGTGCTCAAATGTACAAAGAAATGGCAACAATATCTTCTTGAACCATATGTACAAACAATATTCTTTCCACGCTATATATTACCAATATTTCTCATAAACAATGTACAAAAATGGAAATTCATTCTTAGCTGATGAGCATTTTATTAAAAACAAAAGATTGGTGAAAGGAAAAATATGCAATACAATTTGGCATTACAAAAACAAAAAGAAAATAATTCCATTCTTCTGTTATGTAATCATAACAATTTACTTAATGTTCCAAAACAAAGCATGTAACTCATTAATACTACAATATTTGCTTGAGAGAACACAGATGGAGAAATGTCTCTAAGATGTCTCGTCATTATAATAATACATAAAATAAAAGAATATAAATTCATTTCTTAAAGCAAACTCTAATCTTATCATATATATTGTGACATTCATATAAAATGATATATACATAATCTTAAATATACAATTATCACTACATACATATATATGTACATATGTTTGTTTTTTTTTACCAACTGGTGTTGAAAACATATATAGTTGTGCTTTTTTTCACAGCCTAACATTTATACAAGTTATACTTACACTTTTTGTTCTGAACATGTCATTTGCATTCTTGCTTCATGAACAAGATCTCAGCACATAAGTAGGCAGGAGCACTATGCAAAAAAATAATTGTGTGAACAAAAATAACATGTCTTGTACATGGTTCCCGTGGCACCGAACTTTGAACAATATCCAGTGTTTTGTACCAGTATATACAATATTTACATCATTTACCAACATATATATAGCCTAAAATTTAGTAACTAAACCTTTCCATTTTTTACAACTGTTCATAAAGTTCACTGTTGTTCAAAACTGTTAGAACAATGTTCACAGTGTTCACTTCAGGGGAACTTGGGAGTTTAATGGAACAGCTTCAGTGTTCACATCGCTGACAGCGTTCGTTTCACCGTTGGACTTTATGGAAGCTTTCCGCAATTTCGATCGCTCTTCCGTCATACACCTCTCTTCCAAACCAAGGGCTCGGAAACAAGCCCTTCGGATTTTTCTGTCCATAACACCATATATGATTGGGTTACAGGAATTGGCAACTGCGTACAGTACCGTAATCGCAACATAGAAATCAGCACTAAATTTAAGTCCTTTATCAATGCTACGGACTATACCATAAGGCAAATAACCAATAATAATCAGAAGAAATACAAGCCCGAACATTTTAGTGATTTGTATCTCACGACGCAGCCATTCCCGTTTCCGACTTGCTCGGAATGCGCTTGACGACTGATGTACTTTGACAAATATGGCAATATAGCACACAATGAGAACAAGTGATGGCAACATCATTAAAACAACAGATACCAACATCGTATAGAGTCCAAAACCCTTTTTCACAATGCAGCGAAGAAGCTTTGGTTGATACTGGGACATGTAGCCAAGGTGTGGTTGGATAAGAAACAAAAGAGGGACTACTCTTGCAGCAACCAAGACAAATATTGTGTATGCCTTTTTGGAGATTTTTTTGTAGAAGGTGTTGAAAACGACAACGATGAGTCGGTGAATGGCTATGAGACCTGTGTGCCACAATGATGAACCCATGAGGAGGACAGTGAAATGTGTCACCATTTCACAAACAATGGACCCTGTTGCCCAAGTCATCATGAAGTAAGATACTAACACTAGCAGGTTATTGATGCCCAGGTTGAGTATATCGTTGATACAGAGGCTCACGATGAAAATGTTTGTGATGTTTTTCAGTTCCCGCTCAGTAAGAATCACAATCATTGTAAGAACGTTGGCAAAGACGCCCCACATCAGTGACATCAGCATCACAATGGCACCAACCTGCAAGGCTGTAGCAGACGGGCCAGCCAGACCAGAATCATTGGTGTCATTGTGATGGAGGGATGAGTTCAGGGTAGAGTTTTCATAAAGAGCGAGAGACATGTTGAAACTGTTTATCACAACTTGCAAAAAGAAACCAATAATCAGCTTAGAGAAACTGATAACCAAACTTCAACAACTTGCAAATGACATCATTCCTTCCTTGGACTCCACTGTGAAGCATTCCAAGCATGATAATCGCAACAAAAAGTACAAACAAGAAGAAAAAAAAGGATGAATGAATTTCTCTGCTTGACAGAGTTTAAAATGCTTCAGTATCGAAAAAATATGTTAATCAAGTCACGATTTCTCTTCTCCTACTTTTGAGGATCCACAGAAATGATTACATTGTATCCCAGCTGCAACGAATGTCTCAACAAGGTTAAGCAGTTTACCACACACTCTGTCAATTAATTCTCAATATGGTGAAAGAAATTCTTTTGTTGCAGGTTGATCACATCCTCTTTGGCAGCCACTGAATCACATATGGTCGAGCGTGCACGAAAGGCACTTTCCCAGCGCACACAGGTGTTGATAGCAAGGTAATTTCTGTACTGTGTATGAAGT
This sequence comes from Haliotis asinina, assembly GCF_037392515.1. NCBI lineage: Eukaryota > Metazoa > Mollusca > Gastropoda > Lepetellida > Haliotidae > Haliotis > Haliotis asinina. The sequence goes on from NC_090287.1 coordinate 49,150,350, forward strand.
TGACTTGCCAATAGTGATTTCCTCGGCAGTTATTTCACGTTCATTACGCCTGCTGTCGATATCGCTTCGCAGCATACCTGTGAGAGAGGGCGGCTGTCATCGTTGAGTTGGTCGTTGTGATGCACACTCTGTGAACAGCAACAGGAGAAGGTTATTGACTGTGTAACCAATGATCATTCATCAATATACTTACGACATTAACCTGTCATTCAAAATCATGATATAAGCTATCCTGTCATTTTGGGGATGGTTGGATTTATAGGAAAATCAATTTACTGAGTGTATGATTCTTGTAAGACGATGAAGTCAAATAGTAACTTTAGGAATGTACATACTTGTGTACTGAGCATCTGTGGTGAAACTTGATGCAGTACTCAAATTTAATGAGTACCATGATTCTTTGAATGTAACAATTGCTATTTGGAGAGAATTATTTTTAGTATGTCAGACATTATAAAAGGTAACTTTTTATGACCATTGCTTATGTGAAATTATTTCTCTGCTGTGAAGAACTTTGAACTAGAACGCCATGCAAAATAATCTTCAAACTTAAATGCTGTGTTAGAGTGACCTTTTAAATTCAGACTTTAACAAATTTGAAAGGCCAAACTAATTTTTAAATCTGTATTTTGATGAAACAGGAAGATGATGACAAAAAGAGCTCGCAGGAATTAATCTCACCACCTCCACAGACACCAAACAAATACTGACCTTTTTAACAACGGTGATTAAAATTTACGAAGCACTGAACAGAAATCATATTCTTCCAAACTGTTGTGTTTGTAATCAGATCTAATCAATAAATAACATTGATAGCATTATTATTAAATGATGCTATATAGGTTGTCCTTGACAATTTCCCCCACTAAGGAACAAACACAACCACTGACTCCAAATAAACCATTGTGTGACAGTAGGATAGGTCTTGAAATCATATGCACTAAAACATGTATGAAGTCACCTGTTGGTCACTCCTTCAAGTTCAAGGAAATTGATTACTTGATTTGATTAAGTGGAACTGATAACCTGAAAGCAATGCTACCTATCATGTGCACAAATCTTACTGCTATTCCAGCACAAGTCAAAATGTTGATCAAATTCAGATATCTATTTTCTGTATGGCTCCAGATTTAAAAAAACAAAGGAAATCTGAGAGTAAGTGATCTAAAATGAATGATAACTTACCATACTTCCTTCTCCTATAACCAACAAATATATTCTACACCAAAATTCTAACTCTAGGGTTGCCTAGTAGGGCCTACCTACCCTACCGCCCCCCTGTATGTCTAGAGAGAGCATAGGGGTAACATCACAATGACCATTATTTCAGTTCAGGATCTCATGGAGTACCATCTTGTAGCACAAGGAAACATCAAAGACAGGAATAGAAACTCAAGCAGGGCAAGTCTTGTTTTTGTAGTATTTAGTGTTTCATTCCAACAATCCATTATTACATTGTATTGCAGATAATCACACTCGTATTTGGCAGAGTTTCCTTGTCATCAGAATGTGAAACCAAACGACAGAACTGTTATTTTGGCTTACAATTCAAACTTCAACTTAAGTTTCTACTAAATATGTTCTTTTTAATAGGATTAGAAATAGTGCTCCATTGGCCAGACAATGGTAATGAATAAACCTGATAAAAATATCTTCCTTATTATCCTTAACCATACATTTAAAATTGAATCTGGCAAGAAATAGATGAATATTTCATTTACACACATGCACATACAATCGTCATTGGTAAACAGATAACATGAATATTTTATATGAATCTAATGTAATGCAATGATAGTTTAGGAAGTGTAATTCAATATTGTGTTTTATATATCGATTTCAGATTAACAAATGTCAAAAAACACACCTTCACTTTCTAAAGATCCCTGTGACCAAACACGCAAAGTACACAGAACAAATTTTTACCACAATAACATTCTATAAAGCTTACATGACTTCCAAGTTAACACTTTCTGTTCTTCCCACTTTTACAGTCCTGTTATTGATTATTTGTGAAGAACAAGAATACATGCAATGTTAAACTAATGTCTCAAAATATCACAAGTGTTTTGCAAATAGCAACAATCAGAACATTAATCATCATGACATATCCGCAGTGTTCAACTAACAAATTGATTTTTGTTATCAAATCTTTTTCACATATCAAATAAAAGAGCAACATTTTATCTTTAAAATTAATACCCACATGATATGTAACTACCTTTTGATGTGATATTTTTCCCAAATTAAATGTCAGTGACAAATGAACACCTAGGGTTAATGCCTCAGCCGATAATGAGATAGCACTGAGAGATATGTCAAGTTTACTGTCTCCCTTAAGTGACCCTACTTCTTCAAACTCTTGTAACATCCTTATGCCAGCAGACAAAATATAGTACTTCATTGCCAAGGAAACCACAAGCCGACCATGACATTCCCAAATGCCAACTAGACAAAATGTATAGAGTACTTTATGAAAGAAGTGCTTGATTTCTTGTTTATTGCTATAATACAAAGCATACACATTAGACTAGAGACCAGGCAAACACGTCACTGCTGTATACTGTCATTAACCTTTCCAAAAGAATTGCAAAGGATGACGTCACAAACATAACACGTAAGTTTTAGACGGGCGCACAATATGAAAGGACAGTTTAGCTTTTTTTCACCATGTGTCTTTAGTATCTTCAGTACAAATGTGCCAGAGGAAATGCAAAATGTGTCATTGTCTACACAGTTAGACTAAACACTGTGCTGGAACTTACGTACATTTACCTGGATGTATCTATTCATACTATCAACCTGAGGTTTCCTTGCCCCAAACAGACTTAACACTGCTCACTGTGTGATAAACAATATTCATGCACTGAAATCCTTGAATACCTGCATCTGCATTATGAATAAGCGAGTGTGTTTTATGCTGCCTTTAACTATTTTCCAGAAATATCACAGTGAGGAACTGAAGAAATGGGCTTCACACATACCCATGTGGTGAGTCAAACCAAGGTCTTGGCATGATGAGTGTTAGCTTTAACAAACAGACTACCCCCTCACCCCCTCACCTCCTCACCCCCTCGCCCCCTCACCCCCAGAAATATCACAGTGAGGAACTGAAGAAATGGCCTTCACACATACCTATGTGGTGAGTCAAACCAAGGTCTTGGCATGATGAGTGTTAGCTTTAACAAACAGACTACCCGCTCACCTCCTCACCCCTCGCCCCCCACACTCCCTCGCCCCCTCACCCCCAGAAATATCACAGTGAGGAACTGAAGAAATGGGCTTCACACATACCTATGTGGTGAGTCAAACCAAGGTCTTGGCATGATGAGTGTTAGCTTTAACAAACAGACTACCCCCTCACCCCCTCGCCCCTCACCTCCTCGCCCCCTCACCCCCAGAAATATCACAGTGAGGAACTGAAGAAATGGGCTTCACACATACCCATGTGGTGAGTCAAACCAAGGTCTTGGCATGATGAGTGTTAGCTTTAACAAACAGACTACCCCCTCACCCCCTCGCCCCCCTCGCCCCCTCGCCTCCTCGCCTCCTCGCCCCCTCGCCCCCTCGCCCCCTCACTCCCTCACCCTTTCATACTACTAAACCCCTGACTGGTGATACTCGAGTCATTTGAATATATATCTGGCATTGTAAGACCCAAGGCTCTCTAATTTCTGGGTTTCACAGAAGAATAAAATATCCCTTGAGATATTGAGATAAGATTGAGAAAGGGATCATATGACCAGTAACATGCAGAAACAGGTGAAAATTTGAAAGCAAAAATGAAAAAAAGGACAAAATATCTCCAATAGTCACCATACACTGAAGAAAACACAAGGTGACATTAGGCAATTTAACACAGTTGACATGTTTCTACAAATTTCCTCAAAGTGCAATAATATTCCTATTGCTGAAATAGCTGCACGACATAAAACTTACTTTTATTGATTGACTTCCTAAATAATCAGAATATGAATATTGGAATTACAATATTCCTACCTGAATCCAGACAACAAAGGGATATTATTCCATTATAAGCCATCGGATCACATTCCAATTTCCGGATCATGTTCATGCTACATACACCAAATCCTATGATCATATTCTGTGTTGAAACCTCTTATCAAACATGCCTCAGTATATTTCGCCATGCAAGAGCTCGCACAATGATCAAACACTCTCACAGATGAAATCCAAATTGCTGTTAGCACCATCACTGTTATAATCTGATGGGTCTGCGTCTTTCACGGGGCTAACAAGACACACAGGCATCACATTTCAATATGTTTGTCGATAAATAAAGCCGGTGACAAGGTCTATCTCAAATCTGATGTTATTGAATACAAGATGGGAGTCACAGGAAGTGAGCTTAATGGACCTTGCAGGAGACCCTCGGTCAGCTTCATTCTCTTTGAAATGGACAACTGTCAGAGGCATGTTGATTCCTATAACAACATGACACCTATTGATTCAAAGTAAATGATTAGCGTTAATTTCCTGATTGACATTCTCTTTCACTGGGCTACTGTTAACAACCCACATTTCCTGAAAAGCCGAGAACAGATGGATGATATTTTCCAAAATTAAATATTAATAAGACAAGACAGTATTTTTACTTTTGTCCCTGCAAATTTAAAGTATGTATTTTTAAATCCAAGCATTGCATTGAGAGGATGTATTTTCAGACTAAATAGTTAGCATATTGCAGACACATAGCACTGAGGTTCATAACATGCTACTGATGCCTATTACAAATTGATGCAAATGATCTTAGTTATTGATATGTTTAAATATTAATAACTACAGATGGAAAATAATATCAAAACAAAAAATGATCCGAATGTTGCATTCAATGTTGGTTAAGTGTAATAAAACTAATAATGCATCAAAGAACATGGTGTTTGAGCATGTGTTGCCTGAAAAGACTGATAAATATCAGTATTTCAGGAAAGAAAGCACGAAATGCTGATTGGATTCTGACCAGTTCAATGAAAGTACTGGCAGATGGCGTGGGGGTGATTGATCAATCAACAGATAAGCTGTGATACATTCCATGCACTGGAGTAGTCCAGTTAAAATAGTTAAACTACACAATGTTACCACTACAAGCACTGCTAAAGGGGACCACTGAACTCAGAATATCTACACAAGCACTGCTAAAGGGACCACTGTACTCAGAATATCTACACAAGCACTGCTAAAGGGGAACATTGTACTCAGAATAACTACACAAGCACTGCTAAAGATACCACTGTATTCAGAATAACTACACAAGCACTGCTAAAGGAGACCACTGTATTCAGAATAACTACACAAGCACCACTAAAGGGGACCACTGTACTCAGAATATCTACACAAGCATCACCAAAGGGGACCACTGTACTCAGACTGACTACATAAGTACCACCAAAAGGGAACCACTGTTCTCAGAATAACTACACAAGCACCACCAAAAGGGACCACAGTTCTGAGAATATTTACAAAAGCACTGCTAAAGAGATAACTGTTTGCAGAATAACAACACAAGCACTGCTAAAAGGGACCAGAGTAGTCAGAATAGCTACCCAAGCTTCACTAAAAGGGACCACTGTACTCAGAATAACCAGTAGCAAATCTAGAACCATAACTGGGCAAGGCAGGACTTAAAGAATACAGTTTCTGGCATGCCCAAGGGTTGCAACTCAAGGCGAGTTTCAGTACTATTGACACCTGGGAAACCTGCTGAAAAAGCATTCATCCCTGTTACATGGTATATCCTGAGATATACACTTTCAGAGCCTCATCAAACAACAGCACTCATACAGTATTGACTTCCTCAGCAAATGGTGATAATCACATGTGTATGGATAACCAATAAACACACCACATGTTCCACTAATCATAGGTTTGTTGTGTTCCATTGCAAGTTTTTCAATGACCACCAGTCCTGATCACAATCTCTAGGAAATGACAAACTGTTTTCCTATAGTGAGCAGACGTTTCCCGTGTTTACACAGCACTTCCAAGGCAAACAGCTATAGGTAGTAATGTCCATGTGAAAGTGTACCTCCATACATCCCATCATGCATCTGTTATGGTCAATGACATATTTTGGTAAGTCATTGATGGCGTAGTGACAAAACTAATAATATGTTTAAGATTTTCCATTATGTTAGGCTTCTGAACACCATTGATGGTTTAATTGCAAACTATTACTATTACAGACTATTGATGTTTTAATAACAGATATGGTACACTATAATCTGTTTTGAGGAAATCAATAGACTTTTTTTATATGGGCACTGGTATGAAGAATGAGCTGAGGTTCTTTTTCCACCTGGACTCCGACACTCAATTGGACCATGAGAATCTGTACAGAAGGCCCAGAGTACCTACTCATTATCTGTGCTTTTTTCCAGAACTAGAATGTAGAATTAAAGGACCGACTCAGCCTTCAAAACCAATAAGTGAACTGAAAGCAATTGCTTACACAATGTATTTGTTTACTTCACTTCCCATTTCACAAAATTCATAACTTCATACAAAACTCATAATAGATAATCAATGAGTAAAATTTAGTTTCTTTCATTTGGTGTCAACTACACCCCATTTTGTGGCATGGACAGAAATATTTTTTGAAGGATAGTGAAACCCATTTCCTATATCCCCTACCCTATTTTGCTGTCTGTGAAAGATTTTGAGTGAGTACCAATATTGCCCCAATGTGTCATGGTATGACTGTGTTTTATGCCACATTTAGTAATATTCCTGCATTATCATGGCAGGGAACACCACACAATTGGCTTCACAAATTTATTCCCACTTAAGGAACTAAAATTGGGTCTCCTGCTTTCAATATAGCATCACATAATATATATACATGCATAGAATCAATATCTTGACAACAGTCAGCGGAATATCCTGATAATGACTTCATTGTGTTCCCTGTTCAGAATCCAGGAATAATAACAACTGAAATGACAGTCATGCTTTTCCAAGCCTCAATCCCAGTATTTTACCTATAACTGCAGGTGTTACTGGGTTCTTTCTTGATCACCCCAAGTGTGAACTGCTTATTAACTGTGATATGCAAGCATACATTAATAAAATAGACCAAAAAAATGAAAAGGAAGGTAATATAATCAGCGATCCCAACACACGTACGTAATTGTGTATGGTTTTATGCCACTTTTAGCAATATTCCAGCAATATCACGGTGGGTGGACACAAGCATAGGGAGCTCAACCTGTTTTCTTGTGTGTGCGTACGTGTGTGCGTGTGTGTGCGTGTGTCAGGAGCCAATGGTCCAAACATGAGGCTACCCAACAGCTCATTTCAAGCAAGAATTTTGATTAAATGATGAGTAACACTCCACAGTACAGTGTAGGAAGTCTCGTTAACTTCCTTGTTAAAAGAGCTCATGCTTTTATTATTCCCTCATGAAACATGATAAAAGCACCCTTCAGTGGCAGAATTCAGCATGATCAAACCGATTATGGAAGACACAGATATATTCACTTGCTCATATGTCAAATTCCTTCCGGATTCATTGATTGATTTTGTATAATTTGGGCGGGTGGGTGAGTGGGTGGTTTTATTTCATGGATGACTGAAGAAGATTTGAAGTGCTAATTATCTTGGTAAAGGATGAGCTGTAACCATGTTGATGACAGTCTTGACAGACAAACATACAACTAACAGTCTCCAGAAAGGAATCAGACCTAAAGTGAAGTTTCAAAGCATTGTGGTCTACTTGTTTCACTGTCAAGCAAAAGCATATCGCATATCACTTTCATCAACATCGCTTTCATGAAGCAGGGACTTCATCGGATAGTGAATCAAACCTGAATCACCAGCTTTAACCACAAAGCTAATCCATCAGCCTAAATCATGATAATAAAGAAATAGCTGCACATGTTTAAGCTCAAAATCATTCTTACAAATTGTTATCATGATAAAACTATTTCAAAATTTTCTGCAATTATCCATGCCTGATAATGATACATTTTACATATATACGACTGGCAGTTCAACAGCAAGAGAAAAAAGGAAATTTGTTTTTTTTAGAGTTTATTGATGACACAACGGTCATTACGATGACAGACGAATGACTGACATTAATTTCCTGGTGGACACATTAGTATAAGGCCTGCAGGAGAGGATGAAAGACAGGAACGTCATTGGACAAACACATTGAAAGATGGACCATCTTCAAAGTAGAATTTCCTTAAAGAGGGAGTGATGACACAGGCAAGTGACAGGTTGGAAGAGAACAAAATTGATTCCAGACATGACCATCGATGACATTGATGAAACTACCAATTAACATGGAACTGTCATCATTTGTGTTTAATTAGTAGACCACAGTGCCATAAATCTTCAAATTAGAGAAAGTGTCACAGATGTCATGGTCATGACAAACATGACTACCAATCAGTTAACTTGATAATTATGTGAGTGAGTGACAAGTGTTTAATGCTGCTGTAAATAGATTTACAGACACATCACACAATATCAGCTTTCATATCAGTAAAAAAGTCATTCATTCCGACTAATAAGAGCAGTTTGAAGCTGGTCGTAGATAGTCACATGTCCAGCAAACATGCAACTAAAAAAGTCAAGATTATATGGAAATGTAGTCGCAAGTCCAGTACCAAATGTACGGGCCAACTGTGGACTAACCTAGAAAATGGCAACTCAGAGCTAGCAAAGCCTCACAGTCACACTCCTTATGAAAATAAGCAATAAAATAGCAGTGTTTTTCATACATTTCTAGAAAAGGGGACTTTTCCTGAGAGCGTTTTACCTAGGCAAATTTAAGCACATTTTGACTGAGGACGTTTGACCATCAACAAACTTGGATTCATACCTTTGACTAGCACCAACCACCACAAGTACTATTTTGACATTTTCCTCCAAACAGGTGGTTCAAGAAAAAACATTTCTGCTGATTTTGTCTTTCACACTTCGGCAAAAGAAAAAATTGTTTCCTTGCATATAATAAGAAAAACATTTTCAGATTTCAAAAGAAAATATCAATTTTCATGTTACTGAATGTTTCATAAAAACTTTCAAAATCCAGTGCATTTTGAGTGACACATTGTGATATTGCTTTCACACTTATCAACACCTACTTAATTTCTATCAATCATTTTGGTTCCATGAAGGCGTGATCTAACCTCAATTTTCCAACTTGGAATTTGTTTCAAAACTTGTAGAGATCTATAACTACAGAATACAATCACTCAAATACTAATCCTCCATGACCTTTCTTTCAAGTCTAGTCTTCAAAGTCTAGGTCATCAGAAAAGGGCTTCACACATAGCACCCAAATGAGGAATTAAACCCGGGTATTTGGTGTGACAAGTGAACGCTTTAACCACAAGGCTACCCCACGGTCCTGTTTGGTCTTAAAAGTTCATTTCGAAACAGAAAGGTGTAACTAAGGCAATCAGTTTCACATTCAGATCTCATTCACTGCCTCTGTGAAAACTAGTGGTTAAAAGTGACACACAATAGTCACATGGTAACTACAGTATTGCTTGTATTACAACAATCACTACACTCTAAGAAAGAAAGCAGCATAATTTGCATCAGGTTTCATGTCAAAGACTGCTGGGAAAATTAAGCTAAATGCAAAGTTATAGCTCCAGGACACAAATTAATGCCTGGAAAATTTAGATAATTAGTTAATTTTAAGATGAATACAAATGACATTTTATGACTATAAACCAATAAAAAATGCTTTCATACATTTTGGAAAATTATCGGCAACAGGAAGATAACTTTTTTTTTCATTTCTTCATTTTTAATGGGATTGGGTTTCCCGAAATAATACTATCATCCGCATTTCACAATCTGTCAAAAGAGATATGTCCATGTGCAATACACTATCTTCTTCATGTCAGTGATGATGTTTTAAGCTGTCTTGTATGAGTCATGTAATTACAATACCCAAATCCAAACGAACCTAAGAACTATCTTCATTCCAAGTAAAAATGACCAAATTATAAAAACCCAAAAATGTGCATCAGACTCCACTTCCTGGTGACTCAGTTTGACAATTGGCCCGAAGACATGCTTGCTTTCCCTAATCGAGATTAAAAAAAAAATGATTGGACAAAATAACTTTTGATACAAGGCAAACTGTGATTGTAATTGTGCAGATCAAATTTATTTTTGTAATTGCCCTGGTATCCTTGACCTGAAATACACAAGGTGTATTCAGAACAATGAACTATTCTAGTGCAATGGGAGCAGTGGGGTAGTCTAATGGTTAAAGCATTCACTTGTCACGCTGAAAGATATGGGTTCAATCCCGCACATGGGTACAATGAGCGAAGTCCACTTCTGGTGTCCCTCACCATGTTATTGCTGGAATATTGCTACAAGTGGCGTAAAACCCAACTCACTCACTCTAGCGAAAGATGTAAGATGTAAGCAGCGTGTAAGGACAAGTCTGATAAGCTTCATCAGAATCTGTCATAACACACAACAACCAACACTACCAAGCAAAAATAATATATAATAAGGGGCATGTATAATGCAATAAACTCTATTCAATGGATGGACGCTCATAGCGCTAACAAATGATGTTTAAAGAATGAAGTGAGATCATACGTATCACATGCGCTTGGCTGTCTGGCAGAACTGAAGTAGTAGAAACTCATAGGAATCAAGCCACCGAACATGTTCACCAATCCAAGGACTGTCTGCTTGCAACATTGCTTAACTTCAACTGATTTGAGACCTGAGCTCTTTGTACAGGCCACACACCAGTACTGGAGACTTGTCACAAACAGTTTGATTGTCAATAATTTGGCCACAACGACGTATTATTTAATTTACATTGCCTTATTGATTAAACTCCTAGCTCACAATATGTACATTTTTCCTTACGTACACAGAGCCAGTGTCAACTTTTGTACTATATGATCATTTTTTAATTTACAGGGATATAGGATAATTTACAATGTACAGTGGAAGCCCTCTAAACCAGCAACCCTCCAATCTGGCTTGCCCTCAATATCGGCATAAGAATTTGGTCCGGGTCAGAGGGTAGTTATTATATGATTATTTACACACCCTCTATTCCCTTGCCGGGCTATTCCGTATGTCAGCACAAGAAAGACGCCAGATCAACTGTTTGTACAGTAATCAAAGCTCTCTAAGCTGGCATCCCAGCTCTCCTGTTGATTGGCTGAACATGTATTAACATCACAGCAAATTGCCATCAGTATTAAGCTCACTGGTTAGAGAATAGGTCTATAGGTTGGTAAAGGTAAATTGGTGAGTGACGTATGCCACTTGTATTATACATTCACTGTCATGTCACAATTTGTCAGTCACTCATGGTGTTGAGGTAGCTTGACCAGTCTGGCTGGGAAAAGTTCACCAAACCAGTACGCCCTCTATTTTGGCATTTTTGGCTGGTCCCAACAAGTGCCGGTTTAGAGGGCATCAACTGTATTCCTTTCTTTATTTGAGGCTTTAATACATTAAGGCTTCGTTTGATACATTTCCATTCACAATGAATGTACACAACTGCCTGAAATTGTTTAACACTTAAAAAGCTTCCTGACAAATATTTATAATACCTGGCATGCAAATCTAATGATTAATAATTTAGGACAAGCATAAGATTAAAAAGGTGACAAAACCTTTGAAGATTGGGAGCTAAAAGAAAAGGCTAGATAAATGAGTTGAATATATCGCAGAGAGATGTATAAAATGTTTTTAACACATTGCTATGCTTTAGGTTAGCTATGGGAAATTTCCAAAAACTTGTTTCAGAATACCTTTTTGTCTTAGTATGAACAAAATATTTGAAAACTGCTAAATCAAATAAGAGGAAATATGTTCAATAACAAAATAATGTTTGATATTTCTTTTTTTCCTTTTCTTCCAACCTGTCTGAAAGCAAATATTGATGATCAAACAATCAAAAGTCTCACAGTAATAGTTCATCAATTGTTTTATCATTCTGAACAAATATTTACTCACACATTATTAAAAAATAACATTTGGTCAAAAACATTTCATGCTAGAGCTTAATGCCAAAGCTGTTACTTTGGTCATGAACACAGAGGGCTGTCCTGAAACAATATTGTTGTAGAATGTCTAATCATATCCAGACATGACAAGGAATGGATTGTGAAAAGCTTTGTTCTTCTGAAGTCCTGCTAAATGTACTTTTACTTACCAAATATGGTCAATAAAGTCATGTAAATAGTGTTTCCAGCAACTCACACACACAAAAAAATTTTAAAAAATAAATCTGATGGATGATATTAGTATCTTTGTGGACATATGGACAGGCAGATGGATCAATGGACAAATGGATAGGTAGAATGGATGTGATGAAGGCTTGGGAACATTTCATTGAAACAGTCCAATAATGTTGCATGTGGTCAAGGCAAGTATTACAGTATTACAAAGCAGTGTAAACTCACACCATGATGTTGCTGGAATATAGCTCAAACATACTCTGACACACATTACGCCATTGCATAACATAGATACACCACTCACAGTATCTATGGTAACCAGTCCTTGTTCTGTTCACTTAATGCCAGGTGTCTGTCGGGGCATCAACAAGTACTATATCGTAACATGGTGTGACAACGCTGGGGATGGAACCACTCATCTTTGTGTAAATACTTCGTCATCACTAGAAGGGACGATGATGTTGGGAGGTGGAGATGTATAAAGAAAGTTTTATAAGTGTTGATGAATGGATGGATTATATGAAGGAAAGATGAATGAATGATAGGACAGATGGATGGATGGATGGATGGATGGATCAAAGGATGTATCAATGAGGGATGTGGGTAACGATACAAATGATGGCTTATCAGAAACATCCAAATATATAAGACAAGGACTAGAAGAATTAGTAATATGCTTCAAAGATGGAAGCAACAGAATGGAAGAACAGATATATAAATATACTGATTGCAATTTGGACACCACTGGCAGATGGAGAGACAAATGGAGAGACAGATGGAGAAACAGATGAATGGTGAGATAGTTGAGTTAAACAATCATCTTACACGTGAATTTGATGATTGTTACAAAATGTATAAGCACCATTACATGTGATTTAAACGTTTCAATTACAAATGTCATAACGTCTGAACTAGCTGTATTAAACCTGACAAAGGCATGCCATTGACATTAATATGTTTCAACATTTCCCTCAAGAGTTAAAAATATTTTGACAGTGATTCCATAGTGTATTAATAATTCATGGGTCTCTGCCTGACTACATCTTTCCCATGACAGCCATGTCAGCCAGTTTAGACAAATCCTCCTATCAGATAGAATTCCAATGAAGACAGTCCATCCCTTAATGTCTCTCAGTACCAGTTGTTAATCCTCCTCTGCTAAGAATAGAGTCACAGTTTCTAGATATGATAAACTTGATGATTTAATCATGATACCCAGGAGTAATTTAGGCAATTCAATCAAATTGCAGATGCACCTGATTTTAGTTTTACAAATCTGAAACTCAAATCCCGGAAGAGTTTTTCATAGTAAACTACCTTGATCAAGAAAAATACACAATCTGACATGCTATCAAATTTTGAGAAAACATTCAAGAAATACAGAGAATTTCAGTAGCAGCCACAGAAAGGCTTCATATTGCTGATAGCGTGAATTCCTTGGAAAATCAATGACAGAGTGGGAGAATAAAAATTAAGACAAAGCTGTGAAGCCGTCCAAAACTCTGTAGTAGTACCACCTACAGGAATGTCTCATTTTAACTTACAGAATTCATTTTGGGATTAGTAAAAAAAAATAACATATTTACACAAAAGCAGAAACGGGCAAAATGTATCCATTATTATCAAAGAAGATCTTGAGGTTGACCACATGAATGGCATACTGTGCCTGTTGGTGTAAACATGAGACAGTATTACTGCGAAGATTGGTAGAAGTACCATTTGTTGAATCGGGTGAGTTGCATTGGTATCCATGAACCACAATAGCAACATTTGGAACAAATTTTATACACCTGTTATGAATGTTTGCATGAGCAGGAAGTTTTGAAAGACGACAGACTGCAGAGCAGGAAGTCTTGCAAGACCACAGACTGCTTAGCATGAAGTCTTTGCAAGACCACAGTTTGCAGAGCATGAAGTCTGGAATGACCACAGTTTGCAGAGCATAAAGTCTCAAATGACCACAGACTACAGAGCATGAAGTCTGGAATGACCACAGACTGCTGAGCATGAAGTCTGGAATGACCACAGACTGCTGAGCATGAAGTCTGGAATGACCACAGACTGCAGAGCAGGAAGTCTGGAATGACCACAGACTGCAGAGCAGGAAGTCTCAAATGACCCCAGACTACAGAGCATGAAGTCTCAAATGACCACAGTTTGCAGAACATTAAGTCTCAATGATCACAGACTGCTGAGCATGAAGTCTGGAATGACCACAGACTGCAGAGCAGGAAGTCTCAAATGACCCCAGACTACAGGGCATGAAGTCTCAAATGACCACAGACTGCTGAGCATGAAGTCTCAAATGACCCCAGACTACAGAGCAGGAAGTCTCAAATGACCACAGTTTGCAGAACATTAAGTCTCAATGATCACAGACTGCTGAGCATGAAGTCTGGAATGACCACAGACTGCAGAGCAGGAAGTCTCAAATGACCCCAGACTACAGGGCATGAAGTCTGGAATGACCACAGACTGCTGAGCATGAAGTCTGGAATGACCACAGACTGCTGAGCATGAAGTCTGGAATGACCACAGTTTGCAGAGCATGAAGTCTCAAACGACCACAGACTACAGAGCATGAAGTCTTGCATGACCACAGTCTGCAGAGCATGAAGTCTGGAAGAACCTCAGTCTGCTAAGCATGAAGTCTTGCATGACCACAGTCAGTATAGCATGAAGTCTGGAATGACAAGACTATAGAGGATGAAGCCTTTAATGACTTGACTCCAGACCATGACTGACCAGACCAGAAGGGCATCAAGTCTGGAAGCTGGCTGCATGTCACCATCAGTGCTGTCAGTGTTTCATTCAACATGGATAAAGACAATCAGGGATGTAAAAATGTTGCCATCGACTGCTGATTTTCCTAATCATGACTATGCAATCATTTGGTCTGCATTTACACTTTGGAACAAGCACATACTGTTTCTCAGCTCCTGACCATTTTTTTTTAAATATAGAACTGATGATGCAAAGTCAAAAACTGTCCTTCTGGATTACAGCAACTGAAAAAAATATTTAGAAGAATATTCTTAAATCCCTCCTTTTCAATTTTCCCATAAAAAGATAATTCATATACTTTAACACTTTTGTCAAATGGTCATAATAGTGTAATGGCACCGACTGAAATTTATCATCTTTTACGCTTATTTTTCTCTTGGAAATCAATTCCAATTCTGAAACTGACATTAATTTGGAATGAAACTGACACCTAAAAACATGTTCATTGCATGTCCATTTCAACTTCCATTTAAAGTTTCAACAAAACTCTTCAATTAGACATGGGTGGTATTATCAAATGGATTTCAAATCTAAATGCTGAAATGCCCATGGTTTACAGTCTCCTATACTAGATGCAAGCATTTTCACCATTGACAGATTTCAGCCTCTTTAAGGCAAGAAAGCTAAGATAAGGCCATTTCAATTTCATGTTGTTGTACCCATAATCAGCACAATTTGCAGCAGTAATCCCTAAATCTGGGCAAAGCAGTCAAGCAAGAACTGTAAAGAGGGACTTTTTTCTCCAGCAAGATGAGAATCCAGAACCATCCCACAAAATGAATTTCATGGAATGCCCTTCACATTCTTGTAACATGTTGGCTGAGGTGTTAAATGCATTTTACTTGTAAAAATATTGGCAGTCATGTTATGGTTAGAGAGAGTGTGATCAAAAGCTCCACCATCAAAAAACAAATCATGTTGACAGTGACTCGTTTCACTGCTACTCTTCTATTCTCTTTGCAGAAAGAGGCATGCATAAAGTGCATGTGAGTAAGTGATGTGTTTTTGATGGTGCTTTGGAGGCATTTCTGTTTCCATTTATTATGGGAATCAGATTCTGTTGTTTCTGTTGTTGTAGATGATTACTGGCTGATGAAACAAGCATATTGTTCCCTTGGCACTCACAACCACTTGATCCTGATAGGACTGAGCGTGAAATTTTGACCAGTTGATGTCAACATAGCCAAAAGTGAACTTGACCAGATTGTCTTGACATGGCTACTAAGAATTCACAACAAGCATTGTTACTGAGGTGACACAATCCCCTGCCATAAATGATCAAATTAAACTTTAAAAGTAATGAAAATGAAGGTAGTAGTTTAAGTTGCCAACAAAACATGACCATTCAACCTCTCTTGTTATTGTGCACTGTAGTTGTTAAACACACAAATATTTTAAAGAGTCAGTTTGACCTTGCCATGTATGCCACAGTGAAGGGAATATGGATAAAATACTAATGAAGAAATTGAAAACATTAAAAAGAAGCCTTGAAAGTGTATGAAGAACATCCAGTGAACCATTCTATAGTTATCTTGCTGACAATCCTAATATGCAGCTTAACATGCTGAAATCTTTAAAAAAAATCTGTGGTCCGTGCACCTTCCCTAGAATAAGCTTGGAGTTGAATGCAAAGAAAATCCTGGGGAATGGTTCTTGAGACATCTCGATGACAAAGGTAAAAGGTTGAAGTCCTCTTGTGACCTTGAAATGAAGGTAAAGGTCACCAAACTGACTGAGACCTGCCTTTTTCTATGATGAACCTAGGTACCAAATATGAAAAGAATCCAGTGAATGGCTCTTAAGATATTCCACACCGAACCAGTTGATCCAAGCATGGCTTAGTCAGAACTCTCAACCAGCTGATTCAAGCATGGCTAAGTAAAAACTCTCAACCAGTTGATCCAAGCATGGCTTAGTCAGAACTCTCACAGTTGATCCAAGCATGGCTTAATAAGAAATCACAGCCAGTTGATCCAAGCATGGCTTAGTCAGAACACTCAACCAGTTGATCCAAGCATGGCTTAGTAAGAATTCATAACCAATTGGAGTGGAAGGGTAGTCTGGTCATGAAAGCGTTCACTTATCACACACAGAAGCAGCATTAAACTCTCTCACTCTCTCAATCACTCACTCACAACAAACTGATCTTGGCATACTTGAGTCTCAACTCCACACCAGCTGATTCTGGCATGCTTGACCACTTAACGAGATCCTTGCATAAATTGTGGTGGCAAAGCTTACAGGACTTGGGTGAAGCTTTGAAAACCATGATGGTATATATGTGTAAACGATTTCCAAATTTGATACATGTATAGCAAACAATGATGTTGATTGCAGTTTCCTATTTTGACCTATACCACATTTTATATGTTTGTTCAGGAAAACAACTGGTTTGTTTCTGCAAGTGTTCATGACAGATGCTGCTGGCTGAGCAGGATAAGATCTCCCTGTTGTTGCTATCACCACTGACTGATAGAGATTAATAAACACATCTGTTCCTAGCAGATTTCTCGTAATTATCAAAATGCTTCTCTTTTCAGATTGGACTGCTGCATTGTAACAAATAAAGACTTCTCATTACTTGATGTTTAACAACAAACATCAATAGTTTTATGAAAGTAATCAGGTTTGTTCCACTTGAAAAGACTTGAAATATTGATAAAATGTGCCTGCTGTGTACATTGTTGAACTTCATTATCACAGACAGTGGGGAATCGAGACATGTGGTGATGTTGCATGTTCAAACATGTGCCTCTTTGTTAGTTCTTACTGTGAGGTTTAATGAAAAACAAGATCCGTGAAGGTCCTGGGGTAGAAAAGGCCTTCAGCAACCCATGCTTGCCATAAAAGGCAACTATGCTTGTCGTAAGAGGCAACTAACGGGATCAGGTGGTCAGACTCACTGACTTGGTTGACACGTGTCATCGGTTCCCAAATGCGCAGATCTATGCTCATGTTGTTGATCTCTGGATTGTCTGGTCCAGACTCAAATATTTACAGACCACCGCCATTTAGCTGGAATACTGCTGGGTGTAAAACTAAACTCACTCACTCACGAATGAAAAACAAGACAAAATTGTGTGTAGGGACACGGATACCAATGCTGCTGTAGGAAGTGTTCCCCACATTGAGTGTGCTCTGGTGATTAATTTCTATTAAATAAGTTTAATATACATCTATGCAACTATAACATGCACACCTCTCTAGTCCCAATGAAATGACTTAATCCCCTATTTCACTATCATCAGTGAGAAATTCCACAAAATGTATCTAAGTTCAAATGTCTCTAAACGTACAATAAATTAAAAAATACAAAAACAAAACATGAGATGCACACCTTTGGAGTCTCTATAAAAGACAAGTGTAAGCTAAATGAGTTTTGTGCAGTGGTTTTTGAGGAGAAGTGGATAAAGTACACCTCCGAACAGGATGAACAGAAACATCTGTGGAAATGACAAACATAAAAAATTGGATGAACAAGGTCTAAGATGCACTTGTATGCTATGTAACTGCAGACTTGCAGATGGAACTCTACTAATAATTGCACTTGCAGATGGTAATCTTGTCTTTCCTGAAAGTTGTTCACTGCAGTTTCCTGATATATATATATATATATATGGATGAGGAAATCCTTTTATAATCAGACAGAACATCAATTTTGGTAACATTTCCAGATGACTCAATCAGAATACCTACACTTTTGGTTCAGCTTATTACAAATAGTTCAAGTGAGATAAAATACTTTTTATTTCTTTCAATTTTGCAGGTCTGATTACTTAGCTTTCCCACCATTTTTTTATTTTTTTTCACATTCCTTGATGCAAGAGATTACAGATTTATGCACGTCTCTGCAATAAAGGATGTATAATACACGGAACCGGCTTCCAAACAGCCTGCAGCTACATTTCAATACCAGAACAGTTCCTTCAAATTTCAAAGAAAAAGGTAATAAATTCATGCTGATTGGCATCAGATCATGCATTCACCATTTCTTGTTCCAAGTTCTTGTGAGGAATATCACCATTCAAGAATTCATCACCATTTCCCTGCCAACTGATTCCTCAAATACTGAAGAAATTAAACTAAATGTTCTGTGTCCAATTACAAAATCAATGCCATGGACAAAATCTTACGCTTTCTCAGCAACATCACACAGTCACTCTCCTATGTCAAAGGACGAGGAATCAATTGACACCCTGATTCTTGATTCAGACGGTTTATTTTTAAGCACTTAAAAAAGATTCATTTGAGTCCAAGCTTTCTTTGAAAGCAGCATTAAATGATTGATAGTTGACATTCCAACATGACAATTTGCTGCATACTTGTTTTCAATTCAAAGTGGACTAATTTTTCATTAATTTTTAATGATAATAGTTAATCACATAAATGTTGTCTTGAAAAAACATGACTTCTTTATGACTGTGCAATAAAAAAGAAACAAATGCATAAATGAACCAAAATGAAATCAAAACATGATTAAATGTCACAAATTTTCTTGTAATACTTGTTCCAGATTCTTCACAACAACCATCTTTGTCCAACAACCTGTCAGTGAATCATATTAACACCGAGAGGCAAGTGACTTCAATCACCCTGCAGCAAATAAAGAAATCAGGAACCTCAGATAGCATATTCCTTTGTGAATTGCAAATGCAAATAATTGTAAATTAGGTAGAAACATTACATATAATGAGTTCATGAAATATAAACTATATAAATGTATACGTTATTGAGTCATCGCTTCCTTTTTCTTCTTAATGAATGAGTATATGAGTGACTATTAATTAGTTTCCTGATAAATGCATAATAAGATAATAACTGTAGTCTTCATTACACATCCTTGTTACTGAAGCCTATTCACAGATCTGTATCATTATCCTGTCCACTACAAATCCAATGCTGTCCTTACAACTGCCAAATATTTTTCTCATTGAACACACTAAGAAACCTAAATGGCATGGTTCAGCTATGGAGAGCCGATGTGATCATAAGTTTCAAATCGCTGTATTTGTTTGTAATACGAGGGAGTATGCATATAAAATGAAACACCAAGAACAATTCGGGCTGGTTTAAGTTAATGCTCATCACATACCTCATGTGCATTTGTTTCACAGTTCCAACTACTGCCCTTACCCCCTTGTAATACAAACAATAATAAAGATTTGAAATTATGATCATACGTTGACCAACTTTTATCCTACCGGTAAGCTGTTGGAGTCCAGGTTGCAAACCAACTTGTTTTGCAACCTATATTAAGCTGTTGGGTCCATACATATATAATTTGATATTTTACATTGATTAGATGTTTTCTGATCGTATAGACATGATCCCATGATATTTTATTTCAAATGTTTAGACTAATTCACACACACACTCCTATCCAGTCTGGAGAACATTTATAAGTATAAGTCAATAAAAATTCAGCAAAACAGATTGAACTGGCAAGGAAAATATAAAACATTTGACATCAGTAAAATCCATTGATTGTGTAGGCAGAACTCCATTTCAAAATGGTAGGAGCTGAAATTTTTTATATTTTCATTTCAAGTTGGAAAGATTAAAAAGTATCTTTGAAATACAATACTTTAGACCTAAAATAACAATTCTCATAAAGATCAGGCTAATTATCCTTGACATTTAACAAAATGGGAATAGCGTTGAAAGCTGTGTGAAATGTGGCTAACCAACTCGTCCCGATGATATGTTCCCATATGTATTCTGCAAATAATTGCTAATTTATCATTAAAAATTGTATGTACACACATTATAATTACACTGGAACCTTTAAACTCTCAAATCATTAGTTCTTACTGAATTATAAATCAAGATGAAACAGACAAAAATTAAACTCATTCAGCTTATATTTTGACGGAGTAATTACTCTATCCTATAAAAACTCCATATTTTGTCTATAAGTAATTATTTCAAAAAGGTCAATAGCCTTTCAAAAGTGTAATCATATTTTGAAAGGTCAATCACTTTTCTTATAATGTAATGGTATTTCAATGGCTTTATGATATACTTGTTGCAATTCATTTCTCATCTTCCTGATGTAGCAGATCAAGTAGTTACAGTAGACTTGACACGATCCTCCCACAGTGTATATCTTAGGGCAAAGGCTATTAAAACACTCAAGTCTCACTATCTAATCGCCCATAATCAATATCTAACAGTCTATATCTATCTCATCCACTTGACTTTTGTATTGTCAAGTGTAATAAACTTGTTTCTCTGAGATGAGAGGAATTCTGCTTCAATGTGAAGCTGAACAATACTTATAAAATGTCAGAACTCTTATCTTGAAAGTTGTCAAAACACACGCTTGCATCCTTTCACTGTTATTAATTTACATGGGTCAAGAATCAGTACAACAATGCTGCTTTTTGTCATAACGTGACATGGGGATTAAAAATGGATAACTAATCAACAGTTGGTATAAAAAATAGGTCTTTAGTTAGCATCCTGAACCACTTCCTCCAATTGAAAGGTAGCTAGAGCTTCATCACCTCCAATCCTAGTGATGTGTCAATCAGAACTTATCAGTTAAGAAGGACATTGTGTCTTCTCAACAAATAAATGCAACAAATTTTACCATTGGACAGTTTCTGAGGATTTTGTGCTGCCCACACTGAGGGGAAAGGGACTTCAATCACCCTGCAGCAACTATAGGAATGAGGAAGGTTATATGCCATACACTGAGTCTTCAATAAATGTGATACAATCATTTCCATGATCGCATGAGTCCTTGCCTGGAAGCAGAGACCATTGTTGGGGTCTCACTTTTTTCGCAAGCAGAACACTGTGTTTATGTTATAAAATAGTGGTGATACCATACGTTCATGAAGTGAGCACATCCTGCCCTAGATGTGCTTTTGTTGTAAACAGATGCAAAGGCAAATCAGTTGTTTAATTGATTAAACACAGGAATACATGATGTGTGAGTGAGTATGGTTTTAGGCCAGTCATGGCAAGAGACACCAGAAAAGGGCTTCACATGTTGTACACATGTGGGGAATTGAATCCAGGCCTTCAGAAGCATGACCATGGAGCTATCTCACTGCTCCGGTGTAGATATTGAAGTCTTTTGTTATGTTCAGCATTGTTGATTTTACAGAAAGAATAGTGTGTGAGTGAGTATGGAGTAATGTTGCTTTTAACAACATTCAAGATATATCACAACAGGGACACCACAGATGGACTTCACACATTGTACACATGAGGGGAATCAAACCTGGGCCATCAGTGTGATGAGCAAACACTTTAACCACTAAACTACCTCACTGCCATGTAACATATATTGGAGCCAACACAGTACAGTAACTGACTTTGTCTCTCATACCAGTTTCATAATTTATGGATTTCATTGATGTTAAAAACTTGAGACCTTTACTGCAGTTTTGACTGTTATAACAATCATGAAAGAGGGTTAAAATATCATTGCAGAAAATAACAAACTTGCTTCACAAATTCTACAATTGTAAAGAGTCAAATCTTGTCTTTAACCAGGAGACTACCACGGGCACTTGAAATATCATTCAAAGCAATGGATTGCAACTGGACTGTTTTAAGAAAAAAACACATACGCCTTGATCCTTCTGCCAAGTCGACCCCCAGGACTGTACCTCAAGCCTCCATTAAAGGCAAGGATTACTTCTGTAGAGAAATTGTGACAACATCTTGCGTGGGTGATTATTACGTCAATATTTTCAATCTGGAAGCCATATAGCCATACAAACATTCAGCCACATGCTTCACTAAGGTCAGAGCATGTCAAAGTATTACTGAGTAATCAGGCTCTTGTGATTCAAGGGAAGAGGTAGACTTTGTAGGGTTTTATTACACTGTTTACAGTGAGGATGTCAAGGTGTGATATGAGCTAAGATGCTGCAAAAAATCAATAACTAATTTTGTGCCACATTCTATGACATATTTTGTGTACCAGTAAGATATAATCATCTGTAGTTTTCTGTACATTTAATGTGCAAATTCTGTTGTTTCTATGCTATAAAGTCAAGCTTAACATTACATAAAAACAGTTTCAAATCTAATAAAAGAAGAAGAAAGCTTACTAATAATAAAATAAGGTCATCATGTCCAACCTCACCTCTGTAGGTTATAGTTTGTCCTCACATAGGAGAAGGAGTGCTTAATTAAGTAAAAGAAATTTTAATCCTTTTAAAAAGTTACTTAAGTTCTAGTAAATCAAATTGAATTTATTCCATTCATTTTTTAATGCATCTGTGTGTTGTTTGTCTGGAACTTTTGACTCAGAACAAAAACATCCCACATGCTTGATACAATGTGGCAGTTCACTTCATGAATTACACAAAAAATTAAAGGAAGAAAATAATACACTTCTGTATTTACAAAGAAATTATAAAATCAATAAACCTGACTATATCTCTTGTATGGAGTGTATTTTGCTGTATGTGACAATTAATAATAATCTGAGAGATAGTCGTCTCTTTATAATGATAAAGGATCAGACATGTGACACATTGTAACCGCCGTATCATCACCCATCATCTCATCAACAACAAATCACAGCATGTGATGAGTCTTAGAGAGTCCAGCAGGTGAATCTCAGCATGTGATGAGTCTTAGAGAGTCCAGCAGGTGAATCTCAGCATATGATGAGTCTTAGAGAGTCCAGCATGTGAATCTCAGCATGTGATGAGTCTTAGAGAGTCCAGCAGGTGAATCTCAGCATGTGATGAGTCTTAGAGAGTCCAGCATGTGAATCTCAGCAAAGGCCAGTTGATCAACCTCAGAGAGTCCAGCAGGTGAATCACAGCAATGTACAGGTGATTAACTTTAGAGAGTCTAGCAGGTGAATCTCGGCAATGGCCAGTTGATCAGCCTTAGAGAGTCCAGCAGATGAATCATAGCAATGTACAGGTGATCAACTTTAGAGAGTAGCAGGTGAATCTCAGCAAAGGCCAGGTGATGAGTCTTAGAAAGACAGGTGAATCCCATAAAAGTCAGGAAGTGAATCATGGCGAAGTTCAGGTGATCAACTTTAGAGATTCCAGAGGGTGAATTTCAGCAAAGCCCAGGGGATGAGTCTTAGAGAATCCAGCAGGTTAATCTCAACATCAGTAAGTGAATCATGGAAAAGTCCAGTAGGTGATTCATGTCAAAGTTCACCTTAGAGAGTCCAGCAGGTGAAGCTCAGCAAAGTCTAGGAGATGAACCTGAGAGATCAGTCCAACTGATTGATCATGGCATAGACCAGTGGGTGAAACATAGCAAAGTCCAGTGGGTGAAACATGGCAAAGTCCTGGGGTAGAACTCCAGAGAGTCCAGTAGGTGAATCATGGTAGATAAAGTACAACAGATAAACCTTAGCAAAGTCCAGTGATAAATCTTAGCACAGCTAAGCGAATGAGCACCTCAGAAAATGAACCCTGGGATGATGCATGATAAATGATAATTCCACCCTGCTGCCCCTAATTTTGTATAAAAGTGCAATACAATCATAAGATTCAATCAACCCTACTACAGGTGCCCATCACAACATTCTACTTCAAATTAAAATTTAATTTCTCATAGAAAAGATGTCAACATCTTTGTAGATACTAAAACTGTAAATTTGTGTTTTGTCACCCAGCTGTGGTGCAATATATCATCAAACATTTTCTTTGTTCAGTTAAACTAATGTGTAATCCTGTCATAAACTTCATCTAAGCCAACTGAATTATGAATAATCTTAGGAATTAATCAAACCAACCACTTCAAGGTCACCCAAACCATCCTGAATCAGTGATAGAAACAAAAGAGGTTATCAACATGATGTTAACTGTAAACTGAGTGATTATTTTATGTAACTCTGGAGAAACATTGAACAAAGCTAATCACATGGACTGATAGGAAAACAAATAACCAAACACAAAGGAAAAGTTAGACCCATAAACAAAGGAGATGTACTCCATATATTCCAACTATCATTCAAGAACTGACTTTCACTTGAAGTTATGAACGTACTAGGTGTTTCCCCATGAAGATGGAGGCAGTTTGTCAGAGTTTAGGATATTTAAGAACATATTCTCATGGTTAAGGATCAGATTCTGATCTAAAGGAAAAATTCTTGGCATGTGTTCAAGAATCACTATTAA
Organism: Haliotis asinina; assembly: GCF_037392515.1. NCBI lineage: Eukaryota > Metazoa > Mollusca > Gastropoda > Lepetellida > Haliotidae > Haliotis > Haliotis asinina. The sequence goes on from NC_090287.1 coordinate 49,175,455, forward strand.
ATGGTGATGAAGAAATGTGTTTGTTTACTACTACTACTACTACTACTGCTACTGTAACTGCTACTGCTACTGCTGCTGCTACTGCTCCTGCTGCTGCTACTACTACTGCTACTACTACTATTACTTTAATAGAAACCTGTCATGACATAAACTTTAACTGGTCAAACATGCTCTTTCTATAGAGTGAGTGAGTTTAGTTTTACACTGCACTCAGCAATATTCCAGCATATGGCAGCGGTCTGTCCCATGTCCCAACCAAGTCAGTGAGCCTGACCATCCGATCCCGTTAGTCGCCTCTTACAACAATCATAGTCACCTTTTATGGTAAACATTTGTTGCTCAATTTCTATAGAACAATAGAGCATTCTAAGAGCTTCCTATAAGATGCTACACAATTCTCGAACAAAGTAAAACAATTTAAAACATGGAAGACATTTGACATTTACATATGTTGTGCATCAGTGACTAACATGCTCTTCTTTGTCTCTGGTCGTATGGTAAATAGGAAACACTCACCCGTTGCAATACTGCTTACCAGTATGTTACAATTGAGATAGTACATACAATGGAAGAATATTTCTTAGTATTATGGAAAGTGCTTGATTACTTTTTAAAGATGCTTGTATTTCAACAAAAACTGTGTGTACAGCATGATAATAAGTTTGGTCAGCTTTAAAGTTTTCAGATTCTACATCACTAACCTGCTTGGAATTATTGAACTAAATATATAACTACTGATATGATGTTGATACAGTAAGCTGATACTTATTATTGTTACTATTGATAGCAGTGTCTTAAGAAATATACTAGCTATACTGTTTTTAAAAATTGCTTCAGAAATCCATCATGAATGAAGTAAACATTTCCTTAAAACTGATTGTACTTGTTAGTATGTTTCCATGGCAATGCAATATATATAGATTTAATTACTATTTCTATATTGAGGCAACATCTAAAGCCCATTTTAACTGCAGCTACTCTAAATGCTGAAACAGTTACCATGACAATCTCATAAATGTTGTGCTGTAAATGGCACTGAAAAACAGCTCTGCACATCTGACAATCTGAACCAACTTGAATATTACACAATTGGAAACATTGCCACAGTATCCAGACAATATCAGTGATAGATTTGTCGACAAGGAATCAGGTCACTGCCGTATGGGCAACTTTTAGGGCTCTGATTTAATAATAATGACATGTGGGGTCACTTCATTAATTCAAAGTATTATCGACAAACGAAAGTGGGCCAAGCATGCACATCTGATTTAGAGATCGAAGAACCTTGAATTACTGGCAGTCCGATCAGAACCTTGAATTACTGGCAGTCCGATCAGAACCTTGGTTGTGAGGCTAATATACTTGCCCGCCGTCAAGTATTGAAGATCTATCAGCTGTAAGGTAATCCCAAATGGTCAATTACACTGCAAGATGGCGAAATAGGGGTCACAGAATGAAATGGAATGGATTAATTTTGTATCTATTCGACCTGAGATGAAATGCATCATGAATGATGACCAAACAACTCTCATACTCTCATACAGTGATGCTGAGAATAAGTTGTATTGTTTTCTCAATTCACTCTTCAAATTGTAGAGAAATACAATGCTTTCACAGCCAGATGTTGATAATGCTGAGATATGTAGCTGTGATATTTGTTATGCTGTGATCTCTGAATATTAACCTGTGATTCTTCAAATATGGTATGATAATAATCCTAACTAAATTACTTTTGCTTCAATGCTTCGACAAATGCGTACACAACAGGAACATTTTGTATGTTTCCTTTAAGTAGAACTTCAGTTTTGAGGAAACAGTATAATTTACAGAGTGACAGGGTGAACGAACTAATTGTCATATTTTTAAGGTGAGAAATTAACAATGCAAGATTCATGTGTTTTCTTCCTGAAATGAGTTTCAACCACTTTACAGTGTAATATCTGGCTCTTAGATTTAGACACTAATGGTCATGTACTCAGAGGAAACAAAAAAGGCCAGGCAATCAATTTTATCTTATCTCCTCCTATCTAAATATGAGCAATTGGACCTATGATTCAGGTAATTAAAACAAGTTGGCCTAGCCATTGATTTGGCACATTTTCAGTTCCAACACATCACGATCTATGGCGCCTGATATTTTAAAGAGAAAGTACTGTCTGTGAGACTGACAGGACAAGGCCAGCGGGAAAAGACTAAATCCATTTTCATGTCCGCACCTCCAAAATAGCCATTAAAGAATTCACACTAGTCCCATCATCCTGGCTGCTCTACAGAATACAGAGAGATCCCCTCCAAGGTAACAGAGTCTCAGGCCTTCAGACTGGTTTTGGGAAACGGTCATACTAACCATCCTTACCGCTATGTTGTAAAACCATCACCACTCTTGCAGTCCCTTGAGTATAAATCTAATAAAACTATATTGGATGTAATATTTATCAAAGGTCAGTGAAAAATCACCATACTGTTAGGATGCCAATTGTAAAGTCCACTACACACGACATGACTTACAGGCAAATCATATAATGTTGCTATGTTCAAAACTATTATTTGCCTTGAAAGAACTCAATCTTCACTGCATCTGAATTTAAGTGTAAGGCTTGCTGTTTGGGGGATCAATATAAGGAATTCTGTCTTTCATCATAAACATGAGAAAATTCCTGGTGTCATCATTGTGAAATGAAGCAACAGGATGGCAATCCATGCTCCATGAGAACTGATCCTTGTCGATATGTACGGATTGCAGTTAAAGCAGCTCAGATAGAAAGGATAGCTTACCAATTGACATGTAGTATTTCCATAATAAACACTTATTAAACTTCATGCAAGTTTAATTTGTGTTAGATTTTGATTTGGGGGATTGATTTCTGTTTTCAGAATATTTTTCTGTCAACACTTTCAAACAAAATCAGTTTTTAAAATGAGGGAGGCAAATGGCTTTTGGAACCAAAAAACATAATTTTAAGGAATATCCTTCATACTCAGTATACAATCACCTTGTGCATCACCTGAGAACAATCTTCTTCCTTTCTGCACAACAAATTCTTTTCCAGATGAGAGATACCTAAGCCGCAACAACAAAGAAGTGAGAGAACAGTGCTGTCTGGTACAGTGATCATTAAACCAACTATATCAGGAGACCCTGTAAATTATAATTCTGGGAAAGTCAAACTGCTGGCTGACAGTGCTCACAAACAAACACTGTCTCAGTAACATCAGAGTCACAATCAGTCCAAAAAAGTCCCAGCTAGTTAGCAGAGTTGCAATCATTCATCACTATCAGTACTTCACAAATGTCCACAGCCAGACTGCAATACACTGATGTCAAAATATTGATGCTTTACCTCAGTAGCTATCTGTAGACTCTGTTATTTTTTAAGATATAATAAGATTTAAATCATTAACTTGTAGAATCCTTCATAACCCAATTACACTTAGTATGAGCAGACCTGCACCAATTCAGAACACGTTCATATAGTCATATCAGACAATAATCAAATAAACAATGGTCCCGCTCTGAATTTCTGAACAACGACATCTGAATAATACCAATTACCATCTTGAACAGGCTTGCTGGGATGAAGCTGTGGCATGAGAGCTCTTACCTACTTGCGTCATCAAAAGACACAGGAGTGAGAGGAAGCATATTCTGAACAACTTCAACTTCAGGAGGGATCGTTTTAAAAAATATGCAAATTCCAGGTCTTTTAAAATCTGTATAAACCTGTCAACTAAATCCCTGAAACTGGCTAAACTGTACGAAACATGTGGAACTTCATGGGATTCTACTTCAGAAACCTGATACAAATCCCCCTAGTTTCATTTCAGTTGTTCAATGAGACCCAATTTTCCTGCCCATTAAGCAAGGACACAGAATCCTTGTATGTGACAAGAGGCTACTAACCAAAGCCCCTTGAGACAATGCTGGCCTCTCCAAGTATATCAATCAGCACCACCCAGTGTGGCACCAGCTCCTCACAGTAATCTTTCAAACAAGCATAAACATGGTCTCCCAGGAACACAACACACTGCTTTTTTCAGTTCTGAGAAATTTTCACTCCTAACTTGACTCCACTGTAATGATAGTTTCAACACATCTGTGAACAGGACTTGCACTCAAATTAAGAAGTGCCAAAATACATCCATCATTTGAAGAATTGTCCTAAAAAATGGATATGTTAACTGAATTTGTACCAACAGTTTGGAAATGTCACCAACAGGATCTGTCAAAGGGAACTGTATTTATTCTATTTCAAGGAACAATTCTCACCTTTTCAGACTAATTTACTGTATTGTATAATGAGAAATAGCCTGTGTAGCCAGCATCTTCTCAATGTTTAAGCTACTGATAACCTTCTAGTTATGTGAAACACCTGTTTGTGGAAATAATGCTTGACACCATGATGAATAATAACATGAAGCTATACCACTCAGGTCTGCATGTAAAATCTTTCCAAAGCTGATGCTATGTTCTTTTTAGAATTTACAAATTTTCCCCATACCAAAACTTTGATGTATCAGTGACCAAACTTCATAAATTCTTCATTTTTAAAATACCATATCTTCCCATATTTAGTCAGGTGGACATTTGTCTAGTCACCACATGAATATATGACAGGTGTCACAGAAGGAGCAGCATGTCTACCTTTTTGTTAACACCTGGTATTTCTTTGTAACACCTGGTACCATGACTATTTTGATAATATGTTGTTTGCATCAGTCAGTATCATCTGAGTAATACTATCATTCAAACAAGGAATTGGTCAATTAAACCAGTGTTTGATAGAATGAGCAACATGATTATGTTTGGATTTATTGACAATACAGTCTGCTTGAAATCACTATGGAGTTCTCTGAAGAAGCTGCTCTGTCCAAATTGGTTCTGAAATATCTGATGCCTTCACACTAAAATGAGCATTAATTTGGCTTTGAATAGGTTGATCAGTGTATCATTTCCCATCATGGATATCTGCTTGATGTCCAAGGAAATCCTCAGAGCAGACGCATAATGCTGAGACCTCAACAATCACAATGAATGTTGGTTTCTGGCATGTCGGATGAACATGCTTCTTCACAGCAAGCAAAATCCTGAGCCTATTTCACTGGGTGACATATGCTGTTCTTCCTTCTTCCTTTCCAAACCAAAATAGCACAGACCATTGTGGATATACTCGTGAATAAATATTTCATTGCTTTTCTTGATATAACCAACGCGCTACATTTCTGTATTTCATAATTCATAGCAGTGGATATTTGAAAAACAAGCATAACAAGTTTGATGAATCCAGACGAAAGTGATGCCTGTTATGCCTGGTTCTCATGTTGCTGCAAACTTCACAGCTGGAGCTGATTACTATCAAAGCTTATTGCATTGCTGGAGAAATACTACCACGTAATTGTGTGCCAGGTTTTTATGAAATATTCATATTTGTCTCGATGCAGTTTCAAAATCGCATAATTACTCTTCAGTTGGTAACATGAATGTGTTCTTTGTAAGCACTGCTGAAGTAGTGTCACAGAATTTGAGTTTGAATAAATCTCAGAGTGGTTGGTGCTTGTTTTGTGATTTAACAGACCATGGCAGGGGAGATCACACCACACTGACTGATCAAGACTGTGAGATCAATCTGGAACTGAAATTAGTGATAAACAGGAAAATACCATATCTTATTGTTAACATTCTCACAAGAACAATACATAAACTATCAGGCTTTTGCCTATGTCTTGTGAGTCATACTAGTTTAATGCAACAGTCTTTCAGACACATGAAATCCTTTCCCAGTTGGATACAAAACTTCAAAGCAGTTTGTAAATTAGTGAATTGGATTCCCAATGGTTTATGCTATCATGTAAGTCACAGTCACATATGAAGCTGGCTGCAGTGCTTAGTATAATACAACTAGTTTCAATCAGGTAACCTGGGTTCATTTCCTCAACTGTCTGTTACTGACACAACTGATATGTAGAGGTCACAGTATTGAAGATACAGCCTCATCTTAGTTTTCTTATTACAGGAACAGGAACGAGTCAGTCATGTCTACAGTGACAATCATATACTTCATGATGGCAATATTAACACAGTTACAGTCATCTTATATCTGATACCATGTTATAGTAATATCTACCTAGTTACAGCCATGTCTACCTTGTCACCGATATATATAATCTTTGGTTACAGTAATATCTACCTTGTTACAGGTAACTCATGCACGGCCCGTGAAGGTCCTGGGGTTGAATAGGCCTTCAGCAACCCATGTTTACCGTAAAAGGCGTAAGAGGTGACTAACAGGATCGGGTGGTCAGGCTCACTCAGTTCCCAAATGCGCAGATCGATGCTCATGTTGTTGATCACTGGATTGTCTGGTCCAGACTCGATTATTTATAGACTGCCGCCATATAGCTGGAATATTGCTGAGTGCGGCATAAAACTAAACTCACTCACTCACTAACTCATACACAGCTACAGTCTCATCTACCATGCTACAGTATCATCTACCAGTTACAGTTAAATCATGTCACGTACATTGTTCATTCTAATCAACCACAGTACAGTAATATCTGCAAAATGCACATACTTATATTGTGTAGATAATATGACTGTGACTGGGTAGATGCCATTAACTGGGTAGATATTGCTGTAGAAAGCATGCATGCATGGACAAAATTCTATTCTGGACATGTTCTTCTTTATTCCGAATGAGGTCCACATGTGATGAACTGGCATCAGTGTATCTTGACACCAACCATGCATCCAGTCTATGTCTCCGTGGGAGCCATTTAACAAGTACTTATGACATCACTAAGCGGTTATTCTAGTGAGTACTTGGTGACCTCAGATCATCCTATCCCATAATTAATCATCAGTCCCTAAGCCAGCTATCTGGAATATGGTCATTGCTTAAGGTATAGCAACGAATCCAACTATTGATGCCATAGAATTGAATGCCCCTGTGGAACTATATCGATCACACCTAGCAATACACATACAGTTGACATTCACACAGTGCCAAGCAACAGCTTTCATATCTTTTATGGTTGCAATAAAATGAAAAATACTGCATATAATCAGAAAATTACTGACAAGATACAGTGAATTACAGATTATCCCAAGCAAATGAGTGGAATATGCTGAGAGATCCTGGGCTTCCGAACATTCATTCAGTGTAAAAGGATAATCCATAATGTGAGTTCAAGTCAAGTCATTTTAAACTGATCCTGCATAGAAGTCCAGAAAATTGAAGGCTGGTGGTTCAGTCCTCTTACTGCCCCATACACAAAAATGTTAAAAGACAGTACTTGTTGTTGCCCTTCCTGATATCTGTCTTATGTGGACAAAGGAAGGTCTGGTTCAGTAGACACATACAATGAAAACTGATGAATGAACGCATGGTTCCAATCAGGATAAGCTCTAATTGGTCTGTTGTGAAATGCTGCACTCAGCAATATCCCAGCTATATGTAATTGTAAATAATCAAATCTGGACATAACAGTCCTGAAAGCGATAGCATGAGTATCATATGTAATTGGGATACAATAATGTGTCATTTAAGTCAGGGAGCCTGAACACTAGATCCGGTTAGTCACCTCTTACAAAAGCATGGGTTAATGAAAACCAGTTCTAACAAAGATCATTATGGGTGTATGATGTGGTATATCAGGTGTTGGTTCACAGGGTTTTACATGTAAAGATGACATAAATATAATATAGATGATATAGATATAAAGATGACTTTAGTAGTTTCAGCAGCAGGAGCAGCAGCAACAGTAGCATGGAAATGGCAGCCATTACTCTACCTACAACTGCATCAAAGAGCACCTGTAAGTCTACTGCGATCATCCCAGACATGTATGACACATATACTTCACAACAAGTGCATCCCTGCACTACAGCACCTACCTTTCTTCAAGAATCCAATGTGCCTTTCCTTCATTTACAATATGTTGACTCTTCATTTATTCATTCATTAATACTAAAGTACTGACTAAAGATCTGGCTCATTAAGATTTCCCCTATGAGTAGACAGATGAAAGTATTTGGAAATGTTGATACACACATAAACTAGATTTATGTTATTTGAACAAAACAGCTGTTTCTATGGTCTGTCTCATGCTTCACTGAGCATTTTCTTTTAAGGGATTTTACACAGTTAACATAAACATTTCTACAAAATCCTCAAACAAAGAGTTAAAAAATTAAAAGCATTTTGGTAAAAGTATAATCTCTGTTCTAGATCTCCATGTGGGTTGTCTGTATGTGGGACAGTGAGTGGGTGATACCACAGCCTGTCAGGAGTCAACGTAAAAGGCACCTCATTCCCATCTTACAAGCAAACTAAACTGGTGGACTGTTTAACACAGAAACTCCATACATCCAATGAGTGGATATCATTTTGTATTCACCATTTGTGTGATACTGACTTTATTGAAGTATGTTCAAATGTCAGAGTATTTATAAACAAATAATAACTGAAGCCAAAGTAACTTTATAAAGCTGGAAGTGTCTCAAATATTTCACAACATATTGCTTAGAGAAACATAACGTTTTCAATAATACTTTCATTTGTTTCTGATCATTATCCTTTGTTTGGGGTGGTGGGGTAGCATCAATTCTAAGGCATTCACTTGTCACACTGAAACCCTGTGTCTTCCCCACATGAGCACAATATGTGAAGCCCTACTGTCCAGTGCCGTGATATTGCTGGAATATTGCTGCAAGCATAAAACCAAACTCACTCACTCACTCACTCACAATCCTTTGTGTAACATCAACAATGCTAATCTATACATGACCATTTACCTGCGATATTTATCAAAGAATTTGTGGGTTTTAAGGGTAGAATATGTCTTCATACTTGTTCCAAGGTGAAGATACCAAACTGAAGTCCTCAAAACCCAACGGTTGAAGCTGTTCAAAATGGGCATTGAGTGGTTAATATGGCCAAGACTGCTTGCTGCAGCATAAAACACTTACTCCGAGGTGACCTATGTGAATAACAGTCAAATATTGAAATCTTGGTAATATGACATCATTTGTCCTGAAATATCAAAGTATTTCAGGAACAACGTACTAAGGATTGCATGTATTAAAATAGATGCTCGTAGAACACCGCTTAATGTGTTGATTAAGTAGTATCATATTTGTTAGAGATTATAGAGATATTTCCAGAGGGTTAGTAACATAAATAACTTGCATCAACCGATCAATAAGACCTCTTAGCTACCTTGTATCAAGTGTCCTCAAAATATCGCTGTTTTATTTATGTCATAGAATATTCACAGCCGTATGACACTGGCATCAATGACGCAGGGTTACATGTGCATTAGCCGATGGGAACTGGAGTATACAAGCTGAACGGTATCTCCCTCTCCCCTCCAGGTGATTACATGATCACATGTTCAGCTTGTGAAATCCTTTATCAGTATGTGTAATAAAATCTAGCAATCTAATTGGACCATTTTGAAAAAAACAACACGTAAATGGGGTGAATGGGTATGAATGTAATGATATCAGAATGTTGGATGTGACATCACTTCTTTGCCACAATAAAATTGACCCTGTTGATAGTTTGAGTTACCAGATCAAACCCTGCCCAGTGAGTGAGTTAAAATTTATGCTGCACTAAGCAATATTCCACCTATATGGTTTAATCGAATCTGGACCTGACAATTTAGTGATCAACACCATGAGCATTGTTCTACATAATTTCAATACAATGACGTGACAAAGAAGTCAGTGAGCCTGTCTACCTTATATCTTTCACCATCTCTTACCACAAGCATCGGTTATTGTAGACCAATTCTAACCTGTATCTTTAAGGGTTATTCTGCTTAAAAAAACCCTGTTCACTCAAACAATGACATATGAAACCCAAAGCACACCTGCTGTGGATGAATATTCAATACATTCAAAATTACAATACTGCAACAAGCTTCATGTATCTGTAAGCCAGTGAGATGGGGAGATTGTCAACCACAATCAGTGATTGCACCTGGAAACATAGTGATGTGGAAATGTGATACCAGTTGACTTTTATGGGTAATTAAAATATGGTTGCCAACCATTTAGGTTGGAAAATCAAATGATTTGGTTTGAGATGATAATTACAGAAATGAAATGAGAGATATTAATACAAAATAGCAGCATTCTCTAAGTATGGGCATCAGTATGGAATAGGATACCATAAATCTGAGTTGCAAGGTGAGGTGCAACTTTCATGTATGTGTCATATAGGACCCATACCAATAAGGATCAGGTTATAGGTGAAGAACAAGCCTTCAGTGAGCTGTCATAAATGGCCATTACTCCACAGGAAACAGGTTCCAGGTCAACTGAACCATTGAGCAGTATGAGATCTGAATCAGATCAAACTGATGGCAAACACAATGACCCAATGTAACTGATGTGTCACTGAATGAACCTGGTGTAAGATAACTACCATCTTCAACTATATCAATATTTCTGAATGAGAATGTGTCAGCATTTCCCTTCAGCTTTAAAGGATCATGAAGTGGTGCAATCAGATGCCAAAAAGACATTTAAAAACGTTTCAAATTACTGGTAGCTATAAATATTTAACTAATAAACAGCAGCATAAATGTCAGTATTCTGCTCACATTACTTAAAGTGTGACAGTTGTAAGGCCAAGACTTTGATCTGATGTACTCAGAGGAAGGTACAATATAATATGACATCTCATCTGTGCCTTGACACAGCAGACTGTTAACTCTGCTACAGTGAGGAATCCATGAAGCATTCCCTTTCTTAGACTAATATGCATGTAGATCAGTTTAATGTTCATAAAGCCCAAGTCAGACATTTGCATATAAGTGACACCATTAATTATGTACAAACAAAATCTGGAATTGAAATTAACAGATTTCAATTACAAACTACAAGATACAATCGAGCATAGTACATTGCAGCAACTTTGACCATCGAAGCATTTTTATTGCAACCAAAGTTCTGTAATTCACAGCAGAGCCCCTGAAAATCCAAAGTAACATAATGTCCACCCTGGCGTTTCCTGATGACAATGAATCAAACAATATATTAAGAAAGGGTAAAATCACAAGTGAAAGATTTTACTTTCAGTGTTCGTAACAAGGCATGAACATGTAAAAGTCAGAGAATGAGAAGACTACTATTCGTCAAACCAAATTCCACTGGGTGTAAAAGGCTCACTGTTGGTGAAAAGGTTCATGGGAGAAGCACCCAGCATGCAAACAGTTTGCATGTTTGTTTCCTAACTCCACACAGCAGTACTGCTTGAAGAGCCTTGTCTTTACCCATTATGTCAAAACACTTAAATGGTCCACTGACTGAAAGACTATAGGGTTAGACATAAAGGGCCTAAGCACCCAACTTTAACCTTCTGCTGAGTAAAAGCAATAAGATCATACCTCACGATTGACAAAAAGGTACTGCATGCACATAACTTGATCCAGTGAAGACAGCAATGTACTCAAGACAGCAACTCACATTACACTGTTTCATGATGAAGTCAGGCATTCATACATAAGTCATGTTATCAGCTTGTTCCATATGACGTAACACCAGGATACAGTGCCACCTAGCCGAATCAGGAGTGTATTGACCTCATGTCAGAAATACCAACAGTCAGCAAACAATGACCAAATGATAATCAATACATTAAACAATACATAACTCAATCAGCAAATGCCAACATGTTATGCAAACATTCATTCTAATATTGATGACAGAACTGGATAATTGAAATGACTGTAAGCTGTTCATCTGGTTCTCAGAAACATTTGGCTACCTTTGAATGCATGTTTGGTACCTGAACATGTTGCTATAAATATGGTGACTCATATCCACAAAAACCATGACAAACTTTTGTCAAATGTGACCATACAAATACTGTCCTTTTATTTCCAGTTAGTCTCTGTGTTGCGAAATTGTACAATTCCATTCAAAGAGCGACAATTTTATTGCCAAACCACACCATAAAACACAACATCTACCTTGAGGCACAACAAGGAAGGGCATCAATTTCCTTAAGTATCCTCAGTGTGACAATTTAGACAACATTTTCAGATCATAAACTCTGCCATTATCCTTCTCCATATAGCTGTCTGAGCTCTAAAATAAAAAGGACAGGTGCATTTAGTGGTGTATGTGCTTAAGAACTGACTGATCATAGTACCCTCCCATTTACGTTAACGTGACTCCAGTTTAATCTCAGGAAAGAGCAGCTGTACCAAGATCCATCTGATTTCCCTTTATTGACTCTTGCTCATCCTCTTACAACCTGTGCTAACAAACAGCAAAGGTTAATTTCAAAGGCCATTTCGGTGTCCCCATTGTGGACGTGTTGTTGACAAGATCAATGGCCAATGGCAGACTTTATAGCGCTGCCCACTCTGTCCAAAACATCCACACAATCTTTGGAAGAGTCTGTCCAAATTCGTTCACATGCAAGATAAATTTCAATCTAGGACCACATTTGAGGGCCATTTATATTCTATTTCAATTTGTCAGAACAACCAGTCACGAGAGACAAGGAAGCTAATAAAGAGGGAAAAAAGACATACAGTCGTAAATTTCAATTTTTGTAAATGACACAAGTCAGGACATGGTGGTCAATCTGGACGATGGCACAGCAGACGTATCCGGGTTGGCTATCATGACATGAGATTGGTGTGACTACTAATGTTTCTTGTCCAGTGGACAAACACATCAGGGCTAAAACCTTCCAATTCCAGATCTTAATGCTGATCAGCTACCTTTTAAGAGTACATTCATTTATGTAATGAAATAGTCAGCCCTTGATTTCAAAGGATCAAAATATATAACTTGAAAAATGTTTGGTTTGGACTGACAAAAATAAGGTAGAAATGAAACCATGGAAATTGATTCCTGGAAACAATTAAGAATACACTGAGATACGGCTTGAAAGCAATGACAATTTGAAACAGTTTAAAATGTCCTCAACCAGTCACTTGCAATATTGAGAAAACAGCATGGTCAATTCCAAGAGTCTCAGCTGAACAAGAGTCATCAGGAGGTGACATGTCCTCTCTGGTAACATCTAAATCAGGTTAAATATTATCCATCAGTTCTGAAATTTGTGACTGAAAAACTCAACAGTGAGTTGCTTTTAAGTCCTGCTTGTTTCCCATGAAAATGGCACCTCAACAAAGGTTGATATGTGTGCTGAGTTTTACAATGAAATAGCAAATGGCTTTCAGTTCGACTTCAGAGTTGAATTTCACCAGCAGCTGACACTGAATTGAATGGATTCAGAAATGTTTGAAAAATAAATGTAAAATATCCTGTAAGGCAAAAATGCCAGAATTAATTCTTTATGTTCAGACTGATACATGCACGCAGATAATTGGAAATGTATTCAAATTTTACGTTTGATTCAAGCACTCTTTCATCTCATGATTCTGAAAATGATTATTCTATAGATGGCAACATAGGCAGACATTTAGATCACTTTAACCCAATTTTATACGCCAAGAAAAAAGAACAGCTTTTTCCTAAAACAGCTTTCACCCATGGAGTTATAGCCATGTCCATCATGCATAAAAGTGTGAAACATGAAAATGAATATGAAGTGTGACATTTGCTTTATCTCATTGGGAAAAGGGTATGGAGACTGTCAAATGCATCTTTCATTTAACCCAACTAGGCCAACATGGAGTACATTTACATGTCGGGGGAATAAAAGCCATAGTGCCTTGGTTCGATTTTCTTTCAAACAATGTTGCGTCAAATATGGGTCTTCTGCTCACAAGGGCCATTGAGTTGTCTCAAGATGCCCTCTGGCAGGACAATAATCTACATGGATAATTCAAGACAAGTCTTCTTATTTACTCTGCTTTCCACGCAGTATTTAGGATTGCATTTAGATTTGTAGGCCTTGGGCAGTCCTAGTTTTAACAAAGTGAGTGAGTTGGGTTTCACCAGGCCTTCACCATTATTCCAGTTACATCCGAGTATGTCAGCTAAATGTAAGAAGAAAACCTAAAGTGTTGAATGTCTTAGACGTGTAATACTTTGATAAAATCCATGGGTTTGGGTATGGTGCAGTTTAGAACAACAACTGTTCAAATTGTGCCTTCACAGAGTAAGTGACATACAGTGGAAGCTTTCTAAACTCATGGGGTGTGAAGAACCTAATCCAGTTAAGACAATGTGCCGGATTACAGAGCTGATGATAAATGTACAAGCTGCAGATTTTATGCCGGTGTTGATAACTCACTGGATTGTACAGATGCCATTTTTTTCCAACTTCCACTGTGTATATATCCACATATCATAGCCATAAAAAAAAAAAATGTATTGAATATTTCGTAAGTTTTAAACTTTTTAAAGTTCATATATAATCTCAAAAGCATAAAAGTATATATTTGTTTAAAGTAATCTTGTACCAGTTCAAAATCTATCAAAAATAGTTCTAAGACATGATAGAACAAGGGTTCAAATTGTCCAGAAAATACCAATAAACCTGACAAAGCCCATGGAGTAATCAGTGCCAAAATATCTAACTCTCCTCTTAACCGAATAAGCAAATGAACTAATCTGAACTGGAATAAGTAATCACAGGAGGAAGTTCAACAAGGGCACTTTAAGATAGTTGCCATGACTGCCATATTGAAATTAGGATCAAGATTGCCTGGTCAAATATTTTGGTGAGATTATTCACTGTAAGTAGTATTGATTATATAAGATGGTAATTATAAGATCGTTCAAAGTATAAGGATGATACTCTGATCATGCAGGTGATTGGTCTACATCAGTGACCCACATTCAGTCCATACACCCCCTACATACACCTGGGATGGATAATCATCTGTGGTAGGAGGCTGACAATAAATTATCCTTCTCTGATGACTTTGGACGATGTTCATTCTTTCAATCACTGGTTTTTGTTGTGAACATTTGCAGAATAAGGTGATACAGTAACATATGTCATATTGGGGATTACATTTTCTTAGTAAAGTATGTATTCTAGTACTTGTTTGGTTGGGTTCCATCCGGGATTCGAACGAGCACACTCAGAGTCAGGCACCTAATTGTCAGCACACAAAGACAGCCACCTAGCCTGCTCAGCCACCAAGACTTCCACAAGCCAGCAGGTGGCACACTTTGTGTACTGGCAATTAGGTACCTAACTCTGAGGGTGTGGTTTCGAATCAAGGATGGACTCTAGACTTTGTACTTTACTCAGAAAGTGTAATCCCAAATATGACATGTTACATTCGACCACTTTCTCCATAGCATTGTGTAATATAAGGTGATATGGATTGAATATTACAGTGTGAAAAATAACCAAAAGAAATACATCAAGATACAGTTCACTTTAATCACTTCAACCATGAATTGTTGTTGAAGTAAATACCCAAGTAACGATCGAACCACACCGGCCATATTGGCATCTCAAATCAAGCTAAAGTGATCTTTTTACAAGATATAATATGGCAATATATATGTCCCTACCTACCTTAAAATTCACTTTCCAGGACAAATCAAGGTGTTGTACAATCTGACTGCTGGCTTATTGCATTTCTGCATGCTTCAAATACTATTTCCCAAACCACTCACTAAAGACATTATTGAGACAAAAAATACTGGATATTTATGAGTTCATTAATTTATGTACTAGGGCATATGAAATATTGAAAACCAAATCCTTTGTGTTTTAATATAATTTTTTTATTATTATTATTATTCATTGATCTTTTTTCCATATTTACTTACACCTGACAAGATGTTATTAAAATTGGCCTTCGGAAACATAGGCTTGTTGAAAGAGGTGACTCAGAGAATCAGGAGGTCAGAATCACTGATTTTAGTTGACACATGTCACAATTCTGACACTGACACAAAATAAATTCTGACAATCTTACTGTTTCCATCTTCTCTGATGAAGCTTGCATGATGCCTGAACAGTTGAACTTGTCAGCATATCAAGAACATCTGAGATAGGATTCTTTCATTTTGAATTATTCAAATGCACGAATGAAAAATGTTTGTTGGCAAATGTATGCCTTCATTGTACAATGCATGGTGGCCTTTGAATAACCAGATATGGACAATGTAAACCTGTGGTTGATACAGTGAGCAGCAATTCAGGTAAGTTGACACATCACCATTGTCAGAAGCTAATTCTTAGTCAGTACCCTTTCAACCTGCAGAAAATTCTGGATATTTATCCTGCACTGTAATCTCTACATGACAACAGTGACTGTACTTTCAGTTACAATAATGCCTTGCCTTAACGCGGGTCTTCCAGTCCACGGATGACGCCTCCACGTTATAAGACATCCGCGTTATAGTACCTATTACATAACGTACAACAAAGGCCTAGTAAAATAGTATTTTCCAATGACATAACAAAACTGCTATTTTGTGAATTGCGCCCAGTCAAAAATATATCGTAACACTGAAGATGAAAATAAAGAAACTTTGAAAATGTTGGTATGATTATTATTGAGAAAACCCTGCATGTTTTAAGCATCTGAAACACAATGGATACGTACGATAAACACTGTCAGTTGTCCGCACTGAATTTCACTAGTTTACGTAATTTACAACAGCGCAACAGCGGATTTGTTGATGAGCTATTTTTGATTTCGTGAAGGGGTGTGATCCCAGTTCAACTTTTTTAAGGGAGCCACAGATTACATCACGGTTTATGCGAAGTGCAATTATTGCGAGGGACGACAGTATCATTACAAATCTCTTCGCAGTACAACCTGGTTGGTAGGATAGCCCAGTGGTGACACTGTTTGTTTGTCATGCCAAAAGACCTGGGTTTGATACCCAACTTGGGTGCAATTTGTGAAGCCAAAACTGTGATCTGCATCTAGAACTGTGATCTCGCTGGAATATTGCTAAAAGCAACGCAAAACTGAACTCAGTGACTCTCTCACTATCTCTCTTCACTACAGCTGACCATGTAATATCTAATCCTGTTGTATATCCAGAAAGTCATTCCCATGTGATGCACATTCAACATCCAACTAGTAAAATCAGTAAAGCCAAAAAGCCATTTTCCTCCATACAACTATCCAGCTGTTGTCACTCCATGCAATTAGAAAGGATCTCTTCCAGTTTGTTTTGACAATTATCAGTCGGCATCCATTAACACCCTGCGTGAGTCTGGGTTTAAACATATCCTCATCAACCTTAGTCTTGCTTCAAGGATGTATCTAAGTACATGGAATTCTATCTAAGAGACTTATGCAAGTCTACACCAAGTTGTGATAATCCTAATGAGTGACAAAATTTATTTGATGCTCCAGTTTGGTTTGGTAAATATTATACCACAGAAACCTCTTTGTTCACAGTATCAGTCACTAGACAGTCTGACCACGACAATTATTTACAGGCCATGTTATACAGCTGCAACATTGCTGAAAGCTGTGTACATGAAGAAACAAACAAAGTACCCATTAACACTGGCTTGGCCCCAACAGATATATGGAAGCGTTTCCATGCATCTCCATGTCTCAATGTCAATATCTCATAAAAATGTCAAATGTACAGGAAATCAAACCAACTGCAGATAAACCTTGTCACATGTCATCAGTGACATTTCATGTATGAAGAAATCAAAGCTCTTTTATTCCCCATTTGTCCTCATTTGGATTCATTGTTGGAACACTGCCTGCAATAAAATGTTGTTTTCACAAGTCATCGGAGGTTATTCAAACCTTGTGTTGCCGATCCAGTCAGTCCTCTCACCATGCAGTCAATTGTTCACATTATGTCAATCACGACAATTCTGATTCTATTGATTAGCACATTGATCTTTTCTGACCTTTGACCTATTGATTGGACAATCATTTCATGTAACAAAGATATTTTTAATCCATGACTACAAACAATACAGGACAATTATAACTGTTCACAATTGTGTTTTCTTGGTGGGTTGTCACACCATAGAGAATTAAATATTCCAAAGATTCATGCTGCACAGATTCAATTGATCCCTGTCTGATCCTGCAGCTTGATAGCCTTTTGTCTACAATCTGGGAACAAACACAACTGTGGGACATCAGGAGGGATCTTGTATAAACATTTTCCATCTTTCATTCAATTTTCACTTACTGTGATAAATAACACCAGTCAAATATTGATGAACATGACAAAAATATGAAAGGCAGATGGATATATCTTCCGAGAATGGCTGACTGACATAATCACATTAGTGAGTGATTGTATTTTTGGCACTGCTTTCTGCAGTATTCCTGTGTTACAACTTGAGGAATCTAAGAGAGGCCTCACACACATTGAAAGGGAACTCTCATCTTTGAAGCAATGAGCATACACTTGATTCACTGCGCCTCCAAAGCCCAACAAAAGAAACACAAGTCCACCCTTCAGTTATCAGCCTCTGACAGTATAAGGAGGTGTAGAGTCCAAAAATGTTGAAGAATATTACAGATTTACACCATGGTGATCACCTGATCACAAGTTTATACAACATTAATGTCAAACACAAGGCAAAGCCACACGCTGCCTAAACTTGTATCCCAACCTTATACTTTATCATAGAACTCACAATCCAGAAGTACTCTTCAAGTAGATTTTACAAGCTACATATTTAATGTTTCACACCTGTCTACAACTTGATCTACCTTTGCAACAATGCAGAATATACAAAATGTGCACATCCCGAAAACAAATGGTGAACATAGACAGGCCATGGAATTATGTCATTCATGATGAGGTATCTGATGATTTCTAATGATTTATAACAGCCCATAACACTGAGTGTTATCCACTTAAAATAATCCAGAAACTTTTATTTCTGTATTTTTATTCATTGGCCAGTGATGTAGCTCAATGACTGTGTGACTAGGCTTCATGTGTGTTGACAAAACCATTAAGTTTGGTTTTATTAATTTCAGCAGTGAGTGCTTGTCAACATTCTCAATGTAATGTTTCATGTCACAGAGATAAAATTAATAGCTAGATAACTATCAGATATTCATTAACTGGTTTACACAGTATCAAACTCTCGGAGCAAATTAACAACCATGCAGTAATGTGTGCAGTTGGGAGTTAATCCTGACATGGGCCTGTCAGCAGCGATGGAACAATGTTTAGAAAAGAAAGACTATAGTTAGTTACAAAATAATGTATCATCCCTGCCTTCTATTTTTACTGAGAAAAATAATTATCTCACAGAGATATCTAATAAGAGTATCCTTAGGAATATTTTTCAACAAAAATATACAGTTCAATTCCATCCCTTGAGCTATATCTTGCGTCACTTCACAGTATGAGAAGACAATTTTTCATCTAAATCAAAGAAAGTCTGACGCTGGCCTACTTTTGAGAAACACATAAGATATCAACATGTCTTCAAATACCTTCCATCCACAAGTACAAGGTAATTAACACTAGAAAAGAAATTCAATTAGTTTGGGTCTACTAGTCTAGACTGCTACATAGCCCATAACCAACAACGTGTCATTTCCAGGCTGAAAACATACGAAAATATGTGAGAATTACTCATGGTGATGATGTTTACATGTATGTTTATGACAGAGTGTAGTCAGGGATGTCTACAGATACCTCAGTCTTGCCACAACTTGCATCGGGATAAAACCCAAGGATGTAAGATTATTTGCAGCTTATGCACACAAGTGTAATAAGTCAGGTGCTTTTTATGAAGATCATACAGCCTTACCAGAGATCAGTTCATTGGAAGGACTTTCACATCTACTTGTCCAGGTGTGGTTATTTGGAATGAAATATTTGTATTTCCACAACATTTTACCCAAGAGTTACATTTACTCCCAAATAAAGCACTGGTGCCAAAGCAGTCTGGGGAGTCATTATACACAGTTATGTCCCTTAGCAGTAACTGGATAAGCTAATAATGGATTCCAATATGTCAGCAGTACTAGTGTAACTTGCCTATAAAACACCCTATCATTGATAGCACAGGTGAAACTGGTGTAATCTCGTCTATATGAGCACCATACTTTAAATTAAACAAAATCAACAGAAAGCAACTCTACCAAAAAAATTTAAAGTTTAATCAGTCTAGTTCATTCTCCTTGTTTCTAGTTCTCTAACAACAAATACACAAACACAATTCTGAGAATTTTATAAAGGTTTGCCAGAAATATTCAGTCTGAAAAATATTTCAAATTTCACTTTCAACAACACGATTATTTGTAAGAGAAACCTGTTAAAGTAAAGTAAAATGTTCCAAGTCTCCTCTTTCCAAAGCAATTACGCTGCCATGGAAATGTTTTTTTAGTAATATTATGCAAAACTTCATACAAGCAAGTCTCAAGAGAGAAATCTTACCTGATTAATAAAACAGCAGTATGTTACTGTCAGCCATATCAGGACATATATTTACCATTCTTTGTGAGTCCATCATTGTGAATGCAGTGAAGCCAGTCTCATCATCGAATGAACACTTAGTTGTGAATCTAAGAATGAACAGAGTGAGTCTACAAGGATGGAGGAACAGAAGCACAGCCTCTGTTGATAGATGAGACAACACAGATAAAAAACTCCACCAGTGCAATTTCACTGAAATGGACCCTTCTGCTAAACATAATAGATTGTTGTAAGATAACATTACATTTCACTCCGATATTTCACTGATAACCAATGAAAATGCATGTAGTTGAAGCAGAAACTGTTCATTATTAGCTACATAATGACCATTCTACATAATCAGTGATATTATACCATATTTTGAAGGAAACACATGCATGCACAAATCTGATCTGAAGGCAATGATCCAGAAAAGACACTCTCGCCATTGGATATTCACTTCCTCATTTTCAATCTAATTGGATATTTTACATTTTTCATTGAGTAACCCTTGTTTTCACTCTCTTAAATTTGATCAATTTGGTCTTTTTGATTTGACGTTTAGAGTGGAAGCGAAAAATTCAAGAACTATATGTGTATTATTTTGCAAAATGCATCACATATCAACATTAAATAGTAAGTTATGCATGGAATTGTTCATCTAATGGGGTTCACTAGTTAACATATGTTTAGGTATGCATTCAAATCAAAATTAACTGCAATATCATTTCAGCTTTTTGCATATTTTACGCAGATACACAGGATATCTGATTAAGGCTGAAAATATTACTTCTGTGTTTAACACAACTAATTCTAACAACACTGAGATATTCATTCAAGAATGTCAGCCATATGTGAAATCTATAAAATGAAGGTGAAATAGTTATAACTAAAAAGTCCAAAGAAATAGGAAAAAAAACCACAACACCCAAAATTTATACCTATAATGATATCTACCCACCTCTGAAAATACCAATGCTTCACATATATTTAGACTTGGCCATTAGGTCAGCACTTTTTTTATATTGGGATAGTAAATCCAGGCACAAGTTACTGTAAACACACTAAACAACTAGCACTTGAAAGAGAAGAGTCACTTATGTTTAAACAATAACATGTCCAGTCAAGATAAAAGAAAAATTAAACAGTTTTATTTTAGCTCATCCAGACTTGATAAGCAAAATGTTTGAACCCCCTAACAGGTATGTTATAGCCAAAGTTGGGACCTGAAGTCATGAAGCTCACTCAGAAAACTGATTAACAAGAACCTTTACCTACATTGGCTGACCTTGTTCCCAATCTGTAGACAAAACAAAATCATGCAGCACAAGATTTACTTGTCATACCTCTAACCTAAGTCTGACTGGCCAAGGCTTTCCAGACTAAACAACGTCTGGGGGTCGTCTAGACAATCGTCTTAGCATCAATCAAATACAAAGTCAAATGGGAAACAACCTTACATGGATGCAGAAGGCCAGATATGACAACATGCATCAGTGATTGTTTAAGCGCTGTCAGACCATGAAAATCATGTAGAACCAAGTCTTGATTTGGTGGGTATAGCCTATCTCAGATCAGTGGATTTCATGTTTATTTAAGACTATACTTACACTATAGTCTGGACTGTTATCTCAATTGGCTGGGTTTACAGTTCTCTTTGATATTTATCACATTATTAACTGCAGTCAATGAGCTGCTTATCAGACGTTTTGTAATTCAAGGGGTGGGAGAAGGAGATTATAGCTTCACTTTCAGCTAGTCTTGTCTCTGAAATTAGGTTGGAATGGATCATACGTCTCTCAGAATCATACAGCAGCATTGGGCAAATCAAATGCCCGCAGTTATAGGGTATTGAGCTCTGCATGTTCATTTTGGCCTGGCAGATTACTTAAAGGGCAACCGTCCTTTTGGACAAGTCTTCCTTTGATTGAGTATTAAAGGTAGCCTCCTACAAGAAGCCTGATGACCCTTGGTCTCAATTTGACCAGACAGGCTACTTACTGATAACTGCAATTAAGACTGAAATGTTCACTTCTCGCATGTCCAGGAAATGTGTGAGTTGGAGTTATGACTACTTTGAACAGAGTCACAGTTTCATCTGGAAATGTCAGTTTAATGAGGGAAGAGAGGAGACAGTCATTCAAGTCATTGGTGTTTACCAATGTAACCATGGGAACAGCCTTGACCGAATAAGAGTTGCAACTTTTCAACATCAGTCACCAATTACCAGCAAATATCAAAGTGCTTAGATCATTAGTCCTGTGAAAATATATCTAGCAGGATAATGCCTATTGAACATAAGCACAATTCATAGTTTTGATAATTTTCAGACAGATGAATGTATACTTATTTTAGGATTATAGATATGGTTTTTAACACACTTTGTCTTTAAATGAAAAAGGTAACCATTTTAAGTCACATGATTGTTTTTTCACTCAATTCCATCACTTATACACTACTCAAAAATCCTTTAGGTTTGTATGTTTTTTAAAGTAGTATTCATATGGTCTGTTTACCAGTTGCCAGTTTATTAGAGCATTTGGTAATATGTAACAGAATATTTGTTTGGCCATTTTCTCTGAGAAGGTGAAAATTTATCAGGCCATCCAGCATATCCACTGAACAATTACAGTGAATGCTAAAAACTGAGTCAGAATAATTTGGCTCCAGTTTGACAGAATGTCAGTTCCTCAAAATATAATATTTTTTCTCTCCCTAAAAGGAGGCACTAACATGTTTTTCACCTCCTCCATTTCATTTTCTAGGACATATATCATTTCCAGTGAGTGGTTTATTCATTTGAGTAAAAACTGATGACAATATATCTTCTTCAGAAAAAACATGTCAAAGTGCTCACATCTGCATCACCAGTATGTCAGCCTATTTACTGGGATATTAGTAAAGCTCTGAGGGATGCTCGAATCAATGTACTGCATGTATGCTGCACAACAAAATCACCATAAATACTGCTATAAAGTATTTATATGAAGTAGGAAAAAGCCACATGTTAAGTCTAGACTACTGATAAAGCCTTTTCCACTGTATAAGGAACTTTAAGACCACAGAGCATCCGGCAACATCTGCAGGGTTCTCATTACAAATATAATCACATTTGAAAAACATCTATCTACCTTGTTCCGAATACAAGGAAAAATATTCAGCAGTAAAGAGTTTCTTTGCCACACAACGATTTTCAACGATAGCGATTTTTCTCTTCCTGCTAGCTACCATAAGTGTTTGCTAACCAATTTAAGCATTTACTCAATTGATTAACTTCATATTTGACAGACTGATAGACTCATTCAATGTTTCAAGCTGTGAAACTATAGGCGCTTTGTTCACAGTTGAAGCCATTTCTGCATGATGGAACTAGTGTGAGCATATTAGCTCGCTGTTTTAAAGCCCATTAATCTACAACAACTCACATAGGAACACTGTAGCTACACTTTTATCACACATTAAACACAAAACATGCTTTAGATTTTAAGACCGATGAAGACTGATTTAGATCAACTGTGCATAATCCTGTTTGTAACTTGACTATAGCTTCAGCCCAGTTATCAGCACATTAACTCCACAGAAGTATTTTTAATGAGAAAAGTTCAATGAGAAAAGTTTCAATATTTGAACCATGTCACTCTAGCATGAAAACAGCTTGAGACTACTGACATGTTGAATTACCCAGATTCCTCTAAAATCATATTACGGTACTGAATCTTTTATGGTAAAGACTGAATCAGTGTGTTTGTGTGTGTGTGCATGTGTATGTGGTGCATGCATGAGCAAATGAAGTTGTTGTAGAACTAATCAACTGAGATATCCTAGTTTAGCATGTATTATTACGGTATGACCTGCCCAAACTCAGTATACTGACACCAGTTCTTGACTTATCACTACATAATTGGTTTGACTGACATTTTAGAAGCTGTTGAATAACATGAAAAAGTATTATATTTTGTAGTTTTTATTTATTTCATCATATGATGCAACATTTCAGGACAGATTCTTATACCATTGTCAAGCAAGAGTGATCACCAGGCAACAAAAGTACCATCTTGTATAGTCTGTTTGCAATGAAAAACATACTGATCAATTTCACTTTAAGCAAAACGGTAAATCAACTGAAGTGAAATTAAGATTGCAATTTCTCAAAATTTTACCTTGCCAACACTTAAATCTCAGAATTTTATTCAACTTAGGATAAAAGTTGTTTAAGAAGCGATCATACCCAGGTCTTCACTGTGACATGCAGACGCCTTACCAATGCACTAATGTGCTCCAAAACCATCCTGTAACAAACTGGTTCATCTGTATTCCCATTTGGGAGATGCTGACATAAGGATAATTACTGGAACATAACCACAGCTCTCTTTGTACATATGACACATGTCATACCAATATTTCTAGCTTCAGTGTAGAAATCCACCATCAATCAAATATTGTCAAACAGAACATCTAACAAATCAAAGATGAATCTTAATTGGACAAAACTTTATCTGGTTTCAACAAGCCAGATAATCGATCAAAAACAACACCTGCAAAAGCAGCATCAGTCATTCAAAGACTTTAGTGTAAAAATATGTTTTAGCAGATCAATGGACAAACACTCTTTAGGATCTTATAGATTTGAAATGAGCAAAAAGTCAATGCTTCTAATTTGAATGTATCATCAACATGTCTCTGTACATCAAAGCAGAAAACTGATGCCAGTAAATGACACAGCAACAAAACTGTATTTCCTTTCAGACCAGAAAGCTATAAACACGGTTGCACTGAACCCAGAGACCTGTTTCTGACTTCATGTCTCTGAGAGACGGAAATGTCACTCTGTGATGAGAGCTTCAAGTCATCATGTGTCCCTAGGCAATCAGTGCACTTGCAGGTGATTCTTTGATGGGATGGTAACATGGATTCTTACAGATTCATTACAAGTGACAGTTGGAGCCAAAATTTAATAAGTTCTTGAAACAAAGAAGTGGTATTTCTTTGATCTTTGTATATCTGTATCACAGACAGAGATATTCAGTCGCAATGCTTGCTACCTCTTTAAAAGATGAATGAAAACCAACTTATCTACATTTGAGGTAATCAGGAACAATTGTTTCTCAGCAATAGTTAGTTGTAACTACTAATGCAATGGTTTCCAAGTCTCTGCTGTCATATTTAGGGGCCATAATTTTGATATAATCAATGGTTATTCTCTCGCATGATTGAATTTGTGGGTGAGATGGTGTGTTGATGGGGAGTTTTCAGATGGCAAGACAGTAGTTGAGTGAGTGAGTGAGTTGATGATGAGTGGATGAATGAGGTATTGGTGAAATTATAACACGGTTGGTGAGTGAGTGGGAGAGTTGAAAGTCTTTGGATGAATGAGGAATTTGTGAAAGAGGTATGTATTTATATAACGCCAATATCCAGATCACCTGCTCAAAGGCACTTTGTTTTCCCCTCGATCATTGGATGTCAGTCTAAAATGGCACAATTGTAAATCTCAACTCCCTGGGGATCAGCCACTTGGGACACTGATTTATTGTGGCTTGCACTAGGTGAGTGAGTGGGATGAATGAGGTGTTGGTGAGACTGGATGAATGAGGCATTCATGGGATTGGATGAATGAGGTATTGGCCAGATTCATGAGGTATTGGTGAGACTGGATGAATGAGGTCAATGAGTTGCTGGATAAGGTATTGGTGAGATTCATGAGGTGTTGGTGAGATGTCTGGACAAGGGATGAGTGGATGGCTGAACAGATCAGTGAGTGATTAGATGAGAGAATGGTCGGGTAGATCAGTGGTGATGGTGAGCTACTGAGGTCTCATGCAACTTTATGCAATATTTAGGCCATATTTGGCCATGTATCATGTCGGGAATGAAAACAAATGGCAAATCACTTTTTCTGCATTAAAATATTTTCCTTTTACTAGTTCCTTTGAGGATAAGTGTATTTCTAGGAATGAAAACAACAACCTACATGTAAAAAACATCTCATCACCAGCAGAGTGAATAAAATCACATTACTGGTAACCAACAGGGAGATAGACAAACAGGCAATCACTATTTTTTGTAATACAGAAATATCTGAAAATGACCCTCAAGAGATGTATTCATAACCCCAAATACATATATAAATCCTTGTCAAAATGATTGTCCTATAAAAACTGGTTTCAAATAATCAATACATCAATTAGAAGGAATCAAAAAATAGCACAAGAGAAAAAGCAATTTGTACACAAAAAATTGTTAATTTTGCTTCCTTTAGCAATGAACAAATCATTAAAGGCATGCTTGATGGACATGTGTGCAATCAAGCATACTCAATACATTTCGACGGAACTTGGAAATATGAATCTCATTGGTTTTGATGGCTTTACACAGTAATAAGCATCTACCAGGGAGCAACACGGAAATATCTATGGTGCTTATGTTAAGCCATTATTTCACCAGCGTCAAAGCACTATGCACGACTAATACCTTTGAAAGGGAATTTTGCGAGTTCCTCTTGGCGATAGCAAGAGGTCATCGGTGTTTAATCGCCCACACTAATGGGAGGAAAATGACAAACAGAGTGAGAACTATGGGTAAATAGGTCAGGAGGATAGCAGGCCCACAATGCACCAGGAAGACACTCCACGATCACTCATACTATGACATCCACACTTGGGCACTGACTTCCTTAATGTCAAACAGTGAGGCAGGGAAAATAAAGACCATCTACAGCGTTGATGTTTACTCAGAATCTAGTGCTGATTAATGCTGTGCTGTGCATTTCTAGATGTGTCTCAACACTTCATTATCTTTACTTCAGCAATGCAAGTGTTGAGTAACTAGACACAATGCAATTACCATTCTGTTTAATGGGTAGTTATCTACAGATTATGTGACATTCATGATGGTAATGTCCAAAAAGGAAACCTCAAGAGACATACATATGTACGCCTATCTGACCATTGAGGAACAATTCTTGTTCCTAATCTTCCTCAGTTCACAACATGGCCTTTGCTAATACATTGGTATCAACATACACTTTCTGTTGTGAATGTTGGTTCATGAAACACTGAGGGAATGTATTCAGATATTGATACTACTGAGTCAGGACAAACACACCCTAAGTCATAAGTGAGTGAGTGAGTGAGTGAGTTATTGTTCTATGCCCATTTTAGTAATATCCTGCTAGAGGACACCAGAAATGGGTTTCACACATTGTATCCATGTGGGAAATTGTGCCTGGTCTTCAGCAAGACGAGGAAATGCTTTAACCATCATACTACCCCACTGCCTGTCTTAAGTCATAAGAGAACCTACAAAGAGTGAACACAGGAAAATGAACTAAAGATCATATCAAGGATCAGACTGGTTGACAAATTATAATGTACATTGTAATGATTACATTGAAACACATCTTACAACATGGAGTGCCATTTTAGTCTAGACTGAAAGAAAAAGGGATCCTTTTGTGCAGCAAATGGGTACTCAATAGGATGCAAACAGGCTCTTGGATTTTACACATTCTAGGGAGATGAGAATGCATTTTGTGTGTACACTGGACAAGTGACCAGAGTAGTTATTTGTTCATTTCATCGATGTAAGCTTGGTGGTATGGAGAGGATGGTAAATAATAGCATTTGTAATAATTGATTATTATTCAACTATGCACTTCAATAATCAACATCTAAAAACTTCTCCTGTGTGCTACATTAAATTCTCAGCTCTCAAAACACAAAAGCAATCTGCTACAGAAGACATGATTATTCGCCAAGTTACATCAGACAGTTACTCTATCAAATCAGAACCAACCAAAATATATATTCTTGCTCAGGCTAGACATCAGGCATATGGTGTCTAATGGTAGTAACACAACCTAACATCTCCCAAACATAACCCTGTGGCTTGGGAATAGTTCGTTACACTGCATTCAACAAAGTTTATTATCAATCTTCTTGTCAAATAAGTAGTATACAATTCTCTCTGAACTAAACATATTCTCCCTCCCATACAGACAGTTGTCTGTGGCCTGAGGATAATTCTGTTATTTCTGTTTATGCTGTTCCAAGGTTTTGACAACCCCAGTTAAAACTTGTTGAAAACATACCTAGGGAAAGAAACTTTTCAAGCTACAAAAAACACACTTTTGCCAGATAAATTAATTTATTTTACCTTCTAATGAATTACCAAAACAATTTTGAAAACAAGTGAAAATACCCAGAGACACTGTTAAAAGATTAATGCTTGTTTCTAATCCTTTCTTGATAACAATGGTATGTGTCCAACATGAACTGCAGCTCAAGGTGAAATGCCATTATCACAGTTGTTTCCTAATTATCCCTTTGCTTGTTTCAATCTTACCCATAATCTACATACCAGTATTGATCTGAAGTAACCCAAACATTATTGAACAGGAATATAAGCTAAAGGTGACATAAATATGCCAACCATTTCAGCGCCCATCAAAGAATCTGGGTTTTCAGACACCATAAACCATGTTGACAATGCATATGCATATAACAAACACACAGGTTCTTTGTCCTGGCCATGTGCTGCACATATTAATATTTTGAAAGGCATGAAGAAGTTGGACAACATTTCAGAGCTAATTCTTGCATATATTATTTGAAATGCATGTAACAAACTATGGTTTTGACAAACCAAACAGAGTGGTCTCTGTGACTATTAGTTCATTATAACTATTATTTATTGTACTGTTAATATTTATTTTGCTGCTTTACAGTCCCAAGATTTTCTTTGACATCTATGAAGGTCAGTTTAACAATAAAAAAAACCCTGGACAAATAAACACTTTTGGTCTTGTGTAAACAAGACAGAACTTCTTTGAAAAGTGTAAATATAAGAACTGGCAACATCTTAAAGAACAGCACCATTGTCTTGAGACCAACTTGGCGTCAGTGGTATTAATCCATATACTATATCTGCTATTTAGCAAGTCGGAAGATATGGGTCTGATATGAAAGATATGAAACTGAAGCAGTTATTTGTTACAAAATATCTACAAAAATATCAGTAAATCAAATGATAGAGTGAGATTGCATTACCAAAAATTGCTAATTTTCTCTCATTAAGAAAATTTTGATGGAACAATAAAAATAATTACAATCCTTGGTTGTGATTATTCTAAAAATATCATATCCAAGTCAGGTCAATCGCTTTGACGGCAGAAAATGACGGATATGCAGTAACAGCAAACTATTTCACTTCATCGTTAATAACTAACAAGTCCATATCAGCATCCCTGTCATGTACTCAGTAACAGAACATTTGAGAGGATCAGGCTGTATTGTCTATGGAATATGAAAAATAGTCTCATTAAGACACACAGATCTAACACAGCAAACAAATTAACACAATTCTCTTGGCAAATATGACAATCCTTTCTCCAGATCACTTCATCACATCGTGTTGGAAGCAGTGTTGGCACCAGTTCCTATTCCTAATGATGATGATGGTAACAATAGCAGCAAGGGAGACAACTCACTACCTACATCCAATCTAATCAGGGTCTGTGATGCTGACAAGTGATTGAGGGTTCCTGACCCAGTGTCAGTACATCCTCAAACAAATCTACTATTCGTTTTCATAAGACCCCTACACCATGGAGGAAATAACATGGCCCATCCTGACATTTGCAAGGGTCAGTGATAAGCTTTTCCCAAGACAGGGAATTATTAGTGGGTTTCTTCTGATTCAGGAACATTTAGACAGACCACCATGTTGAAATATGGCAGCGATTTTTATGTATCACATGAATGCAGAAAAAAACCCATACATTATATTTGGGGTATTGTACATTCATTATTATCTTTACTTCTTAATACTTGCACAAACATTATCTTCTTTAAACATAAATTTGTCAAACATGACATATGACTTCTGTACAATTCAGCAAAACTTCCGATAATCTCTAAACCTAATTTTGTGAAATGTAAAAATTATTATTTTTTAATTTCATGAAGACCCTGATCAACAAGTATTATCTGAGATAATGAGCAGACCAAATGACATACAACATTAATGACATTCTAATGAATTGGATTAAAATAATTTCAAAATCAATCTCATCCTGGTTTATTTGCGGAAGACCAAGACATAAAGGAATAACCGCCCACATGACAATACCTTCAGCAGTATGCAGACTGTCTTTAGGTCCTTTGTTGGTACAGGAAAATCTTTTAATCAAAGGCTAAGTCAATATTTCACCATGGAAGACTTGGCAACTTACCATTTCTTGTACGAGCACTGATGCTATCATTGTTTGCATTTGCACTGGTGTCAGACGCTGTCATTGGAAAAACAAAAGAAGAAAGTATATGTAAAAATTTCCATTGTATTTCAACGTGACGTCAGATTCATCAATATGTAACGACGGAGAAAATCTATACAGAAGTGCTAACAACTCAGAGATGGAACATAAAAACACGAGCGGGTGCGATTTGAATTTGACTGAATATCTGTTGATATCATTTTAAACCATATCAGAAAACTGTTTTGTTTATCATTTTAAACTATGTCAAAATCAGATTGAAATGTCAGCAAAGTAAACATATATAATGAAATAAAATAGGTCATGTTTAAAATCTGTGAAATGATTTGATAAGACAGTCATGGTGTTGATATGCAACAATAGAATAAAAACATGTTCATTTACCAAATTTAGCACCAATGGACAACACATGAACTCATTATTTTAACTTGACATGACATGAAATTATCCAAAAATATTCTGACTGACATAAATGTGTCTAGCTGTTCCCAGGAGAATGTCAACGGTAAGTGCAGTCAATGACCTTACATCTTCGGACACCTGAGCAATGTCCTGCATTAGTGACAGCCAGCTTAACATGACCCACACGGCTCTGAATCCTGCTTGATTCAAATCAACATGACCACACTTAGTTTCACTAGCTTCAGGCAACCGGATTAACAGGGTTGTCCAACATTTGTTGGGACTTACTTTGGAGTACAACTCAAACAAGCACTATTTATGCTACTGCCATCAATCTATACTCTATTCATTTTCAGCCAGCTTGAAATAACTTGCGTTCAAAACTCATTGTGAATCAAGTAACTCCAGACCACATCCCATCACTGACCATGTACTGACCACACGAAATGACCTCTCTAAGTCTGTCTGGGCAGGCTCAAGTGGTGGAGCTCTCAAAATAACCAAGGACTCCACCTAAGTGTTTAAACGAGAGACTGCTTTTAATCAAAATAATCTCTTTCATTATCTATTTGTCTGTGTGTTTAACAGCAAACAGACAAGGCTTTCATCATGATCTGTAACTCAGAGTCTTGTGAGCCGATAAGTACACCCTGAATATCATGAGCTACATTGGATGAATAAAGCTGAGGCAGAATAATACCTTGTGGAACTAGATGTACAAAAATATGTTTGATAAGTCAGCCCAAAACAGAGTAACTTGATAATCAGTCACACACATTAAATGTAGTCAATGGATCTCATTACATTGTTTATACCAGTATGTCAACTAGTATAGGATGAAAACAAATACTGATGTAGGTTGCAAACATTCAACTCATCTACTGATCATGAAACCAGCACACCAAGGATTATAATCTGGAAGAATATGGGATTTGACCCCAAGGCTATCGAATGATGGCAAGTGATGCAATTCCACAAAGATTCCAGTGAGTTAGTTTGGTTTTATGCTGCTTTTAGCAATATTCAAGCAATATCACATCAGGGAACACCAGAAATGGACTTCACACACTGTATCCATGTAGGGAATCAAACCCAGATCTACAGCATGACCAGAATATGCCTTAACCATAAGGCTAAAGCACTGCTACTATACATAAAGATTTGAAACATCATAGACTGCAAGCTTATCATTGGTTCAAATTCAAAATTTCTCCTAGGTCCAGTGTTTGTCAGAGCCATGCCTGGTTACCAACCTGATAAATACTAACCCGAATATCAATCTGATAAATATCCTTGACCAACCTTTCACTCTTCCATCCAGCTAATATGCAATGGCTGAAATACCGCTCACAGCTACATCAGACCCAGTAGAAAATTAGATAACGGAATACAAATGACCTACAGTTCCACTCCCTCATTATGCCATTCTTGTACTGTGGAATCATCCAGTGTTTTGTTAATAGAAGGAATTCTTTTTCAACCCAATATTGCCTCTAAAGTACTATAATTTCACAAAACTCCCTCTTGGACTGAAAATAGTTTGAGACACTCCACTTTAGAATAGACAGTGAGTCCAGGTCAAGACCAGAGCTCCATTGTGCTCTGTCTCTCCATGGATCTATCAATGGACAACCTCCTTTTCAACCCCCTTACACTCTCAGCTGAACACTCCTTGGTGACAAACTTTTTCCAAATTGGCCACAAAGTAATTGCTAAAAATGACAAGGTTTTTAGCCTGGAATTTGAACAATATAGGGTAAAAAGTGTTATATAGACAAGTATTCAATGTTAAGTCTAAGTACATGACACTAGAGTCAACTGAAGCTACTGTCTGACCTCCATTTTCATTTTGTGGACTGAACTGTGACAGTGACTGATTACCCTGTAAGTTAACTAAACAGCTTGCTGAAAAATTGAGCCAACTTCAATTGGTGGCCATCTTTGTGGTATGAACTTTCCAACCTTGCCAAGAAGTCTGACTTGTACATGTTGGAATCACTAAAGAGATTTCGGTCTTCGATTGATAAATGTGATAACTAAAGCCAAACCTGCATCACTTTTGCCTTCTAAAGTCTACAAATGTTCACTACTTTTTACCTGTAAGAACAAATAATCCATAGTTTTTGTCTGTGATAAGGTCTGTCCTTCATGTATGTCCTCAAACACAAACACAGCATTTCTTACTTTCATTTACATTCACCTTTGTGTGTTATACAAAAAACACTTCAAGAAAAAAATATCACTTTCTTCCCTTCTGTGACATCAAAAGTTGATTCCATGAACGTTTAATTCAATTATAGATATTCTTTGATCCTGGAGACAGTAGAGAGACACTGTTGCCCATTATAATTTGATGCTGTCTGCTTCAAAGTTTTTAGTCATTACTAAAATATTTGGAAGGAAGGCTACAATAAAAAACTTCTAGACAATGGACTCCTACTTTCACAAATGAAAGTGCAGCCTTT
Organism: Haliotis asinina; assembly: GCF_037392515.1. NCBI lineage: Eukaryota > Metazoa > Mollusca > Gastropoda > Lepetellida > Haliotidae > Haliotis > Haliotis asinina. The sequence continues at coordinate 49,208,912 of NC_090287.1, forward strand.
CCTACCTAGCTGACAATAAGTTTCTCGTTTGTAAACAGTGACCCTTGTTGACCTGAGAGACCAGTTTCTTGCCCTGCTGCCCTTTGACGAACTATTGCTAAATGTCTGTGCCTGTCTGGCTTGGTTTGAGAATCTTGGGAGCTGTTCATTCTCCTGGTACTTGAAATTGTCATCTGCTGATGTTACGTAATTACCCTAAGTCTCCTCCAATCACACAGGAAGCCATAGTCAGTTACTAAGTTGGTGTTGAATGATAAAAAAGAAATCCTTCATAATTACTCAGGAAGGATTTCAGATAACTAATGGAGAAATAAACTAGAAATTAATTGCTTCCTTGGGTGAAGTCTTCAGGGCTTTTACTTCAAGATTTTCGAACTATTTTTGTAATTTCTTTTTAGGTGAATCAATGAAAAGTAAAAAGTACTTGATTTTATTAGAAAGTTCGTGCTGTGATGCACTGGAAAAAAAAACAAAAACAAAAGTAGCATGGATGTTTTCAGCCGTCAAAAATCCCATAACATTTTGGTGCATTCCAGTTTATATTCTTTCAAATTCTCATTCACACTTGTTGCAATGAAATTAGTTAAGTTTTAATTGGACATCTAGCACCACTTGGACAAGCATATTAGTGGATCCTTTCAGCATTGTTCATCAGCTCTCATTGTCAAGTTACATCAACAGAAAGTTTATCATTAACACCTCTAGTTTTTTGTACAAATCCATTATAATTATAACCACGACTGTCAGTTAAATAAGTAGAATGAAGTACCTGGTATTTGAACCAGTTAGAATGTCAGTCAAGTCCTGATCCCATTAATCCAACAATCCCTTGACTCGTGGGCTGTCAAAATCTTAATCAGAAGAATTCTCATTCACTGTTGTAATCTCGACCTAATTATACCAAACTGTATCGAGGTGGGGGCCATTTAGGACCTGGTAATTATATCGTATTTGAACTCTCCATGTTGGAGGTGCTTATCTAAAGAGCAAACATGTGCTATATGGTGCTCAAGACATACCCACTAAGGGCTGGCCTGTCACCCACACATCATCCCTTCCTTGCTAAATGACATAAATTCGTCCAAAGCATCCCTGACCCATAGTGGAATAAATGTTGCAACTGTGTTGGAGTCTATAGGACGACACTAAATAGTCTCTTGTGGATCCGTTAAGCTCTCTGGAGCATAAATAACAGAATGTTATACGGAAGATGCCATATGTGCCTTCAGCATTATTATAAGAATTTTCAATTTGTTTTCTCTATGCATATTTGTTCTATTGATTACTTTCTATTGTGTGTACTTTGTTGTTCAGTCTAAAAGCTTTAATGAGACCCATAACCGCTGAGGCATGATCAGGTAGGGTTTGGGCGATGACATGGAAAAATATATTTACACACTGCATCAGGTGATATAGAAGAATGGATTGAGTAATGGAAAACAGGAGATAGAAACATGACGACAGTAGCAAGCAGGTTTGACTGTTCTCATAATCCATCATGATTATTTTTTTAGAAGAAACTTGAAGTTGGTACACTATTTTGGTGTAATATTCCTTTGCTATATTAAAATCAGGTAAATCTGTTGCATTAAATCTGTGCATGGTCTGCCAAATATTTATGCACATCCAAACTGAAGATTTAATTAAAAACAAAACATTGTTCTTGCTTTGAAGATGTTCTTGTCACTTGATTTAAAATGAAATTATTTTCTTTTGACAGTCAGTTAAACATGATAAATGCTATAGTGATTCCATTACAAGCATGATGCTCCTGAGTCCTAATGTCAACTTTCAGAGATTAAACAGACCATGAGTTAACAAGCTTGTGAAATAACAGAAACTGCAATTTTAGAACATTTGTTCTAAATTACAAGAATGTAATAAACATGATGATAGCTTGGCCTTGTACATTCAGTATTTTCTCTTCAATTCTTGATTAAAATCTGTACTACAAAGCACATGCAAATAACATGTCAAATCATCCTACTGCTTTGAAATTACACATCCGAAAGAAGTCAACCCCCCAAATATGTATTGCAAATGAAAACAAATCTCAAGTAATATTTGCTTGTTTCATAGTCAGGACATAATAAAAGATAATTGACTAAATACATAAACTCTACATGGCCATTATATCAGAACAAATGAAGAGTATTAAACAGTGAATTATAAATCTGGTTCATGCTTGGAAGCAACCCATGTGTTTTTGAACATGCAGTGATGTGGCTGTAACAAGCCTTATTGAATAACTGTGCAGCAATTGGGCAAAGGGTATGATCAGATAAAAAAACAACATGGCGTTTATCGGAAATGATATTAACAACTCGCCTTTAGACTTTATGTCTTTGGTTGAAATCCCTGCTGAATCTCATAGAGGCCCTGCTAAACTTGGCGTTTAAACCTCCAAATTGGCACGAAAGCCATCTTCTACAGGTCACCAGTCTCGGATGAAACACAACACAGAATTTCATTGTGGGTCTATACCATTGATAAGTCATGGTATATCTTTCTTCCTTACCATTATCGCTTTCTGAAAAGCATTTAAGCCATTTGTAATTGATTGGAGATTTCTAATGGCCTTCAGTGGATGCACAAGGATTACCCACTGACTTTGAAATTTATTCATCGTGAATGAGAGACCATCTGAGCATGTGTCCTGTCCCAGACAGATTTTCCTGTCCCTCTTGAAATGGAAACATTAATTTAACATTAACAAGTCACTAATGGTGAGGAAGCCACAACTAGTATTCATATGATGTCAAAAATAGACACATGCTACTTTCTTCAACATAAGCTTTCAAAGAGAGGTTTCAGGAAACATTAAAAGCTGCATGCTCTTTCATTTTCTTTACAATTATTTTCTGAACGCAGCACTTTCAAGCTCATCCTTTAACTGTCAGCCTTCTTGTTTTAAACTAAGGGAAATTGTGATGGTTGTAAAACACAAGTAAAAAGAGTTGTGTCTGTAAGTTTAAAACAAGATGATTTTAAATCCAGATTTTTATTTCCATTACTTTTAATAAAAACTGAATCAAACATTCCCAAGTTGGCTACACACCAACAAAGCCAAAGGAGATGAGTCCTGTGTCACCTAAAGGACACACAGTGTCATTCTCAGATCCAAAATATCATTCAACATGTGACATTAATGAAAACAGCAGAAGACCACAAGCGTTCTCGGTGACATTGCAAAACAACAAAACATGGTTTGAGGACAGGGATATCTGAAACTCTGAAGATGAACAGATTCGGAACCACTTGGAGACCATCTATTCATGCCTGACAATGGTGGCCGGAACATGCTTCATATCACCAGCAGTTGACAATGCATACATAGCATAACTGGTAATCATCTGTAACTGATATGTACATGGCATTAACGCCTATACACACATTCTGAAGAGGCTGTCCAACAATACAGTGTCTGGCAGACCCTCATTGACATATTTTTAACCTTCATTACAATGTACAGACTTTGGGAAGATGGACGTGTTGGAGACAAGAAGCCATGTTGGTCACAGGAAGTGCTGGAGATCAATGACTGGTCATCATTCAGCTGTCACTCAGAAGGGATTAGAACAATACTGGGATCAAATTGCATGTATAATGGACCAGTAAGCAGTTCTTATACTGTTGTAGAAACACTGCAAACAATATCCTGTATTCAAGACATGTCTTGGACTAAAAGCCAGAATGGTCACAAGAAGTGTGTGGGATAGGTTCTGACGAGATTGGAACAATATTGCAGTCAGATTGCATATATGATGAGCAAGCGACTTCAGTCAGATGCTTTAGTAGCAACATTCCAACAAGTCGGGGAACAATGAGGAGGTGGGGGATCACAATGGTCGCTGATAATGGTTACAACTTTGACAGCGAAAGAAGAATGTTTTACTGCTACTGTTACTCTTTCACAAAGTTATCTTGAACAAGGAGCTGTTGGGTAGCCAAGTGGTTAAAGCATTTGCTTGTCATACTGAAGACCCAGGTTCAATTCCCCACCTGGGTACAATGTGTGAAGCCCATTTCTGCTGTCCCTTGTTGTGATATTGCTGGAATATGGCTAAAAGTGGCATAAAACCGAACTTCCACCCTTACTTGAACAAATTGCACAGTCAAACTTCAACAGACAGATAACACATTTTAAGGATATTCTTTTGAATTAAAAGACAAAATGTGTTTTCCTTGATGTCAATCTCCTCTTGAATTATTTATCATAATACTATTTTCTTTTGTAAACATGGTAGAATGTTTGTGTCTTGTGTTCAGTAAACTATCTGAAAATACTCTGCATCCTATATGTCTATCCTCAAAGTCATACATATTTGCAACTAGAATAGCTATATAACACCAAAGAAATGCAAACATAGAGCAACAAAGCAGACTTCGTTCATGGTACACAAATTGTTTTCTCTGAAAGCTAGTACTTTCAAATGACCAAAAAATTCTTATGCATAGAATAGTAATCCCTGTTCTGTCAGTGATTTATATGGAAAAGAGCAGTCTTTCATCTTGATCCAGATCTCCTTTTCTGTCACATTTGCAGTGTAAAGTCCTTCAGTCCTGCTAAATGAAAGACAATGCCTTGTAAGTAGGCGTATGCAGTTGATGATGTATTGTAGTTCATCATTTCCTCATCACATCAGTCAACCCAGCACCATTTGGAACCTTATGTCATTATTATTGTCAAACTAAAAAGGGCAATATTTTCCATATCAAACTACAAAATGATCATTTTGGGAGGATAAATTAGAAATTCCAAGACATTATTTTAAAGAATGGAAAAGATCTTAAACTTTACTGCCAAGTGGACTGCCAAGTGCTGTGCTTCAGTGAAACCTATGAGTCAGGATCAAGTGCTGACAGACCAATGATCAAAATCAGAGTAAATTTTAACAGGTGATCAGAGGACCCTCACACAACCAAGGCACACACAACCATCTACATTGAGTTGTATCATTTCAGTCCAGTTTAAATTCTGCACCAATAAACACCTAAGGGAGGAATATATTTATGTTGCTGAGGTGAGGAGAGGCTTGATGGGGTAAAGAGAGTGAATATGGCTTTATGTCACTTTTCAATATTCCATGGCAGTGGAGTCCAGAAACAGTCATCACACCAAACTCATGTCTGAAACCAATTCCAGGTCTTCTGCATCAGGGTTAAATATAGACAGCATCAGAAAAATTCTAGACAGTCAACACATATAGATTTACCAACTCAATATAAAGGACGAAAAACATTCTGAAAGTGCAGTAACCTTCTGCTTACAGGTGTATCTTTTGGTTTTGGATCAGACAAACATCATCAATGCATTCAGGTTTGATTCTCTTGAAACCAACATTAATTTTACTTTAAAAGTGCCTGAAGTACTTATTGATGGTAGTTTTCACAAATCTGTCAAGTACCCTGTTACTTTCACTGACAATGGAATCTTGAAGACTGTAAAAGGACAGTAATTGAACTTTTGCATTGTAAACTTTCGTGAAAATGTTACAAACAGTTTCATTTCACTCACTTTACCATGTGAAATATCAGGGTTTTATTCAAATAATGATTTATCAAAATATACATGATAAATGATATTGCAAAATACACATAAAACTCATGTACAGCAACAAAGTTTCAACAACAGAGGCAAGATAGAAAACAGTCCTCTTTCCATTGAAACTAACAATTTGGTTGCAGCTGAGACACTCAGCACAAGACAGAACAGACATACTTGCAACTGAGGGTGACATAAAACACAACCACTAAGAGAGACCGAGTACGTTTTTCCCCAAGATACTGCTGTACATATTTGTTACTGCAAAATTCTGGGAGGAAACAATTAACAAACATGTCATTTTACATGGACGTTTTGTGTTCTTTGAACATCTCAGTGAAACGTTAAACTGGACACTAATATAACTTTTGCATTGTAAGCTTTAGTGCAAATGTTTACAAACAGCTTCATTTCACTCACATTATCACATTGTGTAGGACGATGAATGGTCAATCTACACAGCATATCTAACACCTGCCGCTGACTCAGTGCAGATAATGTCTTTCTCAAATAATTCTATCTAAGAGAAACATTCTGTTATTTCAAAAGAAATTACTATGTTTTTTTTCCAATTCCAATGTCTTATTGTAAAGATAACAGAATTACATCTCTGTTTCTTTGTCCATTAATCAAGTTTGGAGACAATAAATCAATCATCTGTTCTTTCAGAATTACTTTAATCTTTTCCTTTGTCTGTTTGTTTTATAATGTTGTATATGGTTGTGATTTTCAGATATGTCGCTCCAAAAATAAATGGTATAAAAACTGAGAAGCATAGGTGAAAAAATAAAAACAAGCTGAAGTTTATGCTGCCATATATGCTATTATTCTGTCCTGTTCAAATGTTGTGTTGAGAAGGAACAGTGAAAGGCCAACAGCTTGGGTTCTTCTCAGAACATTTTATACCAGAGACTTTCCTGCACCAGTAACAGTAACAAATTCATCAATTTAATGAGAAGCAACACACATCATGGAGTGAGTGAGTGAGTGCCGCACTCAGCAATATTACAGCTATATGGCGGTGGTCTGTAAATAATCGAGTCTGGACCAGACAATCCAGTGACCAACACCATGAGCATTGATCTGCGCAAATGGCAACCGATGACATGTGTCAACCAAGTCAGTGAGACTGACCACCCGATCCCGTTAGTCGCCTCTTACGACAAGCATAGTCGCCTTTTATGGCAAGCATGGGTTGCTGAAAACCTATTCTACCCCGGGACCTTCACGGGTCCTCACATCATGGAGGTGAAGGCAACATGTATTTGAGGACTTTGCACAAATATAATGTGAAGACTCTCTCATTTGTCTGAAGCTCCTTGTCCGAAACCACAGTCATTGACTAACCTCCACTGGTACTTGATATTCACTCACACACGTTTCATCACTTGAAAATGACCACACCACACGGGGCTTGTGGCAGTGTGGTAATTTTTGTGGCTCAAAATAGCTATGTCATCACATCTGCCCACTACCAGTTAAGTAGGCCTGTTTGAAAATCTTGTAACATGAGGGCTTGTGAGATGGACAGATGTGGACTTATCACTTGTTGAAACCTGGTATGCAATTCTGGGATGAAACCAGTCATAAACTGATAATGCTCAACTAAGACTCATCACCTACAAGATCCAAGTCATAAATTTCAATAAATCTAAAACATCAGCATGTGAGAACAGCCAGCATTGATTATCCACTAAATCTGATCTCACAGGGAGTAAACAGCGGCCAACATGTATCCCCTTTCATAACCAGTAGATATTTCTGCTGAAAGCAAAATCCATATAACAGCTGTGACTACATAAAGGCCAAACAAAAAGACCAAATCAACCAGAAATGAATATGGTCAGCAAATGCTGACAAACAGCATATATTCCTGGGCACAGACAAAGCAGACCGGTGTGTAAACTGCATGATATTGTGTTAGGTTTAGATTTATGGTTCACGCTTTTGTCAAAATATAAATCATGCAAAGCATTTTCATACTGTCATAAACAATTTATAACACTGAATCACTTATGTAGATCATCAACACTATTAAATAGAAGCTGATATATGGGTAAAATATGCACTGTTCTCTGAACATTACAAAATATTAATATTTATATATATCTATATTGATGAGCTTGCGAAATTGTCAGGCGAAATCCTTCATGTTCTTTGAAAAAATTGCACAATCAATGATTATTAACTGCTGTTGGGAGAGCTTTTCATATTTCTATACTTAAGAGACATATCTTCACAGCGAGCAGGAGGGCTCTTACATTACTCAACAAAAGGCTTGTCAATGTTGATGCATGCCAATTTGTCATGAAAAATGCAAGTGCTGTCATGAATTAACGTGAGGGGAAAAGCTTTCTGATCGATAGCATCACTGGATATGAGTGTATGCTAGTATTATTCCTCATTCCAGAGTAGAAAACTTGGATTTTGCTGGTGATGCTCAGAATACAGAAACAGTCCCTGATGACAATGCTTTATTTTGCACTGATTTAAACCTTGAATGTTTGTTATGAATGATTCATTACATTCCAGTTCTATTTACACCTGCTACGCTTATAATGATGTCAATGTCAATGTTAATTTACAGAACATCAATCATTCTTTTACATAACTAAGCATGACACATATAGCACCATCAGAAGGGTCATAGGTTCTGAAGCTCACCTTCCAGTTTAGCAAACTATTTTTATCTCAAAAGAATATATCTGTTTTAGTGAGAGTAAATATGGTTTTAAGCCACTTTTAGAAATGTTCAAGAAATACAAGATGGGGGACACCATAAATGAGCTTCACACATTGTGCCCATGTGGGGAATCACACCCAGGTCTTTGGCGTGACAAGCCAATGTTCAGCCACAAATCGACCCCACCGCCCATCTGTTTTAGTGATGACCAGCATTCCAACAATATTCATGAATATTAATTTACTAATCTAATCTCTTTCTTCATTAAAAAAAAAACAGAATAGCTGCAGAAACACTAAGAGTTTGTGTCCTTACTTTCTAAACTACTGCAGCAGTCTTATTTGCTCACAATTGCCCAAAATTATTTTGTGGTGTTTTCAGAGAATTAAACAAGAAGCAAGATTAAATCCACACAGTAAAGTCAGAAATAATAGTTGGAATTTTGTTGAATGTAGCGTAAAACTATACTCACTCACATGTGCAGGATGCATGAATTTTGTTGCATCATCTCAGAACTCTCCTTCTGAGACAGATAAGCAAGATAATTTCATTTCATACAGCATTCATGAAACAATGGCCATAACAAAGCCTACTACAATTTAATATGGTATGTTAATTAAGATGTATACATTAGAGCAATTAATTACCTCAATTTATGATAAATCTCACACAAGACATGATGAGATTTGACTTGGATACCAAATAAAAGTAAAAGAGTTCAAAATTTCAGTGCCAAATCAAAAAGTGAGGTGAATTATTGGCACTTTGACCTTTGATAACTGACTGACCTTGGGTCATTCCACAAACAAATTAGTCATCATATTCTGAAATGACAAAATGTCATATACCATCCCTTATAGGGAAATAGACATAACGTGGAAGGCTGTTATATATAGAATGGCGGGTTCTGGCTTGGTGGAAATATTTCAGATTACCTGACTCAAAACTTTTCAAACTGCTTATTTTAGCTCTGTCAAACTTTATTATGTGAGTTGACATTTACCTTGACATACCATTGCTACTTATAGATAATTTCCGATTGACTGATTGGTCTGTCGCTAAAACAATTAGTTGTTGCTGTCAAAATCAATGGAAGGAGCCTTTTGACCAATCATTTAATTGATACAGTAGCTTCAGGATATTGTTACACAACCAAAGTGTTATTGTTCCTAGCCGGATGTTCAATTATTGACAAAGGAAGGATTCAGCCACACCTTTGGCTGCAGACAGGATATCAATTCTGTCATTGACTAACATAATTATTGTCAGCTTCAGTGTACAAAACTATTGCCATACTTTACGAGTTGATGATAACACTAAGTGAGGATTCCCAACACAAATTGTGTCTGGGTTAAAAGAAGAGGGTTTTGTCCCCAAGTATTATTTCAAGCAACTGCACCATGCAACTGATGGTTGATAGTTTGAGGGATGATACATCATGTGCAGGGACACAGCTGAGCGTTGGTTTTCAGTGATGGTCCATTGTCCTTTCAAGGATGCTCGACACTTGGCAGCCATTTTGAACACACAAGACAATTGATTGTAAGCCTTTTGTAGTTGCCTGTAGTTGTGAAATTTGCAGAAATTGCAGGAACATTTAATTACCATTCTGACATTGATGAGACTTGTATCCATCATGTCATTTATGAAGTATAAAGTCAAAATGAAGAAAACAGCTGATGTAGTAAGCATCAACCATATCCTCATAACAATAAATATGACTAAAACAATGATTCTTCACTTTAAGTATAAATATTGGCATGAGTCAAGTACTTATCCATGTTAAAATATTAGAATGATTCCTGAACAAACCTAAAACCAACACTTTGATAGAATTCAGTCCACTTATTCCTAGTCATGGAAGATATGCTAATTCATATGAAAACATCTGACTACTGTGCTAAAAATTATCCTCATCATATATTGTGCTGTAGGCATATTTCAAGATCCAAGCCAAGAAATTATACATCAAGAGAAATCAGCACACTGACCATTTACCCATCATACCATCTTTGAAGACACTGTGCTGAGTGAAAGAATTAGGTCCAACACAAATTTCAGCAGCCCAATATAAGAAAAAAAAAATATGCAGAGTGTAGACATTCTATCATGCAAAACCCCATGTCATTTGCTACAACAGACCTAGACCATAAAAAGATGACTCTGATATTTGAAAACATAGTCAGTAGGTTAATTCACTATACACCATAGGGCCATCAATGTTCCCTGAACATGGATAGTGTAACTGATAGTTTGCTAATATTCTTCAACATGAGGGACAGACACATCCAATCATCAATATTCCATTTGAACGGAGCAATATTCTATCAGCTCCAGGCTTTGGTGTTCTAGTTTGGGTACAATACAAGAACTCCTTCTTCGAAGGTTTCAATGAACACCATATGACACATCTCTAAAAACATTTTATGGTAGACATGAGGACTATGTTTAATGTACAAAAGACAAAAAATGAATTTGTACAATATGGTCACATGAGGAATTTTTCACATGACCAGTTCCGTACTTTGAATGTGTTGGTGACACGTGCCACTAGCAGCAGAGCTTAAAATTTTGTATGGTTAAGGTAAGTGTGATGATGTTTTTATTTACCACAGCACAATACATGCAAACATATTCATTGAGATATGCCAGACCGTCTGTATGCAAATGGAGAGTAAAAAATCCTCAGGAATATTAGAGTTTCAGAGAGGTTTGCAATACTGTCAGTAGCAGGTTGGAAATGTTTACAAAACATGCAGGTGACTTCCAGAAAGAAAATACTGCCACATGCATCTACCATCCTTCAGAGACTTTCAGGAATGATGATTAATTCTTCAGAATACTAAAGAAACAAAGCCACGTTTCAGTTCCTATTCGAAAATATTCTTGGATTCTCAGTAAACAGCACCAATAAAGAGAACATATTTTCAGCTCTTTTCCCAGTAACCATGGCAACTAACCGAAAGAATTCTTTAAGAATTCTCTAGGGCTAATAGAAAACATGGATTTACAAAACAAGCATTTGAAAGGAGCACACTCCACTGACAGACTGAAGAACAGTTTCAGGGTACTGGAGCTCACTTACTTCTGTTCAACATTACTCAAAGCATTGATTGCGCCCACTGAAATGATACTTCAATAAATCATCTCTTCATCAAACGATAAACATATAGATAATGAACAAGTTTCAATGTACTCATACAAACGAGTGAATTGAGGTAAGCATAATGCATGACAGTTTTAGCAGAGTGTTTCTTCTTATATATAGGAAACATAATTTCTTTCCCGATATAATCCAGTAACTCATTTCATTAGCAGTGAGTGAGTATGGCCTTAGCACTATTCCAGCAATATCAAAGCAGGGGACACAAGAAATGAGCTTCAAACATTGTACCTGTGTGGGGAACTGAACCCAGATCTTCGGCGTGATAAGCAAATGCCTTAACCACTAGGCTACCCTACTGACCCTCTTACTAAGAAATTAATCAGATAGCAGAAGTGTGGATGGATGCATAGAGTATTCACCCAAAGTGCTCAGTTCCAATGAATAGTTCAGGCTTCATTCCCAACTGGCATCTGTATCATTCCACAAATCACTATAGTTAAGGTATTTTATTGAAACCGGTCTTCTACCTTGCCAAATACACCACCATCATCCACTGCTGTGCAAAATGGACTGTGACCTCCATGCTCTTCAACCCTCCCTTCAATACATTTGACAGTCATTATCTAATGAACAAAATGAGATAAAGATCTGTGTTATTTCCATCAACATTTCATAGTTAGTGGATCTAATAGTAAAATATATTGACCTGAAATATATCCCAATTTAGTTATGGAAATATCTACAAATATCTCCCAAACAAATGAACCCTAATGTCGGTACATGAAACCTTAGAGTATTTTTCATGATCCTGTGGATTAGCTTTCCTCTAATCCACCCACACGTACATAGACATCACTGTGCGTTTAGCTAGATCCTGTGGGGTGAGGTTACACATAGCAAGGCTAATAGGTACATCTGATGAACAGTTTCTTCCGAGAAACCTCACTGCACATGACTGACTGAAACCGGACACAACTGAAAGAAAATGTACAGAGCACCACATCAATACCACAGCCTTCAACAACAAAACACAAGATTCTAACTGAAAGGTCAACACAATAAAAAATGTGAAATATTGTTTGGTTCTGCATCTCATGCAGATTCTGCTGTCTATTAGACATTCAATTATCAGAAAGGATATTTACTTAGAGGAAGAAAATCGTTTTGAAGATTACAAATTGTTGATAACTTGAAAAAAAAAAACCCCAAGAACTACAAAACTGGTGTGTGAATTCCTCAAACATTTTCCCATAATATGGTGGTTAAGTTACTGAATTTTCATGAACAAATTAGTCCTTTTTGCACCCCCCCTGAGTATAATGGGAGAGTGTGGATGTAACTGCCATTATGAGTTATGTGGTACAAGCAGCAAATAGTCATTGATATGGCAACAAAGTGAACACTGCAGCAATAACACTCACTTCTTTACTTACACATATTCTCTTAATACAACTCAGAAACATAGGCAATCATTTTAATTGGTTCAGTTTATAAGAATTCCTGAAAGCCACAAATTGAGGTCTGGATACCAAGAGTCAGCAACTGGGTGACCTTGGAATGCAACTTCCAATCTGCATATCCTGGCCTGGCCAAAGGGAGACAAGTATGATTATGTTGAATATACACCAGGTGAGATATGGCATAGGTCTAACATTTGAAACTGGCATGGTTCTGAGGTAAGACATTAAGAGAGATATTGGCTAAACGTATGTTGTAGAAATTATATTATATAGGTTTCACATGAGGTAATGCAAATGGCAAATGCTTGAAAGTGACGGTAATAGTATATCACAGATTATTGCATTCAATCACCCCAGATATCTTGTCCACACAGTCTCCAATACCAACCAAGTTGAAAATAATAAAATTGTGTAAAAATAGAATGACTATGTTTAAACCCTCTGGTCTGCAAAATGTTCAGCAGATAGTGACAACAATTAGAACTGGTGGAAACCAGATAACTTCACTGAAAAGGTAGAGTCCAAAATCTGCATAAAAAACTCTCTTTAGATTCTCAATCTTTCAAAAGACACAAATTCTCACTGAATGAATGCCTCTTTCCTCTTCCACATTCTGGTAATATATCATGACTAGTCATTTCCCAACGCCTTCAAATAAAAACTAACTGTGCATAATAGCAAGGTTTACATGATACTTGATACTATCAGTTGTCTGCTTTAACTTAAATTTAAACTGATAGACATTTACTTCAAATTTTTTCCCTCCAGATACTGTGACTGTGGCACTTTCTACACAGACATTGTTCTGCACAAGTACATAAATGCTGTTCTGAGTAGCGCATATATATTGTATTCTCACATGCACAAAAACATACCCATTACTTTTGGTCTAAATATAGTCCGAGTTCAAACTGTTTAGGTATGTATATATTCTTTATTAAGACAAATTACACTCAAATACACAATCTCTTCTCACTGAAGCTTGATGCAAATGAAAGAATATTCTCCTTTGAAAAATCGGAACTGAACCAAATAGAGTTTATTAAATCTTAAAGAGAAATATAGGAACAGATCATTAAATTATGAGCAAAAAGACCCTTATTTAAACAAATGAGACTTAAAATGCCCGCTATTTACAAACCTTAAAAAGACCTCGAGCACCAATGGCGATGAAAAGGTTACAGAGGGTTCAATGAAAAACTCTCTATTTCAGCACTTGAGTATCAAGTGGATAGTCACGATATGTACAACTATCGTCAATATCGTTATAGATTTCTAACAGTGAAAAGGGACAGTAATGACTACTGAAATTTATAGGAAGGTATTTCAAGGAGAGGCACAAATTCTGGAGGATGATGGCATTGGTAGCATCCTGCAATAGGCATAATTAAGTATGCAGATCGAAGCCAGGCGATACTGATCACATTCTTGCAAAATTGACAAGCAATTTACATCTGATAATGCAATGCCATGTTTGGAAATATGAGCACTGCCATGACCTTGGGTTAGAAACAGTTTGGACAGAATACATTTAGCTGGGTGACTGGGTCAAATTTCAGCCAGACTGGCATCTCCATGTAAATGAGGACAATTTGTAACAATAATATGAGAGTGAAAATAGTTGAGGAATTTCAAGGACAATTTCTACTACATTTCCATAACCTTAACTGGTACATAAACATTTGTGAATGTCTTCCATATTTTTAGTACCATGTATTTCAGTACCATAAGAAAGACATTGTTGTGTATTAAAGGTTGCTGTATGTTCATGATAATCTAACGTTTGAAACCAATATTCCACTAAAAGGTATCCATCATCATATAGTTGAAACTGTCAACTACTACATCAGAAATTTTTGGCCAGGCAATCTTGTGTTTGACAACATATGCAAATTCAGTCTGGGCAAGATGTTCAATATGTCACACTTGCTCATCTCCCTAATACCAGTTGGGATGATCAAGGAATCTGGCCCCAATTTCTCGAAACAAACTTAAGTCTGAGTTTTGACTTAAATTCGAGTTTTCACTCAGATTTGGGAAAATATATATTCCCAGAATGTACTGAAATTGATATTATACTCAAAAACAGTAGACAGTTTGAGTTTTGTGAATATGTTGCTTAAGCAGTTTGAGTATTTTCTATTTTAACAAATGCATTTAAGTTAAAATTAAAGCAGTTTCAAATCGTCAAACTCAGTTTGAAAAACTTTCTTTCGAGAAATTGGGGCCTGAACACCTACTCTGCTACAGGCAATGAGTGAGTGAGTGAGTTTAGTTTTACACCACTTTTAGCAAAATTCCTTTTATCTTGGAGGGGGCCTCCAGAAATGAGCTTTATACATTGTATCCATTTCATTTCACTGAAATATTTTTATTTTGGTTTCAGATTTGTATTTTAAATAAGAACAAAGTTAAATTCTATGTAGAATATTTGAAAGAAAAATTGTACTTTTCACAAGGTCAACCATAAATGTCAAAATGATCAAGAAAAGTGGCTGGTAAATAGTGCCACTCACAAAGATTGTAATATCTGTTCAAACAACAATTCTAGCTGTGAACATAGTTCAAATCTTTCAATCCAAAAGCAGCTTGTCTATATTTATTTGTCCTGTAATACTTACAAATCTTGAGATGTCTTCATTGAATACCAAACCATCTTGTAGGGTCCTATTTAATATTCCAGGGCTGCTTGAACCAGTGTCCTTCAATCCCATTCATGCTCCATTAATTTGATTTCCCATGAACAAATATATTGATCACAACCTGCTCCCACCTTGGTCATGATTTATAACCTTCTACCATATACAGAATATCCCCTCTCAGTGCAGACATAATGGCCATGCAGGCTCCAGGCAAAATCCCTGCCCATCATTACCCTAGAAAAACAAGCCATACTAGAGACCTGCCCTATCAAACTGTCCAAGTACATGAAGACTTAATTTTCAGTCTGAACACTATAGAGAAAATTACACGAAGGTTTTAAAACAATATATACTTCATGACACATTCTAAACAAGTCTGTTACTAACCGTAACGAACAGTTTCCGGCAGCCAATGAGAAGGCCTTTCATCTTTCATATTATAATTCTATTGTCATTCGGAAATAGAAAGTTGTTAGCTCGGGGCCAAATGCCTGTAATGTGTTCACTGGGATCTATATGGAAACCTCACTGAGCTAATTTGGTGGAAAAATTATATTTGTGCTCTCCCTGTCACCTTCACAATAACAGGGTGAAATGTGCATGCCCACTTTTCATGAACTAGCTTGTTAACTTTTTGGCTGAAACACATATATGTTAAAGCTTAAATTTTTGTACTGACCATTTCTTTAATTTACCAATGTTTTTCAAATGGGCATTCAGTTATATTCCAATCAGAAAAATAGAAAGCTATTTCATTTGTGAACTTTGAAAAAGGTTTTGATGAAATGACCTAAGTGTGACTCATTGACTTCCAGATGTCAAACAGATACAGAATGAATTATCCTTTACTCTGCTTTATTGACTTTTAAAGGGAACAGTGCAAGTAATTCTGGTGTGTTAATGATATAGACAAAGATGAACCAGGTAGAGGAAACAGAGATCAATATCAATCCAGGTCAGTAGTGTTGTAACATACCTTGACACATTCTCTGTGAATTGTTATTTTTCTGCATGGAAGATTGGTTTACACTTTACCACATATCCAGTTTTTGTCATGGCAGGTGATGTGTTTGTTCCTTTGTCACTGGAGGTGATGTATCTGTTCCTTTGTCATGGGACGTGGTATGTATGATCCTTTATCATGGCACATGATGTGTCTGTTCCTGTGTTATGGAAGGTATTGTGTCTGTTCCATTATCATGGCACATGATGTGTCTGTTCCTGTTTTATGGAAAGTGGTGTGTCTGATCCTTTATCATGGCACATGAAGTGTCTGTTCCTGTGTCATGGAAGGTGAAGTGTTTGTTCCTGTGTTATGGCAGATTATTGCATTATTTATTACCCCCCTGCAGACTGTTTAAAGATGGAATAACACTGTCTAATATAAAAAGATACCAAACTCCTAAAGACGTAAGAACCCCCAAAAGAAACTATTTTGACACATTTTCAAAATAAAAAAAATATTAAGAAAAATTACCAGCCATTCATGACCCTGTAACAGCATGCTTCAGCAGTTGGTGGTGACCAAGGTCTTCAGTTTCATCCTCTACAAATCACTGATGTAAAGCAGAAAAAATCGTCAATCACTCTTCAAAGACTTTGTGATGGCACTGAGGTTTTGATATTTAGCTATGTCCATTTCAACACCTTCCCAATTGTGATCTGTCAAGGGAAATCGACACCATCAGGCTCATTCACTGCAAAAGTATTTGTGAAATATTCTTCCGGTGCAAAGGGTCCCACATTTCACAGCTCATACCAAAACCTAAAGAAGGTTTTAAGAAGTGATCCACAACATTTCTAGATCATCTGTCTAACCCAGCTGTCAAATGAAATTGACATCATTAGCCATGTTCATTGCAAGTGTTCTGGGGAATGAACAGGCATCTATTCATGCTAGAAGAAGGGCTTGATGAGGCTTATAATGAGGCATATTGATCAAGATAGATGACTAGTACCCATTTCAGATGAAGAACAAAACTATCCTTTACCATAATCATGGGATGGCAGCACTCTGACCAGGATTTCATTGAAACAGACATGAGCAAATGTTTGCCATGGTAGAAATCTTTTTATATTACAGAAAGTCCTAGAGGTAAATTGGTCTGAAATTTACTTTTCGTATAATGCTGTGATTTGCAACAATGATGTGCTGGAGTTATCTGGCCTAATTCCTTCACACTGTCATATATCAAATTAACCCTCGGATTAATCATAAAGATGTAAAGATATTTTCCAAAATGAGTGTGCAAAGGCAATTTTTTAACCTGATATCAACTGTACCTATATATCATTTGCAAATATTAACAAGAGCTAAAAAATCGTTGATCCTAATTCAAAGCAGGATTCCACAATATGATCACAGTTTCAAAAATATCTGAAAAGTTTGCTCAAGAACATAATATTTTCTAAAAGGATTTACAAAAAGATTTTCAGAAGGTCTGAAGAATATGATGGAATGTTTTTTTGCAGTTCTTGATCCAATATTAAAGAAAAGTCTAAAGAGGTTCTGTTAGAAATGCCTTCATTTCTGTCTCCTCAAGAATTTCATATTTCAAGACTACGGAATGTAAAAGTTCATTAAATCTACCATGGTATGATGGAGTCCTTGTGTGAAACATGTTGGCTTGCTGGGGATTTACAGAATGTCATCCTGGCTAGGCAATTAAATCTAAAAATGCTGGACTTCAATACTTGAGCCTTCCTTCATTGATTACAAGATCTCAACTTCAACAGTAGCATGTACTATGTTGACTAGTTGTGAACATTACAAAATATTTTTTTTCCAATTTATCAAATGAACAGACATGACTTTATCTCATTGTAGTAATCAATTTCATATACCACAACAAAGACAACAGTCTGTCAGAATAATTAGAAAATATAAAAATGTTTTTTTTGTAATACATGTTTTCGAATGTGCTTGAAGGCAATATACAGCAATTAAACATATATTAATACCCGCTCTGCACTGATCATATAAGTTAGGTTGTTTTACATATTGTACAGAGACAATCACTTTTGTTTTCACAAAGGCTAGTCAACAATATGTCTGAAAAAATATCAGTTGAAAATGATTACAATAAGCTAAAGCAGTAGCAAACAATGTCCGAAAGTTTTCTTTACACATCACATAGGCTGGACATTAATATTCTTTTGCATCCAGCTGGTGTCATCCATGATGACCACAGCAAGTGTCCAGTCAACAAATATTCCATTAGTTTGCTCTGTACAACAAATAAATCTGTTTCCTAGTATGTCAATGCTAGGTATTATTTTACACAAATATTCTACATAATTCGACTGCGTACCCATTGATCAGAGGCAAATGAATAAGGAATCATACTGTCTAACCTGTGTTTCAGTTTCGGGAAAGACTGTGGTACCTATCTGCAGTCAAGCTTGCAAAGACTGACACCCATCCACCTACTCTCTGACACCAGCACTGGGCAACTACACCCGACCTGTGTGCTGCTATACACAGGACTACCAGACAGCACAATGGATTGATGACCCTCATCCTCCTACTCTGCCACCAGCACTGGGCAACTACACCCAACCTGTATGCTGCTATACACAGGACTACCAGAGAGCAAAATGAGATGATGCTACCCATCCACCTACTCTCTGACACCAGCACTGGGCGACTACACCTGACTTGTGTGCTTGTGACAGGACTTCCTGATAGCATAGTGAGATGATGTCACCAATATGTCAACTTATGAAGTGTCTAGCTACTCAAAGCACCAATATTACATCAAAATGCCAGCAAGGATTCTGCTGAACCAAAAAATACTGTTTGATAGAACATGTCAGCTAAATGAAGTTCAAGTCAACAAGGTCTGATAATGAAAGAGGTTATGAGTGATTGTGGGTTATGGATGCCACTGTTAACAAACTTTCATCTGAAACATTGCAGTTATTGTATGAAGAATGTGACATGCAATCTTGATGTCCTTCATTACAAGACTTGAGGTAGTGCAGACACATGAAAAACTGTAATTTGGATAAAACGGTGGTACAAATTCATGAACATTTACGTGGATTACAGTTTCAGCATGTCTGGAGACAATAATGAAAGTAAATATCATTTCATGACATGACATAATCTGCCATTTGATATTCCCTGAATAATCTGATGACATGATTTTCATCACCAAATTTTCTGGTAAATGTGACATTTGATTGAAAACAACACAACCGTTTGCATAATCATAACAAACCTCTCTTGGATCACCATCACACAGAGATGATACCATTGGTGCACTCATTGCAAACACATGCAAAGGAAAGTCAATGTTAACCTGAAAGATGTTTACTGTTCTCTCCAATCTTTGGTTGATGCAAAGAACAAGAACATTTGACTGAAACATTTTTCTGAGCCAATATATTGGACAGCAGGCTTATAGTTTCATAGAGTTTCATTTGTCAGCAGAGAAACGTTAAATTTCCGTTTGTTCATAGATCAATGGGCATTTTCCGATGAAAGACACAACAGCAGTTCATTATTGTTATGGCACCAGGGGTGTCCAGTATAAAGCAACACCATTTCATATAAAGGGTTTCCACAGGACAAGAAATTGTCCTGCAATAGTTGGACACTGCAATACTTGACTTGAATATATGCAACAGATATCAAATATGCATCACCTCTTGGGATATGACTTTCGAATGCTCTCAGACTTTGAAATATGCATGGACTTAAGACACATGGACTCTTTTATATGAACTTCACATGTATTGATTTCCTGAAGTGCATTAAAGTTGAAGGACCTTGAAATTCCATCAGTACTTGATACAGAGGAACAGTGTCAAGCATTAGGCAATTAAGAATGATAACCACCTACTCATGGCCTGATTTTATCAACAGAATACATCGGCATGACATTAGCACTGACCTGTGGAGATAAACAAAGTCAGAACATCACCACCATGCAACCAGTATTTTATCCATTTTGCCATTCAAACACAAACCTGATATCACAACTAACGGCATGAATTCCATATAAATACCTATATAAAATCTTAAACAAAAGCCACAGAGTATCACCTCCTGCTGTGTAGGAATATACATAGATTTGTAACCTGTCAACTGTATGGAGCAAGTGATGATAAAAAGTGATGTCATTTATTGATTTCTTCTCTGTTGCTTAATGACATCGTATATTATGACGTTTTCATTTTTTCACATGCAAATGACAACTACTTGCTTTTGCTATGCTGTGTTTCTTGTTTGTTACCATAAAACAGACATCTTTGCTTGCTTGATTATGTCAAAGATGCATTAACTATACTGCTCTTTAGCAATTTGTGACCTAACTAAATTTGAATTTCCTGACCAACCTAACAACCAAATTATACGGACTAAACCATAAATATAGTACATATTGATTAAAATCTGTTGTTCAACCATCATTATACAAATGATTGGGCACTAAAAAAAACCACTTATCTGAGCAAGGTCTATATTTTTGTTTATCTCTTTCGATGCTTTGATGCCATATATCCAACATAAGTAAATTGTATGTTGGCAACAAACTCCTTAAAGATGGCCTTACATGTTTGAGCCCTTTTATTTTAAATTGATACTGTGGGAACACTATTTACAGTGAAGCTGTGTTGCTTTTGAGTGTTCAAATGACCATCACATGTTGTCTGATGAGTAGGAGAAAAGATGATACGCCACTTAAGACATTGGTTCTCATTCTAAGATCAACAAGGGAATAATTAATTATGGTTTCTTGAGATTTTGTTTTACTTCACAGAACATTAGCTGCTTTCAAACAGCAATAGAGGGGGTATTGTTATCACGCTTCGGGGTTGATTTCTCAAAGTTTTCCCAGCAAGTGTACTGATATATGACTGTAGGGCAGAGATTACTTGAACAAATGTCTTGAACATCCAATATTGAAATCAAAATCAGTTAGGATGATATACAAACATTTACTTGAACAACCCTTGCCTTGAACATCCACTTTGAAATCAAAAGCAGTTAGGATGATATACAAACATTCAGTAGAACAAACCTATTCAGACACATCTTGCTTTTGGCAATATTCCAGCAATATCATGGCAGGTGATACCGGAAATGGGCTTCACACATTCAACCCATGTGGGGAATCAAACCTGGGTCTTTGTTGTGATGAGTGGACGCTTTAACCATTGGGCTACCCCATCGCCCCATCAACAATATAGAATCTTAGTCAAACCTATAACAATTCTGAATTTCATGGCTGAGCTAGGCCAAATCAGTTAGACTTGAGTTGGATTCCTTTTTATTCCGTAGGATGTATTTTCTTGTTACTGGGAGACCCACTGAATGATATTGGGCCTTCATGCTAATTAACTTCCGCAACATCAAAACTGAGGTATCAATAATGGGCTTAACATTATATACTGTACCCACTTGAAGAGTCAAGTCTTGGTCCTTTCATAATAAACAAATGGTTGTTTGTGGAGTGTGCTACCAGTGGGCCAGGATGTGCCTAGCTTTTCCCTAACACAAGGTATCATCACCATCTGACAGCGATCCAAGCAGCTGCTAATGAGAAAGTCAGCATCATGCAACTGACACCCATTTTAGAACAGATTTCTTATGATTAGGAAATGGTGTTGGTTCTTTGATACACATGGCTCCTAACTATAGTCAACCTAACAAGGACCCCTGATTCTGATACCTCAGCTAAGTGAAGCCAACTTTCAGAACATTTCAGTGGTAGGAACCCGTAAACAGACTCATCCAGCATAATCCTTATCATGACAACTATACAAAAATTCCACACTGACCAGGATTTTTGGCAAAGCAGTAAAAGTTTGAGTGAGCGAGAATGGTTTCATGCTACTTTGAGGGAAGTTCCAACAATATCATGGTAGGGAACATCAGGAATGGGCTTCACACATCATGCCCATGTGGGAATTGAATCCGGGTTTGATGAAACAACTATATATTGTCATTCCTAAAGACAGCATTTTTTTTAAACATTTATCCAACATTTGTCCTCACCATATAACATTAAACAATCAACAATTCTCCCAGCCAGATTGCAGTTATGCCTCTGAGATTAGACATCTAAAGGTTTTAACTGTAATGACTTCAGTACCTAAAAGTGCTCCCTTCCTCAGATGTTTTTGATAAAAAGCCTTTAAACACAAGATAAACGAAAGTACATGAAAATTTGAAGGGATGAATCACCACAAGCAAAAAGGATAGTATCACCACTGACACATAATTTGAAATAAACTTAATGCTGAACTCCACCTCTTAATCTTGATCCTGATCTTATTCATCAAATATTCAACATAAACTGACCAGGCATTTGTGACTTACTTTTCAGCATATAAGCACTTAATAACCCAGAGTAGACACCTATGTTGAGATCTATGCACAGCATACTTTCCAATATAGAAATCAGAGTGCTCTGTATGTTCTTGCCTTCAAGTCAAAGAGTAAGCACCATAAGACTTTTCATTACCTTACTTCCCTGCTGCTTAAATTTGAGAGAATGCAGAATCATAAACTGCAGAAAATGATGGATTTGTTGTCACAATCTCTGACAGCTTCTACACAAAGCTACCACAGTAGCAATGCATCAGGAGAAATGACTTTCAATGTCTGAATTTCACAAAAATATTTTAAGAAAAGGATATTCAGGTAACTAATCAGACATGGATATTTGTTTGTAGGAAGAAATTTTGTACTTGCTTAAAGTCTTAACAAAATGAAAAGCTGTTTTAAATATTCACTTACAGAAGGTATCATGTAATGACATATGGTATGTCTGTATCTATATGGAATTTGTTTCAAATGTCTAATCTGATGATTAAACACATAAAACAACACCTGACATGCCAACAGAATACCCGCATGACACTGAAATAACACCACTCATAGATTACTGCAACCGATATCGACAGCTCGGATATTACACCTTAAACTGTTGTTAAATACAAAAGTATGATTATAAGAACATAATCCAACATACCTTTAAGACTAATACCATCAAGCAAGCAGACCTGACCAAGGCAAGCATGTGTGTGATACCAGCAATGCTAAATGAGTGGCGGTGTACATTGCACAGCGAAATAGACAAGCTCGCTATTGACGTCTCGGTTAACTCAAGCAGCCTCTACTCCACTGGAACCTTTAACTGTAACAGCTTGTGGCTACAGAAATCAAGAATTCTCCCCCAAATGTTACTTTATTTCAAACCATCAAACCATGATGATAACACATGGTTGATTTAATGAATAGAATTTATACCACACTGTTTATGAAATTAGAAGAGTTACTTATGTGTTTTACATATTTCTTTACCAATCACGAAAGCTGAAAATATTGTCCTGAATGCTTGGCTGATATCAACTTTTTTAAAGGTTACATATATGTAAATATTCTTCTTTTCAACAAACACATTTAGAACAAAAAAAAACCACAGTCTCTCATGTAAGCACTGTGAAAATGAAAAGAGATGTACATAAATTTGTAAGAGATTATATTGCTCCTTAAACACTATATAAAATATCTTCTTGATACTTCATATCATTTGTGTATCATATTGTGGAGCTATATTACAGATACATTTTTCTGATTTAGCATTATTTTTGTAAAAAGTGCAAAAATTATGACATTCAAGGCTATAGCTATAAATATGTTGAAGAGATATTAGAAGTCAGACTATGTTACCAGAAAATACCTATTTAACAGAAACCATTTCAGAAAACTGTTTTCATGAGTTAGCATGGCAGAGTGGAGGAGGTGAATGTGGTTGACACTTGTTGAAATAGTTAAAAACAGGAATTTGACTTCACAAAATATGACTTTCAGAAGCTGGAGTACATCATCGGTGACATCAGTAGTTGCTGGCTGGTCTGGGAAACCCAAGGACATTTAATTCCATTATCTTAAGAGACACAAATAACCGGTCATACCATTAAGATAGGAAGCCTCCCTCCATAATCAGCATTTCTGCAAATTGAGAAGATGGCTTGCATGAGGCGGTACAATCATGGAATGAACAGGGCCTCGATCACAGTTAACTTGTTTTAACATGTGAGAGATGATGTAACACAAATTGGGAGAGGTGCTTAACTCATTAACTCATTTATTTTTGAGAAACGTTACACCTGGTAAATAAAACAGAGAACACACTGTGCAGACTCTATCCCTTCTACACAAAATTTCAGAAAAACCTGGGCAAACATCCTGTGCCAAAGACAATGTGCATATGGTTGTTCTAGATACTGTCACACAGACCAGAAGCCCAGAAAGTGCTGTTTGCATGTACAGGAAGATAAATGGTGTCCAGAAACAGATTTTTCTAGACCAAAAATATACAGAACTGAAATTTTAAGACTGAATTAGTGCTGAAACATTACTTGCTGAAAATTACAGAAAATCTTTTCTTCTACAGGCATAGAATTTCCATGTTACTACTGAAAGTAATTACCTTATATATTACTATCTGGATGACTAAAAGCAACAAAAACATTTACATAATCTGAAAAAAAAAAAAAATCTCTGCTTGGTACGATTCTGCCTACATCATGGGCATGTTCCTGGTTTTACATGAAGCATGTACAGTTCCTCATTATATTCTTCAGCCTTGTCTACACAGGCTGCATGGTGACTCTTAAGCATCACTCAGTGACTGTAAGCTAATGACAGGCATAATCAAAGATTTCCCCCTACAACACTTGCATGACATGCTGTCTGATGAAAGTCTCCTGTGGCCTACACTGTGAGACAGGATGGCTCACAAGCATAACACCAATTTCACTTCCCTTCTAACTGTTTCTGAAACACGGATACATTGGGAAAACCAGGACAGTTTTTAGCTATTTTCTTTTCTGCAGCTATGGAATTATCCAGTAGAGAATGACTTTACAGTCATGTCGGATGAAGTTAAACTCACTGATTATGGCAATCAAGTAGTTTAATTTGTTTAGTTATCAAATAACTTTTTCACAAATTCTTGAAAATCATGACTTACAGCATCCACATGTCTTGGAAATTGCATAGAGCCAAGAGAAGGAACACTTTGTGTGAGCATGGTTATGTAGTATGGTTCATGAAATCACACTAGTGGAATCACAGCAATGATGGTTGATCAAAAATGCTGTCATCCTCAACAGCAATCTGCTCAGGACTTCAGTAATCAACCTTCATGCAACCCAACCCAATTTCAGTTCTTTTATGAGGAGCATTATGTAATTTGGATGAATTCAGTACTTTATGAGTGTGAGGTGAAATAGCTCACAGAGGATTAGGGAGTGTATATACTGCTGAATGTATGCTGAAGACACAGTAATTGGGCACAGCAGGTGGACAAATATGTATGACATGAGAGATGGATGCATGTTCATAATCACATTAGAATTGCATAAACAAACTCTCTTATTCAATACGAACAGTGGGGCAGACACAAGCAATGATTCTTCAGACAACTGAGATAATCTCATCACATGGCTACGTCATAGTACAAACCGTATGACACACTTGACATTGGACATTGAATAACTGTCCTGCTGGTCATGACAACAAAATATGAATCTTCTCAAGTTCGATTTGCTTCCACCAGTATAGACATGCATGAACCACTATATCATCACAAAGTGATAGGTTGGGCAGTGAGGACTTACCTTCTATGATGACACGAGGACTGAGGTATATAGTTCTAATTGTCTTCACAATGATATCGCTATTACTAGTTTCTCAACAGGGTTGTACACCAGTCACTGTTGTGTCCCTTCAGCCAGTACATGTATCTAAGCTCCAGGTAACTCCACACACTGCATAAAGGCAGCTCATTTAGAAATGGACAAAAGCTTTGACCTGTGAGAGATTAAGAACAACCAGAGTTTAAATTGTTGTGTCGAGTCTGTATGGACACATTATCCTGGACAACGACTGACCAATGGAAATATCAAACGCTGTTAGCACTACACAAATCTATAAAGATTATGATATTTTTCATGAAATCCGAAACAATGTCAGAATATATTTAAACAAAAAACCGAAGCAATTCTAGACCCTTCTTACACTAACACATCGAAGTGACTCAAATACAATTCCCATGCAAGGTAACATATCCTGGGTGCCCATGGTTTAAAAAGATAAGCTGATTTTTTCATAGAATGTTTCAGTTACAGAGAAAGTATGGTGATATTTTATGCAAACCACATAATTCGTTGCAAAATTAATTTCACTACAAATGTTATTTGATTCTCAGATCTTCAGCAGAAATTCCATGACTCCCAGGTTCCTACAATGCTTAAATGCAGCACTGCACTAGTCTGACAACTCTGAAGACATGCCCCCAATTACGTTCAATTCCC
Organism: Haliotis asinina; assembly: GCF_037392515.1. Taxonomy (NCBI): domain Eukaryota; kingdom Metazoa; phylum Mollusca; class Gastropoda; order Lepetellida; family Haliotidae; genus Haliotis; species Haliotis asinina. Next base: position 49,235,682 of record NC_090287.1, read on the forward strand.
AAACAGTAATAAATGAACAGATTTAATCCTCACAACACAATACATGACACAAAGTCACTGGCAATTCGATCCCAAATTCTGAAACTCAGATACAGATTCGTGTATTCCGGCCCCTAATACTCTGATTAACTATCCTTTAACTCACATACAATGATTTGCCTGCCCCACTCTGCTAACTGATCCATCATCATTGAACATGCATGCTGTAAAATCTCTAACAATATGATCCACTATTCTTTAACTCTCTTACATCGACATGCCTGACACAAAGTTGCAGACAATATGATTCCCCATCTTTAAACTCCATACAATGACAAGCACACTGAGAACATTTTGCTGAACTTTGAACATGGCTATGCTGATTAAGCTTTCTCACACTGCTAGACAAGCTTTAACTTTATGGTTTCTTCCCAAGCTATGGACATTGCTGGAGCTTCGTTTCAGCTCTCTGGACAAATCTTTGCAAGGACATATTTACACAAGAAAAAGGCCTAGGGCATCCATACAATTGTTGAGACATGGAGCAGAATGCATGCTACTAATGAAGTCACATTCATGTTACCTTCTGCCTGACAATTTCAAGTAGCCATGAACATGTTCCGATATGTCGGAGTTCACTATGACACAGCTGACAGAGATGAGCGGTGGGATACTCTCACTGAGGAGAAGGTTGTGCGAACTGTTCACCACTAAAAGCTGTATCAATCATGGGAATTCTTGTTAAAGCCAAAACACCTTCACAGCATTTCAAAATGTCACCCTCCAGTAATTGCATGTGACCAGGATGATTTCTTGCTCTGGACAAGTGCAAGGTTGAGAAAAGATTGAGCTGCACACGAGCATATACAAATCTGACACACTTCAGAAGTACATTAGCGTTTCAAGCAATCATGGTGAAGAGGTAAAGCTGTGAACGTATTTCCCAAAAGTGTTCATGTCAAACAACTCATAAACACCATCACCAAAGCTTGACCACATTTTTATTTTCAGAAAACACTTAGTAAACGGTTAGTCCAGTATGACTTAAAACCACAGCACCACTTTAAACATCTGATATTTATCAACAAATGGCAGATACCGTCATTCACTGATCAAACAAAACTTTACATGCTGTTTCTCTTAACATCTGATGATTTTATTGAAAGTACCTGTTATTACACTTCTTCACCATTAATAATCAAAATCACAGAACACAGTGAATGAAGCAACTTCAGAGCGCACTGGATGACAATTGCTCATTAGGGTGCTCTGTATATCAAACAAGTGGAATTAAGATGCCATGATATATGTCAGTGCTTGGAAACTTTGTACATAATGAAAATACATGTCCAGTTTTTCTGCTTAATGCCATTCAGTAATCAGGAAGCCAGACAGAAGAGGCTTAGTAATGAGAGAAACCTGAATCCACCAGTGTATACAGCATATCCCTATGGCAGAAAATCGGCTCTCATTGGATCCACCATGGATACTTCTCGTATCCTTCCAAGCAGTGTTGCTCATTTCTTTTATTAAATTTTCAATTTCTGTTTCAATAAACAGTACAACAGGAGATAATTTCAGACCGATATACAGAAGTTTTGAGTGGACAGAATGTTTAATCTTAATGTAACTTTTATTACTGATGACTATTTGAGATAACATGAAATTGTATCCTGATCATCTTCTTCTTTATGACAAGAGTTACATCCCTACAGCAACTGAACTACAGCATCATTGACAACACCATCTGCCTCATGAACGTCAGAGCAACACAAACAATAAATCATCACTACAATAGACTAACTGCATTTCCTTAATTTCTATGCACTCATTCAATCTTAATCAACTCGATACAAAGGATCTGAAAATATTCCATTTCATTAATGACATAATTTCTCTCCAAACCCAAACATAATGTATATAATACAATCCTTGTCTGTTAACTAATCCATTGCAAAACATGACAGAGCTTAAAGCCTTCCTACTGAATTATGTTCCAAATGGGAACCACTGGCATTTAGAGAGAATTAAATATAGGCTTACCTGGAATTTTTCAAACTGTGGAGCTGAAAGGCAAGAGCACGTCCTGGCTCTGTAACAACGTATATGTGAGAGCTTGTTAGGTATATTAGCAGACGTCCCATTAACACAAACCTATGCAATGTTTGTTTATAAATACCTCAGTTGACAAGGGAGGCGGATTGTCCAGAATCGTGGAAGCAGACACGATGATTTCTGATCAATAATTGCTCACTGTCTCTCGACAACACTATTGTCAAAGTCTTGGCAATAATATCTTCCCGAAAATATGACTGTCACCAATTTGAGGCTTTTAGAAACTCAAAATTGACAAAAATGAAGTTTTTCCTCATTAAAGAGGTATTGTATGGAGGCTCAACTGTCAAAGGAAACTGACAGGAGTTTCAAAATCTTCTGAACTGAAGAGTTACTTGTCAACCACAAAGCATGATGGGATGACTTAAGCTCCTCAATGTATAAGATAGTCTTCAGATCTGCCAGAAAATAACAGACAAACACTTCTCCATTTGTTCCAGTTGACAAATCTTCCCAATGTTGTCCCCTTGTAATGATGTCCACAAAAAAGCTACAAAGGCACAATTACCACAAACACATCTTCGACCTTTTCAACAGTCAAAATCAGACGACACTAGTACCTTTCGGATTTTTGTGAAAGGTGAAAAAAGTTGAATGGAAAGTTTAAGTGAATGAATGTCTGACAATTCCAAAGGCACAAATTTCTCTAAGCGGTCTCCATTAACAAGTTTCTTCCAATAGCTGAGCCAGTTATAGCCTTGATCTTCTGTTGCACAGGTGTTTAAATTGTCCGTCTGCTCCTAAGGCAGATCTGCAGACAGGGGCTTCACACAGAGGGTATGTATAGCTTGACAAGGCTGGAATGATTGATATACATGGTTAGGGCCTAATGTCATTATCAGCATATCAGGAATAGGTATAGTCATCAGAATCAGGGCAGACAATATGGCCATGCTTATGACTGGTCAGCCAATGGCAACGCTGGTGACAGAAGTACACACTCACATGGCTGACGAAAACTTTGCCAATGGAAAAATTTGATTAGGGATTAGAGGGATCGGTCTTCTCGACAATGTTTGGAGTTCAGACCCTCACCCGATTGGTTAAAGTGCCTGTCCGGTATTATTAATCAATACCTCTTCAGTCGAGGGTTCCACAAGGGTTGTGAATCAATTAGTTGATAAAACACCAATCGTAATGCCTCATGTGTTTGATTGACAGCAAAAGGGGCAAAAACTACACACGTACATTTCATACATGATACGAGCATTGTAACTTGAGGTGAAACTGCAGATGTACATTGCTACAAGGCATTTGTGAGGCATGGACGATGAGTGCAGTATTGGAAGTGCTAAGATAGCCCAAAAAGCTTGTAAGAGAAGAATCCAATTGCAAGTTTTACACTGTCATGGAATGATGCTCAGCTGACAAGAGGAAGCTGGTATTGATTTAGAAGTAAGGGGAATACACCGCAATCTACATCCCATTTTACACATCAATATCAATGCCTCCTGTCACTGTTTTTTTCTCGGACAAGTCTCTTCCACTGACAAGTTGGGTTCAATATGGTTAAAAATCTATGACCGTTTTAATATTTTAAGTGGATCTTCAGATTCGTCTCCTGAATTACAAGGGCTGGGTGGAACGTTTATAAGTATTTTGTCAAGTAGAAGATTTGCCATATTGCTCAAAAAGATTAATATTGAACTGACCAATTATATAAAATTGTTTTGTCAAAGCGAGAAAACTTGCTTCCATGAGAGAAATCAGTATGGTTCAGATACATTCTGAGAGAGCTAAAGCACACTAACTTCAATTTCTGACTCTTTGTGTTATTATTTACAGAAAATACCTCTTTCGGGGGATTTTATGAGTTTACATGTTACTGTCACTTAACTTCTGCATGTTTCTGTCCTTTCTTTTGAGATAACTAACAAATGCTTCTGTCCAAGCTTTTGGTTTAGTTTGTTAAAGGTTACGCTTCCAAACACATGGAATACATGATTTAATTTGATATCTTGCAGGAACTACTAATTTTGTTACGAAAGTTCCACTTTGCTAACTGATATTTTTCTCACAAATATCTGATAAAAACTTACATCAGCAATGTTTAAATTTAATAATCAGGATTTTTAAAGTGTTGGACATCAGCATGTCAATAAAATTTGCATTTAAGTTATATTATTGTTTCAAATTTTGATGAATAAATAAGATTAACAACCAGGACCAATTATTAGAATCAAGTTACTGCCTCAAAGACCCAATAAATGGAAAACACTGAATTCATGTTCTCCAAGGAATGACTTACTGAAGAAACTTCCTAAACACTACAACTGTGTATTGATTTGTAATGTTCACACTGAAGTTGTTATCCATACAAGAATTTTACTTCATTACTGCTCACCAACTTCTAAAACGCCCATCAAACACATCAATGTTCACACTGGCTGCATATGCAAATCCTATTGCAAATCCAAGTGCTATAGCTAACCTGGGAACATATTTAGGACAAAAAGAAAATGCTGCAAACACATAATGCTTGGGTTTCTATTACCTATTTGTTTGTTTAATTAGTTTATTTTATGACCATAGTGACTACATTTAAACCAATATAATGTAAAAAAGGGTATAAGAAGGAATTAATTTTGGTCAGGCAAAATTAATGGAAAACCAGGAAATGTGTTTACATTTACTTGCACAAACAGAAGCCATCATCTCTAAACTTTCCCTTGACAATCTGATATAATCATGTATTCAGCATCTGATACAATCATCTGTTTGGAGAAATGCAGACATTAGTCAGCCTACTCACATTATTTATGCTTAGGGAAAGACATCCTAATGATGTGCTGCTACTAAGACAAAGAAAGAAATCTCTTCATTGTATGATATCACCATATCCAACTTTATCAAAAGCATGTGTTTATCACTATCACAGGGTACACATACTTCATTACTAATACTGTCCTGGGGTAGTGGGGTAGGTAGCCTAGTGGTTAAGGCGGTCACTGGTCACCTATAAGGGTACATTGACTGAAGCCCATTTCCTGCCATGACGGAATATTGTAAAACGTGGTGTAAAACCATGTTTACTCATTCACTCGTACTATTTTGCCCTGCAACAGCACCAATCACAAACACATACAAAGGCATGGCTATAGTTAATCTGAAACAAAAAATCAAAAACATGGGAACATAATTATGGTACAAATCCAAATTGAACAAAATCTACACATAAACTTAATCATTATCACCAAGTTCAATAGCAAAATGCTCTTTGAAATCTTGCATTGAGCTGCTATTGCAAGACATAACAGAACATCGACTACGCAGAAGATGAAACTATACTCTCTTGCAGCATAAGTGGATATTTATTTTTACCACAAGCTCTCCTGGCCTCTTGTATATATAATTCATGTATCTGGATCAGAGGAAGAGGATCTGAGCATTATCAAAACATATCAGGTCATTCATATACCTCAAGTCAAACATCATGGCCAGACACCCTTTGTTTTGATCTTGCTTATCAACAATCTCCGTACATTGCATCCCCAGAAAGTTATGCTATGTCTACTTTCACAACCTGCATCTAGCAAATATCATGTTGTAAGGGCACAGTGGGTGAGCTGTCTAAGGCGCTAGGGTAGTAATCCAGCGAGGCTGAGGTGTCAGGATTGAGCCCACATGTGACCAGGTGTAAAAACCTTGGAGTCAAGTGTGCACACTCTTTCTGTGTTGTCAAAACCCCTAGTGTACAGTACCCAACCCTCTGCACTTTTAAGAACACATGAATCTGTTGGTAAATGATCAGATGATGGCACATGAATACATCCAAACATGAATGTATAGCAACATGCAGGAAACTTGGACAAAGTACTGTGACTATGTGTAACAGTCCACCCAGAAGTGAATGGGTACCTCCACAAGAATGGGAACATCACATGAACTTAATGCGCCTAGCAGCAGCAAGAGTTATATGTTCCCCAGGGAGTTGAGACTGATAATAGAATGCGCAGATGAGGTTGACATCCAGTGGTCAGGGGAAAAACAGAGCCAAGCTGAGTTGGATATTTGCGACATACAAATGTTTAAGTAAGATGATGGTGATGAGTTTAAGCCCGGTCCACAAGTTTAGTGCAGATAAAAAAAAAAGTAAAATCCAATGAGCTCAACTTTCTTCAACAAAAAAGAGTTTATTCTGCACAAACACTGAAGAGAATGGACACACGACAAACAACAATGCCATTACATGTAAAAATATCACACTGTCATAATGCATAACAAAGGTGCCACTCAAAAGAGTGTCATGTCTTTTCCAAAAAGTTTTACACTTTTTAACAAAGGGAAGCAATAAGAATGTTGTCTTGTTTTTCCAAAGTGTTTCTTAAAACACAACTGCCAGTTTTGACAGTGTACAAATTAAGGTCATTTTGATATGACAAATATAGCCATGTTGAATGTCAGCACAATTTGTTTCCTTGCAGTTCCAATAGAAAAGAATGCTTCTAAAAACAGTTATAAAAAGAACAGATGGATGTTTGAATAAATAGCTATATATTCAAGTTCCATATTTGTCTTTCTGTCAGTTTCTGAGAAGGTGGTCGAGCTACACTTTTATCATTATACCTCCATACTAGTGGAACAGATAATGTTTACAAGTTCTTGTACACCTGGTACACTCACTATTTTAAAGTCATTCACCATGAATCCTTTGGAGAATTCTTGTGATCATGAAGAAGGGTTCTGTCACTTTAATTTGAATATTTACTAACGTTGCTTGAGGAAATGATAATATATTTGCTAAGTGGTTTTATTTTCTTATTTGCCATTCGAGGTAAGGAGGACATGCCAATCCTAAAGGGTCAAATAAATAGATATATACAGTGTCAAAACACACTGAAATTTCTGGACCCTTGTCGAAAAATACCTTTCTTCTTTATAAAAGTTGGCAATGGTCAAAGACTAGATACATAAACAATGGATTTGATAAAATAATATTTAGTGATTTCTTCCTTATTGTTTAGTTCCTGTAGGTAAATGTTGTTGTTTTAAGGTTTTAATTTCAGTATATATAAAACCAAAGTGGTAACAAAGCAATGACTATGATGCTGATCATTAATGGAACAAGATTATGTGAGTACTGATGAATAAATGCTTAAAACAGGTTACTTAAAAAATAAAGACAATGTTTTGAATAGTATTTTCCAGACACATAACAATATATAGATTTAAATGACATGTATTTTAGATATGATTTCAGTAAAAGATGAGCTTTACAAACATAATTTATTTACAGGGGAAAATAAATAAAACATACTTGGGGAGAGAAACTAGCCAAGTCATCATATCCCCATTAATGACACAACCAAGCAAAGTGTAGTCCTATATTTTATTGATAACAAAACCAAATAACATGGTTGAGTAAGATTGAAAGTATGTGTTGCAGTCAACAAGTGTATTCATACATACTGCTTCTGCTGTCCTCAGTAATTGGGCAAATGAATCTTTCAATCAGACCATTATATATAAAATCAGTTCTAAATTCTAGTCCACAATGCATCATTTAGGTTTTGTCAATACATCACTTAAACTTTATCAATATACCATTTAGGCTTTATCAATACATCATTGTGTACACATTCAGCAGCAGTTAAATTTGCATGTGAAATGAGAGGTTCATAACATGCTATTACATATGACATGAACAACACTGTATTCATACAAGAAACTTGATGACATCCACCACTGTCAACCATTACGGTTACAATATGTCAAAAAGAAGTATTTGCGTATAAAAACATTGAAAAAACAAATTTAATTGGAACTTTGGATTTGAACATGTCAGGTGATTACTGTCATGTAAAATATATGATCAGATATGTAAACTGAAAAAAAGGCAGAATATATATGCCCCACTTGTAGTTCTGTGTGATTTCATGGCATCAACTTGTCCCAATGCTATGGAGCTTGTACTTATATGTCTGTTTACAGGGCAATGAGGTATACCAATCATGGAGCTTGTTCTCAGAAACCTCAGTCTGTTTACAGGACAATGAGGCATACCAATGTCATGTAGCCTGTACTTGGAAACCTCAGTCTGTTCACAAGGCAATGAGGCATACCAATGTCATGTAGCCTGTACTTGGAAACCTCAGTCTGTTTACAGGGCAATGAGGCATACCAGTGCCATGTAGCCTGTACTTGGAAACCTCAGTCTGTTTACAAGGCAATGAGGCATACCACTAGTCATGGAGCTTGTACTTGGAAACCTGTCTGGTTACAGGGCAATGAGGCATACCACTAGTCATGGAGCTTGTACTTGGAAACCTGTCTGGTTACAGGGCAATGAGGCATACCACTAGTCATGGAGCTTGTACTTGGAAACCTGTCTGGTTACAGGGCATTGAGGCATACCACTAGTCATGGAGCTTGTACTTGGAAACCTGTCTGGTTACAGGGCATTGAGGCATACCACTAGTCATGGAGCTTGTACTTGGAAACCTCAGTCTGTTTACAAGGCAATGAGGCATACCACTAGTCATGGAGCTTGTACTTGGAAACCTGTCTGGTTACAAGGCAATGAGGCATACCACTAGTCATGGAGCTTGTACTTGGAAACCTCAGTCTGGTTACAAGGCAATGAGGCATACCACTAGTCATGGAGCTTGTACTTGGAAACCTCAGTCTGTTTACAAGGCAATGAGGCATACCACTAGTCATGGAGCTTGTACTTGGAAACCTGTCTGGTTACAGGGCAATGAGGCATACCACTAGTCATGGAGCTTGTACTTGGAAACCTGTCTGGTTACAGGGCATTGAGGCATACCACTAGTCATGGAGCTTGTACTTGGAAACCTCAGTCTGTTTACAAGGCAATGAGGCATACCACTAGTCATGGAGCTTGTACTTGGAAACCTGTCTGGTTACAAGGCAATGAGGCATACCACTAGTCATGGAGCTTGTACTTGGAAACCTCAGTCTGTTTACAAGGCAATGAGGCATACCACTAGTCATGGAACTTGTACTTGGAAACCTCAGTCTGTTTACAAGGCAATGAGGCATACCACTAGTCATGGAGCTTGTACTTGGAAACCTGTCTGGTTACAAGGCAATGAGGCATACCACTAGTCATGGAGCTTGTACTTGGAAACCTGTCTGGTTACAGGGCAATGAGGCATACCACTAGTCATGGAGCTTGTACTTGGAAACCTGTCTGGTTACAGGGCAATGAGGTATACCACTAGTCATGTAGCCTGTACTTGGAAACCTGTCTGGTTACAGGGCAATGAGGTATACCACTAGTCATGTAGCCTGTACTTGGAAACCTGTCTGGTTACAGGGCAATGAGGTATAGCATTAGTCATGTAGCCTGTACTTGGAAACCTCAGTCTGTTTACAAGGCAATGAGGCATACCACTAGTCATGGAGCTAGTACTTGGAAACCTGTCTGGTTACAGGGCAATGAGGCATACCACTAGTCATGGAGCTTGTACTTGGAAACCTGTCTGGTTACAGGGCAATGAGGCATACCACTAGTCATGTAGTCAAGCAAACCACAGAAGAAACATGTTACATACAACCAACTTCATTTTCTTCCTTTTCTGCAGCAAATCATGTAAATGTGATGTGAGACCACTAGAATGGCTTCCCTAGCATGTTGTATTTGACTTTGCCTATCATCTGTTAAAAAATACATGAAAGGAATGAAACAAAATCAATTCATCACACCCAATGCATATTTGGGGACAGATTTGGTCCCTACCATGCCATTCTTTCAAATAGACTTATGAGGATTAGATAGTGACAATGTGCAGCCTGACTATGTGTGGTGTTTGTCATAATATCAATCACTGGTTTGCCTTGTGTAGGCCTGGTGTGTGCTTGATATTACATAAAGCTGACATTCACTAGTACCATAGAACTACATAATGTAGTATAACTGGTAGTACTAGTACTTAGCCACATTTGAACTTAATCATATAGGTATATTACTCGAAGCAATCCATTTGGTGGTCTAAAAATATGAAGTAATATGTGTACATTCCAGTTATATAACAACGTTTTGAGCAAAAATGCCACAAGTCTGGTCTGAAGCATGCACACTGTGAATGAAATATCTCACTCCATTGATCACAGTGTGGTCATTTCAAAACCACCATAGACATACAAAAACCAAAGCCAAACGAAAATATCCACAAAAACATAATTACAGATGAACTCAAGCTGGAGACATCATCCCTACAGAACATATCTCCCACTCAATACATCATTGACACATTTCCCAAGCAATTATTCCACCACTTGAAAAACCATAATTGTAGTGCCAATGGCCATAAGGAAACAATAACTATGGACCAATACCGACTTGAATGCTCTCTTGGGATCATCAATTTATAATACCATATTTCCCATATCCACTAAAATGGGGATTCCCTGCCCATAACAGCATGCAATGGTCTAGAAGCAGCATCGCTGATCATTTGTTCTTTAGCAATATTACAAGCAGAATTATGTATTCTAAGAAATCAGTGCCAGACGGTAATACATCTTGATGACTTGTTTCCATTCGACGTGAAAGGCAGATAGTGAATATGAATGGATGTTTGGCACTGACATGATTTGCTCATGATAATAGGGTAAGCATGTAATTCCCTATCAGAGACATTTGCTTTTCACATAATTTGCATAAAAATATATTTCTTTGAAACCCATTTCATCACCTGCATGATAATGGTGTTAGTATCTACCCTGCAACGTCACATTCATTGCAATAGAAAGTATGTATAGATCTTGGTTTTCCTTCTCCCCCTCTCCCCCTAAAAAAAGAAATGTTTTGTTTCAAGCACCCCTTCTGCCATATATTGGTGGTGGGGTAGCCTAGCAGTTCAAGGGTTTGTTCATCTGACCAAAGACCTGGAAAGTTTATTTCTGTATGACATGGTGCCTCTTTGGCATGCATTTCTCTGAAACTAACAAGTATGGCTACAGTACTGACAAACTTGGACAAATAATCGTGTGGAATCACTGCAAGAACTGAAACACACTTCTACCTTTTGGGAATAGAACCAAGGTTCTACACCACAATACTTTAAACATCTTTCTACAAGAATTGAACCAGCTTTCTACAACACAAGAACTGAACCAAGGTTCTTCAACACTACATTTGACCCAACATTCAACAACAGAAGAGGTGAACCTGGGTTCATCACTAGAACTTAACCAACATTCTACAATACATTAATATATGAATTGAACCTGGGTTCTTCAGCACTAGATGTGACCCAACATTCTACAATACATTAATACATGAATTTAACCTGTGTTCTTCAGCACTAGGATTGAGCCAACATTCTACAATACAAGAATTGAACCAAGGTTCTTCAACACTGGATTTGAACCAATATTCTACAATACATGAATATATGAACTGAACAGGGGGTTCTTCAACACTAGATTTGACCCAACATTCTACAATACAAGAATTGAACCAAGGTCTACAGCACTAGAATTGAACCAAGGGTCTAAATGATATTAAGTGAACTATGGCTCCATACAACTGAATCAGATACACCAAGTACTTGTACAAGCTCAGGGATATTGTCAGCATGGAATCAAGATCCTCCAGCATAAGACTATTATAGGTTTAACATGAGTATTGAAGGTGTCCCCAATAGATTAAATCCATGGCATGCTACCAGGAAAGAATCAAAGTTCTCTTCTACCAGAGACAAAAACGCCTTTTAAACCCACATATTTTTATGTCAATAATCAACAAACTGCTCTTCTACTTGTAGACTAGTTTCTATAAACTGATAAAGGATAATGTTGATTCAACGCTTCACTCATCTTCAGTCATTTGACAAAAATTACAATTCTATTGCAAAGCCTTTTATTTCTGTCATTGTTGCCGCTTTTATCCAGCATTTCTCTTACAGGACCACCAGCTGTACATACTTGAGATTGTTTAACGATGTTCCTGACACGATAGCGAGAGCAATGATTGGCTTCTTTGGACTGGGAGTGTTAACATTCAGAAGTGGCAAAACACTCGTGGGAGATCTATTGGTTTTATTAGTTTTATTTATGACTAAACATGTATCTGTGTTTCAGACATTGCATGCATTAATAATTTTGATCACGTTGGACTTACAGAAATTGATGGAGTATGTTTTATTCTGTTCAGTTGATTCCAGATTCTATATTTTTTCATTGGAAACATCAAATGACCTCATTATTTGTGCACTTTTATTGGTATCTCGTCTCTTTATTTATCTCCATATTGAAGAAACGTATTAAGAAACATGTTAACTTTCCAAGCAGAGATGTTATATTAATAACCTATTTTATCATCAAGTAAGGATGCTCATTATGCAGTATTGATGAAGTTGTGTCTAGACCATCCTGGAAGTTTGATGTTCAGGAATTTGTTTCAAAGTACAATCAGGCATATAACACAAATGGGACTGAATAATAAAAGTCTGAATTTAAGATCTGATTCCAATCTGAAAGACAGAATAAGGTCCCAGTGTTAACACAGTGCGGACAGTTTCCAGAAAGGAGTCAGATGTTTTATTGGGAAAGTGATGGGCACATGGTTTATCTCATAATAGAATGTTAAGATGTAACTGCATCATTTTCATAACTATCCCAAATATTTTTGCCAAGTCTGATCACTGCATTCAGATTCAAAAGAAAGAAATCAAAATAAATAATCAATGAGAAGAAGACAAAGTCATCAATATCCCCCGAAATGGCAAAAAAATCTTCCTGAATATATTTACAAGTTATGGTTAGGGCAAATGTTTTGCTGTGTAGATAAAAAATGTGGAAGGAGAGTACTGAAAGGTTTCAAAAGTTCTGTTCCAGAAAGCACTACATCCAATATCTGTCCAAGTCAAACATATTGCCATGGAAATGCCCAAAACATTTCATTCAGAAATCCAAAACTACCAAAAGTCCACATGGCAAAATATCAGACCACTGGGCCACTTGTATGTAAGACCTACAAAAATGACTGATTGTTCCTACTTATATATGTAATATATATTCATCAAAGTTGTCATCTTGGTATATACCACCAGACAAGTTTTGTGCCAAGTTTGGTGAAGAAACAGCGAATGGTTTTAGAGTTCTGCTTCAGAAAAGAGCAATACCACTAATTTCAGTCTAAGTCAAACATGCTGTCATGGAAATGCCAACAATATTTTATTCAGAAATCCAAAACTACCAAAAGGCACCAGTACACCACTAGACCAATCTATATGCCACTTAGTTTGGTGAAGAAACAATGAATGGTTTTATAGGTCTGCTCCAGAAAAGAGAACTACCACCAATTTAAGTCTAGGTCAAACATGTTGCCGTGGAAATGCCCAAATATTTTATTCAGAAATCCAAAACTGCCAGAGGGCACCAGTATACCACTAGACCAATCTATATGCCAAGATTGGTGATGAAATAAAGAACAGTTTTAGAGTTCTGTTCCGGAAAAGACAAATGTGCACAGATGGATGCACCAAGTCCATTTTAATACCAAAATGTGTTGCAAGAGATAAAAATATCTATGAGGAACAAAAATCTGTATTTATTTTCATTTTTGCTATCATCTATTTGCAAACTTTTACTAAAATCAGATGTGATGCAATAGAATAGAATAGAACAGAATAGAATATATTTAACTTCATCTTTTCAACTTCTCTTGTAACAACCTGCACATAATCTTGGTGACAATTTCATAAAATTTTCATGACTGGGCCACCATAAAAATTAATAATATTACAACAAGCATGGGATATCACCGACTTATCTCTCATCACACAGATCATAGAATTGTACTTAGTATTTCTATATGATTTTGCCATCAACATCTTATGGTATATAATTTTATTTCTGAGGAGGATACTTTTTGAGTACAAAGCTGTTCATGCTGACTTTTGTGCAAAGGTGTTCATGCTGACTATTGTGAAAAGGTGTTCATGCTGACTATTGTGAAAAGGGGTTCATGCTGACAATTGTACAAAGCTGTTGATGCTGACTATTGTGGAAAGGTGTTCATGTTGACTATTGTACAAAGCTGTTGATGCTGACTATTGTGGAAAGGGGTTGATGCTGACTATTGTGGAAAGGTGTTGATGCTGACTTTTGTGGAAAGGTGTTCATGCTGACTATTGTGGAAAGGTGTTGATGCTGACTATTGTACAAAGCTGTTGACGCTGACTATTGTGGAAAGGTGTTAATGCTGACTATTGTGGAAAGGTGTTCATGCTGACTATTGTGGAAAGGTGTTGATGCTGAATATTGTGGAAAGGTGTTGACGCTGACTATTGTGGAAAGGTGTTAATGCTGACTATTGTGGAAAGGTGTTCATGCTGACTATTGTGGAAAGGTGTTAATGCTGACTATTGTGGACAGGTGTTCATGCTGACTATTGTGGAAAGGTGTTGATGCTGAATATTGTGGAAAGGTGTTGATGCTAACTATTGTACAAAGTTGTTGACGCTGACTATTGTGGAAAGGTGTTAATGCTGACTATTGTGGAAAGGTGTTCATGCTGACTATTGTGGAAAGGTGTTGATGCTGAATATTGTGGAAAGGTGTTGATGCTGACTATTGTACAAAGCTGTTGACGCTGACTATTGTACAAAGCTGTTGACGCTGACTATTGTGGAAAGGTGTTAATGCTGACTATTGTGGAAAGGTGTTGATGCTGACTATTGTGGAAAGGTGTTGATGCTGAATATTGTGGAAAGGTGTTGATGCTGACTATTGTACAAAGCTGTTCACGCTGACTATTGTGGAAAGGTGTTAATGCTGACTATTGTGGAAAGGTGTTCATGCTGACTATTGTGGAAAGGTGTTGGATGCTGACTATTGTACAAAGCTGATACTTCTGACTATTGTCTTTCAGCATTATCCTTGCTGACTGTGTGGCTCCCCAAACCCACGATGTCAGTTGTGTTTTTCACCTTTGGCATGTCCACGCTGTCTTACATGCTTGCTGACATGACAGAATCACACAATCACTACCGTACCACTGCTCTGTAATAATGCCCTGTGGTACCAACTTGTCACAGCTGACACTGAAAATAGGACGAGTTCCTATCATCCAGGAAATCACTGCCAATGTCTGCATTTTGGGTCAAGTCGTTTGTCCATGTCCCAAGTTCTCAGCAAAAAACGTACATATCTTTTTTCTAACTCAAACCATTTTCCCAAACTATTTTACAAAGTTTAGGAAAGGCCCTGTTGGAAGCATACATGAGTACACTTTAGTATGTAAGTATACATGTGTGTACAGCATTTAGACAGCATAAACATACTAAAATGAAAAGGAATTTTACACTATTTTGGTTTTCTAACATAGGATGACAGAAAGATAAAGTGGAGGGTGACATTTTGTGAGTTTTAGGTATTAATTTGCTTGAAATTTTCTAATGATGAAGTTTACTTTATGTTCTTGTAGAGAAGTGTCACTACTGTGATAGATTTGTGATTCTTGTGTTGATTCAATTTCCCATTCCCAGATATATTGTTTCTGTTCAGCATCACCAAACATACTGGTGAAAGGACTTAAAACCTTTAAAACTTTTAAATATCGCCCCTTCACTTAAATGATTTCAAGCCATATAATCCAATAAAACAGTTTGAAGGTAACTAGCACTAAGTAAAACTAAGAAATATCTAAACCTCAGAGATACTAACACATTCAACTAACCTTATGGAGAAAACACAAACCAATCATCTATACAAATGACCTCAGAAACTCAAGTATTTTCACAAACTGACCACTTTGAGCATGTCATCTCAAATCTACATCCCATAAGCTGCATTCAAGTACAGTTAATGCTGATATGTTGACGAAAACTGGCTTCCAGTGCCCCTAAATATACATACTTACGTGGTGTATCATCAAAACAGGCTCATTTAATGGATGCCCACACTGACTGCAGCCCTGATGGCCCTGAACATACTGTGTCACTACATGAGGACTGGGATTACCTGACTCATACATACACAGTATCTCTCACTTTAATATGTACTAATGGCTTCAACCATTCCTTACATTGGAAGAAAATCCATGTCAATCCACACACAGTTTGCTCCTTGTCTGGGTCAGTTCTTTGAAAACATGATCTTCTGGAAAACAGGTGATAGTGTGCGAGGTAAATTATCAGCATAAAAATATAACATTCTGTAAAACAGGTCAGAGTGTACGAGTGAGTTGTTAAGAAAACATGATCTCCTAAAAACAGGTGACACTGAAAGAGCAAACGATAATACTGAAAATATAATCTTCAGAGTCACTGAGGTATTTAAAATTGTATTAGTGATATTTGAGTTGTATCTAGTTACCCACAGTTAAAGTTTATGTTCAACAGTTCCTTCACTGAAGCAGAAAGCTTGTTGCTTTATTCTTCTTGGAACCTGGCCTTTAACTTGAGTTACTTCAGCCCACAGAGGATGACTGGTCCTTGTGGACAGGATGTTATTGCTCTCATGCCTGTGACAAGAAGGGAGGCTGGGAATAGTTCATGGTATTCAAATGCAGATGTTCAGGAGTCATTAGATGTAGCTTACCCTACCCGTCCTTATAAGGCTGATCTTTCAAATATAGACCCTCAGATCCAGCCTTTGGCAGAGGACATTATTTATACAGGTCAGCTGTTAGCACAAGTGTGATCTTAATAAAGACTGGTTCAAAATGAAGGCTGGCTCTTGATACAGGATGGTTCATAAAAGAGCTTGATTGTTGCGAAAGGCTTTCTTAATAGAGGCTGTTTTTTAATAAAAGACAGTTTTCAAAAGACCATGGTTCTTATTAAAGGACAACTAGCAGTAGATGGCTCTTATTTTATTGATTTTGTTGTTTCTCATTTAATGGTGCAATAGTCAAGCACAGATCAGAAAATCCACTGACAGATATCACGAGGTCCACATTACTGTGTTATGATGACATGAAACTGACCCAGTCTTACCACTCAGTCCATGAGTATTGTTTTACGCGATATGGCTTTACATTCCAGCAATATCACAATGGGGGATATTGGAAATGGGCTTCATACACTGTACCTATGTTGGGAATTAAACCTGGGTCTTTGGCGTGATTAGTGAACGCTTTAACAATAATGCTACTTCATTATCCCCAACCCAGGATGAGTCAGGGTGGGTGGGAACATGTACTCTTTCACAGAATCTCCCCAGGTTTGACACAGGAATACCTCCAACTGAGACTGGATGTAATGTAAACTCATCACTTAATGGCTGTCTGAGAATATGTTATAATGTAAGACATTGTATGACAAAAAGTGACAATGTGTGGAATGCACTGCACAACAACCGTAACTCATCGTACAAGAAGACTCAAATCTGATCTTAACCAGTCACACTGTCATAATCAGCCATAGTTGATTATCCTAATAATCACATGAAGCCATCATTAAATGGTATTGAAATATATCAACTGTCACCACGATGGTGTAATGGTATTATATCAAGATATATGATAGCATGGATCAGAACAATATTTCCCCAAGAACATTAGTTAATCCTACAACATAGAGCCATTAATCTGACATCTGAGGTGATGTTATTGAGCCTGATCAAGTCCTGTTTATCATTATATTAAAGACCACATCCATTGTACAGCGTGAGGAAGGTATCACAATAAATACAATTTCATAACTGCTAAACATTAATCAGAGACTAATTAATGAGCAATCTGTTATTCTTTGCTGTCTGAAACTAATGAGTCATTTGTGTTTGTCTCCAATTACTGTGTAATTCATGACTGTCTCCAGTTAATTGTGCAGATTCAGAATAGAGAATAAACAGTCAGTCCATTCCTCCTTTGTCCTGGATTCATAAATATCGGTACAAAGGATATATTGCAGCAAATGAAGTGCTGAGTCCCCCTTTCAAAGAGTGACCATTGGAATGCTGACTACAGTCAGGGAAGGTAGAGTTTCTCCATATTCACAGGAAGTGATTGAGACATGTGGAGTTAACATCATAAGCACTGTCAAAACTTATAAGGTTTGCTTGACTTCTAAGCTGTTTAAGGAAAGTCTGTCTATTCTGTCAAAAAGTTTGATTTTTCAACTTTGTACACCTCTAACCCATGGGACCTTTGCCAGAAAACATAGTGACCATATATACAGTTACATGTCTATCCTCAGATGTTCTGGACAAACATTAAAAAAATGAAAGCATAAGAAGGTAACAGAGAAAAATAATATGTGCTGGACATCATCACTGATAGCATCTTTATAAAACTTACCCACCTGAACTATGAAACTATGTTTCATGTAAGATCTTCACATAAAGATTATGAGTGAAAAAAACAAACCCAAAACATTCCTCAAGACCACATGACGTCTCTCTCATACTCATCTCTAACATGACACGACTGTTGCTTAAATGTTTTGTTGATGTTTTTATCTATTTTATCAAGGTTACATTGAAGACGTCAGAGAGGCTTCTAATTATGTTTAATCCTCAAACACAATAAATAACAATTGACGAAAAAAATGAATGAAAAGAATTTAGTTCCACAGTTTTTGTTACATGAACTATGACACTCAGTGGCCACCAAATACAATGAAGTAATTATCAATATTTCTTGTAGTGGAAATTGTGGTTCTACAACTGAAACATTTTGCTATGCACAGTTGCATCCCTTACATCAACCAGGATCCTATGTTGGCCTGGATCCAAGATTATAGCTGTTAATTTACATCCTCAGTCACATTTTGTTGTTTTTCATCAAAGTGTAACAATAAGTCATACACCAAATTTATGATTTGCTTATGAAAATAGGCTCATATATCATGATATGACATTAATTTTAATTGTGACATTCAACCAAGGTCACTTACTGGACAATGTTCTGTCAATCTAGCTGTTGGTAAATCTTCATCAACCTCATGATTATGAAGTTTTCACCAACACACAAGAAAATGTATACTGAATATGCACAAGATCTTACTAATACATTGTTTCTGTCCCTTTAACCCAAGGTTCCGATCAATCTCGTCTAATATCACTAATTCTCTGTATTATTATTCAATATAAGATGAGTTCTTCCTTTACCATTCAGAGTCTTAGAATTTTGACAAATGTATTGGATAATGTTAAAGTTCAGACACAACAGAAATTTCTTCTTATTGGTGCACAGAGCATGTAACTTTTCAGACATAATGACCTTGCCTTTATTGCTGAACCGGCATTTATCAGACTTGGCTTCCATTTTTCCATGGTTCCATGAGCAAATCAGTCCTCACTCCTAATAATACAGACACATTTGGACATTATTACAGACTAGATCTGATTCTTCGATTAGCTTAGAGTACCGGTATCTATTGGATTCTCTTCACAGAGTCGAGTAAACAGAGAGAATGTTCATTTGTGGCACAGTCAGCAAAAGATAGGCCTACTCAGGATGAGTTGTTTTAACTGGGTCAACTCGTGGTTGATAGAATGAGCAGTGAATAGTTAAAGTTTGAATTGTTTCCATGGAATTCATGAAAACTATAAATTCCATATATCTGTAACCAGCAAAGTCACAATTTCAAGATCTCTCTCATATATCTGCCAAGATCTGTTGAAAGATATGAAATGGTTTTTGAGTTGTGCTCTGGGAACGATGCCCACCCCTCCATTTTGAGGCTAAGTCTGAAACGTTACCATGGAAACCGAGAAAATAATACATCACAAAAACCTTTAAAAGACAAAAGGCACCACTTTGGGGTCTGCCACACATATCTAGAAAGTTTTACTAACAGATATTAAAAAGTTTTTGAGTTCTGCTCTGGAAATGAAACACACCTCTCACTTTTCAGACTAGGTCCAAAATGTTTCCATGGAAACAGAGAAAATAATAAATCACAAGATCCTGTACATAGCAAAAGACATCACTATAGGTTCTGATTGATATATCTATCAAGTTTGGCAGAAAAACACTGAATGTTTTTTGAGTTATGCTCCGGAAACAAAGCCCATCCCTCCATTTTGAGACTACGTCTGAAACGTTTCCATGAAAACCCAGAAGATAATAAATCACAAAAACCTTTAAAAAACAAAGGCACCAATTTGGGGTCTGCAACAAGAAACGAAACACACCTCTCACTTTTGAGACTAGGTCCGAAACGTTTCCATGGAAACCCAGAAAATAATAAATCACAAGATCCTGTACATAGCAAAAGGCACCACTTCAGTTTTGCAGTTTTGCAGAAAAATTGACCAGTTTTTGAGTTCTGCTCTGGAAATGAAACACACCTCTCACTTTTCAGACTATGTCCGAAACGTTTCCATGGAATCCCAGAAAATAATAAATCGCAAAAACCTGTACATAGCAAAAGGCACCACTTTAGGTTCTGACTGATATATATACCAAGTTTTGCAGAAAAATATTGAACGGTTCTGGTCCGGAAATGAAGCCCACCCCACCATAAGACTAACACCAAAATGTTCCATGGAAACACAAGAAAAAATTTAAATGCCAAAAATCTGTAAATAGCAAAAGACACAACCATAGGCTGAGATTACTATATCTATGAAGTTTGGTCTATCATGTCTAAAAATATTGAACGGTTTCTGAGTTAAGCTCCGGAAACAAAATGATAATGACAGACAAGGTGTTGACTATATCCCCCCGCATTACATGCCAGGGGGATAAAAAATGTATCAACATGTTCAAAATATCTCTATAGTTAGCTTGAATGCCATGACCCTGTTTACCATAGTTTGAATATGGTTGACCCAAGTCTTCCTAGAAAACTGTAATTAACCCAACTGCACCAGTCTGTTGACCTTAGTGCACCTTGATAACCTTAGTGCACCTTGATAACATGAACAAGCCATGGTTTACTATGTTAATGGCTATGGTCCAGTCAAAGAACAGCTATGCTTGCTGATGACAATATGCAATGCACAACTTCAATTACTGACCATTTACAATTTGAAGTTAACACCTATTGGGCTTACTAGCCATAAACAAAGAGCCAGCTAAGCATATCAGCAAATGAACCAGTAGTATAGGTAATGAGAGTTCTGGACCACTTTTCAAAAACCCCCTCTAAAAAGCCTCATTTACTAAATGAGGCTTTGGTGGGACCATTAGCTCTTGCTATTATTACCCCTACTACAAAGCTACGCTATCATGTTTACCGTGACTTGGCAGGCGGTAACACTGTGCCGTACGGTACGATTAATAATTCTTCTCTTACAAATCCCCTACCCGGCCCATCCCTCAAGTAGTACATATCCACTTTATCTATGTTGTAAGTTTTGACTGACCATATAGGATCGGTGGCTCGCTTACGGTTATCGTCCCTATGTTATGTTTATATCAATGAAACAGTTTAATGTGAACCGCCTACGATCTCTTTGGTGTTCATAATAAAGGCTTGCTGGGCTTTTTGTATTCCCTGTGCTATGTACTTTTTTTTCTCGTCCTCGCTGATAGCAGACTTACGAGACTTGGATTGAATATCTTGTTTCATTCCGTTATATTTTTTGAGTTCAGAGAGGATTGAACGAAACTCCTCTTCTGAGATCTTACTATCAGAGAGTGCCGTGGAAATTCGCTCACTCACTGTGTTCAGCTTTGCTTCGGCCAGAACCCTGATCTCGTCGTGTTTCAATGCCTTACGATTAAGTCTGCGTGATACTAACTTAAGCGCCAACCCTACCAACCCTGTCACCCCAGCCGTTATTTCAATACCTAGCACTATAGGTGCAGCCACGATGGTGGTTAACAACCCAACGCCTGCCGCCCCTAGTCCCATGCTGGTTGCCATAAGGGTAGTGTCAGCCCCATCCACGATATTGAAAGCTCTATTGTATTTTTTACATAGTGCTTTCCGCGTGTCACGGTCTTGTTCTAGTTGACGTTTTACATCACATAACTGCCTCAAGCGGAACCCATCTACGGTTTCCAACGTCTTAGCTACTTCCTCTACGACTGGGTACAGACCCATCCTATAATATATATTTTGAAAGATATTTTAATTGGGGTTCAGTTAAAAATCTATCAATGTATTTGAAGCCTATAAGTTCTAGACTATTAGTCAGGGTAATAGGTGAGAGGCTAATAGGATTTATTGGTATAGAATGAACCCCACTGAGGCTTATTAAACGGTTTATAGGACCCGTGGTATCCTGTTGTATAACAATGCGACAATATTCGCCTTTGTGTATGCTAAACCAGCCTATTGCCACCCCGGGTAAAATTTGGTGCCTTATTGGGCGGTCTCCATTGTCTGAATACTCAAAGAAGACTTCTATGATGAGTGTGAAAGGGGGGGTTATTATTTCAGGATTACTAAATGTTAATTTATTTTCGAAGAAAGCTGATAACCCATTTTTGTAAGTTTTTCTTAATCCCCTCTCCGGAATGAAATCCCCGGGCCAGATACCGTTGTTCCTAATCTTAGTGATCCAATTATTTTCGTCTATTGTGATATAAGGTGAGGTGAGTGTTAAGTTGATCAGCCATTTAGGTTTTTTAAAATCTGGTAACGGCACCCGTCTGTACACGTTGTCTTTGAAGTGTAGGATGTATAATTCACCTTCCTCACCAGGCTGATCGAATCCCTCCGTATCTCCTAGGTCGTTAAGTGTAGTGTTGGGATGATGACTGGTCATTATTATACTATTACGATATAATTTCCAACTGGTTTTCTGATAATAATTCAGGGGTTAACTTCATACCCATGAAGTGTATGTTGTCAGGCAGGAAGATATTGATTAATGATATCTTGTTTTCCACGATCACGTTGACCCCCTGCAGACTGGTCTTGGAGTCGACACCCACCCGCACGTAAACGTTGCAAACTTGAAACTGGTGTCGTTTCACCCACCCGAGTTTGATCCCCTTCACGAT
Organism: Haliotis asinina; assembly: GCF_037392515.1. Taxonomy (NCBI): domain Eukaryota; kingdom Metazoa; phylum Mollusca; class Gastropoda; order Lepetellida; family Haliotidae; genus Haliotis; species Haliotis asinina. Next base: position 49,258,594 of record NC_090287.1, read on the forward strand.
CTCGACATCATTCACCGATGGTTCCCCTAGGTAGACTTTGATGAACAGTGTTGAGTTTGCTGGTAGACTCTCTAGTATCTTGACCACGCCTTCGAATTCAGACACCAACTGCAATTTCACGTTTTGTATGGCTAGTTTACTCGATAGCATGTGGGCTGCTATAGTGTTGACTGGGCTGACGACTATGCTACGTCTCTGAGTTGGGACGTAAGCCACGAGCAGGGTTCCATTGTTCACGACTTTGTTTAGGTGGTTGTCTTTGTTATCCGTGAACACGTAAGGGGAGACGAGTCTAATATTGAGAAACCATTTGTTATCGGGTAACAACACCCACTTGTCATCTTCAGTGAAGACGAGCATATATGGTTTGTTTTTGACGACGGTAGTGCTCTCAACATCGTCTAAGTCGAACAGTTTACCTCCGAATGATGGGTATATTCTCCAGTTGTCATCACCGGTGTTGACGAGGGCGTACTTAGTGTTGGCTGTTGCTCCTGTGGTATCTATCATATCACTTAGGGCTCCACCGGAGGAGACTTCAACGCGTTTGTAAATGTTGTTTTTCAGTTGCAAGGCGTACGTTTTACCATCTACTCCGGGAGCGTCGAAACCGCGTGTGTCTCCGAGGTCGGAGATCCCGATATTGACGCATTTTTTCACTCCGGGTCCTTGTGCGCTGGTCATGTTACGTGAAGTGTTAAGCTGAGGTATCCTATATTTACAGGATTATGATTTATATCTAACACCGATATTGTCAGTTCAGGTATGTTGCCCTGGGTTAATCTCTTATACTGCCGTGGTGAAAATGACTCGGTTCTACCGTCGTTGAATTTCTCAGTTTTCACCGGCACTGCTCTCAATATAGTGGAAGGGTGGCCTCCTTGAATGTTATACGTTGTGCTCACCTGATCGAGATGAATGTACAGCTCTCGGTACGGTACTAGGTCGGGTAACTTCGTGCCTGTGACGGTTGTTGTTGGTTTTATCTCGTCAGGAGACATACCGAGTATCCTCGCTAATGGTCGGCCGAGCCTCAAGGAGGTTCTTCCGTTGTTGATTAACACCACTGTGCCGTTTGAGTCGTTCATCTTGAGTTCGGCTCCCAGGGGTTTGAAGACCTCGTCGTTTAGCGAGCACACGCTGTAGTAACCGTCAGTTATCTGACTGCGAGTTCCACTGACGAACAGCTTATTGTTGCTGATATTAATGTTAGTCCATTGCGGTAGGTAGGTGATATCGCAGAGTGCGACTTCGAGTTGACCTGACGTGTTATCGATCGCGTGCGTCAGCTGAACGGCCTCACCGCTCGTTATTCCTGGAAGTGTTATGTACATATTACATATATATTTATTTATATAATAGTTTTAAAATGTATTCCCCTGGTGTGTTTTACCCTAAACTGGATGTAGATTTCTCCCCCATGAAGATCGTGGTTGCTCCTGAGTTGTATTTCAATGCCCAGCTTTTAGATGTGTTCGATAAGTATAAGCTTATGGTGACTAACATTGAGGCAGTCCACGCGTGGTTCAACAACCCTATGCAGTTCTGGCAGAACCAATTCAACTTTGCCGTGTGGTGCGCTACAACGGGGTGTGGTGTGGCATTGGCCGACTCTCGGCGTGGACCGCTGAGTCAGTCTGTGTTCAAGTTCCACGTGTACTACCAGGTCAGACGTATCCTTAAAGAGATCAGTGCCCCCCTCCCACAGGACAAAGCGTGGGACGCAACAAACAACCCATACGATAGACGGGCCTACGAACGTATTTGTAATGAATTCGAAATAAACCCGAAGACGGATTGGCGTTTGCCGGGGCCGAACCACGGGTTGGGTATTCCTTCTGATGGCGTGCGATCAGTGAAAGAACTCAGTGATCTTATACTGAAACAAGGTAAACTACGCCCGGACTTTGCTTTGTCGAGTAATGAATGGAGGGATGATCGTATGAACTTTAAAGGTGGGGTTGCTTTCACAGTCCAGAAAGTGGAGCAGTCAACCGCAGACGGGTGGAAAATGTTCATGCTGGACACATCGAAAGGATTCACTCGTGCTGGTACAATACGCTTGAACGACTCGATTCGAACGTACGTGTGGTCGCTGTTGGGTGCGCAGTCGCAAACGCGTTCCAACATCATCGGTAAGGGAACTGCTTACGACGCTCAGAAACAGTTCGTTGCCAACGTTGAGGATGCTATTAATTCTCCAGTTGATCTCCCGCGGGCCATCGAACGCTACCAAAACGTGTTAGAATACGCCAGATCGAAAGTCAACTACGTGTTCGGCGTGGGGCTGTACATGTCTCCGAGTGATATGCAACTGAGAATAAAAAAAGTGGTGGGTTATAACAACAAAATAGTCATAGCCACGGCGGACCAAAAGTTGGGTATCAACCCCGATATTAACCCCCCACATATCCCACACACCCAACCACGTGAAAAGGGTATAGTGGCGCCACCACCGGAGCCTAAAGTTCATGTGGAGGTACCCCCGGGGGGTGTGGGGGTTTCCGCCACCTATCAGCAGCATATTGATAATAAAACAGCCTTAGTGGTTGGTGGGGTAACTTTGGGACTTATTTGGTTAAAGATTTCTTAGCCGCTACGTACACCAGACCCACCACGGCGACGATGGCTGCCCACAGGTTTTGACTGAGCCACATGGCAGTTTTAGACAGAGCGCTCAACAACCACGAGACGATGCTACCCAGGATGCCGGGAAGGGCTTCGGCGGCTTTACCAGCTAGTTTAGCTAGGCCTTCCCCGAGTTTTTTAATCCAGTCTTTAACACCACCACCGCCACTTGGAGTTCCGCCGCCTCCTGTAGACCCAACAGGGGCACCCCCCACCAGTGACACCACCAAGGTTGATATGATGAAACCCAATGCAGTCAGAATGCTGGCGATGGTGATCCCTTGCTCCCGGAATAATATCCGAATCCTGTTGGCTAAAGTTGTATCTTCGTTCAGTATTCTATCGATTGTTTCCCGAATACGACTGATCTGGGATCGAAGATGTTCACGATTCGAGGAAGCGGCTTCCAATCGTGTACGTCTCTCGTCTTCTAAATCGCGTATTCGTTCATTGATACGACGCTTCATATCATCGTCGTCAGTTTCGGTGAGTTTGGTTTTTTCCCTAGCGATGTGCTCGTCGATTTCGTTCAGTTTCCCCATGTTGTTCACGAGTTCTCCACGCACACGTTTCACGGCTTCGTCTAAGCCGTACAGTTCCCTTACCGGAAAGTTAAACCCCGGTAACGGTTTGTCCCAGTAGGTGCTCAACAGTTTTTCTATGCTGTCCGAGGCTTCTGTAGCACGCTCTGGTGTCATTTCATCTCTAGTGGTGAGGTGGGATCTGGTAGCTTGCAGATCTTCTTTAACGGCCTTAGGTATTGCACCACCGTAATCAGGCATGTTTAGATGTTCACGGATAAATTCAGCACCACCATTGCGGCTGGCTAGAGTTGACAAGGCCAGTGGTTTTTTATTGATCTTGTTAAAGAGGTCAACCCCTGGGGCAGACTTAAGACGTAGAACACCCTTTGTATCAACAAAAAAATTCTTATGGTATATACCCTGTGGTTCAACGTAGTTTTTATCTCTTCTTAAACTTTCATAATAATCATTTACCGTTGTTTCCAAGAGTTCTTGGCTCAATGGTGAACTAGTAAATGAGGTCTCCTGCTCATCAGATGCCTGGGCACTAGCGCCCCGCATATCATCCATAGGTATGTCTTCATCCATTAGTATTTAAATATATTTTATTTATATATAACAATGTACGGTAGAAAATTAGATCCTTTCAGAAGATTGAGAGAGCCATTAGGTGCCAGAGCCGTGCGACAGTCGGTGACCATCACCAATAATCCCAGCAAGATAGACCAGAATCAAACTCTGCTGGTTAGATTTCCAAACCTTGGTGAGAATGACCTCATTGTACCAGGCACTGTTCGACTGGCGTTCAATATCACGTTGACCTCCGACAACGACAAACGCGAGCTAGTGCGGAACGTGGGTCGAGCTATCATCAAGAAAACGACCGTCAAGATCAGCGGTAACGAGGTACTGAGCATCGACGACAGCGACGTGTTTCACTGCTACAAGGATCTCTGGAAAAGCGAGAGAGAACGAGTCAATGATGTGTACCAGGGTATCAGCAAATCAACCCGGGCGCGCATAGGATACGTCTTCACGACAGACCAGCAAGACAAGCTATCGGACGGTGAAAAGGCCATCGCTCTAGCATACGGGAATCGATTCTGCGTGCCGCTCGACTTCGAGTTGCTCACGGGACACGCGCCGTTTTACCAGGCCGCGCTGGGTGATAGGCTCGAATACGAGCTCACGTTTAACGACTATAGCAAAGTAGTGCGTACGCCGAACGGTGATGAGGCCAGTTATGCCATAGACAACATCTCTCTGGAGTTCGACATGGTCACTAGCCCGGAGCTGGCCAGGCAGGTTCGAAGTCAGTACTCTGGGAAGATGGCTATCCTATACGATCGCGTACTGAGACATAGATCAGTCGTGCGAGATAAGAGCGACACTGTGTGGAATATCAACCTTAACGTGCCGGCGCGATCGATGAAAGGTATCCTGGTCGTCCCCGTGGAGGATTACGATCCATTCCGGAGGGACAGCGAGAAGTTTTTCAACCCCGAGATTGAAAAGGTGGAAGTTACCATCGAGGGCGTGCCCAACCAGCTGTTCAGTCATGGTATGAGACCACACCAGCAGTGGGATGAGATAAAAAAGCTACCAGTGGGGGATTACATAACAAAGGACCTGGACCTCGGCTCCGTGCAGATCGGTGAATACCTGACCACCAAGTACGCCCTATGGTTGGACATGCGATCCACGGATGATGATAAACTGCACGGTAGCGGGCGCCGTATAGATAACGGCAGCGAAGGGATAACCATCCAGATTACTAAGAAGGCTCAAACCGCTGGTAAGTTGAAATTATATCTGTACGTTATTATGGACGCGCAACTTAATATAGACAATGGGAGATTCGTGCAAGCCATCTACTAGTGGGGGGTACCCCCCCATACCCCCCAATAAACTACCAACCTCTGGGGGGTGTGGGGGTCTCCCCCTCCCCACTGACCCACACTGCGCTATCATATGCGGGCAGACTGGCTGTGGTAAGACCGTTTTCGTGTTGGATATGTTGGAGGGTTACTACAAGGATGTGTTCGATAACATCGTTATCATATGCCCTACTCTGAGCATGAATAAAACGTACGCGCGACCTTGGGTAATGACGGACCCTGACGTACACAAAATCGACCCTGGAACACGCCTGCAGGACTGGTTGAAAGCTCTTCACGAGAAATTTAAAGGGGAACCGACGCTGTTTATACTGGACGACTGCAGCGCTAATCGCGAGATAACAAAAAAGAGAGACATGCTATCGTACCTGGCCTTCTCCGGCCGGCATGCAAATCACAGCGTCTGGGTGCTAACGCAGAAGTTCAACTCTGTGTTGAAAGACCTCAGGGAGCAGACGCGATGGGTGGCCTTATTTCACTGCAAGGACAGGGATTCGTTTGAGGAGTGTTTGAGAGAGAACGATGTGATGAGTAAATTAGAACGGGAACGGGTGAAGAAACAGCTCGCTGAAACTAAACACGCTAAGCTCGTTCTAAAAACCGACCAACCAGTAGCATATAGAGTATACTAAAGCTAAGCAAAGCTAAGCAAAGCTAAGCAAAGCTAAGCAAATGCTAAGCATAGCTATGATATTTGAAGTATTTGTCGTGTGCAACTTAACCTTCATTTCTCTGTGTTTTGTTTGTATCGGGTATTATATAGTTAAAACTAAATCTTACTTGTTATATTATAAGATGGAGTGTGAGGAATTGCTCGAACAATTGTCGTTGGAGGGTTCCCCCAGTGGGGATTCCCCCAAGCGAGAGAAACTGGTGGCGTTGGCTGTTGGCGGCAAAGCCAAACATTACTTTGGAGACTACACCCCGGATAAAATTCACAAAATGTCAGCCGAAGAAATCGATAAGCTGTACGCTAGATACGAGTCCCGGCTCGGAGCAGAAATGACAAAGACAATAGGATCGGCTATGACCCAGATATACACCGGTATTGTATCACACTTCCTTCCCATTCCACCAGAGCGCCGACTTTACCTGTGGGAGGACCTAGATAAAGACCCTTTTATCGAACACGCCGTGAGCTCTATCAGCTGCGGGCTGTACCACAAATATGGTATGTTGTTGGCTCCAGTGACGGCGGCGATTATCACGGCAAAACATTGTCAATTTGAGAGAAAGAATAATAATAATAGTATAGATGGATGCTGCACAGGAAACAGTGAGTCCCGAGGTGACGGTGGAGGTACCCCCTTCACAGGAACCAGTGACGGTGGAGACCCCAGTGGTGGTACCCCCAACAGTAACCAGACAGAAGAATCCTAAGAGAGTAGCTGCCGGTAAAAAACGGTGGTGTAACCAACATAAAGTGACTAACCCAACCCGACTGTTGTTGGCTGTAGGCGTAACTGCTGCCGTGGTTATAACATGGTTATACACCTCCCACAGTGAGCCACAACCCAACAGTGAGGTAACCCCCAACAGTGGGGGTATGGGGGTATCCCCCATGGTAGACCCGCATATCATGTTATAATTTAAAATATTTTATATCATATACATAATGTCTGAGGGGAAAACGTTCGTCAACGACGCATACCACGCCACAGTGGTAGCCAGTCTAGCAGTAGGGTACGCTCGGTTGACTAAAATGGTGCTTAAACAACCAACTATCAAGCTAGATTTCAACCTGCAGGATATGGGTATGCTCATAATGAACCTTGGTATGGCGATGGCCACAAAAGACATCCTAGTAAAACAAGGAATAATACCTGATAATATAATGAAATAAATATAGGGATGGCCACAATAGCTATGATGGTCGGTGGGGCGTTAGTGAATGCCCTGGCATTTTCCGGGAGTAATTTCCTCTTCTCGAAACTACGAGATGATCACGCGGCTGAAATACAGGAAGAAAGGAAGCGGCACGATCTCGCTACTGAGAAATTACAAAGAGCACAGGCCGAGTACGCTAAAAAACGCCTCCAGAGGCTCGATTTCATTAACGAACAACTCCAGCGTGAAAACCATGCCGTTCAAACATTCAACGATGTCGATGAAGCAATGAAAGAATACTATCTACTAACTGGTAAACAATTGGAACCGCTCAATAAACCCACACTCGCTCAGTACTACACACCATCCAAGGGACAAATGAATCGTGAACTGGGCTTCATAGTGTTGGGTATAGCAGCTACTGCGTTGGTTGCAAAGCAATTAAACTAAAATACCTATATAAGTAAACATGAGACCCGCTCCATACCGATGTGAATATATACTTATGGGGAAGACCGAGGCCTGTGGTAGGAAATGCAGGAATCAGGGGTTCTGTTGTTTCCATATGGGAAGTCCTAACTACACGTGTTCTGTGTGTGGTATCGGGGTTAAAGGGCACTACTGTCTATGTAAAGCTCACGGAGCGAACGTAGTCAGACATCAACTCATATACGAGAATAAAAAAGGCTACATAAAAGAACGTAGGCGACTGCTTAAGATAGCCACTTAAGAGTTACTGTGAACCAATTAAAGATTATACACACCTACGTATAGCTATGTCTGTGGAAAACATATTCAAATATGAACTGGCTTTATGGGGAAGCTTCAGATTTAAGATAATAGTGGACGTGGTATGGATTAAAGAGGGTGTTAAGTATACTCACCCCTTCGAATGGGAGCGGGATATCGCGTCTCAATACCATATAGAACGTTTTTCGAGTATAAGTGAATACAAGGAATACTATACCCAAGGCGAGTACTGGATTGAAACAGCCACACTATATATTTTACCAGGTACGTGGGACGATTTGACAGAATGTCTAGAATTGTACCCGGCCACCAGAAAATATTTTTTAAGAGTTACTGCCGACCAATTAGACATTGATTCTCTTAGGTGTAAACACTATGGCTACTGTGCGCGAGCTCAAGAGGGTCGCAAAACAGAGAGGTGTTATCGGGTATTCTAGAATGCGGAAGTCAGCATTGTTGAGATTACTAGGTTTAGAAGCCCCTCCTACGGTAAAACAATTAAAAGCTCAAGCGAAACAGCTTGGACACACGGGTTATTCAAACCTGGGGAGAGCCGGGTTAACCGCATTGTTATCACATACCCCCGTAGCACATCCCACTGTAAAACAACTGAAAGCCGAGGCACACGATTTGGGTTTAGGCGGGTATTCCCGTATGAGAAAACCACAGCTTGTAGAATTATTACGACAGAATAGAGCTATTGACCTACAGTTCGTGCGCACTAAGCACGCTGTAGGTAACTATTTAGGAAGTTGGCGCATGCACGTTGATAGAAATATAGACATTACAGATATTAAGCCTCTGATAGCTGATAAGGTCAACCAGGAACTAAATAATCTAGGAAGTATCAAGTTTCAGATCACGGTGAAAATGTCGCTCGATAAGGAGGGCACCACAGGGGTCACTGAGTATTTGCAACCTTACTTCCGAGGCAAACAAGAGGTCGCCACACATACAGAGACTATTGACGCATCAATCGATAATAGTTTTCAGCAGATACGAGAATACCTAGAACGCTACACACACATGGGGTCCGGGTGGGCTGTAGATAAAATCGATAACGTCTATCTAGACATAGCTAAATACGTGCCGTTCAGAGGTGGGTCATACCTAGCCTTACCCCCCTACTATAGGAATAAACATGCCATAGTAAATGTTAAGAATAGAGGAAACGATTGCCTGAGGATATCTATCAGGTCAGCCTTATTTCCAGCTGCCACTCATTCAGATAGGCTTTCTAGCTATCCCCAAGATGATGGGCTTAATTGGGATGGTATAGATGAACCCACCCCCATATCCCAGATCACTAAAGTAGAAAAACAGAATAATCTGGCTATAAATGTCTTTGGGCACGAAGGTAATACAATAATAGTACACAGGGTCAGCACGGTGAAGGATTGCCAAGTTATCAATATATTCATGATCCAGCGAGGTGACAAGTTTCACTACACATGGATAAAACATCTCAGCCGGTTGTTGCACGACCAGTCGAAACACAATGGGGAAAAACATTTTTGTGTACGATGTCTACACGGTTTCAGTCGAGCTGATTTATTAGAATCCCACCGGGATGATTGCCAAGGTGTGGGGCAGACGGCCATACGAGTCGACATGCCTAAGGAAGGTGAAAATATCCTAAAATTCAGTAACCACAAGAACCAAATGCCTGTACCTTATATTATATACGCCGACTTCGAAGCCTTAGTTGTGGGTGGGGATTCCCCCACACCCCCTAGTGGGGGTAGCTTCACCCACAAGACACAAGAGCATAAAGCCTGTTCGTTTGGATACATTGTCGTCCGTTGTGACGGGGAAACGAAAGCTCCGGTAGTGTATAGGGGCCCTGACGCGGCTGAAAGGTTTCTAAAGTGTTTGCAGGAGGAAGAAAAAATTATTAGGAATATATTGTATAGAATCGCTCCCATGCGTATGACCCGAGCCGACAGGCTAGCTCACGCTAGTAGCACTAAGTGTCACGTGTGTGACTCACCGCTTAACGGTGATTCGGTGAGAGATCACTGTCACATAACTGGTAAGTATAGAGGCGCCGCTCACAACGCGTGCAACCTCAAGCTTAAAATCAACCCTAAGACAATAAACATCCCCGTTGTCTTTCACAACTTGAGAGGGTACGACTCACACTTGATCATGCAGGCCATCGCGAAAATCGATGGTAATATAACGTGCATCCCCAACAACATGGAGAGATACATCTCCTTCAGCTTAAACGGACTTAGGTTCATTGACTCGTTTCAGTTCCTCCTGTCGTCACTCGACAGTCTGGTCAAGGCCAACAATACCTTCCCTATCACCGATCGATACACAGACGCCGAGACTAGACCCCTGCTTATGAGGAAGGGTGTGTACCCATATGAGTACATGGATAGTTGGGTCAAGTTCACCGAGACCAGACTACCTCCTATCGACTGCTTTTATAGCAAGCTGAATGAGGCGTCCGTCTCACGAGACGATTACTCGCACGCGAGTAACGTATGGAATAAACTGGGTTGTAAGAACCTGGGTGATTATCACGACCTGTACTTGAGGACAGATGTACTGCTGTTAGCCGACGTGTTTGAAACGTTCAGGCGGACCTGTTTAAAGCAGTATAAACTCGACCCCGCATGGTATTACACCAGCCCAGGTCTGTCGTGGGACGCCTTGCTTAAAAAGACCGGAGTTAATTTAGAATTGCTCACAGATTACGACATGCACCTATTCATTGAGAAAGGCTTGCGAGGTGGGATTTCCATGGCATCCAAACGATACGCTAAAGCAAATAATCAATACGTGAAAGGTTACGATCCTAACAAACCAACCAATCACATTCTCTACCTCGACGCAAATAACCTGTACGGCTGGGCCATGAGCCAGTATCTACCTACAGGGGGATTCGAATGGGTACCCCACGTTGATGTTATGAGCATTGCACCAGATTCGAACAAAGGTTATATCCTCGAGGTTGACTTAGAGTATCCCAAGGCATTACACGCATCGCACAACAGCTATCCCCTTGCACCCGAACGTATGAGGGTTAACCCAGACTGGATGTCTGAGTACCAACATAACTTGTCAGGTGGTCGTGTGACAGACGTTGAAAAACTCGTGCCTAACTTAATGAATAAGACCAAGTACATCGTTCACTATCGCAACCTACAGCTGTACCTGTCGTTGGGTATGAGGCTGGCCAAAATACACAGGGTTCTCATGTTCGACCAGAGCCCATGGATGGAGCCCTACATCAGAATGAACACAGACCTACGAAAAAAAGCCACCAGTGATTTCGAGAAAAATCTCTACAAGCTCATGAACAACTCGGTGTTTGGTAAGACTATGGAGAACCTGAGGAAACGCGTGACCGTGAAGCTGGTTAGATCTAGTGAGGAAGACAAGCTCAGGAAATTGATAGCCAGTCCGGCATTCAACCGTAGCAAGATATTCACAGACGACCTGGCTGCCCTACACATGAAGAAAAGCCACATAAAATTCAACCGGCCTGTTTACGTGGGGATGAGCATCCTCGATTTATCCAAACACCTGATGTACGACTTTTACTACAACGAGCTCAAGAAACAGTACGGCGACAGGTGCGAAGTGCTGTACACTGACACGGATTCCCTGCTGATGGAGATTCGAACCGAGGACGTGTACGAGGACATGAAAAAACACCTTGATTTATACGACACCAGCGACTACCCTAAGACCCATGCCATGCACAGTACGGTAAATAAAAAGGTCCTAGGTAAGATGAAGGACGAGTGTGCTGGCACGCCCATAGCCGAGTACATAGGTTTGAGACCTAAGATGTACTCCATACTGAAAGCCGACAATAGTGAGATCCGGAAGGCTAAGGGGGTTAAGAAGTATGTGGTGAAACAACACATCAAACACGCCAGATTCAAGGAAGCCCTGTTCAAGACCCGTACCTTTAGACATAAAATGAACACACTTAGAAGTGATGGGCATAAGATATACGGACTGACTATAAACAAGACGTCCCTGTCGCCTATGGACACGAAACGTTGGATAGCTATTGATGGAATAAACACATACGCGTATGGACATGAAAAAATTTGAGGCTATTTACTACAGCCCGCGTGGGTACTGGAAAGGAGCTAGCGCAGTAGATAAGCTAGCTAAACTAGCGCGAGTACCCCCGGAGGAAGCCAAAGCGTGGCTTGAAAAACAAGCCCTGTGGCAGATCTATTTACCGGCACCACGCTACGTGCCTAGAAGGAGGTTCGGTATTAACATACCTAATAGCATTCACCAGGCAGACCTACTGTTCCTACCCCACGATAAGAGGTACAAGTATGCCTTAACCGTAGTGGATGTAGCCAGTCGTTACAAGGAAGCCGAACCCTTGACCACGAAAGATTCGGCCCAGGTAGCCAGAGGATTCGAACGTATATACAAACGCAGTCCGCTGACGTGGCCAACAGAGCTGCAAGTTGACCCCGGACGGGAGTTCATGGGTGCTGTGTCACAACTGCTAGCCAAACACGATACAAAGGTCAGGCGTGGCACGGTTGGAGCCCATCGCAGCCAAGCTATAGTTGAGAGATTTAATAGGACTTTGGCTGAGCGATTGTTCGGCCATCAGTATGCTAGGGAGATGACCACCCCTGGAAAACGATCGACCGAATGGGTCACGAGGTTACCAGAGGTGGTGTCGGCAATCAACCATGAAGTCACCCGTCTCACCGGTAAGAAACCGGCAGACGCTATCAAACTAAAATCAATAGTTGCAGAGTCGGCCGCTCCATTGCGTGGGAAGGAGAAACAGATACCAGATAGGGCCCTAGTGAGGTATCTGTACCAGCCTGGGGAACACGAGGGTGATAGCCGTAAGCGAGCCACCGATCCTATATGGTCGGTCAAAACTTACAACATAGATAAAGTGGATATGAAAGCCGACGAACCTAACTTATACTACTTGAGGGGTGGGCCGGGTAGGGGGTTTGTAAGAGAAGAATTATTGATCGTGCCGTACGGCACAGTGTTACCGCCTGCCAAGTCACGGTAAACGTGATGGCGTGGCTTTGTAGTAGGGGTAATAGTAGCAAGAGCTAATGGGCCCACCAAAGCCTCATTTAGTAAATGAGGCTTTTTAGAGGGGGTTTTTTGAAAGTGGTCCAGAACTCTCATTACCTATACTACTGAACCAGTGGCCAATGAGAAAGCCCTCTTACACTTGACTGCACACCCAGCGGGAGCGACTGGGTTCGGTATCAGGTAGGTAAACTCAAGTACAAAGTATTGCTCTTTTGATTTGCGACTGTACGCTTATAAGTCTGTTTGTTTGGTTTTTTTCACAATCACCAATGCATTTTATATACCATGAACAAGTGATAACTGTGTTTTAATTATGTTTGATTTTTTGGTTGCATGTGACCTTTAAAAAGATTCTCGAAAGATTTATTTTGACATTACATGAGCACTGTTCCTATATCATTATGTATGTTTTTCATACCATATATGTCGGAATATGATCTATGTCTCAAGGGAAACAAAGATATGCTCTAAATGTTCAATCTCAGCTCTATCCTTCACACACAGAGACAACAAAGTCAGTATACATAAAGATTTTAAACAAACAATTTTAAATGAAGGAATGTTTTGTACGAGCCTTTTTGAAGAATGATTTGAGCTGTTTTTCTTTAAAAATAATTATAAGGAGAATATGTTTCATGAAGTAAAAGGGATTAATTCCAAACACATTATGAAATTTAGAAAGAAATATTTTGTTTTATCGTTACATTTAAAGCATCCCTATTGCGTCATTAATGTTTTCATCAAAGTACCATGGAAATTTATAAAAAGCAATTTTGAAACATGAAATGTCAAACTACAATAAGGTGATGTGATATAGTATTTTCAAATTATCTATGGGTTTCTCATACCTTTTTTAGTCAGTAAGTTGGCAAAACCTTTAATTTAATACAAATCGATTCTGTAAACATGGCACCATAGTTTAAGCACATTACAACAGATCCCTGTCTGTTTGTCACAAAACCGTTACAACTGTATTTCATGAACAGAAAACAAACCTTTATTGACCTATGAAATTACAGTAACAAATCATATGTAAAATATCCTCAGAACCAATTGTTAACTTTCATGATCTAACACTATATGCAAATTTCATCACAGAAAACAAACAGAATATAAATTTACTACTTTAATTAAATCTTGATAAAAACATAAAAACAATACATCATTCCAAGCAATGCAAATTAAAATCAATGACTAAAAACCTATTTTGTGTGGTGTAGCAAACAACAAGATATTTTTCACCAACTTCCCTCAGAGAAACCAAACATGTGGCTGCTTGTCGTCTATGCGTAGGCCGATATTTTGTCATTGAATTTTGGCTATCTGGGACTACTGGCCTGAGGGCCAGCCTGATCAGGACAATTTTAGAGTGAAGAACGTGTATAGAGCTAATCCCACCACATTTCTAATGAATGAATGTTCAGCAAGGAATATTCCTGGCTATTCTAAGAGTGTGGGCCGAACAGACTGGTTTCCAGACAAGTAACTTCCCCATTAGATTTGTTAATGCAATGTACCAGAAAGTGTTATCATTACTGGACATAATAAATGAATAGAGAAGATACTGATGACCAAATGGCTGTATTGATGCACATTTTAAGTACTTTACATAACATATTTTTTCCCTGTTTACCTGAAGGCATTGAAAAGAAAGAAAAAATCAGCCATCAATATTGAACAGAATATTTAGGTTTTAAGGAAACATCTTGGAAATCTGTAGCATCTATCAATTTGAAAAATCACAGATTTTGACAAAATCCATTAATCAAATTTAACAAAGATTCTTTTGAGAAAAGATTCAGAGGAGCTCTTTTGCATCATTAGGGTGCCTATAAAGTTCATGGTTTCTATGCTTCAGGTTATTTCTATTGATCATGGCATTGTCGCAGAACACCCAAATAGTAGCAAGTGAACAAGTGACATTTTCTAAAACAGTTTGCAAAATGAGAGCAAAATCACATTGTCTTCATGCTGTGACTAATCACGCGAGCAGGCACCTGACAATGGTCTGCAGTTTAATGATGCTCCCGCTACAGAGACTGTGCATAGATTTTAAACACAAGGCAAGGAACTCTCTGATTTTGAGAATGGGAGCAATTTCCATTCAACCATTTGTGGCATGTTTGAAAGTCACCGACGAATCTATAGACATGTGTTACCTTGTTGTAGAGACATTAAACATGTACTATATCTATCCCAATATCTATCTATCAACCTCTGCTAATTTCATACTCACTATTTCCCATTCATCATGCATCCATTAATATATCTTTGTTTCACACTAGCCAGGGTGGCAGGGTAGCTTTGTGGTTATGGCAGTTGATCATCACACTTCTGCCACAGTTCAAGCTCATGGGTACTAGAATATTTCTGGTGTCCCCTTCTGCTGACATAAACCCAACTCGCACAAAACTATAAAGATGGATGGTTTCTACTTTGATGATGATGGTGTGAGAATGTTTCAACATATACTGCCCGCATGTATGACTTACTGTTTCTTCGAGTTTCATTGTTAACATATCGATCATGACACATTTGATCCAGATCAAGCAAGACTGATATTGTGATTTACCTTCACACAGAAAAACATGCACTCTCAAATTTCTAATACAGTTTAAAATGAGTGATGATAATTAAGAAGGTGTGAATACTGCAGTAAAAAGCAACTGTAAAATAATTACAGTTGAATGCAGGTCTACAACTAAGTGCGTCTAGACAAACCAGTCATGTCCCAAGAACCTATACTGACTTGTTCCTGTGTTGTGTGACCTGGATCTAACATTTCTCATCCCTTTCAAATTATTTATTGGGATTCTTGTACTCCCAGAAAACAAAGCAGACAGAAGCCTGCTGGATGAGCCAGTACCTGTCTTCTCTGGACACAATTACATCAAGGACTCTCGTTCCAAACAACACTGGTAGTGGCAAAATATTTACTGGCACGAGAAACAGTATTGAAGAGCCTGCTGAGAGCTGCAGTGTCTCAGCTTCTGGAGGCTTGTTGATAGATGAGACAACTTTCAACAGCAAGGCACCTTCTAAATGATCTACACTGCTAATGGAGACAATAATTCATAATATAAACTTCACTGGTTAGATGTTCTGCATTTCTTTATCACGCACAGGAGACAGTTCTGTTCCAAACTTCATCTAGGAATAATAACCTTGAACATGAAAACATTTTGATATTTGGCCTCCATTGAAAAGTGCTGGTTGTGAGGCCTATGGGAGACTTAATGGCCTAAATGCACTAAATGGGCTAAATATGCAATTAGTCTTCATGTAATGCATGAAGGATGCTCCACAGTATATTGGTGTTCTAGTCCATATTTCAAAGGTAGATTCTTAGACACAGCACAAGGTTAGAGTGAGTGAGTGACTTTATTTATATACAGCTTTTAGCAATAAAATAGAATATAATGGCTGGGGACACCAGAAATATTCTTCACACATTGTGCAAATATCAGAAATCAAACCCGGGTCATCAGTGTGATGAATAAATGCATAAGCCACTTGGCTACCCCAATGCCATATACACAGTGAGAGCTTGCCTCAGTGGGGTGCCATTGAGCAGTAAGTAACATTAATGTTGACAATGGGGAACATGTAATTTTGTAACATTTGAAATATTTCAAATTACATTTATAATTATTAAGTAAAGACATTAATGCCTTTGTGTTTAATGTCAGTATGCAGGAAACTTAGAATAAATTAGCACATAAAACAAACCATATGTCTGGGTTACTTCCTGTTGAGTTTAGTCAAAGAGGATACGATGAATTAAAGTTACATCAAAACTAAAATTAATGGTCCCTTTGAGTTTGTTTAAGTCACTGCTTACCATGTTGATGAATCAACTATATTTGTGATCATTGCCAGAGTTACTAGTGTTACTGAATGACAGACTGCACAGCAATACAACATGTACCCATAGCCAACATAATCTGCAAATAAAACATGTATACCAGTGTTTGACAAGCCTCAGAACCAGAGCCTGAACTATCTTGTACTCTGCTGCATTAATAGTGGTTATCTGTCTCCCAATAAACAGTCAACTGTTCCCCCACACAGCAGACATTGTTGTGATGAGTCTGACCAGTAAACAGACATTGTCATCTGTTCGCAAAACAGAATACACTGTTGTCATCTGTCCCCCATTCAGGAGAAACTGTTGTCAACAATCCCCCACTCAGCAGAAACTGTTGTCAAAAATCCCCCACTCAGCAGAAACTGTTGTTATCGGTCTCCCAATAAACAGTCAACTGTTCCCCCACAAAGCTCACAGTGTTGTCATATGTCTCCCCTCACCCCACTTAGCAGACACTAAGAATGAAGATTTTTATGGATATCAACTTCTTTATGAGAGAACACAACGTTTCGGAGTTAATGCTTACTCCTTCATCACCTGATGAAGGAGTAAGCATTAACTCCGAAACGTTGTGTTCTCTCATAAAGAAGTTGATATCCATAACAATCTTCATTCTTATGTATTTTCACTTCTAAATGACATTCAAAGACTTGTTAGCAGACACTGTTGTCATCTGCCCCCCACACAGCAGACAGTGTTGTCATCTGCCCCCCACACAGCAGACATTATTGCTATCTGTCCCCCACTCAGCAGACATTGTTGTCATCTGCACCCCACTCAGGAGACACTGTTGCCATCTGTCCCCCACTCAGCAGACACTGTTGTCATCTGTCCCCCACTCAGCAGACACTGTTGTCATCTGTCCCCCACTCAGCAGACAGTGTTGTCATCAGTCCCCCACTCAGCAGACATTGTTGTCATCAGTCCCCCACTCAGTGGCCATTGTTGTCATCTGTCCCCCACGCAGTAGCCATTGTTGTCATCTGTCCCCCACTCAGCAGACACTGTTGTCATCTGTCCCCCACTCAGCAGACAGTGTTGTCATCAGTCCCCCACTCAGTGGCCATTGTTGTCATCTGTCCCCCACACAGTAGCCATTGTTGTCATCTGTCCCCCACTCAGCAGACACTGTTGTCATCTGTCCCCCACTCAGTAGCCATTGTTGTCATCTGTCCCCCACTCAGTAGCCATTGTTGTCATCTGCCCCCCACTCAGCAGACATTGTTGTCACCTGTCTCCTCCTCTGCAGTCATGTGACATTGAGGCTGGTCCTTCTAGCGAAAATGAAAAGACATTTATGTAAACAGAAACTGTTAGCAAATGCAATCATGAATATGCTTCCCATAAACTCTCTTCCACTATTTGGTCAAACTGATCAGAGCAGACATCAACAAAAACACCAGGACTTCTTTCATTAAATGTCTGCAGAGCATATATATGTCAGAATGCTTCTAATAAAAAAATAATGAACCCAGTCCAGGAAACAGCATTACATTTCCACCATTCAAGTGAAAATATATGCTGATTATATTCAACATGTCTCACAGTACCTTCTGTCCAACCATCCAATAGTACAATTACCTCCAATATCCTCTCTTTCTGCAGCAATGCATCACATTTGATTCATCATAATCACCATGCCTATCACTAACTTCAACACACAGCTGTAACAATTGCCTTGATCATTGTCATGTCCCATATCCTAATGACCATTACTTGACATGACAGAGGCTGCAGGATATTATTGTCTTTCACATCGGAAGCTTAGTTTCCGGTCATCAGAGAGGCAATAGAACACCTGTCCTGTATCAAGTTCTTCAGAAAAATATCTTTTATTGCAATTTTAATAACAAGGAACAAGGATGAGAACAACACTCGCCTTAATATTGTCTGGTCAATGCTGAAACAAGGTCACACACACAAAGTCAAGGACAAGAAAAGCATCTATTGTCATGTTAGCCATTGTCCACATCTAGGTCAAATAAAGATGTCAGAAGCAATCAGATGCCTCTCAAAGGACACAGTGATGCTGTTTGAATTTTGATGATGTGAAGATAGGGCTTAAGTCTTCTAAGGAAATGTAGAGGTTGATTTTAGTGTGTTACGGTATATCAAAAGGCACGTCATTAAGGAGATGTTTCAGGTTGCATAGGTTTCAATCATGGAGAGACTCCTTGAGAGATTACACAGAACTAATCTATCAGACAACTTTGTCATTGTTTACACAAACACATTTAGTCCAGACATAGTCTTTCATTCAGTTGTCTAAGGCCAGTTTCAACACAATTTCAGCATGGAGATTCCATGTAAGATTAGGTTCCAAAGTGGTTGATAATATGAGCACACATTTTACAGTTAAGTTACCTGTTATTGAATCACCTTGATTCTGCTGCCCTGATACAGTTTGAAAGATGATTACAGTGATGTTTAGCAATGTACACTGATTAGAGATAACGTCTTTGAGTGTCACTTAGAAGGTGATGTTTTGAACAAGGAGAATTCTATGGATATACAATTTCTGTATTTTTGGTATGAGTGATATTTTGGTGGAACTACTAACACTGTTATCAAGCAAAAGGTTTTAAAAGGTTGAAACATATATACACTAGATCTTTTTCCACCAAAGATTCCATGGAGGTGATATTGAGAGAATACAGCAAGGAACAGCTTGTTCTCACCCCTGTTTCCTCAAAACATAGTGCGCTGTGGGATTTGGGCTATTTTTTTCCCTCCAAAGTCAAGTTTTGTTAGGTCCTGCTAAGTTCTCTCCCAGTTCATCACTGTATCCATTATAGGCCGATGTGAAAAATAGGCTGCTGAGTCCAGCAAGCCAAAGGTCAGACAATGCTTTGGCCAACAGTCCACTACAGATGCCATTGCCTTTCCTCTTAGCCTGTCGCATTCTGATGAATCTCTCACATTTTGATGAAGGTTTTCACATGTGCACATTCTGTTAGGACTTTCTTTAGATGAGCTTTATGACACGTTAGTGCTGATGTGGATGGTATAAAACTAAGGCCTCCCAAGCAAAAGCAGCAATTGTATCTAGAGCAGCATGAAACCTTTACAAAATTTTGTGTTTGTATGTTTGCTGGGTGTATACATGGAGTCCTTATGTCAGCAACATTTGCTCATTCAGTTAATCCACTTTGTCTCTCATCCGTCCTGTTTTGTCCCTGCAACACGGGGCTACAGTGACCATGGGGAACATAGTGTAACCTTCGCATAACTTTGAATGCTTGACACGCTCACTAAAAAAGTTTGTCTTCATGCAGGATACAGATTAACACCTCATACAGAGTGCAGGTTATCCTCACCCACGATGTAAGTTTTCATAATGCAATGTGCAGGTTATCCTCACCCACGATGTAGGTTATCATCATGCAGTGTGCAGGTTATCCTCACCCACGATGTAGGTTATCATCATGCAATGTGCAGGTTATCCTCACCCACGATGTAGGTTATCATGCAATGTGCAGGTTATCATCACACACGATGTAGGTTATCATCATGCAATGTGCAGGTTATTCTCATGTTGTGTTCATGTTATCCTCATGCAGGATGCAGGTTACTGCAGGATGCAGTGTTCAAAATATACTCTTCGAAAAAAGTAGGGGAACCTGAACTTATCTGGTAAAGGGAAAACCCATTGAGGAATGTTACAATGACATTCATCTTGTGTATGCAGCATCATTTCATGTTATCACCACACACAAACAATACGCATGGGAAGTACGTGCACAACATGGGAGCCTCTTACATGTGCATGGGGTGTCATTAGGAATCTTGGACGTTTTTCAGGCAGGTTGATAAATCACTGTAGACAATTTTTTCCAATAATTTTCATGCATCTGTGCATGGTCAGGGTTTTCAGGGTCAAATCACACACTACTGACTGAAAATTGTAAACCTGAAATTTTCATGTCATACTTAAGTCACCTAACCAGTCAGATAACTGAACGAACAGCTTTGCTTTGAATGAAATCCATGTGGTGATGCATTCTCAAAACATCCATTATTATTTTATCAACATTGATTCAATCCCGTATAATAAACTATGCACAGTAAATAAACATATATCAATATATCAATAAAAAGTGTAATTTCCATTCCATCATGGAATCATGGCAGCAAGATATAGTTCATGGTATCGAATTCCATCCCCATTCAAAGACTGAAGATGACTCTGCATGACATTTGACAAAAAGCTGCATTTGGGGGCAATTATTCCAAATTAC
This sequence comes from Haliotis asinina, assembly GCF_037392515.1. Lineage (NCBI taxonomy): Eukaryota > Metazoa > Mollusca > Gastropoda > Lepetellida > Haliotidae > Haliotis > Haliotis asinina. Next base: position 49,279,382 of record NC_090287.1, read on the forward strand.
AACTTTTTGTAGTACACTGTTTCTAACTGAACTCAAAAAATTTATGCACTGAAACTCTTACAAATTTCTATATTTGATATTTGTAAGGCGTGAGATTTCAGTTTCCTTTTCTTCAGTTTTCATGTAACTCTCACTGATAAATTAGAGCTGCCATATTTGTTCAGGGAGTGATATTCTGTAGAATGAGCATTGACAGTGTGCGGGCTTTCAAAGGGTTTGTATTTTGTATTGACACTATTAACAAAGAGCATGAATAGACCTATGAAGAAACGAAGATCTATCCAGATTAAGCTAAGATATGATGAGAAGCAGAGATGAACAGTTTGAGTTTGGCCCTGCAGCAGTACTCCAGCTTTATCTTGCTGTCCTTCATGGGAGGATAGATCCAAACACATCTCACTGATGTTCAAAACTTTGACAAAGCACACATGAGGTTGACCATAGGTTTCTGGCATTTGTAAAGGAATGGAACTCAGCACAATGAAGTATCACCTGGATGACTGGCTTCACTATCAAGGCAAATGTTTGACTGATGCCTGATCAACGGCAACTATCACCCAATTGGAAACCAATGCACACAACTGAACAGTGATGTAATAGCAGTGATTTGCAGCCCTCATCCACTTGGATACAATGATACATAACTAATCATTAATGTCACAACAAACAGACTGGTGATCACACATGCACCTAGTCTGTCTCACAATCCCTGAACCACATCACTTTCCCTCCCTCTAATGCTGAAGTCCTAAATGAAGCAAGTCTAGATTCCCTACTGGTTCTGAATATCTGGTCTTCCAGGGGCTCCTTTCCAATTTAAATGGGTACATTTGTTGCAATCCAAATTATATATTCAGAGGTGCATGCACACAGAGAAGTGGTCGGCCATACAGACCCTCAAACAACTACATCCAAGAAAGCCCATGTAAGTCCAGAATATGTGTCAAGCGAAGAAAGTCTGTGGGCTCTTTTTATTATATTTTACAAAGATGTTTTATGAAAAAACATAAATTCTGTAAAATATGTTCATTTTAGAGACTAGATGTCAGTCTATCAGAGAAGGATCAACAGCAGATGAGGGGACAGGGAAAGTGAAATTTTTCCACAGCTGAAAATAATTTAGATTTTCCAAATATGATTCCCCTGAAGTGCCTCATCATCTCATGGTTTAAAGGAAAAAGTGTATTGGTGCCAGTGGTGATGGCAGCTAGACAAATACTTTCTAAATGGCATTGTGTAATCAAATACTGACAATGTCATTGAGCAGACAAGTCTCCTGCTCTGTAATTAACTTACTGCATGTATTCAACATATTTTCTGCCTTTGGCACAAATGGAAATTGCTTTATGGATAGAACAGGCTGATAACGTAAACATTCTTGTATTGTTCTTCAAGAATACAGTCTCTTGCATAAATATAGGACCCATAAATACTGTAACCCTGTCACAAACATCTTGTGGCTGAATAAAGTGAGTGAGTGAGAGAGTGAATGAGGTCTTTCTCCAGTAACTCAGAGATATTATGGTGTGTCAACTTTGATGGTTGCCTGTTTGTGCAATATAGACTAATGTCTGCAAGGTCAGCTTGCTACTAGACATAATTCTCAGAATATTTTAAGGGATGATGTTATAAGGAACATGTTGTTTATTATGTAACAATGTTCATAGTGAGTAACTGTGGTTTTGCGCTACTTTTAAGGGCAGCAGAAATGGGCTTCACACATTGTAACCAGGTGGGTAGTTAAACCTGGACCTTTGGTGTGATGAGCAAGTTCTTTCACCACTATGCTACCTAACCGACATTGACAGTAGGGATAAAGTGTAATATGTCAGATACATGGATGACAGATACATGGATGACAGATACATGGATGACAGATACATGGATAGATACATGGATGACATACTTGGACCAGTGCCATATTTAGACTTGGACTAGACTTAGACATAGAGATCTGGGAAGTGCTACAAGGAGTTTATTCCAGAATCATCTGTGTTGGTGTAGAGTTTTCCAGCATCTTGTTATTGAGTATATAAGGGAAATTAACTCGTGCCTCTCATCTCACATGACATTTTCATTCACAGTCTGTTTGGATTCAAATGATGAATGATGAAATACCTGGTGGAACACCTCATTCAGCTGTCCCTGTGTAAGGCAGCTACTTTACTTTCAGCTCTGACCTGAATCTCCACTGGTCCATGAACAGAGGTGAATCTGGATTCAATCCCAATCTCAGCTTATCCTGGCACAAATGTTACATAATGAAAAAAAGAACCTTGATCACAGACAAAACCAGGAACTGCCTGTACTTTTAACCCAGCTTTTACCCACCTTTCTGAGAACACCTCGACGACAAGGCAAATGATCACTTGCATAATAGAGCCCTGAGACATGTAATTGGGGACAAAATCATTTTGGTGCAAACCTACACAAACAAGGTCATTCCCAAACTGAGCATGGTAACAGTGAGATATGTATCAGAGATGCCAGGTGTCAGGTGAGTGCTGTTTCACTGTGGCAAACCTACATGAACTTCTATATATCACAGGAGCGGGTTACAAATAACCATACAATGCAATCAGACAGTAACTGAAATTTAACAAACCCTTTGGCGACTCCAAGACGGACTTGCATAAACTCATTTAGAGAGTCACAAATGAAGGCAAAATTCTCCCACACTTTGGGCATTGATTGATAGTGGCTGAAAAGTGCTAATTTAGATCTTTCATCACGTCTGCATTTTTATTACTTTCAAAAAGAATGTGAAAATAAATATAATACCAACTGACTTCCAAATGTTTCTTCAAGAATTTAAAGAGATGTTAAACTGTTCCACATTGCTGTGTGTTAAGCTAGTGGGATAGAGCAGAATTGAAATAATCTATGAAGGAGAATTTCATTTGCGGCCAATTTTCATGCCAGTGGGTTACTGCGGGATGAATACAACATGAAAATTTTGTTGAACGACATCACAATACTAAACTGAGTGAGTATAGCACATGTGTATTCAAGCAATAATCAGTCGTATTCCAGTAATTCTACTTATGGGGACCCAGAATTTAGTTTAGAACACTGCAAAATGTTTTGATAAGGTATTGCTAAGTCTCTGATAAAGGCTAGTAGAAATTAAGAATGCGTAAATTTCAGTCAATATTCTACACGTAAGATTCACATGTTATTTTCAGAAGGGTACATTATGCCTGTACAAAATGTTGCCTACTTTATAAAGGTGATAATGTATGACTGTTACTGGTTTACCAGCACCAAATAAAACGTACAATTTTTTTGTAATGTGGGCCTAATATACTGAATAAATAATCATATTAATGTCTGTCTGTCTAACTGTCTGTCTCTCTGAACATGTGGAATATCATTTACTGGCACTTAGCCAGAAAAACAAACACTTGAACCACAAGGCTGTCCAGCCACCCTTTAACATCAGACGTTTTGACCTTCACCTGTCTTCATAATAACTACCCATTTGTGCTAATTGCTCATGTTGTTGACCACTGAATTGTCTTGACTAGATTCAATTATTTACAGACCTCCACCATATAGCTGGAATATTGCTGAGTGCAGCATTAAAAAACAAACCACCCAACAGTCACTATCAGAGTGAAAAATTGTTTGGTTTAATTGGGTTTGGAGTGAGTGAGTGAGTTGGGTTTTATGCTGCTTTCAGAAATGTTCCAGCACTATCAAGGCAGCTGACAGCAGAAATGGGCTTCACACATTGTACCCATGTGGGGAATCAAACCCTGGCCTTTTGTGTCAGACTGAACTCATCTGGCCATAAGGCTACCACACCACCCTAATTCAGTTTGGAACAGTATTTTATGTCACATTAAGACATGCAAGATGAGACCAATAAGCATGGTGCAAATAAACCAAGAACTTGGGATTGAAACCAAGCACTTATACCAACAACAAACATTTCAAACTGAAGCATGTACTGTCCTTTCTGGGCATTGAGAATCCTGGAATAATCCTTGGAATGACATTTCAAGGTGTCTCCACAAACAAGAAGTTTCACAACTGTAACTTTTTTCTTGCATAAATGATCAATGTCGGATTAATGTGGCCTTGACAGCCAAGTGCTGTACAGAGAACTGTCTCTTCCATCCATCTACCTGCTCCTTTCAACCCTATAGAGCAACACTGATCAGCTTGTTGTGTGAAATGCCACAAGGCGTCTTCCTTCTGCTGACTTCTTTGGCACTGGGTTGATTAGATAACTTGCATTCCTGGAGTTGACTCACATTGTGTTTCATGTTGTTGAAATGAAGGAGTTGATCCATCCAGTGCCGACTGACTTACACACCACTGTGTACTGAAGCTTGAGTACGGAAGGTAGAAGGTAGAAGGCGACATCATAGTGAATGTTAATGTCAGTACATGGTACTTAACTTTTCACTTGTCCATGCAACATCAAATGTTCTTCAAAGTAAATAATCTGGGTATTTAATACTAACAGGTACCCCTAACAGGAGAGTCATTTAAATTTGATAATTATATGCAAGTAAAGGGAGCTATTTATATCACAATTTCAGGAAACAGAAAACCTCACACAGAACCTGAATGATGAGTGAATATTTACTACTAACGTCAGATGCCGTGATTGAGCCCACCTATGACAGGGTTTAAAAACTCTGGAGTCAACTTTATGTGCAGATGGTTTGATTGTTTTAAAAAACCTTAATGTACAGTAAACAACCCTGTACACTTCAAAGAACCCAGAAATCTGTCAATAAATGACCAGATGGTGGACCAGATGGTGGACACATGAATACTGCAAACACCAAGTTGTGGGTACAACAATGAGCAGTAACTACTGGTAGGTCAAAGTACTGTGACTATGTGTCCCAGTCCAACAAGGATAAGACAGCCATTATATTTGGTAGGCCAAGTGCATGTTCACCAGAGAGTTGAGATTAAAAATATGATGTGCTGTTGAGATTGACATCCAGTGATCAATGGAAATAAGAATGCACCTGTGAGCAGCCTTGGTGGAACTCAGAGCTATATAAATATTTTAAATGAAATAAATCAATAAAATAACTCAACATGTATCAACATTATATATACTTTAATACTACAGCATCTACATACGTCATTATACATCTGGCAACAGTCCTACCTACCTACCTACCTACCTACCTACCTACCTACCTACCTACCTACCTACCTACCTACCTACCTACCTACCTACCTACCTACCTACCTATATATATCGGCTATATGAAGACAGACTCAAAACAATTATGCCTGAATCAGATAAACCAGGGACTAATATTATGAGCATTGACCTATACTCTATGGGTCAGTGAGGCTGACCTCTCAATCATGTCACCTGATACATCAAGCAGAAGTTGCTGGGGATTAATTCTAAATATGAATCCCCTCTGGCACTTCTATAGTCAATGATTGACACTCAATGTTTGAGAGCACTCTGATGTTTTCAGAGGCAACCTTATGGAAGGTATGTGCTTCTGAAGCTGATGTCTTGATTCGATATCTCTAGAGATACTGAACCAACTGCATCTAAAGGATGGTGTTTGATGTTCAATGTTAGTTTAACTTTCAAAAGTTACAATTTGAATAAAAACTTGTTCAAAAAGTCCTTGAAAGGTTTTAACATCAACAATATCATATTTCTACAATATTACAAATGAGTTGAGTTGTTTGATGTGAAGATTCTTACATTTATACATGATACGCCTGTGCATGTGTCTGCATGTTCTTCTCAGGACTACAGTTTTGTAGCCACATGAGATATTTTGACAAGAAAAGCAAACTCAAGTTGATTATTGCCATGCCCACTTCATGCCAAACATCAGGCAGGGTAACAACATGCTTATCCTTTGGACATATTTTTGAAAGCTGCAACCAGGGGATTGGACCTGCATCAATCTGGATCCAAATGACCAGAATGAAACATATAAGCAAGAGGAAGCAATATGGGAAGCCAGATATCCATAGGTGACTCAGCAGTTGGACTCAATCACCAGAATTTGGCACACTGTATAGATACATATAAGCTGTGTATTTCATATGCCTAGTAAAACCCAGAATAGTTTTATGCCACTTTTAGAAATATTCAAGCAACATAATGGCATTTGTTTCATTCAAACATTGTAAGAACGTGAACATGTTAAAAGTGCTACTGACAAATCATGTGTTGTATTCTATACTGTTTATGCAGAAATTGTATCTAATTTATAGAAAATGTCTGTGACCTAGAAATACAAAAAAAACCCCAGTAATGTTATCAGTCATTTAATGACTTTTGATACTGCCAAGATCGAGTCATAACTATTATACCACTATGCTTGGTAAGTGTATCTTGGCTTGCAAGTTTTGGTCGTCTGCCAATCTTTCACAGTAAAGAAACATATATCTGTAGTAACAAACTCTGAATGTGCAGATGGAATGAATACCAGGCAAAAGGTAAAGTACAGACATTGTTTATCATGCAGACTGTCTTCAATGAAACAAGTGTTGCTTGTTCCAAGGAGAACAGAGATAAGATGTGGCAAGAGAACAATTTAAAAAAAATAAAACAGTCTTGACATGGTAATCAGTGCCATGTGTGTAATACATATAGAGAGCCATCAATGTCAGGATTGGTCTGCCACATGTAACTGGGTTACTCCAAAATGGGGTCAGAAATGACCTGAATCAGACAGGCTGGGAATTAGTATTTAACAACATCTTAGCACTTTTTCCTCTAACACTATGACTTACCAGGAGTCCTTGGCCTATGACAGTAGAACTAGTACATACCAGAATCATGGCACACCTTACAATGGGGCTAGTATACACCAGAATCATAGTACCTCTTACAGTATGGCTAGTACGTACTAGAAGCATGGTACCACTTACAGTAGAGCTATTATATACCACAACCATAATACCCTTTACAGTAGAGCTATTATATACCACAACCATAATACCCTTTACAGTAGAGCTATTATATACCACAACCATAATACCCTTTACAGTAGGCTACTATATACCAGAATCATAACACCTCTTACAGTAGAGCTAGTATATACCAGAATTATAGCACCTTTCACACTGGGACTAGTATATAGCAGAATCATAACACCTCTTACAGTAGAGCTAGTATATACCAGAATTATAGCACCTTTCACACTGGGACTAGTATATAGCAGAATCATAACACCTCTTACAGTAGGCTTAGTAACTATACTGATGGTAACATTTGAAGCAACACCTGAATTGATATAAGCAGAAACAGTGTACTATACACAATGTTATAGTAGCAGTCTGACATGGACTGGTAATTTGGCTTTCCCAGGGAATAAGCCATATGCACGTGCATTCAGTGCTTTTCATGTGCATGCAGAGAAAATGTGTGCACGGTCATATCTCTGAAAAATCAGTTTCGAGGGTAGTAGTGAGTAGGTTTCATATTCATTAAAATGGCATGTAATCAGTTAACTGAGGCTACCAAATGGCAGATCGTGGGCATGAGACAAAGTGGCATGTCCCTATGTCAGATTGCAAGACGTGTTAATGTTTGCCATAGCGCTGTAAGCAGGTTGCTTAAAAAACATTGTACAACTGGTGAAGTCAAGGTCGCCACTGGAAGAGGTCGTGTCAAAAAGACCAATTTGAGGGATGATAAACGTTTACTTCGTATGGCATATCAGGAACCATTCTGGTCAGCCATTCAACTCCGTCAGTGGTGGCAGCAAAAAACAGGAGTAAATGTGTTGCAGGAGTTGGTTAACAAACGTCTTGTAGCTGCTGGTTTATGAGCTCATCATCCCTTGAAACGACCCCGACTGACCAATAATCACATGTGTCTTCGTCTGGTTTGGGTACAGGCACGACTAAACTGGAATTTGCACACATGGTGACGTGTCATTTGGTCTGACGAGTTGAGGTTCGATCTGTATGTTGTTGACGGCCGCTTACGGGTCAGACGTCTTCCCAACACAGCACTTAACACTCAAAACATACTGACAACAGTAGCTGGAGGTGATGGGTCAGTCATAGAGTGGGCAGGATTCTGTCATGACCTGAAAGTAGGCATCAAAGTCATCCAAGGCACGATGAATGCAGAGAAGTATGGTCGTGACATCATCAAGAACACTCTCCTGCCGTTTTTGCATGCCAATCGTCACGTTGATTACCTCTACCAGGATGACAATGCCTGTCCCCATCATGCTGGGATGATCACTGACATCAAAAGGCAGCACAACATTGAATCCCTCGACTGGCCAAGTGTCAGTCCAGATCTTAATCCAATACAGCGCATTTGGGATGCCATTGGGAGGAGCATTTCTTGAGAGATCGGCCCCTGACCATCGTTTGCGAACTCAGACAGGTTGTCGTAGACAAATGGAACAATCTGCCAATGCAGTTCCTGCATATTCTGGTTCCATCAATGAGATGGCGTTGTCCAGAGGTGGTTCAGGCTCGTGGTGGCTACATCCACTACTGATGCTAAAGATACACTCCCTAGAAACGTTAACAGTGGATTTCATTACAAGACATGATGGACTTCCATGTAACATAATGGAATTGGCAAAGTGCTGACATTTCTTTAACAAAATGTGCATACTTTTTAGACAACACTTTTTTGTTGAATTGACGTTATCTTTCTAAAATGGAATAAATGATCTCGATTATTTTCAACACACATTTTTATCACTGAAGTAGGGCACAAGATGATTAAACATGTATTGGGAAATCATTTTAGACTAGTACACATTAATTGTCATACTTATAGAAACATGTAGAAATAGGCCTTGTGTCAAAATACGGGTGTTGCTTCAAATTTGACCATGAGTATATATACCAGAATCATGGTACCTCTCACAGTAGGACTAGTACATATCAGAATCATTGCACCTCTTACAGTGGAGCAGGTATATACCAGAATCATGGTACATACCTCTTGCAATAGGACTGGTATGCACCAGAATCATAGTAACTGTCACAGTAGGACTAGTATAAACCAGAATCATAGTCCCTCTTACAGTAGGGCTAGCATATATCTAAATCATAGTACCTCTTACAGTAGGGCCTAAGCATATATCTAAATCATAGTACCTCTTACAGTAGGGCTAGCATACACCTAAATCATAGTACCTCTTACAGTAGGGCTAGCATACACCTAAATCATAGTACCTCTTACAGTAGGGCTAGCATACACCTAAATCATAGTACCTCTTACAGTAGGGCTAGCATACACCTAAATCATTGTACCTCTTACAGTAGGGCTAGCATATATCTAAATCATAGTACCTCTTACAGTAGGGTAGCATATATCTAAATAATAGTACCTCTTACAGTAGGGCTAGCATACACCTAAATCATAGTACCTCTTACAGTAGGGCTAGCATACACCTAAATCATAGTACCTCTTACAGTAGGGCTAGCATACACCTAAATCATAGTACCTCTTACAGTAGGGCTAGCATATATCTAAATCATAGTACCTCTTACAGTAGGGTAGCATATATCTAAATCATAGTACCTCTTACAGTAGGGCTAGCATACACCTAAATCATAGTACCTCTTACAGTAGGGCTAGCATACACCTAAATCATAGTACCTCTTACAGTAGGGCTAGCATACACCTAAATCATAGTACCTCTTACAGTAGGGCTAGCATACACCTAAATCATAGTACCTCTTACAGTAGGGCTAGCATACACCTAAATCATTGTACCTCTTACAGTAGGGCTAGCATATATCTAAATCATAGTACCTCTTACAGTAGGGTAGCATATATCTAAATCATAGTACCTCTTACATTAGGGCTAGCATACACCTAAATCATAGTACCTCTTACAGTAGGGCTAGCATACACCTAAATCATAGTACCTCTTACAGTAGGGCTAGCATACACCTAAATCATAGTACCTCTTACAGTAGGGCTAGCATACACCTAAATCATAGTACCTCTTACAGTAGGGCTAGCATACACCTAAATCATAGTACCTCTTACAGTAGGGCTAGCATACACCTAAATCATAGTACCTCTTACAGTAGGGTAGCATATATCTAAATCATAGTACCTCTTACAGTAGGGCTAGCATATATCTAAATCATAGTACCTCTTACAGTAGGGCTAGCATACACCTAAATCATAGTACCTCTTACAGTAGGGCTAGCATACACCTAAATCATAGTACCTCTTACAGTAGGGCTAGCATACACCTAAATCATAGTACCTCTTACAGTAGGGCTAGCATACACCTAAATCATTGTACCTCTTACAGTAGGGCTAGCATATATCTAAATCATAGTACCTCTTACAGTAGGGTAGCATATATCTAAATAATAGTACCTCTTACAGTAGGGCTAGCATACACCTAAATCATAGTACCTCTTACAGTAGGGCTAGCATACACCTAAATCATAGTACCTCTTACAGTAGGGCTAGCATACACCTAAATCATAGTACCTCTTACAGTAGGGCTAGCATATATCTAAATCATAGTACCTCTTACAGTAGGGTAGCATATATCTAAATCATAGTACCTCTTACAGTAGGGCTAGCATACACCTAAATCATAGTACCTCTTACAGTAGGGCTAGCATACACCTAAATCATAGTACCTCTTACAGTAGGGCTAGCATACACCTAAATCATAGTACCTCTTACAGTAGGGCTAGCATACACCTAAATCATAGTACCTCTTACAGTAGGGCTAGCATACACCTAAATCATTGTACCTCTTACAGTAGGGCTAGCATATATCTAAATCATAGTACCTCTTACAGTAGGGTAGCATATATCTAAATCATAGTACCTCTTACATTAGGGCTAGCATACACCTAAATCATAGTACCTCTTACAGTAGGGCTAGCATACACCTAAATCATAGTACCTCTTACAGTAGGGCTAGCATACACCTAAATCATAGTACCTCTTACAGTAGGGCTAGCATACACCTAAATCATAGTACCTCTTACAGTAGGGCTAGCATATATCTAAATCATAGTACCTCTTACAGTAGGGCTAGCATACACCTAAATCATAGTACCTCTTACAGTAGGGTAGCATATATCTAAATCATAGTACCTCTTACAGTAGGGCTAGCATATATCTAAATCATAGTACCTCTTACAGTAGGGTAGCATACACCTAAATCATAGTACCTCTTACAGTAGGGTAGCATACACCTAAATCATAGTACCTCTTACAGTAGGGCTAGCATACACCTAAATCATAGTACCTCTTACAGTAGGGCTAGCATATATCTAAATCATAGTACCTCTTACAGTAGGGCTAGCATACACCTAAATCATAGTACCTCTTACAGTAGGGCTAGCATATATCTAAATCATAGTACCTCTTACAGTAGGGTAGCATATATCTAAATCATAGTACCTCTTACAGTAGGGTAGCATACACCTAAATCATAGTACCTCTTACAGTAGGGTAGCATACACCTAAATCATAGTACCTCTTACAGTAGGGCTAGCATACACCTAAATCATAGTACCTCTTACAGTAGGGCTAGCATACACCTAAATCATAGTACCTCTTACAGTAGGGCTAGGATATATGTAAATCATTGCACCCAGCACATGATTAGTCCTATGTGACTTTTATAAAATTCATGGTCATGTTTCTAGAAAATTATTCTCCCATTTAAAGCAGACACACAAACGGCCTTATACAGTTATCCCTCACCAAACCTAGCAACAGGGCATAAAAAGTACACAACTGAAATAGATGACAGAATGATAACTTGGACAAACAATTGGACTGAACTGTGTCACCTTCCAAAAGCAGAAGCACATTGATGGCTTTTTGTGCCAGTCAAACTTCTGAAATTACATGTCTCCCTCAAGAATTTAGACATTGGGCATGCAGATAAAAACACTAATGAACTACTTGAGGTGTATTTAATGATGTTAAAATAGTAATTTATCCCTTCGAAGCAATGGCATAAACACAGGCCACTTTTAGAACATGATGGTTCAACTTTGAAATAATTGTTATTTCTACTTTTATCATTAACTTCACAGCAGACCTTATATTCCAGTGTTACATAAGGACCTGATATTTATCCTTCATCTATTTTTCTGACCTAAAAGTCATTACAACAACAGGGTAATCTCAATTGCTGAATGAAAGAGAGGCAGTAATGGATGCAATCATCATTTAGGTCAAAAGATTGTCTGGGAGTCGTCTTGGAGAACATTCCAGCCAACAAAAGTACCATCATACAGGATAAAATGGGCATCAAGAACAAAGTATTGTTGCCATTTACCTTCAAAATATCATTTAAATTATGATGAAAAAAATATTCAATCAAGAAACATTTGAACATTAAAATGATAAATATCTCTATAGAAAAAATGCATTGCTAGGTGACCAATGACTAGTTAACAGTACTGTATGTTGCAAATGGTTGTTTTGTCAATGTCCTCCCAAATTACATCACCACAATTTGTTTTTTAAACTGACTGCTCAAGGATAAATGGGTGTCAAAGTGATTTGCAATTTATAATGAAGAGTTAGGTACGTTCATTGTGCCAGGAGTTGCTGGATTTGATTTACAGACTAGCCCAGATTATGGCCCTTGGTCAGAGAGCTCCACCCCCTCTCATGGCTGTCATCATATTGTCTGACATCAAAGACATCAATATGTCCAAGACCTGTTCATTGATGCATGAAACCCAATCCAGTCACAGTGCTATAAATTCCCTCCGGGGATTATGTACAAGACGAGCAACTGAAGAGGCGACCACATGGAATGATGATCAGACCTTGTGACTCAGCAAATGGCATGTCATTGCACCTTGACAGTCACAGTGGAGCACAGCTCAATCACTTGATTTTCTGATTTTAACCTGTAACTTGAATATCGCTGAATGTGGCAAAAAAAAATCAACAAACAGACAAAATGTTCAAATATCACAAAACCGCAACCTTTCTGTTTGCCATCATAAGGGCTGTCCTGCTTCATTATGATAGAACTCTGTTAAATCAAACCCAATTAAACCAAAGAAACCAAACCAATGAAGGACCTATTTTGAGTGATGGTTACCCACTGTGGTCACTGACTACAAGTAACATCTGCATTCAGGCAAAGCACCAATGAGCCTGCTGTAGGGTAAGTGACAAAGGATTTATCATTCTCATCACGGCCAGACATTAAATTTGATTGCTTGATCAGTTTACATGATGTAGCATGGCTAATTTCCTGTCTTGGTATCCAGCGCAAGCATCAACAACATATATCACTTGGCTGGAGTGGAGGTGTTCCATCTACGGGCTGGACTCTGGAGAGTGCTTACTGTGTCAACAATGTACAAAAACAATTCATCAAGGCATCCTGACAATATACTTGTGATTGTGCTCCAGATTATGAACCAAGCCTTCAATAATACATCACCTCGACTGCACAGTATATACCAGATACAACACAGTAACGCTTGTGAAATTAATAAAAACATCATAACACATTTACACTGTTGAACATACAATGTATTTTATTCTGTGTGAGGCTCAGAACAGACATGCCTTGCGTCATGATACACACAGCAAGCTAGTAAGCCTCATTAGTGTATCAGGACACATTTATACTGTGGTGTTTCCAATGACCGATAGCATACAGCAAGGCTGACGAGCTTCATTAATGCATGATGACATACATAGGGTGACTGATAAGTTCTAAGGCTCACGTAGAATCAGATGAAAAATACTGAAATCTGTTGATGAAGACATCACTCATTGTCAACAAAAAAAATGTTCGAGACAAGTCAGTAAAATATACACGGGACTGTGATATATGGAAAATGGACCAAGTTAACAATTTTTCAGACTGCTCATTCACAGAAAATGGGTCTACACAAAGAAAGAAAACATAACATAGATGTTGGACATTGAACTGTATCCAGATAAAGAACGGCTGAAGACTAGTTTCTTAAGATGCAGACTGACATCAAATTGATCCTAGACATGTCTCTGTCATGATTATATGAAGTCAACAACAGGATCACACAAATACATCTTTTGGGGACATGGGAGTTGTGTTTCATTAAGGATTATTTTGGAATGTTGTAAGACCTATTCTTTTCTTTGTAAGGAATATGCATTGTTCTACACTGTTTTCAGCAATATCAGATCAGGCAACATGAGAAATGGACTTGACTAATGGGGAATCAAGCCTCTGTCTTCTGCTTAACAAGGAAACACTGCAACCCCAAGGCTATCGGTACTCAGTGAAAAGAGGACACAAAACATTTTGATTATTTTCGTGACATCCACTTAGGCCAGTTCATTTTAAAATCTAAAACCTATGGAAAAACACTTGTCAAAGAAACTTAAATATCCTAGACCCTCCTCCAAGAAAGAAATGTTTGGTCTCGTGGATGGCAACAAACTATTGAACATTCATATCTATAGATTAATTTGGTAGAAATACAATCTTTACGTAAAATTAATATTTATCCATTTATTCCTGCCAAATTACTATGTACAAGCTGTGTGATTTGTACAGTGTGTAGATTCATACTGTTGGTGACTAGATGTGGAAGGCTATCAACACCAAGCATCCAGCAGTGGGATACATGTCTGTTCAAGTGTGCTGATTGGTAGGTTTGATGATGGAAGTGATGGATGAATGGAGCAGGTACAGACAGCCAGACAGATGGGAGGAGACAGGCGCATGTGGAAGGTGAAAGATGAAGGAGACAAAAATGATGTGGGGATGCATGGAATATCATTTAGATAGGGCGCTTTTCTTCTTTTTCTATTCACAGATCTGCTCATCCCATTACTAAAATACACTGACAGTGAAATGGATTGAGATAGCCCTTACTTGCAACCCATTCAATTCTAGAGTAATATCACTAAACAAAAGATAAAAGAAACTCATCTGTATATCACAGAAAAACATTATGAACGTAGATCCAGAACTAGACAGGTGCATCATTGCATATTGAAGATGAGGAGGAGTTCACTCAAGTTGAACAAAATATTTCCTTAAGCTTTGAGACACACCATCTTCCAAGAGATTAATGTTGAAAACTCAAAAAGCTTTGTCAAGCAAATCCTGCTTCTCACTGCATCAGGAACCTAGTGAGGCAGCATAGGATTCATGCATGCTAATTTGACTGCTTTATCACCCAATTCAAGTTTCTACTGGTACCTACGATAGAGATATTGATCATTTTCAGGAGATGATTACAGCTGTTAATCTTCACAGCAACAGTTAATCACCTTAAAAGATGAATTTGCAGGAAGAAATCTTGCAGATCTCTGAATTCCTGAACCACTCACATAAGGAAATTTAGATTTCATCAGACATCAGCGCCCGTCTTTCTTTGCAAGAACATGGTAAATATATTTTTTTAACATCAAAATCAATTTTGGGCCAGCTAATCACAATCTAAAACAAGGAGACTCAGTCATCTATGTAGACGTGCATGCTAGCAATCCTATCACAATCCCAAAAGTTTTCAACAATGAAATAGCTGAATTTTCCAATTATATGGCATAAAGACACGAAAGTCTGATTTTATGGCCGTACACAACTTTATATATTTTCAGCTTTCTTGCCCTGGTGTACTTTTTTCTGATTCTGTTTTAGTGTAACAAGCACAATCTACCATAACTACAATTCACTTTACACATGACATCACTGTATAAAATTATGAGAATATGTGGTTCTTCTGAGGGAGCTTCTTAATTAATTACAGAGGTTTTGTTTACAAGTCAAAAGACAAACTCAGATTTGTTGATTAGAAGACTATGAATAAATCACAGATTATAAAGCCAGAAATACTTTTCAAATTTTCATCGCTGTAGCTATATATATGTGACATTAATTAACATTCACAAAGACAGATGGACAGACAGAAAATGGGCAGCATATGTGTTGTTTACAAAGACAAAGTGTCAGAACAAAGTCTGAAAAAGTACCAGTTCACTTAAGTTATTCATGTGCAGTCCAAAGTGACAATGATGTCTGATTGGAAGGGGAAGGCAGGAAGGCGATACGGCACCTGCCTCACCAGTAGATACGTCATTCTTATCTCTCTTCCACACATGGGGATTCTGCAGTTCCACTGCTCAAAATATGCCATTACTTCGTGGAAAACATCAGAATTTATACAACCCTACAATCCCTGTGGTCAGTGATAACCTCTGATACAATGTGAGCAGTCAACTTGGAAAAGTTAAATACATTATGTCATCAAGACACTGAGTGTTTGCACGAACATTTTCCCAAACCATTATGAACAAATTAATTATTTATTCCAGCACTATAATCATGGCCATGAAATAATATCAGTCTGACCACACTGTAAAGTGACAGACAGAATGAACCATTTGACATGTCACAATGACATAAAAGGTATGTGTTCATGTTTCTCATATAACATTGTCAAGCAGTAAATATACAATACAATCTCACAGTCAATAATCACCATAATATGCAATAAACAAGAAGTAAATATTCATTTATTTAACTGACAGATTCCTCAGGCCTACAGCATCTATCATTTTGCATACTGGGTGTAGTGAAAAACAGTAACTTGTAAATTTGTCAGCCAATTCTCTTGTCTATCTCCATGCATAATTCCCAGACTGCCTGTTATTTTAATGGAAGTCACACTTACAATGTGTCAATGTGACAATTTAAAGTAACCAGCCTGTCAATGATGCATGAGCATGGGGCTTAAGGTCATGATAGGTTGAATGTGTACATATTCACATACATTTATTTTTATTTACAAACATGTTCAAAGTAAAAATGTGAACTCTGGCCATGGCCGAAGATGCATCTTTCTAATGTCCTAAAACCTTAACTTGTCTGTGCTAAGAATCACGAACATCATATTCAATTAAAAGCTTATTTTGACACCTCCAACCAACATAACCAAACTTTCCAGCAGATGTATATGGATAAAAGCAAAAAATAGCAAATGGACATGTTAATTCCATTCTCTTCCCACAGAGGTTACTTGTCATATCTTCCTAAGAACCTCTGTTCTAATACGGCCATATTTTGCGGTTCTCTTAAAACCCCCTAGTGGCAAAAAATGGCAGCAGATTTATCTCCCTTTTTTCTGTGCAATCAGAACATGTGTTACATTGACCTAGATTCAACTTGACAAATGCAAGCAATGTGGAGAAACAAATATGACATGACTGAGTTCTGTCTAGAAGAAATATTTGAGCATCGCGCTCATGAAGAGGTTCTAGTTTTCACGATGCATCTGGAAATTACCAAGATCTTTCGAACGATCACTTTTGAAACAAGATCGCTGATTGCACTGCTAAATCTGATTGCCTCCAATCAGAACACTTGGCCACTCACACCATGTAAGGGTCGCATTAGCACAGAGGTTACGGAGGAAGATATGACAAGTAACCTCTGTGGGAAGAGAATGGTTAAATTCATGTATAATGTTTTCAAACTGGTAAACTTCCAAACCCAAGTTTAGTCTAGACAGACTTTACATCACCTGCCGACTGCACACCTGGCATTCTCGTCTCATTCTTCATTTGTTTAGTCTACCACAGGCTCTGGACAGGCTCTGTTTCACAAACTGACACAGACATTGACGTGTCTACCACCCATAACTTTGATGAATGCACTGTCTGATTCTATCTTGGATGGACGGACCAGTTCAACTGTCAGACATAACAAGATGGACCTACTGGGCAATTGACAGCATCTATTTCCTTCTCAAATCATTGCTTTCTTTATGGAAATTTTGTACACATTGTACTTTTCAAGTTTCATCTTTTCAAAAGACCAAATGTGACAACTGTATGATTTCTATGTAAAACTTGTTGTGAAGTACATAGCAGTTAGTTCATGGCTTTCTCAAAGAAGAACAAAAAATCTGTATTTTTAAAACTGCTAAATGTAGGTAAATTAAGTGAAAAATATAATTTATCAAATCATATTAGATTTTAGATACTTCGGAATACTTTTCACAAAAGGAATTGTATAATTTAGGATTTACTGATGAAGTTGGGGCACATCGGAGATTGAGGTATCGCTTGTTGCCAGTGGAACAAAAGTCTGTCTACTCTGTCATTCTGCAAAGATTTTCAGTCCCATCTATTTATTTTCTACCTGAATTTTTAAACGAAAAGTAGAATTTTGATTCCCTTAACAAAATTAAAGTTCCCTGTGGCGACAGTCAACCATGTTGACTTTCAGCCCTATCCATTCAAGAACTCTAAAAACTTAAGAAAAGAAGAAAAATGTATGGTTACCACATTTGACTGCAACGTCAAAAGTTAAATGCCTACAGATATTTTATTGGGCTATGGAGTGATCTATTTGGCTTCAGAATGCTTCAGATGGTATTTCAGTTATTTAGTTATTCTGCATGCCATGTTAAATTAGCACGTAAACCTCAACAATGAAGCAGGTTGATGTTTATTACAGATGGGAACCATTTGAACGAGTATTGTACTGACAGATAAAAGATCATAAGTTTGACAATTAAGATTCTGAGTCTCTGACCAGAAGATTATGGTTTGA
Organism: Haliotis asinina; assembly: GCF_037392515.1. Classification (NCBI taxonomy): domain Eukaryota; kingdom Metazoa; phylum Mollusca; class Gastropoda; order Lepetellida; family Haliotidae; genus Haliotis; species Haliotis asinina. The sequence goes on from NC_090287.1 coordinate 49,297,888, forward strand.
CTAGGGGTGACAAATTTGTGAACGGAAAAGCTGTGAATGGGTATCAGTGGTTTTCAAATCAGAGCTTCTCCTTGGCTTCACAAGGTTTCGTAAAAATCAGAGGCATAACTCACCACATACTTTCAGAAGGGCATTTTCAAAATAAATTTTATTTCATTTATTTTTGTCCAAGTCCATTTGATGCCGAATGTACTGTGACTGCACTCTACAACACTGATTCAACTTTCTGTTTGCTAATTTCATAAAAGTCATTCCTGGCCATTTTGAAAGTTTAACATTTTGTATATTTGATATTTAACAGCTAGTGGAGAACCAGTCAGTATTTCTCATTTTAAGAAAGCATGTTGATGCTGAAGTAATTACTTCAAATTTATGATGTCAATCACGACTTGTATGTTCTCACAAAAAGTCCATCTTTGTCTGCTTGCTGCCCTTCACTAACACATCTGTTAAAATGTATTCTCGAAAATAACAAATATCCTTCAAAATTATTTCCACTGTCATTTCTGTCAATTCCTCATTGGTGTCCCCACTGTTTCAGACAAAACAAACTGGATCACTGTACTTGTGAGTGAGTTTGACACTGCTCACAGCTAGAGTTTCAGCCATGTCATAGCATGTCAGATCAGTAATTGAGAGCTAAAGTGAGGCCTGATATTAATATTAGTTTGGCAAAACCCAAGCATACACAAGAGATGACAAATCAAGATCAAGGTGAACCTGGAACTGTAATCACATGAGACATGTCTCTTGGCAAGCCCAAAATCCAAAATCCAAATGTTATCCATCATTTGCCTGATTAAATAACCAAAATATATGAAGTGGAATATAATACATTTTCATTTGACCAAAACTAGACTTATAAGCATATATCAATAGTTGAATAATTGCAACAGCAATACAATTCTTCCTGGAAAGTGTTCAGTTGTATCAGGAATGGAGATTATTTCTTCTTAGTTGCACACTGACTCAGCTGACATTAGCAACTCTCTAATTATTTGGCTCTAATTTGGTCAAATGTCACTGATACCCAGAAGTTCATCTTAATTTAGATTATTCAACTTCAAACTGACAGGACCTAATGAAAGATGAAACATTATGCATGGACATCTATTCAAGGATGAGCAATTACAACAAAACTATTTTCCTGTTCCAATGTTTCATGGAAATACTAATCTGAACCACAAACAGATTTGATTTTGATTTTAATTTGAAAGTTCATTTGTTTCTGCATCTGAAAGACAGGTAACACTCAGAAATATTTTCCTCCATATAATGAAACTGAACCAGTTTCTTGCAATTTAAAAAAAAACAAAAAAAACAAAAAATAAACAAAAACAACAACAAAAACTTGAAACTGTATTGAAAATTCAATGCAACACTCCTTTACCCTCTCAGGGAGCATTATCAATATTTGATTGTCTTTGTGGCCAAAAGACCACAAGTGAGAGCCAGTATAGAGCTTCACGTTATATCTCAAAGTACATACTACCCTCTACAACAGTAAGAATATATAACTTAAGTTTTAAGTTGAGGAAGAATGGTATTTTAAGTATGTCAAGGCATGACAGCTTAAAGTTTGGATGTTTATCACTTTAGTGAAGTGCACAATTTGGCAGATTCACTATCAAAATCCAACAATGTCAAAGTCTTCCTCTGTAGTGATCACCTTTCTTATTCATTACCAATTTCTGCCATTTGTTGTGACATATATTGTAATGATTGTCAGTAACAGATGAAATGCACACTAAGTCCTGAGTACTGTAAGCCAGAGTAATAATGGTTGGGCCTGATTTTAGAGTCACCTCCCCTGGCTGGTGACACCTGACAGGTCAAGTGTGATCACTTGAGAAGTTTTGGATGCGACAGTTTTTGAAAGGCTGGCTGTATACATACAAGAATGATGTTAGGGGAATCTGGGGTTTTTCACAACATGACTTGCATCTTATCTATTTGTCATGTACAGACGGTGAATATACAACACCATTTAGAAAGTAGTCAAATTTAACATATCACATTTGGGAATGCACTTCCTCAGTCAACATTCATGTAGTTTTGTTGGGTTGAGTCTCACTGAAAAGCTGTGGTAGCTGAGATATTTAGGCAGCTGACTGGCAATTAGGTGCCTGATTCTTTGGGTGTAGGTTCAAATCCCAGATGGGACTCAGCCCCCAAACTACTAGAATCTGTACTTTCCTAAGAAAGTGTAATTCCAAATATAGCATATGTTACAGCTGGACAGCTGTTTCTAACTTGCTTCCACACACATGCTGGATTCAAGAATGGAGGGCATGCCTCTTTCAAGAAGTTTGAAATTCACAAATTCTGCATGTTTATGGTGCACTCAATGACTACTAAAGAGGCTGCTACTTGCTTTTTGTTTATTGTTAAACACAGCAATATTCCAGCTATATGTAAATAACCTAGTCTGAACCAGACATCCAGTAGCATATTTGCTGACACTTGTGTGTGTGACTGTAAACCTAAAACATTTCACTACATATTGTTGATTCTCTGGTCATTTATTGATTTCTTTGATTTAGCCTTGCTGTTACAATGTGGAAATCACCATTGTGGACACTGAATCTCCATTTCAACAGCAGATATTCTGTTCTGCCTCACAATCTTCATTGGTGTGTGTTGCCATGACCGAATCTGAAACTGCTGCAAGGTCTGTAAGGCAAATTTTTGTCTTCTAACCTTAGAAATGCATAAAATAAAGAAATCAATACCTAACTTTTCTTGCCCTTGTCTGAAGTCAGACTTGTCACACAATGCATTCATTAATTAGTTAATTTCTGTTAATTATCTAAAATACAAGCTGATTCAGATGATGTTGAAAGTTGTGTACAAATATTTTAGACAATGTTGTAAAGTATTCAAAATACTCAAAATGGCCTCTAACAATGTAAATTATGACAGAAATCTGCTTTCAGGGACTCAGTGCCGATATTCAGGAATCCATGTTCCAAGTCTGTTGTATATTTCTGTTGCATAAGCAATGGAGACAGCTAGATCTTGACACATCATCTTCTGACACATACATGCCTCAGCCCAAACTTAGTATCACAGTCTCTGTAGTCTTTAATATCCACACAGATATAGTCTGGCCATTACTGTATTGTATACAATCAGTGTAATCAAGTGAACATTGTAGAAACCACTTCCACTACGGTTAGCAGTCTTACTCAGACAGTGTTATTTTCATGGCACCCAGTTCAGTCAGGAAGAAAATGGGAAGAAAAATAGTAAGCAAGGAATTCCTCTATTGCAATCCATCAGTCTGAACCAAATATCTCCTTATCTGATGCTCATGTATGACTGCAGGACAACGCTCAACATGACAGATTTCCAATTTTGTGTCATGAACTTGAAATGGGTCTGTGATGTGAAGGGTACAATAACTTCTGCACATCATATTGTTATGCCTTGTGTTAAAATAAGGTCAGAGATGAGCATCATGGCCACAAGTTAAAGTTTTGTAACCTTCAAGTCAAACAAATAGCTACACTTTTTTCTATTTAAGGCAAGCAGATAATAACATGTTTGGAATCCTTCAAGTTTAAACAAATGAATTGTCCAATGTGTTTTTCCATCATGTGATTAAAACACCAAGAATAGTTGCAGACACTAACAGTTGACATCAACAGAGAATACTTGAAAATACAATTTTAAAGCTAAGTATTAATCTCATTCCAGCATCCTTGGCGTTTGTGCATTAACAGTTGACATCAACAGATGACATCAAGAATGGATGGAGATACTAACAGTTGACATCAACAGATGACATCAAGAATGGATGGAGATACTAACAGTTGACATCAACAGATGACATCAAGAATGGATGGAGATACTAACAGTTGACATTAACAGACGGCAACAAGAATGGATGGAGATACTAACAGTTGACATCAACAGATGACATCAAGAATGGTTGGAGATACTTACAGTTGACATCAGCAGATGACATCAAGAATGGTTGGAGATACTTACAGTTGACATCAACAGATGACAACAAGAATGGATGGAGATACTAACAGTTGACATCAACAGATGACAAGAAGAATGGATGGAGATACTAACAGTTGACATCAACAGATGACAACAAGAATGGTTGTAGACATTAACAGTGAACATCAACAGAGGATACACTGAAACATTCAATTTAAAAGGTAAATGTTAATCTCATTCCAGTACTCCTGGAGCTTGTGCAATTACAACTAAAACATTAACTTATTGATTATAATAGAGCATACCTTTCACAGAACATTTACAACTTTCATGAGCATGTAACATGTGGAAAATTTAAAGCCGGAACTAAAAAATCCACCTTCCTTTACACTAGATAACTTTCAGCATGAATCGCTATACACTGAGGTTTGTTGTCACTCAGATGATATCTGCAATATTTCAACTATGTAATGTTATCTTCAACTGATATATGTAAAGCACTTCCAGTTGATCAACCTCTATCTGAAAAACCTACACATTTGTAACAAACTATACATTTGTTTCTGTCTCAGATCACAGCATTACAGAGTATTTGACCATCTCATGTGGCCTGTGTCTTAAATGTATGATCGGAAGATCCTTCTACAGACAGAATCAGATCATGTGGCGATTATGGGCTCTTTTGGTGTTTTCTTAACTCTCAGTTCACTTCCAGTTGAACTTTGGTAATACCTCTAATCCAAAACACTGAGTAAAAACCATTGGAAGGAAGGAAACAAGAGAATTCACATGATCTGATGATAAGATCTCTTTGCTGAGTTATGTTCTCATATTCTCAAACAATATATAAATGAGACAACACTTTGATATCCTGAAAGTCCTGTTTTAATTAATGGAGATATGAATGGGTAAACATTCTTAAAATTTAAGTTAAATTAAAGCGACAAATGAGAAATAGTGCGAGTTAAAAGAAGACATTCTCAAAGATATGTAAGTTGAAGCAATATGAAGAAACAGGTAGTAGTTATCACAAATGAGTAAATCTGCTGAGTCATGAACTTGTGTCAAGCACTTTCACCCAAACATCAAGTTCACACTGTGATTTTTCATGCAAAGAAATTACAAGCAACAAAACAAACAACTGAAAATCTGATGGGGAACATGGTACCTAGTTCATAGACATACACTTAGGCTGGTTGGTTACTGTTGTTTATGCTACACTTGGCAACATTCCAGGTCAATTGTGGTGGTCTGTAAACAAGAATGTCAGGACCAGACAATCCAATGATCAACTGCATAATCATTAATCTATGCGACTGGAATACAATGACATGTGTCAACCAAGTTAGTGTGCCTGACCACCTGACCCAGTTCGTCGCGTTGACAAGAATGATTTTTTCTTAAAGACCTTATACAATATTTGACAGTTTGACAATTCAAAACAGACCGGAAACTACATCTTTCCAGAATATTGGGATGTGTTATGACCATTCCCATGTTTAAGAATGTAACAGTGATAGACTCAAACAATTACAGATGAATTTTACCACCTAATGTACTCGGAAGAAATGTTAGCTTGTGTAATGTCATTTGACTCGATCTACATAGATGTTACGAATGGAAGAGGTCAGTAACAGAAGATATAGATGGAGGATGCCAGTAACTGGCATTAGCAGATGACAGCAGTAGGGGTGGACATCTTCATACTATGACCACAGGATGCAGGTCTCACGTGAGGAAACACTGGCTACAGCTTCTTTCACAATGGAAGTAACACGCATCAGAATAAAACTGCCACATATAAAATACTGACAACACAGTACTGCAAGCATATTGTGAAGTGCTGCAATATACAAACAGTATTACATGAAAACCAAATACACAGAATGAGTTTCACAATTTCACGAATCGTGAAGATCTGGGATAGAATTCATCTTAAGTAACCTATGCTTGTTGTAAACAGGATTGATTGCAGGTGGTCAGGTCTGCTGACTTGGATGACAAATGCTATTGTATCCCTGTTGCCTAGATCGATGATCCTTCTGTTAATCACTGGATTGGCTAGTCCATACCTGACCGTTTACTGCTGCCATATGGTTGGAATAGTGCTGAGTGTGGTGTAAAACTAAAGTCATTCACAATTTTAAGGTACTGGCTTGATCAGAGAAAATGTTTTCTGGAGCACTAATTCCTGTAGTTGAAACTAACCACTACGCCAGGTCATGCCTCCCCACCAGTTCATCTCCCTGACTACCTAATCCCCAAGTTAAGTACATTGAGATACCAATGATGTCAAACATGACTTAATTACCATGTTAACCACACTGGTAATGGAATTACCACAGTTTCCATATCCCTCCCATCAGAATACTAATGACACATATTCCAAAATGACACAGTTTCAGATTCTGTGTTAAAATATAGGTCCATAGCATCCACATCATGCATGCCCCACAATGTCACTAAATGGTTTGCATTGCAAGGCTCAGGGGGCTGGGTCAAGTCCATGTCACTGCATCCAAACTGAATTTGTCGACATTCCCCATAACAATCACTGGATTGTCTAGGCTGCTCTAGAATATTTACAGAGCACTGTCACCAAGATGAAACAAACATGGAACTGGAACAAACAGCAAACTCTTTTTATACTGATAGCTTCAGGCACAGGTTCTATTATGTCATAGCTTTGCACATTGAGGACACCTATATTGAAACGCTCTTTCATTAAGCTGATTAATGTTACTTCCTCATATGAACTGCATTCTGGAGATGCTATCCATAGCTATCTATTTTAAGCCCAAACTGGGCTCTTGTTAGAAGAATCATCCACGTTCACTAAAGTTTAGGGATCCTGAAAACATGTAATTATGACAGGACCCTCTCTTTTGTATTTTCAAACAATTGCCAGTGGGATGATTCACAGTTCAAATAATTAGCCACTGGTCTATCATGTCTGTGATTGTCTACCTCTAACGCTCCTGTTATACGACTACTGTAAGCCTTTGATAGAGCATGGAAGTTTGGATTGTGACACCCCAATGCAGGTCACAGTGACATTGCTGTAATATTACTGTGACATAACTCTATTAAAAAAACAAAGCTTTGAAACCATTAAACAGACTGACATCTGGATATATGCTCATGTTATATCATTAGATCCATATGGAAAGTCCCAAATCTCTTGGATATCAAAGTCAATGGTTGCCACTGAAATACAGAAATATACTCTTGAAATCATCTGGATATCATTTACATTTAAAATCGCCTACAGTTTTACAAAATATTCATAATTGTATCTACTTAAAGTACAATTCTAGAAATATGAACACTGTGCAGCATTGGCCATTATTCCAAAGCTGAAATCAGAAAGTCTCATTGTTTAGACCTGCTATATTTAGAGGAAGTATATGGGACAGGTTGAATTTGTCCCGTATGGATTGTAAAAAAGCTCTATGAAACTCAGAACAGACAAAATAATACTTGATTATATCAGAGACTGTATAATAAATCTATCTATCTATTATATGGTCACTGATTATATGGACAAAAACAAGTAACACTGGTCTCATCATTACAACAGGGCAGATAGTGGAGTAGCCTAGTGGTTATACTGGTCACACCGAAGGCCTGGGTTCTATTCCCTATGTGAAGTCCATTTCTGGTGTCCCTTGCATGGCTATTGCTAGAATACAAACCCCAACTTACTCTCTCCAACAAGGACTAAAGTATACTTGATTAAAAGGACAGTATTGTGCAACACTGACCACACATATCAGAAGAAGCACTGACCTCACTTTAGCAGGCACAAAACAAAACTGCTTTTCATTATAGTACCGACAATGATCTTGAAAGTAAGACATTTCACTTTCAGCTATTCCCTCATGAATCTAATGTGGTCGTCTAATCTGGAATCAAAATGGAACAACGTAGAAATGTCATTCCAAACCAATACCAAAATAACAATAAAAGTCAATTTCATCACAATTAGTTTTATCGCAAAAGTGCTGATTTATGTAAATGTCAAGAAATGAACAGAAAAGATACTCTAAATATCAGATCATAAAATATCATTGCTTTTAATTGTGAATACAACATTTTCCTTTCTCAAAACTGTCATACACATAATACAGATCATCAAAATGTCATTGCTTTTAGTTGTGAATACAAAATTTTCCTTTCTCAAAGCTGACATAAATTTGAAACAACAGTGTTACTAAACCATTCTGATTCCATGTTGTTGCACAAACACAGTTAGAACAAGTTTCCGAGACAATAACACTGTTGCTTCATAGCTCATTCTGAAACAGATCATGGAGGTTGCAGCTCCTCTCATGAAACATGAGCCCATAAATGGTTCTCTGTGATGGGTAATGTACACGCTGGAGGTCAATGTGTCCTCTCTTTACAATAAAACATCCCCCCAATATATCTGGATCTTTGACTTGCAGGACACAAATGGATTATTTTGGAGACCTCGATCTTCTGACAAAGCCAGAATGTCTACAACACACATTTCAGCATCACACATTGACATAAAGCTCTTCCCAAAGGCAGGTTTTGACAGTAATGTTGATAACACTGTCTCCTGCATATTATTCTTTAGATACTGGTAAAATAGTCTGTAATTACTAATGTGGCATAATGGTATATGTACAAACATGAGAAATCAACCAATACTGTCACACGCATCTTCATTCCTGCAAACAGGTGTTGAAGTCAAATTTGCAGCTGTCTGAAACAGAAGGTCAGGTCACAATGACCTCTTCGTGTCATTTAGGATAATCTGTTTCCTCCATAAATAAAACCTGATGTGACATGTTTTACACTTTTATTCCTGAAAGTAAGATCATGCAGGAAGTTTTGATTTTAGTAATGCCATTTTATACTTTCTCCAAAACAAATAAATTTCTAATAAGAATTTGAAATTTACTGAATTTTAATTACTCAATGAGGTTTTAAGTATCAACAAGGCTAAATGAAACAAGAGTCATCAGAAGATGACATATCACGCCCCCCCCCGCTCCCGGCCCCAACATGTTTGAAAGGACAAATCATCTGACAGTTACTCATTGTTTTTTTAGACTAAGTTTGAATTGTTTCCATGGAATTCATGAAACTTATAAATGGCATATATTTGTAATCAGCAAAGTCACAATTTCAAGATCTCTCTCATATATCTGCCAAGATCTGTTGAAAGATATGTAATGGTTTTTGAGTTGTGCTCTGGGAACGAAGTCCATACCTCCATTTTGAGACTAAGTCCGAAACATTTCCATGGAAACCAAGAAAACAATATATCACAAAAACCTTTAAAAACCAAAAGTCACCACTTTGGGGTCTGCAACACATATCTACCAAGTTTAACTGACAGATAAAACTGCTCCGGAAACGAAACACACCTCTCACTTTTGAGACAAGTCCAAACTGACAGATATTAAGAAGTTTTTGAGTTCTGCTCTGGAAACGAAACCCATACCTCCATTTTGAGACTAAGTCTGAAAAAGTTTCCATGGAAACAAGAAAATGACAAATCACAAAAACCTGTAAATAGCAACATGCACCAATCTGGGGTCTGCCACACATATCTACCAAGTTTAACTGACAGATAAAACTGCTCCGGAAATAAAAACACACCTCTCACTTTTGAGACTAAGTCCAAAACGTTTCCAAGGAGACCAAGAAAATAATAAATCACAAAAACCTGTAAATACCAAAAGGCAACACTATCAGTTCAGATTGATATACCTACCACATATTACAGAAAAATATTGAATGGTTTTTGAGTTTTGCTCCGGAAACGAAGCCCATCCCTCCATTTTGAGACTAAATCTGAAACGTTTCCATAGAAACCGAGAAAATAATCAAACACAAAAAAAATGTAAATAGCAAAAGGCACCACTTTAGGTTCTGATTGATATATCTACCAAGTTTTGCAGGAAAATATTGAATAGTTTTTGAGTTCTGCTCCGGAAACGAAGCCCACCCCACCATAACACTAACACCAAAATGTTCCATTGAAAAATGAAAAAAATATAGCTGCCAAAACTCTGTAAATAGCAAAAGGCACAACCATAGGCTGAGATTATTATTTCTATCAAGTTTGGTCTAAAAATATTGAACGGTTTCTGAGTTATGCTGTGGATACAAAATGTTTACCGACGGACGAACGGACGAACAGACGAGGCGTTGACTATATCCCCCTGCATTACATGCCGGGGGGATAAAAAGTGAAATGTTTCTAGGACATTGACACATCATGTATATTTGTGCACGTAATATTTTGTTATTGCCATTTAAGAAAGATCAATTTGACTTGGCTGCGTCCTGATCATCCATTTGTCTACTATAAGAATGAGTGTCTGTAAGAACGATTGTGACTGAATCTACAACTCATTAACACATGCTAAATATCCAATGCCTATTTCTGAGAAAAAAATTGAAAAAGTCACTTTTTTTCAATCAATAACTAAAAATAAAGTTCTACCGCCCTTGTCAGTTTTGAAAAAAATATGCCCAAGAAACTAAATTCACCACCATCTGAAACTCAGTTAACTAAAATTTTGAAAGGAGCATCTAAAGGTGTTAACAATGTTGGAGTGCAATTAGTCTGTCCATCAGTCCCTGAACCTCATTATTTACCAAAATTGTGCAGAATTGCAAGCTTGACACTGAGAAGTCTGAACATAGGTTTGAAGCTTAATACAATAGGGGGTTGACACGCTACATCTTGATATCAAATTTTCAAGATTAGACTCATGGTGACGAAAAACCTCATTGATTGTCACTATTTTTTATATTTAAGCCATTTTGGGAATGCTATGGCTGCCTTTTTTGGATGTTGTGACTGTGCTCGGCAACCGTTCTCGGGTGCTGTCGTAGCTGATATGCAAGTTTTGTTTCCATTTCAAACAATTAGTTTTCTGTTATATATTGTTTGTTTCAGTTTTAGAGGATATTGTTGCAGATTTTGGAGATTTTTGTTCTGTTTTGGTGTACACGAGTTCAGTTTTGATGATTTGTTCACTGTTTGTATGGTAGGCCTGCCTACTGTCTATTTTCTCTACTGCCAAGCCCTCTTTGCACTTGCAAACCCCAAAATAAAGCAAGTCTAGATTTCAGGCTCTGATCTCCCTCAGGTTCCTTTTCAGTTTAAACTGGTTGATTTGTTACAAACAAAATTATGTTTATTCAGAAAGTAGGCATTAGTGTAGAGTGCACTGACTGAGTTGCTAGTTGTTTTTCATCGTAATCCTTCTGAGGTCCATACATATCTGCCAACAGTGCTGGCGAGTCAGGATTACATGGAAGAAGATTTAGGCTTCCTTCTGGGGCTGTAAACTCGCTTCTGATAAATGCTGAGATCATCCTGCTTATGTGACAGTCCTGTCTTCATGTTTGGAAAAAGTAACAAATCTGTTGAATATGGAGGATGTTCAAAGGTTTTCAAACTTTCTTGTGCTTAGACCTATTGCAACAACACTATGCTATGTATTTTGTGATGTTTGGCATTGACATTTTGTCTTGACAAATCAGTAGTATATTACTGTCAACTGTCAGACTTTATGGGAGAATGTTCACCAGATGCAAAACTACTTTACCATCTTTTACTGACAAAACATACTTTGATCTTGCCACCATCGTCTCATCTTTGACTGATACTAGTGATCTTCAAACACGGTTACCAATAGGGCTGATAGTTGTGATCTCCAAAAAATGGTTACCAAGACTTTAACAAAATTAGATACTTCAAAATAGCATAAATGATCAAGCTATAACCTTGTACTTAAAATCCCTAATGATGATTCTGCATGCTGAAACCCTTGTCATATGTTCTATGGCTGCAACAATATTCCAGCTATATTGCAGCAATATGTAAATAATTAAACCTGGAACAGACAATCCAGTGATTTGCAGCATCAGCTTCATTCTTCACAAGTAAGATATAATGACATGTCACCCAAATTAGTGAACCCTACCATCCAATCCTGTTAGTTACCTTTTATGTCTGTCTGCTAAAGACAACATGCAATACACAGCTTCAATCATTGACCACGTGCAATTTGAACTTAACACCTATCAGACTATACGATATAAAGAAAATAAGTTGATTTATGACTCGTGCACCCGAGTCCCGTGTCTGCCACATTATGTAATTAGGCACATGTGATACACATGACATGTTTTTATGTCTGTGGGTTGCAAACAAAGTACCTTCACTTTTTTCAAATGACTGAATCTGACGGAAACTGGTGCAAACTCTTGTCAGTTTCAAGTCCAGCTTTGTACTTGGACGAATGACAGGTTCCAGCCACACAGTAGTTTACCATCTCAACTGACATGATTTTTTATTGGATCAAGCGTAAATTCAGAGAACATATATTTTCCAAACCGAACATCTCTATATACATTCTTCATGGATAACGACTTCTTTTAGTGTATATGATTTTGTTTAACAACAGTATATGAATCCATACTGAAACGAAGCATCAAGTACACAAAAAGAAGTTGTTATCCATAAAGAATTTTACTTTCTTGTGACTTCTACTTCTAAAATGCCCATCAAACAGATCATCTTTCTGTACACACAATGAACCCTCAGCATATCAGCAAATGAAACAGCCAAAAGGTAACCGTCGTTACACTTGAGTGCATATCCACCCGCTATGACTGGGTTCGGTCTCCCGAGGGCTTCATTTCGGGGGAAGTAAGCCCAAGTACAAAATACTACACTATTGAATCGCGATTGTACGCTTATAATTTTGTTTATTTGTTTTTTTAAAAGCAGCAATGTATATTATATGTCATGAATAAGTGATAAATGTGTTTTAATTATGTTTGATTTTTGGTTGCATGTGACCTTTAATAAAAAGCACAGTCTGCTTATAACTGTAGCGAATATAAAATATCTAGATATTGTTGAAAATGTCTTTGTGAATCATACAGTAGTCTTTGTAATGTCAGCTGTAAGTTTGCAGGGCACAAAGAATTGTTAAATTTGTCAAGGATTGCAAAAACTGTGAGCCATAGAGAAAGGTGGATAGTGGTTATGTCACCTCAGTCTTAGATGTCCGCAGGTTAAACCTTTTAACTATCTACCAAACTGTGGTATAAACTGTCACACAAAAACAAAGGGAGCTCATCCCAAAGCTTCAGATAAAATACCACAATTCGAGTTACATCAGATAAGATAATGACTGTAAAACCATATTCTGTGTATTATGATAGAAACTTGTCCAGTGTGAGGGAAAAGTTGAACCCTGCGGGAATATAAACATTGTGGACTAGGTTTCCTTCCTCTCACTCAGGCTGGGTCCAAATTAAGTCTCTGGGGCAATTTAGTTCCACTGTTTTGCAAAAACCTTTAGCCATCCCTGCAAGAACAGTTAGGTGATACAAAATGTCAAGGGTCATAAATAACAAAATTTCCATATTTTGCAATATGAATCTGTGATTATGGTTTTGGAGTAACATCTCATGCCATTGTTGTTTTGATGTCAAGGTGTCTAGCAAATGAAAAAAGAATCATCCATCACCTTATATGCTGTTCCACTGAGAAAACCATATTTTTCATGATTCATACAAAGAATCAAGCACTTGTTCTAGATAACAGACATGTCTCTCTGACATCGACCCGTGAAGGTTCCGGGGTAGAATAGGCCTTCAGCAACCCATGCTTGCTATTAAAGGCGACTCAGCTTGTCGTAAGAGGCGACTAACGGGATCGGGTGGTCAGGCTACCTGATTTGGTTGACACATGTCATCGGTTCCCAAGTACGCAGATCGATGCTCATGTTGTTGATCACTGGATTGTCTGGTCCAGACTCGATTATTTACAGACCGCCGCCATATAGCTGGAATATTGCTGAGTGCGGCGTAAAACTAAAACTCACTCACTCACTCTCTCTGACATCAGCTCTGTGAGTCTTCACTAAAGCTGAGTACTTGGGTTCCTTGTCATATGAAATATAAATTGTCAAAAAGAAACAACAATAGTTATATGCTCTTGCTGAAATATTGCTGAAAGTATTTAAATTGATAGGTTTGCATGATGTGATTTCAGAAACATGCTTCAAACACTGATATCACCAATTTGTAAAGTGAATCTCCATCATCATTTGTCTGCATCTAGACACCATTGTGTGTGAACAAAGATGAAGCAAGGGAGGTTACTCTGGAAGATGGTTTTATGGTGCCACTTTTCTTACTCAAACTTGATCATTATCTCTTCCATCAACATGCACAGGTCATTCAGTACTTTGCAATGTTCTGAAAAAAATTGAGGTGATTTGACAACATACATATATAGATAAAAAGCATGGAGCAATGACTTAACTCGGTAAAAAGATTAGGACACCTATTTGTACCCTCTGAGAAGTCAGAAGATGGACAGAAAACCTCTGAAACATCAATATCCTGGAAACAAAAACTTGTACATGTATGTACTACCAAACAGTTTCATGCATGTTGAGGTAGACACAGCTTAAGTACTGACAATATTGCCATGTTTCACAAAACCTCAACAGTGACATTGACCTCTGACATGCATACATAACTGCAAAGTTAATGACTGAGTCAGTGAGTGAGTAAAATGTGACATAACATCAGTGGTATTTCTGCCACAGGTTTAATGACAAATGCAACAAGGCATTGTGAGAAAGTATCACACCAACTCTCTTCCATCTCATTCCTTCAGAGGGTGGTAGGGTAGAATGGTGGTTAAAGTGTTTGCTCATCAAGCTGGAGGCCGATGTTCAATTCAACACATGGGTACAATTTGTGAAGCCCATTTCTGGTGTCTCCCACCATGATATGTCTGGAATAATGCTGAAAGTGGTGAAAATACAAACTTAACTACTTCTTCAGTTTACATCTTCACATGGCATGTGCAAGAAGATTTTCTACTGGTCCATTCAGAAGAAGTATGTGGAAAAACATTTTGGAAGTCAAAGTTCACATGCAGAAACCTGTTTCTTAATAGTTACTGTCATGAGTCCATATCCACCTTGACCTCTTAGATAAAATAAAGTATTTAAGCAACAACTATGGACACATCCCATCAATATCTCTTCCGGATATAATCTTGAAATGAGTTCCAGATCACAGTATCATGTGGACTCAGCGTGTCTTCAATGAGAGACTACATGACTAAACCATATCTGGAGGAGATTTGTCATGATTCATTGGAGTTATGAACAAACAATGGTTGCTAGCATTGAAGCAACTTTGCTTGTCTTCATCCAATACAGCTTAAAATCAAACTTTCTCTTCAAACAGAAACACAATCTCTGAAATAATACAATTAGACCAAAAAGGAATCCTAAGATTCTAAAAAATTACAACAGAAATGCCATGGCTGCGTATCACAACAACCCCTGTATATCTGTTCCAAGGCAAAATGAAGTTGTACGTGTGCAATATCTGCTATTACAGACTTGTCAAATGACAACACACATATGCAGATTTAACAAACACCATCATTGCTCACCGTGAAAGGCTGCATTTCTCTGTCACTGGTTGCTGAGAAGTCACCACAAAAGTATCTATTAATGTCGAAGTTTGCCATTTTTAGTCATTCATCTCGTATTGCTTGGGGTTTCTTGAAATAAATAAATATTTATAAACTTATCTTAGGCTCAAGCCAGCTAAATACTTACAGGAGGCAAAGTTGCATACCAAAGGTTGATGTGATGTTGGAGTACCATAGGCTGGTGTGATGGTGGAGTACCATAGGTTGGTGTGATGGTGGAGTACCATAGGTTGGTGTGATGGTGGAGTACCATAGGTTGGTGTGATGGTGGATTACCATAGGTTGGTGAGATGGTGGAGTACCATAGGTTGGTGTGATGGTGGGGTACCATAGGTTGGTGTGATGGTGGATTACCATAGGTTGCTGTGATGGTGGAGTACCATAGGTTGGTGGGTCAAATGGACAGAACGATATAAAGCAGAGATCTTATATCCAGCAAATCTGGAGTGCCTTATACTGGGAACATGGTTACAAAGCTGTAGCATTTTCAAAACGAATGGTGACGTTGGACTTTGTCAACTGATGCAACTCCATGATAACGGCATCCAGTCTAACTTGTACAGATCATCAAAGCACAGTTTCAAAAGCAGCAACAGTAATTAGTTTGTCATAAATGCTAGGCATCACATTAGAGCACTGTGACTACTTCTTGTGGAAACAACTAACAACAATCATTCTGTGAAACCAAATATCACTCTAATTCTGGCTGGAAGGATATCTCTAATTGCTGGAAATCAACAATTACTTCACTTTTATTACAAAATTCTATTACCCAAAGTAGAAATGCCAAACAAAAGATGTTTCACAATAAAAACACTTCCCTCCATTCCAATCTGAGTAGTGCCTTTATCCAGATTTCCACCCCATTTCCTACTTTAATGATGAACAATGACACAACTGAATCAAATGTGAAATCGTTAAGGGATATCTATTTTCAATAGGAATTTAATCTGACTTTCCATTTCAACATACAATACCGGTATCTATATCTGTACAATACTTACAATATGGAAGTTATTCTAAGGGCAAATCTAACTAGCAAAATAATGTCTATTTTGTTTACAGTCCAAGTGAGGATTCACAGGGTCAGATTTGCTAGCGTATGGTGGCATTCTATAGCACATTATAAGCTTTAAAAAGATCATCATTCAGTGACTGTAAGGCATAAGAAATCAGTCAGGTGAATATCACTTGGGAGCCAGTTTTACATTCAGTATGGAGATGAGGATGAGCACCTTTACTTCAGGTAGGGGAGGGGGTGGGGGAAAGACACATTTCATACTGTATCCCTGAGATGGCTTAAAAAAGGTATCCGAAAAAGAAAATTAACTGTGACAAAACCCAGAGTCAGAATGGCAAGGGATTTAATATACCTTATTTTTTTATAAATGGGAATTATCTTGTCATAAAAGAATGTATACATACAAGGATGAACCATGGATTATCTTGTCATAAAAAGACTGCACACACACAAGGATGACCCATTAATTAGCATGGTATAACAACATTGTATGCACACAAGGACAAGCCATGAATTATTTTGTCATAGAATATAATGTATACATGCATGGATGAACCTTTTCAAAATATCGACAGTGCACTGAAAGCCCATAACAGACAACATTCCTTGTCAAAGGCCTCAAATCAATGATGTAAGTTTCTGAAAATTTCTCAATGGGGTCAATAGGTATTTCAGTTTTACAGCAGGTCACTTTGATTGGGGAGGAGATCCTATACAGGTTTTAAATATTCGTTGCCTGGTTGACAAGCATGATGCTCACAAAACGAAACATAACCAAAGCAAATATTAGCTTCAGACACTGATTACAAGATTTCAGAATGCTAAAGGGCAGTAACTCTCAACAGCAAACTGACATGATTTTGAAGAGTTGGACTTCCTTACCAAGAAAAATGTGTGCTGTTTCTTAAGTCATAAAAATGACATTTTTGATTAAAAAAGGTAATGAAACTTCCCCATTTAAATTTTGGGAACATCAGGTCAATAGCACTGTTACCAATAAATTCTGAGGCAGGAAACAGGAAGTAAAGCGGAAATAATGTAAATAGATCAAATGTATAAGTTGTCACAAATGTTTGGCTTTTAGATGAAAGACACATATGGTCACCAAGTATATAAATGACATGAAGTGAATCTGATGCTGATAAGCAATTCCAGGCTAATGTAAATGTCAAAACTGTTACCTGAGAGATTTTGATGAAGAACATGGTAAAAAGGAAAGGTCATAATTCAGCACAGCATAAATAATGGGAAGTATCAGGGGAAGATCAGTTACAAAGGACTTAAATAACTATTTCAAGCCATTACCCTTTAAACACCCATTAAAGATGGCATCATCATAAAACTCTTCACAGGTCTTGGATTTCAAGAGAGATAAGTGTCATCCATGCTCATCTTATCATCACAACTGTTTCACACTCACTGCTGCAGAAAGTCAGTTTACTGGTATGATATTATGTCCATCAGCATGCTATTGTATTTACTGGTATGCTATTGTGTCTACCGGTATGATATTGTATTTACTGGTATGTTATTGTGTCTACCTGTATGATATTGTATTTACTGGTATGCTATTGTGTCTACCGGTATGATATTGTATTTACTGGTATGTTATTGTGTCCACTGGTATGACACTGCATTCACAGATATGATATGATGTCCACTGTTATGACACTGATTGTACTGGTATGATAGTGTATCTACTGGTAACATTTTGTGACCATCAGTATGATAGTCTCTAAGTCTAGTGGTAAAATAGCATTCACTAACATGAAACTGCGTCCACTGGTATGATATTGCATCCATTGTACTGCATACAATGTACAATTAATACACAATGTTGCTCCTTACACATTGGTCTAAGATAACTGGCGTCAGACCTGTATGGGAAACAAGGCAATGACCAAGGTACATGGTAAAATGGAGTACTGTTCTCAAAGTAAATTCTCAATCTTCTGTTATCAGTGAGGAAATATTTTGGTTTCATGTAGCTTGATCTTGTTTGCATAGTCATCACCTATTTGGCAATTCATATTTACAGCTGAAGCTATCTTTTACGGAGCGTCATACATGGTTTGTTCTGTGAGTAGTAAGTTTGACGACATCACTTATCACTGTTGTGTTAGGTATCACTGACAAATATGTAAAGTTAGAGACTGGAACCCACTATCTAAGGAATGATGAAGGGACAGTTGTGAAGACGTTGACTGAATCCATCCATTGTTCATACCTACCACCACTCTTTAATAGCATGTCGTGTAGTACCTGTGGCATGACTGAGAGAGACCACAGTCACAAACTTCCCTAAACAAACATGCCATCCATATGTGGATAAAATATCCTCACATCCTGCTTCAGCTCTATACTTCACCTGGAATAGTGCACAGCTTAAAATCAACAAACACAGTGCTATTTAAATGGCTGCTTTGAGCATTGCTTTTGAAATGGTATCTGCATATAGAACCAGCAACTACATACATATCCACCATGTTTCCAGTCAGCAGGAATAAATGTACTATTCAGAAGAATGTTGTGCAACAATCCCAATGACTTCATACCAAGTTTCAAGACTGAGCCTTTCACCATCTTACTAGTCTGTCAAACAGACCCTGAAGCAAATATATCCAAGAAAGCCCATGCAAGTCTAGAAAATGTGGCAATTCTAGATTCCCTTAGCTTCTGAAAATGAAGACGGTCTCAAGGCTCCTTTTCATTGCATGACTTTTTTTCAACTATGAACTTTTTTCAGTAAAATGTGTTCATTTCAGAGACTAGTTGTTAGTCTACTATCATATGTCATTTTCTATTGCTTTTCCATAGTTTCAACTGTTATACCCAAATAACATACCCAGTATGTTTGGTTTTACGCCACTTTTAACAATGTTCCAGAATATCATGCCAGGGGACTCCAGGAAATGGCTTCACACACCGTATCCATGTTGAGAGCACTTTAACCACCAGGCTACCCCTCCGCAATCTGAACCCTGTAACTCAAATGTGAACTATATCATGTAGAATCAAGGCTAAGAATTGCTGCCTTTTTACTAGAAAGTAACTTTTTATATCCTTCTATTTGTAAACTTCAAAAATGCCACTTAACATGAATTCATTAAACTTCCTATCTGGGTATTCACAAAAAAAATAATCAAGATTGGTAGCCATTAGTATAATTGAATTTATTTCCCCATCCCTCACTGCTGCTCTGTGACAGGAACAAATGCGTGAAGCTGGAAGGTTTTTCAGTTTCAATTTCTTGTTCATGAAGCCATGAAATCAAATCTGCAATACTATTAATATCTTTTAATTATAAATAGAGAAAACCTCGAGTAATTGTAATCTCGAGTAATCGTAATACAGATTGAAGGAATCTTTCTTCCCTTGTGTAAAGATAAAATAGCTCAGTTGTAGTAATACAAGACTCAGATAACACAATACTTCTCTAGGTATAACGTTACGGAATGTAATTGTTCCACGTTTAGATGTAGCACATGTCAACTGGCAGTGACAGAGAGTCTCATCATACTATGAAAAAATCATTAAGAGAATAGGTTTAGTTCTTGTGATACCAGTGTCAATATTTCAGAGTTGAACGTAAATGTCAGTACTGTATGATGAAAGTGTATCATACACATGGAAACTGATCATTGATTTTGTGAAGATAGTTTTGCAATTTGACATCAACCATATAGGTATAACCTATTACATTGTGCCTGCATTACGCTTGGGGGCCTAATTTTGGCATTTTTATTTTTGTACCCATTTTTAAAAATGTCATACTCTGGTTTTCTGTTGAAATAAAAGTATAAATGCAGATAATTTAATGTAGAACAAGTCATTGTTTTATCCAAGGGGCATAATTGTAGCATGTGTTTTATTGTGATTCCTTTAAGCTGAACTAAACAATGTCATTACAGCTGTGACAGCTTCTGCTTGAGATAACTTCTTTCAGGTCAGAATTCCAGGTCATTACAGACCCTGCATGATAGTGCATTATGAGTATGTTTTGTCCACTTGTACATTGTTCACAACTAGTCACATCTCTGTCATTGTGACCTCTTATGTTTGATCTCTTTAAGAACATCTTTCTCCTGGCTACTAAAAAGAGGTAAAACTGAACTGAAAGTGAAGAAGGCTAAAAGGCAACATGAGCAATAATCAAGTTGAGTTTTTTCAATAGATTGTACTCACAGTAAAGGTAGTTAGAAAATGGTGAAATGATTATTGGTGTTATTGTTCCATCAGTCAGTGAAGTTAATGTTATATAGTATCTCTGTCCACTGACAGTTATTCAACCAGGGCACTGATTAGGTTCGAGCTCACCTGTGACCAGGTGTAAAAACCTTGGACTCAACTTTGTGTGCAGACTCTTTCCATGTTTTCACATTATCCTAATGTACAGTATACAACCCTGTGAACTTAAAAGAATCCATGAATCCATTGGTATATGACCAGATGGTGGCCACATGAAAACATGCATGCACACCTAGTTGCAAGTGCAGAAACATGCAGTAGACTAGGACAAAGTACTGTGATTAGTGTCTCCCAGCTGTGAATTGGCTACCTCATTACGATGAAAGAGCCACGATAAATTCAGTGCACCTAGTAGCAGCAAGAGTTGTATACTCCCTGAGGAGCTGAGATTGATAATATAATGTGACGCTGAGATTGACATCCAACGATCGAGGGAAACAAATACCAGAACCATGAGCAAACACTAGCTGCATGGATATGTGCGCTATATAAACATCCTATCCCATCCTATCGGCACTGTTGTCATTGTGTCAAGTAAGCTGGAACACTTTTAGTTTACAGTCCTCAGTATTATATCACCATTCACGTTTGATATACACTGGAGTTCAAATCTTGACCATGAAGTCATTTTTAGACTGATGACAGAAAAAAGACCTCTGTCTTCATAATTGTTTGCATCAAGGGAAATAACTCTATCAAGGAAACACTTTGCTGCACCAGTTAACAGGTCAGCATAGATTACCATAACTGTCAGATAGTCATGATGGAGAGTGTGACATTAATTCTGAAATAAAACTGTGGAAGTGAATTGGTCATTGATATTTAATTGATGTAGTACACTAGATTAAGAAAATGGTAAAAACCCTGAACAGGACCCAATTCACAAATAGTTTATATTGCTACTATGGTGTCATTGTCTCATGCTGAAGCATCTTGCGGTGAACAACAAAGACCAACAATCCCATTCTGTGTGCAACATGTGTGATTGAGTCAATGTGGATGGATCTTTGACAATATGTTTAGAACGAATAGTTTAATTGCCTCATTCAGTGTTGATTATTTGCAGCTTGTCAAGACATATGTAAACTTACTATTTATGTTTCGAATAAAATTCACTCAACAGGCAATGCTTCCAAATAGGTCAAAACAGTGTCCAGCAATTGCTCTCATGACAGACTTGTGTTTAAAGGAGAATACAAGAGAATTTCAATAATTTTCTGTGTGAAAGATAAAGTCTTCAGAAACATATACCCAAAGTTTCATTTACAAATTATGCATATTTATGTCTTAATCGCGAAAACAGTTTCTGTTATCTCAGCTTCGGCTGTTATGCATATTCCACTGTAAGTCACGTGACCTTTCCGCTCCTGATGTCAAATGTGACAAGCGTCTAAAGACCAAGTGCTCCATTAATACAAGTTGTGTTGTCTCTGATGTTTTAGCAAATGGTGCGATGATTTATTCAGTTACCTGGGGAAGCATGGAATCATCGAACAATGAAAAGAGCCACCATTTCACCCGTTTTCCAAGAGAGAGAGAGAGAGAGAGAGACACAGAGAGAGAGAGAGAGAGGGAGGGAGAGTGATACCATTATTTTTGTATTTTATTTCTTTAAGTAGTTTGACTTTTGAAGGAACAGAGGAGTGTTATGCAATAAGGTATTATTTTCAGATCCGTAACTGCGTGTGTTTGATGGTTGTTCGTGCCACTGTCTGATGGTTGCTATACAATGTGTGTTGACTACAGGTGTGCCATTTTAATATCATCATGGTTTTTATCCTTGTGTTATTGTGTCTGATATGCCTAAAGAGGCTGTACTCTTTATCAGAGTCTGACACAGTGTAATAAACAATTTCCTCTTTATCAGAATGAGAATCAATCAACTTTACCCATCAAACATAAAACACACTTATTGCTTGTTATCATAAACAAACACCTCATATGCCGTGTATTTTACAAGATGATTTGGTAGAACAAAATGAATTCTGATGAACGTAAGAATAAAATGGTACCTATTGCATGGATTGTAAGATGTGAAAAAATGTCAACAGTGTAAAAAGCTAGAAAGCAATTAGTACTTCATGAATAAAGAGGATGCTAGGTATTATGTATGCATAGAAAAGGTACAAACTACATACTTACAATCATTTCGAAATGTTTGCAAGTGTGCATCAAATAATGCCATATAGGGTGGGTGTGGTAGATCCACGCACGTTTCTACTCAAAGGCGTGTTACAAAGTTTTGGGTAAAAGTATTTAGAATGGAATCACACCGCCTTCCTCACCAGTGTTATCTATTCCTATAAAAACTTGATGAACATGGTAAGCATACATATGTTTCATACGCCTGTCACTTATTTTTCACAACTGGTCGTTCATATGTTTGGATAGAGCAATGTGTAGGAAATATTTAACAGCACTTTTACGCAAAGCATCTGTGATATATATTCCCAGATTTGGCATGAGTCTCTTTGTGCATCCACAATGTTAAGGAATTACTCAACCTTCAAATCATTATTACAACCTTACACCACTAAGTGATAACACCTTGATTTGTGACATTACGTATATTATGCATTGCATTGCATTAGTTTAAAGTTAATTTATCGAGAAAAAACCCACTGTACTAATGAAAGCATTCCTGTATGCACTACGTATGTATGTTGTAATCTAGGAATTCTCGAAGATGAGTACCATGTATTATTTGTATGTGAAAGGTATGCGCATCTTGGAACAAAATAATTATAAAAATCCGTCTGTCCTCGGTACAAAACTAAATACCCAAACCATAACTTCTGTCGCAGCTTTCATGAAACATGTGTTTTCCTTTTCATGAAGATGTACATATGTTCTTCCTGTCACATGTTACGTTGTCATAATCAACTGTACTTTGGGTCACATGGCCACACTACAGAAGAAATAAGTTGAATTGAATGGAATCAAACTGGTGCCTCCAATTCGATTGATTCTTCGTCTTCATCTTCACTGGAAGTTTCTCCTGCTCGATGTAAAATCAGTTAGTATTGATACGGTCTAAATTACAGGTAAAACATGACGTCGGGTACATATGTTATAGCTTCAGAATCCACAGTCACTGTCAAGTTGTCAAATATAACCAAAGAGGAAGCCACCGCCAATAGTTACATTTGATGTCATATCACGTAATACCGCCTCTGCTCATTAACTCTTGGGTGTTTCCGTAACAAGCGGAAATCCGAGGTCGTTTTTCACGTTTTTAATGCAATTTTACAAACTTTTTTGAGAAATTTTGATACGGAAAGTGATCTTTAGAAAGCATTTTTCCATGTATCAAAGAATAGTTTTACGTTAGAATTCTCCTTTAAGAGAGTTTTCACCCTGGGCATGACATGATCAAATTGAGTGCAGTGAAATCTGAGGATGATAGACTGTTTGTTCCCTTTGTGGTGTAAAATTCTCTTTCAAATGAGGCATGACATGACCAAAAATCATCTGCTGGTGAAAAAGGCTGAGTTAATCATCCTCTCAACACAATCACCTATAACAATCCCATAAAAAAAGGTTCAAAACACACAATATGTGACATTGTTTTTCTAAAATGAGCAACTTCACAAATTTTCACATTTACTCCAGCAATGATTCTGTCACACCTTCAGCCCAACCCGCATTGCCACACTTAGGTAACTTGATAAACCCCTTTTCTGCAAATAAAGTTTATTGTGTCAAAAAAGTAACTTCATAAAATGTAATTTCTAAAAATAAAAAAATGAATAATTTTTCTCTGATGATACAGCTATGTACCTTTCGACACTAGATAAACATTAGCAAAACTCACTCAAATCCATCCATTCGCCATAAAAATGACGTTAGTGCCAAATCAGGTTTTGCACATGCAGTCGATCACATGACCTTCGCATCAAAGTGTTTGCATTGGCCCAAGAATTGAAAAAACACTTTTAAACCATAGTTCTAACGGTACTTAAATGAAATGCCATGATTGTCAAATGTGCAACGCAAACGTGCCGTTGGCATGTTGCAAGCGTGAAGATAAGTTTTTGACGTCACAAGAGCAATGGGATACAGCCGTGGTACTGTGTATGACTTGTGAGCCCGTCTACAAGAAACTGGCACCACTTCTGATCGCCTAAGGTCAGGTTGTCCATGTGTGACATCATGAGCAGAAGACCATCAAATCGTCCTACGTCATCTGCGTGACAGATTTCTGCCTGCTACACGAACCAGAGCTGAGATGTTTAGAGATCGACTGTCCACACAGACCATTCGAGATCAGTTGCGGTCTGCCAGTCTCCATTCCTGACGTCCATATCGGGGGCCAATATTAACGCCATTTCATCAATGTCAGTGTCTGCTGTGGGCCCAACGTAACCTCCGATGGACCCAGAGAGACTGGAATACCACGATGTTGACACAAAGTTTCCTTCAAAATGCTGGAATCACCGTCATGGACTGGTCATCGAGGTCCCCTGACCTTAATCCAATAGAGCACGTTTGGGATGTGCTTGGGAGAAGTCTTCGTGGTCTTAGGAACCAACCTCAGAATTTGCAAGAACTTGGCGCTGCCTTGCAAGAGCAATGGTGCAGAATCCCCAAACCTGTGTTCACAAGCATCAGGTAGTCGATGAGGAAACGGTGTTTGGAAGTGGTGAATGCACGAGGCAGCCATACACAATATGAGAAATTTCAAATTTGTATTCTTGCGACTTGACATTCTGTACACCCATGTTTTGGAACAGCGGTGTAACCTAATGGAACTGATTGTGACACTGTCAGCTTACCAAGTACATCACACAGATCTCAGCAATGAAATAGTAACAATTTAACCATCTTACCATCTCTTGTTCTTTTATAGTGCCCTGAAGAAAGAATGTGAAGTCTTTTTTTTGATGCAGTATATAAGGCTAATAATGTACATATGTAATAAGTAACCAAGCTGTTACAGATCAAGGTGATTTTATTACTGCTTAACAAATGCTTCCATTACTAAGATCATGAATGCATCTTCCTGGGTGTTCAGCATGATGAGCAAATGCTTTAACCACAGGCTACCCCACCAAACCACAAATACTTCTAAAGATAATATCAGATGTCATGCTTCCAAACAAAATACCAGGTTTAAACACTCAAAACCTGCATACTATAACTGCATACTATAACTGCATACTATAACTGCATACTATAACTATAACTATACTTAAAAGCTGCAGATACTAAGATTACATGCTTACAACCTCTATATCAATGCATACATATAACAACCTGAATACCTTCTATGTATAACTAACCGTAATTATTCTAACCAACAGAAACAAACATCAGGTGCTAAGATGATTCTATCACTATGGTTGTTGAACTTGGAACCCTCGGGAACAGGGCCTTTAATGTTGGAGACAGTATGAATTCCATGAAAATGTTATCTCCATTCTTGAACATCTTCAACTCACATTGTAGATTATCCTGTACATTATACTAATGACTGGACACACTTTTTTGGTTGTTTTTCTGTCTAGGATTAGAATAACATAATGATACATGCATTAAAAGGCGAATTTTCAAAATGGCTGATTGGTAGCTGTCTTACCGACATCCCTGAGAACACATACACACAAAATCTGCTCTTGAATTTCAGCAGTTTTAATATAATGTCAAAGGACATGGATATGTAATTTAAAATATTCCCATGCTTCAACTGGCTAACAATGCATTTATAAATCAAAGATCAATATCAGGTCAAAATGCCATTAACCAATATGTCCATTAATGCCTGATGCATGTTCAGCACAATCACCATGCATGTGTGCCATGACACTGACTATTCCACACAAAACATCAACTATCAGAAAGCACCCACCATGACTTTGTTATGTTTGCAGGGATCATTATTGTCATCCAACTGGGTTTTAATTTTTTATGTTTATTTATACATGAGCAACTCAACTTTAATGGTGATTTATTTGAATATTTCACCCTATTATGTAGTTTAACCTGGAACTTTGTACATGTGTGGTATTACAGATTAGATACAGAATAACACAGTGCTGTTGGAGATACGGCAACAACAAGGGCCTCACACATAAAAACTGACAAAGCATGCTTGATGCACTTAACCAGATATCTGAGGAATTTCAAAGAACAAATATTGTTCTTGCAATGTACATCACCTGCAAAAGACAATGAATCTATAGTCAGTATCATTCAGCCCTCTGTGCATTATAGTCATACAGTGAAGATCTTTAACACATTTAGAATTTGATGCATTTTATCTCAATGAATTTTTAAACAACAAAATTAAGTGACAAATCAATTATTGCAGCTGAATTTACCAAATTCAACCCCCAACAACCTCACATACACTGGTGTGGTTTAAGTTTGAGAACCTCATAAGAACTGACATCGTATTACCTTGTACAATTTTCAATAGATTTCATTTATAAGATATGCCCTAGTGCAACTTACCAGTGAGGGAGTCAGTTTTATGCCACAAATAGCAGTATTTCAGCAAAATCATAGCAGGCACACCAGAAAAAGGCTTTACACAATGTGCCCATGTGGGGAATAGAATCCAAGTCTTCAGCATGACAGGTAGGTCTGAACCACCAAACTACCCAACTGACCCTCAACCTATTACTGAAAAATTTACTCCAATATTAATCCTTCCAAAATCATATCTCAAATTTGTAACTCACAACTCTTACTTGTCCACACAAAATCAATCTGTCAAGACATTTGGTACCTCTATGTGTATTTTCCATACTACATCATGAGTTCATGTGTATTTTGTCAGGCTTTCTTGGGCTGACATCACCAAGCTGTGGGTACTTCAAGATTATGCACTTATGCTCCTTTTATGCTTTACCAAAATGTATCATTAATTTATGTGCCACTGGCCAGTCTAGGTTCAAATATGATAGACTAATGGACTTGGATAACAACATGGTTTAGTTTGGCAGACCTTGACCTTTTCATGTCATCCTGCCCCTGAAAGAAGCTAAACCAGGTTCCTTACATTGGAAATATAGTTGAAATATAAATATATAATTTAAGACTTTTGAAGAAATTTTTGCTTATTTCAAACAAACATGAAGTTTAAAAAACAGACTATTTCCGTACCATTGGCAGCTTTACAAAGATGCAGACGCCATCATTTGTCACATGCCATCATACAGAATCTGACATTTACTGACTGATGACTGATGGAGTAACTGATGTTGATGTTTCGCCCTGATAAGAAGTGTGCATCTTTGAGTTGAAGTCTGGGGAAAGGTCACACTGATACATGGGTTCACGGCTCCAAATATAGCTGTTGAAATATTCAGGTTTCATATCATATTCAAGTTTTAAATTTTAATTGAAATGTCAAATCATCACATTTGGAAGTACAACTCAGTAACTGAGTATCTTTACTCCTAAAATGAATGTGTATCCAAGAATTAATTAGTTTGGTTTAGATATTGTTTCAATATCATATTTGCTCATTTAATGTAGCATGGTTTTCAGGTGTATAGTGTTTTAGACATAAAACTAATAAAACTTGGAACTACTGCAATATGTTTACAATGTCTTCCATGCAGACAAGACAACAGTTTCCTTGATCAACAATACAAAGGTATATGAATATAAAGAGTAAGTTTGTTTGAGGCTTGATAGTGTCTCACTGAATTGCTATTTCTTGTTGGTATATATTGCTGAGTGCAGCATAAAACCAACCTCATTTGGTGGTATAACACCATTTCTGAAATATTCTATGTGGGGTATGATGAATACAACTATCAACAATTGACACGTGGGGTATGACACAGGATAAACAAAGTCATCAAGTCCACCACAGTAACCCATCCCTTACTACCAGTATAGGCTGCTTGGGGCAGTCTGATCATGCTAACTTTGAATCTAACATGCATGGCCTCTACAAGACAATGGCCAATCTGTAGTTAGTAGTATGGGATGATTCACATTAGCAGGGCACTATGACCCTGTCTGCCATACAATATTCATCTCTCAGTTAGAACCAGCACTGGATGTATGTACAGATGATGAGTCCTGAGAATCCTGGACTTGCACAACTCTCTTTGGTAAAAATGAATAGTTCAAATCATGAGTAGAGTAATAGAGACTTGTTAAATCTGGATTTGCACTGGGACACCCATGTGGATATTCCTCAGGCCTACCATACAAACGGTGAACAAATCATCAAAACTGAACTCATATGTACCAAACAGAACAAAAATCACCCAAAACTGCAACAATAAAATTCTCTTAAACTAAAACAAAGGCTCTATAATGGAAAACTTATCATTCAAATGGAAACAAAACTTGTGTATCAGCTACAGCAGTGCCCAAGAACAGTTGCCGAGTGCACGACTGTCACAGCATCCAAAAAGGGTAACCATAGCATACCGAAACAACATAAATATCATCACAAATTGTGGCGAGGGGAGACAAACAGGCTTTAGTCAATGATGTTTTTCGTCATACCTAGCCATACTGAGGCTCAGCACAACAATGCGATTGGTCATCTGGATGCTGGAAAGTCTCAGTCTGTGATTGCAAGGCAACTGAATGTGTCACAGAGTACCATAGCAAGACTTTCACATCACTACCAGCAGCAAGGGTTAACTCATGATCGAACTAGGTATTCGGCTTTGACAGGTTCACCACAGCATCCTCCACAACACTGGCAGTGCCAGGACTCGAACAATTTCTGAGCAGACTGTTCATGAAGCCCTTTGAGGGGAGGGGGGGAACCTGTCACTGGATCTTAACCCTACTGAACATTTGTGGGACAAATTGGATCATCATGTGTGCGACAGTGTGACCCTCAGCCATGGATGCTACCTGCTCTGATTATGGCCTTGAGGGAACAATACCAACTCATTCCCGGACACTTCGTCCAGAATCTGGTCAAGTCTGGACTGGACTGTTAATGTTCATTCAGGTTTTCTTCATGACTGCCCTGTATTACAAACCCTTACGTGTATAAACTGATAACAAAGTTCAGCTATGCGTTTATTTTTGTGAGTAGTTTAGAAGTGCAGACTCTAGACAATGAATTTCTACTTTGATCCCGACCAAACCATTGATGGACTAACCAGTCTGTGCTCTATAATTGTGTTATCAAAGACTTAATAATATCTTCATATGATGATGTTTGATGATGTTTGGACTGTTTTGTCTTGACTCAATCATTTACAAACAACCATAATATTGCTGGAATATTGCTGAGTGTCATTAAAGCAAGAAACAGATCCAAACAACATCTGTTGTTGTGCAAGCAGTCATCCAATGATGTACCCAATACTCAAGCAGGTGTGTGAATTAAATGGGTGTGCCATTTTTAATAATTCAAACAATATTATAGTCAGGGAGTAAAACATTAACATCTCAGCTACTTTCAACTTAAGTGAAACCCAATAGCACTGTAAGGTATCAAAACATAAGCCTTGGCATGAAACCCACATTCACAGGTGTCTGATGCACCCAAGGGAGACAACTATACACAGTAAATTGCAGTTCAAGTGATTGCTTTGCCAACCTTAACCCCATTCTCACTTGAACCACTTTCTCCACAATGAAAATTATGTGAAGAAAAAGTGAGTGAGTGAGTGAGTGAGTGAGTGAGTGAGCAAGTTTAGTTTTACGCCATGCTCAGCAACAATCCTGCTATATGATGGCAGTCTGTAAAAAGTCAAGTCTGTAATGCGCTTATCCAACACCATGAGCAATGATCTACACAGTTGGGATGTAGCGACATGTGTAAACCAAATCAGAGAGCCTGGAAACCCATGATCCTGGTAGGCACCTTTTACAACAAGCCTGGGCTACTGATGATCAGTTCTAACCCAGATCTTATAATTGGAAAAAAAAGAAAACATAAGGAAAGAATGCACCCATGAATCTTTTTGTTTTAACAAGAATTTACAGTCTTTCCTTCCAGACATACAAGTGGATAGACAGAGCCTATATCTAGAGGGTCTTCATCTGCACCTTGCTGACAGTAAGGTCTGGTGTCCCTTTTTATGCCGATATGATTTGGTCAGCAAAGCACTCAGAGTATGGTACTTACAAGTAATTTTATACCTTGATCCACACTAAAAATATCTGAGATAGGCCTGAGAGTGAAACAACTTGATATCTCAAGCAGAGCCAATATGTTTCTTGTTGGAACTTCCTCTCATGACATTTCCTTGGCACTCTAATTGTAAAACTTGATCGGTCAATCAGATTACAAATGTAAGCGAGTTTCCTCATCACCTGCTCTGTATGATACTAACACAGTCAGGAGTCAGCTTACATTGCAAATACATGATGTAGTCAAATATCACCAACTCACAATAGACTGGTGAGATCTGAAGCAAGAAAGGTTTGTATTGCTTCAATTAATCAATGTGATACGATCTGAGCCATAATCTTAACTTACAGCACTGATCTTCAGATGAAGCCATAAGCACATGTATAATTACACACCTAAGTCAGAAGAAGATGAAGAGTCCAGACGAGACTGGTCTTCAGTGGTCCATGTTTGTTGTTAAGAGGCAAATCAGGAAATTAAGTGGTCCAGCTCTCAGTTTTATGAATGTCGTCGAGTCAAAATTACATGGGTCAGTGCTCATAATGTCAATCACTGGGTTGTCCGGTCATAAGCTGGCTCTTTACAGACAGTCATCATTTTGTATGGATACTGCAGTATGTAGTGTTAGAACAGCCTGCCATGCTATAGCAGCCATATTGGCAAATATTGCACATCAGGGTAGAAATTCCATGAAGCAAAATGTTGCCCACATGTACATGACACTAGCAATGACATGTTTCTTTTCAACAGAGGCCCACTTCTGGTATCAGCCAAAGGGATATTGCTGGAATATTGCTAAAAGAAGCACACAACATGACCAACTCATTGACATTTCAAGCAATGCTGGACCACACATGAACGTGATTGCAGAGTATGCAGTGCAAAACACAGCCCAGTTCTATAACATATTATTACACCTCGCAGTCATGGTGACCACCAAATACACATTTCAGTTGATTTACAACAAGTGAGCATGCAGACCACTCATTCTTAAACCCCAATGGAGAACTAGCGAGCACACCCTTGACAGTAGGGAAAGTGTAAACAACATGACTTCAACACACTAAAATTTTCATTTTATGAACCATGTAATTAGTTATAAAATGTTTCTTGACTTAAAGCCCTCCACGTATACTTTCTTTCATTTGATCTTTCCTGAAACCAAATTATGAACCAATCTTCAAGCATCCTTTGTAGATCCACAACAAAAATCAGCCACCACATGCTATCACTTACAGCTGATGAGTTCATCCCCCAACAAACCTGATGAGTTAATTCCGCATCCATTACCTGCTGATCAAGCCATTAACAGGTGCTTCATGTGCTCCACTATATTCATAAGTAGATGAGATCATGCACAGACAGCTACAGGGCAGGCATGGTAGATGAAAAGGAGGACCATTATTTTTGTCGCATGTGAAACTTTGCTTTTCAAAAAGTTGCAAGAAATAATGACAAGAATGAATGAGTGTAGCAGTTTTAATACAACTTTGATTTACCTCTTTAGAACCACTCTTAGCAATACTTAACTATATCTTGGCACACTACAAATAATCAAGACCGAACCAGGAAATCTAGGGATTGACATCATAAGCAAGCAATTTTCAGATATGATGACATAACAACCAGGTCATCGAACACAAATAGCTATCCAATTATTTTGTTGACCTGTAGTCAGGCCAGGGATCTTAACAGATTTAACACGTTAATTATGCATCAGGTCAGTTAACAACACAGGACATTGAGAATACACCCAAAAGGTGCAGATAAACTCGTGACCACTAGTATATTGTGATATTCAGACTCCTAGCCAAAGGATAAAAGCACATGCACTTATGAATCTGGATGCTCACAGAAATTACCTTGAATGATGTGTCAAAGGTACTTCTCTTCCCATACTGATATACATATGAGCTGTGTTTTGCATGAAAAAAGTAAGAAATCAATGCAAATTATCAAGATTATTTAGATTTACAGGAAACTATTAAGCAGTCAGAGTAATCAAACTGAATGTCGTATGATGTCAAAACTTTAGAAAACAGAATGTAGCTCACTCTCCCTTAGAAATGATTCATTTTCATGTGATTAGGACGACATTTGACTCATCGAGTAATATCGCTGCAAACACATTGATTCATGGCATATAGTGAAACAGTTTCTGGACAGCAAGACACAGTAAACGAATTCAAGCGAGTTTTACAAAAATAAGTGCATTATAACCATAGTCAAACACATTAACACTCAAAACAAACAGACTGGAAGTAACACTTTGTTTGGAATGTTGTTTACTGTCATATTTTTTCTCATATAAAAAATGGACAGAGCCGATATCTGATTACTGTGTCTCAAAGACACTACAAACTACTACAGATACATAATTTGATAATTTTGATTTTATTGCCTACCATGAAAAGATTGAAGCATATAGTGCCAGTATCTTCAAAAGGTTCACAAGAGTTAAAATTATGGTACTAAATAGTTTCCTTAGGTCAAAGCGCTCTTAACCATTTCATTTAAGAAATAAAAAATTGACAAAAGATTTTTCATAATTACTGTTATATTCCTTTTAAAAGGAAGACATAAAAATGTTTCATCTGAAACAACATGGACAAATATATTCTGCTGAGATGAAAACATCCTGACAGTGAGTGAGTGCTTCTACACATTGACACAGGTTTTGTTGCACAAGCTGAATAAAATACCAGCAGCAGTCACAGAACATTAACTTCAAGCCGACCAGGACTTTATCCCCTTGAGAGCCAGGCAGTGTTGGCTGGTTGTTGTTTAAGGTCACATTACAGCTGTAGGGTGATGCTCTGTAAATAATCAAGTCTGGACCAGACAATTCAGTGATCAACTGCAGAAGCATCGATCTATATAACTCGGATACAATGACATGTGTCAACCAATTCAGCATGCCTAACCACACAATGCCAACAGTCTGCTCTTATGACATGCATGGGTTACTGAGGATCAGACCTTTGAAGGTCCCGGGGGGGTAGAATCGGCCTTCAGCAACCCATGCTTGCCATAAAAGGCGACTGTGCTTGTCGTAAGTGGCAACTAAAAGGACAGGTTGGTCTGGCTCGCTGACTTGGCTGACACATGTCAACGGCTCCAAATTGCGCAGGTCGATGGTCATGTTGTTGGTCACTGGATTGTCTGGTCCAGAAATATCCATAGCAATATCTGTGTTACATATTCCAAGCATACTTTGCAGTCAGTGAGTTTCAGCATTTTTGAGAAGTATTTGTATACATTTGTATGTTGAAATGAAAGTCAATAGACTGAAGTTCACAACATAACTGCTGCTCTTTGTGCAAGTGAACCTGGAACCACAAAGGGACACAACTCTGCAAATTCTGAGTGAATCTGTAGGTTATTTCTCGATTTAAAAAAACAACAACAAATGGCTTATTCAATAAAAGATTTCAAAATAGATTAAACCCACTTGAACTTCACTCAAATCATAAAAAGAATAGGTCTGCCCAAAATACATGTTGCTGTGCAAAAATCCAATATGTTTTTGCTAATGCATATTCTTATGTAGCTGAATGTATGAGATTTCTATTCAGGCTGCAATCAGTGTCTGAGTTTGCAGACTGAAAGGCTTATCAAATGTCTACTTTTCAATATTGAACTGACACCAAAAATGTCTGGACTGAAACAGTGTCATGGGTTCACCTTGTTAATGACTTTGAGATTACAACAGTATTACATGGTCGGGAATGTATATGAAATGTGGAGACTGGAATAACATCTGAGTGAGTCAAAAAGTGTAACCATCCACTTTTACAAGATCAATGTTAGACTAATGGAATTTTGAATAATTTCTGACAGTGAGTTAGTGAGTAAAAATTACTGCAGGGGTGGTCAAGATGGATATGATGATCAGAATCTGTGGCTAACTACTTGACTGTGAGTTAATGTTTCCCAGCCTCACTTATATAGTAGTCAGAATAATTAAATATTACTGGCAGAAGCACAGACACACACATCACTTCATACCTATTTCTTAAAAAAAATTATCTGCATCTCCCCCTGTAACAGGAATGATAAAATTACATAACAATGGAGGAAACATATTTTATATGTAATAAAAAACTTTAATCCCTATTTTCTAGCTAGGTAAAATGATACATACAGCCTTTGTTGGATATTAATCACATTCAAACATACTGAGGCAAATCTGAAAAACAAAACAAAACAGAAGCCAAACTAAAAGTGCTTTATGGTTCAACTTCTTTATTATACAAGGTCACAACGTTTTGAGACAGATTCTAGTCTCTTCTTCAGGTGAAGTGATGTCGTATAAGTTGTTTCAAAGGCATTTAGAAGTTGGAGGCATCAAACTAAAAGTGCTTTATGGTTCAACTTCTTTATTATACAAGGTCACAACGTTTTGAGACAGATTCTAGTCTCTTCTTCAGGTGAAGTGATGTCGTATAAGTTGTTTCAAAGGCATTTAGAAGTTGGAGGAATCAAACTAAAAGTGCTTTATGGTTCAACTTCTTTATTATACAAGGTCACAACGTTTCGAGACAGATTCTAGTCTCTTCTTCAGGTGAAGTGATGTCGTATAAGTTGTTTCAAAGGCATTTAGAAGTTGGAGGAATCAAACTAAAAGTGCTTCAGGTGAAGAAGAGACTAGAATCTGTCTCGAAACATTGTGACCTTGTATAATAAAGAAGTTGAACCATAAAGCACTTTTAGTTTGATTCCTCCAACTTCTAAATGCCTTTGAAACAACTTAAAACAGAAGCTAAAGGTAAGGTTTGACTGACTATAGATTAGTATCCAAACTGGTTCTATAGGAGTTAGCTGAAGTGTATTGTACTCTCCAAACAACAGCTATTTAACTGTTCAGAAAATGAAAAGGTTTGTAGAATGTGAAAATTCATATATAGATATAACTCATTAACAAATGTTTAACATTTAAACTTTTACAAATTCATAAGGACATATTAAAATATCAAGACACTTGAATGAGATTCTCAATATAACCACCAGAGTTGTATATATACTGTTCTTGGTATACTGGCTGGCCGAAACTATGAGGAAGAATTAATTACATGAATCATACTAGAACTCAATATGATCCATGAATCATACTGCCCTTCATCTTTTCTGACCTTTCTAAAGTGCTCTCTGTTTTCTGGAGTAACTCTTCTCTTTGATATGCACTTGATAATCAAGAGAAACTACAGACACAAAATCAGGGAGATGGTTGACGTATCAAAACATTATTTCCAATACTCCATACCATAAATAAGGATCTGACACGAAAGATCAAAAGAAGTTACTTTAATTCAGTCTCATTAGACCTGTCCATGTTACTCTTTTTCTTCATGTAAGTCACAAGGGCTATCCATTCATGAGACTAGGAGCTGGTTTGTTGAGATTAGATGCTTGTGTGTTCCATGTATACAGATGTATTCATATCTTTAGTTACTGTATACAGCCTGAAGACGTAAAAAGAGGTGAGTACTGTTACTTGTCATCACAGGAAATAATGGATCAGGTTGTCACGTATGATCATATAAACAACAAACAAAAACAACAAGTGTCATCAGAAGATGACATATCCCCCCAGGCCCCACATATCTGAAAGGACAAATCATCTGACAGTTACTTGATGTTTTCTCAGAAAAGTTTGAATCATTTCTATGGAAATTGTGAAAAATATAATTGCCATATATCCGTAAACAGCAAAAGGCACTTCAAGATCTATATCATAGATCTGCCAAGATCCACTTGCAAATATTATGAAGTTTTCGAGTTGTGCTCCAGATATGTAGCCCATCCCTCCCTTTTGAGACAAAGTCTGAATCGCTTGCATAGAAACTGGAAAAAATAAAAATGACAAAAATTTGTAAATAGCAAAAGGCCACTTTGGGGTTTTAGCTCACATGTCTGCCAAGCTTTGCAGAAATATATTAAGAAGTTTTTTTAGTTCTGCTCTGGAAATGAAGTCCATCCCTCCATTTTGAGACAAAGTCTGAATCGTTTCCATAGAAACCCAGAAAATGAAAAATCAGAAAAACCTGTAAGAAGCAAAAGACATCACTTTGGGGTCTGCCACACATATCTATTAAGTTTTGCTGACAGATATTGAGAAGTTTTTAAAATGTGCTATGGAAATGGAACACCTGTCACTTTTGAGACTAAGTTCAAAACATTTCCATTTAAACTGAAAAAATAATAAATCACAAAAGCCTGTAAATAGCAAAAGGCACTACTTTAGGTTCTGACTGATATATATATGTACCAACTGTTGCAGAAAAATATTGCACGATTTTTGAGTTCTGCTCCAGAAACGATGCCCACCCCACTATTATGCTAAGACCAAAACTGCAATACACTCCACACTCAGCAATAATCCAGCTGTATGGCAGCCATCTGTAAATAATCGAGTCTGGACCAGACAATCCAGTGATCTGCACAATTGGGCACCAATGACAATTGTCAAGTAAGTTAGCGAGTCTGACAACCTGATACTGTTAGCTGACTCTTATGACAAGTATAGTCGCCTTTTGTGGCAAGCATGGGTTGCTGAAAGCCTGTTCTACCCCAGAATCTTCACAGTTCTCTCTAAAAAACAGAAAGAAAGAAAAAAAAATCCCTATGACAGAAACATTTTGTAAAACAAAAATCTCTTACATAACATTGATCATGCCAAGCATCATTGTGCAGGAAAAACTAAAATGTGGTACACGTTTGTGGAAATGAACATTTTCTTGTACAAACAGAGGATTGGACATCTGCAACAAATTAATGACATGTCATCTGCTACCAGGATACTGTAATGTATTGCAGCGTCAACTGCATGTTTACTGTGTAAGCAGTGCTGTGTTGATACAGGAAGAATTGTGTTAATGTCAGCTTGTGACAGTCAGAGGACAAACTGGACCATATTTATTTTCCAGGATTGTACTCATGGTGAACTTACATAATCCTGGCAACAAACTCTATCAATATGACTGACACACTTTCAGTGTTTTTAATGTATATTGGTCATCGGTTTTTGTCTTACTTTGTGAAACTTTTGACAATGTATGCTTTAAAAAGGACTCTACACTGCAAATCTGCAGCTTTGAAATATTGATCTGAGGTCTTGTTCCTCTATTAAAGTGTGCTTTAAACTAATACTGAGCCATTGTTTCACAGTTGTAGTCATCTTCGCTAAATGAACTAAACTATACTTACATAAAATTAATCCCAAACCTGAACCATCCCAAATTTATAGACCCTTTCATCAATCCTAACAACAACCCATTATCAATGCATTTAATAATACCAATACCCACACTATTACCTACCCAAACCAACTTATATTAACCCAACTCATTAATTGCCTAACCTTACAAAAAACGTACATTACTTATCCGAGTTAATATTCACCCACCTTTACAAAAACCCTAAGTCAATATTCACCCAACATTATGCCACACTTTACTTACCCAAACTTCAATCAAACCAACCCTTACTTCACTTACCCAACCCTTAACCAGCTTAGTCCATTACTCACTAATCCCTCAACCAACCCAACCTAGCAGGAAGTAATCTCTCCACCAGTCCGATCCACTCCTCACCAGTCCCACAATCAACCCAACCCATTACTAACTAATCTATCAGCCAACCTAACTCATTACAAACTAATCTCTCAATCAAACCGACTTTTATCTTTCCCGAAAATTACCACATGAGAAACCGACCCAACACATTACTCTGCACATCACATCCTGCACAACTTAGCCCATTACTAATTCGGTCCTTAACCAAACCCCTTTAACCAACATATCACTTAAACCTTAACCTAACCCCCTTAACCAACATATCACTTAAACCTTAACCTAACCCCCTTAACCAACATATCACTTAAACCTTAACCTAACCCCCTTAACCAACATATCACTTAAACCTTAACCTAACCCCCTTAACCAACATATCACTTAAACCTTAACCTAACCCCCTTAACCAACATATCACTTAAACCTTAACCAAACCCCCTTAACCAACATATCACTTAAACCTTAACCAAACCCCCTTAACCAACATATCACTTAAACCTTAACCAAACCCCCTTAACCAACATATCACTTAAACCTTAACCAAACCCCTTAACCAACATATCATTTAAACCTTAACCTAACCCCCTTAACCAACATATCACTTAAACCTTAACCAAACCCCCTTAACCAACATATCACTTAAACCTAAACCTAACCCCCTTAACCAACATATCACTTAAACCTTAACCTAACCTATTACTCACCTGAAGCTAATCCAAAGATTAACCAACTCTGATCAAACGCCAAACCATTACTTTTCAAAACCTGAACCAACACAACCTCACAGCCTTAACCTATTAAACTGAGCTGCCAACATCTGAATGAAATTCAAACATCAACCTAACTAAACCAACTTATTAATCCAGTTTGCTGAATTCAATTCCACTTATAACAACTTCAAAAAAAAAAAAAAAGCCAGACAGTACCGTGACCTCCATCAAGCTGGGTTCACCATCACAATATGACCTCACCGTTGTCTAGGTTGAACATAATTTCACATATCTGAACCATCATATTTTCCTTTCCAAACTGAAGCAAGGCTAGATTTCTACAGGTTCTGAACATGCTATCTCACTACAATGGCAAGGTTCCATCTAGCACCAGGGGGCCCAGTTCTTTAATCAGACAAGACAGACAACAGCCTTCACAACCCCAACACCAATTAAATGAGGATTTTTCATACCTTACAGATGTGTTTAAACAGGAGTAAGTAGTATTCAGACAAATGTAAAAAGCAATGTGGTTACATTAACATTCCACTGTATGCATAAACATCTTCCAATGACTGATGAAATATTAGATAAATAATGGTTGAAACACTGTGAATGAGTGGATTGTTTTGCTTCAGCTTGAGTCACTAAAACAATTGATACCATTTTAAATGTTCACTGACTGATGCACTAGTTTGATTTTCTGCCTGACAAACAACACCTGCAATTTGATAACACACAGAAGGCCATGAAAAAAGACAAGTATTAATGAGGATCAAACAACATGAATCACATGAATCGTGAAAAGGTAAAAGATACAACCAGTGAAAATTAGACATTAAACAATGTCTTAAGACCTCGTATACATCTCACAAACAAAAAGTTTGAAAGTCATTTATATACCTTAAAACATGTCCTCTTTGTACATAAAACAAGAAGGAAAGAAAGTTTCCAGTAATGGGACACACATTTCAAAAAAAGTTAATAATGGCAATGTCATAGTGGTAAGGTATTGAAAGGAGTGAATGAGTTTAGTTTTATGTTGCTGTTAGCAACAATCCAGCAATAAAACAGTAGGGGACACCACATATGGACTTCTCACATCGTACCCATGTGGGGATTCGAACCTGGGTCTTCATAGTGATGAGTAAACACTTTAACCACTAGGCTACACCATCGCCCTATACTGAAAGGAATTGATGTACTTCCCATATTGTCTACATGTGTGGAATCCTCCATGGTCTCTGAAATGACCAGCTGGGAACTAAACCCTCCTTTCTGAAAAGCAATACAAATATCAACTGTAAATACAGGTATCTGTGGTATGTTCAAACATTCTCAAAGCAAATCCTTTCGTTGAAAAACATGCATGATGAGATGGCTGGCATGAAATATGCTGGGAAAGAACGTTAAGAGACAGGCAGTAAACTTGTTGATACATCACTGGGTGGAAAGCAAGGCCAAATCTAGAACTTTGTTTCCAGTAACATGCTGACATGACTTCAACTCTGTATGCAAAAATTCACCAAGTAACATAAAACTTAACATCGTGTGAAATATATCGTGCTGAATATTATTTCTGGAAGTAGAATACTACATAACATACATGTATGTTTAGTGAGAGTGTTTTTGTTAAGCAACTGCCATATTGCAGGGATTCCTGTTGGAGATGACAATTCACCTGCAACATTTTGCTCATGACATCAATCACAGGTTTAACAGACTTATGATTGCATATTTCAAGCCAACCTGAAAACTAGTGCATAAAAGAATATTTTGTTTTATTTACAAATAACACTAATTTCATAAAAAAAAAGCTAATGATATATTGTTATTGATTTCTGTGCTTGCCTTCCTTTGGTTTGTGTCATTTCAGCTGTCTCTGTATTTCAGATTTCCTATCATCCTGCACAATGAAAGCTCTGTCAGTACACATGCTGCCCACACTTGTCAGTCCAGGTTTCTAGTTTTACGTAAGACATTTAATGTGACCTTGGCCTTTAGGTATAATGGACCCACACTTCCAAAAAGCCCCATTACAACAAAATTAGTCAAAATCCTCCTCTTTGTAAAAGTACCTTGCAATAATTTTAGTGTACATTGTATCATCTGACCATATTGCATGACCTAACATATTAAAAAATATTATTATAAGCTTTTTATTTTACATTTTATCATGTGACCTTCTAACATATGACAAATAATTATTGAAAACCTTGTGAGGATACCATCCAATTTCCTTGAGGACACAACGAAATGCCTGTCATGGCTGAGGTACCAATGTAGAAACTGAAAGAAGTCTTTTCACAGGAATGATTATGAATTATATACCTCTACCTTTGCCTATACCTATACAGGTGTTTTCTGTGATGATCTAATAACATTCTTGCGTAGTCAACATATTTGGTGGGTGACTAGACATTGTCAGAATTCATGTCAAGGCCATCAGTACATGCACCAATAAACTGACTTGCAGCAAATAAAGATTGTCATGATCTCATGCAGTCATGCACCTAGCAACTCTACCAAAGAATGCTTTGAACATAAACTCAAACAGCGCAGGTGTTATAACTACGTTACACACTCACAGATGTGTTAATAGCTGTTTTTAAGAACCTGACAATACCCAGCAGCAAGCATCACAGGGGACTATGGACTTGAGAGTGTTAGCCAACTGAACGCTGTTCATTGCAGCTGCGGCTACAAGGTATTATTGCAATAAAAAGCATCTGGATTGACAATGATTGATGGGTTCATCAACGTAATGTGGCAGGTATTTCAACAGTTATTGCAAATAAATATAAACTGAGTTGAAACCCTCCTGAAGTGGTGTAGAAAGCAGGCTCCAAACTGCTGACAATAGTTTTCTTGATGAGCTTCAAACTGCTTCTCCAATATTTCCTTGTTCAAAACATCCTACTAACTGTGGGGGGACATCCTGAAGCATGCAACCGCACAGGCATTTATTGCTGGAGTGAAAGCAATAACACAGGGATCATGGTAGAAACATGCCTTATTCATGAAGAAAGACAAACACAAACGCCAATGCTGCATGCAGTGTGGCAGACTCTCGTGCAAAAACTCATCGCAATCGATAGGCAATAAGATTGGGAGGCCATATATCTATATACGTATCATATTTCAAGATGATGAATTGATATATAAAATTGGCAGGTAGATGTTTAATAGAAAACAGCAGTAATTATTCCAGAAACAAGAACAGAGTTTTAATACATATCTTTCTTGAAACTTGAAGCATGGATATAATATTACACTGATCAGATCATTACACTAGCAGATTGTTAATATCTTATGTGTTGATAATAAGAGTGAATCTTTTATATCTTTGAGTGAAAACTGAAACATCTTTCCCTACTGCGTTAATAATGGAAGCAGATGTTTAACAGCTATGATGTACACATGGAGAATGCACACAGATCGTATCCCATAACGCTTGGGAAAATATGTTCCTTAAAAAGATACACAATATAGCAATGATACACTGATACATAACAAAGTGATGATAATGGTACAAAAAGCTGTCAGATGACCTCAACACACTGTAAATGGTTTCTTAAAATACACTTCGAAGCTTTGACATATTAGCTAAGCCTATTGCTCTGGTCTCCGGTTTGTTCATTTCAGAACCTCAGGTGAAACTTGGCAGGTGAAATGTGATGATATGTCCATGTATGTTCAGAAAGGACTTCAAGCAGATGGGTCTTCTCGGTAATTGGAAAAGCAAAAGACAGGTAGATGAATTCACCCTGAGAGGCCTGCTCACTGCTGAAACACGACAGCTGTGTCAGGTATAAGTGAACAGTGTAAATAGGGATTTAGAAAAAGTCATACTTTCTATATAGTTTGAGTGAGTGAGTGAGTGAGTGAGTGAGTGAGTGAGTGAGTGAGTGAGTGAGTGAGTGAGTGAGTGAGTGAGTGAGTGAGTGAGTGCGTGCGTGAGTGTGTGAGTTGCCATACTCTGACCAAGTAACCACTCACACAATTTCTTATTGTTCACAAGAAGATTCGTGGACAAAATGGCTGTTGAGCAATCATCATTTCTTTCCTGCGAAATTAACCAAATCCTGATCAGGATACATAATTTTCCTTGCACTGAGCCAGGATGAATCTGCTACAGTCTAACAATGACAAGAGTTCTATGGATACATGACTTCTTTAGTATAATATCAGCAACACTTTACTGTTGCCACTAACTTGTGTGATCACAGGGTTAGTAGCTACACCAAAATGTCAGTCATATTATATTAAAGAACTGTATATCCACAGAACTCTCCTTGTTTATAAGATCATAACTGGTCATAACTTCATAATGCAACACAAAAGGAGTGCTACAGTCTAGCTGGTATGCTAAAATACTATGACACCAAATATGTGGAATGGAGAAACACAGGTGTATTCAGATTTGTATTGTGTACATCAAGTGAACTGCCATATAACCCCATCAGTGACAGGACATGACAATAGCCCCCCAGGAAAGATGGCCTTTCTTCCATGAAGCATTCATAGTCGGATATCAGATCATCAGATCCTTGTACCTGACAGGGCAGTCAGCTCGGTGCCTCGTTCAGATTCTTGATAAAGTCTTCACTGCTGTGTAAATCCACTGACTATACAGAAACAAGACCGACCAAGTTCACACCAACTTCAATAAGGAAAGGTCATCAACAAAATCAGATAGAGGGCTGTTCTGATATTGCTGCACTGTAGGGATCATGTGTCAAGCAATCATGTGATTGGAATAATACAATAATCAATCTACAAGAAGGATAGGTCACTTGCTTGCATTCTTTGTACTAATTAATGTGTGTCTTGTCATGTTCCAGTGACTTGG
Organism: Haliotis asinina; assembly: GCF_037392515.1. NCBI lineage: Eukaryota > Metazoa > Mollusca > Gastropoda > Lepetellida > Haliotidae > Haliotis > Haliotis asinina. The sequence goes on from NC_090287.1 coordinate 49,341,834, forward strand.
CTCATTCCTGGTGCAACTTCAACAGTGTTTAATAGAACTTCAGTCACTTTATTGTATAGGAATTTTACACAGAATGAATGAATGTATTGTAGTAAGAATTAAGAGCAAGTATTATATATGAATGAATGAAAGAAATAAAGAAAAAGAATAAAAGAAAGAAGTACACATGTGAATGAAATAATAAATGATACACCACTGCAATCCTTCCCAAAACATGTTACAGAACACAAAAGTATCGCGAAAACACATGTGTTAACATCAGCTGTGCTTTTTAAAAAATCTCCTTTGAGACATTTTGTTTATATATTAATAATACAGATATCTTAAGGCATTCATTGGTTTCACATTAAGTTTAGACACGCTGGGTGTGAAAAAATATCTAATGGCTCACTTCTGGTTTGGTTGTATGTTTACCGATAGTGTAAATACGCTCAAAACCAAATTAGATAATAATTATTTACCTGTGACAACTGTTCATAGCTGACTAAATACATCCATTTGCATATGCTTTTCAGTTATTGATGCCCTATTTTGGTTGCAGCTGCTGTTTTGTTAGTTGTGAGAAGGGGATGTGTGGGAAGAAAGGTGGTATTTGGAGATGTATTTATACAAGGATATGATTGACATAAATTAAACTATTTATTTCACTACTTGTGGCCTTTGGTTCATACATGAATAAAGATAAGTTGCATTTGACATAAAACTTTATACATGTTTTGATTTTCAGTTTCTTTAGAGAGTGTTTACACTATTGGTAAAGCAAACGACCAAAGCGGAAGTCTGCCAGTAGATATTTTTACATGCTCTGCGCAAGTGTAGATCGAGTCTAAAATTACAGTCCATTTGATTCCATTTGAGACCGATGAATTGCTCACTAACACAAAATCTAATAATTGCAAAAAAACTTTTGCACAGCCACACGAAATCAACAGACCAACTCTGATGAAGTGTCTCCTAATTTGGGAAACCCGAATAAAAAAGTTGTAGAACAAACTGTCATCATTTTCTTGTCATCAATGTTTTGCATCAATGGCAGATCAGATCAGATCAACAATATGTCCTTTTTCACACACATCACATACACCCTAACAATTTTTCTAAAATTATAAAAGTATCACTATTACTGGCAAACACCTTTCACCTGATGGTATATACCCCTCATAGAAATTAAAGGTGTATGTGAAAGAAGTTTTAGAATAAGAACTAGAAACACTCAAACAACACAATGTAGTATTTCAATGGCAGATCAGATCATTTCACATTTTTAACACCTCAAATACACCCTAACATTTTGTTTTTAGATTATGAAACTATCACTATTACTTGCAAAGACATTTCACCTGATAGTATATTGCCCACATAAGAATGAAAAGTTTTTGTGAAAGATGTTTTTGAAGCAATATTTAGAAACACTCAAACAACGGTGTGTAGTATTTCAGTAGCAGATCAGAACAGATCGGTGATATGTCATATTTCCACAAACCTCAAATACACTGTAACCATTTTTTTGATCCATAAAACTATCACTATTACTTGCAAAGACCTTTCAACTGAAGGTATGCTTCCCTTCTAAAAATTAAATGAATGTGTGGAAGAAGTTTTGTTTAAAAATAAGTTTGTCAATCTTCGCGGTGAATTGAGAATGGAAGCCTGTGAGCCATAACACACTGACTTTAAACTTTACTACAAATCTACTGTCCTAATACTGACACTAATAACAATTATTTGACATCAACTGAAGTGACAAAATAGTTAACTTATCTTCTACCTGTAGGTTTTCAGCTGTCACAACACTCAGTGAATTTAATCAGTTGTTGAAAATAAACCAGGCTCAATCTCAAATACCATGCTGCTGCCGTATTGGCTATACTGGTTTAGGTAATGGCTCACGCTATACGTTCATGGGCTTTTCGAGGAGTTTCTTCTCCCTCTGTATATAGCCTCCCTGCTGACACAGAACAGATTCTGTATCCAAAAGTTCAATAACCAATCTTACATTTGTTCTTTGACATCAAGCTGCAATTATACAAGGCTATCATTAAGATCACACACCATAAACAGACTTATGACATAGCACCAGTGTTGCTTTGTATAATGGCATCCAGGTTTTCAGCATGACAATAGAATGCTTGGCCACAGGACTATGACAAATAATCACACAATCACAATGATCACTACACATATAAGCAAATTTTATGTACCCAGTCACTCAAGGTGTTTGCAATAAATATCACATGTTAAATTCATCCATGTTTACGCCATAACGTACTATTGATAAGGTAGGAGCTAGGTGCCATTCCTGCCAACATGCTGTTTAAACATCACTGATGTACTGCAATAGATCTAGAACATGCATAATTTCAGGGCTTCCCACGACAATCTTCAGGCCTCATTATGCCAGCACAAGAGTTCTTTTGTAGAATAACAGTCTAAAAGAGTTATGACAGTGTATGCAATAAGTGTCTGGGTGTATTCATCTTCAACAAGATGACCCTTGATTGAGGAGATTTAAGAGATATATCCTCCTTCATCTTGTCACAACAAACCACTATCAGTATTAACATGGTGTCACTTGAACTGGTCAAAGGATCACTATTATGCAGAAATCAATAGGTATAGAATGGAACAAGTATATGTCTTTGAAAAACTGATGCTGTTACCTGCTAAGAGGTACTGAAAATATTGATCTAAATAAATGACCATAATACCAGTTGTGATAACTCAGAACCTGTTGAGTTAAGACATCATATTTTAGGTAACCCGTGAAGATCCCGGTTGAAAGTGATCTTCAGTAACCCATGCTTGTTATAGGCAACTAACAGGAATGGGTGGACAGGCTTGCTGACACATGTCATTGTTTCCCAGTTGTGTGGATTGATGTTCATGTTGTTGATCACTGGACAGTCTGGTCCAGATTTGATTATTTACAGACTGCCATCATATAGCTAGAATATTGCTGAATGCAAGAAACCTGCCTACAAACTATGTTACATGTGCCTGCATCCTTTTCAAGGTCCTTAAAGTCATGAAGGTTAAAAGGTAAAGATTATGGTTCCATGCCCTGCCCAAAGTAGTGATGAAGGAAGGAGTGAAAATCTAATGATTAAATTATACTGGCCTAATGTACAAGAAGTGTACTCTTGGCAAAGTCACTTCATTGCAACAATATATCATGTGGCCAATGTCAGATGACTTACAAAAATCAGCTGTCAAAGTTTTGAAACACGGTGCTTCTGATGCAAGACTTAACCTCTTGGTATTTCCTACAGCAAGATTACTGACACATCAGGCAGAATATATACATCAGTAAGAAGCTTATGTTTCAGATAGTTGAGATTCTTTTCCACAAAAGTTCTGATAAAAAAGGTTTCATAACATTACATGTTTGTTACATAATGGTCTGTGGCCTTTATAGAAATCTGAGAAGAATTAACATCTCCCTGTAGACACAATAGGTCATGTAAACACCCTCAGCAAACTATCAACATTCTGGTGGTATTTTGTTCCTAGTGAAATGTCAATCACAAATGCCTTAAAGCACCGAGATTTGTGTTTCCGTAAAGTAATCTTATAATGCTTTCATCCAGATATCAATATTTCACCTAAGCAGTGTTTTCATTTATGGCTTTCCATTGTGAACATTTCATTGATTCCTATATGCTTGTTTTGTCCCGTACAAGTCAGGGATTCTCAAGCGATATGACAGCACTGTTTAAATGATCAAATCTGGGCCACATAATCTAGTGCTGATATCATGATCATTGGTCAAATTGAAACAAGGTGAAAAGTCACAAGCTTAATCGCCTCTTAAATCATGACTTGTGCACCATGCCTGATAATGGAACTAATGTGTAACTCTGAAGTCCAATCAACTCTACACCATGCCTGATATGGAAGCAATGTGACACACTGAGAGTCTAATCAACTCTACACCATGCCTGATATGGAAGCAATGTGACACTCTGAGAGTCCAATCAACTCTACACCATGCCTGATAATGGAGGCAATGTGACACTCTGAGAGTCCAATCAACTCTACACCATGCCTGATATGGAAGCAATGTGACACTCTGAGAGTCCAATCAACTCTACACCATGCCTGATATGGAAGCAATGTGACACTCTGAGAGTCCAATCAACTCTACACCATGCCTGATAATGGAGGCAATGTGACACTCTGAGAGTCCAATCAACTCTACACCATGCCTGATATGGAAGCAATGTGACACTCTGAGAGTCCAATCAACTCTACACCATGCCTGATATGGAAGCAATGTGACACTCTGAGAGTCCAATCAACTCTACACCATGCCTGATATGGAAGCAATGTGACACTCTGAGAGTCCAATCAACTCTACACCATGCCTGATAATGGAGGCAATGTGACACTCTGAGAGTCCAATCAACTCTACACCATGCCTGATATGGAAGCAATGTGACACTCTGAGAGTCCAATCAACTCTACACCATGCCTGATATGGAAGCAATGTGACACTCTGAGAGTCCAATCAACTCTACACCATGCCTGATATGGAAGCAATGTGACACTCTGAGAGTCCAATCAACTCTACACCATGCCTGATATGGAAGCAATGTGACACACTGAGAGTCTAATCAACTCTACACCATGCCTGATATGGAAGCAATGTGACACTCTGAGAGTCCAATCAACTCTACACCATGCCTGAAATGGAAGCAATGTGACACTCTGAGAGTCCAATCAACTCTACACCATGCCTGATAATGGAGGCAATGTGACACTCTGAGAGTCCAATCAACTCTACACCACACCTGATAATGGAAGCAATGTGACACTCTGAGAGTCCAATCAACTCTACATCATGCTTGATACGGAAGCAATGTGTAACTCTGAGGGTCCAATCAACTCTACACCATGCCTGATATGGAAGCAAAGCGTGACTCTGAGAAACAATTAAACCCTATGACACGCTCCACATTGAAACCACCTGTAGAGTAGACACCCATGCAAGGTTATGGCACATGCTATACAATGCTGCTGTAACACTCCCCGATTTCCATTGCTGGAACAAGGTTACGTGTTTATAGTTAGGTTAAAATACTGACCACACTGCAAAGTGCCATGTGTAGGGTTGAAAGAGGAACTAAGGGTGCACTGCAAGCCGGAAATCACTCATAGTAAACCAGTGTATCACTTATTCTGGGCTTGCCATAGCTCAAAGGGTTTTTCACTCTTCCAAAAATGGCAGAGCGACTACCGTTTGCTCGTCTCACCCTGATAAAGAACGTATCAGAAGAGTCTCAATGATAAGTGATAAATTTATGATTGTTGATGACTACACTGAAACTATGGAAGAAACTGAGGGTGATGGGATGTAAGCTGTCTTTGCCAATGAGCCAGCCAAACAATTTTTGATCAGCTGCCATTTTGGTTTGAGAATGCAGTGACCTCATCCAGTGATTGCTGCGATTGTAAGCATCTAAAAGTTAGTGCTCCATTGTCAGGTGAATTGCTGTACATCGTATGCAAGTGATTGGTTCTTTGCAACGCACCCTAAGTGTACAATATACAGTCAAATATATTGATGATGCACCAGTGATGGTGATTTGTGTTGCATGCAAAGTTGTATTTTGAAGTTATGTTTTAAGTAAATGTTTCCTGGTAAATGTTTTTTCTAAAAATAACATTTTCTTCACACATTTCAAGGAAATATCATAATACATATGATAAACATCTTCAGTATTCCAGGTAGTTCTTTTTCTGTCTGGCAGGTATGTTCCATGTTGTATGTCATGTTTATAAAGTAATAAATCATCAGTTATCTACACCTAAATTCTTCATTACTTTCTGTTACATGACAGAAGAAGACTTGTTCAATCAATCAGTGCACAACGCTATCTTCCAACAGCTGAAAGTCTGACCTGTCTACAGCCTTCGAACAGTGAAGCTGCTGCACTGCCTAAACTCAGTCTGGGTGCTTGTCAGTTTATCACTTGCCAGAAGTCTGGATGTCACCCTCCTTTTCCAAAAGTTTCGATGATTTTGTGTCCATAACATTTGAGATATCGGGAAGCAGCAAACAAAACTTTCGGAACCAGAACGGGGACAGGTTTAGGAACTGTGCCACTCACTAACTACTTTGTGTATATTTGTGACTTACTCCATGTCATAAAACAAAGGATATATAAATCTTGGTCATTGTGTAGACCACAAGTGACTGACTTAGTAAGACCATTATTCATCAGGAACCAGAGGGCTTATACTGAGGACAGAGGTTCTGAGATAAACAATTATCAGGAACTAGCTGGCTAAGCTTGATGACAGAGATTCTGAAATAAACAATAATCAGGAACCAGAAGGTTCATCTTGAAGACAGAGGGTCTAATACAAACAATTATCAGGAACCAGCTGGCCTATCCGAGGACAGAGACTCTGAGATAAACAATTATCAGGAACCAGAAGGTCCATCCCGCAGACAGGGGTTCCAACATAAACAGCAAGTGTTTGCCACTAACATGGCAATGTCCCTGTTGTTAAAGAAGAATGGAATATTTATAACATAGTCACAACTTTTTACTTTTTGCTTACATACAAGATCCATGAAAAGACTGGTGTCTGGATAATCACCCAATGTAGGCTGTCGACAAAATTGAAAATTGACAAAAGTTTTATGGAATATTGCGTTAACATAAGTTTGAAAAGTAGACAAAGTGTTGTGGTCATATTGAAAAGAAAATCACCCAAATCAACTGGTGTCTGCCTAATTTCAGAATGTAGGCTGTCACCAAATTTGGGTACAGCAGTTCATGAGATATCGTGCTAAAGGGAGTTTGAAGAATGATCAAATGGTCATGGTGACTTTGACTAGTATCTGTGTACTCCCTCAATGTAGGCTGTTACCAAATTTGAAGACACTGGGTACAACAGTTCATGAGATATTGCGTGACTTGAGGTGACCTTAAAATTAAAGTCAGGGTCAACAAAATCAGCTGGTCTCTGTGTAACCCCCCATCGTAGGCTGTCACCAAATTTGATGACATTGGGTACAACAGTTCGTGAGAAACGGGAGATACGTACAGACGGTTGGACAGATGGTGTTGAATATATAGTCTCCTGTTTCACATTACAGCAGGACAATTACCGGGAACCAGCTTGTCTATCCTGAAGACGGAGGTTCTAAGATAAACAATTATCAGGAACCAGAGGGTTCATCCTGTGGACAGACATTCTTAAATGAACCTGCAACAGGATTGGGATTAGGATAATGAATATTCAGCATGAACTTGATGGTCCATCATGACACAATGGTCATATTTTTTAGCCAAAAGAAATACCAGCAAAATCAAAATTGGGAATCCTCTCTGAAAACAAAGCGAACAATGATGTTCAGATAAAATAAAAAAACACAAAAACATGACATATATACAAACAAACCAAGTTTCAATAAAATGTGCTAAAGAAGTTAAGAAGCAAGTTGATATGTAATGCCAACCAATAATTTGCCTACCAAGTACAGATTCCAAAAGAATATATCACAAGAACCCTGTTGGTCCAAAATGCTACTGAACAGGCCAGCAACCATTAACTCTAAGACACAGATCAAAGGGCAAATGTCATCAACAACCTCCGAATGTCAACTCCTCTCGTTACCTTGTGAAACATTGGACATGGTAGCACTTTCACAAGCTTCATGAATATTTAACTGTCATCAGTGTCAATCAAAATACCGTCAAGATTGAGCAATTTGCTCCTAAATTAGGATGTATCCCTATTTCTAGGTTATAAGTGCAAGAAATTCCATTCCAGACACTTTGATTTTTCAGCAGACATTAGGTAATGTCAGTTATTAGCCACAACTTGTGTCAGTGTCAAGAAAAGTTCAGGAGTATTATTATCACATGTTCTGTATTACAAAAATTAAATATGGATTGACACAATCAGAATTTACAAAGATCTTCCCACAAACTGATGAAAACACCCTAAAGACAACCACTCTGCACTGCTGCATGACTGCAAAATTAATTTGGAACTAGGGAATAGTTTAAGAGTTTTAGTTAACATTGGAGTTTCCTGTAAACTCACATACTGCAGGTATAAATCTCAGTGACTCACTATGCAAACAGTCAGTGGGCCATTTTACAAATGTAATCAGGCGCACTTTTTTGAAATCCAGCAGAAATCACACCAAAAAAACACCTTGCCTCACCTTACATAACAAGGGAGCAATATTTGTGCATTTTTTAAAAACAAATTTCCATGTTTCTTCTCCCTTTTTAGACATTTGACTTTTACAAAATACAACCCCTACACTTTTAAACTTGTGAACTGTATAAAGACTTGAAATAAATGGTGAATATCACAAATACAGTAAACTACAGTTATGACAAGCTCAAAATGACCACTTCTTTCAGAGTTTGCTATGATGATAATTCTTTATACACACAGGTCTTTGTGGTCCAGCCCATGAAAAGAGTTCAGTTGTCATAGAAATGTATTACTGCACTATACCATGAGTTCATGTGACCTGTGAAGGTCTGGGTTACATCTGGGTATTTTCACAACACAAGTTTGTCATAAAAAGAGACAAGCAAACAAACAAGATGATATATGGTCAAGTTTCTTTCATGGTTTACCAACAACCGTTTTGTAAATAATCATGTCTTTACACAATGTTTTTCAATATTTACATCCATTCTGAAGTATGCAATGCACAGAAATTTGACACTTGAAACCTCTGTGAATTGAATCACTGGTTCCAAATAAGCACCTACTCAAATGCTCATCTGAAAAAGCATAGAGTCTATCTTCCCATTCGTAAGTTTTGCAGCTGTTGAAATTAAAGACTACAAATTCCATGCATTATGGCTTTAATGGCACATTTATGAGTACATGCAAATAAGAACACTTGTCATCTGAGCAGAATCCAGTTTCTCGTTATATACTCTTATAAAAACAGAGGAACCTGAACTTTCAATTTGAATAGGAAGTATAAGTGCTGTAGGATTTTCCAAGGCCGACATCCTATGAATGCACCACCATTTTGTCTTTATCACTGCCCTTAAACACAACACATGGGATGCAGGTTTACAACACAGAAGCCTCGTACATGTGTATGGGGGTCATTCTTTTGATTTTGATTTTGATTTTGATTCTGACAGCTTTCAAGGACGATACATGACAGTACACCATTAATTTTTATAATCATCCTACACCACACAGTTGTTAGTGTTTGTTTCTAGCCATTATTTTTTGCTTGGAAATGAAAATCATACACATGCAAATTTCACAATGACCTTTCAAGGGTGATTTCAAACAAACAACTATGGCCATAGGAAGTGCAAGTTGTACACTCATTATTATAATCTCATCAACACTGGTTTAACATATCTCTCCCAATTTTCTCAATTGTAAATTCATAATGAAGTTCCTATACTTTTGAAGAGTATATGAAATAGGAAAACACTGTGACATATCAGTTTATATCTGTACCAACAAAATAAATGGTACAAAAAATTGATCGAAGTTTCCATTGAAAGAGTTTATCAAACTTGTTTGTGTTCCATTTCTCTCTTTCCTTTTTTGAGGCGTCATTGTCTGCATTGTGTTGCCAGTGAGAACCACATATAGATTGAAACTTTTGTTAAAAACAAACATTGAGATTATAATGCTTATATCTCATATCTTGTTCATGGACATTAGTTTCTGTAGAAAAACAAGCAAATAAATGACATATTTTTATAAACTCTCAAATAACAAATGTAATGTGCCGTGCAAAGTCAGTTAACAAAGGAAAAATTTATCTTCCAGGCGTGTACAGGTTTGAAGCACAAAACAAACTGAATAAAGTTCAAAAGTTTCAAATATGACAGGAAGTTGACTTATGTAGCTCACCTGCATTTTCATTATGTGAAGCTTTTAGTACTTTTTGAAAACTTCATTATCTTAATTATCTCTAAATATCAAAACTAATACATACACTTGATTCAGGACACCAAACAGTAGACCTATTCACTTTCTTGAAAACTGTCCCTTTTGGTGTACACATTATGTGAGCCTCCATTAACAACTGAGTACAGAATGTGAAATAATTTTCACAAGTTAACTGTCCCAGATGATTGATATGTATATGTCTACATACTCTTGACCTTTCTTGAAGCCAGGTTCCACCAACCATTTTCTCTTACAGTCGAGTTTCCATCATTCTTCCACCCCTTGAACACACATCTGATCTCTATTTGGCTACATACCATACTGGGTGGGATACACAAACCTTAAAGTATTCCTGAAATTATGTGCACTCAGACATATCCTGTAGAGTAATGAAGAAACCTTACTGCCAGAAAATGTCATGTTCTTCCTGACTCTTCATGCAACCATTCCAACTTGTCCATTTCAGACATCACACATTTCTTCATCAGTTTTAAATCATTTGTCTCTACTCTAACTAAAGTTATGTTCCACTGTCTTTGATGACTCCAATTGAAGTTTTTTCTTCTGTACTTCACTACTCTTCACTGCACATTGGAGAAAAACCAATGTTTTGGTTGCATGGCATCCAAAGACTTTAAACTCTTCACTTGAACACGTGTGATAGTTCACAGCTCAAGAACCCAAGCCATTCTGATAACTACTCCACCTTGAACAACATCCACACAAGGACCAACCAGAACTCTGACACACTGACAAAGAACCATGTTGCTGAATTCAACAATCTGAAACCAGCCATCCAAACCTGTAAGACACTTGTAAACCTTAGCAACAAACACCTCAGCAAACAAGACACCATCGTTTGGGCAAAGAATGGAAACTTTTAACCACTGTAAACACGATGCATCGGATGTATATGCAGATTGCAGTATCCCCATGAGTATGGGGTGTCATTCCTTATTTTGATGGTTTCCTAGAATGTCAGTAAATGACTGTACATAGACCATTAATTTTGACAATCTCCTTGTATCACACAGTTGTTTAAGTACCGTCGGAAACAGATAAAAACTGTTTTTAGGCTGTTGCTCTGGATCCCTAAAACATACACAATTGCATATGACATATCTCGAACCAACCCACATTGGCCTTATTGGGCATTCAGTGGGATGTTTAATAGGACATCCAGAAAAGCATGTTTACTCCTAAAATCGGGCAAAATTTCAAAAAAAAAAAGAAAAAAAAGGGGGGAGTTTCCTTACTAGTAAACAACTATTTCTGTAATGATCGATCATAAAAACTCAGGTTTCATTACCAAGTATGTTATTAATGTTTTGTGCACTTACCCCTAGTTCAGGTTATTTAATCATTCATTGCTCTCATCTGAACCCAAGTAGACTGTAACTACAGTTTATCTTGTAGGCTGTTTCAGAAAGCTGGAATACTTTTTCTAAACAGTGTTTGTACTGTACAGATTCAACCATGAAACATGGAAATCATTGTGAACTGAATATGTGTAGATATACCCTGTCCAGTATATCACTGTGTAAACATATATTGTTGCACAGCACTTACTGTAATGTTGACTAGTCATCTATATTTCATCTGTAAAAAGACTGTATACATTAGCAACAACACTGATTACAAAACAGCCTTAACTATTATCTAATTACAAATGTTTCAAAGTGGTTTTGATTTACAGGAAAAGAGCATATGCAAAAAGCATGTGTCAGTTCACTGCCTAAAAGACACTCACTACATGATACACTAACTGACTTTAAACTCCCAGGAACTCTCACATTTTCTATTCCCACAAGGGCAGTAAGGTGGCCCAGTGGTATAAGGATTTGCTCGTAACACTAAAGATCCACGTTCGATTTCCCACATGGGTGCAATATGTGAAAAGCCTATTACTTTTGTCCCCTGCTGTGATATAGTTGGAATGTTGCTACACTCACCCACTACTCTAACAACTTTATTTTTAACATATGCACTCACCATTCTCTTTGCACTTTTCCATGCTGCCCCACTCACTCTCACATCCCACCCCCATACAGCCATATTCAATCCATACTCACAGGTATATACAAGTAATTGCCATACTAAAGCTGCGATACTAAGCTCTTATTCATAAGATACCAGTCGCAGGAATCAGATCCTTCTTTATGAGTGTCCTGTCTCAGAAATTAGGAATAATACATTTACAAAGTCTTTCCATCTAAATCTGTCTCCCACGACAAGATATATTTAACCTGTATTTTCCAAAGTCGCAAACAAACACTTTTTAAGTCCAAGGGAGGTATGGATCACCCACAGACCCATTTAGCTGATCCTTCAAAGACTGGTCAATTAGGACTACAGACATTTTGTCCATTACGGCTGACCAACAATACTGATTCTCACGTTCGGCTCACAATGTGCCTCAATTCTGATAGCCAATGTCTAGGACTGAATAGAAGAGTACCGATTTACCAGACTTTGATTTCCTTTTTGAGACAATATTTCAGGGACATTTTGTGGCAGTATAATTATTGAAAGGCTGCCTGTATAGTTATTGCACAGCTCGAGAACATTCACAAAGACTACATTCACTAATGAACATACATTGTACCACAAACAGCAGGGAACACGCAACCATTCAAAGATATTCTTCTCTTTCATCTCTAGAAAATGAAGCAATTATATTTTCCAGGTAGAATCAGTGGTCTGATATCTGCTACTGAATGAAATGATTATTCCATAAAATATCACGACTAGCAATTCTTTTCACGGTGAGGTAAACTAATCTTCAATGTATTCATTAAAGAAATTTAAAAGTACAGATTAAATATGATATCGTACTATGAATTTTGAGAGTTTTCTAAAATATTTCCATATACTGTTGAGCAAATGTCATCTTGTAACATTTTCTTGAGAGAGTGAGTGAGCGAGTTATACACAGCTTTTATCAATATTGCAGCAACATAATCAGCATGAGACACCAGAAATGGGCTTCACACACTGACTTGGCATCAATATTTTCAGGTCTTTTAAGATTTTTCTTCCAACATAGTAATGTCTGTTTCTTCAAGCCAAACAAAGCCTTCATTCAGATTGGACGTCATTAATAATTCAAACATCGCATAAATAAACTCAAAATGTTCAAGTTGCTAATTCAGATGGTATCCAGTAAAATTTCAGAGTAAACACATGACTGTTTAAAGGATTGTTTTAAACTGAATCCCAAACAGCATTTAATTGTTTAACAAGATATCATCTTACCATATGTACATTTATATACAGACGACCCGTGAAGGTCCAGGGTAGAATAGGCCTTTAGCAACCCATGCTTGCCATATAAGGTGACAATGCTTGTCATGAGAGGTGACTAATGGGATCTGGTGGTCATGCCCACTTGACTTAGTTGATACATGTCACAGGTTCCCAACTGCACGGATCGATGCTCATGTTGTTGATCACAGGATTGTCTGGTCCAGACTCAATTATTTACAGACCGCTGCCATATAGCTGGAATATTGCTGAGTGCGGTGTAAAACTAAACTCACTCACTCGCTCATTCATATACAGACAAATTCTGAAGAATTTTGTTGAAACAATTTCAGCAATAGAGCATGAACACAGCATTAGCTCTTTACAAATTCAACTGAAAACTTTTAAAACACTTAAAATTCACACAAAAACTTTGAAGCTAACTTGAGTTGAAAAGTAGTATTTTTGTGGTCTTAACATTTTATGAGAATTTTCTCTTTGCTTTTTAAAAATTAGGGGTTTAACTGCAAAAAAATACTCTATTCCTCCAAAATTCTAATAAATCTTCGAAAGAAATTTAGTTTTCAAGGAAGGATTCTCACACATTCAAAACAGATCTGTTGTAATGACACATCTCTTTAAGTGGATTATACTTCATTACTGGGGTTGTCACATAAACAACTTAACTAGAAAAGTTCCTAATTGAATTTTGAATAAAGTGTATGATAAAGGTTAATAGAAAATAGATAATTTGTTTAAAGGTGTTTGGGGTCATTTTTGTTCATCTGCACAAAATGGGTATCATGAGAGTCATCAAGTGTATTTCGTTCCAGAGTGAGAGTTGAGGTTAATCCTCCTAAACGGAATTATGGTTGTGTCAATGTTTGGGTTTCAAATCAGCAGATCCTGTGGCCACAAAGGAACACAACTTTACATTGAGAATTAAATTACCATTGATAACGTTGCCTTTTGAGATTGGAAAATCTATGGTACTAAAACGTTATGACTTTCTTTTGAACTGCATTTGATTTTACAGCTCAAAAGTACATCTCTTGAAGGGGAGAAAACTTTACAAAGCCAGTGTATTTCATTTATTTCCCCTATCATCTACAAATTCAACAAAAACTGCTACCATTAGTAAGTTTACAACACAGCTGTTTTAGGTGTGTAATTGTCTGTAATTGTCAGCACTGAAAGCATATTGAGAATGATTAGCAGCAAAATATAATCATCAATTTACTACAAGCTGCCACAGTGCCATTACCAATATACCTCCCTTCATTATCACTGCACTAACAGAACCGCAGTATCACAAGCCATGGTAGGTTATTCTGAGTTATAGTTATACTAGTCAGCTAATGTTAACAGATCTCTCAAGATAATACATACAAAGATATGGCTGATTTTCATTAGTGCCAGTTCATGGATAGAGACAATTGGAAACTCCCAATCATTCGAAAACAAGGTATTTAATCTTACATACTGCTACTGAAGACCTAGAGTTCATCCCTGTTCAAGTGACTATCATATCCTACAGACAGGTGAGGTGAGGTGAGGTGAGGTGAGGTGAGGTGAGGTGAGGTGAGGTGAGGTGAGGTGGAGGTGGAGGTGGAGGTGAGGTGGAGGTGAGGTGGAGGTGAGGTGGAGGTGAGGTGAAATGGGGTTTAACGTCGAACTTGACGACCTCATATGATGGCTTGTATGCATGTGTGGCTGTTTGTACTAGCCCACAGTTAAAGTGGTTTTATAGTGCTACAATTTGAATACCCCACTCAGACACATTATACTGACTCCGAGCCGACCAGTCCTTATTGTACCCATTAATGCTGAGCACCAGACAGGACCAACTACTAACATGTTTTAATTTTTGATATGATGCAGCTGGGGATAGAGCCCGCAACCTTCCACTCTCCTGGAAGAGGCTCTAACCACTACACCACGGTTGTACAATGGCAGGGAGACTATAAACGGCCAGATCAGCGTAGTGTATCTTGTTACATGTTTCTTACGAGTGGGTAATCATCAGACAATTTAGATACTGTGAGTGTGTGTGCGTTGTTTATGACATCACAGGATGTTTTCACACTGTGACGTCATGACGTCACAGGTCACTATCAGTGGAAAATTGCTGGTGATACTGGCGGCAAGGTTGTGCCGTGGCTGGTTCAGTCTCATAAGTTAGAAATAGAAGCAAGCGTTCTCATGTTTGAGAGTTTATGAATTCTGCACAGGAATTCTTAGGAAAACATGTGTGATTTTGTGAAACATTGGTGTCCGGTCACATTGTCTCACAGTGGTGGGTGCATAAATTGTGTAAGGTTTTACCGTGACACCGCTTAATGAATAAAATGTATCGTGTGAAAACAGGCTTTGTTTGTATTTATTAAGAGAAGGCATAAAGACTCTCCAGGTGGGAGAGTTGGGGTCCCTTGATTTCAAGGTGTTAAATAGGGAGAAACCATACTGTTGTGAGAAGAGTAGTCGACATTTTAATGTAGACTCCGACTTGAGTGATGTGGATACATAGTTGGTGTACAGAATGTGATTTGGTACATAGACGCTGTGGCACGAGTGAGTGTCATCTTAGACTGTAAGCTCCGTAATTGCTAGGAGCATAGAGGTCCTAAAAAATGTCATCATGCTCTGCTCCAGGGTGGAGCTGGTGGTATTCTTGCAAGAATCCTGGCTTCTCAGACGTGAGACGTCTTCTCTGTTCTGTGGTAGGTAGACGACCCACAGCTCAGTGATCAATTGGTCCATGTCAATGGTGTGTGACCAGTTAAGGAATGGGTGAATTGATGTAAACCCCAAATAGGCTGCCAGAAAGATGGGTGCTTGACTTGGGGAGGGGTGATGGATCTGTGGGTGTTGGTTTCACCTTCGATACGGCGGGAGACATTCCCAGTGTTCATCCAGTATCAGTTACGATAGATAGATAGATAGATAGATAGATAGATAGATAGATAGATAGATAGATATATAGATAGATAGATAGATAGATAGATAGATAGATAGATAGATAGATAGATAGATAGATAGATAGATAGATAGATAGATAGATAGATAGATAGGGCACATATCCACCCACTGGTGCATGCTCAAGACGCCGGTATTTTCCCTCAATCACTGGATGTCAATCTCAACAGCACATCGTATTTCAATTTCAACTCCCTGCCACTAGGCGCATCGAGTTTATTGTGGCTCTCTCATCCTAACGAGGTACCCAATTGACAGCTGGGTGGACTGGGACACACAGTCAAAGCACTTTGTCCAAGTTTACTGCACGTTTCTGTACCTGCAACTAGGTGTATGCACGTGTTTATGTGACCACCATCTGGTCATATACCAATGGTTTTGTGGGTTTTTTAAGTGCACAGGGTTGTGTACTGTACTTTTGGGGTTGTGACTACACTGAAAGAGTCTGCACACAAAGTTGACTCCAAGGTTTTCCACCTGGTGACAGGTGGGCTCGATCCCGAAACCTCAACCTCGCTGGATCACTAACCTGGCGCCTTAGCAAGCTCACCCACCATGCTCCCATAAATCCGTGGAATCAGTCGTCCTTCTGACTATAGCTCTTTTGACGCATCTGGTTAGTATGGAGGATATTACCATGCTTGGTTTGCAAGTGCCTGAGGCCAACATCACTTCTGGAAAACCATGTTGATCAGAGCTTGCATGTGTACTGCTTTTTACTGTTCATAGTGGGCTGTTCATAGTGATGTCATGATGTGTGACATGACAATAGACTGTGTGTCTATTGTTTATAGAGGTGGATAGGGGAGGCACAAAGGGTTTGTGGTGTCATGAGTTGGTAACCTTGCTGGGAACTGGTGGCAGTAACCTGCAGGATGATGACAAAGTTCTGTAATTGTCCACAAGGATTGTGGCTGATTATATCAGAGAAAAAGAAAGAATAAGAGGCTAAATGGGATATTTCACCCAACAATCCTATCATTGAGCCCTTGCAGTTGGAACGGATTGGAGATCTCAGAGATCACTCCGACTGATTTAACCACGAAGAAAAGAGGGTCTCTTGAAGTTATGTGGATTTTTGAGCACCTAACGGTTCAACTGCAAAGACTCAGTGACAGGAATGCAGGCTGAAATATCCCATTTAGCCTCTTATTTTCACTACACCACAGAGTTGAGTTAAGTTGAATGAACAAAATCCTGTAAGTCAACTCTCTCGACAAATATATATTTATATATATAAATAAATATAAAAATAAAAATGGGAGGACTTGGTTTTCAGCTAGTGGAGTTTTAAGTCAGAGTTAATCCAAGGGCAGAATGTGCTTGTCACTTTGTATCCATCTAGGTAATCGACTTGTTCAGGGAAGTCAACTCATTAGACACAATCCAACCTGACCCTACTTGAAATATTCACTACAGTAACAGTTATCAAGGTTTTTCAAACATGTATTTTCAAAATCTATCACATTGAAGTAAGGAGTATTTTACTTTGAACAGAAACATGAAGACAACATCAAACATACAAGAAATCAGTTTTCAGCTGCTTCCTGTCTGGCAAGCAGCAATGTGATCTGTTACCAATGAGGGCGCTATTGAACTTGTAGACATATTACTAGGAATCCTAGTAATAGTCTGTTTGATGTCCAAAGGGGCACAATACCAAAGTTGTCTGACAGGACAACAAAACATATCACACTGATGACCAGTTGTGGAAACTGCTGGAGGGTCAATTGGTGCTCAACAAATGAGTTAAATGTTTTCTGCATCTGAAATCTGCACAAAGCGTCTAGTACTCCAAATATACATCCAGAGGGGAGACACATGAATGGTTGTCTGACATAGTATACATGTCGGATATCGATCCTGGGTTTAGGACTAATAAGTGGATACTTTACCAACAGTTTATCCAACTACGCCCCAACCTGAATCAAACTACCTCCATATCTCAAATTTCAGTTTGGACAGTGAGTGAATCCTTGTAGTGTTAATGGCAGCAGTTGTTGCAGGTGAAATATCTTTAGGAAAATCTATATGTGGCTGTGACATTTCAAACACCTACTTCAACTATCTCATGGCAGACTAATTACACTGATTACTGTGTGTTGATATTCTTGTCACAACAGCTTGTCTGTTTTTTCAATTTCATTTACAGACAATGGCCTTGCCCTTGTATATCTGACAAATGCCTGACACAGCACGTGCTTTACATTTGAACAAACCTCAAACAAGCAACTGTTTAAATGAAGATTTCTGAAAAAAAAATAAAAAATACAGAAAATAGACTGGGGTCCTGTCCATTCCGTTTACCTATACTTTTCTCTGATCCATGCATTAGCTCATGTGGAAATGATTTTATCAAAATCCTTGATGGTTCTAGGTCTTTATCAAATGTTGCCAGTGATTGGTTGGTTGGTTGGTTGGTTGGTTGGTTGGTTGGTTGGTTGGTTGGTTGGTTGGTTGGTTGGTTGGTTGGTTGGTTGAGTGAGTGAGTGAGTGAGTGAGTGAGTGAGTGAGTGAGTGAGTGAGTGAGTGCAGTAGGTCAGGTCAGGTCAGGTCAGGTCACATATCTACATAATTAAGTTACAGTTTTGAAGAAACTCATGTATGGAAAAGAATACATATACAAGAAAATCTTTAACTTTGTCCAGCTGTGGCCAGTTCAACAAACAGACAACCATGCATAGCACTGGATGTACGATGAATGTGCTTTACAATGGAATTCAACATCAGTGACATAAGACTGCTGGCAAATACTTGGGTTGATAAATCAGCTTGAGGCAGCACCAATCTGACATGGTCTGCCTGGACTGCATCCACATCTGGTGCTGTACCATAACATAATGAAGTGACATACGTTTCCCTAACATCCAGCCTGACGTTTCAGACACTAACAAACATGCAATGATAAATCATGGATTATCTTGTCACATTGAAGGATGTGTCCGACTACAATATAATGGCCACGAATTAACTTTATTACACATTATCATGACAAGAGTACTACGATAAATCTTTATGCTGCATTGCATTACTTCAACAATATTACAAGTTTTTTCTACAAATAAACTTTGTATTATGAATTCCTCATAAATATGTTGTTGGGTTCCAACAAAGTTAATAATTTTATGACATTTGGTCTTTAATTTAAAAAAACAAACAAACAGAAATTTACTTAAAAACTTCAGCAATTATTTCAGTTTAATATGTCTAAGAGGACTGAGTAGATATTAGGTTTTCACCACAGGAATACAATTTCAAGTGATTACAACAAGAGACTTCTTCTCCCTCTTGTATATACTTGATCTTTGTCCAGACAATTGGATCTCCAGCCAAGGATATTCACCTACTATATTCCTGGTTTATGGGTCAACAGCATCAACACTGCAGCATGACACACAGGACAAATCAGATCAACAGGAAGGAAGCTGGGTATAATGCAGATTTTTTTGGGGATCACACGGGTGTCACATGATGGAACAAGGAACGGCTAAAGTGGTTCAGGTCACAGACATTTTCCTTTGGTGGGTGAAATATATCGTGCCCAAGGATGTAGCGCCGATCAGCAGATTCTCGCACATTGGGTATAAATCTGAAATGCAAGTTGCAGATCCACATAGCAAAGGGATGTAACTCTAGTTTAATTAGCAGATTCTAACAGCAAAGGGACATAACACTGAATGACAATGATCTCATATTATCTGTCTATTAACCATACAGCTATATATACTTGACAAAATAAGTTAGGGATATTGGTATTTTTATGATTTATATCTTATCAGTGTATCAATAAATATGCATATCACTATTAATGATTGCAAAATTTACATATATATATAACTATTTTTGTCCAGTATATATTAAACATACAAAATGGACAGACATCCGTATCTATGGCCATGAATAATGTTTAAGATGTTTCTGTTATTCAATATATCAGGGTAGCTCAATGGTTAAAAGATTCCCTCATCATGCCATAAACACATGCCCAATTCCAAGAATGAATATGTGAAACATATTTCTGGTGTGCCTGCTATGATATTTCTGGTATATTGCTAGAAGATGTGTTAGTCCAAACACACTGACTTCCTCAATACTGTGCAGGTCCTAGATTTTCGAAGCTCTGTTAGCGCTAATATGATCATGCATTAACATAACCTCACGACTATCTTAGAACTAAGAGGGCTTAAAAAATCTAGTTTTTTTTAAGAATGAAGATTTTTATGGATATCAACTTCTTTATATGAGAACACAACGTTTCGGAGTTAATGCTTACTCCTTCATCAGGTGAGTAAGCATTAACTCCGAAACGTTGTGTTCTCATATAAAGAAGTTGATATCCATAAAAATCTTCATTCTTATGTATTTCAATTCTAAATACCCTTCAAAGACTTCTAGTTTTTTGTTTAGTCTCTTTACAAGCTAAGGAGTTGAGGATTACAATTCAAACCATCCTTGGACCCAGTTTCAAGAATCAAGGAGGTGCATGCTGAATGGTGCTGACAAACTTAGTAGAGTCATAACTGGGTGCATCAGATCATAAAATACTTGCATCATAAATCACTTTCAATAACACATGAAGTCAGTAGTATTTCACCCTGCTTTGAACAGTATTTCGCATAAATAACATGTATTGGAGGAAACACTTCCTGCGATATCTTGTCCTTGAAATGTGTTGGTGTTAAACTGGATAAAATTAGTACAAAGAATCTTCTGTGACAGATCATTCAGTCCTGTTCATATTTACAATAAAACACGTAATTCGACTGCCTGAAAGGTTAATAATAATTTCTGGGAAAGGCAAGGAATGAGAATTCTGTTAATGACTTTCATTCTGTGGAGGGTCAAACATAATGAAATACTGAGAACATCAAGCTTGCAAAGACAATCAGTTCAAAGTGTGGTTTCATCGAACTTATCCTCTTATGAAATACATCATATCTATCACTGAGGATTCATGAATAATGTATGAACATGCAAACATCTTATATACGAGTTATTTCACTGCCATGCAACACTCCTCCAACAGGATTACCACGAACATTTATGGTTGATGCAGAGAAATATCCGCCTCAAATCAATTATTCTTTCAGATTTCATTGCTTCTCACAAAAGCCAAACTGAACAAATTTTATTGTATAAGGAGTTTTTCTGACCAATTTGTTTCAATTTGGAAACTGACACAAAATGCAGGCAACCCATCTGATCAAATTTTATTAAAAAGGTGCAAGGTGTTAATTTTTGTGGTTGTGTTCTCATCTCACATAATAGTTGTTGCTATATGACTCTTTCTTGGTGCAATGTAGTGCTGTGTAAGAAGGTACAAGGTTGGACACTGGGAATGCACTATGATTGAGATTCTCATTCAGTCTCATAATCTTTCAAATTTGTCATGTCTGGAAACATGCCCTTATGAACACTTGTGAATTTTTAGGAAAACTTGAAGAGCTTTTTGAAAGATCATTGTGTCCAGAAAATTAAAAAAGTTAATGCCATTATTCAGAGCCATTTGATCCACTTGGGAGGAATTAAACGTGGAAGGTACTTTGCTCAAGCCATTTAGATGTACCAAGGATATTGAATTAGGAAGGTTTCAGCAAAAGAATTTTTCACATGAACATCACCACAATTATTTTCTTAGACAAAATAAAACATCTCATGGCAATTTGTTTCCTTTTCGTAACTCTCATTCTGAAATTGTTAGGTAAATATTTTATGAATGAAGAGTTGTGCAAGCCTTTTTGAACCAATACTCATTTACATTTAACAAGATTTACACACTATCATCATATGTCATTGAATACTGATTTTATTTTGCTTGCAGTCACAGACAATGTTATCATGGATAATGTACTGGACCTGACATAGCTATAAGAAAGCAACATACTTTATGGATAACAACTTCTTTATTATATATGATGCAATGTTTCGGTAAAAATACTTATGACACCATCAAACAAGAGTGAAGTACTAGAGCACAGAGCGGTGTTATTTTCATCAACAGGGATCAAGTACTGACAACATGTATATTCCTGATATAGCAATTTTCAGATTTCTTTATGAATAAGTGTGAAGTTTGAAACATAGAATACAATTTCTATTTTTATGACTAGTCCATATTTCAACAAAACAAACAACTCTAGATTTACATAAAATGGGCTAAATGCATGTTCTATTTGAACAAGAGTCATCAGAAGATGACATATTCCCCCCTGGCCCCCACATATTTGAAGGACAAATCATCTGACAGTTACTTGATTTTTCTTAGATTAAGTCTGAATCATTTCCATGGAAGTCATAAAAAATATAAATGCCATATATCTGTAAACAGCAAATGATAAATGAAAAAAAAAGGCAAACAGCAAAAGGCACCACTTTGGGGTCTGCCACACATGTCTACCAAGTTTTGCAGAACAATAGAATGTTTTTTGAGTTCTGCTCCGGAAACGAAACACACCTCTCACTTTTGAGACAAAGTCTGAAACGTTTCCATGGAAACCAAGAAAACAATAAATCACAAAATCCTGTAAATAGCTAAAGGCTTTAGGTTCTGAATGATATATCTACCAAGTTTTGCAGAAAAATATTGAACAGTTTTTCAGTTCTGCTCCGGAAACAAAGCCCACCCCACCACTAGACTAATACCAAAATATTCCATGCAAAAACAAAAAAGAATAAACATACAACTCTGTAAATAGCAAAAGGCACAACTATAGGTTGAGATTATTATATCTATCAAGTTTGGTCTAAAAATATTGAACGATTTTTGAGTTATGCTGCGGAAACAAAATAATTACGGACGGACGGATGAAGGGACAGACAGAGGAACAGATGGACGGATGGACAGATGAGGCGTTGACTATATCCCCTCACATTAAATGTTGGGAGGATAAAACACAAAATTCTCTGTAAGTTTCAAGCTGCTTGTCTTTATACTTATAGCCAAATGCTACAAAACAGGGATCCTTTGCTATTTTGTTATGTGTTTTCCTTCCATAACAAACTGTCTGCATAATGAAAAGCATGATAATAACAAAAAAGTGTCAAGGATCAACAAATTATCCTTTCAGTATATAAATTTTCCTGTTTGCTTTCATCCTTTTGTGGCCTGTGAAGTCCAGGGTAGGATAGGCCTTCGGCAACCCATGCTTGCCATAAAAGGCAACTGTGCTTGTCATAAGAGGCGACTAACAGAGTCGGGTGGTCAGACTTGCTGACTTGTCATTGGTTCCCAATTGCGCAGATTGATGCTCATGCTGTTGATCACTGGACTGTCAGGTCCAGACTCGATTATTTAAAGATCGGTGCCACATAGCTGGAATATTGCTCACTCACTCATCCCTTTGTCATAAAACATACCTTTTCAAAGATCCTCAAAATCAATATGAAGAACTATGAATGGTCATTTTGCACCATAGTTTAGCCAGAGAGAAGAGAAAGTATATTTTACAGGAACAACTGCAGGCTAACTAACATGATTCACACGTTTTCCCTGGAATGTCATCCAAAAAGAAGACCTGGACTGACGAGCCGAGTATCCTGACATTTCAACAGAATAACGTCTTGATTCAGTTAATATGGATAAAGAACTGACAAATGTTGACTTAAAAGCTGCCAGCCTCCAAATAACTTTGCAAAAAAATTATTACTTGATGTCAGTACCAGAAAGATATGTTTACCATACTCTGACACAGCCAAGTCTATGCTGCTAATTTAGCCATTTTTTATAAAATTGGTTACTTTCCCTGCCATTCAGTAATCTCACTCTTAGATGAAGATTATGGTTCAAATTGAAGACAAGACAAAGTGGCTTAAATTCAACCCTGTAGGCGGATTAACCTCTCAATACAAAATCCTATCATCAATCAGGATTTGCACCGGAAGAATATGAGATCCTTTTATGGTGAAATTACATGGAGCAAAGTTCATCCCTGAAGTTTAACAAGAAGTCAGGATTGTATGTTCAGTCTTACAGATTACCCTAGTCCTTTGAAGTGCAGATAATCAATTGTTTGTGGTTTGTCTTGAAGACTTTATTAATAGTTAACTGGCTAGTCTATAAGTATAAGAATGCTTATGTACAAAATGGATGTACAACAGCATGATTATCTTGTAAATGTCAGGCAACTTTATAGTTCAATAAGTGTTTGGAACCTTTATTGTTTATTCAGCATTTGACATCACAGATGTTAAAGGTTTGGAACATTTAGTGTTTATTAAGTGTCTGGCCACATTATTGTATTCAGTTTCGGAACATTTACTGTTAAGTAAGAGTTTGGCAACAATATTGTATAGTAAGAGTTTGGCAACTTCCTTGTTTAGTAAGTGTTTGACAACATTATTGTTTAGTAAGTGTTTGACAACATTATTGGTTAGTTAGTGTTTGACCACATTATTGTTTAGTAAGTGTTTGACAACATTATTGTTTACTAAGTGTTTGACAACATTATTGGTTAGCAAGTGTTTGGCAACATTACTGTTTTCTGACCAAGATATTTTATGGATAACCTTCTTTGACCTTTTCCACACAATGTTTCAGGATCATTACAGATCACTTCATCAGAGTTCACCTGATGAGGGTTTTCTGTAATGATCCTGAAACATTGTCTGGAAAAGATTAAAGGAGACTAATTCACAAAATATTGTGGTCATCTATCACAACTTCAAAATGTCTCCAAAAGATTATTGTTTCCTGTTTGGAACCTTTATTGCTAAAGTAAGTGTTTGGCAACATTATTTGTTAGTGTTTGGCAACATGAATGTTCAGTTTGCGTTTGGCAACATTATTGGTAGGTAAGTGTTTGGCAACATAATTGTTTATTAACAGTTCAGCATGATAATTGTGGCATACACAAGGTAAACGTGGAAATTGTCATGCCTTAGGAACATATCTTGGCATTGTTTGGTACTGAGGAAAACTTGACTGAACAAATCTAAATACATGTTGTTATCTGCCACTAAAATATGCCACTAAAATTGTCAGTGGCAGCATTTGAGTGAAACATTAATAAAATGATGAGTGTGGTCACTGCAAGATTTGAACAGTAACTGAATTTAGAGTTACCTCCCCTGATCATTGAGAAATTAAAGAATGTGACAGCAGCATGAAGACCAGCTGTTTCTCTGTAAGGGCACGAGGAGTGTCTCTTAGAAGTGTTTCTGGTAGACCTGAGTTGTGTTTGTAGAACATCAGCATGGGAACATCTGCTGAAAACTTGAATTTCTCCATAACCAAGCATAGTACTTTCGAAAGTTCCTAGTCCTTACATACAAACTAACAGAAAAAGTGTGGGTAACAGGTATTATTTTATTAATAGTGAAATTATTTCTGCTGCAAGGAACTGACAGAGAACATTTATCACACATTGCCCTGAAGAGTGCTCATTACCAGTATGGCACCTGTAGCACATAAAACACAACTCACTGCTGCTCACCTTTATCTGTAAACTGCAATGAAGCAAGGAAGCCATTATATCTAGAACACTTCATGAGTTAAATACCTCCAAATGTACATTTACATCCTGAATGCCAGGTAAATCTAGTAAAATTTTTATCCCAATTACACAAAGAAAACTGGATAACAAATAGCAAATTAGAGTACACCAAGTAGTCAAGTCATTCTGGTTGGTTTGGCTTCTTATAAAACAAGATCAGAATTATGAGTACATGTTGTGGAGACTGTATTTTGGAAATTGTTATGGTTAAGAATTTACCGTGACAAACAATGTAAGAAATCCCCTTGTGAACCAGCAAAACAGAACAAAGGAAAGTCATAAACGTTCAAATTGGATTATTATACAACGAAAGCAAGGTATACAAAGTCACAAGTCAATAGTCACAATGTTGATTACAAATACAATTCAAAAGAGACAAAATCTAAGTCAATGGGTCACAAAAATATAATATATCAAACTTACCAAAGTCTCAGTAAGAGAGGTAATCAACTATGTAAAATGTCAACACAGCCATCGGTGTGACAGCCGATAAGGTAGGTCAGGCGTTGACGGGTTTTCAAGCATTGGCGGTGATGTAACGCCAGCAAATATGAATGAGTGTGTGTTGCCCTCAACAAGGCAACCAGCCTTTTTATATATTCCATGTGATTTCCCGAAAGTTCGGGCACACACGACTATCGTCAACACAGTAGAATGCCCTCGAAAGAGTTTCCCGGCAGTAAACACATAGAAAACTAGGAGCAGATAAATTCCAGAAAACCGGAATCCTAAAAGTGTTGACCAGCTATTAAAACGAAATGTGACCCATCATAATTATTATTCAAAACACTAAATGTTGTGACCCAATAATAATTATTACTTAATCAATAACAAAAATATACAGAAAATACATACTCATAACAAAATTATTTACCCAAATTCTCAACTTTTACAGCATTATGACTTCTGATGTTGGAAACGTGAATGTTTTACAAAAAGGATCAACCTGTTTGATTGACAGGCTAAAATCTGATCAAGCTTGGAAAAATAGTTACTATTGGCAAGGTTCTTACATAACGCTCTGATAAAGTTTTGCTTTGTCAGTAAACTTGATTAATTTTCTGTGATACATTCACATACTTTTTATCACAATTTGATGGAATCTTTTTGTCAGAGAATGACTGACTGAGAGAAGCACTTGGACAGTCTATAGATAAGATAAAACCAATACGTCAGTTCAGGGGAGCTAAAACAGCATGTCATGTAATCAGCAGACGTCATCTTCCAACTGAACCCTAACATTTAGCACCTGTAATTGAGTATCAGTTTCTATTTCATCAGAACAAATAAAAAATGAGGCATGAAATTTTAAAAATTGGACCCCCCACCCCCCAAAAATATACAAACTGCAATCCTAAAATAGTAATCATTTGGCAAGGTATTAAATGCATTCTGAACACTGAAAAGACAAGATTAGAACAAAATTTAACATGAGATACATAAATATAATTACAAACATAGATGATGTCAAGTCCTTAGCAAGTTTTCAGTCCCTGTTTGTGGCCAGCCATAAAAGTGTTATAGTCTACAAAACAAGTGTGAGCAGTGAATTTTGCCTTACACTTTGGTCAGCAATATGAAGGCTAACTACCAATGATCCATAACATCAGGTGTCTCCAATGATCTCCACCATCAATGGGTGAGGGGAAAAGCTGTGTCCACTGATCTACATCATTGATGAGTATGGGTAATTTGTGAGTGAGTGAGTTTAGTTTTACGCCACACCCTGCAATATTCCAGCTGTATGGCGGTGGTCTGTGTAGCAGACAATCCAGTGATCAACAGCATGAGCATCAATCTGCACAACTGGGAACCAATGACATGTGCCAACCAAGTCAGAGAGTCTCACCACCTGATCTTGTTAGTCGTCTCTTAAGACAAGCAGAGGCACCTTTTATGGCAGGTATGGGTTGCTGAAGGCCTATTCTACCCCGGTACTTTCATGGGTCGAGGGTAATTTGTGTCTCTAGTGATCTCTACCATTGATGAATGAAAATAATTTGTGTCTCCAATGATCAACTACATCAATGAGCGAGGGTAAAAAGTCTCTCTAACAATCTCCATCAACGAGTCAAGGTAATTTGTGCTTCCTAAAAGGGTAAAATGTGTATCTAATGATCTCCACCATCAATGATTCAGGGTAAAAAGTGTCTCCATTGATCTCCATCATTAATGAGTGATGGCAAACAGTGTCTCCATTGATCTCTACTAATGATGAGCGAGGGTAAAAAAGTGTATCTAATGATCTACACCATTGATGAGTGAGGGTATAAAGTATTTCCACTGATCTACACCATCAACAAGGAAGGGTAAAAGTAAGAAGTGTCATCATTGATCTTCACCATGATGCACGAGGGTAAAAAATATTTCCATTGATCTACGCCATCAACCATTAATGCAAGCAAAGGGTAAAATTAAAAAGTGTTGCCATTGATCTGCACCGTCGATGAGTGAGGGTAAAATATGTGTCCACTGATTTTTTCATCACAATGGGTGAGGGTAAAAAGTGGTTCCATTCATCTTCACCATCAGTGAGCAAGGGTAAAATAAATGCCCTTTGATCTTCACCATGATGAGTGAAGGTAATTTTTGTTTCCAATGATCTATACCATTGATGAATGAAGGGGCCAGATTTGGTCCATAGTTCCTTTAATTATTGTCCAAAAGGTTTACAATTGTCAGTTTATTAGTAAAAATGTAACCACTGAAAAGAGCCAATTAGACATTAAACAGTCATGGAAGCCTCAGTGATGAAATACACAGACATGCCACGATCCCAAAATAACATGTAGTCTTACATTTGTGCAAATAACGATATTAATAAAAAGTGAAATTATTTTGTCCATAAGTTAAACCAATCCTGCCAAGGAGTACCGCTTATAAAATCATATTCAGCAACATTCCAACCATGTCACAGCAGTCTGCATATGATCAAGTCTGGACCACACAATCTAGTGACAGATATCATGAACCTTGATAGCAATCTGGATAGGTTCACAGATCCTGTTAATGGTCTCAAACATGGCTGCTTATACAAAAAAAAAAACCCATTCATTTCATGAATCTCTGCTGAGTTATGGTTGATTGAAAACTGAAGGTGAAAATCACAAATCTGAAGGTGTGTACATTGAAAATTGATAAAAAACATGCTCCACAATAATATGCTTAAGTTATGGAGACATGGACAGAATTGATATAAAAATTAATGGTCCTTAAAAGAGTTTGTTCCCCAAAGCCTACTTGCAATAACTGGTGAAACAAATGTGAGCAAAATGTCTTTTGGAAAGATTATAAAAAGGACATTTGTTCTCAAGAAAAGATCCATGAATTTCTGTGTACCATGAATCTCTGTGTATTTTATTAGAAGATCTGATAAATTAATAACTGCATAATCCTTGTATAACCATGAGGAGCTGATTATAGCTCGGTTCTTGGAACACTGAATTGTACAAATATTGGATCATGATTTTAAAGATGTTCAAAGAAAACCCATTGATGCTTCAATTGAAAAAAAAACAAGCCAACAAGCAAGCCAGCAAAATAAAAAAACTGACGAACATTCTTTGGAGAAATTAAATATTGACATCCATGACCCAAAAGGTGATTCCAGTATTGTACATCTGATTCCTTGACATACATTTAATAATATGTTTATATTTTTTTTTGTTGCAATGTTTTCCTTTCATATTTAAGGACAAGCTGGTAATTTCCTTGAAGATTTGAACAAATTCAGTTCAATATGTCAAAGGGGATGGTAATATATAATGATATAAGAGGTGGCATGCTTGCAAGATTACATCAAGTAGAGAGACTGAACAGTGAGAGCTATGGCATTTGCCCTAGGCAATGAGTGGTTAGGTTGACAACTGGCTCATAGTTGTATATTCTGAAACTGCTCTACATTAACTGAATCACAGATGGATTTTCCAAGAATGACAATTTCTTGAGTCTCCAATGACATTAGAGAATTCATAGACAAAGTTCTTAGTTAGATCAGAGGCATAGAAACCAAGTATTTTACTCACAAAAACCTCCTTCCAAAATAAGACTTTGCACAGAGGCCATATAACGACATGTATATGGTCTCTACTTTGCTCTATACCTGTATCAGTGTTTGAAAAAAGTCTGTCTGGGTTCATAATTAATCACTGGGACAGTTGAAGTTTCTATTTGATTGTTTTGTCACCTACAAAAATGTCAACCATTCCTGCAGAGGGTCCCATGCTTACCATGAGCAGCACCCAGAAAATGTTGATAAGCAAGTGGAATATACTGATTACTGTCAGTTTACTGTTATATTGTGGTTCATAACATTTTATAATATGAAACCTCTTCTGCCCAGTATATGCCGCAACAGATTTGATGCTATCAATTTTGGTCCTGCGAACCTGTTCTTTCTGCAGTAAACCTTAATAAGCTATCCATAACAACTCATATAGTGTTGTGAACTTACGTATACACTTTCCTGTAAACCTTCATGAGAGCCATCTCTAATGGTAATCACAAGGTTCTGGGAATCTATTTTGATCAGGAATCCCACATGCCAGTACCCTATAACAGTATTGTTACACAGTTCTTTTTTTTTAGCCATGACACAATTCTAGGAACCTCATTTTCATAGGACTTGATGGAAGCAAAGAACTTTTATTTATTCTTAATAAGATCCTCAGCAGATGTGACTGTTGCTTCATCCTTCAATACAGCAGCAAACTGATTTCATGCTTGTCAGCATCAACTGTTAGTGGTCATCCCTGATGTGCCTTACACGTGTCTCTTCTGGGAATGTGAAAATTACATGATATTTAGTGTGAAAGTGTAGATAAATAAACTGTGGAACAATCACAAGCACTGACATGTAATGAGGAATTCCATTGCTAAAACTGCTAAGTGTCTACTTGTCTCTGAACTGTCTGAGTGTGTTGACTTAGTTTTCAGTGCAAGTACATATGGTTTGTATAAAGTGTAATTTTTCAAACCTAAACATGTTAGACTGCCAAAGTTGCCAAATCCTAATAGCTATACAAAAAAACCTTCTCAATTAAGCTGAAGTGGTCTTGTTTTATGAGTTAATGAGTGGGTTGGGTTCAGAGACATGTGGTACATGTATTGAGATGCTGTGTGAAGCATGACGTAGGGCAGGGTAGGTATGGTTACAAACCCTGGAGGATAGCAATGTGTACTTATAATCATGGTGAATCTGGGATTTTGGATCAAACAGTTACTGCAATGCATGGAGTCATCCCACACGACATCCTTAACCCTTTACCAGTTGACAGGTAAAATCTGTGGTCATGTGGTCAAGGCATCTGACCTCAGACCAGATCTGGTCTGGTGGGGTACCCAGTGGTTAAGTGTTCACTCATAATGCTGGTTTGATTCCTTACATGGGAAAATGTATGCAGCCCGTTTTTGGTCTCCCCTCTTCCACCCAATACTCTGTTACGAGAATGTATTTTCTGTAAATTGTACTATCGATTAAGTGATAATCATTATTTGGGTCACAATGTTAGTTTTGAGTGATAATTAGTATGGGTCACATTTTGTATCATAAATGTTCAGTGCTTTTCGTATTTTGAAAGCAGGCTTTAAGGAAGAACTTTAGAGTTACCTCCCTTTCGGTACATGTTTTGATTAGTTGATTAACAAGACTTGACTGTAATTCAGAACTGACTTCAAAAACTTCATTTTGCAACCACTGCACCTGGCAAAGAAATACTGTTTATGTTAAAAAAAAATGTACATTCTATCAGTAAAACCAATACATAATGCACCTCTGGAAGTGTAGGAAAACAACATACTGCAAGTGCAAGATGTAATCATTGAACAACAAATACCATCCTTGTTTAAGATCACACCTGATAAAATTCCTGACGTTTAACAAACTTGTGTTTTGTAAGACAACTTTATCGACATATTTCCAGACAAGTGATATATGGGACTGAGATAACAAAGATTGTTAGAAACTGGAATTCTTCTAACAAACCACTGATAGATGGTTCTAAAAGCAGATCTTTCAGAGGTACAATCTCGATTGAGAATTCAGAGCTAGATGTACATCACTCTGATTTATGTTTTGGAACTAACAAATTTCCTCACAAATTTGCATATGTTGTTCCAGGAGTGACAGCAATGTCTAATGACGATCTCATAATTTGGTGCCAAATATTCTATCAAGTGAAGTGAATAGTTTGTGATTTTCACCAAAGAGTTCTACAATTTGTAGCAAAATTGCCAATGACAATGAAAACAAGGGGATCACTTCTTGAATCCATTCTTGACACTTGAGCTGAGTGACTATGTCATTTGAAATGCTGTATTTTATGTCAATGAAAGCTAGTTTTCAATCTGTAATTGCCAACATCAACCATTGACATTGACATGAAAATTGAGACAGATTGTCAGTCAGTTAGTTGTCAATATGGCTTTACTGAAAAAGCACCATTTTCAAGAAATCAGCTCCAACCATGTAGCTCATTTGAATGTACTTTACAGATACCTTCCACTATTTTGGACAAGGAATAAGGACAAGCTCCCTCGGCAACAGTTTCTATGTTATTTTCCTGCCATTTTCAGCCCTCCACTAAAATAACATGGCGCTTCAGGGCTTGTCCTTGACACTTGAAATAAATACTTTCATACATAAATGTCATTTTCAGTTTCCAGATAACGAACAGCTGCCCCAGTAGGTGTCACCGATGAGGTTTCAACATGCCATGGTGGAATGTCCAATTTCAAGTAATGTTCTTGTCCAATTAGGGTAACCAATAAAAAGCTTGTGTATCGTTTAACTCACACAAACAGAATTGTCAACCCCCTTAACAGTTCATCAAAGAACATTCAAATCCATACCTCTGTGGCCATTTCCAAGTATAACCAGAAAGCTAATCAGATGAAAATGCTCATAAAATATTTTGTGTTAAAAGAACAAAAAAGAAGGAAATGCACAATTAACAACTGCATTATAAACTTAACAACACATCAAATCAAATAACATAAGGTAACTACAATAGCAGTACAATTACATTGGGTGAGTGAGTGAGTTTAGTTTTATGCCACACTCGGTAATTATCAAGCTATATGGCATCAGTCAGTAAATAATCCAGTCTGGACCAGACAATCCAGTGATCAACAGCATCAGCATCAATCTGCACAATGTGGAACCAATGCCACGTGTCAACCAAATCAGCAAGTCTGACCACCCGATTACGTTAGTCATCTCTTACGACAAGCACGGGTTACTGAAGATCAATTCTAACCCTAAGCGTGTCAACCAAGTCAGCAAGCCTGACCATCTGATCCTGTTAGGACCAGACAATCCACTGATCAACAGCATCAGCATCAATCTGCACAATGTGGAACCAATGCCATGTGTCAACCAAATCAGCAAGCCTGACCACCTGATTACATTAGTCATCTTTTACGACAAGCATGGGTTACTGAAGATCAGTTCTAACCCTAAGTGTAAAAGGAGATGACTGAGGCAGGCATGTGAACCTTCTGGTCACTCATGGGTTGGTTGGCTTGTTGTCTGATGCCACACTCAGCAATAATCCAGCTATATAGCAGTGGTCTGTAAATAATCGAGTCTGGACCAGACAATCCAGTGACCAACAGCTTGAGTGAGTGAGTTGATTTTTATGCCACTTTCAGCAATATTCCAGAAATCAGTTTCACACAATATACGATTAACAGCAAAATTGGGATACAATGACAGACCACCCGATCCCTTTGGTAGCCTTTTACGGCCAGTCTTGGTTTCTGAAGACTCTGGTCTAAGATGATACTGGTTCCAGGGTTAAGCTATGTTGGGTGCTCAGGTAGGTTCAGGTGCAAGGGTGTCCAACTGTCTGAAGCAGCACAATCACTACAGTTATTTCCCTTGGGACTGGCAGGATCCTTTGATCATGGATAATACATAACAAGCCCTGTCACAATAATTGTTGTAAAATCTAGTGACCACAGCACTTTGGGTTTTCCTGCAGCAGTAAACTGGGTTATTGTGAATAAAATGAAAAACTTTTCAAAGTGGCAGTTATCCAACTTTGTTTTCCAACTTTGAATTCCCTGAGTAAAATTGATAGTCTGTCGTACAGACCCTGAAGTATATATATCCAAGAAAGCCCACCCAAGTCTAGAAAATGTGGCAAGTCTAGATTTCCATAGGTCTGAAAATGAAGAAAGTCTCAGGGCTCCATTTCATTATATTATTTATTTTTCACTATGAATGCCTTTTTCAGTAAAATATTTTCATTTCAGAAATTAGCTGTTAGTCTATAAACCTGAATAAACGTTGTTTTATGAGTTTGGAACACAAGAATTGTCTTTAAACAGTGTATGCATGCTGAGAATCATGCATATTACCATTTATCTCCTTTGTGAATAGCAAACAATGATAGGTCATCGCAACGTCATATCTTCATTGGCCTGGAGTGTAAACAATGCATTCAAAATAAGGTAATACTCCAAATCCCTACCAAAATATTAGTGACAGTGTGTCTGATTCGCATTGTGACACACTGAAAGTAAACACAAGAAAGCAGTGGCAATACAATACAAATCATCTTGATTAATGTAACATTATTACATTAAATTACATTTTCCATAGCAGAAAATACTTTAAACCATGCCCTTCCATTATGCACACTGTACACAATATCACATGATTGCAACAAAGTTAAGTGATAATAGGTCAGTTATCGGACCCTGAGTCAAGAATGAATACAAAAGCAGTCCAACCTCACATTTTGAGACTTATTTAAACATTTTGGCAATGTTCACAATCACACATAAGAAAGGGCATACATTTCCTTCACCTTGTGTAATTTGACCACATATCTCTTACAGATTAATGACATCTCTGAGAGAATATATTCCAGCCAAGTTAGGTTCTCTCCCATTTTTGGCGCCATCGAATCTGAAGTCTTTGTACAGATGAATCATGAAGAAATTATCAGATTATATGCCAAATGGAAGCGAACTATGGCTTGTTTTCTCGGATATTTGGTGACGTTCACCAGGTTTTGGAAGGAAAAACATGCTACTTCCATCTTGACAAACACAGCTGTGTCATGAACTAGAAGCTGACCTGATGTGTCTACAACTTAATGAGTGAATACTGTGTCTATAACTAAATGAGTGAATATTGTTTTAAGCTTCAACAACAACATGTAAATTAAATGTGTTACCTCCCTTTCCCTGCTGGCCTGCTTCAAAAGTTTGATAT
The DNA here is from genome assembly GCF_037392515.1 of Haliotis asinina. Taxonomy (NCBI): domain Eukaryota; kingdom Metazoa; phylum Mollusca; class Gastropoda; order Lepetellida; family Haliotidae; genus Haliotis; species Haliotis asinina. The sequence goes on from NC_090287.1 coordinate 49,376,676, forward strand.
TAAGGGCATTTGTGAGTCTGGATTGTCTCTGAAAACAATGTGTTGGAACAAAGTCATTCTACAAGATGAAAAATCGTAAACATGCAAGTTCACTAAACCAAAAACTCACTGAATTCTATTTGATATGTCTGTTAAGCACTGAAATGTGCATCCATAAACGACAGCAACATTTCCTTTCCTTCTTGCATATTAACATTTTGATGGTATATGATTGTCACCTTGAAGAAAATGCATAGGTGACATTAAGTCCTCTGACAGCATGATTCTCAATGAAAAAGCTTCTATTGACTCAAAGTCTTAGTTTCCAAAGCATGCCCAACTCTCACCACTCACAAGAGTATTATTAGCAGATTCTGATGACACGGAAGCAGTCAGTGCTTCAAATATGATTAGAATCTTTCATTAAAAAATAAACAGTGTGACCGATTTGCATTTAGGCAACAGCAAGTTGGTAATCTGCTTGTTTAGTCAAACGAGCAAGTCTGACAGTGATAAGTTTTGTTTTTATGATTCCAAATGGCACAAAATTGAACAGTATATTCAACAATGAATTATTTCCTCATTTGAGGATCCATCTGTCAGGAGAGCTGAACAATGACAAAGGAAGAATTACAATGACAATGTCAACACTCTCTTATCTTAACATATAAACACCGATCACTGCTTTTGCTCACAACCATTTGCCTGATTTTATGGTTTCCAGGAAGCAATGATGTAAACACTATTTCATGAACACATCCAAGACACTCCATAAATACATGGTTTTATCACTACAGAGTGAGTTTAGTTTTACGCTGCTGTCAGCATTAGTCCAGCTTTATGGCGGCAGTCCGTAAATAATCGAGTTTGGGCCAGACAATCTAGTGATCAACAGCATGAGCATCAATCTGCGCAACTGGGAACCGATGACGTGCCAACCAAGCCAACAAGCCAGACCACCCGATCATGTTAGTCTCCTCTTACTGAAGGCCAATATTTGAACCTAGAACTTCACGGGTAGTTGCATCACTATCCTCAAGCTCTTTCTTCAGAATAAGTCTTCACACATACTACTAATACACAAAACGCACTTTCCATCCCCACAAACAAACAATCAACATGTATTTCAGCTGTTCCATACATGTACAAACAAGAAATCCAAACCCAGGTGTTGTAATCAAGAAAATGAAAGTAAAAAGAAAGAATTCTGTTAGAATAAAAGAACTGCTATCAACCTGGACCATATCAAATTCATCTCAACAACCACAAGAAGCATTCAGCAAACAATATTGTAAATAATGGTTCTATTGTTGAAGCAGCCTTGACATTAATATCTATCGGGACACCAAAGTTTCCTCATATGAACATTATTACTGAAATCACAGGAAGATGTTTCAATCAGTGAAAATACTGGCAATCAATATCTTGTTTGAAAAGAAACACTAATATCATAGTGACCAGTCTAAAACACACACAATAAGAATGATGGATCACATTCATAATATATCTTAGCATTGCTTTATCTGGTAAATATGACTCCTGTAACCATGGTAACCATGGAAATCACAATGAAAGGGACATGAGCAGGTATGAGTTTTCAGTCATGCAGAAGTTGGATTATAAGAATAAAAATGCACATGACAGGTGTGTTCTTGTATGTGTAGTAAAGTGTGCATTACCAAGCATACAAGACCTGTTACAATATTATTATCCTTCATCTTCTTATCATTCACATTTCCTTTATCATACTGCATCATACCAGTTATGCCCTAGAGTTATCATTCAGATTTCCTTTATCATATGGCATCATACCAGTCATGTCCTAGAGATAGCATTCAGATTTCCTTTATCATAGAGCATCATACCAGACATGTCCTAGAGTTAAAATTCAGATTTCCTTTATCACATGGCATCATGCCCGTCATGTCCTGGAGTTAGCATTCTTGAGGAATGAACATGTGGATGAACTGACCATCACCCAGTCAAGTTGTAGAAATTGGAGGATGTGATGTATTTTATCTTTTGATGACCATGTTGTTCTACCACTATAATACAATGACTTAAGCGTAAGTCAACTTTGAAAGGGTATTTCACGATGTATTTTGGGCCTGTGGTCTTTTTCTGGAAATAAACTTTGACTCAATAGTTGAAATGTGAAGACTTTATAACATGAAGTATATATCTACTTCAACTTCAAAAACATAGCTTGCAAACTATTGTTTTGCAATAAACAAATATGGTCTTCAAAGAGAATGATATCAGAACATAATGCATAAAACATACAAGTTTATGTTAACAAATTCTTTTTCATTGCACAGAGCACCATTCTAACAAATATTCTTGCACTGTTACTAAGATCATAGTACAGAGATGTCTTCACACATCCTACTGTTGTCTGCCTTGTTATTTATGTGTTAACTTCATGAAAACTCATCAGATTATTAAAACACATTGATTGCTATGAAATCATTCCAGCTGGTTTGCTTCCGTTACAAGAACCAATTTTATCATTAAGTCCAAGTTTATTGCCAGACATTGAGGAAAGATTCAACATAATGTTTGATAATGTATCAACACTGCTAATCAATTATTCTTTGAAAACATTAATCAGCATATTCCAGAGACATCTGCCATTCCTGCTGAGGCAACACAACATATATTGATTTAATTACCATTAGGATAAATGCTTAAAGGCAAATAGTCTTTAATATCAAAGCTAATTGGTCAATAGTGATAATATCAATGATAACAGGTCGATAGAGATAATCGAGACAGTGAAACTAAACTGAAATGAAATGTTTTTACTTGTGAAGACCCTGCTGCTTCTAATGAACTATCCACTGGACTCTGTCATGCAGACTCTGAGACATATACATATATGCAACAAAACCCATACAAGTCTAGATTATGTGGCAATCCTAGGTTTCCATATTCTCTGAAAATCAAAAAAGCCTCTCGACTCTTTTTCATCGTACTCATTGTAGTCTATTATTAAGAACTGTTTAATTTGTTAAGTTTGTTCATTTTAGAGACTAGTTGTTAGTCTATAGCCATTGATGAGAAGGACTCTGCTCTGGATAAATCTGCTCTGTCTTTTGAAAGATTGATTGAGTAAATGGTTTATCAACTATATTGTGAGGATCTTTTGGAATAGGATGGAAACTATTGGCATAAGAGCTGATTTCTGAAAGATGAGGAATATATCATCCCATGAAAGTGATCAGATAAAAACACACGAACATGATGCAGTGCCAGTCTCTGTCAAGGAAATGGTTGGAAGTGCTAGAGGTGATGGTTTAAAAAATTATTTCCTCTAATAAAGAAAAGTGAGATGAAACATATTCCCAGTTAGACATGCAGAAACCCATACGACCATTGTACAAGGTTTTTCAGGCACAGCAGCTATATTGATGAGATAGTGCTGTATATAGTCACCTTTTAGTGAACACATGTATTGTGATATTTGAGAGTGATTCATGCACACATGCATAGGATACAGTCAAAATCCTTCAATGGCTCTTTCAATTTCTTTTAACAAACATTTCTTCTAAATTATGTAAAAGATTGTGAGCTTTTATTGATAAAAGTTTAGAGAAAGGGAGAATTAGCCAAGAACATGACAGGAATATTACTAACATCCATAGCACATTTAATGGAAACTGCAGACCATGTTATGCCAATCTTGATGAAAATATACGATAAACTGGACAAAAATGACAATCCAGTCACACATGATCAAAACATGACATACTGACTGAAATACTGAAAGGTTACAACAAGCTAATTCAAGCAATAACAAACCAGTGTTCAACTGGATCGTCTGTCTAGGTGATGAAATCTGGCCATGTAGTCCATTAGGTAAATATTTAATTTAATTTGTAGATAAACTCCTGAAACGATGATAGAAATGTAATTATTTGTGTACTGTTAAAGATCAATACATGGCAAAAATATACTTTCTGAGATGCATGCATGGAAGTCAAATATAGATTTTTAATTGAATATTTCTGGTTGAATTGGGAAATTTAGCTATGACGGTGACTAAAGTTTTGGAAATAAAATTTTGCAAAACTCAAAAGAGGTAGTTGAAGACAGAAAAGAAAAAGCTGGGTCCCATTCACAATGGGACATTAGCCCTAAGGTTGTGCGAAACCAAAGGAGTTACAATACTGGCATGGTAACATGTGTGCGTTATGGACGTAGCAAAGCACAGCTGTCAAAACCAGTTTTCCCCCCAGTGCTCTGATTTCACGGGATTTTTTTTCATCACGTTTTTTTCAACTTTATAGGTTGAATTGGCATTTTTTATGATTTGTTTCGGTAAGTGCATACCTAAAGGTATCAGAATCTGCAAAGTTCTGTTTTACATTGCATGTGACCTTTAAGAAACACATATGAAGTGGTATCACTGGTTCCCTTAGTCCTACTTAATGGGTGATTTCTTCACAAGCTAAATAATTGCTAATCTGACAGTAATTAAACACTATCAGGTCATTCATATACCTGAAGCTTTGAATCTCTTAGTCAAATTCCATTAATGTGATCTTGGCAATCCAAGCACAAAGAAACAGAAACAGTTTAGAAGTGAAGTCATCAGCCTTCAGGTATGCAGAGTATTTGGGTTATTGGCTATGTGATGAAGACAGATGATTCTCTGATATGAGGCAACAGCACATTCTCTAGAAATGATCATTCAACTTTAAGGACAACTCTCCATGTGGCAACTGTGAACATTTTATAGAAATTATACGGTCTTTCCAATCTGAAGAAAATGCTGATTGTTTCACACATTGTTTAACTCCACCCTAGTCCTGTCTCCTACTAGAGACCAGTGAAGATCCATATTAGAACTGGTCTGTAGCAATCCAGGATTGTCGTGAGAGGCACCTACTGACAAGATCGGGTTTGCTGACTGATTGACACATGTTATTATATCCCAGAATGATAATGTTGATCACTGGATTGTCCGGTCCCAAGTAGATTATTTACAGACCACTGCCACATAGCTGGAATATTGCTGAGTCTGGAGTTAAACAACAAACCATTTTGTAGTCCTGTACATCCTACCAGAATATCAGCTACTCTGTAACAATGGTCCTTACACACCCTGGACAACAGGAATTATGACCATGAAATATGTTCATGTACAGAACACATTAAAATCAACTTTCTTCACAATGAAGTACACAAGCCCAAACCTTCATGAGCTTTTGTGATCTATATATTTTTGAAAATTGAAGCAAATGTTTTCAGTCTTCAGAAAGATCCATTTTCTATTCCATGTAAAAATAAATCCAAATCACATACATCTTCATAAAGTGTTTGATCTCTAGGATTTGTCATTTTTGAGAGGAAGATTAATGAAGTTTTGCAAAGTTAGATGCATTTCCAAGTTTGTAATTTCTGGCATGAACAAATCTTAATCCAATTGTATGGTTCCACAATTTATCAGATTGCAAGACCCTGTTGTTTGGAAAAAAAAAGCTTTCAGAATTTTCATTTTTCATTCTGAAAATTAATCCCACAATTTTATTTTCAAAACTTTAAACCGATAAAATTTTGATCATTGAGTCCAACATCTTCTTGAAGTTTCAGGATGCTTTTATGTGAGCAGTCACACTTGAAGTTAAAGGAGTGGCAACACAAAACATATTAATTTCAAATATTTTCAGGAAAATGTGTTGAGCAAAAAGCACCTTGATATTAAATTCTCTTATGGTTTCTAGGTTCTGTTCAGAAAAGGCATCCCATGGCCACACCCCTAACAAAATAAAAAATGGAATGTCATGGAAACTCATAAATACATCTGTAAAAAAAAGCATTTCACTGCTTGGTCTATACAAGCACAAAGTTTAGTGTAAAGATATTTTTTCAAGAACTGCTCTGGAAACAAAACATTACAGATGGACAATACTGACAAATTCAGAACACCTGATCGAGCTGTATGCTAAAGTGTCTGCAAGAATGGTATATATACCACAGAAGTTCATCACACAAGAAAATATGGTACATTTTTCACAAGAGTGAAACTATTAATGAGTGTAGGAGAGCAGCATGTTTGTTTGCAAGACCCCAGGGTCTTAAACTCTACACACATGGATATATCTACAAAAGTAAAAATCAATATAATGACAGGATTTTACGAGAAGTCTACATACATTGATGATCGTGAAACCAGCAAATACTTGTGAGACTAAGGGATGCAACTCAGTAATGTCCAACCCCTCAGGTCATAGCCGATTTGAGTGTGTTCTTTCTCTTTTCACAATCAAGATGGTGGAGACAAAGCAAACCAGGGTAATATACTGTTAATTGGGGTATTAACATACTAAATATTAAATATAGGATTAGAAAATGCAGACATAAGTATCTTTTCAGCTGGTTTACTGGTTTCTGCTGTCAGTGAATGGTGTGTTCTTTTTCAAAGTTGGTATTTGAAACATACTTTGATAAAAATATCTACATGTGTGTGCATGTGTATGCATGTGTGTGCATGTGTGCGTGTGTGTGCGTGTGTGCGTGCGTGCGTGCGTGCGTGTGTGCGTGTGCGTGTGCGTGTGCGTGTGCGTGTGTGTTAGGCATGAAGTGCAGCAAAAACAAACTGTTCACCTAAGACCTTCACAAAAACCCTACACATATTTTCAAAGAATTTGATAGCAAAAACCTGGGGACAATTTATCAGAAAGTATTTTCCTCCAGGGATAATATTGCACACTTAAGTTGCAGCCTTTTCCATAATTATTAACGATAATAACAGTAACGTAGCACACTGTGGCACAGTTTCAGCCAAATTCTTTAAAGCTTTTAAACAGTTTGACCAATCACCATTGAGACTTCTATGCTTTCTTGCAATCATAATTGCGACATATAATAGTCAAACTGACAGAAATGTGACTTTTAAAGAGTCCAAGTTTGGCATTAATATTACTTGCTTCATGTCTCTATCCAAGGTTCCAAGGTGCCATTAGCGTTAAGCTGATCATGGTGACTGTAAATACATGTGAATTGGTGTGATTTCACAGAAGTCCCAATATATACTGAGCTACAAAAGAAACAGTGCACATGCTTTAATTCACTCTAATTTACAATGAAAATGGAGGATTGAGTTTAAACTCGACAATTATGGTTAACACATTTTTGGGAATCACATTTACAGTTCACACAAACATTATTATCACCAAAAAATGGTACCATTAAGATGCCCTGAAGTCAGCACTGACTGAAGTGTTGCATTGTTTTTAGCTGGAATGTATAAGCCGGATGATGAAGGCCATAGGCTCTCCGGTCCATACTCTGTGAAATGCCTGATTGAGACCAGCCACAGTTGCCATTCAAGCCATTCAGTCTTCTTTGAATCTCATCCCAAAGGTGTTCCATTTTACTTAAATCCGGACTGAATGCAGGCCATTGGACGATTTGGATGCCATGTTGTCTAAAGAAGTACAATATTGCTCAGGCAATCTGGGCATGAGCGTTGTCTTGCTGGAAGATGTGATTTCTATAATGTCCAAAATGTGATACAATCTTGGGTCTTATGACTTAGTCAATAGAGCGAGCAGCTGTGACATCACTTCCTCATGCTGGACCTAGATTCTGAAACACCATGGTGTCAACTAACTGCTTCAGTCTGATTGCACCCCCTACCGTGATGCTTGAACCATGAGTCTCTTCTAACAATACACTTATTTCAAAACAGTTCCCCACACCTTCACCATCCTCTCACTCTGCCAATGACTGTCACCGACTGTCACTGAAATACAATGTTGGCTTTCATGAGATAAAAGCACAGTTCTCCATTGTCAATAATGCCAATTATGATGCTGTGTTGAACATTGCAGTCATTTTTGGCAGTGATGAGTGGTGAGGACAGGACTAGGATATGCTCTGTGACAGCACTGCTTTAACAGTGATGGTTCTACACAGTCCCAATGGTCTGGTGAGCCATCTCAATAGCTCTGGGGAAGGTCACCCACTCTCTGCTTATCTTGGATGCTGTTAGTAACCTGATACCACTCCTGCAGTTGGTAGATTGTCCTAAAATAAACACTAAATGACTGATTACCCTCTGTGCATTCTGGCCAACTTGCAGTCATCCAAAGACGTGGTTCCTCTGATCTCTCATAAGTCATGGCATGGGGATTGCATCAAAACCAAAAATTATGAGTTTAGGACTTGCTTTCATTGATAGGGTTGTTATGAAATGCAACATGCATTTTCATGAATGTCAGACGGACCCTTTCACCATGTCTACCTTTTTCTGTATGCTTGGTCGATATGCTTTTTTCACCAGGAAACACTGATGTTGGGGATAACTGTACTTTGGATTGAAAAACATGTTTTTAACAAAACAGGACAATCATAACAAAAACATCCCTTGTACAAACAAAATGTTACACTTGGTTATGAAATGCTATGTTTCTTTTGTGCTTCAGTATAGAATGAGTTTTTATTCCCAGATAACGTCATTAAAGATGATGATGTTATATTGACCCCCTACTCTAAACAGCTGTAGGCGTGTAAAAAAAGCATCCCTCTATGCAAAGAATATATGGCACCTGATCAAACTAGTACATTTATGCCACATGACTGAACATGAATGTTGCCATTTTCATCCTCAAAATGACTATTGTAAACATGTTGCTATGCACCAGTTTGGATTTCGCAATGAATCTTCTTTTCAAGACAAACAAATCAGACTAGTGTCAACTTTTTTCATGATGTTTTTACTTTACTTTTAGAAAGGGCGTTAGTTAAAAATATATCGGTAAATGTGTTTAACTTAATGGAAATTTCATACTGTAATGCTATTTTGTCAGAGGATCCATGCATGCACTGGCAGGGACAGGTTTGTTTGCTTGAATATGTCACAGGCTGTTTTCAGACCTATTCTAACAAACTTTATTAGCATCGGTTTCCATGCCTTCTACCACATACTGTGAGTCATGCCAGTTTTGACAGCTGAGTCACACTCACAATCATGGTGAACATGGTAGGAATAGGACTGAACCATGCCATGATGATTGCCTGAGATACTGTGTTTAAACCAATGCTGGACATTCATGCGACAGTCACAATGGTTTGCATTGAGTGGGTAGTGACAGGTCCAGAGCAGCAATTTGCTCAATTTTCGTCAGAGCAAGGTACTCAGCAGGCTGGTCTCCTTTTCTACACATTTTACATAAAACTGGTGCAGCAGTTGCCTGGAGCACCTTCCCTTCAAAAACGGATCCTTTCCCAATTTGATATTGCATTTCACTTCGTAAACACTCATTTCTGTACTATTCAGCATTGCTGAACCATCAACAGAATAAACATGGACATTTTGTTCAAAATCCTTGGCTCCTTAAAAAAACTTAAACTTATGGAGTGCTTTGTTTTCATGAATTCTGACATAATTTAAATGAGGATCATTGAAAAAGTATACAGTATAACTGTTAAGAAGAGCCCCCATGTTAATTAACAACATGAAAGTTGGTCACATCTATTGACTGAATTGAGATCTATTCTTTGTATGAGACTGTGAACAAAGGTCAATAATCTTCTGGTGTCAACATCCAAAATTTCTTGTTAACCAATCAACACCACCAAAAGAATAAGAAGGTCTCTCCACAGCAGTATTTGAGGCCAGAACTTCATTGCAAAGTTTAAGCTCAGAACTCTAGATTTTCCAGATTTTGTCCATAACCAGCATCCCTAAATATGTCAAGACTCGACCATCTAATGGAAGGTTCTCCCCGTGGTAAACTGATCTTCATTCTATCATGCCATGTTTAAGGATGAAGAATGAGGCATTTGTCATTTAATAACACTTTTTAACCATGTTCTTCAATGATTAGTCAGCTTTTGTATCAGAATAATCATCAGATATTGTGTGCTACTTGTCTAAATGCTGACATATTTCTTGCGGTGTGAGGATCAAGTTCAGTGTAAGGTTCCACAAGCAAGATCAAATGTTCACACTTATCCCTCTTGCACCATAAGAAATTCTATCAAAATGAATGTTAACCATGAGATGGACAATACAAGCTGAAACATGAAGACACTTCTTTAAAGGACCTAACAAACATTAAAAATACCAACTGAAGATGAAATATGTTAACATATAGCTGGCAGTATGGAGTTACCTACCAGGTTCACAAAAAAGATACAAATAAGCCAAAAAAAAAGGACCAGAGCGAAAAAGAGGTTTGTGTCAGTGATGAATGTTGACAGGCTGTTTATCAAAACAGCTTTAAACCTTGCAGTTGTTAAAACAAAAAATACATAGAAGTGAGGACATGAATTATTTGTCAACAGTTGTCACTCCCCTGTCATGGTAGAAAATTAAGCAGCCATAGCATGGTGAAGCATAAGGATTCAAAGTCAAACCAGACACCTTGTTGGCTTCCAGCATTTGAAATATATAGAGCTGGTTCTCCAAGACTTTACTAAGAGTATCAAGTATCTGATTAGCCTTGTTCCAAGGTTGTACTTAGCAAATGGATGTATAGTAAATCTATCCTTTAAGGAGTTAAGTCTAGATCAGTGGACAGTCTAAGGGTGCCAGCATGTTATAGAGTGTTATCATTTTTATCTAAATTACCATTTAAAGCATGAATTATTACCCTTGAGACTTGCGCAAGTTGAGTATCTGGCATGAAATAAGCATATGTAACAATACAATACTGATAAGAAAGTCTTGGAAACTATATCCTTTCAAAATTTCTGACTAAGTAATTCCTCAGGTACAGAAATCCAAGATTGACAATTTTATCTGCGCATACAGCCATAAGAAACACAAACATGACTGTTTACATGCGTTATTTGCAACTTTTCACTAATTTTTGTCGAATTAAAAACAATCTCCCACTGACTTTTACTAATTACTGTGAGAACTGACTGAAGTTAGTTTTACTTGTTATTACCAATACTCCAGCAACATCATGGTGGGGACACCAAAAATGTGTTTCACACATTGTGCTTATGTGGGAAATCAAACCAAGGTCCTCAGTATGACAAACAAGTTCTGTAGCTGCTAGGCTACCCCACTGCCCTTCTACATGCTGAGAAAGAGACTTTCCACAGAACCAGACAGACAAAGACCTTAAATGGCTCATCATCAGTCATAATGGACATTGTTTTAAACTTCTCAGAGAGAATGGATGGATGGCATGGCAAAAGATGAAGATTGCATGTCTTCATTATGGGCCTCAGTCTATGTCTGGGGCATAAACTTTGAGCCTATTTGTCTGAACATGTGCTTTGTATCATTTCCAGTTAGGTTTTGTCTGACATCACAGACTTTAATGGTTGAGCTTACTGGACCAAAATCACCTTTACTGGACTTGTGCAGTGGTAAAAGTCGCAGACTCCAATAAAGATGGATGCAGTTAGAACTAATTACACAGTTCCCTCATCCACAATGTAGCCCTGTACAAGAGACTGTGAGCAGGTTGGATTTCTGGAACCTCACATGATATTAGGGGTTGGTTGTGTTGAAGGAATTAACAGAATGTGAGTAGGCTGGTTTTATGGAAATAAGAGAAAAGATGGAGCTTCGGGGGAACTGTTGAGGAAACTGTGGGTTAATAATGGGTTGTATTATCAGATCATGTGTTTGAACGGTTGAACAAAAGAGTGAGTGTAAGCTGGATGAATAAACGATTGTGAATAAATTGTTTTATAGAAAAATATGAAACATTTTTGGTGGGATGCCCTGAAGCAGCCTCTGAATAAAATCTCAGGAACACTCAGTAATACATACAATGAAAAACATTAAGAATCTGTATAGTTCACTCTGTGTCGATTAATGAACTACAGTGACAGAATCATGGCACCCTGTTTCGGTAAGCACCGGACTAAGGTGAAGGAAAACAGATAACAATTTTCACGACTTTGAAAATGAATGTTTCACTTAAATGCATAAAAAAGAAAGATAAATAATTATCACATATAAAGTTAAGGATATTGTTCATGAATAAATACATAACTGTAATCTTAACTTTCCACACATATGGCACCTAAATAATAATAAACAAAAAACAAATTAATTTATACAAGAAAAAATAATTCCTAATCAAGTGAACAGAAATTGGTTGTGCTAAGTTTCAGTCTTACCCACATTGTGCTGTCCCTGGTGAACTTGTCCTTGATTAAACTTAGTCCAGACATAATCAGATGGAATCTCCACTGAAATTATAGCCGTGTTTACCCAAACTCAGTAAATATTAGTTCTTTAAATTCCAAGTTATTTTCATTTAATTCCTGACAGCTTTTACTTAAGTTTAATCTTTCATCAGGAAGTCTTTTCTTTGCCAATAAAATATTAAACTGACTAACAAGACGACCTTGTTGATGTGCTGGGGGATGCTTCCAAAACATCTTCCCTAGTTATCCATTTGGTCAACCCGTGAAGATCTGGGTTAGAATACTGATCTTCAGTAACTCATGCTAGTCATGAGAGGTGACTAACGGGATGGGGTGGTCAGGCTCGCTGACTTGGTTAACACATGTCATCAGTTCCCAGTTGCACAGCTCAATGCTCATGCTGTTGATCACTGGATTATCTTGTCCACTCTGGATTATTTCTAGACCGCCAGCATGTTGATTATGACAATCAGACAATCCTCCCAAACCAGAGTCACTAGTGATCATGGAACAGGGGGCTTGATATCTATAGTCACCTCAAATCCACAAAGTTTTAAAACTGGCTGTTCTGTTCAATGGCTCAACCTTGCCATCTCTTCTATTAACACTACTTCCCTTGAAAACAGAGTGGAATGTAAAATTCAAATGACAAGACCACAGTGTCAAAATGTGTAAAAAGATTGATAATGGCAGTGAATGGCTCTTGATGGATGCTCTGGCACCCAAGCCAGCCATCACAAGCACATGCTCCTTTCAAAGAGACCAGCAAAACTAATGAAATCTGAAAGTTCTTAATGTCAAAAGGCACAACATGATTGAGTGTAGATGCAAGTGCAAACAGTTTCACGAAATTAAACTTCAACAGTTTTAGAGACAAGCTTGGAGAACATAGAACTCAAAGATCCTTTGTCCAGTAATTTTGTTGTTGTCTTTTTTTCATAGACAAAATATTTACAAAGCAGACTGGGACAGAAGCCATAAATGTACAACCATCACAAATGCAACAAGGATCACAGTTGAGAGCACAGTAAAAAGACTGTGATTTCTGGAGCCCCTGTCAACTTTCTCCATGACAGCCACACATTCAAGCCATCAGAGAAACACCTTAGGGACTATTCAAGAAAATCAAATGTGATGGAATTGAAAATAAGTATTGCTCTTTATCAGAACATTTTGTTGTTCTTCACTCCTTCAACATGTATTTCCAACGGGAAGTAACACTTTCACCCACTTTGAAATAGGGAGACATTAAACTATCCTTCGGTGCTAACATTGGAGAATTACCTTAACGACTTCCAGAATAAGTGTTTCTTTCCTCCAGAACTGCCAATACATTTGCTTTCTCTCACATATAACACATTTCCTTCAAGCAAAAAATAACACACTTAAGACACACTGTTGCTCTCGTAGTTCATTTATAACATCATCCAAACATTTTACTTCCTAATTAAAAAAAAAGCTAAGTCTTAATCTTATCTGACACTATCAAGAATATGTTTTTCAGAAGATATTTATGTTGGTTTGAAAATTGTACAATTGGGAATAAAGTCTGAGGGAAATTATGTCAAAAGAAATGAAACGTCTTTGTAAAATATATCAGTAGGAAAGGCATTTTCTGTGAAAACATGCCAATAGGAATGAAAATTAAGCAAACATATGCCAGTAGGAATGAAAATTTAGTAAACATATGCTAGTAGGAATGAAATTCCAATGTCTTATGTCAATAGGAAAGACATTTTTGTAAAACTATTCTAGGAGGAATGAAATTTCAGGGACAATATACATGAATGAATTAAATCTATTTCTGCAGAGAAGAACATTCAGTGAAAAAAACATCTACTGAACACCATATTTGCAGAAGGTCCATTTATAGGAATAACTGATCATGTGAATGATGAAATCATATAGCGATCTATCAGTGGGAATTACGACAGTGAAGATCAATCTGTGGAAAATGTATGTGATTGGCCATCTTACCATGATGTTCTTGTCTGGTCTAACACAATGTACACAGCATAACCACTCTTAGCTGACTCCCAAACAGCATCAGCAATGCAAAATAACAAAGTAGATCAGTGCAAATATCACCTTATCAAAATCACCCATTCATCATCTGAAACCAAGCCAATTAACCAGGACTATATGGGATCTGAACTTGTGTCCGTCTGCTCCAAATGGCAAAGCTCCCTGCATCACTTGCGTAATGTCAATTTGAGCCTCAAGACAAAATGATAAGGTCTGGTGGCATTTATGAAATGCTGCACCTCCTTTAATTTTCTTTCTCAAATACAAATGGGACATTCAGTCTTTTTAACATCATTCATTTCATGTTATTTTAAGCTTTTGACGAGCACTTCAAGAAGATCATTATCTAATACATCAAAACAAAATTTAATTTGTTTTTCTTGATTTCTTTAATGTTTTGCTTTTGTCCTATTAACAAAGATTAAATGTAACAATGTTATCAAGACCCTGTTCTATTGGTGCTAATATTTCCAATCAGTTTCCTTCATAGTTGCACTGCAAACTAGGATCAAAAGAAAATCTAATGTAATTTATCAGTCATTTAGCCAGAAAACAATCACATTTAATTTGCAGCAGGATTGAAAATAGCATTTTCCTTACAACTAGTGACAGAACTCAGGTGTTGCAAGCTGTACATTCGGCTAAGTGAAACCTAATTAGTTTTGATTTCCTTTGAAAACAGTTCCATTAGGTTTGATAGAGAACAGCTGGAGCTGGAAAAACAAAATGACATCTTTTTCAGTTTTCAACCATGATTTCAAGTACGGGAAGTCAACTCTAGGATGTAATTATCACATTTCAGGTGTTGCACATACTCTATTCAAGTGACCTTGCTTTATGAGGAGATGTGTGCATGGCATCACAGTACAGTTTATCATAATGGTGGTCTGAGTGGTATTTCTGAAACAGAATCAACAGCTGAAAGTGTTCACTGGTACCCTTAAATATCTGTGTTGGTCAGCTGAGCACAAAAACAAGAATACTAAAAATGTGTTCATCATCTGATTCTACAATTCTTTACTGCTAGCTTAATGAGATAATTCTAAACTAAAAAGTTTCATAAATGCAAGCAGTTGCTTTATGATGTGTGTCCCCCAAGTTATAGCAGAAGACTGAAATCAATCCACCACAAGAAGACATTTCCCCTGGTCTGGTACAAATCGGAAATGAAATTTGACCCTTCAGTCCAATGAAGAAAAGAATAAAGACATTCAAAATTTTCCAATATCCAGCATCATCAAAAGGAACCCCTTCACCACTAGACAGCTCTGATCAACAGCTTTGTGTGAATGGAAGTGCATTATGATTGTGAACTTCAACATACCATACTTTAAACAATACTTCCTGAACAAAGTCCTTTGTGGGGCTGACACATTAACAAGGGTATTGCTCAGAGTCAAAATAAAAAATAATCTATTGTACTTCAGACTAAGACAGCTGATAGTTCTTTTGTGACAATGGTGATATCAATGGTTGTCTGTTTCATTTGATGGGTTATATTCTGAGAGAAACCATTTCTTTCAGCTGTTGAAGTAAATAAGATGAAGGGTGCAAGTTCAAAGAAGGCAGTCCTAAAATATCAACATACCAATCACGCAGATGTATTGTTCATGATTAAAGTCCAGACTGGGATATTCTGAGAATCATATTGATATAGAAGCCTGATGATAAGCAAATGTGTTCAGAGATGGATTTATGCCTAAGGGAATAGGACTGAATTGGGACGAAGTGTTAAAGATAATGACAGTTAGTTAATACTTGGTGGGAAGAAGTGATAAAGATAATGGCTGTTGGTTAATACTTGGTGGGAAGAAGTGATAATGATAATGGCTGTTGGTTAAGACTTGGTGGGAAGAAGTGTTGAAGGTTATAGCTGTTGGTTAAGACTTGGTGGGAAGAAGTGTTGAAGGTTATGGCTGTTGGTTAATACTTGGTGGGAAGAAGTGTTGAAGGTTATAGCTGTTGGTTAATACTTGGTGGGAAGAAGTGTTGAAGGTTATAGCTGTTGGTTAATACTTGGTGGGAAGAAGTGTTGAAGGTTATAGCTGTTGGTTAATACTTGGTGGATAGAAGTGTTGAAGGTTATGGCTGTTGGTTAATACTTGGTGGGAAGAAGTGTTGAAGGTTATGGCTGTTGGTTAATACTTGGTGGGAAGAAGTGTTGAAGGTTACGGCTGTTGGTTAATACTTGGTGGGAAGAAGTGTTGAAGGTTATGGCTGTTGGTTAATACTTGGTGGGAAGAAGTGTTGAAGGTTATGGCTGTTGGTTAATACTTGGTGGGAAGAAGTGTTGAAGGTTATGGCTGTTGGTTAATACTTGGTGGGAAGAAGTGCTGAAGGTTATGGCTGTTGGTTAATACTTGGTGAGAAGAAGTGTTGAAGGTTATGGCTGTTGGTTAATACTTGGTGGGAAGAAGTGTTGAAGGTTATGGCTGTTAGTTAATACTTGGTGGGAAGAAGTGTTGAAGGTTATGGCTGTTGGTTAATACTTGGTGGGAAGAAGTGTTGAAGGTTATGGCTGTTGGTTAATACTTGGTGGGAAGAAGTGTTGAAGGTTATGGCTGTTGGTTAATACTTGGTGGGAAGAAGTGTTGAAGGTTATGGCTGTTGGTTAATACTTGGTGGGAAGAAGTGTTGAAGGTTATGGCTGTTGGTTAATACTTGGTGGGAAGAAGTGTTGAAGGTTATAGCTGTTGGTTAATACTTGGTGGGAAGAAGTGTTGAAGGTTATAGCTGTTTGTAAATAGAAGAAGTGTTGACATCATTGCGTGTGGAAGAAGGTTTGAAGATTACAACCATTGGTTAAGACAAAGTTTGGAGGTTAAGGATGCAAGTCAGAAATAGTGCAGGGTAGACCTGTTGCTGGTTATAACTGCTGTCTTCTTCCCAGCTGTCTACTTAACAACATGTACTGACCCTATACTGACTCATTGATGTAACCATCACCACCTTTCCCCTCCAGCCCCGACACAAGGGTCCATCCAGTCTTTTACTGGCCTGATCCAAGGTTTTAACTGCAATGATACAAGGGTCCTATGTCTGATAAAAGGCCTATCAGGCTTACTTGCTTGTAACTGGCCTAATACGAGTGTTAAAAATGAACCAAAACACCTGTGAGTGAGTGAGTTTAGTTTTATGCCGCTTTTAGCAATATTCCAGCGATATCACGGCGGGGGACACCAGAAAATGGGCCTCACACATTGTACCCATGTGAGGAATCGAACCCAGGTCTTTGGCATGACGAGCGAACGCTTTAACAACTAGGCTACATCCACCACCCCTCAAAACACCTGTGCTTCTTGAGAATGAGTTTTTCCAGGGAAAGGAAATAGCACTAATATGTAATGATATCTATCGAAAATCGGATGTTGGTGGTCAGAATGTTTCCGTCATCAGGGATGTAAATTCTCAATTTCCTAACATTTCACAGCAGGCAATGTTTGCTCACATCCTGTGGTGTGACATGAAACTCATCACGTCACTCCACTCTGTTTTATCACTTACACAATGAAAGCATTTTCTTGTATCCTGTCATGTTTTTGATAATTTGGGGCAACATATCAACATATACACATAAGACAAAAGGACATTTCCAGAAATATAACTAGAAATAAAGCCTACTATAGATGACAAAGGCATTTTGATACAAGTCAAAGGCTTCATCAAATGGACACATGTTAAAGTAATACCATGGCAATGCTCCTAATTTCCGGCCATGTTTCCTTTCATGTCACAAACATACATATCATCAAGCTCTCTTGGAATAGTCTATTTTGAAATGTGAATGTAAGGCCATTCAACCCGAGTCATGACCAAACCATGCTACATGATGTTAACATGACTGGTTTTTGCAGTTGTTGGATGTCTGTTTGATCCTTTAGAGACATTAACACAGCTTACTATCCTAATCAATAGCAATCATACTATCACCTGCTCAATCTCAGTAATGAAAAAGGGTAGCATAACATATTTATCATGTGTAATCGTATTGACAAAGCATTCACGAAACTGACTTGCAGTTTCAAGGACCTGCTTTGATGAGTATAATAAATCGACAATTGGCATCGTATTTTCAACAGGGAATGTAAACTGTCACCAGATAACAGCTAACACTGACGACATCCATTCCATAAGAACATGCTTGACCATACTGAGTATTAAAACATTTAATCCAGAGTACTCACAGACAGATAATGAATTGGAACATAACCAGCCTGCAATTTCCTGTTATATACCAGTTAAAGGACATTTATCATCCTTTTCTTTTTGTGAGAGGGGGTTTGATTTGCAGAGCTGACAGAAACATTAAGACTGAAAATCGTATTCAATTAATAGTACTGAATGGATCAGGAGAGATGAAATTGAATTCTGCATTTTTATCACTTTTCTAAAAGTTTTTTCTCTAGCAACAATAACCTTCGGCATATAGTAACATTTATCTAGCAAGTTTTATTTATCTTTTGAATTCTCCCTTTGAAATGTTATACTGTTTTTAAGGAAATGTCCAAATAAGCTGGATATTAGATTTTAAAAAAATGAAAAGTTTGATTGTGTCAATACACTGATGACCTTTCCAGGTCTTTCCAAAACACAATTCTCTGTACCTCTGTCCCTTGCAGACTGAAATTGCCATAGAAACCTGTCTGCTTCAACATAATCAAAGATAAGTGTTACACGCAAGATTTCTAAAGCATACGCTTTGTGATATATTCATCAGCAGTTCAGAAGCTTTAGAAGAGATGATAATAAGTAAGGGCTTTACACACTGACAATACTTTATGTGCAAAGACTTTACACACACATACTGACAATGCTTCATGTGTAGTGACTTTGCACACACATACTAACAATACTTAATGTGCAGAGACTTTACACACACGTATACTAATAATACTTTAAGTGTAGAGATTTACACACACTGATACTGACAACACATCATGTGCAGAGACTTTGCACACGTATACTAACAATACTTTATGTGCCACGACTTTACACACACAGATACTGAAAATACTTTATGAGCAGAGACTTTACACACACAGATACTAACAATACTTTATGTGTAGAGATTTACACACACTGATACTGACAACATATCATGTGCAGAGGCTTTGCACATGTATACTAATAATACTTTATGTGCTGCGACTTTACACACATAGATACTGAAAATACTTTATGTGCAGAGACTTTACACACACACACTGACAATGTGTCATGTGCAGAGACTTTACACACACAGATACTGACAATACTTTATGTGCAGAGACTCTACACACACATACTGACAATGCGTCATGTGTTGTGCTCACATATTTTGTTTGTGTAAAATGCTATTTGTTAAGAGATTGAAGAATTGCATTACAAATTTCTAATCTGCTTAACTATGTTACATTTCAAAAGACACTTTTATGTTCACAAATTAACCATTAAGCAAAAATTATGAAAACAGGAACAAACAACCTAATGACACTTTCTGACAACATTTAGAATTTCTTATATCACCTTCCATTTCAATCTTCCAATGCATGAAGACTATCTGTAGTTTTACAGAAACATACATCACTCAAAGTGTATAGTTAACCCTGTCTCAGGACAAATGAAGGATAAAAATGTGCCCTCCAAATAGTGACACTGCAGAAAATATTTGACATAATTTCATCAAAGATAATAAGAAGATAAGTGTCTCCTAAAGATGATGGTATTTCATACTCTAGACAAACATCAAATTACTTCTGCAAATAATCCTGTCAATTATCTACAAGTTATGATATCTCTTTTCTAGCATTGCTCCAACCATGGTACACTGGACTGCGACAGCAATATTAGAAAGCAATAAGGTTCAAACAAGCCCAACATATTAACCTTTGAACTCTATTTATCAAACTACTGTATATGACCATAGATACACCAGCATTGTAGATGTGACAAGGTATTAACTTGACCCTAGAAATCTCAATCAAATTGTTATGTCTGTACATAACCTGAACTACCTAAAGTTGAAAGTCACCAACACAAGTGTTTGCCAATAACATGGCAATGTCCCAGATGCTAAAGCTGAATGAAATATAACATATTTATCTTTTGGTCACACAGACGATTAACTTTTGTGTGAGGTAGTTTTTAATCATGGTCACTTGGTCAACTCTGAAGATATTTCAGGAATATAGTAGATTTAAAAGTATAAATGCAGATGCACACATCCACTGTCAGTATCAGTGTATATTAGTGCGGGAACAGGTCAAAATTTTCTATCCAGGTACCCCTACCCTTATTACCATACCCTGCCCTACCCTGATACCCATTATGTTAATTCCTGACATCAAATTTGTAAGAAACGGCAACACATTCTTCAAGTCAATATCAGATACTGTGTTTAGATAGATCTGAAAAGTGGTCAGAGTGTCCTAGTGACCTTGAAGGTAAGGTCAAGGTGAACTAAATAGACTGGTGTCTGTGTAATCCCGAAAATGTAGGCTGTCTCCAAATTTGAAAATATTGTAACAGTTAATAAGATATCATGTTAACAAGACTTTGAAAAGTAGTCAATGTGTCATGGTGAACTTGAAAATAAGGTCAAGGTCACCCATATCAACTGGTGTCTGTGTTGTCCCCCAACAATAAAAATCATATGTGTGATAAATTCAGAACACATCTTATGAAGATGCATTTAAACTGCAATAATTTTACAGCTGTCTGTATGAAATCCATTTTGGTCACTTATGTCAGAACCTACAATAATCAATCACTGATTCTGATTTCATAACTTGGCTCTTTCCAAAACAACATTATATCCTCAGCATTTCTGTCAAACATGTGTTTCTTGAGGCAAGGTTTTAATCACATTTTACTTATTATTCTTTATGAGGTTTTGTAATGCTATTTTATCTCCTAGTGAGTGAGTTTAGTTTTATGATAAATATGGTAGCAGTCTGTAATAATCGCGTCTGGACCACACAATCCAGTGATCAACACCATGAGCATCAATCTACACAACTGGGATAAATGCCATGTGTCAACCGAGTCAGTGAACCTGACCACCCAGTCCCATTATGTTGCTTCCTACCAGAAGCATGGGTTGCTGAAGACCCAGATCTTCAAGCTAATTTATTTCTCAGGGTCCCTTGCACAAAGCCATGATTGTAGGATGGCAACCTGAACTCCCATTGTTAAACATATACCTCACGTAGCCATGTACAAGGGCTTGCAGTCAGTTGGGTCTGATGAAGTCACAAGAAACTCTGAGGCTGTCAAGTATACATATTATTTTGCATCTGAACATACCAAGACAAATAGCATGACAAACAAGTTACCAAAGCTAAGCCATTCCGTGGACCTCAGTAACTACAATGCAAACATAATCCTACCATAAAAAAATTAAAAACATTGGAGTTTATTTTCTTATGACGTAGAAAAACATCTTTCTTTCGTAAATATTTCCGACACTGTTAACCTTGGTAACCTTCAGAGGCTTCCTGAAGAAACCTTAAGTTTCCTGACATCTGCCTTAAGCTATTCAATACTCCCATCAAATACAAGTCTTATTAAGGACATGTTTTCATTCATTCTGATGGCACACCTCGTTTCTCAGTTTCGTTGCTTACGTAACTGGACTCTGTTGCTCTAAGCACTGATGGTGTAAATGTGATAAACAGAATTATATGAACATCTAACCCTCCCACACTGGTTGCATTCATGTGTGATATCAAAATGTGTTGATTAACAAAGTTTGCTCACAGCCAATGCTGTCTGATAAATACAACTGTTTCTCATAAGAAATATCTCAACATCTGAAAGTGGCAAACAGTTCATTTTTTAAATATTTGTTTCTACACTTATTCATTATACTGTATTAGGCACTGCAGTGTTACAAGAATTACAAAATGTCCATGTCTTCAGTATAGTAACAAAAAGGTGATCATCAGTTATCAGCTTTTATTTCTTTTATATCACAGTGAAGCAAACTGATGTGGTATAATGAATTGTTGGTAATCACCATTACTGGAAACATCATAAGGGCCCTGGGCATTTAATGACTACAACAGCATTTATATGTATATCAGTCAATCTTTATTCAGATACTTTTAAGGTCTATAAAACATACAGAGAAGTAACATAATTTGTCAACTGACAAATTTGGTTTTGTACAACAATGCATATTATTATAAACATAGACATGTTCTGTGTTGTGAATTTATCTGGACAGTTTAGCAGATGTCAGAATTTCACAATATCTGGATCATTAAACAGTTAACAGGCTCATATTTTTTCCAATAGTGACATACAAATAAAAAGTGACATTCATCAGCAATGGTTTGTTTTACACATTTTACTTACTTGTTCTGAGGTTGGAATTTTGGCATATCTCCAAAATCTTGCAAATGAATTATTGACATCAGATACTGTTAGTCATATATGACAGTTTTGAGTATTTTGTAGCATGAAATTTGACGGACAATGTTAGTTAACATGACCATGATATTGCAGATAAATACATTTTAGCTGATTTTGAATGAATATCTTCTTTTTTGAATGAATGTAACCTCATCATGACCTATAACCTCATTATATCCTGTAACCTCATCATATGCTATAATCTCATCACATCCTGTAACCTCATCACATCCTGTAACCTCATCATATGTTATAACCTGATCATATCCAGTAACCTAATCATATCCTGTAACATTATTCTGTCTCCCAAAGTAAGCTGAATTCAATGTTCTGGTACAACGATAGCACTGCTTGCGCAATATCAGAGGAGTATGCGCACAATCGGAGTGCAGAAGCAGTTCCATTGGTAGAGCAGATGATCCAGCTGCTATCATGAGAGGTTTTATTGACAATGAAAATAAAGAAGTTAAGCTACATAAAAGACAAACAGATGCAAAATCAACTGATGAAAAAACGAAACTCATCATATCCTGGGACATCATATCCTGTAAATTTATCATATATTGAAACCTTGTCATGTTGTAACACCTTTTATACACTTCAAGAATTGGAAGTATATATCATCATATCAACAGTTTTACTTGTAAACAAAAATAACTCACCTTCATGATGAAGTTCATTCTTCTGAAGCATATTCTTCTTCAAACTTCTCCACCAATCCCTGCATGTTTCACAGTCTTCTAACATTTACAAAATTCTTGACACAGATAATATAGACACTGGCATTATTCTCATTGCAAGATGGGTACAATCATTGTCAATCTGTCACTTGTGCTTTGTCTTCTAAACACAATAGCTTGCAGAGCATGAAAGCCATGCCAGGAATCTCTTACAATTGTCTGACAGCACCATTAAGACTCTTCAAGCACAAATGGTGTAAGTGTTTGCACTGTAATGCAATTTGTCTATTTGTATCATGACAAACAGTGAACTATAAGGTGTGTAGCAACTCTTCCAAACAATAAACTATGTGTAGTTGAGCTCAGATATATATTGAAACGACCATTCACTCACAGAGCGGTGCCCATCTATCACAATGTACAGACACCTCACCTCCATAGTTGCAATGTGTCTCCAGGTGAAGTGAGATGAAATAGGATTTAACGGTGCATTCAAGTTTATTGCAGTTATAGTCTTCAACTTCAGCTAAGGGTTCACAGACCAAATGTAGAAAAATTCTGTTTGGTCTAGTTTGCTAAGCTGAAATTATCCATATGGCTGCACTGACATCTACTGGAAAGATGCTAAGAGCCATATCCAGGTAAGTAGGGTTCAGCATTGACTGATGCAGCACTCTGTAGATGTGGCTGTGATGGGTAAAATGGTACGCTCTTACCATCATACTATACATATTGCAGTATAAGGCCTTCAGATCTGTACATGAGAAAAATCGGTCAAACGATACAATGCATAGAATTTGACAAAAATATTTGATTTCTAGACAGTCTAGAAAAAGTTTAGAAAGGTGAATAAAATTACAGTTCAAACACCCAAAATTCATAATTTTTTTATTGCATTACATTATACTGAACTGCAGACAAAATACTGCCGTTCTGCTAATACTGCTGCATACCATTTCACCCCTAGTGGCAGCTTGTACTAATCTGGGCTAATCCATAGTGCTAAACTGCTGAGATCTCCTGCAGAGTTCAAAATGGATACCTTACTCAGTTCAAGCAGTTCTTGTGTCTTCTGGCTCATGTGTAAATGTTCTGGATCATGTGTAAATGTTCTGGGTCATGTGTAAATGTTCTGGGTCATGTGTAAGCATTCACAGTGAAATATACCCACTGTGTCCAGTTCAACATACAGAAATGTAAGAGATGTGAAGGTGTTGCAGAAAATATGAAACATGGCCTACCTTTGGTAGAAGTATGGGCTGTATCGGCTGGTACCTATAGCCTTGGTAGTCTATGCCAGGATCCATTCTGTTGAAGACAACACTCACAAGTTCTTCCTGAAGAGCAAAGAGTATGTGATATGTGACCATTTACTCCAGTTTGGTTCTGTATAAATCCTTTTTCTTCTGCCTTTCAATCTGAAATATGATCTAAGACACAACCAGTGAACACTTGCACCACAGGGCTACACTGTCATCACTGTATTCAGGTAGATGTTTGATCTAAAAAAATAAAAATTCCACAACACATAATTCCATATGACAGATCTGAATAATTTGGTTCGCCTGATTCTTGGATCAGTGATTAACATTAGAACAATTCCAGAAGTAAACTGACAAAAATTATCGAAGTCACTCAATCCGACTTCTCAATGGATGGACTTGGCTTTGTAACACACAAGCATGCCTTGAATGAGCTGTGAACTTGAAGCGAAACATTTTGGATTGGGTTAAAATTGTGACATAAAATATACAAGAAACTTTCATATAAACATTTATATTTGCTATAATAGTAAATACGAAATGCTTTTTTCTAATACCTCAGCACATTACAAAATGAGTAATCTGTGATCATGTCTCTCAAGTTACATGATAATGTATGTCTGGATACCAGCAGAAAGTGCTCAATGACAACCTTCGAGGTATTTGTACACATGTGGATAACCTATAAGTACTGCCATGATCTACAGACTGACAAATATGCCCTTTACCCATCAACCCAAGAACAATAACTAGCCATCAATCATTCAGATACACAGTGTCAACTTTGTCTAACATTGCGGAGGCTCCTTTACAGATCATGTATAGACATGTCTGGGACTCAACTGAACGGAACACAATGGCCGTCATAACATCCTAAAATAAAAGACTTCTGACATTTGAGATAAACACTCCGACAAAATGCTCCTTACCTATGCAGATGAACAGAAGGATAAAATAACATAAAGTTGCACAGACACACACAAAGTGACAGAGACAGACCGACAGATGGAAAAAGAGACAGTCAAACTGGCAGACATTTCATTTGTAAATCCATGGCTGTTGCAAGACTTCAGCTTAGACTACAATGGCAGTGAGATGGGTTACATCTCCTGTTAGAGTCTGTGTGCTATACATTTATCATGGTATGTCTGCCACATGGGGGAGGAAACCAAGAAGACAAAGATGTCTGTGCTGTCCATTTTGGTAGAGCTAATAGCATGGTGCTGGCAAATCAAAGGTCATAACTGATGCAAATCTGAGATCCTGTTTTGGGTAGGGGAAGCAATCTTGCATTGCCAGTTGTAGCACTACACAATTTTGGTCTTGTTCTATTTCAATTTGAGTGATATAGGTTGGTGTGTTCAACACCATCAATTTCCCAAGTTGCCAGAAGTTTGGCACCTCAGACCTGTGAATCGCTTCTTGTAAAAAGCCCAAATTACATGTAATATGCTGTAGATTCAAATATGCTCTTGTTATCAAAAACAGAAGTTCTAAGATTCATGGGCGCCTAGTAAAGTTGATTGAGCTCTGGTGTGATTTGGTCATACCTGTTTGTGGAACCAGCATTTTGGACCCATTGAAGTTCTGTAATAACGTTATGAGGCAGACTGTATAACAGACATTAGTCTAGTTGCCAGATCGCATGTTACTGGACAATTGTTGCTGTTGCCTTACTGTTGATAAGGTGACGTATCATGCTCTTATTTCTGACAGGAAAAAGATGTTTTCAGACAAGACTGACTTTTGAGTCGTGGCTCACATGTTTGTCAAACATGAATCCAAGGTTTATTGCATGTGTTGAGGCTATTACCTGATAGGCAGATATTTCTTCATTCAACTTGATGCAATTTTGGTCATCCATGAACCATTTCTGGCCAAAATATTGATTATTGCAGAGAATTGTATTTGAGTATCATCTTAATTCATGGTTCCTGGTGATATCTCCAATAGATGAGGTACACAGAGAGAACAAAATTGGACCTGAGATATATCCTTGTAGAACACTATGCAGAGTTACTTCATCGATCAGAAGTGATATCTTCCTGATATGCACACATGCAAAGCTACACATGTAGGACACATCAGATATTGACCTAAACATCCAAAATTCATTTAACGCATATTGATTGTCATTACTAGCATTTCCACAATCATTTCCTAAGTTCAATCATTTGTCGGTAGGATGTATCATGTTGCTGTTCCAGCTTTACATCCTTCCAGAAGCAACTTCATATTTGGGTCACATACTGTTTTATTTTGATTGCTTTTTCTCCATCTTGCAAACAAAAGAAATTAGATCAAAACACAATAATATCAACCTTTCATTTAAGGGAGTGGTTTCAAACTTTTGTTACAATCCTGTTACTGTTTTCGTTGATGTCTTTTTGCACTATGAACATCCAAGTCTATGCTTAATCAACTGGAGACTGTTATGAGCGTGTATTTTCAGTAATTTGTATTATTATTATTAATTAAGTGATAGCTATTACTGGGTCACAATGTTCAGAGTTTTGAGTGATAGTTATTATGGGTCACATTTCGTATCACAATAATAGTGTTTCAGCGGCACTCCGTATGTGTTGTTGTTAAACACAAGGTGATGTGGAGATGTGGTAGCACTTCAGAGTTGCCTCACTTTAGTATGTGTTGTTGTTAAACACAAGGTGATGTGGAGATGTGGTAGCACTTCAGAGTTGCCTCACTTTAGTATGTGTTGTTGTTAAACACAAGGTGATGTGGTAGCACTTCAGAGTTGCCTCACTTTAGTATGTGTTGTTGTTAAACACAAGGTGATGTGGTGATGTGGTAGCACTTCAGAGTTGCCTCACTTTAGTATGTGTTGTTGTTAAACACAAGGTGATGTGGTGATGTGGTAGCACTTCAGAGTTGCCTCACTTTAGTATGTGTTGTTGTTAAACACAAGGTGATGTGGAGATGTGGTAGCACTTCAGAGTTGCCTCACTTTAGTATGTGTTGTTGTTAAACACAAGGTGATGTGGAGATGTGGTAGCACTTCAGAGTTGCCTCACTTTAGTATGTGTTGTTGTTAAACACAAGGTGATGTGGTGATGTGGTAGCACTACAGAGTTGCCTCACTTTAGTATGTGTTGTTGTTAAACACAAGGTGATGTGGAGATGTGGTAGCACTTCAGAGTTGCCTCACTTTAGTATGTGTTGTTGTTAAACACAAGGTGATGTGGTGATGTGGTAGCACTTCAGAGTTGCCTCACTTTAGTATGTGTTGATGTTAAACACAAGGTGATGTGGTGATGTGGTAGCACTTCAGAGTTGCCTCACTTTAGTATGTGTTGTTGTTAAACACAAGGTGATGTGGAGATGTGGTAGCACTTCAGAGTTGCCTCACTTTAGTATGTGTTGTTGTTAAACACAAGGTGATGTGGAGATGTGGTAGCACTTCAGAGTTGCCTCACTTTAGTATGTGTTGTTGTTAAACACAAGGTGATGTGGAGATGTGGTAGCACTTCAGTTGCCTCACTTTAGTATGTGTTGTTGTTAAACACAAGGTGATGTGGTGATGTGGTAGCACTTCAGAGTTGCCTCACTTTAGTATGTGTTGTTGTTAAACACAAGGTGATGTGGTGATGTGGTAGCACTTCAGAGTTGCCTCACTTTAGTATGTGTTGTTGTTAAACACAAGGTGATGTGGAGATGTGGTAGCACATCAGAGTTGCCTCACTTTAGTATGTGTTGTTGTTAAACACAAGGTGATGTGGTGATGTGGTAGCACAGTGCTAAAAAAATCAGTGACTGTGTATATATAAGGCTGGTTGTTGTGTTGACGGTGCACACAAACACGCACACATGCACACACACATTTACTGGAGTTGTGTCATCATTCAGCCTACATACATCTGTCTGCCTCTTTGCCAATGCTTGATCTACATTCAAGAAAGTTTGCTGATTCAGCATAACTGTTTCTAACTCTCAAAGCAAGACTTTGATGACTTGATATCATATTTGTGTCCCATTACTTTAGATTTGAATCTGCTGCATTGTACTTGAAACCTCTGTTGTGAATCATTGTATCTTGCTCTTTGGTCAATACAAATTACTAAATATTTTAGACTTGAATCTGCTGCATTGTACTAGAAACCTCTATTGTGAATCATTGTATCTTGCTCTTTGGTCAATACTCATTACTAAATACTTTAGAACTGACTCGGCTGCATTGTACTAGAAACCTCTGTTGTGAATCATTGTATCTTGCTCTTTGGTCAATACTCATTACTAAATACTTTAGAACTGACTCTGCTGCATTGTACTTGAAACCTCTATTGTGAATCATTGTATCTTGCTCTTTGGTCAATACTCATTACTAAATACTTTAGAACTGACTCGGCTGCATTGTACTTGAAACCTCTATTGTGAATCATTGTATCTTGCTCTTTGGTCAATACTCATTACTAAATACTTTAGAACTGACTCGGCTGCATTGTACTAGAAACCTCTGTTGTGAATCATTGTATCTTGCTCTTTGGTCAATACAAAAATCCAAATATTTTAGAACTGACTCTGCTGCATTGTACTTGAAACCTCTGTTGTGAATCATTGTATCTTGCTCTTTGGTCAATACTCATTACTAAATACTTTAGAACTGACTCTGCTGCATTGTACTTGAAACCTCTGTTGTGAATCATTGTATCTTGCTCTTTGGTCAATACAAAAATCCAAATATTTTAGAACTGACTCTGCTGCATTGTACTTGAAACCTCTGTTGTGAATCATTGTATCTTGCTCTTTGGTCAATACTCATTACTAAATACTTTAGAACTGACTCTGCTGCATTGTACTAGAAACCTCTGTTGTGAATCATTGTATCTTGCTCTTTGGTCAATACAAAAATCCAAATATTTTAGAACTGACTCTGCTGCATTGTACTTGAAACCTCTGTTGTGAATCATTGTATCTTGCTCTTTGGTCAATACTCATTACTAAATACTTTAGAACTGACTCGGCTGCATTGTACTTGAAACCTCTATTGTGAATCATTGTATCTTGCTCTTTGGTCAATACTCATTACTAAATACTTTAGAACTGACTCTGCTGCATTGTACTAGAAACCTCTGTTGTGAATCATTGTATCTTGCTCTTTGGTCAATACTCATTACTAAATACTTTAGAACTGACTCTGCTGCATTGTACTTGAAACCTCTGTTGTGAATCATTGTATCTTGCTCTTTGGTCAATACTCATTACTAAATACTTTAGAACTGACTCGGCTGCACTGTACTTGAAACCTCTGTTGTGAATCATTGTATCTTGCTCTTTGGTCAATACTCATTACTAAATACTTTAGAACTGACTCTGCTGCATTGTACTTGAAACCTCTGTTGTGAATCATTGTATCTTGCTCTTTGGTCAATACAAATTACTAAATATTTTAGAACTGACTCGGCTGCATTGTACTTGAAACCTCTGTTGTGAATCATTGTATCTTGCTCTTTGGTCAATACAAATTACTAAACATTTTAGACTTGAATCTGCTGCATTGTACTAGAAACCTCTGTTGTGAATCATTGTATCTTGCTCTTTGGTCAATACTCATTACTAAATACTTTAGAACTGACTCTGCTGCATTGTACTTGAAACCTCTGTTGTGAATCATTGTATCTTGCTCTTTGGTCAATACTCATTACTAAATACTTTAGAACTGACTCGGCTGCATTGTACTTGAAACCTCTGTTGTGAATCATTGTATCTTGCTCTTTGGTCAATACTCATTACTAAATACTTTAGAACTGAATCTGCTGCATTGTACTTGAAACCTCTGTTGTGAATCATTGTATCTTGCTCTTTGGTCAATACTCATTACTAAATACTTTAGAACAGACTCTGCTGCATTGTACTTGAAACCTCTGTTGTGAATCATTGTATCTTGCTCTTTGGTCAATACTCATTACTAAATATTTTAGAACTGACTCGGCTGCATTGTACTTGAAACCTCTGTTGTGAATCATTGTATCTTGCTCTTTGGTCAATACTAATTACTAAATACTTTAGAACTGACTCTGCTGCATTGTACTTGAAACCTCTGTTGTGAATCATTGTATCTTGCTCTTTGGTCAATACTCATTACTAAATACTTTAGAACTGACTCTGCTGCATTGTACTTGAAACCTCTGTTGTGAATCATTGTATCTTGCTCTTTGGTCAATACAAAAATCCAAATATTTTAGAACTGACTCTGCTGCATTGTACTTGAAACCTCTGTTGTGAATCATTGTATCTTGCTCTTTGGTCAATACTCATTACTAAATACTTTAGAACTGACTCTGCTGCATTGTACTAGAAACCTCTGTTGTGAATCATTGTATCTTGCTCTTTGGTCAATACAAAAATCCAAATATTTTAGAACTGACTCTGCTGCATTGTACTTGAAACCTCTGTTGTGAATCATTGTATCTTGCTCTTTGGTCAATACTCATTACTAAATACTTTAGAACTGACTCGGCTGCATTGTACTTGAAACCTCTATTGTGAATCATTGTATCTTGCTCTTTGGTCAATACTCATTACTAAATACTTTAGAACTGACTCTGCTGCATTGTACTAGAAACCTCTGTTGTGAATCATTGTATCTTGCTCTTTGGTCAATACTCATTACTAAATACTTTAGAACTGACTCGGCTGCATTGTACTTGAAACCTCTGTTGTGAATCATTGTATCTTGCTCTTTGGTCAATACTCATTACTAAATACTTTAGAACTGACTCGGCTGCATTGTACTTGAAACCTCTGTTGTGAATCATTGTATCTTGCTCTTTGGTCAATACTCATTACTAAATACTTTAGAACTGACTCTGCTGCATTGTACTTGAAACCTCTGTTGTGAATCATTGTATCTTGCTCTTTGGTCAATACAAATTACTAAATATTTTAGAACTGACTCGGCTGCATTGTACTTGAAACCTCTGTTGTGAATCATTGTATCTTGCTCTTTGGTCAATACAAATTACTAAACATTTTAGACTTGAATCTGCTGCATTGTACTAGAAACCTCTGTTGTGAATCATTGTATCTTGCTCTTTGGTCAATACTCATTACTAAATACTTTAGAACTGACTCTGCTGCATTGTACTTGAAACCTCTGTTGTGAATCATTGTATCTTGCTCTTTGGTCAATACTCATTACTAAATACTTTAGAACTGACTCGGCTGCATTGTACTTGAAACCTCTGTTGTGAATCATTGTATCTTGCTCTTTGGTCAATACTCATTACTAAATACTTTAGAACTGAATCTGCTGCATTGTACTTGAAACCTCTGTTGTGAATCATTGTATCTTGCTCTTTGGTCAATACTCATTACTAAATACTTTAGAACAGACTCTGCTGCATTGTACTTGAAACCTCTGTTGTGAATCATTGTATCTTGCTCTTTGGTCAATACTCATTACTAAATATTTTAGAACTGACTCGGCTGCATTGTACTTGAAACCTCTGTTGTGAATCATTGTATCTTGCTCTTTGGTCAATACTAATTACTAAATACTTTAGAACTGACTCTGCTGCATTGTACTTGAAACCTCTGTTGTGAATCATTGTATCTTGCTCTTTGGTCAATACTCATTACTAAATACTTTAGAACTGACTCTGCTGCATTGTACTTGAAACCTCTGTTGTGAATCATTGTATCTTGCTCTTTGGTCAATACTCATTACTAAATATTTTAAACTTGAATCTGCTGCATGTACTAGAAACCTCTGTTGTGAATCATTGTATCTTGCTCTTTGGTCAATACTCATTACTAAATACTTTAGAACTGACTCTGCTGCATTGTACTTGAAACCTCTGTTGTGAATCATTGTATCTTGCTCTTTGGTCAATACAAATTACTAAACATTTTAGACTTGAATCTGCTGCATTGTACTAGAAACCTCTGTTGTGAATCATTGTATCTTGCTCTTTGGTCAATACTCATTACTAAATACTTTAGAACTGACTCTGCTGCATTGTACTTGAAACCTCTGTTGTGAATCATTGTATCTTGCTCTTTGTTCAATACTCATTACTAAATACTTTAGAACTGACTCTGCTGCATTGTACTTGAAACCTCTGTTGTGAATCATTGTATCTTGCTCTTTGGTCAATACTCATTACTAAATACTTTAGAACTGACTCTGCTGCATTGTACTTGAAACCTCTGTTGAAAATCATTGTATCTTGCTCTTTGGTCAATACAAATTACTAAATATTTTAGACTTGAATCTGCTGCATTGTACTTGAAACCTCTATTGTGAATCATTGTATCTTGCTCTTTGGTCAATACTCATTACTAAATACTTTAGAACTGAATCTGCTGCATTGTACTAGAAACCTCTGTTGTGAATCATTGTATCTTGCTCTTTGGTCAATACTCATTACTAAATACTTTAGAACTGACTCGGCTGCATTGTACTAGAAACCTCTGTTGTGAATCATTGTATCTTGCTCTTTGGTCAATACTCATTACTAAATACTTTAGAACTGACTCTGCTGCATTGTACTTGAAACCTCTGTTGTGAATCATTGTATCTTGCTCTTTGGTCAATACTCATTACTAAATACTTTAGAACTGACTCTGCTGCATTGTACTTGAAACCTCTGTTGTGAATCATTGTATCTTGCTCTTTGGTCAATACTCATTACTAAATACTTTAGAACTGACTCTGCTGCATTGTACTAGAAACCTCTGTTGTGAATCATTGTATCTTGCTCTTTGGTCAATACTCATTACTAAATACTTTAGAACTGACTCGGCTGCATTGTACTAGAAACCTCTGTTGTGAATCATTGTATCTTGCTCTTTGGTCAATACTCATTACTAAATACTTTAGAACTGACTCTGCTGCATTGTACTAGAAACCTCTGTTGTGAATCATTGTATCTTGCTCTTTGGTCAATACTCATTACTAAATACTTTAGAACTGACTCTGCTGCATTGTACTAGAAACCTCTGTTGTGAATCATTGTATCTTGCTCTTTGGTCAATACTCATTACTAAATACTTTAGAACTGACTCGGCTGCATTGTACTTGAAACCTCTATTGTGAATCATTGTATCTTGCTCTTTGGTCAATACTCATAACTAAATACTTTAGAACTGACTCGGCTGCATTGTACTAGAAACCTCTGTTGTGAATCATTGTATCTTGCTCTTTGGTCAATACTCATTACTAAATATTTTAAACTTGAATCTGCTGCATGTACTAGAAACCTCTGTTGTGAATCATTGTATCTTGCTCTTTGGTCAATACTCATTACTAAATACTTTAGAACTGACTCTGCTGCATTGTACTTGAAACCTCTGTTGTGAATCATTGTATCTTGCTCTTTGGTCAATACAAATTACTAAACATTTTAGACTTGAATCTGCTGCATTGTACTAGAAACCTCTGTTGTGAATCATTGTATCTTGCTCTTTGGTCAATACTCATTACTAAATACTTTAGAACTGACTCTGCTGCATTGTACTTGAAACCTCTGTTGTGAATCATTGTATCTTGCTCTTTGTTCAATACTCATTACTAAATACTTTAGAACTGACTCTGCTGCATTGTACTTGAAACCTCTGTTGTGAATCATTGTATCTTGCTCTTTGGTCAATACTCATTACTAAATACTTTAGAACTGACTCTGCTGCATTGTACTTGAAACCTCTGTTGAAAATCATTGTATCTTGCTCTTTGGTCAATACAAATTACTAAATATTTTAGACTTGAATCTGCTGCATTGTACTTGAAACCTCTATTGTGAATCATTGTATCTTGCTCTTTGGTCAATACTCATTACTAAATACTTTAGAACTGAATCTGCTGCATTGTACTAGAAACCTCTGTTGTGAATCATTGTATCTTGCTCTTTGGTCAATACTCATTACTAAATACTTTAGAACTGACTCGGCTGCATTGTACTAGAAACCTCTGTTGTGAATCATTGTATCTTGCTCTTTGGTCAATACTCATTACTAAATACTTTAGAACTGACTCTGCTGCATTGTACTTGAAACCTCTGTTGTGAATCATTGTATCTTGCTCTTTGGTCAATACTCATTACTAAATACTTTAGAACTGACTCTGCTGCATTGTACTTGAAACCTCTGTTGAGAATCATTGTATCTTGCTCGTTGGTCAATACAAATTACTAAATATTTTAGACTTGAACCTGCTGCATTGTACTTGAAACCTCTGTTGTGAATCATTGTATCTTGCTCTTTGGTCAATACTCATTACTAAATACTTTAGAACTGACTCTGCTGCATTGTACTTGAAACCTCTGTTGTGAATCATTGTATCTTGCTCTTTGGTCAATACAAATTACTAAACATTTTAGACTTGAATCTGCTGCATTGCACTAGAAACCTCTGTTGTGAATCATTGTATCTTGCTCTTTGGTCAATACTCATTACTAAATACTTTAGAACTGACTCTGCTGCATTGTACTTGAAACCTCTGTTGTGAATCATTGTATCTTGCTCTTTGGTCAATACTCATTACTAAATACTTTAGAACTGACTCTGCTGCATTGTACTTGAAACCTCTGTTGTGAATCATTGTATCTTGCTCTTTGGTCAATACAAATTTCTAAATATTTTAGACTTGAATCTGCTGCATTGTACTTGAAACCTCTATTGTGAATCATTGTATCTTGCTCTTTGGTCAATACAAATTACTAAATATTTTAGACTTGAATCTGCTGCATTGTACTTGAAACCTCTATTGTGAATCATTGTATCTTGCTCTTTGGTCAATACAAATTACTAAATACTTTAGAACTGAATCTGCTGCATTGTTCTAGAAACCTCTGTTGTGAATCATTGTATCTTGCTCTTTGGTCAATACAAATTACTAAATATTTTAGACTTGAATCTGCTGCATTGTACTTGAAACCTCTATTGTGAATCAATGTATCTTGCTCTTTGGTCAATACTCATTACTAAATATTTTAGAACTGACTCTGCTGCATTGTACTTGAAACCTCTGTTGTGAATCATTGTATCTTGCTCTTTGGTCAATACTCATTACTAAATACTTTAGAACAGACTCTGCTGCATTGTACTTGAAACCTCTGTTGTGAATCATTGTATCTTGCTCTTTGGTCAATACAAATTACTAAACATTTTAGACTTGAATCTGCTGCATTGTACTTGAAACCTCTATTGTGAATCATTGTATCTTGCTCTTTGGTCAATACTCATTACTAAATACTTTAGAACTGACTCTGCTGCATTGTACTTGAAACCTCTGTTGTGAATCATTGTATCTTGCTCTTTGGTCAATACAAATTACTAAATATTTTAGATTTGAATCTGCTGCATTGTACTTGAAACCTCTGTTGTGAATCATTGTATCTTGCTCTTTGGTCAATACAAATTACTAAATATTTTAGAACTGACTCTGCTGCATTGTACTTGAAACCTCTGTTGTGAATCATTGTATCTTGCTCTTTGGTCAATACTCATTACTAAATACTTTAGAACTGACTCGGCTGCATTGTACTTGAAACCTCTGTTGTGAATCATTGTATCTTGCTCTTTGGTCAATACTCATTACTAAATACTTTAGAACTGACTCGGCTGCATTGTACTTGAAACCTCTGTTGTGAATCATTGTATCTTGCTCTTTGGTCAATACTCATTACTAAATACTTTAGAACTGAATCTGCTGCATTGTTCTAGAAACCTCTGTTGTGAATCATTGTATCTTGCTCTTTGGTCAATACAAATTACTAAATATTTTAGAACTGACTCGGCTGCATTGTACTTGAAACCTCTGTTGTGAATCATTGTATCTTGCTCTTTGGTCAATACAAATTACTAAACATTTTAGACTTGAATCTGCTGCATTGTACTAGAAACCTCTGTTGTGAATCATTGTATCTTGCTCTTTGGTCAATACTCATTACTAAATACTTTAGAACTGACTCTGCTGCATTGTACTTGAAACCTCTGTTGTGAATCATTGTATCTTGCTCTTTGGTCAATACTCATTACTAAATACTTTAGAACTGACTCGGCTGCATTGTACTTGAAACCTCTGTTGTGAATCATTGTATCTTGCTCTTTGGTCAATACTCATTACTAAATACTTTAGAACTGAATCTGCTGCATTGTACTTGAAACCTCTGTTGTGAATCATTGTATCTTGCTCTTTGGTCAATACTCATTACTAAATACTTTAGAACAGACTCTGCTGCATTGTACTTGAAACCTCTGTTGTGAATCATTGTATCTTGCTCTTTGGTCAATACTCATTACTAAATATTTTAGAACTGACTCGGCTGCATTGTACTTGAAACCTCTGTTGTGAATCATTGTATCTTGCTCTTTGGTCAATACTAATTACTAAATACTTTAGAACTGACTCTGCTGCATTGTACTTGAAACCTCTGTTGTGAATCATTGTATCTTGCTCTTTGGTCAATACTCATTACTAAATACTTTAGAACTGACTCTGCTGCATTGTACTTGAAACCTCTGTTGTGAATCATTGTATCTTGCTCTTTGGTCAATACTCATTACTAAATATTTTAAACTTGAATCTGCTGCATGTACTAGAAACCTCTGTTGTGAATCATTGTATCTTGCTCTTTGGTCAATACTCATTACTAAATACTTTAGAACTGACTCTGCTGCATTGTACTTGAAACCTCTGTTGTGAATCATTGTATCTTGCTCTTTGGTCAATACAAATTACTAAACATTTTAGACTTGAATCTGCTGCATTGTACTAGAAACCTCTGTTGTGAATCATTGTATCTTGCTCTTTGGTCAATACTCATTACTAAATACTTTAGAACTGACTCTGCTGCATTGTACTTGAAACCTCTGTTGTGAATCATTGTATCTTGCTCTTTGTTCAATACTCATTACTAAATACTTTAGAACTGACTCTGCTGCATTGTACTTGAAACCTCTGTTGTGAATCATTGTATCTTGCTCTTTGGTCAATACTCATTACTAAATACTTTAGAACTGACTCTGCTGCATTGTACTTGAAACCTCTGTTGAAAATCATTGTATCTTGCTCTTTGGTCAATACAAATTACTAAATATTTTAGACTTGAATCTGCTGCATTGTACTTGAAACCTCTATTGTGAATCATTGTATCTTGCTCTTTGGTCAATACTCATTACTAAATACTTTAGAACTGAATCTGCTGCATTGTACTAGAAACCTCTGTTGTGAATCATTGTATCTTGCTCTTTGGTCAATACTCATTACTAAATACTTTAGAACTGACTCGGCTGCATTGTACTAGAAACCTCTGTTGTGAATCATTGTATCTTGCTCTTTGGTCAATACTCATTACTAAATACTTTAGAACTGACTCTGCTGCATTGTACTTGAAACCTCTGTTGTGAATCATTGTATCTTGCTCTTTGGTCAATACTCATTACTAAATACTTTAGAACTGACTCTGCTGCATTGTACTTGAAACCTCTGTTGTGAATCATTGTATCTTGCTCTTTGGTCAATACTCATTACTAAATACTTTAGAACTGACTCTGCTGCATTGTACTAGAAACCTCTGTTGTGAATCATTGTATCTTGCTCTTTGGTCAATACTCATTACTAAATACTTTAGAACTGACTCGGCTGCATTGTACTAGAAACCTCTGTTGTGAATCATTGTATCTTGCTCTTTGGTCAATACTCATTACTAAATACTTTAGAACTGACTCTGCTGCATTGTACTAGAAACCTCTGTTGTGAATCATTGTATCTTGCTCTTTGGTCAATACTCATTACTAAATACTTTAGAACTGACTCTGCTGCATTGTACTAGAAACCTCTGTTGTGAATCATTGTATCTTGCTCTTTGGTCAATACTCATTACTAAATACTTTAGAACTGACTCGGCTGCATTGTACTTGAAACCTCTATTGTGAATCATTGTATCTTGCTCTTTGGTCAATACTCATAACTAAATACTTTAGAACTGACTCGGCTGCATTGTACTAGAAACCTCTGTTGTGAATCATTGTATCTTGCTCTTTGGTCAATACTCATTACTAAATATTTTAAACTTGAATCTGCTGCATGTACTAGAAACCTCTGTTGTGAATCATTGTATCTTGCTGTTTGGTCAATACTCATTACTAAATACTTTAGAACTGACTCTGCTGCATTGTACTTGAAACCTCTGTTGTGAATCATTGTATCTTGCTCTTTGGTCAATACAAATTACTAAACATTTTAGACTTGAATCTGCTGCATTGTACTAGAAACCTCTGTTGTGAATCATTGTATCTTGCTCTTTGGTCAATACTCATTACTAAATACTTTAGAACTGACTCTGCTGCATTGTACTTGAAACCTCTGTTGTGAATCATTGTATCTTGCTCTTTGTTCAATACTCATTACTAAATACTTTAGAACTGACTCTGCTGCATTGTACTTGAAACCTCTGTTGTGAATCATTGTATCTTGCTCTTTGGTCAATACTCATTACTAAATACTTTAGAACTGACTCTGCTGCATTGTACTTGAAACCTCTGTTGAAAATCATTGTATCTTGCTCTTTGGTCAATACAAATTACTAAATATTTTAGACTTGAATCTGCTGCATTGTACTTGAAACCTCTATTGTGAATCATTGTATCTTGCTCTTTGGTCAATACTCATTACTAAATACTTTAGAACTGAATCTGCTGCATTGTACTAGAAACCTCTGTTGTGAATCATTGTATCTTGCTCTTTGGTCAATACTCATTACTAAATACTTTAGAACTGACTCGGCTGCATTGTACTAGAAACCTCTGTTGTGAATCATTGTATCTTGCTCTTTGGTCAATACTCATTACTAAATACTTTAGAACTGACTCTGCTGCATTGTACTTGAAACCTCTGTTGTGAATCATTGTATCTTGCTCTTTGGTCAATACTCATTACTAAATACTTTAGAACTGACTCTGCTGCATTGTACTTGAAACCTCTGTTGTGAATCATTGTATCTTGCTCTTTGGTCAATACTCATTACTAAATACTTTAGAACTGACTCTGCTGCATTGTACTAGAAACCTCTGTTGTGAATCATTGTATCTTGCTCTTTGGTCAATACTCATTACTAAATACTTTAGAACTGACTCGGCTGCATTGTACTAGAAACCTCTGTTGTGAATCATTGTATCTTGCTCTTTGGTCAATACTCATTACTAAATACTTTAGAACTGACTCTGCTGCATTGTACTAGAAACCTCTGTTGTGAATCATTGTATCTTGCTCTTTGGTCAATACTCATTACTAAATACTTTAGAACTGACTCTGCTGCATTGTACTAGAAACCTCTGTTGTGAATCATTGTATCTTGCTCTTTGGTCAATACTCATTACTAAATACTTTAGAACTGACTCTGCTGCATTGTACTTGAAACCTCTATTGTGAATCATTGTATCTTGCTCTTTGGTCAATACTCATAACTAAATACTTTAGAACTGACTCGGCTGCATTGTACTTGAAACCTCTGTTGAGAATCATTGTATCTTGCTCGTTGGTCAATACAAATTACTAAATATTTTAGACTTGAACCTGCTGCATTGTACTTGAAACCTCTGTTGTGAATCATTGTATCTTGCTCTTTGGTCAATACTCATTACTAAATACTTTAGAACTGACTCTGCTGCATTGTACTTGAAACCTCTGTTGTGAATCATTGTATCTTGCTCTTTGGTCAATACAAATTACTAAACATTTTAGACTTGAATCTGCTGCATTGCACTAGAAACCTCTGTTGTGAATCATTGTATCTTGCTCTTTGGTCAATACTCATTACTAAATACTTTAGAACTGACTCTGCTGCATTGTACTTGAAACCTCTGTTGTGAATCATTGTATCTTGCTCTTTGGTCAATACTCATTACTAAATACTTTAGAACTGACTCTGCTGCATTGTACTTGAAACCTCTGTTGTGAATCATTGTATCTTGCTCTTTGGTCAATACAAATTACTAAATATTTTAGACTTGAATCTGCTGCATTGTACTTGAAACCTCTATTGTGAATCATTGTATCTTGCTCTTTGGTCAATACAAATTACTAAATATTTTAGACTTGAATCTGCTGCATTGTACTTGAAACCTCTATTGTGAATCATTGTATCTTGCTCTTTGGTCAATACAAATTACTAAATACTTTAGAACTGAATCTGCTGCATTGTTCTAGAAACCTCTGTTGTGAATCATTGTATCTTGCTCTTTGGTCAATACAAATTACTAAATATTTTAGACTTGAATCTGCTGCATTGTACTTGAAACCTCTATTGTGAATCAATGTATCTTGCTCTTTGGTCAATACTCATTACTAAATATTTTAGAACTGACTCTGCTGCATTGTACTTGAAACCTCTGTTGTGAATCATTGTATCTTGCTCTTTGGTCAATACTCATTACTAAATACTTTAGAACAGACTCTGCTGCATTGTACTTGAAACCTCTGTTGTGAATCATTGTATCTTGCTCTTTGGTCAATACAAATTACTAAACATTTTAGACTTGAATCTGCTGCATTGTACTTGAAACCTCTATTGTGAATCATTGTATCTTGCTCTTTGGTCAATACTCATTACTAAATACTTTAGAACTGACTCTGCTGCATTGTACTTGAAACCTCTGTTGTGAATCATTGTATCTTGCTCTTTGGTCAATACAAATTACTAAATATTTTAGATTTGAATCTGCTGCATTGTACTTGAAACCTCTGTTGTGAATCATTGTATCTTGCTCTTTGGTCAATACAAATTACTAAATATTTTAGAACTGACTCTGCTGCATTGTACTTGAAACCTCTGTTGTGAATCATTGTATCTTGGTCTTTGGTCAATACTCATTACTAAATATTTTAGAACTGACTCGGCTGCATTGTTCTAGAAACCTCTGTTGTGAATCATTTTATCTTGGTCTTTGGTCAATACAAATTACTAAATACTTTAGAACTGAATCTGCTGCATTGTACTTGAAACCTCTATTGTGAATCATTGTATCTTGCTCTTTGGTCAATACAAATTTTTAAATTTTTTGAACTGACTATGCTGCATTGTACTTGAAACCTCTGTTGTGAATCATTGTATCTTGCTCTTTGGTCAATACTCATTACTAAATACTTTAGAACTGACTCTGCTGCATTGTACTAGAAACCTCTGTTGTGAATCATTGTATCTTGCTCTTTGGTCAATACTCATTACTAAATACTTTAGAACTGACTCTGCTGCATTGTACTTGAAACCTCTGTTGAAAATCATTGTATCTTGCTCTTTGGTCAATACAAATTACTAAATATTTTAGACTTGAATCTGCTGCATTGTACTTGAAACCTCTATTGTGAATCATTGTATCTTGCTCTTTGGTCAATACTCATTACTAAATACTTTAGAACTGAATCTGCTGCATTGTACTAGAAACCTCTGTTGTGAATCATTGTATCTTGCTCTTTGGTCAATACTCATTACTAAATACTTTAGAACTGACTCGGCTGCATTGTACTTGAAACCTCTGTTGTGAATCATTGTATCTTGCTCTTTGGTCAATACTCATTACTAAATACTTTAGAACTGACTCTGCTGCATTGTACTTGAAACCTCTGTTGAAAATCATTGTATCTTGCTCTTTGGTCAATACAAATTACTAAATATTTTAGACTTGAATCTGCTGCATTGTACTTGAAACCTCTATTGTGAATCATTGTATCTTGCTCTTTGGTCAATACTCATTACTAAATACTTTAGAACTGAATCTGCTGCATTGTACTAGAAACCTCTGTTGTGAATCATTGTATCTTGCTCTTTGGTCAATACTCATTACTAAATACTTTAGAACTGACTCTGCTGCATTGTACTTGAAACCTCTGTTGTGAATCATTGTATCTTGCTCTTTGGTCAATACTCATTACTAAATACTTTAGAACTGACTCTGCTGCA
This sequence comes from Haliotis asinina, assembly GCF_037392515.1. NCBI lineage: Eukaryota > Metazoa > Mollusca > Gastropoda > Lepetellida > Haliotidae > Haliotis > Haliotis asinina. The sequence continues at coordinate 49,419,057 of NC_090287.1, forward strand.
TTGTACTTGAAACCTCTGTTGTGAATCATTGTATCTTGCTCTTTGGTCAATACTCATTACTAAATACTTTAGAACTGAATCTGCTGCATTGTACTTGAAACCTCTGTTGTGAATCATTGTATCTTGCTCTTTGGTCAATACTCATTACTAAATACTTTAGAACAGACTCTGCTGCATTGTACTTGAAACCTCTGTTGTGAATCATTGTATCTTGCTCTTTGGTCAATACTCATTACTAAATATTTTAGAACTGACTCGGCTGCATTGTACTTGAAACCTCTGTTGTGAATCATTGTATCTTGCTCTTTGGTCAATACTAATTACTAAATACTTTAGAACTGACTCTGCTGCATTGTACTTGAAACCTCTGTTGTGAATCATTGTATCTTGCTCTTTGGTCAATACTCATTACTAAATACTTTAGAACTGACTCTGCTGCATTGTACTTGAAACCTCTGTTGTGAATCATTGTATCTTGCTCTTTGGTCAATACAAAAATCCAAATATTTTAGAACTGACTCTGCTGCATTGTACTTGAAACCTCTGTTGTGAATCATTGTATCTTGCTCTTTGGTCAATACTCATTACTAAATACTTTAGAACTGACTCTGCTGCATTGTACTAGAAACCTCTGTTGTGAATCATTGTATCTTGCTCTTTGGTCAATACAAAAATCCAAATATTTTAGAACTGACTCTGCTGCATTGTACTTGAAACCTCTGTTGTGAATCATTGTATCTTGCTCTTTGGTCAATACTCATTACTAAATACTTTAGAACTGACTCGGCTGCATTGTACTTGAAACCTCTATTGTGAATCATTGTATCTTGCTCTTTGGTCAATACTCATTACTAAATACTTTAGAACTGACTCTGCTGCATTGTACTAGAAACCTCTGTTGTGAATCATTGTATCTTGCTCTTTGGTCAATACTCATTACTAAATACTTTAGAACTGACTCGGCTGCATTGTACTTGAAACCTCTGTTGTGAATCATTGTATCTTGCTCTTTGGTCAATACTCATTACTAAATACTTTAGAACTGACTCGGCTGCATTGTACTTGAAACCTCTGTTGTGAATCATTGTATCTTGCTCTTTGGTCAATACAAATTACTAAATATTTTAGAACTGACTCGGCTGCATTGTACTTGAAACCTCTGTTGTGAATCATTGTATCTTGCTCTTTGGTCAATACAAATTACTAAACATTTTAGACTTGAATCTGCTGCATTGTACTAGAAACCTCTGTTGTGAATCATTGTATCTTGCTCTTTGGTCAATACTCATTACTAAATACTTTAGAACTGACTCTGCTGCATTGTACTTGAAACCTCTGTTGTGAATCATTGTATCTTGCTCTTTGGTCAATACTCATTACTAAATACTTTAGAACTGACTCGGCTGCATTGTACTTGAAACCTCTGTTGTGAATCATTGTATCTTGCTCTTTGGTCAATACTCATTACTAAATACTTTAGAACTGAATCTGCTGCATTGTACTTGAAACCTCTGTTGTGAATCATTGTATCTTGCTCTTTGGTCAATACTCATTACTAAATACTTTAGAACAGACTCTGCTGCATTGTACTTGAAACCTCTGTTGTGAATCATTGTATCTTGCTCTTTGGTCAATACTAATTACTAAATACTTTAGAACTGACTCTGCTGCATTGTACTTGAAACCTCTGTTGTGAATCATTGTATCTTGCTCTTTGGTCAATACTCATTACTAAATACTTTAGAACTGACTCTGCTGCATTGTACTTGAAACCTCTGTTGTGAATCATTGTATCTTGCTCTTTGGTCAATACTCATTACTAAATATTTTAAACTTGAATCTGCTGCATGTACTAGAAAACTCTGTTGTGAATCATTGTATCTTGCTCTTTGGTCAATACTCATTACTAAATACTTTAGAACTGACTCTGCTGCATTGTACTTGAAACCTCTGTTGTGAATCATTGTATCTTGCTCTTTGGTCAATACAAATTACTAAACATTTTAGACTTGAATCTGCTGCATTGTACTAGAAACCTCTGTTGTGAATCATTGTATCTTGCTCTTTGGTCAATACTCATTACTAAATACTTTAGAACTGACTCTGCTGCATTGTACTTGAAACCTCTGTTGTGAATCATTGTATCTTGCTCTTTGTTCAATACTCATTACTAAATACTTTAGAACTGACTCTGCTGCATTGTACTTGAAACCTCTGTTGTGAATCATTGTATCTTGCTCTTTGGTCAATACTCATTACTAAATACTTTAGAACTGACTCTGCTGCATTGTACTTGAAACCTCTGTTGAAAATCATTGTATCTTGCTCTTTGGTCAATACAAATTACTAAATATTTTAGACTTGAATCTGCTGCATTGTACTTGAAACCTCTATTGTGAATCATTGTATCTTGCTCTTTGGTCAATACTCATTACTAAATACTTTAGAACTGAATCTGCTGCATTGTACTAGAAACCTCTGTTGTGAATCATTGTATCTTGCTCTTTGGTCAATACTCATTACTAAATACTTTAGAACTGACTCGGCTGCATTGTACTAGAAACCTCTGTTGTGAATCATTGTATCTTGCTCTTTGGTCAATACTCATTACTAAATACTTTAGAACTGACTCTGCTGCATTGTACTTGAAACCTCTGTTGTGAATCATTGTATCTTGCTCTTTGGTCAATACTCATTACTAAATACTTTAGAACTGACTCTGCTGCATTGTACTTGAAACCTCTGTTGTGAATCATTGTATCTTGCTCTTTGGTCAATACTCATTACTAAATACTTTAGAACTGACTCTGCTGCATTGTACTAGAAACCTCTGTTGTGAATCATTGTATCTTGCTCTTTGGTCAATACTCATTACTAAATACTTTAGAACTGACTCGGCTGCATTGTACTAGAAACCTCTGTTGTGAATCATTGTATCTTGCTCTTTGGTCAATACTCATTACTAAATACTTTAGAACTGACTCTGCTGCATTGTACTAGAAACCTCTGTTGTGAATCATTGTATCTTGCTCTTTGGTCAATACTCATTACTAAATACTTTAGAACTGACTCTGCTGCATTGTACTAGAAACCTCTGTTGTGAATCATTGTATCTTGCTCTTTGGTCAATACTCATTACTAAATACTTTAGAACTGACTCGGCTGCATTGTACTTGAAACCTCTATTGTGAATCATTGTATCTTGCTCTTTGGTCAATACTCATAACTAAATACTTTAGAACTGACTCGGCTGCATTGTACTAGAAACCTCTGTTGTGAATCATTGTATCTTGCTCTTTGGTCAATACTCATTACTAAATATTTTAAACTTGAATCTGCTGCATGTACTAGAAACCTCTGTTGTGAATCATTGTATCTTGCTCTTTGGTCAATACTCATTACTAAATACTTTAGAACTGACTCTGCTGCATTGTACTTGAAACCTCTGTTGTGAATCATTGTATCTTGCTCTTTGGTCAATACAAATTACTAAACATTTTAGACTTGAATCTGCTGCATTGTACTAGAAACCTCTGTTGTGAATCATTGTATCTTGCTCTTTGGTCAATACTCATTACTAAATACTTTAGAACTGACTCTGCTGCATTGTACTTGAAACCTCTGTTGTGAATCATTGTATCTTGCTCTTTGTTCAATACTCATTACTAAATACTTTAGAACTGACTCTGCTGCATTGTACTTGAAACCTCTGTTGTGAATCATTGTATCTTGCTCTTTGGTCAATACTCATTACTAAATACTTTAGAACTGACTCTGCTGCATTGTACTTGAAACCTCTGTTGAAAATCATTGTATCTTGCTCTTTGGTCAATACAAATTACTAAATATTTTAGACTTGAATCTGCTGCATTGTACTTGAAACCTCTATTGTGAATCATTGTATCTTGCTCTTTGGTCAATACTCATTACTAAATACTTTAGAACTGACTCTGCTGCATTGTACTAGAAACCTCTGTTGTGAATCATTGTATCTTGCTCTTTGGTCAATACTCATTACTAAATACTTTAGAACTGACTCGGCTGCATTGTACTAGAAACCTCTGTTGTGAATCATTGTATCTTGCTCTTTGGTCAATACTCATTACTAAATACTTTAGAACTGACTCTGCTGCATTGTACTTGAAACCTCTGTTGTGAATCATTGTATCTTGCTCTTTGGTCAATACTCATTACTAAATACTTTAGAACTGACTCTGCTGCATTGTACTTGAAACCTCTGTTGTGAATCATTGTATCTTGCTCTTTGGTCAATACTCATTACTAAATACTTTAGAACTGACTCTGCTGCATTGTACTAGAAACCTCTGTTGTGAATCATTGTATCTTGCTCTTTGGTCAATACTCATTACTAAATACTTTAGAACTGACTCGGCTGCATTGTACTAGAAACCTCTGTTGTGAATCATTGTATCTTGCTCTTTGGTCAATACTCATTACTAAATACTTTAGAACTGACTCTGCTGCATTGTACTAGAAACCTCTGTTGTGAATCATTGTATCTTGCTCTTTGGTCAATACTCATTACTAAATACTTTAGAACTGACTCTGCTGCATTGTACTAGAAACCTCTGTTGTGAATCATTGTATCTTGCTCTTTGGTCAATACTCATTACTAAATACTTTAGAACTGACTCTGCTGCATTGTACTTGAAACCTCTATTGTGAATCATTGTATCTTGCTCTTTGGTCAATACAAATTACTAAACATTTTAGACTTGAATCTGCTGAATTGCACTAGAAACCTCTGTTGTGAATCATTGTATCTTGCTCTTTGGTCAATACTCATTACTAAATACTTTAGAACTGACTCTGCTGCATTGTACTTGAAACCTCTGTTGTGAATCATTGTATCTTGCTCTTTGGTCAATACTCATTACTAAATACTTTAGAACTGACTCTGCTGCATTGTACTTGAAACCTCTGTTGTGAATCATTGTATCTTGCTCTTTGGTCAATACAAATTACTAAATATTTTAGACTTGAATCTGCTGCATTGTACTTGAAACCTCTATTGTGAATCATTGTATCTTGCTCTTTGGTCAATACAAATTACTAAATATTTTAGACTTGAATCTGCTGCATTGTACTTGAAACCTCTATTGTGAATCATTGTATCTTGCTCTTTGGTCAATACAAATTACTAAATACTTTAGAACTGAATCTGCTGCATTGTTCTAGAAACCTCTGTTGTGAATCATTGTATCTTGCTCTTTGGTCAATACAAATTACTAAATATTTTAGACTTGAATCTGCTGCATTGTACTTGAAACCTCTATTGTGAATCAATGTATCTTGCTCTTTGGTCAATACTCATTACTAAATATTTTAGAACTGACTCTGCTGCATTGTACTTGAAACCTCTGTTGTGAATCATTGTATCTTGCTCTTTGGTCAATACTCATTACTAAATACTTTAGAACTGACTCGGCTGCATTGTACTTGAAACCTCTGTTGTGAATCATTGTATCTTGCTCTTTGGTCAATACAAATTACTAAACATTTTAGACTTGAATCTGCTGCATTGTACTTGAAACCTCTATTGTGAATCATTGTATCTTGCTCTTTGGTCAATACTCATTACTAAATACTTTAGAACTGACTCTGCTGCATTGTACTTGAAACCTCTGTTGTGAATCATTGTATCTTGCTCTTTGGTCAATACAAATTACTAAATATTTTAGATTTGAATCTGCTGCATTGTACTTGAAACCTCTGTTGTGAATCATTGTATCTTGCTCTTTGGTCAATACAAATTACTAAATATTTTAGAACTGACTCTGCTGCATTGTACTTGAAACCTCTGTTGTGAATCATTGTATCTTGCTCTTTGGTCAATACTCATTACTAAATACTTTAGAACTGACTCTGCTGCATTGTACTAGAAACCTCTGTTGTGAATCATTGTATCTTGCTCTTTGGTCAATACTCATTACTAAATACTTTAGAACTGACTCTGCTGCATTGTACTTGAAACCTCTGTTGAAAATCATTGTATCTTGCTCTTTGGTCAATACAAATTACTAAATATTTTAGACTTGAATCTGCTGCATTGTACTTGAAACCTCTATTGTGAATCATTGTATCTTGCTCTTTGGTCAATACTCATTACTAAATACTTTAGAACTGAATCTGCTGCATTGTACTAGAAACCTCTGTTGTGAATCATTGTATCTTGCTCTTTGGTCAATACTCATTACTAAATACTTTAGAACTGACTCGGCTGCATTGTACTTGAAACCTCTGTTGTGAATCATTGTATCTTGCTCTTTGGTCAATACTCATTACTAAATACTTTAGAACTGACTCTGCTGCATTGTACTTGAAACCTCTGTTGAAAATCATTGTATCTTGCTCTTTGGTCAATACAAATTACTAAATATTTTAGACTTGAATCTGCTGCATTGTACTTGAAACCTCTATTGTGAATCATTGTATCTTGCTCTTTGGTCAATACTCATTACTAAATACTTTAGAACTGAATCTGCTGCATTGTACTAGAAACCTCTGTTGTGAATCATTGTATCTTGCTCTTTGGTCAATACTCATTACTAAATACTTTAGAACTGACTCGGCTGCATTGTACTAGTAACCTCTGTTGTGAATCATTGTATCTTGCTCTTTGGTCAATACTCATTACTAAATACTTTAGAACTGACTCTGCTGCATTGTACTTGAAACCTCTGTTGTGAATCATTGTATCTTGCTCTTTGGTCAATACTCATTACTAAATACTTTAGAACTGACTCTGCTGCATTGTACTTGAAACCTCTGTTGTGAATCATTGTATCTTGCTCTTTGGTCAATACTCATTACTAAATATTTTAGAACTGACTCGGCTGCATTGTTCTAGAAACCTCTGTTGTGAATCATTTTATCTTGGTCTTTGGTCAATACAAATTACTAAATACTTTAGAACTGAATCTGCTGCATTGTACTTGAAACCTCTATTGTGAATCATTGTATCTTGCTCTTTGGTCAATACAAATTTTTAAATTTTTTGAACTGACTATGCTGCATTGTACTTGAAACCTCTGTTGTGAATCATTGTATCTTGCTCTTTGGTCAATACTCATTACTAAATACTTTAGAACTGACTCTGCTGCATTGTACTAGAAACCTCTGTTGTGAATCATTGTATCTTGCTCTTTGGTCAATACTCATTACTAAATACTTTAGAACTGACTCTGCTGCATTGTACTTGAAACCTCTGTTGAAAATCATTGTATCTTGCTCTTTGGTCAATACAAATTACTAAATATTTTAGACTTGAATCTGCTGCATTGTACTTGAAACCTCTATTGTGAATCATTGTATCTTGCTCTTTGGTCAATACTCATTACTAAATACTTTAGAACTGAATCTGCTGCATTGTACTAGAAACCTCTGTTGTGAATCATTGTATCTTGCTCTTTGGTCAATACTCATTACTAAATACTTTAGAACTGACTCGGCTGCATTGTACTTGAAACCTCTGTTGTGAATCATTGTATCTTGCTCTTTGGTCAATACTCATTACTAAATACTTTAGAACTGACTCTGCTGCATTGTACTTGAAACCTCTGTTGAAAATCATTGTATCTTGCTCTTTGGTCAATACAAATTACTAAATATTTTAGACTTGAATCTGCTGCATTGTACTTGAAACCTCTATTGTGAATCATTGTATCTTGCTCTTTGGTCAATACTCATTACTAAATACTTTAGAACTGAATCTGCTGCATTGTACTAGAAACCTCTGTTGTGAATCATTGTATCTTGCTCTTTGGTCAATACTCATTACTAAATACTTTAGAACTGACTCGGCTGCATTGTACTTGTAACCTCTGTTGTGAATCATTGTATCTTGCTCTTTGGTCAATACTCATTACTAAATACTTTAGAACTGACTCTGCTGCATTGTACTTGAAACCTCTGTTGTGAATCATTGTATCTTGCTCTTTGGTCAATACTCATTACTAAATACTTTAGAACTGACTCTGCTGCATTGTACTTGAAACCTCTGTTGTGAATCATTGTATCTTGCTCTTTGGTCAATACTCATTACTAAATACTTTAGAACTGACTCTGCTGCATTGTACTAGAAACCTCTGTTGTGAATCATTGTATCTTGCTCTTTGGTCAATACTCATTACTAAATACTTTAGAACTGACTCGGCTGCATTGTACTAGAAACCTCTGTTGTGAATCATTGTATCTTGCTCTTTGGTCAATACTCATTACTAAATACTTTAGAACTGACTCTGCTGCATTGTACTAGAAACCTCTGTTGTGAATCATTGTATCTTGCTCTTTGGTCAATACTCATTACTAAATACTTTAGAACTGACTCGGCTGCATTGTACTAGAAACCTCTGTTGTGAATCATTGTATCTTGCTCTTTGGTCAATACTCATTACTAAATACTTTAGAACTGACTCGGCTGCATTGTACTTGAAACCTCTATTGTGAATCATTGTATCTTGCTCTTTGGTCAATACTCATTACTAAATACTTTAGAACTGACTCTGCTGCATTGTACTTGAAACCTCTGTTGAGAATCATTGTATCTTGCTCGTTGGTCAATACAAATTACTAAATATTTTAGACTTGAATCTGCTGCATTGTAATTGAAACCTCTGTTGTGAATCATTGTATCTTGCTCTTTGGTCAATACTCATTACTAAATACTTTAGAACTGACTCTGCTGCATTGTACTTGAAACCTCTGTTGTGAATCATTGTATCTTGCTCTTTGGTCAATACAAATTACTAAACATTTTAGACTTGAATCTGCTGCATTGTACTAGAAACCTCTGTTGTGAATCATTGTATCTTGCTCTTTGGTCAATACTCATTACTAAATACTTTAGAACTGACTCTGCTGCATTGTACTTGAAACCTCTGTTGTGAATCATTGTATCTTGCTCTTTGGTCAATACTCATTACTAAATACTTTAGAACTGACTCTGCTGCATTGTACTTGAAACCTCTGTTGTGAATCATTGTATCTTGCTCTTTGGTCAATACAAATTACTAAATATTTTAGACTTGAATCTGCTGCATTGTACTTGAAACCTCTATTGTGAATCATTGTATCTTGCTCTTTGGTCAATACAAATTACTAAATATTTTAGACTTGAATCTGCTGCATTGTACTTGAAACCTCTATTGTGAATCATTGTATCTTGCTCTTTGGTCAATACAAATTACTAAATACTTTAGAACTGAATCTGCTGCATTGTTCTAGAAACCTCTGTTGTGAATCATTGTATCTTGCTCTTTGGTCAATACAAATTACTAAATATTTTAGACTTGAATCTGCTGCATTGTACTTGAAACCTCTATTGTGAATCATTGTATCTTGCTCTTTGGTCAATACTCATTACTAAATATTTTAGAACTGACTCTGCTGCATTGTACTTGAAACCTCTGTTGTGAATCATTGTATCTTGCTCTTTGGTCAATACTCATTACTAAATACTTTAGAACAGACTCTGCTGCATTGTACTTGAAACCTCTGTTGTGAATCATTGTATCTTGCTCTTTGGTCAATACAAATTACTAAATATTTTAGACTTGAATCTGCTGCATTGTACTTGAAACCTCTATTGTGAATCATTGTATCTTGCTCTTTGGTCAATACTCATTACTAAATACTTTAGAACTGACTCTGCTGCATTGTACTTGAAACCTCTGTTGTGAATCATTGTATCTTGCTCTTTGGTCAATACAAATTACTAAATATTTTAGATTTGAATCTGCTGCATTGTACTTGAAACCTCTGTTGTGAATCATTGTATCTTGCTCTTTGGTCAATACAAATTACTAAATATTTTAGAACTGACTCTGCTGCATTGTACTTGAAACCTCTGTTGTGAATCATTGTATCTTGGTCTTTGGTCAATGCTCATTACTAAATATTTTAGAACTGACTCGGCTGCATTGTTCTAGAAACCTCTGTTGTGAATCATTTTATCTTGGTCTTTGGTCAATACAAATTACTAAATACTTTAGAACTGAATCTGCTGCATTGTACTTGAAACCTCTATTGTGAATCATTGTATCTTGCTCTTTGGTCAATACAAATTTTTAAATTTTTTGAACTGACTCTGCTGCATTGTACTTGAAACCTCTGTTGTGAATCATTGTATCTTGCTCTTTGGTCAATACTCATTACTAAATACTTTAGAACTGACTCTGCTGCATTGTACTAGAAACCTCTGTTGTGAATCATTGTATCTTGCTCTTTGGTCAATACTCATTACTAAATATTTTAGAACTGACTCGGCTGCATTGTTCTAGAAACCTCTGTTGTGAATCATTGTATCTTGCTCTTTGGTCAATTCTCATTACTAAATACTTTAGAACTGACTCTGCTGCATTGTACTTGAAACCTCTGTTGTGAATCATTGTATCTTGCTCTTTGGTCAATACAAATTACTAAATACTTTAGAACTGACTCTGCTGCATTGTACTTGAAACCTCTGTTGTGAATCATTGTATCTTGCTCTTTGGTCAATACTCATTACTAAATATTTTAGACATGTCTATGTTATATTTTACTGGTTCTCAGGGGATTTCTCATACCTTGTGTCATAGCAAATTTTTAATCGTAACAAGACATAGTGCCCTTATGCATTTAAAATGTATCTAAGACATAATGTTCAAAATAACAAAGTTCAGGTTTGCAGTTTGAAGTTTAATTGCATCCACTGTTTTGAAAAACTTAACTTAACAACCTAGTTCTTTCCTATTTCTATCCTTGAAAGAGGTTTTTGAAATGTACTTATCTACATTACAAACATTTTGCTTCTATTTCAGCTTCAAAACATGAAAGACCAAAAACATTACTTTTTGCAAATTATCCATTTCTCCAAGTAAAACTGTACGTTTTTCATATTGACGCTATAAAAGACAGTAAAGGAGAGAAAATGAAACAAAATCAATAGATTTCACCTTTACATGTTCTGTCTGACAAATGATGTTTAAAATTTTACTGCACATTTCTTTGAATGCAAACTGCTCAATAATCATTACATATTGTTCCCTAAAGACATATATTTACATTTGTGCTCTAACTTCATGTCTAAAACTAAAGGAGATAAGTACTTTCATAAACTATAAGGCGGGGAAGCTGTCTAGGATGCCAGGTAACTAATCTGGCAAGCTTGCAGGTGCTGGGATCAAGCCCACCTGTGACCCAGTTTCAGTGCTGTCACAAATCCTAGTGTGCAGTGCACAACCCTGTGCATTTAAAAGAACCCAGGGACATGGACAAAGTACTGTGACTATGTGTCCGTGTCCCCTGTGCTGTGAATGAGTACCTCATAAGGATGGGAAAGTCACATTAAGTTGGTGTGCCTGGTGGCTGCAATAGTTGTATGCTCCCCAAAGAGTTGAGGTTGAAAACATGAAGTGCCGTTGTGATGGACGTCCAATGATTGAGGGAAAAACAGGTATATGTGCATACCAAGAATAAAAAACATTACAGGCAAGTCATTTTCTTGGATGCAAGTTACTATTTAATTATAATTCAACATTACAGTATTGATCATTAATAAATTTGTCAAGCAAGACTGAAGTAACAATCGACCAACAAGATAAGTGTATGCATGAAAGTATCAAATGAAAATGATAATAGCAACAGAACAAACAGAGAGGTTGTCATCCACAAAGGATCTGGTTGTTATTTTCCTCATGAACAAAGATAAAAACAGATGTGCTAATTGTTGAAAGACCATCTTGAATGCAGTTAAAAGAAAATGGAAACATTCAGCGTTACATTTACCAGATATATATAACCTATTGTATTTGAATCTGTTTGACAGGCATTCTTGAAGTTGGTGAGTTTACATACTTACTTTAAAGGTCACATATACTCTAATAGGGTACAAATGCAAAATCACTTGCTGACATTGTTATGAATGAAACCCCATCATTAAAAATGCTCCTTTCGATCTTTAATTACCTTGAATAGACCTTTTTGACATCAGTGCCAAATTCTCAGCCGCAAACGAAATTTCAACCAATCAGAGTGGCACGTCTCTGTGATGTAATAGTGGGTATAGAAATGAGGGTCTGTGAAGTATTCATCTACATTTCAGGGGTTGAACTATTTCGTTTACAGGTTTGTACAAACCTGAAATCGCGAAAAACCTGTTGAGAAAAATGAAAGCTATATGTTCTCACAATCTATCATTTAGTTTTGTCTCCTGCTTTGCCTACTTTTCGAGTTACAACCCTTGTTTTCATAGACGATTCTGTCAAAATCACTTGGTGTCTCTAGGTTCTAATCCGTGTTAGGTGGTATAAACCTACACGTTATTTGTCATCATTCACTTGATGCTCAGTTAATGAATTTATAACTGGTATAATCAGTGGTAACGCCACTTAGATTACCCGACAAAGGCCCCCATTTGGCATTTCTTTTGTCTTGATCGATCAAAGGATTAACCGATAATTAGTTTTATGGGGATTTAAATGGGGGATTTGTCAAAAGGTAGCGTTTATGTATGTACATTTACTAATCTATACTGAATACACTCTGTGGTGTCTGTGTCTATGTAAAACAACACCCTTCTTTCAAAGGATTAACCGCCCATACATTGATTGATTGCTCATTATTGGCTAACTAAATAACTTTTTAAAAAGAATGACGCACATTATGCAATTAGTTGCCAGGTGTGCTATCGTGGGTAACCAATGAAACTATACAGCAATGTGAAAAACCTGAAACGATACATCACGTTTTCGTATATTAGACTGTTCAAAGACACATCACTTGGGAAATCTACATGTGAATTATATATCACTTGTTTTTGTGGATATTGATGGATACATTCCTCGAACAAGGTAATAGCCTGACATTGCTCCTATAACTTTTGCATTTTTGTTTTTAATACGTTGTTGTAGCTTTCAAAGATTTTCAAAAATGGCAGCGCCCTGTCTGAGGATGAATGCTATTTAAGTTTGTTTTCACCGACTTACAAAAGGACAATTACTTTCTACTGGCAGTAAAATATGTATTTATTGATGGACATTAGGATTTTACATGACATTACTTATAACATAACAATTTCTCTCTTGGAAGTGAGGTGGAGGTCAATATAACATTGCTTGCAATATAAATGTCACTTCGACCCTCACCTTGCTTCCTTGGAAGAAGTCCTTATGTTAAAAGTTGTGTCATGCAAAATCCTTTTGGCCATGATTCAAATTTAAATGCATATTTAACTACTAGTAAAAAGTAGTTTTGATTTTCTAACTTGATGGGAACAAATCATAATCTCAACAATTCCAACAGACTTTAGCCTGTGACTTCACGATTTTAAAAAATGGCGGCGCTCTGTCTGAGGATGAATGCTATTTAAGTTTGTTTTCAACAACTTACAAAATCAAAATTACTTTCTACTGGTAGTAAAATATGTATTTTATTGATGGACATTAGGATTTTACATGACACTGCTTATAACATAACAATTTCACTCTTGGAATCGGTCAATATAAGAGGTCAATATAATATTACTTACGATAATATTGTCATGTCGACCACAACCTCGCTTCCGAGGAAGAAAGCGTTATATCCATGCAAAATCCTTTTGGTCAGCAATGCGTAGTAAGCAGTCTTGATTTTATAAACTCGATGAAACTTGAACTCCATTTTCTCTAAAGGAAGTGTGGTAGGGGGCCATCCATCTGCTTTAGTATATACCACAGGCTTCGACAAAGCTCACTTCGCACACACTAACAACCAATTTAAGCACAAACTACGGAGTCTGGTGGAAATCTGTGCATAGTGACACCATCACCCAACCCCAAGGAACAATTGACGGCAACACAACAATTCGGCATGTCTTCGGTGACGTCGAGAAAACAGCAAAATGACGAGCTTCCTACACATTTTCTATACATGTAACTGGAAACCGTTCCTTCTGTGACGTCACTGTAGGGCTCTGGCGACAGAGTTACGTAACCTGTCTGCGGTTTCGTTTGCGGGCAAGAGAGAAGCAGACAGCTTTTTAGCAACTTTTAAGCGCTTGGTATTAATTAACTGCACGTTTTTTAAAAAAGAAAATGGTGCTTCGTGTATGACTAACCAAAAGTCTTTCATATGCAGTGATAAAAAGAGTACCAAAAAATTGAGTTTAAAAAAAGTGGTCCTTTAATACAAGTATGGTGGATAAATATTGTCTGAAACTAAGATGTCTGAAACTTAATATGATAAAAAACTACAGAGTGGGATAAAGCAGGTAAGCTTTCAGCTATACCGATCCATTAATTCTGGAATTGTGATGTTTTCACATGCATTTTTAAAGAATTAATTAACTAATATTCAAGGTTTAAGGTCAAATTTAGGTTAACAACATCAAATATCAAACCCCCCAAGAAGCTGATGTTGAGTGACAGTCATAAATAGCATATTGATAAAGCTGTCAGAGCCGGCATACTGAAAATATTATTTGAACATCTTGAAAATGTTCAGGTGGCATCCCTAGTGTGACCTAGCATGAGAAGTTTCAGCTTCATTGCTTGAATGGTTCCCTCTGATATGATGTTTATTGATGTCAGTGCCATAACTGTGGTAATTATCATTGACATAAAGTCATCTAACTTTCAAGAGTTGTTTGTTGACAGGAGAATTGCAGAGTCAGCCTATTGCAAATCCAAATTGGAGGATGGTAAATCTTGCCATCTAACGTGCAAAACAGAGCTATCTGAAGAAGATCAAGAACAGCACGTCAGATACAAGAAACGTGCAGAAGATATGCTCTTCAGTTTACTGAGCAAGTTACAGACAACAATCTCCCAAGTCATGAGGATATAACAAGTACATTATGTGGCTAGTTCCTAACTTTCTCTACAGACAAGGTCGACAACATCCAAGCTCTGATGATGCAAAATACGATGGAACAAGAGAACACCAGCGAAGATCACACAAAACAGGATACTGTAGACTCACATAATTTGCTGATTATACCGACTCTAACATACTCAAAATTATCAGAAAGTGTAACCCCACTTCTTGTGCTCTTGACCAAATACCAACTTGAGTTGACATTCAATTCATCGACATTCTTAAAGCTAGTCATTAATGGTAGTCTGCGTTCTGGAACTGTTCCTGTCGCCTTCAAAGCAGCAATTGTAAAACCTCTGCGAAAGAAATCAACACCAGATTCAGATCAGCTGAAAAATTATCATCCTGTATCCAATCTTTCATTCCTGTCAAAAGTAGTTGAAAGAGCAGTCAGTCAAAGACTTTCTGAGTACTTCACAGTGAACAATCTTCATGATCATCACCAATCTGCCTACTGTGCTCACCGCACCAAAACAACTCTCCTCAAGATTCTCAATGATCTGCAGATACAAATAGACAACAACAGGCCTAGATAGCAATTTTAGTGCTTCTTGATTTAAGTGCTGCTTTTGATACTGTTGATCACTGCAAACTGCTCAATACTTTGAGGATCAAGTTCGGTATTGCTGAGACCACCTTAATGTGGTTTCAATCCCATCTCACTTCTCGATGCCAATCGGTCTCCACTGAGGGATCCTACACAAAAGCAGTCATGCTCAAGTGCAGAGTCATGCAGGAGTCTGTGTTGGGGCCTCTACTGTCCACTTTGTATGTGAAGCCTCTTGTAACGATCATTGATGATGACAATGTCCGGCATCATCAACATGCTGATGACATACAGCTTCACAACTCATTCTTGCCTCATCCTAGGGAAGCTAACATCACACTCCAGTATTGTCAGACTGCAGTGAGGGTGTCAAGACATGGATGCTAAACAACTATTTGAAGCTGAATGATGATAAGAGAGAAAGCCTTCTGATCAGAACACCCATATATCGATCTCAATCTCAGTGTCCAGTTTTGAATGTGACACTTCCTGGATTCCAGTGTCTGTTAAGAATCTTGGTATGATTCTCAATCCAGAGCTTTCACTTTATGATCATGTAACCAGTCTAATCAAAAGCTGCTTCTGTCAGTTGGGCAATATTGGGCATACGGATATACTTAACTAAGGACTCTGCTGCCATCCCTATCCTGCCTCTGGTGATGAGTAGACTGGATTATTGTAATAGTCTCTTGGCCAGTGCCTCAAAATCTCAGATCTCCAGACTACAATGTGTCCAAAACACTGCCTTGTCTTGCTGTCTTGCTTTTAAATGTCTTTCTGGAATGGCACCAAACTATCTGTCCAGCCTCATCAACAAATCTCTCAGATCAGAGAATAAACAACTCCTTGTTGTCCCTCATGTCCGGACCAAACGATTTGGCCATAGAATATTTTCTTATTCTGCTGCTATCACCTGGAATAGCCTACCCACTGAAATTAGACTCTGTCAAGACTATTCTCCCTTTCACTCTTATCTCAAGACCTATTTCTACAGACTCGCCTATTCCAAATGATTCCTACCACTATACTGTTTGTGCATGAAAAGGTGCCCTACAAGTGGACCATAATTACTATTGCTAGGTTTGTTGTTTAACACAGCACTCAGCATTATTCCAACAATATGGCAGTGGTCTGTAAATAATTGATTCTGGCCCACGGAATCCAGTGAGCAACAGAATGACCATTAATCTACACAACCGAGATATGAGTACATATATCATTCAAGTCAGCGAGCCTGACCACACAATCCCATTGGTCGCTCTTACAATAAGCATGGGATTCTGAGGACCAATTCTGACCTACGTCTTCACAAGGGAGTCAAAACTGTAATATTAGTTTATACAGAAAGCTGGTACTGACATGGAGCTAAACTACACAAAGAAGCAGTGAAAGCTTTGAAACAAGCAACTGAACCTTGGTAATTCTGTACTTTGAACTGCATGTACAGAATTATAGAGATGCATGTGTACATAAAAATGTTCATGAAACTAATCTGTCATTGTTTAATGCCTGCTTAGAAATATATTCATTCAATTCCATTCAGTTATAAATGTCTGTACTCAAGGCTACTTGCTTATAATTATAGACAACATAAAATAGTAAGTTGTCATTTTGGTACAGGTATTGGCTGTCAATTACTATACACTGATTATACTTGCAAAGCTGGTACTAACGAATGCATGGTACATTTATTGCAAATGTTGAAAGCCATAAGCAATGCAGCTCAGGTTTTAAGTAGTGTTTCCGAACAAATAATTAAAAAAAACATGCCAAATAATATTCAATAATAACTCATCAGTGAATAATAATGCCGTCTATATTCAAAACAAACATCAAAGACATAAGGAGAACTCAGGATTAAGAGTCCTCAGTATTGAGTGTGTCCTCTTAGTGTTCTTATGAGAGTTCCAGTCTGCAGAGCATGAAAAGGAACAGACGTCCCAGACAACGAGGGAGTTCATCCCACAGATGCTCAATTGGGTTCACATCTCTAGACATGCCTGCCCAATCCATGACACAACTGCTGATGTGATGAAGGAAGTCCTGTGTCAACACTGCTGTCTAGAGCCCTGCATTGTCCTGTTTAAAAGCAACTTGTCTCTGGGCATCATCAAAGTAATGGCGGCAGAGCTTGTCACAGGACACTGTCAATATACCAGGTTGAAACTATTACCCAGTCACTAATGTGTCTGACTATTGTTTTCTTTCCTGACTGTTACAGTGCAACAGATTGGGACCATGGTGCTGTTGATAGCACCAGATTCCTACTTCAGTGAGACATCTTCATCCAGTTTGTAGACTTATGTGGTGTTGTCTTGCTTGATCTGTTGTGATGTTTGTGGCCATCAGAAATCTGTTACTGAGGTGAAGGACACAGATAAAATGGTCTTGAGAAACTGACATCACACAAGTCATGTTTGGTCCAGGATGATCAGCAACCATCCCAGTCATGTCGAATCAATCTCAAATGATGATTATTCTTCTGGATGCACATTAGGGCAGCGCACTTCCTTTAGGCCATAAGTACTCAAAGGAGACATGGACAGAGTTCAGTACTTAAAGTGTGAACTTGTCACTTCAAATTTTCCCTTGCATTTGTTGTTGCAATAACTTGGTTCCTATTGCTTTCTCAAAGTCATAGTATTTTGTGTTCTGAATGAAGTGAAGGAGTGGATGGACATCTAATGGAGTGAGTGAGTGAGTGAGTGAGTGAGTGAGTGAGCAGTGTTTCAAAATTAACTTTTTTAACTTGTAGCAAGTACTTGCTACCTGGTTTAAAATCCGTGGTAGCAGAATTCTTTCATAATTAACCCTGCCTTCCAGTCCCGTTAGTGTCTTTGGCCATATGGAACTATATAAGTCTCCTGACCCTCTCTCCACTCACCCACCACCTGTTCACTAGTAGCTTATAGGAACAAATTCTCTAAATAAATTCTCTGTGGGTCTGCTCATCACATCATCATGGGTATCTGTCTGCAGTCTACAAGTGGAGATCTATCCTTTGAAAATGACGGCTAATTGATGAAAGTAAGAGGTTTCAGTAAAAAATACCAGGTAGCAAGTTGTTGCTACTGTGTTTTCCTTGCAGGTAGCAAAATAGGGTTTTAAATAGCAAATTTGCTACCTCAAAGCATAAGTTTCAAACCTTGGTAAGTGAGTTAATGAGTGAGTGTGTTTCAGCAATGTCCATGGAAAATCATGGTGAGTGATACCCAAAACAAGGCTCACACATTGTACAATGCTGGGAATCCAATCTGGGCCTTCAGCATTCTGAATAACAATGTTAAAGACAAGGCTACCCCATACAATGTATGTCCACAATATGATTCACACCATATGGTGCATTTTGAACATACATGGCTATGAACAAGAGCTGTAGTTGGGTTCAAACATTGGACCTCGTCAGGAATCCTTCACCTCAAACGTCACCTCTGCCATTTACCAGTTCTGTCCTCAAACAATTGATTATATCTTAATGTGCATAAAACATTGATTATGTTATCAATGGCTTTCAGTATATATTCAAGACTTGCTGTAGGGTTTGTTGTCAGCACAGGCACCTTTCTGTATACAGAAGTGCCTCCTAGCGAAAGTAAATGTACAAAATCGTACCCTAGGACGATCCCATTCTGATCAACGCTAAACTGGTTTCTCGAATGCATACTTTTATTCCTGCCTGTCAAATGGAAAAAATTCAACATGTCAGAGCACGTTCATCAGGAACAACAATGCACTGTCCTTCGGTTGTCAGTTGTAAAATATCAGCACCATATTTCATTACGTTAGAATACAAGGCGAATAAAATGATTTTGATGTACCGAAAGCGCTCGAAGTCAGGTGATCTGGAACAACATCACAAACTGGTTTCGGTTTTAGCTTGAGAAAAGTGGACTTGTCTGCCATTTAGGGTACTGGGTACCTTTCTGTATATTTGCTTTGGCTAGGGTACATTTCTGTATACAGAAAGATACCTGGGGAACATTTCTGTAGTACCTGTGCCATCAATGACCTCTTCAGCTCAAGTCTCCAGGCAGGAATTGTTGCCTCACACTTAGTGCAGTCTGGATCAATAATTGCCTCTTATCATTATTGTTCATATTGTTTTTCCGGCATTAAATATTTAAAAAACCTGATAACTGATTCTAACATACATTAAAAAAGAGACGTGATCCGGCTACAAGTAGACTGTAAACTACTAGATTAACCTTGCTTAAGTACATGATTAACTCTTTGTTTCAAATTCTTTTGTTAAGTTTGAAGATGTGAAAGTTATTTTTAACACTAAAACCAACGTGCATCAAAACATATTCGTCCCAGAACTTATCCTTGTATGTCCTTGTTACATTCCAGGACATAATAATGTATTTTATATGCATAACAGAATAGTTACAATGGGAATGTGAGTAATTCTTATCCAAAACGCAACACATCTTACTAAACAACCATAACAAAAAAGCATTTTCAACATTCTCCTCACATCCAAAGTATATGGTATATTTTTTACTTTTATTAATGAAAATATGTATGCTCTATGCATTCCTACTTTTGATAGCGCAATATCCCTGATTTTGAGACTCATTGATACTATTGATGGATATGGTTTGAGACTCATCAGAAGTATAAATCGTATGGAAACAGACTAAAGGATGTTATCTGAAAAAGTTAACTCAAAATAATAAAAAGCTTAGACTTACTTAATATGTACATTTCTCCATAAATTCAGGCTTGCAGAACCAAATTTTAAATAACATTAAAACTAACTGTAAGATAACATGGCATAATATCGCTTTTGATTCATTTCACTCACTACACACCAGCAACAGATAAACTTACATACTGAGATTCCATTGCTGTCTTAAACATGAACCTGTTGTCTGACTTCAAAGAGAATGGCCAAATGTAAAACAGCACAACATTATTAAAACATGACCTCATATTTGCATTGAGAAACATGAACAAAGGGTTTGTGTCAACTAATATTAGCTTTGTAAACAAGGCTCACAAAAATCAATATGAAAAGACAAAATAAATATTTTTAACTGAATGTCAATCAGAAATCTTTGGAGGTGATTAGCAGAAACTGAACACATTAAGTGAAACGATTGGTTAGAAAGCTTCAAAAGAAAGCGCCTGTTGTAGTATGTTCCCCTTTGTTGTAAAAGGAAGCCTTGCAATGACAGGTATCTGGATGCAAACATTGATGAATTGCTCTAACAACAGTGCTTCCTATAATTTAAGAGCATATGTCATGTCCAGGCTTAACATTTTTTCAACAATTACATGACATGCCATGGTTTAATATTAGTTTAAGTTTTTAACAACATGTCATGGTTTCAAGTTGCCTTTCATGTCCTGATTCAATGTTGTGTTACATATCCTGGTTAAACTTCACACTGATAAATGTGATGGTGTAGCAATGTTTGGACAGTATTTTGACATGACAACCCAAAGAAAAAGAAAAGAACAAAGGGATGCACATTTGAGACTAATGAGTGAATATTAGTTTTACGCCATATTTAGCAATATCTAGCAATATCACAGCAGGGGTCACCAGAAATGGTCCTATGCAGAAATGGGAAATTGAGCCCAGGTCTTTGGTGTGATGAGTGAACACTCAAACCGCTAGGCTATCCCACAGCCAACAAGTATGTGATGATACAAATTCAACCTACATGGGTATTGTGGTGACAATGAATAATAAGGGTCAGATCTGGAATATATTTTATTTTGCAAAAACATGCACATATACATTTTACACCCTGGTGAGAATGTTACTGACAGACTGTTCTCTGTCGCTGTTTTCGATTACCATATTTACTGTAATGACCAACCTGGGAGACAGTAAAATAGAAAAAGAGGGATTCTCATTATTTGGAAATTATGATATTGGCTCTGGTCCATGCACAAGGATAGACAATCTAAAACCATATCCAGCGATAGTATCAATGGGTGTATAGTCATTGCAACAGAGCAGTTGTTTTAAACCAAATTCTCATTTCCAAATTCCTGCTACTGTCGGTTAGTCACACTCATACACATCATATACTTGTCAAACAGATAATTTGATACAGAAAAAAGTGTCCACAAATACTGGCTGCTGATAATTATTGAATAACATGCAAGGAAAATGTTTAAGAAATTGTATCAATGAATTCGAAGATGAGAAGGAAGAGATTTAACACAATCAGTATCATCACCATTCAAAAAACAGGATTTTTTTTGTAAATTTACAACAAAACTATGAAGTAAATATTTCACAGGAATATTGTAAAATAACTTTATGTGTGAATGAAGGAGAAGATAATGCTGACTTTGAAAAAAATGATGTGACCTCTAACTATAGAAGTAAAGTGACCTCTAACTATAGAACTAGTGTGACCTCTAACTATAGAACCAATGTGACCTCTAACCTCTTACTATAGAACCAATGTGACCTCTAACTATAGAACCAAACCTGGTTAGTTGTTTTCCAATGCTTATTCGAGTAATAAGTACATTAGTTGAGACAAAAAATAAACCTCTGACGTATACCTTAATGCCAGTATAATTGTTTACTGTGCAGTAGTTAAAAAACTTAATTGTTTGAATGCAATTCAAAACTCCAATATTGAGGAAATACAGTCATGTCCCGTTTATCCGAACACTCGAGTTTTTATTGAAATTGTCCGGATAAGTGAATTTTCGGATATCTGAATCACAGGCATATGTACAAAGAAATGTACAAAGAAACGAACATAGTAGGCATCAGACACAATCTTTATTGATTAAACATAAGCAGATATCAGTGCATACAATGTCTCATACCTGTTCATGCAGTTATGCTCACTTGAAGAAATCAATCATAGCCTTTTGCACTGGCTGTGTAGAAAAGTGAGAGGACTTTCACCGGTCAGTTCGTCACTGTCGACATGCACAACATCATCGGCAGTAACAGCCACAGCTGCAACTTGTGCACAGGATCGTAGTACATCGCGAAGTTCCGACAAGGCCATGTCTTCTTGTGGGTCCTCATTTGATCGGATAATATCCAAATGACAAAAGCAGTTAGCAACTGTCTTTTCGTTCACAGCTGTCCAGGCTTGTTTGATCATCCGGATAAATTAATTACAGCAACCCACAAATTGACACGCCTCAAAATTAACTCAGTGTCACCTTGCTACTCAGAGGTAGTTAATCTTCTCACGCTTCAAAGACTGACGTGACGTCTTTGTTACGTCATGCCCTCGGTAATCGCATGTGTAAACATACAGGTGCTCAACCATCCGAATATACGAGACAAAAATGCACATAATTTAGTGTTTTGTATGTGAAAATGACCATATGGTTACGGAAACCAAATTTCCGGATAGGTGAGTAAATTTACAACGTTGTGAATTCGTTTTAAGGAATTTTCGTTCGGAAGGAAAGTTTTATGGATATCTGAGGTTCGGATAAGTGGGACACGACTGTATAGACAAATATTCTCAGCTTAGCTTTTAATAAAGAAGAATTGTAATGAAAACATACATTTGGTTGGTTTCACTACTACACTACTGTGTGGTGGTTTGTGCTTTCAAATGTCACAGAATATGTCATACACATCACTGAGAGAATATAAACTTGAATTTGATTGGTTTCTTTGTCTTTAATAATAGAACATTTTTCAAACAGCATAAACAATGAAGTGTCATCTCTTATGAACAGTATACTTCCTGCAATGTGATCACCTTCACAGCCTCCACTAAAATAACAACAACTGTCAAAAAATATCATGGCCATTGTAAATTTTCATATTTTTAGAAGTATGTTTCTTATGATCTGTTGTTTGTGGAAAAACAAGTGGAAACCACTTTTGCTGTCTAAATAAAACTGACAAATATTATCAAATCATTTTCTGTAACATGTCGTCTGGTGTCCACCATTTAACCTGGTGGAAGTCCACAATACACATCTGACTCAACTGTTCTTACAAATTTAAAATAATTTCAGAAACAATTTAGTTAAGTGATGATATTGACAATAGACTCTACTACAAACTTTGCATTATCACATTTTAGACCATCACACTGTCAAGAATGGATAATAGGACTGCATGATATTACCTACATACCGGCATATCATAGTACACCCTTCAAATCATACATATTGCAATGATTTTTCTCACTACCATTTTATTTTTGGTATGAAAAATGTATGAAGTTTGTGATTACCGGAATGGTTTCAGTTAAAATCTACACAGAATTTGGTCACACTGAAGTAATTGACAAAACAGATACCTTAACATAAAATACATTCTATTTAAAAAAATATACAATCCCTCAAAATCAAATCTAAATTCATGGTTTCTGCTATCACAACCACAACATGTATTTTTAGGGCTTTAGTATGTAGAAAATGGGCCGAATATGTATAATCAATGTCACTCTATCAAACAGTCACAATACATATTGAAATATGGGTATGTATAATCAATGTCACTCTATCAAACACTCACAATACATATTGAAATATGGGTATGTATAATCAATGTCACTCTATCAAACACTCACAATGCATATTGAAATATGGGTATGTATAATCAATGTCACTCTATCAAACACTCACAATACATATTGAAATATGGGTATGTATAATCAATGTCACTCTATCAAACAGTCACAATACATATTGAAATATGGGTATGTATAATCAATGTCACTCTATCAAACACTCACAATACATATTGAAATATGGGTACCAAATCACAATATATTGCAATATGATTTATTTGTCAATACTCAGCCTTAATGAATAGGCCACAAGGCTTTGTAGTTCAGATGCATGAATGGCTCTGTATCCCAAACTCCCTCTTACAGCATGAAACAAAAGACAAATAATAATAATAATAAGAGGTCCGTTTGTATAGCCCCTTATCACAGACAGCCTAATCACATTGTAAATCACTGACTTTTTGCATTTGTATGAAAGAATCTGTCTATGTAACTGTCAACAAAATAAACAGCAAAACGCAGACTCCTTGCAGAGGGAGGGAGCCAATGACCTGTAACAGCAGCAGTGTTGGGTCAGAACACGTTTTGTTTTGATGTCGTTCACATTCCAAATTAAGCAAGGCATTTCTAATATCTTTAAGCATATACATAGTTAATATTTATATTTTCATGATAATTTTATGTAAAATGAGTGTTTCATGTTACACTATAAGTCGTTGGAAGTTGTCAGTGCTGCCATTGTTAAGAGATTATATTTCTTTGAGCATGTTTGGCTGTATGCTATTATTATTGGTAAATACAATAACAGAATTAAACTTCATCAAGTTCACTCCATTCTTCCACAGAGGAGTCTTCAGTGTCCAGATGAATGATAACTGGGTTAACTGTTTTCTCCTTCAAGCCATCTTTGAAGTTTGAGCCAGTACTCTTTCTCCACATTCCTGACATGTTCAACACATGGCAGCGTGCAATGTCAGTGTCACATATAGCAGTATTGACAATGTGCTTTATATCATTCAACTTGAATGATTGATTTTCCCGGGCCACTGTACTTTTAAGGTCTCCCCAGATAAGTTCGACTGGGTTGAGATCACAGTATCAGGGTGGTAATCTCAAGACCTTATGGCCGTGTTGGCATAGCATGTTGTCAATGATATATCTGGGTGGGGGGTTGTTACTTTTAATCAGATAGTACAACTGTGGTTTAGTGGCCTTAATTGAAAATTGTATATTGTTAGTCATTGCTGCATATCTGACTTCTTTGTTGGGCACCCACTGTTTGGATGTCGAACACTGTGATAGGGTGCATTGTCCATGCCAACAAGACTTTTGTCAGGCAGAGCTGGCAACAATTGTTCCTCAACATATTGTGTTAAAAACCGCTGAGTTCATTTCTGCATGACAGTCCCTACCATCTGTGCTCTTTGACCTAAAAACCAGATCATACCCAGGTAGGAATCCACTGTGGGAACCAACATGAAGAACGATTAAACTTTCACCTTTGCCTGTTGGTATTTTCCTACCATCACTGGGATCAGTGGGTAGCCACCGTCTGGCAGCAGTATCATCCAAATATGTAGGTTCAAACCCATCCTCTCTTGCCTGCTTAATTTCTCTCAGAAAGTTACAACTTATTTTCACAATTATGGGTCTATCACACATAACAAGATTCTGGTTTGCTACCTTTTTGTACTTATATCCAAATTTGAGTAGTAGTCTGCTTAGCATAAACCCAGAAACATTAATGTTGTGATCCTCTGCAAGGATGTGTTTTAACTTTCTTGTGGACAGGTGTTCATTTCTAGCAAATAGCCAGCAAATGACATCACTGATGACCCTGATGTCAAAAGAATCAAACTTTGGATGCCTACCTTTTTGTACAAGGTTTGTACTAAGCCCGATAAAGTTATTACCTCCCTTGGCTGGCTTTTCATCCAATCAAGTGTATATGCTGGGAAGTTGAGCGAACCAATCACAGCTCACTTTCGCTTTTTAAATTATCTGATAAAAACTGGCAACATAAATCATGCATATGTTCTCTGAAATACGCAGAAGGAGTTCTTGAATGTATTTTTAAAATTTTCCGACCTATCAATGTGTCTGTATGATTTCCCACAAGTCTGAGTTGCAACTGCGAACAAACTTTCGCAGGTGCGACTGCTACCGCTGTTGACACTGGCAAGCTCAGTTGTAACAGCGGCTTAGCTGATCTGCTACTTTCAGAATGCAGAGCCAGCAATGGGAGGTAATAAAATTTTCAGGGTATAGTGGAGACTTATTGGAACGTGAACCATGGAGATATCGAGGATGAACACTAGTAATATGACTACTATTATCCCGGATAACCCAACTTGCCAATGTGGTGCTAGGTTATTGGACACATGACATCCCACCAGGTACCCATTTTCTGCTGAGTGAACAGAGGCAGTTTTCAACAAACACATTTACCTAAGGTGAGATCACATGTATCATGTATGCTTTGTTGCAAGGCAGTTCTAGAAACTCTCAGATGTCAAGCTGCCAAACACGGTCACCCATTCATGAAGTCTGTCTCAATGGACACCACAACATACACAACATCTGAATCTCCATGCTCAATGTCTGTCAACTAATGCTACCTCAGGATATTTGATACATATATAACACTTTGTTCACAAACACCTACACTGGTTCATTTCTCTATGTGGACTTTCCAGATAAATCTCACAATTTCCTTTGTATACAAAGCAGATGTTATGAATCTTTTACACATGGTTTGAATAAATCCCTAATCTTTCATGAATAAAACAAATAATTTTAAGAGAGTTAAAGCCCAAGCTGAATATTCATGGCATGAAGTAAATATGGTGATTGCTTCAGGAGCTGTACATCAACAACACACAGGGATAAGTGCCAAGTTTTAAGCACACTCAATATTCATAGAGAATGGAATCTTTAAATCATGCAGATGAAGCTGATAGCTCCAGTGTTCCAGAAGCACCATTTCTTACAATTCCAATTATTCCTTTAACTAAATGCCCTTGAACCCTTGGTTCCAACAGGACACTGATGACCAAATGATCATGTTCGCAACACATACATGGGCATCATCTTAGAATTAATCACCTGAATCTTGTCAGATTTCAAATTTTCATGAAGATGACAGAAAATTATTCTGCAGTTGTATGTGTTAATAATCAAAACATGGAAGGTATTTATTCAGAATGATAAAAAAATTACAAAACAAGCATCTTTGAATTTTCTGAATACCTGAAAGTTCCATCTAGGCCAGTCAAAATAAAGTTGAGAAAGAAAGACCGTAGGTCATGTTTCTAAGAACCTTTGCAAGATACTGTTATCATGTGTAAGAAAGGGTAAAAACAGTATCTGTTTAATATGTTCATTAATTTATTAGTTTGCCTACTTAAAAGCTTAGTTTTCAGTGAAACAATTCTTTGGCTGAACATTAAGTGTAAGTGTCATGAAATATATCAATAGATTTTTCTTTGATTGATATCAGTCTAAGTAAACTTCGTCTCAGTGTATTTCATTACACTCCAACACTGAGTCTAACAAAACCTAGTAGAAGGTCGCATCAGGTAACCTTTGAGTGACCAATGACCGTCCGATAAAACGGGAGACGCTTAAATAGATTTAACCAATCAGACAATGGCTACTACTTAGGGATCGGAGGGACTTTCAAAATATTCTGGTCACTGACAAAGATCTCTCCACAAACAAAACTCTGTTATTTGACCTGCAGTATATACACTTTGGGGTTTCTGTTGACATGGTTACCATTAACTAATATTTCTGCACGATGACATCCTTGAATATTGCCCAAAACACTATTTTCAGCAATGGTTTACTAACCGTAGTCATGGTTGTATGTATGCCGTGTCCATCACCCAGAAGCGAGCATACGCTAAATAGCATTCGGAATGGTTCGGGTACGAACCTTTTCGAGATAAAAAGTTCAAAAGGTATGTGCGAATGTCCACTTTTGCGCTGTGTTCTGATTGGTCAGTCTCAAAGTTTAGCTGACACGACCTCCCATAAGGTTTTGTTAGACTCAGTAGTGGAGTGTAACGAAAAGTACTGAGGATAAGTTTACTTAGACTGCTTAGATTATGTAACCAGTTTGACTTCGTTGGCAAAGAAAATGTCTGAAAAGAGACTTAGTGGTGTCATGCATGATTTAAAACAACATATTTTGAACTTTGTATCTTTCACAAAACAAACAGGCTCAGTCTTTAGTCGTTGCCTTGTTGTAAATATAATGCTGATATGAATTGATAAAAATATAGCTAGGTAGGGTCAAGCAATTGTGATTTAAATTTAACAATAAATATTTCAACATTGAAAAAAAGATTCTCTTTCAGTTTGAAGGTCTGAGGCTTGGCACACATTTACAAGTGGGTTTATATTTGTACACAGAGACTGGATACTGAGATTTAGATAATAAAGACTAACCAAAAAAAATCTATGTCTTGCGGATGGGGACCATCCTCATGGGTCATCTCTGTCATTTGTGGCAATCTTTGGTTCTAACATGTAGGGGTCCAATTGTCTCACGTCATCAGAATCCACAGTTTATCTTCAGAAAAACATTAACAGTCTTAGGCTACCACAGACCAGTGTCAAAGGTGAACTGGCGTGAAGGAGGACAACACCATTCCCAAGCTGCCACAGAACAGAGTTTAAGTGGAATTGAAATGAATGTAGACAGCATCATTTCCAGACTGTGACAGAACAGAGCTGAAGGTGGACACCATCATTCCAAGACTGCCAAAGAACACAGCTGAAGGTGGACAGCATCATTCCAAGACTGTCACAGATCAGTGCTGAAGGTGGATAGCATCATTCCCAGACTGTCACAGATCAGTACTGAAGGTGGATAGCTTAATTCCCAGACTGCCACAGATCAGTGCTGAAAGCAGACAGCATCATTCCCAGACTGTCACAGAACAGAGCTGAAGGTGGATAGCATCATTTCCAGACTGTCACGGAACAGAGCTGAAGGTGGATAGCATCATTCCAAGACTGTCACAGAACAGAGCTGAAGGTGGATAGCATCATTCCAAGACTGTCACAGATCAGTACTGAAGGTGGATAGCTTAATTCCCAGACTGCCACAGATCAGTGCTGAAAGCAGACAGCATAATTCCCAGACTGTCACAGAACAGAGGTGAAGGTCGATAGCATCATTTCCAGACTGTCACAGAACAGAGCTGAAGGTGGACAGCATCATTTCCAGACTGTCACAGAACAGAGCTGAAGGTGGATAGCATCATTCCAAGACTGTCACAGAACAGAGCTGAAGGTGGATAGCATCATTCCAAGACTGCCACAGAACAGTACTGAACATGGATAGCATCATTCCCAGACTGTCACAGAACAGAACCGAAGGTGGATAGCATCATTCCCAGACTGTCATGGAACAGAGGTGAAGGTGGATAGCATCATTCCCAGACTGTCACAGACCAGTGCTGAAGGTGGACAGCATCATTCCCAGACTGTCACAGACCAGTGCTGAAGTTGAACTGGAATGAAGGTGGTTAGCATCACTCCTAGACTGTCACAGATGAGTTCTGACGGTAAACTGGAGTGAAGGTGGACAGCATCATTGCCAGACTGCCACAACAGTGCCATTGGTGTACTGGAGTGAAGGTGGACAGCGTCATTGCTAGACTGCCACAACAGTGCCATTGGTGTACTGGAGTGAAGGTGGACAGCATCATTGCCAGACTGCCACAACAGAGCCATTGGTGTACTGGAGTGAAGGTGGACAGCATCATTGCTAGACTGCCACAACAGTGCCATTGGTGTACTGGAGTGAAGGTGGACAGCATCATTGCAAGACTGCCACAACAGTGCCATTGGTGTACTGGAGTGAAGGTGGACAGCATCATTGCCAGACTGCCACAACAGTGCCATTGGTGTACTGGAGTGAAGGTGGACAGCATCATTGCCAGACTGCCACAACAGTGCCATTGGTGTACTGGAGTGAAGGTGGACAGCATCATTGCCAGACTGTCACAACAGTGCCATTGGTGTACTGGAGTGAAGGTGGACAGCGTCATTGCTAGACTGCCACAACAGTGCCATTGGTGTACTGGAGTGAAGGTGGACAGCATCATTGCCAGACTGCCACAACAGTGCCATTGGTGTACTGGAGTGAAGGTGGACAGCATCATTGCCAGACTGCCACAACAGTGCCATTGGTGTACTGGAGTGAAGGTGGACAGCATCATTGCCAGACTGCCACAACAGTGCCATTGGTGTACTGGAGTGAAGGTGGACAGCATCATTGCCAGACTGCCACAACAGTGCCATTGGTGTACTGGAGTGAAGGTGGACAGCATCATTGCCAGACTGCCACAACAGTGCCATTGGTGTACTGGAGTGAAGGTGGACAGCATCATTGCCAGACTGCCACAACAGTGCCATTGGTGTACTGGAGTGAAGGTGGACAGCATCATTGCCAGACTGCCACAACAGTGCCATTGGTGTACTGGAGTGAAGGTGGACAGCATCATTGCAAGACTGCCACAACAGTGCCATTGGTGTACTGGAGTGAAGGTGGACAGCATCATTGCCAGACTGCCACAACAGTGCCATTGGTGTACTGGAGTGAAGGTGGACAGCATCATTGCTAGACTGTCACAACAGTGCCATTGGTGTACTGGAGTGAAGGTGGACAGCATCATTGCTAGACTGTCACAACAGTGCCATTGGTGTATTGGAGTGAAGGTGGACAGCATCATTGCCAGACTGCCACAACAGTGCCATTGGTGTACTGGAGTGAAGGTGGACAGCATCATTGCAAGACTGCCACAACAGTGCCATTGGTGTACTGGAGTGAAGGTGGACAGCATCAATGCTAGACTGTCACAACAGTGCCATTGGTGTACTGGAGTGAAGGTGGACAGCATCATTGCTAGACTGTCACAACAGTGCCATTGGTGTACTGGAGTGAAGGTGGACAGCATCATTGCCAGACTGCCACAACAGTGCCATTGGTGTACTGGAGTGAAGGTGGACAGCATCATTGCAAGACTGTCACAACAGTGCCATTGGTGTACTGGAGTGAAGGTGGACAGCATCATTGCAAGACTGCCACAACAGTGCCATTGGTGTACTGGAGTGAAGGTGGACAGCATCATTGCAAGACTGCCACAACAGTGCCATTGGTGTACTGGAGTGAAGGTGGACAGCATCATTGCTAGACTGTCACAACAGTGCCATTGGTGTACTGGAGTGAAGGTGGACAGCATCATTGCCAGACTGCCACAACAGTGCCATTGGTGTACTGGAGTGAAGGTGGACAGCATCATTGCCAGACTGCCACAACAGTGCCATTGGTGTACTGGAGTGAAGGTGGACAGCATCATTGCCAGACTGCCACAACAGTGCCATTGGTGTACTGGAGTGAAGGTGGACAGCATCATTGCCAGACTGCCACAACAGTGCCATTGGTGTACTGGAGTGAAGGTGGACAGCATCATTGCCAGACTGCCACAACAGTGCCATTGGTGTACTGGAGTGAAGGTGGACAGCATCATTGCCAGACTGCCACAACAGTGCCATTGGTGTACTGGAGTGAAGGTGGACAGCATCATTGCTAGACTGTCACAACAGTGCCATTGGTGTACTGGAGTGAAGGTGGACAGCATCATTCCCAGACTGTCACAACAGTGCCATTGGTGTACTGGAGTGAAGGTGGACAGCATCATTGCCAGACTGCCACAACAGTGCCATTGGTGTACTGGAGTGAAGGTGGACAGCATCATTGCTAGACTGTCACAACAGTGCCATTGGTGTACTGGAGTGAAGGTGGACAGCATCATTGCTAGACTGTCACAACAGTGCCATTGGTGTACTGGAGTGAAGGTGGACAGCATCATTGCCAGACTGTCACAACAGTGCCATTGGTGTACTGGAGTGAAGGTGGACAGAATCTCCGGCTGGAGACAGGATTTTGGTTTATGGATGGTGATGGATTGTGGTCTTCACAACCAAAACAAACCCATGAGCACTACAGACACCTAAAGATGTCTACATGGATAGATTTTCACTTCCATACCTTGAATTGTGGAATCAGCTTGTATAGATCATGAATACATGACATGCTTTATGGATAACAACTTCTTTTTAGTTATTACATGACATTTAAGAACTAATTCACCTGATAAAGTAGCAAGAAGCTACCGTGAAAGTTGTCTAAAGAATAAAAAGAAGTTGTTATCCATAAAACCTGTCATTTATTCATGTTCGTTCTAACTACCATCCAAAATCTTGTATTTATCATTCTAGAGTACGAACATTAAGCTTTCCTCATCTGTATGATCAGGTGCCCAGCTCTATCACTGTAGCCATTGTTGTCTTGCTAATCAAAAGACCCGTGTTTACAGCATTGCTGGTCAGTCGTTTTCTCCAGCTATAATACAGACATACTGAGCTGACCACCATCAGAGTAGTACAGAGTGAATCAACTGATGCAAAAGTAAGGGGTTGCATTATATGTAAGCTTTGAGGAAATAGGATCCAACCCTTGGACAGTTAGACACACAGCTACCAGGTTGGTACAAAAGTAGAGAAATGGATTCATCTTGCCTCGACCTGGCTTCTCCTTCCCATATCTCACAATCAGAATTGATAGAAGCTATTAACCACTGCTCAGATGTGCTATCTGCTTTCTACTCAAACGATTACATTGTCACTACCTGGGCTACTGGAGACATTCAGTCCAAGAACCACCAACAGTCTGGAAGGATTAAACAGGCCTTTGAATCCTGGGTTGTCATGCCAAAACCCAAACATCTCATCAAGGTTTGAGAGAAATATGTTCATTCCGGACTTTGGTACTGCTCTTTCACATCAGGGATGTTTACCAGGAGATCAGGGCCTCAGGGGCAGATCCAGACCTCTCACCAGAAACTTTTCCCTGGGGAGCATTTCACCCCAATCTTTGGATTTAATATTAATGTGTACCACACCTTTTAAAAAATCCTGGATTCACCCCTGAACCTCTTGTTACCATTACTGAATTATATGTGTGACTACCGAAGGCATTAAATCACAATGAAAGTTTTCTTATGTACTTGTTGTTATGTGTTATTTCACTTGTTGGGTGAAAAGCATGGGATGGTGGTAGACATTTAAGAAACATATCTGAAAAATGGAGTAAGACCATTGCTAGGCTGGGTCAGAGGGTCATGCTGTCAGGAAATTAAAGCATCTAAGGCTCACTTTGTGTGGTGAAGATTAGGTACCTAGGGTGTAGATTCAAATCACACATGTGACTCGGCCAACACAAGTACTAGAATCTGTACAAAAAAAAAATAATCCCACATATAAGATGTTATGTCTAAAGGGCGAATCTGCATATGCAGACTCTGAGGAAGAAGTAATTCCACTTCAGCTTTTGAAACTGACAGAATAAAAAAATACAAAATATATACAAACTGCTTTTAACATTTTGAATACAATATTTGCCTCCAAGATGTTACAATCCATACAATTCTGCAAAGTTATATATACCAGTGAAACCTGACCTTTGTTTCAGTTAAGAGATAATCTCAAAAATTTGTATGCAAGTCCTCTTGGATGATATCATATACTTTCAATGAATGCAAAACATCAGCATCTGAATTGAACAGATTTCTCAGATTCTGATGTCATGGAAATAAATGTATCCATGAATAATTGAAAAGGTCAATATACTCCATTACAAAATCTTGCTTTTGCTAAAACAAGCCTTATGTTATTTTTTTAAAACTGACCTTATAAAGATCAATCTGAGCTGACCTATGAAGACTAAAAGGTTATTACTCATATAATATTTAATATACAATCACAAATGTAGACCAGCAACCGGAAATTCTTTGATAAATTCCACAGATCAAAGCTGCATGGAATGCAGTACTGATGACGTGGTTAAAATTGTTGAAATAAGTTCCTGGAGCCTGAAGGGAAAATTAGAAATCCCATTTTTTAGCAAAACCTTGTGACAATGTGTATAATTTGAAATGACAAAATTGTGTGATAGCCACGCTTAGAGTTAGTATGATTCATAAAGTATATATGGGTATTTGGAAATGAAATTGGGTCTCATTTATCAGTCAAAACAAGGTCTTAAGAAATTGTATCATTTATCAACAACAGTATGTCAGAGTATTCATGAGAAGTGTTTGTTTTTATACAAAGACAATGAACCAACACATGGGAATGCTTTATAGACAGTAAAATTCACAAAATACCCTGTCAAATAAAAAAAACCTAGAAATGAAAAAACAAAATATACCATGATAAGTCCAAGGGGTACACCTAAATAGTATTGAGTGACACACTTGATTACACTTTTATCCATGGCTTAAATGTTGTGGCAACTGAGACATTGCAAAATGTCATGTTAGACGTTCACAAATATATTTTCATAGTCAGAATACCATCAAAGTCGAGGTTGAAACCATTCTGCTGATACCCTGGCAAATTTGCTGTGTATGTGCAGTGTTGGTGTGAGTGAGTTCATGAAGGTCTTCCTACAGTTGAGCAACTGTCCTTAATGTTGAACCAGGTCCTCACGTATATGGATCTGATTTCACATTAGGTTATGTCTATATATTCTCTGAACGGACATTGCTCTATGAAGCCCCAAAGGATGATGGCATTGATGGGTTAGACTTAATGGTATCAAATATTAAGTGCTAGTTTGGACATAAATATGGATGCTCTATTCTTATGGGACTTAAACAAATGGATCGACACTGTCAGGATTTCATAAAAGAGGATGAGAGTGACAGCACTTCTATATGTTTTGGTAATTATTACATACCAGTTTTCCAAGGACGCAACATATCTGGGACATTCAGTGACCAGATTTATCCACATATTCTTGGGGATATGTATGTTGTTAAAAAGTAAAATGCCAAATGATAGACAATGTTCTTTCAGCAATCAGGGAAACAGTTTGGTAAACCTTTCAAACGTTTGAGTGAAACCCAAGTTTTGAGCAGATTTTGACCACATCACCATAGGCTTTACATGTTCCCAGTAAGATAATGCCTGAAGGTCGAACCTTGCACCAGTGAATCAGTCCGGCGACATTATACGAGCAGTACTAAATTTAGTTAATGAGTATTAATTCAACTTATTTAGAATCTTTATAAACCTCTTTCCGATTTTTTGTGCTGTAAAGCAGAAACAGGTAAACCTCTGCTGTGACTTTGCACTGATCATTTCTAAATCTACTTTTTGAAGTATGTTTTGAAACCTCATATCAGGTTAAATTTTGAAATTTCATAACCTAGGTTTTCAAATGGTCATCATTAACTAATATAATGGTTTGAAATTACCATTATTCAGGATTGATACAACTTTGTCTTGCTATCACTGATCATAAAATATCACATTATTGGAAACTTCCGATATATAGTGATGATAACTGGTTTTGAACCTTCAAAGCCTTTGCCCTCTAACTTGGAGGTTTTATCCACAAGGCTACGAAGGATTGCTGCTAAGAGTAAGATTGTTTGTCTGTATGAACCACATGTTCCTCACAAGACTTGTAGTGTGGGCAACGCACGTGCAGGACATGGGTATCACATGCAGAGCACAAGCATTGCGAACACAAGGCGTTTGTTCAGTTGGCTGCTAGTCGCATCCCAGTTGATATATGTTCTTCCATCATGTGTGGGCTGTTCCATCTATGCTATCCTGGTCAGTGCATGTACACAAAGCATTTGCACAAATTGAAAATAATACATACTTGTGTTTTACATTCATGATAGTTCATGAGTCAGATAAAACATTTATCCTCGGTTTTGGTGGTAAATGTAAACCCTTGGAGTCAGTAAAATCCTGAGTGCAGGCGGCCCAAGGTATTTTCCCTCTCTGCAGGTTTACATTTGGTAACAAAACCTCGAAATATTGCTTTATCCTTTACATCAAAAACATATGAGGTTGCTGTAACACTGGCATGAAGCACAATTGAAAATGATCACTATCCTAACATGACCAAGATATGTTATGGATTAATCTTCTTTAATCCTTTCCACACACGCTGAACCAAAAATGTTGTGAGGAAAAGATCAAAGTTGACTGATCCACAACATGTCTCGGTCATCTAGAACAACTTCTAAAGGCTGGTAAAAGACATTATCCTGAAGTGATTCAGATGGGTTTAAACACTGCCTTGAACAGCGTTCTGGTTACAACAGCTAGGGTTGTTCAGTTATTTAATTAACAGATATCAGTCAAATGGATGACATTGTTTGTGTAAGTTAGCTTGGAATATCTCTCTGAAAGCATTCATGACTCCTATTGTCCAATAATCATCCACCCTGCCTTGCATTAAAAGGTTAATCTCTTGGCGTCATCCTTACATTGTTATCTCTGTACATTCATCCTATCTAATTGGCATCATCCTTAAATTATCTCTGTACATTAATCCTATCTAATTGGCATCATCCTTACATTGTTATCTCTGTACATTAATCTTATCTAATCGGCATCATCCTTACATTGTTATCTCTGCACATTAATCTTATCTAATCGGCATCATCCTTACATTGTTATCTCTGTACATTAATCCTATCTAATTGGCGTCATCCTTACATTGTTATCTCTGTACATTAATCCTATCTAATTGGCATCATCCTTACATTGTTATCCCTGTACATTAATCTTAGAAAATTAATTCTGTCTAACTGGCATCACCCTTATATTGTTATCTTTGTACATCAAGACCCCCCACCACCGCTCTTGGCCTTTTTATTACAGTCAAATGTTATCTTTGTGCATTAATCTTTAATTAATCCAGTGTTATAAGAGTCATAACTATATTATTATAATCTTTGTACATTCTCCCTCCCTGCACCGTGTAAACATGTTTAATCTATATTTATTCATTCTTTGTATTAATCATTCACCTCATGAAGGAGCAAGAAGAAATGTTGTGTAAAGAATAAAAAAGAAGTTGTTATCCATAAAATGTGTCATGTATTAAAATTCAAGACATGATTATCGGTCAAAACAGATTCAATCTGACAAAGGGTTCAGTCATTTGATAATACTGAGAACCATCAAACAATATGTTCACTTTTACTGTTAACACCAAATGTTGACAATTCTGTATTTTCTTCATTCTTTTCTGTGAAAACTGCCCATCGAATGAATCCTTCATGAATGCATTACCATACCATTAAAGTTTATCATGGCATCACTGACAAAGGAATGTTTTGATGACCTTTTAAGCTATGTGTGCTGATTTTTTTGCCCAATGCAAAAACAAAACTGTAAGGGCAAGCCACCAGTAATAGCACTTCAACATGTCCGTAACGTCTGCCAGTTCACATACTATTGATGTTGATACACTATTGATGTTGATACAATATTTTGGAATGAAAACTGCTCAGTGTATATTTTCAATCCATTTTGTTACCTGAAAATATCATTTACCTGAAAATATCAATTTTCAGCCTATTTGTATCACTGTTCACTGTCACCACAAGCATGTACCCAGCAGATGGATCTCCCTGTTAAATGTCAATGGCAAATTAGCAGTTTTAGAAATGTGGAGATGGTCATCCACAGTTTTGGGCTTCATGAGGAGGAAATGTTTCAAACCATTTATTGTGGACAGCACATGTTGGATCTGCCCAGTCATTGTGTCAACCGAGCCATTGTTTCTGTCCAGCCATTGTGCACACAAGCCATTGTTTCGACTGAATCGTTGTGTCCAATGAACCATTCTTTCTGCCCAGTCATTGTGTCCACCGAGTCATTGTTTTTGCCCAGCCATGGCATCAAGCCATTGTTTCTCTCCAGCCATCGTGTCCACCAAGCCATTCTTTCTGCCTAGTCACATGTCCATCAAGCCATTGTTTCTACCCTGTTATTGTATCAACTGAGCAATTGTTTCTGCCCAGTCATTTTGTCCACCAAGTTCTTGTTTCTCTCCAGCCAATGTGCCCACGAAGTCATAGTTTCTGCCCACTCATTGTGCTTACCGTGCTGGCAGTATTTAACTGTAAGTCATATTCATTGTGGTCTGATGATCCTACAACCCCAAAGCACACGAAGCTTACAGTGAATACCTAATTGTGCAAACCGTTAATCTGCATTGCCTTACCTTCTTGTC
This sequence comes from Haliotis asinina, assembly GCF_037392515.1. Lineage (NCBI taxonomy): Eukaryota > Metazoa > Mollusca > Gastropoda > Lepetellida > Haliotidae > Haliotis > Haliotis asinina. The sequence continues at coordinate 49,457,047 of NC_090287.1, forward strand.
TACTGAATAGTATCTTTATCTGAATTTGTAGCTTGATTATGTTTCCTGGACATCTTAGAACATTAACGTTTCATGCAATTTTGCCAAGCATGAACTTCTCTTTATCAAATACAGTCAAAGGGAGACAACCATGATTTCTGTTGAAGACCAGAAGCTGAAGCAACTTACATCAGTAACACCATCCCACAGCGTGACGGACACCGGCCCAGTGAAGGAACGTCGGATGCCTAGTCTTTTGACTGTAACAGGGTGCAAAACCTGAAACCAAAGACAACTTCAGTTTGCAGATCAGACACTTTGTAAATGGCAGTACATAATTGACAATAATAGCCTCTTTCATGCAAACAATGACAGCTTTGAAGTCATGTTCAACCTCAGATAATTCAAAGTATTTATATAGATCCCTCCAACTTCAACACAAGAGTGTTGGACAGGACAGTTGAAACACACTTGACTACAATAATACATGCTGCATGCAGGTGAAATTTCTTTCCAGTTTCAGTAATCCAAGGACAGAAATGTTTTGCTTCTAAAATGTGCCACAAGACACCCACAAACAAGATACAGGTGTCTGTTCCCTTTAGAATCTGCAAATCAAGTTTTTACTTCCACCATCACACTCCAGGAGGTGTGTCCATGTTCCAGAAAAATTTCAGTTTTACGCTACAGTCTGACTGGGATGTTGTGACACAACTGACTTCTGAGCAACTGCTTGAGATTATCATTTTGTACTTGTGAGAAGTACACTTTTATGTGATTCTACTTGACCACTCAAAATCAAATTTGTAAGTTCTGATGTCAAGCTTAAAAGAGCACTGAACTACTACATCAAACAAAAAGACAAACAAAAAATATTCACACTATCTATTCGCTCTAATCACTCAGCCATTTGGGCAGAAACATTGGAAACTGTTTCTTGTGCAAATTAGTTAGGAAGCATTTGTAAATATTTTATGTCTGTTTCAGTCACTTTCACAAACAGTAAACTGAGTTGGCTGGGTTGTTGCTGAACAGTTCACTCAGCAATATTGAAGCCATATGGTTGTGGTATGTAAACAGTGGAGTCTGGACCAGACAATCCAGTGATCAACAGCATGAACATCAATCTACACATTCAAGAGACAATGACATGAGTCAACCAAGTCAGTAAGATGATCCCATTAGTTGCTTCTTAAGTGAGTGAGTGAGTGAGTGAGTGAGTGAGTGAGTGAGTGAGTGAGCTTAGCCTTATGCCACACTCAGCAATATTCCAGCTATATGGCAGCGGTCTGTAAATAATTGAGTCTGGACCAGACAATCCAGTGTTCAACAACATAAGCATCGATCTGCACAATTGGGAACCAATGACATGTGTCAACCAAGTCAGCGAGCCTGACCATCCGATCCCCTTAGTCGCCTCTTATGACAAGCATAGTCACCTTTTATGGCAAGCATGGGTTGCTGAAGGCCTATTCTACCCCGAGAACTTCACGGGTCAGTTGCTTCTTAAAACAAGCATGGGTTACTGATGACCAATTATAACATGCATCTTCAAGGATCAACAAAAAACATAAAGATATATTTGCGTCTATTGTTTGGTTGATACACTGTCCAGTACACCAACAATTTTATACAATTACAGGTGTCACCACATGATAAATATGATAAAGTGTCATTTGTACACTGTTCTTACAGGTTCAAGTCTATTCAATGGAAAAATAAAACATCACATTTTTAAGACAATCTAAATGCTAAAACTTATCACAGTGTGTAAACAAACACAACAGAGTTTTCCTACCGATATGGCTAATCGTCGGATGGCAGGTTGGCTGTACACTTCCTCTGTGTTTATCTTTTGCAAAGAGAAAGCTGCAATGTCTGATTTCTCTGTAAAAAAAATGGGTGGAAGAGTTTGGTGGGATGAGTCCAAGATAAATCTACATGGCTACCCACTGTAGGTCTCAAAGGTTTCATTCAAAATGCCTGAGACCAGGACTAGAGTATTTAGGTACAAATAGAAACTGAACAGCAAAAGAATCACAACTAGGGCTTTTTGTCAGGTTTTTAAATAAATAATTACTTTTATGAGACTTCATTTTTCTGAAAATTGTGTTTCTTTTGCTTTTCCGTATACAATGATTGGATCATGCTTGCTCTGAAGCTGAACACACATGCATTAACTCCAACAAATAAAAGTCAGAAGATATGCAAACTAGTTTCAGCTAAATACCAGTCTGGGTAGTCCTGTGGGTGTTCGGATTCTACTATATTTTACTGTACAATTGCAACATTTTCAAATCTGCCGAATTAATCAACAAGAATGGGTCTTGCATTAATATCATGCTTGAAATGTTCTTTAACAACATGATACAATACTTTTCGACATTAAGTTTCTCGGTTGAGACTGACATCAATCCACATTTAACTATCCGACTGACAAGAACAACTGACAAGAGGCACCTGAGCCCGGGGACACCTTACCTGGTACTTCCGGTGTCCACTCTTCACAGGTGTGAGGGTCAAGTCGGTCAAGGGGTGGGATATCACAGGCTGTATCTCCAACGACGAAGAAAGCCTTTACACTTAAATGTGACAAAAAGTTTCTGTTATGTATTTTACATAATCAAGATATTCTTTCTCAAAGATTTTACATTGGTTTGTCAACGATCATGTTTCTTACCATGGTAATTGGAATTGTTAAAACCATTGCTGTCCAAGACATTATGGTGACAGGAATGATATGAATTCTGATAAGATGACATGGCAAGGTGGGTGACTGTTTTGTATTTGCTTTTGGAAGGTATTCTATCACCACAAATAATACACTGAATATCATAGTTCTTGATATAATTTGGGGTGGTGGGGTAGCTAGCTAGCGAAAGCGTTTACTCAAGTCAAGACAGGGTCTTATTCTGTAAATGGACACAATGTGAAATTGACTTTGAAACCCATTTCTGGTGCTTGCTGCAAAACCATACTCGCACACTCTTTCTTGATATATGTTATTAAAACCTTTTGAATAACACATATTTGGAAGAAAACATTGAGAGGCTACACTTTAAAATCCCAAAGAAAAAGAAATATTGATATATTTTCAACAAAACATTCAATTCAAATCAATGTTATTTTAACAATATCATGACACCAATACTTGACAAGATGGATCGCGATAAATATGACAAAATATTTCCCAATGTATTCGGAAATTACCGAGATCTTACGAATGATCATTCATGAAACAACGTCTCTGATTGCACAACTAACACTCGCACCATGAAAGGGCCGTATTAGAACAGAGGTTACGTAGGAAGATATGACAGGAGTAACCTCTGTGGGAAGAGAATGAGTATCATATACCTGACTTTATTTTGCTGTGCATTGGTGCATCAAATAATCACTACTGTCTGGTGAAAAACTCATACTGAAGAACTATACTCTGAGGTTACATGCCCATTTCTAATCATTCTTTTTTCCTCCCCATTCCCCAAGTCACCTGTTGTTTCAAGCCTGGACTGGTGCAGTCAGCTCAAGGTACATACTATGGAGATTTGTCAAAATCATTTGGGAAGTTATCATGACAGCAGACAGAGTGTTTAGACTTTAATCATAACAAGTCATTCATATGTATCTTTAATATCTGAAAAAAGACAACATCAGCACTTCATGTTCTCTGATTCATTTAGTCCAGATATACAGACAGTGCTGGTTACTAATGACCACTTACTTTTTACTTGTGATCTTTGGGAGATCCAACAGCCATGTCTCTCTTATTGCTTGTCTCTGTTCAAAATTGTGTCTTGCTGATATAATGCAAACAGCCAGGTCTAGTGCCTCCTTGTCACTGGCTGCAAGTAATTGAATATGTTAACCCCTGAACATGTGAGTGCGAGGGATGTATGTATTCAGTGAATGAAATTGTATCTCTTTATGACTTAAGTTCATCATTCATAGTTATTATGATGAAATATTTACAACTTTTTTTAAAGAACAAGTGTTCATGATTTTAACTTAGCTGCTAATTATTAGTGCAAGACATGCAAAGTAGAAAATATACAGATCATGCAGTAGTGTAACTTGTGTTACTGTCACAGAAACGTCACACTGATCTGATTTCAATCTCTTTTTCCATGCATTTAAAAGACAACTACATGACAATGTGTCTTCAAATCTGGGACTATATGTGGAGCTTTGGTATTTGTCAGATGTCTGTTCTAGGATTGATTGTTTTATTCAGCATGTTAGAATAACTAAAAATGTAGTAGTACTAGTACTGCCCAATAACATTCTTCTCATTATATACACATAATCATGATGATATCAGGGTTTGAAATATCTTGCATTAAAAGTACAATCATCACTATTTAATTCATAATTGCATGGTTGAAATGATTTTACTGGCAGAACTCTTACTGCTGCAGGTCTACATTTTCACGTAATGTGACAAAACGTCAGCTGCAAATAACAAATTAATGTATACTGCCTTTGGTATTCCAAATAAGCACATAGCGAAACAATCAACTTCAGAATATGTGAGACAGGAACTTTGCTTTAGGGCAACCACTGGTTATCCTGGACATGTCTAGAACATAAACTGCCCACTGCGATACCATGACAATACATGTCAACAAGTAAAGTTAATCGTGTAAACAAATACACATGACAAATCCATTATTAACGCGTTTTGAGACGTCATCAGTATGTCTATTGCTCGGACGAAATGTCTTACCATGTTTGTCAGCACCTTTCAGAGAGACAAGGACATATTTGAGGAGGAGTGAAATTATAATTCCACTAAGAAAAACAACTAAAAATGTACACGAACACATTGGTCACACATTAACTCGAATAGGGTATTTAAATCAGCTGATTCCCGCTAGTCTCACAACACATGTGACAAGTGCCCGGAAGCTCATTTCGAGGCGCCCTCTATAAACATTGTGTGCATTTTCAATTCCCGGACCAGACTATAACCGAAACGCACCAGTTAATAATTATATAGTATATTTTACAGTTTTAGGATGAACGTATCATAATACAGCATAAATGTCGATACACATATATCGCAAAAATCAGAAAATCCAATGGAATATCTTTTGAAGTAAGCTAGACGATATGATGTATGTTGAGTCATTATATATTTGCTGGTCGTATTTTAGCAACAATGGCCTCCCCAGATAGCGTCGTTAGCAGCACTTAGTTACTGACATAGTTCTACGGTTGTCTTTCGGGTTTTTTTTTTATTCCGGGAAACTATACGGTAGATATGTTTGACATCGTATCGTCTACTAATTCATATGAATTTGTATGCATTTTTAAAATTTAAAAGGATGCAAGTAAAATGACCATGTCGTGTACCATTCTCCAGTGGTTTGGTTAATAACCAGATTGTGATTCCTCCTATATGTAGCATCTTTGTAACCACAATCACCAGCTGATGTTCGATTTTCTTTCAAGCCATTTCAAAGTTCATTTTATATGGTGATTACAGTCTCTAACCTCCAAATTCCAGGAACCGGAATGCAAATGTAAGATTACTACACCTAAAAAGGCTTTCATCGTTTCATCGTTTCAGGTGATATCCCCCTCTCAGAATACATCGAAAATGACCCTGACGACGTCTGACTTCACTGAAGTTCTTCCCCAGGAGCTTTGTACAAAAGTGTTGACATATCTGGAACCTAAAGACCTGGCCAGTTTCTCACGGTGTTGTGTAAAATGGAGGGAGATGGCAAATATAAATCCCTTATGGTAAATAAAATGCAACACTTTGTCATCAGCAATATGCATTCGGATCCTATTATAAAATGATGCTAAAAGTACATTCAAACATTTATTTCCTCATCCTGCACGTAGTTTAGCGAGATAGATATATCCAAAAAGATGCCTTTCTGACATTTTCTTCTTTTGTTTTAGTTGTATGAAACTAGAGAACATTTAATTTCATGTGGCTTCTGGTGAAACTCCTTGCCCTTCATTATGAATTTTAGAGTTTTTGAAATAGTGAGGGAAATAAAATATTGTACATACTTCTCTGTAAAACTCTTCATCATTCCCTCCCCGCAACACCCACACCCACAACCACCCCATCAATCATAAACAGTTTGTAATCAGCTATTCTGTCCATCATTTTATCTTTCTATCTTTCTTTATATGTATTATTTGTCATGATCATATCACATGTCAACATGATAATTCAAATCTCAGTAGGATATAACTACTAAGACGGACAAATTAGTTAAGTCAGACAAATTATTCTGGTAGGACACTGTTACCATCAGATTATTTGTCCTTTCAAATTCGTATACTGTAGGGGATTTATCATGTTCTGATGACTTGTTCAAAACAATGCTTGCGACAAGTTTCTAGTATCACACCTCTTAGCATCCTGTTCATGAAAGTACAGTGACCGATAAAACAGAGAGCGATGTGAGTCTAGCAAGACTTCCACACTTCAAATGAAACACAGATGATCCTAGCATCTTCATTTTGTGTTTAGATACACATATGTTCTTTTTTTGTGATTAAGCTTTCATTTCACTCACATTTTTAATGTCTTTAGTGCAATGATTTTTTGTCCCATTTTAGATTTTTGCCATAAAATTGTGTTCTTTTCCACATGGTTAAGATTGCAGTTTGAATTTTATTTTATAAATGATTCCTCTGATGATGAGAACCATCTTTGTCATCATGCAGAAGCAAATAAAATAAAATGAAACATAAAGTAAAATGCATCAGACTTTTTGCTGTGAAAGACATAAAATTTGTAAGTATCATCCAAACAACACCAGTGTATGTCTAGTCACATACAAAACAGTTTACTAAGTGAGTAAAGGGATATTAGTATTGTTTAGATGTCTACTGTACTCTCATGTATTAAAAACCGTGTTGTTAGAACATAGTTTGGAAGGACATTTATCTTCCCTCAACCATGTCAACAGACATAAACATAACAGATTGTTGTTCATACTCTTGATCACTGGATTGTCTGGTCCAGACTTGATTATTTACAGACTACTGCCATATGATATAGCTGGAAAAAACTATACCCACTCACTCACAACCAAAATGTAGCACACATTTGTCTCAATAAAACAGATCATGAACACTGACATACACACATACATGTAGATATTTTTATGCCTAAACTGACTTTGTAATGAAACATTTCATCTTGAGTGTGCATTTTTGTGTGAGATTCAGTTGTTCGTGTAGTATAATTGTGTTTTGTAATATATCCTCATACACTCTGTCTTAAATGAAGTCTGCATGTGTCACTTTCCTGTTCTTGTACTTGTCACTGCATGTCTACTGTACTCTCTGTACTGCATGTGTAGGCTACATCACTGCATGGTCAGACACTGGCTCAAGTTTGGTTTGCACACCGATATTCTCCATGAAGAAACTCTCTACCCCAAGTCTAGCAATGTGTCGGGGACCTCGCCAACCTTCAGTCTGCAGAGTGAGTTTATAGTCAGTGATTTCTGAAGAGAGTCTCAACATCCAGATGTTTAGTGACATACCGGTACAATGTAACCCAGTTTATCCAACTTGTCAGAGTTAGATTGTGTGGGTTAACAATTTTCATAATTGATGAGTATATATTATGTATGATACACATGTCACTGTATGCACAGTGCCTGGGAAGATTCAGGATAAAATTAGTCTTTATCAACTTGTCAAAAGAGGTGACAAATGGGATTGGGTGGTCAGGCTTACTGACTTGCCAAACACATGTCATCATATCCCATTTATGTAGATCAGTGCTCATGATGCTGATCTCTGGATTGTGTGGTCCTGGCTCTTTTATTTACTGACCACCACCATGTAATTATAATATTGCTGACTGTGGTTGTAAACAACAAACAAACTGTCTGCATGGACCCTCCTACAGCTAGAGTAATAGTATTTCACTATAAACAAATATGTATTTGAACAGTTTAACAGTTTATTTGCAGAATTAAAGATTTACTGTTTGTTAAAAAAATGTATTCAGTGCTGAAGGATCAGATTTTCAAGTTGCAGGGTAGAGTAGGTCCTCTGAAACTTGTCGTTTTGAAACTCAGCTTATGATGAGTGGTTAGTTACTGAAGGTGACTGAATTTGTTTTCTGTTATTTGTTTTTAATAGTTTTATGTATGCTTAGTGAAGTGCCTTCAGTTGATCACCAGAACTGTGAAGAGTGCTTGTGTTTCAGTTCCAAAGGACAGCAAGCTGAGTCCAATCTGTAAATGGAAGCACATATTCATAAGTGTGTGTCATCTTCACTCCAACTGGGCTCAAGGTCGTTACACTGTGTCCCCCATATTCAGAGGTCACAAAGAAAAGGTCACAGCTTTGGATTGTAACAGTGAGTCACCTGTCTTATTCTTAAAGAATTAGCTAATGCATTCAATGCACCATATACATGTCTGGGAAAAAACAAAGCTTCCAAGACACCTAGTGTTTAATGAAGGAGAAATTTTGTTCCTGCAAAGTCAAATCTTTAAGGAGACTGTTGACAGACATGACAGAATTAACTTGGTTAAAATAACTTCTGTAGCCATTATTTCCATTTGGAATCAACAAAAGAAAATGTGTACTGGTGAATAAGAGCAAGGCGAATACAGTACCGAAAACAAGGGGAGGAAATCTTGAGTCTCAGAGTGTTTAGGTCCCGTTTTGTTATTATGATGTGTGAATGTTCAAAACAAAATATAGGGCCAGGTCAACATGTATTTATACAATGCCACCCCATTAATCTTCTTGGTAACTTTCCTCGATTGAAACGACCAAACAAACAATCAATGTGTTACAGAGATGTCTCTCTGCAACTGGGAAAGTGTTTTGAGCGGTAGTGTCCGTAAGTTAGTGTTTTCAATTACGTTGTGTACTTCTCCAATAAGACCACAGACAAAACAGATAATCATTTCAGAAGCATTATCATCAGTATGTTGTTTGTACAAGCACTCCAGCTAATGTGTTTATTTCCAGACAACTGTATAGTGAGTGGGAGTGAGGACAAGGCGCTGCGTGTGTGGGACATCCAATCCACAAACTGCATCCACACAATTAACTGTCACTCTGACACTGTCACTGCTGTCAAGTTAAAGGTAGAGCAGTCAGCATAGACAGTAAAAAAACATGTTTCATATTGGAAATGGAGGCCATAGACAATTGTTGACTACAAATGTCTCCAGTATTTGGTAAAGGGAAATTCAACAAAGATTCTGGTGATATATTGTGTGGTACCTATTTATTACCATCTGCATACAGCCCAGTCTTGTTAATCCAACCTCTGTTTATCCAACAGTCAGCTTCATCTGGCATTTTTGTTGGTAACAAATTGACATCCTTGTTAATATGACAGTTTGCTATGCAATGGACAATGTCGGATTAACAAGACTTGACTGTATAAGCATTCTGACAAAGAAAGTCTGTAGCCTATGACAATGAATTAAAGTGATGTATTCTGAAAACAGAAGGAAAAGACTTATGGTGCCAATCATGTCACATTCAAATATAGTTGAAAAGTAGCAAAAAAGACAGTCAGTGATTGTAAAGATACATAATAAAGGATACACTCACAATTAGTAAATGTGCTTTTCACCTGTTAGATTTTTTTCTCAATAGAATATAACAGGAACAGGTACTGGGTTGACTTACAGGAATTCTGCGTCGGAGGTTAGACTTTTTGAGTGAAGAGAATGCTGAAACGTTTTACCAGGGCACTCTTTCAAGATGCACTTTGTTGTCTGACAGGTATTATGTAAGTTAGTCATCCTAGAAACAAATGAAAACAATTGTCTGAATACATTATTGGCCAAATTTTGAGTATTTTTTAATTATGTTTTTTTCTTTTGCAGAATAACATGATAGTGACTGGTTGTGCAGACAGTAGTATCCGAGTGTTGAATTCCTCATCAGGAAAGCTGTGTTTCTCTCTTCAAGGACACAGTGGAAGTGTAGATCACCTTCAGCTCTCTGGAGACAAAATCATCAGTGCTGGAACTGACAGGTATGGAATCGGATGGAATGAATCTTGATGCATGAAGTATATCCTAGTATAAAATAACATTCATTTTTGTAAGTAGAAATTATATCCCGATTTCATGGAATTACATTATCACTGGATTGTCTGGTCCAGACTTGATTATTTACAAACCACTGCTATATAGCTGGAATATTGCTGAGTGTGGCACTGAACAACAAAACACTCATCTCAACTAGAATCTTTCAAATTGAGGTTTAGCGGGTCTGTATTTGTGCTTTTGTGGTAACTTTGGGTCTATCACTGTGTGTGTAATGACTGTGGGTCAAGTACAAAATGTTTAATAGCTTTAGATTCATCACTGAAACAGATTTTGTAATAACTGAGGGTCCATCACTCGATACTGTAGTTGTGGGGACACCTCTCCGTATTGTATGTGAACTTTAAATTCACATCGTAACTCGCAAAATTAAGTAACCATGCATTTTAGTCATCCATATCTGTTTTCACAGGACTGTGCGAATCTGGTCAATCAAGGACAGAAAATTGATTTGTATTTTACGTGGACATACAGATGAAATTGAGGTAATTTTATTTATAAAGTTAGAAATTCTTGAAAGGCATTTTCATGATTTAGAAGCTAAATGAACATGAATACATGACACGGTTTATGGATAACTACTTTTTTATGCTTTCGAGCAAGAATTAGCTCTGAAACATTGTATAAAGAACAAAAAAGAAGTTGTTATCCATAAAACATGTCATGTTTTCTTTACTTGTAAAGTTGGTTCCCATTCTTGTTCCTAAAGGAAGACTCACACCGATTGGCCTGTCAAATCGATGTGCTGAATTTGACCGAGTCATATTGTCTGAATTCAACACATAGTACAAATCAACCGCTGGAACCTGTGCCAATTGTAGCACAAGTGTGTAGAGCCTGTTCTAGAGACTTGTCCTTAGTACTCCCTGATTTCTGTAAGGAGAATTTTGCAGTTTTGTGATGACTTCACTGACTGTCGTTATACCCTGATCATGAAGAGAGTTGTTCCAAACTGCAGCCTTGCTTATTTTAGCTTTTGTTTTTGTCTTCAGTTGAAATCCTTTCACCTAGTAATAAACAGAAAACTCTAATACTGAGAACCAATCAGCACAGGTAATTCCTGAGATGACTCGGAACAAGAGGCAGTATCATCTTTCATGTGTGTGGCACTTTGCACAATGAGCTCTTTGGTATGTTTTGTGAAGAGGCAGAAATTCCCATGTACAGTTCTTTGCTGATATTTAATTATAGTTAGGAAACATTCAAGTGAATTTCTGAGTGAAAACAAAGTGGAATAAGTGACTCAGGTGCATTCAATGATGAGCTCTATTCCTGATTTGACTTTATTATGTTTCTTGGTTTGGGTGAGTTGGTTTGTTGTCTAACTCTGCACTCACCAAAATTCCAGTAGTATTGTTGCAGTCTGTAAATGTTCAAGTCTGGTCTGGTAATCCAATGATTAACATATCGTTGACATCGATCTAAACGAGTGGTATGTGATGACATGTGTCAACCAAGTCCGTGAGTCCTGTGAGTCTGTAAATGTTCAAGTCTGGTCTGGTAATCCAATGATTAACATATCGTTGACATCGATCTAAACGAGTGGTATGTGATGACATGTGTCAACCAAGTCCGTGAGTCCTGTGAGTCTGTAAATGTTCAAGTCTGGTCTGGTAATCCAATGATTAACATATCGTTGACATCGATCTAAACGAGTGGTATGTGATGACATGTGTCAACCAAGTCCGTGAGTCCTGTGAGTCTGTAAATGTTCAAGTCTGGTCTGGTAATCCAATGATTAACATATTGTTGACATCGATCTAAACGAGTGGTATGTGATGACATGTGTCAACCAAGTCCGTGAGTCCTGTGAGTCTGTAAATGTTCAAGTCTGGTCTGGTAATCCAATGATTAACATATCGTTGACATCGATCTAAACGAGTGGTATGTGATGACATGTGTCAACCAAGTCCGTGAGTCCTGTGAGTCTGTAAATGTTCAAGTCTGGTCTGGTAATCCAGTGATTAACATATTGTTGACATCGATCTAAACGAGTGGTATGTGATGACATGTGTCAACCAAGTCCGTGAGCCTGACCACCCATCAGTAGCCTTTAACAAGAATCTTGGGTTACTAAAGATCAATTCTACCCTGGATGCTCACAGGATTTCTTGGTGTGAGAGCACCATGCTTATGTTCATACGATTCACCGAAGTATCTGCATCTAAGACATGCTTCATTTTGGGCTGATGTTTTGTGTTTCTATGATTTTATTTCGTCTTACAGTGTTTATCAAGTTGCGGCAGTTATGCAGTGACCGGTTCCTGGGATAAGACACTGATGCTGTGGAATGTGGAGAAAGGGAAACTACTCTTCCAGCTCTCTGGCCACACAGAAGGTAAAATCACACTCGGCTTATTAAAGACCTGGAGTGGTAGACATCTTGAGTCTTGGGTACTTGAGGTATCATTATGCACTCCAACCTGGGCTCCTGTTACAACTATGTTCACAGTTAATCACCTGATGTAATTGTCATGGTGACAGAAACTTTAATCAAGAAGCTCTTGCTATTAGTTTGATGTGAACACTATCAGAGGCAATTTGTGTAGTGTGGTACATTGTTTTTAGAGTGGTTGTTCATCCCCTATGTGGAAACACCTTGCTTCCAAACATCTGACTCTTTATTTATCCAGTCTCACTGCAGGATGTTTACATTTATTACAATGTCATATAAACTGTTTATCTGAAATACATGCCTTTCTTAATCAGAGACAAGTGGGAGACATGGGAGATAACTCTTGTTGGCTTCGAGAGACTTGTTTTTCTAAATAATGGTAATTGTGAACCTATCAGTGTGTATGAGTTGCTGCATGGAAAACAGTTAGTCTGCACCTTTATTAATCCAGAAACCTGTTTTAATGTTTCACAGTTGCAGTTGGTATAAGAGGTGGTTAAATGGGCCAGTTTCCCTGTTCCCCTAAGTGATCTTAGCACTACGATGATCATAAACCTAGGTTAAAATATAGGAATTAAGATCATGTTAACATTGAGATCACTTTGTGGAACAGGGTGATGTGGTTAAGGCTTATCGACTGGGTTGATGGCATGTTATCATTTCCTGATTCTGTAGGTTGATGGTCGTGACTTCGATCATCAGACTGGCTGTTTCAGACATGGTTCTTTACAGGTTACTGTCGTATAGATGGAATGCTGGTCAGTGTTGCATTCAACATCAAATAAAGGTTTGAAGGGGACTTTGTTCAGGCTATCTTACAGTTGTATCCATTTTCAATGAAGTTTTTCAAATGTCCCCTTCTCTGCTGGTTATTAGTTTTCAGGGTCTATCAGTGATGCTGATGTTGGTGTGTCTGTTGAGAATAGACATAGGTTCGAAATTCTGATGTTTGGTTAAGGGTGTCATTGAAGGGAACTCTAAAGAGTTCAATTCGAAGATGAATTTCATCCACTTTCACATCAAACATTAGGGACCTGTGAAGGTCCCCGGGTAGAATAGGCCTTCAGCAACCCATGCATGCCATAAAAAGTGACTTTGCTTGTCGTAAAAGGCGACTAATGGGATTGGAGGGTCAGGCTCACTGACTTGGTTGACACATGTCATTGGTTCCCAATTGTGCAGATCGATGCTCTTGTTGTTGATCACTGGATTGTCTGGTCCAGACTCAATTACTTACAGACCACCGCCATATAGCTGGAATATCGATGAGCGCGAGTGCGGCGAAAACTTAACTCACTGAAACATTAGGCAAGACAAGTTTGATTTCTATTTTTTTTCTTTCTTGACATGATTTCAAACGTTTAAGTCAAGTTTTTGACTGACTGGTGAACATATAACTGAAACAGATATATGACAGTGTACGTTGCTTGGAAAATGTATAGCTCTCTACTGTCCAACTTGTGAAGGTCCGGGTTAGAATTGATCTTATGTGGTTGTCGTAAATGGCAACTTACGGTACTGGGTGGTCATTCTTGCTGATTTGGTTGACACATATCATCGGATCCCACTGTGTAGATCAATGCTCATGTTGTTGATCAGTGTACTGTTTGGTCCTGATGGAATAATTTATGGACCGCTGCCATAGAGCTGGAATATTTCTGTGTGTGGCATAAAAGTAAACTTATTCTACATCCCACCATCCAATGACCAACACATGGTAGCGTTTTGAAAAAGAAGGCCTAAACCAAGTTTACTTATTTTTTACCAGATTCTATACTGGTCTGTAAACCCTTTATAAAGCCATGCCAACAGTCAAAGTAGAACTGTTATCAGTTCACTCTTCAAGTCACTGTTGTCAGTTCACTCTCTAAGTTAATTTGGCATCATTTATCTCCAGAACAAAAATTATGTTTCAACTATGGCACAGGACAAAATCATTCCTGAATTGACACAATTCCTGTGTTTTTTCTTTGCTTGTTTTACAAGACAAACCAAAAACATGTCATAAAACACTTGGTAACTCCATGATTTTATACAAACCGGGTCATGAGGTTCAATCATATTAGTGTCAGTGAATTGTAACACCGCACATAAAAGATAAGAGCTAATCGACCAGCTTGTTTCACATGCCAGGTAATGCAATCATCACATGTTCTTTGAAGCTTTGCAGTAATGCTCTCCACGGAGTTAACCTTTTCTTCAGGCTGTTATCCTGGATAGTTAGGTAATGGCATTCAGTGGGATGGAACTTGCTTTGCATACACAGTGCTCATGGATTTCCTGTGCAACAATACCTGCACATGGAGCATGATCACACATGTTTAGATTTTTACAGCAAGTTATCATATTAATAATGATATGTTTTTTTAAGTTGTTTGTTTTTGAAGCAGGTATCTAAGTGTTGCATTTAGCAACAATTCTTGCGTCACCATTGAAGTTGATGCATCAATACCACATTGTAGAATGTATATTAAAAAAATTACAAGACATGATTATTTCCTGGTATTCAAAATGGTTGAGAAAATGACAGATGGATTTGTAAAACTAGTATGTGAACTGGTCAGGTCTTACAGTGACATGATCTTTGAAAATAAAAAGGATTGTGACAGCTGATCTTGAGTAGAGTACTTTGAAAGTTTGTAAGCTTCATTTTGAAGAAACACCATTCTTTAGGCATGTTAAATAATTAATCCTGCAATTATACTATTTCAGTGTGTACAACACAATGGCCTGATTTCTGTGTTCAGTGTTCCATTCAGGAATTGACACTATGACAGACATATATGAAGGACTATTCACTGTATGTGTAAAATTCAACCCATTTTCAAAAAGGTTCTCATCTGACAAGAGAGCATAATGAAAACTGTAACCAAAATGAATTTAGTTTAATTTTGCTGCATTTTGAATTCTTGTTTCTTTTTCTAATATGGTTCGTAAAGATAGCTTTGGTCATAAATATGTGAAAAAGTGCAGACATTCCTTTCCCATACAGTAATCTTGATGTTGAAATGAGCAACTGATGAACCCAAATTGTCAGACTGATATGGAGTTATTGTATCAGGGACCTTTGGAGATCTGGGTCGGAATTAATCTTTAGTAACCCATGCTAGTTGCAAGAGGTGACTAACGGGATCAGGTGATCTGGTGCTGACTTGGTTGACAAATTGTCATCGTATCCCAGTTGTGTAGATCAATGCTCATGCTGCTGATCACTTGATTGTCTGATCCAGACTTGATTATATACAGACCGCCACCAGAGAGCTTGAGTATTGCTGTGTTGTTATTAAATAACAGGGATTCCTTGTGAGTATCAGTGAATTTGTCAAATGATAGTGATTTATTGTGGATATCAATGAATGTGTTAAACTACAGGGTTTTCTATGGATATCAGTGAATGTGTTAAACTACAGAGATTTCCTATTGATATCAGTGAATGTGTTAAAATATAGGGATTTCCTATTGATATCAGTGAATGTGTTAAACTATAGGGATTTCCTATGGATATCAGTGAATGTGTTAAACTTACAGGGATTTCCTATTGATATCAGTGAATGTGTTAAACTATAGGGATTCCCTATGGATATCAGTGAATCTGTTAAAATACAGTTATTTCCTATGGATATCAGTGAATTTGTTAAACTACAGGGATTTCCTATGGATATCAGTGAATGTGTTAAACTACAGGGATTTCCTATGGATATCAGTGAATTTGTTAAACTACAGGGATTTCCTATTGATATCAGTGAATTTTCTAAACTATAGGGATTTCCTATGGATATCAGTGAATCTGTTAAAATACAGTTATTTCCTATGGATATCCGTGAATGTGTTAAACTACAGGGATTTCCTATTGATATCAGTGAATGTGTTAAACTATAGGGATTCCCTATGGATATCAGTGAATCTGTTAAAATACAGTTATTTCCTATGGATATCAGTGAATTTGTTAAACTACAGGGATTTCCTATGGATATCAGTGAATGTGTTAAACTACAGGGATTTCCTATGGATATCAGTGAATTTGTTAAACTACAGGGATTTCCTATTGATATCAGTGAATTTTCTAAACTATAGGGATTTCCTATGGATATCAGTGAATCTGTTAAAATACAGTTATTTCCTATGGATATCCGTGAATGTGTTAAACTACAGGGATTTCCTGTGGATATCAGTAAATCTGTTACACCACAGGGATTTCCTATGGATATCAGTGAATGTGTTAAACTACAGGGATTTCCTGTGGGTTTCTCTAAATCTCAGATATATTAGTTTACCTTACCCTAGTTATGAACCTGACAACACAATCTTTTCAGTCACCTCAATACAAACCCTTGGATAATATCTGAACTGAATTTTGGTGCCTTAGTCAGTGAGCTTTGCCAATACAAGTGGTGTTAAAGATGTTCTGGCACTTTAACACTGGCATTAGCCAAATCTTGTACAAGCAGACAAATACACATTAAAGTCTTCTGTGTAAGTGAAATAAATGCAATATGAAACTGTAACATTACCTGTCTGTTTCTGGCCAGACCTATTATCATGATTATAAGTTCCTCAACATCCTGGTTCCTATTCTAAACCTTTGCCCAGGCTCTGTCTTCTAACAGGAATTGACCCCCAATTCAGGATATATGGCATATGGGATCTACAGTGGCAGTTCTTGGCAATCATTCTCACATTTATGCATTAAAGGCTGAGTATCTGAATCCACTAAAACCCATAAACTATGTAGGTTAAATAATCATATTAATATGAATTTTCATGTCTAAAAAATTATTTCATGAATATTTTTGTTATGAGTTTGTTTAAATATATTTACAGCCCTAGTTTGACTGGGATTTTTTTAAGTTGTTTTCTTGGTAGAGTTGATTTTGAGACACAGACTAATTTTATTCTTTCCTCTAAGTCGCTGTAAGTATTTGACACCTTTTTAACAAATTAAATGTCTTCCCCGGTTTGATTCAAACTGTGCCCAGAGGTAAATGACACATTCCTCCTGGTGGGGATTTCACTGGGTAATCCATTTCATGTCTGCCATAGACTAGATCATATTTCATCAACATCTGTTCAATTTGGAGAATTAATGAATCTTTGCAGACTAATAATTGAATCACATTTAAGAGTTGATAATATGCAGGAATAATAGAATTATTTGTGAAGATTAATTGTTGGTTTTGTGCCAGCTCATTAGAAGCTATATTCCTATTGCTTGTATTGAAGTGTGCTGCAAAGATTATAAAATTTGGACTTGCATGAAAAAAATTTGACAAATTTTGTTAGTGGTTTAGAATACACACAAAGAGTTCCTACAAGGCTGAGATGAGAAGTACCACAAGTATGACACATTGTCAATATCAGTTGTCACCTTGATTATAACTTGTGAATTTCATTCATCCACTGATAAATTTGGTTTGACAGATGAATTAATTCACATGGGATGTTGTTTTTGATTTCAGCTTAGATAAAACAGGTTGCTTGTCATTATCAATGTTGTCAACTCTATCAATGGGAGGCCGTCAATTTTTCATTGTGTACATATTTCAGATATTGTGGGTCTCAACTGATAAAATTGTCTTTGAACTATTGACAGGGTACAATCAATTTTTTGACAGAAATTCTTAAACTGAGTGTTTTTGCGATTCCTTAATGACAATAATAATTACATTGATTTATTTAGATTGGAATTCATTTAACGTAAAATGTGACATAAAGGCCTGTTGTTAAGTCAGTTGGCTGGTAATTTACCAGCGTTCCTAATATGTGAGATATAGGCAAGTTCCTATAACCAGATGGCCACTATTCCAGTAGTGTCTAAATGTCAGTGTCTGGCAGTTACAGCCTGATGCATCATGTAGACAACAGATGCCTGCCATTGAATAGTCTACAGCCTGTACATACAATGCAAGAACAGGTGCCCATTCTGTTACTTCTAGAAATGAGAAATCATTTCAACTGATTGCATTCAATCTATGTGTCATAACTTGTCTGTATGAGTTTACTGTTAAATGTAGAGCAACTTTCAGATTGATGCACATGTTGTTGATCACTGGACTGTCTGGTCCAGTCTCGATTAATTTACTGCCACCACATGACTTGAATATTGCTGACTGTCGTAAAGCTAAACGCACTCACTCCCAGGTAGACTAACATCCTAAATCTAAAAACAGTAGTTGAATACACATTTTTTAAAATTAAATGCCTAAACAGACTTAAAGTGTATTGAATTTTGATCTGAGGTCATAAATCATATATACATGATCACTGAGGTCAGCAGGTAGATAAAGTAAGGAGGTCATGGGTGGGATGACCACACCCTACAGCTATGCATTGATTATCACTGTCCCTAAAAACACATTTCTTTGCCTGCCACCCAGCTCTTTTTGAGTGTGAAACCTAGCCTTGCTTGAACTCTGTACAGAATACTAAATCCATGGGTGTATAGAAATACCCTTCTGTGCCAGTGTGTTAGAGGGATATTTATATTGTGTAGAAATTATCATTTACGTTGCTAGTATTAATTATTACTCTAGAGATTTGTGCAAGTCAATGCAAAAGCTTAACTGAGGTAAGTTTAATTTTTCCTCAAATTCTGAATCTCCCATCTCACTGGGGCTCATTTTTGATTAGGGACAGTGGGGTAGCCTAGTGGTTAAAGTGTTGGCTTGTCATGCTGATGACCTGGGTTCAGTTAACCACATGGGCACAGTGTGTGAAGCCCATTTCTAATGTCCCTGCTGTGATGCTGCTGTAATATTGTAAGAGCAGAGTAAAACCATACTCACTGATTTGAATGGAATCATTTGTTTTTATCAAAAATATCTATATCAAAAGACTGTGTGTTAGTCAAGCGCCATACCCATCTTCAAGGTTGTCACAGAGTGGTAAACATCCCAGGGTGGCATCACTTCAGGTTCCTACACTTCCGCCTGAAACATGTTCTGTGCACAGTGGACAGTGTTAAATATCAAATAAATTCACCCCTAGACCATGCTGTTGTTATTTTTGCAAAATATGCACTGTTTACAATTGCTCTGAAATAATATTCTGGAATGGTATTTCCTCTCCTAATATGGAATTCCTTTGTGAAAATAGTCCACAGAGACTAGATACATCACATAATGGATATACACTGAAAGAAACCTTTCAGAATTTACATGTAATTGTGTTTCTAGAAATATCTCAAATCAGATTCAAAAGATTTAAAGTTTTCTTTAAATTCTGTTTGATACGGTTATAAATAAAACATTGTTTGCATAAAATGGATTACAATGAATAAATCAAAGTGTTGACTTTACTTTGTTGAAAAAATACATAGTTACGTTATTTACATATAATTATGGGTATTATTGATAATGTCAGACATGGACAGTTAGACACTATTTGTACAACAGATACACATGATGCCAGGCAGTTACAGACAACAACCAATGATGTGATGAGTTGAAGACAGCTGCAAACAACAACCAATGATGTGATGAGTTGAAGACAGCTGCAAACAACAACCAATGATGTGATGAGTTGAAGACAGCTGCAGACAACGACCAATGATGTGATGAGTTGAAGACAGCTGCAGACAACAACCAATGACATAATGAGTTGAAGACAGCTACAGACCACAACCAATGACATAATGAGTTGAAGACGGCTGCAGACAACAACCAATGACGTAATGAGTTGAAGACAGCTACAGACAACAACCAATGACATAATGAGTTGAAGACAGCTACAGACAACAACCAATGACGTAATGAGTTGAAGACAGCTACAGACAACAACCAATGACATAATGAGTTGAAGACAGCTGCAGACAACAACCAATGATGTGATGAGTTGAAGACAGCTGCAGACAACAACCAATGACATAATGAGTTGAAGACAGCTGGAGACAACAACCAATGACATAATGAGTTGAAGACAGCTACAGACAACCAATGACGTAATGAGTTGAAGACAGCTGCAGACAACAACCAATGATGTGATGAGTTGAAGACAGCTGCAGACAACAACCAATGATGTAATGAGTTGAAGACAGCTGTAGACAACAACCAATGACGTAATGAGTTGAAGACAGCTGCAGACCACAACCAGTGATGTAATCAGTTGAAGACAGCTGCAGACAACCAATGACGTAATGAGGTGAAGACAGCTGCAGACAACAACCAATGACATAGTGAGTTGAAGAGGGGCTATGGAAGTGCTCCGGAATTTGGTGCCAGTCTTGGTTCAAGATGAGGTGACATGGATGAATCTACGTGGCTGTTTCTATGTAATTAGGGTGATCATAACTGCTAGATGCATCAATGTCATATGATTAGAAAGTGTTTTCAGGGAATACTAAGCCTGGCATCTCTTTGATAGATGTGAGTCAGTGAAGTTTTGTGTTTGTTTAAACACATGCAGATGCAACACAAGTGTTTCAAAATTTGAATTTCCACCATCAACACCCAATTTAATTGCACATGCTTTTGGTCTTTTGATACCTAATCATTAACTCATTCTGCAAAATTGGTATTACACAGAAGGTTGTTTAGTCACCTCTATAGACCTGTTGTTATTTAGTCTGTTATGCTGACACAAAAACAACTATAATAACTATAATAACAAAAAATACAGGTCTTGCAAAACTAAAATACGTGATTAGTCAAGATTAAAAAATGAAAATGACGAAAGTCTCCAATCTCTTTTTAGCAATTTGTATGAAGATGATATTGGAACTGTTCTGTAAAACATGTTGTTTACTGTAGTTTTACAGTTTTGATTTCATATCTGAATTGTGTAACTGACTTAAACTATTTCTTTGGGGTGAACCCATGAAGGTTCAAGTTAGAATTGATCTTCAGTGACCCACGCTTGTCATAAGAGATGACTGACAGTACTGGATGGTCAGACTAACTGATTTGGTAGACACATGTCATCATATCCCAGTTCCATAGAGCGATGCTCGTGCTGTTGATCACTGGATTGTCTGGTCCAAATTGTCATGTACCTGGAATATTTCTGAGTTTGACATAGTACTAAACTCACTCCTTGGAGTGAAATGAATATGCTTCACAAAAGTCAAAGTCTGTACAAATGTTAATTATTATTTCAGAAATAAGACAGAAAAAGGTGGGGATAACTGGCCATAGGACAGAAAATATAATATTCTGAATATACGGTAACAAATGCCAGGTCAAACAAAAACTCAAAATCTCATACAATTTCTCAGTTTTGTCAGTCTAAGTAAACTTATCCCCAGTACTTTTCGTTACACTCCACTACTGAGTCTAACAAAACCTTATGGGAGGTCGCGTCAGGTAACCTTTCAGATTGACCAATCAGAACACAGCTTACCAAATCGTGAAAGTGCACATTCGCACATACCTTTTGAACTTTTTATTTCGAAAAGGTTCATACCTGAACGATTCCGAATGCTATTTACCATATGCTCGCTTCGGGGTGACGCACACTGCATACGCACAGCCATTACAACAGTGAGTAGACAGTCGATGAAAATAGTGTTTTAGGCAATATTCAAGGATGTTATCTTGCGAAAATATTAGCTAATGGTAACCATGTCAACAGAAACCCCAAAGCGTATATACTGCAGGTCAAGTAACTGTGTTATATGCGGACATGTGTCAGTGACCTGAATATTTTGAAAGTCCCTCTTATCCCTAAATGTTAACCGTTGTCTGATTGGTTAAATCTATTTAACCGTCTCGCATTTGATTGGACGGTCATTGGTCACTCAAAGGTTACCTGACGTGACCTTCTACTAGGTTTTGTTAGACTCAGTGGTGGAGTGTAATGAAATACACTGAGACTAAGTTTACTTAGACTGTCAGTTTTGTTTATAAATTTGAAATTTATTTTCTGTTTTGTCTGTGATAAATATTCAGGGGATAAACTGTAGGAAGTGAACTCCTCAACCTGTCATCAGTTACCAAATACATACACAGATGAACATAATTAGAGAAAGTAT
Organism: Haliotis asinina; assembly: GCF_037392515.1. Taxonomy (NCBI): domain Eukaryota; kingdom Metazoa; phylum Mollusca; class Gastropoda; order Lepetellida; family Haliotidae; genus Haliotis; species Haliotis asinina. Next base: position 49,479,452 of record NC_090287.1, read on the forward strand.
GAACACTTAACACCTTCATTTATTGACATGCTCATGCTAATTTCTGACATCTGGCAAAATATTTCTGATGCTTATCTGTTGGAGTTGTTGGTTTGACAGTTGGAAATGTTGGTTTGAGAAGCCCGTCTGTTAATGATTCAGTTGTTTGTAAACTAGGATACATGGAATTTACAGCATACCATAAGTTTTGACACTCATGTTAATTTCAGCTGTCAGTGTCACAGTTCTACATATCTGTCAGTCATGTTATTGACAATGTTCATACACCGTGTAATGTTCATTTTATCTAAATACCTGAACATCACATGTCACTTGAACCTTGTGTTGCAGTTGAGTAAACAGAATTCTGGAGTCACTGAAAGAAATATACCAGATTCTTTTCCTTAAAGCTTTTGGATGTCGATTTGAAAAAAGGAATCGCTTTCCTCTGCAGGAGAATCATGTCAGATTTTTTTAAATTAATGGCAGATGTAAGGGCAGCTAAAAAGTTAGGATGTACTCAATTTAAATAAAGCCAGGTGATTTTGTCAGAAGCGCGTTGGCTGATTGGCAGCAATTGACTCAATATGTGAAGCATTCAGCCTGATTTATGGTAAATATAGCTGTTGGCAATGAAAAAATCTTGTTGATTTTTTAACACCTCACTTAATTGATTCCAACCTACTGGTATCTCCATTTCAAGAAAAACGAAGTGTTTTAAAACATCGTTCAGAACTGTCTCTGGCTTTAAGAGCTTTCGCGTGAACAAGAGAGGTTTTTCAAGCAATAATCCACATCTGTTGAGCCATATACCTTTCTCACACACAGTGGGAGTTTCCTCTATGTATGTATAGATACATGTACTTTCATTTGTTAATGGGCCCAAAACTTCATTATGCATGATCATTAGTGCCCTGTGTTAGTTTTCAGTGTTAGTGGTCTGTGTTAGTGGTCTGTGTAAGTGGCTTGTGTTAGTGGTCTGTGTTAGTGGTCTTTGTTAGTGGCCTGTGTTAGTGGTCTGTATTAGTAGCCTGTGTTAGTGGCTTCTGTTAGTGATCTGTGTTAGTAGCCTTTGTTAGTGCTGTATGTTAGTTGTCTGTTTTAATGGTCTGTGTTAGTGTCCTGTGTTAGTGTCTGTGTCAGTGGCATGTGTTAGTGGTCTGTCACTGTGGCATATGTTAGTGGCCTGTGTTAGTGCCCTGTAATAGTGTCATGGGTTAGTGGCCTATGTTAGTGATCTGTTATAGTGATCTGTGTCAGTGGCATGTGTCTGTGGTTTATGTAAGTGATATGTGTTAGTGATCTATTTTAGTGGTATGTTTTTAGTGGTTTCTGTTAGTGGCCTGTTTCAGTGGTATGTGTTAGAGGCATACCTGTTTTAATGGCTTGTGTTAGTGGTCTGTGTTAATGGTCTTTTGTTAGTGGCATGCTTCATGGCTTGTGTTAGTCACATGTGGTAATAGCTAGTGTTTGTGTCCTTTGGTGGTGTCATGTGTTAATGACTATGGTAAAGGCTTGTAATAGTGGCCTGTGTTAGAAGTCTGTCTGTGTCAAATGTTAGTATTTTGTGTGGATGGTCTATATTACTGGGTTATGTTAATGTCACATGTTGCTTGTGTTAGTGACAAGGTATCATCCTTTGTGGATGGTGTCAGTAATAGTCTGAGTTGGTGTTCTATGTTTGTGGATTGTGAGAGTAACTTGTGTCTGAGGCCTATTATGCCAGCTGGTGTTTGCATATGGTAGTGTTTGCTACTGATGAACAGTTAGATTATTATATTGTTTTCAATGTTCAATATGATTACAATAATTACAAACAACTCTTTCCTTGCACCCATGACACAAGTCATAGCCATCTGTCACTTTGTTTCTGACACATGAAAATTCATAGCCAGAACACCATTGCACAGGCATTGTTTTGGTAGGCATAAAGATATACAGGGGAAATACAATGACATTTGCCTTTGCTCACTATGACTTTTTCTGCACATTCCAGCCTTGTTATGAAGTGGTTGCTTTTCAAGACTCCCACAGATAACATTACCTTTTTCTAAAACCACATGCTACAAAAACATGACAAGTTGTCCTACTTTACAGCACTTTTAGACAGTTATCATTACTCAGGGACTCAAATCATTTCTCTAAATGTCAGCATTTCAGGCATTATTAACAAAAAGTGGACGTGTGTATGTATTCATGTTATACATTTGAAAAGACATGATAGTGGGTGACATGAACTGGAAAGGGCTGTAGCTCACCTTCCCCTTGATAGGTATGCTAGACAAATGTTATACCGCTGCACATTTGCTTCATAGGAATTTATGTTGCATAATGGCTACTAGGAGTTTATTTGAGTTACATGTTTTAAAGTTGAGAAGTATAATATTTACAAACTGTATAAATACCAACTTCTTTTATTTCATGATTGGATTATTGTATTGTTGTAAAGTAGGAATGACAACATAATGCTATGAGTCATGTGTGTTTGTCCTTTTGTTCATGTGTTGGTCATTTGGTCATGCGTTGGTCATTTATCATTTCACATTTGCCAGTTATCGATAACCCTGCATAAAATGTTAATGTCCGGCATTAAGGTCAGTGTTTTGCCTTTAATCATTTTTTTCACCATCATGTTTTAAAAAGGTATATGATACTGCTCTGATATCATGATACCCTGATGCTCCAATGTGTTGGTTTGTGCATGACAACAATGACAATGCATATAACAACAATGTCAAATCATATAGCCACATTTCATGAGGACTAATGATAAATAGACTTATGAACCAGTGTAGCTACATCCAAATGTCATTCATGATTTAACATATAATTTTGTTGTGAAAAAATTATCACATAGAAATAAATTACAAATGCAACCATGAACCATTTGTGTACAAACATTCCACAAAACAACACAACTGTATGTGCATGGTGGCTTATGTAAACTGTATTTTTGTCAGGGACATTTTCAAACAGGTTATCCATCATTACTGCTCTGTTTCCATGGAGACTGTTGCTAAAGGCTTATTGTTTTTGTCTGCAAAAATGTTTGATATCCTATGAAATTAGGAAAACATATTCTAAGAGGACTACAAATAGTCATTGTGTTATCATGGAATGATGTATACAAGTATACACATCTAATGTATACAAGTATACACATCTAATGTATACAAGTATACACATCTAATGTATACAAGTATACACATCTAATGTATACAAGTATACACATCTAATGTATACAAGTATACACATCTAATGTATACAAGTATACACATCTAATGTATACAAGTATACACATCTAATGTATACAAGTATACACATCTAAATGTACAAATTTTTCATGATATACTTGATGCAATGATTATCAGGCCAAGTTTTATCAGTTTTAATTCAAACATACTTTCATTAATTCAACTTACTGAATTACAAAGATAACTTAATGTGTTTGAAGTGAACTGTTTCTGTGGCAAGCAAATATTCCATTTTGTCATATGTGTACATGGTATGGCATTCATATCTTGTACTCATTTTCTGTGTAAAGAAAACAAACTTTTGGTCTCTTCAATATGTAAATTTGTATGTTAGCATTTAGCATGGTAGCAATGCCATGAAAAGATAAGTCCATGAATACATTGATAGGAATTTGTCTTCAGCAGCCCATAATTGGTGACTAAAGAGATTGTGTGGTCAAGCTCCCTGGCATGGTTGACATACATGTATGTAATTATGTTCCAAATGCTTGGATCAATGTTCATGCTGTTGTTTATTGACTTATGTTGTCCAGACTTGATTATTTACTGACCGCCGCCATATAGCTGGAATATGTCTGAGTGCAGTGTTTCACAGCAAACAAGCAAAAAATGATCAACTGTTTTCCGTAGAGTACATTCTTGTGTTTTCTGTAATTGGACATTTAGACCATTTTCTTGTATGATGGTGTGGAAACGTTTTTTTAGAAATTGCCAAATTAGAAAAAGGAACAAAAAACTGTTAGAAATTGTTGTGGAGGTTGTGAAATGTTATTGATATGAACAAGACTGTGTATTTCAGCACTTGCATATTTTGCATGTGTAAAGTAAATGAACAAGTACCATTAAAGTGTGTCAGTAGGTTGATTATATTGGTTTTCAGGAAACCTCTAATATTTTAACCTGAGCAAGTCTTCCAGTCCAAATCAATTTGTCTTGCTTACCAGTCTTCTGCAGCTGAAGTCTAAACCGCTGGCCGTTTTAACTTATTTTACTCATACCTCTGCACTTGATCATTTAAGTTAAATGCATGAAAAATAGATTTTTCAACTGGCTGTAATTTTAGTCATTTCCAAACCAATCTTTCAAATTTTCTGTAACTTTAAGATTTGACATTTCCAATGGGCCAAAATTATACCTCCTTTCGGAGTAAGATGAAAAAGTTTCAAATATGAGATGAAATCATTCAACTTGGGCATTCTTCATACATTGACTCGACTCAGACTTCTAACCAAAATGCTGTTCAAAGCTGGACTGAAGCCAAATTCACTTATTCATTGTAAATGAGTGGAAGGTTGATCATGAAGAATAAATCCTGTATAGCTATGAGTCATGACAGTGATTTTGATGGTGGATGGAAGAAGGATATTACTATAGTAATGTGACTGGTAGAAAAAGGGGATAAAATTGAACTTTAGGTTATCACTTGATTGGTTGCTCAGTTGCCAGTGTGGAAAGGGAAGGGGAGTAAGCAAGAGTTTAGTTTTATGCCAAACTCAGCAATATTCCAGCTATACGGTCCAGTCTGAAAATAATCAAATCTTGACCAAGAAATCCAGTGATCAATTGCATGAGCATCAATCTACACAACTGAGATACGATGACATGTGTCAACCAAGTCAGCAAGGCAGACCACCCGATCATGTTAGTCACCTATTAAAACAAGCATGGGTTACTGAAGATCAGTTCTCATAACCCCGATCTTCACATGTCAAAGGCAATGGAGACAAGCTGTTTGTTGCAGAACTTAATGTCATTTGTTGTGTTTCAGTGGTCAGCTGCTGTCAGTTTGACCAGGAGAAGATTGTGAGTGGGAGTGCAGACAAGGACCTCCGAATATGGAGCATGTCCAGTGGGAAATGTACACACATCCTGTCTGGACATGATGGAGAAGTTGTAAGTAATGCTGATATTTCTGTCAGAATAGTTCAAAGTCAATAGTCCATTTCCTATCTGTCCGTTTTCACATTTTCTCTCTAGCTGTTCCTTATCCCCTTTGTATTCTTTTCACCCTGCTTCCAATTTTCATTCTCTCCACCCTTACTCCCATCCTAATGTTTCCACTGTGCTTCCACTTCTCTCCCCTTATCCTTCGTTCATACTCTCCAACCTGTCCCTTAATAATAATAAGTGCATTTAGCATGTGCATTTATAATGTGCTAATCATATCCCACTGGGTACCCATTGTCTGCTGTTCATCCCTTTGTCATCTTTCCTCACTCCATTCCCCATCTTTCCACCTAGCATCCACTTCCTCACATCTTCCATATTCCATTCTCTCCAGGCTTGTCTTACTCCCTTCCTCATCCTTCTATCCTGCTTCAAGTAGCTCTGTCCCCCATGTGTCATCTCTCCCTCTACACTGCTCACACTCTTTCTCTCCTCTCCCATCTATCCATTTTCCCATTCTTTCTCATTTCTTCCTCCAGCTTAAACCAGTTCTCCCTTCCTGTCTTTCCTTCCTCCATTCTTACCCCCTTCCCTCCACACTGTCTCTCCCCTTACTCACCACCATCACTTAATTCCCCCAGATTACTGCACATGTCAGAAGTGATTGTTTGATACCCATGGCTATCTACCTCAGCTGCTTCAAGACATCCAGGTGTCATTACCAGATAACACAGACGCCATATTTTCTCATGTTTAATAGGTGTTTTTTCTGCTTGTCTCAGGACCCATTGGTTTAGCAAAGCAGGCTACATGCATATGAATGCTGTGGTGAGCTATTCCCAGAGATATCTCACTGTGTGAAAGATCTGATAATGTCAGCTTACTATGTGATGAATTTCCTGCAGAAAACTGTCCAATAATGTGTAAGATTTGTTAGAAATTTTAAACCAATTTTGACACCTACACTTCCCAAAAGTCGTTCCTGTGAAAAACAATGAACTTCGTCAGTAAGAGGTTTGTGATCATTCAAAGTGTGATATCCATGTCTCCTAACACCATGACTTCATCATGTTCCTCAAGTTCTCTTGATTGCAACAGATGAAGATGAGAGAAGTCTTCCATTTTGTTGAGAGAGTTACTTGGTCAACCTCTTCCTAAAATGCCAGTCAACAAACTGTATACAGGATTAGCTCTCATAAGATGTGCAAATGGTTTTGTAATACATTGTTAGAGTGAGTGAGTGAGTCAGTTCAGTTTTGCGTTGCCATTTGCAAAATTCCAGCAATATCATGGCAAAGACATCCGAAATGGGTTTCACACACCTTTAGTATGACAAGCATCCTTCATTCGTTTCTTGACCTTCTTAGTTAGAGCCCTACATTGATTTACTTCTGAAGAGAACTCCAGTTATCTGAGATTAAAAGTTAAAAATACACCATTTCTATTTTCGTTTACCAGATATACATGTCGAAACTTCATTTTTATGGTGTTATTTTGGGTCTCTCAGAAATTGTAACTTATGCAATGGAAGATGATTGTAATGTTTATTTTATCGGTTGTTACAAACCGACAAAACAGTCTGTTTATAGCATTCTCTTTACTTGATCAAGTATACACAAAGTGAACTTCTTCTTTCAGTTATTTTTAAACGCAGTCTAAGTAAACTTAGTATCAGTGTATTTCGTTACATTCCACCACTGAGTCTAACAAAACCTAGTAGAAGGTCACGTCAGGTAACCTTTGAGCAACCAATGACAGTCCAATCAAATGCGAGATTGTTAAATAGATTTAACCAATCAGACAATGGCTACTATTTTGGGATCGGAGGGACTTTCAAAATATTCAGGACTGACACAGATCCCTCCACAAACACAAATCAGCATATAACACAGTTATTTGATCTCCAGTATATATGCTTTTGGGTTTGTGCTGACATGGTTACCATTAGCTAATATTTCTGCAAGATAACATCCTTGAATATTGTCAAAAACACCATTTTCAGCGACTGTTTACTCATCGTTGTCATGGCTGTACGTACGCCGTGTGCATCACCCAGAAGCGATCGTATGGTAAATAGCATTCGGAATTGTTCGGGTACGAACCTTTTCGAGATGAAAAGTTCATAAGGGTTGTGCGAATGTGCACTTTCGCAATTTGGTAAGCTGTGTTCTGATTGGTCAATCTGAAAGGTTACCTGACGCGACCTCCCATAAGGTTTTGTTAGACTCAGTGGTGGAGTGTAACGAAAAGTACTGAGGATAAGTACTGTTTTAAACATACCTTCAAGGAATTCAATATAATTTTCAAATAATATAGCTTTCTTACTTAAGTATTCTATTTGAAAGGAGGATATTCTCCATTAGATCATATGGTCCAACACACTAATCATCTTGTCATTTCAATTACAAAAGATGAATATTAGATTATATTTTTAAAATTTTGTTTAACAAATCTTCCAGTTGTGTATCATCTGAGCTTCTTTTCAGGATCTTATATAAACAACATGTGTTCAAATGGGCAAAAAAATATGCCTTATTTTAATGTAAGGAGACATTGATTCAAGAAGATTACTTTTAAGTAAACAAAACTTTGAAATTTTCCAAACTCAAAACATTTTTGTAAATTTGTTATTTTTGAACCCATCTCGTATTACAATTTCCCCCCACTAATTGGCCATTGTGTGAAAAACATACCCGACCTATCTCTGAAATAGACCTCATATTTCATCCTCATTAGGGTAGCGTCTATTTCTAATTGACAGGTGTTGTCTGTGACTGGGATGTATATCAAGCAGACATGTGTTCCATGAGACCTGATTAAAGTGATAATCAGGAGTGATATGTACTCACGAGGAAGACATTGTGTGGGGGTCACAGTCAGGTAGTCAGGTTCATCATGAAATGGTCATACATTACTACAGCAGGGAAATCTTAGGCATATGTTTTAGTACTTATTTTCATTGTGCATTTGAGATCACATAAATGAAAATGTCTCATAGCCAAAACATATGAATTCAGTTCAAAATCAAAGGATATACTTACGTTGTGAACATTCACTCATAGGTATTCCTAGTAGCATGCTTAAAGGTCACATGCAACCAAAAAATCAAACATAATTAAAGCACAATCATCACTTATTTATGACATATATTACACATAGTTGATTGTGAAATTAAAATATAAACAAAATTATTACCATACAGTCGTGAATCAAAAGTGCAATATTTTGTACTTGGGCTTCTTCTCTTGAAAGGAAGCACCTAGGAGACCAAACAGGTAAGAACCCATGTGCACTCACATGTAATGAAGACTTTTCATCAGGTGGGTCATATGCTGATATGCATAAGGCTCATTGTGTGTTTATAGAGTCATGATAGAGATGATATGTTCGATTGGTATTTCAGAAGTATGGTGAGTTAAAAGAAAGTATGATTTTTTATGGATAACAACTTCTTTGATTGTACATGATGCAATGTCTGAGTATGGATTCATGTACTGTTGTCAAGCCAGATGATAATGGTTTAAGAATCCATGCTGAAACGTTGCATCATATACAAGAAAAGAAGTTGTTATCCATAGATAATGTATATAGAGATATTGGGTTTTGTAAATATCACTGAGATAGTGAGCTACTGCATGGCTGGAAACTGTCGCTCGTCCAAGTACAAAGCAGGACATGAAACTGACATTCTTAGTTTGCATTGGTTTTCATCTGGATTGTTTAAACTGTGATTTTGCAGGCTTCCTTTCATCATGTTATTTTTCAGGTTTATAAGTTGAAGATGCATTTTTAATAATTTGTTTCTGTAAGTCCATACCGAAAGGAATCAAAATCTGCAAAGTTGTGTTTTGCGTTGCATGTGACCTTTAAAGAGTTATGTTGTTATCTCCCTTAGCTGTGACATCACAGGACAAGGTGAAAATCTTCCATAATTTCTCAATATGAACAACACAGAAGACATACAAATTTAATTCAAAATTAAGTATATATTTAGTTTATTTATTTCTATCAATATATATGTTATTCATGACCTATGTTTCATACTTTGCCCTCTAAATCTCTTGACTTACATTCCTTGTGCTGCACGCATAATTTAGCACCATAGACTGCAAAGCTAAAACTTCACATGCTTGTTGGAGTTGTGTCCCTTGTGATTACATGATTGGGTTTGAATCCCAGATTCATCCTGATGATGTTTGTTTGCTATCGCTAGCTCTGTTTCACCGAAGTTGTACTCAATAGCTTTTGACCAAGGTTTGAGTCTCCAAATGGGTATGTTATGTGAATCCTACCATATGCGACCTCCTATCTTTGCAACATAAGTTTCCGTGATGCCCAAGGGTGTTATTGGAACAAGGGGTTGATTACACCCCTGGATGCTGAAGATGGTTTCAGATACAGTATTGCTGTATCTATTTCCTGTCTCCCACACTGGAGGGCTGAAGGATGGACAACTTCCCAAACCTGCATCAATCTCTTCCAGCTGTTTCAGCCTTTCTTTGTTCATACAGTATAAAACTTTCTTCTTGTGAATTACATTTATGTTTCTTTACTTGGTAGTGATGTTTTGTATATCCTTCAAAAATATATTTTCATTCTTCTGGAATTATTTACACTATTTTTCAAAAGTAAAAAAAATGTGTAATTTAATGCTACAGAAAATAAGATCCAAATCATCAGATAAGCATTAGTTATCTTGGGTGAAAGGAGTGTTCACTTTTTATCACAGTTAAAAATATTATTTATATATGTTTCTGAAAGTTTCCATTAACACACCAATGATTGTTATCCTCTTGTCTCATCAGCAACTGATACAGCGCTCACAATAAAGAATGCTTTTAAAAGCATGTTATTTTAATGAAAGAAAGCTGGTTCCTCATTAGACTGAACCCCAGTAATGATTCTCCAAGTACAGTGTGTAGGTGCCGACAAGTGCCAGTTACCTTAGTGCCATCCCACTGAGATACCTAGACTAACAGCTAATCCCTGAAATAATCATATTTTACAGGAAACATAAGTCTTTAGATTAAAATCATAAATACCATAAAAAGGAGCCCAGAGACTTTCTTCATTTTCCACAAATCTAGACTTGCCAATTTTTTAGACTTGTGTGGGCTTCCTTGGATATATTTGCTTCAGGGCCTGTATGGCAGACTAGGAGATCCCTTGCCATAGTTTAATATGGCTACCCCATTCAGTGGCAGTAGTATGACTCCAACCAGGAAACAGAAAGTTCCTTCTTTTAACACTTGACCCATTCAGTGGTTTAAACTACCAGCCTTCTACCCTTTGGATAGGCACTATCCAACAGACAATGAGGTCAATAGCTGAGTTATGAAAGACTAAAGGCTATAGACTATATGTCGCCTTACAAGAGTCCCTCCCTGTGTCAGGTGACAGACAGGTCAGGTGGTTTAGTTGTCTCTGGCCTTGACAGAATGGTGCCCTATTCCAGATTTGCTTGTTTAGGAACTGTTCATAATTCATGGCTTGAGGGGATGGGATGATGATGATTTTAAAGGGGTAGTGGTGGTGATGTTTGTTTGTCACCCATTTTCTTTAGGGGAGGTAAGGGGTCATCCATTTTGTACATCTAAATATATGAAAAGTGTGAAGAGTGTCATTCTCATTGGTCTTTGTACATAGGGTGGGTCACTAACATAGTTCATTAAGTTTATCTTGGAGGGTCAGTCACATTGTACATGCTTCTCCATAAAATCATCATCTCGCCCCTCTCCCCACCCTCTCTCCCCCACCCCAACCCCACCATTAGTTAGGAACGGTTCCTCCTTACAAGCTGACATCAGACAGCTGAAATATGAAGTGCAGTATGGAGTGCAACATTAAACAACAAACATACAATCAAATGTATCAAAACAGTTATTGTTATCCTAGAACCCATTTAGAATTTAATCCTGCTGGTTAATTTCTACTCTTTAAAGTCTGACATTCACAGACTGAATACACCTCAATTCAGGATACATGGGTTCTGGGGAAGTTAAACAACGTTCATATTTTCCTGCATAAGTTTTTGATAATCAAACACCAAACTGACACAGCTCAGTCACCATTCTTTGCCTTATTTTCCAATTTATTGCAGTTGTAAAGCATGTGTTTGGGAGAATTAATGCATGTTTTGATATCGAACATTTTTGTTTTTGTTATGTTAGGAAATTATTACATGGACAGATGTTTGGCTGAAGTTGAAATGAAAGATCATATCTGCGAGTAGGATCAGCTGGATCAGTCGGATCAGCTAAATCAATTTGTCAGTATGGATTGGGGTACTCATACTGTTTTCATTCTCTTTTCAATGCGCTTCATTGGGTGGCCCTCGATGACCGAAAACTTAATGACCACCCTGTATTCAATCTTATATGTTTCTGCCATTTCAATAGGGTACATGTGATTAGATGTCATATGACCAGAGACTAACAATATGTGCATGTCAGTATTACCTATATGTGAATGATTTGAACCATTTTTAATTAATACATGTATTTTTATCATGCACATATCAGATGTATTTTAAGCGTAGAACCCAACTCACTCACTCACCCACTATATTGTGTATGTTACAGTACTGCCTGGCCTACAACAAGGAAGTGATAGCATCAGGGTGTTCAGACAGTACAGTCATCATCTGGAATCTGTCAGGTAAGTATAAGTTACCATAGGTAAACATAAGAACTAACATATCCATATCTCTGTGCACATGGACGAAAGTTGTTGTGAGGAATTGTTTATCAGTTTTAGAGTTTGAATACATATTTGTACAATATCAGAATTCATCAAGTGCAAACATTACCAGAATATTCCTTGGTATTTTCATTGTATGTGTGCTTAAGCAGATTTGAGGAAGAAATGCTATCACTTTGGATTTAAATGTTATCATCAACTATGCTGTGCTGGAATGTTTCCAGTGTGAAAAGATTTGTAATCCGCTGATTTTAGAAAAAAAATGGAAATACAGTACTAGTTACTATGAACATTTTAAAAAAGCCATTGAAAAAATACCATTAAAAAAATGTAGGGGATATTCCATTTTGTGAGCATACCACTAGCCAATGCCAATGCATATGAAAAGAGGTAATATATATCAATGGATACAAGTGAAACATTTCCAAAGCAACGGAATAAATTGTCACATTTTTCCTTAATTTCTCTTCATCATCTGTTTCCTTCTAGCTTCATCATTTGGATTTATCAATCTTGAAAGTACAATATGCTTGACTGTTTTTAATGGGGTATATATATTCGGAGACTAAGTGTTAGTCTTGTGTAAAAGCTTTCACTGAGGCTGTGATGGAGTGTAAAATGCACAATACATCAGCCTTACATGCATGAATCTCAGCAAACCTTGACTGATGGATGGTGTTCATCAAATGAATACGATGGCTTCAGGAGCAACTGACACTCGGAGTCTTTGAGTGAATTTTCTTCAACATGGTTGTCAGTAATAATCCCCTATCATCTCTCAGATTCAGAAAACAGAAACATGAGTGTCATCACATATCACCAGAGATCCTTTCTTATTTTCTTGGGAACTGTTTTCGTTAAATGCTTATGTGCTTATCAGTCTTAAACAAGCAAGATCAGAGTTGAAACAATGGAGTCTGGTGTGTTTGTGTGTGCTTCTGTTTTAGAATTTAATGATGGATTGTTTCCCCTCCAGTTCTTGTTGTCTGGTGCAAACTGGTTATCATGTATCACATTTCTGTGTGGACATATGAAACAAGAACATGTAACAAGAACATGTAGCAAGAACATGTAACCTCCTCCTACAACTCCTGAACATGAGCCCTCACTTAGACTGGTTCTTGTCTCTCTTTCTGCTGCAGCCCCTTCACAACACAATTGTTTCCTCATGATCTATTTCAGTTCTCTTTACAGCTCATACTGGTGTTTTGTAAACCAAAGTCCAAATCTATATTGAAATCCATTATGAATCATGTTCCATGAAGGAAAATATTTTATACAAAATGAAATAAATTGCAAATGGTAGCCCAGCATGTCGTTAGTTAAGCAAGTTGGTTTGTTTGCATTTATGTTCCCATAAATCTAGAACAAAAAGTGGCTTGTTTTTCATTACTGTGCTCAATGATTTAGTATTGCTGTCATCACTCTTTGTGTTCAAGATATGAGCAGCTTGTGGAATTATTATCACTTACTTCAAAATATTTTTGTGTTCACATTTATACAGCATCACACTGTATTTACTTTATGCATTCACAATAATTGTGTCTAGATCTGGCCATGCTCCTTTAAATGTGTTATTTTTCATTGTTGGTTCCCAGCCAAACGTGTTCAATTGAGTTACTTCCAACAAGTCACCAGTTGAGGATTGTGGTGATATATTTCATGGAGATATAGTAGTGTCATTGACATTATCAGCTGTATGTTTCATGTGTGTACTTCTTCAGCTCCCAGGGAGGGACAGGAGGCATGTGTGACTATAAACCCTTTATTCAAGTGCTTGGGGGGATTTTTACAAATTTGACATAATCTACAACGACAAGGAAAGTGCCCTGCCCTTGTTCAAATATTTGGCTTCATGTAGACTTGCTATGGTTTGTGTTTCTTATTTAAGAGATTCTCTGTGACCAAAGCAGTTTTTAGAATTAAAACGTTGAGATTCTGATGTAATGTAGAAATTGGCAAACAGTGAGTGAGTCGGTGAATATGGATTTATGCCACTTTTAGTCATATTCCAGCAACATCACAATGGAGGATCAATGCAAATCATGGTTTTCTCAGTGTGTTATATTGCTGCAAGTTACTTTTTCAAATGCACTTGCTGACCCAGTGGACTTGACAGCTTTCAGTACATGGATGTGTCCCTTGGTCACTCCAGGATTCATTTCTTGGAGTAGGTGATTATTTACAGAACGCCGCCATAGAGCTGGAATATTTTGCTGAGGGTTCCATCACTCAGTGACTCACTCACTGACTCACTCACTCACTCACTCACTCACTCACTCACTCTGGGTAGGTTTAAATGTCTTTCAAATCCATGGACTTTCAGCTAGACACCAATGCTTGTTTTACTCAGCGATCCCCGATAGGTCTGGTGTTCCTCTCATGTATTGCTGACTAGCTGTGAGATCACTGAAATACTGTTAAACAGACATCAATCCAACCATCTCATAGCCTCACTGAGTGATAAATGCACGGACGTAACATTCTGGGGCAACATCAATTTCTGATTTGGTGTATGTTTAAACAGTTTCAAATTAGAAGTGATGATGCAAGATACATAAGAATTTCCAAACAGGTGAGATAATCCTGCAGCCTGAGACAGAACCAGACAGAAGCATATGTGTTAGGTGGCACATGACTCATTCAGCGGGCCAGACAATCCCTCATTGTGTCAGCTGTCCACAGGTTATTAGCAGATTCGCTTTCATACATATTTAATACAACTTTCAATATTACACAAAAATTAACTTGAATAGTTAATGATGGGATGAGTGTTTGTCTGTGTTATGTAAGAGATTTGGAGCAGTAGTTTACATGTCTGCATTTGCCGGGTACACACACTTACTGTGCATTAAGACACTAATTTATTGTGCCTTGTTTATGTTTGGGATAAAGAATAGAGAAATCTTTGTTCTTCCTAAATCGCCTGATCACTGATATGTCATGTCATTTGAAAGATAAAAATGTAACATGTGTTATATTAGGTACACGTATTACACTTTTTTAATATCATATAAATTCTAGTACCGGGTACTTTTGATGGGCTGACTCCTATTCAGAGATGTTCAATGTAAACATGGTCATTCTGAAGACTGAGTTTGATTCCCCACATGGGCATAATGTGTGAAGCCCATTTCTGTTGTTCCCTGCCATGATATTGCTTGAATATTGCTAAAAGCAGCATACAACTAAACTCAATCACTCACTCCAGCAGAGTAAAAACCTTTTTTTCAGTTTTTTTTCCAATCCATAATCCATGTAAAAAATATTAAAACTTAAAATCAGTGAAGTTTTAGCAGGTCTGACTATAAGTGTGTGATACAAGTCATCTGGTGTGCCTTCATGCACATTAATGTGATGATTGTGTTTAGATATTGCTGACTTGACCTTGTTTACTCATTGTCTGAATTCAAAGCAACTCATCATTAACTTCCTTTTAAAAATATAAGCCTATTATGCACACATCAACTGCTGATGGAAAGAAAACATATGTCCTTTAAATTATAGAAAATATAAATATTTTTGAATGGTGTGTGAATGTTAATTGTATTATTATGAAGTGAAAACATTCAATCTCTTTGATCTTCAGATCAAAGGAAAAGATTTTGTTAACAATACTTTGAAATGTTCTGTCCCTTTTCACTGATTCATGCCATGATAATTCACTTAAGGACAATTCTGATTTGTATGTTATTAGTGTGTCTTTTGACCCACCATCCAGTGCTTTGTGTTTTTACTGCTTGAAAATATTCTAAAATATTTTTAAATTGTCAACTGAATTCTAACGAATTCAGCTGAAGGAATTTTGCCACATTTGTGATAAGGACCAACACATAATTTATCAAACCCCAAAAGTTTAATAAACTGCTGCACTTAATGACTTGTACAAAGTCTACACCTTTTTATGTGAATTGGCATTTTTTGTTTGGGTTCAGTGTACCAGACTTTGAAATGTGCTACAGAGAAAGAGCTGTTTTATTAGCCCTAATTGATGATGTCAGCTTTGTTTTGACATTTGTGTCAAAACTGCACCAAATGCATCTTTGGTGTTACTCCTCTGCATGTACAAATCCCACCAAAATGTAGAAATGTACATGTCAGTATCAAGAACACATGGAAGAGAAATGAGCCCACAGGCCTTCAGTGAGTGTTTATTGCAAATAGACATGGTGTGGAGGCAACTTTGGAATTCTGTGCCAAGAACTCTGTTTTTCCTCCATGGCAAGATTTAGTATATGGAAAAGAATTTACATGAATTTAAAGGGGCTTGTCTGCTACAAAAATGCATGTGTGTGATTGCCTGTGCTTGTCTTGGATGGTTCATATGTACTTGCAATATTGAAACTTGGAGGATGTTTTTGGAGAATCAGAATTTATCTTTTCAAGTTAAACCATTGCTTATATTTGTTAAAAAACAAAATGGGATCCTAATTGTCTGGTATTTGAACTAAATATACTTACAACTTTTTTTAACAAACGTAATGAATAAGAACTTCTTTTATTTCATCAGTATGATGTTTTGATACCAATTCTTGTACCAGTTTGTTATCCTTAAAGTTTGTTCAATATTGTTCCAAGTTTTAAAGTGTCACTCAAATATTTATTAAATATTCTCTCTCTAGATATGTCAAAAATGATGTAATGAAAAACATAGGTTTCTGGAATTTTGTGGATTTTATTTGAATCTTTCAACTTAAGAAGACAGAACTGTGACAATAATAACCACAGGAGCAGTATCATCCTTCATATCTCCAGGGTATACATTCTGATAAGTCTCCACTATACCCTGAAAGCAGCTGCCCGATAAATTTATTACCTCCCTTGGCTAGCTTTTTATCCAATCAGGTGTTTATGCTGGGAAGTTGAACAAACCAATCACAACTCACTTTCCCTCTTTAAATTATCTAACCAATTAAACTTGTCCAACACAAACCATGCACAGGTTCTCTGAAAGAGGAAGAAGGCATTCTTGCATATATTTTTTTTTTAAGTTTCTGACCTATAAGTTTGTCTGTATGATTTTCTCAAAATCTGAGGCACACTATGAGCAAACCTTCGCACCTGCCACCACTATCTTTGTTGACACTGGCAAGCTCAGTTGTAACGAAGGCCTAGCTGATTGGCTACTGTGAGAATGTGGAGCCAGCAAAGGGAGGTAATAAAATTATCGGGCGGCTCGTAAATGTTTCCAGGGTATAGTGGAGACTTATCGGAGTGTATATAACCAGAGACCATATAATATAATATATTATCTATTATATGGTCTCTGATATAACCTGGAGATATCGAGGATGGAGCAGAGTTTGCTTTAGGAACATTGTTTCAACTTTAGCATGTCCCTATCTGGCTGCCTTCATATATTACGTCACACAAATCCGGACATGCCAAAGTTTTGTTAATTGATTACATCCATGGCATCCCTAGCCCATACAAAGGAAAGTATCCATGGATATGTACAATAGTATACAAATATATGTCTCAATTAGTTTTCTTCATCTTTCTCTACAGTAAAAGACAATTGTGAGTGAAGGAAAGGTTAAATGGAAAAAATGAATTCAGCAGTGTAGACAAATATTCTACCAATATTCCCCCCAATAGACACCAGGTACCTTATGGATACCAAGTGAAAACCATATTTAAAGAATATAAATGTTTAAAACACTTAATGTCTGGCAAAACAGAGAAAGACTGTGACTCCAGTTTGTCTGATGTTGAATATGTCGCAAGTACAATGTATATTAATGCTATACAGGAAAATTATGTCATTCCATCAACAAGAAATATTATAGAAATGTGAAACAGTGCATGCATCTCAAACTGGGTCAAATTCATTGTGAAATGACTGTTTTGAATAGTCAAGCATTGGTGCCCATGCAACAATAATAATTAACTATCCAATCCTGACAGTCACCTCTTACAACTAGAATGGGTTACTGAAGATGAATTCTAATTCAGACCTTCTGTTATCTCTGTAAGGGCATATGAACGTTGATGCTAAAGTTTCACTGACAGAAAATGATCAGTTGCCATTTACAAACCATACAATGAGTCTAGTGTTAACTGAAAATACACAAAACCAGAGTGTAAACCATACATCCTTCAGCTGTACCCAATACTGTGCAGGCAGTCTAAATGCATGGTTTCACTGCAGAGTGACCGGAAGAAGTATGATCTTGACCTCCACAAAATGCTGGGTCATTATGTTCTCTTTTGCAGGCAGGATGGTTGCTGAAAACATTTAAAGACTACCAATAGTGTCAGGGTGTAATGGAAGTGTGTTGAACTGTTTTGTGCTAGAGAAATGGACTTCATGTAAACATTTCTCAGTTTCTACAGCTCAGTTTAATCTGAAACCATGATGCATATCGAAAATAATTAAATTATGAAATAATGATGGCAGCTTTATATGAAAATCAGAGCTTCTAAAATTTTATGCTTTTTTAAAAAGATTTATGTTAAGATTCAAGACATCAAACGTGGTTTAATGATGATAAATGTTGTAATGTTAAACAGGGCCAATCTTCAAACAAGTTCACCACAGAACACAGTTTAATCTGATCTGGTGTCAAATTTTACCATCTCACCAGGTCCAAAGGTCATACTGGTCTGCCATTCACCGTCTGTCTGTCATTTCGTCATCTACACTCTTCAAAAAAAGAAATGCAAAATGAAATAAAAAAATGATACGTACAAGTTTGTACACATATGTAAACTTTTAGGGTTGCACATTGTTTCTGGAATGTTTTAGAAGATCAAACAAATTTGACAAATGATCGTCCATGATCATGAAGACTAGAGTCACCACACATGCAGATCGGATGTTGTGGTTGTCCAAGGCAATCTGAGGGCCAGTTGATACATCGACCAGATTCTTCATCCACACGTCCTTCACCTTGTTGAACATCAACAGCAGGTCTTCCAACACGACAATGCCAGGCCCTACACAGCACATGTCACCATGGACTACCTGTCCCGTAACAAACATCAATACCCTCCCCTGGCCCTCCAGCTCCCTGGATCTAAACCCAATCGAACACCTTTGGGATCAGATCGACAGACAGGTATGTTGATGTCATAATCCACCACAGAATCTTCAACAGTTGTTCCACATGCTGCAGGGGGAATGGAGAAGGATTCCACAACAAAATAGCCACAGACTGATTTGACCTGTATCCAGGAGGCGTGGGGCAGTGGTAGCAGCTGGAGGTGGTCCTACGAGGTACTGACTTCAACACCACCTGGTGGACAGCAGTAATGACTGTGATGACCGTTTTTCTCATGAAATATGGACAAGATAGCAATGCATTGTTCCACAAAATTTCATTCATGTATCTTTGTTTTCCGCTGATCTACATGTCCTTGAATAACACCAAATTTTCATTGATATTTCTTCTTTTTTGAAGAGTGTATTTGTGAATTTCATCAGTGAAATAGCAGAAACAAGGAAATAAAACTCAACTTGGAGAAATTCTTCAAGCAATACAAAAGCACTAAAACTTGTTCATTTCATTAAGGATCTGGTAATTTTCTAGTCAACTGGTCACAAAGACATTCAAAACTAAAGAACCACAAGAAGCTCACCTTTAGTGAGTGACATCAACTTTGGTGGCCCAGTAGTCTGTGTCGCCACAATTCCTTTGGGTGCATCAGAAACTACAGTGATGATGGTTTCAGATTCCTGTTTGTCAGAGTTCTGTTCTAGGGTTTGGCGGCACCATTCCATATCGGTTTTACCAGAGTCAGAGACCTGGATCACTTCATGTATCCTACATTCAGTTGACGTAGTGTGGTACAAATGGAACAGTGTTCACAGCCCTTCACTCACTCACTCAGACAGGACAAAATGGGTAGTGAGAATATACTAAATCAGCTCCACCACCCACAATTTGAATTTTATATGGTAATAATTTTTGTTAACATTTTGAAATATTGAAATCAAGTGAAGTTCAAAAATGAATCCAAGTCTTTTTTTTGTAACTTATATGTTTACTTTTCCTTCATCACAATGCTCAAGTGTTTTGGAAATTGTATTAAAGCTTTGAAGAAAAGAAAACGAAAAAAATAATCTTATAAGGCCGTGATAAATTCATTTTTTCTTTTCTTCCCTATCTGTCTCACTCCAAAACATGCCAGTTTTTCTTGAAACCTATAAAGAAAATCTCAATATTCTTCATTCTGTCCTGGATGACATACACTTCAGGCATTATTAATTTCATTGGAATCACATCCATGAACAGTTAATGTATACAGAGATTGTGATTAGTTTGTTCAACAAAAGTAACATGACAAACAAAATGTCTCATGCCTCATATACTTAATAAATAACAAAGAAAAAATATGTACAAATTTATTAAGTCCACGAGCAATTCATTTTTATGAAACTCATACAAAGCACAACTGATTTCTGCTTTCTTGGTATATATGTGCATACAGGTTGTCTTTTGATAAACAGAAGTGTTCATTCATTAAAATGCCACTCCAAACAGTTGTCAGTCATGAACACATGCAAAGGCCAGTCAAGTACTCACTTTAGATTACCATGTACAAAACAAGATCCCACTGTGATAATGAGAATTTTTAGACAGAGCTAACCTCTAAGTATGCAGCTCTCTGGGAAGCATTCAAAACAGTTCAATTAAAATCCGGAATGATGAGCAGGGAAGAGAGACTGTGTGAATATTTGTGCCAAACTGTTTTGATAGCAGTGCTAATCAAGTCTCAACTAATGACATTTTGCTGTTATATTGCCGTTACATTGGATTTAGATAAAATTCCCATCAAGAAAATGGTTAAACTGTCTCCCTTGGATGCAAGTGTTTTCCTTGCAAATAATTCTGTGTTTATGCTCATCAGAAAATGGGAAATAATACAACACAAATAAAACTGTGGTTAACATCATTTTCGTTCAAGCTTAACTAAAACAACTGTCTCACACTACTAACCTTAATTTAACTTTATAACTTTCAACAAAATGTTTGTGCACATGCACATATCCATAGATTTCATGTTTAAATATTTATTCGTCCCAAAGCAGAAACATATTTCAGTTATGTTTTAGAACTCGCTATGATGCTTTTTCCAATTGCAGACTTGCCTTTGAAGCCATAAATTTGTTTTTAATGTCATTTACAGGACTGTGGAAACTGATGCCATGCTGATTTTCATTTAATGATGTATTTTTATGACAATTTAAGTCTTTTCTGCTTTTCTGAATGCTTGTGCATGGACCTTGACAAATGCTGCAGTGTGTTTGTGGCGTCAGTGGATAGTGAGGTAGGGAGTTGATGTAATCACAACATAATTCCAACAGACACAAGACTGAAATGTCCATAGAATGGCTCCTTTATATCTTTGAATGTGATCAATTTACATGTTTGTCACATGACAGAAAATGGTCTGTAAACTACACTATTCTGTGCTTACATATGATGTCTTTGTGTATGTGTTTTCTACAAAGAGCACATACAGAGAGTGAAAGTGAGTGAGTGAGTGAGTTTAGTTTTATGTCGCACTTAGCAATATTCCAGCTATATGGCGACGGTCTGTAAATAATCGAGTCTGGACCAGACAATCCAGTGATCAACAACATGAGCATCGATCTGCGCAATTGGGAACCGATGACATGTGTCAACCAAGTCAGCGAGCCTGACCACCCGACCCCGTTAGTCGCCTCTTACGACAAGCATAGTCACCTTTTATGGCAAGCATTGGTTGCTGAAGACCTATTCTACCCTGGGACCTAGGTCCCGGGTCAGAGAGTGAAAGAACAAAAGGAATGTATGCTTATCAAAAGAAATTACAGAGCACCCAGTCAACCCTCTTTCACCTAATTCAGGTTGACCTGTAAATAATCAAGTCTTAACCAGGTTCGTCTGTAATTAACAACATAATTACAGGTCATACATTTTGACCAACCAATACTCATTTAATGTGAGGAGGTGGAGATCTATCAACTTGTTTTTGTGTACCACCTAGTAAAGCTGGAATATTGGTAGGTGTCATGTTAAACAACATGATAAACTTATCACAGGGTGCCCTAATACAACTAGAATACTGCAGAGTGTCATGTTAAACAACATGAAAAACATTGCACAGGTTACCTTTACACACCTGGAATATTGCAGGGTGCCATGTTAAATAACATGAAAAACAATGCACAGGCTTCCCAAAATACAGCTGGAATATTGCAGAGTGCCTTGTTAGACTGCATGAAAAACATTGCACAGGCTACCCTTATACAACTAGAGTACAATGTTAAACAACATTGTTAAGGGATAAGGTGAGGAGCAGGTGTTTATCATGTGTGACTGGGCAATCAGTGTACATGTGACATCCTAAAACATGAATCATTCCTTACCGTCTTTAGTTCTAGGTCACTCTGGTCTTTCAGAAATGTTACAGGGTGAGAAATCACCCACAACAAATAAACAGCCATCAAGTTACCTCCCTGTGTCATTACTTTCCAAACTATTATACATCAACCTCAAAGAGTAAGCAGATTCGATTGTCCACCCAACAGGGAATTGGGCATAAAGGGCAACATTGTCGTGAAAATAATTTTAAGGAAATAATATGGTCTCTGGTGACACCAGGTGTTCACCTAAATGGTAAAGTGTCATGCCAAACCAGTAAATAGATAGATATAGAAAGGGTCCTAACCCCGCCAGTTGTACCGGGTCACCAATAAATGAGTGGTTCGCTTGTCCAGAGAAAGGTTCAAGAACCCACATTGCTGTCACTGTATATATCACAGTCGAGCTACGCTACAAGACATACTGATAACGTGTAGGGAAGGATGAAAATGAAGTGTCATCTAATATGTATTTGAAAAAAAGACTGAAAGAAACTAATTCCCTTCTTTTAATACCACCACCTTGGATGGACAAGGCCTACCGTAGCAATCGACCAGCAGTGTCTGTGTTCACAATTACGGAACAGCAGGGGCCGTTACACCTTTAACCGCAAAGTAACATTTGTCAGAAAATTAAATTTGTCATCCGAAAATTGAAGCGCGTTATATCGAGCCTAAAGCGTAATCTGAAGCTGTCCTTCGAGGCGCACGTGCCCTTCCACCAACCTCAAACACAATCGGACGATTTCTTCCTGTCATAAGTTGTTCATTTCAGTGATCAAAGTTAAAAGCGTTCAAATCATGTTGATTTCACAACCGTGCGTGTAATGCATGCCACGAGCAAATTCTGAAACGTCAATCAAAACCACCTTTGTTCGTGATGTAGAAGGTCGGGGGCTAGAACTGTGCGATATTTCACACTGGAGTACATAGCAAAATTTGGTTCTTCATTATGTAACTTGACTCATAAAGTGTTCATCGAACAATAAGGCAAGCCCGATCTATCTTGAAAGGCGGCTGTGGGGTTAGGCTTTTCAATTATTTTCTTCATCTTTTCTCTGCTTGCGGGCACGAATTAAATTATAGGCAGCAGATTGCGTGAACCTAGAAATTCATGTAGTCGGCAGATTTGATTTAAGGACGTGCACGTCTTTGAAACTACAGAGGAAGAAGTCCACCGCCTGTCGCTCAAACTTCGAAATGAACATGCCACACGTATAGATCTGAAATGGTCTTGTTCTTTTGTCTGTCAATCAAACTGTTAATGAACATGTCATGTATATGTACAGCCATACACGATTTTTCACTGCATGTGACTGAAACATATGAATATGTTGATAAATGGATGAATGATTGACGTGTATTGGTTATTTGGACATTTGATTTAGTAGAATTATGGCAGAAATATTTAAAACAAATATGTTATTAATGCATGTAAGTTGACGGTCCCCAAATAAGACTGAAACTGTCGTACGTGTTGGAGTCAATTTCAACGTTAATAACTTGAAATGTACAACATCAGCGCAAGAATATATGTCAAAATGAAAGAACGATGTTGATGTTGATGAGATTTACTTCCTATAGAAACAGTGCGTCATCTTTATAAATACTTGTAAGAGACGTTGGTAATAACCATGTTTTGAAAAGTTTTTCATTTACATAACGCTGTGTCGTTGAAAATTTCCAGAGAAGCGCTCATAGCGAATGTCGTCAATGTTTGTTTCTATTATTCATCAAATTTTGAAGATTTTGAATAATATATTTCAGTATGCTTTGATAGGTTTGTTAACAAGAAAATGCCAACATTAGGAACCATTGTTAAGTTATGTTGTGTAATGGTACTGAAAGCATCCACAACTTTCAAGTCTCAAAAACACGTTCAACGTTATTTCAGTCATATTACTCGCAGTGTTTGTGTTCAATTATTTTTTTAATGAATTTTCGATAGAGCACAATAAGTTAAAAATCAATTATTTGTAAGCCGATATTTTTCCATGTGGCGATGGTGCTTCCACATTGTTCGACTTCGCTGAAGACTTTGGTGTTATTCGTGAAATGATTATAACACGTGTCGTCTTCTCTCGTTCTGTCGTGTATTTTTGTATATGTAAAAAGTAAGCTGTTCTAAGATGTGACGTAAAAAGTCAATCAATCACGCCCACACCTGCATGTGCACCTCCATCTATAGGTCAGTGGCCACGGGATCCGGATACCAGATCCGATTATGACCGTTGATCTTTCCGGACCATTGATGCGCTCGTGGATTTCCCACAGGAGAGATTAGGTGTAAGGTGATGCCAGGTTATCCCCGTGCCTTGTAGACTTGTGGTGTGAAGAGACGGAGCACAACTATATGCGAGACCCGGCGTAGATGCAGGCACCAGTTGGCGTGCAGAGTTCCCCTTCAGAGACTGATTTATGTCCACCCTGCACGAGACATTACAGCTGAAGACCAGTGTATGATCGCGTTGAGGTAATCGGATTCCGACAATCTCTGCTGTAGGATCACCAAAATATTTACGAGCTACAATGCACGTGTCGACGAGCAGCTTACAACATACAACAGTCGGAAAAGACAAGTTGACCTGAGCGCTGATCCAGTCAGTTTGATAACCCGAGTGTCGCGCCGCATACGCAAGTTGCATTGTTGCTCTAACATGAAGTCGAGAAAATTTCGAGAAATGTCGGTCGCGTGAAGATTCGGGTTAGAATTGATCTTCAGTACCCCATGCTTGTCGGAAGAGGCGACCAACAGCATCGGGTGGTCAGAATCACTGACTTGGATGACACATGTCATCGAATCCCAGCTGCGCAGATCGATGTTCATGTTGTTGATCACTTGGTAACCTGGTCCAGGTTCTATTTGTGTACTAAACACAGAATTTACAGCTTGAGTATTGCTGAGTGCGGTGTAAACCTACACTCACTCACTCACTCTAATCAATGTAATACACCCCCTTGTCTCGTCTCGATGTACGTCTTTTCAAATCTAACTTGAAATTGGAAAAAATTCGAGAAATTTCGTGCAAGTCAAATAACGTATGTAACACAAAGGTTGTCGAACGAAATACCGTTTCTTCAACATTTTTGTTTAGGGCAGAAATTAGGGTTACCTATTTAACCAGTCCTTTCTAAGTTGTCTTGGTTTGCCCAGCTGACCGTGCCGTGACCGGAGTTCGTCCTAACGAACAAGCCAAATATTAACCTGTGTCTAGGTGACGGTAATCGATCACACCCAGTTATTAGTGGCCATCTTGTATTCACTAAGATTACTGGGTGTCAACTCGTCTCAAGTCGCGTGTCATCAGCCGAAAGGAGAAATCGGGGCCAGCGTTCTCCGCCGAAATTGAATAAAACTTGTATCACTTGGGGTGAATCCTACTTAAGTCAATTTGATTCCTGCAGTAGTTTCCATGAATTGAACGAAGTTGGTACAAATCCAGACAGTGTCTGTTTGGGGTTTGCGCATTGGAATGTTTGGCCGCCGTTAATATCGATGGGTTGAACCCAGTGTGTTATAAATATATCCCAAGGAATTGTCTGACTAAGCAAATTGTCATGTTTTGAAATATTAACGAAGGCTACGTAATACTGAGTTTGTAAAAATATTCACCAGTTTACCTTAGTCTTTAATCCGATATTAAATTCCATATCGGTAGTCTCGGATAGCCCTCTGGTGAGATCGTTTCCTACATCCATCATCGATTCCAACTGCACTGTGTCTGAAATGAATGTTTTCGAAATAAATTACCAAAGACAGAAACATTCATGTAAGATGTTAGAGCGACACAGAAGATTTGAATGTGATACGACAATGTGAGTGAGTTTAGTTTTACGCCGCACTCCGCAATATTCCAGCTTTATGGCGGCGGTCTGTAAACAATCGAGAAATGTGCAATAAAAGGTAAAAGCCTAGTCATTGTTTAACCGTGTTACACTTCACGTACATATGTAAAAGTGTCAACATCTAGTCAGCACCACGAACGAGTGATAGACTACATTCAACTTGCAGGTGTCTGTGGGGTAGATGAATGCTGTTAGTGCTTTCCCGTAGCTCCAAAGACCCATGTTCGATTGTCATCAAGGGATCAAAATGTGACCGAAGTTATTGTGTACTGAATGGCATTTAAATAAACTCTGTAAACATAATCAGCTGATTGTTTCCATGGAAATGTCACGCCATGGACTGTTCATTGACATTCATTTTTGTAGTCCATGTCCAAGTTGGCACCTTAAAGGGGGGTTAGGTTTCGAGTTATGGTGTCCAGTTTCAGTCAGTGTCCGATCATTGTGATCGGAGTATTTGGGTAAACATGGACAGTATCTGAAGAAACAGTGTGTATTTGAATTGTCCACCAACTGTTTCATTAATATTATATTTGTGACACGTTAAGTTTGCCCACAAACAACCTGGGTGTTCAATGATTTCATATTACTGATAATTAGCCCAAGTCTGGTTTCTATTTTTGTTGACACAGATTTATAATGTGAGTGCGTTATTACGAAAGATACTCTCCAAACAGAAGAAAGAGTGTGTCAAGGATTCATACAGTTTTTCATATTTCACCTAAGCCGTCTGAAATTACTATTTTCGTCCTTGCTGACTAATTCGGAAATCTGGGAATTACCCCCAAATCATACCAACCTCTAGGGCTACTGGTCAGCTGGCTTTGTCCGCAGGGTTAACGAAATGCCCGCAATTCTATTTCTTTTCAATCCAAGTGACCCCTGCCCCTCAAGGGACCAGTTATTTTGTGTCAAGTGATTCACCCATCGATCCTGAAGGGTAGATTTATTGCTAATCACGACTTCTCTCTTTTGCTCCAAATTTCGTCAACAGATGGCAGGGAAGACCGGCATCGTGTTTTAGATAATTCACGATCTTTATATTTTAAATTCGATTGTTAGTAAAGAATTATGAGTGTTTCATCGCGTGAACCACTGAAAGCAATCTGCTGCATCAGCGCAAATTAAATTTATATGGTAATGAAATTGCTTTTGTTTTAATTGATGGAGTGCATGGTAGCTAATGCTTGATCCATAGCGAACCACGTCCTAAGGGGAAGAATACATTGCATCAGCTGTATTGGATCCTCAAGAGAGTTCACTCCTGTATCGAATTTGGCTTTGGATGTTTTTTAACACTACTAATCCTTGAGGGCAATGTTGTTCGATGGGCGAAAGTTCCTGTCGTTCAGGGAGAACGTATTTTGTACGAGTACATGTTTGGTAAGATAAACTGGTAAGACTGAGAATCAGATGCACAACTCAAACCAATATCAGAACTATGTGATGTTGGAGACACATGAACGGGGATTGATATGTGGCACCGTATGGGAAGGTGATCTCGTTGTTCGGCATATGGAAAACTCTCAAACTGCAAGATTACCACCCGGTGTTCTATACTGTCCATGTTAAGTACCTTCTAGCGAAGAAAAGACAGTTCCCCGTAAACAGAATACCAAGACGGGCCTCACGGGTCTTCAGGAACACCAGTATACCTGAGTTAATCTTCATAAACATTCCCGGTTAGAAAAACAAACATATAAACATAATGAACCCCAGTTGACATTTACTCAGGCGTTATGTTATAGTGGTGTCCAGTGTTATATGCAGCAGATGACATGTGCATTTATATTTCTAATCTCGACATACGTAATGGGATCACTGTAATTCTCGGGACGGCTGTACGTATACCAGCGAAACGTACTTGCCAGCGAAACCTTACGTCCCCGCCGTCGTGTGTTCTGACCAGTTTTGTAAGTCATCCTATGTGTACCAACCCGTGTGTGTCTTTACATGTTTAAGGCAAGGGTCTCGTCATGTTGAAATGGAATATATCAAAGAATTTAGCACAAGAGTAGACACGACTGGTAAAAGGTTGAGTTTATAGTAATGGAAATATATTACATGGAACCGAAGGAGTGGGCTTTCGGTATAATCGGTCAAGTACAAGTCGATGGATATACAATATATGATTTTATGCATCAGTTCGTTGTCACCATGTTATGTCCTCATGCAGTCACTGATTGTACGAGATCTGTAGTCAAGGATATTTGTACAAATTCGAAACACGGTCGTTGAGAAACAGCCGGTGACCATACATGTTTCAAAAACAGACTTGTTCTGTGTGGATAAAACATGTCTCTTAATTCAATATGTCCTGAGGTGTCGTTTTAACAATTCTTTCCATACACCCCACTGTCTGTTTAGAAAGGGGGCTAAAAGTGGTCATTAGATCTTGCTTCAACCTCTCGACAACATCCGCAAATTGAATCACCTAATGTTCACGTTGTGTGGGTAATGGTCGTCCCTGGGGGCGCGGGGCCTGGGGCTGTCTTGGTGCCACCGTAATGGTCTGGCTATGAGGTCAGGGGTCAGGACCCCGACCATTTGCCATGTTTGTAGAATTTCAGCGTGAAATGTCGCCAGCTCGTGGTGTCTGCTGGTTCAAATTAACACGCGCGCGCCGAGTGCCTAGATTGGGGGGTCGTGGCTCGTGTTAACCCGGAAATGTCCGGAAAGGGGCGAAGTTGCCTTTAGCCTTGAGTGATTGTCTTGAACAGAATGTTGTTACAGGCATATTGTTGGAGCTTAGTTAATGAAATTAGTCAGAACACAGTGTTAGTGGCGCGCCGTGATTTGAAGAACAGAGTTCCATGAAAACAAAGCTTGTCGCACTGCGGACAGACGGTGCCATTAGCAGGCCGTTTAAGGAAGGACACGAGTTTTGTTAACAGTATGAATACTCAATTAAGCTGAAAGCTATATTTGCATATTAAACAATCTTTGTGAAGGGATTCGTGTAAAATGTCAGTGTAAATGAGTATAAATGCTTATGACGTTAAACAGTTAACGTCTCCATGAGCTACCTACTCTATTCGATCCATGAGGGTACTCGTGAGACGTGATCTTCAGTAACATGTGCTTGTCGTAAAAAGGCGACTTACAGGGTCGGGTAATCTGGCTCGCTGACTTGGTTGACTCATGTCATCGAATCCCAAATGCGTAGATAGATACTGTTGATCACTGGATTGTCTGGTCCAGATTTGATTCTTTACATACCACTCCAGTTGCACGTCCCGGAACATTGCTGCGTGTGGCGTTAAGCGATAAACATTAAAACCCAGCCAACCAACTCTACTCGTTTAAACATCATTTTAATAAAATCTTCTCAATTGTACGGTTTAACTACAACCACAGTCGACTGCGGTCAATACTCAACTGTAGGATCTATTACCCCTATTCTGATTCTTGAACAGAGCTTGTCCACAGTTCCATGTGGTTGCGTCAGGGCCGGTAACTCTGTATCCAGAACACTCTGAACCGATGATACAGCCGTGTTCCTTTCAACACTGTTCATTACTCATATGTGTTCAAATATCACTCTGTACATGTAATCAATCATGCTTGACTTGTAGACTGACCCTGCAGTGTCAGTAGTTCCCTGTGCGGACATGGTCATCCTCCTCCATTTGTCAACTAGCCTGACAAGCGCTGGTCCCACTGGCCTTCGTCTCGACCTCTGTGATATTACATTCACATGGACATCACCGTCTTGTCCCGATATGCTGACGTGGCGTATAATATCAACAGTAATCCGAAAAGTCTCGATCATCCATGACCGATGGTGCCAGATCGGGTTAAGTCGAAAATGAAACATTTATCATCCTGTGTCACTTTCCGGAATAAGAAGATTGGTTACTAGTGAAATGGCACAGTGCTGGTTTGTTAACCGGTACCAATGTTGGCAGCCGCATCCTGCATTTGCCTTGCCCTTTTAGAAGCAATGAAGGTCTTTGACGGATGGTATTTCGAGATGCGTAATGCATTTAACCTTTTTTAAACCTTTTTGCATGTTTCAGTGTCAATGCTCATTCACTATCTCTCAAAAACTACATCGAGGTAAAGTTCAAGTCATTCAAGTACAACGGTAGTTGTAGTATATATTTTACGACATTTCTGTCTTAGATCTTTGACCAGGATAATCTAAATCTTATAGTCTCTCTGCTGAGATTAAACGCAGTTATATGTCCCAAGGTTAACGAAATCTTTTTTCCTGAGTCGAGTGCACTGTTAATGGATAAGGAAGTTCAGCAAAATGATTACCACTAGAAACAATTTTTGTTTGTAAATAAAAGTCAAATAATTGTAATCTTGTTCTGTACATGTCAAAAACTGATTTAACTACGTATTTTGAATGTAGTGACTAATATAACTATTATAACAGGGTTGTTTTATCCCTGCACATCCTCTCTACCAACACACATATATCTAGATCTGCGTATAAATATTTCGGTATTTTGAGAATATGGGAAAGTTGGTTTTGGCTTCAACATATGCTTGAAAATACGTAATCTATTTTTTTCAAGTGTTTTTAAAATACTTTCACCAGAGATACATCTTTCCTAGTAGCATGCCATGACACAACCCATGGGTCTAATTGAAGGTTGGTCATTGAAATTACATTTGTTGGAAACAGGATTCGCATAAGATAAAAATGAAACTGAAAATAGTAGTTAGAACGTTCTACCGAAAGCGTCTAGTTCACATGAACGCCCCTTGGTTTTATTCACTCAGTATTATCGCATACAGCTGTCGAAATTCATTCCTTCCCTGAAATGGTCTTCAGATATTATGGAATACAATTACCAAAATGTTCGTCAGGAAACTATTTTGGACTTCCATATCTCAGGCTGAAGCTATGTAGTGTACGTCAACATATACATATATTAATGGATAATGGTATCTACCTGATCCTGTTTAATCTGTACCGTGGCGCCAATATTGTTCTCGTTAGTAAGACCAGGTGAAGTTCATGGACACTGTTCACATCGCCTGGTTTAAAGTAGTTACTGTATACGACGAGCAAAGACGGGTGCCCAGTCCTCACATTCTGTTCCTCGATCCTCATTCTTCGCCCACTACAGCTAGATTCCATTGTCTGCAACTACCACGCAGCGTGACCTCAGATCTTATGCATATCACATTTAGCCAGACTTGACGCTTTAATTGTTACCCTTCTTTCCGTCAACAAAATGTCTCCTTAAAGGTGAAGTGTCCTCATCTATTCTCCATCAGTGCGTCTCTCCTCTCCTATTACCTGTTTCCAACAAAAAGGAGGCTAATTACAGAGTTGTGAAATCACACTTCATCCGATTCCTTTATCAAGTATACATTTGCCGCCCTCGTGACCTTCGTCAAGAGTCGCGGTTTGGTCAACAAAGCCGCTCTCTGGCGTTTCATATGTCGTAACCTTTCTGACAACATTTATCATTCCTGCATGAACTGTGAGTGCCAATGAGGGACGTTTACGTTCTTTTTACGACATCCTAGCCTTTCTGAATGATGTTTTGGAGCTTAGGTGGGTAAACATTGCTCCATGCCGCAGCTGCAATATTTTTAGTATTCCCGACAAGACACTAACATACAAATAGATGGTAATTATATAAACACCGTATGTCGCAGGAGAAGTGAGATCAGTGAAGTATTCAACGATGAATGTAGCAGGAATTTAATGTTATTAATAGCTGAGCATATACTCTTACTTCGAGCTCTCTGGCCTCTTATATGTCTTAATCTCTTTGACTACGTTTATCATTCCTGAACTGTGAGTGCCAAGGAGGGACGTTTACGTTGTTTTTACGACATCCAAGGGTTACTGAAATGACGGGTTTTTTTGTGCTTGGGTGGAAAAAATATTGCTTCACGCAATATTGCTTTCAGCTATTCCAGACAACGGACGATGTGTCATCCTGGAAGGGACGTAAATATAGTGATTGAATTTAGCTTTTAGCTATACGGCGGCGGTCTGTAAATAATCGAGTATGGACCATTCCAGTCTAGTGGTGAACGAGCATCGATCTACATAACTGGCATACGATGACATGTGCCATCCAAGTCAGCGAGCCAGAACACCAGACGGTGTTAGTCGATTATGAATGGGTTACTGAAGATAAGATGTAACCCGGATCTTCACAGGTCGAAGGAACCTAAACGAAGTATTCGACGAAGAAGGAATAGACAGGAAGCATAATTTTACCTCGACACAATGCTTGACTGTATTTACTGATGTTGGGGGTCAACAGAGTTATAGATCAAGTTCATAGGGCTACGAATGTTTCAAAAGTAGCAAGCTGGAACGGTTCGCTGGATGTGACTAATTTATTGAAAGCTCTTAAATAGTTTCATTTCAACAGAGGTGCAAACTATGCGCGTTTAAGGATGCAATCCAAAATTCTCCTTGATTATGGGCCTTCGTTGGTCCTCATCGTATCTGTGTTCTGGAGCAACGTTTATGTCCTAAACGTCTAACGTCGCTTCGGGCATTCTATCCGAAACAAGCTTTCCCGTCTTGAAACAACTGACAAAAAAATGCTTAGACGTCCGTGTAACTCAAATCACTCACTCCAGTCAGAATTGTGGAATCCGATCAACTTCAGATTTTGCTTGCAGGTGGATTTCCGGAATGTCATTGAGATTACCCCTTCTACACAGGTACGTTACCGTACACATGGACTACACACGTGTTCTGCATAGCGAACTCTTCTAGCAAACTATTTATTTTAATCTTAAGTATTGCCAACTGCAGGTGTGAGATGTTAAAAGGTCACTCCCCATTGCTAACAGTTTCTAATACAGAGTGTCAGCTATACAAAGATCACAACCAACTATAAGTTCTTTTATTACAGAAAATAATCCGGTCCACATGTCCCGTCTGTAAGATTTTGATGACTAAGTCTGTGTTTCCGGCGAAAAGGTCTTCCGAGACCCCTGTTTCAGTAAAAAGCGAGTTTAGGGTCATCAGAAATAATGACCAAATATGGATCGATCCTGAGTCGGCGAAATGTGTTTTCCACAGTCTCAACAGCATACATCACCATGTGTTATTGTGAGTGGGCGATTATGTTTTTACGCCGCATCTTCCAGACAATGTCACCAAGGGGCACACCCGAATTGGATTTTACACAGAATTGAAAGTATCGCCGGTTCCTTTGTTCAGAGTACCGCCATGTAGCTATACATTAAACAACAAACAAACAAATCATTTGAAAGTGTGTAAATACGTTTATCGCTGTTTCATTTAATGCATGGTGTGTAGCGCAGTGTGATAAGGTACATGTTGCAGACAGTTGTGTGTCATGTCTGGGGTTCTCCTCCAAATTAGACCTGACACAGGTGAATACACTGATATATTCTTCCATTCGGGGCTAAAGTATCAATCACTGCGGTATGTATATTCATGGCTGTTTACTTTTGCTTGCAAAACCTACAGCCCTACAACCGATGAAGTATGAAAGGTCATAGCTGCCATCTCCCCCTCTAGTTTGCCCAGGGTCTAATTTCTGTATTGGATCCAACCAGCGTCTATTTCCTCAAGATGTTTCTTGAGGTACAATGACTCTTCAAGTCCACCTTTACCATTTTCCAAACCCCTAGCGGCAGTGGACTCCAATGTGCCTTTGAGGGACAGAGCCACTCAAGGTGGAGAACGAGTTGAATGTATTTGTGTCATGTTCCATAATGTTTCCTATAAAAGCCTACAAAAGGAGCAATGTTTCGAAGCCGTTCTAGATGGGCACATGGGCATGAGATGGCGCTTATTGCTATCAGTATGTTTAATATTAGCTCATAAGGGTCATCCAGCCTCTGCCAGCGGCTCCGGATGTTTCTCCCATGTATAACATATTTTGCCGAAGTGTAATTTTGTTAAACCTTCCTTGTGACATTTTTGGCGAGTGATTATGGTTTTACGCCGCTTTTAGCAATGTTCCAGCAACATCGCGGCGGGGGACACCGGAAAGAGTCATCACACATTATATCCATGTGGGGAATAGAACCCGTGTCTTCGGCGCGAAAAGCGAAGGCTTTACCCACTCGGCAACCATAGCACTCGTGACACTTTTGGACTTGGACAGGTTCTCTATTTCCTGGTTCTATTTTGGTGTTTATTCATCAGCTTTGAAAGAGACAACTTTACAGTACATTCTGAGCGTGAAGAGGAAAGACTGTAGAAAAATGTTTACTTTTATGACTTTGGTACGTCTGTTAACCATCAGGTTAAACTATACATCTGTTTCCATGTATGGGGTCCCACTCCACAAAACTGTTTTAGAAGATACCTCGGATACGGGGACATCTCTAAATATATGCAGTGTTACCTCGATGTACATGTCTAGAGACGGCGTCAGTATGTTACTGTATGGTAATGGATTGGTTCGCTGGCGCACTTACACTAGGCCTTTATTGGTCGTGGACTTGGTTCTGCAAAACACTGAAACGAGCTTAACTCACCAACTACAAGAGAGACATTGTAGCGCTCGGCTCGTTTTAGGCTATACACTGTAACGTGACGTTTCAGTGCGCTAGACAGTCGTGATGTATCTGGAATACCGTCGATTGTGGCATAAAGCACCATTCACTCGCTCTCCTTGTTGAATGAGTTTCTGTCGTGGCTTCGCCGATCTTGGGATGCCAGATGGCCGTGTATACTACATCTGTAACGAGAATGTAAAATACAAATGTACGAAAAGGCTGATGCGAATATGCTGTAAATAACTACAGAAGTATTACATATAATTGTGTTGTGTTTTTCTGTTTACACGGGTATTAACTATTAGAATATCTGTACGAAACCCGTTATATCGCACGTGCAATTGCGTATAAAGCTGCATGTTTATTTGTAGCTGTGCACGGTAATATAAAAAAACCCCTGTAATATATTGTTAAGTTCATTTGTGAACCAAACACTACCTTTTGAAACAATCGACAAGAACAGCTTGTTTCCTTTAGATCAATAGGTAAGGTGTATCAGCTTAGGCGTAAAGTACTAGTTTGCTGTGTTTACAGACAGCGTGTCAGCGGCAAGAACAGACTAAAATGCATCATTTAGGCTAATGAAAGTTCCAGATATTTGGTACAAATATGGATTTGACCAGATAAAATCCTCACTGAACGGAGAACAGATGTGCTTAACAATGTGATGCACTTTTTAGTGCATTGAAAAAGACGCCAATTTTGTTACATTTTGTCGGTTGCTTTGCTATTGCCTGTCTAATTTTTATATATATTTCACAAGACACTGTCAACAGTAGAATTCTAAGTGTTGAAATACAATCGACCAACCCCATCTAAGTAAAGATTTATCCAACACACTCGAGTTTACAAATTGGACCTCCTCCTTTAAATGGCAGGATCCTCTTTTGTTTGGCTACATTTCCCATTTCAGTTCGTTTTTCATGTTATCCAGTGATATATGAAAACATTACTCACTTTTAAATGTTGTATCGCAGTTCATACGGTGTACTTGACTTTCTTTCAGCGCACGTACTGGCGATCAACAGTAATTAACATGCCAACCGCTGTAGAATTATCTTGAAATGTGTAAACACGAATGCAGACCATTGCGTTTTTATCCTCCTTTATTCACTTGAAAAGACATGGCAGACAATCTGAAAGAATTGTCAGATTGTCTTTTACCCCATCGAACACGTGCCGGCAGATGCGCAGGAAAACACAGACGACAACTGTTTGCGCAGACGATAAGTAAAGGTCGTCTGCCCAAGTTTCAGATGACAATGCCAACATTTACATTAGTTTTTTGTCGCACCAGCTGGATGTCAAAATGAACAAAACGAGACACTTTTTGCGAGTGAAATTAATGAGAGAACTACTCTTGTGGCC
The DNA here is from genome assembly GCF_037392515.1 of Haliotis asinina. NCBI lineage: Eukaryota > Metazoa > Mollusca > Gastropoda > Lepetellida > Haliotidae > Haliotis > Haliotis asinina. The sequence continues at coordinate 49,515,305 of NC_090287.1, forward strand.
TTTTCGCACACTGCAGCATTTGGGAACGGGACGCTTGACACTTTCTCTGTCCTAATACGAAATGTCACTGGATAATTGACACTCCCGAACACTTTTCAACAGCATAGGGGTGGTTGGTTTACATCTCTCTGGTTCAACTCTGTCGAGTGAATAATATATTTATATTTCACTCGCGCCTTTTGTGGCAAATAAACACGACAAGATGTCCGCCCTTTGCTGTTTCTTCACAGCACAGGCGCTGTTCAGCAGGTCTGGATGGAGCAGACGTGCACTCTAGTTCGTATGTTTGATAACCTTCCTAGTCTTCGTATGACATGATGGGTCAGGTGAACTGCACCCACTCTTCGCCAATAGAAAATACACGATATGGAAAGTCTGTTAAATTGCCACTGCACAGAAGTGGCAAGTTCACCCTCGCAACTTCTTGTGACATGTATTTACAACAGTTAGTGATCACAGAAGACATTGTATGATGAATGCAAATATGCATATTAGTCCTACAATAGGTGTTTGAATCGGTTCTCTGGGGATTTGAGATACACACTATGATCATGTTTGTGCAATGGGTCCTTTCCTATTGAAATATAGCGATGAATAATCTTCTCCAAGTCATAACGCCAAGACATTTCAAACCTGACCTGTGATCTTTCACAGTCAACAAACGGGAACAAGACAAGCTAGGCTAACAGCTAGTCTCTGAAATGATCATATTTTACTGAAGAAACGTTCATAGTGAAAAATGAATATAATGAAATGGAGCCCTGAGACTTTCTTCATTTTCCTGAAGCTGTGGAAATCTAGACTTGCCACATTTTCTAGACTTTCGTGGGCTTTCTTGGATATATACTTCATGGACTGTGCGACAGACTAAAGCCGGTCATGTGACATGTTGGTATGGAGTAGTAACACCTTGCTGCCATTTTTCAACACTCCTGCTGCAAGGTCATACCCAAATACATTGTGTTTGTCCATTTGTTATCGAAACCGGAGTAGTCCGTTTCTTTTACTGTTGGACATTGGATTGCCATTTAAAATCAGTTACATGAATTTATATCTGCGGTAAATCTGGAATAATGCGTGCGTTGCGTGATACAGCGTATACTGTATCCTTATCCTTTCCTTATGGTTCCTTGCTAAGTAAGCTGACAGTGGTAAAACCCGTGAAGATCCGAGTTAGAATTGGTCTTCAGTGCTTGTCGAAGGGGCAACTAACGGGACCAGGTTGTCAGACTCGCTGATTTTCGTTGACATGTGTCATCGTATCCCGATTGCGTAGATTGATGATCACGCTGATGATCACTGGATTGTCGGAACCAGACTCGAGTCTTTACAGACCACCGCCATATAGCTATAACATTGCTGTGTGCGACGTTAAAACCAACCAACAACAATGATAAACTAAGACACACTGAACAGCAGTAACCATTTCGTGCGGAGATGCGTATATATTTTATATGGATATACAATATCGTGCGGATTCCCACATAAACGTTTCGATGAGCGTTCTTTCAACGATAAACAGCGAATTGTGTTTTCGATTACTCTTGAGTAGCTGTGTATGTTTACCCTCGCTTACTCCCGGCCTGCCGGCCACCCATCTTGACCATCTGTCTGATAATCTGCTTGATGGTGCAGGGGATAGATACAACGCACCTGTGCGTTGAAGTATTCATGGTTTCTTTATCGCCCTTCTACGATAAACCTCAGATGAAATCTAATCTCAGAAACCCTGACACTTTCTTATATATCATAGCGAAATATTGGGCTTGAGGAAAGACGAACCTTTCGGCTGTGTTTGTAATAGATATCTACCACTGCTTTCTTTCTTCACTGACGTTCACTGGCCCATTTACAACTTTTTCAACATTGTTTTGACTTTACATCCAGTGGATTCTGGTCTGGTCGATTATCGAGAGCAATTAATCTCCAGTCTTGATATAATATAGTTCAGCGACAAAAGAAACTACTGGTCCCAAACGATCAGCCGAACATGTGAGACGTGAATGTTTCATAACACTCTGGTTTAATGTATTGTATAATATAGGAGAAACTACAGGGCCAACTGCTATGGCCCAGTCACTGACGATGTACAGCTTGATGCTAGTTTCTTGCTACTGGTGCTACGGAAGTAATATCACGATAGTGTTTTAACACACTGCAATGACAACATGTCTTTCAAAACTAACTATTATCATTTGTGCTGTTATAACCTACAGCAGTTCGGTCCGTTGAAACATTTGTCTAATAATGACCCCACACAAACGGATCCTAAGCCAGCATTGCAACAGTGATGAGTAAACTTTTTAAGACAGAGTTTACTTGAAAAATCTGTTGGGCTCAGCATTCCAAACATGTTTTCCAAAGATTATTCCCCGTACGGTGTTCCCTATTTCACGTCGACTCCCAAATCTTGTTCGCTGAACAGCTGCGGGGTTGTCAGTTCGGCCCGACCCCCTTCCCTCCCCCCGTGCGTCACCCTTAGTCCATTACCGTAGCACGAGTGATAGCGCCGCGCCTTCCCCAATTACTGTCAATTTGTTGATAAACAAAATCGCACAGGTTCCCATACTCGGCCCATTCCGCGTTGTAGGCCGCGCTCAAGTCGTGTCAAACATGCACCCTCATTCCTGTAAGGGCGGGAGGACGGAGTCGGGTGCATTATATGCATCTTACTGTGTGTAGATAATATATACAGCGATGTTCTTGTCTCACGGTGCTTCATGAGCTACGTGTACGGTTTGGTCTTGTTGAGAAAAGGCCACAACAAGTTGATTATATGTTTGTTTTCAATATTTACGCAAACGGGAGGGGCTTTTCTACTGTTTTTGTTACAACATCGTCATTGCAACAATGCATATTGTTTTCATTGTATTGTGGTGTACTTGATATCGCCACCTCAGTGAACAAAGCATGATTTATATTCTTAGAACAGCTATGCTGTAGTGAAATGCTTGATTGCATCTGTTGATTATGTATGAACTAATGATTCAGTGCTTGCAGGGGTGTAAGAAAGTGGCAGCAGACAGTGTACAGTGGTCAGTCGATTTCACAGAATGTGATTAATAGACTAAGACACAAGTGCCACAAACTAAAAATGTCGACCCGGGACAGGTTCAAGGACGTGACGAGAGTACAGGATTGATTTATCCAAAACCAAGCTCGTCGAAATCGAGTTTAAACGTCGAATCAGACTGCTGCAAATTCTTTCCTTACTGTCTTACAGATCAGACGATTAGAAATCGTTTTCATGTTGTTCCAACCCTAATCAAAAGTCAGATTGCCAACATGCATTACTGGTGTGCACAGCTTCGAAATTACGGTAAACGTCAGTGGTCATGTGCCATGTTATCTCATGAGTCCCAATTCATTCTGCACTTCCAATTAAACGTCAAGATGGCAGATTTTGAGGTACATTTGTTATGGTGTGGAGCGACATCACCATGATGCGATCCTTACTCCATACTGTCCAAGGAAGGTTCACTGAAAAGACGCCGTGTTGATACGTTGATATTCCATTTGCAAGGCGGTTTATCCAATGTATTCCGGATCCACACTGGCCATGCTCGCCGAGTACGAGCCCACGATGTCTACCTCCAGCAGCACAATATTCGTAGAGTGCCATAGCAGCGATGACCCAGCTCATCTGAAAACGTCTGGGACAAGATAGCGAGACATGTTCCTTAACCAGATGTCGACAACGTTAGGTGAACACAGATGGAAGAGTAGTTACCCCTTTCGTCCTTCGAGATTGTTGGCTGTCATATCAGCTGCAGTACTTGACTGTTGGGTTCATTATTCTCATACGGTTAGTCAAAGTGGAATGTCTGGCATGTTGAAAATATTGAGCTGTTTTCGAGTATCCTGTGCTTTGAATTTAATGTTTCGGTGAATATGTTCTTGATGTTATCTCATAATCATAACCAAAACAGAGTCTCCGTCTTATAAAAATGTCGAAGAAATTTCCTCGAATTCTATAATTCGTTGTGGCTTTTAAAAATCATTTTCACTATGTATATCGGTATATCGATAACTTAAGAAGTGGACTGTCAGGAGCAATTCAGCAATAGTTTGGAGGTCACGAACGGTTCAGGCCCATGATAACTTTATACACCCATTCTCCCAGATATGGTAGACTTGATTGCAGACTCCATCACTGTTTCATCGTTTCCCACGATTTGCTTACCTGTTGCATGTTTCGTGCTTGGGATCAATTTCACAGATGTCTTGTAATCACTCTAGTAGTCAATTCACTAAAACAGATTGTCACTAGTAGCAAAGAGGATCAGGTGGATGTAGAAATTAGAACTCATTACAAAATATTAATAGGGCTAGACCAAAGGACTGTTTACTTCATCACTGTTAGATCATGTCAAGCCAAGTAAGTGCTGACTGCTTGATCTTTTCTGTGTAGCGGTCCTTATGACGGCTGACCTTCTCACTGGTCATTTTTACAGAACAGTTCCTCTTACTGCTATCCCCATCAATTTTTGATCATTTCTATAGAGCAGTCCCTATAACTGCTGTTTCCATCAATGTTTGATCATTTGTATGGAACAGTCCGTGCTAGTGCTCTCTCCATCACTGTTTGGTCATTTCTTTAGTGCAGGCCCTAATACCGTTTCCATCACTTTTTGATCATATTTCATTGGAGCAGACCAGGTGACTGCTGATTTCATCCGTGTTTGATCATCTTAATAGATCTGGACCGTGCCTGACTTCAACATTTCACAATCGAAATGGAGCTCGCTGCAATGACAGCTTTATCGCTGTTTTTCATCAGTTAATATCCATCTGGTCGCAGTATCTGTAAGTAGATGTATGCATGGTTTAAACATCTTCCACCTGCGCCGAGCGTGTCACCCAACGAGGAAAAGCAGTCCCTTTTTGCTTCAGGCGTATCTCTTAACAACAAGTAAAGAAGGACAGCTGCAATTAAAGAGTACGACAAGAGCGAATCTACAAATGCTGTTCAGGAGACGCTGGGATGATGACTAAATGTTCCCATATCCGGGATAATAATCTGCACTATGGGAGCACTCAGTAGTCGATTAATTTTGACGATAGCCACAAGTCCGTCAATTATGTTATTGTAATTGCGGGAATAATTACTTGGTAGGCCTATACTGATGGTGGAACCCACAATACATTTAGTGGAGGCTTTAGATGGCTTGGCGTGTTGGACATGCGCTCACGATCCCATTATTAATTTAGATCAGCTACAATAATGAGATAAATTTATTGGTTGTCTCGCACAAGAGAAAACATTATTGGTTCTCTCTTGTTTGCATGTTGTTTCGTGTGAGGATTGTGAGTGCTTATTTGTGGGTTTTGCGTATTTTTGTGTTTGGTCCAGGATGTCGCATTATGTAAATGTAATTATTGGTCCTTTTAGGGAGACAGTATTGTTATACGAGGGCAGCCTGCACATTCACATTGAGAAACGAGCCTGTGCCTTTAGCGCGGTGCGTCAGTGCTTTAACCAAAAGGATAACCTTGTGCGTGCGTGCGCACGTACGTGTGTTGGAGAGAGAATGGTGTGTGTGTGTGTGTGTGTGTGTGTGTGTGTGTGTGTGTGTGTGTGTGTGTGTGTGTGTGTGTGTGTGTGTGTGTTGTCGGGGGATGAGTGGGGTGTGGGGTGTGATGTGGGTGTAGGGGGGTGGGGGAGACAGATGATCATTATACAGAAAAATGGAATTGTGGTTTTAGAGGGTTATGGTTGGCCCAGTCGTCTAAGCACGTCACACTTATGCTCGTGTGTTCGACTTTCGTACCACGGCACACTCCAGTAAATATATATGACTGTGGGTTTGTCAGCACCTAACTCGTTATCGAGTACTGCAATGACGTTGAGAACGTTAGGGACCGGAGACACTGCGGGCTTTCCTTTCATGTTATATAACTCATTTACTGAAATATCGATATAAATTACTTCGATTGAAGGACATTACTTGGATCAGTAGGTCAAAACGGTCAGTAAGAACCATTCGAATGTCTGACTGTCCTCATTCTACCTCGTTATCTCTTTTGAACAGAGACCTCATAATTTCTCTTATGTTTAAAAAAATTAACTATTAAAACCATAACACGTGGATCTTGTGTTGAGATATTATTTTCCTAGGGTTTTTTTCAAGATACGCTCTACCGGAAGATGGCACCATTATTGGTGATACTGGCATTAGTGATGCGGAAGTACCAGGTTCAGTTGTATATGACGTCAGTTCAGTCCTTTGAAATACCATGCAAAAGAATAGAATCAAACTGAGAATTTACTGAGATAATTTTATTCTGTTTATTTATTTTATATATTAAAAAGCACACGTCATATGACTTCAAGGGGCATCGAAAATTGGCTGACACAATCTGTTCCGCGTAACGAGATTTCACTTTTCCACTGGGTAACGCATGCAAACTTTATCCGAGGAGATATTAACCCATGATACAAATTCCGTTGGACAGAATGACGTTGATAATAGCCCCATATCAATAGCTCGAACATATCATAAAGACCTAATCTGTCGTACAGACCCTGAAGTATAAATATCCAAGAAAGCCCACGCAAGTCTAGAAAATGTGGCAAGTCTAGATTTCCATAGATTCAGGAATAGGAGTCCGGCTGGGTAGGGTGATGTTGGGGGCAATAAAAAGTCCTGTCACGTACACCTTCAGTGGCGTGTCAGTAATGGGTGATAAGAATCTTTGCATGTGTTGAGAAATTCCAAGAAATTATCGCTCTGCAGATTTGTTTAGTCTCTGACAATGAAGAAAGTCTCAGGGCTCCATTTCATTATATTATTTTTTGTTCACTATGGACGTTTTTTCAGTAAAATATGTTCATTTCAGAGACTAGTTGTTAGTCTAATAAAGACCCAGCTTTAGCCAGTCCCCTCACACGTCCTTGCGTTCAGCTTTACTGCACCGGAAATAGCAATCCACTCATGCGCAACGGGGAGGCAACTGTAGCAGCTTGTCTAAATAAGGCATGTTTTGGCGAAATGACACGGGTAGATACGGTCGAGCACTTCTTTTCACATGTCACTTTGTTTTGTTCCCCTGTCGTCTAATTGGTGAACCGTGATGAAGAGGACAGGGCTTGTAGAAATATCCGTTTCATCAGGATTAGTAAGGAATGTGTCATCAAATATAAGCTTGTCACAGCTGTACACAGCTCTTTACAAATCGCTTTTTTGAAGGAAGCTGATAGTTATCTTCCACGCGAGAAGCGTTTCTGTAATACTAACAATTCCGAAGTCACGTTTTACTGCGTCCATATAAATAAATTTAGTTTTGTTCGTCGCATTCTATTTCATAAGGAAGAAGCTTAAGGCCATTATTCTTTTCCAATGAAAAATTTCTTCGTAAAGAAAACGTTGAAAAGTCTTTATGTCTACAAATGGTGTATGCATATTACGTACGGATGGGCATTTAAAATTAAAGCGTATATCAGTTTTACCAGATGTACCTTTACAAGAGTAGTAAACATTATTTATCTTTTGTATTAACAAAATGTAAGCGGTGTTTCCAACAGACAAACGATACACTTTTGAGTATCAAAAGTTCTGTGGAATCTATACGTGTGTGTGATTTCTGTTGAACTTTTTCAAATTAATAAAACTCCTTTAGTATTAGTTGATCTGTGTCAAACCGGTTCTTTGCAATACTTTCCGTTAGTGTTTATATATTTAAGCCGTGTATTATTCATAGTGTATTGTTAGACATATTGAAAGACCTGTTTTCGTCTTGAAAATGCATTCACAAACCATTACAATACGTCAATACTGTCATGACAAATTGCCGTTATTACGAGGCGAGGCTGTCAGCAAGTCCTCATGGTAGGCTTCAGGCACGATTAGCCATGTTTTCATGTCGTGCTGTCTCTCCGAACTTGTGTGTGCCTACCGGAAGTTGTCGTCGGCTAATATTATCTTCAGCCATACTGAGTTTCTTTCTTTAAACCGGGCTAAATCGCTAATCATTCAACCAGGTGTGTTATTAATATTTGTATAATTGCCCGTCGCTATGGTTATGACAAAGGTCACACATCATCCGCAGGTGTTTCCGCACGTGCATCATTAGAAGTTGGTGCAGAAATGTCCACCCAAAATTATAAATGCAGCCATATGACCAAATCTCAGAACAGGATCCGGCTATTCCGAATGGAGAATAATAGCCGCCCCCTAAATCTTCAGTCTGATTATGCTGTCTTTTTCCCCTTTTTCTTTTGGTTAAAAAAAGAAGAAGAAAAAGCTATGAAAGCTAATAAGCATCTCACACTTCTATGTAGCCTTGCTCCAAGACTGTACTGAATGCTGAGCCCATGGATAATTCTATTCTCCGAGGAGACAAGTCTAGATTTTATAATTATCATTTACACTGTTGATTATTGCCTTGGAGACTTTTGCAACAAAACGTAATTTCAAGTTCACCTGACGTGTGGTCACCTGATTCATAGGCAGACGATAGGCAGCATGAGTGAAAGATCTGATGCTCCGTGAGGCCGATGGGTGCTAATCACAGACCGTAAGCAGTCAGTGAAATAGTACTGAAACAGTAAAATCTACCCCTTTTTTTTACCTGTACATATAAATACACCCTTTTTTCTCGCGACTACTTATTTTATATATATATTTTAGTCATGTTTAAGACCTGCTGATATTCAGTATTATTCACATCTTGTCAAGTTATTGCTTCTTAGGTAGTTTCGTGACATGTTTCACCCAACAGACAGCAAAGTGAGTTGCTTGTCATTGTCACGTCGTTTTACTGTTACAGGTGAGCTATTACACAAGCAACGCCAACACCTTGGCATCGTGCGGTGTATCCACCTGAACGACGACCGACTGGTCACAGGAGGAGATCAGAAGAAACTCATTGTTTGGGACTACAGAGTACGTACCTATCTTGTATGTTAAAAAAAAACATGGTGTTTATGATTTGAGGAACTATCCATACTATCTGCTTACATATGCAGTCCGATAAAAGATTTACTTATCCATTACTTCCATGAGGTGCGTGTGTTCCAGTGAGGATCAACGCTAATGGTTGAGCGTTATCACCATGCCATAAAAGAATTAAAAAGCCACCCTTTCACCCAGTTTTATCTTGCCATTCGTATCTATTCCTGTACATAGAAGATCTGAGTAACGGTCTCTTTGGGATTTGTTCCGCAACTATAGAAAATTGCAATTTTCAGTTTGCCTATTTGCCAAGTGTATATTTTCGTGCGATATGTTATGTTGGGTCTGTGCCGGCCATGTAATTGATAATATACATCATGGTTTCTCATGGTACACATATGGCGTCTCTTGTACAGAAGCCTTTTTGACGTATGTGATCTTCTTCTGTATTATGTTCCTTTTTAGCAAGTACAAACACTCAGGTACACGCGTTCGGGTTCTACTTTTACTGTTATAATTGGCCGTGAAATAGATTTCATAACCTCTGTGTGAGGCAAAGCTAAACATCACATGCTGCTTGTGTTTTGATGTTCCATTGGGGCATTGTATATGGTCATTAAACTGTTACATTGACAGTGGGAGATTGAAGAATATTTATCTTTTCCGTTTCATTTCAGAGTGGAAATGTGTTGAACTGCATCCACCGTCAGCCGACGTTGCTTCATCTGATGAAAGTCAGCGATCTCCGCCTCATCACAGCGTCGCCAGAAAAACCAGGGACAATAACTGTGCTCAGTTACTGGTGACGTGATCGTTATGTGTGAACTTTGTCATCAGCTGTCTTGAAAAAACCCCTAAAATTTGGAATGTTGCACGCAAAGATGCCTTACAGTTTTGTATGCAAAACAGCTCTCAGTCATATGTGCGTCTAATGAGCTTCAGATAAGTGGTTCTGTTTGCTGTAGCAATCGAGTATAATCTCTCCCAGCAATTAAAATAACCCAGTTTAACTACAAGGAGATGCATCCGCATATAGACCAGAAGAATAGACGCCAGACAAAAACGGCCGTGTCACTGTGACCCTATTGTCGTGATAAAAGTTTCTTGTTTATCTGCAGCAAAGCTGACATACGCGTGTGCTTCCAGAAAGCCAAAGATTTTCCTGATATTTTTAAGACAGATTTTTACACGAACCAGTATTCCCGCTCGCCAAAACGTGATCGGCTGACTTCGTGCTAGACTTAAGGTCAACTTGATAAACGGTGGACTAACATGCAGCCTTTTTCACAAAGCCAGGTTTGCCGAAGGACAGGTACGTTTCTTTAACGACCGTACAATTAAACCTGCTGTGCCGAGTATAAATTCATATCAATGGGGAATTGTGAGATGCATTTTTCTGTTGTTTGGGCGCAAGTATATTGCAAGCTTATATTTAACATCACAACTTGTTTGCATGAATCGCGATTTCGTAACTTTATTCTTGAAACGTTGGGACATGAATAATCCAAACGCCTTTGTTCCCTGTCCGTGAAGATTCGAGTAAGAGTTGGTCTTCAGGAACCCATGCTTGTCGTAAGAGGCGAGCAATGGGATCTAGTGGTCAAGACCGCTGACTTGGCTGACATTTGTCATCGTATCCCAACTGCGCAGATTGATGCTCATGTTTTGGATCACTGGATTGTCTGGTCCAAACTCGATTCTGTACAGACCACCGCCACCGCCATGTTGCAGGATTATTGCTCACTGTCGCGTAAAACAACAAACAAACAAACAAACTAGCTCTTATTCAGATCACACTGGCCTCGCTCCAAGGCAGTTAGGATATAGCAATTCTTTAACTAGACAAATCTAGATAATAAGCCAGTCTGTTATTTATATTTTTACGAAATTTTCATTTAATCTGTTTTGTACATATAGACATAGGGAAGTCTAACGTTACCCGAAAATGAAGCTCAATGTTAGTATCCCGGTCGTGATGTGACGGGAGCATTGGTAAACAGACGTAAACATCTTCACTCCTTCGCCGTTCCATTGCTAAGCATACCTATGTATAACGTGTACGGTATCGGTACACTTCCGGTTTCCTTGTGTTTCCTGCCCATCAGTGTATGTGCGAATATATTGATAGCGATCGTAAGCACATAAGGGTATCTGCCATACACATTCAACAGGTGCTGTGTTTATCCCAATCAACCAGATAAGTTTCATAAATCATAGAAGCAACATTGTGACCATGGACCCAGCTGTTTTGTCTGTATCTCTATTGACATTTGATTTGACGGGTAATCTGATATAGATTGTCCCGGCAATGTCGAGTTCAAGAAATTTAACTTGTGTGTATTATTGGGTATGTATCATTGGCATGTAAATAGCCGATGAATCAACTGCAACTGCTTGTACTGCTAGAAAACAGTGACATTAAAATGTTAACTCTTAGACTGTAAATTGTTTTGATTTTGGAAAAATAACAAAATGGAGAATACATCACAACGATCGAGATAAAACGTTTTTTGATGATGAGATGATACGGTTTCGTTTAGATCACTTCGTCACCTGCTCTGTGAATAATGGTTTACTGTTCACAATGAAGCAGAGATGATGACTCATCATGATAGATACTGCTACACCAAATGTCTTGACTCTTATCCATGGATATTTTTTATCCATGATTATAACTCACAACAAACGGGGTCGGATGTGTAGCCAAGTGGTTAAAGTGTTCGCTCGTCACGCTTAAGGCCTGTGTTCGATTCCTCGTATGGGTACAATGTGTGAAGCCCTTTTCTGTTATCCCCCTCCGTGATATTAATGGAACATTGTTAAAATCGGAGTACAACTAAACTCACTCAATCAATCACATCTGACAATCCGCAAGAAATCGTCAAATAATAATGAAATACCCGTTAGGAGGTCTAAAACAATAAAATCTTTGCATGTTCCTTTTAATAATGAGGGAAGGGAGGTTCTATTGTTTGAGTATTTTACAAAGAAAAAATTGCATGTGTAGAGAAGGAGTTCTTTTGAAATTCGCTCATATACATGACGGCGGGAATCTCCACTGGGTGGTAAACGTCCACGATCTATGCACGTCAGGCTGTACGCCAGCTAACATGTCATGTTGTGAGTGGAGATACTGTTGAAAACAGCAGGATATTTGTTGAAAACAGCAGGATAAAAAAATATCTCATTGAAAACAGGTCTTTTTGTACTTGAATCAGTTTCTGTATGCCGATTTCACACAGTTGCAGTCTGGCGTTCTCGACGCGCTCCTGAAATACCCCATGGATGTCAAGCATATATAATACCCATGACATGTCAATGTACATTCTCCCTTACATCCGCCCACCCAGTCGGACAGAAACACACTCGCCCACACACGTAAACACACATACGTGAAAGACCCAAGCCTTGCGGCCAGACCAACTCTTCATTTTCAGTTCGCCAGACGTATACAGCGACAAGCACAGATATGTACTGTGTAGATCATTGCCTTCACGAAACTCGCCAAATATTGGATATGACTGGCACCACTGGCGTCAGGGCAACTGTAGACTGCATAGCGTGATACAATGTAATGCTGTGACTCATGTCTGTCGGCTTGACAAGTGAAGGGTATAAATGCTATATCGCCATTTCCATATGCTTGTATGATCCATGGAACGCCGAGCGGTGCACGTTACGATCGTTGCTGGGAATACATCAATCTGTGTTAAGGAACTTTAACCCAGAAGGGATGAACCATTGCAATATATCACGCATATATACTTTAGTCTATCATACCCAGATTGCTGTTTAATGTCGCGAAGTCGGCGAAATGCGTGTCAGTGGACATAAATGGTTTACATTTGTGAAGGCTGTGATATTCTTTTAACAGACCGATTAATACAGCACAATTAAAATATTCGTGGAAATCTGAGCAGAAGTATGTATTATCCTTTTTTTAATCTCCCCTGACAGCTCTAGGTCGACACTGTGTATGCATATATGATTACAAGGTATGTGTCTAAACACTGGTCAGCTAGTTCTGAGTTTTTGTTCACGTACCGATCTGTAGGTTAAAGGCATTCCTGAGACGCCACAAAATACTGTAGAGGAGATCGGCGCTGATTTGACTTACTATTCTTTATCCTTGTATGGAATAACATAGTATATGTACTGTTATTACATGTCATATTTCACTTCACTTCTTGAATAAGAAGATGGGCCGGAGATTAAACTTCAAAAAGGTTTGCATGTGAGTAGTACATGTATTACTCTTGATAATTTTCTGATTAAGTTTTCTCGGTTTAAGTTAATTTTCTGATCTCCTCAGTTTTAACACGGGCAAGGGTGAATATTTTAGTTAAAGTCCTCGTTGGTATTATGGTGTTTCAGTTTCATAGACGGTATGATACAGACGAACCTTGGTGACATCCACCAGCACGTGAGTTTTGTGTGGCTGTAGAATACGAAAATGTAACTCGCAAATATATAATACGTGTATGCACCAAAATGCAACTAAAGGATGCTCGACAAAATGGCCGCCATATTTGGCAACGCCTGCATTAAATCAAACCATATGACAACACGAATCGCAAGGTGTGTAGTGGCTCTCACACTTAGTCCCAGAATGCATATATAATTGAGAGTAACAAATAAACCTATTTAAATTGAAAAGGGGCCCAAATGAGCTAGGAGAACCTGGGGAAATGGACACATGGACTTTATCCATTTAGGGTTTTAGCATTGCATTGAGGGCTAGGCACTGGGGAGAATGTTGTGGTTCTGAGACTAGGAGACAGACCAACTGGCACTGAGCGTGTTCAGGAATATGTAAATGTGTGAATATTTTCACTATCTTTGCTTCTCCGTCGAGAGAATTCTTTCTTAGTCAAAGAAACCATAAACAGGCCAGTGGCACTTTCCTTATAACGTGTGTTTGGTTGATAGAGCTACCACTGACTACATGGCAAACACAGTCGCTCATGTCATTCCAATATCAACATGAGGATTCAAAACAGTAGACTCTGTCAGTCAGTACTTTGTCTAGGTCATCAATTAGTCCAGAATTTTGTTCCAACTGAACAGCATCCACCCATGTGCCGGATAGCGTAAAACAGTCCAAACTGTTGTTCATTGAACTGATAACTGATTATCAGAACTGATACAACCCAGTATCAATTTAGAATGATCTTATAAGTAGTTAACGTAAGAGCATTCAAGAGACAAGTAAATCCTCAAAACACTTATAAAACACGCCTGGATTCTGTCTACCGGCCAAAGTGATTGATATATTTCCTACACGGGAAATCTAATTGATTTTGTGCCTTATGAATTTTGATGTATTCCCTCAATATTGTCCTCCAGCCAGACATATGGAGACACGCGAGTCCCACACGTAATCCGCTTAAAACTTCAACCTTTTTCTTCGTCTAACTTAGGCTTTCTCTGCTTTTGAGTTTATTAAAGGGGTTGGAGGGTTCACTCAAGTTAAATCACAGAAACTTCAATCAAACATAGAGTGTGTATGAAGCAGGAAGATGTTTGTCAGCTTCATAATCTTTGTGTTGTTTATTAACATACAGATCTTGTTATTGTTTATTACGTCTTGTTAAATGGGTAAATATGCGTCTCAAATTAAGTTAGATTTTTCTGTGTAAAGTGTTGAGGTCTTCAGTTGTCCTTCATTGTTCACACAGTTGAAAACTGTCTAGAACAGACTGAGGAAACGCGTTTGCCATTTAAAAAAAAAATTTTATGCACGGTAGGCCAGACAATATTAACGCGTGCGTATAGATCAGACTGCTAGGATAGATGGAAGATATCTAAATTTATTTCTTCAATAGAAAAAAATCCGTGTATGTGTACGTATTTTCACCTTCGAGCAATAAATCACCAAGAGTATTTCTCTAGACTTGCACAAGTTTCTAAGGGAACACTATAAATGTACTTTCCCCAGATAGGTCTCGTGTTCTTACTGACCGCTTATCTGGACTTGAAAGGATAAGGTCAATACACTGCCATGTATATATCGGTAAGTATACATCCTTGGAGCATAGTTTGGATGCGTCAATCCTTCAAAAGTGTGTGCATTTGTGTATATTAAGTAGTTGGAGAACCTATTTGGTGAAGATTTATGGAGCGTCAAAGTTTCTAACATATGATCCAAACAAACCTCAATCCATCAGCAAAATAAAGCGAAATTACTAAATTAAGTAATTTTCCTGGGCGTGTTTCTCTTAATTGAGACAAGGAGAAGAGACATAGGATGATTTATTTTTTTCAACGGATTCAAACGTATTGCGGCAGGAATGCATTCCCATAAAGAATAGCAACAAACACAATTGGGCCTACATTGAAATCAGCTCCAACTGCGGTGGGGGATCCAAGCGTATTCCTAATATGACGCGGGAAATTTGAAAAAAATACTTTTTCTTGGAAATGAAGTGTCCAGGTATTGCGTCATGTCGTCCAAGAAACAGTTTCATCGTTCTAGGCATACCTTTGCTGCCTAAGAATGAGTAGACCTGTAGGCAGAACATGCATACACTTTCCTCGTCTTTCAGTTTTGAATAAGATAATTGATATTTGCGAGCAACAAACTGACTAAATAATCTGATAGACATACACTACACTTTCACGTTCTGAAAGGAATATGTTCCCAGATTCATTAAACTTTCGTTTGATCGGGGTTCCTGCTATAAAATCTTTCTCGAAACCAAATGTTCACTTTGGAACGTCGCCGTCTTTTGCTTCATTTTTCACGTTATGAGAGTAAAGAAGTAACATTCAAAGGGTAGATTCCTGGCGTTATTCACAACAGAATACATTGTTCACCACAGCACTGTATTCATTTACAGGCTCATAAATATCAACGTTGGTATTTGCTGGCTGTAAACCATCAGAGAAAGAATAGGTGTGCTCGTTTGTGGATGTCAGATTTAAAGATCAGCGAAATATGGGATGTGGTTGAACTCAACTTGTAATATTCAAACACTATTGTGATATGTCACATACGTTTCATATGTCGAACGGAATTATTTGCATAACCAGGCCTTCAGGCGTGATTTGTAAGGTCATTTGTAAAGACAGGAACTGCACGTGCGATTGGCCAGAGACACCTGGGAAACACGTGACCCGGAAGTAGACTTCCCGAGAGATCGGGGTCATAATTTCTGTTTCTAGACTGGCGACTGGCTTTTCTGCTTTGGGATTATTTCTGCAATATTGCGGTGGACATATTAATAACTGACTTTGTGCATTGTACTGTTAAAACCAGCACCAGTAGTGCAACGTGACGAGAGAACTATAAGTACATCGAACGTAAAAACATCTAGGGACAAAATGTCTTGTATGGTACAAAACATGGTAATAGAATATAAAATAAAATACAAATTGAATATAATACCAAATATATAATAAAAATTATCATTCAACCTGGCAAATTAGACATTTGAAATAGAAAGCTGTTGCGATAAACAGTAAATCTCTCTGCAACACAAACGAATATATATTTCCAAGAGTGCATGCTTTTCGTGAGAACCGACTAAAACGAAGATCCTTTAAACCGAATGTGGTTGTAGGTCGACGATGTTGCGGATAGTGTTGCCGGACTCTTTAAAGGGCACCATGATAAAGCCGGGCATGAAATGATAGTTTGAGTAAAGATGTCAGTTCATTAAGTCACAACGCAACATTTCTATCCAATAACGTTGTCTCCGTTGTCTAGCAAGCACTTAAAGTTCTCGCGCATCATGCGTGGAGCATGCATTACAAACGTGAAGGCATTACATCAAGGCAACAATCCGAGGTGGACGCAACACCATTCTGACATCGTATGAAAACACCGGCGTGAGTTTATTGTTCCAGGTCTTGGAGCTTATTTGAGAACCCAGCAAGCTAATAGGCGATTCAAATATGGAATGAATAATTTGGGCAAGTCATAGGACGAAGTTTGTCCTGAATGCCAACAAAAATACAGCGGCTGGTTCCATTCAATGCCACGGTTCCAGTGTAAATAAGCTATTCTGGCTTTCACTGGGAATCGTCAATACAAGTAGGTGGAGAAGGGTGGGGGAGGGCATACTTGCATCATTTTGTATATTCCCACGGAGGGGGACCTGAGAAAAGAATATTTTTATTTCTGACACATCATATACTGACGGGAAAACATGGACTGGATCAGAGACAAAGTGTAAGACGACATTACTGTGGGCGGTGCACAACGGGTCATGTATTGAAGCATCCATAAGCTGAAAAGTACCATCATCGTCGTCATCATCATCATCATCATCATCATCATCATCATCGTCGTCATCGTCGTCATCTTCATCGTCATCATCATCATCGTCGTCGTCGTCATCATCATCATCATCATCGTTGTCATCGTCGTCATCATCATCGTCGTCGTCATCTTCATCGTTGTCGTCATCATCATCATCATCACAGTCGTCGTCGTTATTACTTTGATCTATTACAATAAATTAATGTTATTAACATGAACGTAATAGTGATACTAAGTATTATCAGAAGCAGTCTTATAAAAGTATTATATTTAGATTGTGGAGAGTAATTTGAACGTGAACCTAGTTAGCGTGAGACAGTGAGCTTGGTTTTACGTTGCTTTAGCAATAGTGCAGCAATAACACAATGTGGGAAACCATTAACGGGCTTCACACGTTGTACCCATGTGGGGAATCGAACCCGGGTCCTCGGCGTGACGAGCAAAGGCTTTAATCACTAGGCTACCCCACCGCCCAGTGTATGAAGCAGCATGCAATATAATTGAACACGATGAAATTGCACACCTGTATGTCAAAACTGTAAGTTGTTTACAGTTCACCATTACCGTGTTGTGTCTACATGTGTTATAAATGACTTGATGCTATTAACAGTGATGACGCATATGTTACACATGTATATCACACATATATGCCAATTACAAGGCAAGGGAAATTCAAATGCCAGCTCGCAAACATTATTCGCACACTTGTTACCAATTATGTAAATTCACACGTGCTCAATTGTTTGTTCATGTACACACAAGGGTTGATAGATTTTGTGTTGTTTTGCCATTACAATAAGCCTATTCGAAGTGAGCAAAACAATTGTATCCGAGCATTTATTTCTTAGAAAAGGGATAATTTGTCTTTGCTTAATATTTTCCAACTTTACATCCCATGGGTGTTGGTGTATACACGGTCAAAAGGCATTGTTAACGTTTGATCAGAAAATATCGGGCAATTGTCGACATATTTTGCCGCAGAAGCCTAATTATGTAATGCTATACATGTGGTGAAATTAAATCCAGGTTCTATTTTCGATCTGGAAAGCTTTATTTTGTTCACCGACACATCAGAAAAACAAAGATTCCTTATTACGATGTGACTTCCAGTTAAATGAGCGCCGTTTTCTGCAAGAAATACATTCCATTCCTCCCTATCATTGGGATTCCGGATTTGGGAGTTCGGGTTGATGGATCTCACAATTTCAGCTATGATTTGAATCAACATTGATTTAATGAACTCAATATCTTAAGCAAAGTCTAGGATTTGTTTTTCTTGCAAAATCTATCGGAATATTACATTTGTGAAGCGGAATCAAAGCGATATTCAGAAGGCAATATTCGGCCGAATACTCGGGATCAAAGAATGATGAAATATCTTCTCTGGTTTTCAATATGGGGTTTTGGAATTGGTGTTTAATGCGCTTCTCGTGGCATGTGAGTATCGATAGAGGATTTTAGCGTTAATGGACGGTAGCGATTCGTTTCGCTGGAACAGCGGGGTTAAGATTCCATATTGGATATGCAAGTCCGTTCGGAGACCGAAGTCACGATTTCACATTTACGTAATGGGATAAAAACAATTTTCTATTCGGAGTTATGTAAATAACCAACGAGTCGGACAAATCAAGTGTTGTGAGTTTTGCTTTCTCAAAATATGGCATAAAATATCAGGTTTAAGTAGTTTTAGAAACGAGCGTTCCTCTTAATATATCGTCTAGGATGGTTCGGGGGATGGGGTGGGGTGGGGGGATTTGGGGGTGGGGTGGGGTGTGTGCGTGTTCTTTTCTAGAAATAACAATAACAAGGATTGTCGTTAAAACTAAATTAGAAAGTATCTGAGCGATATCGACAATACTCAACATACGCATGCATGTACACAACTCTACTACCATATGGCTGAATAATGAGGCGTACAAATCTTTTCCCTCGCTAGGCATATTAAAACAACGTGGATACATGCATTGAAACTTCCAGATCGGCCTCCGATTGTATTTGTCGAAAGCCATATAAACCATGGTTCCATAAAGATGTTGTGCAGTTTGATGACGTCTATGGGCATCTTCAGTAAAATATGTTCATTTCAGAGGCAAATAGTTAGAGGCGAAGCCCTCTGCTTTTCCCCGACCATGATGTTGCTTGAATATTGCTGTAAGGATCTCGCTTCCTGTATATGTTCTGCTCACAGGTAAAAAGGAAGGATCAGCACGACTGGGGCTACCAAAATGTGTTCACTTTGAAATGTTTCTGTACTGATTCCTCTTACTCTACGAAGTGGTGTTCATGAACACTTTAGCATTTCAGTTTGTCAAGAACACCTTTCGTAAGCACCTTTTTGCCAAGCTACTTTGTAAAGCAGAAAGATAACGGATTAGGTCCATGGGATGATATTTCCATGATATTTAGCAATTGCAGAACGTGTCACAACTAACATTTCTCTGTTTTGTAATCTGCGACAGCTTTTGTGTACCAAAACAAACGGTCTGTTACAATGCTAGTATTCTTGTCTGGCATTTGACCTTTCCGTGACCTTGGTGGAGTGCCGGGAATGTGTGGTTTATATTATTGCTGTTTCTCTGTAATTTCTTACAATAATTGTTGTCTTAAACCACCATAAATGTCTTATCTATCACCCCGAGAACAACTTGGTGCATAAAAACTTAGTAGAACTTATGTCATTCCGCATTTTATTCTGGCGTATTATGAGCACCGACAGTGCAAATGATATTCCCCCATCGACTTCCTGACAGTCCCAGATGAGCACTGTGCACTCGTTGTGAAAGCGGAATCGCGAGATTTATTTTGTTAAGGAAACTGAATACGTGAAAGTACAACTCTCGTGCCACAACCAGAGTCTCGAATGTCCGTCCAAATGAGATTGACTGCATATGCCAACGATTTGCGTAACCACTAGATATTCATTCTTACCTATCACCAAATCCCTTGAACTTACATATATATTTCCTGATTATCAAAGGTTAAACACTGTAATGGCTAAAGGTCACCCTGCCATATATCGTCTCCATTTGGTAAACACGGTGTAAGACATCGTTTAGAGATGGGGAACAATAACAGGGTCCCACTGTGTGTGTGTTCAGTCACAATGGTGTTGGAAACATCAGCCTTTGTAGTGCATTATGTGATAGATGGTCGAGATATCATCTTTGTTTTCATCAGTTCAATGTGTACATTTCAAGCCATAGAAATTCCCAGAACCAGAATGCCGAGGGTGGTAGTAGATGTGGGATTTTTCCATGTAAACGTTCTTCTTCAACACCCAGAAAAATAATACTGAGGGGCATAAAAGAAGTTCTTTCCACGAGTAGTTGAGGTTTTTGTAGCATCCGAAATACCTTTAAGCACATAATCTCGCATCCTCAAAAATTGTATGTTTTCATTGTGCGTATTTTTTATTAATTATATAGAAACCTCATATATACATCTAGAGAGAAAGATCAAGCATGCATTTGATCAACTAAAAAATGGGAAACTGAAAAGGAATATGTTGAAATATAACTAGATGTCCCCTAATAGTTTTCACCATTTTCATGAGGTATCAAGTTTTACAAGTTAAAATCCAATTTGTGACTGACCTCCAACTTACCCATAGTGTTTTCTGACGCATAACTGTTTACATGCAGATCAGTGGGTCCTTTCTGATCGATGCTTCCAATATCACCCCCGGTTTGTCGTAGAACAACAGTCCGGGAATATTGTTCTTTTTGGCTTATCACGACACTCAGACGTCTCGCCCACAATATGACAACTATTTTCGCCCACAGTAAGAGACATCAAACCCGAAGTAACAGAATTATTCTCGAGTTTTTTTTCCACAGTAAGAGACTTTTCATCCACAAAAAAGGTCACAGTAAGAGACATCGCACCCCAGTAGGAAGATTATTGCTGCTTACAATAAAAGGCTTCTCGCCCACAATAAAAGACTTCACATCCACAATAAAAAGGCTTCTCGCCCACAATAAAAGACTTCTCATCCACAATAAAAGGCTTCTCGCCCACAATAAGAGACATCGCGCCCATAATAAGAGGATTATTCTCGCCCACAATAAAAGACTTCTCGCCCACAATAAAAGGCTTCTCGCCCACGATAAAAGACTTCACATCCACAATAAAAAGGCTTCTCGCCCACGATAAAAGACTTCACATCCACAATAAAAAGGCTTCTCGCCCACAATAAAAGGCTTCTCGCTCACAATAAGAGACATCGCGCCCACAATAAGAGGACTATTCTCGCCCACAATAAAAGACTTCTCGCCCACAATAAAAGACTTCTCGCCCACAGTTAGAGACTTCTCGTCCATGTTAAGAAACTTCTTTCTACGTTAAATGACTTCTTTCCACATTAAGAGATTTCTCGCCTCATGATGACACATTAGTATCTTTCATGGAAACGGATAGAATGTATTTCGCCGGAAAGGCTGGATGTCATCGAAAGATTTTTTGTTGTTGCTAAAATAACATTGTTTGGTTCCTCTCAAGAGGAACAGGGGAAATAGACGCGGAGTTTGAAGGAGTGACAGAAAAATAAACTGTTCCTCACAAAGCACCCACCCAACCCGCCTCTCAGAACCTGACATGATGGATCTCTAAGTCCACGAACTGTCAGGAACCTTGCGTGCTTGACGTAATTGCAAAATAAGCAAATGCCACACGCAATGGTGAGTTCACAAATTATGTTTACAGAAACGCCAAAAATACCCATAACTTCGAAAAATTAATAATATAAATAGCGATATGCCCGTTTAATTTCTCATTCAAATAGGATTTACCATATCATGTTTAATTGCATTAACAGGCTGACCGCGAAAGCGTGTTTCTTCTCAAACTTCTTGTAGCATTTATTTTTAGGTTTAATCACCTCTCAAGACAGGTGCTTAACTGAAAAACGGTTCACAAACAATCTGGAGTGTTGATCGTAGGTTTTTAAACCAGCTTTGTTATTTTAACAAAATTGTTTTGAGATACGGTTAATTGATTAGGGCCGCGTTTCTCTAGTTTAAGCAAGAAAACAATGATAATGCTAGTTCGCTTCAAATACTAATGGATGTTTATTTACCTGAAATATGTTCCGTCATGGTTTCTGTACTACCGCCATTCGTTTAGAAGGGTACAAATATTGTGTTAGGCACCCATTTACACATTTTACTCACTTGGCCATTTATTCACTTTATTTCCAGTCAAAATGTACAAATAGGCTTATTATTTGGGTGTATTTGTTCTTATGAAGTCACAGCTAATTTTGGGAACTCAGTTACTAACGAATGTTCCGAAAGGTCATTTGGTGTAGAAGAAATATGATACACAGTACCACCTGCTTAACTCGAAATCATCGGCAGTCGAATGTAAGGAGATATTAGCTGCAGTTCGAGACAAGCAGACCGGTGGGTACCGTCATTCTTTGACACAGAATAGTGGATACGCCTCTGTCGTGTTTTGCATACACTAACGGTAAAATCACCCCCCACAAAATATAACATCTGAATTTTCAACGCAATCGCCATGCTTCTAAATTTTCTCAGAAGTATACCCGTGAAGATCCGGGTTAGAATTTGTCTTCAGCAACTCATTATTATAGAGCTGACCCTGATAGTTTCAAAGACAACCATGTTATTTGTATCTACCATACATGACATACATAAACAGTGACCTGTGTTTGGATCTTATCCATATTTGCATCATAAGTGACACTGTCATTTTGACTTAAAAACACGAACACGTTGGAATTTTGTTCAACCAACTGGACCTCGAGAAATACAGGTATAAATTTGATCTGAAAAATGTTGTAAAATAACAGAATACCCAAAAGGATACCTAAAGCAAATTGAGAAATCTTCCATGTACCAAATATATCCAGCAAGCGGTATTGTGCTCATTATCTTGTTCCTTTTTCTTGTGTTTAAATACCATTTGATATAAAGCGGTTGTGAATTTCTTCTCCGAGATGAACGCATTCTGACAAATGTAGAACACCTCCTTACTCAGCAAGTCAGACACGTCTGAAATGTACAACAGTTTTGAGTCAGCATTGTTAAAGTGGTATTCTCTTCACTCCGATTTAACGGAAGAGGGACCGTTTACAGGGAAACTACTGTTTAGAAACACGGGTACTGGACGGATGTGGTGTGGATTAACAAGGGTACTGGAGTAAGCAGGTCTGGATAAACAAGGTTCTTGTTTAACGTGACTTTGCTAATAATCTGGACCAGATCATCCAAATATGACATCTTGTGCAAGTAAATGGGACGCGATGCATGAAGCAGGTCACCATCCCGTTAGTCGCCCCTCACGACCAGTTCTACGTCGTGGACCAAGTACATGTAATTAACTTGTGGCTTTTAATCTTTGCTGCAGGTAAACATCTAGATTGTAAATAGCTGTAATAACACCTTGTCTTAATCATAACACAGTGTTTGGCCGTGTCAGCATATACGGTGTTCCTTGAGGTAAAATCACAGGACATTCTGGTTACTTTATGTATATTTAGCTTCACTGTTTATACATGAATAGAGCCATGCAAGGGATTTCAAATGTGAAGAATGAAATATTATTTTGACATGTTTCCCATACTGCCTTAGACAGGATGTACGGATGACGTCACGGGGAAAATGAAACACTCTGACTAATTGTCAGAAACTTGAAAAATGTGTCCTCATTGTATCTTGTATTGAAATCAATAACATAATGTTTTACCATGACGAAAACCAGACAACTTTGGGTCTCAACGTGATGATAAAAGTGGATTTTCCCTTTAACGTTGTTCTGACTCATAGCGCCATGTTTTTACAGACAAGAGATAATTTTCGTAATGGTGACTATGCATGCTGTTACATAACTCAAACGGATAGGCAAATAACTTGAATTAACAACTAAAAGCGAACAAAATGAGGCCAAATTTTCGAAGCACTTTGTGAAGGAAATGGGAAATTAGACGAAAAAAGTTCACGGCCTATACAGAAAGGCCTGAATTCAAACGGAAAGCCTGACTTGAAATTGCCTTGGAACTTCGCACATGTTCTGATTGCGCCATGAAAAATTAAGTATCCCGACTTGTCAGTTATAACTGTGGTGGTCGAGGTCGGATATTGAAATTGATTACGTACGTGTCAACTTAGCTATAGTACAAGGCGGGCTGGAGGTTTTCTTCTTTCATTTAATCCCGGTCAATCTTCTTTCTAAGCACAGGATTATCTTTTCATGTTTACTGTTCGGGCTCAACTGACTGTCGTTTAAATGGGCGGGCAGCAACCACATAAAATCGTTTGCCTACCTCTAAACTAACAAGTATGATAAATGACAAGTTTCCCTCCCATACCCTGCAATCCCACCCTCGCTGCCAATCCTCTTGACAGCCGCGCGCTTTAGCACGTGATGCACGAGAGGCGCTCGGCCAATCAAATTCACCTGTACAAATCGAAGTCGGCATTCTATCGTCTGCTCCCACAAAGCTTCTTTTTGCCCAGACGTGAGGCAGACTGGAATTGTTTGTTCGGTTCGGTAGCCACATTTAGCAATTACGGATTACCTGAAGTTTATTCTGTTTGAAAGTGGAGGAAAATTACTTTGATTTCACAGGTGAGTGAACGTGTCATATGAAAATATTGTCGTATCTGTGGGAGTTGGAATAGACTTCAGGTGAAGAGCACAATGAAAGGAATTTCACATTATAATGTTTACTTACCTTAGCACGACTGTGTCATTACTATATTTCAAGGCATGTGAACACATATAATGATTCATCTTTCATTAATTATCAAAATTGTGGCATTCCTGTGAATGGTTGACGAACGAATAATTCATCTCAATAGTCCATTAATGTCTCACTATACAGTACCCAGCAGCAACCTGTTTACAATGTATGCGGAATGTTTCTAATGTAAACGGATGAATTTTTTCCGTAGCCGTAGGTCCAGATATCGAAACAGTCATCGGTCACCCTGGCATGGGTGTATTTGAATGTTGACTTCATGATAATGTCTGTGCGCTTCTCACTAAACAAAAGAACGCAATGTTAACCAGTTGGTTTAAAAGTCACTTGTCCATCTTAAATAGTCGACTCTCACAACTTCAGCTTACATAAAGTTTTGTAATGTCATCATTGATATGATAATATCAACTACAATCTAAGTAGCATAGATTTGTAACGACTTTATAAATGAAAACTCAGCCAGTAATAAAGTTTTTGATTGTCCACATAACCTGTGTTCATGTCTCATACATAACTGTGTGAACGTTTAGGCATATTGACATCACTGACTTACAGAAATTCCACACGTGTTATCGCTGTCGGTTTTACCCTCAATACTATTTGCCACGTTTACTGTAAAGCATGCCAACCTTGTAATTTGGTGTGAGCTGTTTATCATTTTGTGACTTGACTGTAAATTTCACTAAACCATGTACAAAACATACGTGTTGGTGTTTAAAGACGTTTAAATCCATTTGGTTTATCTCGTCTGGGTTCTCTATTAACCGACCGGCACTTCAGACTAAACACGATTTCCTTGTTTTGCGAGTTTAGGAACTTTCATCCACGTTGAGTTTCATTCGCTTATTAAGATGAAATAGCACACGAATTTCAGAATTATTCTCATCAATGTTACATGATATTTGTATGAAAGTAATCATTACATATGCATTTTCTCTCTTTGATCTCTATATTGTATCAGCCTAAATACATTAGCGTCACTTTTGCACAGTTACTCTCAGCACAGACTATAATATAAAAGATGGTCTCTCATCTCAGTGTAAATGTGACGCCGCTCTTAAATAGCTGAATGGTGCTGGATGGGGCATAAAACAACACGCCATATGTAAGAGTGAATACGACTGACGGGCCTATTGCTTCTTCACGAAGGCACGGGATTGTGCGATTGACTTGACATTCAAGTTCTTGGTATATGCATCAGTGGTAATGGAGGTTACAGAGACGTTCCAAGTGTTTGCACCCTTCAGGCAGTGCATGCATAGGGAACATGTTGTTTGTACACGTTTGGTTCAAGGTGACCATGCTTCAGTCGTGCTCTGAGGCCCATGTAGTTTTGTTTGACAGAGGGCATGGACAAATGTATTGCATTGTTATCTGCAAATACAGTGCTAGTAAATCCCCACACTGTATTCCAACCGTCCTGACAGCACCTCCCCGTTTTTTTTTGTATATACAAATACACTGATCATCACAAAAACATGCACATCTGACTTGACATCACTTCATCGAGAGTGTGATTACGTGTAATTACAGGTAATGTTGATTAATACTTTCCGCAAATACAGAAATGTGGGAATCTTCACGTGAATAGCTACGTACGAGGATTGGCATCGTTTGCAGCTAGTTTTAGACAAAGATATATTCATCTCTGCAAAAGTAAACATCCTTCCAAACAGCAGACAAACTTCTAATTGTGCCCGAAGCACACTGATTATACCACGCAACCCATGCATATACAATGTGCGTGGGCTGACTGCCACATGTGTGATCATTGTCTGAACAGAAATACGTTCCTTCATGTACAGTACGCACAATAACAGTGACACGGACTGGTTTAAAAAATTCCAAGGGTATAACCCCTAGTAATCAGCTTTTAGTTTTTACCAACTATGTTGTACATCTTATACTAGTGTCTTTCTACAAACACACTATTTAATTCAGTGCAGCTAAATTGTAGTGAATTGTAAATTTAAGAACAAAAACAAACAAACAATCAAAACCGAACCGAATCGAACCGATGGGAACAGCAAACCAAATTCGAAGCACCTGACTATTTCCAAAAATCCGGAATGTGCAGTTTTTAATGATTTTACACATTCTCTTCGTCATTTTAATCTTGAAATGGGCGAAGAATAAGCATGAGAAATTTTAATGACAATAACGCACAGTAACTGCTGTGCAGAATATATATTTTGCATATTACACGACCACGACAGCAACGACGTCCCCTTCTAATGACATGTTTACCATAACGGGCAATAACTGGTTGCATTATATGTCAGTATATGTTACATCCTATTCTAGCATTGTACATACAATAATTCCTTTCTTTCCAGTGTATATTGCAAGAGGTACAAATCTGATTCTATATTTGTTATGGCCCATCACATGTTCCCGGTGTCTGCCAGAATTATACTTTTTGTTTGACTTTTTATAAGGTTTATGTTTCTTTATCTAAAAATCCTAAATGTAAAGCGCATATGCATAATAAAGAAGACTTTTGTGCCCAGATTAGTGAAACCGTTTTAGTATATTTCATGATGTAAGTATGATTAAATGTATTTACTTCTTAGTTTAGTCTCCTTCATCCATCATTAGAATCTTACAGCACTAACATGTTGAGATTATATATGTTTTAGTTGAGTTAAAGTACATGTTGTCCCTCAACAAAGTTATATTATTATGTATAATGAAAATGTGAATATGCAGGAAATTGGCAGTGTTAAGGATTGGTTGACTGTTTGCGTGTTAGTGGTCAAAGTCCTGGAGTTTTAAAGGTGATGAGTGCGACCGGGACGGTCGTGAGAATGGAACTGTGGTGATTGTACAGTTACAAGGGACTGAGATGTGGCGTTTTCTAACTTGAAATACATAGTACCAGTTAATCTAATCTAATATTATTTCATCCCGGGGACAACCAAATAACGGAAGATGGTAAACCTTCTCGACTTTTCAGAATATGCATGAAGTAATGTTGATATGCATGATTCATTTTTCATGAAAGGGGATGAGTATGTCGTGCATGAGTGTATAACCATTCTCATTCTCTTGTGTCAGGCGAATACAAATGAGGGAGTGCATCTTACCGTCACATGGCTCATGATTCTGTCCCCATCTCTGTGATAGGAATTATGTGTTGGAGGAAAAGTGACACAACACTGTTTTCTCCAGCCTTTAAAATGTCAGTAAAATCATTGCAATTTTAGCAGAGTTTATATAGTTTTAGGCATAATTTTGAATGACATTCGGTTTCTAAAGTTTGAACAGAACGTTTAGGGCCTTATATAGAATTCTCGGGAGTCCTTTAATGGTTGTGTATGTTTTCTCGATGATATCATGATCTCTTGACATGCATGCATGTTGTTAGGATGAGGTTTTCAGAATATTTATCAGTACTGATATTTATAAAGCTGGACTACGTTTAGAGTCGACTATTACCAGATTACCAGATTAATCGTGTAGGCCAAGACCTGACTGCCCATACAGTGAATGGTCAGAAAGGTCAACGTGTTCAAAACATACGAAACTGTATCCTCTCAAACCATTTGTAGCACAGGGCAAATGGAATTACCGAATCCGACTTCGGTGTTTCTTTTCTGAATGTATAAATTGATGAATGAAACAATTTAAATATATTTCAATTAACCGTTTATGTAGGCATGACTTCATGCTGAGAAATATACAACGAAAATCTAATTTATTATTTTAAAGTCATTAATCTTTAATTGTAACTTTATCGAAACGTGGCAAGAGGCGGCCACGGCAGCCATACAGACACAAACTTTATACGACCATGACATGACGATTCTGTTTTGAATTGGAATGGCATCTGGTACATGTGTAATTGGTTGTGTGGTTTTACAAATATGTTCCTCTTTTCTAATTAAAGTATTGACCTTGTGTTGAACATGTTCTTTATTTTGCCCTAAATATACATTTGACTCAGCAAGCTTCCCTGAAATTGCCTGCCAAAGGGAGATGAATTTTGGTTTCTTCTTCTGAGTCTACAGGTTTACTTAATGACTGTCCTTGATGATATTGCTTACTGATTACTACATATATAGGTGATATATTTCCATGAGTACAAGGCTCCTGCATCTGGTATCTGGTAAAAAAATATATTTTGGTGGAGACCATATACCAGTATGTGGTCTCCATCCACGATTCGAATGTATACTCGGGAGCATACAACGTCACTCAGCCACCGAATGCATGCATCTTTCCTGAGATAATTCTCATCCCGTTCAAATATGTGTTAAGAGAAAGATTTGCATATTGTCTTATTTGCCATTATGGCAACGATAGGTCGTTCTCAGTGCCTTGTACCGGGAATTGTTATTATGCGACCTTAAGAACACAATAAGAATGATTTAGTTCGCTTCAGATGTTAAACAGTCTACTCTTCAAGGGAAGCATGCCACTTAAGTTGGCGGATTTGGAGCTGGTAATGGCTGTACCAAAGCATCGTAAAATTGCTTCTTCTTGATATCCCTGCCAGAGTTTGTCAGGGCACTATCTGAGCAACAGTTTAATAGCCATACTAGTTCCCCTAATCCTATATATCAAGTGTCTAACCCATACTTTTCACGAGAATTTGGTGTTTTCAATGGCTACAATATACCCAAGTAATGGGATTTAGAGTTGAGACATATCTTGACAATATTTCTATCATTAAAGATGTGCGCTCAAAATAATGCACGTAATAATGTTGAAGTTTGTAAGCATAGATATATTTCTGAAAATCAAAGAACCATAATCAGTGTGATTAGGAAAGGTGACCCCAAGACCTAAATCGCGTTAGGGGACACAACTCTCCAAAGCAAAGTACAACATATACTACACGAGTTGGCCATCTCCGTTCCCGTGTTGTAACAGAAACCCGGTCACAGCCCAAAGATCATAATCAGCCATTCAGAGCAAAGTCTTTGTTACTTTGTAAGTTAAACCTAAATACGAAGGAACCTTTAATACAACAATCACAACAGATTTAGAGCCTATACCATAAGGCTGCGTTACATTCATATGGGGACGTATCATATTAACCATGGTGGAACCGTTCAGTTTGTTCCTCGTAGGTGCTTGATAACCTCACCATTGCGACAAATCAAGTGGACATATTATTCCCGTTGAGAGTGCTCTTACAATAATTATTGCACTCTCAGAAATTGTGATAGACTTGGTGGGAACGCTGAGTAATACTGCTCTATTCGGTGTTACTCAAAGCACTCACTCACTCGTGTGGCATGTCGGGTCCATTTCGTCTCTCTTGATGGTTCCTTTCAATGGGCAAACACCACAAGGAATTCAGAAAGCTCTGCGCATGAGGACTCCTTCCGTCGTTTTAGTATCCCCTCATTAATCTGCCCACCGATTGCATAACAGATTATTCTCGCCGGTCAGATTCTATTCATGCACTCAGTACATCGGATCCAGTCAATAACGCGCCCAAGCCTCCTTTAGGAGTATCAGATCCAATGTCCAGGTCGATTTCCCTCTCAATGCGCCAGACAGCAAACCCAAATATTCTTCATCAACTTTCCTAAGCACGGAGAACCAGCACCCCCTCCTTCCCTATTCAGGCGTCTCATCACATCGCACTTCCGTTGTCTCTCCGCCTGTCGATTTATGCTGGGTGAGCGCAAGGAACAATGGTCGACATATCAACGGGGAAATGTACAGCAACACATACTTTCAACGACCGGTTTGCAGTGTCGCAGTCGTGTGGTGGAATAAGGTCGATTTCAGTTTGAACTGGAAGGAATCAGAGGTTGCCCTAAATAACTTGAATCCAGTCTATTGATTGTTAGCCGTCTGACTTGAGGATAGTTCCAATGAAATATTTGTAAGCTTTAGTGCTCCTATGGTCATTATTCTCGCGTAATAATGGAATGAGTGAGTGAGTATGATTGCACGCCCCTTCTAGACACATTACAGTACATTTGCACCGAATTACACGAGAAATGGGCTGAGTGCATTTCATAAGTGTTGGAACTCAAACCTGTGTTTTCTGCATGACAAGCAAACGCTTCAGTTACAAGGCTATCCAACATGCCTTAGGTTTAATCCATCTTACTCTCCAGACGGCGGAAGGTAGGTGGTTCGATCGCCGGCCGCATCATACCAATAGACGTCAAAATATGGCACTTCTTGTTGACCTGCCTGGTGGAAGTGGTGATAAATCAAGGATTGGTCGCTTCAGCATGCTGAATTTAAGTGGTTATTCTTGTTAAAAGTGCGGCTCGGTATCTCTCGCAGTACCAGTAAAGCCCGCAGACAAAAGCACGAACATACGTACACATGCATGCGCTCTGCTGTTTTGTTGCTATTTTCTTGATCGCGACATCCTTCGCCAGTTTCAATGCTTCCAAACAGATTCTTTGTTTCATTTAGTCATTCCTCGTCAAAAGAAATATGGACTGGCCACATGCAATTCCATAATGCATCGTTTCGCAACTTCATCATCGATTCAAAATGGTATTGTATCACGGCAGCACGTGACGCTACACATCTAAATTACTGTATGCAAGGGTACAGAATTCAACTACACTTGTATACGATGTTTCAATCTAAGAATAATCTGCTCCGAATCACAACTAGACCTTCGGCAAGAGGACAGTCAGAAATCGAAGACCTGATTAACGTCTGTCGGTGAGGGTTTTCATCCGTGTTTATCTCAGACACGTGAATTAGAAGGCGATAATTTGAAAGATGTCCAAATCACATTTAGCAGCAAATTATTTCAGGAGATTTGGTAACGTTAGCGACAATAAAGAAGCGCAATTTCCTAAATTAGTCGATTGATTGTTAGAAAATACTCTCGGTCGAAGAGTTCAGGCCAATTCGCTTTGGAATTGTCGATGATTGCCGATAACTGCCGAATGATATACTGCAGGGACTGATTACCTACAGGAATAGAGATGGAGTTGATGGTTGAAGTAAATTTACGTCAGTGCGTCATCGGATGAAGAATATTATTGGATTTAGAAAGCCAATCTACAATTCCGATGTACAATTCTATTGAGACAATTATAGGAATTTCAAAGAATATGTGGCATCTTAGACGATCATTCAGTGCAGACCCCACCCAAGTGACCTCCCTTACATTTATACCCGTGACTTTATACACTTCCAAATGTTAGTATGGAATAGAGCTAATTCTACTCTTAAATATCGTACTAGTCAATGATTGAGAAATTAGCAAACACTGGTTGCCCTTGAACAAATTAGTGGTCAGTACAGATCATGCATGCCCAAGGTGAATTCTCCATAATTATATCACCAATTGTTACATCAACATTGTTCCGGGTTCTGTAAACTTGCAACATCAACCATCCAGGACAATAAGAAACTACTTAAACACGAAACGTCGTGTATGGTCGATAGCCATGCAGACGTGATGTGAAATTTGGTTTAGCATTGCTTCCAAGCACCTTGCATTCCATGTGTGCGTGTCTGCGCGAGCGCGTGTGCGTAATGCCAGTTGTACGGCCTACTCAGACGCCGTGGCGCAGTTACCATGGCTTACCTACTCAGACACAATATACTGACGTTGAGCCTTCCAGTCCTTGTTTTATCCCCTTGATGCGGGGCACCAAGTAGGGTAACAGCAATTACCATCTTCCGACGGATGCGCATAGCCATTTTGTACAGGCGCAATTCACATCGTAAACTATCCAGCCAATCAAATTCACATCTTGATGACTCGAGTCACATGGTGCAAAAATAAAATAACATGCATACATGTAATAGCTGCAACATGTAGGCACTAGCTTAGTCTGTCTAACCATCACTGAACCATATTATATTCCCTACAGTCAAGCCATCCCTGCAGTGCTTAAGCTCTAAGTGAACCATGTCTAGATTTCCCCAGGTTCAGGTTGAATCTTACTCTGATGTAGAGACCCTGAAGTATATATATCCAAGAAAGCCCACGCAAGTCTAGAAAATGTGGCAAGTCTAGATTTCCTTGAAGAAAGTCTCAGGGCTCCATTTCATTATATATATTTTTTCACTATGAACATTTTTTCAGTAAAATACGTTTATTTCAGAGACTAGCTGTTACTCTAGCTGAATCTCTGATCCTTTTCAATTTAAATGATTTTGTTTGTTACAATCAAAAGTATATACATTCAGAGACTAAGCGTTAGTCTAGCACCAGATGTATCATTCCATGTAAAGTCATATCTTATATTTAGTGCTGCGTGGGTACGGCTAGTTATACGGTTATTGACCCTAAAGCACGTTTTACAAGTTAACATCGTACAGGGGGTCACTTTAATACTGATTCATGTTTAACAGTCAACTCACTCACGCACTCGCCAAGTGATGCATCCAGTTTCGACAACAGTCTCGTATCAGTGCATCGGACGACGTTAGAAACCCGGAACAGAAATTCATCCGTGTGAGCCAGGTACCACTTTTACTAGAAGGAATGTGGCAGCGGAGAGTTGTAGAGCTAAAATGCTAAAGCTAGTTACATACAGTGAAGTTTTCCTTCCATTCTCACGACACGTGATTTGGAAATGGAGTTGTTGGGACATTGGAATTGAACTGTAATATGCTCCAAATCCAATCTCCGCCAAGCTAAATAGCTCACTTGACACTTGGTACTCGGGGTGCTATCTTCAATTAGGCCATTTATCTGTTTATTGACACAGCGGCATCCAAGTGCTTCACATGCCCATGTGCAAGTAGTTTTGTAGATAAAAACTAAACCGATAATAGTCACTGATTTATGGTAACACTTCGAGACGCGCGGATCGGAAATAATGATAAGCTAACGCATGCGCACTGTTTAGTGGAATGTAAGAATGCCCCGCTGATTTATATGTCGCACGTTGTGAGAGGGGGAGTGTATTTCGTTCTGCTCAATCTACACACATATGCTCGTTGAAGTAAGGAGGGACCGCCGAGGGAAACATGCGTTTGGCATAAAATATCACGCATACCCGAAGATGCGCAGGGATTGTGTGACAGCGTAAAGAACCCACACACCAGAAACTAACATTTCTCTTGATTACTTAGTCTTGTTGCCATGGGACATTTATGTTGAACGCAGCAGTTCACATAATTCTACAACATCACTTGCGTTTGCATCATTTTTTCCATTAGCATATATAAGACACGTGCCCGGAGAATCACTGTAATAAAAACAACAAAAACTAACAAAACAAGCATGTGTTCCACGACTAAATCATCACCTATTTAACCAATAAATCAGTTTTTAAAAATAGAATTAGACAATACAGTTGTTTTTTTATGACACTGTCCCATATTATGGAAGATTTACCTTTGAAAATATGTACGAAGTTCCAGTATAGTGTTTCCAGGATGCGCACTCTTGTCTCTTGTCCCAGGCTGTATATGTATGATCACGTGGTACATGTGAGTAGTAATGACCCGAATTAAGCTGAATGTGAAGTTGAATCCTTGAAGTTGAACGTTATCACATGCTGCATACGACTTGGTCAAGTGTTCCGACAAGAGGTTTCCTCTCTGTGCTCCGGTTCTACGGGGTTCGATGTGTCACTGTCGTAAGTAGCCTACGTTATGTACATGTCAAACGTTCCTTGATAGACAGATGGGGCTCTGTACGGATATATCTAGTTTTAGACATAGTGAGTGTCGTGTGTATGAACTAGACATTTCCGTACCCTACCTGCAGTTGATACATTGTTATATATAAGTATACATTATTGTTTGCAGGCCATACAAACAATCAGGCCAAACTTGAAGATAATAGTGTGTTCATCTGATTCCTGCTTACTTCGTTATTAACTATGACTGTTATACTACACATATCTGCAGACCTGAATTTTACTGCCTTTTCTATGCTCACTACTGCATTTAGATTATGCAAAGGGCATGTTATTATCGTGACCCATTACTCTACTTTCAATCAATTTACAACCACACTACTGTATTGAATTTCACATACTTGCCAAATAAACTAATGAAATCCCAGGGGTCATGATGGATAACAAATGAAGTCGGCGAAAGTTACGTTCAATTATCCACCGTTTAGAAAGTTTATCCATCTCGATTTCTTATTTCCTGCCCAGTTTGACTACACCTTCCCGTTATAACAACATCAGTATGTCTGTACAGCTTTCTGGCCTAGCGTACCTTTTGTCTTAGCCCCTAATATGTATACGGCCATTACACATGTTGACAACTTACAGAAAGCTGATGTCTCTCTCTATCGATGTTGCTGGGTTGCGTGTTTGGTGTGCGGACATTTGTTTATCCGTGAGCCGAGAAAGGGTTTAGCGCTGTATTGATCTGAACTAATCGGGGCCTGAACAAACCATGCTCTCGTTTGGATAAAAAGGGAAATGGGTGACAAAGTGATAAATTTGGTTTTTTTTATCTCCCCACCTCCCACCCCCCTCCACCCTGCCACGGTACATTTGGTATCAGTTTCTACTTTGTTGTCTACTGTTGCACCACAAACTTGCGTACATGGGGGAAATCATTTGTGGTTCTTCCTACATATGGCTACTGACAAATTTCGGAAAGTATAGCTGTAATTTCCCCAGACAATTTTTAGATTGCTAAACTCAATAAATTCTGTCTAATCCTAAGCAAAAAAACCCGCGTTGACGTTTATTGGATTTGATATATTCTACGCGCAGTGAGGATTATTATGAACGTTCAAACGCGGTTTTAGTCGATCCTGAAATTCTCCAGAGACACCAGAACAACCTCATTAGTATGGGGATAAATAAACATTCGGTTGCTATGTCTTAGAAAGTTGATTCATACAGATGTACTATGCCTATTCTCATCTGAAGTCAACGTTTTTGTACCAAAGTTTGTATTTGTCCAGTGATTTCCTTCGTTACTCTGACCTCAGGACATGAAGCAATGTTTTTGTTAAGAAACGACTTAAATACACGAAAACAAAATCACAAAACGAGGTGACTTGTATTTTTGTAAAGTTCGTTATGCAGAGAGTCATGTACGGAGGAATGCATGTGCGGTTTGAGTGGTGTCTGCACGCTCTTTGACGAGGACGCAGGAGGGAGGAGGAGGGTGAGTGAGCCTTAGGTTTTATTGCTTCACAAATTTGACACGCGATTCACAGCCTAACCGCTTTTGATTGTCCGACCTCGTGTATTTTAGCATGGGCATTTGTTGACTTAATTCAAGCGTTGACGAATTTCTTTAGACCAATTTAGCAGGACGGCTGATGTGGAGAGCCGCGGTGACAGAGGGAGGCGGTGTAACAGGCGTCTCCATTGGCTGAGTCGAACCCCAGTCCCGAAAGATAAACTCAGGTTTGTCACGCGTTTTCTGCGACCCTAGGGTCAACAAAGTTTTTGTTTCGCTGTCTGATACGAGCCACATGCTCCGCCGTAACGGGGTGGGTGTTGGTAAGTAGCGTTGACACATGCCTGCCGAGGCTCCACCAACACGCCACAGTTTACTTTAGCACCGAGACACGCTCAGGGAGTCTCAAGACATTGGAGCTCTCCCGAAGAAAGGAGAAAGCCTGTGACAACAAACCAATCTTTAGCAAACCTGCTTCAATCCCCCATTCACATTTTACGCTTTTATTCAACATCCTCGTGTGACTGACATTACCCCAGGGAACAGTTTGGAAGAGGAAATGCTACCAGTGTGACTTTGTCGGGTCTTCGGTCTACTCAACCACCTTCCGACTAAATTGAACAAGTGAAATACCGATCAGGGTTGTATTACTCAGGTAGCTGGCGGCCAGTTTGGGAGGATCATTTTACATAGTCTGCCATATGACCTTTGCTTGTCCATGCTGTGATTTGTTGGTTTGTTTCCTGTTTCTCTACTGGATGGTTTACATGTGAAGTATTGAGTTATACTCCCACTGTGATATATTGCCTCATAACGCTAGGACCAAGTTCAGGATCTGCGTGCTCTACGAGCATATCAAATCATTGGATAACAACACTGGTTGGCAGTCCGAGTCTACTACAGCCACTACTTGAGGGTAAGGTGTTATCGTTGCTCTATTCCCCAGTCGTAAACTAACACACGCCTGATTTGCTTCCCATTCAACCATGTGCGTTTAAGAGCGTGAAACGAGAGAATGAAAGACTAGAATTATTTTCGCGGTGTGTTATGCACAGGGTATAAATTGTTTGTTCTGTGAAGGAAATCTCCAACTAGCACGCGTCTTGGTTTAATGCCCATGGGGAAACCCTCTCGATAGTAAAGGGCGATTTTTCCTGCCCCTCTCGCATTGAAGCAAGTGGCCTATTTTCAGATTCGCCAGTGAGCCCTCAAGCCCGGCGCCTTGTTTACTTGATGATATATGAGCTCTCAACTTGGTTTTGATTATCAGGCACAATTACCTCGATGGTGGGCGCATGTAATGAACCATAGGCTCTCTTCGCGCCAACTGACGTTCTGTCGTCTGCTTCTCGACACAGGCGCGGGAAATTAGGAACATATGCTGTTGGCAGGGCTGAGAAACGCCACTTTTCTGTTTATTCTAGTCGGTTTCTAGTCAGTTTCAACCAGTAGGACGTTTAAAGAATGAAAAATCTCCGCATTCCGTCCTCGACATGAAAGGGACAGATTGGCTACAGGAGCTAGCTACGACCAAACTGCCACGCGAATCATCTCGTAGCTTAGAGTATTAGGGGATTTCATGTTCGGACTAACTCCGTAAAAGCGCCAGTCCTCAGCGCACAATCCACGAAAACTATATTCACATGCCTCCACAGATTACAACGTGTAGAAGACATAGTGAGCGCATCTTCTCCGATCTCTGTAGAAGTCGTGACGGCCTCCTCTTTCGGTACTGGTCGCTCTCTCCTCCGTCAGTCGACAGCATTCTCTCTCTCTCTTCATTACTCGCAGGCTCCAGGCTCAAACGCGATCGATAGATAATTCAGCATAAACATTTTGTGATGTGAAATTGATGGCTCACAACAGGAGATGGCAGGCCGGAGACGAGCATGAAATCGCCATAAAGCATAGTTGTGGGCAGATTCAGTCTTTCTCCCTGACATGAGGTCTCAGGAGACTGTATGAGGATTGCCCACCAAGATGTTCCTTCAAAACTGGTAAATCGTCGCATGTCCTCGCTTTGTGAAACCTATTTTCGCTAGTCCTTAATGTCATTGGTCTTGTGTGTAGCACCTTCTGTGTTGTGTTGGCGATGGTGTGGTGTCGTGAAAATGGAAATTAGCTGGTATATTCAAAGCCATCCAAGAGCGGGGCCTAATGGCTTTATTACTAGACCAAGCTTAGTTGTGATGCCTACTTGATAGAATTGTTTCATTTTATTTGATCGACAGAAGATAAAACCTTGATCCTTGGAAGGAAATTGTTTCCAGTCTCACAAGGAGAAATCGGCATCTCTCCACCTGGGAAATCCCAGAAAGAGTGTTCTGTGCTTTAGGCCAAACAGACAGGTATTCTGTAGCGGCATTAATGAAACCCGGTGGACGGTGGTACTACCTGTTATTTTAAGTCAACTCTCCCTTTTGATTTTTCCATGTAGGATTTTGACCGCTGTGTTCAACTGTATATACAAGCTTTATTAACAAATATGACATTGTAACGCAGACTGGCACAATCTCGTTAGCAGACGTTATGTGATATAAGTTATACTTAATCGGTTTGGTAGTGTTACAGTAATTTGGACTTAGAAAGATCTACATCTGATGTTCTAATACGAATACCGATTGCACTCGCGTTTGTTTATGAAGATATGTTGTACCGTAGCATATGTCCGCAAGAGTCCAAGTAATGGCAAACTATTTAATGTATTATTAGTTAATGATACACAATAGATTGGGGCTTTCCGTATATATGTCGATGACCAACAGTTAATTAATTAAGCAATCGTTCAGAAGGGATCTAATTTTGTAGTAGCGCCTGCACAAGTTGTGATTAATTTCAGTCAAGGATGTACATATATGTAATGCTATTTGTACTGCATCATTTGCTATCTCAAACAGTTTGTATCAGCTGAATGAACGGTTTCACTTAGCTTTTAGAAACCAGCGTTAACACCAAGAGTGGACACAACAGGGAATGAAACCCATGGGGTCTACATGATATCCTACCACTCCGTTCAGATTTGCTGTTGACGAATACAGATTGCAAATAAATCGTCAATTGCAATGTAAACATGTCCACTTGCGTTTTATTAGAGTTTGAAATAGAAAGATAGCATATTCAACAGAGTCGAGTGTCATAATCTAAATGTATGCAAACAGGTTTCTTTCTGATAAAAGAGTCCAAATTTCAGTGCAAGTATTTTGATATGATAAACTAAGCTGTGCAAACCAAAAGCAAAAACTATAGCAAATGTGATGCTTCATGATTTGGATAATATTTGCTCACACCCGCTGTAAATAATGCGGTGTTCGATTGGAGAGTTCACAAAAACATAAATATTTGTCATCCTGATGTTTACTGAACGTGTTTCTTTTCTTTCAAAAAAGAGTTCCTTGGTTCATTTTTTGCGCTTCTATATATACTTTAAATCAACTGATTTTCTGCAAAGGGTTAAGAATCCAGCCCGGTAAAACGTCTCATTTTCTCACTATTGTCATCTAGTTAGGGCTCAGCTGACAACGTTTCCACCCATGTGCCATGAGTATTTCATAGCAATGCTAAATTAGATAAATAATTTGTGCGTACATGTATGATTTTTGTGAAGTCTACAATTCCAGCACATCGATAGTAAACAATTGCGTTTATGCACTTGTAATCGTTAACTGTGAGCATCTTGTACACAAATGCCCTATGCCAATTTGAAGTAAAACTAACCTTCAATTATGCAACATTTAGTCCTAACAGTATAATTACTCCCACCAAAATAGCTAAACGCGTTCGTACCAACGTGACTACTATCTCAATCGATGAACGCTGCCGCCATTTTCTAGTAAATAGTATTAACCGTGAGAGGAAAATTAGTTATCGTTGAGCTCGTCTGTCGGTTTGTAATTACATTTGGGGATGCCGTAGGCAGGTAAGCTTCATTTTGCTATCGAGCTCGCTCTACATTGATTTGGCCCTTTGTTTCAGACGTGGCTGGCAATAACAGTATACACATAAATAGGTTACTTTCTCATGTTGTAACCCCTTGTAACCTGCATTACTTATTTAATAGAAGAACGCAATTTGGATGTTGTAGCATGAAATATGATTCATCTTTCTGTCTATACCACGCTGTTTTACCCTACTGGGCTTTATAATATGCTCATTGATAGAATATTTGATGTTCTTCGTTGAAAATACGTCATCCGTGAAATAATATGCAATGTCAATGTTTGATTCAGACACGTTTCCTATTGATATCTACCTCAGTTAATAACATCTCAAAGACGTGCACATTGGTAACTATGATTTTCTTGTCGTGTGCACATTATTGCTGGGTCGAGTAACGTATTTTGAACAAACAATAATCCCGAATAAGACAACGGCTATTCGATAACGTCGTGACATCACAAACCAAACTACTTTGTTGTCTTTCTCACTCAACCATTTGCAAACACCGTGATAATGGCTACGAGTTTCCATGCGTTGTAATGATATCCCAGTGAGGCATCCGTTCAAAATTAGGCTGCACTTTGTGCATGGAACTGAGAACCAAACGCGGATGATATAGTTTCAAAATATGCATGTGGCATGTGCTATTCCGGTTTAAAATGAATATGTATGGCACTCCAAACAAGATGTAAAATATCGCCCGCGCGTGACTTCGCATCGGCCAAGGTTTCATTTTCCTAATGCATTTGGCTGTCACTTCTGTTGCTCTGCGCGGCTTTGCTCAACTCCATTAACAATGCTTTGTGCGCCATGGCCAGAGCCTTGCGCAATCAGTTACCTCACCAGTTTGGTTAGTTGTATCCCTAGCCGGGAGCATCCTGGCACAGAGAGGCTCAATGGTGGCATCGGAACCTGGAGCCAGGAGTGTGACAAATTATTTGTTTAGTTCGGTTTGGTTGCTATGGAATTCACGTGCTTCGCGTGCTGACACGTCAGTTACAGGTAGGGTTGACATGCACTCATTTATACTGGTATATGCCGGGAGATTAAGTAAAGAATTAGGTGAATGGAACTTCAACAACATCGCACGTGGTACCTATGGGAAGTGTTCTAACGGTTTATTTAGATTCAGTGAATTCTTGATGCACCGTTATTTTTCACCCTAAAAGCGCAATAGACTGAGATATTTAGTGTGTTGTGGAAAGGAAGGTGTTTTTGGTACCAATGATCAGGCGAAGTTACGTAAGCCAATGGTCAGGGATGACCTTTGAACTT
The DNA here is from genome assembly GCF_037392515.1 of Haliotis asinina. Lineage (NCBI taxonomy): Eukaryota > Metazoa > Mollusca > Gastropoda > Lepetellida > Haliotidae > Haliotis > Haliotis asinina. The sequence continues at coordinate 49,556,448 of NC_090287.1, forward strand.
TGAACTTTGAGAGCTTGATATTTCAGTTATTGAAACATTATTACTTTTACATATGAATTCAGATGAAGGGTAATGCTGGAATGAAGTATATGGTGTCTCCAGTGTTAGCACGCTTCTTATCCAACACCGTCCTCATAAAAATCTGTAACTTCATGTTTAACATGACAGAAATATGATGATCCGTTGAGATGATGCGTAACATACACGTCGCGAGTCGTAATGAAGTGCGTGTCAATTAACGCTCGCCTCGCAGGTCTCGCACGCTGCCAGTCTCCCCGATATCCCAGACTGATATGTAAAGTAGTTGGATGATGTGACAAGAGATTTACGTCTGTAAATATTCTATAATCAGGACGTCAGCTCCGCATTACGACGTCGCATGCCTAACGGACTACCATATATAGAGTCCCTGGCATTTGAACCAATCCTGGGGCCTTCATAGGTGACGCAAGACTGACCAGTTGTCATATAACACAATGGTTGTAGGGACATCCTTCTTAATAGTCCGTATTCTAGTTACATTTTATCACTACAAATCAGTTTTCTTTCCCTGAAGTGGCCAAACACTGTATAATGACCCCAGGGCAGCCAAAGTCCGACATTGTATTTCAGCTTTGTGCCATAGAGATGAGAGATTATATTATAGTTATGTTGATATAAGCTTTAGAAGTATGTGTACACTGAATAGATCCTGGCAAAGTGTTGCCTCAATGCACCGATAACCCATTAGGATCTTTGTGGTAGATTATGTAAGACATTCCTCCATATTGTAGGTTTAACGCTCTGCAAATAAACTCCGAAATTTGTAAACCATTAGCGTTCAATGAAGTTTCGTTCGTCTTTCTTTGATAATTAAAATCAGCAGAGAGAATCATAAATCCCTAAGATGCTGATGAACAGACTCTAATTCTGCCAATTCCAGTTGAGTTTTATCACATGATGTGAGAGCAAGTGCAGCTCCTTTTTACGTTGTCAGCGCTATCTAATCCAATTTTTGTGGCAGAGGGGCAGCGGTCACACAGTTATTTGGTTGGGATTTGAGCTTTAGAACATAATACTTCAATTCCTTCACACACACGCCTTCCGTTGTGTCATAAACTATAATAAGAGCGATTAATGCCCAATTTATAGCTTTTCTCAGAGTTTCAATTTACTTATTTGGACAATGAAGTCGATTTTCACGTCGTGGGCCTCCAACTGTGTAGACGACACCTGAGTGGGGAAGGAGACGACAGTTGGAAGACTCACAAACGAGGGCACCTTTCTGCCACAAAGATAGAACTAGGGTCATAGGTGTGGTTACACGGATGTAACTGAAGCCATGGCAATAAGATTCCACGACACTCCGATTTGTAATACAATAGATCCCATGCAATAAGCCCAGAAGCTCATACTGCGATTTGAGAGAGACAGATATGCACACTTTACTGGCGGTGATATAATAGCAATATTATTCCGACCGCGGAAACTGACACTCGGGTAAATGGACGTTTATCCCTTTTGTAAACGTGGATAAAGCAAGACTGCATAAATTTGCATTTAAACAAGCCGTTAACTGCAGACTACCATTCGATAGTATTTACTAATACATTTATCATGCCTCTTTGGTTAAGTCTCGGTGTCCATGACATGACTTCTTTCAATATGTATATACACCGAATCTGGAGATACCAAACGTAACGAATTCCAAAAGCTCATCGTGACATTTTTAGGTGAGCTAATACCCTGGTTTCAGCTGAAGATCGATTTCTCATTATCACCTCTATGTCATCGTTTGTGAGGTGGCATTTTAAATCATGATGCATTTTTCATGTTATAGTGATATAGGTGTCTCAGCCGATGCAATTTTACATTGATGGGGCACAATTGGCAGTGTAATAATGTGACGTACATTGACAAGGTAATAGGAACAGACTGACGGGGTGAAATTTGTTGAGTGATGTGACGTATCCCCGCAGCTTTATGCAACGTTGTTCATGCATGTCATTGTATCTATGCTTTGATTCAAGCCCAGATCTTTGGCGTTAGCAGCCAGTTCCACAACCGCTAGAAGAGACTAGTCTTTGCATATGCCTTTCTTTATACAAATACCATATCTTTTCACCATGAGTATATCTTGCATTTTGGGTTAGAATTATTTTCGAGAAAGAGGATACGTATACTCTTCACAGACTTTAGATGTTCCCAGTATCCAGGTGATAAGCTTGTTCGTGTTAGGGCCATTATCGAGGAGGACATTAAAATAGGTCAGGTGCTTGAGTCTTGACACGTTAGTGTTATTGTGGATCAATAAACTCAACAGTACAAGTAGATCAGGTAAATGGTTTAGTCTTGTCTTGGCGGGAGGCGTCCCACAATGACCTACACCTCCACAGATATCTGCCATGTCATACGAAGGATATCTACGTAAGGTTGAAGGTTGTCAGGTATTTAAGAGGTCGGTTTTAGGCCCTTGGCTATGACAGTAAACCCGTCTCAAATCAACGTTACAAACCGAAATATGAGTCTCATTAACCGATCTTGACAATGATCTACTTTTCAGCCGATCCGATTTTTTCCTTGTTTCATAAGAAAATGGTATTCAAAATTAAGTTAATTTTGAAGTTGAAATAAATTGTATTTTCATACTTTATGTTGAGGTCTAGGCAGCATGACGTTGACTAATACGTCACAGACTGAACGTCTGAGGATGCCGTAGAATGACTCATAATTCATCTGGCTCACTGTTTACATCTGTTATGTTTTTTTGCGCTTACTAAGTGTACTTTTGTCACGTACAACGCGATTGATATAATATCAAGTCCGTATAAGGGCCCCATTTCTCGAAACAAACTTAAGTGTTTACTCAAATTTCAAACTGAGCTTGACAAAATAAAACAGCTGAATTGTAACCCAACTGTAAAATAAAAAGCCCATACAAATTTAATTAACCTATCCACCAAACTGTGTCTATTGTGTTTGAGTTTAATATTGATTTGAGTTCATTCTGTCAAATGAATTTACCTGTGTTTACTCAAATTTGAGTAAAAACTGAAACTTAAGTCAAAACTTAGACTTAAGTTTGTTTCGTGAAATCGGGGCCAGACCTCTTTCTAGTGGCCGAGCCTCGTTTTGAAATTTCCACGATTTCCGTTTGTCAGAGCACGTTGTACGACAGAGCATGCTGCACAATGTGTTTGCAAGAAATAGAAGGAGCATAGTGTTGGAATGTACAAGTGATTAGATGTATCAAATAATACTGACTGATATTTATATATTCAGCTGAATGAGTTGGTCTCAAAATCCTGGACATATTATCGTTCTAAGTTGCACAATAGGACGGAACCCAGTCAGCAAGAAACGAAACAAATATGTAAGTTATGTGTGGGATTTAATGAAAACATGCATATCCATCGGTGCGAGGTATTGTCAAGACCCTAGCATCAGCGACTCAACCTTAATTTTATCTTTGGAGGCGTTCGTGTAATTGCTTATCTAACGCAAATTGACTCAACAAGAAAACATTGGTAGGCAGATGTGAAGAGTGCAACTACAAACGTAACTTTGGTTTTTTGTGTCTCCAAATGAGTGGTGGTTTTTGCGTACACCCCACAATATAAACCATCATTGTCCAACAAATTTTAATGGTCTGCGTGCATTATGCAAAAACAAATTCTAAATCTACAAGGTGTCACCATACTCCATGATAACCGAATGTATCTATTTCAACTTGCGAAGTTATAATTCTTTTTCTGTGTAAGGCTCACTGCCAACATCGTGCATACATGATCTCATACTGACACTGAAACAAGTATATCCAAAGAAGCCTATGCAAGTCTAGAATATGTATCAAATCTGGATTACCACAGCTTCCGAAAAACGAAGGAACACTCTAGCCTCCTTTTCATTTAATATTTATTATAATTTCGGGAACATTTTTTCCTGTAAAATATGTTCTTTTCAGAGACTATGGTACAATGTATAATGAGTGAGTGAGTGAGTTTAGTTTTACGCCGCACTCAGCAATATTCCAGCTATATGGCGGCGGTCTGTAAATAATCGAGTCTGGACCAGACAATCCAGTGATCAACAACATGAGCATCGATCTACGCAACTGGGAACCCATGACATGTGTCAATCAAGTCAGCGAGCCTGACCACCCGATCCCGTTAGTCGCCTCTTACGACAAGCTGAGTCGCCTTTTATGGCAAGAATGGGTTGCTGAAGGCCTATTCTACCCCGGGACCTTCACGGGTCACAATGTATAATGCATTAAACAGGTGTTATATCTCGCCTGTTGTTAAACAGACATAGATTAAGTTCTTGCATTTGCTTTCAACATTAGCACACGAACAGGTACAAACTGAAGTTATTTTGTATATCATTTCAAGCAAAATTCTTTCAGAAAACGTCAGCTCAATGGTGCAAATATAGAGAAGACAGGGCATAAGCACATACACTGATTATCCTAAGAAAACTATTACTGCCAGTAATGTAACTACCAATGTGAATGATAACGTGCGAACATGTACTCGACGGCTGAAAAAGTAATGTTGAGCTCAAAGTTACCCCAATGATGATAACACAAGGTAAGACGTTGATAGTTTCAGTCGACAGTCATGCTAGGTTACAAAACTAGTCCAACCTTTCCACAGCAGCAGTGGGTGACTGAACAAGGATATGAGCCTGGTATACACCTGGTTTCCATCGAGCTGTTGTGTCAGTTGAAAACTTGACAAACTTTATGGTATCGCCATATCTTCTTAGTTGCACACTAAGGAAGGGCTGGGAAAAGGGCCCATAATAATTTCTTCAGATTCAGATTATGACCGAAATTCTGATTTCGCAGTTTCAATCAGGTTTTAGTGTGCAAAGTCAAGATTCCGCCAGGAACGTGGCAGCAGACCTCGACATGGGTTACAAGATTTGAGGTCTTCATAACAAGTTGAAGCTCATGTTGCATTACCTGAATTAAACCAAACCAAACGTATTGATTCAGCTCAATAATCACACCGGCTTATTCTTGTATTGCCTGTTCCTAGGTTATGTTATGTTTAAGACACGCTCGTTAGTGACTCCCGAATAGATATGGAGGTTGTTCGTCGCAGTTCACGTTCGTCACGTTTGTGCAAGAACCATTTCAAATCTCATATGCCTCAGCATGTTTCGTGTTATGTGTATGTGGCTTGTGCGAGGTTATGTACGTTTCCGTCATGTAGATATTTAGTTTCTGTGGCTAATACGAATAGCTGTATAACGTCTATTGATCGTTATATTTTGTTATACATATTTAACATTTTTGTAACATAGAAGATCACAATGATTATTAGTTTTGAGGTTTGTAATTCTTTGACTGGCGAGGTTCGTAGTTCTCGAAAGCAAATGTAGTTAAACGTTGATTTCAGCGCCACCTGCATCACTGTACAACGATGCTTGTCTAACCTAATGTATGTTCTTTCACGTAACGGGTTTAGCGGAAGGATTCTCCCACGAACATATTAACTCTTTGTTGAAGGACGTTTTTGCTGTGTTCATTCAAATGTTTTCCCGGGCTCTGCGACCACGACTGACAGTTCATTGACAAATGACTGAATTCCAAGCAGCGAGGAAGAGCAAACACAGCGCCGTACACAAACATCCCGACCCACGACGCTCAAAGATCAACACCTCTACCCGGGTCTACCCAGGCGTCCGCGACCCTCAACAGGCTTAGCCGCCTGTCACTCGCGCATAACTCAGCCTCACCTGTGCCTTTTCAAAGGGATTTTTGTCGCCACCTTATTCGCTTTTCACAAGGACTTGTAGTCTATTGATGGACGTGGATTTAGCGGACAAGTCTTTCCTAATGGGTGTTCAGCCTCCCTGCTGGAGTTCTTTTGTCCAGAGTCATGACGATGTGGTGGCCATACAGCGACCAGATCACAGTCTCCTGCAAGTGGATTACGTCATGCTGATCGGCTGGACAGATTGTCCACACAACTGTCATCATTAGCATACAACGTTGTTGAAACAGCGTTGTTCACCGGTACACCATCAGCGTCATGTGTATGTACGTGTAGATAACGCATGGCGCATTCGCTTCACTTGTTGTTTTGGGGAATACGTCCTTTAAGCAGGAATTGTTTACCATGGGACCCGGTCGTGTTGGCCTCTATTGTTTCACCTGCCCATTGTGTATCTAGGCCGTATCGCGTGTACCATCTGTAGCGGTCTCAATGTGTGCCAGTTTTAATTGCCGTGGACAGGCAAGAAGACCGGTGGGAAGGAACTCAGTTCCCACCCCGTGATAGTTATGGGAGGAGCACCGCCTTGACAGAGCCGAGCTGGTGTTGACACTTAGCGTTTGACTTCTATATAGTGGATTTGGATTATCTTGGCTAAACGGCAAATCTGGATTTAAGAATAACGTTTATATAAAGTACGTATGTAGTCAGTGTTACTGTATTTGACGAGGATTCTATCTGCGTTTGCTGAGGGGTAACTGTTAAAACTGTACTTTACCATACTCGTAGTTACACATTGAAATATATGCATGTTATTATATGTTCATTATGTTGACTTAATTTGTGTGTGTATTGTTTCCCCAAGTGCAGATATGCTAAACTATTACCGAGAAATATGATGTTCTATGTACATATAGTACTAGTCTTTGTTGTCCTGCTTGACCTAGAATACGCACGGGCGTGTTTGACAATGTGATATAGTAATGTAGATAATGTGTAGCTGCTGACAGTATATCCTGTCTCATGTGTTGGGATCAGATACCATCTACTACAATTTAACATAAAGTATCCACATCTCAACACAATACCAACGCCCTTCTGTCAAGTTATTATATTATTCAGGCTCCTGAGTTTGACTCGGTACCACTCACGCACTAGAAACTGCATATTTCATGTGCCTGGCTGAAATTTAATATTACTACCTACATAGTATTGATTTAGCTGACTGTCTCCTAATGAACAACATCGGATCATGGCAACTTGATCCTAAAATGTGTTTACCATATTGTACTAGTTCCAGAGTCCAGGACAGTCTACATGATTGCCGGAAAATGAAAGTGTAACTGGACATGTTTCATACCAAATTCAACCATCGATATGCTGGTAGCTGTGATGTTAGTCAGGCGATGGCTTAATGCATGTCAGACCAAGAAGAAGAGCATTGCGTACTAAAGAACAATGCTTACATGTGAAATTGTTACCCCTCAGTATATATAGCGCCAAACGATAATTATTCCCATTACGTACAATTTCACAGCATAAGACCCCATTGACTATTTCTTCACTAACCTTTGCATCCTATAGATTGCTGATATAGTTCTCTTCAGATTCTAAGTTCTGGAACTTTTGTCATTGCAAATGAATAATTTATGCAAATAAACAAGGTATTTGCATGTTGCTGGTGTGATACCCCACTTCATGATGTGCATTAGTGTTGTAGACAGAGATTTGTTTTAAGTACGCAATTAATGTTTAACAAATGTTCCAAGATCGAATAAATGGCTTCCTGGTGTTTATTAAGTCGTTAAGATCGAGTTATTATTTACAATTCAATAACAGTAGATGATTAATGTTCCCCTTTGTAATAAATTAGGTGCAATTAAGGTGTGTTGCGTAGCGTCGTTAAGTGAAGTCTTGTAGTTTCTGCAAGAGAAACGTTACATTTTGCAAGATAATTACTATAATGGAAAATGTTAAATTCGATTTATTTCGCTGAAATTGCACCGGCACATCAGCTGGAGTGTTTTGAAATTATTTCAACTGATATCGCCTTTTCTGTTTTTACCGATTAAATCAGTTTGTTACGATACAAATTGTTGAGGGGTCGTAACAATGGCGAAACGAGTTCTAATCAATCCATGTCACCGTGCTCACTGACGATTAGTTAAACCGAGTGAGTTCTCAGTGCTTCTGTTTCTCCTTCGTTATAAAATATTCAAGACTTGTGCTTAATCTTTGAATAAGGCTACGTATTCTCAGCTAATTGGCGCCATTATTTCATTTTCAGGACCGGATCACGTCTAATCCAAGATAAACAAATGGAGGAGAAGGTCTTGAACTGAGAAGTCTCAATCATCTCACCCATTTGACGTCGGCAGGCTGGAAAAAGTGTCGTCTGCTTTTAAGATGGGGTTGAGGCGGCGGTACAGGCGACCCACGGACAGTGTGTGGTATATAGCTGCTTCATGCGTCATATTCTTTCTAGTCGGGAACTTACTCATGTTCCAAAGCTACCACACGTTCGTCGACGATGTTCAACATCGTGGCAACGTCCACAGTCCACACGTCGTCGAGGTGTCCCCTCATTCGTCACTAGTCAGAGATCTCACAGACGACCTACTCAGTCGATCGTACGGCAAAACTGTCAACAATCAGTATTTTGTGTTCGAAAGCAGACTGAGAAAGTTAATGGAGGATACTCGAGAAAATGTATATGCAGAAGGACTTTCAAGTTCCCATACTCCACAAATCCAGGGAACGCCAGTTACGGGAGACTCCATGCTGAACTGCAACGACATAGAAAATATTACCGAAAGAGAATTTATCGCTTCCGGCTGGACCAAAGCAGTGTTTAGAGGAAAGTACAGAGGAAGGTCCATGGCAGTGAAAACCGTATATATTGGTGGTCAGGATATAAACACGTGTGTACAACAAGGTGTTTCAATGGAGGAATGTTACCACAGGGCTGCACAGAAGATAGTGAAAGAAATAGTTGTGCTGCAAGCAATACCGCATGATAATGTCATAAAGGTATGTATATTTATGGTCTCCCTTAGTGATTATTGTTGAAGGGCTGAGCACTACAACATCCATTTGCTACAAACTGTCGGATACAGGGTTTTCTCTCACTTTAGGAGAGATATTGATATAGATACAGTTTTACACACAAACCTAGGTAATATTATTATATTATTATTAGGTCAAAACTGGACCCACCGCATTAGCTTTCCTAAATTAACTTCTCTCGAAATGTTCCTTATACTAGTTTGCACTTGAAAATGTTTCATGACATCTCATAAAATGCGGGACGTGGGTGTGTTTGTGTTGACCTTATGTTACATGCTTGATTTTCTATTATTGTGTCATTGACCCATGTTCACGCTATCAACCATCGGTTGGATGAGTGCGGAGCCCAAAAATGCTGAACTGCATCCGTACGTTTCCCATCTAGTCATTTGATGGGACTGCCTTTTGTCTAACTTTGAGTCTAAAGTTTCGTCTGTTCTAAATTTAGGGCGAGGAAGCATTTTTTTAAGTGTAACACCGTACGCGCGTCTTCCTCACAAATCCGCCAATTGGTGCAAATATCGCCCCGCCTGTTCCCTTATACTTGCTCTAGACCCGCACTGGATATAATTTCAATAACTTCCTTGTTTGCGAATAACTTTGGGTGCGTTTTTTAGAATAATTCTAAGGAACCCACGTTATTTTAGCAAACGGTTTAAATGGAGTGAAGGCCTGGTATTCTTTGAAATAATTTTCGCTGCCGAGACACCAGTAAAGTCTACTTCGTGTAGAGCAATGTGAAGTATTGTAAATCGAAGTGTTTTTCCTGTTGAGAGTTCGGAACAGGAAACATTCGGCGTTTGTTTGTCCAGTAGTGTAGGGGCGTGAAGATCTTCATTCCAGGAGATTTTGGAGTGCCACAGACTGTCGTCAACAACAACCACTATGTTGAATATGGGCGAAAGCATGTCTTCGTTCTCAAACCTTAATAAGGGACAAACACGGATATTTGATATCAAATAAGTAAACACTTGGAATATCACAAAAAAAAGTATGATTAAAATCTGCTATATCATTAACAACCAGTTTTGTACATGTGATTTCAAAATCGTTTACTTCTCATGATTTACAAAAATGAATAGCAGCGTTTAATGCGACAAAGCCTAATCACTGTAAAGTGTGTAACGAAGCTAGATTTTTAAGATGAAAAGCAATACTTATGTATCAAGAGAATTTCCACAGATGATAATACAATAGCTTGGTGAGTAAATTTACATAATGCACTTGCACATGAGAGTATTTGTTCAGCGTAGTAGGTAATGTGTGGGTGGTCAGGAAGACTAGCCATTCATAGTATTTACCCAGGGTTGTCAGATCAAATCTTGAAGACGCAGAATGGGAGAAAGAAACTTTCCAACCTACTCACCATTTCGTATAGTTTAATCAGCAAAAATATGCAGTAATATTAATCTGCTCAGTAGAACAGATCAAGGGTTAAGTTGAGCGGGAAGACTGTGATCAAACATAATTAGGTCTCCGGTCCGGGTAACGCTAGCGGCTACAAAATAGTGTCAGTTGTTATGGAATTCTAACAAGAGGACACGCTACCTGTGTCCTCCTTACTGTCACATCAAAGGGTGCCGCACAGGTAATGACGAGCGTCTGCTGACTTCACTAGCGTTTGAAAGGGGACGGGAATAATCCTCAGCGTTCCTGTAGACACTAATTTGTGACTGAGCTTTCTGAATCAGGTGCAAATCTTCCGAGATTATGAAATTTGCTGATACAAGATACACTTTAGCCTGAACGTTCTGTGTTCATTACGATATTTTGCGTTTAACGATTTGTTATGTCAACTGCTTTAAACAATACAAGTGACAATGCAACCAGAGTCTTTATTTGTTCGCCAAGTATTGTATGTAAGATCATTGTAGTATTAAAGTTGTTCTTTAACGTTTTGAAACTGTGAAGTCACTGATATCTGATATTATGATGGCCGATGAAAGAGGAAGTGAAGTTGTGTTGTTTGGGTGTGAATATGATGGTACTGACGACACCCACAACGCGATCATCCATGTTCTTCGACAGGGAAAAACATCAGAATATATTTGGTAACCGTCGGACGCTACTATGCACACACAGAAGCAGTAATCATTCCAACAGCTGAAATAGAATATTTTGTTATTTAAATAACCCGACAATTCTCTGGCATAACTTTGAAATCGGGACTGATTATGGAATGGTTTAAAATAGAAACTGCCAAGTTGCTCGCCCCAGGGCCAATTTATGATGAAAACGATTTTACGTTATCTAGAATTGACGTGAATTATTGCAAACATTTATCTCAAGTCTGTCGACATTTTGTATTGACACACGTGTGGCGACATCATGAATTTCGGTATTTGATAAAGATTCATTACAAACTTAATTGCTCGTGCTTCCTGGTCCCAGGGATGACACAAGAGAAGATCAATTTAATGTCACTTGAATTTAGCTCAAAATTGAAATTTTATATTGGTAGTCTTAAATCGGGCATCCAATCGAAGTGTACTCAACACAGTTGCCACAGTCTAAGTGGAAATTGGCAGAATACTGTTCTTGATGAGCTCAGGGCTTTTGTTAAACCTAGAAATCGCTGGCCCGGCGTTCAACAACAGACCCTATTCAAGTGTCACAAACTCGATACCCATTCACCTTCCCAGTGTTAAAAGGGGTCCCTTCTCAAGTTGATCACGATTTTAGGGTCAATACATTTCTCGAAATTAGTCGTTAAAAAGTAGCTAATAATAGGTTGTTGAGAGCGAGTAGTTGTTCCCTCTCCCATCTTTGTTTACTTGCAAGATACTCCCTAAAGAGAGGAGCTTTTACACCGCATATTAAGAAAATAATGTTTGACATGCTTACAGAAACCAGTTGATGAATACATGCTGGCGCTTAACTGTCAATACTCAGTTGTGTTCATCTTGTGAGGGAACGGCGTTCTAGCGGGAACCTTGCCAGCCAGACGATCACCATTAAGCACGCGAAACATTCATTTATCTATTTCATAAGTTCCTGTCAAACTTGATTTGGTTACGTGAGCGGATTTGCCTGTCAATTATGATAATACCCAACCTTATAAGTGTCGTTAAGATAGATGTCAGCTATTTTACTATGAAAGAAGTGTGTATGACGCCCTAATGGATTTCTCTCTTGGAGAACATGAATAGAAGCAGCAACACTAAGGAGACCTCTGTTATGGTTAAAAGTAATATATTTTTAGGAAGCGTTTGTGTACGGGTTTGTTTGGAATTAAAACCTATTCGTGTTCTCCGGGTTATGTACAAACGTGACATAAAATCTGACGAAGAATGTCTATTCTGAGTCGGTGGTCAGTATCGTCAGTCTGACCCTGGTTCGAGTCGCCAACCGGGTATGGAAACAGTTTGTCAGGCTTCTTGGTTTCACCCTCGGCGGTATGAATATTCCAGAAGCGGTGTAAATCTATGTTCACTCATCATTCTCTTTTGGTCTCCTTTAAGGCTGTATTACAACCCGCAGCCATTCTTACATGCCATGTATCACACATGGTATGCCACAGTGCCTCATTCTCTGTTGTAATTGCAATTCTCCTGGATTTCATAATGAAGAAATGATGTTATTGACCTCAAGATGGGTAATAAGAGCCAAACACGCGAACGCACGCACGCACGCACGCACACCCACACGTCAGAATATCGTGTTGCACGATTATAATTGTATGCGTTCTCTCTCTTTCTTTCTCTCTCTCTCTCTAACCACGCGACAGAATACTGATGCAAGAAATACAGTTTCACAGCTCCATACAGATGTTATTCTCTGGCGTCTCCCCAATGTTGGATTTGATCAACTTCTTGCCATACGTGTAGGCTTTATATTCCAGCAATGTTTGGGTACAAATTAACACATCTGCTGTTGGCAACATATGTTTCCAGTTCCTTAAAGGCGACTGTGAAACAGTTGCTTTCATGAAATAATGCATTGAAGTTAAAAAGAAATTACGACATCAGACGCTTGGGAAGTAACAGCGCGGCAAATGTAAATTTTCGTTCACGACCAATGCAACATTTCCATTCTCGCAATTCCCAGACAAACCAGCCATGCCTCACACGTGTCAGCTCACATACCACGTGCGCGTGCTTTCTCCCACAGTTGGCCTGAACCGTAGTTGTGTTTCCTCTACTGAGGCACAAGGAATTATCACACATGACCTCTGTATATTTTCCTTGGAGAGATTGGAGTCCCGGACTGATGATTTGTGTATTTATCTAGATCATATCGCATATCGGTGTTTCGCCAAGCATATATTCTGATGTACCGCGATGCAGTAAGGTGCGATGTTGCTGAGCTTGGTTTCAGTGATGCATTTTCGCGGAGATAATTAAGAATGACGGGCCAGCGATATGGCTCTTTTCCCGAGAACAAATATATCAGGGTTTAACAAATCAGTTTTAGTGTTGTTATAGTTTTGTAATAGTTTATTCTATGTGCAGGACATTTCTCTTAAGTTCTAGTGCAGATGCATATTGACATATCTGTTTTAAATAATGCAGAAGAACCTCTGTGATTAATGATACTGCTTAATCGTGCTTATAAAACATCAACAATGGCACGCTGATAATGTACATGACGATGGGGGTCATAACAATATAATGTTTGTGGAACTGATTACAATAAATACCTATCAACCTGTTATCAGTTTACGTAGTCACAACGATGATGTTAGGTAGTACGTTTTCACGCATTAAACTACGACCTTTCACTCCTATGCAAAAGGTTTCTCCCCAAAAATATTGGACAAGATTATGATTGATGATCTGCATTGTTTGTAATATACACTTGGTTGGTGATAAATGGCTGACATTATTGCATTTGCAAAATGTCAAGCAAAACAAACGTGTATGAGTGAGGTGTTCTTATCTGAGTATATCGTTTAATGCCCGCTTGCTAAATGCAGCTTAAAGCTCTAGATCCTATAACACCTTCCTCAGACATGTCAGGTACTTACATTTACCGACGGTAACAGCGGGATTCTGTAGCCTTATAAGTCTTTAATTTTAAAAATGTCTGTTTTCTGTAACGGTCTATAAATAGGGTGAAGGTCGCTGTTTTGTTTTGTTCCCGTGTTAATCAATAAGTTTGTTTTAAACCAGTTCTCCTCAGGAAATAAAACTTTAATCTCTAGATGACTGACGGCAGCTGCAATCCGAAGGCGTTTTACTGCTTCAAGATCAAAACGAATTATATCAACGCCGTAGAAATAGTTTTTTTTAGTGTTTATTCATTTCTAATAAGGCAAACATCAAAATATATGTTTTCCGTCCGTCCAACTCATCGGTTTACTTTCTAAAATGTTATCAAATGTGTTATTTGATATAAAACAAATATATCACATTACTGTTATCAGTATCGGGCTGATTAAGTGAACACCATGTCCTCATGGATTAATAATGTTCTTGGTATTAAATGCGTATGTTCAATATTGCAACCAGATATTAATGTACAATACTGGCTGTCATAATTAGTATTCATCATCTCTGCTTCATGATTCCATTTATCATGACCAATGAAGTAATGTATTATCCCAACCCCACATATTAATTATGATTATGGACATTTATTAAACATGTCTAATGACAGATAATTGTAGTGTCAGTCTCACAACGAGTCTTATCTGCCATACCTTTCTACCTTAGAAATGGTAGCAGGGACAATGCTCGCTTATGTAGTCACCTTTACACTAGACAGCTAATATATGACCAAGAGACCTTCTTTTTTTGGTCTAAATGCTTGCTTTGCTAGGGAAATCCTGCCCAGCTACGCTCAGTATGGTAGTGGGTGAAACGGCAGCCTCGGGTTGTGAATCTCCAGTAAGACAAGCTTCATATTTACCCAGCGTTATATCCCGTCGAGCAAAAGTTCTTACACCTTGGTTGTAAAACATGGTATGTTATGAGACAAATACATGAAATCTAAAGCTATCATGCTTATATCGAACATGTAACTTATATCATCATGTTAATGTACAAACGTCCACAGCGCTGTATAATATGCTGTCCTTTGTTGACCTACCTACATACATACATCTGGGTTATTTCCATTGAACACCGGTACTACCGGTCACATCACTGTTCAAGCGAGTACTTAAGTGTTTCCTCTGCATTGTACCTTCTAAAACAAAGACTGTGTTCTCTATCGTTAATTTTAGAGCAACAGCATGTTCTACCTCATCCTGGGTAAGTCGAGAAAACCTTGGAAGCATGCTATCCAGTTTGCTCTCAGTAAACTGCAATGGGTCCCAAAAGAAAAACACGATGGTGTGATGTTGGTACACCCGTATTCAAAATATTTCCACTGTAGCCGAGACGTGAGATCAGTCACTGCCGAACCAGGAGAAACTCGCAGTCAGCTTCGGTCAACTAGCACAACGCATGAAGAGACTGACAGCTCAGTGTCGGATATCTTGCCCAATAGCCTTGGCTAGTGACGTAACTGTTCATGTGAAGTGCTTTACTGTAGAGCCTGGGTGCCATTTAAAGGTGTTGACTGAAAAGCATTGAAAGAATCAAACCGAAACTAGTATATACGTCCATCACATAACTGTGTTTCTTGTGTAACGCCAGGAAATCCCATTAATGGGGCGGTGGTATTGACGCCATTTAAACGTCGACGTCATAAGCTGCGGTCCTGGTCAGTTCGATCAATTTAGTCGCCTCTTATGACTAGTCATGGACATTCAGTCATACCCAGAATTATTATTGTCGCTGCTATAAGGATCTAATATACTATGTATTGTGGGTTGCCATCTTCATCCCAGTTATTCCTGTAAATATTGAAGCGTCAAACCTGTTTGTGATTTGTGTGCAGTGCATTGGCATGAACCTTCATTTAACCACCTGACCATAGGAGAGAAAGCCTGGTTTATCTATTATGATTTCGACAGTATATTTACTTAGATAATGGTGTAAGAGTATTCTTTGCTCTGGCCCAAGTGCAAACCAAGCAAACCTATCTTGCTTCGGGAGACTCGATGTGTGGCTACTCCTCAACGATGTATGTTTGCATCAAGGATATA
Source organism: Haliotis asinina (assembly GCF_037392515.1). Taxonomy (NCBI): domain Eukaryota; kingdom Metazoa; phylum Mollusca; class Gastropoda; order Lepetellida; family Haliotidae; genus Haliotis; species Haliotis asinina. The sequence goes on from NC_090287.1 coordinate 49,572,249, forward strand.
CATGTGACACAGATACTGTTATGAATAGACTTGACAGACATAGGTGGATATGGTAACTGTCTCACGGCCAGGTGTAAACTGTCTGTCTCTAAACGTGTCAAGTACAGTCATGTCGCCCTCACGTGAAGTCTCCTGCACTCACCGATACCCAGATATTGCAATCCGATCGTCCTGAATGGTGCTGCAGTTTTACAAAGTAAATAGCAGAACCTGCTTGGAATCTCGGAGCTCTTTATGTACCTGGTACCGACCTGTTTCCTGAGCATGGCATTTCTTAAAATGAGCCCCAATCTTGCCATGGTATGCTAGGTTTAAGAAACTGTAGGTCTGGTCTTGGTTAGTCTCTGGTTAGAATACTGATTCATAGCTCACTGATGCTGAGGGAACCTGCATGCCGCAATACATGTTGTACATCGAATGAACATGTATCCTTGCCGAAAGATTCATGTCATTTGTTGGGATGACTGTGTTTCATCTCCACTGATCAATCACCTTTGCAGCTTAATGAATCCAGTGTCGGTGAATTTCATGACTAAACTCATGTTTATTCTCGTCTAAGTGCTCCAAATCGATTTATCAGTTGTACAAGTCGCTATATATAGCGTCATGGACAACGTGTACAAAGCAAGTGTATATATACAGCAGAACCATTATAGCCATAGGTGCATATACATGGCAATGTATTGGCAGTGCAAATTTGAGAACGAAGGGACAGAACTCAACTTTCTATTTGAACGGCATGCAGTTTACATTTTCACCAGCGAACTATAGAGCATTGTGATTATTGTATTTTTCTTTGTGTAAACATAAGTACGTACCTTTAATTAAAGGTATGAAAGCATGACTTCGTAATAAATAGTTTCAGAATCTCTCCTTGAGACACAAATTGTAGGTTATTTTTTTCTTTTGCTAAACGCATTCTAGCAACCTTTTGGTCTCTTTATTTTTTCAACGAGGTATTATCCATTATTTTGAATTCATCCTCCATACATCCGAACTAAAGTACCCAATATCAATATATGAATTACTACTTTCAGTCAAAGGAAGCTGGCCTACAATTTATCTTACGTGTTGTAGTCCGTCTATGAATGTACGTGATGATGTAACTATTGAATTTTCCCGTGTCGCCATGCCTTACGCTTACACAGATGTCATGTTTGAGAATGAAATCGACTTATACGTGCGTTAATTCAGGCAGAGGTATTAGAATTTAATCTGATTCCAGCGATGGAATTATATCCGCTGACGTCCTCTGCCGACATCTCTGCCGACACCCCGAGCGCACAAACATCCTCCATAAAATATTCAGTTTTAATCAGGAACCTCCAGTACTCGGGCATGTTTTCATTGCCTGGTAATTATCTTCTGTATGTCAAAAATTATGGTTTTTCGAATTTATTTTTCAGGTTATTGGCTTCTGTGTTCCCAAGCAACGATATGATGGTGACAGCAACACTGCCGTTGTCATGGTTACGGAACTAGGAGAGACAATCGACCTGATCAAGCTACTACAGTTATCTTGGGAAGACCGATTGAGGGTATGTTCTTGTTAAATGGTTCCTGCCAATATCTGCATGTACAGGGAATGTGTTTGTTGTGTTGGACAAGGCCTACACCAGTTCAATATTACAGAAGAATGCAGTGCACTTAAATCAGGTTCCAAGACTGCCGTGCCTTTTATTGGCATTTGCGGGCGTATTGGAGGGTTTATATTAATTTTACATGTCCAAGTAAACACCACAGGTGCCTGTTTTGTATGCCTATCTCTATGCCTATCTGAATCCGGCCGACCAAGCGTTGATCCCAAGCAATGATTTTTATTGGCGACTTAGATACATCAGGTGTCTGACTCAGTTGCCGATTCAGTGTCATCCTACCCAGACGCCCCTCTTGATATCCATTGCCAGTTCGGTTATTTACAGACACCGAAATGGTTATTCTGAATAATGTAATAATAGAGCAAACTAATGTTTTTAGATTGTGTGGAGGTCATGATGTGACTTGATGTATTCAGAATGGTCGAGTTCAAGTTGAGACCGTTGGTGATGAAGCCTTCGCTCAGCACGCCGAAGATCCTAATTCATTTACCTACATTTGTTCCTGTTTGGAACAGTAGAAGGCAGTAGAAGATAATTCACACCCAGTCTTAGTCATGTAATTGGAAGTCTTTGCTGTATTATGCTTGGTCATTTTGAACATTTTCGGAAACTGATGTGAATGCCTGTATATATGATTAGAAAATGGCTATAGTTTACGAAACAAGATTTTCCTTTTTAAAGGTAATGGGTTGTATAAACATTGGTTGTTACCCTTATGATTTAACGATTTGCATTAAACATTTACACCTTTGTATTTTGCTAGGTATTTAACTACTATTGAAAACTTACGTACTGTACAGTTAAACGGCCTTTAGAACAAAAGTTTAGAACGGTACTTAATGGAAGTAATCCATAAATGCATCCACTTGTTCTACTATGGTGAATACGTCGGATTCTTTTCCTGGGCAAGGCAGATCAAGCTTCAGTCTCAGAATGAAGTATATTAAGTTTAATGTTTGTGACAGACGGCATTTAGCCATGAAAGTCTCCTGTTATTCTGACACCCAAGCAAGTTTATTATCGAATCATTCTGTCTAGCATGGTAGCAGACGATCTATCATCCGGAAATTTATTTAAGGCAAGATGGCGGGCGGAGGAAATGATTGATATGCAGTGAATCTGTATCTAAAATCCATTAGATTGCATGACCCCTTTCCTTTTTCCATGACCATATCTACTCTTTGATGCATCAGTTCTCTATTTTTCTATCTTGGGATTTCGATCAATTCGTCCCCAGGTACTCGACCCGTAACTCCCTCACCCAATTTGTGCTAGGTCTGCTAGCAGGAAACAACGTATGCAGAGAAAAGGTCCTGTCATGCATTTTCCATCAACCTTCGCCTTAGATGTGGACAAATTGCTTGCCTAGATACTCGAGATTTGTCAACAGATCCTTTGATAGAGCCGTGATTATACAGACTCCACTGTCAAAGGGGAAATAAGGGTGACGAGACTTGCCATCTTGGAAATAATGATGGAAATTTTGGTAAAATTAAAGAGATATTCAATCTTTGATGTCGTGTGCTTTGATGTGAGAAAATGAGAGAAATTAGACTTGAGTTTTTGACAGGTAATGATGACTGTACGGGAAGCACACCAGTACCGTATTGATGTGATCTCTTTATAAGTAGGGAGATCAAAGATTTTCCATTTAGCCAGTCTAGCCTGTTTCGCATTCAGAGTACATGTATATGTATACGGGAATACCTTAAGATTAGTGTCAGCGGTCAAGAACGTATAGGAGGGCTGCAGACATCAGCGGAAGTCTTGTTAAAGTGGATCGTTATTCGAATTGTGTCAGCAGGATTACCATGCACTGACTAACAGCTGACTTCATTCTGTTGCAGTGTATTTTATGAAATGTTCCAGATAACCTTTTTCATAGCTTGAAGGGTATAGCGGACGCACTAACATTATTACAGATGGGGAAAAAGTATTTTGAGGTGTAGACAAAAATGGAGATATTGGGGTTCGATATCTCTAGAGTGTGTAACGTTTGTTGGGAATTTGTTTTCACAGCGTACAATCATGTTGTGTGTCAGCTAGGATTTGTTTGATATTCTGTTTTAGGAAATTACCTTGTACATGTAAATATCCTCCTCCTGAATAATATACTTTAACACTTCTTGTAATACCGCCAACGACACTTTTATACCCGGCACTGTGGTCTTCATGACGGCGTTATTCCCCGTTTTACTGCAGCTTGATCAGACGCAGTAAATCAGACTTTACAACCACGTCCACCATTCCCATCAACTTTTTCTTATTTGGGTAAGAAGGGATTTACGAGGGAGGAGATAACGCACGATAACTATGTGTATATTTACGCTGGCGTCGCCCCTACTGGTAATAAATCCAGGCTGAGTAGCGAATATGGCGCTCTGCTCCGGGGCTGAATATGCCTATAAATTCACCCGTAATTACCAACATAACAGTTACGATTTTGATTCCAGTGAATATAAATCAGAGTCGCGATAAAGCCAGGAAAGCCAACATCTGTGTGACGACTATATAAACGTAATCTCCCGCCAGCTAGGAGAATAAGTCTGTTTATGTACACGTTGCACTTATTTCAGCCTCGGTGGTCTGGACAGGATAAGATCTTTTGATGCCAAAGCAGCTGATATGCAAAAGCACTGTGATGCCCGAGACATATGAGAAATTAGTCATTTCAAACCGAATACATGTGAAAAAGGACATTCGACGATAATTCAACGATAAACTCGCATACTAAAGGATTGTTGTAAGCTCTTTTTGTTACGTTAGTAAGCAATGCCTTCTGTGGGGTGGGGTGGGGTGGCGGCTAAAGACGTTGAGCTGATCCTCACAACGTCATGTCAAAAGTCCCTGAATTGTGCAATTTATTCACTTGGTCTGAAATCCTGCGATTGACGTCACGTGTTTCGGGATAGCATAGACAGGAAGTCATCTAGTATGACCGTCCGATCCCGTTAGACGCCTCTTTCCAAGCATCGGAGACTCTTGGTGTATCTGAAGGCTGTTCGTCAGTTTACATTGTCTGACTACATTGGCTGCCCCGGTCGTTATCGACGGCACCTCATCTTACTGCGAGTAGCGAAACCTTGCCGTGTTTTGATTTTCGATGACTGATTCGTCCCCATTACGGAGAGTGTGGCCACCGTGACGATGCTCGCCCAAGTGGTCGAGGCCTACGATGTGCGTTTTACTTTCCTTATGCCGACACACCATGATGTCACTGTGATGGTATTTTACAACACGGTGTTAAAACACTGCTCATGGTTACTTTTTGGTATGTTCTTGGAGTTCTGTATGATTTGTGTCAGGATAATGGAAGCTATCCCCTTAACCTCCAAAATGTGCTGTGAGAGGGAAGGATCAAGGCAGAAATGGGTATATCTGGTGAAGGCGCGAGTCTCAGTAACATTAAAAGCACACTGCATGATATTCTGTCGTACAGACCCTGAAGTACTGGTAAACACATATAAGATGATCCACGACCTGACAAATGACCCCAATTTGCATACTTGGGAACGCCCCACAGAAAGATCCACTTGAAACAAGAGGGAGACAGGCTGTCTCATAAATATCGAGAAGTTCATTTTCCCCGTGCGGTTCACGCATGAATTGTTATAGCACACTCGATTTGGGAACAGGTACAATCCCAACGAATTGAATCAACACAATATACTGAGCAAATATGTTTAGGACCACCGATCCATTTCACGAAGCAAATGACATTTTCCTGTTTTTTTTAAACAAAATTGTTGAATATCTAAAATGCTTGTCAACGCCCCAATCATCTATTTGTCTTCGTCTTAACTAAAGGTTAGCGTGGAATATCAGTATCTTATGCCTGAAATTGCAGTCTTATCATTTGAAGGAATATGCGGTGTTGATTTCACGTCACGGTTAGCATGTATTGCACGTGCATAATCGTCAAGCTACCTGTAGCAACCAAGTGTACTCGCCCAATTCGTTGTACCGCCTCTCTTGCCACATATGCGTTTAGTGCGCAGTATCACCTAATATGTGTCTAGCAGTAAATATATCCAAGAAAGCCCATGCAAATCTTGAAAATATGGCAAATCTAGATTTCCTTAGCACTGAAAAGAAGAGAGTCTCAGGGCTCAATTTCATTATGTTATTTTTTTCCCTGTGAACGTTTTTGTTTCAGTAAAATATGTTCATTTCAGAGACTAGTTGTTAGTCTAACTGCATGACAGTTCTCAGTGGACTACGGCATTTTAACTGAAAGAAGCTACGGGGAAGTGGTAACCCTATCACTGTTCGTGTGTGTAGGACCATGGGTGTAATGCAGAGGAAATGGAGTGCTAAATCATTTAACAGTGTTCTCCTACCACTGTTATCCGTGGAGGGTAAAAAATTGGGAGAAAGAAGAACTGGAAATTCCCTCAACGATCAGCTAATCCGCGATCCGTCAGCACAGTTTCCTAATCTATTTACCAGTTCCATGTTGAACACGAGGAATCCTTTCTGACGTCGTATTGGGCGTTTGAATCAACTGCAAATGGGTTTCAAATAGACCGACGATGTCGTCTGCTCTGAATGGCCGTTGACTGACAGCAAGAGAGAGAACATTGTTCTCTATTCGTGTCGTCTGTTCCGCAAGGGTTGCTGGGTAATTGGCGCCTAATGAGCCGTGCATCATGCGACATTCAATTTGACATTAGCATTTGTGGAAGGGAGCTGTTTATGGGCTCGCCAAGTAGTAAAACTGAAAGACCCATTATGTGGCTGAATCTGCTAGTCTCAGAACGGATCCAGAAGACGGATACGTCCGATGTTACTCTACTGTCCCGTCTCCCATCTTTCTTTGGTCGAGTCGTACCTTCTCGGCCGACCACGGAGAGCTGTACAAACAGGCCTGACCTTTCGCTTTCCCAGTGGAATAATTTGAACGCCGGCCGGAGTATTGAAAAATGTTGATTTATTGTCATGTGGAGTTGTCTCCCCTGCTGGCTCGATTGACGGGCTTCGCTCACTTTCATCATATGGTGAGACAATGAGCTTCCAAAGTTTGCATCGCCTGTTTTAGTTTAAATGTTTATTTTTGCCACAAGGGGGTTGGGAAGACAGAACATATTATCGCAGCGCCTTACAGCGAAGGCTATATTCAACTACAGGTTTCCCAAAACTGCACAGGATAAGACTATTAGCACTATGAAGATAACACTTTCCAGCGGTCGTAACTCGTAAACATATATCCCGAAATCATTTTGATAGGGGAAGTAATACAGGACGCTCGCTGTCGCGTTTGTGAAACAAAAGTCAACTTCCATATATCTTATTCAACAGGCTAACACTGTGCTGTGGAAGGGTTTCGTGGTTGAGGTGATTAGCTGCTTCTTATAGGTCTAGGACAAGCAAATACGGCTGTCAAAATTGTGGCCGCAAATCTGCAGTGATGTTATCTGAGTACTGCCGAAACTGGAATATAACCCCCCTATAACCCCAGCGACTCAGTTGTATGATGATATGATGATGTCTGTTATGGAGTTAAGTTCTTGTAGGGTACAAAACGTATGCCCATTAGTGCAACAGTACCTGTCCTTGTTTTGAGTGACAGGTATATTTAGGCCTGTCACACCAGTCCGACAGACCTGCCAAGGTGATCCTTGACTGAAGTTTGATGAACAGAACAGAAGATTTCTATCTCTAACGAAGTGGGCATCATTATCAAAACCAAATTTGTTGAGATTAGGTCTGACCAGATGTTGGAGATATAATAATTTATTACAGATCGAATTAAATGTCACATTTTGAGGATATTGCATCTCCAAGGAGATTTTAGAAGAGGGTGCGCACCAGTGTACGAAATAGTCACTAGCCCGCTGGCCGTGGCTAGTAACGATTCAGTCGAATCTCCACAGTCAATGGCTGACTAGTAAATTTTCATGAGGTCATTTTGTAAATATATCACTCTCTCCGACTTGTTTAGTTCAAATACACTTTATGACCTGAAAATGTTCATCATATCAGCCGCTTAATGGTGAATCCCGTGTCTAGATTCAAATGTCGGACTACCGAATCATTCCGTGGGCTAGTTACTTTCAGGCATAGCTCTTCTGACTGGCTTGTAAAAATTTGGAGACTATTTTGCGCACTGGTGCTCATATGGAACAATTTCTTGCACGGAGTTTTATCCAGTCATTATCCGTCATATCAACCAAAACGCAATTCCGGTATTATAAGTCGATATTTTAATAACCTTCACTTCTGGCACTTACATAGGCTTCTTCATGTATTGATACGACATAAACATAATGGTATAGTAGGTATGCCATGAGTATTGTTATAAACATACAGTACATATTGTAATAAAGATACGCCGATGATAACATGACATGTGGAAGACTTGGATTACCAAGTACATGTTGTTCTTATGATGATAAAGTGCATTGTCTGGATCGCAAGTTAGGCAGCCTCACCCCCTGGTCCAACAATGCCATACCTATAGTATGGAGACATTGTGATATTTGTCGTACATATTCTTAGTGTGGGAGATTCCCCGACCTCCCATTTTCAGGTTCTCAGGCTAGCTGCAGGAGCAGGTGGTCGACACTTGCAGTTGCAGAGTTACTCCCCTCGGTCGTGACATCAGTTGTTGATCGTGGATGCTCTCCGATTATGGCTCATGGTTTGTCCCGTGTTTACGGATGTATACCCTGTTTTCAACGTCTTCAGCCTGATTCAGCATGGAGTTTTCTGCCAAGTTCAAAAGACACACGCAATGCAGCTGGAATTCAAACCATACTGAAGCACTGTGTCTCAGTGGGAAATATACACAGTAGTACACTCCAAACAGTCGTTTCCTCCATACCCTAAAGTGCGGGGGATTTTGCTATTGTAATTACTCTAAGGTTTGATGGGCTATCTACAGATTGTTGAAACTGAAAAGAACGCGCAAATATGTTGCACTTGAACCTGACTTGGTTGAAAACAGAGTCACGTGCGACTCTTGTTGCGACTCTTTGTTACGTTCCCGGGGAAAACATCATTTTTTTATTCCCAATTTTGTATAGCAACTCTCTGCCGCCATTATTACATGACTGGTAAGGCCTCTGCGTAGTTTTGAACTAATTTACGACGTCTTAACTCCACTTCTAACACCAAAATGCCGGTACTTCACCACGCACCAGAACAAGGTTTGCCCCAAACGTACTTGAAGTATGCTAGACTGGATCCCAGTCTACCCAGGCTATACTGACAATGACGTAACTGCCGGTGCCACGAGACGTGTGATGTAATTAGTCCCTCTCGCCTCCCCGATGTCAGTGACGCCTTGGGAGAAGATTATTATATTGTAATTGGGAGGAGAGAAATAATTGAATCAGAACTCGGGGACCGAGGTCCCCAGAGGCAAAGCTTGGCGAGTCATGGCTGGGAGCTAGACTATGTAAGACTGTTTGTATGGAAAGGCCTTATCATCGGAAGTAATTACGATCTGTCTTATATGTGAACTCAATGGGAAATGCTGATTTGCCCTGAATATTTCAGCTGACCTTGTTTGTCTGCTCCAGTCGCATTAGTATGGGGCGTGGATGCATTTTGTTTGAGGGAACATATTTGGATTTTTTCCTGATGACACCTAATGTGATCTACATGTTCATTTTGCTAGAGGGACATTCGTAAGTGTCGAATCAGCAGTAGAATATAAAGTTTTTCAAAGGATCTCTAATACGTTCACATTCATTGACTTTGCTTCAGGCTCGGTTTTTTGTAACTGCATGTTTCTCTTAGTCTGACATACAGTTTATAATGATTTGGAATTTGTAGATACAGTGAAGAAGCATCAAATGCTCGGAAGCAGGGGGTTCGTCGCCTTCTGAAGATTTTCTTTTCAAAAACATTTGCCCATGAAACTGCCATTCAAGATCGTAACCTGATTTAAAGTCCGTCGACTTGATAAAATTATAGGGTGACGAGCAGACTGGACTCGTGTTGCCATTTCGATTTAGTGGACACGTCCTCAAGCTGTGTTGTTGCCATTGCGTGCTCGCGACTACCCGCCAGTGCGTGAGCTTAGTTATTGACTTGCATGCTGTGCGTCAGACAAAGCTGAAGAGTAGAAAATGAACGAGAAAGGCTCGATTTTGTAGCTTAATGTCCGTTTTCATTGGTAATGGGGCCCCGACGCCCCAGCTTTGTCTTGGACGAAGATAAGGTTTCCTACTTAACAAAGAGTCCCGCGCTCAAGTTTCAGGTTCACTACGACATTTTGAGACCTTCAGCTCCCTTGTCGCCGGCCATGGTTTTTGAGGGTGTCAAAGATGTTTGTGGACTGCAATTTGGATCGTGACTCATTCACGTGAGCCTTTAAAATCGCTAAAAAAACAGGAAACAACTCCTCTGATGTCGTCCAGCCCTCTCTGTCAATGTCGAAAGACAGCCATTTTGATACGGCGCACTGCGCATGACACATCACGTGATAAAGTTTGATTAATCAACGGCGTACATACGAGACGACATGTGGTTTATGAGACGTGATCACCTTTCTTAGTCGCGCAATCCCTCTCCATTTGTCAAGTTATGGGTGGCGCCAAATTCGTATCTGAGCCTATTCATTCTGACAGGTATGAAGTGTCACTAATGAAGGGCGGCGGAGCAGTTTCCCCTCAGCTAATTAGCAGCTTTGCCTTAAGTTTGCACCGTCATGGAATGCTCATTCAGCTCTTACGTACCGTTTTTTATCTTTAATAGAAAGTAAATGATTTGAAAAATGTCATTTCATGTGTTTTAATAGGTCACAGTTTGATCAGGGTTTACCTGACGCAACCTTCTCTAGAGGTATTATCAAATAGCGACGAAGAGCTATCGAAGTATAAGTAATAAACAGATTTGATTCAGATTGTAACTAAAGTATGTTTACAGCAAGAAACTCTTTTATGAACTACAGTATTTTCGGGTATTGTCATGATTCCGCCACTGAACTACGTGTCTGGTGGGCCTCGGAAATAAGATCTCCATACTCTCCTTGAGTCCTGACTAGCCATGCTAGCAGTTCTCGTTATTCGCACCATGAAACGAGATTTCTGTAAGTTGACAGTCGTCGGCACCGAAGATGATGTAGTCTGTTGTACAGACCCTGAAGCAAATATATCCAAGAAAAGCCTGTGTAAGTCTAGAAAATGTTGCAAGTCTAGATTCTCTTAGCTTCTGAAAATGAAGAAAGTCCCAGGGCTCCATTTCATTATATTAATGTTTTTTAACTATGAACATTTTTCAGTAATGTTAATTATAGAGACTAGCTGGTAGTCTAATGATGATGTTTCTACACAGAGAAAGTAGACATTCTTCCAAATGATCCCCTTGGGAATTCTTCAGCACATGCCATGAAGAGGTCAAGGTCACAAGATAGAAAAAGCTCAAACAAATATTTTGCTTTACACTTTTTCTAAAGGTATTTCATCGTGTACAACTGAAGTTGTTTATACCTTTATATAGGAAATTGAAAGCGTAGGTCAATGGTCAACATGTATATTTGTAAACTGTAATTGTGTCATAGTCACTTTCTGAGGCATTGTTACCTCTCTACATGCAGAAGTCTGTTTTTGCATGTGTGTGCAAACCCTATCTCAGCTATCGTCTCTCAAAGGGTAATGCCATCTTTGAGGTTATTGTGACTTTGTTATAGGTGCACTTTTACATACACCGCGGCTTGTTGGGTCTCAGAATTTGTTTTGATATTTCAAGGTCTGGAGGTAACTTCATGGAACTACATGATGGTACATTGAGAACTTACACTTTTGGGAAATGGTGGTGACGGGACCTCCTCCATGTTGGAAATAGATGCAAACGCCTCCATGTTCCTCTTTTGTTTGCATGGAAAACAGAAAAACTACTCACGTATTTGTTCACTGTTGCGTTTGATCAGACAATTCTCCTAGTATCTTATATAGCACTAGTAAGACAAGTCGGAATACACGATGTTTACTTTAGTTGTTATGTTCGGTCAAATGAGATGTGTGTAGTCTTGAAAAAAGGGAGTGATGTGTGATCTTGCTATTGTCCATGCTTATCCAGCCGTGTAGCCCTTGTTTTCTGTCACTAATGCCTAGGTTTTGCTTGAGCGTTTATTGGTTGTTTTTTGTTTTGTTTTGTTTTTTTGGTGCGATAATCCTACTGTTTGATATTTCACGAGGGTATTTTCTCCTTGTCTCCGCCTCACACATACCAGAGACTGTTTGTTTCTGATCATCTTAGATAATACTGCCACCTAGCGGAGTAAACAGCTGATACCGATGTGACAGGCGCGAGGCGTCCTGCATAAACACATCACGCTTGCGCTAACCAGACACCATCAAGACACCGGGGCTCCACAGAGAAACTTCAGAGACTCAAGCAGTAGACCAGCATATTGTTTTCCTCTTGATGTGCCTTAGCAATCAATCCGTGGTCATGGCTGAGGTGGTTGGATTTAAACCTTTCTCAGATTCGTTTTGGTCTGGGTTTTGCTGAAGCATTCCCGGAAGTAATGTCTGACGAAATCCCCTGGGCTGCCAAAGGCAAAACTACCGGACTGAACTTCGCCTGTTCTACTGTACCGGTGTATCTCGCTATGAGGGTAGTTATAAGCGGCATCCGTTTCCTGTAGTACATGAATATATCTGTGGCGGTTAAAGGAGTATCATGTGCTAAGCGGCGCTGGGGAAACTGTCTTAGATATAAAGTTAGGAACACTTTTTGATAATGACTGGAATTGTTCGAAAGTGTTATGAGGACACCTTTGCAGGGTAACTAGGAAGGGGAAGCGAACGTTTTCAAATGCCTACAGTTTGAATTAAAATCGAAACCTCTGGCGTCCATTGGTAATTGCTGACCTTTCCAGAAAATGCATATTCCACTTAAGGCAATAAGTGCGACAAACAGTAATATGCAATTACGATAAGTGAATCGAATTTAATTTGTTTAATTCGTTCACGTGTAACATCAGACTAGTCTGGACTCCACTTCGTCTAGATTGCAAGCTGCAACAGAGTCCAGCTTAGACAGGTAGCCCGCAGTTACATGTTTAAATAGTGGCACTTTCCTTGACCTAATCCCCCAACGTTGTGAGGTGCAAGTGAACGTGGGCCTGCTGTGTCGTAACAGCATGAGTCTTTAGCCTCTGTGTGTGTAATAAACACACATATACAAGTGTAACAAAGACACACATACAGCTATGTAGCAAGGGCGCACTTCCAAGACGGCTGTGACAGCCACGACAGCCTCACTGGGGCAACTCTCTTGTCAGTCCCTGTTTGTTGGTTGACAATTATTTGACTCAGTTTACAACAAACACTTGTCAACATTTGTTATGACATATTGGTCACCTGAAACTAATCTTGAAACCCTGCCCGTGTTAGTGTGTACAGTTCAGGCATTGGGAATATGCAAACATGTCAATGTTTGAAGCCTACCCAGTTGATAGTTTAAGGTGTGCTGACACGAGATGGTGTGGTCGATCTGTGTGGGGAGTGCATAATGTGCTGCCACGATCATCAAACTAATGATTGTTTTGAGCATGGACCAACTGAGGACCGTTGTCACCAAGTTAATTACACATGGAATGTATAAAACCTGATTTATGTAGTGAGTTATGTAGTTACCATTTGTAGATGTCTCAAATAGGTCATAAAAAGATGTAGTCCTCTTTATGTACAACAACGCAGTCTCTTTGCAGGAATTGATGGTAAGATGTCATGCAAACTTATGATAGTCTAATTGTATAAGTACTGTTATTTTCCTGCACATTGAAAAAGTTGTTAAGATTTTCTTGCCAACTGATTGAACCATCGGCGTGAAGGGAGTGTTGAACTGAAAAGGTTCTGGGTATCTCAGCCATGTGAAAGGCAGTTTATTAAGCAGGGTATTGGTTGGTTAAGACTGTAATGTGACAGCTGGATGAAAGACGTAACCTGATGTTGTGGGGCATCGCCATGGTGTCCAGCCCAGTTTCCTCGCGCATACAGAGTGCCGTAATGGCTGAATTGTGGCGTGTTATACATTTCTCTCACCCACTCACTCTGATCATCTGCGATATGACAAGATAGGACCCCTAGTTCACCACTCTCTTTAACCTGATAACAGAGCGGGAACAAGTAGAGGCAGTTTGTGCTATCGTCAACAAACATTTGTAGAATGGCATTCATCCACACATATAGCAGCTTCACGTTATGTCAGCGATCCGGGGCCTGTAGACCGGAGCAAGAGCTTGTTTAAGAGCTTGCGGCTATTTCAGTCAGCGTTCACTATGGAATTCTGTTGTGATGCCTTGGTGAGATTAAGACACATGAACGCATACCGTGCTAGACTGGATGATGTTACAAATTGATTTTGATAAAGAGGCTTTGAAAGTTGCCACAACAGACTGATTCGAAGACGGTAGAACGGTTTAATGTATTGTTTAATTGTATTGTTTCGAAGGATGTTGTGTTACGTTGCAATGTAGTCCGCTACAACGTTCTTCGCCAGGTTTCACGTGATCTATGTATGAACACGTTCTTCGTTGTATTTTCTTAGTTGTCACAGTGACAGCATGCAGAATACAACCTGGATTCTGGGAATCATTATGTTGACATGTCTACACGTTTGGTGTTCCCGAGAGGGTAACGAGGTTTTACTATGCGCCCCATATCGTAACGATCAAGTGTCTGGTACTTATGTACACTCTTCTGCTTCAGATTTCCAACGACATGTCTACACGTTTGGTGTTCCCGAGAGGGTAACGAGGTTTTACTATGCGCCCCATATCGTAACGATCAAGTGTCTGGTACTTATGTACACTCTTCTGCTTCAGATTTCCAACGACATGACCAGACTTCTTCGATTCATGTCGACCACGCCCTTCGGCTCCATGGCAATGAACGACTTCCGGCGGCAGCAGTTTGTGTTGGTCAACGGCCAGTTGAAGCTGTCAGATGTTGATGACGTCGGTTTTGATGAACCCAAATGTCAAGAAGATCGGGACTGCTATTTACATTTTTCCAGTTCCAATTTTACAAAACGGTAACGAGATTATACCAAACCTATGTGAAATGAACATATTTTCAGAGTTGGAGGAGGGGAGGAATATAGAACACGCGGTGAAAGGTCTCTTACTTGATCATGTCTATCGTTCCAATGGACTGGAGTGGGTTAGGTTAAAGCGTCGATGACATGCTATGGGACGATAGGATAACATAGTGGTGGCTCAAGTTTATCTGACCCGTGAAGGTCCGGGGTAGAATAGGCCTTCAGCAACCCATGCTTTCGACTATGGTTGTCGTAAGAGGCGACTTACGGGATCGGGTGGTCAGGCTCGCTAACTTGGTTGCGCAGTTGCCAGTTGCACAGATCGATGCTCATGCTGTGGATCACTGGATCGTCTGGTCCAGACTCAATTATTTACAGACCGCTGCCACATAGCTGGTATACTGCTGGGTGCGGCGTAAAACCAATCTCACTCACTCACTCACGTTACAATCCCAGTGATTGTGTTGTTGTCAAATTAGTGTTTCCGATGTGGACTCTGGTTCTATTCCCTGACGCATTGTGCTATATGGTTAAAGCAGTATTAAACGATGCGTATATACCAACTCACATGTATGACTAATTTTCCAGATTGCCCTGCTTGCAAGGTCGATGTAATGGTTTCAACGAAATGAGGAACATTTTTAACGCTGGAAGGCACTTCACAACGTTCCTTCTGCCCCACGGCGCTCCACCACTTCTAAAACCGCTCATCGACCGGGTTGTAGACGCCTATGAAAACCTCAGCCTCAACTCACGACAGCTCGCGGACAACATGGAAAAGATCGTCAGTCTATACAAATCAGGCAGACACCTCAACAGGACGGGTGTAACCGTCCCTAGACCAGGTACTTTGACAGTAGTAGTTGTACTAGAAGAGGCTTTGTACATAGTCATTGAAGTAATAGAGGTCATCGAATTTTGGGTGATATGAAATGTGGCTTGAGTTTAATATTCAAAGGTTTCAGCTGACTGCACTTACATATAAAAACTATGCATGGCCACACTAAATTAACACATAAAGATAAAATTATTCGAAAGGGTTGGTGTATCAGTCTTCGTTGAGTGTAGAATTTAAACATGAGGAGGTGGGAGTCTTTGGCCCAATCTGGTCATTACAGGAGATGTAACTTACAATACTGTAAAGGTATGAAGCAAAATTCATTGTCATGCACTTGGCTGTATCGAAGTTTTATTTAAGTTTCATTTGGGTATGAATGTGATTATATCAGAAGCATAAGATAATAGCCGTCCACATACCTTCTGTGAAAATTATGAGTGTTTCTGTCTGACTGTTCATAATATATGGCTAGGGTGTGGGGTGCGGGTGATGATGATGTTTATGGAATAGCATATGCAATGTGAATGACCCATCCCAACCCTCTACTAATATTAACGTGCATAGTAAGTGACCCCCATTTGCTTGTCATTTACAAAATCAGTGAACCCATTCCAGAACATGTGCACAAGATTGATGACCCCCACCTCCCCAGTACAAAATGGGTGTCACCCTCACAGCAACCCCTATCCCCCTACACCCCCATCCCACCCCTACGCCCCTCTTGAAATCATCACCACCACCCCTAGCCATAAATTATGAACGGTCACTATGTACGTCGTGGGTATTGAATGTCCTGAATCAAACATGTTAGGACTGTTGAATGAGTGGGGCAACTTTCCTCTTAAATGAAAACGTCTTAGTACTAGATTCGACTTGGTTTCTAATAGTCACGTCTTTTTCGTTACGATCAGATCTAACTAATGAAACATCTGCTTCACGCTTCATTCGAACAGAAGATAAATATCGGGATCTATTTTCAGCGTTCATTCACTATGAGAATAGTGATCTCCCCGGACAATTTGACTATAGATGTCGCTTCTCCATGTCGGGAGGCGGATGTACCCTATCAGTGTTTGACAGACAGGAAGCCGAAGATCTTTGTAACCTTGACCCCGATTGCAAGGGATTTGTCTTTACAAACCAAAAAACATGGGCAGGTTAGTATGCAATAGAGTTAAAAAAACAGATTATAGAAGCCCATCTTGCATCTTAAAGTTGAAAAGATATGGTTTGTTTAAGGAAACGTGTGAAACACGTGACTTTATTGCGGACTACCAACGTGGCTTCGGGGCCTTAAGAACAATAACGTTTACGTACAACGTTTATCTTTTCGGGCAGACTGTTGGTGAGTTCGTGTGATTCTCGTAGGAGTGTCACATTTGTTAGCCCCATGTTCTGCTCCTCTGATGTAATGGATCATTAAAATCTTCTATTTAGTTTCCTAAATTGCCACGCCCTACCGTGTATAAAGAGACTGTATGTCGGTTAAATGCATAAAAGGGAAAAGGATATAGCCTTAATGGGAACCTTGGAGATTGAAGAGTGATGTTATTGCTCATGCTTAATGCAATTGTTATGGATTTGTGAAAGCTCGTTTTATGCCCAACCTCCTTTCTACACCATTCCATAACAAATAAGAGTCTTTGATGTGAGAAATAACAAAAAACCGATTACTTTCAAATAATTACTTTTACCTTTACAGGCCGGACTATAGTGCATTTAAAGAACGGAGTAGCATCGCCGACACATAATTCCAATACAGAGCTGTATTTGCGACCGTCCTGAAACGCTCAGGACAGAGTAAAAAATACCGGTTGGAGATTTTCTGTGAAATACCATTGCTGTGATATGGATCGGACAATTTCAGTTCCCACATTTCATTAATGGTGCTCTTTTGAAAAATCAACCCCACTCTCTATCCATCACCGGGCAAATCCGCCAGAAGGAATCGGATTTGATCGGAGTGAAGCCCGAGCTAGCGGATCAGCGGAAGTTGGAATGCGTCGGCACGCCACGCACGATCTCCACGTGCTTATGACTCATGCTTCTGGTAGAATCAAGAGGCTATGATGGAGATTGGAAACTTTCGTCGAAGGTGTGTGGAGGGTTGTGGCAAATGAGGAGAGCAGGGAAGGAATTGATCTTCTTCAGGAAATAATAAGGGTGTTCGTAGATGGATGCTAGCACATCGGAAATTGCTCTGACTGAAACGTGCTTTCTTGGCGCCTAGCTGCCACAGACACTTTATAGGGCTATTATTGTTTGGGGCCAATTGAAAACTGCAGAGGGAAGTAATTTGACATATTTTTGAAAACTCGAACACGGACTGTCCTTGATAGGCTTCGTGTAGCTAGCACAGCGAAAATGGTGTTAGGGTCTTGATGATACCGTGTTGGTGTCTGGGGATTACATGTGCAGACAAGGATGAGGGTCTGTGGACCAAATGAATACATGCTTTGATAACAACAGCGAAAGTACAAAAAAAGACGACATCAAGTGCGTCGCCATTTTGAATGTCCCCAAAGTGGAGATATTGTTTGTGTAGGTGGTGATGGTGTTATTCCAAAACCTGGGAGATTGTGATATTTATTTAGCCCACGTTCAACAATTGATTTCGAAAGAGGGACCATAAATTGAAGAAGAATTAAAGAAACATATCCCAGGCGGAGAAATCCACCGTTATTACTCATTACGAAGTCGGAGGCCTCTCAGTGACGTAAACCCAAGCCTGTTTTGTGTGAAATTGAGAGATTGGTGCTGTTGGTGTGGACTTGAGAAGTACAGAACATATCAAAACATTCCATTGTTCAGACGGTTTGAGTGAAATCGTCTATAAATAAGCTATGTTCTTTTGTCATAATGTTGAAATTTCTGGTAGAGTGCGTTGTCAGGACAATCAGTAGGTGTCAGTGCTAATCGTGCTGTCGGGAGTTCGCGTTTTAGGTGTGTGAGGAGTCTTCGTCAGTGACGTAAGGATGTCGATATTTGTTTGTTTAATATAAATCATTTTTGTAACTACCGTTTGTTGATTCTTTATGTACATGATGCACAAGCTCATTGTATAAACAGGTTCATACACGGAGAGTAGTATTAAGAATTGTGGAAAGCTGTAGTAGTTCAAAACATTTATCAGTAACCGAGTGGTCTAGATTTTTTTCAGTCAGTCTATGTTCTAGATTTTTTCAGTCAGTCTATGTTACACTTATCAGAGGGGTACACAAAGTACGCAGTCTAGACTACCAGTTGATTTTCATGTTTGTGGAAGTCGCGGTAGTTGAGCGGACTTTGTGTGCTGACGATTAGGTGCCTGACTCTTAGGGTGCGGGTTCGAATCCCGGATGGGACTCAACCAAAATATACTAGAATTTGTACTTTACTAAGAAAGTGAAATCACAAATATGACATATGTTGCAGTCTATGTTCAGATTCAATTCAGTTAACAAAACGTTAGATATATGCAGCAAGCCGACCTGTCAAAATATGCCAATGTGTGAAAAAGTTCAGTCTTCCCAACAGACAAACGTCTCTCACATCAAGACTCGGTTATGTACATACTGCCTTCATATTGTTGGGATATAATTTACCAAAGCCTGGTCAAGAAAGTAGGTGATTTACATGAACAAATCTGAGAAACCTTAAATAGATCTTTTTTCTAGTTTTAGGTACATTATACGCACACTCATCAGTATCATGTTGAAAGTACGAAAGTTCTTCGTCACCGTGTTAAAATCCATTACAAAGTGCAATCAGTCGAGGTGTTGAGAGATCGCAACAAGACGCTTCCTGTCTCAAACAACATGCGACAGCTTATCCATTTTTTCTGTTTATTCTGTTGCCAGGCAACCCAATTGCTTGCAATTACAAGCAGCTCTTAGTATTAAGTAGTTACAGTGATAAAAGAATTTTAAATTTCACGAAGCTCTCCAGTCAGATGGTCTTTGTCGTGACCAACAAGCATTCAACCAGGAAGAGGCTGCCACAGGATTTACCACCCTGTAGTAATAACAAAGCAATCTTGTGGGCGTCATTGGGTCAGACCGTAAGTTTGTATTAGTTTAGCAGGTTGGAAGAGTTTGGGGCGATTTGTGCCAGGCCCCGTGCACATACATTTCAAGTAATATTTTTGACTAATGAACGGAGATTTAGACTGAATCGAATTTCAGATTATAAGATGATTTAGACGAATATGTAACTGTCTCGGATATTATGTTATTGTGAACAAAAGCATGGCTCTTACATATAATCATCACAAATGTGAAGCCTCCTATTCAACTTTTTGAAAATGTGGAAAGTTCAAACTTTTTATTTAGTTTCAGACATTCCTTATCGCATTACAGTTATACTAAAGAACCCAAGTTAGACGGTATGGAAAGGAGAGATAGTGTTTAGTTAATGGGTTAGAAACATTTCAAGCATGATATTTTACCCATCCAAAATGACCATAGCTTGAAGAAAAGCATTATATTCCATTGGCAGTGAAATAGGCATTCCTTTACAATAACAGTCTTAGTATTTATTAATTAGAACTATCTTAACTATTAAACGTTTGGTTGTACATTGAGGCGAAATAAACAAGGAAGTTACAATATTGGTCTGCAAGTTCCGCTATCCCCGGGTTCCCGCGTTCGACTCCTGCTATAGTTACAATCTATGTCGATTAATACCCTCGCCTATTGTTCCAACAATAGTTCCACCTACATGTAGCCATAAGAGGGAAAATACAAACTCGGCCACATATTCATTCACAAGCATTCTTTTACATTCACAAAAGCTCATTCACACTCAGTCACAGCGACAGTCAGACACTTTCACTCACTCATTCACTGCCACGCACATTCACAGGAGCAGACAGACACTACCTGTTGTCACAATAGAAGGCAAACGGTTTCTCTGACAATTACTGGCTGAACTGTATTTCACAAAGTGGATCATAATCTTGGATCTTGGTTTCAGATTCTAAAGAAACAAAACAATGGGAGACCCTATAACCATTCATTTGGTCACAATTAGTGTAACCATAGGAACGGGTTGATTGGCACTAAATCTGGCAATCATACGGCCAACGGTAAGATGTCCCCAGGTTCCTTGGGCAAATGCTGTGCTCACGGCTTTCTGGAAAAGCTCGAGCTAAGCGTTGACAGATTTCTTGCAAAACCTCGACGTCTAAAAGCAACGTTTATTGAAGGTTTTGATGAGTACATTAACGTGCTTCCGCTCAAAGCATTTTGTGAGATTGAAACTGAAAGGTTAAAACGTTTTCAAAAATTACTATCAGGCATGGTGGAAGAATTCTTAGATGGTTCCATGATTCACCTCCACAAGTGCGAAACTAACCCCTAACACGAGAACCAGTTGACCCTAGACGTGCACTCTCTGCGTCTAACACGACAAGCACGGGGACGCCGTGGTAAAATGTTGTGGGGAATCTAAAGCTTTAATACCGATAAAAGGATTGTATAAGTTTAAGGTTTAGGACACCGCGAACTCACAAACCAACGCTATGTTACTAACATGTTATTACTCTGAATGACGAAATAAATTCAGGTAAAATTGGCCTTGATCCGAACGACCCAGTGACTTGATGACAAGTCTTTAAGGTACAAATTAATAGTTTAGAAGATAATTTATTTAACATATTAAGCAACAGACTTGCCTCCTTAGAACAGCCCACTTATCTAGGCTTGGCTCTTCGAGCAATAGAATTACCTTGTATCCATGAGCTCAGAATTGGAGCAAGGCTAAGCTTGACCCAGCTGCGAGCTGTCGAAATTATTGTCGTAACTAATGAAGTCAGACACAGAGCAACGACAATTATATATCTGGAATGTGGACTACACTCTGACCATACACAACCATCTGTTTGAATCTACCATCGTGTTTCTGTGAGTGTAAAGGATGTGTGTGGCTAGGGCGACCACCGCTACAACTGCACTCAATTCTTCATGGGAAAACTGTAAAGATGGATGGCAACTAGTCGCAAATGTCCGGTAGGTTTCTCTTTGTTTACGGAACCTTAAAGGGATGAGTGCGAACATCTAGGAGGTTGCGGGACGCCATGATATGGCTCTCATGCATTATTCGTGGCGTTCGATGTCCCAGGTTTTGTTATGTTATGATGTGGGTTTTTATCTATTCAGATGTGAAAGATTTCACCGTGTTCTCAGAAAACCAGGATTTATGCCACTGCCGGTGTCCGATGAATCACATTTGACCCGAATCACAAATTTTCAACTCAACACCTCACGAGCCACACCTAACCACCGAACCGTCAGTCGATAATGGTATGATACATCCGATAAATTGTAGGTATTGTGCTTTTACTTTTATGTTCACTTCACATTAAGTGTTTGAGTGTCAATCTAAAAGATGATGAATAAATAATGAAACCCCATAACATACCTGTTCTTGTCTACACCTAAATGGGCACAATGTGTGAAGCCCATCTCTGGTGCCCCCACCGTGGCATTGCTGGAATATTGCTGAAAAACTAAACGCACTCACTCTTGTCTACAGCCTTTATATGTCGATGTTGTCACTTCAGCTTGATAGCCGTGCATGTGGGGATATACACCGAAATGTCGTTAAATGCAAGACACAATCAGTTGTTAGAAGAAGATGAACGCCAGCAATTCCTCGACGCCACCCAATAACGTGTAACGGGCCATTTCACACAGGATAATACAAACACAACCCAAACTCTCTATACAGCCACTTTTTCTGATTTCACAACATGGCACCACGGTATGAAGTTCTCGGCTTACCATACGTGCTAATGGAGAGCTTCGGTGACTTGCTTCTATTCTTTATCGAACACATTGTGATGTTCGGTAACAGGGACAATACATGCTGTTCGAAATCTGTGAAGATTTCTGTCAGGAACGGGTCACAGCAACCCGTGCTGTAGCGTGCGACCTAATGGAACTAGATGACTTGCCTAGCTCAGTGTGTCAAGGTACCCCGACATTTTGTATCCAGTAATAGAAAATCATAACTGCACGGTAATAAGGAAAAAGCATTAACTAATGTCACTGATTTTAAGTTTTTGCATAGTCCATTTCGCGGTTGCATCAAATGATACAGTTTTGGAAACCATTTCATTCTAAGGAAACAACAGAAGAGTTAACCATTAAACTTGTATGGGCAGAAAGACTAACCGTACGTTGTTGTCAAAGACGATTTGGCAATGTTGGTAGTTCCGAACTGTTCGAAGTAACTGATTCAGTAAAATATCCATGCTTTGATTCTGAAATCTGGGGACCCGCCCCATCCTAGACTAACAACTAGTTACTGAAATGAACATATTTTACAGTAAAAAAACTCATAGTGAAAAAAGTTTTAAAAAATACAATGTAATGAAAAGGAGCCCATAAATCAAGTATGGAGTTTCATGTATATATATGCTTCAGCATCTGTACGAACGGCTAACCCCCAACCTATCTCATCCCATCAGTAAAAGAATGGAATCTTTATAAACTACCGGACACAAGTTACCCATTCTCGTCACACAGAGGTTACTTGTCATATCTTCCTATGCACCTCTGTTCTGATACGTCTTTCATGGTTCAGGATTCCATATTGGTTGCAATCAGATTTAGTTGTGCAATCAGCAACGTTGTTTCAGAAGTAATCATTCGCAAGGTCTCGGTAATTTCCGTATGCTTCGAAAAAACTACAACCTCTTCCACTGCGCGATGCGCAAACGTGTCTTCCAGACAGAGCCTTACCATGCAACATCGCCCTCGATGACAACGCACACGCTAGCCATTAAATGTCTCTTGTGTCAATTCAACATATGACCCCGGCAGCGGAGGGACATCTGTGGCCCCAGATTTGCTTGCATTAAATTTAAAGTCAAGTTGGATCTAAGTCGATGTAACACGTGCTCTGATTGGATAGAAAGAAGGGAGATAATTCGTGTTACGATTTTTACCGAGAGGGGAATGAACGAGAAGTGGAACATACGGCTGTACAGGGGTTCGAGAATGAAAGTTGCCACGTTTAAAGTAACTGTATAACAGCTAAAACGCTGGTAAAGGTTTGAACCCAAGCAGAAAACATTCGCCAAAACGCAGCATGGCCCCGATAACAACGCACCTGTTCGGAGACTAAGTACGAAAAGTGCTAAAAAAAGTGTTTGTAGGACACTGGTCCAAATGCTCGTGCATGTTTGTGGCATAAATACCGAGGTTGGACAGAGCATGAATGTTATTACCACCATGAATGAATATGCCACCAGTTACTTGCAGTTTAGCTTATACACAGGCAAACTGTAGCGCAAATGGGGTAGCGCAGCGTAGGGAATATGACCAGTCTTGTAATATGCGAGCGAAGCGAGCAAAGTTTGGCAACGCACTTCCCTCGTTCCGGTTCAAAAAATATTTTTCATGTCAAAATAAAATGTCGCTACCATCAAAGGTACACAAGGTTGTGCTCTCAGATTTCCAGCTCCATATTTCATAATCACTCACGTGAAATATGTTTTATTAGACATTTTAAGCGAAACTCGTGTCAGCTTCCGGTTCAACGCAGTGAAGGAACAGGTTATTATTCCGTATGGGGTCGGAAGTCTTAGAGCACAACCTACTGAGGAAATGGGAGTGTACCTTTGATGGTAGCAATATTTTATTTTGACATGAAAAATATTTTTTGAACCGAAGCGAGGGAAATGCGTTGCCAACCTTTGCTCGCTTCGCTCGCGTATTATAAGACTGGTTATATTCTCTACGCTGCGCAACCCCATTTGCGATACAGTTTGACTGTGGCTAAATGATGCTTTCGTAATGATGGAGTGTAGTCCAGCTTCATCTGAATGATTTGTACACGCAAAGCTCAAAGATAATGACTTGGAAAGTGTTGACGAGTACTCACTTTCAGTAAACACTTTTCCATTCTGCTATACACACCTGTGAAGATATAAGTTAGAATTGATCTACGACAAATAGGAATCGGGTGGTCAGACTCACCTGCTTGGTTGACACGTCATCGCAACCCAAGTGTGTAGATCGACGCTCATGCTGTTGATCACTGGATTGTTTGGTCCCGACTATTATTTACCTACCACTTTATTCACTCTGCCATGCAGAGACTGTACACAGATCAGAAAAATCGACATTGGTCTAGGGGAGACAATCTTTGAAACATCCCGAATATCAAGCGTCTGTAAAATACCCATAAGCTGACTTGACGTCGCTTGAATTTACGAATTTTTCATTACCATCTTACAATGTAGAAAATCCGGTAAGATTTTACAGAAAATGATTAAGCTGGGTTTATTGATGATGCTTACGTTCCGAGACGAGACACTTTTATCAAATTTTTAACATGTTATGTGCTTGAAAATACTGGTGTAATACCTACTCGTGAATTAATAAAAATTAGTCACAAAACAAAATTGTTTACAATCATTAGAATGTCACCACGTCCAGTGAGATTAGTTTTCACTATTAAAAGATATTAAAAGATATATTACTCCCGATAAACACAACAGACTGCGTTTACGGGTTTCTACTTACCAAAGTGTAGATTGTACGAGCGATTATTTTAGTTTATTAGATCGATAGTTACCTCCCTTAGACCGTTGTATTTGATTAGCCAGTGGTACTGATCGTAATTGCACGATCTGATAGGTATGGTCTTTGTAGTTCAGTTCTCTCAAGTCGTAGGGAATAAAACCACAAGTAAAAACTTAATTTATTGATTTAATGTTTTATGTTAATAATTTGAGAAATTAAAACTCGTTGTGCTATTTCTGCTACTGAACAGGGAACGGGTATGACATTGCTGGTGTCGGATTCAACACCATTGCGGTACGCTCTGAGTTCTCTCCCTTTGTTGGTTCTACCGGCTGGTTACATTTACACAGTTTGACTCCCGTTCCATGAGAGTGTCTACATTGGCAATTTCCATCCGTCATTGAGCCGGCACTCCTCTTTGTCTCCCTGTCTGAAGTGATTTGCGAGTGATGGTTTCCCGTATCAGGGACCTCACTGTCCAAGGAAGACGTGGACCCTTGACCAGAATCCTCATATTCAGGAGCGCACTCTTCGTCTTGCATGTCTACATCTACCGTGACTTCCGGTTCCGGGTCTTTCGCAGGCACAATGAGTTCATGGTTGCCAAGAAGTTTCGCGTTGACGGAGTCGTACCTTCCGCGTTTGACCAGACAGCATAGACATTTTCTGGATTGCCATAAAATACTGAGCAAAAAGAAAGCCCAGCCTAACGTACATCCAATTCTCCAACCTGAAACATAAGAGGCACAACTCGGGTGAGATATATTCTCCACAGCAACACATCATATTCCCAAGCCATATTATGCGTATTGTTCGTGCATTACATGCTATACATTCCGACTAAACAGCTACATATATATTCGGGGATATCTGTAGTTTTAGAATTTCATACGATTTGTTTTATTTCGCAAACACCTTCAACAATGATCAGGCTTCTGTCATTACAACATTAACAAGCTAACTATACACATTTCAACCGCGGTATTTGTAGCTTTGGAGATTATTTCTTAAGCAAAGAATCCGTCATTCCAATGAGAAAAGAATGCATGATGAAAGCGAGAGAGAGAGAGAGAGAGAGAGAGAGAGAGAGCGAGAGCGATAGAGCGTGTGTGTTGTCATGACAACTGATACATAAAACGGGGGTAGCGGCAATAATATATTCCAGTCTCTAAACTGATCGCTAACATCCTTCTTTACATGACTACCATCCTAGTCACTGTCATTCAGTATCGTACCTTCTATTACGTTCTGGAGACACTTTATCTCCTCGGAGTGGATTTCACTGTTCAGGTACACGGACTCGTTCAATGATTTCTTTTCGTTCCCAAACACAGTAATTTCGTTTGCCAGCCTTCGACTTTCATTTTTCGAAATTGCAGCTTTTTGCTGTGAGTCTTTGATCTGTGCTTTGAGTTGTATGACTTCAGAATGGGCTTTGTTCAGATCTCTGCTACACTGCAATGTCAGTGTTCTGAGATTCTCGTTTGTTCCGTTAACATCCGATAATCTCTTTTTCAAATCCATCTCAGCGCAGTAAGCGGCGCAGTCACCAGGCATGGTGGCCATGCCACATTCGCTGTCTCTGTCAGAACAGTGAAAACATCTCTCTCGTTCATCAACACAGTATTGTCGCCCGGCTTCACAGTAATCTCGGTAACACCTATACCCGTGTGTGATTCCAGTATGCATAGAAAATACAACGAAACATGTCACTAATAATACCATCTTGGTGCACGATATTATGAATCCCGTGCTTCCGACAGAGAAGTTGATGTGTTCTTGTGTTGTAGCATGAAGTAGTTCCGAACTCTAAACGTGTTGAAGTCAACACGGCCGACACTACCTTTTATCACGTGTCGTCTCCAGGTAATTCTGCAGAGTGGGAAACATGGGTGTAAAGGGAATTATTTTATAGTGACCCGGGCTGGGGAAACCCACTTCTATTTTTAGGGCTTACGACACGCCCGGAAGTCTCTAGAATGTGAAGTTACAGTTACAGTTTAACACACAATGATTTCAGCAATCAGATGTCACCGGGTTGTCAAGCCCGAGAATATATTTGTTTCCGGCTCTACTTAGCAGTCGTAGGCCCATAGTCAGCTTATGACAAGGGGTGAGTGAGTGAGTGAGTTTAGTTTTACGCCGCAGTCGGCAATATTCCAGCTATATGGCGGCGATCTGTAAATAATCAAGTCTGGACCAGACAATCCAGTGATCAACAACATGAGCATCGATCTGCGTAATTGGGAACCGATGACATGCGAGCCTGACCACCCGATCCCGTCAGTCGCCTCTTACGACAAGCTGTGTCGCCTTTTATGGCAAGCATGGGTTGCTGAAGGCCTATTCTACCCCGGGACCTTCACGGGTCCTTATGACAAGGGACCATCAGAGTGAGTGAATATGGCTTTTAGTAACATTGCAGTAATATCACGACAGGGGACACCAGAAATGGGTTTCACACATTGTAGTACCCACGTGTGGAATCCAACCCGCGTCTTTGGCGTGACGAGAGGACGCTTTAACCATTAGGCTACCCCAATGCTTCTAGGGACCCTAAGAACATTTACAAAGAGTTATAGAATATTTACTATTCCATAATTGTTAGTGTAAGCAATGCAGTAAATCTATCCGATAAATATGTTATCACAATATTATATAGTATTTGGTGGGAGGGGAACGATCACCACTGCATTTCATACTTATTAAATGATAAACATTTTCTATGTTTCTACTCAAATATCTAGTCATGCAACAGAAATACTCTCAGTTGGTGATATTTATTTTATTGATATGCCAAAACATACTCCCATGTATCGCCTGTATATAGCGGTTTCGCTTTATCGAATTTATCTGCTACCAGAAAGCGGGGTCGTCACTCAGCCACCACCTACCCTGGACATCAAGAGATATCTTCAAGGAGACATCGCCATAACGATATTTCTTCAAAGTGCTCTGATAACCATTGCGACCTCTGCGTACTGTATAGAACATGTTAATCTTCCTCCTCCCGACACGGACGGTTGATATGGTGACACAACACGTTAGTGCTGATCCTCCCGATACCTACGGTAGACATGGTGACACAACACGTTAGTGCTGATCCTCCCGATACCTGCGGTTGACATGGTGACGCAACACATATTGATACTGATCTTCCCGATACCTACGGTTGACATGGTGACACAACACATGTTGATACTCATCATCCCGACACCTACGGTTGATATGCTGACACAACACATGTTGATACTGATCATCCCGATACCTACGGTTGACATGGTGAGACAACACATGTTGACACTGATCCTCCCGATACCTACGGTTGATATGGTGACACAACAGATGTTGATACAGATTGTCCCGATACCTACGGTTGATATGCTGACACAACACATGTTAGTACTGATCATCCCGATACCTACGGTTGACATAGTGACATAACACATGTTGATGCTGATCCACCTGATACCTACGGTTGACATGGTGAGACAACACATGTTGATAGTCATCTTCCCGATACCTACGGTTGACATGGTGACACAACACATGTTAGTACTGATCCACCCGATACTTACGGTTGACATGGTGACACAACACATGTTGATAGTCATCTTCCCGATACCTACGGTTGACATAGTGACATAACACATGTTGATACTGATCCACCTGATACCTACGGTTGACATGGTGAGACAACACATGTTGATAGTCATCTTCCCGATACCTACGGTTGACATGGTGACACAACACATGTTAGTACTGATCCACCCGATACTTACGGTTGACATGGTGACACAACACATGTTGATAGTCATCTTCCCGATACCTACGGTTGACATGGTGACACAACACATGTTAGTACTGATCCACCCAATACCTACGGTTGATATGCTGAGACAACACATGTTGATACTTATACTGATCTTCCCAATACCTACGGTTGACATGGTGACACAACACATGTTGATACTGACCTTCCCGGTACCTACGGTTGACATGGTGACACAACACATGTTGATACTCATCTTCCCGAAACCTACGGTTGATATGCTGACACAACACATGTTGATGCTAGTGTTTCCGATACCTACGGTTGACATGGTGACACAACACATGTTGATACTCATCTTCCCGACACCTACGGTTGACATGGTGACACAACACATGTTGATACTGACCTTCCCGGTACCTACGGTTGACATGGTGACACAACACATGTTGATACTCATCTTCCCGACACCTACGGTTGACATGGTGACACAACACATGTTGATACTCATCTTCCCGACACCTACGGTTGATATGGTGACACAACACATGTTGATACTCATCTTCCCGACACCTACGGTTGACATGGTGACACAACACATGTTGATACTCATCTTCCCGACACCTACGGCTGACATGGTGACACAACACATGTTGATAGTCATCTTCCCGATACCTACGGTTGATATGGTGACACAACACATGTTGATACTCATCTTCCCGATACCTACGGTTGACATGGTGACACAACACATGTTGATACTCATCATCCCGACACCTACGGTTGACATGGTGACACAACACATGTTGATAGTCATCTTCCCGATACCTACGGTTGATATGGTGACACAACACATGTTGATACTGGTGTTCACGATACCTACGGTTGACATGGTGACACATGTTGATACTGACCTTTCCGGTACCTACGGTTGATATGCTGACACAACACATGTTAGTACTGATCTTCCCGAAACCTACGGTTGATATGCTGACACAACACATGTTGATGCTAGTGTTTCCGATACCTACGGTTGACATGGTGACACAACACATGTTAGTACTGATCTTCCCGATACCAACGCTTGACATGGCGTACAACACAGTCACTCAAAACTCGAATCTATTTACACGCGTCGATAAAAGTTGGAACCTCAAAAGTCACACATGCGAAATTGTATTTAACTTGCGTCAGAGGTTAGAAGGGCATGAGGCTGATATGTGTTTTTTAGTCTATACAAATACTCTTTCTGCAATTTCTGTGAATCCTACAAAATTCAGGATACTGCTGAGCATGCACAAAAGTCATCTTTCATCTTGATATTCTGAATAATTTGAAAAACACAAATCGACAATCTGAACCTGGGCTTTCTAACGTCCTGTTTATGTGAAATACACAGAGACTGGACCGGCACATGAGTTAGGATAACCTCCTTTGGAACGCGTGCTTGTTACGTTTGCTTGTATCAGTCTTGCGTCTTGAAAATGCAGTACATGTTCCTGGAATCTGAAATAGACACAATTCACTGCCCGATGACTTTGAAAACGAAAGGAACACACTACAATAAAGAATGTCCGACACTCGCCTGGTCAAAAAGGAGTTTTTGCCTAGTACATTCGTTTTCGACAATTCTGCATCTTGTAAGTTAAGATAATGGGTTCTTGCAAGTGGGTAATGAGTACGTAACGGATTAGTTGTCACAGCATGAAGAGAGGATTGTGCTATGTTGAACCCTTAAACCCCGACAGGTTTTAAGTCCCGACTGAACATGAATAATCATTAGTGGGCGGAGCTTATGTGGCCAGGTCGTACGTCTTTCTTACGTCATCTAGATTCTGAATAGGCCAGTGGCGCACCTCAATCCATTTATATCGCCAGCGTTGTCGCCGGCCAAAAAAACCCAACTGCGTTCTTATTGCATGCCAGTTCGTGCATATCTTCATACGATGTATTTGACGTAGTCACCTTTGTTCGTTTAATGAAATTAATAAAAAAAGACAAAACAAAACAAAAATAGGTAAATGTCTCTCACTGTAATAAAACTAAGAAGTAAACCAACCATTATAAAATAATTATTCTTGAATTTCAATCTTCACCCCATATTCAGCATGTATGTATTATTCATATTAGCATTTTTTCTATATTATTGGCCAGTGGCTTACATTATAGAAAGTAATGTCTGTGAGACTTGTCGCAGTATTTCTGTACATTTCAATGATAAAGAACTTAATGAAATTCGTCCTGATATTGATTTTAACACAACCCTCTGGAATGCTGCGTGCAGTTGGTTGGCATGATGGAGGCTGGAGGACAGTGCATTGTGACACGAGCACTTAATGTTTCACAACCAGGAATTAGCAGATCACAACCGTGATACTGACCTACTGCTAGACACATATTAGGTGATCCTGCGCACTAAACGCATATGTGACAAGAGAGGCGGTACAACGAATTGGGCGAGTACACTTGGTTGCTACAGGTAGCTTGACGATTATGCACGTGCAATACATGCTATCCGTGACATGAAATCAACACCGCATATTCCTTCGAATGATAAGACTGCAATTTCAGGCATTAGATACTGATATTCCACGCTAACCTTTAATTAAGACGAAGACAAATAGATGACTGGGGCATTGACAAGCAGTTTAGATATTCAACAATTTTGTTAAAAACAACCCAGGAAAATGTCATCTGCTTCGTGAAATGGATCGGTGGTCCTAAACATATTTGCTCAGTATATTGTGTTGATTCAATTCGTTGGGATTGTACCTGTTCCCAAATCGAGTGTGCTATAACAATTCATGCGTGAAACGCACCTGGAAAATGAACTTCTCGATATTTATTAGACAACCTGTCTCCCTCTTGTTTCAAGTGGATCGTTCTGTGGGACGTTCCCAAGTATGCAAATTGGGGTCATTTGTCAGGTCGTGGATCATCTTATATGTGTCTACCAGTGCAAATTATGCTGACCAAAGCAGTGTTTGCAATACTTCAGTTTGCCAATTGGCCATCATGTCCTGCTGCTGTCTGTAGGCTTTAAAGTCTACAGGCCCTGAGTGAAATCTGCAGGCCCATTCTGCTAAAGTCAAACCAATATTTCTGAAAAATCAGTTAGCGAAGCCTATGGTGCTGAGAGAAGTTTTTATTTGTTCAAGACTGGTGTTGACATTCCTACGTCCTAAGTTATTGTTACTTGATGGATCATTGATGATTCCCGATATTTGAAACTGCCGGCCCAAAGCAATAACAACCGGCTCTGGGCCTCCAGGCCGGCGATTATTTCATACGCTGGACCAAGGGCTACGACTGGCGCACAAGATCGTTTCATCAGGCCGAATGTGTTAAGATCCAATGGTCAGAATGCCTCTCTAACTGGAGATGAGTTTCATAGAATTACATTGGTAAGATTAAGAGTGAGTGGCCAGACGATTCGTAAAGATGGAACAGAAGCCAAGAAACTACGCGTACCCGTCCATTGCCAACCGTCACATAACAGCAAGACGTCAGAAACAGCCTCCCTGGACCAAATGTCATTAGGCACACGTTTTATTTTCGGATGAATCAAGGTTTCCTTAACAGAAGTAACGGAAATGGCGAGGACTGAATGAACGTTTTCATGCTCTTAAGATCCGACAGGATGATCAGGAGGTCGGGGTGGCTCAGTAAAAGTTAGGGGTTTGAAAACTGTGACTGTCAAAATGCGGACACTGTCACTGGTCAGTACTGACAGTACATGTGTATGTGTGTACGTGACAGTGTGTCATGGCGACGTAGCCGTCATGTTTTCTCTTATACATTATGTGAAGGTTGACAACGTGTTGGGACTAAATTTATTATTGCGTTCAAGTGAGATTTCCTTCATAAATCTTATATGTCCAACTATTTAACGCTCCTTTTCTTCTGAAAAAAGCAAACGTAAAATAATTCAGGAATTTGTCATGCTAGTTGCATGCAGATATTTCAGTTGTACTGCAGTAACCCATGCTTGTAGAAAAAGGGGACTTACGGTATCGGGTGATCAGGCTAGTTGATTTGGTTGACACGTGTCATCATATCCTAATTTCGTAGACAGATGCTCACGCTGTAGATTACTGGATTGTCTAGTCCAGACTTAATTATTTACAGACTACCGCCATACATAGTAGGGATATTGCAGAGTGCGTCGTTAAACAACAAACCAACCACAGCAATCAATGTATACAGTGTGTCATACATTTCTGTGACGGTTCAGTTACACTTTCAAGGTCGTCGACACAATATCAGTTGGGTTTCACTGATCCAGATCGGCTTCCCAATAAAGGCACATTCTACAACAAACAGCAGTAACTGTTTGATAAGAGTAATCAGTCACTGAACTGACCTCAATCGTACATTTAAGGCGCAAGGCGGTGACAATACGGTACTTGTGTGAACTGAATGAAAACTTGCTGATTTCACAAATCATCAGTGAAAAGGTTCACTGTAAAAAACGTCATACTTCAAAACAGACACTGGGCATGCCCACGACGCACTTAAGGACCTATCCGACTGACAGGTGTAACTGACCTTGACCTTGTCCCGTATATTTGCTGGGTCGTGAATACATTTTACCTCACGAATAGTGTTCAACAAATGACCCATCGCGGTAACCATTCCGTGTTAACCATCTAGACTTCATGATTTTACATCTGATGACTGTCTACATGAACATAATTATCCATTCCGCCACTGCAGTCTTCATAATACTGTGTCTGAAATGTGAATCTCGCTGACTTGAAGTTCCTCGTGGTGGAACAAATGTACTTGTGTTTGCTTAAAGTGTTTGCCTACTTAAATAGCCTACCCAAGTTGTGTCATGGATACCCAGCTATGATACAGTAAATAGATTATGAACAGGCAGGATAACTAAAAATGCACTTCGAAAACAAGACACGGGAAAATCAAAGCTTTTTTCCACCCCTGACCACAAGACCATGCTGAAATTAATTCTCTCTCATGTAGCGGTAGTGGTGTAGTAATGTAATGGATCTGTTATGACAGCCATCACTGGTTTAATGCACTGGTGTTTGGACAGTGAACCTGATCTAGCATCTGACCAAGGTGTGCTAAACTGAAATTGCCCATGGTAATGGGAACAGTGTAGACTGCCATATATTCATTTTCAGGTTCCTATTTAAAGTGAAAGAAATTTATTGGTTGGTTGTGTTGTAGTGAGTGTATATTTTCTAACGCCACATCACCGGTTTTGCAGCAACTAGAGGCCCATGGTATACCATCCTCGATATCTCCAGGGTATACGTCCCGATAAGTCTCCACTATACCCTGGACGCATCTACGACTCTGCCCGATAAATTTATTACCTCCCTTGACTGTCTTTTGATCCAGTCAGGTGTCTACGCTGGGAAGTTGAGCGAACCAATCACAACTCACTTAACTTTCTTTTTTTGAATTATCTAACCGATTATACTTGGCAACAGAAACCATGCAGAGATTCTCTGGCAGAGGTAGAAGGCGTTCTTGCATAAGTTGTTTTAAAGTTTCGGACCTGTCAATTTGTTTGTATGATTTCCCTAAAATCTGGGACGCACAGCGAGCAAACCTTTGCTACCTTTGTTGACACTGGCAAGATCAGTTATAACGGCGGCCTAGCTGATTGGCTACTGTGAGAAGGCGGGGCCAGCAAAGGGAGGTAATAAATTTATCGGGCAGAGCCGTAGATGCGTCCAGGGTAAAGTGGAGACTTATCGGAACGTATACCCTGGAGATATCGAGGATGATGGTATACGTGATATAGTAGAAATAGTGTGTGACTGAGTGAGGTTAGTTTTACGCCGCAGTCAGCGACATTCCAATTATATGGCTGCGGTCTGAAAATAATCGAATCTGGACTAGACAATCCAGTGATCACCAGCTGCCTGACCACCCGATCGCCTCGTAGGACAAGCATAGTCGCCAGCATCAACAGCACAGTAAGTATTGCATGTTTGAATGTTTTTTTTATGATTTTTCCGGTTTAAAATCCAACCCACTCATGAAAGACGAGGTGACGGTTAAACAGACACAAAGAGCACAGGGAGACCACTCGATCAATCAACTGTGTACGTAACTTAAAGTAAGAGAAGTCGTACTTTAATCGAAGAATATCTAGAGTTCCAACTATAGACTTTGGTATTTACAGTAACACAACGGCGTGGAACAAACGACCCCGAATATCTTCAGTTATTAATTAGTCTCTTACCGAGACTTTAACATGTCTCCAAAACAAACTAGGTTCAGTTGCCTCTCCTGCTGTGTTGCTGACACCTAGTTGTTAGTAGATCCAAAGAAGGGAGGAAAACTGCCTCGGATAATCAGACGAATCTCCTCCACGAAAATGTCGTCGTCCTCGTCCTCACAGACACGGTAGTCACTGTCGTCGTCACTTGAGACAGGATAATAGTGGTGATGGTGACTGGGACAGGAGCTTCTGGGCCCATTTGACTTTCACCTAGGCCCTTTGTCTCTTTCCATCGGCCCTTTTGACTTGGCACTTCTCGCCCCTTTTGCCCTTCGGCCCATAATAGTTCCCCTTTACGGGCCCTGCCTTCGGTAATTAACCCTAACCCTAACTTCCGGGGATGTCTCTATTATGCATAAGAAAATTACGGAAACTATTCCGTCAAAGTTGAAGACGATGTATGTCTTATAAATAATAAAAACATGTCTGTAGGATTATAAAAATACTGTCAGTCGGATGTAAATACCAATAGCTCTCATTTCACTATCAGAAAACACATTCAACAAATAAACATTTGTAAATTTTCACCAAATTGCAAATGGCGGCCAGTCATCCTCACCGTTGCTGCTGTCAAATTACGACCAATTTTCCATGTTAACATTCACTCTTGACACTTTAAAATACAATAACAGTCTGCTTAAATACCCTGAAAATGCAGCCTTTCCAACATCTTGTCTATGGCAGAAGTCGAAACGATGCAGTAGTCAACGAAATGCGATAGGTAATAAGAGAGATGGCGATTTCTGGGTTTTAAACCAATGTCTGTGTTCTCACAACTAATAATTACAGTGTATCTCATGAATATTAGAAACTAAACCCTTTTGACGAAGAACAGTTACACCACTAGTATATCACAAATAAGCCTTTTAAAACTAGTAACTAAATCTTAAACAGTTTAACTACAAAGGACTATACAATACACAACACAATGGGACCATGGGGACTTACATTAGTTTTACTACCTGCATCGACCCTTGTTTGGTTTACATCATACCTTCAGCCATTGGCTTTTTTGTAGACTATTAGTCATACGGTATTATTCTTCAAAGGCATTTAGAAGTTGGCATAGTAATACATGACAATTTTATGGATAGCAACTAACTGTTCAGTTCAGCTCAACCTGATGAGGGGGCTAGGATAAGCCCCGAAACGTCGTGAAAATAAACCCAAGAAGTTGCTATCCATAAAATTGTCATGTATTAGTCATACGGTACATTAAAATGACAAAAATACTGCGGCTAAAAACCAGGAAAACGTAAATTTACATCAGGCGTTTTGTGATTGACGTACCCTCTCAGAACAATAATTTTACGGTACTTTAACCCCGTTAAAGGTACGACCCCTAATAATTTGAGTTACTGATTTAAACTTCCAATTATGAAATATTTATCAATTTACAGATCAGTTAGCAGATCTAACTGAGAACTGGTATTGTTAAAAAGATCCTTCATAGTTCGTGATTTGAAATAGTTGTCCTTTGTGATGGAATATTCAAGACAGCCAAGCAAGCTATGCTTTTAGTATATATTCGTGCATGTATCTCGTGTGGCCAATGCCACATCGTCGCATAATGACCCCGCCAATGACCTTGGGACTGACAACCCAAGTATGTGTAACCAATATTAGATTTTATTTCATGTAATTTTTTAAATACCAACTTGGGTGTCCCACTTCTGGGTCAGATCACGGATGTAAGTTCTAATGTTACCTTTGTAATCCGTGTATGGAAAAAGAAGTGGTGTCACAGATTTGTTGAGTACGGAAGCCGGTTAGTGCCACTCCCCCCAAAAAAAATTATCTCGTAATTACGACTTACTACCTCGTAATTACGACATAACAAAATCGTAATTACGACAAGGCAACTCGTAATTACCACAAGACAACTCGTAATTACGACATAACTATCTCGTCTTTACGATATCCCCTGTTCGTAATAACGACATATCAAGTCGTAATTTACGACATATCAAATCGTAATTACGGCTTAAGAAGTGGCGTCACAGATTTGTTGAGTATGGAAGCTGGTTAGTGCCACGCCACGACTTAAGATACAGTGTTACTATTATACATGTCGCTTCCTGGGTTCACCAAGGGAACGACATACGTGCTCTGAGTTCTCAAATGTTGTTTTTAGGTATGTGTAAAATCATTTTACTGTGTGTACATAGTTATGTATCACGTATTAATCTGATGTAGCCCATGTTTCACTGGGCTCTCTTTGGCTGACTTATTATTCCGACATCGTTAACAGGGAATTATAAAATGAGACACTCAAACATAATTACTCACTGTAAACCTCTGTAAAGTAGTATGTACTAATTATGCAGTAAGATCCCCAGGGCCTTACTGAATACATGTCTGACTGTCACATCTTGTGTACATGAATATGTATGGTTCTCTTCAGTAATTCAAGTCGTGGAGGGATCAACTTTGCATATGGATATGCATAAGGTTAAGGACATCTAAAAGAACTTTAAGATCACTGTGTCTTTTCAGAAGGCAAATATTACTCTGACGTCTTAGAAGCAGCCTTGTTTATAGAAGAGAAGCTTAAATCATCTGGCAACCTGCAGGGATACAGATGGATGCACCTCCAGTGTCTCCACAAAGGCATACCAATATCCAGGGAGAGTGTTGAAATCTTAATGGGCATTCTCGATCCAGAAGGTTTCCAGTTCAGGGTTATAAGACGCCTAAGGAGGAGACAGTACTTTGCGCGTGGACCAGATTATCTTTGGCTTGTGGATTCGTATGATAAGCTCAAGCGCTACGGACTATGCATCAATATAATAATAATAATAATACTTTATTACCCCTGGGGGAATTTGTTTTACATGTAACAGAGCATGACAACACAATGAAAGGACAAGAGCACAGGAACAAACGAATATATAAACACAATGAGATTAAAAACAGAAAAACATGAAGGTAATTGATGCATTAAAAATACGTGATAAACACTACATATAATAAACATGATAAAGCAATTGCAATGTGTTATGTATAATAACTGAGACAGATGCACTTTAAAATAATCTTAACAGTCATTTAAAAGGGCTATTCTAACTGGGATAAGAATATATAATTAATATATTACCTATATTAAAGCAATTAAGAATATATAAATATAACAATTGTATCAGCTGCACTTTGAAAAGGGTCTTAACAGTCATTTAAAAGGGCTATGCTAACAGGGATAAAAGAACATTTGGCACGTTTAGTTCTGAGTTTTGGCACTTGGTATCTGCGACCTGATGGTAGGAGAACATATCTCACACTGAGCACATGTGTTGGGTCAGCTGTCACTTTGCAAGCAAGGGAGAGCACTCTGTCGCGGTGAATATCGTCCAGTCTGGGTACAGGAGTCCCGGTAATCTTGCTGCTGATGTTAACTATTTTGTTAAGTTTGTTCCTGTTTTGCAGCGACAGAGAGGCGTACCAGACCTGGATGGAGAACGTCAGGACACTTTGTATAAAGCACTTGTAATAGGACAATATTATTCTCGTCTCCACATGGAGTGATCTGAGTTTGCGCAGAAGGAACAGTCGCTGCTGACACTTTTTGTACAAAGCACAGGTGTTGGCACTCCAGTTAAGTTTGTCGTCTAATACAGTGCCTAGATATTTGTACTGAGTGACGATTTCAACTTCTGTATTGTCTATAGTCACAGGAGACAGTGGTTCTTTCTTTGTGCGGAAGTCTATAGCCATTTCCTTGGTCTTTGAAACATTCAACTGTAGGTAGTGTCTCTTACACCAGTCGGTAAAATTTGAAATCTCTGTTCTGTAGTGGTCCTCAGTATCAAATATGAGTGCAGCGAGAGAAGCGTCGTCGGCGAACTTAACCAAGAAACATCCAGGTTGTTGTGCAGTACAGTCGTTAGTGTAGGTGGTGAATAACTCTGGGGAGAGTACACATCCCTGTGGAGCGCCAGTGTTAGTACTCAGGATAGACGAATGGACCCCATTCACACGCACAAACTGTTGACGATCTGTCAGGAACTCTGAGATCCACAAGACGAGTTTAGAGTCGACAGCTGTATCAACAAGTTTCTGGATGAGAAGGTGTGGCTGTATAGTATTGAACGCACTTGGTAAGTCTGCAAACAACACTCTGACATAAGCGTTTGGACGTTCCAGGTGGTTGTAGATCTTGTCCAGCAGAGTGATAATAGCGTCCTCGACACCTCTATGTGCCAGATATGCAAACTGTAGTGGATCTGCTGTATCTTTAATGTCCTTCAAGAGATAAGGGAGGAGCAAACGTTCAAAGCACTTCATGGGAATGCTGGTCAGTGCAACTGGTCTGTAGTCGTTTAACTGTGTAGCCTTGGTCTTCTTCGGCACGGGTATGATTTCTGAAAGCTTCCAAAGCTTTGGAATGGTGCAAGTGTCAAGAGATTGCTGGTAGATCTGACAGAAGACAGGAGCAAGTTGTTCACTGCCGCTCTTTAAGATGCATTGATGGTTTCTCGCGACAGGTCATATGGCTCAATGCACATACCACAAGTAGTGATCCCCGAGTTATTGCTGGGTACTACATAGAAGCGATTCGAGAGAGGAGAGGGTATCCATCTCTAATCAGAGGCGACAAGGGGACCGAAAATGAACATGTCGCCCAGATACAAGAATTGTTGTCAAAGAAGGCTACTTTCTTATTTGGAAGAAGTACAGGCAACCAAAGGATAGAGATGTTCTGGAGCTTTGTTAGGAAACAGTGTTGTCAGTTTTGGATGGATGCTCTTGCATCTCTGACAGATAGTGGCCTGTTTCAAGGAGGCTTTCTCGATGTTAAACTTCTGCAGTTCTGCTTCTTGTCTTTACTTCAAGTATGGTTGCTTCATATTATATATTAAAACTGGTTTTATTATGCTGTCTGAGAGACATTTAAAATCTGGAATCAATCTTTCGTCTTCCAACGTGAAACTAACTGGAATATCAATTTTAGATCATATGTGTACGTCTCTTAACAAAATCTTAATCATTACAGAAGGAACATGGCGTTATGGCTCATGCACGAAACACACATCACATCCGATCTCGTGGCCGTCCTGTTGTCATGTACATGCTGCCTGTCTCTTAAAACAATCGGAGCTACCTTTATCCAGTAGATGAGGTGGAAATAGATGTGTGTAAAGAAGAGTATATCTTTCGCAAACGTTACCCATGGGATCAGGACGTACATGGACTATGTACACTGTATATGAACGAAAAGAACTTGGATATGCCTGCGATTGGAGAAGAGTGTTGAAAACTTTACACAGATCTACGCAAAAACCCTTATTCAGGATCTTTCTCTTTGAACCCAGATAGCTTACACTAATTGTGCTTGTCCCCGACTGTACAGTTAAATCTGAACCTAGCAAGTAGAGTACACAAAGAATGTTCTTCAGTATTTATGTGTAATATTTACTGGTGAGTTACCTTGTATTCCTTGGACTGATGACTGATAAAGGTCTTCTTGCTAACTCGTTATCAAACGTATGCATCCAGTTACAAGTTTGCCTTGCCACTACTGAGTCTTTGTTAAAGCTTCAAATTGCATATACTCACTTAAACAACTTGATATTGCATATTATGGAGTCTGAGAATGACAAAGACAAAGGATATGGACACATGCCATGCTACACACCACTCTAGTATACGTCTCTGCTGTATCGATCAAATACCCACACACTTTCACAAACTCAATGTTCCACTGAATTTTGAAAGGCTTAGAATAACATATAATATTGCATAGACAAGTACAACAGAAGTACTGAATTTTGCGAGTGCAAGTGGTGTCGTTCCACGTTTTCAAGAACCTGACAGATCTAGTGAGTGTTAACAACCACAAGCACACCACAGACACGCCGTGGTAAAATAGACAGGCAGAACACCGACCAGAGCATTTTCTTTTGTTCCAGGAGGGATGAAAATTAATGAGTGAGTGAGTGAGTTTAGTTTTACGTCGCACTTAGCACTATTCCAGCTATATGGCGACGGTCTGTAAATAATCGAGTCTGGACCAGACACTCCAGTGATCAACAACATGAGCATCGATCTGCGCAATGGGGAACCGATGACATGTGTCAACCAAGTCAGCTAGTCTGACCACCCGATCCCGTTAGTCGCCTCTTACGACAAGCATAGTCACCTTTTATGGCAAGCATGGGTTGCTGAAGGCCTATTCTAACCCGGGACCTTCACGGGTCGGATGAAAATTAATATAAATATGAGCGAAAGATGATTATGCAACAAAATGAGCTTAATCCTCGCATGTTCTTAAAAAAGTTAACACGATAAACATTGATACCTTATGTCGATCCCATTGCCATACTCATGTCTGAGCTGGGCATCACTACCAGATCCATGTCAAGCCAGAATAACATCTAACGACAAAAGGAATGAAAGTTACAACAAAGAACTAAATAGACTAGCACTCTGACCTAAGTTATCGACTGAAATCATTCAAACGTGAACCATGAAATTGCAAACGATTCTTCCCAGCACACGACAGAACCCCAACTAGGTTTCGATAATAATATATATTCTTTAGTAACTCGGTAATTCAGATAAACAAACTGTGCATTATCCTCTCCGCCATGTAGCTGAAAATAATGAGATATGTCAAACAAAAACGGTTGAGGTTGATAAAGATCAAAAACAGTAAATCCCGTGCGTGAACATGTAAGTTTCCTGAAAACAATAAAGTTAAACAATGTCCATAACCCAAATGTTGCTCTCAAGCACATTGTCAAACTCCGATCTAAACTCCATATAGTTCTCATTGTTTCTAGCTAGCTGCAGGCTGCAACCACAGGTTCTGGCTATTGAACTTCTCTTGAGCCCTCTCATGTCGGCGAAGTCAACACCGATGTTTGGAACAGTTATTAGGTCCGATCCCGTACAAAAGTGCAAGAAATGAGAATGTTTTGTGGGGTTGACATCCCTAACATATCTCTTCATCAGTTTCGACACGCCAAGTGCTTGAGCATCTAGACTTTCTGGAAATTGCAACATTTTCAAAACAGATTTGTTAGTTGGAACCACTGTTGTGTAGATCTCCTGCAGTTTGTCTGCTGAAATGCGCTGACTCATGGATACTTCTTTCCAACATTTAGAGATAAACATTGGTATCTGGAGAATGTCTTTGTGAGCGATCTCACGAAGAACAGCCTTGCAGTTCTCTGCAGTAACGACTGATCGACAATCGTGGTTTTCAAGGGCATCCAATAGTTCCTCAGTGTCAGCAGCTGAAAACTCTTCTGTAGCCCTCTGAAATATCTCCTTCTCAGGAATAGAAATGTAACTGTAGAAGTCACTCATCATATAGGGCTCTTCTGCCTCCATAGTTGAGAACATGCTTTGCCGAATGAAAGCTTGGGAGATTTGTATTGGCCAGTAGCCAATGTTCATATAGCCATATGCTTAAACTCTTCCCACCGATCTCCACTCTTCAGCGCCAAAATCGTATCTTAAACTGGACACCTTAATGTCTCTCCCCACAGTACATGTATCATAGAATGCTTGCCAGAATTCA
This sequence comes from Haliotis asinina, assembly GCF_037392515.1. Classification (NCBI taxonomy): domain Eukaryota; kingdom Metazoa; phylum Mollusca; class Gastropoda; order Lepetellida; family Haliotidae; genus Haliotis; species Haliotis asinina. The sequence continues at coordinate 49,614,746 of NC_090287.1, forward strand.
GTCAGTAAATCTCTAAGAACTCCTCCAGTATCCTCCGCCATTTCCCTGTCTCCACTGGTTAGGATCCAGGTGACTGACAGCGGACGATGCAGTATATAAGGATCTTTAAAGTATCCGATTAACTCCAAAAAGGCCATTGGTTCACGATGGATCGTCATCTCCAGTGGGATTATCTGTGATGCAGACCCTGGGCTATATGGAACTGTGATTTCATTAGCGGGTTCTACATTTGCGATCTTAAAATATTTCTGTGTCTGATTCGTCCAAATAAGGAAGGTTCTAGGCACCTTCTGTTCCCGTCGAGTCAATGATTGTTTCGAACTCAGATTCAGTCTCGGTTATGTTGTTTAGTTCATCAGTGATCTTACTGGCAAGGTAAAACCGCAAGATATTCATGCCTGTGCGATCGTACATCTCACCTACTGTCTCATGCGTATTCATAATGTCTTCTGAGAAGTCTATGACATCAAACGTAAAACTGTCTAACTTTCCGAGTTTTGATTTCCCACCAGGGAAGACGACTGACTTGACAGCTTCTTCGATATCTGGGGGTGTTGTGTTTTATCCTCCTTCTTAGTATTGACAAAATCTTTTACTGCTATCCTGTCACCTGAATAAGACAGATAGTCGAATCAGAATTTCATCGCTGATTACTTGAAGCACAAACGTATCCACCTGTAAATGAAAGTATGCCACGTTAACAAAAGTTAATGCAGTGGGTTGAAAGCATAAAATAAGAATCTATCTATCTATCTGTATGTCTATCTATCATATGTATGTGTGTGTGCGTGCGTGCGTGCGTGCGTGTATGAAATGAATGTATGTAATGTATGTGTGCAATGTATTTTTACTGATCGTTTCAGAAAATCTCTCTGATTATGATACTGCATGATAAATAATTTTCAGGATGGTGTACTTCACTTACTCTTTTAATATTGCCAAGATTATACTAATAAAGTTACAAACCTTATCATCAACCATTTTCTTTATTGTTTCTTACAGTACAGCTCTCTTCCTAACAAAACAAACAAACAAAAAAAACCCCACAGCACCACCACCCGTCTCCCAAATATTCGAAACAACAATGTGATATATTTGCACGTAAAGGTTTATTAATAAAAATAAATGATTAATATTCTCATGATTTTACAGATATGGTCCGGTTTATCTATTAGAAAATCAAAGTCAAGGTTGTTGCTATGAATGATTGTTCAAACGGAAACAGTGTCAGAGATTGGTTCAGAGAAAGACCCCACTACCAAACGAGTCGAAGTCGTACATGTTGCCATGGAACCAGGAAAAATAAAATAAAATTAGCAAAAGGCACCAATTCACAATATGATCTAAGTGTGTGTTAAGTGTTTCATTAATAAATTCCAAATAGTTTCAGAGTTTCAGAGATATGGTCCGGTAAAAAAATGACAACAGACAGACAGACAGACAGACGAGCTGATTACTAAGTATACTTCCCCATATTGTAATATGGGAGGATCAAAATGCACGGGTACTTTTAATTCATGCCTGTAATTGTGATAGTGACACGGACGAATGTACCAACATAAAGCGAACATTTTTTTCATTGCCACCACCCTCATTGCTCCCCCATATCACAAAAATCAATGACATTCTCCCAGAACATGTGGGAGATGGTTAAGGTACACAACTCTTCACCACATTTTCTGACATTGGAGAAATGGTCTCCACTACTCTCAGTAATAAACGCTGAACACCAACGCAAGACTGTTGCAGTTTTATTTCACCGAAGCAGTAAATAATTTCAAGGAATATCATATCATATCCTGTTATCTGTAAAACGTGTACTAATCAGTGTAACATGATTGAAAATTGCGAGTGAATGCCCTCTATTTAATACCAACATGGCAAAGGATGTACAACACCATAGGCACTGAATGTAACATTCATGGAGAGGCCCAGAGTTACAGTCAGATACAGTCTGTTACAGTCAGAATATTCCTTCACACAGTGCTTCAAAGCATAAACAATAACAATAATTATTTTTTAACTCGCATGTTGCATGTATCTGTTAGAAATTCCTGCATGTCCAGTTTGTCTGGGGGTGATTTTAAAGCCAAATTAGATTTAAAAAATAGAATCCAGTATGGTCACAATTGGTCAAGCCTTACCCTATATTCATTTATGACACACACTTCATCAACCCTGAAATACTGGCATTTTGAAAATCTGATCGATTTGTGTGTAAAGCTGATGTAAAAGCTGACCAGCCAAAACTTTAAATATTCATCAACATAAGATCACCCTTAAAATACAGCCACCTTTTTCAAATATGATTTTATTTGTTGGTGAAGTGAATGGCTACAATGGCCTCACTCAGGTTCAAAATTGCCTCATGGGAAAAATGTCTAAATGATGACGAAAACACATAAAACAGGAGAGGAAAACCCATACCCACTGCATTGATAATTACAGGACATGAATAAAGTTCATACACCAACTGGCAGAGGTAACTTTTTAACCTCTGTGTAAGGAGTTTGTTATTTACAACTTGCTTTCGGCCAGTACAGCTGACCTGCATCATAGTCAACAGTTTCAAATGTTTTGATAGCAACAATTATCTTAATGTATAAATACTGACATCTAAATTCACACTTACATTCTATCAAAAATGGACAATATATAAGATGACGAAGGATCTACTTGCAGCAACAATTATAATTAGCTTTGAACTTATACAAAGAAATTCTGTAGTCATCAATACTTTGGACAACTAGACATTTCCTCCTCATATATTTCAGTTTTTAAGGGAAGATATTTACAGTGAGTGAATTAGGTTTTACGCTGCTTTTAGTAATATTCCAGTAAAATCAGGAAAGACACAAGACATGGGCTTCACATATTGTACATGTGGAGAGTATAACCTGGGTGTTCTGTATGGCAAATAAATGCATTAGCAGCCAATGCAGACTATAAGGTAATTCAGTTGACACTTGTGGGTATATACAGCTAATGATTGTTAACTATAATGCTTTTGTAATGGCCTGTATGTTGAGAATATTATTGCAAGGACACAGGACTTGTTGATAAATACAAGATAACGTCACACTACAGACTAATTGTGTAACAGTTGACACAAGTAATCACAATACAATCACTGGCAGGAACTGGTTGCCTGGCAAACTATTCCACAACATTTAACAATTATTTCAATTCACACCTGGGGCAGACAATTCACTGGATACATAGAATTCTTGAGTAGATACAATGATAATCATGATAATATGTGACCACTTGATGTGGAATTTTCTTGTGTTTTTCTTTTTCATTTTCAACTTGTAGAAACAACCTATGCAAAACAAATTCAAACACAACTTACATTGGCAGCACTGAATGGTACTCATTTTCCACTGAGTGCTTTCACTCATGTTCTTTGCTGTAACTGTTGATATTAGCTGATAGACATACATAACACCAGCAGTCAAGACACTTCCCCAGTTGGACATCACCTTTAGACATATTCCACCACATCATTCTGGGGATATTAAGAACGGGATTCACACATTGTACCTAAGAATATCATACACTAGGCTGCATAAAAAAATTTAAATGTTACTTGGGCTCATTTTTTTCAAAGGCGATGAGAGCAGTAGGACTTTTTAAAAACATTTTGATAGGAAAAAGAGTGATGCAGGGAGGAACATATTTTTATCTTTTTTCTCTCAAAGATACGGACTGAGAAGTTTAACATGTGCTGATGAGTTGTAGATTTAGTCACACTCGGTTCTCACAGACACCTGTTGTTATAGTGGGCAAATGGATGATCGAGATGGGGCCAAGTCAAAATTATTTATTTTAAATGGCAAGTACAAACGGTGACTGTGATTATTCATTCAGAATGACATAAACTGAATACTGAAAGAGGAACTGTTTTCTCGATAAAGGCAAATATGGCATGCATCATGTGTGATATCATCTTTAACAAATGTGATGTCTTATCAATTCATATTGTGTATGAACTAGAGTAAAACTCTTATTAACTGAAAAACATTTTTCCACTAATTTTTATTTGTACTGAATGAATTAAAACATAAAATATTTTAAAATTAGCCATTGCTTAACTTTTCAATGGTTGGTTTTTTCTGGTAACAACTGATGTCAAGACTGTCCTTCTTTCAAAGAGGTTGCCTCTATGACAGTTATTCATTTATAAATATTTTTCAGAACACTGGCAAAACCTATGCCATGACAGATATGGCTCACAAGAAAAAACTACCTTATTCAACAACGCCTATAAAACTATAAGGTGACGGACAACAAAATGTTGACATACTTAGTTTGTATGTAGAGAAATACATACAGTATGTCGCTGTGGTCTGAAGTTTCATGTGGTTATTAGTTAGCTGAAACGACACCTTAAATACAGGCAGTGCATCAATTATACTGGGAAATATATAATATAGCAAAGGGCAAAAATCACAACAAAACATAATAACAAGAACATAATAGGTGGACAGGTTTGTTTCTCAAACGAAACGATATGTTTAGTCAACATGGCTCTCAACCTGCAATTAAGGGGAGGTAACTCTAACCGACAGAGCAGACTTTTCATCCAAACACTTCTATTCATGAGTGATCAATTATTTTCTTGTGTTAAAAATTATCTGGCCAACATATCAAGTGACATAATAAACAAAGATGTCTTGGCTGAGCTGCATTAAATATTTTCAACAATATTTAAAACTTATCCATTCAACATGATGGTTAAATTTATGTCCGTAAGCTCTCAACAGTGAAACAGAAAACAAAAATAAAATATAAATAACTATCAAGAACAAGCTTATATACCAGTATTTTCAAACCAACCTTTCAAAAACAGAGAGAGAAATCAGACTGACATATATCTAAGGTAGGTTTAATTTATTTCAACTAGATTCAACTAAAGATGAGTTAAATCTAAAATTTAGTTGCATTAAATATTAATTGACCTCTCATTAAATTACTTGGTTACTTGGACCAGTTTGATGACTTTGTGCACATAGCATATTTGATGAACATTTAGAATTTATGGATTTCATTTGTTTTTCTCAGTATTGGTTGTTGAATAAATGTTGTAGTACACACTTCTACATTCTTGCCGAACATCGACCCCTACTTTAGTTCTGAAATTTGATCAAGAAAAAAACAAAAACTCATAAGGTGTTTATTTCATATGATATTTTACAAATTTATTGATTAGTGGATCAATGAACGCAATAATATAAGTTTCACTTATGTTGCATTTTGAAAAAATCCAGCAATGTCACTGCAATAGCACTGACATGTGGGAATAACCCCAGATTGCTAGTTAACCCCCTTAAGTGGGCTGGAATACTCTACAAAAGCTAACTGTCGATGTGGCCAAGCAGCACTGACTGCTATATAATTGCTTTTGTACCAATGAACATAATGAATGAAAAAGGTGTTTGATGTGATTCCCCAATATATACCACGATAAAAAAATCCTCATTACATAAACAAGATTAAATAAAATAAATATTCATTACATAAACATTATAAATAAAAAAAATATGAGCACTATGTGATGATGATAACATATGATTATCTTCAATATGCGATATATATTGTAAAGGAACAAAAACTATACCCCAGGGCCATGATCAGGGCGAAGGGATTTACTAGGTTCTTGACAGATTTATACGATGAAACATCAGATCTTTTCTGCAGTGTAAGGGAGGTAAGTCTTCAGAAAAAGTTGTACGGCACAAGATAATCAGGATTAGTGAATAGTTTCTGAAGGACACTTTAATGTTGCCATGAATCAGCAACTTAAACCGATCTTAGTTTCACATCACCAATTTTAAAAGCAATAAATGTTACCCCACCATGTTGTCTGATTGTTAACTTCTGATATGAAGCAGGTTGGAGGCGTGTACCTCTGGAGAAGCCAACACATACATTTGCAGCCCTGTTAATTAAGGATCCCAGTCTTTGTTGATTCTAGATAGACAAACGTAACATAAGACAATGTATGGTTACAAAAGTACATGCAAATAATGGGAAATACAAGCATAGGTGTCAGCCTAAAACAGATTCATGGTATTAATATCATTGTGTGTAGCATAAACAGACATAAACACTGAGAAAACCTCTTGTCTGCAAGGCAACATCGTAGTGTGGGACAGGGTCAGTACACTCTTGGTAAGAAATCATCACTACATTGAGTTCTGGGAATTCTGTCAGTACACAACATTTTGGTGCCGTGCACCATGCTTACTGGTCTCCTGGATGTGTTTAGATAAATATATCAACAGATGCGTACTGACCACTGACCAGATATTGCCACTCTTTTTCAAAAGTTATATCTAAAATATTTCAGTTTGCTGTCCCACTTCTTTTCACTCTCTGAAGCAATGAACACATGCCAATTCATAAAAACATCAGATAATGTTATAGTCAATTTTTAATATAGTACAGAAATATTGAAAATCCTGAAAATTGTAAACAGTACTGTGACTTACTGAAGGGGTTAACACCATTTTCTTGTACAACATGATTGATGAACATCTGCTGTTATACAAATTTCATCTCTCCATTTCTGGTTTTACATTCACATAATCTGGGATGAGAATGGGTATGAGTGAAAAAACAGGTAAATGAGCTTAGTATCTTTGGTAGTCGCGTTAACTGAAACGATACAACATATGTCATGAATGAAACCAGCATGATCAAATACACAGAATTCAGCCGGATTCGGGGAAAATTCTCATCCCTGCATAATATATATTCATTATAATGTAATGATTTGTCTTACCAATGAAAGTGAGAAAGGGGAAGGAAAGAGTGTGAGAGAAAGTTGGGAGAGTGTATGAAGGGCAGAGACAGAGGGAAAGAGGGAGAGGAGGTTAAATATAGAAACAGAATCACATCAAATGAATCAAGTTAGTCAGGTGGCAACATTTCGACTTGGGTGAACAACCACTGTACCCATCACCTACCATTACATTGAGAGAGGAAGTGTTTCCAGAACTCGTATATAGGACTTTATCTATATATTGTTGCTCCTGTCTTGTGGTAGTATGCCTTTCTATAACAGCTTATCACAGCATTGTAACCATAGTTACTTCACTGGATGGCACAACAATATCACAATGTTACAAATGGAACGTTATGACTAATTGCTAGGGGAAATATCTAAATTACAACTTCTGTCTTAATTAGCAAAATCAGCACACATCTATATCTTGAAATATTCTGATTTGTTCAAAGCTTTACCCATCAGTTATAAAGGATGTAAACAAAGATAAACTATGATACTACTCTTAAATATTCACTTTTGAAAAAGTAGAGATTATCTGTGTATGAAATAAGGCCTGTCCAATCACCAAAGACGGTGACAGATTTCTGATGAATGGTCTAAATTTACAGCTAGGCAGTCCAACAGTTTGGTAAAAAAATTAGATGTTCCATACATCAGAGTAAATTCACAATAGCTTGTCTGTGTCAGCATTACCAGTCCTGATGTCTGGCTGGGGATTTGGCTTATTTCATAAACTAAGATTATCCCACTGGACATTTGGTTCATCATGCAAAGATGAACATGTTCAATTCAGAATAAAATATACGTCAGCGAACACTGCTGCAGGTGAAGTTGGCATGAGAGTAAGTTTAACACCTTGTACAGCAATACTGCTCACAACCTGTACCCTGGCCTTCTGTGTGACAACATCACTGGATGAGATCGAAGACATCTCCACTCAAACTTTTGTGTAATTCACTACAGGTCACTACAATACCATTACCAGCACTGTTTAACTGGTACAGGCTCAATACACCTACTAGGCTGTAGCTTTCTATCAGATACTTTCACAGTTTTAAAAAAGGAAGTGGTTTGAAATCAATGTTTGAAACTTCACCTTTCCTTTTTTGTTGTTCTTGAAATCACTGGTGCAAGTAGATATATCTTTCCTTATAGTTAGGTTGTTCACAGCTGTATATCTCAAATACACAAAGGATTTGTCACTTTCATGCAAATGAACCTGTGATCCTGTTGCGATGTTTAAAGCATTGTTTCAGACTCACAGTTTTCTTTAGTTAATCCACCATTAACTGGTTTTGGGTAACACACATCTAATCAATAATGATAAAAACACTGACTAGTCCCACATTTGGCTTAGGCATTCTAATTGGGCAAAACATTAGTGCTTACTCATAAAATCTTATTTCTAACAAAATACCAATAAAAACATGTACACTCCTTTTCATGCAAATCACTGATACACACTTTTCTTCTATATTGCACTCGAGACGTCTCACACACACTGATCTATCTAAGTAGCCGTAAGAAAAAGGCTCCTGAAAGTTCAAGACATACATTTGTCCACATCAATCCACATCATGCATACCTGTGTGAGTTCTACTAAATATGGTCATAAAAAAACTAGTTGATGACCAGAAACTAGTTTCGTTTTCATGATAGATACAAACAGGAAACAAAACCAACAAACTCATTTCATATTTTTCCATGATTCATGAACACCAACTGGACATTTACATTATCTCTACACTTTTTTCAGTTAGCAAAATAAACATTCACGAGGCTAAATGCGTGAAACAATTCCAAGCAATGAAATATTGTTTGGAAGATTCACATGCAACATCAATAACAATGCCACTTTATAGTGATGTTACATCATATTGATATTACTCTGTAACAGTGTTACATCATAATCACATTACTTACATGTTATTTAATCATTTAATTACTTTGTAGTTACTGGTTATTCTACTGCATAATATGTTACGTTACAGAAATATGGCCATGAAGATACCAAATATATATCAAAACACAAAGTGACTGGTTGACTTAGCCAGATACTGAAATTCAATAGTTGGTACACTAGAAATCCAATTTCATCTTTTCTTGATAGTGCAAACATTGCATACAAAAGAAGGTTTTACAGAAAACAGAATCGTATCACATGTAATTGATTGATGCCATGACAGCATACATACACATACAAATGTACATACAGATTTCATTTCTGTATTAACAAATAACTTGAATAGCTTTTATGATTGTGAAGTAGCGTATCAAATACATGCTGTAGAGTCATCAAAAATCATATAAAAACTGAATGGTGTCCAAACCACCATACTTCCTTTCCAAAACAGTAAACGCAATTATGCTGAAAAGTGAATACCATCGAAACAGTGACACTGCATACAGGGAGTAAAACACTAGGAGAATGAAAACAGACCAGAATGCAATCACTTTATAAAGGTATTTTCTAACAGACTCTTCACTGACAGTTTCAACTATGTCATAGATCATATCTTTTGCTTGGTTCTCAAAGGGAGAGAACTCTCTTTTTTCATAATATAAGCAAAGTTGTTGTTCTTTTTCTGACCACCGATTTTGACACCAGTTGACAAGGTCATCAGATGAGGTAGGGAAATCAACAACTGGTGTGGAATTAACATGGAAATGTATTTCTTCAGGGAAATTCCCCGAAAATACGTCAAATTCTCCAATGGGCATTGTTTTGGGATATCCGATACTGACGTTGAGAACAGAATCTAGAAGTTTTTCTGAAAAAGTAAGAAAATACTGTAAGGTTATAAATTCTTTAAACATAGTCAATGAAACTCTAACAAAAATTGTTGACTGAATGAGTTAACATTTCATATGAGGATAGAGTAACCCTGGTTGGATCTGGGGAACACAGGCCAGATTGTAGGCACACACTGTCTTGGGCATATGTTTGGCTTGTTGTTTAATGCTGCACTCAGTAATATAACAGTTAGATGGTGAAGTCTGTAAATAATCAAGTCTGGACCAGACAGTCCAGTGATCAACTGCATGAGCATCGATCCACACAATCGGGATACAATATGTGTCAACCTAGCCTGACCACCCAATCCTGTTTCACTACAAGCATGAATTACTGAAGATCAATTCTAACTCTGATCTTCAAGGGTATGTAGTACATCTGGTAAGTACAGTACATCTGGTTACATGTACCTGTATCCCCAACAATATCCAACATTCTAATAACCAATTAGGATACCTTTAACATCTACAAAACTGGTCATCATCACAGCAAGGAACAGCAACACTTTACTTTACACCTTTCATCAATACTAGACCATAGTATGCTTTATACAATTATTTTGACACAGTACTGTGAAACAAGCCTTTCTCAGTTTTAATTCAGAATTCCATGGCAATTTTGTAGAGATGATAAACTGAGACAGCACTCCAGATTTCAAGCAATTGGGTATTTACTCCTGTGCCTGTTTATGTATGAGTAAATGCTTTTTTTTAGGAGTAATTAACATTTTGTATTCTCCCACTAGTTAAAGGAATTGAGTACTTTAACACAAAGTTTCTTATCCTTATTGGGTACTGAACTCTTCTAACTACATAAAAATAAATGCATCTCTATAGACTAAAAGTGTTTAGCAATTGTCATATTGCCTTACATTTGACAGCCATTTATAAATACTCAACATGGAAATTACGTGACTATTAGAGTAAACCCGGGAAAGTGGCTATGGTTATAATACTATATGTATATATAGGCATCGCCTACCATTAGCTAATGCTGTTGTAGAGTTTGGGTGCCAGATGTAATCATACGCAAACCAGTTTAATTAACTGGGAAATGTATGCAATGTATTATAGACCTATTAGGTTTTAAGTGATTCTTGTGCATTATTTGTACTCCCAGATTAGTAATTGAGTAAACGTTTTTTCATTGAATAAAGTACAGAAATATGTGCCTTATCTGGAGCTCTGTGAGATATTCCTGACAATAAGAAACCTCAGACAGTCATCCTGAACAATCAGCATGGGCTCTTCCTCCTCTTCCTCTATGAATTAAGTGTTGCGTAACAGTGTACATCTGGCTTGGAAGAGAATTGTCCTTTGTCTTCCATTTTGATGTTGGACTGATTCATGAAAAGATGAGGGTCATTATATTCAGTACATAGGTACATCAAAGCTATGCATACAAACCTTCCTTCATTTGCTGCACAAGAAACACAAAGCCGGTTGTTCGTGGATGGAGGACATATCTATACTTGGGGAAGCCATTCTTTTCTGCAAACTTGTCACTCTTTGACAAAGTATTGGCAGTGAAGTCAGTACCCTCAGGAAACAACAGAAACTGCAAAAGAACAAATATTTTTTTTAGTGTGTTTTATTCTCTTCAGATAACCATTGTCTTGATCATATAATTAAAATATTTTGGGAAAGGAAGACCTCAGTTCATACTGCAACCGACAATGAATTATCCAGGGCTAATATGCTTATACACTGAACTCAAATTGTATCAGAACCAATATCAATATCACTCTTTCCTACAAACATAATACCTTTATAAACTTTTCTATGTTCTTGTGCTGATTTATTTTAAACTCATAGAGCCATAAGCATGATACTTCACTATGAACACAATTCTTGATCAAGTGTGATACGTCATTATGAATATAACTTAAAATATGGACACAATTCTTGATCTATAAGTGTGATACGTCATTATGAATATAACTTAAACTATGAACATAATTCTTTTTCTATTTTCTTCCAAATTAGTATTGCATATGGAGCAAGTAGGTTTTTATGCTGGACAATGTCAGTCATTACCAGAGTATTAATTAGCCAAAAGCCCGGACATCAAGGGAGGTAACTTCAAAATCTTAGTAGCCCACACTGGAATTAACCAGACCAGACAATTCAAAGAAAATAAGCCAGTTTTAAGTTAAAATGAACAATTTAAGGTCCTTACTGCATAATGCCGCGCATTGATAGGAGTTGCTGTTTTAGTGCTTGAAGCTTGTGAATTTACTCGGATGTTTGTAACATGCTATCTACAGTTTTTGCCAAACATCAGGCTGGCTAGCTATAAATTCAGATCATCTGTCAGAAATCTAGCCCATCTTTGGTGGTTGAATGGGCCTATTTCATACACTGTCACAACACACCAAGCTATACCAATGGTATCTCCTTCACACTAGGCTGTGAACGCTTCTTATGTTTTAACTCACTGGTCCATAATATTGTAGAGAATTTACATAATGCAACATGGTTGAATGTTTTTACCTGCAACCTGTAGTCAACCTTGTGGAAGTATCTCAGTGCAGCTGTTAGAACTGGCTGGTCTGCCTCCCATCGTCGCCGTAGGAACAAGAATGCTGCACACTGCATCGCCCATCCTGAGGAATACATCATGTGGCATTGATGGTTACATATTTTACCAGACAGTACCTTAAAGAAGAAAAACATACACCCACTCGAAACACATAACACCAGTCCTAACTGGTGAGTCTGATGAAGAGATAAAATAACTGTGGGACCTCTGAAAATCTGGATCAGAATTGATCTTCAGAAACTCATGCTTGTTGTAAGAGACGACTAATCCTGTTGATCACTGGATTGTCTGACTGCAGCCATATAGCAGAAATATTGCTGGGTGCGGCTTTAAACAACAAACCAGCCAACACAACAACTGGGGTACATTTTAATGGGCATCAAGACACTTCAATACCAGAACTCCAGATGTTTAATTGCCTATCCACAGGAACATAAGACATCAATCATGACATATTCATGGACACAAAGTTGCTTCAACATATCCCAGTGTGGGGAAGAGGTGAAATGCAATTGTTGGAACATAATTTTGTTTAACCCAATAGGGAATAATTACTTCCAGTAGCTGGACTATGAGTTGCTTGATCTGAGAAACAGATGAAATGACATAATTACCATTATTACATACTATGCTGTCATGTGGGACACATTATTTATGTCTCCCAGACAGGAACATCTTTATTTAAGTAGCTATGATTATTAGAAATTCTCTCTTAAAATTATTTCACTTCACATTTGCACTTTTGCATAAAATCTCTAATTGAAATATGATGTGATAATCAACAGATAATGTGTCTGCCAAGCTAGATATCGTGAAATCACAAGTATTAGTTAAGTCTAACTGATTTGAAATCTCTGATTATCAATTATATATAAGTATTCTTCCAAACCATGGTAGAAGGATGTGTAATCCATGCATAAGGCTGCTACTATGGTTACAGGAACCTACCTGGTCCAGGGACAAACTTCAGCTGGTCCTTCAGTGAGATCTTGTAGTGCATGAGGGAGCCACAACGGAGCTGGTAGGACATGAGAAATAGCCAGTCAAGTCGTGTACGATGGTTCATCAATATCAGGACGCTGTCTGTTGGCTTGGAAGGTCTGCCTTGGATCTTGACCTTCACACCCAGCATCAACTCATACAAGGCCTGGAGAAGACGGACAAATGGTGTTCAGGCCCATTTCTTGTAAATGACTATCAGTAAATGACTTTTCTATCAGCTCAAGGAAAACTTGACTTTTCTATCAGCTCAAAGGAAACTTAAGATTCTAAAACAATGAGGAATGCTCGTTAGAAACTACATACCCATACTGTCAACATCTAAATATCAATAAGAATGAATAGTAATAGTAACAATGGCTGTTAATACGGTTCCTATTTCCAGGCACTGGTGCAAGGCCAACACATTACGCAGTGAAGCCAGGAGGTTATACCTATTCACTGGTGGGTGAACAGAGGCAATTTATAAGCTTACACTTATTGCCTTGGGTGAAACCACATTGTCATGTCGGACAGCAGGTGTGTGTGTGTGTGTCCTCCTGTCACATACCAAAGTAACCACAACAGAAGAATAGTTTGTTTTGCAAAACTTTATTCCTCCCCTTAAGATATAAGTAACCCCAATACCTATACTAAACTAATTCTACAGGTGCAAATACAACTAACTAATCTAATTACCTAACCTAGCTACATATACAGTTCTGTCTACCACTTATATTGCTAAAGTTCTAATAATACTACTACTACTACTAACTACACTAAAATCCTAATACCCTCACTAATATAGATAATGATTACATATAATCCCAATCAGAAACTAAACAATTGAACTAAATAACAATAAAGGAATTAGCCACTCAGAGAGAACACTTTCTCTTTACAATGTAATCAGAATGTCAGTGCACTTTGGTTCCACTTGGTGACGTCATGGTATTTGTGTGGTATCCCTCACACCCAGGCGATGGTTTCCCTCACGGAGTTTAAGGGGCCTGTGTAATGGTTGATGGCTGTGCCATCCACATCTCACATTACTAGGAGATACATGCTCCTTGTACAACAGGGAAGACTCTTGTCTGTCTCCTTACAGGCGGAGATAATACCCCTCTCCTTACTTTAAGGATAACCGGCCAGTTCCGGGACACTACAATACAATATAAGTAACTACAGTTACTCAGTAAGACATGTGTCAATGTCTTATACTTTATGCATGTACTTTACTCCGATTTACATATTTGAAAGTGGAACAGTTTTTGTGGAACGATAACATTCAAATTTTGAATGGCTTTGTGGCTATATAGTGTTACAATATGCACATATATCTAGAAATACTACATCAGTAAAACAATTTCTTGCTACATCTACTCAATCAATAAATACAAAAGTAATAATGATAATAAAAACTTACGCCAGCCAGCGTGAGATGCAATCCCATACAAAAGTTGAACCCATACAGGTGAACACAGTGGTGATTCTGGCTGACTGTGCAGATTACTACCCTTCCTCACTATTTATATTGACCTCCCATACCCAAGCTACTCAACACCTCTCTATTGTTTACAAATTAACACCCCAGCTCTCTGGCCATACCTGGTCACGCTTCCCTGAACATAACCCTGTTCCCATAGTATTACCGAACATAATCTAACAACAACTCCCAACAATATATAACACACTCTAACAATACCATACTACATCTATTTACAGTACCATAAACTAATTATATAAACGAAATCATCTGTGATCTTGACATCACTCCCCTCTTCAAGTAATTGTACACAAGTACAATTATATATTACACTCAAGATCACATTTAAGTTTGTTTTAATGCATAAATATCATAAAACACAATTGTCTAAATGTACAATAGCACAGTAATACATAAGAAATAACTGCTGACAAATAATCTGGATATGCAGAGAGTACATTATTTACACACTACCATACACATAGTATGACTAGGGTGAACACCGGCTCAAGAGATCAGCCCCAACATTCTCACTTCCTTTGATTGCACGAATTAGAAATCTGTAGGGTTGCAAAGTCAGGGCCCACCTCATCACTCGTCCATTGGTCATTTTTGCCTTGGTCATCCATATTAAGGGCTGATGGTCAGTCTCCAAAATAAATTCTCTCCCATACAGATATCTTTCTAACTTCTGTATTGCCCACACAATAGCCAAACACTCTTTTTCTATTGTAGAATACGCTCTCTCACGATCTACTAACTTCCGACTCACAAACAATATTGGAAATCGCTCACCTTCCTGTTCTTGTAGCAGTACAGCTCCGATTCCAACGTCAGAAGCGTCTGTTCTTACCAAGAATGGTTTCTTCAAGTCGGGCAGTTTCAAGATAGGAAAACTTGACATATGGGTTCTTAACGTAGTGAAAGCTAATTCCTGGCTTTCTGTCCATATTACCTTGTTTGGCTTTCCTTTCTTTGTGAGATCAGTTAGCGGAACTGCTATGGCTGCATAGTTTGGGATAAATTTCCGGTAGTACCCGGTCAGTCCCAACAACGCTCTCACTTGTTTCTTGGTTTGAGGTCGCTCCACATTTAGGATCTTTTCTACATTCTTACCTTCTGGTCGAATTAGACCACTACCCACCTTGTGCCCTAAAAAGTCCAGATGTTTATATCCCACTTTTACCTTTGAAGGTCGAGCTGTAAGATGGAATTGTCTTAACCTCGTAAATATTGCTCTCAGACTTACCATGTGGTGTGACCAGTTCTCAGTTCCTTCTATGATGTCGTCTATGAAGTTGTCTGTATTTGGTATGTTGTGCAATACTTGTCTCATCAGTCGGGAAAATACTGCAGGTGCATTAACTACTCCAAATGGCATCACCTTCCATTGGTATAATCCATCAGGAGTTATAAATGCTGTCAGTTCTTTGCTACTCTCTTCCATTGGAATCTGCCAATATGCTTTGCTTACATCAATTTTGGTAAGATATTTACAGTTCCGTAACCGTGCAAAGATGGAATCAGCTAATGGAATTGGTTCGGCATCAAATACGGTCACCTGATTCAGTTTGCGAAAATCGGTACAAAATCTGTAAGTCGAGTCAGGCTTCTTCACAAGTACAATGGGGGATGCATATGGTGACTGAGAAGGTTCTATCACCCCCATGTCTAACATTAGCTGTATCTCCTTAGCTACAACATCTCTCATATGATGAGGAAGTGGATAGGGCTTGGATCGTATAGGCTCATTACATGTCAGCTTGATCTTATATTCCATACAATCTACCTTCCCTGGTAAATCACTCAGTACATCTTTGAATTCACTTATGAGCTCCTTCACCTCATTTTGTTGCTCCTCTGTCAAATCTTCAGAAATGTCTACATCCTGATACGTTTCCTTAGAAACTAAAGAAGGTGAAGCTATGTCTAACATACTCACCTCTTCAGCCTTGACATCCACCAGACCAGCACTGACATGCACAAGTTGAGCTATGCTGACGTCACATACAGCTGTGTCCTTGACCTCCTCTCTCTCAATGTACCTTTTCAGTAGATTGGCATGATAGGTTTTAATCTTGTTACCAACCTGTATTCTGTAATTGCCAATGCCAAAGGTATCCAGTATTTCATATGGCCCTTTCCACTGCAGCAACAGTTTGTTTGAATCAGTGGGCAACAGAATTAATACTTTATCACCAACCTTCATTTTTCTTGGCTTGGACTTCACATCAAAGAACTTTTTGTATTTACATGCTTTCTTTTGAAGTTCTTGCTGTGCTACGTGAATAGTCTCCTCAAGACGGTTTTGAAGATCTAGCACATACTCATATGTGGTTCTTACCTCTGGATTTGGTATATCTCTTGTCCAGATTTCCCTCAGAATCTGTACTGGTCCTCTCACAGTGCGTCCATATAAGAGTTCAAATGGGGCAAAACCCAAACTCTCTTGAGGTACCTCTCGGTAAGCAAATAACAAAGCAGGTACATACCTGTCCCAGTCATTTGGTCGTTCTGCACACATCCGTTTCAGCATCGTCTTCAAGGTTCCATTGAACTTCTCTACTAGGCCATTGCACATTGGATGATAAGGGGAAGTAGTAAGCTGATGTATGGACAATAGTCTACTTACCTCCTTCATCACGCCTGACGTGAACTGGGCTCCCATGTCTGTTAATATCTCCTTGGGGATACCAACCCTACTGAATATCTCGAACAGAGCTTCGGCAACATATTCCGTCTCTACTCTGGGTAAAGCTACTGCTTCTGGGTATCGTGTTGCATAATCAACCACCGTCAGTATATACCTATTACCCTTGTCTGTGACAGGATACAATGGACCAATCAAATCAACAGCTACCCTCTCAAATGGCACTTCAATTAATGGCATTTGTCCCAGTGGTATTTTCCTTACCTTTCCCTTCGGCATGGTACGTTGACAAATATCACAAGACTGAACATGTCTTCTGACATCACCAATTACTCCTGGCCAATAAAACTGTGAGATTACCCTATCTAGAGTCTTCTTGATTCCAAGATGTCCACCCATCAGTGCTTCATGACATACCTTCATTACCTGTGTGCGCAATCCAACCGGTACTACTGCCTGTACAACTTGTTTACCATTGTCCATTTTATTGGAAGTATGCTTCCTATACAGCATATCATTCTCCACAAAGTAAGAGGAAGTACTATGTCGGGTCTCCCTAATCTTACCTTCTTCCACTAATTTTCTTATTTTGTTCAGACTTGAATCCTGATGTTGTAGGGATACGAACTCACCTCGACTCAGTGTCAACCCAACAGGTTCCAATGTCTTCAAGGGTTCCATGCCTACTTGGCGTACTCTTCTCTGGCTCCTTGTCTCTACAGCACCTACTGTTTTAATGTCCTGCTTATCCCACATCAAGTCTGGATCTCCTGGCTCTCTAACTCCGGGAATATTGCCTAATATTAAGTCACAGATTGGTGTGTCCATACATGCTGCTCTCACCATACCCGTGTAAAAGGGCGTATTTACAGTAATCCATGCTACCGGAAGTGTCAAGATCCTGCTATCTGCTAATTTACAAGATTGTGTTTCTGAAGTCAAACATGCATCTTTTACCATTGACCTCCTCACTATTACACCGTTACATCCCGTGTCTCTAAGCACATCTACTGGAGTGTCGTTTACCTTTCCCTGATAAAATGGCATGCGGTGATCTTTGGTAAGCACACTCCCTGAGGCTACATCTGCTTTAGTAACCTCCTCTGAAGTTGCTGCATCACCATCTAGAACTTCATGTATGCAGGGCTCTACTTTTGTGTTATCTGGATGTATTAGAGACATGTTTGTGTTGTCTTCACTCACCTGGATACTTGCCACTTTAAACTTGGGTTTCTTGCACTGTGCTGCCAAATGCCCAGTTTGATTGCAGTTGTAACATGTCCTTTCCTTAATAGGAACAAATTGTTTGGAACAAGTACCATGTTTACCTGATGCGCTACCCTCGACTATTTTCCCTTTGGAAACCTGCTTGTCAGTTTGACCTGGAATAACTGGTCTATTGTATCTTCCATGACTCGTACCTCTAGCTTCTATAAATTGCTCTGCTAGTCTAGCCATTTCCATCGCGTCTTTTGGCTTTCTCTCTCTCAAGAATATACCCAGATCCCTTCCAGTCACATTCAAAATCTGTTCACGCAGCAGCAAATCTCTCACACCTTCGAACGTCTTTTGTGTACCACTTAGTTCAATCCATCTGTTGAAATAGTTCTCAATTCTAACTACAAATTGTGTGAAAATCTCACCTGTTTCAGTTTTAGCAGTCCTAAATTTCTGATGGAATCCATCCTCAGTCATTTCATAGCGTTTAAGTAATGCAGTTTTAACTGCATTGTAATTTTCAGCCTCAAAGGCATTTAACCGGGAGTATACTTCTAAAGCCTTACCTTTCAGCAGAGTACACAGGTAAGCTGCCCAATGGGACGGGTCCCAGCCTTGCGCTGTAGCTACACGTTCAAACCTTTGCAGATATGCATCAATATTGTCATTGTGGTCGTCAAATGGAGGCATTTTAGGCATCTTGGGAATGGCTGCCGATCTATTCTCTCCTACCTGCCCTTCTTGATTTCCTGCCGCACTCTTTTCTAACTTGGCTAGTTCTATTCTTTCATTTGACTGTATTTTACACTTTTCTTTCTCCAATTCTAATCGTTCTCTCTCTCGTTCCCATTCTAACCTTTCTTTCTCCTTTCTTTCCTCCAGTTCTAACTTTTTAATCTCCCGCTCCCTAGCTCTTTCCTCCCGTTCGAGCCTGTCCTTTTCTTTCTCATTCTCCAACTCCATTTGCTCTTTCACAAACACTCTCAAATCATCTTTCTCATACCCTAAACTCTGACCCAGTTTGATAAGTTTGTCAATGTCCATAATTGTCTGTATGAGGGCAAAGCAGGGTACACAAAAAGTCAAACTGTCTGGAATAAATAGGGATCCTACCAAGAATAAAACCGGAGGTGATTTCCCATATATCCCAATGTTCAAAATGTTCACGACGAACCAATGGCCTTAACTGACCAATAACCACAATACACCCTCCACCCTTGAATTCCAAATCATACACTCAAGGACGCAGAAGTGGTGCCGTATGTTCTAACCCTTCTTTATGGACACAAAGATTCTGCAGCGATATACAATCAACAACGCTACATCAAATGCGCTACAGAACACAACTAGGGTTCCCTTTGATAGTGACAAATAATCTAATTATCCCACCGCTGCCACCAAAATGTCACATACCAAAGTAACCACAACAGAAGAATAGTTTGTTTTGCAAAACTTTATTCCTCCCCTTAAGATATAAGTAACCCCAATACCTATACTAAACTAATTCTACAGGTGCAAATACAACTAACTAATCTAATTACCTAACCTAGCTACATATACAGTTCTGTCTACCACTTATATTGCTAAAGTTCTAATAATACTACTACTACTACTAACTACACTAAAATCCTAATACCCTCACTAATATAGATAATGATTACATATAATCCCAATCAGAAACTAAACAATTGAACTAAATAACAATAAAGGAATTAGCCACTCAGAGAGAACACTTTCTCTTTACAATGTAATCAGAATGTCAGTGCACTTTGGTTCCACTTGGTGACGTCATGGTATTTGTGTGGTATCCCTCACACCCAGGCGATGGTTTCCCTCACGGAGTTTAAGGGGCCTGTGTAATGGTTGATGGCTGTGCCATCCACATCTCACATTACTAGGAGATACATGCTCCTTGTACAACAGGGAAGACTCTTGTCTGTCTCCTTACAGGCGGAGATAATACCCCTCTCCTTACTTTAAGGATAACCGGCCAGTTCCGGGACACTACAATACAATATAAGTAACTACAGTTACTCAGTAAGACATGTGTCAATGTCTTATACTTTATGCATGTACTTTACTCCGATTTACATATTTGAAAGTGGAACAGTTTTTGTGGAACGATAACATTCAAATTTTGAATGGCTTTGTGGCTATATAGTGTTACAATATGCACATATATCTAGAAATACTACATCAGTAAAACAATTTCTTGCTACATCTACTCAATCAATAAATACAAAAGTAATAATGATAATAAAAACTTACGCCAGCCAGCGTGAGATGCAATCCCATACAAAAGTTGAACCCATACAGGTGAACACAGTGGTGATTCTGGCTGACTGTGCAGATTACTACCCTTCCTCACTATTTATATTGACCTCCCATACCCAAGCTACTCAACACCTCTCTATTGTTTACAAATTAACACCCCAGCTCTCTGGCCATACCTGGTCACGCTTCCCTGAACATAACCCTGTTCCCATAGTATTACCGAACATAATCTAACAACAACTCCCAACAATATATAACACACTCTAACAATACCATACTACATCTATTTACAGTACCATAAACTAATTATATAAACGAAATCATCTGTGATCTTGACACCTCCCACTTCTGGATCTGCCTACAGACAGGTCTTAGAAAACCTCAAAAGTCACGCTGATAGAAATGGTCACCCATCCAAAGACTCTTTGATATCTCTTTTGCTTAACTTCAAATGATTTGTCACTTCAGTTCTGTGCTATGTACTATGCATAAGGTTTGCTGCACAAAGACCTTAAGTCAGAATCACTTATCAGGGTTGAGTGTGAGAGTGAAGGAGTTGGAATTTACTGCCACATTGTGATGAGAACAATTTAATTTATACTAATACTAAAACTGAAAATGTAAAAACCAGTCATCACAGATATGAACATAAAACTCACAATGAAAGCTAAAACATTGCAATTAATTAGGACAATATTATATAAAACATGGGCTATAGATCGCCATTATCATGGTAGAGTCTGGGGAACATGGACCAGGTCTAATTTGGGAGCACACAAACCACTGCTGAGTCCAAGGCACATGGACCTGGGCGTAATTGGGATCACAAAAACTCCTGTTGATTCTGGGGGACATGAACCATGCACAAACGTGTCACTGACAACGTACATGACATGCAGGGGTGTGGAGTCACTTTTTACACAGATTTTAGCAGGGTAGGGGTCTATTCACATTGTACATGCTTCACCACAAAAATCATCATCACCCCATAGTCATAAATTATGAATGGTCACATATAGTATATACTTATATGATGATATGCATGCATGTGTATGTGTACTAGCCCAGACGTAAACTGGTAATACTAATATAGTGCTAGCTCACTGAGGTACCATCCCATAGTTAAGCATGAACACTCTGCTTTGACACATTATGCTGATTCAAAGTTGACTAATCCTTGTTTCACCAATTCATGCCAGGCACCCAGTCAGGGACCAACAACTACCATATCGTAATGGCCTATCATATAACACAGCTGGGAATTGACCCTGTGACCTTCCGCTGTGAGGGGGACTTTCTAACCACTACACCACAGTCAGGCAGAGGTGGCTGAAGACATCTAGACCTAACTACGAAGGATGTATAGCAAGGAATACAACACCCATACAAATTTGATTACATGAATATGTACACTCATATCAAGTACAATATTTTATATGCTTACAGACTGCAGTTTAATCAAATATTACAAACTGCATCAATCTGGTGTTGTCATGACAACAAATCTTAAAGGGAACTTTTGAACTCATTGAATATCCTCCTTAGTCATCTGATTTGGTGCTGTTATAATTCCACTTCTTGTAAAGCAACGAAACGACTGTTGGGCAGATGATGATGATGCAATTTCTGCTGTAGAAGATGGTTTATGGACCAAGAGGAAGCTTTCTCCACCAGCGGGATCAGGCACTCCGGCACTGGTGGCAGAGTGTGCAGACAATGGACAGGATTATGTTGAATAGAAATCATCAACCAACCCCATGACTGCACTCCATCAATAGTCTCAGAATTACCCTGGTAACACACTTCCCTGCATCATTGAACAATACGTGTATTGATCTCTCAGCTTCTAAATACATGGAATCTGCGTGGTAACATCTGTCTGCATTATGAATGAAATCAGCAAAATGTCCCACTTTGAGTATGGCATGAAAACATACTATAAATGTTGTATAAATCAACCCATTCCATTAAGCTGATCAATCTCTATGCCAATCTGTAATCACTCTTAGTTAGCACCCAGCACTGTTTGAAAAGCTGTCTGTATGTTACACAGCGCTAGTAGCAGGCACATAAAACTATCTTATAACTATGGGAAAACATGTTTGTTTTTTACCTCACCTTCTGTCATGGTATTTCAGTAAATTATATTTGTAATAAATCATGAAGCTGATAACTCTTATTTTGTGATGCGACAGGTACATTACCAATTCAATACTCAGGGGTATAACAATGAACTCCTAGTATGTTAATTATTGTACATTACTTATGTTGGCTATGTAACCAGCACTAAAACCCACACAGAATAATCATGTAGGTAAATGTGACGGATACATATGAACAGAGGTCTGATAGTGACAAATGATACTGGAACAGTCCTATATTTAAACAAAGGTTCACGAAATATACCAGCTGGGCATATCCATTTAATTACTTCTTCTGTCTGCTGTACATTGATTTCAGTCTACTGCACACTGTATGGAAAAGTCATGAACATGACACACTATGACATAATAATGATTTTATTAAGAATATTCATAACATACCTTTTTACGCCTCACATTATGCTCAAAGTGCACAAAGGACACACAAAGGACACATAAAGGACACAATCTGATTATTACTACAGCAGATAATCCAAGCTGTAAGGGTACTAGAATGCTAATAGTCACATGAGTTATCCCACTGGGTACCCATTTTATACAAATATAAAAAATATTCAGATTTTCATTTTTAGATGTCAACTGAGGAGATCTCCTCTCATATAACAGCAGCCAGCTCACTCTGTGTATCCTGTGCATGATGTAAGTGTTAGTAGTGCACCTGGAACAGAAGAGCGGACCGCGAGTAATGATCAAGCAGTGGTAATAAGACCGAGTCTTAAATAAGAAAAAAACAAAAACACAGAGTTTTAAAGCGTGCAAAGCTTTAGGAATGTAGTAAAGAGCAGCATGGACTTGAATTCATAAGTATTACTCCTTAACTGACATACCTTGTTGTGTCCAAGGAAACCAACTCAAGCATATCCTAAGGAGGGTCACTTTCTTCTAGTAATGGTCAGTACCTGGGCCAAAACCAAAGGACTGAAGCTGTGTACATCACTAATGACTGTGACAGCTGTGTCACACAAATAATGGCTGGCAAAGACTGTGTCTGACCTCCAGAAACAACCTTGCATTATGGACAGCACTGGACAATTACTGTGAGGCACCACAGTCAAAGTGCTTGAATCTTGTGGATAAGAATATGTAGGGAGATCAAGTCCAGCCGTCTTATAGTTATATGACTGAAGAATGGCAGTTCTTAACCATAAGGCAATTGTGTTTTTGCTGACATCTGCTTGTGACGCCTGAGGCTGGGGAAGAAATAACTGTTTCTGGGTACCATGGACGCCTTAAGTGCGGTTAACATGGTGAATGTAAGACAAGATCCAGACACAATAACAACTCAGCATCGTCATCATTGCTGACAATAGCTGATAATAAGGGAATGGTAAAATGATGATCCAGTTGTCCTGGTAACTGATTTTTAGCGATGAAACCCCAACAAAGTCCCAAATGTACAGAACCATGACTACAATGTTTAAACTTAAAGGTATGAAGCTCACTCACTCCAGTCGCATATGCAAGTGACAAAAGGAAAGCTGTCTTCCTGGACAAATCAGCAAGGGAAACATTCTCAGGTGGTTCATAAGGTGCACCATGGAGTTAGTTTAAGCCAGTGCTGAGATTCCATGTGAGTGGTTGAAACTTCAACTTCTGGTCTTAAAGCTTGAACAAACGAACCTTGGCCTGTGATTCTGGGATTTTGTAAATTTGTCTGTCAGTGGGAACCGCTAAAACTGAGTTATTTGCCACCAAATAGGAGGCAATTGTGCCTCCCTTCAGACGTCTGTAAAGTGAAAAATCTGCTATGAACTGTAGAGACACCTTCAGCCGACCCTGCTTCTTGGTAACACAAAAGTATTCTAATGACTTGTTGTTATGAAACTGTCATTGTGCCATCACAATGGCTTTGGGTACTCTGGCCCAAAATCTTTTAGCACTCAGTGGTTTCTGTAAATGATCCATGCATGCAGATTGAACTGATGTGGAGGAGGATGAGGATGATGGCTGTGAGGATGCACGAGGATGTTTCTCTCCTTGACTTTTGCAAGAAATTTTGGTAGGAGAACTGGCGACGGAACCACATACATGTGAAGCCTCTCCCAACATAGGCTGAGCTCATCCACTGCCAAAGCTGCTAGATCTGGAACAAGTGACACATACAACGGCAGTTGATCACTTTGACTGGTTGCAAACAGATCTTTGTTTGGAGAACCCAGTGCGTGACTCACGAGTGTTAAGGCCTTGAGTAGCATCCATTCCATGGGAGCAAAACTTTAGGGTCTCGATAGAGCGTCTGCTAGTATGTTTTGGCACCACAGAATGTGCTGAACCCTCAAAAGAATGAGTAGGTCGTCGACTAGTTGAAACAGGCAGAATGTCTGGTCGAGGAGAAACTGTGATCAGGTTGACAATTGTCTCAATAGGAACCACACCTCTGTCATGTTGTCTGTGGCCAGCAGAAGACATGTTTCTCATAGTCGATGCACCCAGTAAAGATAGCGAGGATCACTGCCTCCAGCTTCAAATTGTGTCAACTTTGTTGATGACTTAATGAAAAACGACTGATCGTGTAAATGAGCACCCCATCAATGCATGGAGGCATCCAAGAACAGTTGGTAATCCAGTATCTGCTCTGCCAAAGAGACTCTTCCTAAAACTTTTGATGGGCGAGTCCACCAAAGAAGATAGTGATGTAACTGATGTGTAAGATGGAAACGTTGATGAACAACTACCTGACGGATGTGCGGTTGAAGAAAATGCTGAAAGGGATGCATTTCACCTCCTCTTCTGCTGGTTATCTTGCATCGACATTAACAGTCCTAGAAATGTCTGCCACTTAAATCTCAATCAAAATCCCCTTCCAGTATAGATATAATGTCCCTGAGCACCTCATGTGTCGGTAACATTAAGGAAGGCAAATCCCAAATAGTGAGCGACTTTTCAACATCAGATCCCAGTGAAGGGGCCTTCACTAACAATCAGCAATCACCTGATCAAACCTGAGGTGATCGGGTAACATATCTTCCTCATAGTCTGGGGCACAGTCTTTTGCAAGAAAGGTGAATGGAATGACATGTTGTCGTAGTTGGCGCTGGAGCTGGAGGCAGAGGCTCCACAAGAGGCTGATAACATCAGCAACAACGTATGAGGTGATGGAATGCTGATAGCCGAAGCGCCAAGCACCATAATGCCAAGCGTCATAGTGCCAGACACTGAAACGCATGGTGACATAAGCTGGCAAAGTCATTACCTGGACGCTGGTGACCGACGCAACAAGTGAATAATAGAGACCATAATACAGACATAATAAAATATACCACTTATTACAGTATAAGATGTAAGCCTGAACCAAATAAAGCATAACGACTACAAATGCAGCGAAGTGTTGTAATGGAGAAGTGATTAAGTGATGACGCGACCGTGACATCACTGAGCAGAACTACTAATTCAAGAAAAGGCAAAGTGAAAGATAATACCCACTCTTCTTGTAGAGGAACTGTGGAGCAAAATAGAACAAAACAAAATAAAAAAATACACACAAAGTCAGTTTATTCACAGGGCTGCACTATATACCGGTAACAGGTTTACTGGTATTAACCGGTTCAGCCATCAGTGCGGCACCTATTGCAATTTCACATGCCATCAGGAAAAAAATTTGGAACACTCGGAAATCTTTGTTTTTTCTTAAACTGTTCCTTTCCTTTTTCATTTGTGCCAAGTAGTATTTACATTTTTATTCTGTCTAAGTTTTCAATAAAGCTTAATCAAGCAAAGTGATTTTGTTGTGTTTTTGCTTTATAAATCCTTAACTCGATTTTAAGTATTTTTGGGGGTTGAAAAAAACTTCTTGATATACATTGCAATACATATCACAACATATCCCTTCGCATTGAAATATATCACAATATGAAAATTCTCTGCAATACCCACCCCTATTTATTAACTACAAACACAAAGCAGGATACAATCAATCAGTTGGCAAGCACACGTCTAGCAAGGCGTACAAAAAGCAATAATCTGAGGTGGCTGATGTCACCTTCCGGTGACATATGTGCAGACAAGTAGCACCTGAGACCAGGAAATGATTGCACGTCTACGTATTTTAACATCATCTGGCAAGCCATGCTTTTCGGGCCTTAAGCAATGAGTGAAGGAAGTAAGTAGTGCAGGATTAGTTAAAATGAACTTATTTTGAATTCCATTTTAATTCTCTCACGTGGATGGCTCTTGACAAATAATACCTGGCATGCTTGATACTGAAATGGCATTGATGAAATATTTTCAATGTGCATTGGCGGTATGACTAGAATTATGAAAATAACATACATCATGATCCATTTGATGGAAAATATACTCTTAAAAAAGCAGGGGATAATGAACTTTCAATTTGGATAGGAAGTGTAAACATTAACAAATGTTTCAAGGACAGACATCTTATGAATGCACCATCATTTCCCTCTATTACCATCCCTTAACACAAAGCATGACATACATGTGCACAACGCAGTAGCCCCATACACGTGCATGGGTAACATCTCCAGCAACCTGTCCTGCTCCAACCATCAGACTTTTGAGTTAGGTAACTTCTGCAGCAACCTGTCTGGCTCCAACCATCATGTTTCTGAGTTAGGTAACATCTCCAGCAACCTGTCCTGCTCCAACCTTCAGACTTTTGAGTTAGGTAACTTCTGCAGCAACCTGTCTGGCTCCAACCTTCAGGCTTCTGGGTTAGGTAACATCTCCAGCAACCTGTCCTGCTCCAACCATCAGACTTTTGAGTTAGGTAACTTCTGCAGCAACCTGTCTGGCTCCAACCATCATGTTTCTGAGTTAGGTAACATCTCCAGCAACCTGTCCTGCTCCAACCTTCAGGCTTTTGAGTTAGGTAACTTCTGCAGCAACCTGTCTGGCTCCAACCATCATGTTTCTGAGTTAGGTAACATCTCCAGCAACCTGTCCTGCTCCAACCTTCAGGCTTCTGGGTTAGGTAACATCTCCAGCAACCTGTCCTGCTCCAACCATCAGACTTTTGAGTTAGGTAACTTCTGCAGCAACCTGTCTGGCTCCAACCATCAAGTTTCTGAGTTAGGTAACATCTCCAGCAACCTGTCCTGCTCCAACCTTCAGGCTTCTGGGTTAGGTAACATCTCCAGCAACCTGTCCTGCTCCAACCTTCAGACTTTTGAGTTAGGTAACTTCTGCAGCAACCTGTCTGGCTCCAACCATCATGTTTCTGAGTTAGGTAACATCTCCAGCAACCTGTCCTGCTCCAACCTTCAGGCTTTTGAGTTAGGTAACTTCTGCAGCAACCTGTCTGGCTCCAACCATCATGTTTCTGAGTTAGGTAACATCTCCAGCAACCTGTCCTGCTCCAACCTTCAGGCTTCTGGGTTAGGTAACATCTCCAGCAACCTGTCCTGCTCCAACCATCAGACTTTTGAGTTAGGTAACTTCTGCAGCAACCTGTCTGGCTCCAACCATCATGTTTCTGGGTTAGGTAACATCTCCAGCAACCTGTCCAGTGCTACCATCAGGCTTCCGGGTGAGGTGGTGTCTCTAGCAGCCTGTCCTGTACTACCATCAGGTTTCCAGGTAAGTGGTGTCTCAACCAGTTCTAGTCATACAGGGCTAACTGCATCAGATGGTCATGCTCCTGGCTTGGTTGATGGAGTGTCAGTGTACCCTGCTGGTGCAGATTGAAGGTCATCACATCAGTCACTGGATTGTCTGGTCATGACCCAATTACATACATGATACAGAGGCCATCCTTAAGTTTGAATATTGCTACATGTGACGGTGAACTGGGTTGTGACAGTTGAACATTCAACCACAAACAGACTGTTATTGTTGTATGGCTGACTGACTTTTGTTGTTTCCTTGACATCTTTCACAGTGGAGCTGAAATCCTATAATTACTACAACAGTAATTAACTATCAAATGTACATATTCCATCAAAATATGCTGAACAGGTTTCTCATTTGACCTGATCAGCTTTCATGAAACTTCAGCTTATGCTTATGTGAACTCATATAACGACCAATAAAACAAGGCCATAATCCCAGCAAAGCCTCTTGTATGACTTAGGCTGTTGGGGTGCTTAGGAAATAATTATGACAGATAAACAATTACTTAGGATAAGTACTTATAACATTATTTTCAGGGTACACTTGAGACTGTTGTTTCCACATTTATGTAGCAACATGCCATGTAAATAACCGTACAGTCTGGCCTAGTCCAGGTATGTCGTTAGGTTGTGATCCTTGTTAGCAATGACTGGCCAGACTGATACTTATTGTAGAAGGAATAATTTTTACTAGGAATATAGTGTGAAAGACATGCCATTAGTAATCAGACTTCTAAACTGCTTTTCACATATCAACCATGCCACATATGAACAGCTTTGCCTACATTCACTGCAGTACATTTTTTTCATATAATTTCTTAATTTCATGATTGAATGTGTTAAACAAACAGTGACTGACAGGCCCTATAGTCCATCTAAACATTTGAATCCTGATCATGGTGAAAACAATTGCATGTAGCTTTAGTTGACATTCATAATAATTAGATCTTGTTTAGTTTCAGAAGTGATGGGACCAACTTGGATAATCTTGGATAATATCACTACATTCATTAATACCAAACCACAGAATACAACATAATAATGTTAATATATATATATTTAATTCTGCTGATCATAAGTTTACACTTACACACCTTGTACACAAAATACAAAACCTATACCACACTGACTTCTCCAGTATCAGTTATAAGTCAATTACAGACAAGTATCATACATTGAGACTATGCTTGTCGTAAGAGGCGACTAATGGGATCGGGTGGTCAGGCTCGCTGACTTGGTTGACACATGTCATTGGTTCCCAATTGCGCAGGTCAATGCTCATGTTGTTGATCACTGGATTGTCTGGTCCAAACTCGATTATTTACAGACCTTCACCATATAGCTGGAATACTGCTGAGTGCGGCGTAAAACTAAACTCACTCACTCACTATCATACTTTGACTTAGATCACCCATCAAAAGCTTTAGCTAGTTCATCATGTTATGTGCATTCGATGCAGTTTTAGTGGAGATGAGATGATGTAACATTGTAACATGATGCACATACAAAATACTTCCTGAATCACTGCATTTCAGATTTCAAAATGAACCAATGCATAAATGACCAAGAGCTGTGTATGATAAGAATGATGTGTGTTCAAAAACATGATCTTTGTATGTTGATAAGGAAATATTTGTGGTTAAGGATCAGAAATGTGTCGGAACTTTTTAGACACAATTTGTCATGTTTGCTGAGTGTATCCTTGCCATGTTTCACCCTCCTGCCTTCCATCTGTTCACATCCAGGATGTTTATCCAATGTGATCAAAGAAGATGCAACGAACACAAACAAAAAATATCTTGTCCATGATTTGACCCTTTCCACAATATTCAGAGAATAAGTAACAAGCTCAAAGTCAGGAGTTTTAGTACTTTACCGTAGATGCTCATACTGCAGTACATCTAATGATCTGACATCATTTAACACATTTGGCTCATGAACTAGGGATTAAAACACACATATAACCCACAATTCCTAGATATAATAAGAAAGACCTTTACTGAGTCTTTGTCAAACTGTTTTAAAAAGGAATATTTGGATAGTCCTTTTACAATAGCAGAATAGTACAATGCCCATTTAGTTATGCAAGAGAAAGAGGTGGGGAGCAGTTAAAAATGAATCATGGATAAAGACATGATACATAGATTATGATGAGATATGTGATAATGTAGAATAATGCCTTGGTATACCTACACATGGGTGGTGCTAATAGACATGATAGAAACATGACTTTGCAGTTTTGTGCATTCACAATATTTACAAGACAAACCATTACAAAGTGACAGTTGTCAGTTTACTTATGTGTCCTCCTACCAGCTGCACAAATACAAGATGACTACGTCAGCAGCAGTGGACTAATAATGACACAAACATAGCAATACAAGTAGTATGACTTGTATGAGGATCACTGTATGCTGCATTATCACGAACTTACAGGCACATGCTGAAAAACTCCAACTTACCACTGCAAATGAGAACCACATATATAGGAAAAAATCCATAATATTCCTCGCCCATTTTGGCTTCAGTATTATCAATGGAAGGAACGGCATCAAAAGCACTATGGAGCCAAAAAAGCTTGAAAAGTACAGGACCGTCGTGAAGACGATTCCTCCTGCTAGATTCTTCGCACTTGGCATAGTTGCTGTTTCTCGATTCACCACCGCAATTCAAACGGAAAATGGATGTCAGTTTGAACGAACGTTAAGTCATGCTGCCACCAAACATACGATAGATGCTATTGAAACCAGTTTTACAACCGTGAATAGTTAATAATTCATATCATATTTGTAGCCAATGCAGCCATCGAACCCTCCATTGATTTTTAAACCAGGCGAGGAATTAAGAGTGACCTCCCCTTCTCATGCAATATTAAGCAAGATGCCGATAAGAAAAATATTGTGTTGAAATGCGTTCAGTTATAAAGTGATACAATTATACTCATACAATTAACATATTCACTTTATACATGTGCTGCAGCAAACTTTAACCTTTCATGAAAGCCAGCAATGACGTAATGCTATGAAGAACAAATTTGTTACAAAGAATTTCTAAAGTATGACGATATAATTTAATAAAAACGACAACCAAACGTTCCGCATTGGAATTGAATACATTTGTAAAAAAAAAAAATAAAAAATTAAATTAAATAAAATATAAAATAAAACCTCCACGATATTTTCAACTCAGTGACAGAACCTTCTCAAAGGCTTGAATCCCCTTCCATGCAATCTCAGGTACTTTCAGGAAATATCAGACAGTAAGGTTAATTTGAAAACACACTACGTAGATTGGCATACAACTGAAAACCCTATGTCAGGGCTCGTTTTTATACAGCACCAATAAGCAGACATTCATGGAAACACGTGTTACGTAAATAAGTAATTATTATTATAATGTTTATTTAAATTTTGTGAAGCCTTATCTCGTTTTATTTCCATATTATAAATGTGTCACTTTGCTGATTGACTGAAAAAACTGCTACCTAGAACTTCCAAACAGGGAGACTATATAGTTGTAGATTATCCGTGTTCCAAATATGCAATATTTTGACATGACGAATGTTTTATGTTCTCCGCGTCTGATTGTTGAAATACTTGTCTTCTTAATTCTGTTTATATAGAAAATAAATTCCCAATGTATTCTGCGATACAACATACTGCACTAGCTACAAGGTAGATTAAAACAATGACGCACTGGCTACAATGTAGATTATTTAAAGCAACCGGTGTACTGGCTGCAAGGTGGACTATTTAAATCAACTGGCGCATTGGCTACAAGGTGGGTTATTCAAAGTAACTGGTGCAGTGGCTGCAATGAGGGTTAAAGCCACTCACTGGTAACAAGGTGGATCATTTAAAGCAACTAGTGCACTGGCCACAAGGTAGATTATTTAAAGCAACTGGCACATTGGCTGCAAGGTGGATTATACTGGCTACAAGGTAGATTATTTAAAGCAACTGGTGCATTGGCTGTAAGGTGGATTGAAGCCAGTCACTGGCTGCAACGTAGATGATTTAAAGCAGCTGGTGTATTGTCTACAACCTGGATTAAAGCTGACCACTTGCTACAAGGCGGATTATCTAAAGAAACTGACTCACTGGGTGCAAGGTAGACTAAAGCTGCTCACTGTCTACAAGGTAGATTGAAGTTGCTCACTGTCTACAAGGTAGAATGAAGCCGCTCATTGGCTGCAAGGCAGATTATTTATTTAAAGCGACTGACGCAGTGTCTACAACGTAGATGAAAGCCGGTCACTGGCTACAAGGTGGATTACAGTCCCTGACGCAGGGTACAAGGTACATTGAAGCAACTGATAACAGTCCCTGACGCAGGGTACAAAGTAGACTGAAGCAACTGACGTACTGGCTACAAGGTGGATTACAGTCCCTGACGCAGGGTACAAGGTACACTGAAGCAACTGACGTACTGGGTACAAGGTGGATTACAGTCCCTGACGCAGGGTGTAAAGTAGACAAAATCAACTGACGTACTGGCTACAAGGTAGATTACAGTCCCTCACCATTTACACGGTATAGTCTTCTGGCGCACTAACTTGATATTATATATCGCTAATCAAGACAGATAATCAGTGATCATTCATACTACCAGTGACTGACAAGTTGTATTCAGATGATAGCGAAGAGAGTTCCAGAAGAGAACAAACTGTGGTTATCGTATCACCGGATTATGTTGATGATAAAGAGTCGTATCACTGAATGATACAGACAATATTTGGTCCAATCACGAAGAGGCTTGTACCATCAGTTTTTCTCATACACATCCAGAAGGTCATCCCAGTCACACACACCTGTCGTCGTGCCCGGGACATGGAGATCGGTCCTTTCAGGTAAACTGATCACTTCCTAAATCACTGGGTTCGTTAGAAACTTGAAATATTTCACTTTGTCTATGGCACACGAGGGAAAGTGAATCTAGAAGTCTAGACCTTATCTGGAGTTTATCAGTTAACAGCACTTGGTCTAACCAAAAGTTCTTCAGTCCAATTCAATCATGACCTCTTGGGGATTCGGACCAGTGGGATGCAAAAGCTTGCCTTTTGTGAAAAGCCACACATACATGGTTACGTTGTAATTGATTATAATGAGTGAGTATTGTTTTACGCCCATTTACTGATTTACGATGAAGCGCAATCGACCCCGTCTGACCACGCAATCTACGATGGGCAAGTGAGTATTGTTTTATGCCACTTTTAACACTATATCAGCAATATCACAGTGGGGGAACCAGATATGGACGCACACCGTAACCATGTGGGAAATCGAACCTGGGTCTTCAGCGTGACGAGTGGAAGCTTAAACCATTAGGCTACCCTACCGCTCTGACTTAATAGTGTTTTGACAACCTTTTGACTGGTAGGAAGCGATCAGGTCATGAGTCACCTTTTCGGCGTAAGGTTGTGCTGACCGACTTTCAAGCATGAATCTGCAATTCAGTCGTTGCAGTCAACGGGAGCAAATAGTATTGTTCTACTTAAGAATGACATTGACTACATTTGCAGTATAGTTAAATCCGTGTTGTAATGCTTGAAAACCAAAAAATGTGTTTAAAATAAGTGCCATGTTACTCTGGAACCATGTTACTCTGGAACCCTAGTGCTCCGAAAATAACGCTCTAAATTTCGTTTTCATAACTGCATATTGACACGTCTATCAAGAGGTACTTACAAGTACTTATGCCTCTCATAGGCTAACAGAATATTAAATTTGTGTTCGATATCTCAGTTAAAAAATTTCTACAAATAGTGTTATTTATTTCAAACTCTTTCGCCCCTTGTGAAATCCAACGGTAAATCCAAATAAGAGATTTGAGGATCTGACTGACGACACCCATTTGACTTTTAAATTATTATCTCACTTATAACTTTAAAAGTGGTATCTACTGAGTTGCATTACTAATGAGTACTTAATTTTTCATATCTGCCTGTCAACAAACATTACAACGACCGGATTCACCCGACACATTCTTTACTGACCTATACGAGGATACATGGAAGGCATGTTATAACGTTATCAGCTCCTTTCAAGACCATGTCAATGTTCATCACGGTGTAGACGGCAGCAGTGCCTGACGTGTCAAATCCCATTTCCACATAAATGAGAATATTCTTTCAACGTGTCGTATGTGGCAAGGTGCTAACAGGAATGTGACTGGAATGAGAGGTATCGGAAGGATCTGCATTCCTCACCATTCCATCTGGGCGCCTTTCGTGGAGCGTGTGTACCATTAGGGACCATATAATTGATTACAAGATGTATGTTTAGGAGTAGGATGTGTCTGTGTGACTGTGACCATGTCGCTATCTGTGCTGACGATGTTCATTCTGATATCAGGTAAACGTCCTCTGTCGTTTCCCGTGAATAGTACCAAACCCCCATTTGACTTGGATTAAAACCGAACTGTTTACGCACAGTACCTCAATACAAATGATAGCATTTGCTTCAGTTACTAAAGAGAATGTAATGGTGGTTTTATGGCTGTTAGCCTTATAAAGTTGACTGATTTTGTTTAACGCCACACTCAGCAATATTCCAGCTATATATCTGCAGTCTGTAAATAATCCAGTCTAGTCCAGACAATCCATTGATCAACAGCATTAGCATCTATTTACACAAATGGAATACAATGACGTGTCAATCATGTCACCGAGTCTCATCACCCGATTCCGTTAGTCGCCTCTTTAAAGCATAGGCCGCTGAAGACCAATTCTTACCCGTATCTTCACTGAATGGTATAATTAAAGGTACTACATCACACAACTCTTCTCTAAAAATGAAAAAAACAACAACATTCTTCTCAATAATACGAACTGTCATTCCTCAGGGAAGCTACCATATAACTTATTCCAAATAGAAAATATGTATTTCGATTGCAATATTACAATAAAAAGTTCCAGTGAATTAATGCAGCACTGCATTAAATTGACTCCGTCCCCTCTACTAACCGAACATATTATTAACACCAATTCTCTGTAAAGCGGAGTCGTTTATTATTATCTTCCCTACACATAACTGTCGCTAGATGATTGTCTGACCGCTCTTCTATTATTTTCAATATCCCGCTTACAGCGAGGTACATTTCAGTGTACCCCACTGCCAGTGGCAACTCATTCGGTACATCGTGGTAGTAGTTGTCTATCTCGAATACCATTGACTTACGTATGATATACGGAAATTACCGATATTTTTTGTGCGAATGCACAACACAAAATGCTGGAAATAACCGACAACAGCGAGGCACGTGCTTCAAGAGCATGCAGCAGGTTGCAGCAATACGTCACAGATGATACACAGAGGCAGTCTGTGATACAAATTCACGTAACTGTAATCTCTGTGATGTAATATACGTGATGTGATGTGATCCATTTAGCAGCTACAATGCATTTTTCGTATACAACTAATACCTATCAACAATATAACATTTACTATACAAAATCCAACTAATGTTAAATCAGTGCATTTGCTAGGTTATGTTTCTAGGCCATCTTGACTTTGGTAATGTAATTACACTAAAGTGAACATTCTTAACATTATCGCATACCTTCTAATAATATTATACTTCGTTACCTTTCCATGGCATGTTTGTATTGTTTCATCATTACATAATGTTCACTGTTTTGTAATAGTTTATTGTAATAAGTGTATCGTAAGCTATAGAGCTACCATACAATGAGGGGTAACAAAGATTACAAAAAATGTTATGTTTCTCGTAGTCCTTCAGTTTCCGCATCTGGTGCCCTTTCCAAGCAACAATATTACATTGATTTCTGGTCAGTAGTGGATGATATTATGTACAAGGCAGAATTTTATTTCAAATTTGTTTCATGTTACATTATAATGTTTTAAACAAAATGGCCAGGTAGATTACTTATGGTGGTAACGTAGGTCACATGATATCAGTTTTCTACGTTACCTCTTTTAGATGTATTTTTGCCCAAATTTAAAAGCTGTATCCCATGAACTCTCATTGATTTTGATGGAGAGAGTTGTACTTCTTAATAGGGAATATCAACATTACTGTAATTGTATTATGATTTCTTAATCTGCGTTCTTCGATTTGTCACAGAAATCAAAAAGATTACAAAACAAAAAAGATGCCTTCATCGTCATAAGACAGCCAAGGGAGTGTTCCTTATTCTTGATTTTGGCACACCATGTTCCATGAGTTGTTACCAGTTAAAGCCTACAGAAATTCCAGACTGTATTTTTCAAAAATACATTTGGCGGTTGGGTCCATTTACCAGAGAATTGGTGTTTTAAAAGCGAAACTTCATAGACAGCGGATGATGACACTGTTCGAGATACAATGAACGCTTCAAGTGGACCCATTCGGGTTTTCCTTGAAGTTTAATTCCGTACTAGCACCATTTGAACAAAGATCATATTTGTTACATCTGTTGAGATCTTGGAATGCCTTTTTGCTAAAAAAAATCCCTCATATATAGGTACGAGTTGTCTATAGTTCACGATTGGCATGGTGACAGTTAAAGTTGTTTTGCAGAAGTTGCATTGTCTTAAATTTCATAACTAAGAAAAGAACAAAGAAACAGTCTTTTTGAAATAAGTACGGTTTAGACCACAACGGAAAACCTGGCTTCTATAGACGTTTGTCCAATAGTACTAGAATACATCCCAGATTTCAGTGACGTATCTCACATTTATTACCGAAATTATGACTTTGAAACTGACACCCCTGCCTGGACAAATGGGACAGTCTCTGGATCCACTCACGCTTAAAATATAGGGACACCTGAAATCGTGTTATACTGTTCATCTGACATGGCTAAGAGTAAATTCATTCATCAGATAAGGTCTCGCAATTTTCCGTCGCTTTAACCAAAGCACGGCACTAATTGCATTACTCTCCTTGATTCTC
Source organism: Haliotis asinina (assembly GCF_037392515.1). Taxonomy (NCBI): domain Eukaryota; kingdom Metazoa; phylum Mollusca; class Gastropoda; order Lepetellida; family Haliotidae; genus Haliotis; species Haliotis asinina. The sequence goes on from NC_090287.1 coordinate 49,652,104, forward strand.
TTGTTCACACTTCGAAGGTAACGTATTTTCTCGTGTGACGTGTGTCTGGGCTGCGGCCCACGCACAACAGACTTCACAGTATCGATCCGCTGCCCGAGGCAACCGCGACTGGTAAAAGCAAAACAGATAGAAGGAAGAGAGGTAGGGGTAGAGTGGTAAGGTAGAGGCGGACGTGTGGGCAGGGAGAAAGTGAGGGACAGGGGTGAAGATTGGGTGACTGATTGGATGGAGACAGGACGAGGTAAATGGCGTTGAGTCGTATTCACAGATGGTACAACAATAAAGCACTGTCTTCTGTATGGAAAATACCATGTGTTTATTCCATTTTTTACATATTATAAAGTCAGGAAACAAATCTATTGCCAGGACAATAAATTCCGCTAGCGAGGGCTTGTCCACTTATCACATTGTGATTGTAGGTCTGTCCAGCCATCAGAAATGCTCTCGTAGACCACAGTGAATGCCACCTTTACATATTAGTCATTGCCCTAGCTGAAGTGATATGTCACAGAATCCCACTGCATCGACCGACGTACATCAATTTATCACCCACTCAATGTACAACACGGAAATACACTTAAACGATGCTTGAAATCTAAGAAATCCAAGAATGAGTTCACGTTTCACATTAAGCATGTGTTGACAGTGCTAGGCTGTGCATGCTGACATCCCCAGCATCTCCATGCAGCCCCGGGAGATTCTCAATATGGACCAAAGAAGGATGTCTGTTGGTCGAATAGGCCATAATCCTCGAGGGACAAGGATGATGGTTAAACGAATTGTTCATGGTTTTCATGTCAAACGATGGCTGTTCGACAAATGGACAACAGTTCTCTGTGAGTCTATGCTTAAAAGAATCAAATTTAGACAGGTTTAGTGCTCTCGTTACCTTGTAGAACGCTGCTCGGTGGTTAAGGCTGAAAGATATCGAAAAAATGACTGCTATCCTTTTCGAACTGCTACACACTGATACTTGTGTATATACATATGTGTGCTAACTTTAAGACAAAATCATCAACAGTGTGCAAGTGTTAATCTCGGTATTCTATCTTAATGTATGACAAAGATCAAATGTGACTGTTCAAGGAAACAATACAAGACTGAAGTTTTTCTAACAGCCTCCTAATGTCAGTGTATGATTACGATATACTTGCTGCAGTGCTGGAATCGGTATTAAACCATACCGATTGGTGGTACATGTTTCCATTCATGAGTTCACGAACTCATTTTCACTATTCACTCTGAAGATACGGTTGAGTCCTTGAAAACGAGTCCTTTAAATGTTCCTGAAAATTATATGATGACCTGAAAAGTTAAAGTTCAGAATGTTACAATTTTCAGATGCTCTGGCACAATCACATTTGATATTCACAGTACGGCTAGGTCATAACAAATGTTTAACCTATTCGCAGTCTGTATATGGCAAGTGTCCTGACACGATTATGTAGTATTCATCCAGATCCATTCTCGCGGATGGTCACACCATCAAAGTTCATCCAGTATGCACATTACAGGTTGTGCAAGTTCTCATTCAGTATTCACAATTTGAATACTTCAGGTTCTGGTTAGGTATGACAGTTAAAGCTTGTGTACGAATACGTCCAGTATTCACACAGTTGAGTTGTGGCTGATGACCTAGCAAGATCGGTATTCACAGTTGTGTTATAGCACATAGCCGAACAGATTTGATATTCACAGTTGTGTTATAGCACATAGTCGAACAGGTTCACGATAGGTATTCAAAGGTGAGTTATAGCTGATGGCCGAAGAATCGGTATTCACAATTGTGTCATAGCACATAGTCGATAAGTTTGATAGTCACACTTGTGTTATAGCACATTGTCGAACAAGTTCACGTTCGGTATTCACAGTTCAGGAAAGTGTAATTTCACGCTTGTTATCTTCAGGAAACGTTTCTTGCGTAACTTTCATACAAGCGATCGGGCACTAAATTCATACATAAGTCTTTGTGTTAAAATAACCTATTTCTCTGCTCAGGCTAACCAAGTGAAGGGTTGATGAAAGAAACAAATGATACTGATGATAATCCGCATTCGCATGAAGACTGTTCAGTATATTTAGTGTTTAGTAACGCGTCCAGCGTTATAAAATGAGCTCTTGTTGATGTCTCGCGCCTAATTGTTGTAATCCATTCACTGACTCGGATCTCCAAAATTCATTCAGTCCTTTACCGACTCCTTTAGTGAATAAAGCTGAAGGGTTCGTCTTCATGACTTCAACGTTTTACAATTTGGTTGTGAATGATGGTTGAATCTGCTCTTGTCCAAGCATCCTGATCCGAGTCTCATCAACAGCAGACGTGTGGACGACGCCAGCCTGTCTTTGGGACTCCCCACGACATGATCGGCATCCACAGCAGCATATACAGTGGAATCCTTTCTTAATAGCTGGCACAATCAACCACAGGGAGGGCGTTACTGCAGCGTTTGCAAACCCACTGTACTTGAGTAGGTCTGGGCAGTACCCTCTGTTGAAAAAAGACGTGATGGGAGTGCAATGAGCTGGTAACCACATCACAATGAAAAAGAGGGCAACCAGGGTACTTGCAGTGGTGTGACTCATAGGATTTTCTATAAATCTCTCACTGTACCGTCTCTTCAGCATACACATTATGACGACGTTGGCCCAACAAAAACCGAACACGAATGCAGATGGAAGTAGGAATCCGAACACTGAAAAAATCCACTGTTCTGACTGTCCTAGAGAGCAACTGTCCTGCTTGTTCCCTTGCAAGAAATCCCATAAGTTTTGGAGCTCACTGTTACTTGTGTAGAACAGAAGTAACGTAAACGCTGGTCCTAAGATCCAGGGTGACAACAGCATGAGGCAACCGAAACAGGTATTGGAAACAACAATCGGGGAGGTTAGGCTTAGAAATCTCTCAAACATCAACATAAAGACGAGCAAGATTAGAATAACAGCTAAGGATAGCTCTGTTACGTGCCAGTATTTACAGACATCTGGGAGGCTTTTAAACAGTTCGATATTAGACTCGGCAGCAACACGTAGCGGGATGACGGTCACACCTTGGATGAAGTGCACAACTGCAATAGAAAGGATAATCTTGAAGAACAGCTTCCGTCTTGCCTCGGCGTCCTGAAATATTGCGATGATGACGAGGAGGTTCATGAGGACGATGTAAGACACACAGGCGATGGTGATGCTCAGAAGCAAGATCATCATGACTAATTCTTCTTTCATGGTGAGCACCATGGCGGCACTGTATGCTGTTCCTCTGTATTGGGAATCTGAAACATTCAACATCAGTCATCACTTGTTTTGTGAGCTATCTATAGTCTACTCTTTGAATGCTATGTAGAAATTGAATACATAAGAAAAGCAAGATCTATGAAATAATGTCAACATCTTTATTATGAATAACACGACGTTTCGGAGCGCATCCTGATGAAAGAGCAAGCATAAGATCCGAAACGTTGTGTTATTCATAATAAAGATGTTGACATCCATAGATCTATCTTTTCTTATATATAATCTGTAGTAATACTGCATACAACTACTACACAGTCAACTTATACATATAATTACAAATGTCTTGTCTCTTGAAACAATGTTTGTGGCTGAACAAATTGTCGTAAAAAATAGAAAACTTGAAAGATGACAAACTCATTACTTGAAACGAATTGGGCTCAGACAAATATTTCAATTGAAAATGTAGATGCAGTTGTACTTAAATTTAAGCAATATTCCAGGCACATATCGTGACACTGACTTCTCATATTGTATACCCAGTTGTGAGAACAGCGTGACGAACCGATGCTGTAATCTCTAGACGAATCCTGTTGCGATTGACACACTTTAGTTAGTCCTGCAGATAAAGCGTATCCACGAAGACACTGGTTCGACTCCCCACATGTGTGCAATGTGTGATACCTATTTCTACACTCCTAGTTCTCATTGCGGTGTGGTATGGCTAGACATTATCGAAACGCGACGTAGATGCCTGCCTCACATAAATATATATACACTATGCGCCTGATGAAGAGAGATCCACCTCTCTCAAATGTCTGTATATACACCTCTACGATCCTCTCCTCCGCGAGATCACCATTGATGAGCTGTGTTTACTCCAACTTAGGTATCGATTCTCCGAGTACCGCAGCGCCAGTCAAAATGCAGTCGATACTTCTCCAAAATGGCGACCAAAAGACATCACCAGCATTCTGGGCCGTTATTCCACGGCACTTTCAAACATACATAGCATCGGTAAACATAAAGTCAATTTCTAATATATTGATAAAACGCATCTACCTCCGTACAGAGCGTTGGGAGACAACGTGCGAGGCACTGGTTAGCATGCAAGAGGGAAGTATTCACTTACAACCTGAGGGTTGTATTCCCCCAGATTCCGCAGCGGCAGCGATGGTTGCAGCTAGTTTCTTGAATGTGCACTGGTGAAAACGCCGGGTTCTTTACGTGGGATGCTGGTTCGCTTCATGGCTGCATTCCTCGCTATCGTTTTGATAAGATATTCTACTCGTTGCTGGTTCTCCACACCACAACATCAGCGTCCAAGAGTATGAGGCACGCTTGACTGCTGGCGACTGACGTAATGTAGGAGTCGTTCGGCAGACGCTGGCGCCGCCCACATCCAGCGGTGTCGCTGGCTCCAAATTCACAAGGCTGTGGAGCATTGTAAATAATTATATGCATTGGTAAACATTCATGGTCCAAGGGTCGTTCTTGGAGCTCGCTTATGAGCAGTCGCAAGATTAAAACAGACTGAATGCTCGGCTGGGAAATTACATCTTGTTATCTAGTTATATGCATGGCTGATTGTGCACGGTTCTGTTCATATCAGAGGACTAAAGTCTTCCTTTTGCCCTGTGTTCTGCAAGTTAAGGTAATAATAGGACTTCGTTTTGATCAGCTCGGGGAGAAGGGGTAGCCTAGTTGTTAGGGTGTTCGCTAGTCACGCCAAGGACCCGGGTTCGATTCCATACATAGGCACTATGTGTGAAACCCATTTCTGGAGTTTCCCGGAGTGATATTGATGGAATACTAATGCTGCGGAAAACTAAAGTTACTCACTCAATTTAATCAGACAGAGGACTGAGAAGGGACGTGTGTCGTTGCCTATGTGCGACGCAGCCACGACTGTCAACAAGATTACCTTGGTGTGAATATATGTATGGGCATTCCAGCGGCTGATAGTGTGAGCATTCCCGCCCTACTTTTGACAAAAGGCCTGTATAAACACGTACACAACTACCAACTGCGAGTGTGGTTTTACGTCGCATACAGCAATATTCAAGAAATATCAGAGCGGGGGACACCAAAAATAGGCTTAACACATTTTGTCCATGTGGGGAATCGAACCCGGGTCTCCGGCGTGACGAGCGAACGCTTTAACCACCAGACTACCCCGCCGCCGACCAAAATACTGCAAATGCTAACAAAGCCAAATACAACACAGCAAACAGATACACATTAACAACGACAGCAAACTACAAGTCACTAAGCAGCGAAAACTAAAGTATGGGATTATAGTCAACTCTTTTGTTATTATTTTACGTATCATTCTCTCAGTTTTCTTAACACCTGTCTTCTTTAATGAAGATGCATCTCCATGGACGTTCTATAAGCAGCAAATTTTCCGGAAAAGAAAATGCATACAGTAGCTCAAACGCACAAGGAGCTAGATTCCAAGAATAAACTCGTCACAGAGCTACATCGGCAGTTGTCGATATAGAACCGGTAATCAACTTCAAGTTAATTCCAAGTCACGTGACTACTACCCCCATCAGAGGGGCCGATCAATACGACTGACATGCACAGCGCAAGGAGGTACAAGTTTTCCATGGAAGTGTCAATAGTAAACTGGTCCATTCTGGACACAAAATCATTAATCTCAATGAAATAGTCACGCAGCATAAACGTGATTAGTGCACAGATGTACACAGTGATAACAGCCGTATGGCGAGAAAATGTATAGTCCCCTAATAGCCCAAGACGTAGCCGTGGCCCAAGGCTGTACTGAAAGCTGAGCTCATGTACAGTAATATTATTTGATAAAGAGGCAAGTCTAGATAAATGAACCTCTAAGGATCCCGGTCTGTTATTTATTAGTTTTTAGAAATTAACATGTAAACTGTTAATTTTGATCTTGTAGACTTGTGCACTTCAGAGTGTCTCGTCTGTCTCACAGTCCCAGAGCCACATTATCTTGCCTACTGCCAACCCTTCTCTGCAGTGCTAAATCCTTAAAAGAAACAAGTATAGATTTCCTCAGGTTCTGAATCTCTGCACCCTCGATGCTCCTTTTCAATTAAAATGTGTTTGTTTGCTACTGGCAAACACGCACGCAAGCGCGCGCGCGCGCACACACACACACTGGGCATTAGTCTACGGAGTGTCTTGTCCAAGACGATCAATAATCAGCCCCTAGTTTGCATCCGAAAACAACATCTTCCGGTGTCTAGATGTTCTCCATCCAAGATCAACAGCATCATACCCGTGTTTGTGGGTTCTGTAGAGTGATAAATGATATGAGCGCTGTAATGAGACACTCGCTTTTTCGAACCCATTGCTTTCAGGATAAAACTACACTATCAAGTTAAGCCATACCTGGCTGCTTACTGAAGTATTAATTCCTGATCATAAACTCTAGCCAGAAAACACCATTCTCATAGACGTGCGTGCTGAACACCGGGATTAAGCCTTTGCGGGGGTTATTCATGTAGTTACAAAGATCCATGAAACGTACTTTGACCGAAATCACATGAATCTATTCATATAACGGGATTTCGCAATTATATTTTGATTACGCGGGAAAATGTGACATTATGCAATCGTGACAATGTGATTATATTCTTGCTGTTCAAAGACAGTTATTGATGTGGTATCCCTTGTTTCAAAACAAGTGTTAAAACTGATACTAGCACTTTAATGTTATTTGTTTCTCTGTGTCTCCATTCAGATGTGGGCCTGCATGTACACTCTGATAAAACCGATCTTTAGCAAGCGTTTATAAGGGAGACAACTACAGATGACTTAAATGCCTGACACGCCTCAATGCGTATTGCTCAATAGCTTGTCTTCTGTCCCAATCTTTCTCAACGATATCCATTACTTACAGCAGTACCAAGCCACGTTTGGCACAGTCACCCAATTCGTCGAATATCTAGCGACCGATTGTAACTGTGAAGTGAATACCAGGATATATCCAGACTCGTTTCGCACGTGCCCAGGTGAGATTTAGCCTGCCGATATGTTAGTGTGTAATACATGCTAGTAATATGATTGGTAGGATCTACAAAAGTACATACTGTATGTAGATGGTTGTTATGTTAATGACATATCGGCGAAAGAGTCGCGGATAAGCACGTAACGCTCCACAACTATACATCTGCAGGTGTTAATGGCCAGTTTCTCGGTACTATATATTCTTTCGTATGTGTTTAGACAGAATGTGAATAAAGCTTAAATCAGCATGGCTATTTCATTGTGTATGGATATGATACGACATATATCCTTCGCTATTGCGGAGATTGCGATGGCATTACAGTACGAGGCTGGCTGATTTATGTTGGTTACGAACTTCATGAACTAAGTCCAAACAGGAACGATAACTTTTCCATTTGCACCAAACGGATATGATGTATATTGTTTAACAACTAGCTCAGCAATACTCAGATTACATGTAACGAGACTGACCACCCGGAAGTCGTTATTTATAGCAGGCATGGCTTGCTGAAGACCAATACCAACCCAATCTTTGTAAACCTTCTTGAGGGACATTTAGTTGGTGAAAATATGAGACAAGTACATGGATCACAACCTCTTCTTTATTGTATACATATAAGCAATAAAGAAATTGCCATCTTATTTACTCTTCAAAGTCCCGTTGTACAAAATACACCTTAGTGCTAAGGCTGTCTTAGAAGCGGAATTAAAGAAAGCAAGTCACCATCACATTAGTGCTAAGATTGCTTTGTCTAACAGCACTCTTCTGGACAACGTAAGTTAGGGATACTGGTATTTTTACGATTGATATTTCATCAGTGTGCCAATGAATAAATAGATCCCTATGCATAATTTCAATAAATGCATACATGTATATTCCTAACTCTCTCTCTCTCTCTCTCTCTCTCTCTCTCTGTGTGTGTGTGTGTGTGTGTGTGTGTCTATATATATATAATTATGATACTGGAACAAATATTATAGGATTGATTCTGAAAATCTTTAAAATCATAATATTCTTTTCTGTATGTAATTGTTGGTGTCCTAATGACCGGTAATGGGAATGGTAACATAACAATAGACGTTTTAATATTTCAGTACGCCTGCATTGTGTCGTAATCGGGAGCATGCATTGTCCTTACTTAAGTCTTGATTAATTTGAACTCATCGAAGGTGGGTTCTGTTTCTTAATATCGTAAGTGTGAACGCAGAGAAGACGTTGCCAACTCAGGTGATAATGGTGCTCACGATTACGAAGTAAGTATTAAAGCCGTCTCACTAGCATCCTCGATATCTCCAGGGTATACGTTCCGATAACTCTCCACTATAACGTTCTGATAACTCTCCACTATAACGTTCTGATAACTCTCCACTATAACGTTCTGATAAGTCTCCACTATAGTGGAGACTTATCGGAACGTATACCCTGGAGATATCGAGGATGTCTCACTTGACTCCAGTCAACATTTGTTGTCGGCTCCCTGAACATACCATCCATTTGTTCTTTGGAAAGGGAGAAAGTGCGGACTACGTAAAGTGTATTCGTGACTTTCTTTTGAGTGTCACGGCAGAATGAAGGAGAGCTTATTTTTGCAGCGAATGATCATACACATCAAAGGGACTGACCGTTCACAAATTTCGGCTGTGAGGTGGTGGAGGTGGTGATTTTTATGGACAAAGTAAGGTAAACCCTAGCTGCGTGTCATGTACAAAATCAATGACCCCCTCCCCCTTATCCTATTTTTAGCATCACCTTTTAATTTTTTTTAACGTTTTTATGTACAAAATTGCTACCCCCACTACCTCACCATACGAAAATGGGTGAACCCACCAATCCACAAGTCATCAGCAACGCTCCCAGCCCATCATCGATTTGTTAGACTTATGTTTAAAAAGGCTGTATCTTAGTATATTCTCTAATATATCAAAACAGATTTGTGGTAAAAAATCAGCAACTTTGTACGTATATGTACACACGACAAACGGACACTAATCGCGTCAGCAAGCTAGTTTACGTTTTGACTGTTGCATCCCTGTGTTCATCTCAGCCGTGTTTTCTTTCCGGATAGGACCGAGTTCTGCCGATCGTGTTTCATCGCGCATTAAGACTGGTACCATGTCTTTCGCTTCCTTGGCTGAAGTGCGCTGTGGAGCGCAAGTGCTTTTCGACAGGAATCCAGTTTAAGAAGTACTGAGACTGACAACTTGCAACACTTCGGGTGAAACTTGCGAGACGAACAAGACTTCAGTATAGGTAATATCAGAATCGCATGCGGTATAGGAGTGAACACAAAAAAATAGTCTCAACACAGGCGAGTTCAAAGCTGACATTAGGTACGATGTTGTGTTGCGTGTATTAACATTCTGTAGATTAGCATACGTTTCTACAGCGTGACTGTGACGCGAACAGACACGAAGCTTGTGTCCAAAGTTGTCAAAGTCTCACACATCGCGAGGCCATTGAGACTGGAAAACCACTGTCACTAGAACTCTGATCTTGGTAGGGAGCGAGGGCCGAGGGTGTGTTTCAACAGAGACCATATTGATTCTAATGGTCTCCGGTGTCAAGCTGTTGTTTTTGGTGGAAACTCCTCGCAGCGACTCTACGTTGGAAGGGGTGTTTCACCAAAGCTCTTCACAGCGACAATGTAACTAGGATGTACATTATGACGGGTCGCGGTGATTAAACACTGTATATGTCACAGTCAATGTCTACAATCAGGCAATGTGTACTATGACTGAATTAATCAGTCAGTGTGTACGTTTCCTAACGAGCTCAGGCATTGTGTACATTGCCTGATTAATTAGCCCAGTTATTGTCCACATTGACCAATTGTTTAACAGGGATCATCCAGATGACGATGTTTATTCGTTAGAGCACTGTCGCCTCTAATGAAGGTTTATAGTTGAGATTGGTTGAGGAGATGAGATAACCACAGGTCTCATTCTGTGATCACATAGAAGCCACGTAGGCTTCTTTTAATGCAGTAATGTTTATCTTTCAGAGTGTTGTGGCTTCATATAATGAGGTTATGTTTATAATTGAGATTAGTTGAGAAATCTTGTTGAAAATAATAATACATCTGTAGTTCTTTCATCACATGGAAGTCTTTTAATGAAGTCCTGGTAACTAATCCAATTATTCTTGGAGTACAGGCTTCACATGCTGGACATTCTATAAAAAGGAAAATTCTCAGTATCCTTCACAGTCACTATGGTCACTCAATCATCATGGAGTCGACATTTCATTTTGTGAGCAGCTGTTGAGCAGGAGACAGTCTGATGCAAAGTCAATTTTGTTGACTAAGGAAGAGTACTTCAGTTTGATTGAGGAAGTAAAGGTTGCATCAGTGGCTGAGAAGAAGACGTACCTACAAATGTTGCTGCTAACCCTGAAGACAATGTTACTGTCCCCATTCCCGTGGTTGATCGAGGAAAAGGTGACCCACACAACATTATGGGAGTGGTTCTAGACTGACATGAAGATGACATGTACAAGATCTTTGTGCAGGCAGGTGATATTCATGGAGTGAGTTTGACCTTTGCTCCCAGAAACTGTCCATGACGTTTCCACACAGAAAGAAATCGGATTAAGACAAGCAGTCCAAACAGAATCCAAATGTGGTGGACAAGGTTATACAAGGTGTAACTGCTCCAAAAGTGGGAAACAGTGTGCCACAAAGAAGTGTAAATGTTACAAGTCGGGTGTGTTGTGTAGCATTAGGTGCCACAGCAGCCACAACTGCCAGAACAAAAATTGTTGATGATTGTTATCTACCATGATTGTTTTCCATCAGAAGTAATTTCATGCGTTTGTGTATGTTGTGAAATAAAGTCATTTTATCATTGATATTAATCGTTTTCGTTTTCGTCAACGAGAACACTTTAACTGAACCAGTCAATCTTCATAAGAAACCAGAGTGCTCTAATGAATAAACATTATTACGTTAAAAGAAGCCTATGCGATCACAGAATGAAACCTGTATTAATCTTGCCAACTGTATGACCCCTGTTAAACAGTCAGTCAATGTGTACAAAACTGGGCTAATTAATCAGGCAATGTACACAATGCCTGAACATTTTAGGCAATGTACACAATGACTGAGCTTGTTAGGCAATGTACACATTGACTTATTGTGCCTGATTGTAGACATTGACTGTAACATGAACACTAACCTGCCATGTCCTGCCCTATCTGCAGGGATTATAAATTTATATTAAAACTTTTGTCACGGACTGTCTCATACAGGTTAGCAAGGAAACAGACATGGAATGGTCTGGTATTAATTAATATTATTATTAATGCTGTTGTATGGTATTTGCATTCTGTGAGGAAAAATAGCACATAAACTTAATTTATCAACCTATGGCAATTTGGAAATGATAAAACAGCTGAATTTATTTTGTTAACAGTTTCACAAGTGATTCTTCATGTATGTCTGCAGGTTTCAAGAGTGGGTTCCCTTAATCCCATGGTTGCCACAGGGACATTATATGTCCATCCTCTTCAACCCTCACTTTCAAGTCCAATAAAATTCTAAATATATCACACACACACAAATATACTTCGCAGTTTTGAATTTTTAGGTAAAATCCTTGTTTCTTGATACCATCAGCTGTTGTGTCAGACGAATTTAAAGTGCATAAATTAATCTCTCATAAATGGCTTTATTATAAATGTCACCATTTTTCACACAGTACAAAATTGCAATTCACAGCGTTATTTGTTTTGAAATGTGAAAATACTGCAGTTTGACCTAAATATGTTAATAAACGGTGATTTAATTCAACCTTAAAAGTAAAAATGATAATATTAATGAAAATGATTTATATATCTTACGAAATGTACAAGCATACATATTTAAAGGAATTGTCATGTACATTGAATTTATTTGTGTCCTTTTATAGACAAAACAATTATGAATATTGATGGGTCAGCTGCCTGTTTTTCAGAAACGTTTTATGGTTCATTATCATTGTTTTCATTAATAACATCAATTCAAATTTGATTGAAATATATTGTGAAAAGACATCAGACTCAAACAAAATTTGCATGAAAATTGTTTAAAAATGTATAAGTCAGGTTATGTTGTAATTTGGACAAACCTTACATCCATGTTATAATAGTTCCATACAAAGTGCGATCTTTTTGCACCTTTCTTTGTATACTTATGAAAAGAAAGAGCTATATAATCATAAGAAAAAGAATATTTATATCCTTAATAAATTTTCAGGCGCTGTGAAATATTATTTTTCATGTACATTAAATTGATGCCAAACAGGTGAGCGTGTTGCCCACAATACGATACGCAGTAAAAATGTCTAATTGTTGACACATGACACTATTTAAATTGTTAAACCATTCATTTTATGTTTTCTTAGAAGAGTGTTGAATTCTGCCATAACAGCCGAGACCCCTTATACAATTAGGAACTGGAAATTATATATATACTATATATACTAATCAGGAAACCAATGTCGTCTTTTTCCAATGTTACAAAATGCACAAAACATGCCATGACATCAACTAAAATGTATTATTTTTGGTAATTTCATTACAGTTGAAGAAGTGGCTGCTACTCCATTAATAATGCTGCAAAATTAAAATTAATCTACAAAAACAGGATAATATGGAAATCTAAGAACTAACTTACGTATCAGATAGGGCCATGCAAATCGCAATTACCTGCTTTTTGATGTAGTACATTGACATCTTTTCTATAAATTGTGAAACTACCAAAAGGTGTCCACTCACATTTGGGAACTTTGTTTTGAAAATATTTGGTTCGCAGTGAACAAAACATAAGAAAAATATAGTGTCTGCATCCAGAACAAATTCTCTTCATATGATCTGAATTACATTAGCATAGCAGAGTTATGCCCCCTTATCTTTATACTTGCATGACCTTTCTGTTCATAGAAGAAAATCCATTTTTGACAATTATTGCGGGTCATTCTTAATGTTGAGTTTATTATGTTGTGCATTAGCACATAAATCCATTTTATATACACTTATGTCGTTCAGACATCAGGCTATATTTACCTGGCTCACACTTTCTGTAAAGGTGACAAATTAAAAAAATTGTAACACAGTGCTTTGATTGGTGCATGGTGAAAAGCGGAGAAATTGTCTGTTTTCAGCGTTTTACAAAATCTTGATAAACTTTTAGCAGTGTCTGTTTCTCAAACTGCTGAGGTAGGTGCAATTATATTAACACCAACAGATAGGAAATCTGAAACAGTTAGAATATGAATCACACACTTAGCAGAGATAGTTATAGCATGCTTGAAAAAGGTGTAAGTATCTGTACTGAGACATGGCTGTTATACAATGAAGAACTTGATCATCCATAAACACTTATCCTCAGAATCTTCAAGTGTACACTTAAGTAAGTATTAACACAGCCGTCTCACTTGCATCCTCGATATCTCCAGGGTATACGTTCCGATAACTCTCCACTATAACGTTCTGATAACTCTCCACTATAACGTTCTGATAAGTCTCCACTATAGTGGAGACTTATCGGAACGTATACCCTGGAGATATCGAGGATGTCTCACTTGACTCCAGTCAACATTTGTTGTCGGCTCCCTGAACATACCATCCATTTGTTCTTTGGAAAGGGAAAAAGTGCGGACTACGTAAAGTGTATTCGTGACTTTCTTTTGAGTGTCACGGCAGAATGAAGGAGAGCTTATTTTTGCAGCGAATGATCATACACATCAAAGGGACCGACCGTTCACAAATTTCGGCTGTGAGGTGGTGGAGGTGGTGATTTTTATGGACAAAGTAAGGTAAACCCTAGCTGCGTGTCATGTACAAAATCAATGACCCCCTCCCCCTTATCCTATTTTTAGCATCACCTTTTAATTTTTTTAACGTTTTTATGTACAAAATTGCTACCCCCACTACCTCACCATACGAAAATGGGTGAACCCACCAATCCACAAGTCATCAGCAACGCTCCCAGCCCATCATCGATTTGTTAGACTTATGTTTAAAAAGGCTGTATCTTAGTATATTCTCTAATATATCAAAACAGATTTGTGGTAAAAAATCAGCAACTTTGTACGTATATGTACACACGACAAACGGACACTAATCGCGTCAGCAAGCTAGTTTACGTTTTGACTGTTGCATCCCTGTGTTCATCTCAGCCGTGTTTTCTTTCCGGATAGGACCGAGTTCTGCCGATCGTGTTTCATCGCGCATTAAGACTGGTACCATGTCTTTCGCTTCCTTGGCTGAAGTGCGCTGTGGAGCGCAAGTGCTTTTCGACAGGAATCCAGTTTAAGAAGTACTGAGACTGACAACTTGCAACACTTCGGGTGAAACTTGCGAGACGAACAAGACTTCAGTATAGGTAATATCAGAATCGCATGCGGTATAGGAGTGAACACAAAAAAATAGTCTCAACACAGGCGAGTTCAAAGCTGACATTAGGTACGATGTTGTGTTGCGTGTATTAAACATTCTGTAGATTAGCATACGTTTCTACAGCGTGACTGTGACGCGAACAGACACGAAGCTTGTGTCCAAAGTTGTCAAAGTCTCACACATCGCGAGGCCATTGAGACTGGAAAACCACTGTCACTAGAACTCTGATCTTGGTAGGGAGCGAGGGCCGAGGGTGTGTTTCAACAGAGACCATATTGATTCTAATGGTCTCCGGTGTCAAGCTGTTGTTTTTGGTGGAAACTCCTCGCAGCGACTCTACGTTGGAAGGGGTGTTTCACCAAAGCTCTTCACAATGTAACGACATGTAATGACAATGTAACTAGGATGTACATTATGACGGGTCGCGGTGATTAAACACTGTATATGTCACAGTCAATGTCTACAATCAGGCAATGTGTACTATGACTGAATTAATCAGTCAGTGTGTACGTTACCTAACGAGCTCAGGCATTGTGTACATTGCCTGATTAATTAGCCCAGTTATTGTCCACATTGACCAATTGTTTAACAGGGATCATCCAGATGACGATGTTTATTCGTTAGAGCACTGTCGCCTCTAATGAAGGTTTATAGTTGAGATTGGTTGAGGAGATGAGATAACCACAGGTCTCATTCTGTGATCACATAGAAGCCACGTAGGCTTCTTTTAATGCAGTAATGTTTATCTTTCAGAGTGTTGTGGCTTCATATAATGAGGTTATGTTTATAATTGAGATTAGTTGAGAAATCTTGTTGAAAATAATAACACATCTGTAGTTCTTTCATCACATGGAAGTCTTTTAATGAAGTCCTGGTAACTAATCCAATTATTCTTGGAGTACAGGCTTCACATGCTGGACATTCTATAAAAAGGAAAATTCTCAGTATCCTTCACAGTCACTATGGTCACTCTATCATCATGGAGTCGACATTTCATTTTGTGAGCAGCTGTTGAGCAGGAGACAGTCTGATGCAAAGTCAATTTTGTTGACTAAGGAAGAGTACTTCAGTTTGATTGAGGAAGTAAAGGTTGCATCAGTGGCTGAGAAGAAGACGTACCTACAAATGTTGCTGCTAACCCTGAAGACAATGTTACTGTCCCCATTCCCGTGGTTGATCGAGGAAAAGGTGACCCACACAACATTATGGGAGTGGTTCTAGACTGACATGAAGATGACATGTACAAGATCTTTGTGCAGGCAGGTGATATTCATGGAGTGAGTTTGACCTTTGCTCCCAGAAACTGTCCATGACGTTTCCACACAGAAAGAAATCGGATTAAGACAAGCAGTCCAAACAGAATCCAAATGTGGTGGACAAGGTTATACAAGGTGTAACTGCTCCAAAAGTGGGAAACAGTGTGCCACAAAGAAGTGTAAATGTTACAAGTCGGGTGTGTTGTGTAGCATTAGGTGCCACAGCAGCCACAACTGCCAGAACAAAAATTGTTGATGATTGTTATGTACCATGATTGTTTTCCATCAGAAGTAATTTCATGCGTTTGTGTATGTTGTGAAATAAAGTCATTTTATCATTGATATTAATCGTTTTCGTTTTCGTCAACGAGAACACTTTAACTGAACCAGTCAATCTTCATAAGAAACCAGAGTGCTCTAATGAATAAACATTATTACGTTAAAAGAAGCCTATGCGATCACAGAATGAAACCTGTATTAATCTTGCCAACTGTATGACCCCTGTTAAACAGTCAGTCAATGTGTACAAAACTGGGCTAATTAATCAGGCAATGTACACAATGCCTGAACATTTTAGGCAATGTACACAATGACTGAGCTTGTTAGGCAATGTACACATTGACTGATTGTGCCTGATTGTAGACATTGACTGTAACATGAACACTAACCTGCCATGTCCTGCCCTATCTGCAGGGATTATAAATTTATATTAAAACTTTTGTCACGGACTGTCTCATACAGGTTAGCAAGGAAACAGACATGGAATGGTCTGGTATTAATTAATATTATTATTAATGCTGTTGTATGGTATTTGCATTCTGTGAGGAAAAATAGCACATAAACTTAATTTATCAACCTATGGTAATTTGAAAATGATAAAACAGCTGAATTTATTTTGTTAACAGTTTCACAAGTGATTCTTCATGTATGTCTGCAGGTTTCAAGAGTGGGTTCCCTTAATCCCATGGTTGCCACAGGGACATTATATGTCCATCCTCTTCAACCCTCACTTTCAAGTCCAATAAAATTCTAAATATATCACACACACACAAATATACTTCGCAGTTTTGAATTTTTAGGTAAAATCCTTGTTTCTTGATACCATCAGCTGTTGTGTCAGACGAATTTAAAGTGCATAAATTAATCTCTCATAAATGGCTTTATTATAAATGTCACCATTTTTCACACAGTACAAAATTGCAATTCACAGCGTTATTTGTTTTGAAATGTGAAAATACTGCAGTTTGACCTAAATATGTTAATAAACGGTGATTTAATTCAACCTTAAAAGTAAAAATGATAATATTAATGAAAATGATTTATATATCTTACGAAATGTACAAGCATACATATTTAAAGGAATTGTCATGTACATTGAATTTATTTGTGTCCTTTTATAGACAAAACAATTATGAATATTGATGGGTCAGCTGCCTGTTTTTCAGAAACGTTTTATGGTTCATTATCATTGTTTTCATTAATAACATCAATTCAAATTTGATTGAAATATATTGTGAAAAGACATCAGACTCAAACAAAATTTGCATGAAAATTGTTTAAAAATGTATAAGTCAGGTTATGTTGTAATTTGGACAAACCTTACATCCATGTTATAATAGTTCCATACAAAGTGCGATCTTTTTGCACCTTTCTTTGTATACTTATGAAAAGAAAGAGCTATATAATCATAAGAAAAAGAATATTTATATCCTTAATAAATTTTCAGGCGCTGTGAAATATTATTTTTCATGTACATTAAATTGATGCCAAACAGGTGAGCGTGTTGCCCACAATACGATACGCAGTAAAAATGTCTAATTGTTGACACATGACACTATTTAAATTGTTAAACCATTCATTTTATGTTTTCTTAGAAGAGTGTTGAATTCTGCCATAACAGCCGAGACCCCTTATACAATTAGGAACTGGAAATTATATATATACTATATATACTAATCAGGAAACCAATGTCGTCTTTTTCCAATGTTACAAAATGCACAAAACATGCCATGACATCAACTAAAATGTATTATTTTTGGTAATTTCATTACAGTTGAAGAAGTGGCTGCTACTCCATTAATAATGCTGCAAAATTAAAATTAATCTACAAAAACAGGATAATATGGAAATCTAAGAACTAACTTACGTATCAGATAGGGCCATGCAAATCGCAATTACCTGCTTTTTGATGTAGTACATTGACATCTTTTCTATAAATTGTGAAACTACCATAAGGTGTCCACTCACATTTGGGAACTTTGTTTTGAAAATATTTGGTTCGCAGTGAACAAAACATAAGAAAAATATAGTGTCTGCATCCAGAACAAATTCTCTTCATATGATCTGAATTACATTAGCATAGCAGAGTTATGCCCCCTTATCTTTATACTTGCATGACCTTTCTGTTCATAGAAGAAAATCCATTTTTGACAATTATTGCGGGTCATTCTTAATGTTGAGTTTATTATGTTGTGCATTAGCACATAAATCCATTTTATATACACTTATGTCGTTCAGACATCAGGCTATATTTACCTGGCTCACACTTTCTGTAAAGGTGACAAATTAAAAAAATTGTAACACAGTGCTTTGATTGGTACATGGTGAAAAGCGGAGAAATTGTCTGTTTTCAGCGTTTTACAAAATCTTGATAAACTTTTAGCAGTGTCTGTTTCTCAAACTGCTGAGGTAGGTGCAATTATATTAACACCAACAGATAGGAAATCTGAAACAGTTAGAATATGAATCACACACTTAGCAGAGATAGTTATAGCATGCTTGAAAAAGGTGTAAGTATCTGTACTGAGACATGGCTGTTATACAATGAAGAACTTGATCATCCATAAACACTTATCCTCAGAATCTTCAAGTGTACACTTAACTTGATACAGATTGAAATTCTGTAGGGTTAAAACTCAGTACAGTATATATACTCTATATAGATGTCAAGTATAATTTATCAAAATCTGTTATTATGCTTTCCTACAGTTAGAGTGAATCAGTGAAATTGTTGTGCAAACAGAATTTGGGTTTGGTCAGGATTTTGGAGTACCACCTTCTATCTCAAATACTGCTGAATGCGTCATTAAACAACAATAACCAACGATCTGACATTGTTAGATTTAGTGCTTTGTTACTTTCACTGGTGTAAGCCAATAATACAAAGTGCAACCTAGTTAACAGTCAGTTATGCATCAATGTACAAGAGCAGTGCATCTGGAATTTGTCTGGCCAACAAGGTTTCTATGTTAGGTTGCACCTTGTGCAAGAAGGTTAACATCTCTTAAATCAAGCCCTGGCTGATGTTGGACCAGCATGTTGGGCTATAGAGAAAGTGATGGATTTTGAGCACTCATTGGATTTGTGGTATGGGATATGAAGTTGGAATTAAAGAGTTTGAGTAAGTTAGAGCACCCATGAGTACCCGTGGAGTTCAGTGTTATTGTTTTCAACACTTACATATATATCTTAAAGGTCACATGCAACCAAAAAAGCAAATATAATTCAAACACTATTGTTGCTTATTTATGACATATGATATACATTGCTGGTTATGAAAAAAACAAATAAACAAAAATAAGTGTACAATCGCAAACCAATAGTGCATTATTTTGTACTTGGGTTTACTTCCCTCGAAACGAAGCACCAAAGAGACTGAAAACAGTCAGAGTGGGTGGGTGTGCACTCAAGTGTAATGTAGAATGTTTTTGCCTGGTTCATTTATCGATATGCTGAGGGCTTATTGCGTGTTTATAGAGATGATCCGTTTGATTGGCATTTTAGAAATATGGTGAGTAAAATGAAAGTAAGACATGTTTATGGATAACAGCTTCTTTTGTCAAGCAAGAGTGACAACATTGTAAGAATCCATATCAAAACATCGCATCATATACAATAGAAGAAGTTGTTATCCGTGAAGAGTGTATATAGAGATATTGAGTTTTTGTAAATTCATTCTGGTATCCCCCCACCATGATATTGCTGGAATATTGCTAAAGGCAGCGTAAAACTAAACTCATTCAACCTTCAGCCTTACGTTTCTGTTTTATCATGTCATAAATCAAAGTCAAAGTAGCAAAGGAGTCATTGTTTATATGCTATGGATATTGTTTTCAGTTTTCTTTTTTCAGAAAGTACCCAAATGTTGCTTGAAATGTACAGATATCTGTAGGACCAAAAAGGCTGATATCATGGTGTGATATTTGTTCCGTAAACTGTACATACCCCAAAATGATGATGTAGGCAAGTGACATCTTTGATGTGTGCGATGATGTAATGAGATCATGGCAGATTTAAATGTATGGCAGACTTTGTGTCTTGTTGGAATCCAGGAACATTCCATCCCTAACATCAAAAATACACACATGACACATACCATCCTCTAAATTCTATAAAGCAGGTTGACATTTGTACTTGAGTACATATTCCTGACATGAATTGACATACATTCAATTTTCTTTTAAAAAGATCCAGATTCTCTAGTTTTCTAATTCACTCCATCATTTAGGGTGTCATCCACTGACAAATGTCAGGACATTGTGGATTTGAACTTCTGCATCATGTTGAAACTTTTCCTGGTTTCAAACGCAATAGCTTGCATCATTTTGAGTGAACAGGCTGACAAAGTCTGAAAAACTGAACAGCTGTTAAATCTTGTTGAATTCTACACATTTACATTTACCAGCATGTTATGAAATAATAATTATGAATCCTTTTTCCAGACTCAACAATGGCTACAGCATCCAGTTTCCAAGATGACTTCCTCACTTGCAGCATCTGTTATGATGTGTACACGATACCTAAGTCCCTGTCATGTCTTCATACATTCTGCCTCAAATGTTTATCATCATACATCGTCGCTGAAGATGAACAGTTTGGAGTAAAACGTAAAAAGGGTTTTCCGTGCCCACTCTGCAGAGAACTGATCGAAGCTCCTTGTTCATCTAAGCCTCTTGAAGAATGGGCCTCTGATTTCAAGACAAACTTCTACATAGAAAATTTGATGAATGCTTTGAAGGTCAAGGAGTCAGAGAGCCAGCAGTTAATAAAAGGCAACTACATCTTGAGCAATGTTAGTTCCATGCAGTCTCCTGTTACTCCTGAATCCATGGATCTGCTGTCTCAAGCTACAAATTCAAATAGGTCTGGAAACCTCAACAGTATTCCCTCAGTAACTAGTGAAATGCGTAGACATTTTGAGACTGCTATGACAAAGAATTCATCAGTACCTACTTTAAACCTTCAAATCCCAGAGACTGTCAACATTTCTCATCTAGCTTGTATACAATATCAGAGGCGGTTTGACCATCTCAAAGATCTTTCAGGGGAAATGCAAAATGACAATACCAAAGTCCAGTTGTGTGCAATATGTGTTGTTGGTGGAGTCATTGCCGTTTTGGACTTTGGAAATCAAAGCCTTAAAACCTTTTCCAACTGGAATGTACAAGATGTCAAAATGCAATCTCTTCATCTTGCAGGTAAGCCCAAGTCTGTCACCAATGTGTTAGACAGTTTTGTTGCAGTGACGGTTCCATGTCTGAAATCTATTTACATTATCTCAATTCAGTCAGAGCTTGAAGTTGTCTCAGTGATACGCACTGAACGATGCTATAAGAGCATACATGATTCTGGATCAGGAAACTTTATAGCTGTCACGTGTCAGATTCGTCAACATGAAACTTTCAGTGGTGATATTCTAGGCCCAATAGACGTTATTGATCATGAGGGAAAAAGGCTGTCTTCTTTACGCCTCTGCAGTGAACTGATTCAGCATGACTTCACCAGCATAAGTGTATCTACCTCTGGTTTGATCTATGTTGTTGATTCTTCAGCCCATGCATTGGTCTGCTTTACTCAATATGGCCATGAACTGTTCCGGTACGCACCTGAAATCGAAGAGGAAAACTTTCTTTCTCAAAATGGATTATGTTGTCGTACTGGTGATATATATGTTACAAATTTTGAAGATAACAGTGTGCTTGTAATAAAGTGTGATGATGGACTTCCTGTCCTTCAGGAGAAGATTGTGTCCATGTCTGATGGTGTGAAGCAGCCCATGGATGTCCATGTAGAACCCGATGGGACTGTGTTTGTTGCATGCTGGGATGGTTTTGTTCGAGTGTATTCTGCCAGAGCACAAGCATCAATACTGAAGAAACCCATTCGAACTGCTCTCACTCCTACATCCATGGATATTCCATCTCAAGCTACAAACTCAAATAGGTCAAGAAACACCACCATATCCTCAGTAACTACTGGTGAGCATAGACGTTTTGAGACTGCTATAACAAAGAATTCTTCAGTGCCTACTTTAAACCTTCAAATCCCAGAGACTGTCAACATTTCTCATCTGGCTTGTATACAATATCAGATGCGGTTTGACCATCTCAAAGATTTTTCAGGGGAAATGCAAAATGACAATACCAAAGTCCAGTTGTGTGCAATATGTGTTGTTGGTGGAGTCATTGCCGTTTTGGACTTTGGAAATCAAAGCCTTAAAACCTTTTCCAACTGGAATGTACAAGATGTCAAAATGCAATCTCTTCATCTTGCAGGTAAGCCCAAGTCTGTCACCAGTGTGTTAGACAGTTTTGTTGCAGTGACGGTTCCATGTCTGAAATCTATTTACATTATCTCAATTCAGTCAGAGCTTGAAGTTGTCTCAGTGATACGCACTGAACGATGCTATAAGAGCATACATGATTCTGGATCAGGAAACTTTATAGCTGTCACGTGTCAGATTCGTCAACATGAAACTTTCAGTGGTGATATTCTAGGCCCAATAGACGTTATTGATCATGAAGGAAAAAGGCTGTCTTCTTTACGCCTCTGCAGTGAACTGATTCAGCATGACTTCACCAGCATAAGTGTATCTACCTCTGGTTTGATCTATGTTGTTGATTCTTCAGCCCATGCATTGGTCTGCTTTACTCAATATGGCCATGAACTGTTCCGGTACGCACCTGAAATCGAAGAGGAAAACTTTCTTTCTCAAAATGGATTATGTTGTCGTACTGGTGATATATATGTTACAAATTTTGAAGATAACAGTGTGTTTGTAATAAAGTGTGATGATGGACTTCCTGTCCTTCAGGAGAAGATTGTGTCCATGTCTGATGGTGTGAAGCAGCCCATGGATGTCCATGTAGAACCCGATGGGACTGTGTTTGTTGCATGCTGGGATGGTTTTGTTCGTGTGTATTCTGCCAGAGCACAACCTTCAGTACTGAAAACACATAAGGAAACAGCGGTCTGAAAATTTTGGAATTATGTAAAGAGAATTGCCATGCTGAGAAAGAACTTCTTGATACTGCCATGATTGATAGCCTAGTGATGATATGAATCCAGATGTCTGGTGCCTATCAGACAACTTGGCTATTTTATCCCCCAGGGATCTCATAATGTAATATTACGGGATCATGAACACATATGCATTGGATATGGTAAAGTCTGGTGATATATTTATCCGTATTGATTTTGCTTTTGTGCACATTTTTAGTGGTTAATAATCATAACATTGATGTATGATACAGTGCAGGAAAGACTTTGGCAATCTGTAATTCAAATGAAAAATGATTTTTACATGGACATTCTATAGAGAGAGGGTGGCATCTTTGACAGTGATCGATTGGGGTCAACAGGAAATGAGTAATAAGTCTAAGGTATAGACTTCAAACTTGGAACTTTAAAGTAACTGCATATTTTATAGGAAATGTGAATGTTATTTGTTTTTGTATTCATTTGACCAGTCATAAGACAAATATGATTTGTAATGCTCTGTGCAGGTCATTTGCATGTTCAGATGATCAAATGATTGATGATGTCAATTGCAGGGCATAAGCAATCATGGTAATGGCCCCTCTATCAACTCCCTGGTGGCACTGAATAGTATGGTATATGAAGTTAATTATTATATAGTTAATGCTCTTCTTCATTGTCTGTATCTGTCAAAATACATAAAATCCTCTGAATTTTTATGCATCTTGTATTGCCTTGTTTACATTATATATTTCAGTTATGATATTTATACCCCCCAAAATGGAGACAAAATTCTTAGCTTGAATTTAGGACAGTTATAATTATTTTATTTTTCTTTGGACTTCTTTAATGCCTGTCAGCAGAATAAAAATCTTAGAAATGTGTTGTTTTTATGATATCACTATATACTTTTTTGCAGTACTAATAAAACGTGCTCTTTGCTGTTTGATTGGATTATTGCAACATCAGGATGAGGAAAGACTTAAACCTCACAGAAACCATTTTCTCTCTACATGACGAGGGGGAAGTAATATCTTTTGCTTGAGGCTAGCAGATGCATTAATTTGGACACACAGACAAAGTTCAAGATCGACATTACTTCTCTATGCACAAAATGAGTTCTATGCAAGTACAATCTTCATGATGTCATTTGTAGACCACCTACATTCAAGCATATCCTTAATAATTCTCTTAAATGACAAATTAAGACCTATTGTTTTATTAACATCCTATGTTTTATTAGGAATTGTTGTGCCATAAATCATATAATATCTGTGATGTTACAATGTTTGTTCCACTCACTTTTCCTCTCTTATTTGACTATTTTTATGCTGACGCAAAATGTGCTTGACATTGCTTTTATTTGTTGCATCAAGCCTTTGTGAACTTGGTGTAAGTTAGATAGTGCTATTCTTTATTTAACAATGTCTACTATGCCTTTCAAAGCACAAAGTATTTTTAACATGCAAGTTTTCCTGTGATATTTCATGTTGTACAAAGGCATCATACATGACCTGATGATATTTTATGTTAAATCTTGAATAAAAAATCATTAGTCTTTCAAGAGTTTTTCTTTCAATTATATTTCATCAGTGTTGATTATATAATGCCAGGATTTGCTTCAAGAGTATATCTGTGATGAAAACTTTTTAAGATGAATGCCTAACTCTTTTTGGCATGTACTTTTTCATTTAAAGAGGTTGGATGCCGTGGTTGGATACCATATGCAAGGAGATGTGACAGTAGGAGTGTGTATTTATGTTACGCAGTTATTTCCCTTTATCTTGCATCTAATCATACTTCATGGTGTTTTGGTCACAGTATAAGTTATCACATCATGTGGAGGGAAATACAGGGTTTTATCAGGAATACAGCCATAACAGGGACTGATAACACCCTGTATTACATAATCTGATAAAGCATTTATCTAGCTGAATGTTTATACTGAATCAAAATAATATACATCAAATCAACTTGTGACAAAATGTTTCCTTGCTGCCATGTTGACAACAGCTGATTGATCTGCTGGCAGATCATGATGCCGGTACATGTTACTTTATCAGAGTCACATGAACCAGTCAAAACTCGATATTCTTACATGAGACTGGATGAAAGCATTTATCCTGACGTAAACCTGGACAAGAGTTATGTCCCCTTATCAAATTCAATTTTGGTATGCTGTTTTAATTGGAGATAATGTTGATACACAGTGGTAACATATTTTTTTTTAAATTTTGAATATCAATCTAGTGAAAATTTACTATTTAAAAATTCATTTTATTGAAAAAATCACTCTATTATTAAAATATTTCATTCATTTATGAATCTTTTTTGAAATTCCTATCTTATAGGTTAATCAGTGAGTCAAATCCTACATACTGCCTAGAAGATTGATTTTCCTGCTTTATTTCATGTCAGTACCAAAATATCGTTATAAGGACAGACCAGTTTTATTTCTTGTTTTACAGATCTGCCTGAATTTTCCCTGCTCAGAAAATAAAATCCTAAAGCTTTCATTGTCCAAAAATGTAAACTTACAAGAAAATCTTATTTAGATTGTTTTTCACCCCATGTACACTTCATAAATTGTCAAAAGTAAAATGCTGTGAGTACTTAGATGGAATATTACTTCGATTGGTGATTTTATTTTTATTTTTTTCCCTCCTGCCTTTGGCTTTTCTGAAGAATGAGATCCTTAGAACAAGAAATAAAATAGGTCTGGCCTGAAAAACACATATTGAATAGCAAAAGGAATCAGTTGGTCACACTTTTATTGACATGTTTTACACCACTTGTCAAACAAATCCTGTGGCTGTTTCCTTTTTTATTGCATAATTAGATAAGGGACACATTTTTCTTCAAAGTGACACCAAATTTAGCAAATTCTTGACATTTTGATATTTTCTGTGCTACCTCCTTATTGTTGTTTTTGTTGCAAGACAACACATGTGACTGGTGGAAGAAAAGCAAAGCTTCTAAGCTGGAAAATATGTAAAGTATAACTTTCATAAAAGTCTGGCAATCATGAAGTAGTGCCTTCTGTTCTTGACATTTTCAGTTTTTGTCTATCCAGACAGAATGTCAAATGAGCTTATGCCATGGTGTGCTTGTCTGCTATCTAGGTTTCTTAGAGTCATCATGAGCCGTCTTCTCTTCAGAAATAACACATCCATGGTGTAGTGGTTTGAGTCTCTGCCTGGACAGTAGGTCATGGGTTCGATTCCTGGACATGTCATACCAATAGATGTTAAAATATGGTACTTGTTGGTCCCTTCCTTGGCATTAATGGGTACAACAAGAACTGGTTGACTCAGAGTGAGTATAAAGTGTCTTGAGTTGGGCTTCATGTAAGATATTTAGCACTGAAAAGCTTACGTTTGGGCTAGTGTAAGCAACCGCACATACACACTCATGCATGTTGCCATATGAGAGAAACATTCTTAAGTGCGATGTTAAATCCTATTTCTTCTTATTTATGAGAAACCTCTGATCAAGTAAGGTGAAATTTCACGTGCATGTTGTTTCTGATAATGACAACAAACATCATGGAAACATGGTGGAAGTCGCGGTGGCTGAGCGGGCTAGGCGGCCGACTTTGTGGAAGTCGCGGTGGTTGAGCGGGCTAGGCGGCTGACTTTGTGTGCTGGCGATTAGGTGCCTGACTCTGAGGGTGCGGTTTCGAATCCCGGATGGGACTCAACCGAAAAAAGTACTAGAATTTGTACTTTACTAAGAAAGTGAAATCCCAAATATGACATATGTTGCATTTGACCACCTAAATGGCATCGTGTAATCACATATATCCTTGCACCACCGCTCCTGTAATAAGGACTACGAGCGCCGCAAGCGCCGCTAAAATCTAACCTAACGACCATTTTCAGATCGTCAGGGAGTTGGCTCGGAGTGTTGAATTCTAGGATAAGAATGAGATTAGAGTGAGTGAGTGAGTTAATATTTAACGTCACATCGGCAATATCTCAGCCATATCGTGACGAGAACATTTAATACTAAAATGAAATATATGTCTATTATAAAACCTGTCAACGAAAGACAGTAAAACAACTAGGATATCACAGAGTAGAATATAAAACTAGTAACTATACCTAAAACAATTTATCTATACAGGACAATACAATGTAAAATTGGGCTATATAGACTGCTTACAACTGAAGGCAGATCACCATACTAGGGACCATGGGGACTTACAGTACTTTTGCTACCTGCATGGACCCTAGCTGGATCTACATCATCCCCTCAGCCGTCCGAAATTTGTGAAATCTAGCCATACAATAAAAAGACATTTATTCTACGATTAAAAAGCTGGGAATTTAGAATTTACTTTGAATGTTTGTTGACTTACGTACTCTCTCAGGAGGACAATAATTTTACAATACTTCAACCCCCTTTAAGGGTACAGCCACTAACAATTCAAGTTACAAATCTAAACTGCCAATAATTAAAATACATCTATTTACAGAACATGTTATTCAAATTCAACCATAAAATCAATTTCTTTTTTAAAAAAATTAATAATTACATGAGAATTAACGTTTGTAAAAAGATCCTTTACAGTTTTGACATTGAAATATTTGTCCCTTGCGATGGAGAATTCAACACAGTCAAGCAGAATATGCTTGACCGTGACTCTCTCATCACAAGGGATACAAAATGGAGGATCCTTACCTATTTAAAAGGTATGAATGAGTATATCTAGTATGGCCAATGCGACATAGTCTTAAAATAACCTCTTCAAATCTGGACTGACAGCCCAAGTAGGTGTAACCAATTTACGGTTTTATTTCATGTAATTTATTTGTACCTACTTGGGTGTCCCACTTCCTCTGCATCAGATCACGGATGTAAGTTCTAATGCTAGCTTTGTAATCAGTGTATGTAGCTTTGTAATCAGTGTATGGAATAAGAAATGGTGTTACAGATTTGTTGAGTGCTGCCTTAGCAGCAAGGTCAGCCATTAATGCCTACGTGGCTGGGTAACCAACAGAATACGATGTCCTATTGGTCAGTAGCAAGATTATTATACAATTCAATAATTTCAATTAAAAGTGGATGTTTACAAGAAATATTTTTGATAGCCTGAAGGCAAGAAAGAGAGTCCGAATAGATTATGTACTGTTTGTGTTTAGGGTGGCATTGAATATATTTAAGAGCTGTTGATATGACGTTATTATTAGCTTCAGCTGTAAAAATAGAACTATTATCTGGTAATCTAGAAGATATTGTTCTTGATCCAATGTGGCACAAGCCACAGCGCCACCGTCCTTGGACCCATCTGTAAATAAGGATTAATAATTGCTATATTTATGTTTCAATTGATCATATTCTTGTTTGTATTGTAATTCATTAGTTTCTGATTTTTTATATGTAGTTAATGTTAGGTCCACTTGGGGCCTAATCAATTGCCAAGGAGGAGAAGACAGAAGACGGGAAGGAGCTATATATTCCAGCTCAATGCCGGCTGAAGAAAGAAATGGTTGAATTCTTAAACCAAGAGGCGGAACAAGAGAAGATTTCTTTTTGTATAAATCCTCATACAAAGAACTGAAAACACAGTTATATAAAGGGTTTGACTCACTGGAATATAATTTTGTTACTTACTGTAAAGCTAGTTTTATACGTCGCTGCTCAAGAGATGGCTCATCAGCCTCAACGTGCAGGCTGTCAACAGGTGAAGTTCGAAAGGAGACAAGACAAAGTCTAAGACCTTGATGGTGAACAGAATCTAGAAGTTTTAAGTTGCTCTTACAGGCTCCACCATATACAATGGAGCCATAATCAAGTGATGACCGGATCAGTGATCGATAAAGCTGCAGAAGGGTAATCAGATTAGAATTCTGTTTTCAGATTAGATTTTTCATGTATCGAAACGTCGCACTCTCGAAATGATACAAGTTGTTTTCCATACCGTTTGTTCACATTTTATGTCCCACATTCCAAGATACCACTGAAAAAGTTATTGTATTTTTCAAACTGTTATATAATGCTAACATGTGTCCTCTGACGTTTACTGACAACACCAGTGAAATGCTGAGCTCCATTTGTGAAATTTAGATGACAGACCATCTTGCTTTGTGTCGGGAAGTCTGGTGGTTCGCATCTTTGATGTCTGCACTCATGCATTTGTACATACTTTTAGAATGTTTCAGATTGGGTCGTGCGGCTTGGGGTTCTATTTCATGAGGGTTTCAGCGCTCAGAGGTTTGGGGAAAACGAAAGACGATTATGTGATGGTTTTATGAATTTATTTTTCAGATGTGTCATATCGGCTTGTTCTGCGCGTCACCTTGTCTGTTCGGTCTTGACTTGCCATTGCATGTGTTCGTAAGAAATATCAGCAGCAGGGCAGGATGAGTTCACTTTAAAAATGTAACAGAAGTTCAAGGCACCTTTGTAACCCAATCGTGCTGCCAGTGATATTTTTACTTTGTCGTTTAATACCACAATCAACAATATTCCAGCTATCTGGCAGTAAGTCTGGACCAAATAATCCAGTGATCACATACATGTATAAGCATCGGTCAAGGCATTTGGGACACGAAGACGTGTCAACCAAGTCAACGAGCCTGACCACCCGATGCCGTTATTTGCAACTACAAGCATGTGTTGCTGAAGACCAATATTATGCCAGTAATTGCCCCGACATGAAAATGGTGCACCTGTCATGGACATACTATCACCAGTCTAAGTAAACTTAGCCCCAGTGTTATTCGTTACACTCCTACACTGGGTCTAACAAACCCTTGTAGGAGGTCGCGTCAGGTAATCTTTGAGATTGACCATACAGAGCACAGCTTACTAAATCTCGAAGGTGGACATTCGCACATACCTTTTGAACATTCATCCACTCAAAGGTTTGTACCCGAACGATTCCGAATGCTATTTCCCATACGATCGCTTCCGGGTGCTGAAAAATAGCGTTTTTTGACAATATTCAAGGATGCCATCTTGCGGAAATGTTAGCTAATGGTAATCATGTCAACAGAAACCAAAAAGCGTATATACTGCTGGTCAAATGTCAGTGTTATATGCGGATTTTCGTTTGTTGAGAGATCATTGTCAGTGACCGGTGTATTTTGTAAGTCCCACCAATGGCAATCCCTTAACAGTAGCCATTTTCTGGTTTAATCCGTTTATAAGTCTTGCATTTGATTGGACGGTCAATTTTCAACAGGGTAATTATAGTGGCAGAACATCTCCTTCTTCTGTATAAAGCCTGAAGCCTTGATATTTTCTGAGACAGTTTCTTGGTTTCGATGTTTTCCGGCGTTTTAGTATGAAAGACGAACGTTGAAACTGAGGAACCAGAATAGCTATCACTGTTCCCCTTCCCTGTAGTCTTTGTATGGTGACATTTACTGTCAGGTGATATCTTACAGGTGTCATCTGATTTGACATCCACGTGACCTTCCTTGATTTACGTCCGTACATCGACATCAGTACATCGATATACGTTTTCATTCTCTCCAAACAACAAATAGCACGAGATATCAACAGACATCACATAATGAACCGTGAACCTATACTGTATTGCAGGCCAAGGGAGAACATCAAAATTGAGTATACCCCGCTTTACAAGAACCCATACGGATATACACCGTGTAAATTTGGCCTGTCAATACCAATAACTTCACTGAACATAATGTTATGAATTTGGCACTAAGAAATGGCAAAAGGTTGTGGTGAATAAAATTTATTCACTTCAAAGTGTTCACATCAATTGCAAGTACACGATGCAGATACTGGTCCAGCAGTGTACCTTGGTACACTCAACTCAACCACATGTGGGGGAACTAACTAGGAAGCACACCGCACACAAGGGAAAGAGAAATCGTGTATGATATTACTCGTGGATGTTGCACTGTCTACACTTTTGATAGTTGACCTAATAATAATAATTCTGTCTTGATGATATGCTGAAAAGAGCTGCAAAAGAAGGAAATTTTCACAAGCCAAACAGACACAATTATCTCATATTTGATGAAAGAGGAAAGAGATGGATGACACATCTCCTTTAGCATCCTGGTGTATTTATGCACAATAGAGTGTTTATGTAACATGATATATTTGCGAGACAATGTCGCATTCACCATTATCCTTTTCTTCGTCATCTAACAGGATCTTCATAACCTTCCCTGTACTTTGTTTCCTTATCTGTAAGTCTGGTCTTTGCATGTGTCATCAATGTGACTGGTAAAGCAGGCTACGCGTACATCTGGTGTCGTCACTCACAGTTTCATAATGATTCCTAAACATACATGATATGATTGGATAAATAAATGTACTCTTTTAAAGTACTTGAGTAAACATCGGTACTCTATCCTGAAACAGAGACCTTACAGACTGTTTAATATTTTTGGTTTCTATGAGTGAAAACGTTAACAAAGAAAAACCGTTTTAAAGTGCTGACACATAGCTATCCTGAACCACCCATGCATGTAAGTATGTATCTGCACAGTGGACCTTGTTTACTGAAATAGCGATAAATTCCCATGCAGTACTTTAGGAACATTGAGATAAAGGCGATATGTATTAATCAACATAAGACTGTTTTATTACTGTAAATTTTATTCATATTGTTTAACAAACTTAATGTATCAGCAAATATCAAACGCAGCCTTCTCCTGGCACTACATTATTTACAGTGTGAATGAAATGTGCATTCAAGCTATACCTTCAGCTCAATGACCAACCCAAAATTACTTCCCTATTAAATCGTACCGCTCGTGCAAATGATAAAGAATGCAAATGCAAATATCCAATATAAACACAGTGCACGTATCTACGTGAGCAATCATTCCTTTTAGACAGTATAAACCAGGAGTAAACAATTAGCGATAAATGTTATGAAAACATAGAAGCAGCCGAAAGTTCACATCCGTTTGTAGCAGTACGGAAAAGCAGATCACAACTACTGCTTGACAAGTATTAGATGGGCCACAACCTGGCACTGGCAAATGACCCCAATTTGCATATATGGAAACGCCCCCTAAGACATTCCATTTGAAACAAGAGCTGAACAGGTTGTCGTCTAATATTGAAACGTTCAATTTCCTCATGCGATTGTTATATCATACTACTGGACACGTGTTAAACAGAAGTGGCATTGAGTTCACGCCACGGTCAGCATGTAGTACACGTGCTTAATCCCCGATCTACCTCATGTACCTGCAGCAACCAAGTGTACTTGTCTACATTCCCTGCCCCTCCTGCTTGTCACAAAAGCGTTTACTGCGTAGGGCCGTCTAATGCGCGTCAAGTAGTAGGGACGATCGTTTAGTGAAATGAGTCAACATGCAAACATTGACCGAAAGGTATCAATAACACCAATCACATGAAAATATCAACAAAACCCTTTGCATAACTATAGAAGACATGAGGACAGTTTCCTTTGTTGGACATAATAAAAAATCGCTTTGAAACAGTGATGACACCGGGTGTTCTAAACCACACCATTTCCCGCCCCATCGTTAATTGTCGTTACAAAGATAACAGAAATCAAATATTAGGGAGCAAGATGATCTTGTCTGGATGAACCCCTTACTGTAATATCAATGAAAATCCTACAATCATTCCCCATTTTACGAGCAGATGCAACGCGATATCTGCTAGTTAGTGCACCATCAATACAGCTGATTATGTGTTATAGTAATCAGTGGTCTTGACATTAGTACCAGACGTGTGGTTGTAGGTGTCATCAAATCTGTTCACAACCAGTCCTACAATAGCAACATCATAGTCACCGTTTTCAAACCCCTTATTTAACGCGCCTATGTGACTGTACGATCCTTCTGCCTTTCTCGACCTTTCCCTTTGCTTTGTGGTGTCGTAGTGTCCCTCTGCCGCGCCCGCTGCTTCACACAAACCAACGTCACTTTTACTTCTTTCTGTAGAGCTGTGCTCCTCGAGGATGTGGTACTGAATCTCCTTGGTGCTGTTCCCCCCCTCTACATCAGTATCACGGTTGTTGGCGTATTCTTTGTCGGTGTGAGCGTTGAGAGTCGCTGCTGTCCCGGAAACAGCAGTTAATGGCTGCCCGTCCAGTGTGTCAGGGGTTACAACAGAA
Organism: Haliotis asinina; assembly: GCF_037392515.1. Lineage (NCBI taxonomy): Eukaryota > Metazoa > Mollusca > Gastropoda > Lepetellida > Haliotidae > Haliotis > Haliotis asinina. Next base: position 49,685,297 of record NC_090287.1, read on the forward strand.
TATGCTCCATTGTCTGTCTGTATCCCGAGACCATCATAGGTCGTGTTTTCTGTGGAGTTCATCGGCTGATTCCTGTCTTTTAGTTTCGAATTCAGTTTGCGTTGCCTGTAACATAATTTGCTGTGAAACATGTAATTGGTTAGGTAATGGCCGTTATGTGTACTTTATTCCAGTGTAAGTAAAAACACCTAGTAGGAGGTCGCGTCAGGTAACCTTTGAAATGGACCAATCAGAACTCAGCTTACCAAATTGAGAAACTGGACATTCGCACAAACCTTTTGAACTTTAACCTCGGAAAGGTTTGTACCCGAGCGATTCCGAATGATATTTTCCATACGATCGCCATCGGGTAAATGCACATGGAGCAATGCTGTCTAGTACTAGTGAGTAAACAGTCTCTGAAAATAGCGCTTTTGTCATCAAAAAGCCCTAAGCATATATACTGCAGGCCAAATACTTGTGTTTTATGCGGATTTTCGTTTATTGAGGGATCAGTGTCTTTGACTAGAGAATTTTTAGGTCCACCAAACCCTCAACAGTAACCGTTGTCTAGTTAGATCCGTTCACCCTTCTCGCGTTTGACTGGACGGTCATATGTGACTCAAAGGTTTCGTTAGACTCAGTAGCTGACTTTATTCTAAAACCATCCTGCCAACACATGATACAATAATATGACATTAACACAATGATATGATGCCAAATCTTATACTATCCGTTTGTGGTGTCTTGGTGTTTGGAATCTCACCTTTGTAGGAGAATCACAAGAGTGATAACTGTCAGTAGGAAAATCACATTGCCCATTGCCAGTCCGATGATTACACCTTGAAATATATGAAAATATGTTTGCCAACAGCGCTAATAAACGTACAAACATGAAACATACATTATAGAAAGAAGAAATCAAGAAAACATGGGCATATGCAATAGGTATGTGCAGTGGAGCAAAAAAATTCAGTGTCGAATGGACACTAGAAACTAGAAATTATACTATGCCATGTAAACATGACTCGGGGTACGTTTCAGACATTGATCTTTCAGCTTGGTCGAGCGTAATTCCACTTTGTTTAACGCGAATGCCAATACTTTTATATATAATTTTCAATTTGTAACGGGCGTGATACATTTGTTTCAGTATTTTCTTTTATCAAGCACTGTTGGTGATACTGTAATTATTGTGATGGACAAACCATTTTTAAGAATTAAGAAACGAACTCCTCTGTATGACGAGAAATCGCTTTTACAACAGGGCTACCCTCGGCGACTGCAGTGGATACCTACCCCTTGGATCATCAGCATGTCCACCTGACTGACTGTCGGTTGAAGGATGGGAAGGATCCATCGTGGAATCTCCCCCTGACAAACCGGACGGAGTTGATGATAGTATTGACGTTGACCCAGATGCGATGTTGATAAGTAATATTGTCTCAGTAAGCAAATAAATATATCCAATATTCGGTTATCTCATTACAACTGTTACGTAAATGATGCTACATGATGCAGTATTTATTAACTCTTTTAAAGGATATTTTATCATGTACGAAACTTATGTATGCGAATAGATTATAGAGAATCCGTTTGTGCTTACCATTAAGGGAACCAGTAGACTAAGGTAGATATTCGCCTCACATGATATTTACCTTCACAAATAAAAGCAAGGCGTAAATGGCAAGGAACCATGTACGTCATCCAACGTCCATTGTATCTCAAAGCTAAGCACGTTGATGTTGGTGAACTAATCCACGGAAGGTACTCTTCATATCCAACTTCCTCTGGAAACAAACAAGCAATTCAGGCAGCTGAAATAATTGTGCTTTCATAAAACGTCTCAGTTACAATGAAGCTGAAATATTCCTTTGTGCGTCGTTAACCAACAAAGAAAGAAACAAACAAAAAGCTGACTCACTTAAAGCAAATGGTTGACTATACTTGACTTTTAATATTTGCTATTTGCTTTATAGGCTAAAGTATTCATTAAAGTCAGACAAACGCCTACCCCTGAGGCAGAATACTTAGTAATGCCACGAAAAGGTGAATGTTAAAACTCGTCTCCGTAGGATACAGTGCATTGGATGCTCTGAATGTGTACGGTGTAGTGTTTACTCATTATACGGTGGAGCTCCGTAAATCAGGCACTTTACATTCCAAACCATCCGTAATTCCCAATATAGTCCCACAAAGTCGTCTTTCCTGATTAACCACAGAATCTCCAATCCAATCGTCAGAAACAGGAATTAGAACTCGTATGTGTGACTTTGTTATGACCATCAACTTCGATACAAATGTTGCCGATAATTAACATGGATGGCTTCGAGAAGAGATGCAACACGTGTATTTCTCCTACAAGCTACATATTTCATAACACGAGTTAACAGGCCACGAATATATAACGTCAGAGTCAGAGAAAAAAACCCCAGATAATCTGCCGAAACCGAATCCAAAAGGCAAAATACATATGAAAAGTAAATGCAGAAATTTCGGAAAATCTAGTTGCGTTGAATAGGTGGACAGATTTGTATGTGGCAATGGTATGGTGTCTTTGGCCATATGATACAGATATAGACCAACCATAGTCTTTGATCAAGCGGACAATACGCTAATCTCAACTCATTTCTTATAATAACGTCCCTGTTTCCAGTCATCCAACTCGAAATATGAGCCCAGTTTGAAAACACTGAGCTTGACATTGTATTTCGTGCGGTTAACCTTTCTGATGATAGTGGAAACACATCTTGATCACACTCCTGCTGATTTCATGGCGTCAAGCTGAATTAGTCATAGAGGTTATTAAAACCCTATAACCTTATAACCTTATAACCTTATAACCTTGTCCTTTAAACCCCCTGACATTTGTATTTCTACTGCGTAATGAATTCTTGAAACACATACACTCAAAGATTTGATACGATTTTGTGTAATTTTAATAAAAATAATTCTCGTAACCATAAAGGCAGCTCTTTCTATAAGTATTTCTTTTCAGCCAGCTTTGCATTAACCATTCAAAGTGACAGATAAGAACGAAAAGAAAACAAAATATTACAAAAACATACCATTGGCCCATCTCTTTGTGCTTTTCAATGTGAGTCCAATCCAAAGGGGATATTTGAGGCCCGAAATATTTTTTACATCCTCAACAGCTGAAGTGTTTAGTTTGATCAGATCATTTGACATATGAGCCTGTATCCAGGACTGCCCTCGCGTCGACACACACACCATCCCGCTGCAACTTGCGTTGTGTCTACCTGCAAAGAATGAATAACCAGGTGAGATAACCTCATGTGCATCTTTTAAAATGTGAAGGTAGCCATGGGTAACAAAATATATCCAAAACAATCCACTGGACAATTTTAGGACTGATAACATTCAATCCACTGTATTGATATTCTTTGTAAATTGTGAACTGTTCCCATAGTATACATTGTAGAGCGTTTGAGGTCACTCAAGATGAATTGACGACTGAATTATATTCTGAATCCATTACATGCCTCTCTAGCTTTGTTTTCTGTTATTTCAAATCTTTCACTGCTAGAATGCGAGGATGTTCTAATCCTGCGATATGCATGCACGTGATAATTAGGAATTGTGTTCAGATTTGGTCCAAGTGTGCCATTTAATATTTCATTACATGATACAGGAACTGTTGATTATGTAAAAACGTGACGTAATCAAATCTATGTAATGCTTAAGATAAGATAAGTCATATTCACCGTGGGAATAATATGCAAATCCACGCTTTCTTCCTCGTATACAGTTGCAGTAATAGTCAAGCTTAATTGTTGATTGGTTGTTTGGTACATAAGCACATACTCCAGTCCTCGTGGGTTTAAATCTGAGTCCTCCTAAGAAGGGGAAAGGGAGGTAAAAATATGCATGTTATTTTTTACTCCACTTACAGCTTTAGATCCTAATTTCTTAGATTACACTTTGCTGGTGAAACAATGTTTCCATGCTTCTTTTCTGTTGACCAGAATACAACCTGAACAATTGAAGGCAACCAGCACATATACATCCCGTATAACATTCAGACAACAACGTGGTTATCAGATTATCAGAATGTTAATGTGAACCTCTGAATTAAATCAAGGTGCGAAACAGATAAAATGAAATGAGTGAGTGAGTTTAGTTTTACGCCGCTTTTAGCAATATTCCAGCAATATTACGGCGGGGGACACGAGAAAATGGGCTTCTCACATTGTACCCATGTGTGGAATCGAACCCGGGTCTCCGGCGTGACGAGCGAACGCTTTAACCACTTGGCTACCCCGCCGCCCAGATAAGATGGAACATGGTAATATGTTGGCTATAGTCTTTTAATCATCATAATGGATATTTCATAATGTTAGTGAAAGCACTTGCCAGTATTAAGTGTATAGACTGACAATCCATGTGCGTCACCACACATTTCATCAGGGTTTCCCGGGCACGGCATGTCGCCTGCACTCTCATTGTTCACTGTGTTAGACTGGTTGAGACAATAACACTTCTGTTCCTAAAAACAAACACAAATTGAGTTGAGTGAGTGAGTTTAGTTTTACGCCGTACTCAACAATGTTTAGTCTATATGATGGCGATCGGTAAATAAACAAAGAACAACCAAGAAACAAAGACAACAATAAAGTTACAAAAAGCACTCACGAACAAAACATTTGTAATGCACAGTGCAGTGGTTCTTTCGTTATGATTGTGTTTCTGTACAACACATTAATTATCATTGTGTGTGTCTGTACAGCACTCACTACATTTACATATTATAAAAGCGTCCCTCCTAGACTTCCTTTATGTGCCGTAAGTGAGTTTTCAAAGAATAGTATGTGATCAAAATCTTTTTATCGGTTTGGGATCGGTACTTTTCGTTCATCTTACACTCAAGCCCAGTTTCCTGCTGTATTTACAGCGTAGGTGACACTCGTAAATGGAATTATAAAGTAATAGTTTGTGATCCATCCCCTCCTGTAGTCGTGTGTACCCATCATACTTGTACAGTGGAGTACCATCTTCTGAAATACCAGACATTATATTCATCAATAAAAGAAATAACAGCATAGATCTATAACCAAGGTCACTTCATGTATACACATGTTATTAACTGTTCAGTAGTAGGCAGTGGTCTCATTCAGACGTACCTGTCCATATCCACGTTGAATACCTCATGGCTCCTAACCAGTAGGAAGTATTGCGGTGTAGGTTTGTAGGAAGAATGTTTTTATGTGAGACAAACAGATCTCTCCCCTGCTCCATCCTGCAACTTTCCCTGGCATCCCACCAGCTGCTTTTCGTCTCGTTTACCTTCTCCTCCTCCTTCTCAAAAGCAGCAGAGGGTGCTTTGGAAAAATGTACACTCTAACACTCATTTACGATGATCGTCTGAGGATCCACCTCCTGTGGGAAAACCTACTAGCTTCTAGAACGGATGAACTTTAAACCTTATCCTGAACATATTATGTGGCTCCACAAATGATGGCAGCCCTTGTAGAATGCCATTCAAACCAATGTTTATGACTACTTTGAAATTCATCAAGGCATTTCTTCCGACCTGGAAAAGGATGCCCCCCATGTGATGAATGTGAATGTTAGCAAAGACCCACGCATTACAGATCTGTTTACGGAAGTAAGACATCATTGTAACCTCTCAGTGATTGCCTTGAATAAAAACGTGTATTACAGTAAGGGTCCTATACAATGAAGGAACTGTCATTATCTGCTTCTGTTCAGTAACCTTATCGATCAACAACCCATCATGACTTTGACGAGACAGATGTGTTGTGACTTATTGGTTGATCTAAAATCCGGAACACCCCCGCCCCACCCCTCTGCAACTTTGTCCTAATGCATTCAGTTGGAAAGGGTACCTACTTAAAAGGTCAGAGTGATCAGATGTGAAGAACACCTCTCAACTATGCCATCTTGTGATGGCTGTGGTCTCTTGTCTCAAGGCTTCAGTGGGTAAACCAGCGAAGCCCCAAGTTAAACGGAAGTGGGATAAAGGCAACATCTCTCCTATGAAAGCACCCTGTCCCTGGTGGATTGTGATTTTTTTCGTGGACAAGTGTGTAGCAATCACCACAGCTTACAGAAACGTTTACACAATAAACATTTTCCTGAGATGGACGAAAATGAGTCAGTCAGTGGTGACAATATGAATAAGATGGCTGATCGCGAAGAGGAGGTATAAGACAAATGTATTCACGCATACATGAGCTGAATAAACACTTACTGATGAGAAACAGCAACTGTACATGAAACGAGATTGAAACCAAGACATGATCCAAGTGAAATTAAGGAAATTTATCTGGAGCCCATTTGAAGAGATGTATTTATGACTTATCTGTAAAATATGCAGTGGGGTCCAAATACTCGTGAATTACTCAAGCAAAGACTCAAACAAAGTGTTTGACAATGTGTTTTCCACACTTTAGAGACACAAGGCTTGGGTAGAAGACCTCTCTGATGATGATAATGATGACGAAATATCATTTAACTATTACATAGCCATTACCAATGTTCACGTGTATTGTGAGTCGTTTTGGTCTTCAAGGGCTGTTTTACACCCATATCCATTTTGTGTCTGAACCGTTTGCGAACTGATTTGATAGAACCGGTTTTAGGTCGAGACAGTTTGGCGCCACTTTGATGTTCTTTGTCTAGCGCGATGTGCAAATGGCTCACTGTTAGTGCTGGAGGTTTCCTGACACAGTAGGTGTGGAATTGGTGGTGGATCATCCTGTGTTCTGATTTGTGAATATTTTTGCAATCCAAAGAATGTACTGCGTGAACAATATTGTTCGTTTGTGTTAGACAGTGTGCAGCCTATTGTGTGTTGTATATCATGATGTGAATGTCAACGTATTATTAGTTCACATCTGCGTGTACATTTGCACAACTTCCTTTATTCTAACTTCGTTTGGAAAACGACGAACCTAGGAAAACGTACTATGATTGGATTGTTCTTATTGAGTGAGTGAGTGAGTGAGTATTTAACGTCAAATCGGCAATATTGCAGCAATATCGTGACGAGAACGATTAATCACAGAAATACAAATGAATTAATAACACACACGTTGTAAATACCTGTCAACGATGGACAGTAAAACTAACTAGAATATCACAGAATATAATGCAAAGCTAGTGATTAGATCTAAAACAATGTATCTACAGAGGACAATACAATATAAAAATGGGCTATAGGTTGCCAACAACTGAAGGTAGATCACCATACTAAGGACCATGGGGATTTACAGTACATTTGCTTCCTGCATGGACCCTACCTGGATTTACACCATCCCTTCAGCTGTTAGCAATTTGGACAAATCTAAGCATACAGTAAAAGAACATTTACTCTACGATTAAAAAAAACCTGGAAAAATTAAATATACATCAAATGTTTTTGGACTTAAGTACCCTCTCAGGAGGACAATTATTTTACAGTACTTCAACCCCCTTTGAGGGTACAGCCACTAACGATTTGAGTTACTAATTTAATCTTCCAATCATAAAGTATTTATCTATTTACAATTCATTCAACAAATCTAATTCCTTTTAAAATGCAATAATTAAACGAGGACGAACATTGCTCCTTCATAGTTTGTGAATTAAAATACTGATCCCTTGTGATGGAATGGTCAACACAGTCAAGCAGGTTATGCTTGACTGTGATTCTTTCATCACAAGGGATGCAGAACCTTTCAATAGGTATTCATGAGTATATCTCGTATGGCCAATACGACATCGCGGCAAAATGACCTCTTCAAATCTGGACTGACAACCCAGGTGGGTATACCCAATATGAGGTTTCATTGCATGTAATTTATTTATTCCCATTTGGGTGTCCCACTTCTTTTGCATCAGATCACAGATATACGATGTAATTGCAGCTTTATAATCAGAGTATGGAATAAGAAGTGGTGTCACAGACTTGTTGAGTGCTGCCTTGGCAGCAAGATCAGCCATTGTATTACCAGAAATGTCTATGTGGCTTGGTAACCAACAAAAGACGATGTCGTATTGGCCAGTAGCAAGATCATTATACAATTCGATAATTTCTATTAAAAGTGGATGTTTACAAGACATATTCTTAATAGCCTGAAGACAAGAAAGGGAATCTGAAAATATGATATATTGTTTATATTTAGGCTGTCTTTGAATATATTTAAGAGCTGTTAATATGGCGTTTGCTTCTGCAGTAAATATAGAGCTGTTATCTGGTATTCTAGTAGACATTGTTCTGGATCCAGTGACAGTGGCACAAGTCACTGCGCCACCGTCCTTGGACCCATCTGTAAATATGGATTTATAATTGCTATATTTATGTTTTAATTGACTATATTCCTGCTTATATTGTAATTCATTAGTTTCTAATTTTTAAAACTTTGTTAGTGTTAGGTCAACTTGTGGCCTCACCAGTTGCCAAGGAGGAGAAGAAAAGAACCGGGAAGGAGAAATATTCTCCATCTGAATGCCGGCAGCAGAAACGAATTGTTGGATTCTTATCCCAAGAGGTGGAACAAATGAAGATTTTTTGTTATACAAATCCTCATAAAGAGGATTAAAAACGCAGTTATGAGCAGGATTGGATTCATTAGAATATAACTTTGTGATATATTGTAAAGACAATTTGATACGGCGAAGTTTTAAAGATGGCTCATTGGCCTCAACATGGAGACTGTCAATGGGAGATGTTTTGAAAGACCCAAGACAAAGTCTCAGGCCTTGGTGGTGTACAGAATCTAAGAGGTTTAAGTTGCTTTTGCAGGCTTCACCTTATACGATGGAGCCATAATCAAGTTTCGACCGGATGAGTGATCTGTATAAATGAAGGAGGGTAGTCTGATCCCCTCCCCACTTTGAACTGGACACGACTTTTAATACATCTAATGCCTTCAGACATTTAGTCTTCAGATACTTAATATGTGGTAGAAAGGTCAAATGTTTGTCAAAAATCAGTCCCAGAAACTTGGCTTCCTTTACAACGTTATTTGAAAGCCATCCACGAACAGTTCGGGATCTTTATGAGGCTTATATTTCCGACAGAAATGTATACATTTTGTCTTCATCTGTGAAAATTTAAAGCCATTCTCAAGTGACCATTTATGAATTTTGTTTAAACACATCTGTAATTGCCTCTCAATCGTATGCATATTTTTACCACGACATTAAAATCATCCACAAACAATGACCCATCTATTGAGTCATTTAAAACTTTTGAGAGACTATTTATCTTTATACTGAATAAAGTGACAGACAAAATACTGCCTTGAGGAATCCCCTGATCCTGATTATAATAGTCAGACAAGGTTGATCCAACACGAACTTGAAATTGTCTGTCTGTTGAAAGCTGGGGTATAAAATGTGGCAAACGGTCTCTCAAACCAAATTCATGTAAATCTCCTAAAATACCATTTTTCCATGTGGTATCATAGGCTTTCTCCAGGTCAAAAATATTGATACAGCATGTTGGTTATTGACTATGGAATTTTTAACAAACGATTCTAGTCGAACCAAATGGTCAATAGTGCTTCTACTTTTGCGAAAACCACATTGGATGTTAGTAATAAGGTTATTAGATTCAAGAAGCCATACTAATCTATTATTTACCATGCGTTCCATGGTCTTGCAAACGCATCTAGTTAGTGAAATAGGTCTATAGTTCGTTGGATCTGTATGATCACGACCAGGCTTAGGTATTGGTACAACAATGGCATGACACCACGAAGGAGGACAGTGCCCTGTTGTCCAAATATGATAAAAAAATGTTCACAAGTGTTTCAAGACATACAGTGGGTAAATGTTTCAGGAGCTGGTAGTGGATATTATCAGCGCCTGTTGCGGTATCATGAGCCTGCTCTACGGCAGTATTCAGCTCTTGTAGTGAAATTACTTCATTATAGTCTTCGCAATTATCAGAATGAAAGTTCAGTTTTTGCTTCTCTTGATGATTTCTATATTTCTGAAACGTTGGATTATAATTGGATGAAGACGAATGTGCTAGAGTGCCATCGAGTGTCAACATGGACGATGTTGCAACGGAAACCAGACTGCAACACCAGGGCTACAGTGATGTTATACTCCAGAAATAAGGACATAAATACCTAAGAAATCTAAAAGATCAAATGCCAGGCTGGTTCGGCCCATGACATAAGTCCTCAGAAACTCAGAATTTAGAGGTCCATACCACCAAATTGGCCACCGCCCTCTGGCATTAGACTCAAGGCAATTAAATGTAACAATGATTTGTATATTGAAATTGATAATCAGAAGAACCAAGACCCAATATGTTGAATGTGAAAAAAGTGTGCTATGAACAGGGCTTGGCATGACCAGCCGATTGGTTGAACCGGGCCCATTCAACCACCCGTATAGGTGAAGTTAGGGCCAAAGCGGTGTGTTGAGCAACAGGAACACGGTTGCAGGCCCTATTGCCCTCAACCACCAGGATCCCTTCCTCCACCGACACAGGGTTGCAACCCACGGCAAACAGGTTGGTGGACCAAATATCCCCCGGGTCCACAACGGGGCTGTCGGTGAGCTCTTAGCATTACCCAGCACCCACCACGAGGAGGTGGCTCGCCACGGGTGCCGATTGTGCTTATTGTGTGGGATTTAGATTGTATGACACAAGTTACTCATTGTACATGAATATTATAGGTGAAGTGTACATAGTGATAATAATTATGATTTCAACTAGAATAACATTCAGGGCCCACTTGCACAGAGCAATCTTACTTACAGTCAATCTTAGGCGCCTACAATCAACTTTACAATCACCATACAATTGCACAAACACGATCTTAAGACAGCGTGGATTTAAGATCGCAATCTTAACTAAGATCGAACTCTTCAACGTTGGAGGTAGATATTTCTTAAACTCGACTCCTGTCTACATGTGTCTTCAAGTGCGCATAGCATGCACTTGAAAAAAAAAAAAAAAAAAAAAAACAAGCAAGAAAACCCCAAAAATCTTTGTAATGATAACGTGGAAGTTAACATATATGGTAACTCGTACCTCTTGGGCTATTCTTCATTTTTTCTACATTCTAATATTATTCATGAACTTAGAATGCCATACTGCAACCACAAAAATATCACGTTTTATGATAAAATATTGAAATGCAAGTAAAGGACATTAACAAATTTGGGTTTTGAGTTACTGACCTAGTACTCATGAAAACTAAAAGAAAACTTGAATTATAAACAACATTTCCTTATGATACAACACCTAAATGTACCATGATTTGTCAATGCCTATCAATGAATCTGTGTTTGGCATCTGGTTGGTGTTATTTGGAGTAAAATCCCAAACATATCCCACAAGCATTAGACGTGTAAAGATATGAAAGTGGGAGTGTTGTGGAAAATGCATGACAGGGAAATATGAAAACGTTATTATTCCGTGTGTTTTTTATGTGTTGTTAAATACTTATCTACAGTATGTTAATTGCTTTACGCTATTTTGTTGATAATTATTTTTTCTTTTTGTTAAAAAACTTTTTACGCAAATTTCACATGCCTCAGCAAGTGTATTTTCCTGTTTGAAGAATACTTGTATTAGAATGCATAGATTAAAAATTGAAAGAAATATAAATTTGTACGTTAACCAACTGAGGATTATTGATACGTCTTTGATCGAAAAGAAATATATGTGGAGATCTGCGCTGTCACAATATAACATACATTGTATTTGGGCATGGCAGATTTTACAGCAACGGTATAATACGCAAAGGGAAACCACTCCCATCTTGCGTAAATACTAACATTAGCTGCCCTTGAGTTATTGAAAAGGCCATGGCCACTGCTAAGCGCATGCAGACACTCTTCGTTACTATCCTTTCCTTGTTTATAAAAAAGGTACAGTGTATGATGTTCATACTTTTTCCAACACTGAATCGGGTGAGAATTGTACTCCATGATATCGACTCGATAATGATGTTGTTCACTACCGCAAATAACGATATTTCTGACGTTAAATCGATGTTGCACTCTCCGTGTTGTTGAAGTGTCGAAGCGAATCATACAGCTTTATGCAATATAAAAGCAATCCCCAAACCTAAAGCTAATTATTTGCGTGAAACTGACACCAACTTGAACGCCATTTTCCTACTGACTACAATGATCTTAGCTCCTTACAATTGGTTCCTGCCAATTGTAAGTTTTGATTGTAACTTACAATGATCTTAGCCTACAATCGCTTTGTGCAAGTGGATGGCGATTGTAGCCGAAGCCTATGATCGCGATCTTAAGGATTTACAATAAATGTAGCTCTAAGATCGTTTTGTGCAAGTGGGCCCAGGTTTCAATCTATTTTTTGTCAAAATCAGTAATGCCATTTTTCTTTTCACAATCGCAGCCAGGGGACGCGGTCTATGACCTAGTTTCACGCAGGCTAATTCTCCCAATAGGATAGTAAACGAAGACGTAGACGTGATGCCATGACGTCTCGCGGGTTTCCTTGGGGTCTGCGGTCATTAAGCTTCCAGTCGGCGTGAGCAATAAAGAAGTTGTTCATCAGTATATTGTCATCCTTCCTTTTCCTGACGCAGTTTGGTCGTGCTCAACGTTTACGATCAGACATGCCAGATTAGGGCGCAGATGAACTGCAGTTGAACAAATTGTCTTCAGTAGCGCTGGAGGTGAGAACCTCGTGGACAGTGTCAACGTTGATATTTATTTGATCGTCATCCAGGGGAATCTTACTGACGTATACGAGTATCGGGACCAGGTTTTCAGCTCAGGCCGTTTGCCATCTCTGAAGTTACATGGTCATGTACTGATATTTCAACACCTCAATGCTATCCCTTACACTGCACTCATGGACTGGCCGTTCATTTACCCAGACACGAAGCTGACAGAACACTGAAGGGTCAGCTCGAAAGACAAGTGAGCGTAGATGTACAAGAACATGGAAAAGAACTTGACGAATGGTGACAGCGTTCGATTAGAGTGATCCGCGGAGGTCACACTCGATATTGCCATGCATTCGTTATTCTTGCAATAAAACAATGATGCAATCCACCTTTCATCGTCTGTAATGTTACCGTGTGATAGCAGCATGATGCATATCTAGTTCCATCACAATGCACAAACTGCTTCCATTTTGGGATTCAATTTAACAATTGTCAAGTGTTGACAAATAACTCAACCAACATATTATGTTTTACTATATCTATATATGCTATTACACACAATGAGCAAAGAACAATTGCATTATCACGACTTCTAGATGTGTTCTGAATGACAGCCGACATTTTCTTTTGATCACGTTACTTTGATCATGTGAGGGAGTGAAAATAGTTCCGGCAGCACGCAAGTTAGCCAAACTGCCAATCATTTTAATGTTTATGGTAGGACAATCTACAGAATACAAGAGTGTTATGAGTTCAGTAATAGCATCCAAGATCGTCCATGCATGTACCTAACAGTCAGTTGCCTTCTTCAAGCGGCTAATTCATTCCAAGTACAGATGATGCAACGCTTTCGTCGATGTCCATGGAAGCCATACACAATGCTGACTTTACGGTATCTTAATGATACCATTTTTGGTGATTTTGTTTCTATGAACTCTAAGTGTGATTCCCGCAAATGTGTTAACCATAATTTTTTCAAGTTTGAACTCAATCCTCCGTTTCTATTGCAACTAAAGGTGAATTAAAGTGTGTGCTTCGAGAAACCACTATCAGTGCGACATTTCTTTTGTGTTTCAGTATATTAGAAACAACTGCATGTTGGTGTGACTTTATCACAATATGAGAGCGTTAACCTTAATTATTGCCATTTTATCAAATGTTCTTCTCACGTGGATAACATAAAACATTGAAATGTCTCAGTAGAAATATCAGAGATAGATATAGGAAACACAACACAAAATTACTGACGTTCCCTACATCTCTGGTGCCTCAGATTCAACTGATGCATAGTAAGAAGTGAACGAAAATACCATCTATGCTGACGATGTCGCACCGTTAACCCTTTCATTAGTTGTCTGTTGCAACCGTTCCCTTTACTGATTTGTTTAATGTCATCGTTCTAAATAAACTGTCCCTGGGTGAAGTGTGTACCTACGCATAGAAGGTCAGTGACACGTAAACGATCAACATTTTGCCAACGTTGCAAGATCAAAACTGTTAATTCCCCATCGTGTGTACGCTCTGTCGTAGGTCACGTACTGCCCTACCTTCGAGCTTGATTTCTTCATATTTAAAACATATGTATTCAGCCAAGTTGTACTATAGATTACAAACTGTATTCAACGTAATAACGTCACTAAAGAAATAGAACATTCATAAATTGTTTAACCAAAAGGCACAGAAAACAAATACATTGACTTACATATGCTGACACTACTTGCATATACACAATGCAGGTAACAAACAAGCAGCCTCACGATCCACATGGCTCCGATCAACAAGGAAGTAAAACAAGCACAGGTGTAGAGAGGAAAACTGAGGGTAATAATGTGACATCATGATATCAGTGAGTGTACGCTTATCTGTTTCAGATAAGGAAAAGTTAGAAAATTGGTAAAGGAGGTCAAGGACACTTGACGTTTTTACTTAAAGAGAGTCACTAAAGTGTTAAGCGTATACCTAATTCATCAATACAAAACAGTAAGCTTGTTTTATTATTAATGATATATGTACTAGTGAATCCATCAATATATATATTTTATTGTTACATGGATTTCAACCTTTAATACTGTTGAAAACACTTCACAGAAATAGTTAAAAAGTGAGTTTTCATAAGAGATTACCAGAAGGCGATAAAAATCCTACTGATGACCGGACGTAACTGTGATGACATGACTTTACTGATGATAGGACGCTACTGATGACGGGACATCACTGATGATCGGACATTACTAATGACGAGACACTACTGATGGCAGCACATTACTGATGACGAGACACTACTGATGGCAGCACATTACTGATGACGAGACACTACTGATGACAGAACATTATTAATAACGGGACACTACTGATGACAGAACATTACTGATAACGGGACACTACTGATGATAGGATATTACTGATAACGGGATATTACTGATGACAGGACATCACTGATGACGGGACACTGCTGATGACAGGACATTACTTATGATAGGGCCCTACTGAAGACGAAGTATATAACCTATGTCAACGTGCAATAGGAATATACAAAATGACTGGCCTAAGAAAAGTAGAGTTTGTAATCTCGCAGAAAGGAACCCCACAAGTCTTGCTAGACGGTTATGTCTACAACAAGAATGTTGTCCGACAAAGTTGTATACACTGGAAGTGTGTGAAGTACACATGCAAAGGAAGATTACCAACGTCGGGTGATTTTGTTAGGAATGTCACGGACCACAAACATGCTCCAGAAGACAGCACGAAGATACGCTTTGTCAGCAACTTAAGAAAGAGAGCCAGAGAAGAGACTATCCCGATGTCATCCCTATACAATGACGAGGTTGCCAGACAAGATGACGTTCGATTCCTGCCATCTTTCCCTTCCATGAGCAGTGCCCTGTACAGATATAGAAGAAAAACATCCCAGCACTTCCACAGACAAGATCCGAAGTTGATCTCAATGGCGCCTGGACAGAGACAACTGATGGGAGACCTTTCCTTGTGTTTAGTGAAGGGGATAACGGCAAGATACTACCCACAAGAAAACGTGTCTAAAGGGAGACAGAGAATCGACTTTTGAGACTGAAGGACAAGCTACTCACCAGGCAGGAAACACCACTGGAATTCTAGATGCTGTCGGCCACTTCCTAAAACTTTTTGAAATCAATACCATGTATTTTTGAATATTGATATATTACATGTTTATATATAATTTTTTTATGTTAATAAACGGTTCATCGTGTACCTCATGTACTTTTATTCAACTTGATCAACTAGTCGGACTAGTCCAATCAGTGCACTTGGGACAAGGGTCAGGGGATTAGCTGTGCACTGGATCATGTATTTCGTTGTTTTAGTCTGTAGACGTTTTGGCATGTAGAAGTTATGGCAAGATACCAAGACGGGACACTACTGATGGCAGAACATTGCTGATGACGAGACATTACTGATGACGGGATATTACTGACGACGGGACACTACTGATGGCAGAACGTTGCAGATGACGGGACAATACTGATGACAGGGTATCACTATTTTTGGTTAGCATCAAAATATATGTTCTCATCCTTTTGGTATTGGCAAATCATTTCAAATGTCGATGGGGTGTGGTGTGGACGCATTAGGCCGCTGAAGAGGTCACGGAACAATTTGCATCTTGAATCTTTTCAGAGCATTGGAGTATGTTGTGATTTGTTCTGTTTCCTTTCACACTGGCTTTAAGAGGTTACTGAGGCTGAAAGGTGAGTATTGGTCTTTCTTCCAACCGAAAGCAAATTCACGATATTGAACTAAACCAGTGTTGCTTCATTTCTCACCTAGATGTCACCATTAATTATGTCACGGTAGATTGAAGGAAACCGTACTGTAGGTTCTGGTTAGTTCAGTTCAGGACGATAATGGCACGTAGGACCCAAAATGTTCAAAGTAAATATAAACTTACTACTATTTTTAAAAGAAGTGTCTATGCTATTTTAATCTATGGCCATATTACCCAAAATTTGCTAACATCTGAAGTGATTGAGTAAACCCATCTAGGATCCATGGCGCATGCAAGTCCCTAATATGGTGCTCTGCCTTCTGTTGTTGGTAACCTATAGCCTGTTTTTCTGTCGTATTGTCATTTATTGTTAAAATATTTTTGTTGTGTTGTTCTCTATAGTCAAAGTGTTTTAGATATAATTACTGGTTTTAAGTTTTCATCTGTGATAATGTAGTTATCTTACTGTTCTTTGTCGACGGTTGTTTTGTAATTTAATTCCATTTATTATCACTGGAACTTTTAAAGTTCTGATATATTGCTGATGTGACTATATATCCTAACTCACTCGCTCACTCAAGCGCCCTAATATAGTGACCAACCTTCCGTTGTTGGCAATCTATAGCCGATTTTATACTGTCATGTCTGAATTTGCAATCCAATTTTAGAGATAGATGCTAGTTTTACTTCTCAAATAATGTGCTAGTCTAGTTTGTTTTACTGTCATTCGTCGCCATTTTTTATATTTCCCATGTAATTATGGTGAATTTACAACTTGGTTTAGTCACGATATGGCTGAAATATTGCCGACGTGACTACAAATTTTAACTCACTCACTCACTCAGGGCGATTACAACCATAGCTAATCCAATAGTAGGCAGTGTGTTAGTCTACTGAAGGTCGAGAAACAATAAGGTGTAAGTGTAAGGGGGTCGATTGTCGGGGATCGTCAGGGAAATAACGTGAAATGTAAAAATCTTCTTTACCACTTGCGCGCTGTGACGTCCGGTTTTCGACTACGTGGTAAACTATGAGCACTGGTTTTCACGATGCACTGCCCAGAACCACTCTGACCCTGGTTCATACATACTTGTAGGAGTTTGGTGAAGGAAATAGCATGCCGACTGTGTTCTTGACATGATTTTAGGATCGTCTGTGAACGATCCTTTAAAGATTATTCCACAACATTTGACTGAAATCATTGGCAACTATTATTCAAATAATTTAAAAAAGAAAGACTTTACCGTTCAAAATCAAAGGTATGGCACTTTATGTTTTGACCTTTATCATTAGATCAACGTGCTCACAAATTTCTCCTCGGAGTATGCCACCCAAGCGGTCTCATAAGGTTCTAGGTCTACAAAGATATTCATGATTAATAATGAAACTTGCCCACCCATTCACTCAGTTGCCTAATGACACACATGGCATTTGAGATGAAAACAGAGAAACAGCCAAACGGCCCATCTTTTTGTGATGGAAAACATTTTAGTTGTTATGTTATGTAGCTCAAGACCACGAACCAACGTTTTGTAAAATATTTCACCTTATGATAACAAAGTTCTACAGACATCTTATAATATCATCAACACACATCACAAAATAAAGGCGATCAAACAAGTTGCATACTCATAAAAACATATTTGTTAGAGCAATGTACTGAAAAGTCAAACTATGTAAGTACCACCTGTTTATAAATTAGTATACAAAGTTAAGGAATAGTGTTGTATAAAGGGAAAGCGTGCTGAAAGGCAAAATCAAATGTTGTCTTTGAACTCATTGAATTTGTTCATATGAAGAGTAGGCTCGATGTCAACAGGACTTCTGAAGGTTAAACAAGTCTGAATAAACAATTGAACTTTATAACACGGGCCTTTGATCTGCATTTTTGAGGTAAGAAGTCTTTGGATCTGTTCGAACAAAGCTTCATTTTTCGACTACGTCATGATATTTGAATGCTTTAATAATTATTACCAAATATCGATTTCTGAGAAGAACAGACACCACGTTTTTCACACATCAAGATTGTATGATTTCCAGAAGTGAAATATCTAACTTATTTTTCTGTCGTATGTGTCTACCGTTTTACAAAAAAAATATATTGCAAATCTATTCTGTGATCAAAATGTTTGCACGTTTGATTATTGTGGCTTAGTGGATCTCACTACACCCATATGGTATTAATTCTACAGCTATTCCATAAATTGCCTCATACATGTATATTTCTGTAGGTATCACTACCAAACTATATATTACCTTAGGCATGTTACTTTAATCCATCCCGACATAAGATATGTCTGATACTGAAGTGGATACTATTGCTTATATCTACTGACGTGGAATTATTATCTTCAAAACAACACTGTGGTGTAATAATTCTTCTCTTGCTGTACCTTCAGTTCATTTTCTCTAGTGCTAGAACAAGGTCCCTTTACAAGACCCTCTACAATAGCAGAAGATCCTAAACAACTAATTATCTCTGACACTAATGCTAGAGTATATTGTATATTTTCTAATGAAAGGTATGGTTGTAGGTGTCATCCAAACTCTTTACATCCACCCCGGCATGAACGACATGATCGTCACCTTCTTCAGTCGCCGTGCGTATCGCGCCAATGTCATTAAATTGTATCCTCAATGTGTACGATTCAGCCCCTTTCTATGTAGTGTTGTAGAGCCCGTTTGCTGGTTTCATGTGGTCATATAAACCAGGATCACCTTTCCCCTCTTGCGTGGAGCTGTGGTTCTCGAGCACGAAGTACTGAACTCCCTCGAAACTGGCAACACTAGTAACTGCCGCAGATGCATTTGGACCCAGTGTAATAGCCCGTTCATCTACACCTGTCGTGTCGAAGTCGTGAAGATGGTTGTGAGGAGCTCCTGTCAGTATTCCGGTGTGTTTTGAGGACGTCTCTTTCTTGACATCAGGCACGGGATTGGACATTTTCTCAGTATTTCTTGTCACCGTTAGACCAGGAAGAGAGAGTGGTTTCCCGTCAAGTGCGTCTGGGTTTATATATGTATAGTCTGTCGATGCATCAAGACTACAGGTCACGTTTTCGGTGGATGTGTTGTTGCTCCTCTGTTGATATATTTCCTTTTTATCTAAACCAGTTTTGCGTTGTCTGAAACATAATTTGCAACATTGAATACAGGGTAAGAATGACCTGGATAGTTAATGCAAATCCGCTAAGCGGTTAATGTGTTCCACCACAGAAAATTGTTGTACTTTATGTCACAGCGGGAGGTAATCCTGGAAACAGCCTTGACGCAAAAGTCCCAAGCATACGAGTGGGGTGTATTAATGACTACCCAGCCACTCCACACCTGTTTGACGTTGAGTCATTTTGTGAACAAGTACTGTGGATGACTGAAGTAGTTCCTATGTGTATTTACTGTGCTCCCTTTAGACGTAGACGTGTGACATATTATTGACATATGACATTTGAAGGAAGTAAACATAAGCTGCAGGTTAATATCCAGATTACATTTTGAGGATACAATTTAAGGACGATAATTGAGAAATCAAATCTTATTTTATAATTTTCACAAAGTTATATCTGCTCAAGGAAAGTTACTGACTTTATGTTTGACATTTCGAAGCTATAGCACTAGCATAATTTTGAAGGAAGAAGAGCCTGTTCGAAATCTCACCTTCGCACAAAGACGACTACAGCGATTACAATCAGAAAGACACCAATGCCTGCACCCAGGCCGACGTAAAGACCTGGACGTACACAATTAGAGTACACATTAATACACATTGAAATTCAGTCAACATTGCGTGGTTTTTGCTGACTTTGAGCATGCATATCGGAGAGATATTTTCATAAGTCTCTTAACTGCATTGCAAACTTACTTGTCTGTGCATCACTTTCACCAGCTCCACCGGCGAGGCTGGAAAATTGACTCGCGGTCGTCGAGTTACCTAGAAATACGTACAAATGTTACGGCCGTCTTTGTTATTGGAGCTAAAAGATGGAAATTCGATATTATGGAAGCATATAAGTGAAACAATGTAGAAACTATTTTCTTCTACGATCTAATAAACTTTAATTTTTCCTTTATTTATGCTCACATTTTTATATATGATATCGTGATCTACGTACGTATGGGAAGGTATCATCTAGTATCGAATTATTCACTTGGTTAACCATGTTTTCGCGAGTAATCGACAATAGGTCTTAACTCATTTCAGTGTCAAAAGTTTGTGACACGGGTATATTTAGGTTTAAAAGCTGATGGACACTTTGAGATGATTCGAAAATGTAGTGAAAATAAAGAAAATGGCAAATAGAATATGTGAGAAATCGAACGTGCTCCTGTAATTTAAATATACCATATAAAGTATACCATACAAATCATTATAACGGTAAGAAATACTGTAGTATCGTATACTGAAGTACTGGTATAATAAACTTTGATGTATGTATCATCCAACAACAACGTGACCCTCAGCCACAGACGTTACCTGCTCTCTTTGTGGCCTTGAGGGAAGAGTACCAATTCATTCCCAGGCACTTCATCCGGAATCTGATCCAGTCTCTAGGACGCCGATGCCAAGAAAACACTGATGCTAATGGTGGTCACACAAGATACCGACTGCTCTGCGACCTTGACCTTGGAACACTTGTCTTTTGTGACGTACATTTTGTTGCAGCATTGGACCGTTAATCTTCATTCAGGTTTTCTTCATGACTGCCCTGTATTACTGAACCTTAAGTGTATAAACTGATTACAATTTTCAGCTATGTGTTTCCTTTTTTTTTGAGTAGCACATTTCAATGCTAAAACAGTTGAGGATCTTTTTACCACTGTTAATTTTAAATTAATGTGTTGGGGTTTTTTTTGTAAAAAAAAGAAATTGATTTAATTGGTGAATTTGTATTGATATCTTCTGTAGATAGCTGTGTTTTAATGATTGATAGTTTATTATTAGCTTAGATTGTTAGTGACTGTACCCTCAAAGGGGGTTGAAGTATTGTAAAATTATTGTCCTTCTGAGAGGGTATGTGAGTCCCAACTCATTTAAAGTAAATTTAAACTTGCCACATTTCTAATCGTAGAATATGTGTGCTTTTAATTTATGGCTAGATTTTTCTTCCGTCACCAATGGCTGAAGGGAATAGTCCCCATGGTCGAGTATGGTGATCTACCTTCGGCTGTTGGTGATTTATAGTCCGTTTTTATTGTGTACCGTCTATAGTGATTGCATTTCACGATAGCCTCCTAGTTTTAGATTTTCATAGCCGTGATAATCTAGTATTTTACTGTCCCTATTTCCAAACTGATATAAACTAGACTGTTCTTGTCATGACATGGCTGAAATGTGCCGGTGTGACGCTAAATAATAACTCACTCACTCTAGAGAAACATCTGAAGGCAAGAATGTAGACTTTTAAAGAGATGGGCTGTGGAATGGGCAACCAATGGAGGTCCTTCAACACAGGAAGCATGTCATGCAAAAGTTGTAATGTGCTGGTCCAGTGACAACGCTAGATCAACAGTCACGCCAAGGTCTTCAACACTGTTAGACAGTAGAACAGTGGTTTCGCCAAAGCGAGACGACTTGATGTCGGTCTGTTTCGGGGAAGTGTATTCACCACTAGGAGACACTCTGAAGCTTCTTCAGTTGTACCTCAAAAAGTGTGAAATCGAAACACCAAAGGCGGCAGCTTTTGGAATATGTGCTCGAGATAAACTTGCAATCACCCCTTTTGTCTTACAGCCTTGTGGAGCGCTTTTGACACTCTGAATGTTTATGCGTAGATGTTAATACACTCTGCAAAAATGAACGGCATAAGCCATTTTATAAAGCATTTATTGCGTTAGTTTAAGAGCAATGATTTCATGTAATGCCAGTGGGGAAAGAGTGAAAATCAACACGTCAGCAGACAAAGAATTCACCAACAGTTGAACGTTTATTGTTGTACTGTGTATTGCCACTATTGGGTGAGTGAGTGAGTTAATATTTAACGTCACATCGGCAATATTTCAGCCATATCGTGACGGGAAATTAACACTGAAATGGAATATATGTGTAATATAAAAACCTGTCGACAAAGGACAGTAAAAACACTAGAATATCACAGACATGAATATAAAACCAGCATGAAAAACTAAAACATTGTAATTAAAAAAGACAATACATTATAAAACACGGGCTATAGATCGCCAACAACCGAAGGTAGATCACCATACTAGTGACCATGGGGACTTACAGTACCTTTGCTACCTGCGTGGACCCTAGCTGGATGTACACCATCCCTTTAGCCGCTGGCGAGTGTACGAAATGCTAGCCAAATTTAAAATGACAAGAATACTAGGATTTAAAAACCTGGCAGACTTAAATTTACATCGAATGTTTGGAGACTTACGTACCCTCTCAGGAGGACAATAATTTTACAATACTTCAACCCCCTTTGAGGGTACAGCCACTAACAATACAAATTACTAATCTAAGCTACCAATGATTTAAAATACATCTATTCACGGAACATATTACTCAAAATTCAACCAAAAAATCAATTTCTTTAAAAAAAATAACAATAACTAAATGAGAAACAACAGTGGTAAAAAGATCCTTGATGGTTTTGACATTGAAATATCTATCCCTTGTATGGCCAATACGACATCGTCGTAGTATGACCTCTTCAAATCTGGACTGACAACCCAAGTGGGTATAACCAATGTAAGGTTTTATCTCATGTAATTTGTTGATACCCACTTGGGTGTCCCACTTCTTCTGCATCAGATCATGGATATAAGATCTAATGATGGCTTTGTAATCAGAGTATGGAATAAGAAGGGGTGTCACAGATTTGTTGAGTGCTGCTTTTGCAGCAAGATCGGCCATCACATTCCCAGAAATACCTACGTGACTGGGTAACCAACAAAAGACGATGTCGTATTGGCCAGTAGCAAAAATATTATACAGTTCAATAATTTCAATTAAAAGTGGATGTTTACAAGAAATATTTTTAATAGCCTGAAGGCAAGAAAGAGAGTCGGAAAATATTATATACTGTTTACGTTTAGGGTGTCTTTGAATATATTTAAGAGCTGTTAATATGGCGTTAGCTTCTGCTGTGAAAATAGAACTATTGTCTGGTAATCTAGAAGATATTGTTCTGGATCCAATGACAGTAGCACAAGCAACTGCTCCACCGTCCTTGGACCCATCTGTAAATAAGGATTTGTAATTGTCATATGTATGTTTCAATTGATTATATTCTTGTTTATACTGTAACTCATTCGTTTCTGATTTTTTCAATGTAGTTAATGTTAGGTCAACCTGTGGCCTAACCAACTGCCAAGGGGGAGAGGAAAGAAGACGGAAAGGAGCTATATTGTCCAGCTCAATACCAGCAGCAGCTATAAACGGCTGTATTCTGAGCTCAAGATGTGGAACAAGAGAAGACTTTTTGCTATACAAATCCTCATAAAAAGGATTGAAGACACAGTTATATGCAGGGTTAGATTCGTTAAAGTATAGTTTTGTGATATATTGTAAAGATAATTTGATACGGGAGTTGTGCAAGAGATGGTTCATCGGCCTCAACGTAAAGACTGTCAATAGGTGAAGTTAGGAAAGACCCAAGACAAAGTCTTAAACCTTGGTGGTGGACAGACTCAAGAAGTTTAAGGTTGCTTTTGCAGGCTCCACCATATACGATGGAGTCATAATCAAGTTCAGAACGTACGAGTGATCGATATAGATGGAAAAGGGTAGCTTGATCCCCTCCCCATTTAGAATTTGACACCACTTTTAATAAGTCAAGTGCTTTCAGGCATTTAGTTTTAAGTGATTTAATATGCGGTAAAAACGTTAAGTGTGAATCAAAGATTAAAGCCAAGAACTTGGCTTCCTTCACAAATTTAATCGGCGTGCCATCTAGAGACAGTTCGGGGTCTTTATGTGGTTTGTATTTACGACAAAAGTGTATGCTGTTAGTTTTTGATTTAGAAAATTTAAAGCCATTTTCAAGACACCATTTATTTATCTTGTTTAAACACAACTGCAATTGCCGTTCAATGGTATGCATATTTTACCACGACAAGAAATATTAAAATCATCCACAAATAACGATCCATCAATTGAATCGCTTAAAACTTTAGATAAACTGTTGATCTTGATGCTAAAAAGAGTGACAGACAAAATACTGCCTTGTGGAACACCCTGATCCTGATTGTAATGATCAGACAGGGTAGAACTCACACGGACATGGAATTGTCTGTTATTTAAAAACGTGGCTATAAATTCAGGCAAACGACCTCGCAACCCGAAGTCATGTAAATCTCTTAAAGTGCCATATTTCTAAGTAGTGTCATACGCTTTTTCAAGATAAAAAAAGATTGACACAGCGTGTTGGTTGTTAATTAGTGCGTTTTTAACAAATGATTCCAGTCGCACGAGGTGATCAACAGTACTTCTGTTTTTACGGAAACTACACAGTGTATCTGTTATGAGATTATTTGTTTCCAAGTACCAAACAATTCGATTATTTATCATGCGTTCCATGGTCTTGCAAACACGGCTAGTTAATGAAATCGGACAATAATTGGATGGATCCGTATGATCACGTCCTGGTTTAGGTATTGGTACTACTATGGCGTCACGCCATAAAGGAGGAAAGTTACTTGATGTCCAAATATCATCAAAAATATTTAGGAGAGTTTCCAGACAGGATTCTGGTAAATGTTTCAGGAGTTGATAATGTGTGTTATCAGCTCCTGTAGCAGTGTCATGAGCTTGATCAAGAGCAGTATGGAGTTCATGAATAGAAAACGTTTCATTATAATCTTCCCCATGATCAGAATTGAAATTAATAGTTTTCTTTTCTTGTTGTCTTTGATACTGCGTAAATTTAGGTATATAATTAGAAGAGGAAGAACGTTTAGCGTGGGTTTCACCCAGTTTATTTGCAATATCTGATTTATCAGTAAGTAATTGATCTCCATGTTTAAGATGATGGACAGTAGATTTAGTACCTTTACGTTTAATTTTCTGGACCATGTTCCATACCTTAGACATGGGTGTCCGAGAATTTATTTTGGATACATAATTTTGCCAAGATTGGCGTTTGTTCTGTTTAAAAGTACGCCGTGCTTTAGCATTTAAAATTTTAAATTTATTTTAAATTATTTATAGGATGGCGACGGAAATAATGTTCTGCTTTTTTCCTTGCCTTCCTAGCTTGTTTGCATTCATCGCTGAACCATGGTTTTCGAATATGTGGAAGTGCAGAGGACTTTGGTATATACTCATCAGCCATGGAATTCAGTTCATCAGAAAAAACATCTAATAGCATCAGGAACGTCAATAAAAAGTTCAGGATTAAGTTTCTCCGCACACAGTGTTTCATATAAAGCCCAGTTAGCCTTTTAGAATTCCGCCTTGATGATGGAGGAACATCAGATGGAGTTACAGATTTTAGAATAGTAGGAAAATGGTCACTTCCACAAAGGTCATCGTGGACAGACCATTCAAATTCATTTAGTAGTTCTGAATTTGTGAGTGACAAGTCAAGAGCAGAATAGGTCCCTGTACCATGGTGTAAATATGTGTTGGAACCATCATAATAAGTACATAAATCATTGTCGGAACAAAAGTCCTCCAACAACGTACCTTTGGTGTTTGTAGTTACACTACCCCAGAGTGGGTTGTGCCCATTTAAATCTCCCATTATAATACAGGGCTTCGGGAGTTGGTCATATAGAGCCTGAAGATCAGTTTTGGCAAACGTCGAAGATGGCGAAATATAGAGTGAGCATAGCGTAAACGCTACATGTAAAGTAATTCTCACTGCAACAGCCTGCATATTAGTAATAAGGGAAACTGGGCTTTGAATAACGTTTTGTCTGACTAGAACGGATGACGACCTGCAAGTGGCTCTATCACCTGGAGGTGAAAAACAATGATATGCATTAAAATGACGAAGGTCAAATGTATCTGTTTGTTTTAAATATGTTTCTTGGAGACATGTCGCTGAAGGTGTGAAATCTTGGACTAATAGCTGTAATTCATGTAAATTAGTCCTTAATCCTCTGCAGTTCCACTGTACAATATTATTGGAATAAACTATCTTTTGGGGGGATTTACCCCGCACTCTTTTGGAGGGCGACAAGCTATGTGCCCTAGAATGGACGTTTTCAGAAACGTCCATGTCTTCAAGAGACCCGTATTTATTAAACAATTGAATTTTGTTTTGTGACCCTTTAGGTGCTCTGCCACTTTGTTGTTTTGAAGCATCAGGCTTTGGCTTAGGTTTACTTTTCACAGTTTGTTGACTATCAGCTGTCGATTGAGACTTTGAGTGTGACTGAGATGATGATGATTTATGATCAGAAGAAGACTTTGATGTACTAGGAAGTGATTCCTCAGTCTGAGATGATATGGCAGAGTACAAAAGCTGAGGAGAATTGCAATTTACCCAAGTCAAGGTAGTCTGGCAGTCTGTGGATGATTTTGTTATTTTTAGAGGTAGACTCCGATGATGTTTTTGCTACTGTAGCATAACTTTCTGGAAGATCAGACCTCTTTACCAGTTTTTTTTTGCCTCAGAAAAGGAGATATTTTGAGTAAACTTTATTCTGTTTATCTCCATTTGCTCTTTCCAAATAGGACACTGTTTTGAAAATGAGGAATGGTCGCCTGAGCAGTTGGTGCTTTTTTTGACATTACTGTCACAATCGTCTGTTGTGTGTGTCTTTTCACTGCAGTGCAAGTATTGACACCGTGGCCGAACTTTTGGCATTTGAAACACCGACGGGGATTCGGAATGTGCTTTTCCACACTGATATTACAGTATCCAGCTTTAAGTGATGTTGGAGCAGTAGGTGATGAGAAAGAAAACAGATAGGTATTAGTTTGAATAGTTGTGTTGTTTTTTCGGGTTGTGAAACGTTTGACATATAATACACCCTGATCTTTCATTTCGGAAGCGATATCAAGTTTAGACATGTCTGCCAGCATGCGATCTCGATCACGTACTATGCCCTTACTCGTGTTCAGTGTTTTGTGGGCCGTTACAGTAACCGGAGTACCAACAAAAGTGTCGATATTCAAAAGGTTGGTTGACTGTTGCTTTCTGGCGCACTCAATCAACAGCGCACCAAAACGTAATCTTCTAATGTTCTTTACTTCGCCAGCAATGCCTTGGATACCCTTAGACACAGC
The DNA here is from genome assembly GCF_037392515.1 of Haliotis asinina. Taxonomy (NCBI): domain Eukaryota; kingdom Metazoa; phylum Mollusca; class Gastropoda; order Lepetellida; family Haliotidae; genus Haliotis; species Haliotis asinina. Next base: position 49,712,832 of record NC_090287.1, read on the forward strand.
AAACGGTTTCAGCTTCAAAGGTGTGTTATCTTTGGTCTCAATGACAAGTGACGTGGCCAGTAATCAATCTGTTTGGACGGTCTGAGTTCGTCAACGGGATCATTTTGGAGAGGAAGTTTGCTCTTCTTAGTGGGGTTTCGTAAGCCATGGTTAGTTATGTAGATTGCATAAGTGTGCATTAACTCCACTGACATTCACCTGGGCTATCTCACCCGATTGTTCATCACATATTCCAAACATGGTAAATTCACCCCAAGTGGAGTTTCACCCCATTAATTGTGTATTTGTAGGTACTGTTTTTGTTTCCGTTTTTAATATTATGCGTACAAATATGGAGAATAGAATTGGTGCTCAATGTGTTGTCATAATTAAGCAATGTGTTACAACAATCAGGTAAGTGCTATTGAATCTGCACATAGGACTGAAGCTTATATCTCATCACACTTAAAACTAAAATGAACATTTAAACACGTCAACACTGAATTAGACATTACCCTTGCATTTCTGCCATGGCGACTGCATGTGTCTGGACATCTGCCTGAGCTGCAAGAAGACACTAAAGCGACCTTCAGCTAAGGTGTGGCCGCATATGTTGTTAAAATTTGACCAGCTATCAAGTACTTGGTTTCATTCAAGAGGGAAAATTCTGTTAATCCCTTTTCACTGGTTTGTGAATTGTAATCTCCTTTGTTTACTTGTTAGCAGACGGCATTTTCAGTGATCCTCAGTATGGATGATTCAGAGGAGAGGAACTTGATTTTAGAGTATTATAACAAGGACATCAGATCTGCTAAAGTGATTTCAAGAAGAACAGGCATCCCTTTGTCCACTGTTTATCATGTACCACTATAAAAATATTGCAAATGGATATGGTACTGAGTACCAGGGAACAGAAAATTGACTGTCGGTGACAGGAGGCCGTTTCGTATTCTTGTTTCTAAAACCAAACGAAGGAGTGTAGAAAACTTGAGACCGGATATGATTGATAGAGGAATTGTGACTGTCTGTAGGGAGACAACTAGAACTGATCTGCATGCGATGGGCTGGCAGAAAAGCCAAGCAATTCCATCACCGATCATGAAACCTGAACAAAAGGGTCGAAGGTTGAACTGGTGCTTACAGCATAGAAATGTTAACTGGAACAATGTGAAGGTTCTGTGTGACTGTGGCACCCATGGCGAGCCACCTCCTCGTGGTCGGTGCTGTTTAACGTTAAGAGCTCGCCAGTCCCCGGTTGTGGACCCGGGGGACTATTTGCTCCAACAACCCGTTTGCCGTGGGTTGCGGCCCTGTGTTGGTGAAGGAGTGAGTGAGTGAGTTTAGTTTACACCGCACCCAGCAATATTCCAGCCATATGGCGGCGGTCTGTAAATAATCGAGTCTGGACCAGACAATCCAGTGATCAACAACGTGAGCATCGATCTGCGCAAGTGGGAACCGATGACATGTGTCAACCAAGTCAGCGAGCCTCACCATCCGATCCCATTAGTAGCCTCTTACGACAGCATAGTCGCCTTTTATGGCAAGAATGGGTTGCTGAAGGTCTCACTCACTCATTGCAGTGAGAAAACTCACGTTACTGAGCATTACAATAATACCATTAAAAATGCGTCAACTGCTCTAGGACACATTATTCTTTCACTAAACAGTCCAATCTGGAGGCAACAAATTGAGATCAATAAAATCAAATTACACAGAATATCACTTTTGTTGAAGCTAAGAAACTTCCTGTTCCCACATCAGAACCTGATACATGTTATGCCTTAATTACGAATACTCCATCTGCCATCAACATCAAAACAGCCATGTCTACATCATCAGCAATGTGCCAGGCCGTTTTGACAAATAAACTTGAAGTATACTCATCCAATCAGTCACTCAGACGGCACCCGTGAACAGGGGATATTTGGTCCACCAACCCGTTTGCCGTGGGTTGCAGCCCTGTGTCAGTGGAGGAAGGGATCCTGGTGGTTGAGGGCAATAGGGGCTTGTAACTATGTTCCTATTGCCTAATATACCACTTTTTGGGGGCCTGACTTCACCTAGACGGGTGGTTGAATGGGCCCGGTTCAACCAATCGGCTGGTCATGCCAAGCCTGTGCATGGATTATAATTATATTTATCATTGCGCAAATATTATTTGGAACTGGTGTAACTTTAGTCTTGGCGTTATTGTCTAAAATATTTTTTATTTTAAATTATGTTGTTCTGAACTTTGCCTAGAGTCCTATGCCCAGAAGGCGGTGGCTTATGGGCCAATCTGGTGGAATTATTAATCTTTTAATTCTTCTGCTGGAGTATATCATCCGGGCATCCTTTGGTGCTGTAAGCTGGAGGCCCGCTTGCTTTAGCATTGTCCTTGTGATACTCCGTGGTGGGTGGGGAGCTCGGATGACAAACCAATATACTAATAATCATGGATTACCAAACCCCTAACAAAAAAAACAACAACAAAACATCAACAGGAAAATGATGATCAGCATCGACCCTCTATACAAATTGATCACTGGTCACGTTTTTGGTTTTTGAGACCCCTTGACAAGAGTCCTTTAAAATAAATCCCTTTGCAATTTCAAAAGGTATCTCTGGCATTGCAGGTGAGGTGAAAGATATCAAACGCTTGCGATCAGGTTTGCTGCTGATTGAACGTAGCAGAAAACAACAAGCTACCAACCTGTTATCAACTGATATGTTTGTCGGAGTCCCGGTATTAGTTTCTGCCCACAGAACACTGAATACAAGCAAAGGTATAGTTCGAGACCGTGAACGTCTTCTAGCAGACATGACTGAGCTCGATATAGTGTCCGAGATGAAAGATCAAGGAGTATATTTCGTCAAACGTTTCACAACGCTGAAAAATAATGAGACTGTCCAAATCAACACATATCTGTTTTCATTTTCAGCTCCAACTCCTTCAAAGTCAATGAATGTTGACTTACATATTCCAAATCCTCTGCGCTGCTTTAAGTGTCAAAAGTACGGACATGGTGTTAATACTTGAACATTGTCTGTTACATGTGCACATGTAACCGAAGATTGTGCCAGTATTCACAAAAAATGTGCAAACTGTTCAGGAAATCATTCATCCCTTTCGAAAGTATGTCCTATTTGGAAAAGGCAAATGGAAATTAACAAAATCAAACTTTCCAGGAACGTCAGTTTTGCTGAATCAAGAAAGATTGTACAATCTACTGAGCACACTGAAACGTACGCCTAAACATCTAAACCTTATCAAAAGGAACAACTACACCAGTACTAACTTCGTCAAGATCATGTCAGACTGACCTGACATGGGTAAATTCAGATATTCCTCAATCTATCTCCCCTGATGTTCCACAGTCAGAACAGTCTATTCAGACAGCTACAGATCAGTCTACGCGAAAGATCGTATCTCCTTCGACTCCAACTCCTCCACAGTCTGATAGAAACGATAAACAAACTGTAAAATCGAAATTCAAGACAAGACCAGAACTTCGAAATCAAATCGAGCACCAAAGGGGTCAGATAATAAAATCAAATTGTTTAACAAGTTTGGATCACTTGAGGAAATGGATGTATCGGTTCACATCCATCCCAGGGCACATAGCTTGTCGCCCTCAAAGAAAGCGCGGGGTAGATCTCCAATCAACCCACCCAAACGATAATGTCTTCCAGAACTATAGTACAGTGGAACTGTAGAGGATTAAAGATAAATTTTAATGAGTTACATCTTTTAGTTCACGACCTGGCACCATCAGTATTTTGTCTGCAGGAAACTCTTTTGAAACAGACAGACAATTCTAATCTACGTCAGTTCGATGCATATCACTCTTTCTCACCTCCAGGTGACAGGGCCACTGGTGGATCTTCAATCCTTGTTAAACAAAATGATATTCATAGCCCGCTAACACTTAAAACTAATCTTCAAGCCGTTGCAGTGAGACTCACTCTTCATATTGCATTTACAATATGTTCGTTGTATATTCCGCCTCCTTTCACACTTAACCTGTTTGATCTTCAATGGGTGATCGCAATGGCCATAATCCACTCTGGGGTGGTACAAATACTAACACTAAGGGTAAAACACTGGAAGATTTTATTTCAAATAATGATTTGTGTATAATACAATGATGGTTCGAGCACTTATCTGCATTCTGCAACCGGTACCTAATCTCTGGAGTTATCTCTTGCAGACTCTACTGCACTCAATGAGTTTGAATGGTCAGTCCACAATGCCCTCTGTGGAAGTAATCACTTTCCAGCGATACTATCAGTAATATTTCCAACTGATTCGCCATCTTACACAAGATGGAATTTTTCCAAAGCAGATTGGTCCTTATTTCAAACTTTATGCACATCTAAACTACGACCCGTATATTTTTTGGATATTGCTGATCCTATTCACGTGTTTTCCGACGTTTTAACTGAAATTGCTGATGAGTGCATAGCAAGGTCCTCTACAGCTCCACGTGTGCGGAAGCCATGGTTTAATGCAGACTGCAAAAATGCTAGAAAAGCGAAGAAAAAGGCAGAGGAATATTTCCGTCATCACCCAACTGTCCACAATTTAAATAAATTTAAAATATTAAGTGCGAAGGCACGTCTTACCTTCAAACAATACAAACGGCAATCTTGGAGAAACTATATTTCCAAAATAAATTCACGCACACCTATGTCTAAGGTGTGGAACATGATTCAGAGAATAAAACATACTACATTGTAGTCCCAATACCAAAACCTGACCGGGATCATACAGATCCGTCGAATTACACGCCGATGTCTCTCACTAGCTGTGTCTGTAATACCATGGAACGTATGGTGAACAACAGATTAACTTGGTATCTTGAAACCAATAACCCGATCACAAACATTCAGTGTGGTTTCAGGAAAAATCGTAGTAACATTGATCATTTGGTACGTTTAGAATCCTTCGTTAAAAATGCTATAGTAAATAAACAACATGCTCTATCGATTTTCTTTGATCTCGAGAAAGCTTATGATACGACCTGGAAGCAAGGCATTTTGAATACATGATTTGGGTTGAGAGGCCGTTTGCCTCTTTTTATATCAGATTGTTTTAAAAGACAGGCAATTTCAAGTCCGAGTGGGTTCAACCCTGTCTGATCATTACAATCAGGATCAGAGTGTCCCTCAAGGCAGTATTTTGTCTGTCACTTTATTTAGCATTAAAATCAACAGTTTATCCAAGGTTTTAAATGATTCAATTGACGGATCACTTTTGTGAATGATTTGTGGTAAAAATATGCATACTATTGAACGGCAATTGCAGTTGTGTTTAAACAAAATAAATGAATAGTGTCTTGAAAACGGTTTTAAATTTTCAAAGTCCAAAACTAATTGTATACACTTTTGTAGAACATATAAGCCTCATAAGGACCCTGAACTATCTTTAAATGGCACTCCCATCAAAGTTGTAAAGGAGGCCAAGTTCTTGGGTTTAATTTTGATTGAAAATTCTCATTTAACCTTCTTAATACCTTCAAGCAAAGTGTCTGAAGGCACTAGATTTGTTGAAAGTTGTTTCCAACTCAAAGTGGGGACCAAACTACCCTCTTACACCTATATCGATCACTGGTCCGTTGAAAACTCGATTATGACTCCATCGTATATGGTGTAGCTTGCAAAAGCAACCTTAAACTTCTCGATTCTGTGTCAAGACTTAAGACTTAAGAATTTGTCTTGGGCCTTTCAGAATTTCACCTATTGACAGTCTTTACATTGAGGCCGATGAACCATCTCTTACACAACGTCGTATAAAATTATCCTGACAATACATTACTAAATTATACTCTAATGAATTATATCCCTGCATGTAACTGTGTGTTCAATCCACTTTATGAGCATTTGTACGACAATAAGTGTTCTCTTGTTCCGCCTCTAGGGCACAGAATTAAACCCTTTCTTTCTTCGGCCGGCATGAGCTGGAAAATATAGCTCCCTCCCGTGGTCTTTCTTCTCGTCCTTGGCAGTTGGTTAGATCACAAGTCGACCTAACATTAAATTCATTTAAAAAATCAGAAACTAATGAATTACAATATAAACAAGAATATAATCAATTAAAAACTAAATATAGCAATTACAAACCCTTATTTACAGATGTTCCAAGGACGGTGGTGCAGTAGCTTGTGCCCCTGTCATTGGATCGAGAACAATATCTTCTAGAATTCCAGATAAGCAGTATATAATCTATTCAGACTATATTAAAAATTGTCTTGTAAACATCCACTTTTGATAGAAATTATTGAAATGTATAATGATCTTATTACTGGCCAATACGACATCGTCTTTTGTTGGTTACCCAGCCACGTAGGCATTTCAGGGAATACACTGGCTGATCTTGCTGCCAAAGCAGCACTCACCAAATCTGTGACACCACTTCTTATTCCATACACTAATTATAACGCTACCATTAGATGTTATATCCGTGATCTGATGCAAAAGAAGTGGGACACCCAAGTGGAATATTGCCGATGTGACGATAAATATTAACTCAGTCACTCAGTCACTCACTCGCTCACTCAGTCACTCAGACAGCTGAGTCACTTCACACTGTTAAATCCCTTGTGGGTATTAATAAATTACATGCAGGAAAACCTTATATTGGTTATACTTACTTGGCTTGTCAGTCCAGATTTGAAGAGGTGATCATGCGACGATGTCGTATTGGCCATACTCATGAATACTTATTGAAAGGTGAGGATCCTCAATTTTGTATCCCTTGTGATGAAATAATCACCGTAAAGCATGACTGTGTCGAATATTCCATCACAAGGGATAAATATTTCAAATCACGCGTTTTGAAGGATCTTTTTAGTAACATAAATTTTCGTTTAATTCTCGCATTTTAAAAAGAATTAGATTTGATATCAAACTTGTAAATAAATAAATATTTTATGATTGGAGGTTTAATTTGATAACTAAGATTGTTAGTGGCTGTATCCTCGAGTGGGGTTAAAGTGCTGTAAAATTATTGTCCTCCTGAGAGGGTATGTAGCGGCCACAAAATTTCCAAGTCCAGTGCTGGGATTCGAACGACGAAACCTCTGATCCGAAGTCGGACGCCTTGTCCACATGACCAAAGAAGTTAACCCCGTCAGCAAGCTGACAAGGTAGGGATTCCATCTGTGGGATTACTCCGAGCCCTGCTACATACTCCGCCGTCAACAAAAGGTACGTCCCGGACAGCATAGTTGGGTGCTGAGGCTCATTTTGTTCAAATTTGATATGAACGTGCTCATATAGCGGCCACAAAATTTCCGAGTCCCGTGATGGGTGTTCGAAGGACGGACCTTCTGATCCGAGGACGGACGCATGACGTGGATCACGTGGACAAGGCGTCAGACGTCGCATCGGAAGGTCCGTCGTTTGTATCCCATCACGGGACTCGGAAATTGGTGGCCGCTACATATATACTAGTGGTTTTACTGTTCTTCGTCAACAGGGTTTTAGTTTCTTATATTCATTCATTCTACAGTGTCATTATTACTTGTTCTCGTCACAACATGGCTGCAATATTGCCGCTGTGACGATAAATATTAACTCACTCACTCACTCACTCGCTCACCCGCTCACTCAGTCACTCAGACAGCTGAGTCACTTCACACCGTTAAATCCCTTCTGTACACACTTGTTCAAGTTCAGTCTCGGTCATCCTCTCAAGAGTTTATTATTGCTAGTCTATATATTGTTTTAGTTCAGATATGGCTGAATATTGTCCTTTAAATTTAACTCACTCACTCTTCTGAAGAGCAATCATCGTCAGCATCCTCACAGTCAATCGTGAAACACCCATCTCAAAATGATGGGAAACATATTACCCAAAATAAAATCAAAGGCAGAACTGACTTGCAAAAATGTCACTCACTCACTCAGTATAATGTTTTGAGTACACACGATCATGAGCCTCATCCATTTCAATTGCTTGACCTAATGTGTTTACTTAGTGACGCCATAGTGATCTCCCTTGTTATTGTTACGATCACTTTGTAAATCAATATGATCCTGTTCGCTGAACTATCTACCTTTGCCCAACACGATATGTAAAATAGCTGAGTTTATCACATCTTTTCATGAAGTTATTCTATTCCAACAAGAGGCAGTTTTAAAGATAATTTTATTGAGAGAGTTCAATAAGTTTAAAGCGCACCTTCAAATGATTTAAGTGCCGATGATATTTGGATAATGTACTGGTGTGTGTGTGTGTGTGTGTGTGTGTGTGTGTGTGTGTGTGTGTGCGTGTGTGTAAGAGAGAGAGAGAGGGGGGGCAAGAAAGAGAATCTATTTCCATAAGTTTCAACAAATACATCAATTTTAGATGAGAAAAAACAATTTAATCAGAATCATAATCATAAGCGTGCTTGCTGCAAATCAACCGATCTTCTGAAACTATATTTTCAAGCACAATTGCAAGGCGGCTGTAGTATGCGATATGTCAGTAATGTACAAACCCTTATGGAAAGAGGCAGTATTGCATTAAGTGATACTCTTTTACGCCACATTATAATGCTCGTCATATTCTCCACTGGTGTTATGGGGGAAATGAACCATTGTCTCAGTAGTTTCTGTGATTGTATTTCAGCAAGGCAGATATCCACCGATAAATATTTCGATAAAACTCCACTATACCCTCGATGAAAAAGCAACTAAGGGAGGTAATAAAACCATCGCTACGGGTCATAGATGCATCCAGGGTATAGTGGAGACTTATCGGAACGTATACCCTGGAGATATCGAGGATGTACACTTTATTACTAATGACAAATTAGTCTAGCGAGAACGCTTAATCTATTCCAGATGTTTATAAATTTTTGAAAAATAAATGATGAAAATGTATGAATTACTCCTTGCATAGTTCATTCATGTGTGGGAGGTCACTAAGTAAATACAAGTTGCGGGGCATGGAGACCTTACAAGAAAAGTGGATATGTAAACACATTTGTATCAAAGTTATACCATAAAATATAGACATGTGGAGAAAATGATCTGGGTGTCATATTGCGTCATTAGTTCCGGGTCTGGTTTAACTCATTTAAATGTCGAAGTTTTCTTAAGTGGAATTGGGTTTTAACCTTGACGGACACCAACACCAACACGTTGTTGAAGTACAGACAATGCCAATTACACAAAGAAGCAAGACAAAACACACATAATTGCACAATTCAAAACACGGAACTGGAGATAATGTGCCAAATGTGAGACAGTTCGCGAAGCACTGATTTGACACAAATATTACTATTACACAAACATAGAAGCAGGATGGAGAAAGCATGGCAACCAGTACACCTTCCTTGTTCTACTGTTTTTCAAAGCAAGGCAAAGCAGAAACATTAGACAGAAATATGGAGACATTACAAGAAAAATGGATATGTAAGCATCTATCTATCTATCTATCTATCTATCTATCTATCTATCTATCTATCTATCTATCTACATACATACATACATACATAAACATATATGTCTATATATATATATATACATAAACATATATGTCTGTCTATCTATCTATCTATCTATCTATCTATCTATCTATCTATCTATATCTATCTATATCTATCTATCTATCTATCTATATATATATATATATATATATATTCAGACAATAAGATATAGATATATGAAATATATGGGTGTCACACTGAGTCTGTCGTTAAATAAATCTTTTTTTCGCAAACGCCATGCAGTATATTCAACAATAATGAACAATAGTCAACATGGACAACATATACATCATGCTATACATTCCATGTGTTATTAGATTTGTAACTCGCAACATGTAGCGTATGTATATTTAAGTATGGTTTATGCTCACGCATGTTTAAGCTTTTCATGACATAAATACAAGTTTAATAAAGAGAATTCAGATTACATGAAATTATATAAGTCAGTCAAAAACTAAACATTCAGTGCTGAACTTTCAAGCCCAGGAGATATATACTTGTTTCATGACATCTCAAATTAATTAATTGAAATTTCAAAAGTCTTTATATCATAACCTCAATAATTAGTTGTTTTCTTTACACAATTTGGGGGGTTAAAGTATCGTAAAATTATTGTCCTGATACGTAACGAGAGGATGCCTGTAATATTACCGATGCGATGCAAAATCGTAATTCACTCACTTACTGTACGCAATGTGTGTCCTATAAATGCTATCAATGTTACATTGTTCTGATCAGAAATGTTATTTGACGTAGAAATAGACAGAATGATATTTGCTCCTGTAAAGGACTTCTGTGGAGTTCCTTCCTGACAAACTGTTTGAGGGAGTCTTAGTTCAACAGGACATACATACAATAACTACGCGAACCTCAAGTTCATCATTAGACCGATATCCTTTTTCACTGGTAATAGTACTGTAAAATTATTATCCTCCTGAGAGAGTACGTAAGTCCCAAACCGTTCAGATTAAATTTAAACTGTCCACCATTCAATCGTTGAACATGTGTCTATTTAATGACTGGCTAGATTTGTCAAGATTGCTAACAACTCCATGCAGGAAGCGAAATGGCCACATGGCCCCTAGAATAGTGATCCACCTTCAGTAGTTCGAAATCTATGTTCTGTTTTTTCATTGTCTTGTAATTTCTAGTTCAAATCCTAGTTTTAAATGGATATCTGTGATACACCAGTGATTTTACTGTTCTTCGTCAACAGGGATTTAATTTCTAATTTTATTGATCTATGCTATAATTATCAATTGCTCTCGTCACGATATGGCTGAAATAACGCCGATGTGACGATAAATATTAACTCACTCACTCATCTTAATGGCAATAGTGGCGATGGAGTAGCTTAGTGTTTTGAGCGTTCTTTCTTCACTCCGAAGACCTGGGTTTGATTCCCCACATGGGTACAATGTATGAAGCCCATTTCTGCCGTTCCTCGCCGTGATATTGCTGGAATATTCCAAGAAACGGCGTAAAACTCACTTACTCACTGGCAATAGATCTTGAGTTACAGGAGTCCATGGTTTTGCCATCAGTATCATACGTATGGTTGTAGGTGTTATCCAAGTTCTTTACAACCCGCCCTGCATTAGCGACATTGTAGGCACATTCTTCAAAGCCCATCTCTATCGTACCCATGTGACTGTATGATTCATCCAATCCCCTGTCACCGTCTCCTGTCCGTGCTGTGTCGTAGTGTCCCTCTGCCCAGCCCGTATGGTCATATACACCAGCATCTCCTTTCACCTTTGCCAACAGAGAGTTATGATCTTTCTCATCATCAGTGACAGGATAGTTCTTGCAGGGTATCTTAGTGTGGCTGCTGGGGTTTACTGTGGCCCTTGGAGTGGATGACTGCCCATCAATTCCGATGGGGTTTATAACAGCATAATCCCCATTATCTGTCAATACATCTGTCCCACAGCTCGCGTTATCTGTGGGCATGTTGTCTTCCACCTGCTGATTCATATCTCCTCTCTCCGAACGGAGTTTTCGTTGCCTGCAATATAATGAGAGTATAAACTGTCTCTCGGTACTAGTTTGACTTTGAGTCACTTTATGAACAATACCGGGTGTGAATGAACGCAGCAGTCCTATGTGTATGTATTTAGTACTGTTCTAGACGTAGCACGTGTAACATAACATGTTCATCTGTGATTTTGAAGAAAAGACAGTAGGAATGAGCTGCAGATTGATAGTTGATGCACACCTGACACTTTGAGAATATAATGTAAGGACGATAAAGGATATGTGTATGTATTTAGTACTGTTCTAGACGTAGCACGTGTAGCATAACATGTTCATCTGTGATTTTGAAGAAAAGACAGTAGGAATGAGCTGCAGATTGATAATTGATGCACACCTGACACTTTGAGAATATAATGTAAGGACGATAAAGGATATCCGTAAAAGAAGTCTTATTTCACAATTTAAGACAAATAGTAACTCAAGGAAAGACGCTTAAACTTTACACTTCGCTGGTGTAGCTGTGTAATGTTGAAAGAAGGGTCTTCTTGAGATCTCACCTTCGCACAAAGACGACAATAGCGATGACAGTTAGAAGAAGGACACCAATGCCTGCACCAAGACCGGTATACTGACCTGGACATAAACACATAGAGTACACATTCATAACAATGTTTTAAAATCACTCAACATTATTTCGTTTTGTTTGCCGTGATCATCTTTGTAACAGGGGTATGCTCACCACGCTTTTACCAAACTCCTACCTTACCTGCCTGTGTGTCAGTTTCACCAGCTCCATTGGAAACTTGACTCTCGGTCGCAAAAATATCTAAAATTACGTAGAAACTATACGGTCGTGTCATTGACGACATTACTATTGGAACTTAGCGTGTGAATGAAAACTGGACATTATGGAGGAACTGGATATAAACACACACAGTACACGTTAATAACAGATTTCCCATCACAAGTATTTTAAATAAAGAAATATGAAGGATTTTTCAGTAACATTAGTTCTCATTTAATTATTGCCGTTTTAAAAGAATTTGATTTGTTCATTGATTTACAAAAAGATTCTCTTTTATTATAATAATTGTAGTTTAGATTAGTAACTGAGACTGTTAATGGCTGTACCCACAGAAGGGGTTGAAGTACTATAAAATTAGTGTCCTCCTACGAGGGTGCGTGAGTCCCAACACATTTAAAGTACATTCAAAATTGCCCTTTTTAAAATCGTAGAATAGGTTTGCTTTTACTTTATGGCTAGATTTGTCCTCGATTGCCAGTGGCTGAAGGGATGGTGTAAATCCAGCTAGGCTCCATGCAGGGAGCCAAGGTACTGTAAGTCCCCATGGTGCCTAGTCTGCCTTCAGCTGTTGGTGGTCTATAGCCCGTTTTATGTTGTATTGTCTTCTTTAATTACAATGTTCTAGTTTCATGTGCTAGTTTTACGTTCACATCAGTGATAGTCTAGTATTTTACTGTCCTTCGATGACAGGTTGCTACGTTCTCCATTTATTGTTTTTAATATTGATATAAATTGATTTTTTTCACGTCACGACATAGCTGAAATATTGCTGATGGGACGCTGAATATAATACTAATAACAGATTTCAAGCCACACAACATGACTTCGTTTTGTTTGCTTTGAACATCTCTATGGAGACAGGGCTATGTTCACCAAACGTTTGCCAAACTCCTACCTTACCTGTCTGTGTGTCAGGTTCACCAGCTCCATTGGCGTTGTTGGGGACTTGACTCGTGGAAATACCTAAAATTACGTAGAAACGATACGGTCGTGTCATTGACGACATTGCTGTTGCAACTGAGAGAGCGTGTAAATGAAAACTGGACTCTATGGAAGAGAAAGATATAAACACACTCAGTACGCATTAATAACAGATTTCACATCACAAGGTATAAGTATTTTACATAATAAACTTGTGTAGGGGTGGGGATGGGGCGTGGTGTAGGGGTTGCAAATGAAAACTGGACATCATGGAAGCATATTACTGCCCCACTGTCCAAGAAAATAATTCATCCCTGTAGAATATACTTTCATTTACGCAGATCATAGTTTACTTAGGTACAACGTATCATCACGCATCGAATTGTGGACTTATATAACTATGTGTTCTCAAGTAATCGCCAACAGTTCCGAGTCAAGTTTTGTTAAGTGGATTTGGGTGTAAATGCTGATGGACAATTTGAGATGATTCCAACACGTTGTGGAAGTGGAAAAAAAATGTCAGTTAAACAAAGAACAACAAACAAAACACACTGGAACATAATTGTTCAAGTCAAAACACTGATTTGTGATAATGTGCCAAATTTGAGACAGTTCGCGAAGCAATGATTTGACATAAATATTACCTTCACAAATAGAAGCAAAATGGAGAGAGCACGGCAACCAGTACAACTTCCTTGTTTTCAAAGCAAGGCACATTTGTATAGGCGAATTCAAAAACGGGTAGTAATCTTCATATCCATTGGCGTTTTTTCCTGGAAACATGCATGCATAGTTCACCGTAGTATTCATGACCATAAGGCAGTTGAGTGTGTTGTCCTCGAGGGGGTTAAAGTACTGTAAAATTATTGTCCTCCTGAGAGGGTACATAAGTCCAGAAACAATCAAAGTACATTAAAACCTTCCACTGTTTTTAATTTTAGCATATTTGTATTTTTAATGTATGGCTAGATGTGTCTAAATTACTAACAGCTGAAGGGATAGTGTAAATCCAGCAAGAACCTATGCAGGAAGCAAATGTACTGTAAGTGCCATTGTCCCTAGTAATGGTGATTCGCCTTCAGTTGTGAGCGATCTATAGCCCATTTTTATACTGTCCTGTCCGAATGTGAAATTCTGTTTTAGAGATAGATGCTAGCTTTACTTCTAAAAAACTGTGATATACTAGTTAGTTTTCCTGTCCTTCGTTGACAGGTGGTTATAATGTACATGTCTCTATGGTGAATTTATAACTTCTTTCTGTCACGATATGGCTAAAATACAGCCGATGTGACTTTACATTTAGCACACTCACTCACTCACCCACTCAGTGTGTACACTCCAGTGGGCCGATTATATCTTTATAATCACTGAGTCATATGTTGTCCACCTGTTTTTAACACGACCTAGGAGCTTCGAATACTTTCAGTATATACAATACCTGCTTGAAAATTCAACATTTAAATGGTTTTTACATCTTGAGCATGTATAAGGCAAATCAGTGTGTGAATGGCAAAATCAAAGTTAACTGATTCATCCTCATGATTGTAGCCTGATTCTCCTTAGTATCACTAGAGTCATAAGTTGTCCAACACCACTTGTTATTTTAACACCGCCAGGGAGCTACGGATATTTACAAGTAGAAAGCAAAGCTACTCGTTTTTCAATTTTGCGGTCCTTTATCATTCATTCAAGATCACTAAATGTAATTTGAAAACCGAACGCGTTATTAGAAGATAAAGCGAATCTATGTTCAAATAAAAATCCTGACGCTAACGCGTCAACTTCAAGACTGAAAACAGCGTAACTTTGTCTTCGTTATGGCACAAATGATAAGCGTTTTGAAACCGAACTCTTTAACGTGCAAGAACACAAGGCGTGAAGGGTCGTCTTTCCTGGAAATCGCTTGGATTCGTCTAGGACAAGTTGTATAATGAACAGAATAAGACATTTTCAACAACACACATGTTTTATTTCAGAAACCAGTATGCATGTATTTGTAACAAGTAGCATACATATACCACAATAAAATACAATTTATACTGTGACCAAGTACAATTATTTGATTTTTCTGAGGGGAATTGGTAATCTCCACTACTTTATGACAATCGACTCGTCCGGATTCAAGCCGTCTAGTCGTCGCTAACTTTATTCGCAGAAGTAATTCCTGATAACCAATTTTGGATAGGCCTGGCATGCCAGTTGTGGAAGTGAAAGGATTGAGCAGAAAGCGAACATGTTAGGACGTGTGGGCTGACTTGTGCTGTCGATGTCATGTCCTGGACTCGGTTTGAAGTATGGCGGAATACTGCCGCTTTTGAGCTGCTGACGAATGTTCTTTCTTCGACGTTTCCTCATTTGGATAGGGCTCAAGAAATTCTTCTTCAAACCATTCACTTTGTACGCCAAAAAAAAAAAAAAAAAAGAAAAGAAAAAAAAACACCAAAGATGCTGCCGAGGTGGAAATTGGAAATCGCCGATGTCCGACATATTTGTTACAAAAGGGTCAACGAGTTCACGTTTCACGCACGCACGTCTCCCACTCTACCATCATGTTACTACCTTCTGATACCTCGAAAAGTCTGAGATATTACACTACAATGACTAGATCGGAGTCGTAATGTATTCTTCTCTACTGTAATCTTAGAACACAAAATGAAATAAGTCCCTAAAATGGTTGAACAGCAATAATCAGAAAGGTTATTCACATCACGATAAGAAGTTCAATGTACGTTTTATGTAAAATTTATTTTTTATTTGAAAAATGTTAGCAGTCAGTGAACCAACTGAATGTTATATGATGTTTCTCCATGAGATTTTGATAAAATTAAGATCTTGATGTCTACATAGAGAAAACTTTTTTGACGATAGCCCTGTTATTCTGCAAGAGCAGCCGTAGGTGATTGAACTTCAGCAGCTGAGCTACCTATGACGTCACCTAACAACGGGTTTGATAACGGCCCGTCGTCAAGCAATTTAAGATCATTATCAAGTTACAGTGGCCCGCTCATTTCAGATAACGTACGGGCGTTTTAATGATAATTCTATCAATTTTAGGTATACTATCATGTTGTTGATGCTGACTTATGTTAAAAAACAATACTGAGGGGACCAACCATTTATCCATTTTCTTGAGACTTGATATGCCAGACCAATCCACATCGTGGACATCGGTGTATTTTTCTTGAGATTTTCTATGGTAGAATTGTCCACTTTGACCAAACGACAACTGTGATAAGCCTGTATCCATGACTTCGCTTGTAGGGAAACACAGACGTGTTCATTACAGTTGATGTCCTGTGATGCTACAAGACAGACGTAGGGGAAATGTAAGAGTGAATGTCCTATGGTGCAACGACACTGACGTAGGGGAAATGTACGAGTTTATATTCTGTGGTGGCACAAGGCAGATGTTGGGGAAATGTAAGAGTTTATATCCTGTGATGCTACAAGACAGATGTAAGGGAAATGTAAGAGTTTATATCCTGTGATGCTACAAGACAGACGTAGGAGAAATGTAAGACTTTGTGTCCTGTGGTGGAACAAGACGGATGTAGGGGAAATGTAAGAGTTTATATCCGGTTGTGGTACAAGACAGAAGTAGGGGAAATGTAACAGTTTATATCCTTTGGTGGTACAAGACAGACGGAGGGGATTTATGATTTAATTAGTTCATACATTCTTGTTTTTTTAAACAGGTTTTTAAGCTGATCCAGTCTAGACATCTTACCGTTACATCCACCAATTTGGACATATTTCTGAACGTTAATGTTAAATAAAACAATCACAATTCAGAAAAAGTACTTCAATATGTTCACTTTGATATGATATCATAATGTTTTCTTTTAGTCAGTGTGCGCCAATACGTACTGTTTTGATAACATGCATATCTTCGCTTTCCTGTTAAACAGTTACGGTAATGGCCGAGCTTTATTGAGACTGTGTCACTGTCATCTGCAGAACCACCACATACCCCATGTTGTGTCGGTTTGAACTCAAAGTATTCTGAAGAAAATTAGCATCGACATTTTCAGGCACACATAACACAATCATTTGATGATTACCTGACAAACCCTATTGCACACAAAACACGTATTTCTCCAGAAGAAAGATATTATCGACATTACTCTGTAATCAAAAACATAATACATACAATCCTTCTTGTGACACAGAAAAATGGAACAAATTTCAAGAAAAAAATGGCACGATCATTACTTGACAGACATTATTGCACGCAAACGCTTATTTACCCTATGACGTTTAACAATGACACAGTTAGTTTAGTGTGTGAAAGGACTCGCATACCTGCATCAAGTGTATATACTGACATCCCAGTGCCTGTCCCACACTTTTCATCTAGGTTGCCCGGACACTGCATCTCTTCTGCACTGGTGTTTGTAGCTTCATATGTCTTGCCAAGACAATAGCATTTGTTGCCCTAATTACAACAAGATACTGTCTGAAAACTATACTCTAGTGACAAACATTAATGACCTGAACATGTCCGGGGCGTCATGGAAAACGATACGTTTATATTAAACTTCTTCTTCCATATACAGTTTCAGAAGGATTCCAGCCAACAAACCTGATATTGCCCTTTTTGATAAAGCCAATACATTCATTTATATCACTGAATTTTCTATGCCTATTGGCAGCAACGTGATTGGCAAGATTCAGGAAAAGCATTCTAAATATGCGGACCTCTCCTCGCTTGCATACCAGGCTCCCTGTTGTTCTCGGTGCCCTTGGTTTGGCACCTCCTGATCCCTTGGGGTAGATCGGGAGGGTGCCCATGTTCTCCACCAGGAGTACAACCTTTCTGACACTCGGGTAATGCAGAAAACTGCAGTATCTTGGAATGATTCGAAGCTTGTACCAAACGTTTTCTGGTTACTAAATTAGTAACAGGTATGTACAATTCCAGTGGGGGATATTGCAAGAGGAAACCCATTACACTGTGCACTAAGATCGTGCAGGTGTTTTCCTGGTCAAATGAGACGCACCTCTTCAAACCCGTTTCACCTCGTAAGGGACCTAGTTCAAACAAAGACAACCAGGCTACTCCATCAATGGCGCTAGTATCATTGGGTCAGCTATTCCAAAGGTGACCAATGAGGGTTTGCCATTTCAGCATCTGGACGATCGATTTGCTCAGTAGCAGACCTAAAGGTCTCTTTACGGCTCCACCAAACATATCATTCTTGAGTATTCATCCATCCAACAGGACCATACCCCGCTAATCAGGTATCATAAACTTCATAAATATCAAAATCTTTTCTTCTCACTCATTCTGAAATGGACCAGCAACTACAGCAGACTTTGGCAGACCCACATTTGATCCAGCTCATCAGTTCAGGGGTGGAAATAATAATGCTGTCAGTCTTATATAGGACCACATGAAAATGATTTACAGTATCACGTGCCTAAAATAAATAAAACAAATATAATTACTGTTAATGACATTATAGCACTCTTCTCTCCATTGCGGATTGTAGGATGAGGCTACTTCTCGAGAGCAGTGTTTGTCACAGCATACAGTTTTGATACCCCACAAAATGATTTTGTGGTTAATGAAGGGCGACTTTGCAGAGGACCAGGTTAGTCCAGGTGTTGCAACCCTAGATGGTGATCCACATGGGCGTTAATAACATGTGCTGAGTCACAACGATATTAGACACCGTGAAAGCGGATAAACATTCACATGCCGGTGACCCACGTCGTCTTTTCCATCGTCCTTGCACGGCACTACTGGCGCAATGCATGTTTCCCCATGTAAGGTGCTTCGTACAAGAGGTAAGTAGGTGTTTAAGAACTGTTTAACCGTCATTCCGATCTTTTCATCGATCCCCATCAAACTGTTGGCCCTTTAGATGTTGACTCTGTTGAATATTCCATCACAAGCGATTCCTATTTAAATCACGAACTATGAAGGATCTTTTTAATAATATCATTTTCATTTAATTATTGCATTTTTAAAATAATTAGATTTGTTAAATGAATTATTAATAGCTACATATTTTATGACTTGAATTTACTAACTGAGATGGTTAGTGGCTGTATCCTCAAAGGGGTAAAAATTAATGTCCTTCTGAAAGTCTCCAAACTTTAATATTTAAACTGCAATATTGCCGATGTGCCTTTATATATTACCTCACTCATTCACACACTTTTTGATAATTTCAAAAACATCATTCATTTCATTGAGTATTCTGTCCCTTTAGACAAAAACGGGGTGACATGTGATTCAGGTAAACCATGGCAAACATGCTGACTTCGCTTATAAAATGTAATACTTGCATCCAGCTATCCGTCATCTCGTTGTTGGTGCACTAGGTATACTACTCACGATCTCTAAACAGACACTGTGAGAGTAACCGGGTTCCATGTCTGGAGCACATCCGTTGTGATATTCTGGGTTAAGCAGAAGATTACACGCGGAATTGCTTCTGTTGGGGAATCTTTTTGGTGGGTTCGACTAGGCATCACTTCCTGTGAAAAGTCCCACTCGCTGTCTGTACGGCATGTGGAGTGACATAGGCCCCCTTAGCTGACAGCGCCAGGATTACCCAACAACCGTTTTTATTGCATTTATTTTGTTTGTTTCTTGTTTAACGTCGAACTCAGCAAGATTCCAACTATATGGCGGCGGTTACTGCTGTATTTATATTAATCTGCAAATATTAATAAACACGCTGTTTCTCTCATGTGACCTAAGTGACCGCCGACATTGCCAAAGGTTTCGTTTCATAAAGTGTTGTTTTGGGGTATTTTTGGAAATGGTATAAGTGTCATGCACGTCAGTTAAACATAAATTCTTACATTCAGACCAAACGTTCTGTCCTTGTTTTTACATGCAAGATGGCACGCATACACAGAGTTACCACTCAGGGTTTTGGCGCCTGAATCTGGTACACTGTACCCGACATAGCTGTACAGCGGGCTTTCATCGACTGCAATATAACACAAATACGAATAAGAGACATCATGTTTAGACATGATGTTTATGAGCATAGCATGAACATATGCACATTGTTTGTTTACTTGTTTAAGCACGGAAGCAATCTTTAAACAATATCTATGTATATAGCTGCGGCCTGTAAATGGTGTAGTCTGAGTCAGACAAGCCAAGGATAGATATCGTTAGCAACGATCACACGGCCTATTCACCTGACCACCAGATCCAGTTGTTACCCTCTAACGATCAATTGAGGTTCTACATATACATGCATATACCTGGTACACAGATATTACTGCATGGATGTTATTAGTCTTACCACTTTCATATGCATGGGTTCCACGTGTTCATATACTCACCTGTCCATATCCACGTTGAATACCTCATGGCTCCCACCCAGTAGAAGGTGTTATTGTTCAGAATTCCGTCGAGGACTGATGGAAGGGGTTCTTTATAAGCAATATACAGATCTCTCTCGTGTTCTGTTTCGCAGTTTCTCCGAGCGTCCCACCATGTGTTTTGATTCTCGGTTATGCTGAGGTATTTTGTCCCACTGGCTGTAAAGGATCACAAGACAGGTTTCACTTGTTCGAAATTTACAAGGTTTTCAATTTCACTTCACAGCTATTCATAATTGATAAAACATGCAAATTATCTCCCCTGAGTGGTAGACAAGCTGACAACCCTCTCGCAATATAAGTATTAAACACCAATATTAACAGTACGGAATCCGATGGAAACTGGATAAAGAACAGCATAGGGGTATCTGTCGATGTTTGGCGCTCCAGAATGGGAACATTTGTGACCTTAAAGGAGTTGAAGAAATGTTAAATGTTCGACCCTACCAGTCGACATGTCAATGGGTGCCTGGTATTGACATTTCATACAGACTCCGTTTAAGTACTACTCTGCTCCTCGGTCTGCCCAGTGCTGGAGCACTGTTGGAATCAATAATCATAAATTTATCATTCGCCCTAAAACCACCAATTTCGCTCTGCATTGAAGATGAATTATTCCTTTTTCAAAATCTCTGAAGTCACCTTTGTTTACACTTCACAAACTGGTCACTTTTGCCTTACCAAGTAAGTCTGTCATATTCTCACTGCTACTAAAATCTGGAGATGTCGAGTTAAACCTAGGACCTCTGGGTAGGGAGCTTGATGATGTAAAATCAGCAAAGACGTATATATACGTCTTTGAAATCAGCTATAGTTAAACAGATTATATGGATTCAGAGGAACGGATATTCAGAGATGTGAAATCAACGAGAGAGGACATAAAATCCCTCAAATTTGAAATGGCGGATTTGAGAAGTGAAACAAACAAAGAAGTACAGGAGGTAATGAAACATGAGAAAATAGAGTCTTGTATAACAGACATAGAGGAGCGTACTGAAGATCAGGAAAGACGAAACCAGAGAAACAATATGGTACCATATGGTGTGCCAGAAAGCTGAAAATAAACCTATACGGAAAGCAAGAGTAGGGTGTTAGACATTCTGAATGAAGTTAGAGACTCGACGGAGTTGCATAGACCCCTATTTGCACCAAGAGATATAAAGAGGAGGAGAGGCACGTAACAAGCGGAGGGTCCAACCAGACGGAAGGTTCGCATATCCTCCTATACTTCACACAGGGGGCGGAGGGGAACGACAGAAGAAACGAAGAAATGTATGTATGTATGTATGTATGTATGTATGTATGTATGTATGTATGTATGTATGTATGTATGTATGTATGTATGTGTGTGTGTGTGTATGTGTGTGTGTATGTATGTATGAATGTATGTATGTATGTATGAATATATATGTATATATGTACATGTGTATGTGTGTATGTATATATATATATACACACATACACATATATATACAGTCAGCAGTTTGGATAGCCAGCAGTATCCACAATTAACTGTAGACTGGAATTATGGCAATCTTGAGCACTGGTTATAACCGTCAACGCTTGGCTAGAAAACCTCTGGATCATTAACACAAAGTGAAAATACAATATATATACAAACAAATCGGAACTGTTCCGAAATTGAAGAAGATGACATCTACTCTCTCTCTCTCTCTCTCTCTAGGGATAAATATTTCAATGTTAAAACTGTCTTTTACGGCATTTAGTACTCATTTAATTATTGCTTTTTAAAAGAAATTGAATCCATGAATGAATTCTGATTTTGAGTTGTTTTACTGTCCTTCGTCGCCAGTTTTTATAATATAAATATAGTTCTTTTCATTGTTAAATGTTCTTGTTACGATATGGCTTAAATAATGCCGATGTGACGTTATATATTAAAATATTAACTCACAGTTTTACCCTATCCATCCATCCATCCATCCATACCTACGTGTGTGTGTGTGTGTGTGTGTGTGTGTGTGTGTGTGTGTGTGTGTGTGTGTGTGTGTGTGTGTGCGATTTCCCATATAAAATAGGCCGTAGGCAAATGATAATTCTCATGTCTATACATGACACCATATAACATTAGACATCCTTTCCAAAAAGAGATCAATCTAAGAGCAGATGTGTGTAAAGTAAATTTCACAGTCAAAAGCTGTATTTCATAATATTTATTGTATCTCTCCAAGAGATCAGATTACCAAGTGAGTGAGTGAGTGAGTGAGTGACAATTGTAACTTCAGCAGCGCATGATTGCCATGAAAGGGGACTATGCTTATCGGAGATCGGGTGGTCAGACTGGCTGATTTCGTTGACACATGTTATTAGTTCCCCTTTCTGCAGATCTATGCTCATGTTGTTAATCACTAAATCGTCTGGTCCAGACTCGATTATTTACAGACGGCCGGAATATAGCTGGAATATTGCTGAGTGCGGCGTAAAACTAAACTCACTCACCCACTAAATGGCAAATCATATTAAAACAGATATCCCTTGGAAAGATATTTCAGAAACTACAGGAAATGTACCTAGGACACAAAGCCCTTTAAATACAGAACTTGTAATAATGATGTACACTTCTCATTTTTAAGATACTGTTGAGTATTGATACCTGACATAAGTCTTTGAATAATGTACTTCTAGCAGCTAAAACATACATTTATATTACTTGTTTAAAACACCATGCTGAACATGGAACGTTTTCTGAAAATTCTCAATGACATGATTATATTTATTGAAGAATACATCTGCAGATATACCGACCGGATCCAAAAAAAATTAAGCAATGACCGAATGAACTGGTACAATAATCTATCATGGTTATTGTGGAAAATGAATCTACCCCTACTGTCACGAAACATTGTGGAATATGTGTACAATTATGAAATAGATTTATATCGTAAAATACGTTCCTTCCTTAAGGCATCACTTCTTTATTGGTTTCTTGTTCTTTACTTCTGTAACTGAATCAATGGTAACCACGTCGTTAAAACACCGTTCCACTCAGAACCAGAAGAATTGTATCCGGATTGCCTAAATTAGCTTCAAGATAGTTTAGTTTAGATATACAATGGAACAGGTTGGTTACCACTGAACGTTGGGCGAACAAAAAGAAGACTCTACACATTCTATGACATTACTAATATGCGAGCTCCTGTTTATCAAATGCTCTCGCCTCTACAACAAAGTGTACACATTCATTTTCATGGTTTAAATCAATGTTATCTGAAAGAAAATGTCAAAGTCAAAAAAAGTTTCTATTTGATGAAAGAAAGACAAGAATACTACACACGAGGTTAAGACATTCATGCAGAACATATGTGTATGTATGAGTGTGCGTGTGTGTGTGTGTGCGTGTGTGTGTGTGCAAGCATAGAGTGTGTGTGTGAGGTTGCATTAACAGAAGGTGAATATAGATATAGTTACTTACATATGGTGACACCAGTTGCAAATACACAATGCAGGTGACAGAAAAGCAGCCCTACGGTCCACATATCTTCGGTCTGTGTGCTCGTGCATCTACTAGCCAAAAGGGAAGTAAAGATGCACAGTAGAGGCGGACTTGCGAGCAGGAGATTATATGTCAATATTGCTGTATACCTATCCGTTCCGAACACTTATTTCCTGTTGTTGTTTTGAAGATACAACGAACTGACAAACAGGGAGATTCCTATGAAATCACAGAAAGGACATTATCGCGTTATCACCCTTAGAAACATATGCAAACAGAAGTGCTAAGATTACTCAGAGTTAAGGAATTTAAATTCTGTATCCTCACTCATCCAAGCAATGCCATAGCAAATGGTGTTTCCACAGGGAATCATTAAATACAGCCCTTGGCTGCACGAGAGAAAACTTGCTATCGATCCCTTTGCAACTAAATTAAGAGGAACTGATTTTTACACTGTTACATATAACTACATTTGTACTGTTTCAAGAGGTGTGGAAATAATCATCTCCACCGATTGCGCTCTGTTGGTGCCAATGTAACATCGACCAGGGTCCATTTGCACAATGTGATCTTAGCGTTTAAACGATCGTAACTCCCATTCTTTAACGCTGACTTATGATAGTGGTATGGAAGAGGGATCTTTTAAGGCATGCAGACTGAAGCCTCGTCCGTACAGGTGATAATGGCGAAGATTCATTAGGCTTCGCGTTGATGCATCGACTTTAATGTATTGCGGTCTATAAAACAGGAATAAATATTCGGACACAAAAATTGAAATAGATATGCTAATCTTGAATTCACAATTATCGAGGAAAATTCGCGAAATACACCATCCATGAAAATCACAACCGCCGCGTTTCAAATCGGAAGTCGTCGTCATTTCAATCAGTATTTGAAATTATTATTTACAATGTTTTCTGTTTCCTCTTCAACCACTGTCCACACACTAATCAGGTACATGCTGACTTTACTCTCAATGTTACTGATTCTTGGTGATGCTTAATCATTTTCATATAGTTTTCAATAGAGGTTTAATTCATGGATGCTTAATCACTGATCTCTCTCTAACGTTCGTTGTTGTTTTGTAGCTGTTTGAATGATAAGTCTGAGATAATACTTCTTGGAAGGTTTGTGTCATTTGAGTCCCATTTCGACTACGAAAATCATGTATGCGAATAGAGAAAAGAATATATACCCCTATTAAGAGAATGGACTTGCCTGAGTGGACTTCAGGAAGGTCAGTTCGACAATGTACGGGTACAAAGTGTAATACTTAACAGCCAGTGGCATTTTGATTATAGTGCTTTAATGTATATTGGTATTATTATTTGCTGTAAATACAAATATGGAAGAAATACATATTTTTATATTTTAATGGAAAAAGACGTTTTGTTTACATGTGCTACTAGGAAAAGGATAGCTAGAGGAGATTCCATTTATATCTGAAGGAGGTAATTTATTACTCTAGAATGAAATAACAGTCACCAAACCATAAATTTATTGTTTTAAGACTATAGACGAAATGGGATGCAGGCGAAATGGAAACATGCCTTTGTCTCCTATTCTCTCTTTAAAAAGTTTTGCATGTTGAAGCACCTTGTACTTACAGTGATTGTTGGAGATTTCGCATTTTGTACACTCACATGTCACACTTCTGGGCCTAGACTTTTAAAGTTCTAAGATAGATGGATCTGCCATTCATTAACAATAAATTACGACTAGCTTAGCGCTAAGAGAGCTTCGTAAATCTAGGCCCTGACTATTACTGGGACACAGTACTGGACTGATGCGTTTTAAAAATGTCGGAAAGAAGACCGCTACCATAGGAAATGTACTGTCTATTTTCTACCAAGTGAAGACGGAAGTAAATTTATTTTGTCTGTCTTCCCAAAACGGGGGATTAGAATGTTATCCTGTCCGACCACATGACTAAACACAATATTTATTACTGGTTTGTGTGCCGTCCGTCATGTAGCAACATAGAGTGCGGCGACAATAAGGAATCGTTGCACCCTTAACATGTATAAATGCCCATGACCCACACACCAGAGACAGACTGTTTCCTTGTATACACTTCCTGCTTTTATATCCGAGTCATACCACATCACGACAAGGATGTGTCTGTTTGATACCTACTGTATCTGTTTTCCGAGAATGTAATAGGAGGGAGCTTTTCATCAAGCGTACATATTATAGACATTTTAACATGTGATTGCAATAAATTTTGTGATATCCCTCCATAGCTTTTCTCACAATCGCCCCGAATCGACCCAATTCCATATTCTTTTAAAGCATGTGAAAACTTAGTCGTCTTTAAGATCTTATACAGTCACTACCAGCATCTATCACATGTGAATTGGTTTTCAGAGATTACAACCTTCACTGCAGTGTATGAAATATCCATTTCTTTTTCGTGTAGTCATTCAGCAATGACTGCTAAGCAGACCATCAGTTTAATGGCGGTCGTGCCCAAAGGAAATAAACTGTTTGCTGTAGCACTCTACAGTTAATCAATAAATTTGAAATTCAACCCTTCACTAGACTGCCATGTTCTCACGAACGACAGCAGCTCTCACGCCATCTTGGCATCCGGGACTCAAGGTATCGTGGCCTCAAGACCTCCCAGGAGAGCCTGTTGGACCGGCTTGGTTAACCTCACGTGACTTGAAGTCTTCAATTTTCTCAACAAAATCATCTGTTCTTTTTCACGAATGCACTTTTGTCTTTAGGGGTTTTTTTCATTTTGGCTTATATATTGCTGAAGTTGCCTGTCCTAGTGAATTAACCGAGAATGAGATGTAAACAGAACGTGCCCAATTACCTGTTGAACAAAGCGTCAGTAAAATGTCACATTGTGGCTCATTGTACTACACTCCAGTTAACTGTCATTTACGAGAGGAAACAATCCGAGGTTATCTTCTAATGTTATGCATGAGAGTGCAAATGCAGAATGGCGAGGATGAATGCCTGTAGAAAACTACTGTCGAGACAGGTTGATATATTTTACACCCCTGTAACCAATTAAGCGGGGCAAGTGAATTGGAGATGATTACACAACGGGAAATGGCATACAAAACAATAGACTTACGTCATACAGGTTTCCTCAGAAATAATATATGTCACTATATGAAACTTGATTGATATGCGTTCACACGTGTCAGAAAAAATGCGTTCTACATAAACAATTGAGCAAAGCTTCTTGGTTCAGAAGGCGAACAAGATGACCTTGTTGACTAAAGTAGCTGTGCATAATGTTATGTTATGCCATTTCTTGATGCTAAAAGATAATAGCACGATGCGCAGTGTTTTATTTAATCACTGTTGACAGGATAATATGGAAATCTGTATGATTTGACATCATGACACACCCTTGAAGAGATGTGGTGTTAAAAGTCACAGATTAAGTGTCGTGTGTTTCCACCGTTGGCTTTGATGCAGGCTTGACAACGATGCAGCACAGATGACTCTATGCGATTTAATAATGCTTACGTCTGAACCTATGCTTATCCAAAGTCAGATAACGTCAATAGCTGATTCTAGGCTTGACGTAGACGTCGCCCCGGAATGTTTTGCTGTCTCGGTTAATCTGTATAACACGAGCGACATGCAGACGGGCATCTTGTTGAAGCGTGAGTGACTGTAGTGTTATGCCGCTTTTAGCAATATTCCAGCATTGCCACGGCGGGGGACACCATGTCCGACTTTGAGATTTGATGGTTTCTCATACCGTAACCTTGTCGCCATCAAACTGATCTGTCGACGTTGAACAACGCATGTACAATTAACGTACGTGAACGGTGTAAGATTTGTTTTCGTTGTTTCTTGTTTAATGCTACACTCAGTAGTAGTTTAGGTCTATATTATTACGTTTGGACAAGACGGACACCATAAGCACGCGATGAATGCAACTGAAATACGTTGATATGCATCAGTCACCCGAGCCTAGACATGCTGAAGAACTTCACGGGTGCAAGGAAGAAGTGTTTGTGAATATTTACTGCAACATAAATCTTTTTCCCTCTTTCATGTTATCTTTTTTGTACGATATGTCTAACATAACAATGAATTCATGACAACACATGTTGCATCGATATTTTACATTGGTTTGCACATCCAACGTTGAAGTTTCTTGGAATGAATGTAAATAACGTGCACGTCTCAAGTGTACTTTGGCATTTCATAAATAAACAGTGCATCGCTAGCCCACTTTGTACTCATTACAGTACCGTGTCAGCATACCGTAGCATACCGTCCACCTCGCCGTCTGTACCCTGCCATCTGAGCTGGGTAGATGAACAAAACACCATGCCAATCTGCGCCGTAAATGCGATCTGCAAGATGTTCCTGCAGGTGACGTCAGAGCAAACTTGCACGTATTACAAGCTGCTGGGCCGGATGTTGTGCTCCATCAGTCTGTTTCGTAAAGTCATGAAAGTGACAGGACGTAAACCAGGAATGGTTGGAGCAGTCAAACTCGCAGTCTAGAATCGAATCCTCAGCTGGATCAGTCGAATGTGGTTGACTTGCTAAAGTGACGTCCGGTCTGAGGCAAATGTCTCGTATACCCGTTTTGTTGCAAATGTTGAGGCAGGTGCGTCAGTGTAACACAGAGCTTGGTCTGTCCATGTAATGGCGAGACAGGTGTGTCAATGTAACACAGAGCTTGGTTTGTCCATGTAATAGGGAGACAGGTGTGTCAATGTAACACAGAGCTTGCTTTGTCCATGTAATGGGAAGACAGGTGTGTTCATGTAAGACAGAGCCAGTTCTGTAAAACGGATGTGTGCATGTAACAAAGAGCTAGGCCTGCCAATGTAATATGGGAACAGCTGTGTCTATATAATAGGAAGTCAGGTGTGTCCATTTAACATAGAACTACAAATGTAGGTCTGGCCATGAAACATGGAGACGGATGTGTCCATGTAAGATAAAGTCAGGTATGTAAGGACAGCTGTGCCCTTGAAACATGAGGATAGATATGCCAATATTGAATAGAACTATGTGTGTCCTTTGTATTACGGAGTGAGTGAGTGTAGTTTTACGCAGCACTCAGCAATATTCCAGCTATATGGCGGTGGTCTGTAAATAATCGGGTCTGGGCCAGACAATCCAGTGATCAACAGCATGAGCATCGATCTACGCAGTTGAGAACCGATGACATGTGTCAGCCAAGTGGGCGAGTCTGACCAGTCTATCCCGTTAGTCGCCTCTTACAACAAGCATGAATCGCCTTTTATGGCAAGAATGGGTTGCTGAAGGCCTATTCTACCCCGGACCTTCACTTGTCTTATTGTATCATGAAGACAGGTGCATCAATGTAACACTGACGGTTGTGTAGGTGTAACACATGGTTGTCAATGTAACAGTCCGGTGTCTCCATGTAACACAGGGCGTGTCTATGTAACATACAACTAGGCCTGTCCATGTACAATGGAGTCAGGCGTGTGCATGTAACACAGAGCCAGGTATGTTCATATTACATACAGGCAGGTGTGTCCATGTTACATACAGACAATGGGGACATGTAATATAAAACAGGTGGGTATATGTAGACAGTGGGTAACGGAGAACTGTAAGTATATTGACCAGCAACGTATGACAGGAAGTGATCGTTGCCCTGATGAAAAATTTACTTATGGCTAAGACACGAACAAAACAAAGATACTCACAACTGGATGTACTTTCTCCATGATTACGCAACGTTGTCGGCACGTTTGAAGTAATAATTTATGACAAGTGACGTCATTACTGGTCATAATCGTTGCGCAGTGCTGGATGTGGAATAAAGAGATGCTGTCATGCACATATTCAGCTGGCTCTGGTTGCAGGGCTTCTGACATCAGCCTCAAATGTAAGCTGTTGATTCATTCACGAGTTTGGCACCTCTTTAAATTGCATTTATCTACTTTGTTCCAGGATTAATTAGTCGGACGTAATCCCACAGACAGGGGTGTGAGAGGGACGTGAATGTTTGATAGGCTCTGAAGGCCGGCTGCACAGTGCACGGAATAACTCCTCTGTCAGCCCACTTTCATACAAAAGTTCAAATTACGCTGGTTGGACCAACGTGATGACGTCAGTTCAGCTTGATAGCGGTGTAGGACTCTGCCAACTGCAATAAACAATAGTGAGTGAGTGAGTGAGTTTAGTTTTACGTCGCACTCAGCAATAGTCCAGCTACATGGCGGTGGTCTGTACATAATCGAGTCTGGACCAGACAATCCAGTGATCAACAACATGAGCATCGATCTGCGCAATTGGGAACCGATGACATGTGTCAACCAAGTCAGCGATCCTGACCACCCGACCCCGTTAGTCGCCTCTTACGACAAGCATAGTCACCGTTTAAAGCACGTTTTAAGCGTTTTTATCTTTTTAACATGTCAGAACTGAAAAAGCACTGTGGTTTTAAATCAGTAAGAAGTCTGGTGAAGCACCCTAATACCGGAACTAACAGCGTGAGTAAGGTAAACTTTTAATATGGTTATTAGTAAATAGAGAACCCGTTTTGTTGACTGAGATACCTTGTGTCACGTATAGAGGTTAAATGTTGACCAGTCTCATGGCCTAAGTAGACATGTAGATATTGTCATTTTGGTTTTGTTTGTTACAATCACGTACTCGTGAAGACACGTATTTGGTTTGGTCTTCAATAATCGATGTTTGTCGTAAAAGGCAACTAATGGGATCGGATGGTCAGGCTCGCTGCCTTGGTTGACACATGTCATCCGAACCCCAACTGCGCAGATCGATGCTCATGCTGCTGATTACTAGATTGTCTGGTCCAGACTCGATCATCTATAGACAGCCACCATGAAGTTGGAATATTGCTGCGTGCGGCATTAAACTACACACCAACCAACAACAATGATAACATCATAAGTCTGCCATTTTGTGCTTAGAATACATGCTTGTTGACTTCACATTAATAAACAGTGACTGAGTGAAAGAGGATTTATAGAATCACACACGGACATCATGAGCGAACGCTTTATCCATTAGGCTTGCTACTGACCAGATACACAATTAACGTACGTGAACGGTGTAAGATTTGTTTTCGTTGTTTCTTGTCTAATGCTACACTCAGTAGTAGTTTAGGTCTATATTATTACGTTTGGACAAGACGGACACCATAAGCACGCGATGAATGCAACTGAAATACGTTGATATGCATCAGTCACCCGAGCCTAGACATGCTGAAGAACTTCACGGGTGCAAGGAAGAAGTGTTTGTGAATATTTACTGCAACATAAATCTTTTTCCCTCTTTCATGTTATCTTTTTTGTACGATATGTCTAACATAACAATGAATTCATGACAACACATGTTGCATCGATATTTTACATTGGTTTGCACATCGAACGTTGAAGTTTCTTGGAATGAATGTAAATAACATGCACGTCTACTGCAAGTGTACTTTGGCATTTCATAAATAAACAGTGCAGCGCTAGCCCACTTTGTACTCATTACAATACCGTGTAAGATAAAACGTTGAATCTCATTTGCTTTCCTCAACGCTCAACGTCAGAAGAAGACCATCCCGTAATCTAGATGGCGCGATCGTCATATTCAGTCCAGTCATTGGTTGTGTATCCTGTTTGGACGCCATACGGTTGCCAAATGAGATATGCCGACTATCAACGACCGTGTAATTTCACACCTGGTAAGCAGCCTCTGGGTGCATTGTTTGACCATGGAACTCATAGTCAGGATCAGGTTTCAGGTGATTGTTGTAATTCGGCCTGTCAGGTTCCAGGTCGTATTAAAGCACAAGTCAACTGGTTATTTCCGCTGGGTTATTTTCACGTGTTCTTCTGTACTGTCGCAGGTGGTGAACAGCAAACCAACATCAACGCCAGTACCAGTGCTGACTATATACACTGCCGTTATGGTTTCACAGAGGTTAGGTTGGTTAACGGATCTAATGGACAAGCCGTGATTTGTTTACATCTATATGTCATCGTACCGCGGTATTAGTTTTATAATATTCAATTGTTGTTGCTTTTTTCTAATCAAACATAGCATTTGATGGTGTTAACCATCCAGTTATTTTACGGAGCGTAGTTAACCCGGCTATAATAGGTAGATATTTACGCTTTAGTATATCAATGTCTCGAACCTAATAGAGACCAATTTTGTGACAGATCTGGTATGAATATAAACAAAAACAATGGTGTTTTTGTGAATCTGGACGTCTTCGTCAGTATCAAAACAACAGATATTTTACAGATATTTTACAGATATTTTACAGATATTTTACAGATATTTGGATGCTGCATTTACACCTAGACGTCCCTGGACCAAGAGGGGACAACAATATATCATGATATATGACATGTGTGTGAAATAACAGTCAAAAGAAATTTTGAGCAATACCTTTGTTCAAATACATATATACGAGGGGATGTCAATAAGTTTTGAGCCTTAAGCATTTTTCATACCCAGGTGTCACAGCCTATGGTGCGACAGTGAACCTTGGGGTGTAACTGATGTAAGTTTTGGTATCCTTCTCTCAGAAGTTATTGAACAGCTCACATTGACAGAAAGAGACCCCCTCACGGCAGTGAAAATGAATAAAATTGAGTATAGAGCAGTAATTAAGTTTTTAGTTCTTGAAGGAAACTCGGCGAAGAACATTGAAGAAAGGCTTTCAGCAGTTTATGGGAAGTCTTCCCCTTCATCTGCTACCATCAAACGATGGGTCAGTGAATTTAAGCACGGTAGAGAGAGTCTTGAAGATGATCCCCGTCCAGGTCGCCCAACAACAAGCACTAGTCAGGAAAACATTGACAGAGTGCATAGACTTGTGCTGGAAAATCGCCGAATCACACTCCACGAGTTAGAGGACCACAGGCATTTCACACGGATCCATCGAGACAATTCTTCATGAACATCTCGTCATGTCTACGGTGTGCGCAAGATGGGTGCCAAGAATGCTTACAGATGAAATGAGGCAAACAAGGGTCACCATAAGCAAATCCATGCTAACCAGATACAACAAGAATCCAGAAGATTTTCTCTTTAGGCTAGTAACCTGTGATGAAACCTGGATCCACCACTATGATCCTGAGAGCAAACAAGAATCCATGGAATGGAAACATGTCACTTCTCCCAGGACCAAAAAGTTCAAAGCCTCCAGATCAGTGCAGAAGGTACTGGCGACAGTCTTCTGGGATAGCAAAGGCGTCATCCACATAGATTACTTACCAAAAGGAAGACCCATGAATGGGGAATATTACGCTAACTTGCTGAGGCAAGTCAATCAAGGAGAAGCCAATCAGTCAATCAAGGAGAAGCGCCGGGGCAAGATCAGACGTGGTATTCTTCTACATCAAGACAATGCTCCAGTACTCACCTCTCGCGTTGCAGCCGCTGCTGTCCAGGAATGCGGGCACGAAATCTTGCCGCATCCCCCCTACTCTCCAGACCTGGCACCAAGTGATTACCATCTGTTCCCAAATCTCAAGAAACACTTGCGTGGTCGTAGATTTCAGGGTGATAATGAGCTTATTGCTGCTACTGAGGCTTGGTTTGAGGACCAAAATGGCGCCTTCTACAGAGATGGCATCATCGACTGGCAGAAAAGATGGAACAATTGTCTTGACTCACAAGGGGACTACGTTGAAAAATAAACGTGGTTTATACCAATATTTTGTGTTTTTCTATGCAAGGCTCAAAACTTATTGACATCTATGTATCTATGTGTAAAATATTTGATGCATTTATCGTACCTAAACTTTGTCATGGGTCCGAGATTTGGGATACAACCCGTTGCAAATAAAAATACTGATGTTGAAACATATTTTTGTTACAGGTTTCTGAAGTTAAGAAAATATACAAGTAACGTTATGACTCTTGGGGACTATGGTAGAGACCCATTACAATAATAATATCAAACCATCTCAGTGTGTATGTAAGTGTGTATAGTACTAGTGTAGACTGCTTGTTAAATACCTATAGATTGTCTCGTCAGTGTTATATAATGTTTAAGTCTTGATTATGTTGAAAGGACCACTTTTGTCTCATGTATTAGAAATACTCTACATCAGAATGGATTTGGTGTTACATCTCACAAGATATTCGACCTGTAAAAGTGTTCATATCTTTGTTGCAGTAAAGTCCGTATAATGATCCTTCTTATAATGATCCTTCTTATAATGATCCTTCTTATAATGATCCTTCTCAAGACACACTTTACACAGCATAAGCACCAAAGAGTAAGTTGTAGTATGAATGAATGTAACACAATGTTACACAAGGAAATGTATCTTTCAGCAGATCGCCCAGTATGTCGTAGACACGTCTATTCAGATTTTGGTGTTTTATTAGAGACAATAATATTAACCTCAACACTCCTCTTCTTTTTCGGCTGATACATCTTCGTTTATCCAGGATGTATTTTCGTTCCACATTCTTGCAATAAATATATACTCTTTAAAAATGTAGGGAAACCTGAACTTTGAAGTCTGGTAGAGAGAAAACACATTAAAGAACGTTACAATGACATTCATCCTGTATATGCAGCATCATTTCACGTTATCACCACAAGCAAACACAATGCATGGCACGCACGTGCACAACGTGGGAGCCTCCTACACGTGCGTGGGGTGGTGTCATTATGAATGTTAACGTCGTTCAGGTAGGTCGATAAAACACTGTGGACCATTTTTTCGATATTTTTCTTGGGTCCGATGGTTTTCAGGGTCAAATCACACACTACTGACTGAAAATTGTAAACCTGAAATTTTCACGTCATACTCCAGACACCTAACAAGGGGGATAACTGAACGAACAGCTTTACTTTGAATGAAATCCATGTGGTGATGCATTCTCAAAACATCCATTATTATTTTATCAACATTGATTCAGTCCCATATATCTCCCAATTTCGAAAGTACATTTCCTCTACTTATTTGAAGAGTATACTAGACTCATTCTTATCTCTATTCAAATTACATCACGACGGAAACATTGTTAATTGATGAAATCACAGGTTTGAGCCGAAAGGACCATGTGCTGACTGACGAGCTTGGAATGGTGACGTCACTTCCGATCCAAAGGGGTCCAGGACATGTAACGTAACTGAATGGCAATGTCTTTAAATCCAAAGGTTATGATAAGAGTACATCAGCCAATGCACCAGGTGCACCGCATATCCAATGCACCTGTGTCAAAGAATTTGTTTAATCTACTGCACGAACTGGGGTTAAATTACAGCCGCATGCTGCGCGAGACGTAATTAATTCCAGACGACGATAGACGATTGATTCGTCCACCGAAATGTGGCCACGTGTCATTGAAGCTCCATCGATACCCCCTAGAAACCTACATGCGGATGTTGGGATATATGTTTGTCAAATAATAAAAAATAAAGACCGTATAGTGGTATGTGTTTCAGGAATCTTTCGTAGCCTTTCTGCCACAACTGTAAAGTGAGAGTTTAGTTTAACACCTCTTTGAATGCCACACGTTTAAAGGAAATAATCTATCCATGTTCCATGGTCCATGAAACAGAAACAAACAAGAAATTGTTATATTCGCTGCAGTTAGGTTCTTGGGAGGCATGTAGAAGTTGGTATTCACCTGAAGGAGGGGTAACAAAGAGCCCAGAACCGTTGTGTAAGCAATAAAGGAGATGTTGACATCCATAACATTTTGTTTCAATCGATGCAGTTGGTATGGAAATCAAAGCTAGGTTTTGGACATGTGAGATACCGAGACTAAAGTCTGGAAATGAACCCGTATGTGCACCAGAAAGGCCCTAGGAAATGTTACAACTCGATGCCGTTGTCTGTCGATGCCATTTCATTGGCAGCAGTAAATGTTCAACATTGATTCTGTTTGTTGTTTGTGAGTCGCAGTAGCTTTCACATTCTATTTTCAGATATTCATCCTGCTCTGTATATATGTTTTGTATACATGGCTAAAACCATTTCAATCTCATCCGTAGAAAAATAATACTGAGTTCATTTTCGTTTCATATTAGGAACTTTCATTTTTGGCGTCACCTTTCCTTTTCCACAAGGCCTAAACCTGTCAGTGTGAGTGAGAAGTCCTCTGGACATTCGCCGCTGTTGTTCTTGCTACCTCGGTCTACTTATCTTATTGTGCTTGAAGCGGCTTCATTGTTCTCCTATAGTTCAGGTAGGTATTTCAATTAGGGGGATTGGTTATTTGATTCCTTGTGAATGATATCACTTCACCCGTAAGACTTAATTTACACGTTTAAAGCAGATTGACTAGATTTCAATATACCTTACAAATGCCCCATTGGTTTTGAATTAAAGTTTTGTCTCCCATGTGGTTTAACAGTGTACAAATTTTAAAACGATTTCCCTTCATCTAACTGAATGCACAAAGTCATTTAATCTCCAGAATCCACATCGTCATTACTGTTATTACTAGTCGTTATGGACAGGCTTTCATGATTTCTGTGCCATATATCGTCAACATCTGATATAACGTTAGTTGAAAGTTTCAAGATTAGGTCATGAGTGACACTTACCGCTGAATGATAATGGTTAGACAAAGTTTACTTGCTGACTCCTGGTGCCACGATCTGAGTCATATTGAGTAAAGATAATATTCAGCTTCACATGAGACAGATAGTATCGTCTGGAAGACAGGCTTTAGACTGTGGAGACTATTCCCCACCTGAAAAGCAGACCGGCATCATCGGCCTATCTATAGATAGATATTTTCGTATTTAAGAAGCATGGGTCGCATTCTGATTGAACAAGTTTGAGGCCAGCTCACTCAGAGAAAACGGCTTTAACGTTACCATCATCACAGTTCTCTTGCGTTAAGCCAGAGGGAGAATAGTCTCTGGTTAGGATCACTTTGTGCCTACTTGTGATCGTACCTCTCATACTTTAAGCGAGAGGGAGAATAGTGTTTAGCTAGAATTACTTTTTGCGTATGTGTCATCGTGACTCTCATACTTTAAGCGAGAGGGAGAATAGTTTCTGGTTAGGATCACTTTTTGCGTATGTGTGATCGTGCCTCTCATACTTTAAACGAGAGGGAGAATAGTCTTTGGTTAGGTGGTTACACTTTGTGCCGGTGGACCCAGACTCACGATAAGCAGCAGCCATTAAGTAATGCAAGTAATAAATATTTCACCTTTATCACCCAGTATTGACAGGAGGCGACAGTCCACTCTCATTCCGAAGTCGAGCTTAGTCACAGTCCGCTTGCTTCGTATCTCAGCCGGCACAGCCACCGGGTAGCTATAGTTTAAGAGTACATCTGTATATACAGGGGGGATTAACAAGGATATATGTTTAATAGGGTATTAACTGAAATACGATTTCCGTCCTTTCCTTTCAACGTTGTGTCTAGCTTCAAGGAATTTACTGAAAGGGAGGGTATTACCGTATCGATTTGTATCAGTTGATGAAAATGACACCTTCTAGGCTGATCGATATTGAAGTGAAGAGTTATATTTAAACAACTGAAAGTTTATGAGTGTTTGATTATCCATCATTAATAAGGCATGATAAAAATAATAAAGAAAATTCCTTTTTGGAAGATTAACTGTTTGTGTCGGCCTGAAGTTCGAGTCGTTGTCTTGCATGACCAGCTTGAGGTAGACAATATAACGTCTCCCTTATTCCAAAAAATATATGAAATATGCGCAGTATTTTAGCCCCGCTACTTAATTGCATGCAACTGGGAATTTTCTCACGAAAACAGTTCTTTGTTCATAAGGCGACACGTTAATAGTGAAATACTGAAACCTACATCTATATCTTCATGAC
The DNA here is from genome assembly GCF_037392515.1 of Haliotis asinina. NCBI lineage: Eukaryota > Metazoa > Mollusca > Gastropoda > Lepetellida > Haliotidae > Haliotis > Haliotis asinina. The sequence goes on from NC_090287.1 coordinate 49,750,539, forward strand.
ATATGGAAATAACGGGAAGGGGAGAGCTACTTCATCCAATTTCATGTAAATATACTCAGTTACAGTGAACATGATTTTGACGTCACGCACACTGAACAGGACTGTGTCAGTATAAACCAATAACCCTACTTGCCCCTTCAGGGGCTATAATCCTTCTCACATGCTTACATCGACTGGCATAAGTATTAGCGAGAAGATTAAAAGTATTTAAATCAACCTTTAGCGATTCCAATTTGGCGTATAGATGCGCGTATTCTCAGCTTATTTATGACGTTCCTCGTTCACTGTGTGTCTGGATTAAAAGTCACTATTACAACGTCACGCAACTTAACAGGTAATCAAACAGAAATGACGGTTATATAGACCGGAGGTCACACCAGGTTGTTCAATGTCCATGTATACTTAGATATAAAAGCCAAGGGAGATCACTGAGCTTATGACGTATAACCGCATAGTATGTGTATTGCTGTGTGATGATTTCAAATTTTAGTGCAAGGCCTGGCGGCAATCAGTTTTTCGCGGGTGGTACTCATGTTAAGTACAAACACCACACCAGCCAAATACATTCACATACTATCCCAACCAAATACGTTCACACACCATACCACCAAATGCATTCACACGCCATGGGCCATCCATAACACACCAACCATACACAGCACACCAACCACCGCACTGAGTACAAATGTAGACACACCATGCCAACTACGTACATACATACATACACCATGTCATCCAAGTATATACACCCACCAAGTGCACACACCACACCAACCGAGTACGTACATACACCCCACACCAACCGTGAACATCTATACACACACCACGCTAACCAAGTACATATACACCAACCTAGTACACACAGACACCACGCCAACCAAATACACATATACATACACCACACTGATTACATATATGCACACACCGCGCCAAGCAAGAACATACATATACACACCACACCAACCAAGTACACACACACACCACCACCACCAACAACAACAACAACAACCCACCACACCAATCGAGTGCATACATACACACCCCACACAAACCCAGTTCATATATACACACACCAAACCACCGAGTACATATATACACACACCACACCAACCGAGTACATTTATACACACACCAAACCATCGAGTACATATATACACACACCAAACTATCGAGGACATATATACACACACCACATCAACCAAACCATCGAGGACATATATACACACACCACACCAACCAATTACATACATACACCACGCCAATCAAACACATACACACACACCATGTACACACATACCCACACCACACCAACGGAGTACATACACACACCACACCAACGGAGTACATACAAACACCAAGTACATGTATACGCGCTAGTGTCTAAGTGTTAAGCGTCGATTTAGCACGATTGTGACAAAACCTGTACAAGCATGAATTATAAATTAAAATGTCCACAGTTATTACAACGTCACCCGACTTGACCATCAAAGAAACATTCAGCAACACCATTAGCCTCTTGACCCCCACAATGTCCTTGGAATGATGTTGGACGCATGAACTACGTCAATGTGCTCACTGAAGCTGAACTACACATGAAGGTTAATGGTATTGCGATGCTATGCTGTGTGACTCTCTCCCGCCCACACATCATCAACTTACCTACTGGGCACTTCCCAGAGGGGCTTCGCGTCATAGAGGACAGGCATCTTTGATGTTAGTGTTCGGTCGGATGAGGAAGAAAGGAGTGTCATTGATGGACCGAGACAAATATTCCTATGACGATATATGTTATGTTCTCTATATTGTACTGAGATACGCATAACCAGCCAGCCAACTGTGGACGTCGCCCGACTTCTTTACTGTCCATTTAACAAGCTGAGTCGCACGCAATGTTTGTTTTGATACAATATAGACTGTCCATATAAAGATGGACACATTGCTGGGCCCAACATATGAACAAGCAAATTCTGCTCCGGGGATAATCAAAAGCCGTACTAGGTAGAATAGAATAATCAACGAGTGATTTTGTTTATATTCACAGAAAATGACATCTGAAATTATTCCGATGTGAATTCTCCATAAGTCAAAGAATATTTTTTGAGTTATTGCAATCTGAAAGAGAACCAAGTTGAATCATTAACTTTTGTACACAGCTAATCCCACACAGCAGAGTTAAGGAGGACCTAAGGAGGACTTCGTGGTCAATGTAGCGGCGGTCACTGAATACGGTGAACCAAGATGTAGATACACTGATATGGTTAAAAAATTCTGAACAATTTGTCAAAATTGAAGGCAAATTGTGAAATGTTAGACTTCCTTGTTCTTTCTTTGCTGGTCTGGTCATTTGCTCATACGAATCAAAATCTCTGCTGGAATTTCTGAACAAATCTGATCTTCAGGTGAAGCGACAATCGTTACCAAGCCATGTACCTGATGTACCCACCCGAAAGGGAAACAAACGAAAACAAACACAACGCCAAGTTTGTAACATATATTAATCTGTGCATAAGGATATTCAAAACAATCCCCACGGACACTCTATGTCCAGAAGGATGACTTTAACTTTCGACTTGTAAAGTTTGTCTTTATGGAGAGCAACAGTGCAGCAGTTCCAGTCTTTAGAGTCTACATTTCCAAGTTTGTCAGTTACATGCGAGTATGTTCTTCTTATGAACCTTTTCACCAGTGCCATACGGCTATTCGACTCTGCAGAAAGTTGTTTTAGCATGGTTACAATTTTTATAGGCGATATTTGGAGAAGCGATAAAACGATTTCCATAACAAATCTCTGGTAAAACTAAAACCAGTGGATGCTATCACACATGTGTGAGACATTTCCAAAATGCTACCCTTAGTGTGCGTGTGCGTGTGCGTGTGCGTGTGCGTGTGCGTGTGCTACTAAAGAAATGCTTACGTTTCTGCCGACACACGGGTAGCCTCCTGGGCCAGACAAATCAGTGAATATACCATGAGCATCATCCCTTCCATCTGGGTACAACGTCAAGCATTCAACCAAGTGACCTGGATTCGCCGGCGGCTCCATTTAGTGAACGTATAACATACCTTCCTGGAACCTGTTCTAATTCGGAATCCCCAAGGGGCTCGATATACCTAACTACACTTAAAGTCAAACCTCTGGATGTTTGATGCATGGGAACAGTTTGGAAAAGAAAGCAACATCTGATTGTAATTTGGAATTCGTTGAGGAAAGATGTATTCCAGATTGAGACTTTAATATCCTCCATGCTTTAGATATCTTCACCCACAAGAGCAGATAGTGTCTGAAATAGATATCAAACTGAATGTAGTTCTGTTGAAAGGTTGACCCTTTCAAAACCACCACTTCACCCTTAAGACACATATAGATCTATTCTGGTCATTTCTGGTGAAGTGCGGACTAAATTCATTTAACACCCGTAAACAATTCTTGACTGGTCACACACATACAGGAAACACCCCTCAGATGCTCACTATGAAGTCGGACATATGGTCAGACGAAACTAAACAAAAGCATCATGTGGTCGGAGATCTGACATCGATCTGGTGTCGATTTTCAACAATAGGCTGCAATAAAACACTGCGTCTTGTACTGTATAGTGTGTGGTGTAGGTCGTGTACACAGTGCTGTGGGGAAGAGCTGGCCCATTAACCTGAATGTCTTGTGTTCTTCTTTCATGACTGATACTGACATTGTCTTCTACGCTTCATTAAAGGTAAGAGCTTTAAAATCGACGTTAATTGGATTTCGTGAGAGTGTGTATTATGTCCTTGTCAAAGAGGTTTGGGTGTAAACAGTACTACGTGTCGTAGTCTGAGAGTACAGGTTGTAGTCAAACAATAGACTGGAGTCAAGTAATTCACATATGTCAAATTAGTTTCTAGCTGACAAATATGACATGTCTATTAACAGTGTGAGTGTGATTGAGATGAACTGTTTTAGCTTTATTAGTCAGAAAATATACCAATGAAAAGAGCTAGGAAACAATACCCACCAATACCACTTTCCCCTTTGTTATGTGATATATTTCAATACTGATACAAATCAGCGCACTCACTTCATGAACCAGGATATGTTACTGCCAAACACTCACTTCATGAACCAGGGTATGTTATTGCCAAACACTCACTCCATGAACCAGGATATGTTATTGCCAAACACTCACTTCATGAACCAGGATATGTTATTGCCAAACACTCACTTCATGAACCAGGATATGTTACTGCCAAACACTCACTTCATGAACCAGGGTATGTTATTGCCAAACACTCACTTCATGAACCAGGGTATGTTATTGCCAAACACTCACTTCATGAACCAGGATATGTTACTGCCAAACACTCACTTCATGAACCAGGGTATGTTATTGCCAAACACTCACTTCATGAACCAGGATATGTTATTGCCAAACACTCACTCCATGAACCAGGATATGTGATTGCCAAACACTCACTTCATGAACCAGGATATGTTACTGCCAAACACTCACTTCATGAACCAGGATATGTTACTGCCAAACACTCACTTCATGAACCAGGGTATGTTATTGCCAAACACTCACTTCATGAACCAGGGTATGTTATTGCCAAACACTCACTTCATGAACCAGGATATGTTACTGCCAAACACTCACTTCATGAACCAGGGTATGTTATTGCCAAACACTCACTTCATGAACCAGGATATGTTATTGCCAAACACTCACTCCATGAACCAGGATATGTGATTGCCAAACACTCACTTCATGAACCAGGATATGTTATTGCCAAACACTCACTTCATGAACCAGGATATGTTATTGCCAAACACTCACGCACTGTCATGTAACTGTTGAGTATAAGACCATGCTTTTCTGAATGAAGAAAATACTGTAATTTTTCTATAATATCATAGCACTTGCAATTTTGTTGAGGCAATAATCTGTGTAGAACTACGTCCATAAGGCACGCCAGACGCCTGTACTCGTGAGTTCGAACCTTCGCTCCGACTTACTATATGTGATCATCAACATCAGGGCCTTTAGTTTCAACAAGCGGTAAACGACTAAGTGAAAACAAAGTGTCACAGTTCTGGTGAGAATTATGGATTGTGCGAAATATAGAATATTCCATACCTGTTGATCACTAGTGTTTTGAAATAAAATATAGCAAACAATAGCAAACGAAGGTCGCACAATCAACACTTCCTTTAATATGAATATAGATTACAGTGAAGGGAGAGTGGTATGCGCTTCCTAACACAGGTAGTCTAAATATCTTTAAGAACTCAATAATGTTAGGAGTGTGTGCGTGCGTGCACGGGTGTGTTAGCCTTGTGGTTAAAGCCTTCGGTTATCACCCGAGACCCGGGTTCCCCTATGGGTATGAAGTGTGAAACCCATTTCTGGTGTTCCCTGCCGTGATATTATAACCAAAGCGATTAAAACCAGTATGCACAGTATCTCAGTGTTACCTTCTTAGAGTTAAGTGAGTGAGTGAGTTTAGTTTGACGCCGCACTCAGCAATATTCCAGCTATATGGCGATGGTTTGTAAATAATTGCGTCTGGACCAGCCAATCCAGTGATCAACAACATGAGCAACGATCTGCGCAATTAGGAACCGATGGCATGTGTCGTACATGTGTCAACCAAGTCAGCGAGCCTGACCATCCGATCCTGTTAGTCGCCTCTTACGACAAGCATAGTCGCCTTTTATGGCAGGCATGGGTTGCTGAAGGCCTATTCTACCCCGGGACCTTCACTGCTTTGTAGGTCTGTTAGGGAAATACTTAGTGGGGTTTAACACCGTTTCGAACGGTATTCTAGTTAAACACCAACACGGTGTTTCAGCTCAGTGTGCTCGAAGTGGTCTCGAAAAACCTCTGACGTTTACCATTAAGATGAAACAACAAGCTACAGTTGTAGTGTTGACAATCCAAGAAACATAATCCTGGCCCATCCGGATTCTACGTAATCACCACTGGTTTCTGGCATGTCCACGGGAGCAACTCTGCACAGATTCTGACTGCGCTTTCACTTACCGTGAGTCCTTTACTGAAAACTCCTACAGTGTAAAGGGCACATTTCGATTTGCATACAGTTTTTGTCCATTCAGTCATTAAACTCTGCAAAGAAGTGTACACGAAAGCACACTATCTTTAAAGGCACACATTTTCGACAATAGTTAGGCTTTAGCCACTTTAGCTTCGTATTAATGCAATAAAAGAATTTTATCCCTTACGACATGCCTGGAATCGATAATTGGCGTACAGCTTCCAAAGAGGGAGCACTTATATATGGAATTTAAATCACATTTGTGAAGTCATGTCATTGTCTGCTCGCTCCATTATTTTTCAGGAATGGAGCGATGTGTACCAGTTTGAGTTGTTAGAACCTTGATAATTCACTCTTTGCCTTACATCTGGCTGATGAAAATACCAATACATTGAATGTAGTTTAAGTAGGGTAATATCCTCGTAACTATCCATTCCTGAAAAATAATGGAGCCGAGGCCCCGGGCATTACCCTCGACGTAAACAATTCCTGCGTACTTAGAAAACTATCAGACGTGGTGTTGTCAGTGTTTGCCGAACTGGTTTCAAGTTGTGCGTAGGATCTTTAGAAAGAGCGAAACGTGAATCTGTGGGGTTCGTTTTAGATAATGTTCGGCCGGTAGAGGGCGCGAGAGTCCATTTAATGCTACTTTGCAATAATTCATTCGAACCTTTTAATTTATTATTGTAATCTAAGTGCATAATTCTTTTTCGTTTCTTTTCTGAATGAATTATACTGTATCTTCCCTAAGGGGTGATGGTTAGTATTATTGAGAGAAATAGATATATTTTTAGAAACGTGTGTGGCATAATACCTTTAACAGTCAACTACAGAGGAATGAATTACAACTTAATTTCAATAGATTACATATCGAAATCACGAATGTTACCCTGGGTGGGTTATTTAAACAAACAGAAAAAAACACCTGCCAGTGTTAACAATGTAAAGGATACCCATCCCACCTATCAAAACCTCGTGACCGGGGTCAGTGAAGACCTCAGACGCGAGTCTACCTCTCACTTGTCAATATTTAACATATGTAATATTTATGCCTCGTTTGCTCAGAACACACCTGACAGGTAACTAATGGATGTCTGGGTCCTCGGGTAAACACCGCAGACCTTTCGCTAGGCATTGTTTGTCAAGAAATGGATGAGGGTCCCTGTGCATACACTGTAGGGGACCCTCGCCCCCGGGGGTGCTATTTGAGACGAGGACACAAAGGATGGAACTAGGCAAATCAGGTTTCGTGTCACAGGCTTTTTCTACCTCGGATTTCGGGTTCATGGTTGTTTTTTTCTTCGACAGATTTGTGATACTTTGATATGTGACGTGAGATTTGTATCATGAGAAAAGTATATTCAAAGTGTTTGTTTTCACATATTTAATATGATTTCTCCTGTATTTTGATCACATACTGTCACGAATCAAGGAGAAGAGAGTGCTTTCATGGCCATATTTTGTGACCTCTTAAGATCTTAAAATCTTAAGATCTAAGGTGTAAAGAAGTATAATATTGAAACACGTCATAGTGTCACAGGAGGGAGGCAGGTCGGGGTTGGTTGGTTGGTTTTACAGTTTTAGGGCGACTTAGGCAAGTAAAAAGCCTATTTGCGCCCAACACATTGACTTCATTTAAAAAACAACCGTATGTAACTGTACTGTAATTTCAAAGGAATCGTTTAATTAAAATAAAAGAGACGGCAACAGTATCAATATTACTTTAGATAGATAAATAAGCATATAGAATAACTTTGCGTTACCTATCAAAAACCTTAAGTAACCACTTTCATTTCTGAAAGACGAGGTAATTGTTCATTAAAAAAGCAGTAGGTTCATATGACAGAGTGTTAAAATGTTTTAAAAACCATAGACTTACATCAAAGCCATTCGAGAGCCTGTCTAGATAATATCATATTTTCCACAAGACGAGACAGAATCTAAAACCACCCGTTGCACAGGCCCATATATGATACTGGCGCCCAAAACTGTTTCTAATAAAAATACACCATCAGCCTCAAGTACAGCATTTCTGAGATTGTGTCGAATGTTATTGTGCCCAGGGCATGTAATTAGAAAATGTTCGATATTTTCTGGCGTCTACAAATTGCAATGGCCACATTTAGAAGAAACCGCCTTGTCTGTAATACTCCTGTAAGCATTGAGCCCAGAATGTCCAAGTCTAAGTCGTGAAAGAATAACCTCATCACGCCTTTTACGACGACGAATTTTATGACCAGCTTTCAAGTATGGTCTAAGTTTGTACATATGACGTCCGGTATTTCCTGTATCCCACATCTGTTGCCAACTCATTGTAAAAGATTTCAATAAAACATTTTCAAAATCTTTGGGGACTGGTTGAAGTTCAGACAAATCAACTTGAAGGAACTGTAATCCAGATTTGGCTAAATTATCTGCCATCTCATTCCCATGAATTCCAACATGTGCTGTTACAATATCGCATGCAATGTACTTCTTGTTTAAAGACGCGCCTAACTTAAATATTTCCACTGGGATACTGGGAATCCGAAAGGCCCCAGCAGTACGATGGCTCTTTCGATGCATCTCTGTGTATATGTGTTAAATAATTTTCAGGAAGAAAAGTCTTTGGTTTTGATCCATTCTCTTATTCACTATTGAACTGACTTCATAATTCAGTCCAGGTTTCAGTAGAAGCCACGGTGGTGTAACAGGAGGAGTAGAAGGATCAACTAGGTTACAGTTGAAAATACCATGTTGATCAGCCAATCTCTGTATATTCAAGCCAAAAGGTAATTTGCCATTAGTCCAGTCACACATGACATTTTCCACACAATCACTAACCAGTGACTGCATGGTGTTTGTTTTTGGTTTTCATTTTAAAAAAAAGATATTTCAAAGATGCCTGTTGTCTTCGAAGGTGAAGGGGCATTTCTGAACACTCAACTTGAAGCGTTGAGACTGGAGTTGTAGCATACGCCCCAGTACATATTCTCAAAGCTTTAGACTGAATTCGGTCAAGCTTATTAAGGTGACAAGATAAGGGCCTTGTACAGCAATAACATAGTTGACTTATCAGCACCCCACTTCGTTTTGGAAATACATCTTAATAAATTGATGATCTTGTTACATTTGTTATACAAATGTGTGATGTGGTAAGACCATGTTAGTCTTTGATCAAAATACACATCAAGAAACTTGAACACTGACACCACTTACAGCTTATGCTGTCCAAGAATTAGATTGATGTCATGAGGAATTTTACGTCTAGTGATCATCATCGCCACTGATTTTGATTTTGAAATCTTAAACCCCCACTTTGAACACCATTTACTGGCTATGTTTTAGCAGTTTTGTATAGATTCTAAGACAAACTGAAAATTACCAAAGCGTCTCCAAAACGATCCGTCGTCAGCAAATTGTGCTCCAGTTATGTTTGCAGGTACGTCCTAGAAAATGTCATTGATCATGATATTGAATTAAACAGGACTTATTACACTTCCTTGTGGTGTACCGTTTTCAATCACACGCACGCCTGATAGTTCTTGACTTATGCGAACTTGAACACTTATTTCAGACAGAAATACCATATCCACTTGAACATGTTACCTCTAATTCCAAGTTTCCACAATTTAAAAAGCAAACCATTTCTCCAAATCATGTCATAAGCCTTTTCGATATCCAGGAACACACACAACATGAATTCCTGATAGCATAAAGATTTCTGTGCTTCAGTTTCCAGACGAACATGTTGATCTATATACATGAACGCCCCTTTTGGAATCCTGACTGGATGTGCGTCAGAAGCCCATTTCGTTCAAGATAATAGTTCAGTCGATTAGTAACTATTCTCTCAATAATTTTACATAAATTAGAGGTGAGAGAAATCGGCCTGTATGATGCAGGAAGTGACGGATCCTTTCCTGGTTTGAGCACTGGAACTATTATTGCATGTCTCCATGTTCTAGGCAAGGATCCAGAACGCCAGCTTAAGTTCAACAGTTCACGAATAACAGCTAGAGCACACTCTGGCATATGTTTAAACATTTCATAGCACAACCCATCCCCTGGCGCCGAATTATGTGTTTTTGATATGGCTGCCTTACGTTCATCATGAGTGATAGCTGTATTAATTTCCAAGCTACTTTCCAACATGGCAGAAGACATTTCAGGCAGAAAATGTGCTTCAAAGGTTTGCTTATATTCTCTGAATTCATGACAGTAATTGTGAGAACTGCTAACATATTTAAATTGTCCAACAAGAGCATTTACCTTCTGACTTTTTTATATGAGTTCTCCAGCTTCTCCCATTACCGGTAAGGGTGAATGGTTATTATTACCACTGATTGTTTTCACCTTGGACCAGATACTAGTTAATGGTGTAAATCTATTAATACTAGAAACATATTCCCTCCATCTTAATCGTTTAGTACTCCTTACTATACGCCGAAACGTAGCTCGTTTCTTACGAAAATCAGTTAGGTCACATGGCAAAGATGAATGGCGAACTTTATTATATGCCTTTTTCCTTGCGATATTTGCTTTTTCACAGCTGTCATTTCACCAGAACTTTGGCGGGAATGCCGCTTTCTTACCAGACGATTTTCCAATGGATTCTTCTGCAATTCTGATTGTGTTGTGACATTTTCATTAGACGTATTAACATCACCATTTATTAGATCGGATGTAATATTTTCAGCACACATGCTAGAAAACAGTGCCCAATTAGCCGTCTTAAATTTCCACCGAGGAACACTATCACAAGAATCGCGATATGGTCGGATCTGAATTTCAGTAAAAACTGGAAAATGGTCACTACCCTAACGCATCTTCCTGGTATACATCCCAGTTACACTTACCAGCTATTGGTGATGATATCATTGATATGTCTAGGGGAGAAAAGGTCCATTTGCCAAGATCCATGCGGGTCATTTTACCATCGTCTAAGAGGACAAGATCTGCCTCATCTAAAAACTGTTCAACAATCTGGCCATTATAATCCATCTTGTTGCTTCCCCAAAGCAAATTATGGCTGTTAAAGTCACCACATATAAAATAAGGGCCTCCATTGGGATCAATTACCTTGAGATATTCATCTACGTTTGGCTTACCTGTATTGTAGATATTAACAATGGTAATAACTTTGTCTTCCTCAGAATAAATCTTTACTGCGTTAGCCTCATAAACCGTTTTTGGTAATTTATGAACCTGATACGACAAATCAGTCTTAATAAATATATCACAGCCACCTCTCCGAGGATTTTTAGTTTTCGGATTGTTGGTTAGTCTATCCTGACGAAGACCAAGATAGCCATTCATCCTAAAATGACTCTCTGGCCATAGAAATGTTTCCTGCACACAAATAATATCCGGCAGTGGTGCCCTGTTTGATAGAGAATGCTTTAAAATATCTCCATGTGCAATAAGACTTTGAGCATTCCATTGCATTATAATTAGGAATACTAAAGCCTTATCCATCATTCATCTCAACGTGTACCTCCTTCAACAAATCACTAGGAACATCGATGTGAAGATGTATTTTTTCCGCCGACACAAGACGACTCATCTGTTCCTCCTTGGTTGTTGCATTAAAGCATCCTGAAATCACCTCAAAAAAGAAAGCTAAAAAGGTTTGAGGAGAAGTACTAAGGAATGGATTGGCTACTTGTACAGAGCTAGCGTGAGCTGCATCCGTTGGATTTGATACACTCTGGCTTAAATCAGACTCTCGTAACTGAGCTTTACAATTACCGCTAGGCTTAGACCCTGATCTATCTGTAGAGGGAACAGGACAGATTTCAACTGGTGATTTCGGGGCTTGTACTGACACAGATCGAGATTTCTGAGCGGTGGTTACAAAGGCTGTATAAGTTTGAGTCGGAGTGGACTTGACCATACGAGTTGCTTCAGCATAAGACAGTTTTCTCTCTACTCGTACCCTTTGCACAGATACAGCCTCCTTGTATATGCTCACCACTGCACCTTGGACATGTAGGTTTTTTACTTTTACATCGGGATGAAACATGGCCAAACATCTGGCAATTGTAGCATCTAATTGCTGGTGAGATATACAGACGCACACGAAAGGACTGATAATACATCCTAACACATTCAGGTAAATGTACGGTTCAGAAAGTACGTAGAATGGAGGTAGTAAGTTCTTTTTCTTTCCCGCGCTAAAGTCTTTGGGCACATTTGACCTTTTGACTTTTCAATTGTTCAACTATCTCATCCTCAGTTACATCTTTGTCAACATTGTAAATAACCCCCACTCAGAGACTTTGGGATATAACTCTTGCTCAGCAGTTCTACAATGTATCACTAAATCTCCCTTTGTCCATTTTTTTCATATGCTCCACATGTTTTTATGAATATTCCGAGCCAAAGCAATTGGACTCAAGTTTGTCAAACGTAATCTTGGGTCAACAGAAGTAAAAATGACAACAAATTTAATAGGTAATGACGAAGTCGTCTCGTTTACAACTCGGTCATCCTTTTGTTTTCGTTTCAAACGTTTGGAAATCATCGACACATATATATATACTTCTCTGCAAATTCAGCATCTGTCGACGTTTCCTCAAATGAGGTAGAATGAATATCATCATCCCCATCCCCAATGCGCGAAAACTGGGGCCACGTGGTGTGGGAAGTCAACGCGACCCAACAAACACACAAATATGGCAAAATAAGCCAATATTTGCCCTTAGGTAACCTACATACACTTACCTGTATAATATAACTGAAGCAAAAGCCAAACGTAGTAGTGAATAACAAAATATAAACCCAACGAAGGCCCTTATAGCGGAGCGGCTGACAAGCACGTCCGACCCTGTCAACAGCCAAGGGCGGTCCTCCGGGAAGCAGGTCGTGAAAGACGCCACTTGTTTCCCTTAGGCGTACCAGGACCCGCCAATTGTGGGAGTTAATCACAGGTTTGATCAGAATATGATCCTTTGCTTGTTCCATGATGACTGGTTTATCCAATGTGATACTCGTCGTTTTAGGGGCTATCACCAACAATATGTTTTGGGGACATTGTTAATGTTCATTATAACATTAAACCATACTCCTTCATTCTGCACTACGCCACGTTAAAATGACACTTCTAGCGCAAATTTTTTGTGAAAGGGGTGTAAGGGGTGTATTTTTGTACTGTAAGTGGACACCGTTTGTCTTTACCAATCAAGTCGTTGACGTCAGTAGATGGCCAAAGAACCGCATCGTGTTGATAAATTTCGTTTCGCTCTTTGAGGCTGATATTGAATACTGACCTTTTGCATACGTATTGTGTATGTGCTAACTTCCAGTGTGAGAATACATATAGCGTGACCTGTTTTTGGACTGGTGATAATGAAGTATATTGTTTGATTGTGATGGCCTACGTGTTAATCAGCCTGTTGGTGGGTATGGATTTTGACTTTCTGTGATATGTTTGTTCCGTTAATATGTGTTTATGACATGCGTGAATGTTTCATTTCGACTTCCAAACAATGAAATAATCGATTCTTGTAATAATATGACATTTCTTTTCTCTTCATTTGTTTTGAGCGATGGTTTAGCCTAGTGGCTAACGGCTGTCCAACCGGAGACCCTGGTTCGTTTCCCCACATCGATACAATGTGAAAAGCCTTTTTCTGGAGTTCCCAGGATCGATATTGCTGTAATATTGCAAAAGGCGGCGAAAACCTAAACTCACCCACTCAGTTTAGTTGGTTGGAACACCTTTAAAACGTTTTCTTAAATATTACTTTGGGGCGTTGAACTGAACTATTAGACTGGTTTTGTGTATTGCATGTTTCAATGCATAATTGCAGCTTGCTACACCTTTTGGCTCCGGCAGCATGCGCAGTTAACACCTAGGGTGCGTTGCAAACAACCAGTTGCTAGCAAGCGATGTCCAGCGATTCATCTGACAACGGAGCGCTAACTTTCAGCCCCTTGCAATCGCAGCAATCGCTGAATGAAGTCGCTTCGTTCTCAAACCAAAATGGCGGCTTAGCAAACTTGTTCGGCTACCAAACTGGCAAAATACAGCTTACATCCCAGCATCCTAAGTTTGTTCCGCTGGTTCAATATACTCATCAACAATAATAAATTCATCACTCGTCATCGAGATTCTCCTAATACGTTCTTTATTAGCACCAGACGAACAAACGGTATTTTTTTGAAGAGCGATAAACGCTTCGAGCTGTTGCATGCCCGGAATACGCGATTCATTTGCGTACTCTGAGTGATTTTCGGCTTACAACGCACCCCTAGTTACACCTATATCTATCCTTATATATCTCGTGACCACGTGTCTATAAAGTATCCCAGTGACTTAGTGGTCATTAGGATCATGTACCCTTTTCGAAGAAAAAACTCCCTATAGCCCCTGTATGATCAGCAGGGTCCTTTGTTGGTTTAAGTATGGATTAGTTTACTCTCGATCAGCTGTCTCGGGAAATCGAAAAATAATAATAAAATCCAAATATATTCTTTTGGATCGGTGACCATAAGAAGTTGGATCAAACTTATGTATCCTATACGTAGGTCAACATAAAATGCTAATCAAGAAAAGAATAAAGCTCTCGGTTTCTGAAAAGCCTTAAATGCAGTGTAACTTTATCTTGTTCAGCCTTGTGTATAACCGAGTGTCGGCCTGGGTATCTGGTAGGGATGGTTCCGACTGACAGCGATAACGCTGAGGAAGACGTCCAGACGTTCAACATTACAAACACAAAATATTTTCATCGGCACAGATCGCTTTGAAGTTGTGTCAAATGACAGGTAATTGTTGCTATTGATACTCGATATCGGTCCTTTCCCTGAGACGAGATCTAATGTTTATCATTATGAATGATGGTGTTAGCCGTGACATAACAGCGGTGAATGGGCTGAAGCTGGGTGACGCGTCTCTTACCGGTATTCCGATATTCTGACACTTGATGATCAAAGGGGTTAAAATACACAGCTGTTTCACCTTTCATGTTGGAAATGGAGGCGAGCATGATCTTAATTATTCTAATGCGTCGTTTAGGAAAGGAACAGTTTCGTAATGACATTAGCCTTTGTGCTTAAGGGCGGTTATCATGACGTGCTTACATTTTAATGAAAATGGTCTGCCTTGCGATCATAGTTGTGACGTTCTATGACATTATTGTGACTGTACTATAACATTGTTGTGACTGTACTATAACATTGTTGTGACTGTTCTATAACATTATTGTGACTGTTCTATTACACTGTTGTGACTGTTCTATAACATTATTAACATTGTTGTGACTGTACTATAACATTGTTGTGACTGTTCTATAACATTATTGTGACTGTTCTATAACACTGTTGTGACTGTTCTATAACATTATTGTGACTGTTCTATAACAGTATTGTCACTTCTATAACATCATTGTGACTTCTATAACATTATTGTGACTGTTCTATAACATTATTGTGACCTCTATAACATTATTGTGACTGTTCTATAACATTATTGTGACTGTTCACAAAATGAAAACACAATCGGTATATACGATTAGACGATACAGCTGTCCAATTAGCATAGCATTATTTGCACATTTCAAAATAGACTTAGATGCAATCTTTTAACATAAAACTTGACTCACTACTTCATATTCATATGGATATATGATATCGTATAACCTTAGTAGTTGAGGATTAGACGGAGTAATGCTGTTGTGGTTTTACGCAACCAGTTCATGTTTTTAAGTCAAATACATAGTTAACGTGTTTCATGTGGATACCATATCGATCTTTTAGGTTATTGTATTTTGGGTAACTCTTGTATTAACCGTCTATTCCTCCATATACCCACTCACTAATTATGTCTTGTAGCCTCCTACACAAAACATGTCTACGTAATTAAACGGTGGTCATGTCAACAAAATTATAAGCGTCGGAGAAAAGAAGGATATCAAATTATAGCTTTGTTAATCCACCAAGGACTTCCTTACCTAACACACGTATGGACAACGGTGTGCTGTGTTGAAGACTATCTGCTGGTTAGTTATTATGAGTATATTCATCTCCCGTGAATGCGATGACCCTACGTTGACCACACGGCTACAGGATTTATCAATAGCCCCTCATTGGGAAACTGGAGAGCATTCATTATTGACTTCAAAAATATCTGTCGAGGGAGTGAGAGTGATCATAATAACATGGCGAATCAATAGCTACTCTATTAGTGTCTCTAGACATATATTACATATTGGGGTGGTGTGGAGTAGGAGTTAGCCTTGTGGTTAAAGCGTTCGCTCGTCACGCCTAAGACCCCCGCTCTCTTGCACACATCAGAACATATAAAAAATGTTTCATATTCGCGTCATGGGTCACGTGTGAGACAGTTCCGTTGTGTGACATTCAGTCTCTTACATGTCACACAGCGTATGTACGAATCTCTTATATTTCTATTTTCTTCAGCTGCATGTCCACCTTTGTGCATTCATCAGAAATATAATTATATAGAACCAACACTTTTTTCAGGGAGGTGTTTTGCGAGATGTATTTGTTGGTGTTTTGTAGTGTTTTAACAAAAACTTTCTAATGTGTGTTTCTATGTATCTCGTTACTCATTCTGTGTTGTATGTTGACTCTTTCCGCGGGCGCAAGTCGCTACAGCTGCAGCTGGGGCTTAAAGGTCAGGTACAGCAATGTTGTTGAACTTAAAACAACCTGATAAGACAACACAGTATACGTAACAGTCATGGCTTCGGTCAGTGTGCACTCAGTGCCACATGGAACATTACGACTCTTTGTCTGTCTCTCAGTATTAGCTTCATGGACTCTTCATCATGTTTAATGACCCACGTAAACTGCATGAAAGGACATTAAACAATGTGTAATGTAAAATCAAATTGAGATACGGCATCAATGTCTTCTGGTACGCTGAGTAAATAGGTTCGGTGTAGTGATGGTATAGATTTTCTACCTTCTCAACACAGGGTCTTCTAAAGTAATTAGGTGTATCATGGCAAACAAGAGATGAAACCATTATACCCTCACGCTGAAAAAATCTTACTTAATGATGGTGAAAATGATACTGCCTTGCATCGAAGCAAACAAAACTAATTTTTTATGTTATACACAAAAAGTGTATGACTAATTATGCCAAATGTTAAGTAATGTTACCCTCGGAGAGAAGATGGATTTGTGATCGTGCTCTGTGACTTGGCTTCTTAGAGTTCACATTGATGCTGATTTGTCCTTAAAGACCAGGGGCCCGTTTCACAAAGCCCTCTTACCGGCCCGACCTCGTAAAGCAGGTCGTAGACCACCTCGTAATTTTTTACCCCGTTTCACATAGACCTCGTACATTTACACTGTGCCGTAAACAGCCACAAATTTAGGACCCCGATTGACCAGTCGTAAATGCTTTAGGAGGTCGTAAAAACTACTAGTACAAAGATGGCGTCAACGACTATGGTACAGCAAATTATTAAAACACATTAACTAATAAGGCCTAAGAAATTTTGAGATCATGATTCAAAGCATTATTTGGTGTACAGTATAATTTCAAATGTGAAAAAATTCGGATAATTACTCTGATTATTTGATTTAAAAATAACATGCTAACGATCACTGATATCAGTTTTTCCTGTTATTTCCAATGATAAATCTGAAACGCAGCCGATGAACCTAGAATCGGTTGGGATGCTTTCGAAACTATACTCACGCGAACGCCTAAGTGCGCTTTCCGCCATATTGGATAGTGTTTACAAAATCTCGTTTCGCGAAGGCCGGAATTAGACGCCTATTACATCACGAATATTCCATAGTCAGCTGCGATAAATGCATCACTGAATTACCGACACATGTTAACATGATATTACATCTGGTCTTTGCCACCAATACCAACAGAGACTAAATACAACATACTGGGGGTGAAGACAAAGACTGGGCTAATTTGAAACGTAAACAAACAAAAATTCCGATTTTACAGTGTAGCAATTTATAAGCAAATTCCGACATCCAACCGGCTCTCAATTTCTTTGAATGGCTCAATACCTGTATGCATAGAAAGAGTAGCATAGCAGGAAATTAAAAACAGAAGTAATTGTTTCCTGCAGCGTGACGCTATAACAGAAACAAAATTACGCAGAACAACGGTAATTATCAGTGTTTCTGGCATCTTCTCTTGCTTACAGTGAAAACGATGAAAACATATAACAACACACTGATGAGTCGCTCTGATTACTTACATGTCATATTTATGTTTAAACGATCCCGAAATGAGGAAAGAGTCCTCGCAAAATCCTGTGTACCCTTATCAGCAAAGCCGCCATTTCGTAAGAAATTGGTCATTGGTTGTGATGTCATACATCAACATTGTTGTACATATTTCTTGGAGGTGAAGGTCGGATGGACAAGAGTAAACAAAAGAGTTTCCGGAAACACTTTCAGTACTATGAAGTATGTTTAGCGTATGGTCCAGATATGTTTTCATGAAACCAGTATCTACCTTTAGCCTTGTTCAATATCACATCATACGTGGATATAGGGTTTACGGTTTTATTCTTTGAAAGTTTTTGATTGATTTGAATAAAAGGTACGAAAGAAGTTGACACATTTAGTGTAACGGACCACGGTTAAACCTTTACACAAGACTAGTGTTATTAGATCAAACGTAGACATAACGGCAACATGGTTAATGGACAGCGATTAATTCAAACCTTATACTTAAATGCTAATATTAATGGAACTGATTTATACAGTTTATCTTGTAATTTTCAATGGAATTTAGTGAGAGAATAAAATTATTACGATAAGATAATCTGTGCTATCAATTAAAAACATGGCATTTGCACTGTTATTGAAACTGTGTTTCTATTTTGAAATACTTCGGGAAAAACAGGATACGCAGGTGCGACATGGATGTAGGACCCCGTGGTACGACATGGATTCGACGTCTTTGTGAAACGGTCGTAAAGGAGGTCGGAAGAGGGCTACGACCTCCTAAATTTAGGAGGTTTTTGTGAAACGCAGCCCTTGTCACGACCGGAATATGTTATTGTTGTTATGTTTCACTGATACGATGTAGAGATGTGTTCGTTGTAGAGATGTGTGATCCGGTTAGACAAAGCAATAGCCGAGTTACCATTGACACCTCTACACGTAACACTGTCAGTAGGACTGATCAAGACCTTTCCTGGCAGTGTGGAGATTCGCCCTCTGCATTACCCTAAGTGTCAGAAGGGCTGTGCTCCTGGCAGGATACGCTGATAGTCTTCCAATGTCAGTCAAGAGATGTACCAAAAATACGGAAACAAGAAAAGGGTAGTCGGACACCCTTCGTTGTGAGGTTCACATATTGGCCATGCTTTCCCGAATTTGATCAATCAATTTGACAATATCCTCACGGCCTCAGTAAGCTTTCAAAACG
This sequence comes from Haliotis asinina, assembly GCF_037392515.1. Lineage (NCBI taxonomy): Eukaryota > Metazoa > Mollusca > Gastropoda > Lepetellida > Haliotidae > Haliotis > Haliotis asinina. The sequence goes on from NC_090287.1 coordinate 49,769,929, forward strand.
TTTTATAATGAACCACAAGAGTATCTATTTCAGAAATTGATGCATCAGTGACGAAAATGATGCCCGATGTTGATACGTTCCCGATTTTTACCAGACGAAAAATTTATTAGCCCTTGCGTATGCTTATTACGGTGCCGTACATGTGTGTGTGTGTGTGTGTGTGTGTGTGTGTGTGTGTGTGTGTGTGTGTGTGTGTGTGTGTGTGTGTGTGTGTGTGTGTGTGTGTGTGTGTGTGTGTGTGTGTGTGTGTGTGTGTGTGTGTGTGTGTGTGTGTATTATTATTAAAGCGACTCCTCTTTTGCACAAGCAGAGTTTTCTTTTGGATGCCGAAAAGGTTTGGTCGCTGTTATTATTCTGAATCTTTCAATCATATACTGAACTGTTTTAAGCTTATATGGCCTATGCAGCAAGTGTTGTTTTTAGGAAAACATCACTGACTGCATACATGCGGAAGTACTCCACTAAATGGTGTTCAAGATTAGCGGCAAACTTTCATATGTGATTGGATTTACTTCAGTTAAAACTTTCAGATGCAGGTAAGCTTTGAAGCTGTCGAACTAAACAATGTTTTGAGAATTAGGCAAGTCGCAAAAATATCGTGACGCAAAAACGTCTTGGTCGCCACTCGCAAAAATATCATGACGCAAACATTTCGTGATTTACAGTAATTGTCAAAAGGGACAGAAAATTCGATAACGTCAATGCACTCCTTGGCTCCCTCAGAAAGGACCAGAAGAGGTATGTTGACCTGTCTATGGCTGAGGCTGTCCGTTCTTCTCGTCATATAGATGGAACATTGCTCAGTGTGGCGTTTAACAACAAACAGACTGCATGTTCTTGGACGTACCATGCACGGACCTCAGAGTCTAAACCACCGGCATAGCTTGTCCCCAAACTGGGCATCCACTAACATGGACGGATTTGTGGGAGACGCGAACGGTGCTTCATCCAGGTTAGAATGGTCCCGTCGAACATGGTACCGGTCACTGGTTGACGGGTCAAATTCAATTATTTACAGGCTGTTTACATTGTCACTCATTAGATCAATCACCGTACGTACCGCCCAGAACCGCTTGTTTTCAATCATGTTTACTTGTACACAACAACCACATATATCATTTGTTTCTGACAGGGTTCTGTGAAGTATGGGAGACCTCAGAAATCAATGTAGAATCATTATACTTCACTGTGAAACAGATGGATAATGATTGTTACATTAAACAACAGTGGAGAAATATGTTTAAGATCAAGGTTCCGAGGATACAGATTCATGGTTTACAACTCAAGAATACTGAGGTGAAACTTCCACAATTTTGTTGATATGTTCGGGCGTGTATTTAGTGTTTGTTTATTTCTATTTTTACCGTGAGTATAATTTAACAGAAGGTACCTGGTGACCAGCTGACTCTCACAGACGACGTTACAGTGAATCATTTCACAATCAACTCTGTGACACTGGAACAATTTTACATATCATGCAATCTTGCAATGAATTCCGGATTCACACGTTCTCTGTGACAAAGTGCAATATATTCCGAGGTACACACTATATGAACCGTGCAGATCGAGGTCGAGATGAACAATTAGGCAAACTGTCTGTGCAAGGTAGCACGTAATTAAATGGTATATGTGAAACTGTTGCATGCATGTTTACACTTAAATACCAATTTGGCAAACACGCATATCAGTAGCGGACCAAATGTAACTCTTTAGACAGGAGACGCAGTCAGGCCGAACTATTTAATGTGTGGGTGTCCTTTGGTACAGAAATTGATACCCTCATTTGTTGGACACTTGACATTGCCTGCTGCTGTTATGTTGGAATGTAATACAAGACTTTCTACAGTATGGTACCAGGACGTTACTTAAACTCCTGACGGCACTGACACAATAAAGATACGGGAAATGATCACATATCCCTATATGTCGAACTATAAACCAGCTCCAAACCTTCATGTCTACATTTGAAGACTGCGGGACAACCGGGTGTGCTCTTCCTACAACTATTTCAAAGCGCGTCATACGATCCTTGCTCAAAGGATGCTTGATCAAATTTACAACATTCACGCGCCATCAAAGGTTTCAAAACGTTTTGTGGTAGACATGTGAAGTACATTCCAAATTTGACATATCAGCGCGCAAAATAACATCAGATGCAATTGTCCATTTCGATCAGTCACACACGTTTGTGTGTTTTTCAGGTGAACGGTTGCTTTGCCCTTGCGTACTGTTTGCGGGTGTTATCACGCAGTTCGCGTGTACCCATGTTCAAAGTTTGCACGTTTTCTGCGCAGCTATACTACTGTTCATTTTTCTGTTTTTGCCCCAACATGGTCATTGTTTTGCTATTTACTATAGGTTCATCCGGCTGAATTGAGGTGTTTGATGTGTTTGAGGTGTCGTTGTTGTCCTCTTTTTGATTCAATATCATAATATCTTGAGTTAACCTCTTCCATTTGACGTTGTATTTCTACTAATATTCCAGCAATTCCTTGTGACTGTCACTATGCCACTAGGAAGCCAAGATACGGTAACCTTAACTATATGGCAACGGTTCACAAACACATGCTTCGGATATAATCAGAAACACACAAAGGAATTGGTGTTTAGTAGATTCTTCTTATGATGATGGAAATGGTTTTCGTCAGTTTCAGCTGGTAACTATATGTTTGTGCAGCCTCTAGATTAGGAATTTTACACAAAAAGCAATGTGCTTGAATGAGTGTTGACTTTGAACACAACCACTGACATATCGTTTCATGTGTTAAATAGTTGTTATTACAATGGTCAGTTGTCACTATATGAAGGTTGGGGTTCGAGTCCCGATGCAGCATATGAAGCTCATTTCTCCGTGATACATTAAACATAATGCAAAATCGCTCTGGTTTGCACACATTCGATAGGCACCCAAATCATATCGTCATGATCGAAGTTTATAGTCTCAGTCATGCTGCATCACTGTTCAGAAGTTAAACATCTCTTAAAGGGGAATAATCGTTTACGAGCTTGTAAAAACTTCTTCAAAGTTGCAGGTCGGGAAAGAGGATCGATCTCGCGTAGCCTTGTGTTTGTAATGGAAGAAATCGCCTATCACGGCGAGGGGACACCTTCACATATTGTATCTAGACAGACAGAAACTTTATTACCTTTTATGCATCAGTCTAGTGTTCCGATACCAAACCATATGTTTCATGAGGTAACGCTTAACCTACTGGCTAACCCAGTTAAGAAGTTCATTCAAAGGAAGACAAATTGTTTCAACATTGAAGGAAATATACGGTAAAGATTACCATGTTAGACCGCAAAGGCTTTAGAATGTCAATATACTGCAATTTGACCTTCAGCGTGGTAAAGAATATTCAATGTTACGCCAGACTGTATGATTTCGAAATTGTGCTTAAGTATGTGTAATATCGACCTCATGGTGAATAGTGTACACTTATAAAGGTCATAAACCATATCTGCTACTGGGTCAAAAAGTACACAAATACACTTATATTCGGTATGATATATGACATTTTAATCACATTTTATGACGCGTGTACTCAAACATCAATGCGAGCACTTGGACGTCACTGTGGGAGATCTACACCATTCATTAACCGATGGATTTACGATCAAGTCAATTCAAACAACCTTCACTGTCAATGCTGTTGAATCACGTGGTGTCTCGGGTTTCTTGAAGGTTTCAGATCATGCAGACTGTAAAACCACGATCCATAGTCCATGAATAAGAAAAAGCTGGAAACAGACATTTATATAACCCAAAATAAACTACTCTTCTTTGGTGTAATCCCTTGCCTTTGTTGCGTTAAATCCATATAATTACACGCACCAACGACACGAACACAAGTCATTGTACACACTGAAATTATTGCATTTTCTTCTTCAGTTGAAATTAACTTACATTTCCTTAATAAGATGTTAGTTTTTACAATTTCAATAATTTTATGCCCACAAATTCACTGCTATTTGGAATCAATGCGTTTGAAATAGACATGTTTTGCTGACTACGTGTGTATGCCATGGCTACGATATCCCCCCTGCGACGTTCCATGTATCAAATATCAGTACTTTTCCCCGTTCACAGCTCGTGCTTTGAATTCACAGTTCCGTACCCAGTGCATATGTCCAACAAGCAAATACAGGATTACCACAAGGGGTGGGACCAGGCCCTTATTATTTTGCCGACGTGATTTTAACGTAAGATTTATGTAAGCAAATAACAGACGCTTGACAGTAGTGTACTAAACATACCCACAACAAGAAATCCTCTTACAGTACAAAAGAGAGCAACATGTGCTTAAAGCACACATAGCTGGATTAGACGGCGAGCATTGTGGTGCGTTGTACAGTCTACTAAGGGAAGTTAATCAGCGTCAACCTTCCCGGCTGAATTACAGGTAAGACAACATTGTGTCAGTGTGATTACTTTGAACTATTCTCAGCATAGACAGGGTAAATCTGTCTTGGCATTATGAGTTAGAGAAAAGGTACGGTTTACATGTGTCACCTCTGTGTGCCAATGCTGTTCACACACACCCGTAAGCAATAACGTATGTTCATCATGCATTCTACATTTACCCCGTTAGACTCCAGTTGCATCTTAATAAAGTGATACACTGACTAGTGTCTTCATGGATTGTCCCAGTGCATATTGTCAACAGATAGAACCGCTTGCGTGAGCTATAGTCACAGTAAGACGAAGTTTATATCATTTCATTTATATACTATTCCAATGCATATCTCCGGTCGTACATTTAAGAACGTATGCGGTGTTTTGTCAGGACTACAGTCATATCATATCAGGTTGTCTACTGGGTAGCGATGTTATCTATATATATTCCCAACCCTTATCACCACTCGAACACTGAAGTACGTACTGATATACCATGCAGAGAAGCCCTAAATAGTTGTACACTACTGTCATATCAAAACCAAACTTACATTGGTACATTGTGTTTTCATTATAGTAACATACATCTTATAATAATATTAGTAAGTATTGCACTTTTACTGTTTTTAAATCATCACTGTTTAGGGTGACAGAGAGAGTGGGTGAGTGTTGTTATCGCTACATGGGACAGTCTATCCAGAAATGACAGGGCTCTTAACACCAGAAATGGCTCAAGGTATTCTTTAGGATTGGAATCGAACCCGGGTGAATGATGACAAAAACTTTATATTGTAGCAACAGCTTTCCCTTTTAAAGAAATCAGTGTGAATATTCTTGTACATCCGAAGTTCAACTTTAGTTGTCAGTCGTCTGTAAGTCCTAATTAATACATCGTGATTATTACTATCATTATACTTCAGTGATATAAGATATAGGCAATGGAATAAATCAATCGCCCCGGCCTATCTTTAGAGTAGTGCTTTTGTTTTGTCTGTCGGGACCATAGCAAAGAATAAATATATTTCTATTGTTTGTCCAAGGTTTCGATTTATTGACGCTTTGTATTATCTAAGATAACACATCTCTCGGTTGTTGGTACATATCCAAAAACGAGGTCTGAAGTACCCCTTGTTCGCTCAAAATACACCTCTTTATTGCAACAGCTCTTCTGGAAAATTGCGATTTTGTGTTTCGTATATTTCCTTAACTACGGGTAGGTGACTCGCAGTAGGAAGAGCTTAAGAATAATTGTGTCTCGGTATCAGATTTTCGAAACAGACTGGTGGGTGTTTATATAATCACTCGTTCATGTTTAAAGACAATATAAAGACTGTATTTGTCGAAATGGCGAAATCAATCTTTCAGATACTGACCTAGCGATAATCGATTATCGGTTAATATCACAACGGCTACTAACGCAGGGGCTATCGCGAATGTGTTCATTCACCCAATACAAATCAACTATTGCTGTGTTTTAGTTGACATGTGGTAGTGTACACATGTAAGATCGGATATAGTTTTACGGTGGAAATGATGAATGAGTTGATACATATTTTCATTTCGTGACACTGACTGTAACGTACTATATGTGTTGGTGTTAATAATGAAACAATATTCTAATGGCAGTGCGTGGTTTAAAGATGACAAGAATTTTTATGGATGATCAACTTCTTTATTGCAGGGTAGCGACGTTTCGGTATAGATTCTTATACCGTTTTCAAGCGTGTGGGGAATGGCAGGGGGAGTACAATATATATACAGCAGAGATGAGCATGTGATGACAATACAACAATAACAGGATTAACAATAACTATTTGAGGTAACAATACATTGGAGAAGTGTTGAGGTAAGCTGATTAAGGACTGAAGCCAGCGGGTGAGTTGACAGAAGCCAGAGTGAGATGAGTGGATTAATTGGTGGAAGCCAGCGTGAGTTGAGTGAATAAATTGAGACTGGGGGCCAGAGTGGGTTGATTAATTAGTGTTAATGATGCAGTTGAATGCCGGAGAGACAAAGACGCCTTGATCCCTGTTGATTGTTGGGTTGTGTCTGCGGATTTGTACTGCTTCAGCAAGTTTGCGTTGTTTGAAGTCATGTTTGTTGCTAGCAAGTGTTGTGACAGTGTCCCAGTTGATGTTGTGGTCAGGAAATTTGGTGATGTGTTCCGAAATGGCTGATTTTGTGTCACCTTTGTTTGTGGAGGTTTTGTGTTCTTTGATGCGTATGTTGAGTGGTCTGGATGTTTCCCCAATGTAGTTGCTGCCGCAGCTGCAGCTGATGTTGTAGATGACGCCTTTAGGGTGTTGTTGTTGTGTACTGTGTTTCCTACCGTTGGCCTTAATGATTGTTTTGAGGGGTGTTCCTGTTGTAAAGTAGGTGTCAATGCCTGCTTGTTGCTTGAGTAGGCGACTGATGTGGTGTGATGTTTTGCCGGTGTATGGTAGCGAGATGCGTATGGGAGCGGGATCAGGCTTGGTAGTAGTGGGTTTGGGAGGTGGGTTGACAGTGGAGTTAATGACACGGTTAACAAGTTGGGGAGGGTAGTTGTTTAGTTGGGTGAAGACATGCTTGAGATGGTTTAGTTCGGGTTGAGGAGAGACAGAGGATAGGTTTAGGGCACGGCGGGTGAGGGTAGAGATGATGCCCGTTTTAGTTCGGAGTGAGTGGTTTGAGTCAAAGTGGAGGTATTGGTCAGTGTCAAAGAACACAAAACCTCCACAAACAAAGGTGACACAAAATCAGCCATTTCGGAACACATCACCAAATTTCCTGACCACAACATCAACTGGGACACTGTCACAACACTCGCTAGCAACAAACATGACTTCAAACAACGCAAACTTGCTGAAGCAGTACAAATCCGCAGACACAACCCAACAATCAACAGGGATCAAGGCGTCTTTGTCTCTCCGGCATTCAACTGCATCATTAACACTAATTAATCAACCCACTCTGGCCCCCAGTCTCAATTTATTCACTCAACTCACCCTGGCTTCCACCAATTAATCCACTCATCTCACTCTGGCTTCTGTCAACTCACCCGCTGGCTTCAGTCCTTAATCAGCTTACCTCAACACTTCTCCAATGTATTGTTACCTCAAATAGTTATTGTTAATCCTGTTATTGTTGTATTGTCATCACATGCTCATCTCTGCTGTATATATATTGTACTCCCCTGCCATTCCCCACACGCTTGAAAACGGTATAAGAATCTATACCGAAACGTCGCTACCCTGCAATAAAGAAGTTGATCATCCATAAAAATTCTTGTCATCTTTATCTCAGCAACTTCTAGAATGCCTCTCAAACAGTTTAGTGCGTGGTTTGATTAATGTGGTGGTTTCTAAAGATTTGCACACATTTACTTGTCCGATGATCCTCTTGTGAAGTATGGTAAATATTATGGAAAATAAAACAAGATAAACAGCTGTTTACCGGATCATTTGTCCCACATGCAAGCACAGCGGTAGAAATTCAAAATGTACTTAACGGATCATGTATACACACTTCTTAAATCCAAGGGGTAATTGAACCAGTCTTAAGAAGGTCGCGATGAGTCAGTGAGCGAGTGTGTACAGTTTTACATGGGGCAGCAATAAGCTTTATACACTGTACCTGTATCTGAAATCGACCCCTGTTCTGAGGCGTGACGATCAAAAGCATGAATATTGGCTGCTCGACCGACTTGGTCGATTGTTACATTCATTGACCTTTCCGTAGTTGTGGAAAGATCAGTGTTGAAAACACACACTAAGTCAAAGACAGCTGGCTGGGGATCCTCAGTAAATGCGGTTAAGTGAGTTGCGCTTTAAGTCAAATACGCATAATTTGTAGGAACTTGCCATGAAAAAGAGAGTTGACGGACTGTCTCTTATCAGAATTTAGTTCAGAGTTACAGAACTGGTTTCAGCGTCAAACTGGTAGTGTTCGTGATAACTATGTAAAACTTGTCCTCAAGTGTAAACACTGTTCATCCAGCATACATTTGACAGCATAGTTGCGTTTGTGTGCACAACGTACTGAAAATGGCTACATTGAAATAATTAAATCGTCATGATGAACATTGGTATTGACCTCTCTGCCAACATATTGTTTGTGTTCATGGCAGATCAAAGCCGTTCATTTCGCCCGAAACATCAATCCGGTCACACTATGTAAAGGCTGTTTTTCAGTTCTACTGTGTAAATTGATGAGTAGCTACGAGAGACCAAAAACTCTTGTTTCTACGTTGTACAAGTTTGCCACATTCGGTGATACATGTCAGGGGCGTAGCTATCGTTTGAACAAACCCGGGCTTACACGAGAAAAGAGAAAATTAATCTGCAGTACTATAATTCGGTGTGCACCACAGTTTTAGGGCTTCCAGCATAACCTACACATAGGACCATGTAATTGAATATTGTCATACGCCAACGCTAAAACATCATGTCTAACAAATGCCTACATGAGTCGTAACTGTAGCAGACATGGATTTGATATTTTGTTATTGGAAACTGATGTCGATTAATTGAATGGATTTCCTGAGTGGTCACGCAATACATAGTTTGTTTTGAATGACGGACTATACATTAAAACATTCATGGGCGTATATACTCTGAAGTGTCACTAGCATGCCACCTGCAGTATCTTCTGCATATGAACTTCAGTCAGTCAGTTCACACTGACACACCCTGTCGCCAACATTCCGTCGGGTTTACGAATTATTTTTAAAAAGTATGATACAAGGTGTTCTTGAAAAGCAAGTGATCATGCCCAGCAGGTGTCACTTGACGCAAACAAAAACAAAGGTCGTCAGTAACTACTTGAAAACAATCGGGAACATATCAAAGTCTTAAAAGAGTCTGCAAATCAGTCCAGTAAAGGAATAGAAGGGCTGTAGAACTATCTTTGTTCGGGGCATAATAATTTTCATGTTTACTCAACAGCATCCATATCAGTATGTGGTAATTACCTTTAGAAACATTCAGTTTTTACATCCCCAAGAACGACCTAAGATGAACGAGCATATTTATTAAATCTTAAAGGTCAGTTTGATTAAAAAAACATAAGCATGTGTTAGACTTGGCATTCATCTTTCCATGACTTCTTTACATGAAACTGAACACGAGTACTCCTGCATGCTGATCCCAAAACTCACTGGGCGTGGTCACATTGTTTTGTGGACACGATTCCCAAAGTTTCACACACTGATGCTTCTCCACCTCGAGCCAAGGGAATAGGTCACTCAATGTCAAGTCATCGATATGAAGACTCGTTTCAGTCTATCTGTGCGCTAACAACATCAAAATTAATGTCTCGGATCACTGATGTGCGAGTTGTTTATCTCACATGGACAAAGCATCATATTAGATATATATGTCATCATTATTGTACGTTATACTGAACAGTGTCTTCTGATATTGTCTTATTGTTTTGCATCTTTGGCAATGCTTTGAATTAGCCTTTTTGAATTGGTATGGGAGGTGAGAATCTGGATGTCATGTATTCCCTTCCAATAAATATTGTATGATCAACGTCCGGACAATGAGGTTGACGCCAGTGTTCTGGATCGGACATCGCCTTAGAGACATTGCACCTGACACGGGACGGTATTCGTAAAGTGGTGTCGCCTCTGAGGTCACAGTTGTCATCGATGGGCTGTCAATTGTGCTGTGAATGTTGTTATTTTGTTTGGTGGATCTGGTCTTGTTTTGTTTGTAGCGGTATTGTAGCCTACTGGCCAAGGCGTTTGCTCGTTATGCAAGACTCCAGTTCGATTCCCCATGTTTGTTCGCGCAAGACCGCCACACACCTGAAATATTGCGAGAGGCGCAATATTGGGGATGCGCATTAGACAGAAGAAAATAGTTGCATGTCTCCAACCAGGACTATGAGCAGTTTGGACACGGACAGATGAGCCCTGCGGTACATTCCCTTTTCAAGTAGGAAAGAACGTCAATAAATAAGTAATATCCGGCAATATTACAAAGTAAATGGCTTACCTTTAGGTATTATGTTATATACATTGAATCTGATATAAACTCCCTCGCCCTTGTGAGTCTTCTTACATGCTTCGTTGAAGACTATGGTGAAATAGACATATTACATGAAACGAAAGTAATATCGTCAGACAGAACATCAGTACATAACAGTACCTCAAGATTATGAGGATACAATCGAATCTACTAACAACAATCTTGAAATCAGGTGAAAATTATTCATAATTATTTTCATTTAAATTAGTGGTAAGAATATGTGATCATATTCGTCTTCATGTTAGCGTATGAACACTGCAAGGGTACATGATAACAATGACCGTGTTCAAATGGGTAGTAACAAAAGGCAAGAGTTGTTTACTAACCCGCATCTGGGATTCGAACATATGAACAACTGACACTTTGTGTGAACTGAGCTTCAGGCCATTGTGCCACCCGTTTAAACACACAGGTGATTCAAGCAGTTTGAAGTATGCTATGGCATTCTCTCATACCGACTGTAACATACGTGACAAAGTGGGTGTCTTTATCTACACTAATACTATCATCGTCCACGAACCATGGGTTTATCTTTGAAGGGAAGATTCTCGATAAAAACACTGTGAGCATTGAATTATGATTTCTTGCAACATCATCTGTGGATGAATCATGCCGTATCACATTCTGAAGAAGGGTATGTACTTACACCGTAGAGTAGCACTTCAGAACCCAGGCACATAGGCATGAACATATCGAGGTGAGTATTCCGTTTTATAGAATCCATTCAAGTGGTCTGTAAAATGATCATTAAGTGATTCCAGATTTATTACAGCGGGTACGTGCGTACTGCGGTCAGCCATGTAATATACTATGGAATGGTTTATACAAGGATGACACGTTTCAGTCAGAACATACAGTAGGTGATTGAAATATTGTATGTTGCCTTAAAGGAGCGCGTACATCTGTGCCAACAAGGTCTTTAATGACTAAGCTACGCCAAGCACTTGAACCATATTCTTTAAGAGCTACGCACTATGTGATTGTGTTTGACCACGAAACAGATTTACGGATGTAGTTGGGTAAGACAGATGTAAAAGCGTTTGCTCGTCACCCAAAGGCCGGGTTTGATTCCCACTTTACGACAATAATAAACATTTACCTAAACATTTACCTTAGTTGTAATGTTTAGTATTAAAAACTATTATTATCATACCTTCTTTTTACGATGTTACGAATCTAGGATATCATAAGTTTGTCAAATGTGTATTTTGACTTAAAGCCGCAACAAAGGCGTATATTATAAACTCATATATTTAGAAAATTCTGTGATACAGATTCCATGTTTTGGATTCATACAATCAGTGGATGAAAAGTTCTCCGGGAAATGGATGAATCGTCTGCTAGCCAGATCTTTTCTTTCACCACCTAACTAATGGTGTCAATTTGTTGAATACATATAGTGTCCAGTGCTTCCTGGGCCAATCAGGGAATGGCGACAACAAACTCGTACAGAGGTGCAGGTAAGCAAAATAGATTTCACAGGAATCCGAGAAAAATGGAGCATTCATCTTGCTGACGATACAGATTGTGCTATCTTCGAAGAGTAAATGAGTTAATAGTGAATAGGGTTTTTCGCCTGTTTTGGCGATATTACAGAAATATCATGAGAAATTGGGGCGTCTACCTACGTGGCAATTGAACCTGGGTCTTCAGCGTGACGAGTGAACAATTTAATCACTAGATTACCCCCACTGTTTTCATTTCAAAGGAGAAGTTATCTGTCTCCAGTGTTGCGACTAGTTGCTTCTGTGTAAAAGGAAGGGGAGTCGATCACCTATAGTCATAACATGCAGCTTTGTATTCGAGGTGGTAGTTGATGGTCCTCTTGATCTCGAACTATCGACAAAAGAGACTGTCGTGTTATTTTAAACACTGCAGACAGTCAACATGGTCAGGTATTTGGTTCCAATGCAGCAAACATGTTCAGTACGATGCACGTAATGCATAGAAACTGTTAACAATGCACTATGCATCCTTCCTTGTGAGTGAGTGAGTGAGTGAGTGAGTTTAGTTCTGTGCCACTTTCAGCAACATTCCATCTATATCACGACAGGAGACACCTAAATGGGCTTCACACATTGTACCCATGTTGGGAATAGAACCCTGGTCATCGGCGTGACGAGCGAACACTTTAACAATGTCAGAGAGACGTTCAAGACTCGTAATGGGGTATTACTATCCCTCTCAGAACAATAAATTGTCACAGCTGAAGCGGCCAATGTTGCACAGGTTCAACGGTTTCTGCTGTCGACAAACTACCCTATCGGTGTTTGGTATAACAGTAAAACCCTCTTTGTTTTATTTTGCATCCTGTTACCTGATCTCAGTTCAACCACTGGCACAACCGATCCCAGCAGCACTTAGTGCAATATTACACCATGAATTATATCGGCGTTGACTGCTAAAAATACGAAACCACAGGATATACCCGTCGGTATAATGTTTAACTAATTACTGTTAGATATTAATCCATGGAAGTTCAGCTCGTTCCTGAAATTAAGACTTCAGAATAAAGCGTGTGGATTATATCCCGTGGTTACAGTTGTTTGGAGCCCATCATCCTGTTTGTGATTGCGTTTGTGTTTCAGATTCGCTCCAGTTTATGCACATGCACGTAGCAATAGCCCTTTTGACAATGTTTCAAGTGGAGTCATTTGTTCGGTTGAAATTCCTTTTCTGTTTGCTTGTTGGTTGCATGGCGTACTCAGAAATATTCCATCGTGATACGAAAACACCATAACTGATTTATTGAGTCGCATGAATACTTCAGGTTAGTGGCGACCTCCAACACAGAATACACACTCGGGAATTGCTGGTAGCCAGACCGATCACGACTCAGATTTCGATTGCTTTGTATTTTCGTTGTGTTCATTTTGTTATCCTTTTGGCATGAATGTTGGTAGTTTAGTTAGACCTATGACTTTGGGAATAAGGTCAATAACATACCATTATTCATTTGTGTTAGTTATATTTCCAAAGCCTCCTCAAGGATTCAAGAGTTGAAATAATGTCTATTCAGTAATCAATATCTATTTAACGTAAAGTGACCAGACTCGCATGTGTATCTGTATTACTGGACACTTACTGCGCAAAACAGTTACTCCATCAAAGATATGCATTAAAAAAATTAAAGTACCGACGTTTGTTTCAGTTTGACAAAGGTGAGCATTCGATCACATTAAAAGTGTCAACGTTTATTTCACCCTGACAAAGACAAGCATTATAACACATTGAACGACTAGACCAGTGTTTTACTTTGGCAAAGAGAAGCATTCGAATGTGCATTAAAAGTCTTGACGTTTGTTTCATTTTGACAAAAAGATTCACATTAAAAGTCACCACGTTTGTTTAACCTTGGCAAAGATAAGCATTCGAATGTGCCTTAAAAGTCTCAACGTTTGATACGCTTTCGATCACATTAAAAGCCAATGCCTAAATGTTTAATGAAAGAGGTGTGTACACGACTACCTTAACGGCTATATTGATTATTCGTCCCCAATACACATTATTTGGTGATGAGTATGGGTGCATCATTGACAAATGAACGGCTGAAGGATTACCACATTTGTTATTTTGACGAATCCCTTTCGACGAATGCTGTTGATCGGGTGCATGTGTGGCACGTAAAGACGCTCAGAAGCTGGTATGGAGACAAGCCCTTTGCATTCTGGGATTTCATGTAGGGATGTTGGTCATGTATTTATGAAAATTGTTACTATTATCAGACTTTAATAGCCTGTAATAATGTTACTTTTTAACAGTTTGCATGAAAAGGGCTGATGTTAAATAAAATTTCATTCATCAGTTTATTGATAAAATTTTGAAGGATTTTATGGTTCCAATTTCGGATCTGGGTATGAAAATCTGGGTTTCTGTTCTTTTCTTGTCATGAAAATGTTATAAATTTTTTTCAACTTTTAGACATTTAGCCTAATGTTAAATGCATATATATATCCATCTCCATTTGGACATAATGCAGCTCCGTAAGAAAGATGGAGGGAGATTTTATCGAAAGCACATGATACGTGTTCACGTGACCATGACCACCACTATTTTTAATAAAGTATTCGGCACAACGTTTTATTTCTCTAAAATGAATGATATTAAAAATACAGAAGCAGTGTATGAATATACTGTGTGCATATTCCTGAGACTTATCATATTAACATAATTCTAGCTGGTTCTAAAAAACTTTTGTCAAACTGGGTAATATCGATTTAGTTTTCGTATGCGAATACATGCTTTTGTAAAACTTATAATAACATTTTAGTTTAGAACACTGACATGCTGTTTTACTGAGCCCGGGTAACATAAATATGTTACACACTGTTGCTGGCTGCAGAACACACCAGACAAATGACCTGTATAATTAATTGCCACGAACACTGGAACCTGCCAGTATGTGAGGAATCGAATGCACCCGATGACATTTAGTTATATACCAACACAAACATCACATAGAGTCCACCACGCTTGTAGTTATCAGTCTGCCTATGGTAGGTAGTTTATATTTTTCTCAGCCTTTGATCTTAATTGGTTAGGGATTGATCCAAGAGGTTGCACGGTCATGCCTAACACCAGTGAGAAGCCAATGGTAGAAAAACTGCTATTATAGGATTAAAGTTTGACGTTTGGAAGACAATGCACGAAGTAAGGATATACTTGTGCGCCAAACGGTAGGATTATATTGGGTACAAAAACGCACGTTCTTGTTACTGTGTCAAACTGGCCACCGACATGCTATGTGAGAACATCGTGTAGGAACTGGATAGTACATTTCTTGTGACATTCTGTTGTTTGTGTATGGGTAATCAGAAGACGCTCCATTTAATGTAAGTTGACGCAGTCTCATATTTAACATTGATTTGTTTCCATTTTTGTTGGTAATAATTCTCTATGAGTTTATACATTACAGACACGTGTCAATGTGCCTTTTTAACCGAGTGCCCAAGGAACATTGTATCCCACGTGTAAATGGTTTCATTGATCAATCTGTCCCTGTGTCCATTGTACCGTTTATCCATCTACCTAGGTGTCAATAAAGGTTTAAATGTTAAGTGTGTTGTTGTTTCCGCTTTTAGTTTTTAATCTGTTAACGTGTGAGTGGCCCACTGTCCCATGGTCCAGTGTGAATATGTGTTCATGTTTCAGCGCGTGATGTCTCAGTGTGTCTATGCACCTATGTGGGTTTGATTCCCCACATGGGTAAAATGAGTGAATAATTTCTGGTGTCCCACACCGTGATATTGATGAAATATTGATAAAAGCGGGGTAAAACCCAACTCACTCACCCAGGCATCTAAGTGTCCAAGTATATATTCTCAGTGTAAAAACATGACTACAAGAAACCGTTGGTGTATCGTCAGGTCATTGTCAAAGGTTTCTCTCATCCTGTCATCGGTGTAACAGATTCGGCTGGTGAACAATATATGAGCTACTTCGTCGTTTTTGTTTTGTAAGAATTGCGTTCCTATTCTTGAACCGAAAACGGATACGAACACTTCCTAGGTATTGATTTTTTTATGTATGTTGTATCATAAATGTTCTGTGTTTGTGACTATTTAATGTAAGTTGGTGTGGTATTGTTAAAGCTTCAGGCGTACTCCTTGTCATATTGTGTTGTATATATATCTATTTCCTGCTGTCCTTCCTGCAGGTATGGTGCATGGCGTCCTTCCCGCAGATATTATGATGTATGTCTGACCAATGACGGCAACTACTTTGTCGCATTAAGGAAATGAGTTTATCTTAAACTTATAAATATGGATAATATTACAGACTATAATACTACTAACATATTAAAAATTAGTATATAGCCATACAGATGGGACTTTTTCAAAGTAGTGGAAGAAATTGTCACACTTCCCGTAATTTTCTCTTCAGCTCCGGCTTCATCATTTGTATTTTATCAGTCTTATAAAGGTTCGATGTCCCTTACTCTTTTGGAATGGCACATAAAGTAGTAAAGAATATCTTGACGTATCACTATAACTACATTTTTTACATATTATATTACAAGACATATTGCAGAAAATAGCTGTTATGAATCTAAATTAATTACTCTGAAGTAAACACATTGAATAAAGTTTAAAAAATAATTTCATTTTATACTTATATTTGAATGCTCCTTAACAAATAGTGACCAGACTATCGTTTTGTGTTTCATAATGCCCACAAATTGAGCTGTAAACGATAAATGCAAATCGTTTTTTTTCTCTACTTTATTAACTTCACCATATGTATAAAATACAGTATCGGTTAGGAGACAGTTGTTATTGTTAGATAACGCAACGTTCCTACAGCTTATTTCAAAGGAAAATGGCCTATTTTTTATGTTCAAATCTAATGGCAATAAAAAAGTAGTTAATATGAATTCAGTCAATGTGTACACCACGCAAACCGGATCTGAAGCGACGGGGCTGCGGCCGATCAATGGATTCTGCACAGTTGACACTGTCACTGTTGACAAACAGCAGAAATAGATTCGGTCTCAAATGACAGGTGTAAGTGGCAATACAACCAAATCTCGATTACATCAAGTCTATACGTGACTTCGGCGCCCACAGTTGGCTTAACTCTGTCATGTAGTGTGTTGCAAAGCGGTAGCATTTTGCTTCGTTTACAAACACGAAGAACGCACGACAGCGGCGGCGACGAGGACGACGACAATGATGATGATGATAATGATGATGATGATAATGATGATAATGAGCAGGAGGAGGATAATTCTGGATGAGTGGAGAAAAAATTGTGCGTTTAATGTTGCAATTGAATAGTTAACGTTATTTCACAGCAGTCAGAAACAGTTACTCCCTATCATTTTTCACCAAGATCCCAGCATTGGATACACACACGCACGCACGCACGCACGCACGCACGTACGCACGCATACACGCACGCACGCAGACAAGCACACACAGAGTCACATATAAATGTCTTCCTTTTACCACCACTTATGTTTTTTCCCATCATTTTTATCATGATTCCAGCAGGGTACACAGTGTTTAACGCGAAACTGTGCTTTCCGGCCTCTGCTAACATAATAAGTCTATGATAAACGCCTGAATTTGGCCCCAGTGATAAGAACCTAACTGATATCAAGTGTATTTCAAGCAACGTTTCTAATCGTTCACATTTTAAGTTTGGTTATGTTCTAGTAGTTAGTAGATTGGAGTCAATAAATCCTTTTTGAAATAATTGTGTAATTTAATCTCAATATAGTTAAGAATGACAAAGTGGATTATTTTCGTATGTTTTATAAAACACACTGGTCAATGGGACATGCAAACTGCGTATGTTAAATCATTGTACATACAATCATACATATTATAGGATTAATGATAGTTATTCAACATTCTGAAGTTGCTTTCAGCAGTGCAGGTTTGTATTACTCATCGATCCCAACTTAATCAGAGGTAGTCAGTGTTCTGCCTATTGATTTTCTGCCCTCTAATTACTGTAAGTTCCCATTAATTCCCTCCTCCAGGCCCGATATCTAATTTCTCCAGATGCTCATGCTGTTCCAATTTCGGCCACCGCGGTCAGTCTGTGGTCTCCCCTGCTCTCATTACGCGACCTATCATTTACCTGTGGGACTAATTACTTGATCGTATATAAGATAATCACAATGTTAAACCACAATGTAAGCAAAAGGTAAATAAATCAAATGTCGGCGTCAGAATGTAATTCGGAACATACCTTTCCCTTTAATGTATCGTGTACCCGTCAGTCTCCCACTTGTGATTATTCTTGAATACCATAAATAAGCAGGTGTTTTGAAGTTTCTGCAGCGGTGACGGAACCCTCGGTGAAACATTCTTGGGTGTACGAGATGCTGTTTTGAGGATAGTGTAATGGGAATATTTCCTCAAAATCATCTATGACGGTGGCGTCAAAATGTCTTCTGGAACCAACGTCGACATAGCGGCGGTTGTTGTTTTAGAGTGAGATCTTCAGCAAGCAGGGCTAGATGATATACGTCTTGTCATGTTTCATATGAGATAATCGTTACAGTTTTTCATGAACTAGATATGTGTCTATAGTATAAAGTTTGCAAAGTTTGTATGGACCTTGCTAGGATGCTCTTGATCTATCGATTTGATGAAGTTTACTGATGTATCGGTTAGCCCGGGAAACGTAAGGCGTTAATGTGGTGAACGTTGAAATGTGAAATGAATTTGTCAGGCAATGTGACATGGAATTGACTTATATAGCATTGGAATTAACAAGGAGACACTCACACATTGCGCGTTCTTTCCCCGATTTGCCTGGTTTGTTATAAACGTCTAAATATGCACCATTCCTGGTTTCCCTTTCTGATCAAGCTGTCCCGCAATGTGAGATTTCTTAGATACAATTTTAACCTGAGTATAACCATGCCATAACCGGCATCTGTCCATTCCGGCGGCAAGTTATCAACAATGGCATAAACTCTCAGTCCCATCCGTTGCGTGTACATTTATTATCAGCTCTACAATCCAGCACATTGTCTAAACCTGATTAATTATTCGGTCCCAGTGAGTGCCGGTTTAGACAGTTTCCACTGTATAACCCAGTTCCTTCACTTGTTGTTTTCCTGCCTGGTGTTTGGCACCACGAGGGACAACACAAGGAATGGCCGATTCCGATTCAGAATTCCCTGTTGGAGTGGCATATTCATGTTAATACTGCGATATGATACATCAGTGGGCTGGTGTTATAAAACCGACAGTTGTCCGGACAAGTACAAGTAGCATCTTATACACAGACACAGATACACAGACAGTCAGACAAACAGACAGAGACACAGACAGACACAAACCCGCGCGTTTGCAGGTCGCCATACGGACACGATAATCTTGTTGGTGGTAATTTGATATGTTTGAGCGCCGAGTACGACTATGAGCCTGTAAAATGATTCTGAACCTTTTGATATGGATATCATGGCCGTTTACTGCGAGTTTAAACCTGAACACAATATATATCTTTGTTTGATATTTTTGAACTCCCATTTCCTATTCGAATAAATATTTCCATAATTCCTTTTCTCTGCATGCCCGAAAAAGGAGTTCAAAGTGTTAACGCATTCTCAGTATAGTAAGATTATTTAAGCAAACCCAAATCAACGTGTTTCCTGGAATAAAGATTTGATCAGGGTAACTAATGGCCATGTCCGTAAAATCTGCACTGATCAAATCAAATTATACAGACACGCAACACAACGATTTATACTATCAATACCATCCTATACATTGATCAACGGATCTTATGTTATCAATAGTATGATAAACAGTGGGAGAAGACGGCGGCGTCAATTATTGAAACCAAACCGACAACATAGTATCTAACATATCAAAGACTGTTCGATACATTGTGAGCTCTCACGCTGCATGTTGCCAACAATCTCCATCACAAATAATCACAATACATTGTAAGGAGCCATTGTTTCCATCACTGAGGGAGGATTTTCTTCATTCACAGGTCACGTGGGCTTTCGTCGGCTCGGCAGGTCCCGACTGTATCGCTCTACTGAAGTTGGGCAAGAGTTGATCGATGGAAACGCACTCGATACAATGTAAAGTAAGTGCCTTTGAACATTAACAGATTGTAATACGTGTTGTTTTTCTGCTTATTGACAAACGTTTTATTTCAGTATTTTCGAAAATGGTTACATAAACGTGCAGATGAATTTTGAGCGTTATTCTTTCGTTTTGAAGTTTGGTATAAAAAGGTAAAGCAAAATAACCAGCCTTGATTGTCCGCGAAAAAATATGAATGCTGCATGAAGTGCAAAAAACTCTATGTATGAAAATCTGTATTGACACCAGGCGAAAAGGGTAACCATGTCATGTCCTACCGGAATCCACCGCCATTCACATCGCCTCAGTCCATGTAAATATATCACACCTCTGTAAGAGAAGAATCAACCAATTATCAACCAGAACAGGTTCAATGAGACACGAAAAGAAAAAAAACGTTGAAACGCATCACAACAAAAATAGAAAAGAAAGTGTTCTAGATTTCATGAAACTCGGAATAGACAATAAAATTAATCGACAGAGACAAATTGAATTGACTGGCTGCTCAGAATCACAGGTCCCAAACAATCAGGGTACAAGTACTACATAATGTATACTGCATAATTCAACTCATACATGACCTTTCTATAAGTATGCCTAGTTGATTATCATAAGGACGTTTCGAGCTCTATCAAATAATTATCTCAATTGTTCAAACATGCGAAAACACCGAGTAGGTATGATTAGCATCAAGAGGTTGCTGATTAGGCAGATGGAGTTTCACTGAATATAAATACAGGTTCGACCTCTAACACATTTCAATCCTAATTAAATGTGTAAATAATTAAATCTTGACCTCCTTATATATCTCATCATCTCATCTGTATCAGCGGTCAGTACGTTGCTAAATATGGGCATCCTTAAATATTCATCTGGTCAGTTGTGAATGAACACTCTTGCCCTTAATCGATATATTCTGAGACATTGTATAGGGCATAGGGCGATTTAGATGAGGGCAGTTTATGTGTTTTTGAGGTACACAAGTATTTCATAAACTATTCCCGTATGACTTTTTTGTATCAGCTGTGGAAAATGCAAACTTATAGTATATATATATATATATTGACAGTGACAAATAAGCCCATTCAAACTGAAAAGGAACACCAGGGAGATCCAGAACATGGGAAAATCTAGACTTGCTTCCTTTTGGGCTTTAGCATTGCAGGGAGGGCTAGACTGTAGAGAAAGTAATGTAGTTTAAAGACTCTGAGACAGAGTGCCTTTTAGGCTTTAGAATTGCATTGCGAGTGGAATGGAACATATTCTGCGTCATTGGTGCTACTATTTTGTTACCTGTACATATGTGTAAACCCTGCCCCACCTTGTCATATTATCGAACGTTGACAACAAAGCATGTGTAACAATGGTCGCCCTCAGACAGCAGTTCATGATATGTTCTCTTAATGTACTGTTCAGACATCGTGTTACAAGCAAGACTATTCGAGGTCGGGCTTGAATGTTTCATGGACACCTATTGTGTCCACGTGTGTTGTTGAAGGTTTTCGTGATGATATTTATTAAATAGTCCGAAATGTACGACTTCTGTTCATAGAAACTACGTGAAGACAATCACACTTAATCAAAGCTAACGATGCGGTTGGTAAAACCAGAATGTGTCCTCCGCATTAAACATCGATCCCTGGAAAATGGTGACCGCATCTCGTCCTCGAGAATGGTGAGCGTATCTTCTCTCAACTTTGCCCTCGTCACCATCCGTCTTTAATTCAAAATGCAGATATTTCTACTTGTTACTCAACAGTCATCAAACATAGACGTACTTGTTTATAATAATTCATGTGAAATGAAAGCCAACGACAACCCCTTTCATTTAATGGAGCTGTGCTTTAGCTTTTAGCTTCGTATCGACTCTGGGAGAGTATCTAACATAAAAAGCTAATGGACCCATATACTTTGGAACGTTTGTTTAGAGCGGAATTAGTTTCCATGAACTGGGATCTGTCTATTTTATACAGCCAAGTCGTAACCGTCACGTGGAATCCGATCATCAAAATAACACACCTGATCCATGTGCTCTCTAGGACATTACCTGGTTGCATGGTTTTAACTTGCCGTTACATTAGGAATGGTCATTAAAATGGTCAATAATTTCAATAAGTTAGCCATTCTGCTACAACAATGACTTTGTATCGTATAGTATTCTTTTGCATTCAGAAGGTTTCTTAACTAATTGTATGTTCAAGAAGACTCTTTATAGGGTAAGTAGTGTCATTAAAGTATTATGATGACGTCATTCTGCCGTTGCCGTGGTTCTTCTAACCGAAGAATTCAGTGAAGATGATTTTAAACAAGTACAGCTGCCTCAAGAACAGGGAAATATCCAAAATTATAGTGAATGTATATGTATACAAATATGGTCAGGGAAATCACTGGAACATGTTGATACTAACGTGTCTTTTACTTCTTTCATCCACGTGCAGTCTTACATCTGTTCCCTGAACACAAACTGCTTCCACGTAGGAACCTATACAAAGAAACAAATCATTTTACACTGACAACACCGGCTGGTCAGTGACTGATGAAATGACATGGCCAAGAAGTGATGGTCAACGTGAAATCAATTATCACTGAATTTTAGGAAAAAACTCTCAATGAAACAGAATTATGCCAATTTGCCAAGCATAAAAAACTATTGAATGACATTTGCGATCTTTGAATACAACATATGTCATATTTGGGATTTCACTTTCTTAGTAAAGTACAAATTCTAGTACTTTTTTCGGTTGAGTCCCATCCGGGATTCGAACCCGCACCCTCAGAGTCAGGCACCTAATCGCACAAGTGGAAGTCGCGGTGGCTGAGCGGGCTAGGCGGCTGACTTTGTGTGCTGGCGATTAGGTGCCTGACTCTGAGGGTGCGGGTTCGAATCCCGGATGGGACTCAACCGAAAAAAGTACTAGAATTTGTACTTTACTAAGAAAGTGAAATCCCAAATATGACATATGTTGCATTTGACCAATTTCTAAATGGCATCGTGTAATCAGATCTTTGAATAGCTATGGACGTGGAGATACGGGTTAGAATTGTTCTTCAGCGACCTATGCTTGTTGTAATCTAGGCATCGGTTGTTCAGACTCGCTCACTTGGTTGATCGATCCTCATGCTGTTGATCACGGGATTTTCTAGCAGAGACTCGCTTGTGTACAGACCGATGAAACATAGCTGAAATATTGCTGAGTGCAGTATTAAACAACAAACAATCAAACAACGAATACCTATTACATCACTCTGTACCGTGTACTGTATAAGAAACAACTTAAAATTATAAAAATCGGCACACGTAGTGTTAAACACCACTGTATAAGTAGATAGCCCCAAGCATAAAAAAGTCAACAATATTTCCATGTTTCTGTATCCTGATTTTTTCGAAAAAGCAACTATCATCTAATCAGCAATGTTCTACAGCTAACTTGCCAACTAAATTTAGTTACCGTTTGTCATCTTTTAAAACTTTTTTCCTTCTTTGGCTAATCGCGATCCATGAGATAGAGTGTTTCATTCCTACGTGCTCAGCGGTGACGGTGTAGTTAAGAAGACGAACACTCCGACGGGCAATATATCATATACATAGTGGTGAAACTTTACAACAAATGTAAGACGTTTATCTGTAGTTTCGTGTATGTTTTTTTAAAGCAACATTTATGTACTGAATATCAAGCATTTTAATTACTCCATATTGTGAATAATAAGTACAATGTCAAGTATTTGAATCTCATATTTGTAAATAACATGGATTTTAACAATATGATCACCGTTCTTAGTTTCTTACTTCTGTTTGAGATTATGTTCTATTACTGATATATGATAATCATCTGTAGGCTAAATGTATGCTACATTATGCCGTTAGGTGCGCACAGTAATGCTCATTCAGATATCATTTCTGTTTCATTTTACATAATCATTATATCCCAGGATATACATACCCGTGATAATTTCTATTCAGTAGTCAGTATCAGCATACATGTAATCTCAGTTTCACACTGTATTAAACATATGTTACTTAAATGTTCTTTTGTTCATTCCCTTTGATCGACTGCCAAATTAACGCGCCCCGGTGGTATTTTAAGGCAATCTGCACTGACCAGAACAGCTGGGTTAATAAAGATTTTGATTGAAGTGTCATAGTCGTCTTATAGCCTGGAGCAACGGCTAATAGGTAACGTGTACGAGAGGAACCTTGTACAACACCAACGTTATGTCAGAGTGCTTGGAACGTACTCCCGTGGACGTCACGTCATTATAACCTGGGTGAGGACACATGTGCTTTTCAAATGTGTGTATATTGCTCAGCAGGTCTTTCCGTGATATGTGCAAATCGTGAGGTATTTGAAGAAATTTATTATCTTATTTCCATGTGTTCTAAATACACAATTTGGGCTTGCTAAGTTGTGGATATTCAAATGAGTGAATTGTCACACTATTACAAGAATAAGTCAGGTAGATCTTTCACCTATAATACATCATCAGACAATTTAAAAATACACATGTCATTTGAAACTCTGTTTGCTTTGGAGCGCACAGGAACTCACAGTAATGTACTCAAAGTCTCATTCCACACGTAAAACTACTTCACAGAAGAGTCTTATCTATTTGCACTTCTCTCCCTGTAGAAAAGCTCCTTTTCAATGACCGCAATAATTCATTATAGCCTTTAAATGTCTCCCTCCTGGTGGGCGAGAACTGTTTATCAGTGTCACTCGCTAACAGCTGCTCAACAATATTTTTTTTAACTAAGTGGAGGATAAATAACACAGAATTTTCATTGGACCAAATGCTATCTTATACTATCAACGTCTTGTTTTCTGTCTAACTCTGGTTAACACTCTCAGTATGAAGTCGTTGGAACCCTATCAACATCGATACGATGATCTTATATCGACCATTTGTCGAATGATCGCTTGAGGTAACGTGGTTCAACTAGATATGAATCATTCTCCTGTCACTCTTTCGTGTTCTTTTGTGTGGTGACATCTAGAATACTAAACATTTAACTCATACAACAGGTTGTAATGCTGTATCGCATTTTACAGCAAACCTTGATAATGTATTCTTCCCTGTCACATGTTCAGGGCATTTGGCTGTGGCTAAACATTGAAACTGTTATTGTGTCAAAATACTGACGAATGTAGCTGCTGATTCAACTTAAGACTATGAGGTCTTGAAATATAAACGATTTAAATATTTCATAAAGCCTGTTCGAGAACACGAAAATTAAAAAAGGCAATGAGCCACAAGTATGGTGGGGGTCCTGGGTGCTACTCTGCTCCTATCGTACAGCTGGTTCGATTACCAAGACACCCTGACTATGCTCCTCGGTTTGCTGGTAAACTGTCTGAGCCCATAGTTTCCGTCAAAGTGGTGAACGTCTTTGATCTGTACCATTTCAAGTTTCACTCACTCACACGGAGGAAGTACTGCTCAAAGGGTAGGATTACAATCAGAATCAGAATGTTTTCACGAACACTGTATGGTCCTGGGGGCCAGTTGTAGGTGATGTTTTGTCTAGCAAATATCTTGTTCTTCACAATATCAGTCCACAAATATAGAAAGCCCCTTAAGAACATCACATCCCAGTTACGTCCTAGTTCGTTTCTTGTCTGAATAAGTTAAGTATTTGGGAGCTTATGTAATTTTCTCGGAAGGGGAAAAGACCATCTAGATAGCTATAAGGATCCTAAGTGAGGATTTAGTGGTTGTGGTGTGTGATCTCTCTGCTATCATCTTACACCGACGGCAGTTGTTCATGCTGTCATGACAATTACTGACCGCCGTACTACGTTACTGACCAGGGCGGTGTAACATACCATTTTCCTGCTCATTCACTCGTTCACCCCAGCACTAATCCTTCTTTCCAGTACACCCATATCCCGACTGAGATGGTACTAGATCAGTACTGAGATGGTACTAGATCAGTACTGAGATGGTACTAGCTAGCCGACGTGTGTAAAGCAAATTCATGGACAGGGTAAATATACCCTTTCCTAAGCGCTGAAACACTTCTGCTGAAAATTGGGGAAATATACCTGTCATAAGCTCTGTAACATATTTGCTAAAACCCGCGTACAAATACCATTTCATGCATAAACTCTAAAACATATCTGCAAAAATAACCCGGTTAAATATACTCTTTCGCAAGCCCAAAAACATATATGCCAAAAACCGGATAAATATACCCTTTCACAAGCACTAAAACATATCTGTTAAAGCAAAGGCCGTTTAACCGTGTGACTATACCGTATGCCTACCCAACACTTAAACATCATTTATCATCAAATACTATCAGCTATAGGTAGGTAATTCTGTTTACTAACTGCACCTCTTTATGTAAACTAATGCAAAAAAGTCTACATTTGGTTAGATTTCTCGTGCAGCTGAACTAATCATTACTCATAACTTTGAGACGAAACGGTATATTATAACTTATTCGCTCTAAGAGTAGTCTGCGATTTGTTACACAATAATCAGCAATATAATACTTTGATGACAATTTGCCTAATGTACATAATCAATTTGTATAGTTATATATGTCGTTCATATTGCTAATGTCGAGTTATCAAGTGGTATTTAGCAGCAGAAACAGAACTCGCTATGATGTGGGTTTATGGTGTATCTGGCCCAGTCTTCAGAGGTCACATAATATCATATATTTTCCCCACGGGCGTCCCGTAGCGTGATATGGACAACCATTTTAAATAATCGGATCGTCTATCGACGTATTAAAGGCTAATATATTACTCCTCACTGCAGCCATTCGTTGCAGCGAGACTTTGCGGTACTGATCATTAATAGATGATATAAGCTTGTTCTCTTTGTGAGCAAAACGTTGATATTCATGTGAAAATATCTAGTCCCGATTGTCTGCCGAAACAGATTCACTTGGGTGTAAAGGCAACATAGTAATGAAAACTGTATACATGGATTTCTGAAAAACATTCTCCTGTGACACCAAGTGTTTGTCTAAAGTATCCATATGTTTTGCTTTTACTGTTGCACCTACTCCTCGAAATAGATGCGATTAATAAGTCTGCAAATAAAACTATGCTTACTCCTTGTAAGGTTTTAAAATCTTTTAATGTATTTCGTAAATTACACGTTCGTATTACTTTTGTATCGAACTTTATGTTTTAAGTGAGATATGCATGCAGATACTCCATTTTGGGTTTCAATGAACTTCTTCAGAATGGTTGTTGTGCTAGCAAAAAGAGACGTGTAACACCGGCGACCATGTGTGTGATGTTGACCAACCAAGACTCCCACCGGCTGGAATGTCCGACAAAATCTCTCAGTTAAATACGTATTAATGGGTCATAGTAATTGGGAATTTGGGAACTGAAAGTACAAACAGTAATTATGTGTGAATGACTGACTGTGAATTGATACCCAAGAGGAACATGTAGAAAACCCTGTATTGGAAGTGACATCCACGAACCTGTTGTACAGGACATTGATATGCTGTCGCGGTTCCAACATCAGCCTGTGGTAAAATACTTGCTGTATTAGTCATCAATATAATTCTTAATCATAAACTTCACTTCTGATGACGGTTTGACAGAGGACCGGTTGCAAAGTTAAATAAGTTACATTAGATAAGTATTATTGCTTAGTAACCACGAGTAGTCAATTATAAAATGTGTGTTTGTGGGTTTTGTGTAAAGAAATCATCCATATCTTTGAGCATTGGTCCCATTTATCTTAAGAGAGTTATCAGGATAGGTCGTATCTTTGACACAAACAGTTATGGTATATATTATTTAATCTGGACATCTAGTTCACTTATTATTCAATAAAACACTCGCGGTGGCCGTGGTCATGTTTATAGCAGGATAGCAGTTCTCCAGTCTCAATGACCATGAGTACGTGTCAATGAGATCATTAAAGTTTGTATCTGTTGGAGTGTATCAACGAGATATTTCTTCAGACTCTTTCTTCAGATTTTATTCCCAATATGTTCAAATCGCACTCGAACGCTACTTGGAATAGTGAATCGTCGATAGTGTGCTTCTGGCCTTCGTCACTGGAACCAGGGACAGATTTATGTACGATTGTTGATAAGTTCTGAGCTATACTTAGGAAGCCCTCATATCAACATAATCTCCCCTCACGTTGATATACGTTTGCCAAGGCAGTTGACCTGTTGACCGTAATTCATCATAGTTTCGTGTAACGTTTTGCTGTCAAAACATCGACAGTAGCGTCATGGGGAGTTCAGGTTATACATTTCTCCATGTTTGGGAATGAATAAAACTATGAGGCAATATCAGAAACAATACGCGGTAGAGTTCCATGATAGTTATTGCACTAGTGCATTGTCCTGACGGAAGATTGCATCGTTCAAATTTTTCCTTTTCTCTGTAGCAACATTTCAACGAATGATTGCCTCAAAGATACAGCAAAATATGCTCTGTGTAGTGTCAGCCCTGTTTCCACCATATAATCCACCATCGTCTCCTCCTCGGCATCCCAGCTGATGGGACAGATTTCCTTGTCTTCAATGTTACTGGTGGTGTCAAATGTTTCCTCTATTATGTCAGATGTTTCATGCAGTTACAAATCGTTGCAAGTATCTTTCTGGGCAAACATTTTCGTCAGAGGCTTTGGTACCCATCAAGCTTTTGCTTTCTTCATTATCAAGCTTTCTAGGGCAAAAGAAAAAAGGCATTCCTGGAATATGGCTGTTGACACTCATTGCAATGTTGTAGATTCTCTGAATTATTATTCTGTTGATACTCAGGCGGCATGCCTTCTTGGACAGCGGATCATCTCCCTGTGACTTTGTCCAGTATTCTTGTGGATGTACATCGCTGTCATCATGTAGTGTCGACAACGGATGATCGTGAAATAATAAATGAAGATGATAGTTTCAGCACGGTTGGTTCCAAGGTTTGCCTCAGATTCATCATCATTCGTGTGTATGATTTTTCTTTGAAGCATACCTTGTTAAAGCAGTACAATCTTCTAAAATCTCCTCCACAAACAAGGGGAAATGACGCCGTCGGGACGCGATGACTTATGAAAACACCCAGGTGCGCCGGATCTGACCATCCGATCAACGTAGCCGACTCTTGCATGTTTTGTGTAATGTTTTCGCGTCTCTGAAGAAATCTGATCTCCTTAAGGGTAAAGTCCTCAAAGAAATATAAAGACCCTTTGAGTCCACAGCGTCTGGAGAGATACGTATCTCCCTGAGCAGACTGTACCCGAAGTGTAACATTCTACACGAAATATAGACTTTCTGAGAATACAGTCTCCCTAACAAATGAGGATCTGCCTAAGGGAAAAGTCATAAAGTCTCCGGAGGTATGAAGATTAGCGTAATCAGGAACGACTCGAGTCGATCATCCGGAAGCTTTTCATCTGGGCAGAGGTAATGACTAAAGGTACAACCAAAGATTAGTTAAACATATTTTGTATTTTCAAACTCTAGAAAAGCATAGTCCATGATTGGAAATATCTTACGTATGTGTATTGAATTTCCGGGGATGTTTTTTCAGGTAGTTTTACGGATCTGCGATGTTTTATTGATAGGTGTTACCGAAAATGAGCAATATGTTCTGATTTCTCTTCATGTTATCCCACCAAGAATGTGTGTATCCAAAATTGCCTTGGTATGTGTGTAAAATATATCTCACATTACTATGACGGATATGATAGCACTGTACACGACACGCCATAAACTCATAATTAGTTTCAGTGTGAAATTAAAGGTGTCATATTACCAGCTGCATTGTATTGGACTGGGGAGAACATCGCATTATATAAGAAGGAACAGTTTGTGATTCAAATGCTTTGCCCAGAAGCTGGTATGATCGCGTGACAAATATATATCTTCCGCGTTTAAGGCGAGGCAACATTATATATGACATAACATCTTCCTCTCACACATAATCTTCTTTTTGCACGTACCCTCACTCTGACATTCTCATACATTACACATTCTAAAACAAAAGCGTATCCTTATCGTGGCCTATTTTCCATTTTCAAAAACATTCCAGACTCTTTTACTTTATCATATGTAATGTGGCAATGGCAGCGAATGA
This sequence comes from Haliotis asinina, assembly GCF_037392515.1. Classification (NCBI taxonomy): domain Eukaryota; kingdom Metazoa; phylum Mollusca; class Gastropoda; order Lepetellida; family Haliotidae; genus Haliotis; species Haliotis asinina. The sequence goes on from NC_090287.1 coordinate 49,799,951, forward strand.
TCACTCTCGAAAATCGGCCGGAATGCATTGACTACTGATGAGCCCTTCCATATCAAGCACATAAACATTACTATTAGGAACTACAGTTCTAAGTGCCGTTAAACACAACTCAACTAGTTAGACTCACACATGTCCTAAGCACACATCTCAACTCTTACACATATCCTCACACTCACAAACATCCTCAACCTGGCATTTTCTCATTCTTGAGGGATTCTCATCCTCAAAAACGTTTGTATTGTCACAGTCAGTCACTTTAATTTCATACCCATTCTCGCCCTCACACTTGTTCACATGTTCTCGCGTAATGCCACGCTTGCCTTCTCACCTTCGCAAACATTCTAAGTTTCGGACACAGTTTCACCGTCACAAAACCTCACACATTCAACCTTCACACACATTTTCGCATCCTCGTGCATTTTAAACCCACATTCTCATTCCCATACAAGTTATCATTCTCACATACATCACAGGCAAACTGTAGCGCAAATGGGTTGCGCAGCATAGAGAAAATGGCCAGTCTTCTTCAAACATATTTCACATGAGTAATTGCTCAACATGGGGTTGGAAATGTGAGAGCACAACCCGGTGAAGAAATGGGTGTATACTTTCGATGGTGGCGCTATTTTATTTTCACATGAAAAATATTTTTCGAACCGAAGCGAGGAAAGTACGTTGACAACCTTTGCTCGCTTCGGTCGCATATAAGAAGACTTGTCATATTCTATGCTGCGCAACCCCATTTGCGCTACAATTTGCCTGTGCATACACTCATTCCTCGCATATATGTTCTTATTCATACACATTCATATCTTGACGTGTATTCTCACCTTCTCGCGATTTCTTACTCTGACACGAACAAGCATTTCAACATTTCTGCTCATTCCCGCTCACCCCAGCCTCCATTGTCGCCTTCGCCTACTAATTAGTGGCCATTCAATCTCGACCACACCTTTAGGAAGCTGATGTTTTCAAAGTGGCTGATTACTCGATCTCGACCTGTGTTTCTGCTGTGGAAGTAAGGCATTGTGTGAAAACACCTGCTCTGACAGATCATTGTTAAGCCGTCGCGATTGGTGTATGTGTCTGGTCGCAAGCTGTTGAAGGGTTTTACGCACGTGCAGTTATGAAACTGACTGTAATTAAAATAACTTGACGCAATTTCTCACCAATTTCATTTTCTACTCGAGAATATCTGTAAGTGAACGTTATGCTGATTTTGAGCCCGGGTATGGACGGGTTTGCTTTGTTTTAACCATTATCTAAAAGTAGTTGGAATGTGTAAAAAAATACTGATGTTATTATCCTTGGAAAAGCCCAGCATCTTTACCATCGGGGTGGTGGGGTAGACTGGTGGTTAAAGCGTTCGCTCGTCACGCCAAAGACCCACATTCCCTCCACATAAGTGCAATGTCTGAAGCCCGTTTATGTTGCCTCCCGCCGTGATGTAGCTGGAATATTCCTAACAGAGGCGTGAAACGAAAGTCGCTCCCTCACTCTTTACCATCGGGTATCCTCAAAATGACAAATCAGAACTGATGTTCATGTTTCACTTATTTCGTCAGGGACATCGTCACCGTGTACATCAGGGCATGTGGGAACTACAATATACCATATAGTCTCTGACAGCACAAGACAAGGCAATAGCGTAGCTGTGATGTTATGTACCAACTGTGACTCGCTCCCTTTCGCTGTCGTGAACCTTAAGCTTCACCTGAACCAGTCACGCTCAGTTACTGTAATGTCGACAAACGCCCCTTTGGCGGAGCTTATTTCAAGGTTGATTTAACAATAGATACCAAAGCTCTAGATACTTTTTCCAATAACGTGTCTATCCCATTAGCCCTAGCCCTTATCCCGTGGCATTCTGTCTTATAGAAGAGCAGTACCTACTCGATCGAAATGTATTTTATGGGTAAAATTTATATTCATATCTGTCAGAATTTCAAGCAGGTGCGTGCTCCAAGATACCCAGACGCCCGTTAAATGGCTAGTGACAAACCTCGATAACCCGTCAGAGTAATCCACATTGAACTTAACCAATAACAGAACTGCAAGGGCGAGGTTGATTTGACAGAAGCAATTACCTCCCTTATCATGATGGGAAGAAGGCTGAAATTTCCTGTGCTGTTCAGGTTAGAGATTGAGTGGCTCGTTTAGTGGAGCATTCAAACAGTATATCTGGTAAGACCCCCAGTATCGGACTAATGCTATTACAGTCTCCGTCGGACACAGCTGTATTCGTTGTAGGATTGTGGTGTAGGGCACTGAGTGGTCATGTCACAAATGAACCCAGACAGTTCTACTTTGTGATTCCTGATGTCTGTATGGGTATTGGTGGATATAAATCATGGATCTGTTTTCCTGATGTGAGTATAACTAACATACGTTGGTGGATGTTCGTTCATGATAGACACCGGTCACTGTTACGTCGGTATTGTTAATTATTCAGACTGTTATGCAACGCAATGCGTCGTTAGCAACGGCTTGGACTACTGGTGTCTGATGGACACAACATGTTAGTTTTACTAAATATTTCATTAGCACAACGCCATTCCTTAAAGTACAACTATAGTGTCTCCTAAACAAATATCAACAAAGAGATATTATGTTATTCATCAACTGAAGTCCCTCAGATGATTAATTATGTTAAAGTTATATATTTAAACATTTTTACTTTTATTTCCCCCGCCATTTACACAACGTTTAACGTCACCGTAACAACGAAATGTAGTATGATGTTTGACACAATCTACAACTAGTTTGTCGTTGGTCGCATGTATCATATATGATGCATACCTTTTGTATGAGTTGTCACTGACGTCGATTGTTGATGATGTATGGATTGGTTACTGACTAGTTCACTGCTGAACCCCAACAGACACCGATTGTATGGAGTTTTAACAGACACCGATTGTATGGAGTTTTAACAAACACCGACTGTATGAGTTTTAACAGACACCGACTGTGAGAACTGACGACGACTGCTGATGGTTTATGGAGTTGTCACTGACGGCGATTCTGTATACACCATCACATTGAAGAACTACACTCACTGTAAGTAAATGCAGGTAGAAGGATACATTTATATGTATATATCGTCAACATTCGTACATGTTCGGGAACTCACCAAAGGCCTCACCGCATAACTCGTTTCAAACGTACAAATAGTTTGTCCAGTTGTTACAGTGAAATTGACTGATAACGTTCAGTCAGCCACTGAGGCCAGTGCATTTGTTGGTATTCGTGCGTATACTGATTTCACTGAAAGCAAGCAGACAACATGTTTGATGAAATATAAAGTTTAGGGCACCGAAGAAATAGACAAACCGTAACCTGTTGATATGACCGATGAACAACAACTCATTATATTGCACATATGCAGATTTCTTGCATTACATAGCTACCTATTTGATACACCCGCCCATCTGGTGTGAATGTTTTGGTGGAAGGAAACGATATCACAAATATATCGTTATGGAATCTGGCCCAGTCAAATCAATGGTTGATATTACGAGCAGAATCTGGACATCAGATAGAAGTATCACTGCTAGGGACCTAGTCCTCCTCGGGGTTCCGCGGGGTATTTGTATGGTCCTATAAACTTACACTTCCAGATTATATATCTAAGATGTATATGTTGTAAGCTTATGCTGTATTTCTCAATTAGGCTTAAAGCCGCTGACTGCTAACAACCTACAGTGAGTGAAGTACTGAGAATAACGATACCCGTACATGGTCAGTAAGTCATTTTTGTCTTATATTTTGAAAATCACATAATCTGTGATTTGGGCTGTCAATAATTGCAATTGCAATGTTTATGAGGATGAAGTAATGAGTAGTCTTTAAAATCTGCTGTAAATCAGCTATAAGAACCACTGTCGCTATGAAACAATATTTACACATCGAGGTCATGGATACAATGTCTAATTCTTGATTATTACTTAATTATTCATACCAGAACACTTGTGACTTATCATTTAACATATCATGATAAGCCATGTCCCCTAAAATCAATTGTTACAGAAAGAGGGAAACATAATATAACTGGGTGCATATCCGAACATTCACATTCACACAAGTACACAAGCATACACAAATACACACAAATGCACACACATACAAACACACAGACACTAAGTACACAAGCACACACACACTACAAAGGCATGTACGCACGCACGCACGCACGCACACACGCACACACGCACACACGCACACACGCACACATACACACTACACTCGCCGCCATTTATATTCGATAGTGTTAGGGTTTAGATTTAGGCTGTACGCCATATACTGAGTTGACACCCCAGCAAGATGCTGGCATTGCGTCCAGCAATGACTCGTGACAGAGTTCTACATTCAGTATAGTGACCTTGGGTCAACTGCATTGCGTTAAATAATTCAAGGGCATTGCGTCTGCTTTGAGAAAGGTCACATCATCTGTATGTAGATATTGCACTAAAGGGAAAGTAACATTTCGTGGACATAGAGCCTAAAATACTGTTAATGGGCCTCGCCTGGATGTGCTTAACTGGTAAAACGGCTGCGCATATGCTCATGTTAATAAGCACTAACTGCCCGGGGGGCAGTACTACGTGTGTGTACTGGCATAACTCCTTGTTGAAATTACCACGAGTCTTTGATGGACACGTTAGGGTAACATAGCAGAGCATAGTATATACAGTTCATCACAAAACCAGTGAATACTGTCAGGTATTCTATTGACATTCGAGTTTGATCACGGTTATTCGCTGCATTGGCTTTATCCACAATTGAGTCCAAATGAAATGAATTGTTTTTACATTACTTGGGTGGAAGTAGTCAATGGACTGACTTTATGTGGCATGCTGAATTATCAGTGAATTTGAAGGAACAACGGTCGCCGCCGTTTTGAGCTAATACATCTGTTTAAACTTATATTCGATAGTGATGGTTTAAACATTTTTATGCAAATGTCCAATGTATCGACTCTCAGTTTACCTTCATTTCCTGTGACCTCGTGGCATTATGTGATATTTCTCGTTTAAGTTCTCGATACGTTTCTCAGTCACAACGACTTGGTATATACTTTGGAACTTGATATATAAATTATTCTTTATAACAATAAACGACACACATCTAGCAATATTCGTCTGTCCAACAACAATGCCATCGACATATACAGATGTAGTTATGTACAGACAAACTGTGTTTGTGAAAATTAATGTACACGTGTTAATTTCCCCGTCAAGCCCTGACCTCGCCGACACCTCTGTCAGTCCGATGTCTATCCTGTCGTCTCTTATGACATAACACTCTCTCGAGACCCAATCCACGCCCTATAGGATGCTTCCAATGATATATGCGATGTTTGACCAATGTTCAAGCTCGTGTATAAACTATTGACATTGTCAGTCATAACTGTAGTTTAAATATTTGGTCTACAAGGTACTTGTTGACAATAAAGATTTGTGTCTCAGTGTCTTCACATGAGAATGAGACGTGCTCTCCAGTTATCTTTAAATTACAATTTGTGCAATGTCTTTGTCCAAGATTTCCCTATATTTGACAATTAAATAATCATATTGTTTTTGAGTACGTATACGATAGGTATGTCGATATTAATGTGCAAAAATATATTCCAAATTTTAGCATACGTTCATGTCAACGGTGGCATAATATATGATATTATACGCTCACAATGACTACGGTTCTATCTTTCATTTAAATATTGCAATATTTTAATCAGTGTGTTATAGCAATAAGGCCTTATGTTTATAGGTGAACGTTTCAGATATGTTTCATGTGGAACTAAATTTGAAAAAGTCCATTCCATGTGTGGCCTACCGCAAAAGGCCTTCGTTCAGTTATTGTGTTCAACATGTTCAGTCCGCAGTAAAAGGGTACCCGACAGGTGATACGTTGTTGATTAACGGGCAAGATTGGAAGGAATATCAAGGATATAAAGAATGTTGTTGAAATGCACAGTGATGATTTAAACCACCCGAGAGTGTGCTTTTCAGTATTAATCGGTTTTTTGTAATAGGTTTACTGAAGTGTCTGGTGTAACATTGTAAAACAGGAATATATTATCTCTGTTGAGGAGCATTCTGTGTGATTATAGCAACATGTTCAACCCGTTGTGCAGTGTGTGAAGTTGTCGAGGTCACTGCAAAGTCGAACGTAGGTACAAATCTCTGTATTATTCCACGATTAAGGCCACGGACGTCTGTAAATCTGCATTAGCGGGTTAATCCAGGGGGACCTACGTAGAAACAAGGATTATATTCCCCTACTGGTTACATTCTGTTAATCTCTCAGCCACTTGCTTTGAAGCGAACCTCAACTGTTCCCGACTGCACATAGCTAATTTATGATCATACTCAATAGTACACGAAAGCCACATTCTCACATGGCCTTGCAGAAACGTGTCATAAGGATATCATGGAACATGCCCATGTACCACTGGAAGGAGTGAGGGGATTTATAATTGATTCTGTGGCATTATGACCAGGTAGTTTGATTCAAGGGTTTTATAGGCTTTTCTCTCAGCCGCTTTTTTTCAAGTTTCTATCTATGATCGCATTTTTAACTGTTTCTACGATACTATTAATTCCGTGCAGTAAGGTACCATGTCATTCATTCTTATTGGTCCAACCGTTATTATAGATATAATGGTAATCATTATAATACTGTTGATATCTGTTTTGCAAACTATTGGTTCTGTTTACGTTTGCTGGTGTAGGGATTGTCAATATGAACCCGCCTCGTATGATTCAAGCCATTTTGAATTGCGACTAACTTAATATGTTGGATGGCTTCGTATTCTCTATGTCTGCGTTTTCCAACTTGAATATTTCAGGATTCAGGTCAGGAGTGAACCGATGGTCATGATTAGTCCTGAGATCATTAAAATATTTATACGTCCATCAAATACACAGTTCCCTTCAGAAATGTCTTAATTAAATGTTTCTGTCATTTTCCTCCACAGATTCTGACCTTAGCAGATGCCTGTGGTGATGTCCATTCTAGGCTGACGTCCTAGGGGGAGATCAAACCCTTGAGCACAGTCTCCTATGTCCATCCGTCTGTCCGTCCACAGACCCGAGTTGACCATGCCTGTCCTCACTGAGTCCTCCCAAAGACCAGCCTGCATGCCCGGATCTAAGGACGAATGCTTCCTGCCACGAATCTCACAACGAGGCTCCTGCTCTGACTCCGACTCTGTTGTTGAATGCAGAAGAGGAGCAATTGCCCGAGTTCCGCCCAGTGCTACTACATCTGTGTCCAGTAGTCCAGTGAAACTACCAGCCATATCTGGGAAGGCCAAGTCCAATAGTGTTTCCAGTCTTTCCAATGGGATGTCTCCAACTCGGAGAGAGGATCAGAGATCCAATCTGTGCCGTTCTCCGAGCTGTCCCTCCAACCTGGGATTCTGGTACGATCGCGACGGAGATACTGAGACACCAACTCCGGTTGACCACGGTTATTCATACCCAGTCTCTCAAATTTCGAAAAGAGATTCTGGAGATTTGAAGTTACCGAACATCAAAGATCGGAATTCAATGTGTAGTGGGGCGAGCCAGATCACTGTCCGGAGTCTGGCCACTCAGAGAAGTCCGACAAAGTTGAACCGAGATATCAGTCCACACACTTGTAGACGAGACACGTCCGTATCTCTCTCTCTCAATCGGGACGTCACAAAGGACTTACCCACTCCTCGAGCTGAAAACGTCCTTGACAGTCAAAGGTCAAACACCCAAAGTGCACTTTTGCTTCCCATTCGGAATTCGGAATCCAGGTTGTCTCTCAAAGGCAAAAAGAAAAAGAAGAAAAAACAAGATTCTCGTCAGAACACCGATATCAGTATTAACTCCGAGAACACTCTAGTTGGATCGGGGGCTTCCGAGAATTTCGAACAAATGAAAACCAAGATGGAAGCCATTGATGCTCGCGGATATTTTTCCGACGCAGAGGAATCGGGGATGAGTGACGAACGATTCATTACCAAAGTCAAGGAAGAGAACCATGTATCAAAAGGAAAGGATGGTGTTGTCAAAGTCAACAAGCGTCATAAGCTAAAGAAAAGGATGACGGATAACAACTTGTACTTTGAGCGAGAGTTAACGCAGGTGAATGCGTGACTTCAGTACTTGCAATGATCAACCTATTCAAGGACAAAGGTGTTTGCTCAAATATGTACATGTGTATATATGGCTTTAAGAGTCAGTTCACGACGTGGCGGCTGTACAAAGATAACTTTAAATGTGTTTTAAAATCAAACGTTTTCGAGAAAGTGCTTCTGTTCTATATTGTTTACCTCAATGTAGAAGATTATCAAATATGAGAAACGCGCGTTTCTTTGCTCATAACAAGGCTGTGATAGATCCAGATATTTGTACATAGGGATGATGTTACGATCGATGTACTTTGTCATTTGTTCCGTACTGTAGAGAAAATGAATAAAATGTTACACGTGTATTACATTGCTCAGTATGTGTGAAATGTGTGCTATTTATAACAGAGCAACTGGTACTGTGTAATTCATTTAATTCATAATCCAGTACCCACACTCAGCTAAGCTGCAGAATGATTCAGTAATGGATGTTTGGTTGGCTTAATGGTACCAAGCGTTCACACGAAACGCCTACATCATTGTGGAGTATTGTTGGTGTCTCCCTTAATGATACCACGCTCAGTCACTCATAACATTTCAGTCAAGACATGATGTCAGAACTAATTTAGAGCACCGATAGGGTAGTTACCAATAGAAAGTTACATAATAAAGCCTTAAAACATAAAAAAAAATCAAATTTATGTTGTGTTTTGTCGGACGTAAGGACATGACGTATTTACAACAATTGTAAACCCACGTTGGTTTGTTATTGTATTCCTGTCGGACCAGAAGTATCTTTGTTTAAGACAGATAAAGATTAATGGTGAATCTTTTTTATGATGAGTATTGCTGTAATAATCAAAGCAAAGTTAATGTTTGTGGCTGAGTAAGACGAATATAGAAGATAAATAAGTAAGACGTAAACCTTTGAAGAAACCCGCAAGGCGACTTTGATAACTGTGAAATGATACTCACGTGCCAAAATGGTTCCATCCTAAGGATTATTAATTTCATTCGAAAACACTTTAGATGCTGTTGAAGTTTATTTTATTTCTTCATGCAAAGTAAGTTCTCTGTGCATGTTTTACCTTGCTGCAATAGTCCAGCAACATGTTTCTCTCAAAGGAACAATATCACGCAAGACTGAGTCCAGTATGATTATAATTCTATAATAAAGGTTATCTATTGTAAAAGTATTTTTCATGTATTTTGCAGTACGAAACTAATATGTTTTAAGGTATTCTGTTCAAATAAAACGAGCACGTTTTATGTGTACCTTACAATAGCCAAGATGCAAGAGTGTTGTCTCTATTATATCTTTATACCATCATATAAACGTTTTGATTTTAGCTTTTGCCTCCGCCATGTTGCCTTGTCAAGCAGTTCTCTTTTCTTTTGATTTTAAAAGATGCCTTTATTCGTTTGAGGGTGTTTTGTGTAAATCACTAGTTTCGCAATGGTATCATTTTAAAAAGTCAGCCACGTCATATCGTATCATCATAAACATGTTCTGAGTTGCCACATGTATGTAACTATTTTGCAATTCCGTCCAGTATATGTTTGTGATCTCACGACCAATTTGCTATATATTATGTGTTATTCTATTTTGCTGAAGTATGTAAATAACTTATGTTTTATCGGAGAGATTTGCAATGCCCTTACAATTCCGTCCAAGGACTTTGATTAAAGTATGCTCCGTCCGGTATCATGTGTATTGCCATCATTGGTTTGCGTCTGTGTTGTGTGTTTCTATTTGACCCTGTTAAGTCTGTCATCGTGTATGCACCCCATCCCTCAACCAATAAAGTACAATTGTATACTTTGAGTAGTCATGTGTTTTGTACATTTACCAATGTTGTATTTCAAATGTATTTTCGTTGTTTTGAAAACAACGTCAACAAATGTTGGCATATGTTATTATCAGAAGAATGCCTTAAAATAGTTGTCCCATGTGAATTTGAAAACAGATGTAATGGCGGCCTAACAATAACAGATTATCCTACAGACAACGTAGTGTTTATCTTGTAAAAAAAAGGTAATGATTAGACGATATCAAACCATGCAAAGAGTCACTAAGCCTTTGGTCGCCAATTACGTAGAACATACAGTGTTGGGGACCTATTTTAACCCGAAGATCCAACAGTTTTGCTTCAAAGACGAGGCGAAATATGTTTGATAAGAGAGTTATACGAAATGGTTCAACTTCACTCAGCGAGACATGCATGCCGCTCAATGATGTTTGAGTTAATCCCCCAATTACCGTGACATTGTATGAATGTCATTTTCACAGAACCAGTTAAAGTGTTTCTAGACATTTCAGCCAATACACTGCTTTTCCCACAGAATGGGGTATAGACGACATTAATTACGGTAAGACACCAGTAAATGTAATTTGTGTTGCTCTTCGTGTTCACTCAAGGTGACCTCAGCAATATATTAACAGTTTACAGATACACATCACAGATAAGTGTGGTACTATGTTACTATCTCACAGGTTCGTTTGAAATATAACCATTCAGATAAGAGCCAAATGTTATGCAAATGAGAATGGCAGAATCGTTTCCACATTTGGCTAAACGAACTGAATGTATCATGAGCAAATAGTGAACAAAAAAATGTTATATAACTCGTATGTTCACTTTCGTAGTACATTTTTGGTTGAGTCCTATCCGGGATTCGAACCCGCACCCTCAGAGTCAGGCACGTAATCGCCAGCACACAAAGTGAGCCGCCTAGCCCACTCAGCCACCACGACTTCCACAAAAAATGGAAGTCGGACAACTGGTAGTCTAGACTGTGTACTTTGTGTATCCTCCTGATAAGTGTAGAAATGTTCTCGAATAGTTGCGAGTGGCATTAATCACTAATACATGTACAGGAACATCTGACAACAGACCGGACCATACGGCACAGATCTTAAAAAGACAATTGCTCCATTGTTTACAACATTGATGTGTCAAAAGTAAAGCTATTCTCCACACACCCACCAAGTGCTGTTTGAAAGCTTTACCGAGACCTGAATGTTGCCGCCCCAATCTAACAACCTCTAAGCATGTGTCATTTGAAAACTCCCTTGATCAGTATCTTTGGTTGCCTTAGTAAATGAAACAACAAAGGTTGGAGCTGTCGCTGTCACTGAGTATTTGAAAACTGAAGTCATCCCTCTTGTCGCACCGCCTTTTGGAGAGCATGTTTTAGTACACATTTCATCCTAGTTTGCTCACAAAGTCATAACGGCAGTGTCATGGAAGTACATAACCTGTAGCCAATACGGTCACATTCTTCCATAACTGTTTGCAGGAATTACAACAAATCAAAATGCAAACGATATAGAGAGAAATAGTTATTCATAGACATACAATATTGAAAATATGTCAAAATGCCGCCAGGTGTGGACTAGACAGCAAAAGAGACTCTTTACAAATTCTCATCAGTTTCATTGTGCGTGTATCTTACGTCAATGCCCCTGTACGCGAATGTATACATTTTTCGTCTGATATCTGTATTTAAAATATAGAAGATATGAATATAACATTGCAACTTCCACATGATATCGAAAGCCGATTTCACATCCGCGTCTGCTTTAAGACCTTCACTAGACTAGGTTACGACTGCTTGAGTGAGTGGAGAGACTCAGTTGTAACCCAAAACACGTAAAGAGAGTCAAGGAGCCACTTGACAAAAGGTTTTATCGTGCACAATATAGACGACTCAAAATAGTGGACGCACTCAAAATTACAATGTATTTATCGTGTTATTATATGTTTATGAATATAACTGATTTGAGGACGTAAATACGAAAAATCATTAATGTAAATTCATAAATACTAACATTTACATGTTTATGCACATTCTCAAATGACACCTATTTCATACTTTACATTACACAGACAGACAGGCAGGCAACTATATCAATGACAGTTGAAACAACTGTTCCAATAGATGATCAGGGAACCAATTAACATAGAGAAGATGCATTGCCGAGCTAACCTCCGGTAACTTCCCAACCAGGTACAAGCGATATCGTGATTTTAAAACATCAGACGTACGTACTCAATTATTTGGAACCGTTTTCTCCCCTTTCAGGCCACTTTAATTAGAGCGCTAATCCCAGATAAGCACTAGTATGACATCAAGGGAGGTTAACAGTCGTTATATACTGTCGTAACATGCCAAACCGTGTCTGTATGACGTTGACTTGGTTATGCCGTGTGTGTACCGACATATGTTTGCCCAGGTGGTTTAATTGTTGCTCGTGGGTATCTGGCCATACTGCGCATGCGCTGACCATTCAATCGTCGGGAAGGGGAACAATGTGTTTGTCCTTTTGGCACATTCTTGAATGGATTTCAAAATGGTGCTTTTGTTGTTGTGTTTGAGTTTTGAATATTTGGGATCAGACACAAGATTGAGAAACGACGTACATTGACATCAGTCGGGGAGATCTACACAGTCATATTTAAACAGTTGGGGAGGTCATCTTGATGGGAATGGTGGAGACGGAAGAGGCAGCGAGATTCAGCGGGTGAAAGATTGACAGCGAAAACGGATCATGTAAAAATGTTACATAACAGCAAAATACAATGCAGAGGGATGATACGAAAGCTGCAGATCCCTATTGAAAGTGCTTGCTATAACCGTTGTAATTTACAATTCCGACTTTATGATGAGTATTTGCTCATCGCACGGTGATGCTTTCACCTGTGTGTTTCTTTGTCAATGGGGGCGGTGGGGTAGTGTAGTAGTTAAAACGCTCTCCTATCACACCGAAGGCCAGGGTTCGATTCCCCGCATGAGTACAATGTGTGAAGTAATTTTTTAAACAACATCTTCAAAATCTACTTTCCTCTGAGCTGTGAACTGAAAATCCCTTCTCTGTGCTGTCTGAAGTTCGGAGGTAGCCATGGCTGCCAGCGAGTTCTCGCGTGCCACATACCCCCAGGTCATTATACAGATGAATTAATGATATCAGTTATATAAATTGTTAATTAACTTTTTACAGGTCCATGTTACCCACCTGATCCGAGTAGCGTGACGCACCTAGGTCACTGGGATAAAAAGGTGATGAGGCTCAGAAAAAAAACGAGACTATGATTATCAGTGTCAGGAGGGGAATAGTTAAAACTGCCTCAGGTTTGTTTGTTGATCTTGGTGATATGACTCGAGAAAGGATTATGACGTTTTGTTGGATTCCTCATTGGGGCTTGTCACTCACGAGACTCTCGTTGCAGTTGAGATTCATGTTTTTGTTTTATTGTATTAATACTTTTGTTTTGTTGCATTAACACTGCTGGTATAGATTTTGTTACAGCATTGTCAGAGAAAGATGATATTATGTGTATTGTTCTCTTGTTTAAGGTTTGAAACAGAAGTGGAATCGTATGGACTTCTATGTTTAAAGGACAAAAGGTCCATATACATCAAACTGGAATCCTGGAATATTTTCGAGTCAAAAGGAACCCCAGTATGTGTACGTAATGTAATAACAAGATACATATGCAAATGTTCGAAGGCAAATTATCGATGACACCAATTATCCATGAACACGACTAATTTCCCACCCTTCCCCATAACACTTATGTAGTTTCATAATAATTTAGAAATACAACACATCAATGTGATATTGTAACCATCCCAGAGCCTAGTTTTACATTGTACGAAACCAGTACATGCGACGAAGGAGTTTCACATTCAGAGAGATTCTTCCCGAATAAACTTACCGGATACACCTTGATATAACTTCGTCATTAGTCACATCAAAAGCGTACGCTTCAAATTGGATGTGCCGAATCCTTTCCACTGAAATGCGATTTATACATGACAAAGGTTGGGTTTAACACTATGTTAAACACTGTTAATGTATTCATGTTGGAAGAAACCACAACGTGCTACAAGTCTTAGATGTTTGTGGAAATCGTGAAACCCATCCACATATAGTGCTGACAAATCCATGGTCGTATAGTGCTGACACATTCATGGTTGTATAGTACTGGCATAAACCCGTGGCCGTTTAGTGCTGACAAACCCATGGTCGTATAGTGCTGACAAAGCCATGGTCGTATAGTGCTGACAAACCCATGGTCATATAGTGTTGACAAACCCATGGTCGCAGGGTGCTGACAAAACCGCATGGTCATATAGTACTGACAAACCCGTGGTCGTTGGGTGCTGACAAAAAAACATGGTCCTACAGTGCTGGCAAACCCATGGTCGTATAGTACTGACAAACCCATGGTCGTATAGTACTGACAAACCCATGGTCGTAGAGTGCTGACAAACCCATGGTCGTATAGTGCTGACAAACCTGTGGTCTTATAGTGTTGACAACACCATGGTCGTATAGTTCTGACAAAATCCCATGGTCGTATAGTACTGACAAACCCATAATCCCAGAGTACTGACAAACCCATGGTCGTATAGTACTGACAAAAGAACATGGTTGTATAATGCTGACAAACTCATGGTCGTATAGTACTGACAAACCCATGGTCCTATAGTACTGACAAACCCATGGACCTAGAGTGTTAACAAACCCATGGTCGTATAGTACTGACAAACTCATGGTCCCATAGTGCTGACAAACCCATGGTCATAGAGTACTGACAAACCCATGGTCCTATAGTGCTAACAAACCCATTGTCGTATAGTACTGACAAACCCATGGTCCTAGAGTGCTAACAAACCCATAGTTGTATAGTACTGACAAACTCATGCATGTCGTATAGTGCTAACAAACCTATGGTCGTATAGTGCTGACAAACCCATGGTCGTATAGCACTGACAAACCCATGGTCCCATAGTGCTGACAAACCAATGGTCATAGAGTACTGACAAACCCATGGTCCTACAGTGCTAACAAACCCATGGTCGTAGAGTACTGACAAACCCATGGTCCTATAGTGCTAACACACTTATGGTCGTATAGTGCTAACAAACCCATACCATAGTCATATGGTGCTAACAAAAACCCTTGTGTTGTCGTATAGTGCTGCAAAACCCATGGTCGTATAGTTTTGATAAACCCTTGGTTCTATAGCATTGACAGTAACCCATGGTTGTGTAGTACTGACAAACCCATGGACGTATAGTGCTGACAAACCCATAGTCGTATAGTGCTAACAAAAACCCATGTGTTGTCGTATAGTGCTGAAAAACACATGGACATTTAGTGTTGACAAACCCATGGTTGTATAGTGCTGACAAAAACCCATGGTCGTAAAAACCCATAGTCGTAGGGTGCTGACAAAACCCCGTGGTCGTATAGTACTGACAAACCCATGGTCCTATAGTGCTGACAAACCCATGGTCCTGTAGTGTTGACAAACCTACGGTTGTATAGTGCTGACAAAAACACATGGTTGTATAATGCTGACAAGCTCATGGTCGTGTAGTACTGATAAACCCATGGTCGTATAGAACAGACAAACTCATGGTCGTATAGAAAATCTGACTGATCCCCAGGACTCGCATATAGTTCTTGGTGGTGATATGAACGCGAGAACAGGAGAAGGGAATAACGTCCCAGTTGAACCTGATGCACGGAGTGCTGAACACATGCAGAGAGACACTCTCTGCCATGCTGACGCCTCGGTGTCAAACTAGAAGTCACATGACAAGGTGATCAATAAATTTGGGCGTATACTTCTTGACTTCTGCTATGCTCAACAACTTTATATTGTAAATGGAAGAGTTGCCTGTGACATGGAAGGGGAATGTACAGTATGGTTCAAAATTATTGAGAATAGCTAAAGCATTTCATATTATTAAACGAGAACAAATCAGATAAAATTGAATGTATTGTGAAAGTGAACTGACATTTTCGTGTTGTGTAGGTAACAATTTAATATTTTATCAAGTCGCCTTGAGCTTCACGGCACAGTGTAAGACGAGTAGGCATACTTTCTATCAGAGAGGTTAGTGTCTCGTGAGTTATGCTGTCCCAGTATCGGACCACTTCTCTCTTCATGTCTTCAATTTTTGTCAACCCCTTTTGATTCACACATTCCTTCATCATCCCCCAAATGTTCTCAATGGGATTTAAGTCAGGACTATATGCAGGAAATGGTAATGCAGGCACATTTTTCTCCTGAAACCACTGCTTGGCATGTTTTGCGGTGTGTTTAGGATCATTATCTTGCTGCAAAATCCAATCATTTCCATAAAACACAAGTGCACTTGGAAGGAGAAAATTATCTAATATGTTAGTGTAGCGTTGACTTGTCAGATTTCCCTCAAACACACACAGCGGGGTCGTTCCTAATAAGGATATCCCTCCCCATACATGAAACTTTGGGCTGTATTTAGGTCGTCGATACAACGGTGCTGACGCAGACTTTGTCCATATTTTCACATTATTGGGATATACCCATATTGAGCTTTCATCAGTAAAAATCACATTTTCCCAGTCAAAGTTTTCATGTGCCAAACACCACTCAAGACGCCTGTCTTTATGTTCTTGTTTCATGAGAGGAGAAGGAATTCCAGTCTTTTTCTCCCATCCAAGATCAATCAAATTTCTTCTAACTGTAGATTTTGATACAACTGTTGATCCCCTTTCTATCATTTCATACCTGATGTTGGAGATGCTTGCCCTTTGCTTTTTAGACGCTAAAATTCCCAGCCGGACGCGATCTGAGAAGTCCAATTTTCTGGGTCTCCCTGCTCCTTTCTGGTGCCCAAAATCCTTTCCCTCTTTAAAATTCTTCCTAATCCTATACACAGTAGAAAGAGGAGTTCCTGTTCTCTCTGCCAATGTATTTACATCATCAATTCCTTGATTACACAACTCAAAAATCAACCTTCTTTTATCTTCAGCAGACATTGTTGACAGTGCTGAGGAAAATGACGTCTGCTACAAATTCAGGGGAGGTAACTCTAATTGTACTATACTCAGTAGGCCAAGATGAGTTACCTCCCTTATACCATTACTTAGTTTTAAGTATCAGTGAATCAGTTGAGGTGTTAGGATAGCTCTAAGTAAGAAGAAAAATTCTCAATAATTATGAACCAGACTATACATACACATGCCAGCAGGGTTGCAGCGTTAATGATTATTTTATATGCACTCCATTTTTCTTTCAGTTTATTGAGAAATTAAACATAATGAAACATTGGCGACCGATCTGAGTCTGATCACTTCCCATTAGAACTGACCTTTAATTTCGCATATACGCTCTCCAGTAGAAATCCTTCTAATCTAGAAGAGAAAATTGTGTGGAATGATTCAAGGATACATTTTTATCCATCTTGCGACCTAAACTATCTCTGTTGCACGATGTAATCACCGATGTAACCACGTTATTTTAGAAGCCGCATAGTGTATGAGGAAGACGACTAACCCTGAGAAGAAAACTTAAAGTTAAACTTAACAAAGAGTGTAGAGCAACTAAACAACGTGCTAGAAATGCACTTAAAAGGTTTAGATGTAATCGCTCTGATAACAATCGAGTTTTATATTGTAGGGAACGAAATAAATATAAAGCATTTTGTAGACAATTCAAAATAAACCAGTGCAAAAACAAGAAAGTTAAACGACTCTTTACATAACCCATCCTTCTTCTGGAAACGAGTCCGCTCCCTCAGACAAAGACCAGGTCCCAGCAATCAGATATCAAAATCAGAATGGCTTGTCCATGTTAAGTCAGTCTTTAAGAATGACAGTATCTTTCAGATTATCCAGAATGAAGATATCTGTACAGATGACTCACCCCTACATTCGATGACCTAGACAGACAGGTGCTAGACTGCCATATCACAGACAGTGAAATTTTGAATACCATTAATAGTCTTAACTGTGGTAAATCTCCCGGTCCTGATCTGGTTCTTGTGGAAATGTTGAAATGTTCAAATTCAGAAATTCTGCCTTTTCTTAGTAAATATTTTAACAAAATATTCAATGATGGCTACTTTCCAGAAGTCTGGACACGCTCAATTATTGTTCCAAAACATAAAAAGGGAGATGTAAACAACCCAGACAACTACTACTATCATTGATGAGTATTTTAGGTAAAGCTTTTACAACTATTCTCAATAATAGACTTACACTGTGGGAAAACATGCACGATACAATTTCCGAATGTCAAGCAGGATTCAGAAAGTCTTATTCCACATCATCCTGTTTTCTTTCTTCATTAACGAGTTATATAATGATATTTCGCTGCAAGGTAAGCATGGTGTCCAGTTATTTTCTGACATCATCGAAATATTTATGTTACTTTTCGCAGATGACGTGATTCTAATATCTACCTCAATTATTAGGTTACAAAACATACTAGAAAGATATTCTTTAGAATGGTCGCTATCAGTAAATCTTGAAAAGACTAACATTGTTGTATTTAGAAAAGGTGGTCCCCTCTCTTCGGAGGGAAAGTGGTATAAATACCTTGGTATAAAACTTTTCTTTACTATGAATTGGACACATTGTGCTGTAGATATACCCCTTAGAGCTAAGAAAGTACTGTTATACCTCATGTCCTTTTATAAGAACGTTGGCTTCCTTACTCACAACGTGTTCTTCATATTATTTGATGTACAAATTCAACCCATTGTTTGTACGGTTCTGAAATTTGGGGCTTCACACAATCTACACCTAACGACATGATATATAGAGAATGTGAGAGATTTCCAGTTTTCATTAATGCTCAAATTAGATGCTTAAAATACTGGCTAAAGATAGTAAAAATGCGTGATGGCCGTCTCCCGAAAATCCCCTACAATATGCTTCTACTTTTAAATAATAAAGGCAAAGAAATTGGTCGTCCCATATAAGAAACGTCAATCGTTACAAAGGTTTTGGTACAAAGGTTCCGTAGGTTACAAAGGTTCCGTAGGTTTTGTCAGTGTTTTGATGAACCAGTTTAGAGATCGCTGTATATGTATTTTTCAACAGAAATGGCACTCGAAGTTAAAACAAAGCTCTCGTTTTTGATTGTTACAGACAGTATAAGTCCCTTTTAGAACCAGAAAGATATTTATCTCTTGCGACAATTGCTATCCTCCTAAATGTAACCTTTCTTTGTAGCCGCTCTACATTGTATATGGGCCGGTGGCCTCACATACAGATAAACATATCTGACTTTGACTTTGACAAACCCATGGTCCTAGAGTGCTGACAAACCCATGGCCGTATTTTACTGACAAACTCATGGTTGTAAGGTGTTGACAAACCTGTGGTCATGGATTGCTGACAAACCCATGGTTGTATAGTGTTGTCAGTAACCCATGGTTGTGTAGTACTAATAAACCCATAGTCGTATAGTGCTGACAAACACCGTAGTCGTATAGTGTTGAAAACACCATGGTTGTATAGTACTGACAAACCCATGGTCGTATAGTGCTGACAAACCCATGGTCGTATAGTACTGACAAACCCATGGTCGTATAGTGCTAACACAAACCCATAGTCGTATAAGGCTGACAAACCCCGTAGTCGTATAGTGTTGAAAACACCATGGTTGTATAGTACTGACAAACCCATGGTTGTATAGTTCTAACACAAACCCATTGTCGTATAGGGCTGACAAACCCATGGTCTTGTAGTACTGACAAACCCAAGGTCCTATAGTGCTGACAAAAACCCATGGCGGTATAGTACTGACAAACCGGTCGGAGGGTGCTGACAAAAACCTATAGTCGTATAGTACTGACAAACCAGGGTCCTCTAGTGCTGACAAACCCATGGTCCTATAGAACAGGCAAACCCATGATCATAGAGTGTTAACAAAGAAATCCCATATTTATAATGCTGACAAACACCCGTGGTTCTATAGTACTGACAAACCTGTGGTCACTGACTGCCGACAAACCCATGGTTGTATAGCGTTGACAGTAACCCATGGTTGTGTAGTGCTGACAAACCCTTGGTCGAATAGTGCTGACAAACCCATGGTCGTATAATACTGACAAACCCATGGTCGTAGAGTGCTGACAAACCCATGGCTTTATAGTGTTGACAAAAACCCATGGTCCTTTAGTACTGACAAACCCATGGTTTTATAGTGCTAACAAAAACCCATGGTCCTTTAGTACTGACAAACCCATGGTTTTATAGTGCTGACAAAAAAAACCCATGGTCCTATAGTGCTGACTCGTGTGACGATGTAACAGCCTACTTCTGTGTCATTCCTAACTTTGTACACTGGGTGGCGTGGATAGTATGTAACAATTAACAGGTCTTTTATTTTTGTCCTCCATCCTACATATCGTTTACTGGATGAGGTTCAATGTGTGCAAGACGTCATGACAGCGTAAGAAGTACATAGTATATTGTCTCCGTTGAAAGTGATTTAAAGACGCTTCGCATATTTGGGGCCAGGTTTGCTTGACAATCAGAGAAGTAGAAAACTATCAGTACAATGTGCATTGATTAAAATGTAATTGAATTCTTCAGGATTCTGACATATCTCAGTTGTTGCTTGGAAACACAGCGAAGAGAAGTAAAAGACTGCGAATTTGGTACAGCATATTATTTTACCCGACTTGTGTTTCGTAGTTACCTCCCCTCGTACACATATATTGCTGTTCTCTGTATGAAATACGTTTATGTTCCCAATTTCTGATGATAGAAATGAACTGCATTGTCATTTGATCAGAACAAACTGAAAAACTGTACAGCGATTTCCTCCTATATTATATCAGAGATATCAACATATTGTAAACATGAAAGTGCAGGATACAGTTAATGTATGCAGCGTTAGAAGGCTGTGTATTTATTTTTAAATTATTTTTTGTGTGAAAATATATGTTTACCCAAACCTTTAGCCCAAAGTGGAAGAGATTAAAAATTTCAAGAACAGTACGTTATGCTGTTTTAAATCGGTTCCTAATCTTTTTTTTATTTCGATCTAATAATGGTATTCGATGTATATCAACAAAGCAAAATTAGTTCTTTTACTCAAGATACCTTCGGTTAAGGAAGATCCAAAGAAAAACAACACGATTAAAAAACTAAGAATTAAAAATTAAAAACTGTATATAAAACAAACCGTTCTTTAAAATGCGCGTTACAATCAATAACTGACCGAATCACAACAACAAGTCGTTGACGTGGATAGACAAAGGCATCCCCCTAGCAACACCCTGTTAACACATTCAGCGTTAATGTCTTCATTGGTAATATTCTTTAACCTCTGGAAGTAATCACTGTCAAAAGATTGCAAAATCCAAAATACATTAAATCATGTTTCTGTTGGTTTGCATAGGCACTGTTGCTATGTTGTTGCCATGCAATCTATGTTAACACTTGTAAATGCAGGCAGTATATAAAAGTTGTCATGCATACTTCATTGGACTAATTTGTTAAATTCATGGTCGGTTGCAAAATTGTATCTTCTTCTAGTGAGTTGGAGTTTAACTGTATGTGGCTGTCACGATGCGATGATGAAAACCGGCCGTCAGCGGAAGAGAAGGCTGCAGAGGTTCGAAATTAACAATTGGGTGGTTTAGTTTCTCTATAGCCGCGTTTACCTGGACCGATGTCCCCACCTATGTAAATTCTGTACATATGCAAATACATATACGCAGGAGTATTTTAGTCATATAAACGCAAATGCACACCTAAGTAAATTTGTATAGGGGTACATTTGCACCTGGTTTGGGTAGATGCATAGATTGGCTATGTATACACCGTTCATAACATCAACGTCTGGTACAGTCTAGATGTCCTACTTTTCATTGGACACTGGCTTCTCTGAAACCACACACGTGCTGAAAATGCTATGCAGACGAAGAGGTTTAGCGTGGTCTGATGAAGAAAGAATGTATTTGCTTAATTTATGGGGCACCCATGAAGAGCCACCTCCTCGCGGTGGGTGCTAGGTAACGCTAAGTGCTGTTCTCCCGTGTGGACCCGGGACAGAATGTGTCCACAGCACCCCATTGCTTCTCGTAAGAGGCGACTAAATTGGGCAACCTGTTTGCCGTGGGTTGCGTCCCGTGTCGATGGAGGACGGGATCCTGTTGGTTGAGGGCATTTGGGCTTTTAACTGCGTTCCATTTGCCCAACACACCACTTCGGCCCTTACTTCACCTAGACGGGTGGTTGAATTGGCCCGATTCAACCAATCGGCTGGTCATGCCAAGCCCTGTTCATGGACTGTGTATGTGTCATTGCACAAATTTGATTTGGAATTGTTGTGAATTTCAGTCCTGGCACTACTGTTGATCTGTAACTTTTTCGATTGTGAATTATCCAAATTATGATCATATGAACTTTGCCTAGAGTCTTGTGCCAGAAGGCGATGACTCATTGGTCAGTCTGGTAGACTAATTATTTATAATTCTTCTACTGGTGTATATCATCCGGGTATCCTTGGTGCTGCAAGCTGGAGGCCCGCTTGCTTTAGCATTGTCCTTGTGATACTCCGAGGTGGGTGGGGAGCTCGGATGATGAACCATATGACACCAACTATGGCTTATGAAATACCCTCCAAAAAAAAACAAAAAACGTCCACTTGAAATTGATCCTGTTGATACTGACCACAGACCGTCTCTATCGATTGAGTATTTGAGACGTTTTCTTGTTATTGAGACTACAGATAAGACACCATCACATCTTAACCCTTTCGCAGTATGTAAGGGTATTCAAGGTATTGCTGGGGACGCTAAGAACATTAGACGCTTACGTTCGTGTGCGCTGTTAATTGAATGCGGAAAAAGACAACAATCAACCAACCTGATGAACATTAAATCTTTCGTGGGCATTCCGGTCACGGTCTCTCCGCATAAAACCTTGAACACAAGCAAAGGTATCGTGTGAGATCGGGATCGATTGTTTGATGATATGTCGGACCTTGATATAGGATCTGAAATGAAGGATCAAGGTGTGCTCTATGTCAAGCGCTTTTCAACTTGCAGAAACAAAGAAACCATCAAAACAAATAAGTATCTGTTTACTTTTTCATGTCCAAATGCTCCGAAATCAGTGAAGGCAGGCTACTGCAACATCCAAATTGATACCTACATCCCCAGCCCGCTCAGGTGTTTTAAATGCCAAAAATATGGACACGGTCTACATACTTGCACATTGTCTGTTGTGTGTGCACGTACTCACTGTGGTGAGAAAACAAACACAACAGAAGATTGTGACAGTGATTTAAAAAAATGCACCAACTGCTCAGGCGACCATTCCTCATTTTCTAAACGGTGTCCTATTTGGAAAGAGCAAATGGAGATCAATAAAATAAAATTTACTCAAAATATCTCTTTTTCCGAGGCCGAAAAACTGGTAAAGAGATCTGATCTTCCAGAAAGTTATGCTACAGCAGCAAAAACATCATCGGGGTCTAGGTCTAAAACAACATCAACCACAGGCTGCCAAACTACCTTGACTTGGATAAATTGCGATTCTCCACAGCTTCTGTACCCTGCTATATCATCACAGACTCAGGAATCACTTCCCAGTACCTCAAAGTCTTCTTCTGATCACAAATCATCATCATCTCAGTCACACTCAAAGTCTCAATCGACAGCTGATAGTCAACAAACGGTGAAAAGTAAACCGAAGCCAAAGCCTGATGCTTCAAATCAACAAAGTAGCAGAGCTCCTAAAGGGTCACAAAACAAAATTCAGTTGTTCAATAAATACGGGTCTCTTGAAGACATGGGCGTTTCTGAAAACGTCCATTCTAGGGCACATAGCTTGTCGCCCCCCAAAAGAGTGCGGGGTAGATCCCCAATAAATCCCCCCCAAAAGGTAGTTTATTCCAGTAATATTGTACCGTGGAACTGCAGAGGGTTGAGGACTAATTTACATGAATTACAGCTATTAGTCCAAGATTTTACAACTTCAGCGATATGTCTCCAAGAGACATATTTAAAACAAACAGATACATTTGACCTTCGTCATTTTAATGCACATAATTGTTTTTCACCTCCGGGTGATAGGGCCACTGGCGGTTCATCCATTCTTGTCAGACAAAACGTTATTCAAAGCCCTGTTTCACTTAATACCAATATGCAGGCTGTTGCAGTGAGAATTACTTTACATGTAGCGTTTACGCTATGCTCTCTTTATATTTCGCCGTCTTCGACGTTTGCCAAAACTGATCTTCAAACTCTATATGACCAACTCCCGAAGCCCTGTATTATAATGGGAGATTAAAATGGGCACAACCCACTCTTGGGTAGTGTAACTACAAACACTAAAGGGAAATTGTTGGAGGAGTTTTGTTCTGACAATGATTTATGTGTTTATAATGATGGTTCCAGCACATATTTACATCCTGGTACAGGGTCCTATTTTGCTCTCGACTTGTCACTGACAAATTCAGAACTACTAAATGAATTCGAATGGTCAGTCCATGAGAGACCTCTGTGGAAGTGACCATTTTCCTACTATACTAAAATCTGTAACTCCATCTGATGTTCCTCCATCATCAAGGCGGAATTTTAAAAAGGCTAACTGGGCTTTATATGAAACACTGTGTGCTGAAAAACTTAAACCTGAACGTTTTATTGGCGTTCCTGATGCTATTTAGTGCTTTTCTGATGAGTGTATACCAAAGTCCTCTGCAGTTCCACATATTCGAAAACCATGGTTCAACGATGAGTGCAAACAAGCTAGGAAGGCAAGGAAAAAAGGAGAACATTATTTCCGTCGCCATCCTATGGTGCATAATTTAAATGAATTTACTAAAAAATTTAAATGCTAAAACACGGCGTACCTTTAAACAGACAAAACGCCAGTCTTGGCAAAATTATGTATCTAAAATAAATTCTCGGACACCCATGTCCAAGGTATGAACATGGTCCAGAAAATTAAAGGCAGAGGTACTAAATCTAGTGTCCATCATCTTAAACATCGAGATCAGTTACTTAATGATAAATCAGATATAGGAAATAAACTGGGTGAAACCCTCGCTAAACATTCTTCCTCTTCTAATTATTTACCTAAATTCCAGCAGTATAAAAAACAACAAGAAAAGAAAACTATTAATTTCAACTCAGATAATGGGGAAGATTACGATGAAACTTTTTCTATTCATGAGCTCCATACTGCTCTTGATCACGCTCATGATACTGCTACAGGAGCTGACAACATACATTATCAACTCCTGAAGCATTTACCAGAATCCTGCCTAGAAACTCGTCTAAATATTTTTGATGATATTTGGACATCGGGTAACTTTCCTCCCTCATGGCGTGACGCCATAGTAGTACCAATACCTAAACCTGGACGTGATCATACGGATCCAATTATCGACCTATTTCACTAACTAGCTGTGTTTGCAAGACCATGGGACGCATGATAAATAATCGACTTGATTGGTACTTGGAAACTAATAACCTTATCACAGATATACAATGTGGTTTCCGTAAAAAGAGAAGTACAGTCGGTCACTTAGTGCGTTTGCAATCATTTGTGAACAATGCGCTGATTATTAAACGATATGCTGTGTCTATCTTTTTTGATCTTGAGAAAGCATATGACACAACCTGGAAATACGGCAATTTAAGAGATTTACATGATTTCGGCTTGCGAGGTCGTTTGCCTGAATTCATAGCCAACTTTTTAAATGACAGACAATTTCAAGTCCGAGTGTGTTCTACCCTGTCTGATCATTACAATCAGGATCAGGGTGTTCCACAAGGCAGTATTTTGTCTGTCACACTTTTTAGCATCAAGATCAACAGTTTACCAAAAGTTTTAAACGATTTAATAGACGGATCTTTATTTGTGGATGATTTTAATATTTCTTGTCGTGATAAAAATATGCATACTATTGTCCAAGAGCGTCCGTCGTGGTCACTCTCGGGTGGTAGTTTAGGATGGTGGACTAGAGACAGGGAGGACATGAGTCGGGTGTTAGAGATGAAGACAGCAGCAGCCATGTTTTATTACTGTTTGGTCGAAGGATGGTCAAAATGGTAAATACAGTGGTAAACATGTGACAGAACGCACATCAGGACTGAATGGCCAATGATCCCGATGTGGAGACCCGCTCTGTCACTTACACACATTCAGAAGTCCGACGGCGATTCTTCATCGTCGACGTAGTCGTAGGTGGGGCGACGGCCTTGGCCGACACCCCGACTAGACGCACAATCCGTCCACTTCTGTCGATGATCTAGTCTCCATGGTTGGTCTTGCTGGTTGGTCTCGCTGGATGGTCCCGCCGGTTGGTCTCACTGGATGGTCTCCTGGATGGTCTCGCTGGATGGTCTCGCTGGATGGTCTCGCTTGATGGTCTCACTGGATGGTCTCCTGGATAGTCTCGCTGGATGGTCTGTCCACTGACCATATCAGCCAGGTTTTTATACACAGGGCCATTACGCCACATTGTGCAAGGTCACTGGCCCATGCACAAGTACATGCGTAAGATTAGGCGACTTAGGGAGGTGTTAATTGACATGTATTGATAGCGTTTGAGAATTAAGGGTCCTGCCCGGAGGGGGGTTTATGATAAGAGGGGATACACCGAATGTTTGCTGAATACATTACATAGACAAAGGGGATAGAATTTCGGTGCACCCTGGACTTATGTTGAAATAAATAGATCGTTTGAATAAATGAAGTTTTAAGGAAACTTGTAGAAATGATTTAGTCTATGACAACACCCCTGAACGTCGTGGAGCTTTTGTCCTCAAAAGCGCTTTTTAAGAATAGTGACAATATTGGATGTACATGTATACGGTGAATGGCATAAAACGTTGACGCGTTGACAATATTCTGGCACAGGCATCGATCATAAGTCACATAATCGTAATGGCATATACAAGAACGTCAAAGTAATAAATGAATCGAATTGTCAACATTGGTCAGGCGAAACATAACAATAACAATACCGGACGTTTATACACAAAATACAGGTCAGCGGAGATTCCAGCCGTTAACAAACACACAGGTGAGCGGCTATCCAGCTCGTACAAAAACACAGGTGAGCGGCTATCCAGCTCGTACAAATAAAACATTGGACGTTTCCACCGAGCGGCAAAATCCTGCTCACGGTCGACCATACAGTCGGAATACCTGACTGATAAGTACACGTATGACTTACAGGAACAAAAACAGAATGTGCGTAATGCGTCGTCGTTTGCATTTGAATGTAATATTTTCATGACAACAGTAAGATCTTTGAAATTGGGAGTCTTATATTGGTGAGCCTAGACTCAACAAGGCTAGCAGATGTAGATGTGATCTGCACTAAAAGTAGAATTGGCATGAGAAAAAAAAATAAACCTAACCAACTTCAAAAGTCTAAACCGAAAGTTGATGAAAAATTAATTCAAGTGAAATTGGCTCAAAGATATTTTAGCGAATTGTATATTGTGTGCCAGTTACCATAGAAAGTATTATGCACATGGATACTAAATTTTCGCCGGTATCGTAACTAAGCACAAAAACACGTTGGCAAAACGAAGAAGTAGGATGTAGACTGGATAAACAGTCTCCATCAAATAAGCTTGGAGAGACATACTTATTATACTTCTACGACTGCTATTACCACGTAAAAAGATTTAGACGTTTCACGAAGAATAATTACAGTATTGCATAGCTCGTTATAAGCTATTGTCCATAGTAATAGTTATAGAGGAACAAATTGTTAGAAAAATCCTTGAAACCGGGAGTCTGATTTGAGTGGGACGACTCGGAACCCGCAGATAGCGTTGATCTGCATTAAATGTGTATATGCAAGGATATGTAGTAAAGTAAGAGCCTAACCGACTTCAAAAACTTAATCTAATAAAGATGTAAGCCTCATAACATCACATACAGATAGCAATAAGTACTCAGTAGATGAAAAATATGACACATATAAATACATATGAAACAATGGCTGGAGAAGATTGACATACCTGACATGTACAAGAATGTCCGAGGGAAACGTATAAACACAAAAGTTGTGAGAAAGTTCGAAGAAAAGTTCACATAAATTGTCACACGAACACAATGTGAAGCACATGATGAAGTATCTTGAGTCTTGATGACATGATCTTGAAGAGTGGTGTTGAAAGTTGTTGTACTCACGCGATAGTATGACTTTGCTGGGTCTGGTTGTTGCTGTCGATGACATTGCTGGATGTGCTGAGGTTTGCCGGCTATGAGCTGCTGTTTCGCTGATGACTGTCGGGTCGGCTGACTGTCTGATGTCTTCGTTCTTCCGCCAAGATGGCACCCGACGTTGACGCTGCTCTTGTCAACCACCATTTGTAAACTACCAGTTGCTTTGCTGCGAGTTAGGGTAGGGAAATCGTGCGTGAGTCACAGCAAACTCACGCTACCCGGATATTTCTCCACCATCTGTCCAAGAGCGATCGTCGTGGTCGCTCTCAGGTGGTAGTTTAGGATGGTGGACTAGAGACAGGGAGGACATGAGTCGGGTGTTAGAGAGGAAGACAGCAGCAGCCATGTTTTATTACTGTTTGGTCGAAGGATGGTCAAAATGGTAAATACAGTGGTAAACATGTGACAGAACGCACATCAGGACTGAATGGCCAATGATCCCGATGTGGAGACCCGCTCTGTCACTTACACACATTCAGAAGTCCGACGGCGATTCTTCATCGTCGACGTAGTCGTAGGTGGGGCGACGGCCTTGGCCGACACCCCGACTAGACGCACAATCCGTCCACTTCTGTCGATGATCTAGTCTCCATGGTTGGTCTTGCTGGTTGGTCTCGCTGGATGGTCCCGCCGGTTGGTCTCACTGGATGGTCTCCTGGATGGTCTCGCTGGATGGTCTCGCTGGATGGTCTCGCTTGATGGTCTCACTGGATGGTCTCCTGGATAGTCTCGCTGGATGGTCTGTCCACTGACCATATCAGCCAGGTTTTTATACACAGGGCCATTACGCCACATTGTGCAAGGTCACTGGCCCATGCACAAGTACATGCGTAAGATTAGGCGACTTAGGGAGGTGTTAATTGACATGTATTGATAGCGTTTGAGAATTAAGGGTCCTGCCCGGAGGGGGGTTTATGATAAGAGGGGATACACCGAATGTTTGCTGAATACATTACATAGACAAAGGGGATAGAATTTCGGTGCACCCTGGACTTATGTTGAAATAAATAGATCGTTTGAATAAATGAAGTTTTAAGGAAACTTGTAGAAATGATTTAGTCTATGACACTATTGAACGGCAACTACAGTTGTGTTTAAACCAAATCTTGAAAACGGCTTCAAATTTTCTAAATCAAAAACCATTTGTATACACTTCTGTCGTAAATACAAACCCTATAAAGACCCAGAACTATTTCTACGTGGTTCCCCAATCAAAGTGGTCAAGGAGGCCAAGTTCTTGGGACTCATTTTTTGCCGCATATTAAATCCCTTAAAGTCAAATGCCTGAAGGCACTCGATCTATTAAAGGTTGTTTCTAATTCAAAATGGGCAGGGGATCAAACTACCCTTCTTCACTTATATAAGTCACTGGTCCGATCTAAACTTGATTATGGCTCCATCGTATATGGTGGAGCCTGCAAAAGCAGCCTGAAACTATTAGATTCTGTCCATCACCAAGGTCTCGAACTTTGTCTTGGTTGTCTTGTCTACGTTGAGGCTGAAGAACCATCTCTTACACAAATTATCCTTGCAATACATCACTAAAGTACACTCTAATGAAACTTACCCTGCATATAACTGTGTGTTCAATCCCCTTTGTGAGGATTTGTACGACAAGAAGTCTTCTCTTGTTCCACCTCTAGGGCACAGAATTAAACCCTTTCTTTCTTCAGCCGGCATTGAGCTTGAAAACATAGCTCCCTCCCGTCTTCTTTCCTCTCCTCCTTGGCAGATGGTTAGGCCACAAGTTGACCTAACATTGCCTACATTTAAAAATCAGAAACGAATGAATTACAGTATAAACAAGAATATAATCAATTGAAACATAAATATAGCAATTATAAATCCTTATTTACAGATGGGTCCAATGACGGTGGCGCAGTGGCAGTGGCTAATATCTTCTAGATTACCAGATAATAGTTCTATTTTTACAGCTGAAGCTAACGTCATATTAACAGCTCTTAAATATATTCAAAGACAGCCTAAACGTGTCTTCAGGCGATTAAAAATTTATCATGTAAACATCCACTTTTAATTGACATTATTGAATTATATAATAATCTTGCTACTGGCCAATACGACATCGTCAACAAATCTGTGACTCCACTTCTTATTCCATACTCTGATTATAAAGCTGCTTTAGATCGTACATCCGTGATCTGATGCAAAAGAAGTGGGACACCCAAGTGGGTGTAAATAAATTACACGCAATAAAACCATATGTTGGTTATACCCACTTGGGTTGTCAGTTCAGATTTGAGGAGGTCATTTTGCGGCCATGGCGTATTGGTCATACGAGATATACTCATGAATACCTTTTGAAAGGTGAGGATCCTCCCTTCTGCATCCCTTGTGATGAAAGGATCACAGTCAAGCATGTCCTGCTTGACTGTGTGGAATATTCCATCACAAGGGATAACTATTTTAAATCAAGAACTATGAAGGATCTTTTTAGTAATGCTAGTGCTCATTTAATCATTGCGTTTTAAAAAGAATTAGACCTGTTACATGACTTGTAAGTAGATTAATATTTTATGATTGGAAGTTGAATTAGCAGCTAAGATTGCTAGTGGCTGTATAATCGAAGGGGGTTGAAGTACCGTAAAATTACTGTCCTCCTGAGAGGGTGCGTAAGTCCCAAAACAGTTTAAGTCAGATTTAATATATGCATATCTGTCATTTTAATTTGTGGCTAACAGCTGAGGGGATGGTGTAAATCCAGCTAGGGACCATGCAGGTAGCAGAGGTACTGTAAGTCCCCATGGTCCCTGGTATGGTGATCTACCCTCTGTTGTTGGACATCTATGGCCTGTTTTTATATTGTACTGTCCAAATAGTGATACTATCATTTTTTAAGTTTACACGATAGTTTTAATACTAACTGTGATAGTCTAGTGGTTTTACAGTCCTTCGTAGACAGGGTCTTCATAATATGCATATATATTCTTTTTTGTCACGTATGTTCTCGTCACGATATGGCTGCAATATTGCCGATGTGACGTTAAATATTAACTCACTCACTCACTCACTTAATTTATGAATGGAAAATAACGTTGCATGTCAATTGGATGATCCTAAGAAAAGCGATGTTGGCATTTATAGGAAGACTTCTGACAACATGATAACAGATGATTATGAGAAGACATCGGACCAGTGAAAAGTGAAAATGCACTTAGGCGCACCTACAGACTCACTAAATGAAAACCGGAAAAGAGTGGAGCAGGATAGGCAACATTCTAATGCTTCCACATTATATATAGATGAAATTCTGGGATCGAGGCCAGCATCATCGCCTATCAAAGTCAGTGAGACATTGAAGGTGGCAATCCTAGAGACTGCAATGGTGACAATTCCTTTTGCACACATCAAAGTTGCTTCTTCATCATCATCATTTCTGTCCATATCAGCATCATCTCTGTCTTCATACCATTCCTAGTCATACTCTTTATTCTGCATTTGTCATATGTTGAACAAAACAGCACAAGCTGAATCAACGTTGGATGTACACTCGACCTTCAGAACCTTCTGGACGTTTTTGCATACACCTCCACCGCCAATTATCACGTCCAAATGAGTTCTTAATGGTCATCCTTGCAAGTGAAAGTCGATAGTTGAATGTTTGCTATTGAGGAGTCAACTGAACATGGTTGGGAAAAAGTTTCACTTACAAAGTATTCAACGGATATGCAGCTCAGCTCGGACAGTCCTTGGATCGGTGACCATGTTTCTAGGACTTCAGTCCTAATATGCCAGCCTTATCAGCATTCACCTCGTGAATGGACTTTGACGCAATATAAATGCACATATTATTATTTAGTATTTATTATGTGATTTCAGAGTTTCCAAACACACATGCACCATGCACTCTGCCTGACCAACCAATGTTAATGTCTCGAAAAATAAGATATGTTCACACAAAGATTGCAAAATCAACGAACAGAATCTTTTTTCTATTCAAATAATCTCTGTGTGCTTCCTCTGGTGCAATAATAGGAATGTGGCAACACCGCAGTTGGGTTAGGCCCAGGTGTCCTGAAATCCTTGATTGACCACTTTGAGGTCATTTTCTTTTGGAAACTTTACGCATTTGTGGGTTGAAGTATCTATTACAGCGTTACAAACATTGTGTACACACTTCCACACAGTTGTTCTGCTGACACCGAATAGGTTTCCAGTTGTTCTGTAGTCGATACATGATGCTGACCAGTAAATTACAATTGCGACCTGTTGCTTACTGGCTCATGTACACTTACCAGTAGATTTTAAAGTTTCATTAAGTTAAGAATAGACGAAGTCAAAGATAGTCTTTGACATTCTGGTTTTGTTTTGTTCCATTCATCATGGGAAAATTTTGTCATGACAACTCGGTCCCACCAATCAGTGGATCTGTCTTTTCCGCCAACAAGTTTTCTCTTTTAGTAAGCCACACGAAAGACCAACACTCAGGGAAAAAGTATAACATTTATTCCTCTGAAAAGCGAAGTCTTTACATCAGAAAGATAACTGCAGAAATCTAGGGTGACTTTAATTGTCACGTGAAAGCTTTGCACATATACTCGCATGTTCAAATTTATTCCAGTGTGTAAATTTTGTATATATGTAAATTTACTCACATGCGCAAATCGGTGCATGTAAAATGGTATACGAGAAGCATGATTTCTGCAAATGTTGCGTGATTTGATATTGTGCCTTTCAACACAAACACCCATACCAGTTCTTTATAAAACATTTGAAGGGATTTGTCAGTAAGACAAGAAGTTATGTTCATGCTTTTCGTGAAAGCGGGTATGTGTTTTGACTGAGCATCAGTGATCGCTGCACACAACCCTCGAAAAAAGAAACGCACAGACGTGTTCAGTGGTTCATGTGATATTTTTCAACTACAATACTGTGTTTGAATCCCGCTAATCATGTTTGTAAACGAAACACGAAAAGTGCATCCAGAAAAACGTAATGCGCGTGCCGTGTGTCAGAAACATCAGTAGAGACATAGACTATAAAATGTCAAACCAATTTCAACATTTCATTAAGAAACTTACGAGTCAGTGAGTTACTATTTAACGTCACATCGGCAATATTGCAGCCATATCGTGACGAGAACATATGTGACATAAAAAAATAAATACATGTGCATATTATGAAGAACCTGTCTACGAAAGACAGTAAAACCAATACACAAAGTCTTAGACCTTGGTGGTGGACAGAATCTAAAAGTTTAAGGTTGCTTTTACAGGCTCCACCATATACGATGGAACCATAATCATCGTACTAATGATCTGTATAAGTGAAGGAGGGTAGCTTGATTTGAAACAACCTTTAACAAGTCTAGTGCCTTCAGGCATTAAACTTTAAGGGATTTAATGTGTGGTAAGAAGGTTAAATTGAGAATCGAAAATTAGACCCAAGAACTTGGCCTCCTTTACAACTTTGATGGGAGTGCCATTTAAAGATTGTTCTGGGTCCTGTTGTGGCTTATATTTTCTACAAAAGTGTATGCAATTAGTTTTGCATTTAGAAAATCTAAAGCCATTTTGAAGACACCATTTATTTATTTTGTTTAAACACAACTGCAGTTGTCGTTCAATAGTGTGCATATTTTTACCACGACAAGAAATATTAAAATCATCCACAAGTAATGATCCATCAATTGAATCATTTGAAACCTTATATAAACTGTTGATCTTAATACTAGATAAAGTGACAGACAAATACTACCTTGAGGGACAACCGGATCATGATTGTAATGATCAGACTTGAAACTGCCTGTCTTTTAAAAACTGTGATATAAAAAGAGGCAAAAGGCCTCTCAAACCCAAATCATGTAAATCTTTTACCAGGCTTCAAGGTCGTATCATAAGCTTTCTCAAGATCAAAGAAAATTGATACAGCATGTTGTTTATTGACGATAGCAATTTTTAACAAAGGATTCTAAACATACCAAATGATCAGTGGTGCTTCGATTTTTCCGGAGACCACATTGGATATTTGTAATAAGGTTGTTGGTTTCAAGATACCAAATTAAACGAATGTTTACCATTCGTTCCATGGTTTTGCAGACTCAGATCGTTAAAGAAATTGGTCTGTTATTAGACGGATCAGAGTGATCCCGGCCAGGTTTTGGTATAGGGATGACAATGACATTACGCCACGAAGATGGGAAATCCCCCAAAGTCCATACACTTTCAAAAAAGGGTAGAAGTGTTTCCAAACATGATTCCGGTACATGCTTTAAGAGCTGATAGTGAAACTCATCAGCCCCTGTTGCTGTACAGTAAGGGCAGTATGGAACTCATGTAGTGAAAATAGTTCGTTGTAATCCTCACCATTCTCCGAGTTAAAATGAATTCTTTTCTTTTCTTGTTGTTTCTGGTATTTCTGAAACTCAGGGACATAGTTGGTTAAAGAGGAATGCTTAGCGAGTTTTTAACCAAGCTTGTTGGCAATGTCATCCTTACCTGTCAATAAAGAGTCACCATCCTTGAGATGATTAACAGATGGTTTCGAACCTTTTCCCTTGATACGTTGAATCATATTCCACACTTTTGACATAGGTGTACGAGAACTGATTTTCGAAACATATTTGCGCCAGGACTGACATTTATTTTGTTTGAATGCACGTCGAGCTTTGGCATTTGAAAGTCTTACTAAATTATGGACTGTAGGAAGTTGACGGAAGTATTTTTCGGCTTTCTTCCTACACTTTCTGGCTTATTTGCATTCATTGGAAGACCATGGTTTACGAATGTGAGGATTTGCAGAGGACTTATGTATTGTGTGATCAGCTATGGCATTGAGCTTATCTGAAAATAACTGAATTGGATCTTCGGTATTATTAAACCAGGAGTTAGATTTGAAGAACATACAGTTGCCAGTTTGCTTTTAACAAATTCCACTTAGATGACGATGAATCAGCATGTGGGCTGATCGCTTTCAGAACAGTGGGAAAATGATCGATGCCACAATGGTCGTCATGAACTGACCATTCAAATTCATTTAATAAGTTCGCATCTGTAAGAGAAAGGTCCAGTGCTGAATACGTTCCAATGGCAGGATGTAAGTACGTGTTTGAATCGTCATTAAAGATGCACAGACTATTGTCATTTATGCATTCCTCGAGTATTCCCCCTAGAGTATGCTTCCCCAAAGAGGGTTGTGTCCATTCAGGTCCCCCATGATAATGCAGGGCCTAGGAAGCTGATCGTATAGCTGTTGAAGATCAGATTGTTGTAGTATAGTAGATGGAGGGATATACAATGAACACAGAGGAAATACAATGTGCATAGTCAACCGTACAGCAATAGCTTGGAGATTTGTCTTAAGAGGAATGGAGCTGCTTATGGCATCCTGACGGATCAAAATAGAAGATCCTCCTGAAGCCTTATCTCCTGGTGGAGAAAAGGAATGGTGACAGTTGTATCTTCTTGAAGCAAAGTCGTCAGTAGATTTAAGATACGTCTCTTGGAGATAAACTGCTATGGGCTGGAAATCTTGGACTAATAATTGTACCCCATTGAAATGTTTCCTGGGTCCTCTGCAATTCAACTGAATGAGATCTGAGCCACTCATGGGGCTGAACTGAGGATCTAAGACATATAGGAGGACCACTCCTATGCAAGATACAGTGTGAGGAAGTGATATCCATGTCAAACGATTCAAATGAATTATGAACCGTCACAGGGGCCTCCAAAGTGGAAGGCACCTCCAAATGCATAAGACCCGTGAAGGTCCCGGGGTAGAATAGGCCTTCAGCAACCCAAGCTTGCCATCGAAGGCGACTCAGCTTGTCGTAAGAGGCGACTAACGGGATCGGATGGTCAGGCTCGCTGACTTGGTTGACACATGTGCGACACATGCCATCGGTTCCTAATTGTGCAGATCGATACTCATATTGCTGATCACTGGATTGTCTGGTCCAGACTCGATTATTTACAGACCGCTGCCATATAGCTGGAATATTGCTGAGTGCGGCGTAAAACTAAACTCACTCACTCCAAATGCATAAGCGTTTTACCCTATTTCTTTGAATGTTTCTTTGTATTTCTTGATAGTTGACGTTTCTCATTTTCATGGCCACTTGTAGAATGAAACGTATGTACAGATAGCTGTTCAGAGAGATCGTCCGCCTGAATGATGAACATTTCTGTAAAGTTGGAGATGAGATAAATTTATAAAAGCTGATCTGTTTATCTGTTACTCAAGACATATCTGTTTGACATGAGACAGATTGTCTTGTGACGACAGGTGAAACTTGAGTTTGCTGAGTTAAAGAAACTGCAGCGAAGTAAGTAGAAGCAGTACACTGAGTTACAGTTGAAACTAACTTTCTTGCTTCACTGAAAGATATATTGTTTGTGTACTTAATTTTGAGGATTGTAGATTGGGTTTCAAAACTGGGACAGGATCTGGATGATGCTAAGTGCTGTCCGTGACAGTTAGCACACTTGATTTCATTATTGCAATCAGAGCTCTCCTGCTCCCCGCTGCAAC
Organism: Haliotis asinina; assembly: GCF_037392515.1. Lineage (NCBI taxonomy): Eukaryota > Metazoa > Mollusca > Gastropoda > Lepetellida > Haliotidae > Haliotis > Haliotis asinina. Next base: position 49,836,541 of record NC_090287.1, read on the forward strand.
GGACACAGATAACCTTGTGATTGCAAGTCTTGGTACCATGACCAAATCTTTGGCATTTAAAGCATCTGAGTGGTGTCGGTATATAAACTTCCACAGCAATGTTATAATAACCGGCCTTTGTAGATTTGGGCAAATAGGACAAGGCAAATGTATGCAGGTATGTGTATGTTTTGACAATAGTGTCGTCCTGTTTCCTAGTGAACCGTTTTACAGATGTTACCCCTTGAACTTAAAGCAGCTGATATTTCATCTTCTGTCATGTCAGACAGACACTTTGCATAATCACGCACTATTCATCTACATGAATGAGTGACTTGTGCACCGAGACAACAACCTTGGTGTTAACAAATTGCTGAAGGTTCAGCAAACTGACAGATTGTTGCCTCCATTCAACAAGCAGTGAACCACTTGGGAGAACAGTGACATTTTTCAACTCTCCACATACACTTTGAATGCCGAAAGGATTAAGGTTTAGTGGGTTTCCGTCAAAGGAAGAGATAATAATAAACTTTGGCCAAGAATTAGCTAGATCTGAAGAAAAACTCTTCATCAGAGGATAAGGATTCTACGTGGCAACGTTTATTTGCCTTCAATGAACCAGGATTTGGGTTTTGAGACATGGCGTGTAAATGATATTCAGCACCCATGGCCGCCATCGACTGTCAACAAGGACGATGTTACAGAGGCAACCATCTACAACACAGGAGTGATATACTCCAGCAGATACAACGTGAATAGCCATATTTGCCTACCAAAAAGCACAGTCAGGCTGGTTCAGCCCTCAACAGGTAACTGGAGGCATGCGGAATTCAGAGGTTGATATTACCAGATTGGCCCATGAGCTACCGCCATCTGGCATAGGACTCATATAAGATCAGGAATAATTTCAAAATAATTTGTATAACAGATATCAAAGACACTAATGCCCAATAGATTAACTGTGCAAAAATAGTTGTACGCGCAGTGCATGGCGTGACCAGCCGATTGATAGAACCGGGCCAGTTCTACCACCCGTCTAGGGTGTCAAGTCAGGGTCAAAGCGGTGTGTTGGGCAAAAGGAACACGGTTAGAGACCCCGATTGCCTTCAACCACCAGGATCCCGTCCTCTACCGACTGAGGTGCATAACCCACGGCAAACAGGTTGCCTAATTTGGTAGCCTCTTACGACCAGCAATGGGGTGCTGTGGACACATTCTACGAAAGTTACGACGTAACGAAGCAGAAAATGCCAAGGCGGCATGTTCCCGACCGAAATATTGCCACTGGACGTTTGGAAGCTGGGAAGTCCCAGTCTGCCGTTACAAAACACTTTAACGTCCACCACAGAACCATATCTCAAATAGGGCATCGATACACCCGCTACCACTTACCCATAAGAGGAGGATAACGAATGACTAACTCATGAATAACTAAGGATTCATGCGAGTGTTCTACCTGCGTCACCGATTTGCTACAGCAACGACCACTGCAGCCTGGTCTTCGAAGAATTTCCGAGCAAACCATCAAAAATCGTCTGATAGAAGTGGGCAATTCAGCACATGGAGCAAATGTTGGACCTGTCCTGACATGACTACACTGACAACGAAATGGTGCAACAGGGTGCAGGCATGGAACGTTAGGAACGTGGCGACACGTTTTGTTCAGCGACGAATCACGTTTACCCATGCAACGGCGACACTGGAGACAAAGTGCCTGTCGAAACGAACGTTTTGCGTCTAAGTGCGTTCGACAGGTTGACAGAATTGGCTCTCTTTTTAACCGCCAGAGGAAGCTGTTTCAATACGGTCGACCCAACACAGAATGTGTAACAGGTGCCCATCTCGCCAATGCAAGCATTAGTGTCTTTCACTGATATTCCAAATGAACCAGATCGAGCAGCTATGCGACGACCTTCATCGACGCGTCCGTAAACATCACCATAGACCTCAGACACTTGCAGCACTTGCTAACGCGTTTAAGGAGGACGAATTCATAAAGTAAAAAGCCGACTTGTGCAATCTCTTCTAAGGCGATGTCGAGCAGGTACTGACCTGAACGCCCCCTTGTGTTCATATGTGCAGTGAGTGAACTGAATTAATGCTGACAATGACAACAATACATGTGTTCATCCGTGTGTCGAGTTTCCTTCATCTGTGTTTAACTATGTACACTTATTAGGGGGTATCAAAAGGTTTCAGTTATCACCAAGAAGTTACCAAGCAATCAGAATAAAAATTTGACTGTAACCCTTGCCTAGTTATCTAGTCTTGTGCCGTTTGCTCCTTAAGCCAGTACCCCAAAGTATGGGGAAGATTGAGACACGCAGTGTAATTAAGTTGCACTTGCACTTGCACTTGCACTTAAAGGGCGCTGCAGTGCACGACAATTTAACGATGAGATGAAATCTTTTTATGGTGATGATAGCCCATCCTATGACACTGTTGAGAGATGGAAGAGGAACCCCTCCTGACCCTTTACCAAAACGATTCTCTGACGTTGACGTTAGTCACGCCAGCATTGGACCAGGTATACCTTAATGGCAAGAATATACTCGAGTTACTAACAAGAACTGATGTGCGGAACTCGAGGAAGGATGGCGTGATTAGTCGGGATACACACATAAATTCGGGAATAGTCATTTGTAAGCTCTTAGTGCATTAGCTTGTTGGTGGGAACGTGTCCTTTATCTGAGTTTCCCCACGGGCAGGAAATAGTGAACAAAGTTTTAACCCAATTGTATGGATCAGCAAATAAATAAGACAGAAGATGACATATTCACACCAATGCTACATTCGATGTTAAGAAGTGTTCTGCATACACACGACAAAGGGTGGGAACGTTACCAAAGAGAGACTGACGGTGCTTTTGTGTTGCAGTGCAGTAGGGGAGAAACTCAAAAAACTTGTCATCGGCAAAACAGCGAAACCCAGGTGTTTCAAGGACGGGAAGGTCGACTCCCTCCCCGTGACATGGACCACCATTCGGCAGGCTTGGATGACGACAGTCGTTGGACCAAAGGATCATGCTTGCATTCAAAGCTCGATATAGAAACATATACTTAAATCGACAGAAGTCAAAACAAACCATGTTAACAGACTTTTTTCCAGTGAGTATAAATATGTTGTATACATAAAACACAAAGGAAAACATTCCAGTTGTTGACTGTCCTTAACAAAGGGAGGTAACTCATTGTGGCAGTGTCTGTGGCAACAGAAGTTTTCCTCCCCGGACTGCTTTAAAATGAGTAGGTCCCAGTTAATCCCGTAATAGGCAGATTCCACTGTGCTGTATTGATAAAGTGATCAAAAATTTTGCTGATGAATGAAAAACAATTGATGTTTTCTTGTGATAACTATTCACCTATGTCTCCACGCCATTCGAGAAAGATCAAGTTAGACTTCTGCAAAAGAACTATCAAAATTAATCTCAGTAAAAAGGGAGTTGGTGTGGCCAAGATGAGTTCAAATTCACGGTTTCAGTCAAGGAATCTTTACATATCTCACCTTTAGGTTATGTGTTTTGTTTTTAAAGACTATGACTCCAGTCATAGGATGTGACACTGGTTCGTGTTTCCATCAGATAGATATTTTTTAATCTGCCACTTATAGGGCTTTAGGTCCGTTTCTCTTATAAGGGTGTTCTCAAAATAAATAAAAAATTGTTAATGTTGAGACTATACTAGGCGAGTCTAAACTGCATCTAAACGTGGGTGATTAAAGTTGGGAAATTACAGAGGCATACGTGCATTGTTAATTTTAGCCGCATGTCTGCTGGTCAGCTGCTTGTGGCTAGCCTGTGGAACGAACAAGGCAATACTGACATATTTATCACACCCTATCTAGAGAGTCAAACACAAAGTGCCAAGTTACATGACTTACGTCAGAGTACATGTATCACACATAACAAGCCCGACACTGTCAGGACGTTGTCCAAGTGAATGAACATGTTTTACAGAATCAAACCTGGACCTATGGCATGACGAGGAAACACGTTCAAACACTAGACAACCCCATCGCCCTACTTATTCCTTTACTTAGTGAATTAGTGTGACTCGTGTACCAATGGATTTCTTAAAAAGTCACCAATCAAATAGGAGACAAAATATTATGATGTCAAATTATTTATGGTATACACACCATTTCTGGATCTTTCCTTCATCCTTGACGAAGCAAGAAACGTTGTGTATGCAATAAAGATTAAACTGACATCCATACTATTTTGTCTGATTCTTGAATACTAACTTACATATACCTCTCAAGCACATCATTATCAATCAAAGAAGCGTATGCTTCATGAAACATTGTGAACAGTGTGTTTGTTGTTCAACGCCACATTCAGCAATATGTCAGCTACATGCCGGTGGTCAGTTAAGAAATCGTCTGGACCGGACATTTCAGTGACTAAAATAATGCGCATCGACCAAGTCATTTGAGGAAGCAAACTTGACCACCCTCAGCATTTCGTCACTACAACATGAGTTGCCCAATATCAGAGATGAGTTTTCTAATCCGGTCATTGTTCATTGGCAACAATATTTCAGTCAAAACCATACATGTATGACACTGTTAAGGTATTGCTTGAAGGAAGGAACTCATCAAATCTCTGAGTTGAAGCAGTGGTCACGGGTCAGCTAAAGGACTCCTAACTCCTCTGTGGCAAGTTGCAGAACTTGGTCAAATATCCATATACAACTCAAGCAGGCTCAACTATTTCCCATGACAACGGATCTCACTGTTGCAAATGCGTCAAAGAATGCTAAAGCAGTTACACAAATATCTAGCCTGTGCCTAGGGCAGAATTCTCCAAATAAATGAATACTTAATGACATATTCCTATTTAATATCTGAAAACGACTAGAAGTTTACTTCTAACACGAAAATCACTAAATCGATAACATGGTTTGTGAACAATTCATAATATTATTGTATGTAAACATGATATTGCACACTGTTTTATATTCGCATTACCACAGAGAATGCATTACGATTGAAGAATAACGTAAAGAGCTATTTGTTTATTCGTCCTTGCCTTCTTCATTAAATATTTATTTTGAGAAGTAAGTGGGTATACAGAAAGTATGGATCTTCCACACGAAGCATATTTCCACGTAACCGTGTCTATAGTTGCTAAGTAGCCCAGTATTGTTTGTAAACTATCACCTGTTTTTTCTGTGATCACCGGAACCTTAAACTATTTGAACAGCATACGGGAGACGGCCTTGCATATAGTGATATTTATTTGCGTTCGAGAACTCAGTAAAACAATATTTCACATCATGCCACTGAAACTAAGAAAATATCATATAGATAGTTTCATGGTAACTCGAGTGCATGATAACGACAAAAACAATCTCCAATCTCTGTAAATATTGGTATCCTTAGATCGTTAGGTTTTGGTCAAGTTAAACTTGAACAACACTGAGTTTCATTTGAACATTATTTGTTTAGCAATTCTTTGTTGGACCTGAGATTTGTATCTGACTAAACATTCAGTGTCAGTGTTCCTCAAGCTTATCGTTCCTCTTTCCAGAGGCTTATATTGTGTGTGTGTGTGTGTGTGTGTGTGTGAGTGTGTGAGAGAGAGAGAGAGAGAGAGAGAGAGAGAGAGAGAGAGAGAGGGAGGGGGAGAGAAGAGGGAGAGAGACGTTTGACGAAAGGCTCTTTCGACATGACGGGGATCATCCAGTGGTTAGACCGATATAAATCTCACTGAGACCGAGAACAAAGAGTGATGTAGTAGTAGTAGTAGCAGCAGCAGCAGCAGCAGCAGCAGCAGTAGTAGTAGTAGTAGTTTAATCCAACTTACGAGCTCGTAAAATATTTCTTTTCATCAGAATGTGGAACATGTTATCTGATCGATCACCATATGTAAGGAAAGTTTGTGTAGTCTAAACGTGCTTTTTAACGCAATCTTATAAAGCGCAATGTTGACTGTAAACATGTGCGTCGCAAAGGGCGCCAGCATGCTAAAATATGAGTCTCGTTAACCTGTTCAGACAATGACGTATGACGTCTGGATACACTGAATTCCAGTTCCTTGGTGGGTGGATGTGCGTGTGCGTGTGCGTGTGCGTGTGCGTGTGCGTGTGCGTGTGTGTGTCACTTATTCAGCATTGTTCTGTAACGCACAATAAGATTGACAAGTTTTCTTGCGGCAGAGCCTCGTTTTCAAAATTCTGGGCTAGATATCGCACTAAGTTGCACTAAGTAGGATGGAATCCAGTAAACAGGAAACGAGACAGTTCTGTAATCAATGTTTTGACTTGATCCGCCGAGCATTAGTTCGAATCCTTCAAGTTCACTTCATTGTCAGTGTCTTTTGACAAACAAAAATAAGTTATGACACCAAATGTACCCGGAAAGGTTTAATATGTGGTGCAGGAAGCACCTTCCCCATAACTGTATATGAATGCCGTGTCGTCGGTTCGGGAAACCTTCTGATTTATGGTCGGCCTTTATCAATATACCAGCACTATCTCGGTAGTGACACCAAGAAATCTCAAAGCATCGATGGAAAGCTACACGGTCTGAGATAATTGCTGACATTATGAATTTCGCAAACAAACAATCATCTCAAGAGATGAGGCATTTATAAGACTGGCAAAGTGTCTAATCTAGTCAACATTCTGATATGCATAAATACAAATATCACACTTGTCATGTTGACTGCATCACAAGATATTTTGAAGCAGAATGTATTTATTGAACTTCCTCACAAAATAATAGATTAAGGTTTAAAACTGGGATACGTTACAAGCATATATAGGAGATATCACACTATGTTTTTTGTTTCACAATTTGTTGAAAAACATAAAAGGTACATCACATCACAATGAATATCTATCGATCAAAATACTGTAAATGACTAAATGACAACGATTATAAGTGCACTAAAAAGATTGTAGCTATCGAATGTTTCACAAAAAATCCTTTGCTCAACCCACGTGATAAAATATACGTGGTAAAATGTCGCAGAACACGGTGTTTATCTCATCTAAAACATCAATACATCCCTGCAATGCATTGTTTGTATTACACAAGTGCCGATTAACTTGAGGCATCATTGATCTGTTTACGCATGTTGTAACGACAGCTAAGTGGATATGATCAATGCCTTTCTTCATATTCCTGACTCAGTGTTTCTTGTTTTCTCCTTTCTCAACTGACCTGGAACACATCTGGGTTTTTTTCACCATTTCTTCAATACAGTGCACAAGTAGACTGTCGATTTGAAACCATGCAGCTATACACTACAGGAGCACTGTGCTCATACGCTTCAATTTCAGGGTTAACCAGTATAACCTAGTTCACATTCACAGTTGACTAGTCTGATAAAGTATTCCTTCAAGGTCAAAGGGTTTAAACTAGCTGATCGTCACGTTCAGCAAGTCTAAACTGGTTCACCTTCACGGGTAACCAGTCTAACCTTGTTCACCTACAGGTTTAACAATTCTAAACCTTCCGAAATAGTTTTTGTTCATGAGCAACCAGTCCAAACCGGTTCCTTTTCTTGTGTAACCAATATGAAATAGGGTACCTTCAAGCCAAACAGTCAAAACTTATACAACTTCACGTAGAAGTCTAGCCATCTTTAGGTATGTCTAAAATAGTAGACCTTCGTAGTAAATCATGTTTACTTTCGCATTTAACAGGCTAGATGTATTCACGTGACGTATAACAAGCTGCGATCTGAACGGTCTCGGTTAACCGATCTGAAACATTGCGCCTGGGTGGATAACTAGTAGCTCACTTTTACGGTGTAACAGAAACTACTGATGTGTGAGATATCGCCGTAATATGTATGTTAACACAGCATGCGTGGGGATCAGTGTCAGACAGTGTAACTTGATCAATACTTTAAACTTAAGGTGATGTTACTGACATGCTGTTGAAAACAGCGTTTTGTTCCCAAATGTGTCACTGAAGCACATAGTAGAAATGTATATGGTGCTCGAGTATATACAATACGGGGAGAACGTTGTCCAAAACAAAGAACATCTACTGGGTGCATAAAACATTAGAATGTGTATACTGTATTTCTGTGGTACACCTTTCTGTCAATCTTCCATATGTACGGGGGCATCCTGAGAAATGAGATTATCATTTGACTGCACTGTTTAAAGTATTGACCACATACTTATGGAGAGAAGTAGAGAAACGTATACACATGAACATATCGTTATATGAATGGGATCTATTGAGGGAAGCAGTAAATTCCTGCTGTGTGGTCTTCTATCTTTTTTTGTCTTCATTATAACAATATATTATTAGGTGGACAATGTTGTATAGCAATGTGCACAAATATTTGGTGATAAACACAAACAAAATGGCAATTCACTGAAACTCATCTGGAAGAAAGACATCTCTCAGAAGCTGACGGATAAAAGTATGTTTTGTCAAGTGTAATAGGGGCGCTTTATGCATGAATGGTTTCTAGCTTGTCATCGATTCAACTACATGCGTACGTTCTTGGGAAAACAATACAATACATAATTGAAGCCCAACTAACAAACACGTAAAAAGTATTAGATCGTTTCTGTACATGTGAAGGTACAATGGAGAATATCAAAGCATTTGGTCTATTCTCTACATTGTTCACAAACGTTATTAAATTTGTTGTCTCTACGAAACAAGATTCCTGCTGCGGGTTAGCGGTTCTACCGGCTTCCAAGTTGGACATGAATACTTACGATGGCGATAATGTGATTGAGTGAGTTTAGTTTTACGCCGCTTTTAGGAATAATCCAGCAAACATCACCTCGGGAGAAATGGTCTTCATACATTCTACACATGTGAGGAATTGAACAAGGGTCTTGAGCGTAACTGGAGAACGCTTTAACCACTAGGCCACCAAACCGCCCCTATGTGGATAAAGAGAGGCAGACGGCCATGATATAGCTCGCTTTAAAATGTACGCATCTTGTGTCCACGTCAACATACGTCACTTAAGGCACTTGTGTAGCCATAACACAAAACTGAGCAAGCTTGTACACGCGAGAACAAAGTAGTCCCATGGAAATACATTACATTCGATACGAACTGTTGAAAAGAGTGATATGAGTTGCTACGGTCAGAATTACCGATTGGTCAGAGCAAAAACTCTCTACTATCAACTCAACTCAGTTTCAACCAGCAGCAATGCCCCTCATCTGCGCAAGGTAAAAAACATCGGGAAAATCGACATATCCACATGAATGTCACTATTCCTGGATCAAATATCATCTTTGATGGCCACATTGATGACAAAAGGAATATAACTTATTATGACGTCTTATGACACGGACCTGGTTGGGCTGGTTGGTTGTTTTAGTCGAGTTTTTCTCAGGTGTATATTTTATATACAAACAATGGAATACAAAATTCAATTCACTTAAGATAATCGTCGCACTGGGCCACAACACATCGTCGGTAAAAACGCATCGACACCATTAAGATGAGAAAAATCCCGAATATTAACGTAACTTTGCCCATGCATTATAAGTGGGAGCTCTATCAGGCTGCCCCTGCCGCACCTGCCACCTTCGCCCCTCCACCCATTCCTGCTGTAATAACGGCCTTTATCGCCATTACCAGCACAACTGCAGTTATCACAGCGGCAGTACCCCCAAATACAACACCCATGATGAGAGTTTTCTTATTCAACTTGCTTTGTTTGATGGTCTTTACTGTTGATACGTCAGGGTTTGTCGGATCCTTAGGATCTGTCGGGTCGGAAGGATACGTGGATGAACCACCCGGTTTGGGTTGACCTCCAGTACTGGATGGAGTTGGCGCACTTCCAGTACTGGATAGATCCCTCGGATTTGTGGGACCCCCAACGGAACTTGGGCCTCTTGAACCTGAAGTGATTCCAGAACTCGTCGGATCTCCAGGCCTGGGCGGACCTATTTGAATAAACTCTATAAGTTTAACCATGACCTTGTCGAAGAAAGATTTTCCTACACTGCTTAGCTATCATGTACAGCTGTTACAACTGTTAGAGTTACAGTCATCGCAGCTTGATCACTACAACCTGTGAAGGAACGTATCTGGACCTGGACAATCTGTGTATGGGGATTATCATGTCCAAGTGCCTACGATCACAAACATTTATACAGATGCATGAATATCAGATCTCCAATCAAATCTTACGACCAGCATAAGATACAATTTTGAACAGTAAATCTCATTTCTACGTTGATTACTTGACTTACTCGTTAGAGTGTATACATCCAACTTGATTATTGTACAACCTTGCAATTTGTTTAGTTCAGTTTGTCGTGAGCGTTTCAAACTTTACGCCAGAGGCAGAGTGTCGGATATCCATTTCTGGCTCTTAATGGGTGAATGTAAAAGTAGAATAGCCACCATGATGTTTGAAGTAATACTTAATAGTCACTTCGGTTTAATCAGGCATCACCACTCATAAGGAAGTTGTTTTCACAATCAACACTTATACTAGACGAAGGATGAATGGGGGCGAAGGTTATTTCATGATTAATGTTCTCACCTGGCCTTCCTGACATTGTGGTTGATCCATCTGCACTTGATGTACTCTCCGCGCCACCGCCTTTCATCAAGAAAAGTCAAAGTCGAAATATATAAACTTACCGTTAAAGGCAGATACTAATCAAAGAGGAAAACAGATTGAGCCTAATTATCAAATATTATTACAAAGCCAAACTGTCGCTAGTCGGAATGAAAGTAGTCGTAGTAGAATATTTTTTGAACAGCAACAACATTAGTGAGTGACTTCTGAGCACTTCCTTTAGCCAAAGACTACATTTGACATTCATCACACAGGAAAGAACGAGAACCAGCATTTCGCAAACGATATAATGGAGTTACATCCATGTCCACGTTGTATTTATATATAGCCAAACATACTGGTAGCTCGTTTTCAGTGCGGGGTATGTCCAGGCCATGTCCAGGCCTATGGTGAAGTGGGCACGTCAAAGGGTCATAGATTAATATGTTCGTAAATTCATTCTCTCATCAGATTTATGTGTCACGGAAGAATGACGATGGGGATTTGATTGACATGTTGACATGAATACAGTGTATTTTGACACTTGGTGTTAATGTGTATTACAGCCAGTAATAAGAATCGAGCAAACGCCATTTTGTAAATAATGTTTTGGCTCTGCATTGAAAAACAGCAGTATGTTGATTTTTTTCGTGTATTCAGACACTTGGTGTTTATGTACTATAGCCATTAAAAGAAACAGGCAAGCAAGGGGCACAAATTCTCAGCATTGGTGTTTGCCTATCGTCTTTGATAAACATGTTTTCGTAAAATTGGAATATTTGTCCATTGGATGATGTGTTCCGTAAGTGTTCCGTAAGTGTTCCCTTAGCTATGTAAGACGTCTTCGCGCGGCGCTCTGATGCGTACACGTCTTGATTAACGCCTGGTATGTGTTACGTTTCTGAAGTTACTCGTGCCCAATGAGTTATTATATATGTTGATATCTTCCATGCGTATGTGTACAGTTGACTCACCTGGCTTCGCCGGATCAGTTCTTCCTACAAAATACAGTGACCTTTTCCTTTAATCTGTCATGGAAGTAACTACATAAGTACAGTCTATTGGCACATTTATGATCGTGGTTGAACTAATGGGGTATCTCTGCTCATAAGGAGGTTGTTTTCACAATCAACACTTATACTAGACGAAGGATGAATGGGGGCGAAGGTTATTTCATGATTAATGTTCTCACCTGGCCTTCCTGACATTGTGGTTGATCCATCTGCACTTGATGTACTCTCCGCGCCACCGCCTTTCATCAAGAAAAGTCAAAGTCGAAATATTTAAACTTACCGTTAAAGGCAGATACTAATCAAAGAGGAAAACAGATTGAGCCTAAAATCAAATATTATTACAAAGCCAAACTGTCGCTAGTCGGAATGAAAGTAGTCGTAGTAGAATATTTTTTGAACAGCAACAACATTAGTGAGTGACTTCTGAGCACTTCCTTTAGCCAAAGACTACATTTGACATTCATCACACAGGAAAGAACGAGAACCACCATTTCGCAAACGATATAATGGAGTTACATCCATGTCCACGTTGTATTTATATATGGCCAAACATACGGGTAGCTCGTTTTCAGTGCGGGGTATGTCCAGGCCATGTCCAGGCCTATGGTGAAGTGGGCACGTCAAAGGGTCATAGATTAATATGTTCGTAAATTCATTCTCTCATCAGATTTATGAGTAAAGAAGTAATGAAGACGGGGATTTGATTGACATTTTGACATGAATACAGTGTATTTTGACACTTGGTGTTAATGTGTATTACAGCCAGTAATAAGAATCGCGCAAACGCCATTTTGTAAATAATGTTTTGGCTCTGCATTGAAAAACAGCAGTATTTTTATTTGTTTTTCGTGTATTCAGACACTTGGTGTTTATGTACTATAGCCATTAAAAGAAACAGGCAAGCAAGGGGCACAAATTCTCAGCATTGGTGTTTGCCTATCGTCTTTGATAAACATGTTTTCGTAAAATTGGAATATTTGTCCATTGGATGATGTGTTCCGTAAGTGTTCCGTAAGTGTTCCCTTAGCTATGTAAGACGTCTTCGCGCGGCGCTCTGATGCGTACACGTCTTGATTAACGCCTGGTATGTGTTACGTTTCTGAAGTTACTCGTGCCCAATGAGTTATTATATATGTTGATATCTTCCATGCGTATGTGTACAGTTGACTCACCTGGCTTCGCCGGATCAGTTCTTCCTACAAAATAAAATGTCCTTTTCCTTTAATCTGTCATGGAAGTAACTACATAAGTACAGTCTATTGGCACATTTATGATCGTGGTTGAACTAATGGGGTATCTCTGCTCATAAGGAAGTTGTTTTCACAATCAACACTTATACTAGACGAAGGATGAATGGGGGCGAAGGTTATTTCATGATTAATGTTCTCACCTGGCCTTCCTGACATTGTGGTTGATCCATCTGCACTTGTTGTACTCTCCGCGCCACCGCCTTTCATCAAGAAAAGTCAAAGTCGAAATATTTAAACTTACAGTTAAAGGTAGATACTAATCAAAGAGGAAAACAGATTGAGCCTAATTATCAAATATTATTACAAAGCCAAACTGTCGCTAGTTGGAATGAAAGTAGAAGAAGATTTTTTTTCTGAACAACAACAACATTAGTGAGTGACTTCTGAGCACTTCCTTTAGCCAAAGACTACATTTGACATTCATCACACAGGAAAGAACGAGAACCACCATTTCGCAAACGATATAATGGAGTTACATCCATGTCCACGTTGTATTTATATATGGCCAAACATACGGGTAGCTCGTTTTCAGTGCGGGGTATGTCCAGGCCATGTCCAGGCCTATGGTGAAGTGGGCACGTCAAAGGGTCATAGATTAATATGTTCGTAAATTCATTATCCCATCAGATTTATGTGTCACGGAAGAATGACGATGGGGATTTGATTGACATGTTGACATGAATACAGTGTATTTTGACACTTGGTGTTAATGTGTATTACAGCCAGTAATAAGAATCGAGCAAACGCCATTTTGTAAATAATGTTTTGGCTCTGCATTGAAAAACAGCAGTATGTTGATTTTTTTCGTGTATTCAGACACTTGGTGTTTATGTACTATAGCCATTAAAAGAAACAGGCAAGCAAGGGGCACAAATTCTCAGCATTGGTGTTTGCCTATCGTCTTTGATAAACATGTTTTCGTAAAATTGGAATATTTGTCCATTGGATGATGTGTTCCGTAAGTGTTCCGTAAGTGTTCCCTTAGCTATGTAAGACGTCTTCGCGCGGCGCTCTGATGCGTACACGTCTTGATTAACGCCTGGTATGTGTTACGTTTCTGAAGTTACTCGTGCCCAATGAGTTATTATATATGTTGATATCTTCCATGCGTATGTGTACAGTTGACTCACCTGGCTTCGCCGGATCAGTTCTTCCTACAAAATATAGTGACCTTTTCCTTTAATCTGTCATGGAAGTAACTACATAAGTACAGTCTATTGGCACATTTATGATCGTGGTTGAACTAATGGGGTATCTCTGCTCATAAGGAGGTTGTTTTCACAATCAACACTTATACTAGACGAAGGATGAATGGGGGCGAAGGTTATTTCATGATTAATGTTCTCACCTGGCCTTCCTGACATTGTGGTTGATCCATCTGCACTTGTTGTACTCTCCGCGCCACCGCCTTTCATCAAGAAAAGTCAAAGTCGAAATATTTAAACTTACAGTTAAAGGTAGATACTAATCAAAGAGGAAAACAGATTGAGCCTAATTATCAAATATTATTACAAAGCCAAACTGTCGCTAGTTGGAATGAAAGTAGAAGAAGAATTTTTTTCTGAACAACAACAACATTAGTGAGTGACTTCTGAGCACTTCCTTTAGCCAAAGACTACATTTGACATTCATCACACAGGAAAGAACGAGAACCAGCATTTCGCAAACGATATAATGGAGTTACATCCATGTCTACGTTGTATTTATATATAGCCAAACATACTGGTAGCTCGTTTTCAGTGCGGGGTATGTCCAGGCCATGTCCAGGCCTATGGTGAAGTGGGCACGTCAAAGGGTCATAGATGAATATGTTCGTAAATTCATTATCCCATCAGATTTATGTGTCACGGAAGAATGACGATGGGGATTTGACTGACATGTTGACATGAATACAGTGTATTTTGACACTTGGTGTTAATGTGTATTACAGCCAGTAATAAGAATCGAGCAAACGCCATTTTGTAAATAATGTTTTGGCTCTGCATTGAAAAACAGCAGTATGTTGATTTTTTCGTGTATTCTGACATTGGTGTTTATGTACTATAGCCATTAAAAGAAACAGGCAAGCAAGTTGCACAAATTCTCAGCATTGGTGTTTGCCTATCGTCATTGATAAACATGATTTCGTAAAATTGGAATATTTGTGCATTGGATGATGTGTTCCGTAAGTGTTCCGTAAGTGTTCCCTAAGCTATGTAAGACGTCTTCGCGCGGCGCTCTGATGCGTACACGTCTTGATTAACGCCTGGTATGTGTTTGGTTTCTGAAGTTACTCGTGCCCAATGAGTTATTATATATGTTGATATCTTCCATGCGTATGTGTACAGTTGACTCACCTGGCTTCGCCGGATCAGTTCTTCCTACAAAATACAGTGACCTTTTCCTTTAATCTGTCATGGAAGTAACTACATAAGTACAGTCTATTGGCACATTTATGATCGTGGTTGAACTAATGGGGTATCTCTGCTCATAAGGAGGTTGTTTTCACAATCAACACTTATACTAGACGAAGGATGAATGGGGGCGAAGATTATTTCATGATTAATGTTCTCACCTGGCCTTCCTGACATTGTGGTTGATCCATCTGCACTTGTT
Source organism: Haliotis asinina (assembly GCF_037392515.1). Taxonomy (NCBI): domain Eukaryota; kingdom Metazoa; phylum Mollusca; class Gastropoda; order Lepetellida; family Haliotidae; genus Haliotis; species Haliotis asinina. The sequence continues at coordinate 49,851,885 of NC_090287.1, forward strand.
GTACTCTCCGCGCCACCGCCTTTCATCAAGAAAAGTCAAAGTCGAAATATTTAAACTTACAGTTAAAGGTAGATACTAATCAAAGAGGAAAACAGATTGAGCCTAATTATCAAATATTATTACAAAGCCAAACTGTCGCTAGTTGGAATGAAAGTAGAAGAAGAATTTTTTTCTGAACAACAACAACATTAGTGAGTGACTTCTGAGCACTTCCTTTAGCCAAAGACTACATTTGACATTCATCACACAGGAAAGAACGAGAACCACCATTTCGCAAACGATATAATGGAGTTACATCCATGTCCACGTTGTATTTATATATAGCCAAACATACTGGTAGCTCGTTTTCAGTGCGGGGTATGTCCAGGCCATGGCCAGGCCTATGGTGAAGTGGGCACGTCAAAGGGTCATAGATGAATATGTTCGTAAATTCATTATCTCATCAGATCTATGAGTAAAGAAGTAATGAAGACGGGGATTTGATTGACATTTTGACATGAATACAGTGTATTTTGACACTTGGTGTTAATGTGTATTACAGCCAGTAATAAGAATCGCGCAAACGCCATTTCGTAAATAATGTTTTGGCTCTGCATTGAAAAACAGCAATATTTTTATTTGTTTTTCGTGTATTCAGACACTTGGTGTTTATGTACTATAGCCATTAAAAGAAACAGGCAAGCAAGGGGCACAAATTCTCAGCATTGGTGTTTGCCTATCGTCATTGATAAACATGTTTCCTAAAATTGGAATATTTGTCCATTGGATGATGTGTTCCGTAAGTGTTCCGTAAGTGTTCCCTTAGCTATGTAAGACGTCTTTGCGCGGCGCTCTGATGCGTACACGTCTTGATTAACGCCTGGTATGTGTTTGGTTTCTGAAGTTACTCGTGCCCAATGAGTTATTATATATGTTGATATCTTCCATGCGTATGTGTACAGTTGACTCACCTGGCTTCGCCGGATCAGTTCTTCCTACAAAATACAGTGACCTTTTCCTTTAATCTGTCATGGAAGTAACTACATAAGTACAGTCTATTGGCACATTTATGATCGTGGTTGAACTAATGGGGTATCTCTGCTCATAAGGAGGTTGTTTTCACAATCAACACTTATACTAGACGAAGGATGAATGGGGGCGAAGGTTATTTCATGATTAATGTTCTCACCTGGCCTTCCTGACATTGTGGTTGATCCATCTGCACTTGTTGTACTCTCCGCGCCACCGCCTTTCATCAAGAAAAGTCAAAGTCGAAATATTTAAACTTACAGTTAAAGGTAGATACTAATCAAAGAGGAAAACAGATTGAGCCTAATTATCAAACATCATTACAAATCCAAACTGTCGCTAATTGGAATGAAAGTAGTCGTAGTAGAATTTTTTTCTGAACAACAACAACATTAGTGAGTGACTTCTGAGCACTTCCTTTAGCAAAAGACTATATTTGACATTCATCACACAGGGAAGAACTAGAACCACCATTTCGCAAACGATGTATTGGAGTTACATCCGTGTCCATATTGCATTTATATAAAGCCAAACATTATGTGTGAATTATGTGTGACGGAAGAATGACGATGGGGATTTGACTGACATGTTGACATGAATACAGTGTATTTTGGTGTTAATATGTGTTAGAACCAGTACTAAAAATCGCGCAAACGCCATTTTGTAAATAATATTATGGCTCTGCATTGAAAAATAGCAATATTTTGATTTTAAAGTGTATTTAGACACTTGGCGTTTATGTACTATAGCCATTAAAAGAAACAGGCAAGCAAGGGGCACAAATTCTCAGCATTGGTGTTTGCCTATCGTCACCTGGCTTCGCCGGATCAGTTCGTCCTGCAAAATATGAAGTGTCCTTTTACTTTAATCTGTCATGGAAGAAACTACATAACTACAGTTTAATGGCACATTTATGATCATTTCTGAACTATTACTTAATATTCTTATCAGGTTGAATGAGGCACCTCTCCTCATAAGGAGGTTGTTTTGACAATCAACTTACACTAGACAAAGGATGAATTTTCATGACTGATGTCCTCACCTGGCCGTCCTACCGCTGTGGTTGATCCATCAGCACTTGTTGTGGTCTCCTTGCCTCGGCCTTTCACCAAGAAAAATCGAGATATATAAACTTACAGCTAAAGGCAGATACTAATCGAAAAGGGAAAACAGACTGAGCATAAGTATCAATTATAATTATCGGTGAGTATGAGAAGTCCTTTTGGGCAAAGATTATATTCGACATACCCCTACATGTAAAAACTGGAGCCATCATTTTATAGTCGAAGTAAAGGAGTTTCATATTGCATTTATAACCAAACATACTGGTAATTCATTTCCAGTGCGGGGTATGTCCAGGCCACGGCCAGGCCTATGGTGAAGTGGGCACGTGAAAGGGTTATAGATTAATATGTCCGTAAATTTATTGTCTCATAAGATTTATGTGTCACGGAAGAATGAAGATGTGGGCTTGACTGATATCTGACATGAATAACACTTGGTGTTAATATGGATTAGCGCCAGTAAGGCAAGTAAGGGGCATAAATTGTCAGTAACGTTTTGGCTCTGCATTGAAAAATAGCAATGGTTTGAGTTTCTGAGCGTAATTTGTAACTTGGTGTTTTTGTACTAGCGACATTAAAAAATAGGCAAGCAAGGGGCACAAATTCTCAGTATTGGTGTTTGCCTATCGTCATTGATAAACATGATTTCGTAAACTAAGAATACTTGTCCTTATATATATAAGCAGAGGTGAAGTCCTCAGCCACTCGGTCCACAAAAAGCCAAACTATTTGCTGAGCAAAGTATTGGACCTCTGACTGGTAACACTCTTATCTTACCACTGCTTGATCAAAAAAAGTTTAACTGTGGGCAACATGACTTACATAATGGAGAGATAGAAAAAAATGCAGACAATGCAGTGCGCTTGGCATTAGATTGAAGCTGGCTGTTGAGGAGTTAATAGTTATGTAATTATAAGTGCTGGGTTAAACCTATTGTCAAAGTATTCTAACTATGCTACTTATCAAGCTTGTACATGTACTTGATGAAAGAGAAACAAAATAGATTAAAACACGTTTTAAAAACATTTATACAGAAGTAATAAAATCATCCCGGCCACATATTGGATAATGTGTCCCTATGTGTTCCATAATCCATGTAATACGTAAAACGGAAAAAGACAAATCTGTCATCGGATGGGTTCCAGATATTGCTACAAATATAAATACAGTAAAAGACAGATGCTAATCGAAGAGGAAGGTGATAAAGTGATCTCGATATGTCATTGTATAGTTGTCAAATTGTTGTAAAACTTTATGACCTGTGGTAGGAATGATCACATTGTAGTAGAATCACAATACTGTTAAGTTATTTCTGAAAAGTCCCTTCCGACGACCTTGACGACCCAAGACGACCTTGACTTTGAAAAACCAGACACTGGTGAAAGATTCATTCTGCAGACGATGTGGAAACGTTACACTTGTGTGCTAATCGGATTGCTGACTTTTCGCAGCAAGAGGAATGTCAAGTGTAAGGTTATCTATTTCTCACACTGCTGAAGTCTCTAATTCTGAAGCACGTTGATCAAGTGTTTTACCTAATTTATGTTTTGAATCGGTTGTATTGTCTCTGAAAACAGTAAGTGAGCCTCTGACGATGCGACTCAACATAGCGCGCTGTTTCTGATCCTTGGCAATCTATTAAAGAGATCCATTTTTAACTTTGTACAGCGTTGTATGAATGACAAATGCACAAAGAAACGTCGAACAGATATATGTATGCGAGCTTGGATTCGGTTCTACAGCATGATTTACATTACTAGTCGCTATTTTAAGAACAGCAGTTTAAAGTCAAGTGAACTGATTGATGTGTTTTGATGTCAATTAGAATGGACCAAGGCAACATCAAAATGCGTTCGTGCATTCCCTCTCACTGCGCGGGAGATCTGTCATGCACTAGGCTCATATATCGAACATATGGTGCTCGCGTGTTTCAGCACCCTTGTTTTTCCCCTGTTTTATTTCACGGCCATCAACACTGGAATCACCATCCTGTAACCATGCAATGGCCCTGCTTCTGCCGTAGGAGCTTAACGGTTTGTACTGTGGGATAGTGAAGATGTGGTGAGGCTTCAATACTGTCTACAGTTTTCTTTAAAGGAAACGCTGTCATACGCTGCTTGGGAAGTCTGTCGTCGACAAGCCCCAGTCTGTTGTGTCTTGGCCTTTGAATCAAACACCGTGCTGGAATGTACGCTGTCATACAGTTTGGAGACAGTTTGGAGATAATACCCTCGATCGTTTGAACGGCGTGACGATCTCGGGCCGGTTTCGTGATATAAGGTCACAGTAGGTGTTGTCGATCATGTGTTGTGCCAGGTGTTGTGATAACCTGTCGATTTTTTAATTGTGGCAAATAAACCTTCTGGCCACTTTATCACTTTATCATTATCAACTCCCGAAACACTTACCCGGATCATGTTTAGAGACCCTGTTGAATATCATTGATGAAATTTGGACATCAGGTATATTTCCTTCATCCTGGCGTGATGCCATAGTTGTTAAACCAATCTCAAGAAACCAAACTGTTCTTTCTCTCTCAACAGCTGATAAACGTGGCATTATGTAACAATTAAGTGCTTTTAAAACCGTTGGTGTAATCTCTTGTACACAGTTGAAACATCTGCCAATATGTTGTGGAACCGCCACTTATCATGCATTTTCGTGCGATTTGTAAGTGAAAAGGTGATTTCCAGCAACTGGAATCACACAGGGGTCCACGTCCTTCACGATGTGTATCACGTTCATGTGTCATAGTCACATTACTCTAAGCACAGCTTTACATATTCCATGATGAATGACAATAGGGTGATGCGTTTCTAAAGTAGTTCAGTATAGTAAGTGATACACGTGATATTGTATACACCATAATCTGATTTACTTCGGGTTAATTATATTTTACATTAAGAGTTGAGAGTTGACAGGTATGCCGTCAAATCGTATTACGTCACCTACGTGACTGACATCTGCCGGCTGCATGATCCAGGGCTTAGATGTTTAGAGGTGGACTGTCCTCACAGACCATTCGAAAGTGATTGCGGGCTACCAGCCTCCAATCTTGACGTCCATATCGTGGGCCAATATTGACGCAGTTTCATCAACGTCAACGTGCGATGTGGGCCCAACGTCACCTCCGATGGACCCAGAGAGACTGAAATCGTTTTGAATCCAGGTTTATCCTCAGATTTGCGGATGGCAGGCATAGAATCTGGAGACGACTTCGTGAACGGTATGCCCAATGTTGTGTATAGGAAGTCGACAGTTTCGGGGGCGGAAGTTGAATGGTGTGGGGTGCTTTCTGTGGGCACAACCGTTCCCGACTTCTGGTCATCCGTGGAAACCTCACAGGTGCTCACCCCTGAACTCGTTCCTTTCATGGCAGCTCACGGCCCAGGTCTGCAGTTCCAGCATGATAATGCTCGGCCGCATACCGCGATGTTGCCACGAAATTTGCTTCAAAGCGCTGGAATCAACGTCATGGACTGGTCATCGAGGTCCCCCTAGGATCCGCGTGGGAGAATCCTTCGTGGTCTTAGGAACCAACCTCAGAATCTGCAGGAACTTGGCGCTCCTTGCAAGAGCAAGGGTTCAGAATCCCCAATCACGTATTCACAAGCATCAGGCGGTCAATGAGTAGACGGTGTTTGGCAGTGGTGAATGCGAGAGGCGGCCATACACAATATTGAACTGAGAAATTTCGAATTTGTATTCTTGTGACTGGACATTCTGTATACCGATGTTTTCGAACGGCGGTGTAGCCTAAGGGAACTGTTTGTGGCACTTGTCGGTGTATCGAGTACATCACACCGATCTCAGCAATGAAATAATAACAATTGAACCATCTTACCATCTCGTGCTCTTTTATAGTGCCCTGAAGAAAGAATGTGAAGGGCTTTTTTTAACAGTATACAATCTGACAAGTGTAACATTGATGAATTACTCTCTTCGAGTAGCACGTAGAACTAAATTTCAACAAGGAGGAAAAGTAATTTAAAACCATGGTATCCTTTTCGTTTGACAAATAAACATGCGACAGACAGTAAAATGTTATCTCTGATGAATGTTGTCAAAAAGATGTTGTTGCAGCAATGTGTGTCTGAAAGGGAGAGAATTGCTGTTTTCATGGAATACAATTATTATTACCGTGTCATATTACTGAAAGTTTCAATGATTATGTGTTCATTCATGCAGCTAATCTGGCGTTATACACAATCCAAAAAGATCCACCAGTGTATACACCCTAAGATGAAAACAAGTCCTCTAAAATTGTTGACAGATGTGGGGTTTGTTGTTATGTAACTCATTTGGGCTCGTAGTTTTAATTAAAGAAATATCTGATTATACGATTTTACAAAGGTGACTTAAAAAGTATCTAGTCTCCCCACAAAGTAGCTGTCGCCCACCGGAATATGATCAAATGGTCGGTCCCTTCCATCACCATGACTGATATCTGTGATTTACTAATAACAGGAACAAAATATAGGGCGTCATGGAAAATGATAAGTATGACTTTCTGGAAAGTCTCAAGATTACCCATGCCAACATACCTGACTTTGTCCGTTTGTGTGTATCCAGTGAGATCATCCATATGATAGGGCCCGTATTACTCGCGAGGCGCTACTTCCAGTAATTGAGTTCCGATGACATGCATGCATTAAGAAACGGTTCTGGTTCTAAATTGAGCGACCGCAAAATAGGACTTCACTTGACTGGACCAAGAGTAGTACCACTCTTGCTGCGCAACTGTTATACATATATACACGTGCTTTTCATGCAAAATCGTTTAGGCGTTTTTGTGGGACCGTTCATGTAGCCCGTTGCATGTCATAGTTTTCTGGGTCAAACGGCGTGTGTCGCCATTGCCGGAAAATGGCCTCACAGGAAGTACAAATGTCTCCGTGACCTACTCACTGTCAAAACTGAGTTTTTTCCCTTTTGTCACGAATGTGATTAACAAAATTCAGAACATGATATCAAATATATGGGCCCACGAGAGAGTCTTCAGGAGAATTGAACAATTACAATTCGTGTGAAGTTGTCAAAAAGCCTATGGCGCAGCTCCTTACTACCATTGTTTAAAACTGTCTGTACTCACCCAGCAGAGAATATGTACCCGGTAGAGTGCCTGCCTAACAGGCAGTTTGTGATATTCGGGGTTATAACATGTTAATGCGCTTTGAGCATACCTTTATGTGGTGGAGACTACGTAATAAAAAAGCCATTATTATTATTACTGTTTATCTTTCGTCATTGACAGACTGAAACTTTTTCCAAACCTTTGACATAACTTCTCTGTTTATATGTGCACTGACGCCGTTTCTTGTACGTTCAGCTCTGGATGTCCAGAAGGGCGTAAATGACAAATGAATAAGTTAGTCCATTAACGATGATGACGTGAGTTTGTTGATAAGCATGTATCAGAAGTGAGATCGCAATTAATACGAGGGCAGATATGATATTGTTGACCAACGTTGGCAAAAAGTAGGACATCGGGTCAGCAACACCATTGCATTTTAAAACGATTATAGAGGACCAAGAGTGGCCGCCATTCATCACCAATATTAAAACACAAGCAAGAAGGCATTCAATGTTCAAGAAAGGGATCGAGCTGAAAGAGTTATCCTTAATCTAATCCAGGCACTTCAATTACTTTACGTCTTTGGGATCATTAAGGGGTAGAAATATACATAAATAATTTAAGTTACATGTATAGATATTTCTGATTTTGATTTTCTCATAATTACCTGTGGCGTTAATTACAGCTGTCAAAGACACAGCCACCATCAGTAATGGAACTTGAATCTTCATTTCAGCCCAACTAAACGTTGATAGTTCAGTCCTTCAAGACGAATGTAACAAGTACTGGCCGGCAGCCACCTCCAGCTAACTAACTCTCTGTACACTGTGACTGGCGCTGCTAACTTCTGGATTTTATTATGTCCCGGTGTACATTGTCTTATCCTTCTTTGTTTCGTCTTTGTTGGTGAATTTTGCCTCTACGATGGTTGTCTCCCTTAGGTCTCTCCTAAGGTTTCTGTATGTAGCATATAGGCGTACAGGCAGATAGCTGTTGCGATGTAGCATGTGTTATAGCTGAGATTACACTTTCTCAGCTTTTGAAATGATTTAGATCGTGCATCCATGGCGACAGCCTCGTTGCGGAAGTGTCAGTCAATACATAGGCTTCACAGTACCAACCGCCGACAAATCGATTGAATGCTTGAAGAACTTACTTTTTAATAGTTATTGCGTGTAGAGTGCATGTTTGCTTTTGCTTAGCATGGACTCTGATAAGGGGTATAAATATAGGAGTAGCACTGTCTGGACACTGGTGATAGGGTCGAGAAGAGGCTCTGAAGGAATGCCTGGACCCCAATACTGTGCCTGTCAAACAGCCTGGAAACACCATGCCAGATATGTAAAACATGCCACAGACAGTGTCTGAGATGTTTTGAAAAAATATGGATTTGGACATTTAGCAGAAGTGAAAAATTATACATTGAGAGGCCTGTGAAAACCTTTTCTGGGTTTACTGTGAACTGAAGAATGGGCGACAGGCAAACCTCCACACTGATTATCTAGTGTTTAGATGACAGGTGTGTCAGGGGGTTAGCCTTTAGTGTAGTCCAAATACAAAACGAAAGTGGGAATCCTCATATTTTGGAGAACACGATGCTTCCATGCGTGCAGGCTTTTTATGAAATAATATAGACAAAACATCGCTATTTAATTTTGGAGATGAAAGCCTAGGGTGAAGAAACAAGAAACGTATATCAGGTGAACCAGGATGTGAACCAGCAATCACATGTTTCTGGAGTGGCGCAGCTATCCACAACAAAGTTAGACGACTTTGCTACCAGTACAACCCATTTTCCCGACATAATAGAGCCGCTAACCCCCCTTTGGGTAATGTTATCTGTATGTTTGTTGCTAAACACTGAGCAATACTACAGATGCAACATTTATTACTGTAAATTGAAAAAAAACGTTGTCTGAACTAGACAACCCGTGACTGATATTATGGGCAGCGATGAGAAACACTAAAACAAGTTGAAATTTACCAATCCCGGAGACTGGGCAAAATACGTCGTACATTGTAAAAGTCGATTTGTATGTCTGTAACGTTTAAAGAGACATGACCACAGTTTAGGTGAGAATCGTAACTTGGCGTTAACTGTTAATAATGGAGAGGTGTCGCCCAATTCCAGCACCGTAGAAGAGTTAACCCGGGACATTGTGCCCCGGAACGAATATATTACGTTACGGGATTCGTATTGATCTGTGACAGCCACTTTGGATAACTACAGCTGCAAAGATGATGGTATTTTAGCGCTTGGTCGTTCTTAAACATGTCTGTCTTTCAGTACTGAGACATTTGTAAACTTGACACGCATGTAGGCACACAGGCAAAGGGAATGGATGTTTCCGCTGTTTTTCGACAAAACACGAGGGAATTCATACGTTCGAGATATCCCCCGGAGGACTCTATCCACCTGTGACACATAAAGATCCAGCAGATGTTCCGCGTCAACAAGAAGATCAATAACGCAAAAGTACTACTAGGGCATCGTGTAATCACGTCGATAATTTCATTTCGAGGAGATATGTTGGAGTTTGAACCCGGAATACATTGTCTGGAATGAACCTAAAATACAGATAGTATGAGTGGAAATAAGTTCGCGTGATGTGAGAAATACAAAGAAATAGTCCAGATTCACCATGATAACATCACCTATATGGTGAATTCTTCTATTTTCGGGCGATAGCGTGCAGGTAATAAAGTAACATAACTTCTTTCAAGTTTTTTGCAGTATGTATGACACGGATGAGAGTGTGATGATTTCTTTTTTAACTATTAAAACATACTGATCACGACCGCTGACTTAGAAAAACAAATAGCTAAAAGACGTGAACAAATTCTCAGCAGTGACGTCATGTGTAGCGTGACGAACTGAAAAGAATATTATCAGAGTGCTTTGTCAGCGGGCCTTACCTGTATTGTGATCAGGTCACGAACGGCCATGTGAATTACATACGTATATATAATCAAGAGTCAAGGATGCCCTTTCAAACTTGGTAAGAATTCGAAATAATGCATAGAAATGATGGATGTTTTTGTTTTGTATGTTGTCATTTTTTCAGAGAAATTATTTATATTCAAAAGGCAATAAAGTGAGTATCTGTCCTTTGCGTGCATGCTTCATAAAGGTATTTATCTCAAAGCATCGGCATGTTTGCCTGAATTTGTACTTTCATACACACCATCACGGTCTCTCCAATCTAAATAACTGCTCATCGTACCAAAATCAAGGACTGAAACAAGTGCCTCGACAAGGCAACCGCGATGCTTTGGAACAAACTTCCACCAAGTCTGACAGAGGCTGCAACAATCAAAGCCTTCAGAAAAGGGCTCAAAGCACATCTCTTTGACATTGCCTATGCAGGGTTCGGGTGAATCAGGCATGATCAGGTTGGTAAGATCCATCATCAGCTCAGGACCCTTGCCCGGACTACATGCAGACCAGATTTCTCCCAGGAAATGCTGTCTAGTCGAGCCCACCAAGAACTTATGACTGTTCCCCAATACTGTTCCCCAAGTCTTCTGCAATACCCAGACTGTCAAAAGGCCTGTGCTCCCGGTAGGAACATGGGCATTTTTTCATCTACGCCAGGAGATCAGAAGGTTAAACCAAGTGTACCGAGAACAATAGGGATCCTGACGATAGTACACTTGTGACATTTCAAATGTGAGATCGACATGTTAAGCATGCTTTTGCCAATCACTGCTGTCAAAGGGACAAAACATTCAATGATGCAAATAAATGCATTGGCATTATCAAATAAGACATGATTAGTTTTGTTGGGTGGAATTCTTCTGTGGCTGTGTATGGACCTGTTCCAAGGAAGTTTGAATGCATCATTGTCCATGACGCCCTGGACATGTTGAGGGTCGTACCATGGATGGACCTCGCATTCAAAAACCACAGGTATAGCAAAGACGTTAGTGGAAGCAAAGAGCCATGCCACCATGTCGTATGCTGTTTGTTGCCAAGAAAGGACATCCACTGTCAAGGTATTGGACTGTTTCTGTAAATTGTTTGTGTTACGAGTGTGTATTGTATGTATATTTTGTTATTAATAATGTAATAATTATTATTTGGTCTCAACGTTTAGTGTTTTGAATACTAATTATGATGGATCAAATTTCGTATAATAGATGGTCAGCATTTTTAAGATTTTGGTAGCAGACTGTCCGGGAATTATCTGCCCTTGGTTTTCTACTTGTACTTCAGTGAGACTGCTAGGGATTTCTACGGTGTTGGTGATGGCTGTATGTGCCCGAACTTTCGGGAAATGACTGAATATATATATAAAGTCTGGTTGCCGTGTTGCGACGGACACGTTCTGGAGTATATTCATCATCGCCAACAAATCCGTCAATGCCTGAATCAACATTAGCTGCTGTCAGACCACTCGCTGTCTTACATTCTACATAACTGTTTCTCCCTCGTACAAAGACTTTGGTGAGATTGCTGTATTATACCATTACCTTACCTCAGATCTGAGAGTCTGTCAACTAACCTTGCCTAAGCGAAAACAGATGTGAAATTTCTTGTTTTCATCGTTATTCTTGATGATCAGAGGATTTCTGATAAATGGATATGTACAAAAGTACACAATAAAATTCTGTCGTGAAGGGTTTCCACATAAATCAAACCTTAACCTCCCGAATGTATTGGCATATATTAACGATTTAGAGAGGACGGAGGGCGGTGGGCTCTGTTATCAGGCATGATCTTCCTGCTCACGCGGTCAGCACAGGTGATCGCGTGTCAGAAGTGAGTCATCTCCACCATGTTCGTCACGAACAATTTCGGGAGGCAAGGGAATTAACCACTTAGAACGTTTATAGTCAATTAACTCCCTTGACAAGGCAAGAAGGTGACGAATAACTGAAAGTTTTCTTCACAGACCAAAATATTACTCACAAATCAAGCATTCTGTGCTTGTGACCTAGTGTTGGACAAGGTATATTTACATTGAACACACAGTGACTCATAAACACATGTTCAACATATACAGTGGAACCTGTCAACACCAGCATAAAATTCACTCCCGTCCGCGGCGTGTACATTTATCAATAGCTCTATAATCCGGGACCTTGTATAACTGGATTATTTCTTCAGTCCTGATGAGTGCCGGTTTAGACAGCTTCCAGTGTACATTTAGTCAACCCGACTTGCTTATGATTATAGAAAAACTCACCCGCGCCCCATTAACAATGAAACAAACGCATCTGCATATGTTATAGCACAGCTTACTTGTCAGCACTGTTAGAACTTGCCTCAAAGATAAAAAATATTTGCATTTTGGAAACCATTTCTGTAAGCTAAAGACAAACTGTAGATGGTGACAGTCATAATATGCGTCAGGGTGATGAGCGACTTTTATCTTTTCTTACTGTCTCCCACAAAATAGAAGGTATATTTCACTCGTGTCATCGTACACTCTTTAGGTCAGGATGCTGGTCTCTTGACAGACATCGTAGTATATACCCCAGGCAACGACTACGTTGAGTCGGATTAACCGGACACAACAAAAAGGAAAGAAACAATTGCTACGATTTGATTTGTGAACTACACAATCTAATGCAATATCATTATTGATAGCGTCTTTTTATAATAACAAAATATGTATATGTACAATAAAAGGATTTAAACTACATGTACCACGATAGTACCTCAAAATACCAAACTCAGGATTAAACCGTGTTTCAGTTTCTAGGATTAAGTAGAGAGCACGAATCAAGCTTTCTTCATTCATTCGTGGCACTCGTGGTGAGTCACCTCCTCGTGGTGGGTGCTGGGTAAGGCTAAGTGCTCGCCATGCCCCCGTTGTGGACCCGGGGGCATATTTGGTCCACCAACCTGTTTGCCGTGGGTTGCGGACCTTTGTCGGTGGAGGAAGGGATCCAAGTGGCCGAGGGCAATTGGGGCCTGCAACCGTGATCCTGTTGCTGAACACACCACTTTGGCCCAGAGTTCACCTAGATGGGTGGTTGAATCAATCGGCTGGTCACGCCAGGCCCTGTGCATAGCTAGTATTATTGCACATATCTATTTTTCTGGTCTTGGCTATTCTAAATTCAAATTATTCATGATATTGTTTTGCCTAGAGCACTATGCCAGAAATGGGCTCATGGGCCAATCTGGCATTACTGACCTCCAGGTTCTAATTGTCTTCAGAAATTGTCATGGATGGAACCAAGCTGACTTTTATTCTGTTTGACAGTATTGGCTACCTGTGTCTGTATTGCTCGAGTATAACATCCCTGTAACCCTGGTGTTTCATCGTTGGTTTTCACTTTGACGCCGTCCTTGTTGACACTCCGTGGTGGAGGGGGAGCAGGGATGTAGAATCTACATCCATTCACCATGGCTTCCCAACAACTCTCTGGTTCTCGATCTAAATCCAAGAGAAAGCATGTAGATTTAGAAACTGTCTCGTCTTCTGATGATGAACCAGAGACAACGAATTTAGATTCTCGGCCTCATTTCCTGGTTGTACAGGGAATTAACGGACAACCATTAAAACTGAACCCTTTCGCAATATCGAAAGCTATTGCAGGAATATGCGGTGAAGTGAAAAACGTTACTCGTCTTAGAACAGGTTCCTTGCTGGTGGAATGTGCCAGAAAACAACAGGCTGTAAATTTGCTTAAAGCTCGTCAGTTTGCAAATACAAGGATTGCTGTGTCAGCACACAGAACGTTGAATTCATGTAGAGGCATTGTTCGTGATCGGGCAAAATGTCTCTCTGACATGTCAGAAGTTGACATCGCAGCAGAGCTTAAATCTCAAGGTGTCACCTCTGTGAAACGTTTCACAAGAAAAGACGGCGAAAACACTGTCAAAACAAACACTTATCTGTTCACGTTTTGTCTTTCTACCATACCAAAATCAGTTAAAGCTGGCTACTTTAATATTGAGGTGGAAGTCTACATCTCTAATCCACTTCGGTGCTTTAAATGTCAGATGTTCGGACACGGCGCTAACACATACAAGAACTCCCCCAGATGTTCTCGTTGTGGTGAGAAACATGAGAATGCCGACTGCACAAATACCATCAAATGTGCAAACTGCCAAGGACATCACATGTCCTCATCACGATCATGTCCAGTCTTTGAACAAGTCCAAATTCTCAAACTAAAACACACAAATAATATATCTTTTGCTGAGGCAAAGAAACTGTTACCAGTCACAGATAGAATCTCCCCACAAAAATAAACTTACTCTGCTGTAGTATCTACCTTTCGTCCAACAGTTGATCACGAGTACCAGACGTCCATTTCCTGGGTCTCAGAAAAACAGAACATTCTGCATACAATTTCTGATGAGGATACAGGAACATCCACCCAGACAGATATGATGCCTGAACAAAAACATGACCATGAACCTGAAAGGAAATCAACAATATCTAGAAAAAAACAGAAACAACAAAGACGAAAAGAAGCCAGGTCCCTTAAACATATGGAGGTGCCTTTACCATTACAAGTGCCTGTACAGGTTCATAACACCTATGAACCGCTAGATATGGAGACAAGCCCTTCACAGTCATCCCAGTATAAAAGGACTGCGTCTCGTTCACGCTCTCCCATTGAGCTCCCATGAGTTGTTCTCATAATGTTATCCAGTGGAACTGAAGAGGCCTTTGAAACAATTTTAATGATCTTCAACTATTATCACAAGATTTTAAACCATCAGCGTTGAGTTTACAAGAGACATACCTCAAACGTACAGATAGATTTGACTTGCGTCAATCAGGAACAAGGCAGTATTTTGTCTGTAACACTTTTTAGTATCAAGATAAACAGTTTATACAAGGTTTTAAATGACTCAATTGATGGATCATTATTTGTGGATGATTTTAACATTTCTTGTCGAGGTAAAAATATGCATACTATCGAACGGCAATTGCAATTGTCTTTAAATAATATTACTAAATGGTGTCTTGAAAACGGCTTTAAATTTCCTAAGTCAAAAACTAATTGCATACACTTTTGTAGAAAATATAAGCCGCAAAAGGACCCAGAACTATTTTTAAATGGAAGTCCCATCAAAGTTGTGAACGAGGCCAAGTTCTTGGGTCTTGGGTTCTTGGGTCTAATTTACGATTCCCACTATTGACAGTCTCTACGTTGAGGCTGATGAACCATCTCTTGCGCAGCGCCGTATAAAACTAGCTTTAGAGTACATTACTAAATTATACGCTAATGAATCTAACCCTGCCTATAACTGTGTTTTCAATCCACTTTATGAGGACCTACCCAGCAAGAAGTCTTCTCCTGTTCCGCCTCCAGGACATAGAATTAAACCATTTCATTCTTCGGCCAGCATTGAGCTGGCAACTGGTTAGGCAACAAGTTGACCTAACATTAACTGCATTTATAAAATCAGAAACTAATGAAATACAATATAAACAAGAATGTCATCAATTAAAAACTAAATATACCAACTATAAATCTATATACACAGATGGGTCCAAGGACGGTGGCGCAGTGGCTTGTAAACATTACACATTCTAAACATAAACAGTACATAAACTATTCCGACTCTCTTTCTTGCCTTCAGGCGATTAAAAATTTGTCTTGTAAACATTAACTTTTAATTGAAATTATTGTAATGTATAATGATATTGCTCCTGGCCAATACGGTATCGTCTTTTGCTCGTTACCCAGCCACGTAGGCATTTCTGGTAACACGGTGGCCGAGTTTGCGCCCAAGGCAGCACTCAACAAATCTGTGACTCCACTTCTTTTTCCATACTCCGATTACAAAGCTAGCCTTGCAACTTACATCCGTGATCTGATGCAGAAGAAGTGGGACACCCAAGTAGGTATAAACAAATTACATGAAGTACCACCGTATATTACAACTACTTGGGCTGACAGTCCAGATTTGAGGAGGTTATATTACGACGATGTCGTATTGGCCACACACGGTATACTCATGCATACCTATTGAAAGGTGAGGATCCTCCGTTTCTGATGAGAGAGTCACGGTCAAGCATATCCTGCTTGACTGTGTTGAATTCTCCATCAAAAGGGATAAACATTTCAATGTCAAAACTATTAAGGATCTTTTTATTAACGTTAGTTCTCATTTAATTATTGTTTTGTTGGGTTTTTTTTAAAGAAATTGATTTCATGAGTGAATTTTGATTATTATGTTTTGTAGATAGTTGCATTTGAATAATTGGTAGTTTAGATTAGTAACTTGAATTGTTAGTGGCTGTACCCTCAAAGGGGGTTGAAGTATTGTAAAATTATTTTCCTCCTGAGAGGGTACGTAAGTCCCAAAACATAAGTCCCACAGTAAATTTAAACTTTCCACTGTTCTTAGTCGTAGCATGCGTGTATTTTTAATTTTTGGCTAGATGTGTCTCAATTGCTAACAACTGAGGGGATTATGTAAATCCAGCTAGGGTCCATGCAGGTAGCAAAGGTACTGTAAGTCCCCATGGTCCCTAGTATGGTGATCTACCTTCAGTTGTTGGCAATCTATAGCCTGTTTTTATATTGTATTGTCCGAATAGTGATATTAGTTTTAACTTTCCACACTAGTTTTAATTCCATTTGTGATATTGTAGTTGTTTTACTGCCCTTTGTTAGCAGGTTTTTATGGTAGAAATATTTTTTATTTCAGTATTAAATGTTGTCGTCACGATATGGCTGAGATATTGCCGATGTGAAGTTAGATATTAACTCAATCACTCAATCACTCAATCACTCACTCAGTCACACTCACTCACCCAATCGCTCACTCACTCATTGATTTGTCAAAATGTTCCATACAAATCCACGCTATATAGAAATGATGGTAAAGGAAAAATTGACATGTTAGAAAGGAAATGAAAAATGTCACCAGTTGAGACCTTCATACTAGCAATCGTTTTTAGTTCCTGAACAATTGTAAACTGCTGTCACCCAACGACAAGCACCAGCTGAACAAAGAAATAATCTGCAATCACTAAACATCTCTGGCAATTGCTAATGGATATAACATACTCGGATGTACATATATCCACAGACACACACCAACACAAAAGATGATATGCATGAACGCAAATATACTCCGAGTACACCCACACATACACAGACTTTCAGAGTTTTCGCTACACAAATCGTGTGTGCAGGAAACGAAGACATCGCAGCCTAAAACTATATAATAGTAGTTTATCATATCAATAAACTCTTACCACAGACTCTACCGGTGATGTGTTAAGTTACGTTAGGTAGTGTATGTAAGTGTCATAAAGTCTGAGAAAACGACGTCAATAATTTTGCTCCATCGTGGTCCAAGTTAATTTTTATCGATTGCCACCTAATGTAAGAAAAAAAACCGCCAACGTAAATTTTGCTGTAACTTCCGTGTATGATAAATTAATGATATTATCCCAAGGAAGCTGGTATATAAACTCCTAGTGGACCAGCATTGTCGAAGATAAGTTACAGGTGAATAGAGTTGTGCTTCAGGGATCACAAGTGTTAACACGCTCTAATGAGAACTTATTGCTGGGGTATTTTCGTTCAAGGTAATTATTCACGATATGTACATATCAGGGGATGTTTCTTGTCTGTTGCAGGGTAGTGATGTTTCCGCGTAGGAGGATAACTCCTCCTCAGATATGTTGGCTATTGATATTCAAATCCCCAACCCACGAAGATCAGGCATATATTTGGTTCAATGCTTATGGCAGGGATGACAAGCGGTGTCAGATAGTCAAGGAACTATTTTCATCCAGTCATCCGTGAAGATCCGTGTTAGAACTGTTCTTCAGTAACCCGTGCTTGTGATTGGGGTGCATGATCAGTTGTCTCGCCGACTTGGCTGACACATGTCATCATCTTTCATACATCGATGCTGAAGCTGTCAATCAATGGTTTGTCGTTTCCAGACTCGAATATGTACAGACCGCCACCATATGGCTGGAATATTGCTAAGTGTGGCATAAAACTAAACTCACTCACTCACACACCTTTTGAACTGTGTAGATTGATGTTTATTATGCCCAAACCAAGACTGGTGCTGACAAAATGTATACCGTTGTCATATAACTGAAATAATGTTGAACTTGCCAGATTGACGATGATGAAAAAACAGAAGTGGACAACGGAGAATTCCTTCCAATGCTCAGCACCAAGTCAACTGCAATACCGGAAATGGTTGGTTGAGGACTACTAGGAGTTGTATCTGTTATTTGATAATATGCACATACTGATGAGACATAAACATATCAAGCAAGTGTCGTTAGCAATTTGATTGTCAAAGGTCAAGTATACTACAAAATGTTATCCACAAAACATTGCAGTTTCAATTATTAAAAAGGTCATCACGTATTATGTTACCTTACAAGGACAGGGCTCTTACCTTTTCGCCACACACGCCAACATTCCAGCTACATGGCGGCGGTCTGTAAATAATCGAATCTGGACCCTAATATATAATTCTGTGATGAACATCATAAGCATCGATCTACGCAACTGGGATAGGATGACAAGTGTCATCCAATTCAGCGAGACTGACCATCCGATTCCGTCAGTCGCTTTTTACGACAAGCATGGGTTTCTGAAGATCAATTCAAATTTGAAAATGTACGCTATGTAAATACATATATAGTACATATATCTGAAGTATATTGGTCTTTTCATTTTGTCATTAATTATTATCTTTTTACAGTACCAAGCAATAATCTGAATCCTATTTAGGAACGTACACATTGATTTCAGCAAACTGCATCATCACTATGGACAAATTCGGAACAGGGGCAGTGGGGTAGATTCGGGGACAAAGTGTTCACCGACTCGTTGTAGACGTTTTGGTTTCATTTTATCAGAAATCACCAGATTATCATTAAGCTTCGGTAGATCAATAAGCCAGTAACATAGTTTTCTAATTGTGTTTGCTACCTCGTAGGTAATTTCAACTTATTGATTATTTGAAAATGCGCGTTGTATGGCTCAACCAGATGAAGAAAGCTTGTGTGTAAACCGTGTATCCAAGAAACACTGAGGACACGAAACTTCTATTAATCTGGCGTCTGTGATCTAGCATATTGATCTTGCCAGAAACAGGCTTCCGACAACATGGCAGAAAGAGAAATACAAAGACTGTAAACTACCTGCCGGGATGAAACTGTTGTTGCTGAGGAACCTTTATTCCCACAAGACAAGAGCATCATCTGAAGCATCAATGTCTTGAGAAACATCTATTGTGTGTTGGTAAATAGGAGTTAACCATCGGTATTGATTGTAATCGGAAAACATGCAGGACAAGCAACTAATTCAGCTACTATACTAAACAAGATTAGAAAGCTGACACCCCCGTCACCGAGATAATTGAGAAGGACTAATTATATATATATAATGAGATGTACTAGGGCTGTTTGAACATGGTCTTGACGATCAACGTGCAAGGATATTTACATTGGCTGCATGATACTTTTATATATGAATAACATACTATCGTTTGGATAGATGAATCTGTAGCCCTGTTTTCTAGAATAACCGGAAACAGTTCAGACTCAAGTATATGTAACTGTGACTGAATATATCATGAGTTTTTTTTCTTAATAAGTGTTTGTCGGTTTAAAAGGTGGAAAGCTAATAGTGATGTAATTGAAAATACCATGTACATGGACATAGAACAAGGAGAGTTCTGTTGATATCTACGTAGTTGATGAGTAAACGATACCAATACAATGCCTAAGGTACTGGCAGAAATAGAACAAAAACCTGTTTTCGTCTGTTACTCCAAATCCCTCAACTTTACACAACTGCTAAAAGGAAATGTCGACGTAACTCGCTTCGGCCTAACGGAGCAATCAGCGGGATTCGTAAGACAGTATCCAGAAAAGCATGTTTCCTCGTAAAATCGGGCAAAATTTAGAAAAATTCGAATAGCTGCTGAAAACAATACATCAGATTATAGATGACACCAGGGAGACTATATACAGAGGGAGAGGACACTACCCTAAAGGCCCCTGAACGTATGTCGTGGGTCGTAGCCAATTATTTCCAACAGCTGATTAAATTCGTTGGGTGTTGTGACAACTGAAAACCTACATGTAGAAGGTAAGTTACCTATTTTGTCACTTCAGTTTGAGTCAAATAATAGTTATTAGTGTCAGTGTTAGGACAGTAGATTTGTAGGAAAGTTTCAAGTAGGTATGTTAATGTAGATCACTGACTTCCATTCTCGATTCACCGCGAAGATAGACTAAATTGTGTCGATAAAAACCTCTTCCACACATTCGTTTAATTTATAGAAGGGAAAGATGCATTTAATTGAAAGGTATTTGCAAGTAATAGTGATAGTTTCATGACTTAACAAAAACGTTTGGGTGTATTTGAGGTGTGTGAAAAATATGACATATCGTCGTTCTGTTCTGACCCGCCGTTGAAATACTATACGGCTTTGGGCGTTGTTTGAGTGTTTCTAGTTATTGCTTCAAGAACACCTTTCACATACACCTTTAATTCTTATGAGGGGAATATACTACCAGGTGAAAGGTGTTTGCAAGTGATAGTGATCGTTTCATAATCAAAAATAATGTTAGGGTCTTTGTGATATGTGTGAAAAATGTGACATATCGCCGATCTGATCTGATCTGCCATTGATGCTTGTGATGCTTGAGGGTTATAGTTCTATAACTTTTTTCTTTCTTGTTGATCTTATTATTTGACATAACTGGAAAGGTGTTTCCAACACTTTGTGATAGTTTGAAACATTCTGTTTTGAGGGGTATAAGACAGTGTCAGTTAATGTCATTTTGTTAATGTCCATGCCATTCCCCACATGTAACAAGATGTCTGAATTAATTATTAATGTAAACAAAACTGTCTCAAAGTAGATTTTTTAAAAAGGACAGCTGATGATAACACATGTATTCTAGCGATACTTTTGCGTTCTTTCACATGTTTTGGGAGGGATGGCCGTACTGTATCATTTATTCTTTCATTCATTCACATATGTACTTCTTTCTGTTATTTTCTTTATTTCTTTATTTCTTTCCTTCATTCACATATAATTCTTACTATAATTCATTCATTCATTGTAAAATGAATGATACAATAAACTAGCTCTACTATATAGAGGGGGAGAAGAAACTCCTCGAAAAGCCGCTGAACGTATGTCTCGGGTCGCTATGTAACCAGTGTAGCTAATGTGGTGGCAGCATAGTATTTAAGATTGAGCCCGGTTTATTTTCAACAGCTGATTACGTTCGCTGAGTGTTGTAAAAACTGAAATCCAACATGTAGAAGATAGGTTAACTATTTTGTCACTTCAGTTTAAGTCAAATAATTGGTATTAGTGTCCGTATTAGGACAGTAGATTTGTAATAAAGTTTCAAGTCGGTATGGCTCACTGGCTTCTATTCTCGATTCACCGCGTAGACAGACTAAATTGTGCCGATAAAAACTTCTTTAACACATTCGTTTAATTTTTAGAAGGAAAACATATCTTTAGTTGAAAGGTGTTTCCAAGTACTAGTGACTAGTACTAGTACTAGTACTAGGGTGTTATTGAGATGTGTGAAAAATATGACATTTCGCCGATCTTTTCTGATCCGCCATTGAAATGCTACACGCCGTTGTTTGAGTGTTTCTAGTTATTTTTCAAAAAGCATCTTTCACACACACCTTTAATTCATATGAGGGGAATATACTATCAGGTGAAATGTGTTTGCAAGTAAAAGTGATAGTTTCTTAATCTAAAACAAAATGTTAGGGTGCATTTGAGCTGTGTGAAAAATATGACACATCGCCGATCTGATCTGATCTGATTCGCCATTGATGCTAGAGGGTTATAGTCTCCAAGGTATGGTATTATCTCCGTTTGCTGCCAGGTAGATTACGTTTACCTGGCCGAACCCTGTACCTGCGATGGGCGGGTCCTTACCCGAACTACGGTATACCCCCATACTTCGGTCTTGACGATAGGGGATGCGCGAGAGGTACAACGTCAGTACCCGGGGGCCCTTGGAGTTTTACTGTAGTTCCTCCAGCAACCACAAGACGATGATCTTCGTTCAATAGTTTATTTGAAACTGTGTTGCTGGACAACCCACACTATGGTCACTCTATAAAACTTCGGCCACAAGGCTTCCGTCTTAAGCCAAATGCTGGTGCCTTTTGACATAGTTTTCCGACGATTCCTTGTGACCAAACACCAAGAGTGGGAGCGCACCAGACTCTCGACCCTGGGCTTTGCTACCGCTTAAAGCTGGGTCCCTACGTCACAGCCAATACCCTCTTCTTTTTTTGCCCATTGGTCAAAAACCCCTAACCCTGCATACTTTTTCACTCCCCCATCCTTATTCCGTACCCCCAATACCATATTTGTAAAGCTGTGAGGTGGATTCCAAGAAACTCAAAGTTTCTATCTCCTAACCATATATGTCCCGTGGAATACTACGAACTGCTGCTGAGGTCCTCGGACAAGTTGCTCCATCTTGATTGTACCGTCACTATCCCTTTACCTAATCTATGAGTCATCTCGACTTGCCCCCCACTAAGTTCTGACGACCTACTTTCATGCTTATTTCCTCCGCAGCCGATTACCTACCTCTCCTACATTGTATATGTTTTCTACCTCACAGGCCTTTATTTATTATTTCCCATTCTAAATATACTATTAGAACACCTTGATCACTTATTATTAATAACATCATCCCTAGATCTAAATATTATAACCACAATAATAATTCCTCGGCCATGATTCGCTGTTATTATAATAAATTATAATTCCATGCCTCTGATAGTAGTTCCATAACTTCTTTCTTTCATGTTGATCTTATTATTTGACAAAACTGGAAAGGTGTTTTAGAACGCTTTGTAACAGTTTTTACACTTTATTTTTGAGGGCAGTGTGACAGTGTCAGTAAACATTTTGTTGCATGTCCCCACATGCAATAAGATATCTGAATTAATTATTAATGTAAACAAAAATATTTCAAAGTAGATTTTTTAAAAGGACAGCTGATGATAACATGTGTTCTAGCGATACTTTTGCGTTCTTACACATGTTTTGGGAGGGAAGGCCGTGGTGTATCATTTATCCTTTCATTCATTCACCTATGTACTTCTTTCTTTTATTCGTTTTCTTTCTTTCTTTCGTTCTTTCATTCACATATAATTCTTGCTCTTGATTCTTACTATAATTCATTCATTCATTCATTGTAAAATTCCGACTGATAAAATAAACTGACTGAAGTTCTGTTAAACACAACTGAAGTTGCGCTGGGAACGAGCCAAGTCACTGTGTGTTTTGGAGCATGACGAGGCACGCGTTAATTAGTACAAATAGTGAAGAAAACAAGCGAGTGACCTATCCCTATTGTAGAGTATCCCTGGTTAAACATAGCTGAAGTTGCGCTGGGAATGAACCAAGTTACTGTGTAAAGTTACACTGGAGCATGACGAGGCACACGTTAATTAGTAC
Source organism: Haliotis asinina (assembly GCF_037392515.1). Taxonomy (NCBI): domain Eukaryota; kingdom Metazoa; phylum Mollusca; class Gastropoda; order Lepetellida; family Haliotidae; genus Haliotis; species Haliotis asinina. The sequence goes on from NC_090287.1 coordinate 49,875,457, forward strand.
CAATGGTAAAGAAAACAAGCGAGTAACCTATCCCTGTTGTAGATTATCCCTGATGACACTAGATCGCCCAGCCAGGAATGGCGACGGAAAGTCTATTCACCTGGCATGCACTGCCGACTGGCGCAAGGGGTCATCTCAAACATATTTTGTGCCATGTGTGTTGAATGTGTGTCATCTATTGATTAACACCTTACATGTCGTTCTGTGTAAAAGAGTGTGCTACATGATATGCAAGTATTAAATGTCAAGGTGCCATGACCACCCTGAGATCGACAGGTACATTATTATCATACGCCGTGTATCTCCTCAGTTTAATTCTCCTAAAAGATTATCATATCTTAGCTGATATCGCTACCCCCCAGCCCAACCCCAATCATAGTCTGTGACACCCGTCCTGGTTTTGCTTTTGTTTCTTTTTATAGTGATAGTGAGACTCCGCACAAGCTACATCTTAACAGTTTCAGCATGAAGTTATTGTTTTTTACGATATCTATCGTTTATGATGAAGCTAAGTCTAATTTAAAAATGGGCATTTAATAAGTGCCCTTTATAATACAATATTGGCTTAAAGCCATAGCCTGTTCCAAATACATCGCTTTGGGCTTTGAAAAATTCGGCATTGCTCATTTCTGCACTAATCTCTCCTTAGTCCTTTCTTCATACGTTTACTATCTCCCTACTACTGGAACTGTAGTTAGGCCGAAATTATTTTAACAATTATTTCACACTTTCGCATATAAACTATTTTTCTATTTCCGATAGTACTCTTTAGTGGTTATTTTTAAGCGTTGGTGCGTCACGCCGGAGGTCCGGGTTCAGGGCTACAATGTGTGAAGCCCATTTCTGGTGTCCACCGTCTTGATATTCCTGGAATATTCCCCATAGCAGAGTAAAATTAATTTCATTTACTCATACAGCTCATTTACTCATACAAATCAATTAATTTCGTTGTTGATAGCTAGTATGGGGAACGCCTCAACAGACAACGTCGCAAAGAGTACTGGTACGCGGAATGTCATGTCACTGAGCGCTATTGCAAGAGATAATGTTTGTCAAACATCTACTATCAGCTAAATGGCCCGATAACATCAGCACAATAATGACATTAAGGATCGTCTTCGTTCAAGACGACATAGGGAGGATATTGCCATTTTAGAATCATAAGACTTCATCCGTTCATGAGAGCCAGAATATTCATCCGACATAAAGGACACAAAGCACAGAACCAGCGTGACGTTAAGAGCGTCGTAACTGAAATTTGAGTTCACGAGAGAAGGGTCCACTGGTCAAATCAAAGTCGATTTCTTTTCCACTTGTCAGTTTATATGTACAATGATGCAAGTATCGATTGGCATTAGTTCATAGATGGTATTGGAGTGGCTTCCACATGACTGTAAATGTGACCCTCTGATAATCCGACAAAATCCATCGGTACATCACTGACATCTTACACAGGATTGTTGTACCACATTTTTATGACGTCTTCTCGTAAATCTCCCTTGGTTTGCTAGGAGTCACGATCTCAATCCCACAGAGCATGTTTGAAACATTATAGATCGCATAAAACACCAAAGAGATCATCCAGTACAAACTCTTGAGGTATTGGAATAAGCCCCAATCGAGAATGAATGACCGCGATACCTCAACGTTTGATACAGTCAGTGAGGAGGACGATCATGAATGTGACGGAGGTTACACCAAATATTGACACGGTGATCGGTTTCCTTTCTTTCTTGTTTTGTACTTATGCAATTTATTAAAGATTGTATCCCAAAATCTTGAACAAGACCGCACCTCTTGGGTCCTTGGCTAAGTTCCTTTTCTGTTGTTAACTGAAACATTTTAACACGTGTGTTGAGATACATTTTTCTTTGGGTATATTTCAGACAGGTATGATTAATACTGTGGATTTGCTCCATTACGATGTCGCCAGACATGACCACGTTTACCAAGTGCAGAGTAAATCTGGACCCATCTGATGTCACTTGAGCAGTGGCAATTTTTTCCGTGTCACAATTGGCCATGTGGTGATTTGTAACTGATGCCGAGCATGGAGATTGGCTGCACCTGTAACCTGATGACAGCAGCAGTTTGTTTCGGTGTTTTAGCGTGATTTAACCTAATTTTGGATGAATCGATAATGTACCATTGTTGTTTCAATGGGACGCCTTGAATGAGACCGATCATCAACATTAGGGCATATTAGTATCTGTTACATCTTCATCTAAACTTAGATGGAACAATGAACGTATCTAAAGGCAACAACTGCGTGATTCTTCCAGTTTTACAGCGTGCCACAAAACGTAATGTTTTCACATATTTGTCTCCCTTCAAAGATTTCATCAAAATTGTAGTGATATCACTGTGTTAACAACAGTGACGGGTGTATGAACTATTCATGCACTTCATCTACCTTTAACTATGTCGTCATTCCCCTTCATTAAAGAGTCGTTTCTTCGTAGTCTGTATAACCAACCGAACTGTTCAAATTCTAAATTTATGTTTAAAACGGCAAGTGTTCCGTAGGGCGATCTCTCAGCTCTTGACAGAAATAAGTGACATGTGCGTATTGATCAAGCAAGTGATCAGGCACAGTAAAACGGTGAATTGCGTAACCAAAGCTTGATGAGTAAAATGGACCGTTTTACCAATTGTCACTTTGTCATTTGATCATGTTATATTCAGAGCAGTTTCACAGAAAATGGACTACTCAAAAAAAAAAAAGAAAAGAAAAAAGAAAACAGAAACGCTGGGTATTATTTTTCCATGTAACTTTTCGAATTTTAATCATTGGTGTCTATGTAACCAGTATATCTATGGTGAACGCTGTCTGCAAACATTTCCGAGTTTGAATCCATTGTCATTGAGGACAACTCGCCAAAACGCACCAAAATCTGTTTTCCTCAATAAATGCAATAAATTGTGAACAGGAAGAAATTCATGTATTTCCTTTTGCAAACACATTCCATACATCATTTCCAATAAAAGTCGGGGGGGTCAATGCTTTTGGGACAGTTGACAATCTTAAAATTGTTGTTAAAATCATGCCTAGACTTACTGAGGCTCAGCGCAACAATGCGACTGGTCATTTGGAGGCTGGGGAGTCACAGTCTGCGATTTCAAGGCAACGGAATGTGTCACAGAGTACCATAGCAAGACTTCGGCATCGCCACCAGCAGCAAGGGTCAACACGTGATCGCCCTAGGTCAGGTCGACCCAGTGTGGCCGCGCCCGCTGAGGACAGGTTTTTTCGGCTTCGACATTTGTGGAACAGGTTCACCACAGCATCCTCGACAACGTCGATAGTGCCAGAACAATTTCTGATCAGACTATGAGGAACCGTTTACAAGAGGAGGAGACCCTTGCAAGGACCTGTCCTTATACGTCAACATCGGCAACAATGCACAGAGTGGTGTCGCCAACATGTCCCATGGCCATTGCAAAGGTGGAGAACTATTATCTTCAGTGATGAGTCACGTTACATGCTGCAACGTCCCGACGGAAGAGCACGTGTATATCGACGACGTAACGAACGCTTCGCTGCAAATTGTGTACAGCAAGTGGACAGATTTGGTGGTGAAAGTATCATGGTTTGGGCTTTAATCTCATACAGTGGCAGGACAGATCTTATACTTGTCAAGGGCAATTTGACAGCTCGACGTTACCATGATTAAATCACCAGATCTCATGTCCTTCCTTTCATGAACCGCCAGAACGTCATTTTTCAGCATGATAACGCTCGGTCGCATACAACAAGAATAACTAGGCATTTCCTTGCCGAGAACAACGTTCAGCTTCTTGATTGGCCGTCACGATCAAGGGATCTTAACCCATTGAACATTTGTGGGACCAATTAGATCGTCGTGTGCGACAGCGTGGCCCTCAGCCACAGACGTTACCGTCTCTGTTTGTGCCCTGAGGTAAGAGTACCAACTCATTCCCAGGCACTTCATTCGGAATCTGGTCCAGTCTATGGGACACCGGTGCCAACCAACCATTGATGCTAATGGTGGCCACACACGATACTGACGGCTCTTCGACCTTGACCTTGAAACACTTGTCATTTGTGACCTACAGATTCTTGCAGCATTGGACCGTTATTGTCTATTCAGGTTTTCTTCATGACTGCCCTATATTACTGAACCTTAAGTGCATAAACTGATAGCAATTTTCAGCTGTGCGTTTCTTTTTTGAGTAGTACACATGAATAGCAATTTTGACAGAGACGCTTGTTAAGTGTCTCTCTTTAATGAAACCTCAAACTACATTTCGGCTACATTTCAAGAAGACTCTCAGAGCGTTGAAACTATTTTAACATGAGTTTATGGATCAGTTCTTCTTTAGTAAGCACAACAAACATTCATGCTTCAACGAAAAGTGTTTGGTTTTCTATCTGACTAAATAAAATTTTTTATAACGAGTTATGTTGTCATGGTACACTGAACCTAGGAGCTTATACGGCTGCACCAGTTTGAAACGTGTTTTTAGAAAACTAGTGGCAAACCCGCAATTTATAGCAGTTTGTTGGATAAAGTTATTTTTTTGCTTCTTTAATTATGTCTCTTAAACTCTGAAGACGTAGTGAAAACTCTGCACAACGGTTGATGATCAGATACATAGGCATACTCACTCGCCCTGGACAAACCATCGCAGGTATGTATTGCGAACAAAGCAGTAGTTGCTTTTTACCATAGTCACAATACATCCTCGGGGATCTGTTATTGTCAAAGAAACCATGTACATATTGATTGGTGTGTGTCAATCAATACCTACACACTTGTGTACTCCGAGAGCGGTCTTCTGGGGACATGATAGTTACGTTTCACCACGTACAAAACCCGTGTGTGTTCATTTGATGTACCCACTCAAACTCAGTTGAAACCATATGTTCATTGGTTGAATGACAAAACTGATACCTTAAAACTATAGTTTAATTATACTGCTTGTTGGGTAGATCTGTCTAAAACTGAAATAGTTAAAAGGACAATAAATATTACAATATACATATGTGAGTTATGTAACGTGGTACCGTTTACTGATTTTTATGGGATTGTCCATTACTACCACTATAAAAGTTGGTGGGAATGCTTGTGTTGGGGATATTTGTAACGTTAGTACTTTCTCAGGAAAATCATTATTCATGTCCGTTTTCAGGAGGCCCCGTGAAGGTCCGAAGTAGAACAGACACTCAGCAACCCATGCTTGCCATAAAAGGCGACTATGCTTGTCGTAAGAGGTGACTAACGGGATCGGGAGGTCAGGATCGCTGACTTGGTTGACACGTCATCGGTTCCCAATTGCGCAGATCGACGCTCATGCTGTTGATCACTGGATTGTCTGGTCCAGACTCGATTATTTAAAGACCGCCGCCATATAGCTGGAACTCACCCAATCACTTGAATGAATACACGACTCTCTCTCTCTCTCTCTCAGGGTTGAAGATCAGGATTAGAATAGCTTTTCATCAACAGATGCCTGTCGTCAGAAGTGACTAATGGGATCAGGAGGTCAGGTTCTCTGACTTGGCTGACACACATAATCCTATCCCAGTTGTATAGATCGATGGCCATACTGTTGATTCCAGTAATATAGCTGGAATATCGCTGTGAGCGGTGTTAAACAACACACCAACCACCGAACAGATTCAACAGAAGCTGTCATATTTTTTTTTAAATAAAAAGTTATTGCCACTTCAGAGGAACACTCACTGACCACCTTTAGAATTATTTTCAGTCCAAAAGAACCACTATCGTTTAAGTAACTAAAACGAAACATTTGTAAATTATTCTATAATCTATAAAAATATTAATTTAATGATAACTATTATTAGTTTGTATGGCGCCTATTTTCCAACTTTGAGCTGCTCAATGGCGCTGCATAGGGTAGAGGATTTACAGATCATATGCACAGGCACGTTTTAAGACAGTTCTGGGAGGATTTGTGAGAGCTTGCTTTTTAAGTTCAGGTGGTAGGTTGTTCCACAACGAGGGGGTACTTTTGGTGAAGGCTCGATCAGCAAGTTTAGTGGATGTTAAGGGAACCGAGAGACTATACACATTCTGAGATCGGAGATATTGTTATGGTGTATACATCTGGATCTGAACCTTTAGGTAGAGAAGGGAGTTATCTTCATGCAGAGCGTCATATGGTAGCGACAGAACTTTGTACACCACCCTTTACTGGACTGGAAGCCAAAGTAACTTTTGTTAGAACAGGTGATATGTTCATGGGGCTTGGTCCATGTAACAATGCGAGCTGCCTTGTTCTGGATCCTCTGCAGCTGGGAGACAGAACCAGATCCCGCCAACTATGTATTACAACAATCCAACCTTGAGGTCACATAGGCATGGATGGGTAGTCTGCTGTTCTGGAATGACTCTCAAGAGAAAGATTTTGATCAAAAAGGATTCCCAAGTTTTTCACTTGCTTCGCTGTGTCCTCCCGCGTCAATGGTAAAATTATCCCGTTTGCGAATCTGTTGTTTGCTGCCAGTAACGATCCTGTTTTGTTGCTATTAAGCTTTAGCTGGTTAGACGTCATCCACTTTTGAATGTCTTTTCTGCACCGTTCCACAACTGGAATGGCTTTACATACTGCTCCTGGCTTCACTGCAATATACAACTGATTGTCATCTGCACAGCAGTGGTATTACAGTTGATGTTTCCTGAAGATATTCCTAGAGGAGTGGTGTGTATGGAGAATAGGACCGGGCCAAGACCAAACCCTGAGGGACTCCATGTCTGTGGGATACTAGCTTTACTGATCTATTTTCAAGTTATGATTTAAACCAGGCAAGAGTTGAACCAGTGATACCAGTGGCATGTTCTGATCTGGATAGCAAGAGCGCATGGTTTATTGAATCAAATGCCGTCGAGATGTCGAGCAGCACTACTTCCTGTAGTGGGCAAGTTGGATAATGTGCGATAGTTTTGCAACACCAAAGGACCCAGAGATGGCCTCTCGAATAGCGATATGATAACCTGTTTGAAGCAACTGGGGAACAGTACTAATTGTGATACAAGCGTTTATCATGGAAGCAGCCTCGACTTACAGAAGTGAAGCTGCCCTTGAGAAGTCGAGTCGGAAAAGGATCCAAAGAACATGATTTGCACGGTGCAGCATTAATAATTGTAACTATCTCCGTTGGGTCTGTGCAGTTGAAGTTCTTTAATGTATTTCCACATTTGGTGAATCAAAACCAAGTGGATTGCATAGCACTGCTGGCATACTGGATACTGCAAACTCTATTTTGTCAACTTTGCCAAAGAAGAAATCAGCACTCATCAATTGTTCTTGTATTCTGGGTAGCTGCTTTTGAATCAGTAAGCTTCTTTACTGTTAACATTAACTGTTTAGAGTTATTTTTTGTTCTGACTGATAGTATTCCGAGAGTGAGCAACCTTGGCTGATCAAACAAGAACATTCTCTCTATGTCTAGAGTGTTGGTAGATAACTGTGATTTGTACATGTTCTTACGTCAATCGAGTGAGCAAGTTCTTGTACAACAAGACTTTTTGTTACCCTGCTCTTACTGGAAAATGGCAGTGAATAAATTGCAAAAAGGCGAATAGTTTGACCTCTAGTCAATGCACACAGATTAAAGAAATCAAAGCTTCCCTCCACAGCATGTAATGACAAAAGCAACGTTGGCCAAGTCATGCTGCAAATCTTCCTGTCAATCTGATCATTACAGTACCATATCAACAACATGGTGAACGCTTAAAATCTCCATCACTTCAACCTTTTCTTCCACATCAAGCTTACTAGCCATGTTAAATCTGAAAACTTTTCAATGCAACCCGCTAATGCCCACAGTCCTCCACTTATAAAAACTTATCTTTCTCTGTATGGCAAATTCAACAATTATATTACAGATTATTAAACTTTATGCATGCATGAAACAGTTTACAGGAATCAATGAGTACAGAAATCACTGTTTATTTCAGAATCCTGTAAGTTACAGAATGTTCCAAATACCTTCCTGAGATGTTTTGAAATAATAAAATCATGTTCAGCATGGTCATGTACATTGAAAACAACACTTGATGGCTCAAACTGACAATTCTATGAATTTCTACATATACTACGTTGATCAAATCCTCTAAATGTTGCACATTATCACCTCCTAATGGGCCAGACTCAGATACATGTATTAAGTACTATATCAACATGATAACAAGTTCAATATTTCAACTTGATCACAACTGATCATTAGATGCTTAAAAATATAGGGTATACATGATTTTCTCATGGCTCCTAAACGTATATCTGCATCAGACATTCTTTTTCAAGTTATCCCATCTTTCTCTCTGTTTCATAACCATCTGAAAAATATATCATTCAAACAATAGATCCACAAACATATCCACTCCACTCCGCTCTACTCCGGTCCACCCCCATATCACAGGGTGACACAGAATAATGACAATAAGTTATATTTCATAAATCAGTCCAAACTGTAAAGAATATTCCTTGACAATTTTATCACTATGAATATAAGGGTTTCTTCCTGAGGAAATAGAGTCCAAGTGATGAACTGACACACCACAAATAAAACTCATAGAGTGTAATCCTGAAAAGCTGCCATTGTTCTTTACTTCTTGCTCGCAGACGACATGTCCATGTCTTGCACGTCTTTATATGATGACGAGCAAGACCTCGAACACAGCACTTTGACATGTTGATAAATGAGGTAGCATTCGCACGAGTTTGTAGTGAGGACTCAATACCACGAAGGACATCATTGGTCTTTAATATGAGCAACATTTGTCTTGGTATTTTGTTCAATATTACTGTTATTTCATAGAGGTATTTGGCCACATTACCCTTGATATCATCTCCCTGCAAAGAAACAGAAATCATAACAGAACACAGAATCACAGTGAAGCAATTACATTTTAACTTAACCATAATAAATTTGAGTGTCTGGAATTGATTGTTAACAGTAGCCATTGAGTGTTACAAAATTGTGGAAAACCTAAAATGGTAGCAATCCCTTTCAGCACACTACTCAGATAGGAGTAATACCTTTTACTGTAAACTTTGTGGCAGCTCTGCCGAAGATGAGCTAATCATTTTTGTCTGAGCCAAAAGTTCAGCTTGTTGTTCTGACAGGTTTGGAACTAATGACCAATGTGAGTAGATTGTATGTGTGACCTCATGATAACTTCAAACACGTTTACTCAACAAAAAAAGCAATGTGAAAGAATACTGCAGACAGCATTGTACCTCTTGGTCTGTGAATGCATGCTTAGTCATGCCTGACGAGACAGCCTTCCATGACCGAGCTGTCAACATGCAGGCAAACAAGCCATACATATCCCCACAGTTCAAGGCATCAGCATACTTCTTGATGCCTTCCAAGTCTGCACTGATTAGTGACATCCACAACTTTGAATAGTTCACTCGGAAGTCATCACTTAAAGTCTGCAATACAAGACAGGATACTGTATCACACACACCATTCTCTAAGCCATCTATATAAGCACCTCCAAATTAGGAGTCTTTACAGTCTATATATACACTGCAAAAACAGTTGATGGTTTTACTGTACGTCACAGGATTGCGTAAATCTAACTCAGGCAGACTGAAAGATGTTTCTGCATCCGTTATATGTTTTCAGACAAGGTGACAAACACATGCATATGCTATGTTTAATTCTGTATACAGACTGTCTGAAATCTGACTATCATGCAAATAACTGTGGGCAAGTTCAACCCCAAACTTAAAACATTTTGATTTACAAGATCCATAGTTGGACCCTTACAACACAGATAAACATCACATAATCTATGTAGAAACCACAGCCAACTATTTGGAAGTGGAAGTTACCTGGTACAAACCATGGTCCAACAGAATGATGTTGGTTCCTTTCTTTGTCTTGTGTACAAACACGTTGCCAGGGTGAGGGTCACAGTGCACGTAGCCCCGCACAAATATCATTTCACTGTACAACTTCCCAAGCTTCTGACTCACCTAAAGAAACAAATCACCATGCTTATTCCTATTAGGCAGCTACAGAACAACTCTAACCCAGAATACAGTTACCAGTGAAATACAAAAGACTGATGAATAATAAATATGGAGGTATACAATATATGGAGATTCCATAGAGAAATCAGAGAATGTACGCTTTCTACGCTAAAAAACATTTACTGTATATATACATCAATGTCTAGGTAGAATTATTTCAAAGAAGTGAACAACTTATAAATCTAATTTCATTTCGCCGTGTTCTCAAGACAGTACTCTAAAAAGAACAAACCATACATAATATTACTGATTCTTTACTGAAGCAAGAAATGTGTTTACATTGGCCTTTTCAGTTAAAGTCATGATGGCCTGTAATCAAGGTGTTACTACTTGTTCAAGTTAATGAAAGGGAGGTAATCAAGACATTATCTCAAACCATGTTTATGTCATGTCTGTTCTATATCATCCAATTAAATTATAAAGTTATTGAACAATTAACACTTTTTCACCATACCTCATTAACAGAGATGTCATACCTCATTAACAGAGATGTTATGCCGTTTCATATATTCCCTGTCATCCACTTTCCCTCCTTCACAAAACTCCATTGTGAGAACCCTTTCCGAAGACAAATTCCAGTACACTTTGGGCACCTGCAACACAACATGCATATGTAGCTAACACGGCAACAATGCAACAATGATTATTGTAGACTCTTTTATCGTCCTTCTTTTCTCACCAGATCTATCATGATTTGGAACTGGACCCACAAAATTCCATTATGAGTCCAGTTCAAATGATAATCCAATCAAATTACACTGTCCCTTGCAAAAAGTATATGCTTCAAAGTTTGGTTTAAAAGTAATCATCATCACACTTGCCATAGACAAGTGTCATAGTGATACTGCATGTTTACTCTTTTAACTAATAACTTACCAAGTCTGAAGGCTTGAAGATAGATCCTCGCAGTTATGTTTTACTTTAATCATCTATACTGTACACAATGTATATGGTGAGCTGGTCACATGAGAATAAGTCTGATAGCAATATTCAAGGCTCTTTCTTAATTGTAGCTGGCTCTTCCAGCACATAATCTAAATCACCACCAAGTGATGCTCTATAACTCACTTTGAGGAAGTCAAGTTTCTTGAACATTTCAGATGCTCTTTCACAGTTTTTTCCTTCATTGAGAAAGTCAAGCTCAAGGGGCAGATTTTTCTTTGTTTCATCAGACAACCAAGTATACTGGAAGTTAGGGAATACCCATGCAACTGCATTCAGTAGAAACTGCAAAAGGACATGTAAGCTCAACACTATAACATGAGTAGTATCATTACCATCAATAGAATGCATTTGACAAATTATGTAACATCAACTAACTTAATGGAAACACGCAGAATCAAAAAACAAAAAAATTACAGTTAGTACATACAATTGTGAATAATAGAAATAGCTGAAAAATTGAAAAGACAATTTTATAAGTAACGGAGGTCCCTGGGTCCATGAGATTTGCTGCTGTTGTTTTCTTAGCCACCTGACCTTCTTTATTGTATTTATAACAAAAGAAAATCAGACATGTATGCATCTTAGGAAACAACATTGAGACCACGTAGTCTACTGACCCCATCAATTTATTCATTTCAAACTCTGATCTATAATGACTAAATTTACATCATGAATGATTACAAACCTCCATGGTCTTCATGTCAACATAAGAGTGAGATTTCACAGTTGGATGTTGCACTTTCACAGCTACAACTGTTCCATCCTTCAAACATGCCTTATGTACTTGTGCCAATGAGGCTGCACCCAATGGATCTGGGCTAAAGGCAGTGAACATAGCATCTACCTACAAAATAAGTTGACACTATCATGACATGAACCACAAGACATTGTAGGACTCATATCTCATCAGACATTGTGGTGCTGACAACTTGAACAAACAATATTTGGCATTAAATGCTGCCTAATGCCTTTCAAACTGTTCCTAAATAGGATGTGCATAAGGAGTCGTGCTAGAGAATCAAGACATTCTTGTCTGGTCCTTATCAACTTCAACTACCCTTTGTTATCATACATATATAAACTTGATGAAAAATCATAAGAATTCTATCTTTAATGTTTCAGTCTATCTGGAAAATGACTGGGGCCTTTTCAACCTAGCTAAGGAAAAGTAATGCCAACATTTTTCCTTTCAGTTCAGGCAATGGCATCATCATACCTTTTGCCCAAGATCTTGCTCTATGACTCTGTAAAGATCCTGCAGTTTTGACTCGGGTGCCCTGTCATGGAGAACCTTCATGGTATCAACATATTCTTTTGGCAACAGGTACTCTAGAGAACCGACATGCTGCCCAACTTTGATGAACACTCCACCATTAGCACAACACATCTCCCTTAATCGTAAAGCTGACCGCAAATGTACCTGAAGAAAAAAATACAAAGAGATTGAAGCCAAACTTTGTAAGTTAAAGTAATAATGCAACCACAAGTTTCTATACATTGTGACAAATACAAATTTGAAAAAAAGAATTAGGCAGTGGAGCAGCTACATGGTGAAACCAAAGGGCCCAGTTTGATTTCCAAATGGAAACAATATGTGAGGACCATCCCCTTGTGACAATGCTGCAATGCTTCAAAGCAGTGTTTAAACCCCAGCCAAACACTCTGAGAGGGCTGAATAGCACACTCTATAAAAACAAATACAGTATAACATGTTTATTACTGACTGAACTTAGGTATAACAAATAATAGTTTCATATTTACAGACCATGGATGCTTTTTTACAGTAGTCCGGGTCATTTTCATGCAGATTTCTGTAGGTTATCTTGTAGTCAACAGCCACCCTAAAAGCCTGAAAAAAGAATGTGTACACTTGTTTATAAACATGTGATAATGTGTTTAATAGCCGATAAATATTGATTAAAATCAGTTATATGATTGATCACTTATCATGTACATAATGAATAATCATCTGAAAATGTTCATTATTAATTCAATTAATGTTCAATATGTATTTTTTTCAAGTTCAACTCTTCATTACATTAATCTCTACATAGAAAATAAGTGATTTGTCATAAAGATGAAAAAAAAGGCATATTAAACAAACAAAGTTCACAATATACATGTCAGTTAGTGTATGCCTGAATGTTGATGTTGCAATAATGCAGTGTTTGAGACAGAATATGTTTTTCGTCAGTTTCGGCAATATATGTTACAATACTTGCAATTCTACCCACTAGTTTGAAGCCAATTACAGTTTTTTCTATTTCAGTCAACTCAAGTTGCACAGTATGTGTGTGGACATGCACCCTGGAATGACAGACTGAATAGCCATTATAAACCAAAAGTCACTGTGTCCTTTAATCTGACTGGTTGTAAAACATGATCAAATTGCAAGACTACTGACATGTACAAACATTGCACACAAATGTATTGTTGCAACGTTGTTCAAATCATATTTTCATGAAAAGTCAGAATGATGTCACAATGGAGTAGTTCCAGAAGTTACCATAGGAACCAGATGGCAGATAACACTTCGCTGCTGTACCCATATGCAATGTCAGTAAGTGCATTTAAATGAAAAGTGATTATCTAGGTGCTTTTTATGATATTCATAAAAAAAGAAACAATGTGTTAAACTTTAGCGAGCATTGTTTTTACTGGTATGTTTGTTAAATTCAGACAAAAACATCTGATGCAGTTTCTTGACTCATAAAACTTTAAAGGTCAAATGCAACGTAAAACACAACTTTGCAGATCCTGATACCTTTTGGTATGCACTTACTGAAACAAATCATCAAAAATGTCAATTCATCCTATAAAGTTGAAAAAAAAATTGCGATGAGAAAAAAGCCCGCGAATTCGGAGTTCAAATGATTCGCTGCCTGTCTGCTGATGACAATATGCAATGCACAACTTCAATTACTGACCATTTGCAATTGAAATTATTGGGCTTATAAGCCATAAACAAAGAGTCGCCTAAGCGTATTGGTGAACCAATGGCCAATGACAAGGCGTTGTTACACATCAGTGCACATCCACCTGCCCTGACTGGGTTCAGTATCGCGGCTGCTTCGTTTCGAGGGAGGTAAACCCAAGACCAAAATACAATGTACTGCACTTTTCATTTGCGATTATACGCTTATAATTTTGTTTATTTGTTTTTTGACAATCACCAATGCATTTTATATATCATGCACAAGTGATAACTGTGTTTTAATTATGTTTGATTTTTTGGTTGCATGTGACCTTTAAATATTTATTCTTGCATGTCTGTCTCAACTGGAAGTATCCTTGTTTTAAAGGGCTAATAAACAGTGAAAACTAGAATGCCAACATATGACTATGAACATTCCCTTGACAAAAAATAATATTAGTATTATTACAAATACAAATATTTCATACCTAAAGAGATAAGAATGTACTGATTTATATCTAACCAATGCAGTCAGTTAGCACTTGTAACATAAGAATAAATCATGAAAAGGAATAGCAATTCAATATCCGGAAAGAGGTTTTAAAAATTTACAAAACACATATCAAAAGCAGGGCCTACTTGAACAAAGCAAGTAGGCCAGGCAGTGTACAATATTAAGAGGGAGACTATATACAGAAGGAGAGGAAACTCCTCAAAAAAAACCCTGAACATATGCCTCAGCTCATCACGAGACCAGTGCAGCCAATATGGCGACAGCTTAGTATTTAAGATTGAACCTGGTTTATTTTCAACAGCTGAGTGTTGTGACAACTAAAAACCTACATGTAGAAAATGAGTTAACCATTTTGTCACTTCAGTTTAAATCAAATAATTGTGACTAGTGTCAGTACTAGGACAGTAGATTTGTGGTAAAGTTTCAAGTCGGTATGTTATAGATCACTTGCTTCCATTCTCAATTCACCGTGAAAATTGACTAAATTGTGTCGATAAAAACTTTGTTCACACATTAGTTTAATTTTTAGAAGGGAAACATACGTTTAGTTGAAAGATATTTGTAAGCAATAGTGATAGTTTTATGACTTAAAAACTGTTAGGGTGTATTTGAGATGTGTGAAAAATATGACATATCACCGATCTGTTCTGATTTGCTACTGAAATACTACATAACGTTGTTTGAGTGTTTCTAAATATTGCTTCAAAAACATCTTTCACGTAAACTTTTCATTCTTATGAGGGCAATATACTATCAGGTGAAGTGTGTTTGCAAGTACTAGTGATAGTTTCATAATCTAAAAACAAAATGTTTGGGTGTATTTGAGGTGTGTTAAAAATGTGAAATGACCTGATCTGATCCGCCATTGAAAAATTACATTGTGTTGTTTGAGTGTTTTGAGTGTTTCTAGTTCTTATTCTAAAACTTCTTTCACATACACCTTTAATTTTTATGAGGGATATATACCATCAGGTGAAAGGTGTTTGCATGTAATAGTGATAGTTTTATCATTTTAGAAAAATTGTTAGGGTGTATGTGATGTGTGTGAAAAATGTGATGATCTGATCTGCCATTGATGCTTGTGATGCCTGAGGGTTATAGTTCTATGACTTTTTCTTTCTTGTTGATCTTATTATTTGACAAAACTGGAAAGGTGTTTCCAACACTTTGTGATAGTTTTAAACTTTTTGTTTTTGAGGGGTATGCCATTCCCTGCATGCAATAAGATATGTGAATCAATTATTAATGTAAACAAAAAGGACAACTGATGCTAACACATGTGTTCTAGCGATACTTTCGCGTTCTTTAACATGTTTTGAGAGGGATGGCTGTGGTGTATCATTTATTCTTTCATTCATTCATATATGTACTTCTTTCTTTAATTCTTTTTCTTTCTTTCTATTGTTCTTTCATTCACACATAATTCTTGCTCTTAATTCTTACAATAATTCATTTATTCATTCATTGTAAAATTCCGACTGATAAAATAAACTGACTGAAGCTCTGTTAAATACAGCTGAAGTTGTGCTGGGAATGAACCAAGTCACTGTTTGCGGTGGAGCACGACGAGGCACACGCTACTTAGTATGTCAGCCCGATTTGTTGACAAATGAAAATTATAATGTTGCTTATCATCGACAGAGTAAAAACCTGGAGTGTTGACATAGTGTGGTCAACAAACCATGACGGTGTGAAAAAGAATATTTACTTAGTGACTTAGTTAATTATGAGTAATTTATTTAAGATAAATCTTTTTAAAAAATTGTCAGAGAATTAAGGTTGCACACAGACTAGTATTTTACGTTATGCGCTTATCATGAAGAAATGAATTAAGTTAATCTTTTTAACAATTTATCAGAGAATTAAGGTTGCAAACAGACTATTATTTTACGTTATGCGCGTATCATCAGGAAATGAATCAAGTTAATCTTTTTAACAATTTGTAAGAGAATTATGGTTGCAAGCAGACTGTTATTTTATGCACGTACCATGAGGAAATGAATTAACTTTGTCTTTTTAACAATTTCTAAGAGAATTAAGGTTGCAAACAAACTATTACTTTATGTTATGCAAGTAGAAGGATTACCATTTTGGAGTTTCACATGCCACAAAACAAAAAAAATCCCCGTAAATTATATTGTGAAATTGGGAGTAGCAGGATTTGAAAATCCTGTTGAAAGCATGTATCATCTGGGTATGTACAATAGATCAGGAAAATGTTGTTATCAATGTCAAAATAACAAATGCTAAAGTGCGGGATACACCAACAACATTAATGGAGGTCAGAATCTTTACCACAATGGATTCAAGTACAGAGTCAACAGATGCAGAGCTCAGAAAACATACTAGAGATGTACGGATGCCACCTGTCCATCGTATTTGGTTACAGAAAATAACCTGCTGAATATGGTCGGTCAAGGTCACAACCATCCGGCTATTTGATTTCGTACTGAAGTTGATGCATTCAAGTCAAAGCTCCATCATCGTGCAGACTGACAACACTACACCTACCCCTCAGATCTACCATGAAGAAGTCAGCAACTTGGGAAAGAATCCAACAGCTGCTCCAGACACCCTTCTCAAACATATTCCTCTCTTGGATTCTTTGAGAACCAGCATGTATCGACACAGACATAAGACCGTCCCTAAGCTGCCACAGACCCTTCATGCATCAATCTAGAGCATGAGTGACAGACAACGACAGACGCGGGAGATGATTTCCTTCACCAACTAAATGATGGCAATGTTTTGCTCTTCTTCCTTCACCAGCAAGAATCTAGAGATTCACTTATATAATATACATCCATATAATATATATCTGTATCAAAATATATTATGCAAATATATACGGTCAGAATGAACGCTATATACCCCCTTACTTAGCAGGGTATATCACACTGTGTTTTTAATTGGTTTGTTAACTGCGAGCACACTGGGCATGAAGTGCCTCACGTGGAACATCATCTCCCTTTCCCCAGACTGTCAACAAGTAATTTGGACGGATTGTTCGTTGTTGTCGATAGTCCGGGTATAAACCATTAGTACCCATGGTAAGGAAAGCAAGTGAGGGACCTATCCCTGCTGTAGATTATCCCTGATTATTAGTAAGAATATTAATATGCTACACATACATAAACCAAACTGTGATCCAATCTGCCACACTAACAAGTTTGCTAAAATGATCTCTTTCAAGGTTTTCATATCACTGTGTTCTTGTGTGAAAACATACTTAAGGTTTAGATAGTAAATGAGAAAATATCATCTTGACTTACAGCGTATGCTGCTCTGCCAAACCTGACGGCGCCGATCGACGACACATCCCAGTCATTCTTTTGGAGGAATACACCTGTACTAACAACTGCTGAACCAACAAGGCCATACTTGATGAAGGACCTTACTCTTTGTCCTGCCATCACTAGGCCTTCTACATGTGGGTGAACTGCATGCAAATCAAGCTCAGGTTGGTGACGTTACAAAGTCGGGTTTCATAAGACTGCTGTTCGTCGTCTGCTAGATCTATTGAATCGTGTTGCGCTTTCAGGTAAAGATGAATACAGTTCTCTTGAATAAAAATGTATTTATCGAATCAGCAGTTGGAATCTCGGAACAAATTCGATTTATCGTGTCAATGCAATGTCCTGTTCGTTCTAACATCAGTGCTGTTACAGGTTAAACTTCCATGTCCAGAATTTTCACCTACTGAGTAAGTCGTATACCCGGACGAGGACCGGAAACAGGTGCACAGGAATCGGTCGTCCACTAGACTAGGTTTTGTCTCAATATGGTATCTTGAAATCATTGCAGCGCGTGCTACCCCACCTAAATACACTGCCGGAAATATCGTTGCATGGAGCTGAGTGTATATCGAAGCAAACGCTCTATACCAGTATAAGCGGGGCTATATCGCAATATACCTATCTCTTACATTTTCTACATTTGCTGAAAATCCTTAGCATTAAACATTTTCTGCTACGAGTAACAAACTCAATATTTTTCAACTGGGTTACAGTCTATTAATAACTAAATTTTATCTTCGCAAAAGCCCTTGCGCATTGGTGCTGAGATACTGGTTGAAAACGTATGTGATTACACTGTCGAAACAAAATGGCGACCTTATCAAAGTAAGTCTTGCTAGGAATATAGTGTTTAGTAATATTCCTCCATGTATTTGACATATAAAATTTGAACAAGTAACATTTTATGGTATTGTGATGTACGTGTCCCAACTCTGTACTATTATTTCCACTTGCAGTTACACTTTAAACAATAATAAGTGTCAGAAAAGAGACTCATGAAACTGAAGGCATTATGTGGTGATGTGTTTTGTTCAAGTAATTTAGTGTTGGGATTAATGCGCCAGGAAATAGTCTACTTACGTATGTAATACCCGGGTGATAATTCCTGTACTTAAAACATAAAGGGAAATCATAGTTATTATAAGCAACTTGAAACGGTACATTTTACTGTGTATGATCAGGGACCATATAATGATATATCGGTATATGGCCTCTGGTATGATACGTTTATGAAATAATGGGGAATGATCCTACCAGGGAGTATCTAACATACAACAACAATTGGCTCTGAGCATTCATTAGCCTGATAGACAGAAAACTTACTTACTTTTTAACAGACTTTTTAGGAGTACTGCTCTGCTTCTTAATCTGTCACATGATGACAGCAAAGGTACTACAGATACGTATGCCAGGAAATGTGCCGCAAACCAAGACAAACTTCAGAAACATACCGGTACACTGTATCCTCATGGAGAACAAACCCATATTCCACAACCCATAGCCCAAATACACACAGGCATTTACACAAGCTGTTGCATTTCAGTGCGCAGAGTTGCATCCCTGTGCAGTCTGTGAGCATGGGTTCCTATTATGGTACACCCTAATAACGAATTTAGTTTTGACACATCCACAATATCTCCTGGGTATATGTTCTGATAAATCTCAGCTATAGCCTGAGTCATCTAAGGGCCTGATAATTGCATAGCCTCCCTTAGCTGTCTTTTATCCAGTCAGGTGTCTACACTGGGAAGTTGAGTGTACCAATCACCATGATCACAGCCTACTTTCACTTCTTAAAATTTAAATTATCTAACCAATTAAACTTGGCAACACAAACAATGCAGAGGTTCTCTGAAAGAGGTATGAGTTCTTGCTTAAATGGTTTTTTTTAAGTTTCGGACCAGTCAGTCTGTTTGTGTGATTTCCCCCAAATCTGAGTCACACAGCAAACAAACCTTTGCTCTGCTCTGTGGTAACGGCAACTTAGCTGGTTGACTACTGAGCCAGCTAAAGGAGGTAATAAAATTATGGGTCTCACCCATAGAATTAGATACTTTCAGGGTTTTTTTAACCTATCAGAACCCATATCTTGGAGCTGTCAAAGATGGGTATCACATTTCCATACACATGCTCCCATGCTCATGGATTTGTCCAATGTGGCAAATATGTAAGACCTTCATGACTTCTGGATTTCCTCCGACATGGAGGTAATTCTCTGTGGTGTTATTTTGATTGTCGTATAATGTAGCACTCTGCAATATTCCAGTTTTATGGTGGCGGTCTGTAAATAAACAAATCTGGACCAGACAATCCAGTGATCACCATCATGACCATCTATCTTAGGGATCAATAGGGATATGATGACGTGTCTACCAAGTCAGCAAGCATGATCACAAGATCCTGTTAGTGACCTGTTACAACAAGTTTGGGTACCTGAAGACCAATTCTACCAAGATCATCATTTGTTCTTGGGATGGTGGTGGGGAAACCTAGTGATTAAGATATTTGCTTGTCACACCAAAGACCCCACATGGACACTTTGTGTGAATCCCACTTCTGGTGTTTCCAGAAGTGTTGTTGTTGGAATATTAGCTAAAAGTAGTGTAAAACATAACTCCTTCACTCATTGGTTGACATTGTACGATGAAATCGAGGGAATATTGCTGACAGCAGCTTAAGAAAGGAACAGATTGAATCAACAATTCCATAATCATAAAAAACAGTGGAATGGTGATCTTTTTCTTTGTCATTTGAATGTCATTTGTTCTGCTTTCAGTATATTGCCTGCCCCGTCTCAGCGCATATATGATAGAGATGATGAAGACAGACAGTACAGATCACAAATGCAGGTGACTGATTTCATGTGAATGATTAGTAATGTTCATTTCAGTTTGTTTTAAGTGTCAATCACTGTAATAGATTATTGTTATAGTTTTTATTACTTTTGTTCCGATTGTTTTGCTAATTTGGTTGACACAGTACAAAAGAGTAAATGTCAGTCAGTGTTGATGCTATGTGTGTCTTAACAAATATAATTAGGCGATAAACATCACGTGTTGGCCAATTTCCGGGTGTTATTGAGTATTTGAAGCACGGGAATGCATTTGGAACTGACGACGTTAGCCGGAGGTTTCAAATGAAATATTCCCATGCTTCAAATGCTCAATAACACCCGGAAATTGGCCAGCATGTGATGTTCATCGACATTGTAAACACAAAAGTAAACCAAAGGGTTTTAGTGTCTGCACTCGAATACGGACACAGCAGTTTCAGCTGGTTCCCATGGTAGCATCTGGAGCTGCTCATTTGTGACATCATTCTAACTTTACGTCACAATATGATTTGAATGACATCACCACTGTCGATGACACAACAAAACAATTGTTCACGTGTCAATACGCGGTGAATAGTCTTTCAGTTTCCGGGAATCTAATACCATTTAATCAAGTTTTTCAACCAATCAGATTACAGAACACAGTAACTTTTGGTTTACAATTGTTCATAAAGGTTATGCCTATTGCTTAAATGAATTGAAAGTGTTCACATATGAATTTTCTGTGTTAAGGTTACACCTGTCACAAGCAAGAGAGCAGCCCCACCATATGGCCATAGGAAGGGATGGGTACCAAGATCACAGGAGGTATGACCATGATGACTTTGGGGCTTTTTATTGCATGTCATAATCAGTAATCCCAGATTTTCCTGCTGATATAGTTTGTTAGTCCAAGATTTAGGTGGATTGTCTCGCGTTTAATAGCTAACTATTTTTTACCATGAAATGGCCCAAGGAATTAAAATTATAGACTTAGCCTGACTATGTTTTCTCTTATATGTGTACTATGCACTACCTACTGTATTTTGTTAATGTTATGCCATACAATATTGTTTATTATGCCAACAGATCCATTCCATTGTACAACATTTATATATTTTTGTGTATGCTCCACTGAAATCAGTAAAAATAATTTTTAAGACCCCAAAACATGATCATTTGCCAGGGCACCAAACTGTAAAAACAAATGTTGAATGATGTTGTACATATTTGTAAGCATCAATATGAGCCAACGGTTTGTTGAAATAGTCTTCACAGATTCAAGAAAAGCAAGATAGATTAATCAAGTGAAGACAGTCAATCAGATATCACTTCAGAATGACTGGGGAACACAAAATTCAAATTTGAAACATATTCATTTTGATTTTGGTAGAAACAAACTTTATTGTCCCTTGCTGCAAAGCAGAATTGGGGAGTATGGAAGGCAAGGGATCTGGTAGCGCTCGCATAAGGTGTGGCCCAATTTATTTCTCTCGGTCAGAGAGAAAGACATGGGAACATTTCTCCAGCAGGCCCTTGAAGACTTCAACCATGTTAGTCTCACCCTGAATTCGCGTGTATCTGGCTTACGATATGTGGTATTTCCTCTTCACTTCCCAAAACGGACAAATGACCTTATCGAATCTTGGCATAGGCTTTACGCAATATCTTTGTTCCTGGCATTGTTCTATGCCTGTGTACCTATTTGTCTCTATTTGGGGTGCACCATCGCCAGGTGTTTTCCTTAAACAGTTGTTTACCGGGGCAGGATTCCATTTTTGTTTTTCCGTATACCCTTTCTTGGCGTTGGGCCCAAAAGTGTCTGCATACAAGGAGTGTCTCTTAGATATGCTCCAATGCAGCTGTACCTCAACAGAACATACAGTCTACAGTAGACTGGAAATTCTGAGAGAAAACGCTTGATTTCTTTAACTTCCAAAGTTTTGTTCGAAATTGGGTACAAACCTTTTATAATGACTTTGAATGTTGCATACTGGTAAGTGGATTTGGCGCTGACTTCTTCAAAATTTCAAGGGGCTGTCGACAGGGAGACTTTTGTTTCCCACACCTGTTCATATTTTGTGTGGAGATTTTGGGTAATATGACCAGAAATAATTCAAACATCCAGGGCATAAAGATAATATTGAATCTCTTAGCACCATGGAGCAAACTTATTGATATGAATTACCAAAATTTAGTTCAATGAATATTTTAGTACTCAATTGTGATCATTTGAAAATAGAAATTATTTCAAACATAAGAAATCTGTTTTACATGGACATGGTCTCATCCTGGTTTGATTTCATAACATATTAAACCACAAGCTGATATTGATATTCTCAGCCAAACTATCCAGCATAACTGTAATATCATGATAAACGAAAAACGCAACTACTATTTAGACTCGGACTGGAAACATGTGTTTTCTTAACTTCACTGAACTTAAAAATAAATATCATCCTTCTCTTCATTATGATTTGTTTTAGAAGACAAAAATATTAAAGGTCACATGCAACCCAAAAATCAAACATAATCAAACACATTTACCACTTATTCATGATAATGATATACATTGCTGCTTTTAGAAAAACAAATAAACAAAAATCGCGATTCAAAAGTGCAATATTTTGTACTTGGGCTTACTTCCCCTGAAACAAAGTCCTCGAGAGACCGAACCCAGTCATAGCTGGTGGATGTGCACTCAAGTGTAACGACAGCTTCCGATTGGCTGTTTCATTTGCTGATATGCTGAGGGTTCATTGTGTGTACAGAAAGATGATCTCTTTGATGGGCATTTTAGAAGTATGGCGAGTCACAAGAAAGTAAGATTCTTTATGGATAACAACTTCTTTTTGTGTACTTGATGCGTCGTTTCAGTATGGATTCATATACTGTTGTCAAACAAAATCATATACACTAAAAGAAGTCATTATCCATGAAGAATGTATATAGAGATGTTAGGTTTTGAAAATACATGTTCTCTGAATTTGCGCTCGATTCAATCAAAAATCATCTCAGTAGAGATGGTAAACTACAGCGTGGCTGGAATCTGTCATTCGTCCAAGTACAAAGCAGGACTTGCAACTGACAAGAGTTTGCACCAGTTTCCGTCAGATCCAGTCATCCGAAAAAATGAATGTAGTTTGTTTGCAACCCACAGACATAAAAACATGTCATGTGTATCACACGTGCCCAATTACATAATGTGGCAGAGATGGGACTCGGGTGCACGAGTCATAAATCAATTTATTTTCTTTATGTCATATAGGCTGATAGGTGTTAAGTTCAAATTGCACGTGGTCAATGATTGAAGCTGTGTACTGCATGTTGTCTTTAGCAGACAGGCAGGCAGACATATAGGTGTGAATAAACCAGACACTGAGCTTTCTCTGTGGCAGAGACTGCTTACCACAATCAACAAGTTTTTTTACATAACGAGTAGATTATTTACTTGTTTGTGTACACAACCAAGATTAGACTACTGCTCATGACCTCAGACTCTGGGCATGCATACTGTTTCAAGCTCCACGGACCTATTCACTGCGCATGCGTTAAGGACGCAGCGCAGCACAGCACAGCTGTTGAAACCAGTTTTCCCCCCAGCGCTGGGGGAAATTTAGTAAAACGTTTGAACTCCGATTTCGCGGGCTTTTATTTCATCGCGGTTTTTTTTCAACTTTATAGGTTGAATTGGCATTTTTATGATTTGTTTCGGTAAGTGTATACCGAAAGGTACCAGAATCTGCAAAGTTGTGTTTTACATTGCATGTGACCTTTAAGTCATCAATAAAGAAATAAGGTTGAATTACCAATCAAGGGGTTATATTTCAGTTTTTCAAAGTAACAGAACATTGGGTCCTGTAAGTTTCAGATTCTGTCTGACCCACTGAAAATTCACAGGACCAACAAATATTTCAGATTTCATATTTCTTATAACTGGCATTGAAATTATTAACATCATATGATAACAAACAAGTTTTCTGAACAGCAAACAAGTGTCAGATGCCGTAAATAACAACTTCACACAAAGTCATTGTGAAATATTCAGACACTGGGCCTGGCGCGTTGGTGATTTCTACCTGACCACTGGCAAATTTGCCAGATTTGTCAGAGGGTCAGACGCTATTTGTAAACACTTATATTTAGTAGTGACTTGTTTCTACAATACATTGCAGCATTTATTTTGGAATGTGATCTTGTAAGGCCACTGTGGACTAAACTAGAAGGTTGGCTAATCGAAAAAGCTCAAATAGAATTTCATTTTAATAAAGAAAGGATTTTCATTGTTTTTTCAGAGAGAAACAATGATCCACTAAACAGAATCATCTTGATTTTCAAAGAGATTGTATTTGAACATAAACAGAAGTGATTACCAACCTTCTGAACATTGATATTATTGCTAAATGTGCTGCTGAAATGTCAAATAGAATTGATATGTTTTACAAATTTTGATTTTCATGTCATTCTCTGTTCATGTAATTGTATTGTGTGATTGATACCTGAAATAAAAGTTTAAATAAAAAAAAAATAAAAAATTGTTTACTTATCAATTGGGTAAAACTTAAGAAAAAATGAATAGCTGCTGAAACCAATAGATCAAACTATAGATGGCAATTAGGTCGCTCAGCTAGGTATGGGAACAGAAAGTTGACTCATCTGGCATGAAAAGCATGCACTGCCAACTGGTGCAAGGGGCCATTCCAAAGATATTTTGTGCTTTGTCGTGTGTGTTGAATATGTCTCATCTATTGATTACATGTCTTTCTTTCATGAAGTTTATGTTAAAAATATATGATACTTGATACCCTTAGAAAAGCATCGTATTAAATGTCTCAAAATATACAAGTGGCATGACCACCCAGAGATCAACATGACTCGATATTATTTGTAAATTGTACTCATACACCATTTATTTCCCCAGTTCAATTCCCCTAAAGGATTATCACATCTTAGCTGATATCTCTAGCCCTGATATCTCGTCTGCAACACCTGTCCAAGTTTTGCTTTTGAGATAACCCCCTCCTATATGTTTCTTTTTATAGTGATAATTAAATTCCATGCTAGCTATGTCCATAATAGTTTCAGCATTTGTATGACAGCTGTTGTGGATGATGATACTAAGTGTAATTTATGAATGGGCATTTAAAAAAGTGCCCTTTAAAATACAATATCATGCACACTGATTTGCATAAGGCCATAGTCTGTTCCAGATAAATCGCTTTCGACTTTGAAAAAATCTGCATTGCTCATTTCTGCACTAATCTCTCCTCAGTAAAGTCCTTTTTTCAGGTTTCCTATCTCTCTACCAGTGGAACTGTAGTTAGGCTGAACTTATTTTAAAAGATATTTCACACTTTTGTATATCAACAACATAAATTGTTGAGATAAATGTGAAAACACAGTTTTTGTCTATTTCTGACTGTACTTTAATTATTACTGCTGTTTGATACCCAGATTCAGGTAAGAATGGATCTTTACTAACCCATGCTTGTAAGAGGCAACTAATGGCATCAGGTGGTGAGGCTGGCTGACTGGGTGGACACATGTCATCGTATCCCAATCATGTAGATTGATACTTATCTGTTGACCTCTGGATTGTCTGGTCCAATCCCAATTATTTCCAGACAGTTCGCCTGCTGATATATTGGAATAAAACTATACTCACTGCTGTTTAAGCAGTTGTTGCTTACTTTTGGCATGGGGAAGTATTTTTATCCTGTACAATTTCAGTACTGTTGTGTTTCAGATTTAAGCAGGAGGTTTCATTGTTTGCATTGCAGGATTTTGGTGATGGGGGTGCCTTCCCAGAAATTCATGTCGCTCAGTATCCACTTGGGATGGGTTTGAAGGAAACCACATCAAATTCTTTGGCTGTGTCACTTGATCAGCATGGAAAGATCAAGTATGATGCCATTGCCAGACAAGGACATGGCAAAGAAAAGGTGAGCAGACATAAATATAAATGCTCATGTGTGATCTTAGAATAGTGTGTCGTTTCTGCAATTAGAATTATTTCAGTGATTATACTGCCAGTATAATTGGAACATTTTATGATTTTAATCAAAGTTTGAAGGGACATAGTTTAGCATTTTTAACATTAAATTTTAGAAAAATCAACAGGACATATATGATGACTGTCAGATTAGGCCCAAGAAATTGTGCTGATCTGATAACTTGGATGTAAGCAAGACAAACATGTGTTAGTACTTATCTGTGGCCTTGTGATTCGTAATGATAAATATGGACTAAGCACATCTTTGTCTGAAATATTGTCTAGGCTATTTGCTCATACACTGTTTCGTGCCAGTGTTACTGTATTAGGTAATATTACATGTATTTGCTGTCAGTGCATCTGTGAATGAGATGGTGCACATATTTTATGTTCTGTTTCACCCTAGGTGATACATTCCCGTCCTGGTGACTTGGTACCAAAGATGATTGATGAGGATGATCCTGATCTGCAACGGCCAGATGAAGAAGCTATTGAGGACACCACAGAGAAGACCAGGCAGGCATTATCCAAGCTGGTATCCAGCAAGATATCAGCTGCCATGCCAGTCCGGCATGCAGAGAAACAGGCTCCTGCTCAGTATATCAGGTACTGTTGACAAGCTCATGAATATTTCCATTGACTGTTGTTTAAACGAGTTAATTTTCCTTATCCTGCTTAGTATGCTTATCTCCTCCCTCTATGCAAAGATACTGGAACACTTGAAATCCCATGAAGTTCACTTCAAATTGCAGAGGACATACAATATACTCACCCCTCGGCAGCCGCCCTTTCCCGCCAATATGGTCACATGACCAACCATGCTTGTCACTCTCTCCTTCATCACCCAACTACGGCTGGAGGCACTTTTGGTCTGGATATGGTGATCAATATTTGCTTATATATCAGGACTATGATCTAAATTGTGTCGTAATCAGTTTATGGATTGTAATTATCATCATCAGTTTGTAAAATTATTGCTGAAACTTATAAATTTTCATGTGTTTGGGACACATTTTTTCAATTTTGACTTGGTATTAGTAGATGAAATCATGCTTCCAGCATGCTTCCAACTGACCCATGAAGGTCCCGAGGTAGAATAGGCCTTCAGCAACCCATGCTTGCCATAAAAGGCGACTATGCTTGTCGTAAGAGTTGACTAATGGGATCGGTTGGTCAGGCTCGCTGACTTGGTTGGCACATGTCATCGGTTCCCAGTTGTGCAGATCGATGCTTATGTTGTTGGTCGTTGGATTGTCTAGTCCAGGCTTGATTATTTACAGACTGCCGCCATATAGCTGGCATATTGCTGAATGCGGCGTGAAACTAAACTCACTCACTCACTCCAGCATAAACTACAACTGTCGGCAGTTGATTCACATGTAGCATGTCCTTCATGCAAACCTATTTGTTCTTCCACTATTCGCTGTGAACTTTGCAATAATATTTAGTTCCAACTTAGTTCAAAGGTGCACTAAGGACAAACAGCATAATCTCTCGCTAGCCATGTCTAAATCAGTTGAGTCTGCATCTAGTAACTGTACATTGTTAACAGCTGACATAATTTTAGTGATCAGCCTGATGTACCCAGGGGGCATGGTAGAGATACAGGTGATACTTCGTCTTGATCACAGAAGAGGGTGTTGTCAGAATCAGGATCTTCTCAACCTAAGAAGTTTCAGTTGTTATAATCTAAGACTAAGTCTTCAACTTCTAGATCTGCACTGAAACTACACTCCACAGCTTCTATGAAGTCCTTCAGCAATGAGATAATTCCACCGATGAACGTCATAGCTATGACGAACCTCCACTATTACTTCCTGAGGTACAGATCGTCAGCTCTCTTCATGCAACAGTTAACCACTCATAGGATGAACCTGATGGATTGCCATTTTGAAGAGGAACGGAAACGCCGTTCAGCAGCTACAACTACAGTCACCCTTCATGATGGTTCGCTGACTGCATTAGGTCCGTCGGATGAAGAGAATGCATCATATGCTTGCTCCCGTTCATGAAAACCATTGACTAAATCTTCACTTCACAATATTGATGATACTCATTCCATTGACTCACTGAGTGCCTGCAGGAATAAGCGTAGGCATTCAGAGAATGTTAGTCATTCCTGGAAGATAATTAGTTAGGAGGTCTGTGATGACACTCATAGGACATCAGCTTCCATGCACGAATGCACTTGAGAAATGACAGAGATAGACATCATTGATCTCCATCATCGATCTCCATCATCGGAGGAAGCCTCTTCTCAGACTCAGAGATCACGTCTTGGAACATGAATGGATTGGACTTAGCCTCTCTGTCAAAAGATTCCA
Organism: Haliotis asinina; assembly: GCF_037392515.1. Classification (NCBI taxonomy): domain Eukaryota; kingdom Metazoa; phylum Mollusca; class Gastropoda; order Lepetellida; family Haliotidae; genus Haliotis; species Haliotis asinina. The sequence continues at coordinate 49,904,286 of NC_090287.1, forward strand.
ACAAATCTCACACCTTTGTCGATGACATGAACCTCCACGTAAAGGCATGTCACATCTCAGGTGCACAAAATGTCTTTGCCGACACGCTGTCATGCCCACTTCAACCATCTCCAGCAAAATGGATGCTATACTGAGGGACTTTTCGACTCATCAGTCAGACATTCAGATCCCCACAAATAGGTTCAACAAGCAGATACCAACATTTATTGGTAGCGTGAGCAACAGAAGCTCTCAGCATTTCATTGGAAAGACTGAAAGTTTACATGTTCCCCCCACTCCAGTACTTATACCAAAAGTCATCAGGAAGATAAAACAGATGATGCTGATGATTTTGGCCTTATTGGCCAGCCAGTGAGAGATTGGTTCCCAGTACTCATTGAGGAACTGGGACAACCAATACTGCCACTACCAGAGTGGAAAAACCTAATCGTCCATCCGCACACCAAACAAGCACACGACAGTCTAACATTGTTCCAACTTCATGTGTGGATCATATCAAGGCCTGCTTAAAAAATCGAGGATATTCTACTAGAGATTCAAAGTCAGTTACCCCAGCTCTATGTAGATCTACCCTACTTTATACAACGGTAAATGGATGCGGTTTGAAAGATATGCCAGAAAGAAAGGCTTCACTGCAATGAAGGCCACACATCCTCAAGGAGCGGACTACTTATGTCATCTACGATGTACCAGAAAACTGAAAGGTTCTTCACTCTCGACATACTTAGCAGCACTCAGCTCTTTTATCACCATGAAAACAGGATCAAGCTGACTAGAGTACCTGAACTACTTGCCTTACTACAATCATTCAAGCTGGAAGATCAACAACTCAGGTATAATGCAACAGCTTAGTACACAACACCATGAGTGATGTCTACGAGCCACTAGACCGTAAATCTCTTGAATTATTGACACAGAAAGTGGTGTTTCTACTTGCCCTAGAAACAACGGCACAGATGTCAGAAATACATGCTCTGGACTTCAGTCACACACGATTCAACACCAATCATCATGAGATTGTAATGTAGGATTGAGATGGGATTTTATCACCAAAAATCAACTGCCTGGACAACTGGACAGACAATTCCACACCCAGGCATTATCTACAGTTGTTGGGCCACATGATACACAGGATTTATCATTATGTCAGAGCATTGACTCCAATGTACTAAGACAAGGAAACCACTTTTCAAGCACCTATTCATCCCATTATCGACTGAGACGCCTATGAAAGTATCCCATAACACTATCTCCATATGGATGAGAGGCATTATACCGAGGGAGTACAAAGTAGCAGGACTCAAACTTCCATGAGCTTCCAATCGACATAAGCCTTGGCGTTGACTTACTCTACATGGAAACTGCTTGCGAACAACTATAAAGGAGGGCTTCTCTTTGAAATCAAATACAGTGTTTACACACCACTGCCTACGGGACATCGCTGTGTAGGATGTCACTGGCATTCACCGATTTGGGCCACATGTCATAAAACAAGTAACAGTTCCACAAAGGTGCTGAGTTTCACTCGCCTTTTTATCACCCTTTTACCCTAGACCAAGACGCTCTGTGGAGAATATGGTTGAGAGTCCATGCACATGTCTTGAAAAGGCTAGCATGAGTGATTGTGACCCAGTACTCGTAATGAAGATACTTGTACATGAAGAAGGATCGCAACTGGTCTTGATGGAAATCTTGACATACAGTTGGGTTAGACACTAGCAGGATGCTAGCTGATCTATATACAGGGATTTGGGACAGAGAACTTTGACAATAGGCCATTTTCAGGATTATTAGCTATTTCCTGTATTTTCTGTGGGCCACTGCTCCTGTATCAGTAGTAAATATCAAAATTTTGAGGGGCCATTTTTAATTCAGATGTGGATAATGGCCCATAGCATGTGCCTTTCCCAATCCCTGCATATAGTATCACATTCCAGTCAAGGAATGCTTCAAGGAAGACAAGTTTAACTGGGTGTGATCCCTCTCATCCCACAGATGAATATTGGAAGATTAGGACCAAACTATCACTGTTATAATTCCTGAAGTGGGTAAGTACTGGATGTACTTATGTAGCAGTCAACAGAATCCAGTGTGGCCTGACCCACCACTGTTTTCATCAAATTCTATAAGCATTATAAGCATGACTCAGGCGTCAAGCCCTCCCAATGGCCCCTCTCCGACACACTGAATTCACAGTAATTATCATGTTGAGATTCAGAGAGAGTGGCAAGGATGGCTGGGCATGTTACCCAGTTGTCGGGAAAGGAGGGGTGAGTGTATTGTACATCCATGAAGGGAACTTCAAGGGATTTCACTATCTTTGCACAGAGGGATTAGATAAGCATGATAAGCATGTCAGGATAAGTATAAAATATCAATATATTTAAAAAATTACATAATGGCTGTTATACTTAAAGTTCTTGGGAGTTCTTATGGATATAGGATGTGGTAAATCTATTTGAACCACTGTTCTTGAATGTTTCAGGTATACCCCATCACAGCAGGGTGTGGCATTCAATTCCGGGGCCAAGCAGAGGATCATCAGGATGGTGGAGGTGCAGAAAGATCCTATGGAACCACCAAGATTTAAGTATGAGAGTTTTTGGTGTTATTGTTGTATATGGTTTTGTTTTCAGGAGTGTTGACCCCAGAAAAGCAAGTAATTCAAATGAAAACAAGTACCACTTTTGGGATTCTTTCATATTCCAATACAAATACTCTTGATGTTGATAATAAAAGTGATTTAGAAGCACTCTGGTTTCTGAGCACTGTGTGTCTGATAGAATGATACTGATGTTGAATATTGTTCTGTCAATACAGATAAGCCTATTCATATTTCAGAGTAAACAAGAAGATCCCCAGGGGTCCTCCTTCACCCCCAGCACCTGTGATGCACTCCCCTAACAGAAAGGTAAGTATTCAGATATAGGCCCTCAATTAGGATATGAAACTCTGAACATTTTCAGCCAGACCCTAGCCCTGCCAGCCCTGACAAAAACTTTCCTGGCCGCAAATAATTTAGTTTGACAAGCCCTAAAATTTATTAACTTTGAAATCGCTATGATATCATGATATGTTATCAATTTCTTCTCTTCAGGTTACTGTAAAGGAACAACAAGAATGGAAGATTCCTCCCTGTATCTCTAACTGGAAAAACAACAGAGTAAGTAATTGATTGCCATGTAGGCATCTTGGTACCATTACACCTTCATTATAAATTTCTTGAGTTCCCTGCTGTTTCTAAAAGTGACGTAAAACCAAACTCTCTGAGTCATGTCTTATGTCTCCATAAATCCTCAGCATTCACACTTCAGAGATTTTTGCCTTAAGCATTGTTAACTTGAAACATGAACTAACTGCTGAAAATACAAATGACTCAATATTCAACATAGTCAGTTTTATGCCTTTCTGTTTGTTTGGATTATGTTCAACAGTTCAATATTTTGTTCATTTTCAGGGTTATACTATACCTCTTGACAAACGTCTGGCTGCTGATGGCCGTGGTTTGCAGGGAGTTCACATCAATGAGAATTTTGCCAAGTTAGCTGAAGCTTTGTATATTGCCGATAGAAAAGTGAGTCTTCTTATGTCCATATCCCTCTTTAGCTTCAGGCTTGCATGTCAGCATACTGATGAACAATGTTTATAGTATAAGACCCACACTGTGTTTAGTTTGAACTGTATATATTAGTATCTCTTTCTTCTATCCCCTGGTGATTCAAGATTTCATTGTGGCATGCATGGTCTGCAAATCCTTCAAAATGGTCTGTATAATGATCTGATCATGTGGAAAGAATGTTGAGAAGTCCACTTCAAAGGAAGAAAAAGAGCCACATTTAATAACAAACATGAATGTTAGTTGTGGTTATATTTGTCTGATGAAAGATTAAGGACTGGTGAAAGCTGGAGTATTGTTGACGTGTGTAATGTTGCGTTCACTCACACACATGTGAGAATGCTGGTCATTAACACTCATCTCAAAACATTTTTGAGGTTACAGATCCTTTTCTATCAGAAAGCATGTGGGTTTGTACTTCTGTGTGCCTATGTAGCATTGAATGTGTTCCAGGCCAGAGAGGCAGTTGAGATGAGAGCTCAGATTGAGAAGAAGATGGCGCAGAAGGAGAAGGAGAAGAAGGAGGAGAGCCTCCGAATGCTCGCCCAGAGGGCAAGGGAGGAGCGGGCAGGAATACGCAGAGCTGATGGTGAGAAATACATGCTGTGGTTTGCATGTAGGCAACAGCATACACTCAAGATTTATTTTCTGGACATTTGAAACAATGCAAGTGAAAATGCCAGAAATTCATGTAATGAGACATGAAATTGCAGAAGGTCCTCTGCAGACAAATATACCCTTGTATCAGTGATAAGTGACATTACTTAAGATCCATTTGATCCATTACTTAAGATTTACAATACAGTAAAATACTTTTTTAACGAACTACAAGGGACCACAGAAATCAGTTCATAATATGTCCGTAGTTCACTATTCATGAAAATCCATTGAAAGAACAATAAAACACTATACAGTACAACACATTCCTACCCGTTTATTCAAGGCTTTATTCATTCATATTACGTTCTTTTCACTACAAAGTCAGTAATCTTACTCTGGGCACGCTTGGCCAACTGCATACGTCCCACAGCCTTATTCAAGTCTGCTTGCGAATCGAAAGAAGACATGTCAGTTGTCTTCTGTGACACAAGAAAGTTTGTAGTGCCATATTGGCTTCTGTGGGGATTGCAAATCAGTTCACTATAGCCATCAGTACATTATAGAGAATTTGTTTTTCACGTCTCTTTTATATGATAATATACAGAGATTACTTCAGGACTTTTAAAACAGTTCGCTGTAGCCATCAGTTCGTATTATCCGTGTTCGTTATAAAAGCATTCTACTGTATTTTCTTTTGGTGGTTGGAGAAGGGGACACCATTGTATATATTTATTGGTCTACATCAAGTCCCTTCAGAACATTTTCACTTGTCTCAGACTAGTCCAGTGGCCATGTCTTTCCCTGTAAGGTTAGGGTTTTTTTGATGTAATAATTATTAACTTACCTTACCATAGGTCTTATGCATATTATCTCAAGCTTTTATTAAACGGGATCTGACATTCGTTCACTCGCCATTCCCCAGAATGGCTACCTCATGTATTGACGAATGTATATGCAAGGAAGAGACATGATCTCTGTACCCACGCAAGCGAGGGTCATCTAAAAATCACTTTTACTTCAAGCATCCCTCTGTTCGGACATTTGTCATTAAAGTTGTTACTCTTCATCAGTTGGTCTGTTTTCTATTCCTTATTTTATGTGTGCGTAAAGATGAAGTTTTCTTCACTTACCTGGCTACCTCGTGGTCATTTCGACCTGCGTGTTTTCTGCGTCGTCTCTTTGTTGTACAGTTGTTTGTGGAGTTTGCAAGTCCTTTGACTTTCCTCTCCTTTGTACTCCGTATTACAGCCATTTTTTATCATTATGGCTGGTATGTTTTGCTGTTTTTGTAGCGCGTTTCGCTCGCCTTGTGGGGGCAGCCATCATGGTTGTCTCTCCTGGCTGCCTTGCATACTGGGTCGTACTCATTGTATATACACTTTTTGTGTAGGGGTTTTTGTTAACGTAATATTTTTACGTTCTTCTTTTTGTGCATGTTACAGTTTCTGTGCATGACTCAGTCCAGTATTTGTAAAGTCCAGAAATCGGCCAAGGACCCGCACCCCTGGTGTCCTGATTGTGCAACTATATCGCGCACCTTGGACCAGCATTGCCATCATTGTGCACCACTGTCGACAACCAATTTCAAGACCTTTTTTGCGGTCAAGAGGAAGCATTTCACACAGCACGGATGAAAGATATCCTCTCCAGCATCGTCTTTGGATCATGATCATCGGTCCTTGATACTTCGAATCAGCGTCCTCCTTCAGCATCAGCGTCAGCGTCAGTGATTCCGCAGGAGTCAGCAGCGACTGTGTCGTGGTGGCCGGATCATCATCTATCCGGCGCCATCGTTCACTTGTCAAGGCCTGATGCGCTTACCCATCCGGAGGTGCAGAAACTTCTATGTTTTTTGCTTATGCCTAGTGTTAACCCAACGCCAATACCAGTGCTGATGACTACATATGCCTCTGCTGACTCTACTATGATATCTCCCGTTGCTCCCGATATTGTTCCAGCACCGACTCTTATGTTTAGCGCCTTTGCCTAAACCGTCCAGTATGCCAGCACCGATACCTACACCGGTTTTGACGCCAGCGGCTACTCTGAGCTCATCCTACCGAATCCCTAGTGTCTCTCATACTATCTCGTAGGGAGGAGGATCTGCAGCGCCAATAAGTGGAGGAGAGACCTCGTCGCTTTGAAGCTGAATGAATGCTCACGGCATTCCAGGAGATCTCATTCAAGGGCTGCAAGAACGACGTCTTTGAGATCTCGTTCAAGGACTCCAAGACGTTGTCATTCTCGTAGCCTCCAGCAGAGCCGATGTCAGCGCTCAAAGTCAAGATCCCGTTCTCAGCGACAATCTTCTGAGGGGAAAGACGCTCTAGACCTCTTACTTGGGGGAAGCATCACCACAGATCTTGTCTACAGGGAGGACTCTCGTCCATTGTCTACTCCGCAGGATGTGTTCCTACCTTTGTCTCCCCAGCACTTGGCTTCACATGCCGTCTCTTGGGAGGATTCAGATGAGCGGTTCTTCTCTCCTAACTATGATGAGGAGATGTTAGAAGATACAGATGTGGAGGCACTAATTTACCACCTTTGGCAATATATGAGTGGATCGCTGATAGGCTTCTGGACTGCCCATCACCGTCTACTAACAATAATGACCCGTCTGGTATTAGACTGTCCCTGGAACTTTTGATACTGCCACATCCTATGGTTGCCAATGCTGTTGCTTTCTTAGATGCTGATTTCTCCAAGTTGTTGCTCAATCCATACTATCAAAGCTCCTAAATCAAGGAAGGCGGAATGTAAAGTTCATAGCCTGATTTTGCCGATACTGGCGCTATGTTGGATGAGTCATTGAAATGTTTATCAGGTTCACCCCAGCCGTCGTACCAGGTTCAAGACTCCAAATTGGCAGCTATCAATACAGAGTTAAAGCGTATGTTGAAGCCTATTTCAGTACTTGCTTCGGCCATTTCAGTGGCGCCTTGTGGGACCTCTTGGAGTATAACGCTTCCAGGATTGAACATTTATCAACGCTTTTTCATTGGCAAGGAAAAGTGCTACATGATTTGCTTGCGCACTTACGAGTTTCTCTTTCTATGTTTGAGGTGCTAGGCTCTGCTTTTCGTGGTAAACCAGCGACAAGAGGCAGGGTAAATGCTGTTATGTCCCTCGTACACAGGTCATATGTACCTCCTTTGCCAGAGGCCGCGGATGTGGGAGGAGCGATGCTGAGGGTCAGCGACGACAACAAGAGGGTGCCCGTGAGACTCCCGCGACACCTGGTAGGGGTAGGGGCAAGCGCCCTTACTCTGGCCATTGAAGGTTCGGACTTCCACGACTGGGTCCTCCCGCTCCCAGTCGTGCCAGTTCGCCCAACTCCTGAAGGCGGGAGACTAGGGATCTTTTGGCCTGATTTGGAAAGCCTAGAGAATCCCTTTTATTACCAACATCCTGAGGACCGACTACAGATTGCCAATCACCATGTCCCCTCCGCTGACGTCGATGCCCCAGTCAAGCGTGTTATCTCAGGTACAACACACTCTGTTAGCAGAAAACATCTTATCTTATTAACAATCTTATTAACCGAACACACAATACAGACAGTGCGAGATCCCCATCAGTCCCCAGGGTCTACTCACCCATCTTTTTAGTACCAAACAAAGATTCAGACAAGATGTGCATGATACACAACATGGCAGCATTCAACAGACTTTATCTTCTGGAATCACCTCATTTCCGCGTGATATCACTGGAGCAGATTCGGGCCAAACTAGCCAGACCTGTGTCGTGGCTAGCCAGTCTGGACCACCATGATGCACACCTTCACGTACCAATTTACCATCGTCACAAGAAGTTCCTAAGGGTTGTGTTCGGCTGTTTCAATGATTTCTGCTGCCTCATGTTCGAGCAGAAGATCTGCAGGCCAGAATCCTTCTGCCTTTACATCTCCATCCATATCTCCGCTGGTGGATAGACGAGTTGAATGTATGCGTCAGAGTTTCTTTGACCAACTGCACCTCACGACCACGAGTTATTCGTCAACGCATCTCTTCAAGGCTGGGGTCAGATGCCAAACGAGACTGGCATATAAACAACCTGGAATTTCAAGCAGTTATCCTAGCAGTATGTCATTGGATGCCCCATCTAAGGAATTCCACTCTGTTGATTTCATCCGATATCCACTGTCCTATGGATGATTAGCGACAACCAGGTCACAGCAGCTATTTTACCAGATGTTTCAGTTAACCGGACATCTGGACGACAGCAACATCGTAGCAAAGGCTCAAGCCTTTCATTTGTTGTGCCTCAGTCACTGTCACCCCCTGATAGACCTATTCGCGACCAGTCTCAATCGGCAATTGCCTCTGTTCGTGTCTATTCTACGCGTGTAGCTAAAGTCGTAGCTTTGGCTCAACAGGTGTCAACTAGATCCTTGTATGACAACAGATGGTCTTTTGAGAAATTTTGTCGTCTGAAATCAATAGATCCATTAAAAGTCTCTCCTCAGATGATAGCTGAGTTTCTTGTTTTCCTTCATAAGTCCAGACACCTTAAGGGCAGTACTATTGGGACATACGGATCAGCCTTGAATTTAGTTTTGGCAGTGGAATCTGACATGCAAGTTTCTAAGGTGCCAGAACTTATTGCTATGCTCAAGGCATTCAAGCTGGAAGACCAGAAAGTCAAGCTGCGCCCTCCAGCTTGGGATAACATATTGTACTGCGGCACGTTAGAGGTTCTTCCTATGAACCTTTGGATAAGACCTTTGGATAAGGCTCTGGATGTCACCCGTATCCGATTTGAGCAATCTTGACATGGCCGTGTGCATCTAGGTTTATTGTAGGACTTTATTGCAAAGAATCAACTTCCTGGCCAGCCAGACAGGACGTTCTCTCTTCCTCCTCTCTCTTCAATCTTGGGGCTTAACGACATGGAGGAAGAGGTTCTTTGCCCACTCAGAACACTGAGGTTGTATATTGCAAGATCGGCTTCCAGAGGGCACTCTAGGAAAAGGCTATTCATCCCTTTTTCCTCATCTGCTAAGGGGGAAGTCAACAAAAACACTGTGTTGCTTTGGCTCTGTCAGATCATTTTGTCCGCCTACAACGCTGAAATATTTTTCACCCTACGACTAACAATCCACATGAAATTAGAGTGCTAGCAGCCTCCACCATGACCGTACACAGAAACTGCATTGTCCCAGCCATAATGGAAGGCTGCTTTTGCAAGTCGTCTACAGTCTTCACCAGTCATTATCTGAGGAACTAGGCTGTTGCCCAGCAACTCACCCGGCCAGCTGCCCATTTGGTCTCATGGATAACTCTCACCTTTTGGGAGTTTTGGTTTTCCTTCGGGTTCCTTGAGTTACTTGCTATCTCAATGTCAGGATGAGCCTGTGACTGCATTCAACTTGCTTCTGGATCCCTTATGGCATGTGGTCTGAGTTTTTTGGGATGGTCCTTTTGGAGCACCGCCATCCTTCTGTCAAAGTCATATGCATAAGACCTAAGGTAAGGTAAGTTAAAAATTTATTATATTCTAAACATTTTAGATATTTAAATACTTACCGTCCCTCCCAACGCTGGATGCTCCTCCCCTTTCAGTAAAAGTGATTTTTGTACAGAGATCACGTCACTTCCGTGCCGAAGGTAGCATTCAGGGGAATGGCGAATCAACGACTGTCTGATCTTGTTTAAGTGAAGCTTGAGGTAATATGCATAAGACCTATGGTAAGGTAAATATTTTAATATCTAAAATATTTAGATTTTGATAATATTTTTCTTCAGAACGTGACGAAGAAGAAGCTGAGAGAAATGAACTGAGAAGAGACAGACAAAAGGAGAGGCAGAGAGACAGGAATCTAGCTAGGGCAGCCCCAGATAAGAGGTAACAGTCAGATGAACTGAATTTATTCATATTAAATCTTAATTATGGAATGGTTGTTGAAATTATGGTTATACCAGAATAAGTGATTTTTTATGTGAACTCAAATTTGAGCATAGAGGTTTTCACATATCAATGATATGGTTACTTCTGTGTTGTGCAGATCTCGCATTCAGAAGGAACGTGAACGTGACATCAGTGAGAAAATTGCTCTGGGATTGCCTAATGCTGGAGGATCTCAAGAAACACAGTTTGATCAAAGACTCTTCAACACAAACAAGGTATGTGAAAGTACAGAATTAACAGCTTTGTTTAAGCATGTTTTGAACTTAAGTTCATGGCGCAAACAGTTTCGTATTCACATATTTTTTAAGTATCTAAGGTGTTATTGTTGAAAAGTTAACATGGTGCATACCAATGAATATATCATGATAGAGATGTTATCAATGGAATCTATTATCTAGTACACACAAGGTAGTCTGTTATAATTTGTTGTTCTGTTGTCCCTGTATTTCTTTTGGAGGTCGTGCAATCAGTTTTCATTGTCAGTACCTTTCGATTCATTGTAATGGTAAAGCAGACCTGATTAACATGACCGTTATGAGTGAATATCAGTTTATGGTGACTTTTCTAAAGCAGGTTGGATGGGTCTTACACCATGTGTGTTTATGAGTTTCAGGCATATTTTTCTTTGATTTGTAAAATAATGAAAAGGAATTGTTTGTGATTTACAGATATATCTTGACTTCCTGTTTATTTGTTATTGTTGTTTGTTTTTTATTGTACTGGGAAGTACACTTAGCATCATGTGCCTCCCTCCCTCATCATATTACTATCTCATCAATAGTCTCAGAGCATATTGTTTGTGTCATGTGATATATCAGTATGGTGTTTCCAGGGTATGGACAGTGGCTTTGGTGATGATGAGGCATACAACGTGTACGACAAGCCATGGCGTGAGGAGAATAGCATAGGAAATCAGATCTACCGACCATCTAACAGGAAGGACAAGGATCTGTATGGAGAGGACTTTGACACCCTTATGAAACAGAAAAGGTCAGAATGATTGTTGTTCACCTCTGAGGTGAAGGTTGACTGTTGACTATCATTGCCCAGGGCTATAGGAGGGGGAGTCTTTATCCTTCAGATACAGTGGGCGGAAGGCTGACTGTTCACTTTCATCGTCCATGGTAAGGGGAAAGTCTTTGGCTAGCCTCCAAATGTTGTGAAGGGAATGCGAAAGTGTCTTTGGCTAGCTTTTATCTGTTCACTTCAGTAAAATAAATTTAAGGATAGAACACGGGTAGCGTCTAACTTTAGTTAAGGGAAACACAGTGGAAAATTTTGAGATTTATGGCTTTTCTTATATGAGCTCCAGTTGTGAAGCTAAGTCATGGTTTTAATTTAGTGTGTTCCTCATAATAATGGAGCAATAACACACAAATACACTTAAAGTAATGTGATACTATGAGAAATGATGCACTTTGTCAATTGGATATTTGAGTGGATGGTCAGAGTTTGATGAAGTATTGAGAAGAAAAGAAAATGGATTTGGTCATGAACAAAATGGCATAAGTGCTTGTTTATGATGTTTGATGTTGTTCAGGTAGTAAGGGTTAGCTTGTTTATTTTACAGATTTGTCCCAGACAGGGAGTTTGAGGGCACTGACAGAAGTAGGCGCCGTGATGGGCCAGTGCAGTTTGAACAGGATGTGGAGGAGGACTTGTTTGGTCTTGACAAATTCTTCACAGAGGCTAAGAGGGGTCAGAAGCGTGCTGGAGATGACTCTAGGTCTAGCAGGGACTATGAATCTAGCAAGAGCAAACAAAAGAGGAGAGAATAAGCTTTAAGAAGCAAATGGGAGTGAGAGCAAGACTTATTTCCACAAGCAGCATTGCAAATGTCATTAGCATACATGTTCCAGTTTTCAGTATGGATGAACAGGGATTAGTAACACATTCTCATTTGACTTCATCAGGTAGGACTTCAGGACTGTGTCATAGAGGGAAATATAATAACTGTATTTTCATACTAGTGGAGGAAAATGCTTTTTTGTGTCGGAATGGAATCCTGTATGTCCACTTCACATAGAGAAAAGTTAAATTGTCATTCATCAAGTTAAGATGCGCAGATACTGTCAGCTGTAATGAGTCGGTGTTAACTGAACCAAGTGATCAGATTGATCAAAAAAGTGTTAAATGATTCTTTACTTCAACATTTAATGTTTGTTTTCCTGACATTATGCCTTTTCAAGCAATTTTGTATTGTAAGATTGTCTTCAAACAGTGATTCAAATGAAACACTTAACGGACATTTAATCTTTTGTACTTTGTGTACTTCATTTATCTGGTTGTAAAATACCTTTCTAGGATGAAGAAAAAAAGAAAAGGGTGCTTTAAGAACCAGATTGAATAAGTACTTAGGTACATATCTATAATATACTGTACTAAGCACCTTGAGTTATTATATGTCAGATGGAAGCATGTGCAATGTATGTAAAATGACTTTCAGATTGTAAATTCACAATTGTTTTATCACTGTATAGAAGGAGATGTCTTGTGCTATTCCTGTCAGTAGTTTTGTGTGTATGTTTTTACCATGTTTCAAAATACATTTTACTGATAAGGGTATATTCAATAATTGAGAACATGAGGTTCAGTTAATTTTACTGAATAGCTGACATCATCCAAGACACAAGTGCCCAAAACAGTTTTTATTTCTCATGAAATTGTAACCCATGAAAATGATATTGTGAATAAACAAGTGAATGTACAATGCTTTTTGTGATATTGTTGGTCTGCTGTTCCGTTGTGACTATGAAAGGATTAGAAAAAGTTTTCTTGTAACACTCATGCAAAATTTTGTACACAGCTATTGTATACCTAAAAATATTTTATAATTATGGGAAGTGGGTGGATATGATTGATTTTGAACATGCGTGTGTGTGTGTGTGTGGAGCAGGGGGTGGGGTGGGGGGGGCTGTCATTCAGAGCCCACCGTGCAAATTTGAACCAAAAGAACTCCTAGGTTTGTTTTTTTTTTTGTGTGTGTGTGTGTTTTTATTCACTTTACTTGGGTAAAGTTCAACGGGATATATGGGTAGAATATATTGTAACAAATCGCATAGTAGAGAGGCAGACAGTACAATATGTTTCATATTGGAAATATCTGGATTGAACAGTATAGCTGATACATAGATGATACAGCAAATACAAGAGGCTCTTTTCTAGTTACACGACTGCAGCAATGACATTCCATTTTCTATAAAAGTGTTTCATGTTGACCGTTTTCGTATCGATAAATTTCTCTGTCCCATAAACGTCCTTTAATAATGCTCTGTAGATGGAAGCTGTGAAGCTGGGTTTGTGTCCTCTTATATTCATAACGAAGATGTGGCGCTTTGCTAATAGAATCATGTGGTTGAGTAAATGGTTTCCACTGCAACAGACTAAAATATCGTGGTTTGACGTTTCGTACGTTTTGCCAAGAAACTGGGTTGTGAAATTGTTAAATTCAGCCCAGAACATGTTGACGATTGGGCATTCAAGATATACATGGTAAATATGCTCGCTAGCTGAGCCACATGATGTACATAGGTCTTTGTCTACCAATTTCATTCTTAGTAGCTCTCGCTTAGTGTAAATGGCTCTGTGTAAAAATTTATATTGAAAATCTAAAAGTTTCGTGTCTTTCCTGGATTGTCTATACTGTGAAAATATGCTTTTCCAATTCAGTTCCCCGTTCCATTTGAGACACACGTTTGGGATGTTATAGTCAGATATGAGATTATCGTAAAACATCCTTGAGCCTTTACCAGGTTTGATCAAACCGTTCCAAGGAGAACACATTGATAACTTCAATGTATTCAAATTGTTTTTTGTCCGAATCACGTCTTTCCATTGTTTGGGTATACTAAGGATAACACGATTACCTTGCACAGTAACCTTGATGCCAGAATTTCTTTTAAGTTCTGCAAATATCTTTAATATAAACTATTCCACATTTAATCCAGTTATGAATGATCAAGTTTGACTGGTTACACTGGTGATTTAGCCATAGTGGTTGCATGAGTATTTCGTTAATATCGTTATTATCACACGCATATCTTTTAACATATCTATGCCAAGCATCAAGAGAGTCTTTCCAAAATGGATTTTTGACTTTATAGTGTGTAGAAATATTGCCTAGGAGAAGAAGGTTTTGCAAAGGGAAACCAGCAAGATCATAGTTCTTAGAATTAGAGATGTATCTTCAAGCATGAAAGTTTTAATGAGTCGACAAAGGTTTTCACATCGACCATTCTAAGACCACCTTCTTCGTACGTTCTCACTAAATTAGTTCGTTTTATTTTGTCAGTTTTGTCATTCCATATAAACTTGAAAAACAATCTGTTTAATTCAGTGATAAATGTTTTGGGGGATTAGGGAGATGAGAAGATGTGTACCATCGTGGATAAAGCTAAAGTTTTTACGACGGTTATTTTTCCAATCAACATTAAATTACGTCTTCTCCAATTACATAAAATTCTTTTTATATTTTCAAGTCTCTTCTTTGTATTGATTGTCCGTAGGTTTTCTAAATGAGCATTTAATTTGATTACCAATACGTCAAAGTTCCCATAATGCCAATCTAGCTTATACTCTTGAGATAAAACTATTTGACTACCTGCCATTGCACCTATCCATACTGCTTTCGTTTTGTCAATATTTATTTTCAAACCTGACATTTTATGAAAAGAGAGGAAAGGTTTCATAGCTTCATTAAGAGAACTTTCGGATCCGTCCAAAAACAATTCAGTGTCGTCTGCGTATTAACCAATAGTATGTTCGATGTCGTTTAACACAATTCCTTTTATTTTGTTGTTGTCTCTGATCATTATTCCTATTATTTCTGCTACCAATAAGAATAAATATGGAGATATGGATCACCCTGTCTACATCCTCTTTCGTTATCGAAAAACTCTGATAAATGACCGTTTTGTATCATACACGAGGATGCATTAGAAATCAGTATGTTAACCCATTTTTGAATGTTGCGTCCAAACCCGAACTTATCCAGGACCATCTTAATGAATGTTTTTGACACGCTGCCGAACGCTTTTTCAGAATCAATTAAAATGAGTAAACCTTTTATGTTTTGCCTTTTAGTTTCAAACAAAATGTCATAGAGAAGTCTGATATTTTCCGAAGTACATCTTCCAGGAATGAATCCAGTTTGATTTTTGTCTATGAGAACATTCAATGTTTTTTTAATCCTGTTTGTTATACAAGTACTTATAACTTTATGCAATGCATTTAAGAGGGATATGGGTCGCCACTTCTTCAGAAACCCTCTATCTTTGCCTGCTTTAGGGATACATGTAATTACACCTCTATTCATTGTGATATTCATAGAATTATGGTTGAAAGTTTCTGTTATATATCGGTGGATCCAAATTTTGAGATGTTTCCAGAAACATTTAAAGAATACGATAGGGAATCCATCTAAACCTGGACTTTTGTTATTTTTCATTGATTTAATAGCATGCGAAAGTTCTTCAACTGACTAATGTCACACTCTAACTCGTTTGACTGTTCTTTAGTTTGAGATGGAGTGGTATTAGTTTCGAATACAGCTTTAATGTCGTCGTCTATATCACAATTTGATTTATACAGATTTTCATAAAACTGTTTTTGTTCCGCAATTATTTCTCGTCCATCTGCTATTTCTTCACCATTATCAATAATGAGAGAGTTAATAAGTTTGTTTGTATAGTTCCTATTTTCTAAATGACAAAAAGAACTTGTAGGTTTATCCCCTTCTTCATACCACTGGATTCTATTTCTAATTTGAATTCCTTTCATTTCCTCTTCTTTTAGTTTTTCCAATTCATTTTTACTTTTGGATAAATCAGCAAGAATCGTTTCGTTAACGTCTTGGAAGTTGCTTCTTATTTCGTTTTCTATTTGACATATGTTCTCATCTAGTTCCTTTTGTCTTGTAGTTCCACTTTTCTTAAGATATGAAGAATATGAAATGGATTTTCCTCTAACTTTCATTAAAATGTCTCCACAAATAGAGTGTCAGTTATAGTTAAACATAAGTGTTCATCTTTAATTTCGTTTAATTCATCATTTGAATACGTAGGGTCTGAGTTTTGGTTTCATTAAGTAAGTCGGTTACTAGAGTTATATACACGTCTCGTCTCAATAATGATGTGTTAAACTTCCAATAACCGCGACCCTTTTCCTTACTTTTTTGTGTAGATAAAGATAGAGTTACGGCAGAATGGTCACTTTTATAACCAGGTATAATGTGTAGATTACAATGTATGTTAAAGAGGTCTTCGGATACTGTGAAGAAATCCAATCTAGCTTGTTGGCGAGGATTCTTTTTCCACCATGTATACTTTTTTATTTTGTGATTTTGTACCCTCCAAGCATCTGTTAGGTTTAAGTTTTCAATGTGGTTCAAGACAGTCTTACGAGCCTGTGGGTTATTGATGTGTTTATAGTTTTCAAAGTCTAGGACTAGATTCCAATCTCCGCATACTACAATTGAATCGTTTCCCATTTTACTATCTTGTCAAATAAAGATATGTAAAGGGAAGGACTATCAGAGTTAAGTCCATACAGATTTGTAAGGGTTAATCTTAGGCCATCAACAGTTACATCTAAAATTATGTAATTTCCATTTTCGTCTTGAGCTATATTGTGTATTTTATATTCGAAGTTATTGTTTAGAAGACTGGCTACACCTCTTGAATTTGACTTATATGGAGCAGTGACCCATTCATTTCTCATTGTGTTTTCACACTCTACGGAAATGTGTATGTCTTGTAAACATATAATAGAGAATTTCTTTTTTCTGTATAAATTCATGACTTCTTTACGTTTACCTTTTACGGCTAGGCCCCTGCAGTTGGCTGAAACTATGCTAATATTGTTACTTGTATCCATGGTTGATTAATCTTAAGTGGTCATTGCTTGACCGAGCCGAGAAGTCAAAATAAACACCACCACGAGCGTCAATGTCGCACACAACAGACGTGATTCTCGAGCTCGCGTTAGTGCCGCGCACTGAGTGAACCCGACAAGAGGCCAGAGGCACATAAATTCTAAAAATAGCTCATAGGGCATGGAGTACAACTGAAGAAATCCATGCCATATAAACCTAAATGAAGTTCTAACGTTATCTTTATGCCAGAGTTAAAATACAAAATATGGTATCTATTTGATAAAAAATAAAGTACAGAAAATTTTCTTCAGGAACATATTCTCATTGCACAGCATGACTTCTGAGTATTGCAACAGAAACGTTTTTACACTCTTTTGCATAAGAACTGAAGTAAGTTTTTAAAAGTTACTTACAGTTTGCGAATCCTTGATATGTCCCATAAAATAGAACTCCTAGGTTTTGTTACTTCAAGATCACGTGTAATGACCAGCTTGGGATGTCTGGTTTATTAAATTAGACTCAAGCATCGCCAGTTATGATGAATTTGATTTTGTGACTTCCCTGAAACTTGCTGGAGCTCACAAGACTACATTAAGCCACCTGTAATACTGTTCAAAGCAGCACTGTAACAAAGCCAGTTCCTGTCTTAAAGGTCATGTGCAACCCAGAAATCAAACATAATTAAAACAGTTATCACTTGTTCATGATATATAAAAAGTATTGCTGATTATAAGCCTATAATTGCCTATAATGGGTTTACCTCCCTTGAAACGAAGCAGCCACGATACTGAACCCACTCAGAGCCAGAGGGTGTGCACTCAAGTGTGACAAAGCCTTTTCATTGGCCACAGGTTCATTTGCCGATATGTTTAGCTGGCTCTTTGTTTATGGCTCATAAGCCTGATAAGTGTTAATTTCAAATTGCATGTGGCCAGTGATTGAAGTGCATTGCAAATTGTCATTAGCAGACATACAGGTGTGAATAAACCAGACATTGAGGTTTCTCTGTGACAGTCTGTTTATCACAGTCAACATGTTTTTTTCATGTAACAAGTAGATTATTTACTTGCTTGTGTACACAGCCAAGATTAGACCACTGCTCACAACCTTATACTCCGGCACACGGTTTCAAGCCCTGCGAACCCCCAGTGCTGGGGGAAAATTAGTGAATCGTTTGAATCGGGTTTGTTTCATGGCGTTTTTTTGTCAGGTTGAATTGGCATTTTGGGTGATTTGTTTCGGTAAGTGCATACCAAAAGGTATCAAAATCTGCAAAGTAGTGTTTTACGTTGCATGTGGCCTTTAAGTAGCATAGGTAAGTAGCAAGTATATATTTAGTTTAATTTCTATCAAGTATATTTTATTTCCAGAAAGTGTCTCATCAACATGACAAAGACACTGTATAACTCTTGGCAGCCAATTTGGGATACTAGTATTAAGTTTTACTAAGGGTGGCTTGTGCAGATATATGCACTCAAACTGTTAATCCCAATACCACATAATCTATCTTGCCATTCAATTTAAGAACTCCTGAGATAGTTGTGCTAAGCTGGTACAAGTAAATTTACCCTGGGTGTAAAACACAATGCATGGTAACACAGAGTAATACTTTAATGCCTTTTTAGGATTTTTTGTTACATCAGCAGAACTACTGACACATATATATGCAATGTATAGCACATTTACATAACTCCATTGATTTAAGTCTCTTCGCGTTTGTTTAAAAAAGTGAGTGAGTTTAGTTTTGCACAACACTCAGCAATATTCCAGCTATATTTTATTCGATTCTGGACTCAGTAATCAACAGCATGAGCATCGATCTAGTGACGTGTCAGTCAAGTCAGCAGGTTAGTTTCCTGTTACAACAAGAATAGTCGCCTTTTGCGGCAAGCATGGGTTGCTGAAGACTGAAGACCTTTTCTTTACCAATCTTCAGGGGTTAAGAAATATGGTACTTGAAACAAAGGGCTATCTTTGTGTTCACTGCTGGAACTTTGTAGCAGGGCCCTGAAGGGATGGAGGTTGTATTTCGAATTTTAGTAGTGAGTTGGGTCAGATATAATTTTGACAGCTGGAGCCACAATCTGTCGCTCATATATTGATGATCACATTCAAATCTGACTCCACCGATTTTACTTGCGGTGTAAACAATTCTGTGTACATGTATATTAGAATTTGAAATGAACCGAGACAGACGCGGTCTAACAATGGAATGAAAATGTTAAAATACTCTGAAAAATCGCTCCATAAAATGATGACAATACAGATCGATAAACATTACAAAATCTCAAATTAAGCTTGAGATGAAGACGTTGTTAAAATCTGCATAGGGCTTCAGTGTTCGAGTTCCAGTTCAGGTGAGAGTCATTAAAAATTCCCAGATACTTAGACTCCAACACTGTCCGAACACATTCACCATTGATTGTCACCGGAAGCATTTCTATGCGGATAACAGTTCTTCAGAATCAGTGCCGTTCAGTTAGCTAACAGCTGCACAGACCCCCTTCGGGGCAACCACATATCATGACCGCGTCATGTCCAAATCAGCCACTACCATTCATGGATGAAGGGGAATCATATTGCTACAACTGACGTACTGAGGACATCAGTCGTTTCGCACACTGCAGCAGATCAACGTCTCTACATTTTGTAACAGGACATGGCGCTGATATGCGGGACAAAAAATTGAAGAGTTTCTTAAAACCAAGCATGACAAGAAATTGACTCTTTTGGTTAACAATCGTCAAGAATCCTCAAGAATTTGCATAAGAGCATAAAAACGAAAGTCAGTATCTAGTGCAGCTGCAATAACACCACTGAGCCTCCTCATTGACTGGATCAGACGTTGAATTTGACGCTCAGGTAACGCGGTTTCGTGATGGAGGACTTGCTCCAATCCATCAAGATTTTGTCCTGGAGGATCTCTCTGATTCATCTCCGACCCAAAACATCCAAACATGCACTACATTGTTAAAATCAAGATTCCAAGTGCACAGAAGCGCTCCAATGTAGAGCTCCAATGTCTCTTGACGTTACGAAATCACTAACGGCGCGAGTTTTTGACAGATATTCTGTTTGTTGTCTGGATGTCACAGTAACTTTGGGCTAATAAAAACGCCATCCCTCAATTCTGCTATATCCTGCTATGTAGCAGTAAAGTAGCGTTATATTCGAATACATCCGAACCGATCCCAAGCCGAGCCGGCCCCTGGATATATAAACCAATCCGGCCGAGCACCTGAAACCGGCCCCTGGGTAACGGTAACGATGGTTATGGCAATTATCCTTATAGGCCCTGGCACTGGTCCGTCAACCTTGAACGTGTGAGACATCTAGTTACAACAAGTGAGTAAGTATGGTTTTACGCCACTTTTCGCCACTTTTTCCACCGACCCTTCACGAAAAAGCGTGATGATGGAATATAGTTATACTCGTACCAGTATATAGGTTTTTCTTCCATGAAAAGAAGCGTTTCAATGTTTACCAGGGAGAATCTACAGGTTTAACCTCACTGTGCCGGCACCCTACATGGTGTTATAAGGGATTAAATGTTACAGCTCACAGCACTTCAGCTTATAGCCTGTTTCAATCGAGACACGAGTCGCCGGTGAATTGTTCTCAGAGTGAACACTGTTTAATTAATGTAAGGTAGAAGGAATTTCAGATTGATGAACACTTTTGATTAATGTTCTTGATTTCATTTATTGTTTGTAATTGAGCGTTTTGAGTAGTTGATGCCACTTGGTCATGTATATAAATGCTCCAATGGTCAACATGATCATTGCAAAATGGCAAACGTACAAGTCAATGTTCGGTTTGTTGCTAACTCCCAAGGAGGACAGAATCTTTTTCACAATGGTCATAGGTTTAGAATTAAGAGCAGACGAAACACCAGCGTGCACTGGCGTTGCTGTAGAAAGGAGTGTCCCGCAACAATCAACACATCTGACAACTTGATCACAACCTATCCTGATAGTCACAATCACCCTGCCGACAACAGTTCAGCTTCAATGAGGGGTGGCATGCGAAGATAAACAAGTCCGGCCCCAACCACCCCAACATCTACAAGTTCATCGACCTCATCAAGAAAGAGCAGTGCAACGCAGAGACAGTAATCCAGCAGGTCCAGTCTGGACTCAAGAATCACTAATGAAAAAAATGTCTTTCTGTCTGGAAGAACATGCCCGTGCTGCGTCACATGTGCTTGGACTGTGATGTGATGTGGATATGCGACATGTGAAGTCAATGACGTTTATCTATCTGACATGGCCGACTGCATCTACACCTACAACAATAGGTGCCGGGACAGTGAGGTGTCCCCAATCTACAACAGGGATAGGTCACTCGCTTGTTTTCTTTACCATTTATACTAATTAACGTGTGCCTCGTCATGCTTCAACGCACAGTGAATTGGCTCGTTTCCAACTTCAGCCACTTTATTGTATCACTCGGAATTTTACTATGAATGAATGAATTATAGTAAGAATTAAGAGCAAGAATTATAAGTGAATGGAAGAAATAAAGAAAAAAGAAGTCCATATGTGAATAAATGAAAGAGATATAAGAATTACAAACAAGATATTGAAACCATCATAATAAGCAGTCAGCATGTCATCATGGTAATCTAAGCACATACAAAAGAGTACCTTACCACACTTCCTTATGACACGATCTGAACTAAGTCTGTAGATCTGGTTTTTGTGATACATCCTTTATACCACAAGTGACATCAGTTGATTGAGTGTAATATGTTACCTTGTTTGACCAAATATGTCAGTACATTGTCATCATCAATTCAAACAGTATATAAACCGGCGTCCAGACTTCTTTTTTTCTAATGAACCAAGATCATGAAGGGGACAACCTGAAAATGCTTCCACCATTTGACATCTTCGATACAGACTGAAGGTTGACAAGACAGAGAAAGTGAAAAAATGTCCAAGAATTTTTTTCTCAAGGAATCTTATGCTGATGCTGTGAAAGGTAAATTTTGCACTATGTTCTCTATTGACATCTTCTTAATTCTTATGAATGCGGTACAAATAACAAACAAACCAAATCTTAATTGTTCTAAATTGTTCCTAACATACTTGCTACATGAAAGAAAATAACCAAAGGCACTGTTTTTTGGGCAGTTAAGATATTAGATTTGAATATTCAACATTGAATCAAAGTATTTATTGAATCGTTTATTGGGTTAGTGAAATCTTAATATCTGAATGTTATTCCGTGACATATTGTCCCATGTTATAGAAACTTTATCTACGTTTCACAGGACCAAGATGACAGCATTCCTGGGCATATTGAAATAAAGCCCCACTGGACAGGATTTAAGTATTCCACCTGGCCCAAGACAACACCTATTACGATAGATTCAACGGACTCAGATTCTTCACCTGTTAAGTCCATCAATACACTGAGACAGAAAAGAAAAGCTCACTTCAACCTGCATCACTCTCTAACTGCAGATAGCTCTCCCATCATCTTTACAGAGTCAATTGATGATTGTTGTAATAGTCCACAAAAAAGGCATCAATAAGTAGCCATGTCCTAGCCAGGCGAACAACCTCAAGAGAATTGTTTGCTGAAATGAGTTCTGATAGTGATTCATCTCGTCCGGATATTGAAATAGATCAGTCAGTTGGAGATGTTGTAGCTGAACATGGAGACCAAATGTCTTCAAAGGGAAATGTTCTTCTTGTTGATGATGATGATGATGATGGCGATGATGATGATGATGACAATTTACCGTCCCTTCAATATCCTATAAGATGTCTCAAGACGTCTTTTTCACATGTTCCAATAGAAAACACAGATCAAATGTTTAAGACATTCTATAACAGTGATCCCTTTTTACCAGTGTACAAGTCGCTGAAGCATGGAATATCAACGAAAGAAGCTGTTCTTCTGTTGCTAAAAGACTGAACTCTAAAGAGCTAGCCTGCAACATTCCATCAGGTATAGACAAAGGTGTCTAATTTGTGTACAGCATTGAGAAATCAGGACATTGGGAAAATGCTCTGTGTGATGGTATGGAGAGGTGGACCTAAAAGGGTACTCGTACAGAGACTGTCTTTATAGACTTGAAGGCGAGAGATAGTGAAACCCTGTACACCTTTCTCTGACGACGCGCTTCGGGTGAGCAGGTGATCTTAATCATGTAGTCATGTGACAAACTTCACAGGATTGTGATTACACTTCAAGATCCAAACACTGACCAGATGCTGGATCAGCTGTTCGCCCAGTATTACTTTGAAGGACATGAGAAACAGGTAGAGGTACAGCCACATGGAAACAGTAATAGAAATGAACAATTTACCAGAACACCCGAAACAGTAAAAGAGAGAATACAGGAATTGTGCAAGAAAACTGATGAAACCTAAAAAGGTATTTCACGCCATAGCTGAGGAACGGAGTGGCTTAGAGACTGTGCCAAGTGGTGCGATGATTCCTAAAGATCGACAGCAAATAAAGAACTCACTCATCTCACTATTTTGACATTCACATCTTGGAATCTGTTAAAACTACTTCTGGACGAAAACAAAGGAGCAACGTGAGGCAGTTTATAGAAAGTGTGTATTTTCATTTTGTCTTTTATTCATGTAAAGCATACTCTCACAACTATTCAAAATACTCGGCGAGATTATCAAAGTTACTTGTAACTTGAGATGTTGTTAAGTACACTACAGTGTAACACCTGCATGTATGAAATGCATATCATCTAAAAAGTAAACATATCAGACAACACAGGGAATGAAATGCATTGAGAAGCTGAAACATCGCAATATATGTAGCTAGCTGTAGTTATCAATTCTATTGGGAGACGGGAAGCCTTTTTTGGCATGTATCAATTAGCCTTGTCACCTTAAGAAACGATAATTGGTCATCTGCTAAGTTCTCGATTGTGAACCATACGACAGTTCTAGGATTATTTGAATGAATATACAACTTTTAACCATCATATGTAGTAGCCAATAATATTTTTATAGTGTTAAATGTGTGATATATCCTTATCTCATGAATTTCACGAATATTGGATATTTCTACATATTGTGTTAGGAAATGACTAATTAATACAAATATCAAACAAGATGTTTGAATGTTGGTTATGTTGTGAATTTTTTCGGTACTAACAAATCTACTGACAGCAGTAAAGGGCTGTAACCAGAGTTGTTTTGACTGACATTTGTGGTCATATATTTATTGAAACCTTAGACACGTGTTACAAAGACATTAAAAAGTATATTGTGATAAAAGTTTTAACATGCATTATGTTGGGGTTTTTTCAGGTTCTTTCGGGAACCATTACAGTCCTTCGTTCCAGATGATGATTGCCTCATTGAAAATGACGTACCTTCATTTGGGCAAAGTGATCAGAGTTCTAAAAAACTGAAAATCAGTGCAGAGGAAAGTGAAATTATTTGTGTTCCATTTCGGACTTTGGCAGACATGTTTTCATGTGCAGAAGATCTTTTATCTGACAGTGGAAACATAAAAACCCTTCCTGGGTGTGAGAACAACAAATCTTCTTCATCAAAAACACCTCGGAGTCCACACCTGTTAAAATATGCTCCTACAACTCTGACCATTTCACGTGATAGTCAGTGTAGAAGATTCCAAAGTTTCAGACTGTGCCAGCATTCCATAGCACTAGCTCAACACCTTGATGTATTGTCCGAATATTTAAAAAATACAGAAGACAATCTTCCAGAGGCAGTATTACATCACTTACTAATCACAACATGCCCAGAAACCGTGGCAGCAAGGCTACAAAGGCAACGCAGAGGAGGAAAGGCAAAGCCAATTGTTTATCCTCAGTGCCATTGCAGTATGCTGAAAGTAGAGCAATGGATAAGGAAAACCATCAGCCCTTCCATATTACTTTTATGGCAGGACTGATTAGAAAACGATACGGATGTGGTCAGCAGTTCACACCCAAAACAAGAGAAACTCCTAATGATTTACTTTTGAAACGATTTGATCATAGAATATACCAAAGTCCAAAGAGCAAGGGAAAAAAAGAAAAGTATTTTTCTGCAAAATACTTATTTCTATTTAAATGTGGACTGTGCTAGAAGGGTTTGTCCAAGTTTTGAAATGTCAAGTGTTGATACATAATGAAATTAAAGATCAACTGAATGAGGATCACAAGAGGATATTGTCGCGCCTACATAAATACGACTGAAAATTTCCAATAGTGTATGACATGTAGTAGCAATAATGTTTCACAAGCTGGTATTTACTTTGATAAACGTAGGCCTCTATCTCACAAGGATATGTTTCTCATGTTTATATTTTTCATTATTTTACTCAGTCCCAAGAAAGTACACTTTATCTAATACAGTGACGTTTGCTAATCATAAGTGTTTTGTGAAATCATTTGTTTATGAAAAAGTGTACCAAACGTCATTCATAAAATCAGCCATGTTAATACTTCTTTTATTCAAAGACACACATAAATCGTTAAAATGTGCACTTCAAGATCATGTCACAAGATTGTGACTTCAATCAAATGTTTCTAGAGTAATACAGATGTGTGCAGTAGCTCAGACTCTTTAGATTATTTAAAATTCATCATTCTTTACTGTTTAAAGAAGTTAAAGTATATATATAGTATGGGTAGGTTGATGGAGGACACGGTGTAAGCTCGTTTCAGTTGAATTTGTCATATATATGAAATGAGAAATCATACAATTATCTGTGTTAATTTACCTCTGGAAAGCAGTTACAATTAGAAGGAAGACTTGATGACAGTATGTAACATTTGTAGTGATATAGACATTATTGATTGCTTTTTCATGATGATAACCAAGCTCAAGATAAATATTAGTCCTAATATATACATATGGAAATTAATTAAGCAACACCAAATTCAAAGACACATAAAAACTTAACAAAGTTTAACGAAGTAATTTTGATGATTGATTATTCAATTTTGATGTATTGACATACAGCATGAGCTTTTCATGGGTTGATATGACGCGCGTGAAGCTTGCACAGCGCACGTGCATTGCTTTAACCTCAACTTTCGAAAAATGCACTTTTTCCCTGGGGTGTTTACAAGCGCAGGTTGTCGATTGCATTCGGTTTTTCATTCATTTCAATGTCATGGCACGTAGGAAATTATCAGAGGCCACTCGTTGGCAAATAATCGGCATGAGGAATGCTGGTATGTCTCTAAGACAAATCGGGACTCAAATCGGACGACATCATTCCATAATTTCAAAACTTTTGAAAAAATACCGGGCCACTAATGAAGTTAAAGACCTGCCTAGACCAGGAAGACCCAGGAAGACCACAGTCCGGGAGGACAGAGCTTTACTGAGACTTGTACGGCGCAGGTCCTTCGACTCGAGCTCTCGGTTGAGACAGGAGTGGCTTCCAGGGAGACCCATCTCGAACAGGACTGTTCGGAATCGTCTGAAAGCTGCAGGATACCGGGCAAGGAGGCCAATCAAGCGACCCAGACTGTCTCCAGCCCATAAGGCAGCCCGACTGGCCTGGTGTAATGACCGTTTGCACTGGAACATTGCCTCTTGGAGGAAGGTCCATTTCTCAGATGAGAGCCGGTTCTTGCTGCACATGGTGGACGGTCGTACTCGGGTCTGGAGGCAGAGGAACACAGCAATGGCTCCACGGAACATCCAGGAGACTGTGGCCTTTGGGGGAGGTTCCGTTATGGTATGGGGGTGCATTTCCATGAACTGCAAGTTGGATATCATTACCATCCGTGGCAACCTTAACGGTGTTCGTTACCAACAGGAGGTTCTTGACAGGGCTGTGGTACCTCATTTTGAGAACCATCCTCTGGCAACGAGACCCATATTTATGGACGACAATGCTAGACCTCACAGGGCGCATGCTGTAAATGATTTTTTGCGGCAAAATGCAATTGACAGAATTCCATGGCCTGCCATGAGCCCTGACCTCAACCCCATTGAACATTTGTGGGACTTTATTGGCCGTCGTGTGAGGCAGAGAGACCCACCAGTCCATAATCTCAACGAATTGACGGCTGCCCTGCATGAGGAGTGGAACAGGATCCCCCAGAATCAGATCCGGAGACTCATCCAAGGAATGAGGAGGCGTCTGGAATCGGTGGTGCGTGCGCAGGGAGGACACACTAGATATTGATGAAAGTCGGTGTGCAGACTCTCAGATGACTGTTCTTTCTTTCCATGTGACATTTGTGTTAATACACCTGACAACAACGTCTGTGGATGAATAGTAAATTGTGTCCATTTTTTCATGAATTTAAGACAGTTTTAAGAATTTGGATTTCGTTGCAATAAAGCAAAGTCTTGATACTTTTTCCCTTTAAGTTGTTTGTCAGAGATCGTCTGTTGAATAAAAAAGTGTCAAACTATATCAACCCGGCATATTTTGATTGTCAGAACACTTCAAAGTTGCTCCAATAGAAAAAATTGGGGTGTTGCTTGATTAATTTCCAGGTGTATATATGTTATTTACATGGTGTTCTGTTGTGCTTTGTAAGAATATCATGAGACTTTTTTGTTGAATAATATGTTTCCCCCACTATGTTCCTTACATCTATATATGTGTAATCTTGCCACAACACATGTGCCTGCCACAATGCAGGCGTGCCGTTAGCCTTGCGTCAAAGATGTACAGAAGAATAATAACAAGGATACACATTTGTAATTGTATCCCCACAAATAAGCAAGTCTAGATATGTAGACACTACATGCCATCAGCTTCACTTCAAGACATCTTGTTTTTATTATCTACATAACCTAGAAAGTGTATTTAAACTTCTTCCCCCAGAGTCATGTGCCTTTGAGTGTGTGGTGAATGGGCCTTGGCTGAAGCAAGACGCTGACACCCACGTCTCATTGCTTATGTGCCATTTATCAGTGATCAGCTGTTTGTAAACTACCTTAGCAATTTTGGAATGGAATCTTGTTTATAAAGAGCAAATCCGTGTCACTCTAAATTCTATTCCATCATTCCAGTCCAAACTCCATTCCAAAATCCATTCCATACTTTACAATAACTTAACTTAATTTAGTTGATAAATTTAATCTTCGCGGTGAATCGAGAATGGAAGCCGTGAGCTATAACATACCGACTTGAAACTTAACTACAAATCTACTGTCCCAATACTGACACTAATAACAATTATTTGACTTAAACCGGAGTGACAAAATAGTTAAGGTATCTTCTACATATAGTTTTTCAGTTGTCACAACATTAACCCCCTGGATGCCGAGTTTTTTTTCAGGCGCACATTTTCGTAACGTTTGAAAAGTGAGCGTTGTGCGAGAATTGCGCTCGCGTGGTCCTGGATCTGTGTACGGTTATAAAATTGCACCCAAATGTGGAATATTTGATTTCCTATCCGTTGGTATAAATATAACTGCGACTACCTCAGGGGTCTGAGAAATAGACACTGCTAAATGTTGTGCAAAACTTTTGTGTGCTTTGAAAAACAGTAAATTTCTCCTTTTTTTATCGTGCACCGATAAAAGCACTCTGCTATGATTTCTTTCATTTGTCATCTTTACGTAAAGTGTGAGCGAAGAAAATATAGCTTGATATCTGAACGACATATGTGTATATGAAATGGATTTATGTGCTAATGCATAACGTCATACGCACAAAGTAAAAAATGACCCTCAATAAATGTAAAAAATCGATTTTCTCCTATGACGTCAAGCGTCGACAGAGAGGTCATGCACGTATGAAGATAAGGGGGCATAAGTCAGCTATGGTTTACATTAGGTCAATGTAACTCCGATCACATGGAGAGAATTTGCTGTGGGTACGGACAGTATATTTCCCTTATGTTTTGTTCACAGTGAACCAAACTATTCCAGAACACAGTTCCCCAATGTGAGAGGATGCCTTTTGGTACTTTCACAATTTGTAAGAAAAGGTGCCAGTGTACTACATGAAAAAGCAGGTAATAACGATTTGGATGTCCCTATCCGATACATATTTTAGTTCTTAGATTCCCATATTCTCTTGTTTGTGTAGATGTATTTTTATTAATTTTGCATTATTATTAACGGAGTAACAGCCACATTTTCAAATGTAATGAAATAACTGAAAATAATGCGACATTTTACTTGACGTCACGACACGTTTTGTGCATTTTGTGACGTTGGAAAAAGACGACTCTGGTTGCTGAGTAGTATATATCTAACCTAATTTCCATTCAATGTGTAAAAGATCTCGGCTTCTGTGTCAGAATCCAACACTTTTTAGCCAAAATATAAAATGAATGGTTTTATCACTGAAATAGGGTCCTGAATATATCAACAATTGCACGGTTTTACTACATATCTTATTATAAGCAACACGCGCACCTGCCTAGCATCAATTTAGCGTAAATCACAATTTCACGACACCTGAATATTCATTGAGTATTTTCATTTAGGAAACAGACCGTCGCTCACTACCATATTAACATCGATAAGCAGGTTAACGTCGCCAATCTGTAATGGGACCAAAAAGAAGAGCAGCATTACAGCACAGGCTAGTCCCGGCACCTGCAGCTGGAAAGAAACGCAGATCAACAAGGGGTAGCAGTACCATCAGCACATCAAGTCCGCCGGTGGATATTCAAGGGACGACCTTGGGGACGACCTTCGATCCTCCTAGGAACGCTCCAATGCAAGGTAGGTTTAGCTTAGCTTCAGAATTGCATCAGGGAATGAACAATCCCATTCAGATAGACCCAAACTTATTATTAGCTACACCGTCCCTAACACCCGCGCCGGTTACCCAATCCACGGCAGCGCAGCCGGCGGCAGACGCGCACCCCAGTAGTCAGCAGGCGGTAGATGCACGCACAGGGTTTAATCCGGATTTAGATGCATGCACAGTTCCTTCTGCATCAAGCAATCAGGCCACGATACAATGGCTTTCTAATCTAGCTTCGGGTGGGGGATCTTCACAGCTAAGCCTCCCCACGTACAGGCAGGTACCCGATGCCACTGCGGTTAATGCGGGTTTGCCTCAGCTTTCCTACAAAACGGACCACATCGGTGCTCATGTGAAAGATTCGGTCAGGCAAAAAATATGGAACGGCGAGTTCGTAGACTTCCAAACACTCCTCCCTTCTCAAAACGTTGCGCAGGATGGCGATGTACCGTTACAAATGGTTTTTAACCAGGCAGGTCAGGTCATGTTTAAACCGGCAAGTAAACAATCTTCTAAACCCCTCAGTATTGCCTCCTGGACTACGGCCTTCCATATTTTTATGAGTATTTACCTGCAAAAACACCCAGGTGCAGTTCAAGAACTGTTAGGATACGTTGACGCAGTTCGGGGCGCCGCACACAAGTACGGTAATGACTCGTGGTACACCTATGATTATTATTTCCGCCATAAAATGGCTAGAGATCCCACGCGTTCCTGGGGAGCCATCGACGGCGATCTGTGGCTCCGTTACATGGTTCACGGTAGGCAGTCCTACAATCTCACAGACACTAAGTCCAGCACTGCTGGTTCCGTCACTGCTGTCACTGATAAGCAAGTCTGCTGGGATTTCAATTTTTCCCAATGTTCAAGATTATCTTGCAAGTACCCCCACAAATGTTCCAAATGCAAAAGTTCAAACCATAGTGCCCGTCAGTGCAATTCTTTTCGTAGCAAACCAACAAACAATGCACAAGTGCAACTCCGAAACAGGGCCAGCTTACCCCCATCTCCCGATGTCGTTAGCTCCGGTACCCATAAAATATAACACACTGATTCCATGGATCGATGCGTACTATGCAGTGTGCTCAAAAGATGCCAATCTATTACGGGTAGGTTTTACCTCAGGTTTTAATTTACAGTTCACTGGTTCGTTCACTCCTAACAACGCTCCCAACCTTAGATCAGCAAGGCAGTTTCCTCAAATTGTCAACACCAAGCTACAAAAAGAAATCTCTCTTGGTCGTATCGCCGGGCCTTTCCCCTCATGCCCGATTCAAAACCTCAAGGTTTCTCCCGTTGGTTTAGTCAAAAAGAAATCAGACACATCAAGTGTCACCACAATCGCGGATAACTACCGTCTTATACACCACCTCTCCCATCCCCGGGGATCGTCCGTAAACGATGGAATTTCCGCGGAATTTTGCTCCGTTCAGTACTCACGATTCGATGAGGCGGTTAGTTTAGTGCAGCAATTAGGCAAGGGAGCTCAGTTAGCAAAATTTGATGTTAAGTCAGCCTTCCGTTTACTACCAGTCCGTCCGGAAGATTTCCACCTGTTAGGTATGTATTTTGAAGGAAATTACTATTTTGACAAATGTCTCCCTTTCGGTTGTTCGATATCATGCGCTCTTTTTGAAACATTTAGCCGTTTCTTGCAGTGGTGCATAACCAAACACACACACAGTGCATCCATCATGCATTACCTAGACGATTTCCTGGTGGGAGGTCGCGCCCAATCAGGCAAATGTAAATACCTGTTAGATTCAAGCATTCAGCTTTTTCGACATTTCGGTATTCCCATAGCCCAGGAAAAAACAGTTCAACCAACCACGACCATCAAATTCCTAGGCATAACCATAGACACTATCTCTATGGAGATTAGGATACCACCTGAAAAAATCAATCACTTGTGTCAAGAAATTGTCGCCTTACTGCAGTCACAAAAGCGCAAACTAAAAGTTCACCAGTTACAATCTTTGTTAGGCAAGCTGTATTTTGTGTGTCGCGCAGTAAGGTGCGGGAGGGCTTTTTGTAGACGCTTGACTGATGCCCTTTGCGGAAACGTCTACCCCTATCATAGAATAAGACTCACTAACGGTATGAAACAGGACCTGCAAGTATGGTTACAGTTCCTGCAGCATTACAATGGCGTATCCGTTTTTCATGATTCTATTTGGCTGTCTGGTCAGCATTTACGTCTTTTCACGGATGCATCTAGCACACACGGCTTCGGGGCGTATTCCCAGGGCAGCTGGACATGTGCGTCCTGGCCCCAAGCGTGGATACAAAAAGGCTACACCAAGGATATGACACTCCTTGAATTATTTCCTATTGTGGTAGCGTTAAAACTGTGGGGAAATTGTTTGAGCAACAAAAAGGTTATGTTCACATGTGACAACCAAGCAGTCGTACATATTATCAACAAGCAATCATCCAAGAACAAGAGGGTCATGGCACTAGTAAGGTGCTTAGTATTACTCTCCTTGCAGCACAACAT
Source organism: Haliotis asinina (assembly GCF_037392515.1). Classification (NCBI taxonomy): domain Eukaryota; kingdom Metazoa; phylum Mollusca; class Gastropoda; order Lepetellida; family Haliotidae; genus Haliotis; species Haliotis asinina. Next base: position 49,936,443 of record NC_090287.1, read on the forward strand.
AATATTTCACGCCAAGTACATTAGCACGCATGAAAATGCTATAGCTGACGCTCTTTCGCGCTTTCAGTGGCACCGATTTCACCAAATGGCTCCAGACGCGGACCCGACACAGACCAGCTTACCAAGAGACATTTGGGAGATTGTATGACAGAATCTCATATACTTATCGTGTCTTCTTTATCACGCAACACTAGACGCACTTATTACACGGCGCTGCAATGTCTCGAAACGTTTAGGCGCGCGTTTAGTCTACCATTAGGAGGACCCATTTGCCTAGACCAACTTCTGCAATTCATAGGCTACATGTCAATTCAAGGTAAATCCCCTCGTACTGTAAGGGCTTACATTTCAGCCTTATCCACCTGGAATAGACTAAATAACCTTATCAATCACTGTGAACATTTTTTGGTTAGAAAAGCCATCATTGGGATGCACAAGATTAAAGTTAGGAGGGACATACGAAAACCCATCACATTTCCAATTCTTCAGCGCATCGTAGGTGTTTTGCCTGCTATCTGCAGATCTTCTTACGAGGCTCAGGTTTTTAAGTCAGCATTTACCTTAGCCTTTTTTGGTTTCCTCAGGGTCAGCGAGTTGGTTTGCAGTTCACAAGCCGACGATTCAAAAACTTCACTACAAATTAATGATGTTTCATTTTCAGGCGAGGGATTAACCTTGCGCATAAGATTTTCTAAAACCGACCAGTTCGGTAGAGGAACTCTGCTTTCAATTTCTCCTACTGCCTCAGAGCTATGCCCCGTTAGAGCTCTCTCTCTGTATCTCGCGTCCAGACCACGCACTAGCTCACAGCTGTTTGTCCATTTTGACGGCTCACCATTAACGCGCTATCAATTTCAGGCGATTCTCAATAAGTCGCTATCACATGTCGGTTATGACGCGACCCAGTATACATCACATTCTTTCAGAATAGGCGCTGCTACAACTGCGGCGATTAATGGTTTGGATGAAAGTATAATTCAGCAGTATGGTAGATGGACATCTTGTGCATACCAGGGTTATATTAGGATCTAATAAAGTAATCACGCATAATTAACTGATTCTACTTAATATTTACTAGCTTTGCTCTTACCAATTACATTGTAGCAATTTTTTCTGCTGTCCGATCTCTATGTTACAGATCTGGCCTGGGTGATTGGTGACAGCTACATGGCCAGGGCAAAGGGGAGCTTGGAACAACGCTTGCAACGTCTCGGCCGTACACGGTGGCAGGTCCGAGGCGGGAGGCGATGGAGCCACTTCCGAGCTTCGCTTAACAGTCTTTTGGCTTCCGCGTCTAACACCAGTCCCAAATGGCTCGTGATCCACTTAGGCTCGAATGACTTGTCCCAAACGTCCGCCAGGTCCATATATGAAGACATTATGTGTGATTTGCTGTATGCCAAGCTACGTATGCCTGATACGACGCTGGTGTGGTCATTCATGTTGCCACGGGTTGCGTGGCCGGCTGCTATGGACATCAAAAAGCTTGAACTTTCTCGTAAAAAGCTAAATCGAAGACTCTCAAACAGAATCTATGAGCTTCATGGGATCAGCGTCCGCCACGACCAGTTTGATCCGGTCAAATGTGGCCCGGAACATTACTTGGCGGACGGGGTGCACCTGTCAACCACTGCAATGGACATTTTTGTGCACAATATTGTTAGTGCTTTAACTGCTAATTAACTCGGATAAATAAAAATAACGGCAGTAAGTGAGCACGCGCTTCCATTATTTCCCAGCACAGTGTAAGTCGTTCATGCTGTTCGCGTATCCACTATTTTCTAATATCTATATGTTGCTGTGTGGATGGCCGGCGATTTATATCGCGGTGGCCTGCTTGGGGTGAGAAGCTATCAATCGCTATGCTGCTGGTTGTCCGCTTTCACAGCAGAAACCAAAAAATCGTAATTCCAGCCTGCTTCACAGTAGGTGGAACTCATCGCTCGCTACGCTCACCTCGTCTGCTTGTCACAGCGGAAAGGTGATTATGCATTAATACCATGCTCTCGCTCGCTGCTGCTGCTCCTTCTCATCCCCGTAGCCATCCACACATATTGGCCATTACTCCCAAGATAATATCTTCCTTTTCATTTAAAACGCAAGTCCAGCAATAATAGCATTTAGCGTTAACCGCTAAATTGTGTTATAAGCAACACGCGCACCTGCCTAGCATCAATTTAGCGTAAATCACAATTTCACGACACCTGAATATTCATTGAGTATTTTCATTTAGGAAACAGACTTTTCTTCTTATGATTATGAAATCATTTCACTTCATATGTATGCAATGAAAGGTACAAAGAGATCGCTTTTTCAGTACAGAACTATTAGAATATTGACGTAAGGCTTGTCCAAATTAAGACATGACCTGGTTTATATATTTTTAACAATTTTCGTATAAATATTGTTTGAGTTAGATATTCTGCCATCAGATATATTTTATTCGAATTTGAATTGACTTTATGATCGAAAAAAATAATAATGAATCATGAAACGTTTTTGACAAACTCGCACCTGGTCAATCAATATTCATAATTGTTTTGTCTATAAAAACGACACAAACCAATACACTGAACAAGACAATTCCTTTTTAAATACATGTAGTAGTATGTGTGCCCCTACATTTCATACAACGTACAAATCATTTTCATTAATATTATCAGTTTTACTTGGAATTAAATCGCTGTCTATTAACCTGTTCATATGAAACTGCAATATTTGTCCCAACGTATTGAATATTGCACATGACGGGAACTAAAGCATATGTTGCAATAATGGCTACGTGTGATCTTCCAACACTTGTGTAGCGGCTTAAAATGTGGTATAGTACACTTACTGAGTCAATTTCCCACGTAAATATTATTCAAACAATCAAAAGCTTTCAAAGAATAAAAACGCATACCTTAAATCCACATATGATACGGTGTTGAACATGGACATATGTAGATACTGAAATCAGTTTCATGAAAAAATATCGGAACGATACGCAAAATATACATCACAATACAAAAAGTGCAATCGGAATGCTATGGGCATTGTGTTTACTCTTCTTCAACCGACCTTCACCTCAAAGAAATTGCCTAATATGTGCAACAATGTTGACGTGTGACATCACTACCGATGACCGATTTCTTTCAAAATGGCGGCTTCGATGACAAGAGTACACAGGATTTTGCGAGGACGTTTTCCTTGATTCAGGGATCTTTTGTACATAAATGTGAGATGTAAGTAATCAGAATTATTCTGAGTATCTGTGTATTGTTATATGTTTTTATCGTTTACACTGTAAATGACGGAAGAAGCCAGAAATGCCGACAATTACCGTTGTCGTTCTGCGTGATTTTGCGTCAGTCATGGCGTCACGCTGCACTAAAGTTTGACAGTTTCTTATGAATTACCAAATTATTTCATTGTATCTATTTTTAATTTTTTTTTTAATTTAATCTTTTGCTACGACACTCTTCCCCAGAATATACTAAGCGTATTGAGCCATTGTAAGCAATGATTAGACGCCTGGATGTTGGAATATTACCGAAAATGCTACGCAGTGTAAAATTGGATTTTTTTCTTTGTTACATTTCAAACAAGCGCTGTCTTTCGAGCACAGCGTTCGTTTTCATACCAATTATCTTTCGTTTCGTTTCGCCTAGACAGTTGGTATTGGTGACAAAGACCATTTGTAATTTGATTCTAAGATGAGTGGGGAATTCAATGATGCATTTGTCGCAGCTGACTATGAAATATACGTGATGCTATAGGCGTCTCAATACCGGCATTCTCGAAACGTGATTTTGTAAACACTAACCAATATGCCGGAAAGCGCACTTCGGCGTTCGTGTAAGTGTGTTTTCAAAAACATCCCAACCGATTCTGGATTCATCGGCGACGTTTCAGAATTATCATTACTGGTTACATCAAAACTTGATATCAGTGATCATTAATATGCTGTTTTTGAAATTCAATACTCCCAGTAATTATCCGATTTTCACATTTCAAAACATACTGCAAATAACGCTGTGAATCTCGATTTAGTACAGTTTGCAAAATGACGACATTTACGATGAAACCTATTTTGAAAGGCAATTTTGAGCACTTTAGCTTGGTCTGAGGTAATAGTGGATGGTATCAAGAAACAGGGAATTTTCCGCAGAATCCAAAACTGTGAGGTGCTTATATATGCTTGGTATATTTAGAATGTTATTGGATTTCAAAGTGAGGAATGTAGAGGAGGGACATATATGTCCCTGTGGCATCCAGGGGGTTAAGCGAATGTAATCAGCAGTAGTTAAAAAAAGAGCTCAGCGTTAAATACTAAGCTGCCGCCATATTGTCTACACTGGTCACGTGACGAGGCGTTCAATGGCTTTTCGAGGAGTGTCTTCTCCCTCTTATATACATGATATAGGCTTCCTGGTTTTACCAACACTGGGCATGTTTTCTAGAAGTCCAAGGCCGCTCTATACTCGTTCTTCCATATATTTAGTGGGTTGCGTGATGACATGAATTCACTCGCTTACCTCCCTTCGAGGAACTAACAGGTCTGTTCCTGCGCTACAAATTGCGATAGTTTAAGGTTGAATTTCGAAATAGTTTGACTGGTGCATGTCGTGTCGACACTCGTATGCTATGCTTTTATTTTAAAGATATCACTGTGAACGAATAAAATTGTCCGGAGTTCTTATTTGGAATGATTAGAAAGACCATCCTCCAGGTGCAAAACTTTTGATGATTATTGCTTATTTAGTGAACACGCGTACGATGTCCACACAACAAACATTGGGCATGTTCGCATTGACATGTTCGCACTTACCTCATGTGCGTCACCGTGATTATCACACCTGCCATATGTTTTCCGAACTTGTGATTCTGATTGGGAGGAAAGTGTAGATCGTAGAATAATATCTTAGTATCTACATATCAAACAGTATCCAGACAAGATAATATTAGTAGGAATAAATTTGCATTTAAAGAAAGAAGGCACAAGCCTGTTAAAGGTGTTGAAGCGTAAGAAAAAATATTTTGTTTCGAGTTAAGGAGGTCAATGATGTACCTTGGAGGTGAGATTATATGAATTTGTTTTGACAACAAAGTGAGGGTCAATATTTGTAATGATATTTTTATTTTTGACAGGCATTATAACAGAAACAAGATGGAAAGCAAGCCAGCATTGAAGAGATCAGCATCAGATTTGAATGACATTGACACAGATGTGACAGCTACTCCAACAAAACAGGCTAAAGTAGATGTAGATATCAATAACAGTTCCGTGGATGATGGAAATGATATACCAGTATCAGCCAGTGGAGTGGTAACAAATGGAACAACAGTAACTGTTGAAAATGGAGAAAAGTCAGACACGGCACAAGATGATAAGCCAGCTATGGTCAAAATTGCATCACTTCAACGTGATGCAGAGGTCATTGCATCTGTGGTGCCGAATGTTGATGTGTCAGCTGTTTATGACAAACTTGCATCGCAGAGAAGAAACCCAAACCGAATGGACATTGTAACGACAGCATTACTTGACAATCCACCTGGTGAAGACTTAAAGGCAGGTGAAGCCCCTGGAAATAATGGAGAAACTGCTTCAAAATCAACTCTGTATGATGATGTCAAATCTGTGGTTCACAAAGTCAAATTAGTTGCTGCATCTGTGAAATTAAATCCTGCTGAAATTTATGCACTCTTGGAGAAGCATACTGGTGCCCCTGACCGGACAGACATTGTTGCTAACCTGTTTCTCCAGGACATGAAAGATACAGCTGGAGCTTCTAATGAAGTGGATCTGTTTGATGAGGTGCAGAAGGTGATCTCGAAGGTCCCAGCAGCAAATCCTGATCAGGTTTATGCTTTATTGGAGTCTTTCAGTAACCATGGTGATAAAGTTCAGAAAGTGATTGAGCAGTTGACAAAAGTTGTTGACAAGCCTGTGTTGAAAAAAGATGATTCCCTACCAAGTGATCCACAGCTGAGAAATGATCCAGTTTTTTTGGACATGAGAAAGGTAGCTAAGATGTTTCCAGATATGGACAGGAATGAAATCTATGCATATATAGAAGCTCACCATGATAGAAAAGATAGAGTCCAAATTGTCATAGAGGAAATTCTGCATTCAACCAAAGGCAGCCTCGGCACATCTTTGTCAGTTTCCAGTGATGGAGGGGAGGTAACTTCAGGGAAAGTTTTCCCAGGTGCCTGCAGTTTACAACAGGAGGTTGATCAACTGCGGGAAATATTCCCAGATTGTGATCCCAACTATCTCTTTGAACAGCTGGAAGAAAAGGCAAATGATGCAGAGAGAGTGAAAAACCTGGCATCTCAAATGTTTGAAAAAAGAAACTATCCCAAAATGAAAGATATTTTGGAAAAGCAACAAAAGATTGCTAAACAAAGACAGCTTAAGAATTTAAAGTTTGACATGGAAAACTTCTTATCCAAATTTCCAGATCCAGTGGAGTATTTCTCAAAGACAGATACAGTTATGAGTGACAGTTATAAACAGCACTGCCTTGCCTACGTCAAAAATGAGTTTGAAATGTTCAAAGCTGGCTATCTGAAGAAGGTGCTAGATAAATATAATCATCATTTAGCACCAGCCCTCATGGAATTTAAAGGATTGAAAGCAGATTTGGAAGGTAAAGATGCATACTACATCTACAAGGTGTATAATTTTATTTTATCCAAATCAAGGTAACATTGAACTAAACCAAATGGTTCTAGAAAGCTGTTGCCCCAAAACACATGCATCCTTCTTACGTATTCTTTTTCTTTGTTAATGCAGAAGAACATTTCAACACAAAGAAACTGAGACAAGAACCTCGAACAGAGCGTTTATCTTTCCCAGATGAACCAGATGAGAGATTTTACCATGAACTACTTTACTCACAAAATGAACAGAGAATAAAAGGTAAAAGCAACTGAAAAGCATTTATTATCATTGTCATCATTGAAGAAAAGTCATTTAACAGCATAAACTACAAGTTAGTCTCTGAGGAAACGTATGCATTCTGCCTCATCCTGACTCATGCTTATTATGCCTGTCTCCTTCTATCTGAACATAGTGGAACATTTGAATGCCTTGAAGTTCCCTTCATTGAAGTGGACGTAAAATCATTACTCACCCAACGAGTGACATGCCTTGAGCCCATGCATTTGGCGTGCAAACCAGTCACATGACAAGCCATGCTCTCTCTTTATTCGCCCTAGAGGACGGACATGAGGCCATTGGGGACCTGATATAGCACATATCCTTTGCTAGTTTCTTCCATGTAGTCAACTAAATTACAGCTGTATTTGGTTTTTGATCCATATATTTACATCATGTAACAAAATTAATACCAAAATATTAAATTACCATAATTTGTTTGCCTTTTTAACTTGTATTCATGGTTATATGTTTCATAACATTTGATGAAAACTTGTTTTCATTGCAAATATCGGTTGTCGGTGCCTGACCCCACTTTTATATTGTCCTTCTTGCACTGACATTTGCTCTTTCAGCTCAAGTTGTATCCTTTGTCAAAATTTAACGATTCAACATTTCAGTTGTTATATATTTGCTGTTCTTAGGCATACAAAGGAATATGATAGAAGGCATAACCAAGTCATGCCAGATAATTACAAATCATGCTAATAAAAGCGCTAGTAACCGCCTGTTGTCTGATGCTGAAATTCATCATTCTGGTGAATTGCCTAGTGGCTCCCGGGGACATTCATCTGGTGCAGTGGCATCTACCATCTCCAGTCCAGTCTAAGTAAACTTCGTCTCAGTGTATTTCGTTACACTCCACCACTGAGTCTAACAAAACCTAGTAGAAGGTCGCGTCAGGTAGCCTTTGAGCAACCAATCACACTCTAATCAAATGCGAGACGGTTAAATAGATTTAACCAATATAAATATGTAATTTTCTGTGTGGACACACAGAGACAATGCCTGCAGGGAAATTACCTAACAGAGTCAGACTGCATAATTCATCTATTCATAGATGCATCCCTCCAAGGATGGGGCGCACATCTCAACAAGAAAGTAGCTCAGAGTTCACACAGACAACTCTACGGTAGCGTTCTGTATAAGCAAACAAGGGTCAACAAGGTCACCAAGTCCATTGCACCTCACATTTCACCTGTACAGCATTGACAAGCTGTACATGTTTGTGAAAGAGTTTTTGACAATTGTGGTCCCTCCAAAATTAAAGAACGAAAGTTGAAAGTCTGCAAATCTATAGTGCCCTTTCAAGTTCCATGTGGGGTTACAGGACTTAAAGTGCATGGCAACCAGTGACCCACCACTGATTCTGTCGGATTCTGTCAAGCATAATAAACAGAGTCAGGATAAGGAAAAATATGTAATTTTCTGATTAAAATTGATATTTTTATACTTAATATCCTCACTCATGAGGTCAACCCGCCTGCCTTCCCCTTTCATGACACTCTGGATTTCCTTGCAAGTCTGGGTGCCGGACAAGTACTAGGAGAGAGTGAAGAGCAGGAATGTCATGTCTGGGTGCCGGACAAGTATTAGGAGAGAGTGAAGAGCAGGAATGTCATGTGACTGGTTTGCATGCCAAATGCACGGGGTCAAGTGAGGTTTCTTTTTGATTACTGATTCTACATCCTCTTTAAAGAAGGGAACAACAAGGGATTCAAGCATTCCACTATGTTCAGACAGAAGGAGGAGGCAAGCATAATAAGCATTGGTCAGGATAAGTGTAAAATACCAATTCTAATCTAAACATATTTAATCATTTTACAAAAAAAAATAAATATATAGAACTAGATTCTCTATTTGAACAAAGATATTTTAAGATTTTGAATGTATTTCAGTTTCTTAGTGTTCATTTATGACTTTTTACTCCGCAATAAAAGCTAGTTTTTGCTACAGTAATCTGACAGAAAGTCAAGTGAAACATCATGGTTTTCATCCCATTCATAAGGACATTTTGTCATGATTGCTGTATGTTAGATTATATCTTTAACAGTTTCCTGTGTTATGATTAGCTTTCTAAATAGGTTGAGTCTAAGTAAACTTTCATTACACTCCACTACTGAGTAACAAAACCTTATGGGAGGTCGCGTCAGGTAACCTTTGAGATTGACCAATCAGAACACAGCTTACCAAGTCGTGAAAGTGGACATTCGCACACACCTTTTGAACTTTTTATCTCGAAAACATTTGTACCCGAATGATTCTGAATGGTATTTAGCTTACGATCACTTCTGAGTGATACACATGTTACAACCATGACAACGGGGAGTAAACAGTCGCTGAAAATAGTGTTTCTGGCAATATTCAAGGATTTCATCTTACAGCTATATTAGCTAATGGTAACCATGTCAACAGAACCCCCAAAGCGTATATACTGCAGGTCAAATAACTGTGTTATATGCTGATTTTTGTTTGTGGAGAGACCTGAATATTTTGCAAGTCCCTCCGATCACTAAGTAGTAGCCATTGTCTGATTGGCTAAATCTATTTAATCGTCTCGCTGTTGATTGGGCGGTCATAGGTCGCTCAAAGGTTACCTGACGTGACCTTCTACTAGGGTTTGTTAGACTCAGTAGTGGAGAGAATAACACTGAGACTAAGTTTACACAGACTGTTTATAGGTTATTGTTGCTTTTTCAGATCATTTCCTGTTTATGGAACTGGAGAGGAAAAGGAAACTTCAAGCTGCAAGAAGAAATGGTGAACTGTATGAATGTGGATGTTGTTTTGATGATGAACTTCTATTTGAGGAGTTGTCAGCCTGTGCAGATGGCCATCTCTTCTGCCGCGAATGTATCCGTCGATCTACAGAATCTGCACTTGGTGAAGGGAAGACCAAGTTTCCCTGCTTGACAGGGGAATGTGAATATGATATTCCACTGACTGTCTTGCGGGAAGTTCTTTCATCAGCAATGTTTTCAAGAATGTTGTCTCGGTTACAAGAAGAAGAGATTCGACTGGCTGAAATTCCTGATCTGGTCTCGTGCCCATTCTGTAATTTTGCCACCATCATGTCTGATACCAGTGATAAAGTATTCAGGTGCCTTAACCCAGAATGCCTCAAAGAGACATGTCGGTCAGTATTTTCATTTTAAATCTTTTTCAGTCATAAATACTGACATTATTTGATTTATCTACCGCCTGCCTCAGCTCAGTATATGGTCATAAGAATTATTTTCCAGGCTATGCAAGGAACCCAATCATGTGCCCTTGAAGTGTGAGGAGGTTGAGAAACAAGGGGAGACAAGCATGAGGACCTACATCGAGAACCGTATCTCAGAGGCCATGTTGAGAACCTGTCATCGATGCAAGAAGAGATTCTTCAAGGATTTTGGTTGCAACAAGATGACGTGTTCCTGTGGTGCCACAAGTTGCTATGTCTGCCGAGAACCAGACATAGACTATGATCACTTTAATGGTGGCAGGTAAGAAAGCAGTGCAAGGTGGAAAATTACTCGTTTGTGTTTTATAATACTCTAACTGGATTAAGTGAGCTTCTGTCATGACCTGTTTGTCTGGTGGTGCTTCCAAATATCTGACCTTCAGTTTAGTCACCACATCAACCAAATCTCAAGGTTAGCAAGAAATGAACTGGAAACAGTGACAGTTATTATCGGTGTAGATTCTGTAAATCACAAAATTTTTGCATCATGATATTTTTGCGAGTGGCAACCTACACATGTTTTTGCGTCACGATATTTTTGCGACTTGCCTAATTTTCAAAACAAAAAATCAAAAGGGATTAAATGGAATGACTCTAATAAATTGGCACTGATGAAGGACCAGTTTAGTCAATGCCAGCGAAGCTGTTGATCTCCAGGTAAGTGTCATGAAAGCTATCCACGCCTGCTGGATGGTCCCGGCCTTTCAAACAGTCTCCAAGAAATGTGTGTTGTATGCCTGGCACCTGTCTGGAGTATCGGATGTACTGATTGAGTGACTTTTGTTCAGGTATCCATTGTTTGACATGTGACACGTGAGTACGAGTAACGCTAGTAATTAGTCATTCCTCACTTTTTTGTCATTGCTTAATATGTGTATTGTCTAGGTCTGTTGTTAATTATATGAAGTGGTGAATAATAAAGCGAAGATAGGACTGGTTGTTTGCTGATTATTCATTGCATTCTACCAGCAAATTGCGTCATGATATTTTTGCGAGCTTAAGTCATTCGCAATTTTTGCAAAAATATCATGCTCGCAAAATTTTAATGATTTACAGTATTTTGTCATTTATAACATCAAGAACATGAGTTATAGCGCGTGAATACATGTATATGTGAATTCGACATCACACCTATAGAGTGGAAGGTTTTTGCTATGGTTAGAAACTCTAGTACCAGTAGTAGACATGTAGTTCACCATAACATGGTAATAACATTTCACTGTGGTGGTATTTGAGGATATCTCATGCCTTCTAGAAATGTCTGCTTCCTTTTCAGACTGTTCTAACCAGCATGTTTCTGGTTTGACATTTAGTTTCTTCATATTATATGGAACCAATGCTAATGCGTAGATGAAATCTTTCACCCATTGAGCAACTTAAATTCCTTATTGGTGTTGCTCTAAGGGAGACATATTGATTTTTGTTCATGATTTTTTCATCAACATATTATACAGCCAGACTGGTTTCCTGAAGCAAATAACACACTAAGTTCATTTGTTCTATTTTCCCATCAGTAAGCAAAAGCAAAAAAGAAAGAGAAGAGAGAATAATCATTAAGTGATTGCATTTTATATGTTTCTGACCACTCCATGCAAACATCATATACAGAGGGAAAAGAACTCTGAGACAGAAATAAGACATATGAATAATACGGAAAAATCATAACAACTCTGCAGTTTTCAGAATCAGCATTTGTTTTTCTGCCAGCAAAGCCAAAAAGTTACATGCATGATAAAAATGAATGAAGTTATCCTATCTCAAGTCTTGTACCTTCTCTCTTCCTCATGATCGACAGGTGAAATAAAAAATAAACAAAGTTTCTGGCCTCATTTACTGGAACACTCTGAACCAAAAACTTTTCCTATCTCATGTCTTGTACTTTCTCACTCTCTCATAATTGACAGTGGAAATGAATTTTAAACAAAGCTGCCGGCCTCTCCTGAACCATTTGCCAGAATAATCCCCACTGCTCCCATTTCTGGTCAGCCTTGTAGCCTCTGAGAAACGTGCAGCATGACCTCCAGTTGATCATGTGACTCCTTCTCTGATCATTCTCTTTCTTGTCAAACTGCTTTGCAGACATGCTGTAATTGAAGTTCACTTTGAATCCCTAATGCCACCATGGGTAAGGAGATTCTTCTTCAAGGAAAAGAAAATATTGTCAACAATGTAAGAAGACCTCCTCTGTTTACCCCTCACTTATCTTGCATCTGAAATGCTCTCTCTGCAGCAATTTAAATTATGGAAAGTTGGCTGAATATAAGAGTGTGGGGTCCCAGCAGCATGCGGACTGGGACTCCAGACATAATATGGCGGAGTGTGGGCCTTTTTCATCCAAGAAACCAAGGAATGATCGACCAATGAAAATCTTAGTCGTATAGTTGACACTGAGCAACTTAGTCACAGACTGGGATGTACAGCCTTATACTAGAATGCAGAGATGATGGACACTTGTACTTACTGATTGCTGCTTTAAGAAGCAGTCATGTCAGTGAAGCCTGAATACTGAACACCAGTGATGTTCAAAGTGCTGCGCTCCTAAGTTCTGGACGCATAGTTGACTAACTTTGGTACACAGAAAGAGTTAATTACTGTTGTTCTAAAGGGAACTTCTGTCACCAGTATTGTGATCGTGGGAGATGGTTTTTAAGCAGTGGATGACAAGATTAGGGTAAACAGACTGGAATTTAGAGATCATACAACTGCTTGGATGATCATCTTTTTTGTTTTAACAATTGAGACATTTACAACCACACTACAACCACACCTTATCCTCAAATAATTACTAAGTATCCACTCAACCCACACTGGCTTCTCATCAACCTCCCTTAACTCATTTCTCACCAGAGGCTTCCCACTAATTAATCTCCAACCATCTTGACTTCTGCCAAATTAGCTTCCTTTTGCCTATTGTAATCATAGTCCCACTCCTCTCATTTTGTTATCTTCAGGTCATCATCATGTCATTGTAGCCCATCATGTAACTTTCTTTGATGATTTGTTTTCCCACTCTGTTATTGTTATCTTTTCTTGTGTATATACTGGTGTACCCCATCATTCCCCTATTTGCTTGAAAACAGTATAAGAACCTATACCAAAATGCCCCGATTGTTAAAATAAAGATGTTGATCATCCATAAAGTTGCGTTATCTCTATACCTGCAACTTCTAGAATGCCACTCATACAATTGAGACATTTACTTGGCCTTTCAGGAAATCGGAGCAAGGTGGAGAAACCTGATTAGCTCCGTTTATGAGAACAAAAGTTGCCTCCGAATATACAATTTATCGTTAAAATTTTCAATTTTCAAAGGTATTAAATTCTGAAAAAAAAATGGTTTTGCTTATGAGAACTAAATTGGTTTGTAAATAATGTGTAAACCTTTAAATGTAAATGCGTGTCCCATGTCATAATGGTAAGCAGCTGTACTGATGCTTCAGATATAGGGACACTGAAAAATTTGATTTAAAAACATGTCACTAGTCAGTTACATTGAGGTGCTGAACATTTTTGTCTGTCCACAGATGCAGCAACACTGAGGATGCCCAAAGGATTCATGCAGAGGAGATGGAGAAGGCAGCTGAGGAGGCCAAGGTACAATATCTGAAGGATCATCCTGATGCAGACATTAACTCACTGAAGTACGACCCCAGGAAACTTGTTCAAGAATGTAAGTAGTGTCACTCAGAAATAGCTCTACCAACAGTAATCAGACTTGTAGTATCAGGTCATCAGGCTTGTCATTGCTGTCAACTTGTGTCAAACTTATCATTTCATAAGTCATCAGGCTTGTTTTGTCATCACCATCAGCCTTGTAATGTCATCAGTGATCATGCTTGTAGTGTGCACTCATCAAACTTGTGGTGTCATCAGTGCTTAAGCCTGTAGTGTCATTTCACATTAGGCTGGTACCATCATCGAGCTTGTAGCATCATCCGGTAGCAATGTCACTGTAGCAATGTCAGTTATTTGTCTTGTAGAATCATCTAGACTAAAGGAATGTTCACTGAGAAGATGAAAATTTTGTTCAACATTGGGAGGGAAGTATGATGTAGCTCTGTAATTGATGTCATAATATCCATTACACACAAGGGTTTACAGTTTTATTAATAATTTCAGCTGTTCAGTAACACCAGTAATATATAGTTTACATTTTTATCACACTTTGCTGTGAAATATATTTGACTTAAATTTAGACATCCACCATTGTCTAATGGAATGAACATGTGCCAGGAGAGCAGAAGGTTGGTGGTTTAATTCTCAGGCTGCAGTAGAGGTACTTGTTACTTTGCCTACCGCTTAGCATTTTTTGAAGGTAAAACAAAGATAGGTTTCAGAATGGTGTGTCTGAGTATGGTTGCCATGTTGAACCATGGCATGGTACCTCTTAGGACAGGCACTAAACATAAAAGAAGCAGTTTCTTGTGATGTCCATGGATATGTGAGTGCAATAACTGTGACCGTGACTAAAATACAGTGTTAAACTTTATTTAACTCCACCTTTGATTTGATCATTTCTTTCAGATAAAATGGGTGCCGGTTTCAGTGAAGATGGTGGTTATGATGAGTAAGCTATCTCCAAAAGCTTTTGTCTTTTTGTTTGTGTTGTGCACTGAAGTTAAACAAGCATTGATTATGTTCAAACATATGCCAAAATATGTACACAGTTCATACTTTCACATTATTATCCCCTGCCAGAAAGATGGAGGGAGAATAGGTTTAAGCTCCATCTGTCATCTGTCTGAGATGATAGGGACAGATTCACTCAGAAGCCGATATAGATAGAGAAACCAAATTTGGCATGTGTTTTCAGGACATGAAGGTCGAAAACAGAAACCAGGTAACAATTTCTTGTGGAGTTATGGCACATGTCATGTGTTTCTTGACTTAGAGCATGATATCCCCAATGGGAACAGATTATTTCAGTAACTGAATGTCATGGTGGAGTTAAAGAACAGGGCCCACTTGCACAAAATGATCTTGCCACTACAATTATTGTAAATCCTTAAGATCGTGATCTTAGACTTTGGCTACAATCGCCATCAAATTGTAGGCCAAGATCATTGTAAGTTACAATCAAAACTTACAATTGGTCAGAACCAATTGTAAGGTGCTAAGATCATTGCAGTCAGTAGCAAAATGGTGTACAAGTTGGTTTCAGTTTCATGCAAATAATTAGCTTTACGTTTGGGGATTGCTATTACATTGCATAAAACTGTATGATTCGCCTTGACACTTCAACAACACAGAGAATGCAACATCAATTTAACGTCAGAGATATCGTTATTTGCGATAGTGAACAAAATCATTATCAAGTCGATATCATAAAGTGCAATTCTCACCCGATTCAGTGTGGGAAAAAGTATGAACACCATAGCTTTTTGATAAACAAGGAAAGGATAGTAATGAAAGGCGTCTGCATGCGATTAGCAGTGGCCATGACCTTTTCAATAACTCAAGGGCAGTTAATCTCAATTTTTACGCAAGATGGGAGTGCAACATGTGTCATATTTGGGATTTCAATTTCTCAGTAAAGTACAAATTCTAGTACTGCTTTTGGTTGAGTCCCATCCGGGATTCGAACCCGCACCCTCAGAGTCAGGGATGGGAGTGGATTCCCATTGCACATTATGCCGTTGTTGTAAAATCTGCCATGCCCAAATACAATGGATGTTATGTTGTGACATTGCGGATCTCCACATATATTTCTTTTTGGTCAATGATTTTGTCTTACTTTATCATTAAAGTAATCTACATTTGGATATCATACAAAGTTATGTTTCTTTCTAGTTCTAAAATATACATTTAAATCCGACGAGAGACAACAGTTTTAATCTGTGCATTTTAAATATAATACAAGTTTTCTTCAAACAGGAAAAATACACTTGCTGAGGTACATGAAATTTGCGTAATTTTTTTTTTTTTAACAAAAGGAAAAATAATTATTAAAAAAATAGTGTAAAGTTATTAACAGACTGTGGATGTAACATATGGTATTTAACAACACATACAACACCCACGGAATAATATCGTTTTCATATTTCCCTGTCATGCATTTTCCACAACATCCCCACAGTCACGAGGTACGAGTGATTATATATGTTACCTTTCATTTTGTCAATTACTTCAGTTTTAAATTTTTTTTTGTTTTCATGAAAATTCTGCCGGGTGTGATTAAAGAAGGAATGTGAGTTGTATGCAGTAACCAGTTCCACATTTTATTTTCGCTGCATGCTATGCACACTTACAGACAACTGTAGACAGGAGTCAAGTTTAAGAAATTTCCACCTCCAACAATGAAGAGTTCGATCTTAGTTAAGATCACGATCTTAAATCCTTGCTGTCTTAAGATCGTGTTTGTGCAAGTGGATTAGGACAATTGTACGGTGATTGTAAAGTTGATTGTAGGGGCCTAAGATTGATTGTAACTAAGATTGCTCTGTGCAAGCGGGCTCAGGAGCCATATGGCAGGGGGATGACCATGTCTTTTTGTTTTAATTTTTCCCACTTGATTGATGGCAAGAAGATAATATTCTGTGAATCATGTTGAGATTCTCTGATATGTGTGATGTGTATGTTCCCAGTTCACAACTTAAGCTATGTGTATAATCCTATCCAGTAAAATTCTTGTTAGCTAAACTGAAATGTAAAATGTAAAGGAAATGATGCTGAAGAAAGAATTTGAGCAAACGTCTGCACAGGTTTTCATGTAAATCAGAACTTGAGATAAGTTGTATATCTGTGTCAAAGGTGCAAGCTGTGTCCCCATAAGCTAATACTAACAAATTTTGAGTTGCTTGTGTACACATACATCTGAATGAATTAGATAAACCAGTAGTGAAACAATAGTTTGCCTTGTGTCCAAATTGAATTGTTATAGCTTGTGTGTACGAATGTCTGTACATACATTTTACCTTTTACTACAGTTTAAATAGGTTTACCATTACATGTATTGCAACTTAGATACTGTTATGTGGAAGGTCATTTTCTTATATATTGTAGTCCAAGCTAATGACTAACTTTTAGTGTTTGTGTATTTTATTGCTTAAAAAGCACATTCTCACTGAGCCATCAGGCTTGATAGCATTAGGATTCTGTAATGTTCTACTGTTGCAGCTACAATGAGGATGGGTCTGATGTTGATGATGACAGCGACTACTAGGATCTTCTTGACCTCATGACAACCGACACGTCAGAATGTCAGGATTCCTAATTGGATATGATGACATACTGGATGACATGGTGTTGTATCCCAGCAACATGTACCATTGTTGTTAGTATCAGTCACTGGATTGTCTTGTCACAATTCACAAGACCCCATTTTGGACATTGAATACTGCAGGTGTGGTGGTAAACAACAACACACAAACATGCTGTGATATACTGCCCAAATTGTGATTTGTGTGAACCATATTAGGTGTGGCAGAATATTATGACTTTTGTACTCCCAGCTCGCGGATCGTGACGGGTGTATATGGTTCTTTATCAGAGTCATGTGAACCAGTCAAAACTCGACATTCTTACATGAGGTTGGATAAAAACTGTATAACACCTGCATTCATTTATCTTTCCTCCTTAAAGGTCACATGCGACGTAAAACACAACTTTGCAGATTCTGATACCTTTCGGTATGCACTTACTGAAACAAATCATCAAAAATGCCATTTCAACCTCTATAGTTGAAAAAAATGCGACGAAAAAGAAAGCCCACAAAATCAGAGTTTAAACGATTCACTAAATTTCCACCAGCACTGGGGAAAAAGGTGGTTCCGACAGCTGTGCTGTGCTGCTCTTATGCGCAGTGAATAGGTTCCCGGAGCTTGAAACAGTATGCATGCCTGGAGTAGGAGGTCGTGAGCAGTAGTCTAATCTTGGTTGTGTACACAAACAAGTAAATAATCTACTCGTTACACACAAAAAAAACAAAACATGTTGATTGTGGTTAGCAGCCTCTGTCAAAGAGAAAGCTCAGTGTCTGGTTTATTAACACGTATATGTCTGCCTGCCTGTCTGCTAAAGGTTTGGTTGCAAACAAACTGCATCCAGTTTTCTTGGATGACTTGATCTGACGGAAACTGATGCAAACTCTTTCAGTTTCAAGTCCTGTTTTGTACTTGGACAAATGACAGTTTTCAGACACGCAGTAGTTCATCATCTCTACTGAGATGATTTTTGATGGGATCAAATGCAAATTCAGAGAACATGTATTTACAAAACCCAACATCTCTATACACATTCTTTATGGATAACAAATTCTTCTAGTGTATATGGTTTTGTTTGACAATGGTATATGAATCCATACAGAAACGACGCATCAAGTACAATAAAAGAAGTTGTTATCCATAAAGAATCTTACTTTCTTGTGACTCACCATACTTCTAAAATGCCCATCAAACAGATCATCTTTCTGTACACACAATGAGCCCTCAGTGTATCAGCAAATGAACCAGCCAATTGGAAGCCCTCATTATTGTGTGCACACCCACCCGCTATGACAGGGCTCAGTTCCCCGAAGGCTTCGTTTCGAGGAAAGTAAGCCCAAGTACAAAGCCCATGCCCAAGTATTGCACTTTTGAATTGCGATTGCACGCTTAATTTTGTTTATTTGGGGTTTTTTACAAGCAGCAATATATATTATATGTAATGAATAAGTGATAATTGTATTTTAATTATGCTTGATTTTTTGGTTGCATGCGACCTTTAAGCTGACACTTCCTGATAACACTTAACTCCTGTTATAAGAAGTATTTAATGACTCATTCTTCTTGTAACAGCTCCAGTGATCTTGAAATAATACAAGGCATTGTGTCCAACATAGACTGGCTGTGTTTTGAAATGATTGTTTTCTATTTATCACATTTATTTTTTTATACATCATGTATAAAAAATGCAAAGCATCAGAGAAATCATTCATTGTTGATATGTGAAAGATAACATTGGATTGTAAGTCATTCAATTGTCATCAGTTGATAGCATGATTTTTGTGTTATGTATAGTCAAAGCAAAGTGATAATTTACAAGACTGCAAATGTATACATGTATTAATATTTATCAAATTTATAGCATATCATGTCATTGTGCACATTTTGACAATCACTGGCACCATGCTCAATACATCAATATATGATACAATAGTGTCCAAATGAAATATTGTTTGGTAATTGAACATTTTGGGGTGGGGATGGGGTTGTTGAAATAGGGACGTAAACTTTACAAAACATTTATGTTTATGGATATTGAATGTTTACCATTATATAACTTCTCTTTCACTAAGAAATGTTGGGAGAATGCTCTATCCAAAAAGGAGTGATTGAATGTTTTTTGTGCAATATTCAACCTGTACCAACATCAGTTCTGGGCTTGGTACACTATGGCACTGTGAATTCTTTTCACATTTATATGGACAGTATAGTTAATGTGTAAAAGGGTGAAATATCTGTTAAACTAAATTTGGCCTAACTACAGTCTCAGTGGGAGGGGAAAACAAAACTGTAAAAAGGGACTTGACTGCAAAGAGATTAGTGTAGAAATGAACAATTCATGATTTTCCAAAGTCCAAAGCGACTTACTTAAAATAGACAACAGCTTTATGCAAATTAGTGTGCAATGATAATGTATTACAAAGAGCACTTTTTGAATGCCCATTTGGAAAATAAACCTAGCTTCATTTCATGTCGTAAAATATGATAATGATAATACTGCAACTATTAAGGATGTAGCTAGCGTGGAGTCTCACTATTAGAGTAAAAAGAAACAGGTAGGAAGGGACATCTCAAAAGCAAAACCAGGACAGGTGTTACCGACGGTAGTTAGGCTC
This sequence comes from Haliotis asinina, assembly GCF_037392515.1. NCBI lineage: Eukaryota > Metazoa > Mollusca > Gastropoda > Lepetellida > Haliotidae > Haliotis > Haliotis asinina. Next base: position 49,956,408 of record NC_090287.1, read on the forward strand.
AGGCTGTGGGATAGAGATATTAGCTGAGATAAGATAATCGTTTAGGAGATTTAAACTAGAGAAGCATGTGATAACAATTTACAAGGAACACCGATTCCTGTTGGTATTTGGGTGGCCATGCCACCCATATGTTTTTAACACATTTAATATGATGACTGATTTAAGCTTTTCTGAGGGTATCATACCTTGTTTACATGTCTCAACATAAAGCTTATGAAAGAAAGACATGTACAATGTTAATCAATAGACAAGACGTATTCAACACACATGAAAAAGCACAAAATCTTGAGCAGACACCTTGTGCCTGCAGGCAGCACATGCACTCTATGCCAAGCGAGTCGATGGTCGGTCCTCATGCTTGGTAGAGCAACCTAAACACCATCTACAGTCTGATCTATTGTTTTCAGCAACTATTCATATTTTTTCAAAGCTTTGTCCGATTTTACGAATAAGTATGCTTTTCTGAATATCCTATTACTCAGCCCACTGAAGACCCAGGAAGGTTGTGTAAATTTATGTAAATTTTCAGGATACAGTGTAACAGCCTAAAAACAGTTGGGTTCTTTTTATTTTATTTCCAACAATACCTTGGTGATAGTTTACACCACCAGGAGACTTGGATCAGGGCTGCTCAGTCAAACAAATGGGAATACATGTGTCATGACTATATTTGTTTTAGAACAACAAAGCATGATATGTTTAGTGCAGATGTTTAAAGATATATGTTTAAGTTGTAACAGAGATTTGAAAAAACACCTCATGTTGTTAATGTATACACAATTATCCAGATTACACATCATAATCAGACTGTTTCCCTGGCCTAGTCCCTGGAGTTAATGGTTCCATCCCATGGCTGCTTCATACTAAGGTTGTGAGTGTGACTGTCTGGCACTCAGCAATAATGGAATAACCAAAGACTGGTTGGCAGAGAGTCTGAATAATTTGTTTCAGTGAGGTATCCAATTCAGCATGTGGATCAGTGGGCTAGCGAAATGAACAGAACATTTGACTAGTACAAGTACATGTGCTTGCACAGACACACAGCATGTGTGCATGTCATGATAAGGGTGCAATAATTATTAGCGCAATATTTAACCGCCAGCTACTTAACCCTCACTTGTTTAAATCTGACAGTCCATTTATAAAGTGTATTAAAGTGTGCTTTAAATTATGGGACTCCACACAGGAAGTTGATGTCTTTGTTATGTTTGTCATAGAAATATTTTCACCTTATTATTCCAAGTGATGTTTATTTTAGATAGATCATAATTGTTATGTTTTGTTTCATTATTCCCCTCTCAGAATTTGTATAATAACTGTATATATGATTGTCTAAAGAATTGGTTTTGATGTATGTATGTACCTAATACAAGGATGTGGACCACATTCAAATTGTGTATTTATTTAAAGTTCCCAGTGCAATATTACAAACTTTCCCTCACCTTCAAATGCCACGTATCCTGTTGTCTCTTTGTTCCTGCCATTCCATTGACTGAAGGACCAGCTATCTACACATATTTTGAGGCATTCAGGACTCATCTGAGGCACAATTTTCCCTCAGGTGTTCCAGAACCCTTAGATCATCAGTGTGAATTCAAGTCTGCCCAGATTTTTGTTTCACAGTTTACCCACATCACACATTTACATGAGGTGATAAACATCTTGCCTCTCTAATCAAGCTTCCATGTGATCAAAGCAGGCTAACCTTATGTTATGTTTTACCACATGTATAAATAATAATTATCCAGCATCTCAAATTCTTCTCCAGAACTGCTATGTTTTTCTGATTTTCTGTACATGATCATATCGTGGATAAGTTTTGTTATGTTATTTTTTGATAAATCACAGATGCTGGTTTTCTTTTATTAATGTACCATTTAGAATATTTCATTTGGAAAGAATAAATTAAAATATCAATCTGTCATGTGTCTTCCACCTTTTTAAGAAAATCTGTGACAGGAAATGATTAGGACTAGTAACAAATAAAATTAAGTTTTGAAATCACTTCATGGGTTGAGGCCAAAATATAGTCAATAATATATATCTACTCTGAATCATGTGACCTTGCACCACATTAATTGGTCAGCCTAATAAACAGGTGCACTCTTCCTCAGAAACTGTATGACCAAGCTTACGACATTCAAGGTCTCAGTAAAGCTTTCTCAAATGTTTTATGTGACCCATAAAATTTGGCAGTGACAAAAAATAGTGTCCCTTGTAAATCTGTATTTTGACCTGTACCATATATTGGAGTATTTGTTTTAGGTTACCATTGGCTTGAAGTTGGGTGTACTCAGCATTTCTCGATCACCTGATATCACCACTCTCTGGTAGTAATGTTTGGGCTTTTATTGAATATTGAATACACTAAACTGTTTTTAAATTTAACAAATAATATTTACATGGTTTCAGATGGCCCTTCCAAATAAGATTTTCCCTGTTTCCTTGTTGGCATGTAAATGTGTATGCAAATAGTTAAGTTTAACGCATACTGAAGGGTAAAAAAGTATCTCTGCAGAATATTAAATTTCATACAATAAGAGTTATTTGAAAAGTCATAAAAATAATCATAACTAATCATGTAGCAATGCACTTTCCATTAAATTTTATGTCACATATCACGCGTGGCATGTGCACTTTGTGCACAATGAACTTACACTTCGCATGCAAATTTAGGTTCACACAGCTGACATTGAAAGTTTTAGAAGGGTTGATTAATCTCCAGGGTGTAGATTTTCGAAGCTCTGTTGGCGCAAAGATAGTCTAAGTGCCATACATTAACATTAACCTATGACTATCTTGCTCTAAGAGAGCTTGAAAATCTAGCCCAGGACTTAGATTTTCGGAGCTCTCTTACTTGGGATAATCTACAACATATGGTCTGTATATATACTACTCAAAAAAGAAACGCATAGCTGAAAATTGTTATCAATTTATACACAAAAGGTTCAGTAATACAGGGCAGTCATGAAGAAAACCTGAATGAACATTAACGGTCCAATGCTGCAAGAAACTGTACGTCACAAATGACAATTGTTTTAAGGTGAAGGTCGCAGAGCAATCGGTATCTTGAGTGGCCACAGTTTGCATCAGTGGTTACTTAACATCGGCGTCCCATAGACTGGACCAGATTCCGGATGAAGTGCCTTGGAATGAGGTGGTACTCTTCCCTCGAGGCCACAAACAGAGCAGGTAACGTCTGTGGCTGAGGGTCCAATTCGTCCCACAAATGTTCAATAGGTTAAGATCCCGTGATCGTGAGGGCCAATCAAGAACCTGAACGTTGTTCTAGGCATGGAAATTCCTGTTTTTTTCTTACTTCTGCGGCCGAGCCTTATCATGCTGAAAATCTTGCTGAGATCTGTCCTGCCACTGTATGAGATTCCAGCCCAAACCATGACACTTTTACCACTAAATCTGTCCGCTTCTTGTACACAAGTCGCAGCGTAGCGTTCGTTACGACGCCGATACACACGTGCCCTTCCGTCAGGACGTAATATCATGTAACGTGACTCCTCACTGAAGATAACAGTTCTCCACGTTTGTAATAGCCATGGGAGACGTTGGCAACACCACTGTCTGCGTTGTTTCCGATGTTGACGTGTAGGTCTTCTGCAACGAATACCAGCCTCACGTAAGCGGTTCCTCAGTCTTATCAGAAATTGTTCTGAGTCCTGGCACTACCGAAGTTGTGGAGGATGCTGTGGTGGACCTGTTCCTCAAATACCGACGCCGAATAAACCTGTCCTGAGTGGGAGTGGTCACACGGGGTCGACCTGACCTGGGGCGATCACGTGTTGACTCTTGCTGCTGGTAGTGATGCCAAAGTCTTGCTGATACTCTGTGACACATCCAGTTGCCTTGCAATCGCAGACTGAGACTCCCCAGCCTCCAAATGACCAATGGCATTGTTGCGCTGAGCCTCAGCAAATCTAGGCATGACTTTAACACCAAATTTAAAAGTCACATGCAACGTAAAACACAACTTTGCAGATTCTTATACCTTTCGGTATGCACTTACTGAAACAAATCATCAAAAATGCCAATTCAACCAATAAAGTTGAAAAAACGCGATGACAAAAAACCCGCGAAATCGAAGTTTAAACGATTCTCTAATTATATAAATTTCCCCCAGCGCCCATAACGCATGCACACTGAATAGGTTCGCGGAGCTTGATACAGTCCTGAGCAGTAGTTTAATCTTGGTTGTGTACACAAACAAGTAAATAATCTACTCGTTACCTTTAAAAAAATTGTTGATTGTGGTAAGCAGCCTCTGTCACAGAGAAAGCTCAATGTCTGGTTTATTGACACATATATGCCTGCCTGTCTGCTAAAGACAATATGCAATACACAGCTCCAATCTTTGACCACATCCAATTTGAACTTAACATCTATCAGGCCATACGCCATAAACAAAATATATTGATTTGTGACTCGTGCAGAGTCCTGTCTCTACCACATTATATACTTAGACAGGTGTGATACTTGTACACACTACATGCTTTTTATGTCTGTGGAATGCAAACAAACCACATCCGTTTTTCTCGGATAACTGGATGTGACGGAAACTGATGCAAACTCTTTCAGTTTCAAGTCCTGTTTTGTACTTGGACAAATGACAGTTTTCAGACACGCAGTAGTTCATCATCTCTACTGAGATGATTTTTTATTTAATCGAACGCAAATTCAGAGAACATGTATTTACAAAACCCAATATCTCTATACACATTCTTTATGGATAACAAATTCTTCTAGTGTATATGGTTTTGTTTGAAAATGGTATATGAATCCATACAGAAACGACGCATCAAGTACAATAAAAGAAGTTGTTATCCATAAAGAATCTTACTTTCTTGTGACTCGCCATACTTCTAAAATGCCCATCAAACAGATCATCTTTCTGTACACACAATGAACCCTCAGCGTATCAGCAAATGAACCAGCCAATCGGAAGCCGTCGTTACACTTGAGTGCATGCCCACCCGCTATGACTGAGTTCGATCTCCAGAGGGCTTCGTTTCGAGGGAAGTAAGCCCAAGTACAAAATACTGCACTTTTGAATTGCGATTGCACGCTTATAATTTTGTTTATTTGTTGTTTTTTTTACAAGCAGCAATGTATATTATATGTCATGAATAAGTGATAATTGTGTTTTAATTATGTTTCAGGTTTTGGCTGCATGTGACCTTTAACATTGTCAACTGTCGCAAGAGCATTGAAACCCCCGAATTTTACTGGAAATGGTGCATGGAATGTGCGTGCAAAAGGAAACGCATGAATTTCTTCCCGTTCACAATTTATTGCATTTATTGAGGAAAACAGATTTTGGTGCGTTTTGGCGAGTTGTCCTCAATGTGCATTTGGGCATCAATTGCAAACAAAATGAATTGTTCTGAAGTCGTTCATTGTACGTTTCTACTTGGGTCGCAAAGATCGCAATGGGTTCTCATTACATTCTACCCGTTGTTAGTACGTTTATGTAGTTCTCAGACAGTTTTTATTTCCTCAACGCCGCGTGCAGTACAATATGACAAGGTAGGGTAAACTTACGTGCATTTGTAACATTTCGTCAGTTAGACAGATATTTCTTCCTGTGAAACATGAACAAGCTCACAGCTATCAACATGTTCAATGCTGGCTTACTGCGGAGCGTGAACGGAGGAAAAGAAGAACTTGTTTGTTGAGGAACTGGCTTAGACCTGATCAGGTGGCGAATATCTTTATTAACAACTGACGGAGGAACCCATGATGATGATGAGTCCTCCTATTTTTCTTGTGAATCGCCCATCCCCGGTTTGGAGAACTTCTTGAACGCATTTCCCAAGACCTGCCTTTTTGTCCACCCTTCTTCTTCTTCCTTGGAGACATCATGATGTCGATGTTTCCACCTTGAAACTGAGAACGGGAATGAGAACTGGCAAGCGTGCTGGACACTTTAAAAAATCGGACCAGGACAGGATTGCTATTGGGATTGCACACACTGGGAACGGAGTAAGAACGTGGCGCGAACGGTAAGAACTGCCTGAATACAGCAGCAGCAGTACATTTCAGTACTCCCTTGGCCAGATGTTTCTTCGAACCTGTACCCTATCAAGCACGCGCGGGGTGAAATGGAGAAACGTTCACGTCAAGACCAGAATATGCAGTTGACGTTATCTGAATCGGGACAAGCGATGGTTGATAATGGTGGACACATCCGATGGTGAAGTTGTGAACTGAACTGACCTTTGACACCACGTCTCTTCAATGACGTGTCACAATGCCTAGTGTCAGATCATACAGATTTCGATATTATTATTTCAACAGTTAAACAATGATTAAGGAAAACACGACAAATCGTGTTATTATCTCTTCACACCGAAAAAGGCATAATATCAAATAATGCACAGTTACTTTATCCCAGTTGAACACATACAAGGACATTACAGAGTGTGCAAGATATTTCACCATGTAACATACTAGTAATTTTTTAACATTATATTACAATATCGTACAAATCTCGTACTCTGGATGTTGTGATCAATACCAGACACTCCCAGAGTGAGGCGTCTAATGACGTTAGATGACGAGATAAGTTATACAGTTTCTATATTTGTTTTCCTTAGTTATTTGTTGGCTTTCTCTTTTTCAATATTTCCACCTGTCCGCCTGCTGGCTGAGGATGGAGACGAGAAACACACTACATATGGACGGCCTAAGGCATCACTGCTAAAAAGTGTATTGTTCAATTTCTACTACATCATCACCATGTGTCAATTAATCACTGTCAGTAAAATGGCCAATGGTTGTCTCAACGCGTATATGTGGGATTACTTGAGATTTTCACACACAATACGTTGACGAAGACGAAGGTATAGTAGAGTTCAAAACTTCTATATATATGACAAACAAGTATACATGAATGAGGAGAGCAGAGTTCCAGGGTAACCCCAGGGAGTTTGCTACAAACGGCATTATCCTCCACTTTCTCAATATAGATTTGAGCATTGTACATGTATATGCAATTTTTGATAACAATGGACAGGCAAAGACTCAACAATGGACAGATAGAGAAAGTGACAACGAGGAACAGGGTGGCTGAAAATAATAACAAGTAAGTCCATAGCTTTTTGGTTTTTAGAATCATTTGGACGATGGCTGTCCTGAATTAAACAGCTCAAACAAAACTTCCTGTGATGGCAAAAACAACAAAATGCTTTGACCTGTCGAAATGGCACTCTGCAGTACCGTTTTCATTATACTTAAATTTACAGGCAACCCGCATAGCAAACAACTTATTGATTATTGTTTATAACCAACAATGAAATGAAATATAAGGGATTAAAATCAACCATATTGTTAAAATGCAAATATTTCATTAATATTTCTCATATAAAATTCAATACCTACAATGAAATAGATAAGAATTCTCAAGTGTACTGATGTTGTGATTCTAACTGCACAAATGAGAATAACTCACTTAGGTTGTCAAACATGCCGCCAGACAATATGACTTACACAACAGTTCCCGGCAGGTATATTTTGTCGCCTTAAACTTCCTGTATTTTGATTAAAGGCCTTATACTGAATAAAATCAGTCTGTCTATCTGTATGTCACTTCCAGTATGACACGCTGACCAATTAGTGATAACCTCCACAAACAAGTCGACGGTCAATCAGAAATGCTTCTGGCAAAATGTAGCCAAGTAGCTTTAGTGTTTTTATTACCACCATCCGGTCATAGGAAAGACGTATGTTATGAGAATATTGTGTCAACTATGAACAACCCATGAGACGCATGAAATAACAAAGGGATAATGATGGCAATATGAGCAGATGCAGTTTGATACATCTTATTTCACGGGACGGGGGAGCAGCTGAGTGTTTAAAGTGCTCGTCCACCCCTTCATCTATTGTCGTGGAAATGAGTTTGGTCAGAATGGAGACATATCGGTATTTAGTGGCTCCCCTACAGCATCCATAGAAATTACCTCCCTTGATGGAATAGGCTGTCACGAGCAACTTCACGAGCTTTGATGATTTGCACATCAACTCGTCGGTGCGTCACCGAACGTATGTGTATGGCATCCATTGAGGTATTATATACTGTGATGACAAAGAAGAATGCGTTTATTCCAAATGTAGAATAAAATCATTACAAACTTGTATCTAGAAGTAACCAATACGATCAACAAGTGGCAAAATTAAAGCTGGTCTCGAGATCGATCAAAGTTTATCAAATTATCTAGAAAATATATTGAAATTTCAAGTAAAATATCTTAAAATTCCAACTTATTAACTTGAAATTTCAACTTACTTTCCTGAAATATCAAGATCGACATATTGAAATTTCAAGTTACCAGTGAAATTTCAAGAAGAAAAAAGAATGTTATGTCCCTATTATGCAGCCGTAATTATTGTCATTGCTCAGTCTATGAACCTCCGGCTTGTCTAGTCCTAGCATATTTTTTACTAGCTACAATGTTACAGCTGTTATTTGTGAAGTGTGAAAATCCATACATTTCTATGAAACACTACTTACCAGGAACACAGGGACAAAATCAGATATGTGTTCTGTGTATATTTACATTTTTGCTGATGCTAAATATATTGGTAGCTGCATGCAGGATGAGTGTGTTAAATTGCCCCGTGATTCTTTAAGACATATTTTGAAATGTGAGTGAATCTTCAAAAAATAATTGTGTCTCTATTTCATCTTGCTTATTGTAATGCAATATGAGACTTGTTTTCTTTCTATTTCTAAATACCAGTTGGTTGATCAAATTTACAGGTGGTTCATAATGGAAACTAAACGAACAGTGAAGAGGCCTATGTCAGATCTAGGTCATAATGACCTGGATACAGATTCCGCTCCTAAGAAAAAAAACAAACTAACTGTCAATAACAATTCCTTGAATTGGAGAAATTTTAGTTTCGACACTGAAGCTGCTAATGAGGATGATTCTGGGATAATAGCTGAATCACCAAGTGGATTCATAACTCTCACAACTACAGACACTGTTGAAAATGGAAAAATCCCAAATAGAAATCAAGATGATATGTCAGCTATTGACAAAATTGCATCACTTCAAGAAGATGCTGAGGTCATTGCATCCTTGGTGCCCAATATTAATGTTTCAGAAATTTATGACAGACTTTACTCATTTAGAACAAATCCAAACCGAATGGACATTGTAACAACAGAATTTCTTGATAATCCCCCTGGTGAAGACTTTGAGACAGATGAAGCTCCTGGAAACCAAGGAGAAACTTCAAAATCAACTCTGTATGAAGATGTCAAATCTGTGGTTCACAAAGTCAAACTAGTTGCTGCATCTATGAAATTAAATCCTGCTGAAATTTATGCACTCTTGGAGAGGCATACTGGTGCCCCTGACCGGACAGATATTGTTGCTAATCTGTTTCTCCAGGATTTGATTCAGAAGGATACCGTTGGCGCTTCTAATGAAGTAGATCTCTTTGATGAGGTGCAGAAGGTGATCTTAAAGGTCCCAGCAGCGAATCCTGATCAGGTTTATGCTTTACTGGAGTCTTGTAGTAACCATGGTGACAGAGTTGAAAAAGTGATTGACCAGTTGACAAAAGTTGTTGACCAGCCCATAGTAATTGATGATGATTCTTTACCCAGTGAACCACAGTCAATATACAATAACCATGTGTGTCTGGACATTAAAAAAACAACTGAAACATTTCCTGCAATGGACAGGAGTCAAATCGAAGCAGGTGCAGAAACTTGGTATGGTAAGAAGGGCGAAGTGTTGCAGGTCACTGAGGAGAGTGTTTGTTTATCAAAAGGTAAATTCAGCACACCTCTGTCAGTTTCCAGTGATGGGGAGGAGGTGTCTACAGGGAAACCAGTTTTCCCAGGTGCGTGCAGTCTACAACAGGAGGTTGATCAACTGCGGGAAATATTCCCAGATTGTGATCCCAACTATCTCTTTGAACAGCTGGAAGAAAAGGCAAATGATGCAGAGAGAGTGAAAAACTTGGCAGCACAAATGTTTGATAAAAGAGACTATCCAAAAATGAAAGATGTTTTGGAAAAGAAAAGAAAACTTGCTAAGCAAGTAGAAATTAAGAACTTAAAGTTTGACATGGAAAACTTCTTATCCAAATTTCCAAATCCAGTGGAATTTTTCTCTAAAACAGACACAGTTATGAGTGACAGTTACAAAGAGCACTGTTTTGTCTATGTTAGAAATGAGTTTAACTGTTTTACTTTGGCTAATGCGAATAAGGTACTGGAGAAATACAATCACCATCTGGCCCCAGCTGTTAGAGAACTGAAAGAACTGAAAGGCAAGTGCCCAAATCTTCATTTAATTACAGTTTATATCAATTAATGTTCATACACTCTTGAACACCTTTAATACAATGCCTTTTTATGATCTTTTTCATGAGCAATTTGTTACAGTGATATTCTTGAAATTGTGGATCATGTTTATTATGATTATTGATAATTTTTCTAGTTCTTTTCTCAAAGAATGACAAAGTGGTTTCTGTTCTTTTCATGATGCAAGCCATTTTACCATTGCCATAACCTCATCAATTTCAGCTGTAATGATGAATTGTATTGTACTTAATATTTCATTGATATTACTTTTTACTCACTCAGAGGAACTTGTTAGAGCCAAGAAACGGCCACGAAAACTCTACAGAAAACATTCACCATTACCAGATGAACCAGATGAAAGATTTTATCATGAACTTCTCTTCTCACAAAATGAACAAAACATCAAAGGTAAAAACATTATGGTAATCTTTGCATTACGTGACAGAAACTGCCACTTTTCAAGTATTTCTCAACCAGAACAGGGCAACAGGTGGAAAAGTTTCACTTACCTGTTTCTATTTACTGATGGCAGTTTCAGAATGACATGAACGTATTTTTTTTGTCATCTGCAAGATTTTTGCACTTGTATAGTGATGGGCAAGTGACAGCATGCCTGGCTGACTGCTGGTACAAGTCTCACCCACACCGGCCCACTGACATACCATTCTGCAGTTTGAACATCATTCAATATTTGAACAACATTGTGCCCTCTGGACCTGTGCAGTGGACTGCAAGGTGGTCTGTTGATTTAAATGTCAGATCTACAATTGTTTTATCTTTGGATTGTCAGCAGCAAGTTTCAGTTTTAGAAGTGAAGGTCTCTTTTCTAAGGCATTAGGTTAATGCTATTTTGTAACTGAAATATAAGGTTACCAAGGACAGGTGAGCACACTCACTGACCAAATGTGTAAGGTGACCTCAAACAGATACATCAACACTCATAAGTAACTGACAGTTATGTTTACAAATATAGGCAAACTGTCAAGATGCTGAATATTACGTTATTACCTTTCAGATCATTTTCTAAACATAGAGCAGGAAAGGAAAAGGAAGCTTGAAGCTGCAAGAAGAAATGGTGAACTGTATGAATGTGGATGTTGTTTTGATGATGAACTTCTATTTGAGGACTTGTCGGCCTGTGCAGATGGCCATCTCTTCTGCCGTGAATGTATCCGTCGATCTACAGAGTCTGCACTTGGTGAAGGGAAGACCAAGTTTCCCTGCTTGACAGGGGAATGTGAATATGATATTCCACTGACTGTCTTGCAGGAAGTCCTTTCATCAGCAATGTTTTCAAGAATGTTGTCTCGGTTACAAGAAGAAGAGATTCGATTGGCTGAAATTCCTGATCTGGTCTCGTGCCCATTCTGTAATTTTGCCACCATCATGTCTGATCCCAGTGATAAAGTATTCAAGTGCCTCAACCCAGAATGCCTCAAAGAGACATGTCGGTCAGTATCTCTGACGTGTATTTTTGGCAGAAGTATTGACATCATTATATTACCCTGTTACATGTTATAAAGGAAAAAAATATTGAGTTGTATGTCTCTCTTTCTTTTGTTAATACATATTGCTGATGAGTTTAGGAAGGGAACCATACATATCTGCCCTCCTGTTATCTGTCTAAATATAGCATGGTGAATATGAGCAAACTTCACTCATATGATGCCTGATGCTTGCAATAAGAGAAAACAGAATTGTTGGTCAATTTAAACCAGTGATGTGTTTGTACATGGTGAGTAGCTCAACTTTAACTAATGGTCTAACTAATCCTGACTCAGTTATATAGAAGATGTCCTGATAGTGCAGGTATATGTCTCTCACTCACTTAGCTCAGTTCAAATCAGTAAATGTTTTTCGTTAAAACTGCTATGGTGTATGACAGTTTAGCCATTTAAGCTGTCTAGGACATATCCTGATGAGCTGGGGTTTTTTTGTGCTCTATTCGGTCATGAAATACTTTTGGAGTGGGATTTGTATCTTATTCTGTTAACACAGATAATTAAATTTATATTTGTGAGGTAACTTTTTCATGAATTTTCCAGTTTTACTTTGCTGTAAAATCCCATTCATAAGGAGATTTGGAATGTATTTTAGTCTGACATGCCAACATTACTTAATTTATCTACCCCCTGCCTCATCTCAGTAAATTGTAATAAGAATTATTTTTCCAGGCTATGCAAAGAACCCAATCATGTGCCCTTGAAGTGTGAGGAAGTTGAGAAACAAGGGGAGACAAACATGAGGACCTACATCGAGAACCGTATCTCAGAGGCCATGTTGAGAACCTGTCATCGGTGTAAGAAGAGATTCGTCAAGGAGACTGGTTGCAACAAGATGACATGTTCCTGTGGTGCCACAAGTTGCTATGTCTGCCGAAAACCAAACATTGACTACAGTCATTTCCAAGGTGGTAGGTAAGCAGCAGTAAGCCAGCTAGGATATACTGAACCAGTGTGCACCTAACCTCATCATTTGTGATTGTTGAAATTGAGTGGATAGAATAATTTTTTATTTTTTTCTGAAATGTTTCCTAATCCTGACTAATATTGTTTGTTTCCCCCTTTATCTGGGATATATTGGAAGTACTCTGTGTTTATTCAAAGCCTTATCATTTTGTGAGGGTTCAGTAGTAACCAGCCAGTAACCTCCTTTATGTATAAGTGAGTGAGTTTTGTTTTCCACCGCTTTTAGCAATATTCCAACAGCATCACAGCAGGGACACCAGAAATGAGTTTTACACAATGTGTCCATGTGGGTAATCAAATTTGGGTTATCAGTATGATGACAAAATGCCATATAGAAGTGGTCAGATGTAACATATATCATATTTGGGATTACACTTTCTTAGTAATTAATCCCAAATATGACATGTTACGTCAGCATGACGAGCGAAAGCTTTAACCATTAGGCTACCCCACCTTAATGTGTGAGAAACCCTCATTAGAACTTCTGCAAAACTTGGTAGATATGTCAGTCAACCTAAAATGGTGCCTTTTGCTACTTACAGGTTTTTGTGATTTATCATTTTCTCACTTGCCATGGAAACATTTTGGACTTAATCTCAAAAGTGAGAGGTGTGTTTCGTTTCCAGAGCAGAACTCAAAAACTTCTTAATATCTGTCTGTAAAACTTGGTAGATATTTGTGGCAGACCCCAAAGTGCTGCCTTTTGGTATTTACAGGTTTTTGTGATTTATTAATTTCCATGAACACATTGGGGATTTCGTTTCCGTAGCACTCTTGAAAACCATTTCATATCTTTCAAAAGATCTTGGCAGGTATAGGAGACAGATCTTGAAATGATGTTTTGATGTTTTCTGATTACAGATATATGGCATTTATATTTTTCATGAATTCAACGGAAACAATTCAGACTTGGTCTAAAAACACAATAAGTAACTGTCAGATGATTTGTCCTTTCAAATATGCGGGGGCCAGGGGATATGTCATCTTCTGATGAATCTTGTTTCAAAATCAGTGCTTGTATGGTACAGGTGTATATGAAGAGACACAATTTGCTGTGCCAGATTTTGTCCAATAAGTTTGCATGTCATTTTCTAACATTCTCAAGTAACAGTTTACTGACTAGTGTTCATTGTCTATATCTGTGGATTATAGAACAAAGCTTGTTAATGGAATATTTTTCTGTTGATGTCACATCTGTAAACCTGAAAAATTGAAGAGTATTTGAATAATATTTTGGGGATATACAGTAAACAAATATGCAGTGAACAATTTATTTTCACAGATGCAGCAACACTGAGGATGCCCAAAAGATCCACTTAGAAGAGATGGAGAAGGCAGCTGAAGAGGCCAAGGCACAATATCTGAAGGATCATCCTGATACAGACATCAGGTCTCTCAAGTACGACCCCAGGAAACATGTTCAGGAATGTAAGTACTGGTACACATTTTGATCACGTAAATGATGAAAGTGTATCTTCATAACCAAAAGGCCATATTGTATTCATGAGATTTGAAGTCCGGATACATTTTGTAGTTGTTAACATAGTTATTATCCCCTGCAAGCGCGTTTAGATCGAAGCAGGGGATATAATTTGAGGCTCTGTCTGTTCGTACATACGAATTGGAGTATCTTAAGAACCATTGACCGGATTCTTTTCATATCTGATACCTAGGTTTGTCACTGTGAAAGACAGGTCCCAGGAAGGTTGGGTGACCATTACCTTCATTCCAAGGGCACAAGATGACTTTGACAATTTACTCTTGTCAGCAAGGTAGTTCAGGAACTATTCGCTAGATTTTCTTCATTTTCAACAGCAAGCTTCATCTGGGGAAGGTGTATGGCCCAGTTGATTTTGACTATTTACATAATTTTCAAGGTCTCTGCAACACTTTGAAGATTTCAGCATGTTAAACGGCATGTTAAGCTTGTCAGTGTATCATTTCAAGAAGCATTCACTGCATTTTCTTCACATTCAACCTCACACTTTATATTGGAAATGTGCAGGGCCCTGTTAACTTGGGTAACCGGCACTTAATTTTCAAGGTCATGGCGACACTTTGCAGATTTCAGCATGTTAAACTATGTGTTAAGCTTGTCAGCAAGATATTTCGAGAACCTTTCTCTCGACTTTCTTCATGTATGACAAGCTTTATCTAGGGAATTTGCAAGGTCCAGCTGATTTTGGGGACTGTCATAAAATTTTCAATGGAGACACTAAAGATTACAGCATGTTAAACTGCATGTTAAGATTGTCAGCAAGATATCTCATGAACATTTCACTAGATTTTCTTCATAGACTTTCAAGACTTCCCTTGAATGTTTCTCAATAAGCAATTTCTTACTTTTGCATATTTATACACCAAGACATTCATGTCAAGCTCTATGTGAGTCTTGAAAATATTTGTGTGTGTGAACAACTACTGAGCAAGATGTGAAGAAAGGTTGACTGGTCATGTTTTTGTTGACATTTAACTTCATCTTAAATTTTAACCTTCTTTTTCCTTACTTTTTAGGTTTGATAATTTGCGGGGGGAGACTATATCACCTTAGTGACAATGCTTGTTCTTTATCTTATTACATTCATATAATTATATATTTCAGATAGAGTGGCTTCAGGTTATGGAAATAGGAATGAGGATGGTGCAGCAGATGATGAGAATGAGGATTATGATGGTGATGGTGTTCAGGTGTACGTGATTTGTCTCCTACATAAGAAATAAAGCCTTCAGAATGTGACACCCAGCCATGACAGCCAGACTGACATTACCTTACCTGTGTTACCCAACCATGACACCCATACTGACATTACCTAACCTGTGTTACCCAACCATGACACCCAGACTGACATTACCTAACCTTTGTTACCCAACCATGACAACCACACTGACAGTACCTAACCTGTGTTACCCAACCATGACACCCAGGCTGACATTACCTAACCTGTGTTACCCAACCATGACAACCACACTGACATTACCTAACCTGTGTTACCCAACCATGATATCCAGACCAATGCTACCTAACCTGTGTTACCAAACCATGACACCCAGACTGACATTACCTGTGTTTCCCAGTCATGACATCCACACAGCCATTATCTGACCAAACCACAGTACCAAATCCATGTAGATAATCCTACTACCCAACCTTCATACCAAAATCTACACACCTGACTCGATGACTTGCTCTAACATCTATCTGCCACTCAATGAATTGTAATACTGTTAAATCTCTCTCTCACTTTTTAATAGCCAACATAATCATGTTATATAGATAACCAAGATTCTGGCATTAAGCCAAGCTTTATTAAGTAAAATGCAATGATATAAAAGAAATGTTATTCAGCTACCTCTTTCATACTGCAGTTACGTGAATACTTTCCTCTTGCAGGGTAGAAGATGACTGGTCAGATGATGACGGGTTGGGGTATTACTACTACTTCTAGGGCAAAGGTGATCAACATCATCACCAAGAAATTACCATTTCTCTGAACTCCAAATATTCACTACATTGTACTGTGTCAAGATGATCATGTATCAGCTCAAATACTAGAGCTTGGATTTTTGCAAAGTGTACCATTAAAATCATCCAACCTTTCAGACCAACAGTAATGTGAGAGAAAGACCTGAATAATGCATGTATGTATTCTTAGTGAATACACATATTTCAAGGTTGTGAAATAATAAACACATTCACATCTTGTGTAGTTTATGATCTTTATGCTTTTACAGTTGTAGTGACCAAATTCTAATAACAAACAAGGGATGTTGAAGGACAACAGTTTCTCATTATTGGTTCCTGGGAGCAGGCAGAAGTGTCCAATTGATATATTTAATGAGAAGCAAAACAAAAAACTTCAAGTAGACATAATGAATAATTTATTGAGAAATATCCTTGGCTCACTCATTCATTGAATAATGTACAATAAAACAAAGTTACAAACTAACATGATGTGAGACTATGTCTGCCATAAGACATTTGAAGTGAAATCAATTCTCTGTCAGTGTTGGTTCTCTGGAGTTTAGTAGAGCCAGTCAAAGTTATCAAGAATATTCAGCTGATTTTGGTTAGTGAATACTAATGATGCTAATATGTCATTTACACAGCTGGTCAGCAGACATGAAATTATAGCCACAAAGCAATAATTGAGCCCTCAATCACTGTCTGTCTATAAGTGATGTGATCGTCGGCAACATTTTTGGGACAACATTTGGTCAGGCTACATCTGCATTGTATATACATTATGTTCCATGAAGGTCTCCTGAACAGATGGTTGTCTATCAGCAATTGGAGTAGGGGTGTGTGAAGGGAAAATGTTCAAGTATATAGTAACTAGTTGGTTTGTAGTTCAATGCACAATATGGATTTGTAAACCCAAGGTAAAACATTAAAACACTACTTGAAATGGAGAGGTACTGTCATTCTCATATCAGCCAATATTATGTCCTGTCATTCAACACTCAATCTTACTAGTGCCAAAACATCAACACAGACAAAATTACTGGAAGCCAAATTCAGATTTGTACATGACAGCATTGTGAAAACAATTTTAACTGTGCATCAGTCACAAAAAGGCAGGGTTAAAATTTGGGTTAAAAATTCTGGGAGACATGGTGCATATTTTAACCACTTGGGAAAAAGACATGGACGTGGGTCACAAATATTGCCTGGAATCAAAATTGATGTTGGCCTCCCATACTTAATACTTTATTCCACAAATAAATGAAATATCTGACACAAAGTGAATTATACTTTGGAAACAATAATTTGACCAATGGAAGTTGGTACAGCACACATGCAGGCTTACACTGAAAGCTTTAAATCTGGCCTAGCGCCAGGATGCTAAATGCCTGAATTGGAACTGTTAGTAATAAATTTGAAGTGAAATTGATGTGGACAATTGCATTATACTTTCCCCTAATGGCTTATTTCTTTCTTGTCAGTTATATATATAATATACATGTATGCCATCATATGAAATCAGGTAAGCACAAAGTGTAAGCCATTTCATGATGCCAAATCATTTTCAGCACAACCCAAAACTTCATGAACAATGCAGATTTCTTGTGACTTCTTTACTATTAGTAAGATCCTAACAATACAGGCAAGTTGAGCATATTAAAGAAACTGAAAAGAATTGTTACTATTTAGTCACCAAAGAGCTGAACGTCAGCTGGGTTAATATTGATCTGGTACCCTTTAACTATTATTAATGTTGAGGAATGAGATGCCTTGAAACCTACAATCAGGAAGAGCTACAATGATTTACAATCCACTGCTAAGCATCATACAAGACCTCAGTCTTGTTCTGAACATCCTATCCCATCCTGGTACAACAACAGAGCTAAAGAAACGTTGAACAAACAATGCACATAAGCTTTCTCGAATAAGGGTTAGAAAACTGCAAATAGACACAAATACACACACAAAAAACAAATTGTTAACTACTGTTGCTGTATATATTCATATCAATGTTAAAATGGTCTCCTCATTTAGCATTTGAACTCTCAGTAACTTCTCAAGAAAAATGTATTTCACATTCTTTTTAAAAAGGAAACAAAAACTGAATTCAATATATTCTACACTTTCTGTTTAAGTATAGATATCTATTTTGCCTCAGGTAACATTCTAATAGTGTATCATGAATTTATTAAAGAGATCTAAATAAAAATGTAATTCAAAACAATGTATGATGGAAATATATTATAGGTATGGTAAAAACACACAAACTTGCCATACCAGCAAAGGTTTTATTGATTTTTGCAATTAATGGAGATGGCTAATTCATCAGTATTGACATACTCAATATTGACTTGCAAAATGCATGTGCCATCACTACTCCAATCCAGAAATATCAGGTCATCTTCAACTCTTTTGAGTGGTATCCATAAATGGGTACTTTTCATTGTTTCACTGGGCATTACAGTGTTCAGACTAACAAAGTTTCTGTGTATGTTGTGTTCATTTTCAATGAAGCCATCAGGAGATAAAACGTTGGAATTACTCTACAGCTCTAACATACAACACCATGAAACATACAGTCCAATCTGCATATGATTAAGTCCAATATGTGGAAACAGAGGCAATCAAAACTTCTACAATTCAAAAAGCTATAACAAATATATGATTCATTTTTGTTATGCCTTAAGATCCATGTCAAAACTATCACTGCAAAAGAAATGTATTTTTGGCCTGATATCAACAACAAAATGTAACCATGGTGATTCAACTCGCCTCTCTATACACACAAACTGTCAAAATGCACATCAGTATCAACAGTGGTATACATATTTTCACTCACCACTA
The DNA here is from genome assembly GCF_037392515.1 of Haliotis asinina. Taxonomy (NCBI): domain Eukaryota; kingdom Metazoa; phylum Mollusca; class Gastropoda; order Lepetellida; family Haliotidae; genus Haliotis; species Haliotis asinina. Next base: position 49,975,519 of record NC_090287.1, read on the forward strand.
TGAAACTTAATTTCAGTTAACATGTTTTATTATTGAATCAACTGACCTTCTTACAAACTGTGAACAAAATACAAACTTTACACAAGTCATTAAAATTTCAGTTGATCAGGAGAAAACATGGAAAGAGATTTTGTCAATTTCATTTAAGATTTTAAGAAGACGTTTATTACTTTCTGCTTTGACCTTATCATGAACCACCAAACCCACAAAATAGAATAGCTATAGAACTTTGGAAATATATTTTGTTGTACACACCACAGCAAATGGCCACTGTCTAAGCTGAATTCACTAACATTTAACTTTGAACACCTGAAAGCAGCCCTCTAGTGCTAGGTGTGCTGAGATGAGCTGATGGAGATATACTCAGCAGTACTGCACCATGGTTGTCAGCCGATGCTACAATCAGATGACACTCCAAACAACTCAATTTTGGGGGTTTTAAATAAAAATACATAAAGCAAAGTTATTGAGAGTTTAGACATACCACAGTATTACTAATAACATTCACAGAGACATCAAACAGAGTGTTTGGTCCATGTGGAAAATGAAAATAAGATTCATGGAAATGTGCAGCAATGGCACAATTTGACTTGTGTGGTCATGCATCAGTGAAATTATTCCCCTTGTTCATGATGCCAAAATAGCAATGACATAAGAGTGTAATTGTTGGCACTGTGTTCACCTTGGTATCCCCTCAAAATAGTTTTCTTAAAGAAAAAATACTTTACATTATCTACACTACAGCCTATAAACAGGGCTCTGCAAAAATGCTCACAAGTGCATGTGAAATACGGATGAGAACTTCTTATTCATTATAGAACATTTCAGAGCTAATTCTTGCTTCTTCATCAGGTAAACTGAGTCAGGTATTCATGTTCGTCCAGTTTCTAAATGCCTTTCAAGAACTATACAAACTGCATATCTTTTTGTCTGGAGCAATCTGACTAACAGTGACATGAATCTTAACAAGGAAATTGTTAAATTGTGTATCTTACCACAAGAAGCAACTACAAATCAGATACACACAATTAAATATTTTCAAAGTGAAATATTTACATGGTCTCAAACCTATTTGTTGCTACTGACGAACCTCTTCCACCAAAGTGAAAGGTATACGAGCCAGTTGAATTTTGAAACTTTGAGGTGCCCTCATGTTTAAGTAAACTTATCCTCCCATAAGGTTTTGTAAGACTCAGTGGTGGAGTGTAACGAAAAACACTGAGACTAAGTTTACTTAGACTGGCAGCATACCAGACACCTTCCACTATTTGATTATGGATGTGGAGCTCCTTCCTCCCATTACTAAAATAACAGGGGTTTGGTTTTAAATCAAATAGTTTCAGAAGTAAATGTTGTTTTTTTTAAATTACCGGTGTTTATATAAATAATACGTGTGACTCTATATGATTTCCAACTTTTGATGTCTAAGGATAACTTTGAAATCACAGAATTGCATACACATGCAAATGAAGTCACGATTCTGAGATTGCTTTTTCATAGATTTGATGCCCTATGCTCTTTCTGATAATAATGCTTTCACTTGAGGAGATTAAATAACCAGGGTGAACAGATGTCAAGTGAACACATGTAATAATCTGCTCCCAGTAAATTTCACCCCCAAAACAGGAATTTTAACTCAGGACATGAGGACAAATTAACTGAGTCAGTGTGCATTTGACAGCAGTGGCTAAATAACCAAACACTACACATACACCATTCACCCAGTTAAGATCTGATACATCTAATACATTATTTCATTGTCTGTAAATATAAAACAACCAAGAATTAATACACCAGTGTTCTTAATCACTTGAACATCTTTAAAACTATAATTAGGTTCTGTGTGTTCCTTTTCTTATGACAAAATGACAGAGAAAATGTACACAACTGACATACAGACTTTACTCTCAGCCTGATCACATCATAACACAGATACCGTTTCACGACGTGCCTCTGATGCCTTTCAGTTTTCTATAAGCAAAATATGCTATGCCAATGGCTGAACCAACCCCAAGTAGAAAATAAAATACACTAAACTTTGATTTTCTATTTGAAGGTGAAATAGAACTTGAATTTGCTTGTTGCTTTTTCCTCTCATCTATTTTTTGCTGAAAGTAGAAAAAAGTAAGGTTATTAGTAACCATGCTAACAAGCATATTAAAATATGAAAACATGATTACAGTGACAACCTCTTTCAGATAAATACTGCTTATATACTCTTCAAAAAAAGTAGGAGATAATGAACTTTCAATTCGGATAGGAACTGTAAATGTTAACAAATGTTTCAAGGACAGACATCTTATGAACACACCACCATTTTCCTCTATTACCTTCCCTGAACACAACACATGATATGCACATGCACAACGCAGTAGCCCCAAACATGTGCATGGGGTCCCATTCCTGATTTTGACATTTTGCTTTGTTTCTAGTCGTTTGTTTTAAAATGAAAATCGTATGTAATTTTCTGAATAAAATTGATATTTTATACTAATCCTGACTTATGCCTAATTGCTTATATCCTCTTACGTGGTGAAGGTAGTGGAATACCTGAAATCTTTTGAAGTTCCCTTCTGAAAGAAGCCGACGTAAAATACACTCACCCACGAGTAGCCTCCCTTCACCCATGCACATGGTCAGCTGATCAGCCATGCTTGCCACTCTCTCCTTATAAATCGCCCGACACGTGAATTATAAAACTTCAGCGTGCCTGTGAGGGGCGACTGGGAGGGCTTTCATCATGAGTCGGGATAAGTATAAAATATCAATTTTATTCAGAAAATTAAACATTTTTTCCCTTATTCTGTCTCATGCTCATTGCTTACAGAATCCGACAGAAAGGGCGATGGGTCAGGCCACACGGGATTCTGCTAGCTGTCAAAATTACGTCAATATTTCTCCCCCTTCGGGAACTTGTAACAGTGATAATTCTGTCCTTTACTTCTAATATTCACTGTAGATTCTGGGGGATCCATCCAGTTGAACTTGTCTTCTGCAGAAGGCTTCATTGCCTGGAACATGATGATACGTAAAGTAACTAGCGTCCTGCTAGTATCTGATGCAACTGACTGGCAAGATATTCTAATGAAGACTAGTTGCAACCCTTCTTCATGTACATGATTTACAAGTACAGGGTCATAATCACTCATGCTAGTCTGTGCAAGATGTGCGCATGGACTCTCAACCATTATACTCTGCAGAGCGACTGATCTCCACAAGTCACGTGATAAATGGGTGAGTAAACTCAGAGTCTTCGAAGAACCAATAGTTGTGCGCAATAACAAGAAGCTCAAACTGATGAATGCCAGTGACGTCCTCTGTGGCTATGTCTCATAGATAATGATTGGCAAACACCATGTTTGACTTCCAAAAGCAGCCCTCCATTATAGTTGATAGCGAGCAATTCCCAGGCAGAGCTAGTGTGGAGACCAAGGCACTGACTTCATGTGGGTTGGAGGCTCGTGGAGGTCTGGCTGACTTCATGTGGGTTGGAGGCTTGCGGAGGTCTGGCTGATTTCATGTGGGTTGGAGGCTTGCGGAGGTCTGGCTGAATTCATGTGGGTTGGAGGTTTGCAGAGGTTCCAATCCTGCTGCTTTGTAGGCTCTCAGTATAACAGCTCTGATCCACACTGAGATAGTGCTGTGGGATACTTCCATAGGAGGGCGCCTATTTAATCTGTAGGGGCAACGAAAAGATGACTTTTCGCCTCGAGCATTAAACTTCTTATCTCTTGCTCTTTGGACTCCGGAGAACTTGGACTTGTTAGTGTAGTGTTGACTTGTCTGCTTGAGCACCGTTGTGAAGGTGTCGATGGACTTGATCATCCGTCCGTGCTACCTCTTCAATCTTCCCATCAAATACAGTAAGTGCTGACCATGGGACTTGCTCACTTGGTGTCAAGTTGAGCAAGCCTTTGTCATCTACCTTGTAGGATCTGTTGCGGGCAGAACTGAAGATCTTGTATCCTTCGTCAACGTCTGGTGCTGTGATGAGGGGCTCCATATCATGAAGAGGGAAACGACAAACATTGAACGGTGGCATATGTTGTTGAACTTGGTTGCTGACTTGAATGCCGTAGATAACGTCTCAGGAATCATAGATATCAGAGCTATCGGCAGACAACGTTAGCGTGTCGATGTCCTCGTTTTTCATCCTGTAAGTGTTAGCTTTGTTGGAGTCCTTGGATGGTGAGACCATGACGTTACTTCAGAGTCTGAGAAGAGGGTGCGGGTGCACTCACTCAATTGTAGTCTTCTACTTCTAACCACCTCACCATTAAGCTCATCATATGCATAGTAAACTGCTGCATGAAGGCACCTGCGTCAAACAGCCGCGTTGAGTGTAGAGATGGCTGACTCAGAGTTGTCTGCTGTGATGACCGAGGCTGCTGAAGAAAGGGTTACCTCACCCTCTTAAGGGTTCTGGGGCATTGACGATGTAATCGGGATGGATGCAAGTTGACCACGTTGGTTGATATTCTGCTCGCTGCATAGGATCAACGGTGATCGAAGATATGTAGAATCAAAGATATGTCGTTCCTGTAGAGGGACAATCTCTCTCCAAAGGATTTCTTCGTTGAAGTGCATTGATTCTGCGACAACTTTGATGAAGAAGACTTCGAATTCAAATAACTTTAGTAGTAAGGAAGTGCAAATGGTGATACACTCTCAAAACATTCAATAATATCATATCAACATTGACTGACTCCGATAAATCTCTGTAACATTTTTAATCGTAAATAAAAAAATGCAGATCCCCTACTTTTTTAAAGAGTATATATTTAGTCGATAAGTTGCATTCTTTACCATGTGATATCCGGAACATCAAGGAACATCCAGAATAAGCTGAGCACAAAGGGCTCATGATGGAAATCAAACCAAGACTTATGTTTGATGAGCATAAGTTTTAAACAGAAGAAGAACACCAAACTATCCCTTGATTCATTCCAAACAGCTGTTGTCTCAGACTTAGTAGTAGAGGCAAGGTGGAATGCAAGGGAACTGGGGATCAGTCTACATTGTATGCTGCAGAAATACTCTCTACTTACCAGAATGTACTTCTCTGCTCCACATTGCACCTTTAGTCGAACCTCATTGCCTGCATTAAGAAATGTCTGAACAGCTTCTTGATGACTAACTCTCTCAACTCGAGTTCCATTGATCTGTATGAACAGAAAATATTTACTTATGATTTGATACACGGATATAGCCTCTTCTCTTGGTATTGGTACTTCAATGCCTTCAGTGGTTATTAGTGTTGGGAATTGATTGAATTCTCATGATCAACCATTGATTAATGATTGATCACAAAGTTAGTGTTTAACTTCCATGCCATATGATACACAACTAATCTGAGACTTGTCATTGACTGCAACTAGTCACAAGCAGTCACTACAAAAAACATATTTCAGGAACGGTGCTACAGATTTAAAGGTATTTACTGTTTTAGTTAAAGATCACATGCAACCAAAAAAGCAAGCATAATTAAAACATGGTTATCACTTATTCATGATATATAAAATGCATTGCTGATTAAGAAAAAACAAACGATAATTTACTTTTTTCTGTACACAACCAAGATTAGACTACTGCTCACGACCTCATACTCTGGGCAGGCATACTGTTTCAAGCTCTGCGATGCTATTCACTGTGAATGAGTTATGAGCACAGTGCTGGGGGAAAATTAGTGAGTCGTTTGAACTCAGATTTCACAGGCTTTTTTTCATTGTGTATTTTTTTCAACTTTATAGGTTGTATTGGCATTTTTGACGATTTGTTTCTGTAAGTGCATACCGAAAGGTATCACAATCTGCGAAGTTGTTTTACATTGCATGTGACCTTTAAACAGCTTTGTCATTGTATACATACTCCTGCTTTTGAGGTATGATCCAGAACAGACCATCAGCAACAATATCAAGGTCAAACTTGGTGCAAGTTGTTACTTGCTTTACACAAACCACTCACTACATTCTTCATAAAGCAGACTTCTACTACCATACTGAGAATAACTGCATAAGAAAATTTTAAAAGTTAACAATTCAACATGCACTATACATAGGAGGGGCTGAAAGAGGAAACTTATTTCAGGGGCCTAATCTCATAAAAGTCTGAACTTCGCCACTGCAGTATTTTATAGTTTGTGTTCAAGCGTAAGAATGAAATTCACAAAATACAAGTAAAAAATTTCATGTGAGAGGCTAAAGAAAGAGGTTTATCATAGAGCAATAGAGCAACAGCATAAATGAACATATTCAGATTCCCCTTTGTGACTCTGATAATTGTGATTAAAACAAGTACTCAAACAAAGCTCTTGATTGAACAAAACATCCATATTCAAACAAACGATCTTCCATTTGAAAATATTTTCTCTTTATTTTCTGGCTGCTTAGTGAAAACAAAGTTCTTGTAAACACTACAAAGAACAGACCTTGGAAAACATTACCTCTAATATTTTATCACCCTCCTTCAGCCTTCCATCTTGATAAGCTGCTCCATTTTCCTTGAGTTTGGTGACAAATATTCCAGGATCCCCAGGTAGATGGGGAATGTCCACTCCACCTCGAATGTTGAAACCCAGACCTACAGGTATAGCAAATATAAACAAAAATACATCCAAATGCAACTTTAACACATACATGATATGTAAACAGCACATATCTCAGCTTTCAACTTTTCAAATTACTAACCACACTAAACGTTACATGTTGTGGTGAATTTCAAGGAACCAAACTGCACAAGGGTGTACAGTTCAAAACAATTATAAATCTTTGAACATAACAGTCACTATATCTGGTATACAGATGAATTTATTTGTAAACTGGTCACTAAAACTGACACTGTGTTTGGGTACCATCTTGGGAGGTAGATGTAAAATCTGAAAAGGTAATGTGGTTCAGAGCAAACTTTACTGGATTTCCGTGCAAGTCACTTCAATATATTGAGAGTACTGCACTTTACCAGTCACATTTTTTCAGACTAATTAGCACTGTTGGGGCTCAAATGTGCTTCGTCAGACTACTGACTTCAATATTTAGTGACGTAATTAGTGGATGCTCTACTTCTGGACCACAAGCACTATCCCAGTAGTGTCCTCCCCACCATATGAGTTTTGACCATGTAGCAAGTGATCCTTTATTTCATGAATATCTATTTAATCAGTAATGTTCCAAAATTGTAAAAAATATATATCTAGGCAATACCAGAAACATGACATACATATTTTTAAAATTTCCTAAATCCCAGTATCACATGATGACTGTGACCAGGAGTGGCCTTTGAGCCATTGTTTTACTTCATATATATTTCAAATATTGCAAATTTAAACTGCAGAAATTATATCTGCAAACTGAATAAGTCACAAGGAGACGATGGTATTTCTACAGAATTTATAAAGGAAATTAAGGAGATATGAAAAATTAAGAAAGAAAAGTTAAGGTGCCCTACCTTACTTTATGTTTCCACAAATATTGTGTAAAGGTCATTTCCCAGCTACATGAACTACTGCTATTATAATACCTATATATAACAAGATTCATCAGAAGATGACATATCCCCCTGGCCCCAACATATTTGAAAGGACAAATCATCTGACAGTTACTTATTGTGTTTTTAGACCAAGTCAGAATTGTTTCAATGGAATTCATGAAAAAAATATAAATGCCATATATCTGTAATCAGAAAAAGTCACCATTTCAAGATCTGTCTCATATATCTGCCAAGATCTTTTGAAAGATATGAAATGGTTTTCGAGTTGTGCTACGGAAACGAAGTCAGCAACGTGTTCATGGAAAAGAGAAAATAATACATCATAAAAACCTGTAAATAGCAAAAGGCACCACTTTAGGGTCTGCCACAAATATCTGCCAAGTTTTACGGACAGATATTAAGAAGTTTTTGAGTTCTGCTCCGGAAAAGAAACACACCTCTCACTTTTGACAGAAGGAAGGAATCACAAATTCTTGTAAGCAGCAAAATGCACCACTTTAGGTTCCGATTGATATATCTGCCAAGTTTTGCCAAAAAATATTGAACGGTTTTTTAGTTCTGCCCCGGAAATGAAGCCCATCCCTCCATTTTAAGACTAAGTCCAAAATGTTTCCATGGAAACCAAGAAAATAATAAATCACAAAAATCTGTATATACCAAAAGGCACTACTTTGGGGTCTGCCATACATATCTACCAAGTTTTGCAGAAAAATATTGAACAGTTTTTGAGTTCTGCTCCAGAAACGAAGCCGATCCCTCCATTTTGAGACTAAGTTCGAAATGTTTCCATGGAAACCAAGAAAATAATAAAACACAAAAACCTGTATACATCAAAAGGCACCACTTTGGGGTCTGCCACAAATATCTACCAAGTTTTACGGACAGATATTAAGAAGTTTTTGAGTTCTGCTCTGGAAACGGAACACACATCACACTTTTGAGACTAGGTCCGAAACGTTTCCAAGGAAACCGATAAAATGATAAATCACAAAAACCTGTAAGTAGCAAAAGGCACCACTTTAGGTCCGATTGATATATCTACCAAGTTTTGCCAAAAAATATTTAATGGTTTTTGAGTTCTGCTCCAGAAACAAAGCCCATCCCTCCATTTTGAGACTATGTCCAAAACATTTCCATGGAAACCGAGAAAATAAAAAATCACAAAATCCTGTACTTAGCAAAAGGCACCACTTCAGCTTCTGACTGATATATCTAACAAGTTGTGCAGAAAAATATTGAACAGCTTTTGAGTTCTGCTCCAGAAAGAAAACTCCAGAAACGAAACACACCTCTCACTTTTGAGACTATGTCCGAAAAGTTTCCATGGAAACCGAGAAAATAGTAAATCACAAAAACCTGTAAATAGCAAAAGGCACCACTTTAGGTTTTGATAGATATATCTCCCAAGTTTTGCTGAAAAATATTGAACGGTTTTCGAGTTCTGCTCCGGAAACGAAGCACACCACACCATAAGACTAACACCAAAATGTTCCATGGAAAAACAAAAAAATATAAATACCAAAAATCTGTTAATAGCAAAAGGCACAACCATAGGCTGAGATTACTATATCTATCAAGTTTGGTCTAAAAATATTGAACGGTTTCTGAGTTATGCTCCGGAAACAAAATGATTACGGACGGACTGACGGACGGGGGACAGATGAGGCGTCGACTATATCCCCCCCCGCATTACATGCCGGGGGGATAAAAAGGGAAGTAGTACTTAACCTGGTAAATACCCATCCTCAATATCTCCAGGGTATACGTTCCAAAAAGTCTCCACTATACCCTGGACGCATCTACGGGCCGACCCGATAATTTTATTACCTCCCTTTGCTGGCTCCACATTCTCACAGTAGCCAATCAGCTAGGCCGCCGTTATAACCGAGCTTGCCAGTGTCAACAAAGGTAGCAGTCGCAAACTGCGAAGATTTGCCCGCCGTGCGACCCACAATTTGGGGAAATCATACAGGCAAATTTATAGGTCCGAAACTTTTTAAATATATATGCAAGAACCCAGTCTACCTCTTTCAGAGAACATCTGCATGGTTTGTTTGCCGAGGTTAATAGGTAAGATAATTTAAAAAGCGAAAGTGAGTTGTGATTGCTTCGCTCAACTTCCCAGCGAAGACAGCTGATTGCATAAAAATCCAGCCAAAGGAGGTAATAAACTTATCGGGCTAAGCCGTAGATGCGTCCAGGGTATAGTGGAGACTTATCGGAACGTATACCCTGGAGATATCGAGGATGGTAAATACCAGGTCATGCCGTTGTCGAACACTTTGCGTAAATTATATACAACTCTCATAAACAAGATTATTAATATCTTAATACCTTTGTTGAGAATGAAAGTGTAATTGGTGAATACCAAAGGGAGCTTAGAAAACATCACTCGAAAACATCCTGCTCATTTACCAATCCGGTTCCACTTTGGGAAAAAGATATGTTTAAAGCAAATGGTATCCATTATTTTGATTGTTCCATGATGTTAAACAAGGATGTCCACATAGTCTATTGTTGTTCTCCATATTCATGGAAGTGTGGAACAGGCCATTTGGAAGTTCTGCGTTGTAGGAGTGAACCATCCCACTTAATGAGTGCTTGTTTAACGGGTCATTAACACAGCAATGGTTTGTTTTCATTTCTCATGCATGCGCATCACTATGCCACACACTTCCCAAATTCTTTGGCCATCATTGTTTCTGAGACTGTACTAAAAAGTCCCTGATGGGATGAAATGTGTGCTAATGGATATGATCAGTTTACACTGCCCTACGGTGTAACCCTAAACCATACGGAACGGAAAGTGTACCTAACCCTAAACCAATGGATCGGATGTTTGCCTCTCAACATGCTCAAGAAGTGCACTTATGTAGAGGAGACCACAGGAGCATGAGAGGAAAAAACAGCAACAATGTATTAACCAACTTGATACCACTGTAATCATGGTAATACAAATGTTTCATTTCTACTTTTCAAACTATTTCAAGAGGAACACACAGGGTAGACTTACCATGCTAACAGTGTGATGAAAATATGTTTTGTCACTGAAAAACATATACCATGTATGAAGCCATATTTTAAATTATATTTCTGCTTTGTTTCAGTATCATGTTTTCAGGATCCCAAGCTTAATAAAACTGTACACTATCATCTGTGAGGGACATCTATAATTATCACATTCAGAACCTAATATCATAACTGTAGTATACGTCTTCATTATCTGTATTATTATTTCAGTTTCTCCAATCATCATATTAAATACCACACTAATATGTATCAAATTATGCATAAATAGCTGGTGCAATATTTTATTCTACGCTGATGATGGTTGAAATTAAATAACACAGAAAATATATAATGCCTGATTGGCATTTCAGAAGATGTTATTTGATAAACATAAAGAATTTTCTGTTTTTCATCTTTTTTTTTATTCCCTGATAAAACAGAAATAAATGAAGATGAAATCCAGAAAATTCTTCATGTTCGACTGAAGATATTGTTTTTCACGCGTTCATGGAAATAATAGATTTCGGGATTAACTCAGAGATTGTCCCTGTCTCTGTATTTCTAATAGGGATAGATGGGGTTTGCACGTTCATCAAATTGCCCTACATCGGACCCAGAAACATGATGTTGACGAAATTGAACCAAAAGTACGCCACAGTAAATCGTAATAAGGTAAAGTTCTGAAAAGGACACTCCGTTTCAAGTAAAGAACTGTTCACTACCTGTATCACCACGCAGCAAAGTAATGTCAGTGACTGGTAAATCTAATGACATCTTTCGTTCTTGAGAAAGGGTCACCGATTATTAGAAAGACTATATCTGATGAAACGAAATGAGACTATATTTGCAACAGCATGACTTCCACCGGAAAGACTGAGACTACGTCAAGGGAGATAATCAGTGGACAATACATTGCCTGCCTCTATCAATTTGTGTTACCGCACTTCGATCATCCATCTATAATAAGGGCGAATTTTTGTGAAACAAATCTTTTAGTGACATGTGGATGCTTGAGTCATATGGAGATGTCTGAGTGACATTTTCCAAAAAGTGCAAACGCGATCGTGAGTACCATTTTGTTACTTTGGGCAACAGAAACGTCGGGGTCATAGAAGAAAATAAGCGAATGTTACACTCTGTGGATCTAATGTACTTATAAACATAAAGGCATAAGCGACAGAACAGTTCCGAAAGTTTCTTTTCACTCTTACTGCATGAAAAAGGACATGACATTCTTAAAAGAACCACGGGAACGTGGAATGGTAAATTTCCTACATATTCTAAGAATCACAACCAAAAATCTTCAAATCTTAACGTGACCGTGATAAAAGTAATACAATTAAATATAGAGCTTTGGAATAAAGACGGAACGTTGTTAGTATTGTCAATGCGTTGATATGGTTGGTGCATCGACTCCGGAATTAGCTCGGGATTTAGATGAATTACACGTTGACGATGTGAGACGAACGAATACGTTGATGAAGATGAATAAATAGTTGAGTTTATACTTCTTTGTTTGGTTCCACAAGGCATGACATGAACAATTATACATGAATGGGGTGAGCGGAGTTCCTGCTCATTCCCGGGGCGTTTCCAATGAGAAGCATTATCCTGCTCGCAGTCGTCCCTACACAGACGGTTGGAATGTCATACTCCCCTTTTTCAATATAGATGTGAGCATATATATATATATATATATATATATATATATATATATATATATATATCACAGAAGATATATCTACAGTTTTGACGACAATGTACAGGCAAAGACTCAACAATGTACAGATAGAGAGACAATAGCACTTCCTGGTACAGTTGATGTGATGACAGAAACAGCCATCGGGAATGACCAGTGAAGGTCATAAATGTCATACTAACTATTTAGCAATTAGTTGAAGTGACAAAGGGGAACGGGGTAGCTAACAAGTCAATATACACTGCGGAGCAGATGGCGTTTAAGAATTCAGATTAAATAATAAGAAATAAGTCTCACATGGCTTCTCTTCAAAGTTTTTTGTTTTTTAGACATACTTGGACTAAGGCTGTCCTGAATTAGACACTATATGACAGTGTCATCCCACCAACCATCCATCCATCCATCCACCTGTCAAGAATCCATACATCATGCTATTGTCATAACTGTAGTGAAGATTTCCAGTAACACGGTCATTGCTTGAAATGCATGTTAACTGTGTACACCGAATCTTTACACGTGTTTGAACAGAAATCGCTACAACAAGGCGGTTTGTTTCACATATGCATTGCAAATAATAAAATGAAAGTCTGTATAGATAAAGTTGTCTTTAATAAGTGACCGCCCATACGGAAATCGAGAAAACAACGATTTCATGTGAAGTTGACCAGTTTATCATTCAAGTCATGCATCTTATCTATTCAACACAGCTGTTGCGCCAGTGTTTATAACGAATGCAAGTTTTACGTCCGGGAAGTTCAACCAGCAACCGTTTCTTTGACAACAATGGGTCACGTGGGTATGACGTCAAAACAATCATATCCCTGAAGGGATCTCGTTGACGTGGGTCCCTGCAAGGATGAAGCTCGACACTATAGAGCGGCATGTATCATAATCTTTCATACTTCCAGATAATAATTATGTGAATGCAACAAGAGTTGATATAACAAGAGTCAGGTTGGCAAGAGTGAGCATCAGCTCTTGCCCTAATTACATGTAGACTGATGAGGGGTCTAGGCAATATCATGGATGGACCTTTGAGCTATCAATTTGCTCTTATCAGTATTATTTTCAACGAAGTAGAATTTAAAGGAAAACCGGAACGTATAACTTTATATATATATATATACACCTTTACAGGGAGGGCTCGGAAAGTGATTCACAGTTTCTGTCCCCAATTCCGGATATCATGGAGAGATCAATGTCTTCTACTCCAGGCAGAGGTAAGCTGATGTAATTCTAAAGGCAGATTAAAACTATTGTTTATGTAGCTGCACTAGAGAGTAACATGTTTGGTATTATGCTATGCTGCACTATATACACACATATCAATGTGCAGGGGTAATGCTACAGTGTTTAGTAATGTGGTATAGACATATGAATGTACATCACATTACATAAACACTGTATCGTTGCCCCCAACACCTTACGGCCCCAGCCCAGTTTCATACAAACCAGAAATATCTTTCTTTATGACTGGAAATGAGCTTATTAAATGGCATCGGTAAATTTTCGTTAGTGCATTGGATTCCGATTTTAGTCATGTTTTGCCTTCTTTAAAAGGTGTGGTCTTAATTACTTAAGAGTGCTTTTGTAACTTTCGTTTTTAGTAATTTGCAGTTTTGAAACTTTACTATTTTCCAGATCCTTACAATGACACAGCTGATGCTAGCAGTCATATAGCTAATGATGTTACAGCTGACTCAATCACGGAACGCCACCTCAGTTTTCCAAGTGGTAAGACATGTTCTACACTTGCAATATCCCCCTCAAAGAGTTTCGATAAACTCACTCGAATTAAGATGGGAAGTTACATTGTATACCAATAATAGCTTCGGATTTGTTCTGGACATTCGTTATTTAATTGGTAATGAAAGTGATAATAACCATGCTTTTGGTTTTCAAGGGTATCGGGAAGATCCAACATATCAAATGGATAAAGAAGGAGAAAGGTGAGTACAGAAGTCTGTAACCTTGATATGAATAGAATGATTAACTTGTAAATTAATTATGCCAAAATGTTCATTTCGAGCAAACACCGAAACATGCATTTTTTCTGCCCTGATGCATATATATGCCCATATGAAGAGAATTAAGGAACGTTTGCAAACAAGTCAACTTTAGCATATATTCGACGAGAGATGTCATGCACACATGCCTTTCTTTCCCTTTGGTCATACCGTCAGTAATCATATGTAGTCAGATAATTTGTTATTAACGAAATGACTCTCTTTAGTGTTCCTAAAAGTTTTAATTAAACCTAGTATATGCTACATAACGTCCATTCTCTTCCCACAGAGGTTACTCCTGTCATATCTTCCTACGTCAGAAAGATATGACAGGAGTAACCTCTGTGGGAGGAGAATGCATAACGTCTTGACCTCTTGTTTAATGTTTCAGCTTTGTTGACCATATCTTCAGTCTCACCAAGGAGCACAGAAAGGAGATTCAGGAAATGGGGAGACAACTCCGCCTAGAGCAGAAGAGGAACGCAAAGCTCCAGGAGGAGCTGAATCACTACCGACTTGAATGCAATAACTATAAAGTGAGTTGGATGATAGACCAGGCGGAGCTGGAGGATCTCCAGGCCAAGCTGCAGGGGATGGATAACTACCGAGACGAGATTAAGAACATCGAGGCTCAAATGAACTGCATTGAAGATGAAAACAAGAAACTTAGGAAATCTCTCTCGCAAGTTCATTGCGATAACAAAGCTTTGAGGAAACTCCTGAATATAACGGACATGCCAATCAAAATGGAGAAACCTCGAATGGATGAGGAAATGGGAGGAGCATTTGTCCATGTATTGCCGTCTTGTGTTCGCGACCGCAGGAGACCGGGGAGACGACGTCAACACACAAGGAAACCTCGTGGTGTCCTTACCACAATGCTTCCCCCAGTCAGCGAGAACAACAAGATTGTAGGCTCTCCACAGCAGACGACACCGTCTGTGCGGGATAATGCTCGACAACCTTTGGCTCGTCGGCCGTCACTGGGGAACATCTGCGCCCGTATCACTCGCAAAGACACATCAAGCCGACGACAGCCTCAGAGCGGTGTCCCTTTATCCTCAGCTATGTCTGCTGAAAATGTTCCACGTGGCCGTGTTCGGCATCCACGTACTTGGAAATAATTTGTATATTTTGCACAAAACAAAGTTGTATCAAAAGTGTTCTCAACTCTACATACATTTATGTTGTAATGTCTATATGTCATTTCAACATAAAGGAGTCTACTGTATCTTAATAATCTTTTCTGCATTATATTGATAAATGTCAGATGAACGTGTTTCAATAATGATATATGGAGCTATTAAAAACAGTAAATCTGTATCATGTTAAATGAAGTAATGTAAACGTATTCAGAGACCGTATACCAGTACATTGTCTCTGACGTATTTCAAATACGATTTCACTGCAGTAGTATAACTGCATGATTGATTATGGTTTCCCACAATGTTACCGAACATACATTACTAATGACTCTGATAAATAATATATAATAATTGTCATTTTTCGTTATACTTTAACCTGGTATTGTGAATGTATCAGATACAGGAGCAACAGATCATCATCGACGAGACGTGAGTGAAGTCAGTGTAAGCAACCTTCGGCCTGTGTTGATTCTACTTTTTCAGACCACACCAGATTTTGTAAGACTATACCCTGCCTCAATAACGACTGGTCCTCACGCCAGATTCTTGCATCGATATCGCTACACTTACCTTATTATATTTTTGGTCGTGTAGTTATTGCTGTTACGGATGCAATCATGTGTCTATGCAATGGTTAAATGTGGTCTTTATTTACAAAGTATGGGCGGTGCACTGATCCCAGGCGTCTCAGTTTGCTTCGGAGTTTAACCGTTTAATCATGTCAGGATATGATGACCGTTCAAATTCCTAATCCAAATCCAGTTATGGTTCTTGCTTCGGTTATCATCGCCATATATACAGGATCTGCATTACTTTGGGTTGTCTTCGGCATCCAGATGACCGTGATACAACTAAAACTTTCCATTCACATGTGTCCTTTGTGCAGGTGTCTTACGCTTCTAAGTTATCCAACCCAACATGACTCCACTGAAACACTGTTCACATCAGCTCACATAACTTCAATGAATTAATATACTGATTTGTTACATGTAATCATATCTGTCAGGTATACTGTTAGCTTGGTTCATTCAACGACCAGTATCTTTTACATCTACCGTTCTCTGTGCGATGTGATTCTGAATGAGGCAATCGCAGGTGCTCGTAAAACATTTTCCTTTAAACGTAAACAATGCTTCCGCAATGACCCAACTTCCCGAAAATGAACATCTGTGCGCCGTGGGTATTTTGAAAAAAGAAGCTGCCGGACATTGAATCTGGAGACTATACAGCTAAGCAATGCTAATCACGGGCAGCTGGTGGACGTGCATGTGATGTCAAATCAGACAATTTGACAATACATCTACGGAAACGATACTTTTGAAACTTCCACAATAACAGCTAGGAGACGCCCTTGAACGAGACCACGCAGTTTATGAGAGAACTTTACACAGATGATTCAGAGGCATCACATCCACCCAAGATTATAATGTTGAAAGCCGAGTAGAGGTATCATCAACAGAAGACTGTAAAGCCATCACGGTACACACGCATGCACGCACACACACACGCACGCACACACACACACACACTCACACACACATACATACATACATACATACATACATACATACATACATACATACATATATATATATATATATATATATATATATATATATATATATATATATATATATATATATATATATATATATATAACACTGACGGGGTCTTAGCTGTATATATATATATATATATATAACAGGAAAGGGGTAATAGGAAAACAATATATGTGCAAGTTTCAGGACAAGTCTTATATTCTCAAAAATCAAAACAGTACTTTGAGAGCTACGGTCTTCGAAAATGTCGAAAAGTTGTGGTATTTCGATTCCGTGCAAAATTACCTGTCAGAAATTGAACTACAGCAAATTTCTAGTGTATCGTGTACACAAACGACACGCATCTAAAAACAATAATTGGACAGTAACGGTCAGGGCTCTATAGTCACAATATTTTTTTAGATTTCTTCCACTCCAGTGGAAATCCTTTTGTCAAAACTATTCTTAAAAAGCTGTTCCATTCCTGTAAAAATGGTCAGATCTTAGTCCGTGTTTGGGAACAGATATAGGCCTGACGGAGACAGGTCAGGGAACTTGGTAGGGTGCGGAAGAGTTGATATATACACAGGCACATTGATGGAATAATAGCCTGTGTCCTGGAACATGCATCCTTGATATCATCAGGGTATATTTTCTAGTACGTCTCCACTATATCCTGGATGCATCTACTGCTCAGCCCGATGAATTTAGTACCTCACTTGACTGGCTTTTTTTTCAATCAGGTGCGTATGCTGGGAAGCTGCCAGTCACAACTCACTTACACATTATAAAGGATCTAACCGATTAAACTTGGCGTCACAAATGATGCAGAGGTACTCTGAAAGAGGTAGGAGTTCTTGCATATATTTTTTGTTAAAGTTTTGGGTTTTTCAATTTGTCTGTATGACTTCCTCAAAATCTGACTCGTATTGCGAACAAACCTTCACAGCTGCGATAGGTATCTATGACTCTGGCATGCTCGGTTGTAATGGTGGTATAACTGATTGGCTACTGTGAGAATACGGAGTCAGCATGTGCATTAGAGTATAGTGGGGACCTATCGGAACGTATACTCTGGAGACATTGAGGATGTGGAAGTTCATAGCCTTTCCAGTCCATAGGAGAGTTTTTGCCTTCTTCAGGGCTGATGCCACTGTTTTCAATGTTCTTTGCACAGGAAGTAGTTAAGTCACATTTTGCAGTCATAAACCTTTGCAATAACTTCAATTCGAACACATCCGCTTTGAATCAATCTATCGCTAATATTCAAAGGAATTAGGCGATGCTCCATTTTGCTGTGATATTATCTGGAAACACAGTCGTATGATTGTATATGCATTCCATATTTATTTCATTTAGTATTGGGAAAAGACGTCCTACAATTGGTAAAAGAGATAGAGGAGATACAGGTTTGTGTGGGAAGATATTTGCCATGCAAGTGAAAAACACTATGGTATAGGTACTGCTAGGTTTTATGATACATGGGACGTGAAAAATATGGAAAACCAAAGTAATGGAAAACCTGGAAAACCTGTCGTACGGGTTCTCTATGTTCAAGATACAGTCAGAGATCTCGATTTCTTCTGGAATCCCTATTTGGAGTCGCTCCAAGGTTGTTTAGAGTGTATCTCTGCTTCTCCAGAAAACGCATTTCTTTCCCAGTGGTCTATGGCGCCACACCTTCAAGTAGAGTTGTCTGATTTGAATAGAGAAGGTAGTTCCCATATCAGCGAGGCAGTCTGTGCATTGGTTGTGTCTGTCCTTTGTTTCTGGGCGAGAACGAGAACCTGCCTGATGCAGGTCGAAATTGATTGGTGGGTATATGTAGACAAAATCTATAATTTTGCAGTCTTCTACAAATCGGCAAAAGCGCAGTAAACAAAGTTCGAGAAAGTGCATAGGTATGTGGTAACTCTCGTAGGAAGTGTCCCAAATGCTCGGGGATTTGTTTCTCTTTGTCGTAAAGCAATAGATGGGGACATTTCTCTAACAGTGTCTCAAACACACTTTTGTGTGTGTGGTCTGCTTTCCTTTTTAGTGGGCTGTAGGAGCTGAATTGGACCGTTTTCAGGTCCCCAGAGACATGGCACATCTTCACGTGCTTTTCTCCCCAAAGGTCAATGTGATTCTCAAATTGGAAATGAGCCTCTTAGAGATCCAGGCATTAGAGAGGATAGATGATTCAAAATCAGCAACATGCATAAACATGTATGTCCAACGTCTATGTGTTATCCCGCGATTAATGGACAGGTACGTAATTCCAAGATGTCATTGGTGTCAAGAGCCCCAGCGCTGTACCAATCGTTGGTCAAACGTTATGTTATCGGATGAAACAAGGGTTACTTTGGACATGGTTGACTGGCAATATGAATGGGCATTTTCATGGCGTTAAAGTCAGACAGAACGATTGTTTAGCAGGTGACTCTAAATTGTGTGGCATGGTAGTGATTTGCTGAAGACTTTCACGTTACTTACGGCCATGTCACTTGGCCGTGAAAAACATCCTGGAATGCTCACGTGATCGTCGTTCGTGTTCCAGTGAAGGAACATAAAGCTGGTATTGTTATGTACTGTTAATATGTGTTTTTATGACGTGATTGACAGTAGGACGCGTTGGTCAATCATCTGAATAACCTACAAATGGTCATTTGACAAGCAGTGAAACTCTCGGTCAGATGTTACTGTTGCATTGTTAAACTATTTATATCAAAGAAATATAACAACAGTGTCATTATCAGAAGTATAGACTATCATAGCACATGTTGCATGTGTTAAGTATTTGATAAGATTCAGAATCTTCAGATGATACTTTGTTGGTCACATGTTTCTGTGATAATTGAATGTAGTTATGCCTCGGAATGCCTACTAAACTAGCAGTGTCATTCATTTGACGGTGGGCCATTGACAAATAGTGAATTATCTCCATCATTTCTGGGGTTACTGAAATTACACTGCTTCCTTTGGCAAGCTTAAACTCTTCAGCCTACGTTTTTGTGGAAGAGGTTTGTTATTTACAGACAGCTTTAGGTGTTAAGGCCGTTTTCTGAAAGTACACAAGGCCCACTCTAAGTATAGAAAATGGTAACTATTACAAAGAGTTCAAATAGCTGGGTCATTGTTTGTGCGTGCTGTCTACCGTCTACCATTTATTTCTGTGGGTAATTAGTCTCTTTCACTCGTATTAGCTTGGTAGAATATTGATATTCAAGTATTGATTCATAGCTTCCAGCAGATTGTACTTCTGTAGGACACTGATTCAAATCTCTGTTGATTGTTACGGTAATGAAGATATTGGTAGAGTATTCTGTGGGGGAGCCTCGTTGATAGGTTGTCATGGAAGAGTGAACATAGTTAAACAGCATAAGTTGACACTTTGAGTAGTAGAGGGAATGGGGGTTCTAACTCACACCCAAATAAACCATATAATCGCCAGTAGCGTGAATCTAGACCCAATTCTTCACAAACTCTGAAAAAACAGGCACTGCCCATATGCTTTCACTTAAGGTGACTTTGGGGTCTAAAAGATCATTTTAACTTCGATGGCTCATGTAGGGGTGAGTTAGAACGCCGCATTCCCTCTATTACCCTATGTGTTTAAATCTCTATAATGAGAGAGCATCCCCCCACATCTTTGAGCAATTCTCTAGAATTCCTTTCTCCTCACTTTGTTCTACAATCGCGGTTTGTAACTTCACTCTGAGTGAATTACACATCGTCCCCATATACAAAGAACTCACATTGACTACACCCGAATATTTCGTTCCTTTGCTCATAAGTCTATGAATGTTATTCTGATCTGGCTCTTTATTATTTTTCATTAATGTGTGATATCCGACTATTGTATTCTTGACGATAACCAGTTTACTCTTATCATAATATCTCACATAATCAGCAAATTAAGATGAATCGGGCCCTTGTATTTTCACCCTGAGGATTGGATTTTCTAACACAGCCCCACTTTCAGAGTAGTTTGAATTTTCGTAAACAGAGGCAGATTATAAATCTCAATTCCATTTTGTGGTGAGCACTTTGATGCAATTTCTTCCTCAATTGCTCGCACGAGAAATGACACGGCTTTAAATAATGGGGATTCTTGGTTATCTTGTGTATATTTCATGATTGAAATCGACAGCCCATAAGGGCGGTTCGCTTTAGTCATATTCTATTCGCTTCAACTTTATCTGTGAATCTGAGCTTCAGCAGACTCTCCTTAAAATATATTTGCACATAACTCGCTTCCGTCGATGTCAATGTATTTATCCCAATCACACTCAAAAGTTATCAAATCCGGGAAAGTCTTATTCTGGATCTCTTTTTCGCAAGCGGCAATAAAAATCATTTACGTGGGTCGTCATGGTATACCCATAAAATAATTACAGTTTAAATGTGGGGGTATCCCCCACTATATCAATCTAAGACATTGACTCCATCAAAACGGTTTAATGTGTATCTTCTATTATGCCACTGGTTTTGGTAATAAATGCCTGTTGGGCCTGTTGTATCCCTTGTTTCATCTATTTTTTTTTCATCCTCAATTATAGAAATTTTTTTACAAACCTTCGATCGAATCTCGTCTTTCTTTTTGTTGTATATTTCTAGTTTGCCTAGAGTCAAACGAAACTCTTATTCTGAGTTTTTGTTGTCATTGAGTGCGGAGAAAACATGATCGTCTATCATGTTTAACTTTGCTTCAGCAAGAATTCTAATTTCATCGTGTTTCTTTGCTTTACTATTCAATATGCGGGATACAAATTTAAACACTGATCGAGCTGTTCCTGTCATTATTGCTGCTATTTCAAGTGCTAACACCACTGGTGCGGGCTATGACTGTTGTCAACAACCCAACTCCTACTGCTCTTAATCCCATGCTAGTTGCCATTAGGGTGGTATCAGCACCATCTATGTAGTTGAAAAATCTAATACAATCAATACTGTCGTAAACGTTTATTGCAAAGATATATTGTTCGTATGTGTATCCTACTTAATAACATACTACATACTAACGATGTGTTATGCACCGTGGTTGTGTTGGTTCTTGGTCCTTTCAATGCTGACGGATGTGTCGAACACTCGGATAAGTCGAACTTTTCCCTTGGACCCGATGATTTCGACACAACAGTGTTCGACTGTATATTTTTTATGTAGTGATGCCCGAATGTCATGCCCTTGTTCTAGTTGATGTTTCATTTCACATATCTGTTTAAGTCAAAATCCATCTACACTCCCCTTTATATTTCCTTCTTCATCTACGACTGGATACAGACCCATTATATTTGTCTATGACATAGTCTATAAATTTTTTTTTCATTGTCTGTCATTTAATTTTTGATTGATATATTTTAAGCCTGTAAGGTTCACATTATCGTACAGGTAAATGGGTCAGATATTATTCTTTATTGTTTTCATTTACAATACGAACCCCATCGAGGCTTATTGATAGGTTGATAGCCTTGTCTTATTATGATTCGACAACGTTTATTCTCATGCCTTTTAAACCAAAATATTCTAAGAGCATCTAAAAGTATTCTTGGTTCAGAAATTTCTGCAAGATATACACCTATAGTTAGTGTTGTGTATGGTTTCATACCATATGAATCCGAAAAAAATCACATTGGTAATCGTATACACTGTGAATGACTAAACTGGCATTCAGATTGACTGGCGCTAGCATGTTGCCAGTGTGACCTGGTATCCGTAACGCTTGTATAGAATTATCTTTAAAGGACGTGAGAAGCATACCATTGTTAGAAATTTTGGAAATGAAATCATTTTGGTTAAAAAAGATGTAGGGGTTGGTTAGTGTTATTTTAATTCACCATTCAAGTTCTGTAAAATCTGCTAGTGCCATTTGTTTGCATACCTTATCTTTAAAGGTCACATACAACGTAAAATACAACTTTGCAGATTCTGATACCTTTCAGTATGCACTTACTGAAAAAAATCATCAAAAATGTCATAAGCTATAAATTTGAAAAAAAATGCGATGAAATAAAAGCCTGCGAAATTGGAGTTCAAACGATTCACTTAATTTCCCCTAGCATTGGGGTAAAAAGTGATTTCAACAGCTATGCTGCGCCCATGATGCATGCACAGTGAATAAGTTTGCCGAGCTTGAAACAGTATGCATGCCCAGCAAGTTTGTGTACACAAACAAGTAAATAATCTACTCATTACTTAAAACAACTTGTTGATTGTGGTAAGCAGTCTCTGTCACAGAGAAAGCTCAATGTCTGGTTTATTGACACCTATGTCTGCCTCCCTGTCTGCTAATGACAGTATGCAATACACAGCCTCAATCATTGACCACATCCAATTTGAACTTGACACCTATCAGGCTATATGCCATAAACAAAATAAAATGATTTATGACTCGTGCACCCGAGTCCTGTCTCTACCACATTATGTAATTAGACAGGTGTGATACTTGTACACATGACATGTTTTTATGTCTGTGGGTTGCAAACAAACTACATTCATTTTTCTCGGATGACTAGATCTGACAGAAACTGATGTAAACTCTTGTCAGTTTCAAGTCCTGCTTTGTACTTGGACGAATGACAGTTTCCAACCGCACAATAGTTCACCATCTCTACGGAGATGATTTTTGAATTCATAGAACATGCATCTACAAAACCCAACATCTCTATATACATTCTTTATGGATAACAACTTCTAGAGCATATGATTTTGTTTGACAACAATATATGAATCCATACAGAAACGACGCATCAAGTACAATAAAAATACAGGGAAGAATCTTACTTTCTTGTGACTCGCCATACTTCTAAAATGCTCATGAAACAGATCATCTTTCTGTACATACAATGAGCCCTCAGCGTATCAGCAAATGAACCAGCCAATCAGAAGCCGTCGTTACACAAGCTAATTACACAAATTATTATACCTCAAAAATGAGAACAGCACTGTATATTTGTCAATGGGTACTTATTGGGAAAGCTCAAATCTGTGGTGATAAAAGCCACGTCGAGGGTTATTGTTGTTTTCACTGTAAAGGTTTTACTAACTATAAGTGCTTGGTGTGTGGTATAGGGGTGAAAGGTCATTACAGAAAATGTAAAGCTCATGTAAATGTAAAGCAGACAAAAAACGATTTTAGCTTATTTATGAGAAAAAAACGACTACATCCATGAAGTTAAATGCTTGTTAAAGATCAAGGTATGATTTGTAATTCCTCGTGAACAAATCCTCTACGCATTCCATTTTCCAAGATGTACAGGTTAGGTTCCCCGTCTTTGATATCCACTCGATTGATATTGTAGGTTTTCATAGACCAAATAGGATCTATAGCATGTTTAAGGGTGTCTCCCTTGTGTTCACCTGGTTGATATAAATATCTAACAATCGCGCAATCTGGAATTTTTTTTTAAAAATTTTCGACGGGGTGCTGCTGCCTCCGCTGCAACGGATTTCATACAGATTGCATCGACTGGTCTCATTACTTCGTAATTCATAAAGTCAACCACCCGAGAAAGTCATATTACCCATTTGGTGTTTCTGTGTGGGGGGCCCAATTCTGAATTGAGTGAATATAGGTGTGCTAACAAACGTTCGACTATGGTGAGATTGAATCTCTCCGCTATGGCTTGACGTCGATGTTCTCCGACCGGACCACGCCTTACCTTGGTATTGTGTTTGGCTAGCAGTTGTGACATGGCACCCAAGAATTCCTGGCCTGGATCGACTTGCAGCTCTGAGGGCCATTTCAGCGGACTGCGTTTGTATATGGGTTCAAATCTGTGGGCTACTTGAGTCGCATCCTTCGTGGTCAAGGGTTCAGCTTCCTTGTAGCGGTTGGCCACGTCCACAACTGTCAGAGCATGCTTGTAGGTTTTACCTCTGACTGTGTCATGTGGAAGAAACAACAGGTCAGCCTGGTGAACTGAGTAAGTATATGTATATCAAATTTTCTCCTGGGTATATATTTTGGTGCCAGTAAGTATACTTGCCATATAGCTTGTTTTTTTAATCAGGCTTTGGCTTTTTCTTCCGAAACACGTGAGACTTTAGCTAATTTTTTAATAGCGTCACCCCTTTACAATATCCTCGCAGACTGTTGTAAATTTTCTCCATTATGTCGATGGAATTTAAATATTTTTATGACCGTAAGCATAGGTATTGACACCATCTGAAGCTATCCATCGTTTTGTATCCATCGGTGACTGAGATGTCTTATTTAAAGACTTTTTCACACCTTTAGTCTTTCTTATTTCAGTGTCATCTGCTTTCTTGATAGGTCTCAACCCAATGTATTCGGTGAACTGTGTTCCCGCACATTCGTCCTTCATCTTACCTAACACCTTTTTGTTGATTTTGCTATGCATGGGGTGGTCTCTCGGGTAATCATTGGTGTCGTATAGATGTATATTTGTTTTTATTTCCTCATACATGTCTCACTGAATTTCCATTAGCAGGGAATCAGTATCCATGTACAATACCTTGCACCTGCCACCATATTGTTTCTTGAGCTTGTAGTAGTAGAAGTCATATATCAGGTGTTTGGACAGGTCTAGAATGCTCATACCGACATAGACTGGCTGATTAAGTTTAATGTGACTCTTTTTCATATGAATAGCTGCCAAGTCATCATCGAATATAGTACTTCTATAGTACGACGGGCTTGCTATCAGTTTCCTGAGCTTGTCTTCCTCACTTGACCGGACTAGCTTCATGTTAATGTGTTTTCGTAAATTCTCCACCATTTTGCCTAATACAGAGTTGTTCATTAGTTTGTACAGGTTTTTCTCCAAGTTGTTGGTGGCCAGCCATTGCCTTTGATCGAACTTCAACATTCTATGTACTCTAGTCAGCTTCATACCCAGCGATAGATACAGCTGTAAAGCACAATAGTGAACGATATACTTTGTTTTGTTCATCAAATTTGGTACCAGTTTTTCAATGGGGGATACCCCCATACCCCCAAGCAAGTCATGCTGGTACTCAGACATCCATCCTTGGTTAACCCTCAACCGTTCAGGTGCCAGGGGGTAACTGTTGTGAGATCTATGCAATTCCTCCAGGTACTCCACTTCTAGGATATAACCAGTCAGGGTATTCCCTCCCCCCATCAGTGTTTATCACAGTCTGAAAATTACTCTCAGGCACTCATTCAAATCCACTCGTGGGTAGATATTGACTCATAGCCAAGCCGTACAGGTTGTTGGCATCGAGGTAGAGTAGGTGGTTTGTAGGTTTCTTAGGGTTATAGCCTTCCATATACTTGTTAGCTTTGGCATAACATTTTGATGCCATAGAAATACCCCCGCGTAACCCTTTAGCAATAAATAGATGCATATCGTAATCTGTGAATAATTCTAACTCCTCGCCGGTTTTCTTCAGTAGGGCATCCCATGAGAGCCCAGGACTCGAATAATACTATGTGGGATCCAACCTGTACTGCTTCTGAATATCTCGAAAACATCAGCCAGCAACAACACGTCCGTTTTCAGTCAGTCAGTGGGAGGTAACTTTGTCTCATTAAACTTAGACCGGTCATCGATATATTCATACAGATATATACCCTTACGTAGCAGCAAAGTTCTAGTTTTCTCTTCTGTGTAACGATTAGTTATAGCTAAGTCATTCGGGTTATTAGCCTTTACCAAACTATCTAGAGATGACAACAAAAACTGAACACTATCTATGAATCTTAACCTATTTAGTGAAAAAGATATATATCTTTCCATATTGTTTGGGATACAGGATATGTTGCCTTCTACCTTTGAAATAACTTGCAAAATCAAGTGTGAATCATACCTGTGTAAACTGTGAAACACCACTGGGATATGAATAAGTTAAGGATTTATTCTTAACTTTAAATTACACTCATTGTGAGCTGCACCTCTGTATTTACAATGTGTGCTTTTGTTGTGGGCTTTCTGATCTGCTTGGGTCATGCACATTGGTGTTTTGTTGCACAATTTTTTCTTGATCACTTCTTCTTCATTTTGTGAACACTTCAGAAATTTTTCAGCTGCGTCTGGGCCTCTATAAATAACGGGAGGGTTAGTTTGACCATCACAACGAACAAGTACATACCCAAATCCACACACTTCATGCTGTTGTATCATTTGTGTGAAACTTGAATAAGGGGACTGAGCTACTGTACCGACTGGTTTAATGATAGCTTCAAAATCGGCATAGATAATGTATGGTACTGCCATCTGATTTTTGTGGTTGATAAATTTCAAGATATTGTTGTTTTCTCTTGGCATCTCTATCCTTTTAGCTCTTTCCCCCACCTCTAGACAATCACCCCTGTCCAAATCGAGCAGATCGGCCCTAGAAAAGCCATGAAGGCACCTTTCAAAGAAGTGGTTTTTCCCTTTATGTTTTGACTGATTATACACCAAACAATTGAAATGCTGTATCGTTGTGTAGTGACATTGTTCCCCTTTTTGTAATAGAAATAGATTAATCGTTTTTCTACCCTCTTTATATAATAAAGGGCTTATCCTGTGGACTGTACCTTTTTCACTCTCATGCCCGAATATGTTTATGGCCAAATCTGGATTCCGTTTTTCTACTTTTGTGAACTGAGAGATAGGGGTGGGTTCCTCTATACCTTCCCAACTGACACCATGATCTTTTGGATAAGTGGAAAGCCAGCAAGGATTTTTCTTAGCTGGAAATTTACCAACTATTACCGATATCATCGCACAATCCTCACCAGTATTTGGAATATTAACTATAGTGTGTTTTTCAACAAAATATTTTGGGGTGGGTAAAGATTTACCTCCTTTCAAGGAAACAGTTTGCAATATCCAGGTAGACCATGTCAACCACCCAACCAGATCCCTGATTAGTGTACAGTTCTAATGTTTCACAATTTTTTGCAAAGAACCTGTCAACTGCAGAGTTAATGGTTTCTGAGTTTGTTGTAACTTCCTGTTTACCTCTGAAGTAAACATTGGTATATTCAATTGCTCCATTCACCTGTTGTTTCTCTAGTATCATATTTAACATGAGTTGAAATTTAATGCCTCTTAAATCTTTCATTTGTTCATTCACTTTATGAAAAGCCAATTGTTTTATATCTCCAATGTCTATATTTCATTGAACTTCCATCTTCAACCTCTCAAATATTTTCCTATAGCACGCTCAGCAGGCGTGAATTGTGATTCTTTAGGTTTTTGTTCCTTCACTAACTCGAGGATCTCAGACTTCCTCATACGGGAATACCCTCACATTCCATGTTCATGAGCTTGTTTTTTTACCTCTTTCACAGGTGTTTTTTGATACTTTAACCCTAATAAATTTAGTAACTCATGTTTCCTCATATGTGAATACCCTCACATTCCACGTTCACGTACGTGTTTCTTCCACTCATGCACTGTAATCATGTTACAATGTTTATACTATATGTGAAATTGTCTTGTACATCAAGGAAGTAATATGCATTGTGTCTCAAAGTGCATCAAGGAAGTGATATACCGCCGTTGCCATAGCGCTATCACATTATCACAGTGTTAATAACAGTATAGACCTGTTAAACCGAGATTATTGCTCTCAGTCCTGAGTAGCTCAATCGGTTGAGGTGCGGGCTTATCATGTACAGGTGCGCAGCTGTGCATTGTGTGTTCATATCCCGCCATTGCCTCAGTTTGACTGCCTTGCACAATTTCATGACGCGAGGGGCAAGCGGTCCTTGCAAATTTTGTGAGCAAGGGATCATGATCATATCAGTTGGGTCTGCAGGGCACTCACATGCTGAGAGAAGGCACCGATTCATCTTAATTTGCTGATTATGCGAGATATTATGATAAGAGTAAACCGGTCATTGAAAAGAATAGAATTGTCGGATATCACACATTAATGAAAAATAATAAAGAGCCAGATCAGAATAACATTCATAGACTTATGAGCAAAGAAATATTCAGGTGTAGTCAATGTGAGTTCTTTGTATATGGGGACGATGTGTAATTCACTCAGAGTTAAAGGGGCACTGATGCGGAGCAATTTCCGTGGACTGGTGTAAACTTTTGTTATTGTTTTTCTCCCGTGAGTACACGGATGATATTGTTATGATATGGATCTCGGGTCCAAGTGAGGGTACCAATGAAATCCCTTATCTAACTGGCGTGCTGGTTTGCTTGGGGGAATTAACTCAGCAAAGAGTCCGAAGTCACAAGAAGCTAATTACAATTTTATTTACAAGAGATGGAGTAACAAGGGTGTCCACAGAGAGTCGGTACAACCCTCTGGGCTGAGGGCTAGAGCTGACCTGTGTTGGGAGTCTAAACCCTACTGATCGACAAATGAAGTTGGAGACTATTTAACTACAATTTAAACAATACAAAGATTCTGATTTGCTGACTGATACAAAAATGGGTGTAACCTACAATAGCCAATGAAATACAGAATAAACAAAATGGTGTGTGTCCTACCATTACAACTTCAGTGACCAGACAGGGGGAGTACTTAATCTTTTAATCCTATTATCTAAGTGACATTAATCTTGTTGGCACATTTACTGGATGCTTGATTGCTTACTCTGGGCTGGATCTTTAACGACCCTTAACTGGTGTTTGCATCATGTTATTTTACTGTAGGTGATAGCATGTTTACCTCATCAAAGCAGTTTATTAACCTGTCTAGACATAACCCTTGTCTTAGTGAATGGTTTGTCTTACAGTGGTGTTCTGATTACCTCAGGCTAGGATTTTAACTATGAAATTGTGTGGTCATAACTTATACCTTTTTCAATAGAATTTCTGTGAGATAAGCTTTACTACTTTTGAGAGGAGTCTTGTCTAAGCTATTACTGATACATGATGAAACTAATATTCTATATTCATATTTTCCTAATATTTGAATGCTAATATATTGCTTGTACTGGTTACAATTTATAATGAATTTTGGTATGAATTATCATTTCATGATAACTTCCCCTCTGTCTGAAAAAGTTTGGTCCCCAAACTTGTACAAAAGTAGATGGACACTTGCATCATAATGTTAGAATAATAAATGACAGTTAAATGTATTATTGTCTCTCTCTGATATAGGGGCACAGGTTCTTTTTGCTGTCGTCAGGGTGTCAGGATGTGGAATCTGGCTTGTCTTGGCTAGGTGTGCTGGTTCTTGATGTTTCCAAGAGGCCTTGTGATGGTTCCACATCCTAATTTTTGGAGTTGACTTGTCCGTTATCCCATGCAGACAGATGATTTGTATGAAAAATACAAAACAAATGAGAGTTAGTTAGTGGCAACGATATTCATGTAAATTATTTCGATTTGTGCAGAATATGTACATAAGGATATTTTGCCCTGAAAATAAATTGTCTATTAGTAAAATGTCTCTTATATGAAGTCAAGACCTGGAATCAGGCATGGGCAATGTACATGGATTAGTAAGTATCTCATGTTAGGAGAGAAATGTTATGTAGAAGCAAACATATATACATGTGCTTGTGCATTTAACAAGTGCATTTGTTCTTTGAGCTCATACAAGTACATTTTGTTTAGAACTATTAGTTCTAACACCTTTAATTTGTTTAGTGATTTTTAGTTCTGTTTTATTTTATTTTATTTTGGCTTTGGTTTACTTAACTGAGTTTACTTCGCTCAATTTTTTGTTCACTTAGTATCAGTCCAAGCTGTATACTTGGCTCATTTTCGGTCTATTCCCTTTTCGCATTGGTTTTGTTCATTCCGTTTTTGGCACGCTGTATTTCATTTTACGTTTCGCATTGTTTAAGGTTTGTTCCATTACGGTACGACGTATTTTACTGTATTTCGCTGTCGTTTCGCAATAGGTTTGTTTCGTTTCAGTACGGTGTACTTTGCTTTCATTTCGCGATAAGTTTGTTTTGTTTTAGTACAGTGTACTTTGTTTTCGTTTCGCGATAAGTTTGTTTTGTTTCAGTACAGTGTACTTTGTTTTCATTTCGCGATAAGTTTGTTGTGTTTCCGTACGGTGTACTTCGTTTTCGTTTCGCGATAGGTTTGTTTCGTTTCTGCACTCCAGTACTTCATTTCACCTCATTTCACGTTTGAGATTGGTTGATCAGAACAATGCTCAAAACTTTGTTGTGATGCAAATAACTCAGGTGATCAGGCTGATGTCATTTGTTCACATCTAGTGTCTTCAGGTAACACAATGTGAAATGACACGACAACAAACCTTAATATTATTAACAAGGAATTAGCTCTTATTTGAGATGGTACTGTAAAAGAATATCCTGTACACTTCGCAGAAATATTGATATCTCACGACCAGATGTGCATGTCTCGCACACTCCTTGGAATGGTCGGGAGATTCTATCATCTGTTGTTGAATAATAAAGAAAGTCTGCGCTTCTAGCAAAATTTCCATAGAAAGTTGGATCTTGGCAGGGGTGGTACGATATAGTCCTTCAGCTGGATTTGAAAATTGGAGAGTCATCATCTTGATAATGTTCTTCAGGGGTGGCGGTTTTGAGCATAAATTTGACATCTTCGTAGCTCTCATTGAGGTAGTCCTGCATGAGATGGAGAGGAACACATTCAAAAATTCATAAGTATAATCATCATCATGGACATTATCAGGCTCATTACAAGAACAATAATAGTTGTTGTCAATAGTGACTGAGACAAAGCACTCTCCTTGACTTATTTCAATGGCCGAAACTTCCGTTATTGCCTCATTGACTTGGCGTGTGTGTTTTGGATATGGGTCTGTATTCAATTCTGGAGCTGTTATGGTCGATTGCTGTTTGGCTATGGTTGAGTGCCGTTTGAAGTTCTGTGACATAACATTCACTGATTGATTTTCTTCTGCTGATTCTTTTTGATTGAAGAATTTGTGATTTTTCAGTGGCCGTTTTCGCCGTTTTCCTGACATGTTTTTCTTCACGTGAAATTCTCTTCGAATTGCATCTGGAATGCTGCTGCCATATTCCCATGTATTTCCTCTTTCTGGATCCTTCCATTTCACCCTGTAGTAGATTTTGTTGTTTGCTCTTTTGGAAGTAAGAATTGAATGAATGTCATCAGGATTGAAAACCTTGTCTTCTTTGCTTGACATTGGTTGTTGGGTTGGTTGTTCAATCTGACTTGATTCTGATTGTGGCCTTGTTTTGGGCTGATGATGTTTCCTGTTTACTCCTCGTTTTCCCTTGTTTGTATTTCCTTTTCCCATGGTGGATTTACTTGGGCCTGGTTTGTTCTGCTCCTGGTTTGAAACTGTTGTACTAGGTCCTGCTTTGCTTTCCTGTATGCCTGTCTTCTTTTTGGTTCTAGTCCTTGGATTGCCTGCCTTAGTTTTAGAACTGAGTTCTGCACCTGTAGATGATTGATCATTGGTTGAACGTGTTGACTGGGAATCCTTGCTGTTGAGCTGTGGGTTGTTGACTTGTCCCTCGTTGTCATCTATGACGTCTGAATCCATATTATTGTTGTTGTTCAGGTATGGTTCTGGTGGATACTGTGGTCGATCAGCTGGATCGAAATATGGCTTCAAACGATTGGCATGGACCAGTGGTTTGTGTAATTTGTCGTCAGAACTTTGGCGCAGTTTGTACGTGAAATTTGGACCTACATGAACAATGTAATAACTGCCATACCACTTTTTGGTTAATTTGTTGCAAAGGCCTTTTTCTACTTTTTGACAGTATAGCCAAACTCTTTGACCGGGGGAGAAATCTGGTTCTTTGGCCTTACGATTATATTGTTCAGAATACACCTCCTTTGCTCTAGCTGTGTTTTCTGCTGCAATTGTCCTTGTAATTTCTAGCTCCTCAAGCAAATTTGAAAGATAACTTTTGTTGTTATGGCCTAAATTTTCCTTTGGAATTAACGATACATCTTGTGGAGCTCTCATTTCTCGGCCGAAAAGCATAACGAAAGGGGACTTTTGAGTGGATGAATTTGGAGCCATCCGATAGGCCATCATAATGCCTGGAAGAAACCGGGGCCAATCATTTTGAGTTTTGTTACAATAGGCCCTTAGTGACTGATTGATGTAGGAATTGAGCCTCTCTACACAGCTATTTGTTTGGGGATGGTATGGGCTAGTATGAGTGAATTTGATAGCCAAAAGTTCACAAATAGCTTTGATTAATTTTGACATGAAGTTCTGACCTCTGTCTGAAATTAAGGTCCTTGGAGCGCCATAACGACAAAATATTTCTCTCACAAGAACATCTGCTACCTCTGTGGCTTCTTGGGTTCTAAGGGGAAAGGCTTCACACCATCTTGATGCTGCATCGGTGATGACCAGAATGAACTTGTACTTGTCAGGTGTAGTTGGCAAGGGACCAAGGATGTCAACATGCCATCGGGTGAAGACTTCTTCTACAGGTAGTGGACGTAGGGGTGGCTTCTTGCTGTGATAGTGCCTCTTGGTTTGTTGACATACCTCACATGTCTGGACATATGTAGCGATATCGCTGTACATCTTGGGCCAGTAGTATTTTGGTCTCATGGTGTTGTGCATCCTTTCCTTCCCATGGTGACAACCGCCAAACTCAGAATCGTGGTAGGATCTCAGGACCTGGTTCCTGAGAGTTCTTGGAACTGCAAGCTGTTTAATAAACTTATCTGCATGACCCTTCTGTCTCTGTGGGACAAATCTATAAAGTATTCCATCATCAATTTCAAAGGTAGTGGCTTCAAGTAGAATCTTTTGGCGATCTTTTTCATCTTCTGGAAGGACATCATCTTCTTTGTAGTCAAAAATCTGTGTGAAATCGGGACAGATCCTTTGTAGGTGACGTAAGTTGGGATGAGAATTAATATTTGCCTCGATCATTGTAGCTTGTGTGACATCATCACTGGTGGCATGTAATGCTGCAACAACGTTTGCCGGTACTGTTTGGTAGTCCTCCTCGTATTCAAAGGTGACAGACCAATGGGATGTCTTTGATTCAGAATCCACGTGATTAATACTCACTATGCTATCTTTCTCAGTCTGAGTGGATTGGGTGACCTGTGGGGATAAATGTGGGCTTGGCGACGTTGTGGTATTGCTTCTTTGCCCAAGTGAAGTTGCTGTAAAGACTGTTTTCTCGGCATCTTCTTCTGTTTGATTCTGGCAGTTAATGTTCTGCTCATATTCCCTGCGTGAAAGTGCATCGGCATTTGCGTTAGCTTTGCCGCTGCGATGAGCAATATCGAAAGTATAGGTAGATAGTTCTAGCGACCATCGACCTAACCTACCTGTGGCATCCTTGATGGATTTGAGCCATTTCAAAGCGATGTGGTCTGTGTAGACAGTGAATTTGGAATTTGCAAGGTATGGACGAAATGATCTGATGGCTTCAACCAGAGCTAGGCCTTCTTTTTCCGTAATGCTCCAGTTCTTCTCGCTGCCATGAAGAGCTCTTCCTCCAAAAGCTATAGGATGCTCATTATTCTTTTCATCTTTTTGACTTAATACAAATCCAATGCTCAAATCGCTGGCATCGGTTGCGAGGAAAAATTCTTTGTCAAAGTCTGGATAAGCTAGAACAGGTGTGTTACACATAGCATGTTTGAGTGTGTTAAATGCCTGATCACACTCGAGAGACCACTGGAATTTTGGTTTCTTCCCAGTTTCTGCCTCTGAATGCTTCTTTAACAATGCATTCAGTGGCAATGCTATTTTAGCATAATCTTTCACATACTTTCTGTAAAAGTTTGTGAGGCCTAAAAACGAACGAACCTGTTTTTGTGATTTGGGTACTGGGAAGGACTTAATTGCTTCGACCTTTTTGTCATCAACTTGGACACCTCCACATGATAAGACATGACCGAGAAATGAAACCTTGTCTGATGCAAAATTGCATTTTGATGGCTTCAGTGTTAAATTTGCCTGTTTGAGATAGTAGAAGACTTGCTCCAAATGTTGGAGATGTTCCTCAAAGTCTTTGCTGTAAATTATCAAATCATCAATGTAAATCAGTGCTACTTTAAAAAGCAATTTCCTAAGCACTTTGCTCATGAGTTGCTGAAAACAAAGTGGAGAATTAGACAAACCCTGCGGCAAACGTTTGAATTGATAGAGGCCTTGATGGGTGACAAAAGCAGTTTTATGCTTAGAATCTTCGTGTAATGGCACTTGGAAAAAGCCATTGGCAAGATCTAAAGTGGAGAAAATTGTAGCTTGGCCATTACCGATGTGGTCAACAACATCGTCAAAAACAGGGAGTGGCCATGACATTGGTAAGGTGACAGAATTCAACTTTCTGTAGTCACAAACAAATCTGTATGAGCCGTCACGCTTTTTAACTAAGATGATGGGGGCTGAATACGTTGAAGTGGATTCCTCAATTAAATCATATTTGAGAAAATCTTCTACCAGTTCTTCAGTGACTCTCTGGAGATGGGGTGATTGCCTGTAAGGCCTACACTTAACAGGGGGATGGTTGCCCGTGTCAATGACATGCTCATGCATATCAGTCTTGCCTAAGTCTGCAAGGCTTGTGGAAAACATGTCTCTATTTTGTCCTAAAAACCTGAGTAGTCTTTGTTGCTGGTCAGGCGTCAGTTGTGTCTTGGTTAGATCAAACCCTAAATCTTGAGCAACTTTGACATAATCCCTAGAGTCATTGTCAGTCTTCTTATTGTCTGTCCTAACAATACTTACAAATGGCTGGTCACCGTCAATTTCAAAGATAGAGTGTCTGTCAATATAACTAAATTTCCCTACGACTGTGCCTTTGTCTAAAACTTTTTCTTCTTGGGAAGGATTCATTAGCCTAAATGTAGCAGTTTTCTTGTATGCTTTCGAGAGGGTCCTACCACCTGCTACTTCAGAATGAGCAGTGAGGGAGGCAATTGGTTCAATGAGAACGAGGGAATTATCTTTTGCCTCAGGCAGTCTTACCTTGAAGTGAATTTCACTCTGAGGAGGGATATAAATTTGGTCCATTGTTTTTGCTAATCCACTAATTTCTTGATCTTGATTGGTAATGAAGTTAATATACTGCCTATCTGAAGTGCTGTTGCCTATTATGAGGGAATGGCAGCTATAATCTATGACTGCATCGTTGTCATTGAGGAAGTTTTCACCCAGCAGGACTGACTGTGGTAATGAGGGCAGGACATGGAATTCTTGTGAAAATTCCTGATCTTCAATGACAAAATCTAACACAACTGAACCCAACACTTTGTGCAATTCACCGCCAACACCCTGAATGTGTGGAAAGGATGAGTTTCCAAGCACAGGGTTGTTGAAAGCTTTGTTTAGAAAAGCAGATGAAATGCAACAAATGGATGCCCCTGTATCTATTAAACAAGTTGTTGTTTCAGTGCCAAGTGTTACCTGAATTACACTCTTGGCAAGGGGCGTAACTAAGGACACCGTAGGAATTTCACTTCCAAAGTTATTTTCCATACCTGACTCCATATTGGCCATGACACCTTATAGTATGTACCATACTATAATGAAGAAAGACAAGAAATCAACAATGTAAACTTGTACTTACAATTTTTGACGACTTTTTCTTCCTTGCTTGGTGTCTTTACAGGAGTTGGTGGTCCTTAATCCAGTGCTGAGATCAGAGGTGGATGCAGTCGCTTGTTATTCCATATGTTCTTGTAGCTGGTTGTAGTTAGTTCCTGGGCTCCGAGGTTCCGAAAATCGTTGATTCTCCGCCAACTGTTATGATATGGATCTCGGGTCCAAGTGAGGGTACCAATGAAATCCCTTATCTAACTGGCGTGCTGGTTTGCTTGGGGGAATTAACTCAGCAAAGAGTCCGAAGTCACAAGAAGCTAATTACAATTTTATTTACAAGAGATGGAGTAACAAGGGTGTCCACAGAGAGTCGGTACAACCCTCTGGGCTGAGGGCTAGAGCTGACCTGTGTTGGGAGTCTAAACCCTACTGATCGACAAATGAAGTTGGAGACTATTTAACTACAATTTAAACAATACAAAGATTCTGATTTGCTGACTGATACAAAAATGGGTGTAACCTACAATAGCCAATGAAATACAGAATAAACAAAATGGTGTGTGTCCTACCATTACAACTTCAGTGACCAGACAGGGGGAGTACTTAATCTTTTAATCCTATTATCTAAGTGACATTAATCTTGTTGGCACATTTACTGGATGCTTGATTGCTTACTCTGGGCTGGATCTTTAACGACCCTTAACTGGTGTTTGCATCATGTTATTTTACTGTAGGTGATAGCATGTTTACCTCATCAAAGCAGTTTATTAACCTGTCTAGACATAACCCTTGTCTTAGTGAATGGTTTGTCTTACAGTGGTGTTCTGATTACCTCAGGCTAGGATTTTAACTATGAAATTGTGTGGTCATAACTTATACCTTTTTCAATAGAATTTCTGTGAGATAAGCTTTACTACTTTTGAGAGGAGTCTTGTCTAAGCTATTACTGATACATGATGAAACTAATATTCTATACACCTGGAAATTAATCAAGCAACACCCCAATTTTTTCTATTGGAGCAACTTTGAAGTGTTCTGACAATCAAAATATGCCGGGTTGATATAGTTTGACACTTTTTTATTCAACAGACGATCTCTGACAAACAACTTAAAGGGAAAAAGTATCAAGACTTTGCTTTATTGCAACGAAATCCAAATTCTTAAAACTGTCTTAAATTCATGAAAAAATGGACACAATTTACTATTCATCCACAGACGTTGTTGTCAGGTGTATTAACACAAATGTCACATGGAAAGAAAGAACAGTCATCTGAGAGTCTGCACACCGACTTTCATCAATATCTAGTGTGTCCTCCCTGCGCACGCACCACCGATTCCAGACGCCTCCTCATTCCTTGGATGAGTCTCCGGATCTGATTCTGGGGGATCCTGTTCCACTCCTCATGCAGGGCAGCCGTCAATTCGTTGAGATTATGGACTGGTGGGTCTCTCTGCCTCACACGACGGCCAATAAAGTCCCACAAATGTTCAATGGGGTTGAGGTCAGGGCTCATGGCAGGCCATGGAATTCTGTCAATTGCATTTTGCCGCAAAAAATCATTTACAGCATGCGCCCTGTGAGGTCTAGCATTGTCGTCCATAAATATGGGTCTCGTTGCCAGAGGATGGTTCTCAAAATGAGGTACCACAGCCCTGTCAAGAACCTCCTGTTGGTAACGAACACCGTTAAGGTTGCCACGGATGGTAATGATATCCAACTTGCAGTTCATGGAAATGCACCCCCATACCATAACGGAACCTCCCCCAAAGGCCACAGTCTCCTGGATGTTCCGTGGAGCCATTGCTGTGTTCCTCTGCCTCCAGACCCGAGTACGACCGTCCACCATGTGCAGCAAGAACCGGCTCTCATCTGAGAAATGGACCTTCCTCCAAGAGGCAATGTTCCAGTGCAAACGGTCATTACACCAGGCCAGTCGGGCTGCCTTATGGGCTGGAGACAGTCTGGGTGGCTTGATTGGCCTCCTTGCCCGGTATCCTGCAGCTTTCAGACGATTCCGAACAGTCCTGTTCGAGATGGGTCTCCCTGGAAGCCACTCCTGTCTCAAACGAGAGCTCGAGTCGAAGGACCTGCGCCGTACAAGTCTCAGTAAAGCTCTGTCCTCCCGGACTGTGGTCTTCCTGGGTCTTCCTGGTCTAGGCAGGTCTTTAACTTCATTAGTGGCCCGGTATTTTTTCAAAAGTTTTGAAATTATGGAATGATGTCGTCCGATTTGAGTCCCGATTTGTCTTAGAGACATACCAGCATTCCTCATGCCGATTATTTGCCAACGAGTGGCCTCTGATAATTTCCTACGTGCCATGACATTGAAATGAATGAAAAACCGAATGCAATCGACAACCTGCGCTTGTAAACACCCCAGGGAAAAAGTGCATTTTTCGAAAGTTGAGGTTAAAGCAATGCACGTGCGCTGTGCAAGCTTCACGCGCGTCATATCAACCCATGAAAAGCTCATGCTGTATGTCAATACATCAAAATTGAATAATCAATCATCAAAATTACTTCGTTAAACTTTGTTAAGTTTTTATGTGTCTTTGAATTTGGTGTTGCTTAATTAATTTCCATATGTATATATTCATATTTTCCTAATATTTGAATGCTAATATATTGCTTGTACTGGTTACAATTTATAATGAATTTTGGTATGAATTATCATTTCATGATAATATCCCAGAATTCGTGACTGGTTCGTGACCTCTGCTGCGCATTCCGTAAGCGCAATTGATAGTTTAATAATAGACAGATCAACTTAGGTGAAGTCATTTTTACTTCATTACAAATGTATTATGAAAACAAATGAAACACTTTGAAGGTTAATCATCTGCCAGTGGTAGAAATGGTAAAAAACTAATAGGACGGAAAAATAACGAAGGCAATGTACGTCTCTATATTTTGTCTCATAACACTAATTAGTTTAGTCATATTTGTATGATTCTGAAAATTAATAAAAGAACACACGATCTGCTTATACTCATAGTAAATTTCTAACATAACAGCAACATTTATACATTGTATAGATTGCCAATGTGGATCCTATTTCACACACATCCGCGATCTAGTGTGTGTTTTCTGTCATACAGATTCTGCTGAATGCTACAACAAATAAATCAAAGCAAAATGCAAATAATGAATGTAAAACAGACTAATTTTATAGCAACAATGTCAGGCTACTACCTTGTTCAGGAATGTATCCATCAATATCCACATAAAAGAAATCGTATTCCATTCATCTGCAGCTGGTAAATAATCCTGCTCTATGTCGCGTGTCTTACAACTGTCTAGTTTGCGAAAAAGTAACACATCGTTTCACGTCTTTCGTTGGTGAAAACCAGATAAACCTCTCATTGGTCTCCCAAGATAGCACACCTGGCAAACTAACTGTATGATGTCCACTATTCTAAGTAATTTAGTTAACCAATAATGAGCAATCAATCAATCAACGCAAGGGTGGTTAATTCTTTGAAGGGAGGATGTTGTTTTTGCACTCACTCTTTACGACAGGGTGTAGTCATCTACACACACTGCCTTTTGACAAATCCGCTAGAAGATAAAAGTAATTAATCAATCAGTGTGTTATCGGTTAATCCTTTGATCGATGTTTGTTTTTGTAACTCAGCTGATAAACCCTCTTGCATCACTTACATGCACATATTACATAACATACAATACATTTGCCATTACAGACCTTAATTTATAATGTTGAGTATTTACTTCAGACAGGAGAAATGCCAAATGGGAACCTTTGTTGAGTAACCGAAGTGGTGTTACTACTAATTATACCTGTTATAAATTCATTAATTGACCATCCAGAGAATGATGGCAAATAACACGTGTAGCTTTACACCATCAAACGCGAGTTACAGCAAGGAAGATGTAATCTCTGTGTCGCATGCAGCCTGAAAACACTTATGGGCCGAAACTGTTTTGAGGATACCAACGGAATTTCGTTACATAAGGAATACACACAGGCATTTGCTGTGTACTTGGGTAAATAGGTGAAATAAGGGTTTTTTTACGTAAGAAAATTTTCAGATTTCTCTACCAAAGGCAAAGTCATCGTTTTTTGTTTACGAATTCAAATAAATCAACTCTGTGTTTTTATTATCATAAATAATAAACCATTGTAGCTACCATAGCTACCAAAATTTATGTGTGATATTTGCTATCACAGCTGAACCAACACTCAAAACTACCTATATATATAAAGCTTTGCAATCTTCCGTACTGAAACAAATGGCTTGCTACGTGCCTGTAGACATCATATTTTCATGTAACATGATTAAATATCGAGGTTAAAAACACAGAAATAGGATCAAATTGGATCAGTAACTATACCATCCAAGCATCCGAAAAGAACTACACTGCTGGGATATTTGGTTACGATCAGACAAGGGATACCATGGATATTTTTAAACAAATGGCATATGATGGGCATCCAGCCTCCTGACTGTTTAGGTGAAGAAATTCTGCTAATATGGACAGGAGCCCAGTTCCTTTGTCCGTCATGGTCGAAGGAGCGGGCGCTGACCAATTTGCGGTTTGGTTTCGTAATTCGACCGTTGGCGAGAAACATTATTCGCTCTGCATCAGTGCCCCTTTAAATTACAAACCGTGATTGTAGAACAAAGTGATGAGAAAGAAATTCTAGAGAATTGCTCAAAGATGTGGGGGGATGCTCTCCCACTATTGAGATTTAAACACATAGGGTAGTAGAGGGAATGGGGCGTTCTAACTCACCCCTACATGAGCCATTGAAGTTAAAAGATTTCTTAGGCCCCAAAGTCACCTTATGTGAAAGCATATGGGCAGTGCCCGTTTTTTCGAAGTTTGTGAAAAAGGTGGTCTAGTTTCACGTTATTGGCGATTATATGGTTGAGTTAGAACCCCCATTCACTCTACTACTCTTTGAGATCGCCAGTTGATCATAGTGAGACACATATTGTCCTAGTTAGAAGCCTTGTAGAGATTTTGCCATATATATGGTGCCAAGGTAGAACTGTTTTGCGGACACTATCTGGGGACATGAGAGGATTAAAGCATGTGGGTTTTAAACTAATGTCCATTAGAACATGAAAGCACGATTTGGCTTTTCTACAAACAGCCATTACTGAATCTTCGTGTTTAAGGTTTTTGTTCAATTGTACTTCAAAGTGTTTGGTAGAGGCAGTTGTGCAGACTACATCACTTGTTAAAGGTAGAGGAGTACCCAGGTTTGCCATTTGGAACGGATAAATTACTTCCACTTCTGTGAATACTTTGACACAAAATCCATGAGTGTGCAGGGCCTCTGGTGCGAGTCAGGGTGATGTGATCAGCAATGTTTCATTTCCAAGATGAATGTGAGTAACATTCACACCATATCTTGATGCTTCAATTTCGTCAAGTTCATCAACAAAAACAAGATAAAAGAGAGTTAACAACACACAGCCTTGGAATACAGGGACGAGTCTAGATTGA
This sequence comes from Haliotis asinina, assembly GCF_037392515.1. Classification (NCBI taxonomy): domain Eukaryota; kingdom Metazoa; phylum Mollusca; class Gastropoda; order Lepetellida; family Haliotidae; genus Haliotis; species Haliotis asinina. The sequence continues at coordinate 50,017,251 of NC_090287.1, forward strand.
ATGCCATTAACAAAAACTGCACTTTTGAGGTTGGTGTTTGCCCTGATAAGGATTTTCTAGGATTTCTCTCTAATGCCAAATGCTGCGTCTGAAACAGCTGTATTATATCAAAGCTCTTTTATTACATGACATAATGATTCTGTTAGGCAACTCTGCTGTCAATTCCACTTTGACAACCCTGTTGCGGAGTTCTAACAGTTTTTCACAGAGCAAATACTTGACAGAGCATTTCCGGGATCATTCTTTATTTTGAATTTCGTAAGGAGGAGAGATCTGTTTAATAGATGTCAGCAAAAATATTCCTATGTTGTCATATTCTCAATATAATATATCTCTGCTGTTATAGATGAGTTTTTCTTTCCTTTCCTCATCCTTCTAAATTTCGGATGAGAATTTTCTGTTCATTCTTGAATGGATTTTCACTGAGTTTTTTGAAAGTCATGTTTAGTATAACTCTCGTGTTCTGACCCTCTTGGACGTTCTTTGCTTATTCATAGACATCCTTGTCTTTGAAGCATGCAGGCATCCTTCAGTTCCCATGACCAGTAAGGTATTGTGTGGGAATTGAATCTTTATATTTGTAAAGTAGCTGTGCTTGCTTTAGTGATACTTTCCGTGATGTCCTGGTAGAGATAATAGTACTAAAGAGTAAGAGCATTTCCAGTTCATCTGGGTTTCCATTTTGTTCATACCTGTGGTAGATTGTCTTTCTAAATTAATTTATCATTAACGTGTCTACAACCTTTAGAATATTTTAACATATTTCTTAACCGTTCAGGAATGTTGATATTTTCATCGATGAATTCTCTGTTAAATACATATTTTCTCCATTGATAAGGAATATTTAATAGCATTTTATTGTCGTGTAGTACAGAATCATTCAAGCCATATTTGTCTTTTAATTGCTCGAAGGGTAATATACCATTGTAATCACAAATATCCTTAATTTTATCTCTTTTACCATTCCATAAAAAGTCGAAAAATATCTTATTTAACTATTTGATGAAAGATTCTGGTGAGCTGGGTAAAGCGGTGAATATGTGCACTAGTGTTGACAACGCTAGAGATGTAATAACGATTATTTTGCCAATTAAAATCAAATTTCATTTAAAAAAAAAAGAGTAAGAGCAAACAAGCAGGAGAAAAGCTATTACTGGGAACAATACTTGAAAAACTCACAGAATGAAGAATAAAACTTTTATTGGTGGTCTAGTATACAATACAATCAAGAATCTCTACCACTCTGATTCTCAGTTATGATCAGTATGTGTGTTTATTTAAATGAATGCAAATGCTACTGCACAAGATATTTGGAATGATAGAAAGTATCATTCCATTAGCAAGAACTACTTCTTCGAGTAGCATGTGTTGTACAAAAGAATGATTACCTGAAGTCAAAATGTATGTAAGGCTATCTTCGGAAGTATTTAAAGAGTGAGTGAGTGAGTGAGTTTACTTTACACCGCTTTTAGCAATATTCCAACCATATCTGGGGACACCAGAAAGTGGGCTTCACACATTGTACCCATGTGGGGAATTGAACCCGGGTCTTTGGCGTGACGAGCGAACGCTTTAACCACCAGGCTACCCCACCGCCCCTGTATTTAAAGAACTCCATTTTAATGTATATCACTCAACCAGGTTTTCATCTGCCACTTGATCTGTCCTGGAGAGTTGCTTGTCAGTCATGGATTGGAGGAAATAAATTGGTGACGGATGATTTTCCTGCCACGTTGAATGATGGGATTTGTTACATTCACTGACAGTACTCACTCAACTTGAGAACCTGTCTCGGCCTTTCATTCTTAAACCCATTATGACATTCAGAGCACATCATCCCCTTTGAAATTTTAAACAATAGATAACTTTTAACAATGTTAATCAAATTCAACTCCTTTTGCAGCTTTTCGTTTCCGACTTGATGGGTTCAACACACTCATGCCTGTTTTCTTCGGCTTTGCCTTTGCAGGATTTGCTCCTTTCTTGGGTCCAAGATCGAACAGAGCACTCCTATCACCACCTGCTTTCTTCTGTGCTTTAAGATTTGTAATCTGAACATTTGCAGCGTTTAGTTTAGTGTTCAGGTCAGTTGCTTGGTCAGCCAGACGGAACAATACTGTCTGAAGTTCAGTCTTTTTATCTGCTGCCTTTGCTTCATAGAGGTCAAAGGTGAAGGCTGAAGCTCCAGTTCCCACTGTCAGTGTCACCTTAGTGCCACTTCTTGAAACAGACAGATTACCTGATGCAAACCCATCCCTGAAAAATATATGCATCATTAATGGACAAACTGACCTTGAAATTTTAACCAGAGTGGCACTTAAGCTCAAAGTTTCTGAACAGATGTACAGCTGAATCTAGTGAAGTTAGTTATCTGTGGATAGGATGATGATCAGTGATAACAGCACTTAATATCAATATCTTGAAAACTGCATTCTTAAAAAGTACATAGTAAATGATTCATGATATTTCTTAAATGTGAACCAGAACCAGCATTCAGCATTAACATCAAACCTGACCCGTGAAGGTCCAGGGTAGAATTGACCTTCAGCAACCCATGCTTGCCATAAAAGGCAACTATGTTTGTGGTAAGAGGCGACTAATGGGATTGGGTGGTCAGTCTCGCTGACTTGGTTGTCACATGTCATCGGTTCCCAATTGCGCAGACTGATGCTCATGCTGCTGATCACTGGATTGTCTGGTCTAGACACGATTATTTACAGACTGCCACCATGTAACTGGAATATTGCTGAGTGTACATAAAACTGATTCTCATCATACACATGAAAGAAAAGACATACTTCTATGTGACATTTATACCAATGAAACTGATGCCATCAACTTGTGGTGGAAAACGTTTAATGCATTGGGTGCAGCCTGACAAGAAAAGCAGTAATCACGGTAGGTTTTGTACAAGTGTGTGCAGAAACAAAGCTATAAATATGCAGTCCAAATCTTTTTTCAGTACAATCCTGAATCATGTTAAAATTTATTGTTTGTCTATATGTTATGGTTTTAAGGTACTTTTTTAAATTATGTAGATGAGAATCTATGCATCCACAACACTTGCACAAAATATTTTTTGCGAGGTTTAATTATTTTTTTTGCGTGAAAAAAGCATGTTTCTGCATTAACGTGAACTCTGTAAAAGCTACCTGCAGTTGCAATATTGAATCTCCACTCGTGAAATGTGGATCGAGTAAAATCAATCCCTCTATTACTATATTAGGAACAGTAATTGGAAACATCTGAATTCCAATTTGACATTTTTTACGGACATTTCTTTCAGATTTTGGGTTGAATATTAGACAGTATTACATACATTCTTCTTCCATAAACATTGAAAAACTGGTTTCCCTTCTAACATGTTCCCTATCAGTATACAAGAGAGCATGATTGTCAGCTTGATGTGATTTTATAACCTTAAACAAGTTATCTGAATGCACTGCATATACCAGTCAATCAATAGAGTTAAAATAAACTCTTCAACTAAGTTTGTTCATTGCCACATATTTTGTTTGATGAAAATTACTTATATTGTAGTACATAACCCCGTTTGAAATGTTTAAGTTATGGTTAGAGCTTTAAAATAATGACCGAGTGAATATTGCTTATCCCAGCATCAGCAACTTTACAGCTATTCACTGTGTACTTAAAAGAATGGAAGAAATATTAACACTTTAATTTCTATCAATACCTATTGTTGTCCTTTTGAAATATGAAGTTGTACTGGGACGCTTGTGCTGCGGACAGTTCCTACCAGCACGGGGCAGTGGGGTAGCCTAGTGGTTAAAGCGTTCAATTGTCACGCCGAAGACCCGGGTCGATTCCCCACATGGGTACAATGTGTGAAGCCCATTTTCTGGTGTCCCCCGCCATGATAATGCTGGAATATTGCTAATAGCAGTGTACAACTAAACTCACTCACTCACTCACTCCTACCAGCACCTAGTTCAATCAGCACTCATCATACTCGAACAGTACACTGACTAGTTCAGCAAGCTAAACGTGGTGTTCTGGCATCTTCTAGGAATGTCACAGTTTCTCACTTGGAAAATATGGAAACGAATAAAAGATATGGACATGACGTTGTTAGAATTTTTACCTAAATTTAGTAAGGAAGGCGTTCATAGTGTTAACACCGCTTAGATCTCTATGTGAATCTAACTCATCATAGTCCAGCTCCAGTCGCCACACATCCACACCATCGGTTACCGACACAACCCAACACGGGTCAGCAAGTCTCGTAAAGCAGAGGAAAGCGTTCTTGGCATTTCTGTACACTCTGTGCAAATCTTCTACTTTGGCCTCTGTAATGAGGGCTGTAAAATCTGCCATTTCTATTCAGTGACACCGCTTGGTAGATTAAGAATAGAAAGCCTTACACTTAGCGTGCCTGCTTTGGGCTGTTTACATCTCCGCTTTCGTATTGTTATACTTTCCTATCGACTATCATTACACGTTAATGTCCTCATGTGGCTCTCGGATGAACGAACGTGATTGAACTATATATTTCTAATGACATGGTTTCTTTCGAGCAAACAGTAAGGAATTGATCTTGGTCAGTGCTCACACATGTCCACAAAAAAAGACAAAAATGATGAGTAACGATATCGATGACTGTTAGCATGGCTTCAGTTGACAGGTTTTTAAAACCCAATTATGTTTATTAGTTTTCCCTCCAAACAAGGAACTTGACTGCTTTTTGAAAATTCTGCATCTTTCGTGCAACACTAGCCTCTGAACATACACCGAAAGTTTTTATCAATACGCGTCATTCTTTGTAAGAGTGAGTGTGTTTGGTTTATATAGTTTTACGCCACACTCAGCAATATTCCAGCTTTATGGCGCCGGTCTGTAAATAATCAGATCTGGACCAGACAATCTAGGGATCAACAGCATGAGCTCCGATCTACGTCAGCGAGCCTAACGACCCAACCCGACAGGCATGGGTTCCCGAAGATCAGTTCTAACCCGACCTTCAAGAGTCCATTGTAAGAAGTCGAATTCGTATCCAAAACAAAGTAAATCACCAACAGATAATGTTAACAACCAGAAGAAAGATGCGGAAGTTGTTGATGAATTGAAATATCTTGGCACCATTCTCGATTCAAACTTTTGTTTTTATACAAATACAAACCTAATATATAAGAACGACCAGGAAGGGACTATTTCTTTCGCCGCGCGTACGGTTGTAACAAATATAACGGTTTTATGAAACTGTGTTATAAACCATTAATCACACCATTTCAACTTTTAACTTTCTTGGCCACCCCTGTTCGATATAAAATGCAACAACAAAATATTCATAATTCTACTAAATACATCATCATAAACCGTCTACTCGCCTGACAATATCAGGAGCTTTTACGAGTAGCACATTCTTTAAAAGATGGCAACAGGAACGTCATATCCTCACATTAAATAATTCTCCCTTCCAGACGACACCTGGGGATGACGAAAATCAAGTACACTGGTCTCGGTAATCATTCATATGATGCAGTATTCGTCACGGCAATTCTGGTTTAGTTAAACAATGTTTTATATCCACCCTTTTCCTTCTGTAACTTGGTTTTTAGTCAATGCCATGTAACACGCGTGCTGCATCTGTCTGAAAACATATATAAAATTCCAGGTCTTAATGCGGATATACATCTGTTCTATATGATATTTAGTTGTTTATTTATGTGTTATAGTAAAAATTGAACAAGTCAAAAGGGGTTGTAGTCAAAAAGGGCCGAAATGAAATGTTAAAATGGGAGCAAAAAATACAATTTAATAAATTACATAGTAAAATAGTGTAAATAGTGTTTGGTTTGTTGTGATTTTAACTGGAATTTGTCATGTGTCATGACTAATCCGTACGTGATGTTTGGTTTTGTTTTGTTTTTTTGTTTTTTTTGTTGTTGTAGGTTTTTAATTCAAATTTAACTGAAACAGAACCACGGTCACACAGCAGAGACAGGCAAAGTTATTTCAGTCCAAGTAAGGACTCATTAAGTTATATGTCCTAATTATAAGTGGTGTAAGTGGGAGAGGAAGACCCCGTTAAATTGTTAATAGAACTTCCTTAATTGCTATTTGTAAATGTTAAGGAATCGAAATGATTCTTAGTAGATCGATCAACCTTGTTGGTATTGGTGAAGAAGACTGCCATGCGAGACCTGTTTAAGTCTGCCAGGTCAGGGAGAGGAGCATCTCTTGTTTGCTACTGACAGACAATTAGCTCAGTTATCCATGACAAAGCAGTGGTTTGTGGATGGACATTCAACATGTCAGATTATCCAAAAGATGCTTCATGTCCTACCGCTTCCGCCCCAAGTCCGTTACATCATGATCGAATGAACAAGCGTAATTTATGATCGAATGAACATGTGTAAATTATGATCGAATGAACTTGAGTTAATTATGATCAAATGAACAGTGTCTAAATCATGAACCATGAACTTGTGTACATCAGGATCGAATGAACTTGAGTTAATTATTTTTTTGTTAATTATGAGAACCTGTGTTAATTAAGTAAATACGAACATTATGTATTACCATTACACGGAAACTTGGCTACATGCTTGCCATTACTATACCATAACCATTTATTAATGTTGTGGTGATATTATGTTTCAATGCTATACATGCTAATTAATAACGTAAAACCTTTCTAAACTTTTTTCTGTTCGGCCCATATGACTAGGAATAAGGCCCTTTTGACAATTTTCATCGGCCCTTTTGTAAGTCAAAGGGCCATAAATTTAAGTTAAAACGACCACATACCAAAATTCAAGTGAGAACATAAAACTAATGTATATATTTTATGTGTTTTTTTATATATATATTTGTATCAATATGTAGTAATACTATGTAATGTGATCGCCATGTTTTCAGGAGGTGATATGTGATCAAATGTTCATATGTAGTTCAAATGTTCATAATTCACGTATCTTTAAAATTCACCGACATCATCACTCAACACATCATCACACAACACATCATCACTCAACACATCATCACTCAACACATCATCACTCAACACATCATCACACAACACATCATCACCCAACACATCATCACACAAGTTCACTACAGACATTATCAGTCATTGCAAAGGCATGGTGGGTCCATAAATCCGTGAACACATGTAAAATTCTTGCAAGCTGTCTCAAAGAAGGAAGTATTCCTCTCTGGTCATGTGTTGTGTCACAGCTACGTATGTTCCATCTCTGACAACGGTCACACACCAGAGCATGCTAGTTCTTCCTAACTGTCTTGTCACAAGTGACACACTTCACGGGCATGGTTATCAATTTGTGATTGAACTGTTCGTTTTATATCGCATTCTGAGTCACGAGACCATTCACAGCTAATTAAAAACATCAATCATGTTTAGATTAGTGACTAGTGTAATTGTAACTGTCACACCAGTAACTGTGCTAAAACCCCTAAATAAACAGCTGTATGTTTGACTCATAAAATACACACTTAACCCCTCTGAGGTGTTTAATATTGGAACTAATGCAACAACATGTAGTGAATTTCTCCTAATCTTACTGTATTTTCTAAGAGTTTGGCCATTTTGACTTTAATCTATGGTCCTTTCGCCTTTCCCCTGGACCTTCTGACTTTTCTTTGGCTCTTTTGACTTTCCCAGTTTTGGTCTGTTTGTCCTTTAGCCCCGTGGGCCTGCTCGCTGTAGGTGTACGTAAGCTATTGTTATATCATAATCAAGATTTCAGGCGACCGATGATGGTCAGAGTGTCATATTTCGGTTTAGGTTTATGCAATTCGGAGAAACAGTTTATAATTAACAGATTGTCACTAGACTACTGACCCAAGAGATATAAAAGAAAGCTGAGTGTTAGGTAAATAGTTTATAACGAAACAGGTTCCCGGAAGTAACCGTCTGCTAAAAATAACAACACGCATGCGTAGAGTAGAAATTTCCGTGTGGCGGTAGAAATGGCTCGTTGAAACACGTCTGAAAGCGTACGATCTGTCAATATTTTTCATCAGGAATCATGGCTGACAAGACAGCCCCGACATCTCAACTGAGACTACAGTGGGTATATGGCTACAGAGGCCACCAGTGTCGCAATAACCTCTTTTACACTGGAAACAAGGACATTGTTTACTTCGTTGCCGGCGTTGGGATCGTGTACAACGTAAGAGAACACAGACAGAGATTTTTCCTGGGACATGATGATGATATTGTCAGGTATGCGCAAAAACATACTCTTATTAGCAATCACATTCTTGATATGAAAGAGCATAGTCTAGTCGTCTTTGGTTCATTTTCACCCCGATTTCATGTTCATGACTGAACAGATCAATAATTCCCTAGTGACAGGCTTTAGAACCTATGAACGGGTTGACATTTCTGTCGTAGACGTATGCACAGTTGAAAATACAACTTTTATAGGTATTATGCAAAGCATTTTCATGCTAGACATTTAGTAGTTTGTTATTTGCTAGTTTACTTTCGTCTTACTGCTTAAAGCGTTTACCTACATGATGCATCATTGGAATACTCTTTAGAAAAGTGGAGAATTGGAAAACTTAGTTGAGTTTGTTTACATGTTACAACATGTAGATGAGTGAGGTTTCCTGTGCCTTGTAGTGTTTGTAAGTGGTTGAAACAGTTCACTACTATGTTATTAGCTGTTAATATTAAATTTGGTGTTGGATTGCATGTTTGATTACTAGTGCTTTGAACAAGCAATTCATAGTATAAATAATGCTAATTTTAGATGATATTGTTTACCAGCTTGGCACTACACCCTGATCGCACTCTGGTTGCAACGGGTCAGATAGGCAAGAGTCCCTACATCTGTGTGTGGGACACAGCTTCAACCGATACAGTGTCAATACTCAAGGAAGGACATCAACATGGGGTGTCTGCAATGGGGTTTGACAAGGACGGAAGTGTGAGCTTATATAAAGTCTATCTTTGTTCATATTCTATTCATGTATAACATTTTCTAGTTTTATATTATTTTTTGTTGAAATAACACACCCACTTCTGATAGTATTATAAAATGAGCAGTTTTCACTTTCAAGTGACTTGAGTTTAGTTATGTTGGATAACCAGTGACCAGGTATTTTGTTGGGTCTGTCACAGGTTTGTTGCCATAGTTACACCTCAGTACTATATAACATGAACTAAATGAAGCCCTCAATGATTGATTTATCATTTTTCCAGGCTCCAGTACATGACATAATATACATGATGAATTGATATCTGACCATGTCTGAATTGATGTGTTTGCAACTGTTTGTTTGCAGAACTCGTGATCTTCATTGAATTTTCTCATTAGTAATGGTATATGGGAAATTTATTCTTCGTGTCTCCTAAATAATGTTTAGCTTGATATTTTTGTACAGTATTTTTTGTGCTGACAGTCCTGTTGGCATGTTTCAGAGGCTGGTGTCAGTGGGGATGGACCAACATGCCACAATCAATGTCTGGGATTGGAGGAAAGGGAAAATCATATCTACTGTCAGAGGTCACTCAGACAAAGTAAAAAGACTCTCCATACCTTTATATTTGACGAAAGTGTTACTAATATCAGATAGTGATGATCAGGTCAGGGATTATGTGACACTGCTCCTGACCATGATGACATGAACCTCTCTTCAGTGTATTTCTTAACACACCTCATTGGTCCATTGGTTGGATTAGGTTCCAGAGAAACCTTACTGGCAACAAAATGGATCAATTTGTGAGACTGTGTCATTGTACAGGATTTTCATTATATACCAGTAGCTGAAATATTGCTTAGTCAGCATCAGTTGAGTTTTGTTAATGATTCTAAACAAAGTGTTCTTGGTAGGCTAACTGGAGAGATTTGTTTTGTTGTTCAAACATTTCTTTTGGTTATTATAAGAGACATTTTAACATTAATTTTTTTACTTAACACTGAATGGAATGTTTCAATACAAATGTTCTTTACTAGCAGAATACAAGCCCATCAATACAAAACCATCACATTAGGTACTGATACAATTTTGTAAACACAAACTGGGTCTTTCCTTGACAATGATGTCTGCAGGGGTGGAAACTGTAAAATTACAAGTGTACTCCAGTACAGTGGCACATATAACATCTCTTGCCCAGATAATTTTTCCGCTATACCCTCTGATTTTCTTGTTAACTGTTTAAAATAAACAACATGATTAATATTGGAAAGTCAACTGGACATCCATACAGCATGATATACAAATCTGCTTGCCCGGCAGGAACAAAACACTGGACTGGGACGTCGGGCAATTGGTTATTCCCACCCCTGCTGTCTGAAATGTTGTTCAACCCAATTTTTTCTTTGTGCAGGTGTTTGATGTCCAGTTTCACCCATTCCAAGACAACACCATTGTCTCATGTGGTGTGAAGCACATCAAGTTCTGGTCGTTGTGTGGCAATGCTCTGACTGCCAAGAAGGGCGTGTTTGGTAAAGTAGGGGAGATACAAACAATGATGTGCCTTGCCTTTGGACCTGACGGTCAGACCTATGCTGGAACACTGAGTGGTGACATATATGTCTTCAAAGGCAATACCCTGGATCGAGTCATCGCTGGTGCACATAATGTATGTTTGCGTTATATAAAAAATACAGGTGTTTTACTATTCTAATCTTAAATGCTTACAAGTGTTGAAAATTATTTATTTTTTATAAATACAGAAAAAACTTTCACAATTTTTTAAAAAGAATGTTATCTGTCAAGTGGACAGTTAAAGATCTGTCACTAATGTTTTGAGTATTATTTCTCAGTGATTGATGAAAGTAATCGATTTGCATCAAGTAATACATATATTGAATGTACATGACCGGCATCTAGGGCCCTGTGTACTCCTTGGACATGTCAGAAGAGGGATATTCATCAGGAGGAAAAGATGGGGTGGCCAAATTCTGGGACCCAGACTTCAAACCAATCACTTCTGTCAACCTTGTGAATGCTCCTGAAGGCTATAAAGGTAATATTATATACTCATGGAAACAAATAAGGGAACACATAAAAGTACAAGTGTTCCTTTATATATTTTCAGAATTTCATTGACAGAGCAATGCATACCTTGCTAACTAACCTGGAAAAGAATAAAGCAACACTTATACTTTCATGTGTTTCCTTGTTTGTTTCCATGAGTATATGTTCATTGTTGATGTCTTAAATTACGTATAAAATTTAGACTGGACATAGTTTTCCGTTTATTAAATCCAGAATGGTGATGACCGTTCTTCTTTTCTTTTCTACCATCTTATTATTTAAAATTTATTGAAGTCCTGATGAACTGCTGTGTTTCAAATGTTAAATGCTATATGATCAATGAAATCACTGCATGATTAACCAGTGATTTAGTTTTATGATTCTAGAGACATTGACATTAATGCAGGTTTAGAGATTACCAGGTAGTAAATATGCCAACTTTTATGGGATAGGATATAGGATATTTATATAACACACATATCCACGCAGTAGTGCATGCTCATATTTATTTTGATACTTGTGAGTGAGTGACTTTAGTTTTACGCCACATTCAGCAATATTCCAGCTATATGGTGGCGGTCTGTAAATAATCAAGTCTGGACCAGACAGTCCAGTGACCAACAACATGAGCATCGATCTGCGCTTTTGGGAACTGATGATATGTGTCAACCAAGTCAGGGAGCCTGGCCACCCAATCCCGTTAGTTGCCTCTTACGACAAGCTGAGTCGCCTTTTATGGCAAGCTTGGGTTGCTGAAGGCCTATTTTACCCCGGGACCCTTTTGGGTCTTTGATACTTTGATACAGCTATGATGACTGATATGATCTTACAGATTTAATCAGTATCTTCTGCACTTGCAGTATCTTTTAAGAGATGCAGACTGTTTTCTCCTGGTTATACCTCGTTTGTCCTATGATAACATAGTAATGGTAATCAGCAATTATCATCAGTTTAGTTCAATAGACTTGCTTCTGTCTGCTAGGGATATTGGGGATGCTCCTTGGAAGGCAACAGCCAATTTCTTGGTCTTGATCAAGGTATTGTAATTTTGCAGGTATCTGCATCAGGAGCATCTGTTGGCGTGGAGACAGAGCGCTGGTGGGAACTCAGGACAGTGAAGTATTTGAGATGCAGGTTAAAGACCGAGACAAGCCTCAGTGCCTTGTGCAAGGACATGCAGAAGGAGAGTTATGGGCCTTGGCTGTCCACCCTAGGAAACCCATCTTTGCCACAGGGAGTGATGACCAGACTCTACGGTAAATGTCACTTCCCCTAGTCTGTCTGTCTATGTGAAGCTGAATGTGACTACCACATATTCAATGTGAACAGTTTCAGATTTGCCACTATGATGGGTTTTTAAAGGATTTTTAACACGTTGGTAACACTGAAGATAATTAAGACAAGACTGACCAGGGATTCAAATCAAACTGCCCCTGGGAGACAGACTTGGTGTGGGTGGGTGTATGGGTGTGGCCAGGCACATGTGTGCATGTGTGTTAGTTTATTTAAAATTAATTGATTTAAAAACTAAACATGCTTAGTTCTCTTTCTGTTTGCTGGTTCTTATCTCCTTGAGCAGGGTAGCATATCTTGATAAATCTGAGTTTGCTTGTGTTTATTTTGCACAATTCCTTCAAAGATTAAATTGCAGAAAATTAGGAAGAAAGTCCTTCTGTTTACTGTTATGTTGTAACATGTCATGTTAAAGAAATTAAAATGTGGTAAATCACTGAATAGTATGGCAAGTGCCCATGTCAAGTCCCAACCTTTAAAGGTAAATACTGAGTCACCTCTGCTACAATTCTGGCAGAATATTGTAAAAACACACTTACTTTTTGTTGGTACAGTTTGTGGAACATGAACAACTTTGAGCTGTTGTCCAAAACAACATTAGACCAGAAAATTCGCTCCTGTAGTTTTGACAATGAGGGTCAGCATATTGCAGCAGGATTTACGGATGGTTCTTTCATGGTGCTGAGATCAAGGTAATCTTTCACTGATCTTCACTATTTTATTACTCAAAATATTTTATCTAAACCTGTTGCAGCCCATGTTGTATTTATATATGGGAAGCAAAAATGAACATCACCAATTTGATTAAGATGGTGTTTTTCATGTAATTTTTGTGAGGGTGGTCCAAAACAGTGAAGGAGGATAAACTCTATCAGCTTACACAAATAACTCAATAACATATACAGCATAAAACTAAACTCATTCACTTACTCAATAACATATATCATGAGAAAATTTGAAAAATATTATTGGGAACATATACACATCACTAAAACTGACATTACTTTATATGCTGCCATGCTAGAAATGTTGTTGTACATGTCCAGAGACCTAAGTGAAATTGCCCACATCAAAGACAGAAAGGAAATGATCCATGAGATGAAATACTCACCATGTGGCAAGTTCTTGGCGGTGGGCTCCAATGACAACTTTGTAGACATCTATTCTGTGGAGCAGCGTTACAAACGAGTTGGCACTTGCTCTGGCAACTCTAGCTTCATCACCCACCTGGACTGGTCAGAGGACAGCAAATATCTGCAGACAAACAGTGGTGCAGCCGAGAGACTTTTCTTCAAGATGCCAGGTAGGTCTATATATCTACATGGGTTCTGTTTGGTTGTGTACCCAGTCTACACATTGATTTGGTTATCAGCTGAAGATTTGGTTTTGTTACCTTGATCCTGGCAGAATGCCAGCATTGACACATGTTCGGAACATTCATTATTGTGGTAAATCTCTGGATCATGTATACACTGGTATTGTTTAAAGACAATGGACCATGCCAGGCAACAGTTTATATTTACAGTGTGTATGTATGGTTTATCTCTTTAAGATATGAGTGCACGACCACTACCTGTCCCTTTGCTTAATGCTCATACAGTGTTTACGAATGGTGTTTCAAAGTAACAGGACGATGGGTCCTGTAAGTTTTAGATGTCTGTTTGACCCACTGAAAATTCACAGGACCCACAGAATGAAATTAAACACACATTTCCAATTAACATTTATCATAATTGGCATTGAAATTATTAAGGTTATATAATGACAAACGTTATAAACATAAATTCATAAACATTGAACAAGTGTCACATGCCACAAATAACAACTTCAGACAAAGTTATTGTGATATATTCAGTCAGACACTGGGGCCAGCAGGTTGGGGACTTCTGTCTGACCATTGGCAAATCTACCAGATTTGTTCGAGGGTCAGACACTATTCGTGAACACTGCTCATAGCCAGCAACCCTTGTCCAGTGGGTTAATCAATTACATTACTCACATGTGCTCTACCACTTAAGGCAGGGTTCAACATTAACATTTTTCACAAGTAGAGCAGTAAGGTGGTGGTTAAGTTTTACAAGACCTGAAATAATGACAGCTGGACAATACTGCTGGAAGACCAAACAAGGCTTTTTAAAATGGACTCCATCCGTCCATTTTTCTGTTCACATTCATCCATTCTGGAGCAGAACTTAAAAACCATACACTATTTCTTCACTCAACTTAGCACAGATTGGCCTGGGGGTCTACTGTGCCTTTTGGTAGTTTTGGATTTCTGAATAAAATATTTTTTGTGGTTCCAGGGCAACTAGTTTGACTTCGACTGAATTTGAATATAGTGTTCTTTTTTCGGAGCAGAACTTAAAAACCTTTCAATACTCTCCTTCCACTTTGCTATATACACACCACAACATTTGATGTAATCATCACTAGTAGGTATATTCAGAGTTATTTTGAGGGGATATTGATGACTTCGTCTTCTTGTTTTTGTTATCAGAAGGTTTCTAGTGCAAACTAGAAGAACAATCTATATTAAAGGTCACATGCAACCCAAAAAACAAACACAATTAAAACACAATTATCACTTAGTCATGACATATAATATCATTGCTGATTGTGAAAAAGCAAATAAACAAAATTATAAACATACAATTGTGAACCAAAAGTGCAATATTTTGTATTGGAGTTTACTTTCCTCAAAACGAAGCATCCGGGAGAGCAAACCCAGTCAAGGCGGTTGGGTGTGTAGGGGTGCCTCTGTACCTGTCAGTGTTAGGGGATCCCTGTCTTGGCAGGTGATCCTGCGGATTTTGACACCCAGGTTCTTCCTGGTGCCTAGGGTCGGTTGGACCAGACAATCCGTTTCTTCTGGATCCGTTGTCCTTGTCGGCGGGTCCTTCCTGTGTAACTTCAGAGGTGTCTTTGGCTACAGAGGGCTCATTTCTGTAGGATTGTGGGGAGTAGGCCATGGATGAGGATGCAGGTCTGGAGCAGTTGGGGGAAGTTCCTTTCTCACTCAGATCTCCCTGAGTCAGGTGTGCAATCATATTGCTGCTGTACTGCCACAGGTCGTTGTCCCGTCGGACATCCCTGGCCCCTACCCAGGTAGACTTTGGCTCCGTGCAAGGTGGCCGAAATGCAGTTGTGTGGCCATTTGATCTCCCAGAGCTCGAGTGCCGCTGCCTAATAAGAGAACAATACCACAATGCCATGCAGCAATTGAAGGTTGCAGTACTCTCAGTGTAAGTGTCAGTCCTGCAGAGGCAGCTAGTGGCACAGGAGGGCAGAGACAATGAAGTGTCATTGTCCACGCTACCCTAACTCTTTACAGAGATGCACTGAAATCTGGCACATGACTCGATTGTTCTTGCAAAAAAACAGATGATGTGTGCTGTTATGTGCATCCATATGCTATCACTGTCTGTCGCCAGCTACTGTTCAACAACTCAGCAGGTGTTGCTGTCTGTGCCTTACTGGTTAGGTTCTGCCTTATTTTTGGGGGCTTTGATGGTAGTCAGTGGAGACAGTTTAGCCAGTTTAAGGACTGGAAGCCCTAACTTGAGGAACCCTCTTCCTCCGCGCATCCCTCAGTCCTTTCCTTTTAGTTATCCTCTGGCTCCTTTACAAACCTACTATTCCAGAATGGCCAGCCACACCCAAATCCCAGAATTTCAGTGGGTAGCTGGTCACTGTCTGGGATCGCCTCCAAGCAAGAAGAACTTCTGCAGACACAATTCTAGCTTTGCAGAGGGATTCCACTGATGTACAGTATGAGGATATATGAGCCTGTGGAAACAGGGATTCTCGATCCCTTTTCTTTGTCTGTAGTCAAAGTGTTGGAGTTTTTACGGTCTGCGTTAGAATCCAGCTTAGCCACGTCTACTATCCGAGGTTACTCCATGGCTCTTTCAGCCTTTCACAAACCTACTGAGGGTGCTCTATTAGGACAACGTCCTCTATTGCAACAGTTTCTAGCAGGTGTGGACAGACTGCTTCCCATCGTTCGACGGAGTGGTTGTCCTGTCCTCTCTTTTATGATCTGGCCAACTTGTTGTTACAGTTTTTAAGCTGGAAAATGCCCTTTTTGGTGGCCGTCACGTCTGGCAGACATGTTGGTGACTTACACGCTATGTTATTGGATCCAAAACTTACCATGTTCCATAAGGTTAGCATACGCTTACGGGATTCCTACTGTCCTAAGATCGATCATGTGTGCCATATCATTGTGTCTATCGATCTTCCTGCTTTTTTGCGTCCTGCATTGACTGGTAGCGCACGCCATACTTGGGAGCTGCCTGAGCATGTTCATCCGTCATTACTGACTTGGCAAACATTTACGTGAGCGTGCTCAGTTTGGTCAGTCTGTTCTCCACATTGAACAGAGTAGCACTGCACAAGCTGATTAATCTTTCCAGATAACTACTTCTGTTCATACTTTGTGTTGGGTATCTATCAGTTGTGGTATTTGGTGGTGGTTTTCAATCCCTGCTCTCCCTTAGCTCCCAGTGCCATATTTTCCTATCCACTTTCCCTGCTTAGTTCACTAATGTGGTTTGGTTAGGGTTTGTTTTGGCGAGTTCTCGTATATCCACACCTAAATACCTTGGGTTGGTTGGGCGGGGTTTAGTTTGGGTATTGCCCCAATTCAGCCCATGGGTATATAAGCTATGATAGCTGGGTCCTCGCCTTAGTCACGCCCTTTGCGATGAGGTGACAAGGTAGGTGTCTTTGTCTATTTCTGTATGGTTGTAGATTCGCACGTCAAATGGACTGTGTTGTTAGACAGATGCCACTTGCTAATATTTTTGTCTTTGGGAATCTGTTTAATGTTTATGTTTACTCCAAGGAGGACTTCATCTGATAAAGAATTATACAAACCTGTAGAGGTTATGACTTCTTTGAAGGAAATGGACTGTGTTGTTAGACAGATGCCACTTGCTAGTATTTTTGTCTTTGGGAATCTGTTTAATGCTTATGTGTACTCCAAGGAGGACTTCATCTGATAAAGAATTATACAAACCTGTAGAGGTTATGGCTTCTTTGAAGGAAGTCCATTCTGTCTGATATGTTCAGCATGAAAAGTGAGGTGCAAGGTAGATGGCCAGAGTTACTTGCTTTTGGTTGTAGGGTGCCCTGGGGGGCCCTGTAAGAGTGGTCTCACTTTTGATTTTGTAATTATTTTATTGTAAAATGTAGTTACAACTGTCGTAGGAATTTTTAATGGACATATAAATGCTTTGTTGTGCAGAAATACAGAATAGACTGACTCCAGATTAGAGGTTGTGCAAATGATTTCAAATTAACTAGCATCTGACGGGGCCAGATTCCAATAGTGAGAGAATGCCAGATTGGAGGACTGCCAATTTAGAGTGCTTCCACTGTATTTATTTAATGAGTATTTGTGTGTCTTCTGGTTCTGTGAAGTGTCCTTTCTACTTGGAAAGTTAAAGGACATTGGACATTTCCAGTTTATGGTCACTCAATATTGACTTATATTGATTTCATTGGATTCTAATTTCATGTAAAAAAAGACAAAACACTTAAATGAGTTTCAATCCAGTGTTATTTTCATCATTTCATATTCCTGTTTTACAGTGGGTAAACAGGCAACTAACAAAGAGGAGGTGGACAGCATCCACTGGAGCACGTTCACTGGTGTCCTTGGTTCTGAAGTCAATGGCATATGGGAGAAATACACAGACACTAATGATGTCAATGCTCTGGACTCAAATTTTGGTGGAGAGGTTGCTGTCACTGGAGATGACTTCGGGCTTGTAAAGCTGTTCAGATTCCCATGTTTGAAGAAAGGTGAGTGCTTGCAAGTGAGATCTGTGTATCAAGCCATGTGTAAAGGGGGTAAATATTGAACTGTTTTAAGTAGAAAGAACTTCCAACATTGCCCTATCACTAACTTTGTGAATAGTGTCAATACAGACATTATCCACATATGCTTGGGCCATGCTTTTTTAATTTGCATCTATGCATTTATACAGTTGGCAAAAAAAACCAACTTAATATTGTTTTACGAGACACAGCTATATGCAGGTATGAGAATGTTTCCTCGGATCCACAGAATTCTGCAAATTTTATGGCCCTAGGGTCTTTCTTGTGAATCGTCTAAACCTGTGGCCCTCAAAACCCCTCATCTCATTTTCCTTTTTCTCTCATACCGATACTCATTCCTCTATATGACAAAGCATGTAAATAATGCTTTCTTTGCCAGACAAATGAGTGATTGGATAAGTTCATCAGTTAACATTGCACAGACACAGACTAAAGAGATTAAATGGAGACCAAAGGGAAGAACATGTAGTGATTGTTAGGAAGTGAGCTGGTGTAAAAGATATGTCAATCTGGAAATGCATGTGTATCAGTTCAAGTGCTAAACTTGTTACTGGAAATGCATGTGTATCAGTTCAAGTGCTAAACTTGTTACTTGAAATGCATGTGTATCAGTTCAAGTGCTAAACTTGTTACTGGAAATGCATGTGTATCAGTTCAAGTGCTAAACTTGTTACTGATATTTGATTTACAGGTGCCAAGTTCAGGAGGTATGTTGGACACTCTGCACATGTGACCAATGTTCGCTTCTCTGCGGATCGTCATCATGTGATATCAACAGGGGGTGCAGACCATGCTGTGTTCCAGTGGCGGTATCTACCAGAGGGCGCTACTGATGATGACTTGCCGGAACAGCTCAATGGTAACAAAAGCAATACATGGAATAAATATTTGTCCAGAGTCAGTCTCATATATAACAGACTATCAGAGAAGTTAATAGATGTAAATGGTGTCAATTGACCAATAAAATTTACGAATGATCAGTTTTTGAAATGCCAGCTGGTCACAATGTCCACCTGTAACAAAATGCCAGAAAAAACACTGGCAGGATGGCTACAGGGTTTCATGTGTCTTTTCCACAGCCTACATTGATTCCAACAGTGAGGCAAGTGACTCAGATCTCAGTGATATTGGGGAGATTGATTCAGACCTGGAACGTGAGAAACAAGTCCGATATGACCGAAACCTTTACAAAGAGGACACCAAGAACTTCAAGAAGTTGATGAGATCAGACATGAAACCTGGTGTAAAGAGAAGCAGTGGACCCACAGACAGCCTGAAGCTGGAGTATGTTCATGGGTAAGAGCAGACTGTGCATTCATACAGCATTCATGATTCACAATTCACAAGTCCCTTAACCCTTCACTGCTAGTGGGGGTGTTGCGGCATTGCTGAACTCTGCACCAGCTGCCGGCACCTCAGATGGTCATGAGCAAGCTGGTTCGTGATGAAGCGCTTCCCTGTCCACTCTGCAATGTTGTCCAGCATACCCAAAACAGTTCCATTCAAGGTGCAATGTGAAATGTTTGTGGGACACATCTCATAACTGTTTTTGATGGATTCTCCTCATTGTTCGTTGGGGTATCCTCTTTGTAGTGGTATTGCATATTGATAAAAACTGTGCAGAACTATAGTCTCGCAGTTCTCTCAAGTTTTGAAGGTATGGATGTATTTTTTTTATGATACTTCCTAATTCTGATGTAACAAAATTCAGCCTATTATAATGATCCTTATAATAACTGCTGATATCAATACATTTTGCCCTTGCTTATGGGTATCATCAAATTGTAATAGCTATGAAATCTCTCTTTGTCACGTCTGTGGTTAAATCCAGCTCACTTTCTCACTAAGCCTAACTTACTCACTAAACTGACGCGCTGTGATCTCTCTAAAATATTGTTCAAGGCCATTAATTGCAAACTCTTGCTTTCTTTATTAAATAGCACAAAGGGTTCAGTCATCTGTAGTGATGTGATTTACTGTGCAGTTGTGTCCCATGCAAGTGATGGAAGCCTGTTTTAGTGGGTGTAATTCTTTTTCAGAAGAAGTCCTCCTTGGGGTACATATATAGCATTAAAATGTCCATTTAAAAATGCCTACGACAGTTGTAACAATATTGAATAAATATTTTACAAAACAAAAAACTTGTTTTTGTCTTGTGAGACCACCCCTACAGGGCCCCCACCCGGGCCCCTTAACAGCCAAGAGCAGGTAACTCTCACCGTGTACCTCATACCTCACTTTTCATGCTGTCGTCATTGAGGACAGTCGTCTATCAGCAAGCTCTCATATTTAGAGCCAGAACCTACGAATTGAAGAGAAATGAGTGAGAAAGCTATGAAAACCGTATGTATGGTTCCTTTTTAACGCACGGGCGGTATTAGGAATGCATATTTCACTCTTTTTCATTCATGAAATGTTGTAACTTTCCGTGGCTACCATGGTCTTAAGCCATGTGGCTGACAAGATGGCGGGCGGCACGTACCTGGTGGTTATTTCTTCTGCCTATTCTTTTAGGTGGTTTTAAATACAAACCGGATATTTGTATGGTTTTTTACCTTTCTTTTCCATGGTAAAGAAATCCTTATATGCTATTGTATGTTTTCATAAATAGCTTTCTTATTATTTAACGGTTAAATATCGCCAGTGCGTATTATTGTTTCTGTTAAATACTCATGTGTTTGTTGGATTAACAGGCCTTGCTATTAATCATAGCACGGTTCGGTTTTTTCCAGTTCAAGGGGTGTGCTACTTGTAACGCAAAACTCCCCCCGAGGGATAAGCATATTCTGTGCCTGCGTTGCTTGGCGGAGGAAGCTCACGACGAGCAAGGATGCACCATATATCAGGACTTCCCCCAGGGCTCAAAAATCCCGTCATGCAGACTTGATCTTTTATAGATCGGTGGGGATATTTGGGCGCAGGAGCCATCTTCAAAAAAAGCCAAAAAAGATATTAAGAAAGCGTCTTCGGCTTCAGTCTCGGGGGGGGGGGGATACGGCAAAACCAGCGAAGGGTACTTCGGCTCCACCTCCAGCGGTGGTTTCTACCTCCGCAGCACCTCCCACTGAACCCTCGCAACCGTTAACATTTGATTTACTTTCGTCTTTGTTACAGCAGCAAATGGCGTCGGTGCATACCCTGATTTCGGATGCGATGTCCGGTCTCCGTCAGGAGGTCGGCGTTCGTCCGGAGTCGGGTGTGTATCCGGCTTCGGCTTCCATGGGACTCCCCAGCCACGCCTCTGGCGCCGGTGTGGGGACTTCCATTAAGGGTGCGCAGGAACCGACTTTAGAGTCGGTTGCCAGCCACTCCGAGGTTGCCAGTGTTGGTCATGGGACCATACCTATGCTGGGAGCGTTGCCGGTGATCCGCCACCCAGACTCAGTCTCGGGCGTCGGGTCTATGGCGTCGGGCCGCTCGGCTCTGCTCGGGCCTCTCTCTCTTTCGGATG
Source organism: Haliotis asinina (assembly GCF_037392515.1). Classification (NCBI taxonomy): domain Eukaryota; kingdom Metazoa; phylum Mollusca; class Gastropoda; order Lepetellida; family Haliotidae; genus Haliotis; species Haliotis asinina. Next base: position 50,038,810 of record NC_090287.1, read on the forward strand.
TTCCCTCGACCGATCCCCCGGAGTTATCCTTAGATGACAGATCTGAGGTGTCACTCATGGGGATCGCGCCGAGGAGATAATGGAGGAGGGGGAGGACCGGGGTGGGCCGAGTGAGTTTTCGTTTTCGCTCGGCACCTCGCTGAGGCAGGTACGGGAGCGTATAGCTTCTGTCCTGCCGCAGGTCGTGGTTGCTTCGGCGACACCTGACCCCGAGGAATTCTGACTGCCGGGTGAGGCTTTTGCCCTAGCCAAGGTGGTGGATTCTCGGTTGCGCATCCTCCCTTCTATATTGTCAGAAGTGATTAACCCTCTTTTAACGGGAGCGCGGTCACGCTTCGATTTGCCGGAGCTAGACCGACGTTACCTTTATGGGTGATCTTGGCTTGTATACCCTCCAGTGGTCGACGACTGTATCTATGCATCGGTCGCCCTGGGGGGTTCCTCTGGCAGCTCCTTAGCTTCGGCTAAGCAAGGACGCCGCCTGCCTCCGTTCACCTCTAACGTTACTGCCCTCAAATCGGCTTATAGGTCGTTTGAGGAGCAGTACCGAAATGCAGCTCAATGCCTTAAAGTCACAATACACGCCGCATATACTTCGGTATTGCAGCGTCGGCTTGTTGACGGCGGCGGTGTTGAGGAGGAGTGTGTTTCCCCTACGCTCGCTCAACAGCTTACGGAGGTGCAGTCACATCTGGCGCGGGACTCGATCAGGTCCTCGTGTCAGATGATGTCTGCAGTTATGGGCCTCCGTAGACTGTGGCTGTCCGTGGCACGGTATTCGCCGGCCACTCAACAAGCGCTACTTTCGCTGCCATTCCGGATGGGATCTACTCTCTTCCCGGGAGCGGCATCAGTAGTCCTGGAGGCCGCGGAGGCTGTGTCTACGTTCAAGGAGTCTAAACCCTTGTTAGAACAGCCTCACACTTCTCGTGCGCGTCCCCCGGTGCTTTCCTCCGCTTATCCTTCGGCTCCGGCCAAGGACTCTGCTAAGTGGGCACAGCCCTTGCAGGCGCGGAAGGGTAAGGGTAAGGGTAGGGGCAAGGGCAAGGCTACGGCGCCCCAGCATCCTTTTCCGAGGAAAGGGAAGTCGGCCCCGGCTTCCCAGTAAGTCATCCTCCGGAGCCCTTGCAAGTGAACCCGAATCAAGCAGTCGGAGCACTGCCGACGTCGGGCATTCATTGCCTTCTGCCAAACCTTCCTGTGGGTGGCCGCCTTTCCCACTTCCTGTCGGGTCGGGAAAAGGTAACCTCCAACCCCTGGGTCCTATCCACACTCAGGGATGGCCACTTACCACTATGGAAGAGAGACCCGCCTCCTTTTTCCGGAATTCGGCGCACTCCTGTGCCGGTAGTTCCGGAGAAAGCCGAGGTTCTCCGCGCCGAGGTTCAGTTTTACTGGACAAGGCAGCCATCGAGGTGGTTCCAGGGGGCCAGGAACAAGAGGGATTTTACTCCACTTATTTCCTGGTCACCAAAAATGACGGAGGGTTCAGACCGATTCTCAATCTCAAACAGCTGAACACTATGCTGCAGGTACCGTCATTCAAGATGGAGACACTACGGTCAGTGATCTCATCTGTAGAAAGAGGCGACTGGCTTACGTCCATCGACCTCAAGGATGCGTACCTGCATGTTCCGATGCATCCCGAGTTCAGGAAGTACCTGCGGTTCTCCTTCGACGGGGTATGCTATCAGTTTCGGGTGCTTATCTTCGGCATCGCTACGGCTCCGAGGGTATTCACCAAGCTTATGTTAATCCCAGCGCAAGTGGCCAGGTCACAGGGCAGGTGTTGTCACCCGTACCTGGACGATTGGCTTATACGAGCACTTGCCGCTCACTTGAGTCGAGACGCAACATTCGCCATAATGTGTATTCTCACCAGGTTGGGCTAGATTATCAATCTCAAGAAGTCAGACCTAGTTCCTACACAGGATCTGATCTTAGGCGCACGGTTCGACACAGCGAGAGGCATAGTCTCCCTGTCGCCGGATTGGATCTCCAAAGTTCAGACAGTTGTATGCAATTCCTCGAGTCCCCCTCGGCTTCGGCTCGGGTTTGGCTCCAGTTGCTAGGCAACATGGCAGCGACGGTGGACGTTGTTTGGAGGGCGCGGTTGAGGATGCGACCCATTCAGTACGCCTTGGCGCGAATGTGGTCCCACGGCAGGAGTTACGAGATGATTCTCCTCACTCCGGAGTGGCTCCTTCCTCATTTACGGTGGTGAACAGTGGTAGGGAATCTATCCAGGGGGTTACCCCTGGACGCTCCCTCACCAACCCTTTCAATTCAGACGGACGCTTCCCTCACAGGGTGGGGTGGCGTGCTGGGCGCCCATTCAGTTTCGGGCCTATGGTTACGGCACGAAACGCGCCTGCACATCAATGTGCTCGAATTGAGAGCTGTCCGGCTAGTGTTCCAACACTTTCGGGAGACGGTTCGAGGCTGTGTGGTACGTCTAGAGATGGACAACCAGACGGCAATGACCTATATCCTGAAACAGGGCGGTACGGTTTTTCCGTCCCTCCTAGAGGAGGCGTGGCACTTTCTACAGTGGTGCGACCGGTTCAATGTTCGGGTGTGTCGAGGGTGTCTCCCCGGGGTGGACAATGTTCGAGCAGACGTGCTCTCTCGACGTGTCCTAGCTCCTCACGAGTGGATGTTGCATCGGGAGATATTCGGGATTATCTCCCGGTTGTTCGGATCGTTCCAGGTGGATCTGTTTGCCTCTGGGGGGACGAACCAGATTCCGGTGTTTTGTTCTCGGATACCGATCCGAGAGCCATCGCTCAGGACGCTTTCCAGCTCGATTGGATGGACAGGGTATTGTGGGCGTTCCCACCTCTGCCGCTGATTCCCAGGGTCCTCTCGCAGCTTGCCACCCAACCAGCTCGACTGTTAGTGCTTCTTGCTCCTCTTTGGTCGTCTCAAAGCTGGTTTCCGGTAATGATGAGGTTTCTGGCATTGCCTCCTGTCCTTTTACCCTTTCGACCGGACTTACTGCACCAGTTGCAGACACAATTCTGGCTTCGCGGAGGGATTCGACAAACGTTCAATATGAGGATAGATGGGCCTGTTATGCTCGCTGGTGTGTCAACAGGGGGATTCTTGATCCCTTTTCTTCAACTCTAGTTGAAGTACTGGAATTTTTGCAGTCCCGGTTAGAGTCAGGCCTAGCCGCCTCTACTATCCGGGGCTATTCCACGGCCATTTCGGCATTCCATATTCCTGTTGACGGTGCTCTCTTGGGGCAGCACCCTCTTGTTCAGCTTTTGTTAGCGGGTGTGGATAGGATCCGTCCGACTGTCTGGCGGATTAGTCCCCCGTGGGACTTGTCAGTCGTTCTTGAGTGGTTGTCCGGTCCTCTTTTTCACGAGCTATCGTCTCTTTCTCTCCAGCTGTTAACGTGGAAGGCTGCCTTTCTTGTGGTGGTAACGTCTGGCAGGCGGGTAGGTGACATTCATGCAATGTCAGCGGATCCTGCTTTGACCGTCTTTCACAAAGACAGGGTCAGTATTAGACTGCCGGATTCTTACCATCCTAAGATCGCAGGCGCTTTTCATGTTACAGCGCCTATCGAGCTCCCTAAGCTGATGCAGCCTCCCTCGCCCGGTACCTCTCTTCGACGTGCTCACGTCTTAGATGTCCGTAAGACCCTTAGGGCTTATATCAAACGAACTGCTGATATCTGAAAAGATAACCAGTTGTTTTGTTGTTATGGCGGGGGAAGAGCTGGTCTGCCGGCGAACAAGCAAACCATATCTAGGTGGCTTGTCTCTGCCATTTGTATGGCATATACTCTTAAAGGGTTACCTATCCGTAATGGGTTAAAGGCTCATGCTGTTAGGGCAGTGGCTACGTCACAGGCTTATGCCGCGGCTCTGCCCATTGAGGAGATCTGCTCTGCGGCTATTTGGAGCCGACCGAGCACGTTTATCCATCACTACCAACTGGACAAACATTCACGGGAACGTGCTCGGTTTGGCCATACAGTTCTCACCAGTGGGCAGAGTCGTGATTCCCCTAGCTGAATGAGCGTCTGAGATCTCGACTTTGTTTATCATGAAATGTTCCTGGTGGTGGGTTTTCACGAAACATTTCTTGTTATATTGGTGATGGATATCCCCTGGTGGTGGTGTTTTTATATATAAATAAAAAAATTAAAAAAAAACACAATAGAAACTACAGTCGAACCCCATTGTCTCGAACTCGGTTGAGACGAATTCTCGGATGTGTCGAACTGACATCTCGGTCCCTGCCGATTTCCTTATATTTATCATTATTTTTACCCTGATGTGTCGAACTAGATGTGTCGAATTCCCGGTTGTGTCGAACTCATTTTAGGGTCCCCAAAGGCTCTAACAAGTACAAATTTACCCTTTTGTCTCGAACTGTCAAAGCTGGTTGTTGCAACTGAAAACTGCAGTCGCGCAATCGGAAGTCATCCTCATAAGATCAAAAGTAACGATTAACGGACTCAACAATCAAGTGACATGTTTAACTACGCATCTATACACACATTGTCAGCACACTTACCAACTGAACTTTACTCAAACAATTAACCATAATTAAGTTGTTACCAGTGACACGTTGATCATGGACCGACAGGATATCTCTAAACAAACAATGGCGCATGTTGTTGTCATGTGACAGTCTATGTTAGCGGTCACGTGATTTCCTTGAAAATACAAAATGAGAAGTGAGGAAAACGGAGTTGGATTATCTAAATTGATGTTTTGTTTTTGGTGTAGTATTTAAGGTGTAGGATCAATTTTTTTAACCAGTACGGTTAGTAACATGGCAGAGCAATTCAGCGAAGGACCCGATCAGCCCCGGCACCGGAGAAACCTAACAATGACAGCGATCCCGAGACTGACACGGAATCTGATGAAATTGAACCACCCACCCCTACCCTAGCTGCAGCATGGACCGCCCTCGACACCCTTATCAGATTTGTGGAAGCACGTGACACTGACACTTTTTCCAACCAGCTTGGTACATTAAGAAACTTTTTGAGCAATTCTGCTGTGATGCCATGCCCGAACGCCAAACAGACTGTAATTTCGGATTTTTTTAAGAGATAAATTCCCCACATGTACACGTATGTACATTCCGATTCCGTTTGTGTGAACTATACAACTTTTTATACTGACTGAAAATGAATTAGTGCAGCCAACTAAACGGGATCGCTTGTGAGTTTGTTAAATTATTCTTGTTCTTATCTTTTTGTATGCATATTTATTTGCCATGACGAATAAAGTGATTGAATTGATTTACATTTGTATATGTTGTAATTTAAAGATCAATACTGTCGTAAACGTTTATTGCAAAGATATATTGTTCGTATGTGTATCCTACTGCGAAATAACGATGTGTTAAGCACCGTGTTTGTGTTGGTTCTTGGTCCTTTCAATGCTGACGGATGTGTCGAACACTCGGATAAGTCGAACTTTTCCCTTGGTCCCGACGAGTTCGACACAACGGGGTTCGACTGTACCTATAGACGTTTTTTTTCACTATTAGCGTCGACATACGCTCATATTTACCCTTGCACTGTTATTCCCAGCACTACTTCGCTGGTTTGGGGGAATATTTACAGTGAATGGCATGAGGTGTGGTCATATGTCCATCACCTTTGCTGGGTTATTGTCGATTGGCTCTTTCGGCCCTATGTTGCCACGCCCCCGCATGATTGACATCAGCGGCTTGGTGATTGGGTAAGTGTATTTCTCCATCTCTCGCAGCTTCGGCAGTGTATGAGAGTGTGTGTAGGGTACACATCAGCAGACAGAATGCCGCTCCCGCCTCACGTTCGTTGGGAGTCTTATGCTATATATGTACCCCAAGGAGGACTTCTTCTGAAAAAGAATTATACAAACCTGTAGAGGTTATGAATTCTTTGAAGAATGTCCTCCTTGGGGTACGGCCACCCGCCTCCCCACATTCTGTCTGACAATCTCAGCATGAAAAGTGAGGTATGAGGTACACGGCGAGAGTTACCTGCTCTTGGCTGTTAAGGGGCCCGGGTGGGGGCCCTGTAGGGGTGGTCTCACAAGACAAAAACGAGTTTTTTGTTTTGTAAAATATTTATTCAATATTGTTACAACTGTCGTAGGCATTTTTAAATGGACATTTTAATGCTATATATGTACCCCAAGGAGGACAATCATCAAAGAATTCATAACCTCTACAGGTTTGTATAAATATTTGAGAACTGCTTCACTTTGGGCTGTCCTGTCACAATAGGCTAACAGCCATGATGTAACTGGAATCCTGTCTCATCTGTGGTTAAATCCAGCTCACTTTCTCACTAAGCCTAACCACTTGGTAATGTCTCTTAGGTATCGAGGCTATGATTGCCGCAACAACCTGTTCTACACACAGAATGGTGAGATTGTGTACCATGTGGCCTCTGTCGGTATTGTATACAACAAGGAGAAGCACTCCCAGAGGTTCTACACTCAGCATACGGATGACATCCTCTGTCTCTGCATACACCCCATTAAGGACCTGGTAGCAACAGGACAGGTGAGAGTGCATTCATTCTATCAAACATGTTCACAATAAAATTGACTTTGTTGGTTTGAATTTGCATTCAGCAGCACCAGTCATGTCAAGGTATGAGTTACGCAAGGTTTGCAGAAAATTCAGATCCACAATCATCATATTGAGTCTCATAATTCATCAGTTTGGAAATTAATGTTTTTGCCTCCTACTAAGTAACCACTTACTTTCTCTGAAAGGATATTCTGTGATACTTCTGTAATTCTAGGTGCTTTTGTGTTATGATTTTCCATGTTTCTTGTATTAACTTCTGTTCATCAACCAGCTCTTCTGTACCCTGTGTAGGTTGGGCGAGAACCATCAATCCATGTGTGGGATGCTGAGACATTAAAGACAGGGTCCATCTTGAAGGGACACCACCAGAGGGGAGTCTGTGCTGTCGACTTCTCAGGTAAGGAATAAATAATGATATTAATTTGTGAGCAGTGTGAAGTACTGCCTCCCTAATCCTTACCACTCTTGTGTCATGTAGAATGAGTTTAAAACTGGTAAGGAATAAATAATGATATTAATTTGTGAGCAGTGTGAAGTACTGTCTCCCTAATCCTTACCACTCTTGTGTCATGTAGAATGAGTTTAAAACTGTCTCCTGATTTTTTTCACTATTGAAGTTGATCCAAGTGTCACTAAGGAACAAAAATGCATGACTAATTGTTGCCTGACCTACCCAATGATGAAATGAGTGAATGTGTTTAGTTTTACACCACAATTTTCCAGCAATATCACAGTGGGGTACACCAGAAATGGGTTTCACACACTGTGCCCATATCAAGAATCAAACCTGGGTCTTTGGTTTGACAAGCAAGTGCCTTAACATGTAGGCTACCTTACCAACCCAGAGATGACAAGAGGTACTCTGTGGTTTCCTTGGTTCATATCACTTCTTTAGCTTTTGTTTCTCTAAATACTTATCTTTGAGGCCTGGTTTCAAGCCCATCCAAGTACCTCATGAGAGTTTTTCTTATCAGGTGATGGCAAGAAGCTTGTGTCAGTGGGTCTGGATGACAACCATTGTGTTGTGGTTTGGGACTGGAAGAAGGGAGAGAAACTTGCAACCACAAGGGGACACAAGGACAAGATCTTTGTGGTCAAGTGGAATCCCTTTGAGACCAGCAAACTTGTTACTGTCGGAGTGAAGCATATCAAGTTCTGGTCTCAAACAGGTAAAGTCAAATAGAAGTGTTTGTGCTTTTGTTTTACCTTTAATTCCTGTATCTTGTTCTTTGTAACCTTATTATCTTGATATTATAAACTAATAAATGGGTGTTTAGGTGTCATTCAATGATGCACATTAATATGTACAGACCCATTCTATTTGTATTTAGGCTCTGTCCATTCATACATACGAATTGGAATATCTTAAAAACTGTAGGCTGGATTCTTTTCACATCTGGTACCGAGGTTCATCACAGGATAAGAAAAGCCCCAGTCATGTTTGATGACCTTGACCTTCATTTCAAATATAAAACTTGTGATATTCCAGACTGGAATTAGTACCCAGCATCCTGTTATGATGCCAACATCATGTTAGATCAATCAGGCTGCATGCACAATAAATATTTTTCATAGAGGGGAAATGGGGAGAGCCTAGATTTAACAGAAACCCACTTGATACAATCTGAAATCTATGTGATAATATTATACCTCAAGTGATCTGATTACTGGCTTGTGTGCCTGTACCGTGACACAAATGATCTTTACTCATGATCTGTCAGTCACTAGTTTGTCTCATCCCAGCTCACTTATTAACAGTTTTCCTTTATTTTGCTGGAGTATTGGTGAGTGTGGTATTAAACATCAGTTTCAATGGCAGGTGGTGGGTTCACTTCCAACCGAGGCACTGTGGGGAAAGTTGCCAAGCTGTGTGACATGCTATGTGTGGCGTACGGCAAGACAGCAGATGTGTGTTTCTCTGGTGGCAGTGATGGCAATGTTTTCATATGGAATGGCATCACACTTCAGAAGACAGTCAAAGCTCATGAGGGCCCAGTGTTTGCCATGCATTCGCTGGATAAGGTTGGTACTATTCAGAGAGTTGTGACATGGAACTCTAGAAAGTCCAGAAAGTCAGATTTCCAGATGATTACATTATGTAACATATAAGCAAAGAAAGAAATAGTGCTTCTGTATTGACCGTCCAGAAATTTATTAAGACATATTTTTAATGGGCGTGATAATGATTATTTCAGAATATATTTTGGTGAACACTTCTACTGGATAAGTAAACCATATTTTCACTTTGTTTATCGATCATATGAATCGTTTGGCTTATGTAAAATCAAAATGGGAAATCTCTGAACGAATTTGGTTTGACCTAAGGAACATAAATGATGGTGTCACAAGGCAAAGAGATCAGATTATCTGTAGTGCTCAATAAAATAACACATTTCTATTCTAAATTATACTGTAATTGCGAAAATTGAAATAAATCTTCCAAGTGGAAAATTGACCCTTTGTTTAGTTTCAATATGAAACAGATGTTTAAGAGAAGTGAAGAAGAAACCAACTGTTTATCCTTCCAGGGCTTTGTTACTGGTGGCAAAGATGGTGTGATTGGCTTGTGGGATGATCAGTTTGAGCGATGCCTAAAGACATATGCCATCAAAAGAGCATCTGTAGCTGCAGGGTCACGTGGGATGTTCATCACAGAGTCCCCAGCTGTAAGGGCTATTGTCCTTGGACATGGAAAGATCCTTGTGGGGACAAAGAATGGAGAAATCCTAGAAGTAGACAAGTCTGGACCCTTGACCATTCTTACTCAAGTAAGTAGATCAGTGGTTGTTGTTTAGCTGGAGAACCTGACCACTACATACGCTAAAGATTAACAACATAAATGTTATTGTTCTCTTTATTAGTTGTCAAAAGACTATCCCCATTTATAAATTCTGCCCATTTGAATAAGACACCATAATGACTGCATTTTAGTTCTTGATCAAATTATGTTTTGAACCCTTGTCAAGGTATAGTGTAGTGTATTCTAATCTCCACTAGCACATGTTTTCCCTGTCTATTTCATATTATTATGGTGGCAACAATCTTGCTTGTTCCATATTTATGCATGCTCATGGTAATATATTTAGTCTTTCAAATCATTCAATTTTTCAGTGTACAGTGTAAACTTTTGAAGGGAAACCATTTTTTCAATGTTGATGGAAGTGGGATGTATGTAATACTGTCTAATATTCAGCCCAGAGTCTGAGACAAATGTCAATAAAAAATCACAAATCAGAATTAGGACGTTTCCAATTACTGTTCCTAAATATTATAGTAACAGAGGGGTTGATTTTACTGTATCCAGTTCATGGCATCAGTTTCCTTGGTATGAATGTCACATAGAAATGTCTTTTCTTTCATGTGTACGGTGAGAATCTGTTACTGGAAGTAGTGAGTGAGTGAGAGAGTTTAGTTTTATGCTGCACTTAGCAATATTCCAGCTATATGGTGGCGATCTGTAACAGTCCAGTGATCAACAGCATCAGCATCAATCTTCGCAATGTGTCTACCAAGGCTGCAAGCCTGACCACCCGATCCCGTTAGTCAACTCCTATGACAATCATTGTTGCCTCTTATGGCAAGCATGGGTTGCTGAAGGCCTATTCTATTCCAGACCTTCGGAAGTAAAACAGTAATCAAGTGTGTTTTTATGCTCATAAATCAATTACTAAACCACACATTATGTACACAATCTTTAGACATTTCATAGACAATCACTTGTCACTGTGTAATATGTCACTTATGGTGGACAAGTTGTTTTACCTACTGCAATCAAGTGAGAAAAATGAAATATTGATGAAAATGTTGAAAAGCAACCATCTGTTAAGAAAACATCCTCCCGACTTGCGGTATTGGTATCAGAATTAGAGATGGTGAAGTTGATCAGGAATATCCTTCTCAGTCTGCTAGTAATGACATTACTATCATTACTTTATTCCAGGTTATTGCATATAACCCAGTGATAAATACCCTTGAAAATGTATACAATCCCACTTTTGAACAAAATATTTGTTTTGTCTACATCTTACATGCATTTAAAGACTATTAGCTGCCCATAGGGATTCTAGCACAAAGTACTTCTAACTGATCAGTGTTAGTAGTGATTGTGATCTTTGCATGTTGATAGGGACACATGGAGGGTGAAGTCTGGGGCCTTGCCGTGCACCCATCTCAGGACGTTTTTGCTACAGTCAGTGATGACAAGACCTTGAGGCTGTGGGAGCTTGGTCCAGAAAACAAGATGATCAACTACAAGGAGCTCAAGCAGCCAGCTAGATCTGTCACATTCTCACCTGATGGCAAGGCTCTAGCCATTGGACACAGAGATGGTATGCACTATTTATGAATGGGTTTTCAAAGTAACAGGACATTGGATCCTGTAAGTTACAGATGTCTGTCTCTCACATGGGAAATTCACAGGACCCGTAAAATAAAATAAACACACATTTCAGATTAACATTTCTTTTAATTGACATTGAAATTATTAACAAACATAAGATTTATAAACAGCAAACGAGTGTCACATGTCACAAATAACAACTGCAAAGTCATTGTGAAATATATAGTCCAGACACTGGGGCACGATGGTTCTGTCAGACCTTTGTTTGTCAGTGCTTTTGTCTGTGGATGTTTAGTATTGTTTTATGGCATTGATCCATCATGATAGATGATTGATGTGCATGAAGAATACGATAAGTTACACATAAGTAACTGCACATTTTGATTTTTATGAGGCTTAAAGCTTTTCAATTGTTTTTCAAGTAAGCGGTTCATTTTGCATATGTAGTTACCATAGCAGATATGTTTGAGAATGATCTTGTTACCACAATCCCAATCATTTACGGCCAGTTATAATTATTTGCAAACACATTGTTTTTCAGGCAGTTTTGTAGTTGTGAATGCAGAAAGTATGGATGACATAATCTCGCATCATCACAGGAAGGAGGAAATATCGGACATCAGATTCTCTCCAGGTAAACAGCTGTTGATATACATTCAGATGTCATATCTTTCAAATTTGTGGAAGTGTTTACTAAGTATCTGTTAAAATGTTTTTTTCAGGTGCAGGAAAATACCTTGCAGTGGCCTCCCATGACAATTTTGTGGACATCTACAATGTGTTGAGCACTAAGCGAGTTGGCACCTGCAAGGGGGCATCAAGCTACATCACTCATATTGATTGGGATAGCAGTGGTAGGTGTAGCTGAACACTTCAGTGAGCATACATTGATTAGAAGTGCACTGTATTTCTGGTATTGTGGCATACCATGATTTAAAAAACAAAAGACTGCATCAGTATGCATCAGTGTTCGTTTGGAAAATACAGGTGTAAGTACAGGAGAAAACACGCCTCTGAGGTTTTGGTAGACAATGTAAAACCAGAGGGGTGGGAAACACTGATGGTTTTACATTGTCTACCAAAAACCGAGAAGTGTTTTCTCTAACATATATACCGTCAATGATGGGTAATTACAGTGTTGATGATCATTTAATGAAGCTACATAACAATAACTGAAGCGCTTAAAATCAATTTAATATCAACTACAAGTAGATAATTTAACCCCAACACATTCGTTGACATGGTGGCCCTGCTGTAGAGCGTCTGCTTACAGATTTGCGGTTCCAATCCCACGTGGGGAAACATTTGTGTTGTGAGTTTAATCTTGAATGATATTTTTCAATTGATTTCAAACACTCATGTATCATTTGAATGTTGATGTTCATATAAAGTTAAGAAAAGTAAAACCTGGGAAGAGGTCTTTCTAGCAAAAAGTAAAACCTGTCCCTCCAAAACAAAAACCTTGAATGCGGTTATTCTGGGAAAACAAGGGATGACCAAATATGTAGTGAGAAGCACACTTAAGGTTTATATTACCTTTTCAAACATGCATTTTCTATCATGTTGGGAAATTTGAAGCTACTGATTTCTGTGATTGAGAAAAATGAGAAGTTTCAACACATCTCTTGAATTTAGCCTATTTAGTTGTGATACATGTCAACCTGGAAATTTGATGGGATAAAACTAACTGGATCAACAGTGATTATTGTGGAATCAGTGTGTCACATGCACACCTTATCATAAATGTTGTGACAAAGGACATTGAAAGTTTCCAAATTTTTAAAACTAATTACATTTATGTGTAAGATGTTAGCTTGTTAGTCAACCCTTGTTTGTATTTGCAAGTTTACAATGGTTTAAATAAAAACGTCATTAAATTTTTAAACTTACCGAATCTCACATTTTGTACTCTCTCTCACTTTAATTTGATAAATGGGTGGAAATGAAAAAAAATTATCTCGGCCTCCAGTCCAAGCACCCACTCACCATGTTGTCATCCTTCCTGCATATCTTGCTGTCTCTCGCAATAGGCATGCATCACTCCCCACTGCCTAGTCACATGATCACTCCTTTGTGATTATTCTCCTTTTTGACGCTAATCAGTGCAAACACTAATTTGTGAACTACAAATTTTCCGAACAAGAATAGGGGAAAGAAAGAAATATCTTCCTCTAGGAAGAGGAAACTTTGTGATAAATGTAGAACTATCTCTTCTGTTCCTGATCCCCATATATCATGTGTGGATTGTGTGGGTTTTTGCTTCTGGGATGATCATTGTTGCTTTTGTAAACCTCTGGCATGTGGACAGAGCAGTTCCCATCTTCTTCAAAAGGGTCGAAAGTAGGCCATCCTAAGAAAGGAGCAAAAAGGAGATGCCATACACCATCATCCAAACCTAGGGATGGACGCTTCTTTGGACTCTTATTTACCAGAGTATTTTATTGGGGAATGAAGATGTAGATTCGTCACATTGATGATCTCTATCTTTGTGAGTCTTAGCTGTGGATAAGATGAACCAACCGGAACTTGAGGTGTTTCAGACCTACGTCCAGTGTTGTAGCAGTTACCTGTGACATGGTGCAACAAATCTACTATCAGTGATCCTACGGCTCTTCGATCAGTTGATCTATCTCATAATATATCAACAGTGCAGAGTTATGTGTTGAAGTCTCTGAAAACCATTTGCCCGAATCATGTGTTTACCATCCCACCACTGTCCACCATACTGGGTCATGACACTGAAGACTTAGTACTTTACCCAGTTTGAGTGCTTCGAATTTACTCAGCTGCATCACAGAACAGACTCAGATAAAGGAAACAGCTGTTCATCGCTCTGTCTACTGCATCAAGTTCCAAAGTATCACGTACCACCTTCTCTTTTTGGATGCAATAAACTATTCTGCAGGCTTACATGTTTACTGAATTACCAGGCAGCATCGATTCTCCACAAGACTGAGGCATTAACCTCCACTATAGTCTTAACATAGTAACAGCTCCCTTCCGAAGGAAGGATGGAAGGATGCTTTTGAAAGTCTGACAGTTTTTTCGTCACACTACATCCGAGACGTATTGCTCCCTGATGTGGAAGGTTTACACCAATTTGGCCCATTACTTCTGGCTATGCAGTTGTCGTTAGCCCATCAACTAAGACAATTTAAGGTACTTGACTGGCTTGCGGTTCGTTGATCCCTTGTAGAAACAGAATGAATTTTTTAACCTTGCTTCAATCTTTTCTTCTACTTTATGTGACTAGATGTATCTGATTTAGGTTGGCACTAGAGTATGAAACATAGTCTTGGTGAGACTATTGTTTTAATGCAGAGAAACATTGACACACATGCTTACTGACCTCTACTCACCAAGCAATTACGTCAATGAAGTCTGTATTGCGAATACCAGTGGTTTTTTGCCACAGTTGCCACATTCATCTGTGATTAAGCTTATGTAAAGGAGCAAGGGTCACTTGATGTTGTGAGGAACTGAATGTGAAAATAGTGGGATTCTAAGGCGTATCATCTTTCACCCAGTAATCGATGGTGTCAATGTGGGCATTCTTGATGCAGGAGCTGGCCAGACCAAGATCATTAGCTCTTGGTTTACTGTGGCTTTATGTAAATCCGTGGCAAAGCGAGGTTTACTTGCTGAAATACATCTCTTTGCATGTTCAAGGTTGCAGCAGAAAACCACTTCAATGCGAAGTCCCATCTCCCAATATCATGCTTAGTATGTTAAGATTAATCCATGGATTAATGCACACAACTTTTCTCAGTAGTTAAACTGTATGAGACTTCGTCGTCTGCACTTTCATAGGTAAATCTGTGACCTGCTGTCCAAGAGGATGATAAGTACACTACTAAGGATAGAATAAGTTTAAAAATTTGAACATTTTAACCGTAAATATTATATTTATATTCTTATCCTATCTCACGTGATGGATGCCCACCCAGCCTCCCCACTACCTTGATATACATTTACTCCAAGAGCAAGAATGGTCATGTGACTAGGCAGTGGTGAGTGGTGCATGCCTCTCGCGAGAGACAGTGAGAATGTCCAGGAAGGAGGACAACATGGAGGATGGATGCTATGACCAGACACCCAGATGAGTTTATATGTTTTTTCGTTTCTACTCATCCCTCAAATTAAAGAGAGAGTGCAATCTTTGAAATAGGATAATTGTATAAATATATAATTTATGGTAAAAAGTTTCAATTCTCACCCCAGGAAAAGTACTGATGGTAAACTCAGGTGCTAGGGAGCAGCTGTTTTTCGAGGCTCCAAGGGGAAAGAGAATAACTTTGAAGAACCAGGAAATAGAAAAGTTTGCATGGGACAGCTGGACATGTGTTTTGGGGGCCACATGTGAGGGGGTATGGCCTCCCAAGTGTGATGTGACAGATGTGAATGCCTCAAGTCTCACAAAGTCTGGCAACCTACTTGCAACAGCAGATGACTTTGGCTTTGTGAAGCTCTTCAACTACCCTTCAAAGGTATTGCTTTATGACATTTCTTTTGCAGTCTTAGATTGATGAATTCAAAACATGAACTCTGTGACAGCATCTTGTAGTGGTTGGGAGGATATCAGGTTAACATGACCTCATGAAATAGGGTGTAGTCTACTAGCTGTTTATAGCTGGTTTGTCTGGTAGAGACTAAGGTGAAGCCACCATGATTTAGTTGTACTTTGTCTCTCAGTAATTGTTTGGTCGGCATTCTGGAAGTTGTTCACTCAAAAATGCAACATACAACTTTATGGAAGACAACTTATTTATTGCGTAGAATGATGTTTTAATGTAGGTTCTTACATTGTTATCAGGCTAAAAGTCTATAAGCTGACTTTGCATTCTGCTCAGGGCAAGTATGCTAAGTTCAAGAAATATCCAGCCCACAGTGCTCATGTCACCAATGTACGATGGTCACAAAGTGACACCAAGCTGATCTCTACAGGCGGTGCTGACACCGCAGTGATGGTGTGGAAACGTGTTGGTTTGTCTGAGAACAAGATGAATGCAACAGGAGACAGTGATGACTCTGACACTGATGAAGAAGAAGAAGGTACATATCATCAAAATCTCAAGTGTCATTGATATTCAGTTCTCAAGTTTCTTAACAGTTTTGAATGACTGGATTGAATTAAATATGCTTCGAATATAGTGTGTGGATGGTACTAACAGGTATGTTTAACACTGAGAGATTATGGTTACTGTATATATATATAAATTACGGTAATGATCTTGCAAACATTTGTGATTTGTATGTTTGAAGTGGTAGTGGGATTCAAGAGATTTGCTCCTGTAGTAGAATCCCTACTGATTTTTATGCTTATAACTGAAGGCAGGTGGATCACTATTTTTCTGTATAATTACAGTAACTGTGCCACATCTTTTAGTATTCAGATTTAAAATGCTAGGTTTCATTGTCATGTGAGTAGTAAGCAGTCAGTATGTATGTTCCTTCAGGCTATGACAGCGATGTAGAGAGAGAAAAGAAGATGGACTATGGTTCGAAAATCTATGTGAACCCCATCAGAGAGAAGGATGGAGTAAGACCTCACCTACAGAACACAAGGGAACTGGACAGGTCGGCAGATGTTCCACTATGTTACATTGTAGATCAAATGCATCAATTGTGCTGTATTCAGCAGAAGCTACCTTACATCCAGAAATCTCTGTAACAGTTACATGATGTTCAGTATGTTACGTGTTGATTCCCAAGTTGACATTAAAAAATTAACTGGTAATCTGGCCATAAAAGAAAAGTGTGAAACCAACAGAAAACAAAGAAATGTGATGTATTTAACAATTATATTCTTTTATTAACTAAATCACAAATCAGTATAAAGGTAGCACCATAACAGAACAAAAGTACCATGGCAGGACAAATTCACAGATAATATACACGGTAATGCAAGAAAAGCTAAATTCAGTTAAACAGTCAATAGATTCTAGACTTGGTGGTACATTGAGTAATAGTTCTAGGTGCTGTAGCACAGTGTTAAGGGTCATGAGAGCAGACAGGTGCTATTTAGTATCATATACAGAAGTGCTGGCATATGATCTAGAAATTCATGTCAAACATTGTCAGGTTTTTCCAAGAGGGAAAGGGGGTATATTAGATGGTTGTATAATGTCCCTCTCTGTTCATTTTCGGTGTTGATTACCCAAATCATTCAAAAGTCTACCTATATGCAGGCCTGCAGTGAGCCGAGGTGCCCCCCAGCCACCTAAGGTGCAGAGAGCTGAACCCCCACCCACAGCTGGGGGTAAGAGGAGGAAGATGACCCAGGTTACAGTGAGTAGGCACACTTCTTCAGAAAGTCGATCTCCAAATGAGCATGAAAAAAATGGTCCTGAAGAATTCGAGATAATGCGTACAAATATCAGTAAGTTAACACAAATTACATATAATGAAATTACCTTCGGCCAGCATTGATAGTCAGTATCTAAAATATATTGGTTGTCTTGTTTCCTGTACACTGTAACTTTAGTGTAAGATTGGATAACTGATAACCAAGTGGAATGGTTGAATGTTAAAAACAGAAACCCACAGTAGTCATGTTGTACCGGTAAGCTTTATACTGAGAAAGACTTGAATGCAATTTGCCAGGATGGAGGGAATCTTTCATGATTGCAGGATCTGCAGCTGGAATACATCCATGGCTACAGGGGTTTTGATGCCCGCAGCAACCTCTGCTACATCAACGATGGTGCTGACATTGTATTCCATGCAGCTGGTGCAGGCATTGTGCAGAATTTGTCATCAGGTAGAGACATGCATTTGAGCATGGCAGTCTGGGGAAGATGGGTAACCTAATGACCGACGTATTGACTCAATATTGGATTCCAATATATACTCAAGATTGGATTCCGAAATAATTATAAGAACTGTGTGTGATGCCCACCCGCTTTTAATATGCTAAAAATGGGTTGAGATCTCTCTCTGTGTCTCATTTAGCTACTTTTTGGCTGAATAGGGTGATAAAAAATGGCTCTAGTTCTAACATTTCATAAACTATACAGTCAGACCTCGTTTATCAGAACACTTTGGTTTTTCTGTTCGGATATACGAATCATTCCGATGTCTGAATCAGGACCTAGGGGGTCGGCTTCACGTGAAAACAAAACAACATTGAAACGTAACTACATTGTACACATGTAGATTCAAAGGTAAAAGCAGTGATCACTGTCAATAAGCGGTAAACATCTGACATCTTGCCGATGTCAGCTTTGGTGTTCAGATATACGAGGCAAATTTGTACACATTTTGATGTTTCGTTAGCTAAATCTGGAGAATGTTCGGAAACCAAGGTATTCCGATATCTGAAGTTTGGATGTACAAGGTCTGTCTGTATAACTGTTTCATAAACTGGTTATGTTAACACAATCAGAATATGCATATTTTGACTAAAATAGACAGCAAGTGACCAGGACCTAGAAAAATAGTTTCCAGACTCATTTCCTTATTTTGATAATAGTAGAAGGTCTCTTCATGGTATTATCAGTGTACAGTTCGCACTTTGTGTTCCAGGAAGCCAGTCATTCTATGTGAAGCACACTGATGATATCATCTGTCTGACTGTCAATCAACATCCCAAGTTAAAGAATGTGGTTGCCAGCGGCCAGATCGGGAATCCTCCGTCAGTACATGTGTGGGATGCTGTAACCAAGGAGACTATGTCCATTGTCCAGGGTGTTCACTCAAAGGGAGTCTGTTCCGTGGATTTCTCTTGTACAGGAAAATACTTGCTGACTGTGGGACTGGAAGATGAACATAATGTGGCAGTATGGAGGTGGCAAGATGGTAAGGCCATAGGGACAATTTTAGACTGTTCCATAAAAGTCTGGTTCATGTTTCTTTCGTATTTGTCACAGATTTCATTCTAACATACAGCTCCAGCCAACCCTGCTCTATGATCACTTGTGGATCAGTGTCTATGTTGAACTATAGAAAATCACAGCTTTGTGAAAGTGGGATAACATTCAGTAGTGAAAAAAGACATTCAACCTCACTCACTCACTGTATTGCTCTCTTTGGACTATAAGAATCACAGTGTACTGAAAAAGCAGTGTTCACTAGTTTGAATAGTTACTGTTGATCGTGAGCTTCAATTCCATACTAATGCAGCAGATATGTTGTCCATGTCACAGGTTCGAAAGTAGCTGTTGCACCTGGAAATTCTCAGAGAATCTTCCAGGCTGAGTTCCGTCCAGACAGCGACACCCAGTTTGTGTCTGTGGGTGTGAAGCATGTGAAGTTTTGGACAGTAGCAGGCAGTCAGCTGGTGGGCAAGCGAGGCATCCTTACTGATGCAGGATCTGGTGCAGATGTGAAGAAGATGCAGACAATGTTGTCTGTGGCCTTCGGAGCTGTATGTAAACAATGTTTTTATGATTTTGTGTTTATTCTAACACTCATTTGTCCTAACACTCATTGTGTGATATGTTTATTTGTGTAACATTTTCTTATACCTTTGTGATAATGTCTGTAAATGGTGCTAAGATTTTGTAAGTTAATCCTAAAACTGTTTTCATATATCGCATTCATTGCAACAGGATCCAGTTTATATTGAAACATGTTAAAAATATTTAGCCCCAGTTATCTCCTTCTTAGTAAAGACATTGGACAGATATCTTCTTCAGATCAGATGCTAATTGACCATGAATTACTCATTAATAATAAAACCATCATGAAGTGATAATACCAGTTTTGTATTTCTAGAACAACCTGACATACACAGGTGCCATGAGTGGGGATGTGTATGTGTGGAAAGACACCACGCTGACCCGTCTGGTACAGAAGGCTCACAATGGCCCTGTGTTCAGTATGTATACAACACTTCGAGATGGACTTATTGTCACTGGAGGCAAGGAAATTCCGTAAGTAATCTCATTGAGTTCTGTTGCTGAGTGCTTTGTAAGGCTGGCTGTGTAGGGGTGAAAGTGAAGGAGCAATGTTTAATTTTGTGTTTAATTGGATAAGCGAAAATTGATGAAGTCACAGACATGTCAACATTTACCTAGACTAGCCTGTTTAGGAATAATGTACAACTTTGTTTCAGATTCTATAAGCCATAAGGATACCATTGCATCAAGCAAACATGTTGTGGTTAGTGAACTAGTTCTAATCTCCACCCTGCTATTCTTAGTGTTTTCTGGGGTAATTCTGCTCTGGATATTTTGTTGTTACAACTATCAAACAGATTTTGCTTTCATGAACTCGCTTATTAACATTTTTAGGTCCAAGGAAAATGGGCCTGTGAAGCTGTGGGATCAGGATATGAAGCGTTGCCGAGCTTTCTCTGTTGGCCAGGGACGTCTTAAGCCTGAAGTTGTCAAGTCTGTTTGCAGATACAAGGTACATTTCAATAATATTCAGCTTTGGTCACATACTCACCTTCATTACTGTTTTGTCTTTGTATTTGAAATTGCTTGTTGCATGTTATACGAAATGATATAGTCAGGATTTACCTTCTCACATTTTTTGTTACCATTAGGGCAAGATTCTGATTGGTACAAAAGACAATGATGTCATTGAGATAGGAGAGAAAAATGGAACGGTGCAGACTATAGTTGGTGGTCATGCTGAAGGTGAAGTATGGGGGCTGGACAGGCACCCTACCCTCCCTCAGTACATCACTGCTAGTTATGATGGAACAGTCCGACTTTGGGATGTGTCATCTAAGGTAAGCTTTATCATTACTTTTCATTTACTATTTAGTGTCACATGCATGTATAAATTGTACCATTTGTTCACTTGTCTGGATTGAAATATTTCAAATAACAACAGTTATTCCTTCAACATGTCTGTCTCACAGTCATCATTCCCATAAGGACCTAGATTAAAGCAGATCCTCAGCATAAAATGCCAACTCCAACAAATATGTTGATCACATTCAGTGACATGGTTGACTGACTATCACCATGCTTAAATATTCTCCGACATGATATCAACCATTGGTTTGTCAGGTCCAGACTTCATAGTTACAGGCTGCTGGAAAATATTGCTGATTGCAGAGTATATCAACATTCACTTACATGTCCTGCTAATGTTTAGGCACTGCTGGCAAAGCTGGAGGTTGGTCCTGCCAGATCTGTCTCCTTCAGCCGAGATGGGGAATTAATTGCTGTTGGGTTGAAGAATGGAGAGTTCCTCATTCTCACCAAGGACCTGAAACTATGGGCAAAGAAACGAGACCGATCCGGGTCCATCAATGACATCAGGTAACAACCTTATTCGCTGTTCATGGGCTACTTTTCAGCAAAAGTAAGTTGCTTTAAATATTGGTAACAAGAACGAACTAAAGAAAGTAACGGTTTATGCAATGATTGTAATTATATGAACTCTATGCTGTGTTTGTTTTGGGGCTGACACTTACAAAACCTCATTTTTATTCTCATGGGTAAAGAGACATGTTCGGACTCAGAAGTAGAACTGGTGGTCTGGAACCTATTACTTGCTTTATAGATAGAGTAGATTGCATGAGGTTGTCTGTTACATGGCTGTTTGTGTATCATTGGGCCACATTGTCATTGTTCTTGCTTTCAGTGGTTGGCATTTCTTGCCCAGAATTGATAGTGGTATAGCTTTGATATGCATGTAGTTCATTTACCCACTTAGTTCTCCATGTAAAAAGAATGTTGGTTACCTTTTGCTGATACTGGCGTGTATTGCTTTGTGTTAAGGTTCAGCCCAGACAACAAATACCTGGCTGTAGGGTCAGAGGACAGCTGTGTGGACTTTTATGACATCAGTCAGGGCCCTAGTCTTGTTCGCAAAGGCTACTGCAATGGCATACCGAGTTTTGTCATACAGATGGACTTCTCCGCTGACAGCAAGTATATCAGGGTAAGTACAAAAATCAGAATGTACTTCTACTTTAGAAGATACCTCAAGTCAGACAGATCAGTCATCTCTTTCTTGCTGCTTGTCACACAATAGACCCATTTTCATTTCTCTAAATGTATATAGTGTTTGAAGCCCACTTGAGTCTCAAATTCTATCTGCCATATCATATTGTGCAGGTATCAACAGGAGCATATGTCAACCAGATTTTTGCCATTCCTGGAGGAACCCTTGTGGAGGATCCTAAACTCATCAGCAAGATCACCTGGATATCATGGACCAGGTAGACATGGAGAGCAGGGTTCTGTTTCTGAGGGAGGAATGTTTGGGGCAAGTGAAAGGGCTTCTGTTAGAGTGGAGATTTGGGTCAACATATAGCATACTCCATAATTAATGTCAAAACTTTTTCTTGATATACAAGTACATACATCCCTTAAAGAATGTACAAAGGTGCACTGTTTGAAGATCAAAGAAAATGTTTTGGTCCCCTTTGGTGCAGTGCAGTAGATACATTTCACACCAGTGTTGCAAGAAATTGCTTTTCTTTTTAAAATTTGAATATGCTCTGTGAATCCAAAATGAAGAGACCCTTATTGTTTGGAAATTGGTTTGGTTTCTGTTTGACCTTTATGTGAATTGCAAGTCCTCTCTATCCAGGATTTTGTACACAGTAGGAACCTAACGTTCACATACAAAATCACATAACATTTGTCTGCACGCTCACCAACCGTTGTCATGATGTTGAATATCTCTTTACTGCAGCACACTAGGCTCGGAGGTTTTGGGCATTTGGCCTAAAGATTCCAGTAATGCTGATGTCAACTGTGCACATCTCTCACATCTTGGAAATGCCTTAGCAACAGGGGACGACTTTGGTTTTGTCAAACTCTTTGAGTTCCCATGTCCTGACAAAATGGTAAGTTGGAAGCACAATTATGAACTTACGTAAGTATAACAGGAATTATATCTTGCTAATGACATGAAGTAATAGTTGTAGAATATGAATGAAATAGTGATTTTTCTATGATGATAAACAGATTGGCCACTTTTGACACAAATATATTTTAATATTACTGAACCTTTATTGCATTCTGTCATTGTTATCATTCTAAACATAGTTTTTGTTTTGTTTCTGTAGAGTTTGGTAAGTGTCAGCTCTTGTGTCTCTTCTGCTAGATCTGTATCATGTAAACAAAAATAGTAGTTGTGTGTGGGTTGAAAGAATATTATGTAATGATATTTCAGAATTTGTGTAACCCATATTCTGATTCCCAACTGACAACTTCCTGGCTTGCTCTGCATTGGCCCCACAACATGCAGTCGAGAAATTAGTTCATGCTCCAGCAATACTTAGATTATATTGCACTCACTGCATCAGTTTATCAAACCAGCTGCATGGGCATAGTATAGTATGGTGGTTCACTTTTTATTACTTGGTTTATTGATCTTCCAGCACGCTACACTAAAGATGCAGAAATATGTCACAGTTTTATGATCATTTCTCTTTTTTTCTAACGTAAGGATTTGGGGAAGTTGTCATTGAAAGCAACAAACTCAACAAACATGTATATATCTTAACCCCCTGACCAGTGTTTATTTTTATTTATTTATGTTGTACCAAAAATTCAAGATTGGTTTGGAAAAAGAATCTGTAAACCAAGTAGTTTGAAGAAACAATCACATTCAATGGATGTATTCCTTGTTGTCTCTCTCCTACAGTGTGTCTGCGATACACACACATTAACTATGTACACTGTGCAGCACATACTTCAAATCTAACTGTTGTCAAGCACATTAGTGTTCGTGTATAGCACAAAGTTGTGTTATGAGTTTCGTATTTTGTGACTTATTTTTTGTGATTAAGAGATTAAATTATATATCCTGAAACAATTTTCAAAAACATCTTAAACTTTCTGACCAGGCATGGTGCACTTGCATGTACTTGCATGTTGGCATGTGGTCTGTAGAGGATCTGCTCTTGAACCTACAACTTCCTGTCATGCAGCCTTTGTGGCTGTTTGTTTTGTGGTCTTTTGTTTCTAAGATAAGTTTGATAATTCAAGGCAAGATAAGTTTGATAATTCAAGGCATGTTTCGAGTAAGCAGCTGTGAAACACTTCAGTAGCAGATTAATGACTGTGCTTCTGTTATTGTTTCATTTTGTGTTTCCAGGCACCTCACAAGAGATTCGGAGGTCACTCAGCACACGTAACTAATGTCCGCTTTACCAATGATGACAAGCACCTGGTCAGTACCGGAGGAGATGACTGTTGGTAAGTTGAATAGACTTCTTGAGGAATTCGTCTGTTTTCTCCTCTCAAACATGCATTATGAAATAAGTTATTTTGAATATTGCTTTCAACTTTGGATTGGGCAGACTAATTGCCATCAAAATCTGTGGAATATATTTTTAATAGGACACAACGAATTCATTAGTCTTAGTCTTTAGTTAGTGAGTGAGTTTAGTTTTATGCTGCTTTTTCGAGATCTGTAGGCAGGGCAACATAAGGCAAAATAAAAAGAAGCGGTGAAATGTTGTCATGGTTAAGTCTGTGGAAGAAATATGTGTTTCAGCAAAAGGACTGCATTTTATTTCACTTCTTATAACTTTTGAAAAACTAAGTGTTCATTTGTTTATATGATGTAGTAAAATCATCTGGCCTTACATTATTTGCTTTGAGCACTTAGGTGTCCTGCTGTCTTCTGTTTCAGTGTGTTTGTTTGGAAGTGCCTGTAATTCTTCTGTCCGTCCACCTACATGTGACACTGCCAGAACCTGAAGGTGCCATAGTAGAAACATATCACAGGATTGCGTCCACATCACATTGTCCTGCATTCTCTGTACATAGCAAACCTCTTGGACTCAGGCAGCATATGCGTATTAACATAACATAATTTACGTATTAAAATTACTATAGAAAATATAAGAATAGAAAACTTGTGTATTTATTCATTTGTGACCTGCTTGCTCTTGTACCTGCATTTTCTGACCACCTTGTGAGTTTATTGCCATTTTAGCGTTATGATCATTTATCAGAATAATTGTTGGTCGCTTGTCTTTAAGCATGGTGGAATGTATTGTTTTACATGTTTGTCTGACACATTATTAAAGTTAAGGTATATACATATATACATTTTTCTCTAATATCCCAAGAGAATCACTATTAAACTGAACCATATGTGTCTGCTTACTGAACATGCTGTGCCTTACTGTACTCAGCTCTAAAACTGTAATGCTTCAAAATGTAACTAGTATCAGTATCAGGAGTATTTGATATTTACAGATTTTGACTACAAATTCTCAAGAGAGACCATTTTATCTTTTTAATTTGAGTGGAACGTTATTTTGTTTTTATCCCCTGCAATGTGTTTTGCAGGGTTTTTTTAAAGTGCGCTCCGTTCATCCATGTAGTTTGGGTATTCTGAATGAAGTATTTTTGTGGTTTCCATGGCAACAACTTTGAAATTAGTAGTAGTGGTCTTTTCCGGAGCATAAGTCTAAACCTGTTCACTATCTCTTCAACAAACTTTCACATAGCTTGGTTTTAGTGGAGTAGTGGTGCCTTTTGGTAATTTTTTTATTCTGATTAAACTATTTTGGCGATTCCATGGCAACATGTTTGACTTAGACTGAAATTAGTGGTTGTGCTCCTTTCAGGAGCAGAACTTTAAAACCTTTCATTGCTCTCCTTCCACTTTTTATCCCCTCGGTTTGTAATGCGGGGATTTAGTAATGACCTTGTCTGTGTGTCCGTCTGTCCAAATCATATTGTTTCCCGAGCGTAACTAAAAAAATCGTTCAATATTTTAAGACCAAAATTGGCAGACAAAACAAACTGAAGCTAAGGTTGTGCCTTTTGCCATTTACAGATTGTATTTTTCTTGGTTTTCATGGAAATGTTATGGACTTGTCTAAGGGGTTGGGTGGGCTTCGTTTCTGGAGCAAGACTCAAAATCTGTTAAATATTTTGCTACGAAATTGGTTAGTTATATCAGTCAGAACCTAAAGTGGTGCCTTTTGCTTTTTTCATTTTTATTTTTCCCGGTTTTCAAGGAAATGTTTCAGACTTAGTCTCAAAAGGAAGGAATGGGCTTTGTTTTTGGAGCACAACTTGATCTTTCAGCGAAACTTGGCAAATATGTGAGCGGACCCCAAAGAGGTGCCTTTTGCTATTAATAGATTTTTGTTATTTTATTTTTCTTGGCATCCATGGAAACGATTCAGACTTTGTCTCAAAAGGGAGGGATGAGCTTTGTTTCCTGAGCACAACTCACAAAAAACATTTGATATTTTTCAACAGAACTTGGCAGATATATGAGGCAGATCTTGATGTGGTGGCTTTTGCTGTTTACAGATATATTTGGCATTTTTACTTTTCCTTATTTCCATGGAAGCGATTCAAACTTAGTCTAAAGAAACATCAAATAACTGTCAGATTATTTGTCCTTTCAAATATGTGGGGGCCGGAAGGGGATATGTCATCTTCTGATGACTGATCCATATACACACCAAAACATTTGACATACCGGTAATCATAACTTGTAGACATATTCACGAAGGATATTTACCATTGGAGGGGATATTGATGACACTGTCTTCTTGTACATTGATATATTGAACTGACAACACCATGATATTTTTGGGTTTTGCAATAATCATATAAAAAAAAATAACATGTATCTGGTTTTACTTTGTCAGCTATCTGCTGAATGCTATGTAATGTATTTTGTACTCAGTGTTTACACTACCTGTTCAGATGTATATTTGAAAATGCTTGCATTTTATGAAGATCTACGTTATTAATAAGCATAGAAGGAAATACAAAAGGATAATATAGAAACAGTCACCTCCATTGTATGTTTAATTCCTAAATCACAAAACTTATTGCATTGACTTCAGAGGTGTGTATCATCAATATGATCCCATATGAGACTTTCCTCTCGTTAAAGCCAGTAGTAAGTGAATACTGTTCAGTTTGTTTAGCTTATTTGTTACCTTGTGTTGAATAGACAGTTACAACATTAGATGTTCAATGTTTGTTTTTGATGAATTTATGTAATGTTTGTACTATATTTATTCTGTCCATTTCACCAACTGTGATAATGCCTTTACAAAGTATCCATGTCTCATATCAGCTGTAGTGGAAGGATCTGGTAGGAGTCCATAATGTGCAGCAGGTACCTACTGAGAGTGTTTGTTTACTAAGTCACTAATGTCAAAGGATATTTGTGAGACATACATTCCCTTGTCTTGTAGATCATTTTATACAATAACATATTCTTCATTTTTATTAAAAATATGAATAAACTAATCGTTTTATGTAGTTAATACATATGGGTCTTTAGTTTTCAGATTATTAACTTTTGTAAACAGAAAACATGAAATGGAAAACAATGGGACATTGAAGAACTGTGGAGCAGCCTGGTGATTAAATGCACTTGGATCTGTTTACAAAACTAATCTGCATATCACAAAAAAAAGGCGTGCAGCGGGTCAGCCAGGGTGTAACTTAGTGTTATCCTGGATTCAAAACAAACAGCAAAGTGACATTTCAGACATCATGGTATGACTTATTACCTGGTCTGAATGCAACACTAAAGTAATGTCAGAAATGCTTTGACAAAAGCTTTTTGGCTTCAATATCATTATGATGAATTTGACACAAGATAAAAGCACATATATGACACATGTATGACTCTACCTAGTTAGAGCATTAAAGCTCATGTGAAAAAATGCACTTGAGGAGTGACTTCACAGGAGGAAATTTTGACATTCTAACAACTTTCGTAAATATTCTACATACAAACTAGTTTTGAAATACAGACTGTTTTTTCATATACCTTCAACTAATTAAATAACAATGATTGTAAAAAGTTTTGTTTTTTAACATCAATAAGTAAAATAGATGGCACTCATGTAGTAGTTATATTCAAAATAATTGTGTAACAAAAGTCTAAATTCAAATCTCATAGGTAATCTTGTTCATGCATAGAAGTTTCTTTTCGTGTGTGAACACTGAATTGACAACATGCAACTTTATATATATGCCTAACAATTAATTTCAAATTTATACCAGTATTTCATACTAGAGAAACAGTGGTAAACCTCTCATCTGCTATGACAGGGTTTACTATGGAAAGTGTAAAACCCTTAATTTGACATATAGGCAGGTTTACAAAGCTCTAATAATAATAAAAATAATAAATAAAAATCACTCAACTGTGGCTTCCTTTAGATTGTTCTCAGGCAAGAGTGTTACCATCAGGCAAAGGTAGATGCCTGTTTATCTTGCATGCTGGTACACAAGAGACTGATTGGGGAATGTGACTTTGTTTTTGAGGCCAAAAGATTTTATGGTGATTACCACAGCAAAATGAATGGCAGGTATTTTTGGATTGGTTTGAACATCAGCTTTTACTGCAGCTGGCAAACTAAGCGTTATCAGGTTGGATGATTCCTGTTTCCATAACCTGCGTGTTCCTGATACCATCGCACTCACTATTAGTAATCTCAAGGATTTTCTCACTTGAAGTAACATATCTTACAGGCAATCAGAAACAAAGCCCCAGCTCACGTAAAAAATCTGGCAGCTAAAATAGTCAATCCAGTTCATCACTGACGAACTACCTGTAAAACAAGGCCACATGGTTCTGCATACATTGTGAGCTCAATCCCATGAAGCTGATCTGGGGTAACTGTAAGAATTATATTGCTCGCAACAATTGAAGCTTTCAGACGTCTATGCTTCTTTTAGGAGAATTACTCCAGAAGTGGCAAATTTCTGAAGTGAATGCTCTTGAAATCAAGGATGTGTTCTCAAAGTCTGTGGATTGGCATTAATGCCAGCTGAGTTGCAACTGTTGTAATTCTGCTAGTCCTCAACTAGCAGTGAAACTACACTTGATATTTTGAGACAGTCCCTGACATGTACTGCCCATGCATTGCATGAATGCTGTCACCCTGTCTGCCTGCCAGGTGGGTGACTTTAATTTGCTGTGATTTAAGAAGTCACTGACAAATCATCACAATGAAATTATATTCAAAAATGTACATCAATACATATGCAAATAAAAACAATTCCAGTAGTCTTCTCTCTATGCACATTGTGTATTATAACATTCCCCCGTGTTATCTTTAAATCTTTCTCTGTCTCTGTGTCTAATAATTGCTTGTAATGTAATCATTTATTTAAATGCCTTTAGAGAGGGGTTTTCTAGAGTTGAAAGAACTTGTCCCCAATTCTTTTCTCATTTTGAATACAATATGTTTAAAGTTACACTAAGAAGTCACTCAGGTAAACATGTACATATATTTATCAACTTTAGTACATGGGAAATAGTTTTGCAACAACGAAGTTCCCTTCATATCCCCCAAACAGCAATGACGCTTTAGGTTTTAATGAAATAAATTACATACAATACAACAGCTACTATTTCCATATTGTCATCTGTGTTTGGTGAAGTAAGCTGAATATTTTACAAAATTGGCAGTCAGTTTGTAAAATATGTGAAATAATGAGGAGTCACAAAGATGAGTGCATTTCTTAAAGGGGCACTGATGCGGAGCATTTTCCGTGGACTGGTGTAAACTTTTGTTATTGTTTTTCTCCCTCGAGTACCCGGATGATATCCCAGAATTCGTGACTGGTTCGTGACCTCTGCTGCGCATTCCGTAAGCGCAATTGATAGTTTAATTATAGACAGATCAACTGAGGTGAAGTCAATTGTACTTCATTACAAATGTATTATGAAAACAAATGAAACACTTTGAAGGTTAATCATCTGCCAGTGGTAGAAATGGTAAAAAACTATTAGGACGGAAAAATAACGAAGCCAATGTACGTCTCTATATTTTGTCTCATAACCCTAATTAGTTTATTGTCATATTTGTATGATTCTGAAAATTAATAAAAGAACACACGATTTGCTTATACTCATAGTAAATTTCTAACATAACAGCAACATTTATACATTGTATAGATTGCCGATGTGGATCCTGTTTCACATACATACGCGATCTAGTGTGTGTTTTCTGTCATACAGATTCTGCTGAATGCTACAACAAATAAATTAAAACAAAATGCAAAAATTAACGTAAAACAGACTAATTTTATAGCAACAGTGTCAGGCTACTACCTTGTTCAGGAATGTATCCATCAATATCCACGTAAAAGAAATCGTATTCCATTCATCTGCAGCTGGTAAATAATCCTGCTCTGTGTCGCGTGTCTTACAACTGTCTCATTTGCGAAAAAGTAACACATCGTTTCACGTCTTTCGTTGGTGAAAACTAGATAAACCTCTCATTGGTCTCACAAGATAGCACACCTGGCAACTAATTGTATGATGTCCACTATTCTAAGTAATTTAGTTGACCAATATTGAGCAATCAATCAATCAACGCAAGGGTGGTTAATTCTTTGAAGGGAGGATGTTGTTTTTGCACTCACACTTTACGACAGGGTGTAGTCATCTACACACACTGCCTTTTGACAAATCCGCTAGAAGAACAAAAGTAATTAATCAATCAGTGTGTTATCGGTTAATCCTTTGATCGATGTTTGTTTTTGTAACTCAGGTGATAAACCCTCTTGCATCACTTACATGCACATATTACATAACATACAATACATTTGCCATTACAGACCTTAATTTATAATGTTGAGTATTTACTCCAGACAGGAGAAATGCCAAATGGGAACCTTTGTTGAGTAACCGAAGTGGTGTTGCTACTAATTATACCTGTTATAAATTCATGAATTGACCATCAAGAGAATGATGACAAATAACACGTGTAGGTTTACACCATCAAACGCGAGTTACAGCAAGGAAGATGTAATCTCTGTGTCGCATGCAGCCTGAAAACACTTATGGGCCGAAACTGTTTTGAGGATACCAACGGAATTTCGTTACATAAGGAAAACACACAGGCATTTGCTGTGTACTTTGGTAAATAAGTGAAATAAGTTTTTTTTACGTAAGACAATTTTCAGATTTCTCTACCAAAGCCAAGGTCATCGTTTTTTTGTTTACGAATTCAAATAAATCAACTGTGTGTTTTATTATCATAAATAATAAACCATTGTAGCTACCATAGCTACCAAAATTTACGTATGCTATTTGCTATCACAGCTCAACCAACACTCAAAACTACCTAAATATAAAGCTTTGCAATCTTCCGTACTGAAACAAATGGGTTGCTACGTGCCTGTAGACATCATATTTTCATGTAACATGATTAAATATAGAGGTTAAAAACACAGAAATAGGATCAAATTGGATCAGTAAGTATACCATCCAAGCATCCGAAAAGAACTACACTGCTGGGATATATGGTTACGATCAGACAAGGAATACCATGGATATTTTTAAACAAATGGCATGTGATGGGCATCCGGCCTCCTGACTGATTAAGTGAAGAAATTTTGCTAATATGGACAGGAGCCCAGTTCCTTTGTCCGTCACGGTCGAAGGAGTGGGCGCTGACCAATTTGCGGTCTGCTTTCGTAATTAGACCGTTGGCGAGAAGCATTATTCGCTCCGCATCAGTGCCCCTTTAATTAATTCAAAGACAAACCTGTATGTGTTACCAATGTGAGACTATGTCCTACTACTATTACCGTTACAGGGGGTGAGGTGTAGTACATGAACAAGGGCCACAAACAGTCCTAGCAAATTGTCAGTGATCAGTGAACCTTTAGGACATTTCTCGAGATTCACCGACATGATCTTAATCTGTATTACTCAAGCCTCAATTGTTACGTGACAACACTTAAGTAAGAAGAAGGTATCCTGATTTTGATGTAAATTGCATCAATCATGCGTAGGTCAGTTGTTTGTGAAGTTGGCGAATGTGGATGTGGAAACATTAGTTTTTGGTTAAAAGCTGTTTCAGTCATGAGGTGAATTGTATGGTTAATTTGGATACTTGTAACTCTGATGTGAGATCAAGACCATCAGACCAGGTATTCACAATTTCAGTCAGATTAAAGTATAAATGATGACAAATGTTGCAGGAATTAACAGGGATATGAATTTGTGTTTGAGACAAGGTTTGACTGTTGTAGACCTTCACTTTTCTGAAATATGAATGAGTACTATCAAGGTTTGTACATTGATTAACACCACAATCTGCCACACTTCCTAAGAATACTTTATTTTGTCACAACCCTATGTCATTGAGTTAGCAGTCATAGAATTATACCCAATAGTAACTATTTGGGGATATTCCAGGAGTATAACAAAACCAGGA
The DNA here is from genome assembly GCF_037392515.1 of Haliotis asinina. Lineage (NCBI taxonomy): Eukaryota > Metazoa > Mollusca > Gastropoda > Lepetellida > Haliotidae > Haliotis > Haliotis asinina. Next base: position 50,070,795 of record NC_090287.1, read on the forward strand.
CTAGAGAAATCAGTGACAGAAACATGAAATTTTCAATTCTGTTGTCAGCCAGTCAGTGAACCTGACCACCCTTTCTATGAAATCACCTCTGAAGATCAGCATGTTACTGTGGACCTTTTCACCATGGGTCTGTGAATCAAGGCCAAGCTTCAAAGACTTTTATAATACATGCAGTCACACCTTGTACAGCACACCCATAATCTGTCCTCAAATGTCATTTACAATCTATCTCAGTGTATATAAAAAGGTCTGGAAATAACCTTACATTCCTACACATATACTGATCAAATTGATCAAAGACATATGTAATAAACAAAAGAATCAAAGTCATTCATATTTCCTTTATCAAAAGACATTACAACAACATGTACAATTGCTCATGTTAATATATGAATATCATTTAGTGAAAATTCCCTAACAGCAACACATGCTTCTGTGGTTTAATGTTATTTTGTACAAAACATAGCTATGCATAGACAGAAGTAAATAGTGTGGCAAACATTTCTTGCATCATTCAGCAGTATCTCCATTTGACACTACTTGCAAACTAAATGCAAAACCATTTTCAAAATGCAGTATTTGCTCATGCATACCAGATATAAGTAATTTGCATACAATATATTTACTCACTCCACTAAAACACAAGACTGTATGATGTATGATGCAGCTTCATGCAGAACAACAAATTAAAGCAAAGACAAGATTATTCTGAGTTTGACATTGTTCATGGTTTTTATGACTAGAAGTCTTTGCCTTGTAATCACTAATGTTATAAAAATAATTTAGTCACAGTACCAGGTCACCTGTCTTGGTCACACAGTCTTCATCTTTATTTGCTGAGATGAGTCCTTGGCCATGGTTATTATTTGAAATTAATCAAGTGAACTTTATGCAATCACATGTCTCAGACGAGCAAATCTGGCAGGGAACAATTCTTTTCTCTCAGTATATTGGTATATTGTTACATAAACTAGTCTGAAAATGAGCCATAGACAAATTAGGTATACCTCATGATATATACTTGTGAATTTGATTGCTTGCAAACTGAGTATTATTGTTCCAATACATTTCCAAAGCTCTTGATAACTGTAACTCAGGCAAAGTTCACAACCATCACAAATACAAATTAAATGAAACAGTATCATGAGGCTCCATCTGCTTTTTCTTTTGAAGGATCCATCAACTTCTTCAGCTCTTCTATCTCTTCAATCATGAAGTCAACTGGATGTTCTGGACGCTTGTACACAATGTTTGTTGTCAGAGTCTGGAAGTGATAATCAGACAAGTATTGGTCAACAGCTTCAACATGTAAATATCAGTTTATTTCAACATGGTTAAACACTGTTCCAACTTTTTAAAAAAAACGTGAAGCCCTTGCATGCTACCACAAAAACCTAGGTCAAAAATATAAAACAAGCTTTCTTACTTGAAGCATTACCGAAGTCAATTAATGTAAAGATGGATGAATTATTGTCACAATACTAATTAAGCATGTTTCGTAAGAGCATTATATCTATCCATTTTATATTCACTATATTCTGATACAAACATTTTCTAAAATGCACAGGTTTCTACTGAGCAATAACACTATATTAATAGGCTAAACTTATTTCCTGGCCTCTTGCTTACATAAAAATGATTGGATATTGTGTTAAAATATATTATGATTCTCAGGTATCTCATGAATAATTTTAAAATATTAAAAACAACTAAATCATAAAGACATGGTATTATCCAAGTTACGATGTCTATGTCACACAATCTGCCTAATTATAGTGAGAATGAATACTGCTGCCCAAAAACATATCATCAAACAATACAGAGGATAGATATAACCTATGGTTATATAAATTATGGTTAATTTCCTCCAAAACAAAACAATGCAAACAAACAGTACTGGTATGGTGTGCTTTATGTTTTATTGTATTTCATTTTCCAAATGTTTTACCCTCCAAAAAATATATAACATCAAAATTTTGTACTTCAATCCAATTTGTACTAAAATGAATGTCTTCCTTTTGTGACTGTCAAGTAGTCTAGCCCTGAATACAGTGAGCTACAGCACGATGACAAAAGTATTCGCAATTTATAAAAAATGGCTGTTAAACTTTGATTGCAATGTCTCGTATTTTGTCTCTTGCTTTGCAAATACTGAACATATTCTCATGTTCAATACGTTGCTTGTGAGCTCAATATATGGTAAGTGCACATGCGCAATGATGTTTTATGTCGTCAGCTTGGAATGCTGAAATTGTCTGCTGTAAATAATGGGCCGAAAATAAAGGAACTCAACATCAGTATGAAGGAACTAATTGTCGATTTGAAACAGAATGGAACGAAAACTTCTGACATTGTGAGATTATTAGGTGTACCTGAATCAAAACTTTAAAATGTTGGGAAAATATACTTGATTTGTGATAATGTTGAAAACAGCCAACAAAGTGTTAGGCCGATAAAAGTGAGTATCCGTAATGTACATGTTTTGTTGAAGAGTGTCCGCAGTGAAAACAGGTGATATTTACTAATGAATCACAGCTAATTATTGGTCAGAGTGGAAGAGTGTTAGTTAGTGTTAGCATATGAAGCCCATCATCCCGAATACATGATTCATTCAAAACAGGCCAGGTTATCAGTTGGTATGGCATTGGCACCTTGTGTCGTGTTGATGGTAATATTAATGCTGTCAAGTATCTTGAAATACCTTCTGGCTCGGCACTTCAACAACAAACCATGTTGTTTCAAGATGACAACGCCCCAGTGCACTAGGCACAAATTATTCAGGAATACAAGGCTAACAATGATTTTAATTGCATAACTTGGCCTTCACAGTATCCTGATCTTAATATGATTGAAAATGTATGGCTACACATCAAAAGAACACTACAGCTATGATCACAATCTATCCTGACCACTAACGAACTATATGATGCCATCCACAGTGTCTGAACAAATATCACTCTACACTATGTTAGTAACTTACTTATATGAACAATTCCATGACGGATTATGGCGTGCATACTCTCCAAGGGGAACTTGACCAAGTAATGAGGTATGACATTATTCTTTTCTTGAAATATCCCAAAGCGAGCTGAATTCGACGTTATGGTGATTTCGACGATTGCATTGCTAGCGCTATATCGAGGAAGTATGTGCGTGATCGGAGTGCACAAACAGTTTCAACGGTAGGGCGGATGCCCAGTTCCTGTCGTGAGACATTTCATTGACAATTGAAATCAAGAAATTAAGTTATGTAAACAGCAAATAAACAACAATGTTATTTACCCTAGATCGTTAATACCACTTCAGATGCAAAATCAACTGCCTGTATAATAAAAATTAGCCAGCAAAATTCAACAAGATCAGTCATCTGACAGTGACAGCGTATGTATGAAACAGGAAGCCACGTGATCAAAACACTCTCTCGCAGTGCGGAGGGAAAAGTATGGCTCACCGTCGAAAACATATACACAAATACCCGCATGTGACAAGCGACTCCAGTTTCGACGGTACGATGTTATAAATGCTATTTTTGTTGGAAACACATGATACTTTTTTTGTGAAATAGATGAATATACCTTTATCACTCAAGGTTAGCAAAATCAAAATAAAAATTGCGTTTTTGTCTTATACCGTCGAAAACCCCTAACACTGGGATATCTCTGTTTTAAGTTTTCATACTGTCTTGTGTTCACTCAGCCATTTTTGAAAACTCGGGAATACTTTTGCCATCGTGTTGCATTACTATGGTCATTGTAACGACTCTGACAGGGAAATGCGCAGAAACTGTTTTTTAAAAGAGAGATACCTGGAAAAGCTGAAGAATGTTATGTTTCTCCAGGTATTTAATGGCTTTGTTGTAAGGATCTGGAACCGGTTCCACATAAGTCACATCTTCAAGATCTGCAATGGTTCCGCCGATTGCGTTATCCACGCCTAAATCCAAAACTTTCTGCAATTCTTGACTGACATCTTCCACTTTGTCTTCTTTTTCACATTTAGCACTCTCTTCCATTTTCACTTCAGTATCTTCGGTTTCTGATCGTTCCATATCTGTTGTAGTCACCGTGTCTGCCGCCATGTTGTTTACTGACAGGTGTTATGTAGCAACGAAGACGCTGTTCGTACTCCCTTGTAAACAGTAAAACGTGGATGGGTTAGAAATAAATATTATGAATTATAAGTAACTTTCAGTTTTAATGGTATATCTGCGTAAACTACACTAAGTACGAAAATAACAATAAGTTTGTCTAAAGAGGCCCTATTGGGGTAGTGACTTGTACTACAGTGAAAGGATTTCCTTGCTCTTAATTATTTCTTGATGTGATTTGACATGTTTTAGGAAGTATTTTTAATAATTTGTTCCTGTAACTTCTTTCTATCACTTAATGTATTTTAGTCAGGTTTGACCAGAGTAATGTGTGACATTCGTTTTAACCACATCCCTAATTTTGTTACCTCATAAATTTATTGTCCACATTTTACACTTTAACATTTGATTCTGCGTTGGATTATGGCATATTTCCCACACGCAGTTTAGTTGAAACGACGGTCAGAATTATGGAAACTGCACACACACCTCAGTGATAAACAAATGTTAGCTTTAAAGTGTCGGGGATAATCTTCAAAGTTGAAAACGTGCTGCTGAGCGCGAGAACGGAATCGGGTATCCGGTCGGGACCGAAAGCAGACAATGTTTTACTGTACCGCTGGTAGGGGTACAGAAGTCTTTGCAGAGCAAGAGTTGGTAATAAGACAAATAGACTATGAGGTGAAGTACTTTCCCCAAACAACAATGGTCACAATTTTAGTGCAGTAATATATTTACGGAGCAAATATGTGTTTATTATGTGATTAAGTAGCAATTTTCAGTGATGCAATTTAATTATTAATTTGTAGGTTTTACTCACTTTACTTGTGGGCCAAATGTTTATTTACTTCAGTCACAGTCATGCTACTCTATACATCCAAATGTGATATTTTATAGTAGCATCATAGGTAGTGTAATGCCAGTGCAGTGTCATTGTTTCTTGTTTTCTGAAGGGGGTACATTCTTAACATTTGATACCACACAAAGTATGTTTGATTGCAAAGCTACAAGTAACCTGTCTCTACACAGAAAATACATTTTTTATTTCATTTATTTGTCTGACATAAAATGAAAACCATCCAAATCAGCCAATATATGTTTCCGTAGGTCATGTCTAATTTTTCACTTAAAGGAAAATCAATATTAGTCATATTATCCTTCTTCACAGAAATGTGTAAATAAATACACTATATTCTGTGTTTTTGTGTTTTTTTCATTTTGCTGGACAAATCCTTTTTTGACTTTTCAGGCTTGTGTAACAGATGGAAAGGTGTATTTCAAGAGTGCTGTCAAGAATTATGACAAACTCTTTGATCTAAAATCTGTGGAAAGAGTATTTGTGCAAATCGCTCATTTCAACACAAACAAACTTTGCACAAAAGGTGAGCTAGAGTTTAAGTTACTTCAAGTAGTCAGAGTGAGATATCATTGTCATCTCATAATCATCCAGAACTTTTAAAACATGGAGCTGTTCTCTAAAATTGATGAGACATATGTTGTTATTATGGATTTTCATTGATACATAAATAATATTGGTCCACTTATATTGCACATTTATCCATGCACACTGCATGCTCAATGTGCTGACATATTACCTCTGGTCAGTGAGTCCAGAACACACTCTGGCGATTACATCCATTTTACTGTCAGGCCCTCAAGGTTCCAATTCAGACTACCAATGTATCATACTAGGTACCCAGTTTTACATAGCAGCTTTGGCATTTCAGAATCATGGAACACTGTTCAATCCTCTCTATCCATAGGGAAAAAACAGTTCCTCAGATCACTGAAGGAGATGGTGGTGGAGAAGGAAAAGTTAGAGTCAGCTCTGGTCACACACAGACATGTGACACATCTCTCAGAGCCTGGGGAACCAAGTGAGCCATCCAACAAGAGGTGGAAGGGAGAACATGAAGGATCAAGTCTGCTGTTAGATGTCCCGACTTTCCGTGTGTCCAGCAAAGTGGCTGGACGATGGGGGAAGGCATTCAGGGCAAGGAATTTCCAGGTATATGATGATAATGTATTTCAACAATCTTATTTTACTCCATATGTTGTCAGTGTAACTTTGTGGCTCAAAACCTTCTGATTGAAATAATTGCTCTCTTTGATATTTGACTGATTAAACATTGCAGGAAGTCTCTCAGGAGCTTGGAAGGGATGTTGTGAGACTGCTTGGGTGGAAGGTTGACTTGAAAAACCCTGAAGTAGAGGTAGCGTTTCAATATGAGTAGTATAAGTAATGGTTGCAACCATATGTACTGTAAATACTTTCCAACAGAGTACTTTCTGTCCAAAATCTCACAAGACAAAATCTTCATAATACAAATTCTCAATGATACAACCTTACCAAGATATGTGTTTTCCACAAAGATCATCCATGCTTGCATAATGATAATCACATCTGTGTGCAATGGAATTAATGATCATCCTTGATAATCTCCAGGGTATGCATTCCGATAAATCTCCACTAATCCTCAGGAGGCATTTACAACTTGGTCCCATAATATGTTGTCTCCCTTTGTTCCTCTGCCTTCTCACAGTAACCAGCTTGCCAGTGTTAACAATGACTGCGCCCACAAGATATACAAGAACTCCTTCTGCATTTTTCAGGGTCCCTCTGCAACAATTGTGTTGCCAAGTTTTATGCCAAGTATGTTATGACAGAGGCCTTTAAATTACCACTACACTCAACTTCCCAGCATAGAAATCCTGATTGAACAAAAAGCCAGCGAAGGGAGGTAATACAGTTATTGGGCAATAGATAGATCCAGGGTATTGATGGAGACTTTATAAACCTCCAGTGTCGTCACGCCACAATACTGCTTATAACATTATCCATCATAAATCCCATGGGACTGTATCATCCCTGGGATCGTTACAAAATCAAAAGGAATATATGCACAATCACAGGGATTGTAACAAAAACCTCCCTTGACATTGAATTATTACTTGTTTTGAAGGTTGATAGAACTCTGTTTTATTGTCACTGAATATCACATTATCGATAATTTTCAACAAATAGTGCAGATACCTGGTTTCGAACCTACAACCCTTTGCTTTCATGCATGGCGGTTTTATGCTCAAGGCTATGAAGCTTCACTGTGAGGAGACTGTTCGTCAGCATGAACCGTGTGTCCTCACAAGATGGATAGTGTTGGCAGATAGCATAAGGCATAGGTAGTGTGTGCAGAGCATGTGCATTGCACATGCAAGGTAAGGTGTCAGATGCCATTTTCATGCCTGTTGATTTCAACAGTAAATACCAAATATTGAAATCATATCTAAAGTATATCTTCAGTCAGTTTGTAAGTTTGATAAAGCATTAACCCTCAGGGTTTTATGAGATTTAAAACCCGTACCCTCGGGATAAACACAAGGGGCTATCACTCCTCATGTTTGTTCCTCTCAGGCATGGTTTATTCCACAGGTATACCCTGGAGATTATCAATGATGTTAATGATAGGCAGTGGCAGTAACCTTATACAGTTTACTAAACTATATTCACCATGTTTCAACCAACAGAAAGTGCATGTATTTGAAAAAAAAATTGGCTGATGCTCATGACTTCTCATGATGAAAAACATGATCAACAGTTTTAACAAACCTTTAGTATAATCCTGTTCTTCATCATGTTCCAGATCTGCGTTCACATCAATGATGAGTCTGTATCTGTGGGCATGCCTGTCACAAGGTCATTATAATTAACCAGCCAATAGGAATGTACACTTGCACCATTAACAAGCTGAAACTTCTTGTTAATGAGAGAAACAGATTCCATCCTTTCAGAGGAACAAAGATTAAGGGCCCAGAAACACAGAACCCAGACATTCATTTAAGTTTTACATGTAGATACACCTATCCAGGACTCATGAACTGGTGTACTGAGGTATATTTATAATGTACCATTGGCATATGTTTGTTTTCAGATGTGTTTGTTGTGCCTGATTCAATAAAGAGAAGAAGAATCTTGCCAGAAACCTGATTCCATAAAAAATGGCTTAACTGTTTGGACTAATGTAAGATCCCAGAAAGTGTCCAAAAGGTGCATACTAGTATATGATTTTGAAGCTCATGTATTTATCAACCCCAGTGAGTTGATGAAGCTAAGAGGGATTGCAAATCACTATTGACAGAGGACCATTGTAATGCATTATAGGGATCAGTAATGGCAGGCGGTTTTTGAGGGTTCATCAAAACTGGGTTGCCATTTTTCTTCTGATAAGTGTTCTTCATATGAACATGATCAATGTCAGAATGTGTTGCCAGGTGTCCATTGTCAAAGAGGAAGTATATGGTCCAGCCTGGCTTGAGGTCCACTGTAGCATGGATCATGGCACATCTAGCAGACATACAGGTCAGTGAGTGTACTCGAAACAGGTCTGAGGTCAGTGTTCAATGTTCATCAACTGCAGGAAATGCATCCCTTGAAAATATTTCCCCTTCAGCTATCTTATTACGAATCTAAGGCTACATGTAAATTCTCTGTTTTTGTGCAGACAGGTGATGTGGTGCTAGACCCCATGTGTGGGAAGGCCTCAGTCCTGGTTGAAGCTGTTCAGGATTTGCTGATTAATAAGGTACAGTGTATATTGTATCATTTTTTCTGATATCTTCTTAGCATTGTCCATATTTTGCCATGATGCTATATTTATATAAATGAAATAATACAAAGTTGGAATCAGGTTTACACAATTTCTTACTTCTTGAGAATTGCTGATTGTTCTCGATCACCTGCCTTTTCAAGTCTCTTGTCTCCCTCACTTCATTTGTTGATGTAGAAGGCATCTTTTCTTGTAGTGTTAGCTTCTGGTAGAAAGGTGGAAGACATTCTTGTGATGTCTGCTGATCCAGAAGAGACAGTAATTTACAAAGACCGAACCAGTATCCACCACCAAGTTATCTACCACCCTAAGATTAATCCTGCTTTCCATGTGACAGCTCCTATCAAAATTCATACTTTTTCCCAGCCCTCCACATCTAGGACCACTGCTACTTTGGATGTTTGTGGGGCCCTCAAGGTCTGTATCAAATGACAGGAATGTACAATGACCAAGACGTAATTGTCATTATGGAAACTCTTTCGGGAACAAGTCAATGGTCCCGTTTCATCTGAATTGTCAAGCCACACATGGATGTGTATTGTGTAACTACTGATATGTGGCCTGATGCCAATAACTAACTTTGACCTTGACTTCACTTTTGACATATTCAGCACCAGAAAATGCACATTTATACTCTAAGGGAGACAGCAAACTGAAAACCCCTCAGGGTTTGGTTAATTTTCTTGCAGTTATCTCTGTCCCATTGTGTACATCTATGACAAGTGAAAATCAATCTGATAATCAACCAAGATAAAACATTCTTATGGGAGGTTTTATAAACCTTCAACAATATTTCAAAAGCTTATTAAGAGCACCACCACATATAATATACTCTTCAGGACCACTTCAACAAGTTCAACCGATGTACTGGCTTAAAAAATAACAGAACCTGTGAGGATCCAGGTTAGAATTGATATGGCACTCAGTAGCCCATGTCGTTAGAGGTGACTAACGAGAACAGGTCAGACTCGCTGACTTGGTTAACACATCATCCTATCCCTGTTAGATCAATGTTTATGCTGTTATCACTGGATTGTCTGGTCCAGACTCAATTATTTACAGAGTGCCACCATATAGCTGGAATATTACAAAGTGCAGCATAAAACTAAACACACTCATATGCAACAGAAAACTTTGCTGTATTTGAAGGTACAGAATCAGACATTTTAAGTATTGAAATATAAGGAATTACCCTGAAGAAGCAGATAATTCTGCTGAAGAGTCTTGTAGAGCCTTTTGATGTAGTGTGATGGTTCTTATGTGACAAAAACACACCACACACAATTATTTTAGCACTATATGTACAATTGTTCCTTAATGAAGATGAGTGTATGCAGTGAACCTGTAAGTAAATACAACGCCTCACCAACATTTCGTCATGTATTCTCTAGACATAGGATTGATACAGCAGGTCACATTCCAGGCACATTACATGGGTTTTGACATCAGTGATGGGCAGCTTGACCATGCCAGGGAGAACAGGATGTCAGCCAATAGTCAGCTGCTGGACCTGGGAGCAGCAAGTGTCCTAGGTGAGTTGCTCATCTTCTCCAAATGTTTAATCACTGGATAAATGTAAGCTTGAAACTGCTTTCATATATATGTACTTGAAGTATGTTTGAAATATTTATTTGAAGATTCTTATGAATGTGCCATACTCCCTGTTGCCAGTTTGTTTTGATACAGTTAGAGAATAAGTTCAACTGAAAAAAAAGAATGAAAGATCATGAATTTCGTTGCAGATTTACCTGTTCGAGATCAGTCAGTGGACAAAATTGTGTGTGATGCTCCATTTGGATACAAACATATCATGGAAATGAAGTTGGACTTATTCTACCCAATGTTGATACACCAGATTTCCAGGTAACTAGGCACCTATTAGCTACTACACCTACTGCAACACATGGAACCTGTTTCATAGCTCATGACTAAATCTAACCATTTCAAATGTCTGTGACAATTGCTAAAGAAGTTTTACTCTAACATCATGAAAAATTTTGAATCATTGAATTTTATTTTTACTTATATGGTTGCTGCAGTATTGGCTATCCTGAAAATGCCATCTTGTCCATTGCACCACAATTATTTATTCATGTCATGAAAACTTATATGAAGTGAGAATACAATGTTGGCTGTAACATATTCCATCTTTGACATGGCCAAGTTGTGAGTGGAAGATATGAAAAAAATGAGTCTGTGAAGTTGCTCAACTAGCTGCAGAATTCTGCCAGCTATTTTGAAACATGGCATTTGAATTGTTTGCATGTTTAGGTCATCTATGTTTATCTAATTATTTGGAATGCGATATGTAATACTGCAGTTAGTTTGAGGATGTGAACTACAGCATGAACAGTTCTTCAAACAGAGCAATTCTTTTGAGATGTCAACCCATTATCATAGCCTTCTTCACTTCAGAGTTTTGAGGGTTGGAGGCATAGCTGTGGTGATGACAAGTTGTGACCTGAAGGCCATACTGCTCAGCTGTATACAGACACCACACACAGAAACAAGGGCTAATGAGAGGACATTGTCTAGCGTGAACTCCTCTCAAGGAACAAAGACATCAGGAGAAGATGACAACAGCAGTGGAGGACAGCATGGTAGAGCCAAGGACTGTGTTGACATCAGTCTGACAACATCGGTGGGAACTGGACAAAATAACAGTTCTCTCAGTGCAGACCCTCCATGTCAAGGTGCCAAAGTCCTTACAGATATTATCATATCAGACAATAACATGGACAGAACTGACAGTGAGCATGAATCAGATTTTGCTCAACAGATTGCTCAAAGAATGTGTACTGCTAATCACGAGTCCCCCTTTAACATGTGTGACTCTGTAGAAAAATGTGTTGAACCCAAGGTAAAAGATGTTGACACTTCTGAGAGAACGGGAGTATCAGGTGAATCTGACCCACCTACCAAATCAAATCTATATCTGTGCAGTGAACATTATGTAAAATTAGGGGAAACTCATGCTATTATTTTTGTTTTAAGGAAAGAAAATAAATATTGATGACTTTTCATGGACTTCCTGGGGCTACTGTTAATGCATTTTGAGTACTTAGGGATATATGACAATTTTATGGATAGCAACTTCTTGGGTTTATTTTCACGACGTTTTGGGGCTTATCCTAGCCCCCTCATCAGGTTGAGCTGAACTGAACAGTAAGGCTAACTGTTAACTCTCCCCAAAATGTCGTGACAATAAACCCAAGAAGTTGCTATCCATAAAATTGTCATGTATTACTATGCCAACTTCTAAATGCCTTTGAAAACTTACTTATGGATAATATATAAAATATTCTAGAGTGTTTGAGTGAGTAGATGGTTTTATCCACAATCAGCAGTATTCAAGCTATGTCTCATCAGTCTGTAACTATTCTAGCCCTCACTAGACTGACCAGGTTTGGAAGTATCAGTGCAAATTGTGGAGGTACAAAAACACACTATATGCCATTTCAGGCATGACTACCCTGTCCTCACGAATCAGCTTGTACATACATGTTGTTCTTACCACGAGGGTCGCATTAATTGCACTAAATGTAAAGATCCTGAAAAGCATTTCTACTACTGTCAGAAATAGGACAAGAAGACAAAATCATCAATATCCCCAGCAATGGCAAAATACTCTTCATGAATATGTCTACTAGTTATGGTTACAGTTTATCAGTGTTTTGGTGTGCAGATGGAGGGAGGAGTGTAAGGTTTTACAGTTCTGCTCTGGAAAAGAACACTATCACCAAATTCAGTCGAGGTCGAACTGGTTGCCATGCTAATGCACAAAATATATTATTCAGATTTCCAAACCTACCAAAAGGCACCATTATATTACCAAACTTATCTCTGTGCCAAGTTTGGTGAAGAAATAGTGAATGGTTTTAAAGTTCTGCTCCCATGAGCACAAGCACCAATTTCAGTCAGTCAAACTTGTTGTCATGGAAACCACAAAAAAATACAATTCACACACTGGTGTAACCCCTAAAAATCACATCTATGGATCATGGTGAACATGTGTACCAAGTTTGATAAAGCTGAAGTTTCGGAGATCTGTTCCGGACAAGATGACATCCTCATGGTCACAACCTAAGTCATGTTTTCACGGAAACTGCAAAAGCAAAATTCATACCTGGGTCTAATCCCCAAAAGGCACATCTAGGGATCATGCTTTACATATATACCAAGTTTGATGAAGCTAGCATGTATAGTTTGGAAGATCTGATCAGGAAAGATGACCTCCTCATTATTAGTCATAGTCACAGCCTAAGTTATGTTTCCATGGAAACCGCAAAATATAATATTCATATCTGGGTCTAAATCCCAAAAGGCACATCTAGTCACAAATAATTTAGGAGATATGCTTTGGACAAATTGTGATGGATAGACGGAACTTGTTTCTATATCTCCAGCAACTTCATTGTTGCAGCGGATGAAAACATCATCAGGAGATGACATTTCCTCTTGGCCCCCACATATATGAAAGAACATATCATCTGACAGTCACGTGATGTATTTTCAGACTTATGTAAATCGTTTCCATGGAAATCATGAAAAAAAAATATATGCCATGTATCTGTCAACAGCAAAAGGCACCACTTCAATATCAGTTTCAAATATCTGCCAAGATCTATTGAAAGATATGAAGTGTTCTTTGTGTTGTGCCCATCCCTCCATTTTGAGACAAAGTCTGAATCGTTTCCATGGAAACCCAGAAGATGATCAATCACAAAAACCTGTTAATAGCAAGAGGCACCACTTCAGGGTCTGCCACACATATCTACCAAGTTTTGCTGACATATATTCGGAAGTTTTGGAGCTGTGCTCCCGAAACGAAACAAACTTCTCACTTTTCAGACGAAGTCCGAAACGGAATATGTTGGAAGATATGAAATGGTTTTTGAGTTGTGCTCCGGAAAAGAAGCCCATTCGAAATGTTTCCATGGAAACTGGGAAAAATATAAATGCCAACACCTTGTAAATAGCAATAGGCACTACTTTGTGGTCTGCCTCAAATATCTGTCAAGTTTTGCTGAAAGATATTAAATAGTTTTCGAGTTGTGCTCCAGAAAACAAACATACCTCTCACTTTTGAGACTAAGTTAGAAATATTTCCATGGAAACTGAGAAAAGAGTAAATCACAAAAACCTGCAAATAGCAAAAGACACCACTTTAGCTTCTGATTGATATATCTACCAAGTTTCATGAAAGATATTAAACAGTTTTTCAGTTGTGCTCCGGAAATGAAGAACACCCCTCCCTTTTGGACTATGGTCAAATCATCTCCATAGAAACCAACAAAAATATAATGACAAAACTCTGGAAATAACAAAAGGCATCACAAAAGGTGCTGTTTGATAAAGAATTCCAGAACAGTATGTTTACTGTAAAATCGGTCAAAACTAATATGAACAGCTGTTGAAACCAATAAATCAGACGATAGATGGTAATTAGGAGACAGGACTGTCAACACACCATCATGAAATGCATTCACTTCCTACTAGCAAAAGGGGTCATCTAAAAGATATTTTGTGCTTTTTCATGTGTGTTGGAATGTCTCATCTACTGATAAACATCTTACGTCTCTAAACTGTTTGAGAGGCATTCTAGAAGTTGCTGAGATAAAGATGAGAAGAATTTTTTATGGATGATCAACTTCTTTATTGCAGGGTAGCGACGTTTCGGTATAGATTCTTATACCGTTTTCAAGCGTGTGGGGAATGGCAGGGGGAGTACAATATATATACAGCTCACCCGCTGGCTTCAGTCCTTAATCAGCTTACCTCAACACTTCTCTAATGTATTGTTACCTCAAATAGTTATTGTTAATCCTGTTATTGTTGTATTGTCATCACATGCTCATCTCTGCTGTATATATATTGTACTCCCCCTGCCATTCCCCACACGCTTGAAAACGGTATAAGAATCTATACCGAAACGTCGCTACCCTGCAATAAAGAAGTTGATCATCCATAAAAATTCTTGTCATCTTTATCTTACATCTCTTTCTTTCCTATAGTGTAAAAGGGTATGATATCTGATACCCATAGAAAAGCATCTCCAAATGTATAAATGGCATGACTACAGTACCTGAAGATCAACAGATTTATATACCATGATTCTTTAGTTTGTAGTATGAGTGGTGTAACAGACTTGAACTACTCTGATAAACATGTTCATGAGTCCTCAGACAAACTTATCCTTGTAAGAACTGAGTGCTGTTGTACAAAGCCATCTAAGCGCTAAGGTGATCATAGCTCTCATACCATAAAACAGACTTGCAACTTCTGTAGCACTGAAGTTGCTTTATGCAAGGGAACCCTGGTGGGCATCCTGACAGGTTTGTTGGAAAAGGGAGGGTTTTTCTGTTATGTTGTGTCACAAAATACAATTTTCTTGGGTATCCCCACCATGAACATTAGATTAGATCACAAGACAGAATGACAATGTCCTTTAGGACCAATCAGAATATAATGTCCTGGGGCACACCATAAGTGATTTTCCTTGAGGACCAATCACAACACAATTTTCCAGGGCTAGTCATAAACTATACCCTAACAGGAATCACAAATGTTCATCTTTGAGGAAAAAAACAAGAAATAAACATGAACCTCCATTTGATTTTATTGACAATGTGATGCAATAGGTTCCACATAATCAACCAAGTAAGTGAGACCAATGACCCAATATGTTGTCAAGACAAGGACAGTTTAATGGTACTTTTGATGTATTCTGAACTCGACTATCCCAAGATCATCAAACAAACAGTCTGTCCCTTTTTGTTACCATTAATATCCAAAATAAGCTTCTGCTCTTTCCCAGATACATGATCATGCTGCATGACTCATATTGTTGCACAATATGGAGCAAGTACCATGGTTTCGAGGGCTGTAGTTAGCAGAGATGTCAAGACATGCCCATGCTTTATTTGAAGACAATGATATGCACCAACTATCAGTGCAACCTAAATAGGAAGACAAGGCTGGCTACTTCACAGTTCAAGCATGTCTGACTAAAGCCTGCATCTAGACTCCAGACCTTCTGCACATTTACATCTTAGATCACTGTCAACAACATGTCCACACACATGCAAACTGTCACATCCTTATCATATTTTGTCTTTTTCCTTGAATATTCAGTGAAACGGCAAATAGTCTGGATCTACATCCAGACGATTAAGGTTGTTTAAGTGCAAAGGCCTCATATTTTCAGGTACCTACATGATTTGGAATATATAAGAAAAAGGGTATATATAATTAAAAAGTCAAGATATAATCTGGGTTCAACAAGATACATGGAAGCTCTCGGTATGGCAGTTGACATCAGTATATATCACAGTATATACAGTGGAAGCTGCCTAATCTGGCACCCATGGGGACTGAAGAAATAATCAAGTTTAGTCAATGTGGCATATTGTAGAGCTGATGATAAATGTACAAGCCAAACATGGGACTGAGATTTTAGGCCATCATTGGCAACATACCAGATTGAATAGATGTTGGTGTTTAGAGCTTTATTCATTCAAGTTTCATTCAAGTGCTCTTCAGATTACTAAAGATGGAAATTTCACAAAACTGATTTTGAAAAAGAAATCTTGAATAGATAAATCATTGATTCTTGAACACTACTGGTAACGATTTCACTAATCTTGCTCCAGCTTTTTCTCAGAAGACAATAAGCTCTAGTACAAACAAATCAGAAAGTATGCGAGAAATATGAAAAAAAAGCAACCTCTAACATCATTGGGAGTCATTTCATCAATCTAATGACATTAGTTTCCATTAATTTCCAAATCAACCATGGTACACAAATTATGAAAGTTTGCATCAATAATGTTAATGGTTACAAAGCCAACATGCTGCCTGTCACAAGTGTCAGTCACATCCTGATAAATATATAAATCACAGTATAGCTAGAACATCATTATCATATTCCAACCCACAATCCTAGAGGACCCTTTCTTTCCTTTCCCATTACAAGCTGAAGGTCTCCTTACACTTGTCAGCCACCATCTTGGCAATGGCGAGGGATGAGGTAGCAGCTGGTGATGGAGCATTACGTACATGGAGGATGCAACTAGCAAGATCTCCATGACCCTTGTCAAACACAAAGTCTTCTATAAGGGTCCCATCTCTGTCCAAAGCCTGTGCTCTCACCCCTGTTGGACCCCTGGAGATACAAATACACACTCTACTTAAAAATATAGGTCAATGGCCACACTTCCCAGGATCATCATTTTGTTTGTTTGTTGTTTCACATGCTCAGCAATAATCAAGCTATATCAAGTCTAACCTATAGAGTCTGGACCAGATAATCCAATAGTTCACCTGATGATCATCAATCCATGCTATGGTGATACAATGACAGTGCTTATAAAGGTCAATATGAGTCATCTGGAGATGACATATCCCGCCCCGGCCCCCACATGTTTGAAAGGACAAGTCATCTGACAGTTACTTATTGTGTTTTCGGACAAAGTTTGAATTGTTTCCATGGAATTCATGAAAAATATAAATTCCATATATCAGTAATCAGAAAAAGTCAACATTTCAAAGTCTGTCTCATATATCTGCCAAGATCTTTTGAAAGATATGAATGGTTTTCAAGTTGTGCTCCGGAAACAAGGTCTGGAATGTGTCCATGGAAACTGACGAAATGATAAATCACAAAAACCTGTAAATACCAAAAGACACCACTTTGGGGTCTGCCACACATATCTACCAAGTTTTACAGAAAAATATTGAACGGTTTTTGAGTTCTGCTCTGGAAATGAAGCCCATCACCCCACTTTGAGACTAAGTCCGAATTGTTTCCACGGAATTCATGAAAAATATAAATGCCATATAACTGTAATAAGAAAAAGTCATCATTTCAAGATCTGTCTCATATATCTGCCAAGATCTGTTAAAAAATATGAAATGGTTTTCAAGTTGTGCTCAGGAAACGAAGTCTGAAACATGTCCATGGAACCCAAGGAAATTGGAAATCACAAAAACCTGTACATAGCAAAAGGCACCACTTTGGGATCTGCCACACATATCTACCAAGTTACACTGACAGATATGAGGAAGCTTTTGAGTTCTGCTCCGGAAACGAAACACACCTCTCACTTTTGGAAACGTTTCCATGGAAACAGAGAAAATAATAAATCTCAAAAACCTGTACACAGCAAAAGGCACCACTTCAGGTTCTGACTGATGTATCTACCAAGTTTTGCAGAAAAATATTGAACGGTTTTCTAGTTCTGCACTGGAAATGAAGCACACCCCACCATTAGACTAACACCAAAATGTTCCATGGAAAAACAAAAAAAATATAAATGCCCAAACTTTGTAAATAGCAAAAGGCACAACCATATGATGAGAATATTATATCAATCTAGTTTGGTCTAAAAATATTGAACGGTTTCTGAGTTATGCTCTGGAAACAAAATGATTACGAACGGACAGACAGACAGACAAGGCATCGACTATATCCCCCCGCATTACACACTCTGAACATATACTACCGACAAGAAATAAGGGAACTAATGAAATAATAGCGAATTTGAAACTGCTTTAAATATCCACTAAATCAATTTTAGGTGTCAAGTTCAATATCTGGTGTGTCCACCATGTTGGGCAACACATTCACGGCACCTTGATGGCATGCTGTTAATCAATTTCCAGATGGTTGCCCGTGGTATTGCCCGCCATTCCTCTTGGAGAGCTGCACCAAGCTGGGCCAGGTTGGCGGGTTCTGGGTCCCTGGCGTACACCCTTCGACCAAGAAAGTCCCAGAGATGTTCAATTGGGGACATGTCTGGGGACTTAGAGGGTCAGTCCAATATCTGGATACCTTCTTGTCGGAGATAAGCGGAGACAATTCGGGCCCGATGTGGTCTGGCATTATTATCTTGGAATACAAAATTTCGGCCGATAACTCTAGCCAATGGAGCCACAACAGGACACAATATTTGGTCAACATATCGCTGACCAGTCATGGCTCTGTTAATGATGACCAAATGTGATCGTCTGTCATGTGTAATCCCTTCCCACACCATGACACTACCACCTCCATATCAATCATGGTCAAGAATTGCTGCTCTGGCATATCGCTCCCCGCTCCGACGCCAACGTTTTCTGCCATCTGTGAATCGTAGGCAAAACCTTGACTCATCAGAGAACAAGGTGTAACGCCAGAGGCGCATAGCCCGTCCCTGATGCTGCCTAGCCCATGCCAATCTTTGGCGCTTATGGTGAGCTGAAAGAGTGACATCCTTAAAAGGCCGTCTTGCTTTCAGACGAGCTTGATAGAGTCGGTTTTTAACAGTTGAGGTTGAAATACGTCTTCCAGTGAGTGTGCGGAATTCTCGATTGATGGCAGGGGCCGATTTAAACCTATCGCGTAGAGCAATTAACGTAATGAGACGATCCTGTCGTGGTGTCGTTGATTTTGGTCTACCACGCCCAGGTCTCGTTGCAACCCCAGCCGTTTGACGGTACTTATCCCACAGGCGTGAAATTACACTTTTTGATTTACCCATCTGCCGGGCAACTTCACATAATGATGTCCCCCCCCTTCTATCATCCCCACAATTCTCCATTTTGTTGCTTCACCGAGATACTGCCTCGGAGGCATTTCTGTTAGTAATTGTCAATCTCTATTGCATTAGTGATTGCGACTTCTCCAGTACATTTACAGGAGTTAACTTCTGTATGCACGTGTAGCACGTGCTGGGCATGCATTATGCGAAATTCCATTGTCATTGGATGTTGCGTTTGGGAGATACGCCACAATAACGGACCCTGTCACAGTCAAAGTCATCTACATTCAATTTCTTGGTT
Organism: Haliotis asinina; assembly: GCF_037392515.1. Classification (NCBI taxonomy): domain Eukaryota; kingdom Metazoa; phylum Mollusca; class Gastropoda; order Lepetellida; family Haliotidae; genus Haliotis; species Haliotis asinina. The sequence continues at coordinate 50,090,307 of NC_090287.1, forward strand.
CCCTTATTTTCTGTCGGTAGTATATTATATACTATTGTAGATAAGCTGACTCCCTAACTTGACCCATAAAATCAGCATCAAAATGGTATGTTCCATACAGCAGCTCACCCCTAAACTTCACTATTTTTTTAAATGATCAGACATTGGAAATAGTGTCGACAAATGAATATTGAATTACACAAACCTATCCTCTGATAAAATTTCAGTCTGCATTATTCACAAGAATTAAAATTCTGCTTATCTGCAGTAATATCTGCTGTATATATTTTCTCTTTAAATCCAAGGTATGTATCTGTCCATTAATACTGTCAAGTTATTCTCAAGTAACACAGCTTCACAATGTATTGATGCCAATTCACATTTAATTATCCAACCACTTCATGTCCCAATGAGTTTGAAAATAAGTGATGATGACTATCCCTATGACTCTTCTTATCTTCCTGTCATGAGAAAGGTTCATGTGTTTTAGGGTTTTTTTTCAAATGAACAACTCTACCTTATGACATCAGAGAACTTCAATGAAGGCACAAATCTCTGTAGCTGTTTAACTTGAGCTCTGTAATAGATCCCCTTGTACATTTCTTTCACTCCATATCCCAAATGTCGCCATGCCAGTTTCCTCAAGCCTCTGGAATCAAGGACAAAGGTTTAGAGATTATTAGCAAGTCTGCTTCAAATCCTATATTTGTATATGTACATCTAACTTTTGTATTTAGCTGTGCAACTGCACATTGTGTACCACTCGAGTAAATCTTGTGCTCTTTATATATTGGTTTCCAAAGGTGGCTGGTGTATTTTCAATTTGTACAAGGTCAACTGAGATTGATACCTGAAGCTAATAGCATCTGCTAGTTCAGGAATATTTATATCTGTGTATCCATATCCCTCTCTCTTGAAGGCCAGAACTGCATTTGGGCCTAGCCACACATTCCCATCCATACGTGGAGTGAAGTGAACACCCAAGAAAGGAAAACGAGGATCAGGAACCTAAAAGATTAAGCTGACAATACAAGTTCCATTTCCAGTGAAACAGGGAACAGTGATATGGAAGTGATATTTAGAAAAAGTAAAGAAAATGAAATAGCAGAAATCAAGTCACAAAAACATAAACGTATAAGCCATGCATCCTGATATTATTCTAGTGAAGTGGACAAGCCTGGGCTGCAATCTGGGAGGAACACAGGTACTGGAATTTCCACTATCTTTCGGAAATGAGAAGAGATGAGCAATAAATATGATTCAGGATTAATGCAAATGATATTTGTATTGAAAAGACATAATTTTTATGTTTCTTTGTTTCATGGAATCAAGTTTGATCTCCAATTCAAATATTCTTGTTAATTTTTTTTATATATAACCGTAAGAGGATACATGGCTAAAATATGCACTGCTTGTGCCTCCTAACAATGCTTATAATAACTTTTAGCTTATCAACTGTAGGAGAATCTGCATCGAAATGTTGTTTTATACAATATAGACAACTATCCACAAAATACATAAAATGTTCAGTGATGACTCACCAACTCCTAGAATGCCAAATCAGCTGTATTTACAGACAGACAAAAGTATGTGGTGTTTGGGTAAAAATAGAGGTCCAAACTTGACATACTACATACAGGGTAGATATTTCCCCGCACAAGGTCACATTTCTCAGGTATGAGTTCCAGGTATTCTCCTCGGAAGGGCACAATCCTTGGTTCCCTGTTGCATCCAGATTTCTCTGCCAGCTTGTCTGACTGCAGACCACCACATGTCACCACATATTTACAGCGCAAGGGAGCATTCTGAATAGAAACATATACCACCACACACATGACGACAAAATATTCTAACTGAAATACTATAACATGCAAAAAAGGGGCTTTAAGTGATGAGAGGTATTCAATCAAAACCAGCTGAACACAGAATATCACTGGATGCAGATTCAGAATTCTCAACTTTGTAACTATCTAAAGGCTGTCTAACAAGATTTAGACAGGTATCAGGCTAATTTACAAGGTTACACTTTACAAGATCACCAGTGATGACCAACAGTTTCTATGAACCAGTCAAAATGTCTGACATTTGACACTTATAAAAATGAAAAGCAAAGGAATTATGAAGTAGGATCTGGTGTATAATGTCACTTTCTTAAGTTTGTGGGTTTTGTTGACTTACGCGACTCAGCAAAATTCACTCCTCTAATAGTCTTACTTACGTGGGAACCTTTACCAGATATTGTGACTGGGTACTGCAAGCCATCAGTGCTTCCTTCTCTACTCTCACTGGATACATCAAACTTTGTCACTTCATAATTAGTGTACACATGGCCGCCAAGTTTCTCAAATGTTTTACCGTAATCCCTTGTGACCACTCCCCAGTCTACAATGCCAGTATTTGGTGAATGGATGGCTTTAAGGCCCTGAAGGGAATGGAAAATTAAACATAGTACCTTATTTTATCTTGGTGGTTCACATATAATGGATTGTAGTGCTGTTCAATTGCTAAACACTGACATACTATCATGTATCTTTATGCCCCCACCACGTATGGTAAGGGGCATACAGGGTTACCCTGTGTCCATCTGTCGAAACAGGGAATGTACTCTAACTACTTCTCCACAAAAAATGCTCTGTGGAATTCAGTAAACTCATACATGGGCCTTCTTGGGAAACTAAGTTTACAGACATTTGAACAAAGATACATTTTGCTGAATTTCTCTGTGATGATAGTGTAACAGTGGACAGGGTTGTGGGGGTGGGGGGAAGAGACAAAGCGGGGTGTACATTATCCACTTCTCAAAAACTACTCAGTGGAAAAGAATGAAGATTTTTATGGATATCAACTTCTTTATGAGAGAACACAACGTTTCGGAGTTAATGCTTACTCCTTCATCAGGTGATGAAGGAGTAAGCATTAACTCCGAAACGTTGTGTGATGAAGGAGTAAGCATTAACTCCGAAACGTTGTGTTCTCTCATAAAGAAGTTGATATCCATAAAAATCTTCATTCTTATGTATTTTCACTTCTAAATGACATTCAAAGACCTGATACTCAGTGGAATTCATGTAGATTACACATGCTTTACACAGACTCTAAAGGTGTGCATCTCATATTTTGATTTTGTAGTTTATTTATTTTTCCAATTTTAATGCCATTTGAACTGACATAAATTTTGTTGAATTTCTCTCTGAATATGGTGTTATAGGGGAGGTGTACATTATCCACTTCTCCTCAAAAACTACTTTATGGAATTCATTTAGATAACACATGCTTTATAGGGACTCTAAAGGTGTGCATCTCACATTTTGATTTTGTATTTTATACATTTTTCCAATTTTAATGCTATTTGAACTTACTTAAATCTCTGAATATGGTGTTATAGGGTATGCAGTCTATCCACAAAATCTGCTCAACAGAAATGACTGAGCTTCTAAATGTGTTTCAGTGGGACTCTGGGTGTGCATTTCATACCTTGTTCATCCAATTGCTTAATTTTGTCACTTCTCCTGTTTGAACTTTGTTGAATTTGGTTCTATTCATCCTTTTTGTCCTATACAACAGGGATGTATTTTATCCACTTCTCCTCAAAAAATACTGCACAAAACTCATTTAGCTTACATTTGTCTTTTACAAAACTCATATCTCATATGTTGTTTTTGTATTTTATAGTTTTTTGTATATTTAGAGATGTTTGAACTTTGATAAATTTTTTTGGAATTTCTTTCTGATGATCATGAAATAGGGGATTAAGTGTATCCACTTCTGCATAAAAACTGCCTAACAGAATTGACTTAGCTTATACATGTGTTTCATTGGGACGTGAAAGGTGTGCATCCCATAGTTGCATAGATGTTTAGTGAACTTGTTTAGTAGAAATTAATCCCCAGAGCACAGTCAGTTTAGGGAACGCTTCCTACAGCAGAGGGAGCATGTGAGTCCCTGGACACAATTGTGTCCTGTTTGCAATTTGTTCCATATTATTCACTGCAACTTCTACAACATGTCAGTAAAGACCAACACTGACTTTCTTTTGTGAGATTGCTAAATGAAACATTAGCCATTAGCTACTTTAGAAAGAGTGGGTTGCTGAAGGCCTATTCTACCCCGGGACCTTCACAGGTCACTTAAGAAAGAGGTGGGGAGTGGTTGAGGTGAGTTGTATTCTAGTACTGCTCTTCCTAGGTATGATGTATGATAAATATGTGTAATTCCTGTGGTGAAAAATGGATACCAGCAATATTCCAGTTATATGGTGGTGGTCTGTAAATGTGATTGACAATGCTTGATACTTACAGTTTCGGTGGGTATTTTTTTCACAAAAGACATGTAATGCATGTAATGCAGTGTCTACTCAATAAGGCAGGACATGCAGAATGCATTTACCTTGTTTGAAAACACAATGCCAAACTGGTTTAATGGGTTTGTTCAAAACATTCTTCCAAATGCATGTGCCCAACCCATTAGAAGCAAACCATCCTGTGTGTTCATTTCTACTGGGTATGTTTCTCACCTACCACACAGTTGGGTTCTATGTCCTTGATATCATCTGGTCCAAGCACTCGCAAGTCCTTGACACCATTTTCAAGTCCTCGCTCATACAGTTTGTCTAGTCGAGGAATTTCATCAGGTTCTACAGCCACAATTAGCTGAAAATATCACAACTGTTGTTTAAGTGAGAACATCAATAATTTTTAATCATGAACATCTGGGTTGAGAGCACACAAAATATTTTAAATGCACTCTTGCAAACAAGTACAGGCTTGAGTGAGTGAGTGAGTGAGTTTAGTTTTACGCCGCTTTTTAGCAGTATTCCAGCAATATCACGGCAGTGGGCACCAGAAAATGGGCTTCACACATTGTACCCATGTGGGGAATGGAACTCGGGCCTTCGGCTTGATGAGCAAACGCTTTAACCACTAGGCTACCCCACCGCCCATAAAGGCTTGAGAGTAAGCATGGTTTTAATATTATTAAAGCCACTAGGTTCAAAAGCCTCTAACATTATACTGTTGTGGGGGCTAAAATCCCTGGTATTCAGCATGACAAGCCAATAACTGACCCTCTTACTCCAATATAGACGATAACCCCAATAACAACAAACACTAGCTTACAGTCTTCAACAGGTCATAATTCAGCAGAAACAAAGTGACTATTGCAGCAGCTATTGATGTCCCATTGGTCAAATATTTTCACCTACCTTTTTCAAGTGTCGCATTATGAATTGTACAAAATAAAAGTTAATTCTTATCAGATGCACATATCACACCAAACTACTGGTATGTTATTACTGCAGATATTACTTTGGTGTATGGACCATCGTTACCTTTCCTTTCTCCAACATATTTTACAACACTGAGATTCTGGAATAATGGCTAGCCATGACTGTAACACTACCATAAACAAACGTAACGTAAAATGCAACTCTATGACTATTGCATACTGACCTTGCCAACCTTCTTGTATGGCACATTATGTTCATCACAGTACTTATACGCAAGTTCAAGTCCCTCCACACACAACTTGGCCTTGAGTGTCCCTGGGGTATAATAGATACCTGCATGTATCACACCACTGTTGTTGCCACTCTGGTGCGCCGCTGAAGCAATGATCATTTAGTTCGACTCAGAGTGTGTGTGAGGATTGGGGTATGTATTAGGAATAGTACTACTGATATATGAAACTTCATTAGCTCATCATACTTTACCAAAGTGTATGTGTACCCACAGTGATTTTATGGATGTTTCATTTCATCCCCATAAGTGATCCCATTTTCAGTGATCATCAAAGCTATGAACTGTACTACATTACACGTGACTCCACACAAATAACGCTCTCAATGTGATTGAAACAGCACACATTTCACAGTTGAAAACAAATGCAACAAGGTACGTAACTCCATCAACCTTATTTGTATCAATCTCTAAATGAAGTGGAGTATAAGGTTTTCATCACATTGAACACTATGTATCAACTGAACACAAACGAATTATCATCAAAAGGAGGAAAATAATTGATTACCCAAGATATTTTCTTTTTCAACCACAGCAAATGAAAGTTGAGGATGTCTCATTTTCAGCTCCCTTGCTGTGGCCATGCCCACAATCCCTCCTCCAACAATGATGATGTCATACTCTGAAGTCTGGCTACTGAAATATTGAAACTGATGTGAGCAATCAAGGAGTGGAATTTGATGTGGCTAAGGTTCAGATGTTTAACTGAAGCAGTGAGAATTAAAATGCCACGATCCATTCACACATGTTTGAGTCACTAGAAAAGATGATGCTTCTTAATCAATTCCTTTTCCTCAAGGAAGGCCATATAATGAGGAAATGGTAGGAATGCAACTTACAATCTAATCTATAGAAAATCAAATCATTACATTTTCACCTTTAATGCAAAAATGGAATTACTTTAATATTTTTGTGAACATTATTTTACATTGTATGAAATCATATGATTAAACACCAATTGAACTTAATGAATAATTATTCATTAAAATTACTTCTTATGCTGACATATGTTCTCATTTGTACCAATACAGACAGATAAAACACATTCATGCCCCAAGTCTAAGTGCTTAAACATTTACAACTGTAATGGATATTTCAAGCTCAAGGAATAAAAGTTCAGTCCTAACTTTACTTTACAACACTGCAAAAGTGAATCCATTTTCTTTTTCAAAGAGGAAGATTTTTAAGTTTTTCATGAGTCTGTCTTGTTTTTAAAGAAACCTTTTCAGTAATCACTAAAGGATCCAGTGAGCATGTGAACAACACAATCCTGAGGTAAACAATAATTATCCATTCACTGGCTTTGCAACTTTACTGAAAAGAGTGTGTGTGAGTAAGTTTAGTTTTACGCTCCACTCAGCAATATTCCAGCTATGTGGTGGCAGTCTGTAAATAATCGAGTCCGGACCAGACAATCCAGTGGTCAACAGCATGAGCATTCACCTGCACAGTTGGGCACCACTGAAATGTATCAACCAAGTCAGCAAGCCTGACCTCCTGATCCCTTTTTCGACAAGCATAGTTGCCTTTTTCTGGCAAGCATGGGTTTCTGAAGACCCATTCTACCCCTAATCTTCACAGGTCTCATTGGAAAGAATTGTTGGATTAGTTGTGTTAAAGAAAATGTGACCTTAGCTGACGTGTAGATCAGTCTTTTTCCTATCTGCTGAGGTCTGGCACATACTGGTGTGTTATTATCCCAGTGTTTTGTGTGCGTTAATTACCAGGCACAACAGACATATTACTGATAGCTATGTTGTCGCTTCCAATAAACTAATTAGTAAAGAGGGTTGGCTGATTTTGTTATCTGTTCCATTCCCTTAAAACTCAATTAATTAGTTGTGTCTAAAAATGAAAGGGACTCTTTCAGATGTCACAAGGATATTTCCCAGACTTTCTGAAAAAGAAATGAGGGCCAGCCAGGTGTGAATTATTTTCGATAAATGTGCAGTGTTTTGTCATATTTACTTTTATTTTGTGCGCTGCTTACTGCAGATCCAATAAAATTTCACTGAAACTGAATATTTGATTGTCAGAGTGAATCCACTGCACATTCAGATTTGAAAAAGGATAGATATCAAAATTTGACAGGAAGCATTTATCACATATATTCACTGAAATCATGATGGTCCAACACAATATTTGGCCCAATATTTCTTCAAACAAAATCAATGACATTTTCATGTACGTGTGTAACGTGTGTTGATGCTGAATGTATGAGATGTGGCACCAGACTATGGCAAGAAATCCTTGAATGGACATGATGGTGTGACGAAAGGCTGCCACATGCAATGTACATGTACGTCTGACACTTTACTGTTTTCTTCAGTCTTTCTGGTGGTAGTCAACACTTAAATTATAGAAGGCAGCTCTATGTCCCCTAACTAGTCTCGTGCGTCTCATCTAACTCACTTTCTACATCAATGAATCTTTCCCAGATAAACAGATCTGTGGATATTAATGACATGTCTGCCATACCCTGAACTATTATGTCTGTGCGATTGCCAAATGCAACTCCTAGAGAACTGGAAATGTTCGCGTAACCCTGACCACGAACTCTGCAACAACCGTCCCCTTATGATGGAAGCAGCCATAATGACCGATATGACTTCACGCTGTTCTCAACATTCTATTCCTATTGTATAAAGGGAGGCAACTGCTTTGAGGTTTGCAATGGAATGTTTTCTCGTGAAATGCCGACGGGCACCTGCGCGAGTTCGCCGGCGTTCGGTTGAGTCCGCCTTGTTTACCGTTCTGTAACGGAGAGAGCCGAGAATCGCACGCTTGTGTACCGCTTGGTTGGAATTAGGCGGAAAGCACCTCAGTGGCAAGGTGTGAGGAAATGGAGGAAGAGTTGAAGTGTCCGATCTGTCGACGATTTTTTACTAAACCAGTTTTATTTCCCTGTTCACACTCTTTCTGTATGGCTTGTGCTGTCAATCTACAGGAACCTGCTCAGCAGTTGATTCCGCAAGTAACATGTAGCGAAGACGGCACCCAGGTAATCAACGACACCGTTGACTTTCCTGAAATTGACAAAGTCAGCATCGTTTCAGAAACTGACAGCGGGGTAGTATGTAATAGCCGACCATCAAGCTACGTGGGTACCCCAAGCCTGGCCAACATCTTTACCCAGACGCTACAGAGTTGCACCTATGGAATTAAGTGTCCCCTGTGTCACAAGCTTGTGTTTCTTGACGACTCTGGGGCTCATGCACTACCCCCACATCGTGTTCTAGAAGCGATCGTGGATAAATACACCCAACAAAAACATGTAGAGATAAAATGTGAACTTTGTGAAAATGGCAGTTCCAACGCTACAACTATGTGTGAGCAATGCGAGGTGTTCTACTGTGATACCTGTCGCGATAGTTGTCACCCGTCCCGAGGGTCACTGGCAAAACATAATCTGGTCGCCCCTGCCCAGGGAAAGACGATCCTCAGGGCCAAAAACAAATCCAAGGATGCTAAATGTTACGAACATTCGGAGGAGCAGTTGAGCATGTTTTGCACTGGATGTAAAATACCTGTGTGTTTTACCTGTTCTCAGGAAGGACGCCATACTACTCATGATGTACAAGCTTTAGGGGCTTTGTGTAAAGGGTCGAAGGTAAGTCTCATTGTTATGATTAAATCCCAAACCCACACCCTAGAACACTTTGGTGCCCCTAGTTCTAATGCGTCAAATCATGTAGATTTGGCCCCCTGTCCAATATATACAAGGCACAGGGCCTTGTATGCTGACCCACTGATCAATAAACACTAAGGTGTACATGTGTATTAGAAATTGATGTATTTATTATACGAGTATGTGTAAATCAGATTCGTTACAAGGGCATGTTTTTAGCAGCTTGTGTGATGAATGAACTGATCTTGTAATACACTGCACGAAGGGGCTTTATAATGACTTTCAATGTCATAAAAAATAGAACACAGATTTTTTTAATTTGACAGCCTTGATATTAATCAGTCATGTGATCTCACAAAGAAAGTTTGCATTTCATCTGTTGAGCTTTAAATTTCACCTCTAGTATGGTACCCTTAATTGTCTGTCTGTATATTGCTAGTTTTTGTTGTCATGTTGTCATACAATGAACAACTTTGGAAAGTCACTGCAGGAGTACAATGGCCTGGAAGGAAAAGTGGTATGGATTTCATGACAAACATCAGTCATTTCAACTGCCCTGCCTGATGATTGGCATTACTGTATAGCATGTCAAAAGCTAGTATAGTAGAGATATATTGTGTATTTAATGTGCAATATATGCAGAAGTGGTGATCATTTGTAATAAATACCCTCCCTTTCTGTGCCAGGCCTCAGCCCAGAGTGGATTTATAATAAAACACTCTGATAGGATTTAATTCCAGTCATACTGAATGAATGCATTGCTGACTTGTTCAAAAGAAATATAATATTCACTGGCTGCATCTTATCCTATTGCTGTACAGAAAAGTTCAGATTCATGACAGTTGGTTACTGCATTATAAGATGGTAAAGAAATATCTCCATCTATACATATGGTCACCACTATAGGTGTATTGTTCAGATGAAATCAGCATTATGATTCAAATGTAATAGGATATTTATTATGAGTTTTTCTTTTGAAATATCCAAGCACAGGGTAGGATTTGCTTGAGTTGAAATGTAAGGTCTAATTTTAGGATCTTTGATTAGATTTTCTATTAAGTCAGATATTAATCATGGCAATTCCCATCTGAGTATGGAGAAGATGTATGAGTGGATGTGAACCCACACCCCTTGTGACCAGCGAAGCCCTGACTGTGACTGTACTCTATTGTGTATGGCGCCACAGCTAGGGTCCAGCCAGTTCTCTGAGGAGTTTCACTGAACCCTAACACCTGGAACAGCCCCAAACAAAAGACCCTTTAGTCACACCAACTGTCATATTTAGTTAGCTGGTAGAAAATGTGTTAGAAATCTGGCTTTGGGTTTTATTGATCATGCATGAAGGGAATGATAAATTTTGTATTGAATGTTGATGACAAGTCATATTGCATGTTCTAAAATATTAATTTTTCTTGTAAGGATTATGGATGTGGAATAAATGGGTGGTGACTTTATCAAGCTTTTGTATTGGGAATTACATTGCTGTTCACTTGAATATTAAAGCCATAAACTGAGACACAACCATAAATGTGTACGTTAAGAAACTTTTTGAACAACCTTATAATAACTTGCAAGAATATTAAGGAAGAATGGAGGCTTACCTATCTTGTCAATCACATTGTTCTGTATTCGATCTAGATGCAATTCCTTTGACTCTCAGCCTTGAATAGTACATTCAACACCTTCTGTCTTTTTGTAATGCAGTTATGAAAATGAAGATGTCTCTAATTTGAGTACCCATACAAAAGGGGTATTTTGAATAAAGTAAGAGTGTTATGATTATATCAAGCTTTGGTCTTGTGAAGAACACTATTGTACTCTTTACATGGGTACAACAATAGTTTGCCCTTTTCCACCATGCCTATACATGGAACGTCTATTGATAAATGTCCAGTCTCCACTGAACTCAACACTTTCAGCTTAGAAGTGCAGATTAAAATATTATGTGCAGTCTTTTTGAAAGTACACATGATTCAAGTAAATTGTCAAACCAAATATGAACTTCTACTTCCTTAAATACACATTGCACTGGCAGTCTCAGTGAACTGGGTCTTTCAGTTCACTGAGAAACAAGCATAGCTGGGTCCATGTCATTTGGCAGGTAATCACATAAAGAGAGAGGGAGAGTGCAGCCTGCCTTGCAGTGCCATCTTCACATCACTTGGAGATACAAGTGTGCTGATAACTACTCTCTATTTCTTATATCTTGTACTTGTGAGTCTCGGTGTACACTTGCTTTCTGAAGTAATTTTGAGGATTGCACTGTTCTACCTGGTGAGACATAAAAAATATATGTTTTTCTGACAGTAGGGACCTCAAACTAAGTTAAAGTCACTTAACGACAAGATTGAGTGATACAGATTTAACCCTGGATAAAATATGAGGTACATGCTGTACATTTGTGTGTGTTTTGTTGTTAAAATGACCCTGTAAGATAACAGAGACAGACATGCTATGAGAGATGAAAGCATCTGTACCTAAAATATGTGTCATCCTGGTGATGAGAAGCACAGTTACTTTTAGCCTTTAGCAATTATACCACATTTGAGTGATAATGAGGTCATCTGAAATATCTCTTAGTCTATAACTGTTCTATATAGTTTTGCCTTAGATCAGTTGAAGCATAGTTTCTACAGTGCTGCAAATTCATTTGTCTATATATATATATATATAACTTCTGAAAACACTTGAAAGGTTTTCACATATACGTATGTAAAAGATATTCTGGATTATTTGCTATTCCCATAATGCATAAATAGTGTTTCAGTTTTCATTACAAGTTATAACCTCTGTCTTGTCAAAAATCGCCAGACATTTTATGATTTGATATTACAGTGAAATGTATACAGTCATAGTATGATAAAGCTTAATACACCTAGAAGCTAATACTTTAATGGACTGTAGCCTTAACATGGGTGCACCTGATACCATTTACAGAGTATGAAAAGATAACAGTGAGATGCTGAATGTGATATGTCAGTGCGGTGAGGTGTTTGCACACTGAAGATGGTTCATCTCTCTACTTGCTTTCCCCAATCCCATGTGGCCCAATTAGACTTATGGCAGTGAGACTGGCTCACTAACTATCAGTATAATTCTTCGTCTTTCCTAAAATCCTACCAAACAGGAATGGAAGATAAACCATCACAGCTTTCCCATATCATGGATGAGTAGATGATAGTCAAGGTTATGTTGCATTGTGTTGCAACTGACATGCAGTAAGGTAGCCCTACGTTGTTGCTGCTGTGCGGGTTGTTAGTTCAATTGTTTGAACATGGGTTCCTTGGTATTCAAATGGCGCCAGCAGTCTGCCTGTGGGCCTGTAACACACATTGGAGACCCAGGATCCCTTACACTGGCCAACAGCTCTACCATGGTGAACAATTCACTCCCCTCTCAGAACAGCAAGCCCTCTTGACTTGCTCTCCTCTCAGCACTGATCGACTGACCAGACAGACCCTATCTCACTAATGCAGAAAGGGTTATGGTTTCTGTAACACTAATTCATTAGTGATATAGCCCTGTAATGGTACTAATTTTGTACAAAAAATATTGGTATACAAAACATGGATTTTTTTATTTCTAAAATTACCTTTGAAAAGATATGTATCTTTTTTTTGTAGGAATTTGAATTATCTAAAAGCTAGTAATACATTCTGAAAATATCTTTTAGACAGGTTTTCTTTTGGAAAGACAATTCATGTTTCCCTATTAGCTCTTTACTGGGCAAGTAAAGTCACACTAGCACCTTAAGAAGAGGATGTGTGCGGGCAGTTCCTAACCCCTTAAGACAAATTGAGTTACAGACTGGCAGAGGTGTGACAGAGATTCGACCAAAGGAGCCAGTATTGATTTCTTAAACTCCAAGATGTACCCAACAAGGTTTTTGCCTGTTAACATCATGGATGATCTATATAGGCCCCTGACTGGCATGTCAATCACTGCCCATTGCTTACTGAATAGGTGCAGTACTCTGTCCAAACTGTCATGTTTACTTTGATTACCTTTCACCATTTTCTCCATCAGTTCGTACAGTCAATGTGAATCTTAATAAGCAGCTTTCTTGCTTGTCATTCCATCATTATTACTGGCATCAGGTGATTGATGAACCATTTGAGCTGTTCGTCAACTTGCATGGGCAGATCAGTCACCTCTACAATCGTGTGTGTACAAATGTCCTTAACTATCTAACGAAGTTGATATCTTTGCAAACTGAGCAATCATTTAGTATCATAGACTTTTCCTTGATATTATTCCAGGGTTTTTATTTATTTAATCAAATTTCCTAAGGTTTTAATTTAGAAAAACTACCAGTAATGATAGTACAGATGGTGAAGCATTACCTTCTATCCCCAGTTTTCAGTCGCTGATGTGAGTGCAATTTAGAAGTCCACACATCCCCACCATGCTACACTGAAAATCCCTGACAATGGTGCTATGCATTCCTCACAATCATTATGAAATATGGTTATGGTTGTGTCTTTTCTCTGTCAGTGATAATCAAAGGTGTGTGTATTTCACCATTTTAATGCTCATGTCAGCATTAGGAAGCCTAAGATAGCCTTGTTTATAACTATGGAGACCGTTGGAATTGCTACAAGCAGACGCCAATGTATATGGAGTGTACATGTGCAGCTAGCCCCATTGTGACCCTAGACAAGGTGCCACCATGGGGCTTGGTATTGATAAGTTTCACAGACATTTAAATGTATTCCTTTTTCCATTGTCTCCCAGTTCACATCAATATTGACTAAAAGCTTGAATCCAGGCCTCAGTCAATTTTTTCATAAAGGAAATCATTGCTTGGGCTCTTAGACAAGCGCATGTATGGAGGCATATTCATTTGGATTTATTCATAGCTATTTGTGGGCAAAACAATAGGATATCTATTTAAGGATATTTCTGTCAGCTGTTGGTTATGTTGTTTCTGTGATCAAGTCAAAATAGGGGATTTTGTTATTGCCATCTTTAAGCGTCAGCGCAATGAATATTTTCAATTAAACTAACCCAGAAGCAGACTCAGTAATGGATGTCTGTAGTTTTGGAAATCCATTAGTATAAACCTTTCAACTGTTGAGCCAGAATCAAAGACAAAACTGTGATTAGAGTGATAAATCCTAAATCAAATATCATTATTATGTTATTTCTGTTATTTCAAAATTGCATGTCTTATTAATACAAAGGACTTGACATTCTGCATTCTTAAAAGGTGGAATTCTATCCACTGTGGAATTACTTATGTACATAACATGAGGAAATCTCTTTGCTTGATTACAATGGCGAGTATAGTACAGAAAGGTAATAACGTCCAGGATGCCAAATGTTCCAGGACATGTGTAATAGTTGCCTCACACTGGCACCATGTGCAGTAGGTGCACATTTGCATCATGGGGCAATTCAGAGTTGGAGTGTGTCCATGCTTTACCCCCTGCCATTAACCTGGGGCATGTTTTTATTGCCATTTGCTCCTAATGACAGTCTAGTTAAGTACTCTGCAATGTGCAAGGGCAGGTCGCTAGGTACTGGAAGAGTACCAGATGGTTAAAAACTGTTGCTGTTATTTTATCAAATTATAGTAGCGGGAGATTCTTGTGATGGAGACAAGTTGGCTAGTCTGCCTTCTGTCCACACTCCAGTGATGTCTTTACAAAATAGGCAGAATGCCAGACTTGGAAGTGAAAATAGCGGGTGGTATCTTGTCACTCGGTTAAATCGTAAAATATCTTCCCAGGACTGGTTTGAAATTTCTACAGCTTCTTTGTGTCCTATTTACCCTGATGATATTTGTTGATAAAGATATGACGGTAAGCACCCAAAACTGACTGATAAAAATCGTGAAATGTTGTATTTTATTGATGCAGTGATGGATTTGGTGACTGTGGGGAAGACATCATAGTTTTCATATTCGCTGCAGGACCTTTGTTGTGTGACAGATCAACCATATTGCATATCTGGGTAATAACTAATTCTAGAATCCTATTACTGTGTGCATTACTTATTTATAATTATCACCAATTAAGCTGCAGTGATCTTGCTCACTGATTGCTATTCTGATAGTGTTGATGGATGTGTTCCTTACTTAAAGAGTGAGTGAGTGAGCTGGGCATATATATGTTAGTGTGTTAGTGTGCTAGGACTTCTTAGTATTGCAAGTCATAGGCTTGTACCATTTAGTGAAAGTCAACAGCACGTGCATGATGCTGAGATAGAAAGACAAAAAGGGTCATATTGAAGTCAAATTAGGGATCCAAACAGAAAAGGAAAATGGCAGAGCAATTCAGTGAAGGACCCGATCAGCCCGGGGGGATAACTGGATCGCATGTTACACCTAAAAAGCGAAAATTATCTGTGAAGACAATAGAGACAAAATACGAGGCTTCATAGATAAATTCCCCACATGTACACGTATGTACATTCCGATTCCGTTTGTGTGAACTATACAACTTTTTATACTGACTGAAAATGAATTAGTGCTGTCAACTAAATGGGATCGCTTGTGAGTTTGTTAAATTATTCTTGTTCTTATCTTTTTGTTAGCATATTTATTTGCCATGACAAATAAAGTGATTGAATTGATTTACATTTGTATATGTTGTAATTTAAAGATCAATACTGCCGTAAACGTTTATTGCAAAGATATATTGTTCGTATGTGTATCCTACTGCAAAATAACGATGTGTTAAGCACCGTGGTCGTGTTGGTTCTTGGTCTTTTCAATGCTGACGGATGTGTCGAACACTCGGATAAGTCGAACTTTCCCCTTACACCCAACGAGTTCGACACAACAGGGTTTGACTGTATATTCATCTGTCAAAGAAAGATACTGTAGCACTTAAATAGTCATAGACTGTATGTGGTGTCTAAGGTACATATTTGTGGCAAAAAACATTTAAGTGTCTTTCATGATAAAAATCTAACCCCAATGAGAATGAAAATACCTTCCATTAGCTATGTCAGGATATTGAATGATTAATCTCTGTTTGATGCTGGGATGGAGAGAGTACTGTTATCACATGTTTCTATTATGTTACATATCTTATCCGGGATTCACTTACAGCTGGCTTGGATTACAAGTGCATAGTATAAATAGGAAGTACATACACCTTCACCAGTGCAAGTAATCATATTGATTTTCTGAAGAAATGCAAATGAGATAAAACAGTGATAGAGCTTCTGCCATGTTAAACATTTGTGTTATATTGATATATGTTATATTTGGGATTACACTTTCTTAGTGAAGTGCTGGTTCTAGTGCTTTTGTTGGGTTGAGTCCCATCCAGGATTCGAAACCACATCCTCAGGGACAGGCACATAATTGCCAGCACATGAAGTCAGCCACCTAACCCAGTCAGCCACCATACGTTTTGGTGATATAAATCTTTGCCGTCAGGTGAAAACGTACTTAGTTATAGCTTGACTGAAAGGAGAAACAGAAGGTGACAAGTATTTTTTTGAGGAAGCTGAAATTTTGTCACCCAACATTTGCAGTTGCCATGGCATGAATACATGTATGAGGTGTAATTGCAGTCCAAATGAAATTGTTCTCGTTGACAATGTCAGTTATCCAGATAGCCTTAATTCCACAAGGATAAATTGTGAAGTCATTTAGGAAGATTAATGTCTGTGCTTATATGTTATACATGGGCATTATAATCTCATCCCTTATATCCTGTATGGCCTTTGTCATGTGGAGATTTAAGAAGGATTAAAGAACAGTACAAGATTATATACATGCTAATTGCTATTCAAAACAACTGTTTTTATACCCAAACAGTGTTTGCATGTCACATCAAATATATCATATTGTACAAATATCACATTTTTGTGACTGATTACAACACTATTGGCAATCAGGCAGCAGTTGTGCCAGGTAGATTGTGGTCAGTTTGAAACATGCTATGGATGTCCCAAACAAGCCATTACTGCCAACTGACCAAACATATACATTACATCAAGTCTAGGTAAGCAAGTGATTTCATGGTCAGAGTTCACATTTTATTGTCCAGAAGGAAATTTACAGTTGTTCCTTGACATGTTCATGTTCTGAGCTAGTTTACAAATGGCAGCAAATGGAGGTGAATTTATGGGTATGGGTTCTCTGACATCCTCAGTCTAATTTACTATCCGTTATCCATCTTTTGACTCACGTTGATGGAATTAATTGGGTCAGAGTGAATATTTTCCTGTTTTTGGTTTGAGTTTACTTTTGTTAGAATTTGTTAATTATCCATCATGACAAACTAGGTCATGAAGAAAATGGTACCCGCATCTGTTATCATTATTTGACATTGGATTTGCAAGGGAGGTAACTGAACCCTGTAATTCAAGAGAAATGCATGATAATCACTCATGAGCCCCTGTTGTTTAATTCATGAAAAAAATGGCTTAATTGATCGCTAATTTGCAACTTTCAAACAATATGGAACATAACCCTTGCCTAAGGAAGGTAACTGCTGTGCCATATGGCAATGGTTGTGCCTCATTTGTAACAATCTTAGGGATGGGGTCATGATCGAGGCCACTATTTTTTCTCCAATGGGAAAATGAAGAGTATCTGACCTTTATTACTTTCACAGATTTGTTAGTGTGATATGCCAATCCTAATGTACAGATTGTGTAGTAGGATGACAAATAATTTATGTCATTTGTTATATTGGTTTGGAATCATGTTGTGTTGAAAACAGGAGGGATCTCTGAAATTTGCATTTGGAAGAGATTTATTTTCTTCTAGTGCAAAATCAAAGCAATTTATTACAATGAAAAGTAATCTCTTTGAATCATTTATCATAGATGGAAGGCAAAAAAACCCACAAATCTTGGTGACACTGTACACATATTAAAATGTTTAATACTCAAAGCTATTTAGAGGTGATAAATCATTTACCATATTTTTTTTTATTCTGGTGTTTCTGGTAAATGTATTGATATATTTGAAATCATATTGAATTTGCATGTCCATCAATATTGCAAAATAGCAGGTTTTAATAATGCGATAACATTTTGATTGTTTGACAATATTTGCCTATGATAACATCCCTACAGGACAAGTGTTCATTACAGTTTTAGAAAATGTCAATTCTAGCTTTATAACTAATCACATGCTTCACCAATCAAAAAAATTCAAGTTGCGGAAATAAAAGAAGCTCAGCTTCAAATGACTAAACATTACAATGAGCAACTTCTTATGGATATCTTTTTATTGGCAAAGATATTATACAGCATCTAGTCCTCACAAGGTGGTATCCTGTGTGTCATTAACATCCCATAACTTGAAACATGAGACATTACATTCTGCTAAGAAAGATTTCGTTTTGAAAAAGAACCCACATTTGCAGCTGCTGTGTGTTGTGAGAATACAAGTTCTTATGAAGTTGCTTATCCTGTGCTTTATTCCATCAAGTGGGAAACATTAGTAGAATAGTTGTATGATAAATCTATCAAGCCGAAACATTGGTTGCTGCATAAAGATTCTTCTCTGTTCTATTAATACTGGAATATTGAAGAATGGTTTGAGAAAAGAATTATATAATCTTGAGGGAAAAAGATTTCATAATAGATTCTAGAATTTCTTTTTAATCATATCACATAGGCAGTGAGGACCTCAGTGTCTCAGACACATGCCAGCAAACAGGACACACAAGGAATCATTACACCACTAAACATAACTATGAATATTCTCAAAAACATCATCATGTACTTCATGCTACATATTGTTAAATGTAATTACATATATACATATGTCTGTCAACCGCTGCTGAAATAGTAATGCTGGAGGGGTAGAATGGAACTTGCAAGTAATTGAGACCTTCATTGCCTCATTACAAATACCAAGCCTAGCACATTAGCTTGCAAGCATTTTCCCAAAAGATTGTGTTTACATTACGTGAAGCAGGCAGTACCCGATTGTTTTGAAAGGAGTAGAAATATGTACATTATATATATTGCATGTGTTTCTCTCTTACATCCAGGGAGAACAGTTTATGGTTGCTATTTTGTTTGAGGTAATGCATTCTGGAGTGTGCATGGTAAAACCAAAAGTTTCTATCATAGAGAATAGCTTATCAGTTGCCAATACCTAGTGGTGGTGGTTT
Source organism: Haliotis asinina (assembly GCF_037392515.1). Taxonomy (NCBI): domain Eukaryota; kingdom Metazoa; phylum Mollusca; class Gastropoda; order Lepetellida; family Haliotidae; genus Haliotis; species Haliotis asinina. The sequence continues at coordinate 50,109,518 of NC_090287.1, forward strand.
CAGTGCAAAACATTTTGGTCTATGTTCAAATGTTGCCTCATTTAAAACCTATTTTTCGGTTAGTTTCGGTGAAGAAAAAGAATTCATCGACTGATAAGTGTTCAAGTGCAAGTGGTAAAATCAGGTTAGTTTTGTACCAAAACAGATGTTGTATACACCACACTTTTCAAAGTGTGTCATATTGAGCTTGATGATGATACTGACTTAGTCATTTGTCACATCTTCTTAGTTTGTCAAATAGTATGAGACTGACATTTTGTTGACAAAATTGTCCAAGCAAATAAGAAAGCGTTTTAAACTGTATAGCCTGAGGAAGAAAGTGTTGGTAATCATTTATTGAACATTTTTCAAAATTATGTTCCATGAACTAAAAACAACATATACTTTAAGGACAGCTTTGAAATGGATTTAGCATCCCCAAAACAATGTTAATAACAGATTGCATAGAAGAAAACTGTTAATATTTGATCACTTAAAAAATCATAACAACCAACAGCTGGTAGCATTTATGTACTTTGGCAACTGACTGGCATGTTACTTGTTTAGCTGTCCCAGTAGATTCATTTGAAGGAGACACAAAGGAATGACCAGCATTGAACACTGTGTGACAGACACATGCCACAGACAAACCATTTTTCAAGATGGCTGACTATTGTGCTGCACTGGTGAGGCATGCTTATTTGAGTGACAGGGGAAGTGTGTCAGACATTCCCCACATGCAAGGACACTGCTTGGGTCTTATACAGGCTGGTCAGTGCTCATTTATCACTGCATAACGAGGAACATATAGTTCCATAATTAGAAGATTTGGGAAAGTCCATAATTCATCTTACTTTAAGTTATTAGAGTTTAAGAAAGTAATGAATAGTGGAGTTTAAACTTTTGGAAATGGTGTTTCAGATAATTGTGTGATACATGAGAAGAACATGAGCTGTTGCTGAGGAAATAATTTATCCTTTAGAATCTCATCTGTTGTGGTGTTAAGTCTAGATATGGTGGTAATGATAATACCATGGTTCCCTCCTGGGACCATTTTGGCCTTGGCAGCATCAGGGGCCTGTAACACAGATAACAGTGACAAGGTGTCACTGTGTTGTAAGTGATCACAAGGGACATACAGAAACTCATTATGTTGTCTGCTGACAGTCTCATATGTCTGTTTTTGCACCATTTTACCAAAGATTTCTAATTCTAATTAGTTCAACTGTAATTTGTTAAAAATCCCTGTTTTATATTTAAAAGTATGAATGGTATATCTGGGTCAGAAGTTATTCTTTCTACAAGATACATTTCAACAACCTCTGTTACTACTGAGACACTGTGAACACCATCTTGTTCAACGGCATCCTCTACACTAGTACAATAGATCCATATGTGGCTCATTGGTTTGTGGCTTAACAGCTTGTGCTGAGTTACTGTTTGTACCTATGCCAGGATTCACTGACTGGTTCAGTATCAGTCTGATCATGAGCTTTTATCTGTCACGAGTGTCAGTATGAAGCTTATTCTTCTGAGTTGCTAAAGTGGTCATCATCTCCATCATGCATCATCTTGCCTTCCACATTACACTCTTGATATAAGTCTTGACATCACAAAAATACTTTTTGAACCCTTGGATAGACCAACAAACCACAAATCATCGACAGTATCACCACAAGCCAATCTGTTTATTTGTAGTCTATAGAATGGCTGGCTGACAAGAACCCTAGGGGTCCTGTTGGATACTTGCAATCGACTGCTCATCCCCAAGGACTTGAAGCCAAGGTAAATCTGATACTGCTTGATAGATTTGGGTTATGGCCATCTGCTCTGAGGTCTGTGGTTCCAGCCAGCTGACCAGAGGACAGGAGATGACCCACAGATACTGACCCGAACAGTGACCAGCTGCCCAGCTGACCAGGTCACTTCAGCAAGTCATGAATATACTGTCACTATGATGACTGTGGAAAAAAATAGTTTCTGTTGTGGTATAAATCAGCCAGTTTTTAGTATCATCTTGATCTACATTACACCTCTTTGTAAACATGGTGGCTCTCCTATTTAAGGCTTTTGAGATTTTTACAATTTTTTTCTGGTTCAGTGAGCATATGCTGTTACGAGATGGCATGCTAGGTCTTTGTATTATGGAGCAATTGGGAAGATGACGATTGAGTTTTTGCAAGTTCTTAACTCTTAGCTCGATTGAAATGCTACATTGCTTTTTGAAAACCTTAGGAGATATTTTTCAGGGTTTATTTGTTTGGGAGTTAGTGTTGAGTCTTAACTTATGGCTCTAGTGGCATATAGTTTTATTTAAAATATTTTATTGCTTTTTTTTGTTCCCATGACTGATTTAAACAATTTCTTAAGTGTTAAAGTAGAACCAAAGTTCTTTTGATTGAACCTGTTTTTGTTGATACATATTTTGTACCAGAAATTATGTGCACTGGTGTTTGATGTCTTTATAGGCAGGGCAGTTTTTATGTAGATAAAACATTAGACTTGATTACCTTGAAGTACAAGACTTTTTCACAAGCCTTACTACTGCAGACGTGTTCTGACATGTATCTTTCAGCAACATAGGAACATCTATCAGCATAATATGATTTTGAAATCATTGGAATTAAAATGATAACAATCTTTTCATATTTTAAGAAAGTAATGGATATGGTTAAGAGTTAAATTAACCATTGAAAGCATCAGACTCATTTGAAATACGACGCTATCATGTTTCCTCTCCAAGGACCCTATGATATGTACATGTATTCTCTTAGGAAGTCTGATTTCCACCATTGCTTCATTCAAACCACATTGACGAGGGAGCAGTCATTGTTATAGACTCTCCCCAAATTGTTTCCAATCATTTAGATCAACACACTGGTCCCTATTGACCCCAGAAAGCAGTCAGAGGTGTTTGCTATTGTTCTTTTAGCCCTGGGGAGATTCACTAAGGCATATTTCACCCTTTTGTGTCTCTAATGGAATTTTGGTAAAAGCATGAAATTTGTTTGGATGGTTTCCAGTCCAAGAAGTCATTCCTTATAAATGCATGAATAAAATTTTACACATTTCTATGAAAACGTTTCCCATGAATGCTATTTTTGATGAAAGATATGAGAAAGGGTGCTACAGCCTTTTTTGACACAGTGTTGTTGAAATGTTTCAGCTTGCATCTATTTTGGTCAAACGTTTGGAGTTTGAGTCAAGCTGAAATTATACATCTTGTCATAAAATGTGTAAGTTATTGAGATTTAAGCAGGTATTTCATACATTTATCTGGGATTAAGTTATTATTACGTTTGGAAAATAAAAGAAGTGGAAACAGGACAGAGTGCTTGGAAAAAGTCTTTGTTTTGTCAGTGACAAATTAGCAGATCTTAAACATGATGCAGCTGAAATAACAGATTAGACCAAAACAGGGATAAGATGTCTGCAGCTGCTGGAATATCATATATAGTGTTCATTGTCATCTTCAATCCTCAGATTTGTATTGAAGTAAGTTCCTAACTACTTAAACAATAATCACATGAGTACTGTAGTCTTTGTGCATATCCTCAATATGTTGTCAACAAGTACATTAGAAACTGTACTCTCTAACCCTGCTGCACATGTCAGACATACATTTATATAGGTTTCCATTGAGGTTGTATTGGAAGTGTGTTAGTGCTTTCATTTACTGCCACAGTCACATTAGCAGAAGCCTGACCCATGACAAGCTACACCCACAACTGTCAACTACAGTTATATTTCATTCTACCACACTCCCTGCACACAGACAAAAGAAAGTTATAACCAAGTACCGGTCATTGATTTTTAACAGCAGGGGAGATTGAGAGTCTATGTAGATTAAGTGTTCGTTGTCAGCCCTGATCAACGTTAATCAAGACAAGTGTGTTGTCTAGATTCAAAATGTACAGCTGTAAAAACCAGTTAGAGTCAGCCTTTGAAACCTTTCTTGCACATTCATTTCATTTGGTATGGGATAGTCAAGAGTTAGATGTAGATTAAAAGATAAGGGTTATTTATTTTGTTATATAGAATAATGACTACTGGAAACTGACATATAACTACATCTCATTTCCAAATATGACTGCTGTTTGGTAACGTCTATGACTAATCTTTTGCTATTAGCCTCACATAAGATCAGGGATTTTACGTGGGTGTTTAAAACGGTGGCTTGGAAACTCAGCTTACAAATTGTTTGTCTAACAAGAGTATTTTCTTCATGGTCAATTGGAGTCTATTATGTTACAAAAGGGGAACACAGGGACAGGGGTGTCAGGTGAACTGGTCTTAACAATCGTTAGGGAAGGGCATGTCATACTTTCACAGTGTTGTCAGCCATTGTGCCACGGGTGTTATCCACTCGCTGACACAGATACCTCATGGGATAGGTCCCTTGAGAAGTGCCTGTGATTAGATGGAAATAAATGTTATAGCCACATGGGTCTGCCCCCTACTGGGATTCCAGGGAAGCATGGGTCCTGTTAATTCTTTCTTCTTGTCTTGTAAGGAATGGATGGCCATAATGTAACACAGGTGTTTGTATCGATGGACTCCATTAATGTTGGTTGTTGCTGTTATTATTGGTTGCTGGTTTGGCTTGCCACATTCATATTTCTCAGCAGTTTGATAATGCTGTGCTAATATTGCTGATTGTGGTTTCAACTCAAAATTCTCTCTTGCTTCTACATACACTTAAGCATGAATGCTAAAATTTGCAAATAACTCAGTATTGAAATAGCCTCAGCGAGAAAAAAAAAGAGTTTTATTTTACTCTCATTGTTGTTTGTGCCAGACAGTCCATCAAATCATGCAATTTTGTTTTGATGACATACAACTTCCATGTGAGTGAGCTTGACTGTAATATTCCTTTGATTGTCTCTTATGAAGAACATGGATTGCTGAAAAACCAATTCCAAGCCAGAAATTCACACAAGTAAAAAAGTAAATGTAAATTCTCTACAGTTGTATGAATGAAATTGAAATAGGTGCAATATATCCAAGTGATCTATTTCATTGTGTCCCCACTGACAGTGGAACTTAGAGATGAGGGATGGTTGTTTGGACGACACCTGGAGCCTGTTAAATCAATGCGATATCGATCTTATTACGCCACCAGATCAGGAGGCCGTTAGTTCAAACACTGTTAATAACATAGGATCTCTTTCATGTCTCACTGTCACCTTGATGTTGATAGGAACAGGCTGCCACACAAGTCCTTTCTTGACACTTTATCGTGTATTTTTGTGATCCTACACTTTAAATAACTGGTACAAAGTGTTGATAATTGAAAGACTGTCTTCTGTTGAAGGACCCATCAGTTTAGACTGGTTAATGCAGGCAAATGTTTGAATGAAAATGAATTGACATTTTTAATTAAGATATTTATCAATGCATCAATATCGAATATGTTAGATGGCAACTGTCTGGGCATGTTATATGATGTTATTTCTTAAGCTTATAATTGAACTTACATGTAAATGGGCTTGATGATATTCAATCTTTCTGCATCTGTGTTACTACAAATTAATATCAAAATGGTAGTGTATTGATATGTTTCTTGATTTTGATTGTATGAGCTTATGTCATTAAGATCCCTATTACCACAAAGATTCGAATATTGCATCATAGATATGGTCATTAATTCCACATCCTTTTTAATCCCAGTGAGGGCCCTTTAAGGAAATATTAGAGTAAGACAGGACTGTGTGATTGGGACATCTTACAGCATTAGATGCCTCTGCCATGTGTTATATGCCAATATTGTAATGTTGTAACTAAGGTCATGTGTTAGCCTGTCACAACCAATCACAGTGTTGGGTAATGGCCCTTTAGAGGCTGATAATATCCTTAATAGAAATGGACTTGTATTCATTATTGTCAGAATACCTAGAAATATTGTGTATATAGCAGAACTGTTGATGCTGTGTTGAACCAAGCAGAATTCTGTCAATACCCTAGGGTATATTTAGATATGGGTTTATGCTGGATAAATATAAAGCAAACAGATAAAGGAATTGTTTGCATGCATATATATATAAATTGATATTTTGTGGAAGGTATAAGTTAAAATGGAAAATATGTTCTTGTGTAACATTATTAATAGCTTGCAAACAGAAAATGTAAGGGATAAATGTAGATATTAATTTTGCTGATTTGTCATCTACATTAATAGTCTGATGGGATTATGGTGGAAATTCACATGACAAAAACAACTGTCTAAATTATTACCCTATATTCTGTAGTTTCAGTTGGACAAAGACATAAAGTAGATCCCCACTCTGTTTCTTATAAAAGGGTAAATCAACTGAACACAACAGTATTTCACATTCATATTTCTCAAAGGCCCATGTTAACGAGTCATCAATGATTTCAGTTCCTGATATTTTTTCTGTTTCACATATTGTGATCATTTCACAATCTTGATATCAAATTGCCCATTCCCCTTGTGCAAATTTCAAGACGATGTCAGCAGCATGATGAATTAAAGAGATATATTTTCAAGATGGCATTTCTCGTTTTCCATTTCATTTCCTCTATTCTTAACTCCGGTGAGCATGCCAGTCACCATCACATTTAATTTGCTGCATTTTCATTATCCGAAAAAGGTGTCAAAGGAAGTATCCATTGAAAAAAGAAAAAAAACATTAAAATTACCTTTTAAAAAAATGAGCGACACAGTGTCTGTTGAAATGGCCATCCATCATGAAGCTGTGCTAGCTGAAGAGTGATGTTCCAGGTTGCCTCCAATACACTGCCTGTCCAATATTGTCTTCAGCAGCCTTGTACATCCGTTCCTTCTCAGCTGGGAAACCATTACCACTATTTCTTCTGAACTAGGTTTGCTTATTCTTTGTGAACTTGGTGGAAACTCATTCTTACTAAACTTTGTTTTTAAAGGGATATGAAGGTGTTTTTTTAATGTAAAATTAGGTACCAACTGTTCTGTTATATGTAGATTTGGGTCTAAGTGTTAAAGGCAAATGAATTTTGTGTCCAAAGTATCAAATCTAGAAGCCCTCTTTCTGTTAATTTCAGTATATTTTAGAAACTATTTTGCATTGTTAGCAGTGGGTTCATTATTCATTTTTCAAAATTCAATAACATGCTAGCAGTATGTTCGTTATTCACACTGTTGATCAGTGACCTGTGAAGGTCCCTGGGTAGAAAAGGCCTTCAGCAACCCATGCTTGCCATAAAAGGCGACTATGCTTGTCGTAAGAGGCGACTAACACGATCAGGTAGTCAGCCTCGCTGACTTGGTTGACACGTCATGGGTTCCCAGTTGTGCAGATCGATACTCATGTTGTTGATCACTGGATTATCTGGTCCAGAGTCGATTATCTACAGACTGCCGCCATATAGCTGGAACATCGCTGAGTGCGGTGTAAAACTACACTCACTCACTCACTCACTCGCTCGATCAGTTCTATCCAGTATAACATCTAAGATATCAGCTAACCAGCACAGGATTTGTTATTGCTATGCAATCAGTATGTATTCACAATACACACACCCTAGGCAGGTGACAGGGCTGAATTGTTTCTCTTTTTCAACCCCAGAAATCAGTTGCTAATTTAAAAAATTCCAGTATGTACCAAACATATCCAGTGTGTACCGCACACTTACAATAATTCTTTTAAGGTGTTACATATCTGTTCTTGAGGTGTTACTCTGGACAGTATCAGTTATTCTCCTCTGAGTGGTTTCATTTAAACTCTCTTTATACTAAACCCAGGTAGTGGGGTAGCCTTGAGCTTAAAGCATTTGCTCGGCATCACTCTGAAGACCCAAGTTTGATTCCCCACGTGGGTACTATGTGTAAAGCCTATTTCTCGAGTCCCCAACTGTGATATTGCTGAATATTGCTAAAAGTAAAACCATGCTCACTCACTCTTTTAAACCCAAGATTCTGCTGTGCTTAAGCAAATCCCAAACTTTGCCTTTGCTTCACTCAAAGCATCATACATTACTTTACAGAAAAAAAACAATCTACTCAAGGTATTTCATAGCACTGGACTTATAAAGAAAGATGCCTGTTACAGGACAGAATCAAGATTATATTTAACCAAGTTGCCATCTCTTTGGCTCTTAATTCATCCCAGATGGTTTAAATATACCAAATGTCAAATCAAGTACCAATTATTGCATTTTTTCCAGTCCATCCATAACACATACATTATTAACTAATGTATGTCAATATTTACGAGAAATTGGCACAGTTGTCATAAGGGATTCAATATTTTCATACCCAGTGATATATATACATAGCATCATAATCATTGCCTTCATGTTGTCTTCTGAATCAGGCTCTGACTATTGGAACCATGTGTTTGTGCGGCTGCCCCTTTAAGAGATACAGCGTGTAGATGTTTACTTACAACTGTGTACGTGTGTATGGCTACAGGCAAAGGTGTGAAACTGCTGGTATCTGTAGCGTTGCCAAGCTCCCTGACTGAAGTGATGATGGGCTCTGATTGTACACTGAAGAACGCCTGAATCTCATGGATTCTACTGATAATATCAAATTTTATTTTGTTTATACATCATTTATGTTAAAAAAGATTAAAACTGTATTTACTGTGCTAATGTTCACTTTTCTAAAATCATCACTTTAACATTTCTGCTTCTTGCATGGTATGAGGAAGTGCACTCTAACCACTGGCAACTAATAAAAGTATTTTGATGCATTTTGTGTTTTTGCTAATTTGTGTTTACAGAAGGATGAATGGTATCATGACTTTAATTTCCAGGTATTTTAACTTTTTCCTAAATTTATGTTCGGAACATTTTTATGGTATGAGACTTTAGGTTGATAGTTTTGTTGACTTGAGTGGCTGTTTCACTTTGTTACAGATAATCAAGGACTCATATACAGGTAGTTTCTATATCTATGTCTTGCTTCAACGTCTTTAATGGTAACTTCATGGTTTTTGTATGAAAAATGTCTTTAAAAACCTGTTATGTTAAGGTTTCCCATTCATGGAGCAAAAAATGTGAAAATGATACCATTTTGAAGGGTCAATCTATCAAATATTTGGCAGAACTTTTCCTGTTCATCGTCCAATGTTGTTGACGTGTCCATCTAAGTATGTTGTTTCGGCATTGAGTAAACAGCCCACTTCACACTGGTGAGCACAGTGCTCATAGATTTTCCACCTGGTTTGTTTCCTGTTCGTCAGGTATTGTGGGGATAAGTGTTGCTTGATTGCCAATGTGGTCAACTGCGGATGTGCGTCTGTCTGTCGCCTTGCCCTGACAAAGGTCATATAGCTAGGGGTTTTAGTAATAGCTGGAGACCAAGGCAGCTTGAACTCTGAGCCCTTGGTCTTCACACCTGATGAGTATGATACACCTTGGGGTATGGTTTTCCTGTAGCCTTTTGTCTGCTATTGTTTGATGTTTCATGTGTCTCTATTCGTTTTGAACAAATGAACTTCTCCTTGTGAGCAAGCTAGCTACATTCAGTTTGCTGTTACATTTTAACGTTTATTTTTAGGTGTCACTAAGTGGTAAATGCGTAGGAGCTGAATAGCTGTAGGCTTTCCACAAACATCTACATGCTCTGATACAACTGCAGTACTGTTGAAAGCAGTGACGAAGCAGATCATCGTTTTCAGGTTTTTACACCATTTACAATTTCATCAAAAAGGACAGTTTCAACTTTGATGACATGTATGACGTTTATTTTTTATCTATTTTTTTTTGTTCTGAAGTTCATTTTGTTTGAAGAGAAAACAATCCTGTTAAAAGGTTGTGCTGGACTGAGAGGATTATTGTTTAAATTCCATGAAAAGTTGCCTCTAATGAACCCTAAACTGTCAAGCCTGTAAATTTAAATGATGCATGTATATGTAGGGGTTTGGGGATTCCATTTCATTTAGAGAAATTTCAATTATGAATGCACCAGTGCATTTTAAAAGCAAATTTGCTAAGAGATAGATTGTGCCTTGTCATAATACTTGTCAGATGGACAAGGGACTAAGATTTGGTTTATTTGGTTTCACACCCATCATTCTAGCCATTATTCACATGATTCCATGAATATAACAAGGTTTCAGCTACTGCTCAAGCATATCATTCCCATTCTGGGACCGATCCATAAATCCTCTTTCCATTTGTGGTAGAGGAAATATAGACAAGACAATGAGTCAAATACACATCAGAACCATAGTAGATGCTTTTTACATCAGTGTCTTGTAAGAAAGTAATTATGAATATGAATAATGGTATTAGGGAATTGATTCCACAGATAATGAAGTTTGTGTTGTTGCTGTTGTAGACAGGAGAGATATATATATTTATCACAGAGTATGATATGATGGATAACAGTCTACATCATGGACAAGCAGGAAAACAGCTTTATTCCATCGTAGTAACAGGGAATCTTTGTAAAGTCAGCAGTTAATTATCATTATGAACAAGCATTTCAGGAGTGCAGCTTTCATATCATGGTCAGGATGATATGGCATTAACGAAGATCCAATATAAGGCTGCGGCTGTGAGAAAGATTTGTTTCTACAACTGTGCATATTGCACTTATCAGTTATGCTGAGGAACAATCAGGTTACACTGAGATGCATAAGTGTAATTGCATCTTCAGCTAGCTGCACACTGTTCATATCTAGGGACATAAGGATTGGGATTCCAGGATCAGGTTTTTGCTTTACTCTGGAGATTATGGCCTGTAATGGAAAATGCAATCAAGAAAACTGAGTCGTCTCTGACTCAGTTAAGATGTGCAGAAATGTGGGATTTTCACCTTACTTTCATGGAAACAATTTTGATGCTCAGGTGAAAGGAATTGTCTTCATGAAGCATGCATTTGCTGATGTTTTAATAACCAGAAGTGGATAGTAAATGCATCATGGGAAATCACTTGATTTTAAATCGCATCACCAATCAGTGTTAAGACTGACTTTTATTTGTTATTTTCAAACTAATTGTTCCATTACCTGTGATAAATGATGACCAAATTTGTAATAAAAACATTGGTATAAAGATTAATGATACAAAAAGAAATATTATCTGGGTGCTTACAAGAAGTAAAAGCTGACCTCCCATGTTCAAATGGTCAGTGTTTATTGTTAAGGCTGTCATGTATTATCATTGTAAATACAAGTGTCTGGAACCAAGATGGCTGCCATGTAGGTGTCGACTGATCACTGGACAGTGCATTTCAGCAGCTGAGCTGTGAAGCCATCAGGGAAATCACATCCAGAGTTCAGGCTGGTGTCACTGTAATGCAGTAGCTGTGCATCTCTTGCTGTTTCTTGTATGAATTGCAGCTTGGTAGCACCAGTTCCCTGAAGAACATCACTAGTCAGCCATGAATGAGTGGTGGAAATTGCATAGGCTGCATTTAAAATGAAGTTTTTACACAATGTGCTTGTTAGATTTAACTAAAGCATTTAATCTAACATTATCAGATGTACCCATGGAAACAAATATGTAGGAATAGAAGTGATGGAGTGAAAATGTTTCTGCCATGTTGCTGTTAATAGCTTTTTGATCATCAAAAAAAGCCTAGAGTAAATGTCACTACACAGTGCTTCTTCATGTTTGTTTCATAATCTCTGTCTCAACATTTGTTATTAAGATTTCATATCTCCCATGTTAAAGATCCATTCTTTTCAGGACTTATTCCAGGATTTTTCAATGTCATCATTATGTCAAGTTGAAGATTGTAAAGTATTCAAAATTCCTGTCTAGCAGTTTCTATCTTAATAAACAAACTGATATTTGAAAGGGTATGGTAGAATCCTGTGATATAGATAATTGACTGTTAAAGATAACTATCAATTCCTGCTGTAATCCACCGCAAGGACAGGGAGCAGATGTCAAGCTAAATCAGCACCAACTGTTACCTGGATGTCATTTTCAATGGGATTTTGTTGGAATCATCATATACCATAAAATGTCAGGTCTTGAGCACAGTAATCCCTTCTGTCACTTGGTTCATAAGTCAATGAAGCCAGCTAAACACTTAAAATCCTCTTATATATCCTCAGCCGATCTGTCGAAGATAGTGATCTCTTCACTGCAAGAGTCTTTGGTCACCAGCCTGTGTCTAGTCTCTTGCCGTCAGCAATTTAATTGCTATTGTCACATGTAAACTCTTTGATTTGGTGGCACCAGACGATGACTGATCCTTGCGTTTTATCCAATTGACGTCTGCAGGAGACGAGATGGCTGACAGAGGGCACACCTTTCTGTGACCCACGTATATCAGGTTCAACTTTTGACAGTCTGAGACACATCTCCTGCAAAGCGTGTGTAGAATTTATTAACCTTTTCTCATTGAAGTGTGAGGATTGTGCAGTCGCGTGCCTCTTGGAGACAAGATTTGAAGCCAGGAATACACACTGTCACTGCTTACTGATCCTTAGAGACGCCGTCTGCTCCAGGTTAATTGTGTATCTGTCAAAATGGATGCACCCTCACTTTGTGATCTGTGCATTGTAATCAAGCTTTATTAGGGAATTTGCTTATGTTGTGTGTCAGTTAGTCACTTCTGGTAATCTAGAGACAGATTGTTACACAGATAATGAGAAGCAACATGCAAGAAAGGATTCTTTAGGCTTAGATTGGATGATAACGCTGACTATGATGTGATGATTCTGCAGTGGTGTTCTGTAGGCTAATAGCCTTATTTCAGTGTAGTAGATACAGGAGTGTTGTGTATTGTCCAAATGTGTAATATATCAGAATTTGATCTATAAGTAATTAAAGTCGATCACATGTTTCTATACTTCAGGCTCTACCAAGAGTGTATATATCTAAATATATCTATTATTGAGGAATTACTACAACTATAAATTTTGAGCCAACAACTGGGCCTTGATGTTGTAACAAATTTTTGCTTGTTATTATTAGAAAATCATTGTTTAAAAGGTAGTTTACTCCTTAACTTAATGCATATATACAGTATATCGTAGTTATTGCCCTTCTGAAGATTTTCCTTGGCAGCTTGCCAGGCTCGTCAACCTTCCAGTAACGTCAGTGGAAACATCCACAATACATTGTGACTGTACATTTATCAGGGTCAGGAAGCATCTCAAATAGTGTCTGAGATTTTTTCTATTGCAAGTTTGAAAGGTCGAAGTCAAGAAAGCTTGATAACTAACAATTTGATTCCACATAGTCTTGACAAAAGACATGAAATTACCTTTTCTTATGTAAATCCCAAAAAGAGGTGTTTTGAACAAAGTTTGAAATGATATCTTAGAAAATATATATGTTTTGGTGCCTGTTTGATATTTCTTCCACACATTACATAATTTTGTCAAAGAGAAACACAAACCATCCACGTAGATTGTTGCATAGATCAGCTTCCTGTTAATAATGAGCACAACATCTCACATGCTGCATCCTCCTGCCTGGGTTGTTTCCCCTTGTTTAGACCTGCCATTTCTTCATTTGTCTGATGGCAGATTCCAAGAGGATTAAATTACTTTTAAAAATCCTAAGCTATAATTAGGTTTGTATGATCATTCAGCTGTATCCATGAATGTGGCAACTTTTTAAAATGCCATCTTTTTGTAAGAGAATGTTTTCCTTAACCTTGTCTGATTTTTTTTGCACATGTTTATAAGATGTTTATGATGAGAATTTTTTATATTATCATGATGTTTCATTAAAGATGCCATATAATATTGCTGAAAAAGATGTCAAAAGATCTATCATCTAAGTTAAATTTCAGCCTGTTAAAAAGGATTAAACTTTATGAAAAAGGACTTTATTGCCGAAGTTGGATGGCAAATGTCTGCTACAAAACTGTTCAAAGTCTACTGAAGGTTTCTTAGACTTTTGCTGTTGACATGGTTAAACGAAAATATCGACTGCAGCACCACTGACTTAGGTCTCTGTATGGAAGTGATAGATCAGAGTGTGTCAGATCTGTAGGCAACTCAAGTTCAAAAATAAATTGCTTTTAGTGAATAACAAATAAAAAAAATATGAAAGATGAGCAAAATGTCATCGTTTAGAAATCACCTGTATTTGACATCACTTTAGAAGAAGTTGAACTCAATGAGGAAGCTTTTGAGTCTCATTTTAACAATTTGCAAAAAAATCAAGACGACTTTTTCCTCTAAAAGTGTCCGAGAATGACAAACATTTTCACTTTAAAGTATTTTGGATTCCACAAACACAGCATGAGGAGACAGAACTTTTTGCATTTGTTTTTTAAAGGTTTAACTTCAAATTTCCTGTGCAAGTTGTCACCATGAACTGTCAAAATGTCTAACTTTTTTTCCCCCTTACATGGACACTTAACACCATTTGGCTCTGACAAGAAGAAAGCAATCCAACAGTACTGTGCATCCCTTACAATGAGTTGACCAGGGGTGCTCATCGTGGCATTTTCCTGTTTGACTGTGTTGAAACAAATCTATTCGAAAATTCCCTTTAAACCAGTGGCTTATCCCCTGAGTGAAGGGATACCATGAAGCAGTGTCCAGGGGCATCGGGGTGTAGGGAGACATGTCCCACAGATGCGGTCATTTTGCAGCCTTTGTGACGTCTGTCAAGCAGATGAGTCACATATTAAGTGAGATAATTGGGTTTATCCCACTGATGGACAGACAGTAGGACAACCTCCAGAGACCTGATGCAACAAAAATCCAATACATCAGCAACAAATTGTTTTCAAAACCAGGACATGGAACATGTTGCCAAAGGATAGAATGGGAGGCTCTGAATCCTCTGGCATGACTCAAATGTCGCCTCTGTCACTAGACACTGATCTGCTTTATCAATGAGATCTCTTGCTCAATGCCTTTTGGTTTTCTGAAATCATTTTATTTCCTTTTCTAAATGTAATCCGGTTTTGCAACAAAGGTCCAATTTTCCTCTGTAAACGGATTATTCTTCTAAAGGAGTGTATTGGTCAGCTGATCAGGTATTGGGCTATGACTGATAAAGGGAGGCAATTTAGCCTTAAGAGTTTTGAAAACCTCTGAGCAGCCATTAACTTGTTCATTGTATTGTGATTTTTAGAGAGCCAGCTCATTAGAATTGACTTTAAAACTTTAGTTTTTGTGTTTAGAATTGGAGAGTCAAAGTTCTGTTCTGTTTTTTTTTTGTTTTTTTTTAGTTTTTTTTTTTCTTTTTAATGTTGAAATCAATATGACATTGTATCAGGCTTGCTTGAGCTAAGGATTTGGCCAGAGATGGTGATAAATTGACCATTTATTTCCAGAGTATGGACTGAGAAAAAAATATTTGAATCATCTGATGAGCTCATTCAATCAAAATGAAATTAGAAATTTTAATTAATGTAAATTGAATTTAATTTTCAGAAGAATAATGAATCTTTCTCAATGACATGACATTTTTGGCATGCATCAGTTCTGTGGACAGCTGATACAGAAGAAGTGTGTGCATATTTGTTTGTATTGACAATCTTGTTGCACATACTCACATTAATTTCAGGTCCTCTTCATTGTGAATACAATGCTACTTAGAAAGTAGTCAAGGGTAACACATGTGAAAATTTCTGAATAAAGTTCAGATAATAGTACTTTTTGGGGGGTGATTTGCACACTCACCAGAGCTACCAGATAAGCTTTTGGCCATGTGGGTATGATACCCATACTTGTGAAGCTAAGTGGGTATTTCCAGTTTCAAGTGGGTATCACAGGTGTTTCATTGGTCGCTACTTATAGATGAACTAATCAATGATGGGTTAACAAACCATGACTGGTATTCTATCTGTGTTGCGCATCTTAAATGCATTTTCAGTTATTCAAGATTCTTTTAATTGCGAAAATTTGGAGATAGAAAAACTTAAGGTTTGTTTTGATTGGCTTTAATTGATATGATATGCAACATGATTTTGTACTGGGTACACATGCGTTGTTTTTTTGACATAAGCATAAGCATAAATATTTAGCGTTTGTTCGTACGCTGGTATTTCATACTCAGACTTAGGCACTCAGCCCAGGTAGAATCGGTAAGATCAGTGACTTTTCGTGCTGGCAGTTAGGTGCCTGACTTTTGAGAGTATGAATCAACTCCAAAAGAACTAGAATGTGGAATTAGCTGAGAATGTAATCCCAAAAATGGCATTAGTTATATATATTACATTGTAACTGCTCTCAGTCCAACCGTTATTGGTCAGATGACTACAAAAACTGAAAAAAATTGTTTTAACATGTACAGTCATGTTGTATTGATTTTCCCGGGTTCATGATGATATTAGATATCTGACAAGTGAGAATTCATATGGCTATATTTTTCAAAGAGAAAATGTTATTGCGAAAATAAACTTTAGAATCAGTATAAAACTATCCAAAGTTATTCAGTGATTAAAAGAGATGGAATACATACTGAATAGTCAGCAGTACTTCCTGAATGATTGGCAGTATTTGCCACCACCTTTACATGTTTATTACACACATACTGAAGATCCCTGGTTTCTGGTTTAGTAAGATCAACACTGGTCAACTTAAGAATTCCATTGATGTGAAGGGAGCCAGTGTCCACTGCAGACCTGCATGCTTGGGGATACAGGAATCTTTGCTATTGTGTTGTTTGTTGTTCTCAACAGTTGTCAAGCATGAAAATCTCTTCCACTCACCAATGTCATGTCATTACATCAAAACTTATGGAATTTCCATTAGATCCTCATTATTTTCTCTTTTCATGAACAGGAGAATATCAAAATAAACTGAGCGGACATTTGTGTTTGGATAGCACAGAAAGTGTATGAATAATGGAATTGACCAACATTACCACATTCCTAACCACAGACAGATTCTGTTATGATAATAGTTTCAAATAACGGTTAATTATTGAAAACAGAGGCTGTATATGGACGTCAGCATTTCGGCAATGTCTGGAGGTGGCAAAAGGATCACTAATCAGAGTCTTATCAGGGACCTGTGGAAGATTAATCAGGAGAGTGGCATTGTCATCAAGAAGTATTCGACCCTGTCTTTAGAAGTTTGAAGGTTTAATTACATTACTCATTCTCCACCCTGACTCACTCTTCTTCATAAAACAAACCACCACTGACCTCATAGTGTCAGTTCGGCCATCATTTAATGACCGGCCAATAGCCGAGGACACTCGCCTTTATGTGCTTAATGCATGAATTGGTCAGGGATTTGATACAAAGAAGATGGATGTTTTCATTATAGGCAGAAGGATATGGAATTAAGGCTGCATATTGGATGAGTGCTGGTTGCACCTGTTACAACCCTGCCCCATGGCATTATGGGTAACAAGTGGTCAAAGAGGGCAAGTGAAAAACAAGATTTGTCAAATATGGCTTTGTAGGGATTATGATTCACCATGCTGTGTTTGTGTTGAGGATGTCACTGGCAGGTGTCTGAGTTAGAAAGAGACACATGAGGTGTCTGTGTTGCAGAATCTGAGAATGGCTTCTGTGTTTACATTTTAATGTGCTGATTGTGACAAAGCCAAAACCTTTTGGATCTGATCTGCTTCGGGTTGCATATTTGACCAATTATGTTGGTGTCTTTGTGGCCTGACACTTGAATTTGTGTGAAAATATCGACATGCTGTATCCATTTCTTTTCCACCCTTGTAGCAAACAAAGCACAAGACGCTCTTTGTTGAAATGTGTCAAAACATGTTTGCCAAATAAGTGTTGACTGATCCAATTATTTTCACGCAAAGTTTCAGATTTGCTTAACCAATACCTTGTTAAAAGGACCATAGTGAACACTGTTAATTTGAAACCAAATACTAATCAATGTGGGGTCACCATGTTTGATATCAAACAATCTCATTCACAATATCAGCTTGATCCAAATGTCAGAAACCACTTAGCCTGAGACAACATGTAAGGCCAACTAGGACTTCTGCACACACAAGGGCGCAGGGCAA
Source organism: Haliotis asinina (assembly GCF_037392515.1). Classification (NCBI taxonomy): domain Eukaryota; kingdom Metazoa; phylum Mollusca; class Gastropoda; order Lepetellida; family Haliotidae; genus Haliotis; species Haliotis asinina. Next base: position 50,127,356 of record NC_090287.1, read on the forward strand.
CGAGCAGTCATGACATCACCATGTAGATACAAAACATCGTGAATGAAGGTGGAAAGAACTTGCCACAATTGCCACTAAGTGTTACAAGGGTATGAGGTCTTGAACCAGCAGCAGAAGTCTAGAAGTAGTAGACATACCTCTTGTATAAAACTGATATGCCAGGTTAAATATTTATAATCTCTTGACTTTGACAGTGACTAAGGTCGAGGGCTGTCTGTTTGAACAGTTATGCCAGACACAGACAAATATCCTTGTGAGTAAAAAACCTGAGTCGCAACATAGTGGTAAAATTTGATTGTAGTGAGCTCCCCTGTAGGTATAGGAGTGAATAGACAAATCCTTACTGGAGAGTTAATATTATGGTCTAGACAACCAGGAAAAGTTGCACTGTGAATAGAGTCTGCTGGCCATATATGTTTATTGTTGCCACTGAGTGGTTGTTGGAGCCTGTTGGGCGTGCAGTTTTTTTTCAGTGTTTCAAGGGACATAGTTGTGTATACTACTCAACATTTGCTAAGGACCAAATCTTTGACTCAGAATGACTATTTTGATCCTTACCAAATATTGAGTAGAATGCATACTTTTAATGTTGCTGTAGGGCTGATCCTGCAAGGAATATTTGAAATTTAACTCAATAATACTTCAGGTTTGAAAATGTCCAGATCATGAATGGAACTTCTGGTTGTGATGGCAATATAATGTGATTGACTCTTTTGGGTTAACTGCTCATCTAGATCTCAAACTATATGTGAGAGTACAAGGGGCATTGTGGCAAATTAGTTCCTCTGTGGATGGGAGATGGGGTGCAAGTCAAGTCCAAAACTTTAATATCCATTTGAACGTGATGAACAGGTCTTTGTGTTGGTGATCGGATTCCTGGTTAAAAAAGAACCACAGCTTCCTTCCCATGATGGTTATAATTTTGATTTTTTTTTATTATGAAAGTGTGTTTTCTGTAAAATATGTTCATTTCAGAGACTCGTTGTTTGTCTACTTTTTCCTCTGATGGCATGGAGTGTCTTGAATATTAACAGGCCACCATGATGTAGCTGAAAATGGCCCTGGTGTATGACATTTATTTCACTTAGAGTACAAAATTATTTAACAGTATTGCATTCTTGTGCAGTGATGGGAATTTCCTCTTGGTGCGATGTGTGTTTTCTTGATGGAGTTTTGGAAGATACTCATTCTTCTGCAAAGTGTAGATTCACAGTATTTTCAGCAGGATAAAACTAATTAGGTTACTTAAGTTAATGAATGAATGATCTGAATGGCCAACTTCTGTAGAAATGTTGCAATCGCTGTCATATCTGTTGTTTTTAAACAGTTTCCTTAACCGTGAGAAACCAATACTATAAGTACAAAATTCAAAATTCCTGTGAAGTTTTGACTTTGCCCCAGTTAAGGCCTTTAAGGTGTTGAATTAGTCTTTAAAGTATTTTGCAATGTGGAACAAGTATACCTGGACAGAAACCCAAACCAACTCTTGACCACACTTTAATTCTAGGGGCAAATAGGGGTGTGAAGTAACACTGCTCGCTTCTACAACCAGTCTACTGAAATTGACCGGGTAATCACAAAGTCAACACACAACAGTCTAGCTATTAGTTAAGATGGCATGATTGCACCCCTTTGGCGCCAGCCATGTGAAGCTACGTTCCCCATTGTTTGCTGACCAGTCATACCAAATCTTGGCCTTATCTCCTCAAATACCTTTCCACCTGGCCGTACTGTTTCTTATGTCCCCTTTCAGGAAAACCCAGAAGTCGGTGCAAATTTTCTGATGGTTTGATTGCTTGGTGTTGTAGTGGTCAAATGAGGTATAAATGAGCAAATGGTTTGATAGTTCGATAAGTCAAACATTATGTATTCTGTGAGAGTTATTGGCAATATATGATGTTTATCTGTAAAAGATAATGATAATCAATAATACATTCATGGTTCATGTGCCCTTGATCAAAGGCAGGGCATTGTGCCTGTCATAAATAGAAGTGATTTATCTACATACAATAACACAGTGGATAACCTCTACATTCATCAAAGATTGGTGCCAGACCTATCAGACTACAATTTCCTCAGCTTAATCATCATAATCTAAACAGATAGCATAATGGTATTTTTCATGAATAATCTTATGCAATATAGGTAAGTTGATTATCATGGATTTACCATTCATTGCTTCACAGAGTGACTCTTTTTCTTGAGTTTGTTTCTATTAGTTCACCAGTTGAGCCAATTCTGAATGGAAAGTGTTCAAATGTCTATTGTATTATCAATGCAAAAATAAATTGGTTTTTTGATCAAACCCATTTGTGACCTCTATGTTAAAGTGTTGACCATAACTCATTGAAGAATGAGGTTGGGATGCAAATCCCTGAATTACAATTGATGGACTGTTGTAAAAACTATCAACCTAAAAGAAATGATAAATTAGCCGTAAAAAACAAAATCTAAATAATGTCAGCAGAAACATAAAAAAGTGGCCAGCATTTTAAGCAAGCAATTTTGAATGAGAAATAGAATAAATATCTCATGCACATCAAAGCTTTCAGTCTCTTTGATTTTTATGAGTATTTAACTATGTTATGACAGATATCTCACGCTCAGATTAATAATTCACAGTCATCAGTTAACGATCAACATCTCATTATTGGAACAAAATCGCCAATTTTCATTTTCATGTGATCAGAAGATCTGTTGACAGGGAGAAGTGCTACAGGCACCCTAATGAATATAGAACACCCACATTTGTTTACAGCTGAAGAACTGAAGTGAAGACTGTGTTATCAAAGTTTATACCATTGAAAGCAGCAAATCATTCCTGGCCCATGATTGGTTAAATCTGCTCTCCATCTCCATCTGTTTTCATGGCACATACCTTTCCTTTAGTGACAAATACCTGCTGTAGGGATATCATCAATTTATTTTCAGAATATGATGGAGAAATTAAGAATTCTGGATAGGTGGAGGGTTGGTTGTCATTAAATGTAAATGTACTAAAGGATGCAGTAAAAAAACTATTTTGACGTCAAGCCTATTTAATTCCCCCACCCCCAACACTCCCTCCCCCTCTATCTAAATACCCACCCATTCCTCATGAATATTCAGTTATGGATCTCTTAGCACTGCTTTGTGCAGTCTAGTAATGCTTCATGAATGTAATTAGTCCAACTTTACTTTCATGATGCTCCTACCATGGTGTCTATGTTGGAGTGATTCCGCTTCCTTTCACAGCATGTTACAGTGTTAATTGAGATTATAAGAAGGCTTGAAAGTGATGCTATTCAGAATGAGGGCTAAAATTTGATATCTGCAATTCAAAGACAACACATCAAAACTGAAATACCTGAATACCTTGGCAGGAATTTCTAATCTGAAGTGATTATATGTTGCACATGTAAAAACACTGATATCAGCACAGTATGATGTTGGTTTTTCATTCCTCCATGTACACATGCATTCATGGCTTCTTGTGCAAGGTTGGTGTGTCTAGATTAGGTGTTTAGTCCTTTAGGTGTAGGCCAGTTTTTCAAGTTTGTACCATTTTAGAAGTGGTTGCTGTTGAGAAGTATATTAGTTCTTTCATGGTTGTTTGGTGTGTAGAGCTGTTTGTAGTAGAAGAGATGGCTATTATAGGTGCTGTCATTTTAAAGAGTTGACTTTCTCCAGGTGTATCCTATCAAACTGTTTATCCTTTCTAACTGTTGGCCTATGTGATCTTGACGAGGTGTGCATCTTGCTTAGCTTTGAAATGGTACCCCTTTTGATAGAGTTGCCAGCTCATTAATCCATTAGAATATGTTACTGGAGGGTGGAGCCTTGCAGAAATATAGAATAGTTTGACGTAATATAAGCAACCCCTTCAGTACGATGTCTCTGTATAGCATGGCTTGGCATAATACAAGGAAACCCTACGGTACGATGTCTCTGTGTAGCATGGCTTGGCATAATACAAGGAAACCCTTCAGTAGGATGTCTCTGTATATCATGGCTTGGCATAATACAAGGAAACCCTTCAGTAGGATGTCTCTGTATATCATGGCTTGGCATAATACAAATCCACCCTTTAGTACAATGTGCTTGTATAGAATAGCTCGGCACAATACAATATCCTATACCTCGGCACAATACAATGAAACCCTTCAGTTAGATGTGTCTGTATAGCATGGCTTGGCATAGCACAAGGAACCCCTTCAGAAGGAAAGACCCTTATTGAGACCATTGAGGGAATCAATGGTTGAAGATCATGGTCTTAAAGAAGGTGATGTACAGCAGAAGATATTTGTTGTACCAGGAGTCAGCATAATCTCCCCGACTGTCTTTACCAACTGACTTTGATTTGTGTTGTGTAGGTCTGATTGAAATAAAACAATCGCCTGACAGCAAATCAATTGGCTATCAGGTCATCAGCTTCATGTGGAAAGATCTGACTTACTGACAGCCAAAGATCACGACAACAGTCACATCCATGTAGCTTAGCCCAGAGTCTATGTGTATGTAGTCAAATAATGGTCTTGAACAACTGCAGACTGGTGTTAAGTGCCTGTGTTACCTAGTGGTTAGATGGCGTGGAAGTATTGAAAAGGGAAAGTGTCTTACGTTAGAATGACTGTGTAGAAACATGTAACATACCAGATCACATTTTCAATATTATTCCAGACTACATCTTGTTGGTATTTGAAAGTGGTTCACATTGCATCTTTTCCATTGGTACCAATGGAAATGACGGCATTATCAGGTCTGCATGCCTGCAATTTAATTGGGAAGCAGTCAGATCATTTCAGCACTGACATTTGCAATATCAAATCAACTTGGATGTGTAAGAACATTACCTTGCATTGGTTTCATGTAATAACAAACAAGACAGATCATATTTCTAGTATCACCAGGGGAAGTAACCTTTGTTATTCCCAGATCCTCATTCCCAAGCAATCTCAGCACAAGACTGTTGTAAGTCTTTGGTGAAGCATCTGAGTCATGATAGTTTTAGTGCTTTTGTTACTTAGCAGATCAGTATCAGTAAGCAGAGAGCTTGTCCTACAAATAAGAACCATGACAATATTGTACAATACGACAGTAATCATGCCACTTGTAGCTTTGTACTCAATAGGTGGAGTGAATAGGTAAATGGGGTTTGTATCTGGTAACCAGGGCAACCCAGCGTTTCCTTTCATTCTTGGTGAATGATGAAAGTAAATAGTCATCAAGACAAGACTTAGGAAAGGAGATCATGATTTTCACTTTAATTGTAGTTTACCTCAGATGAGTGAAACTATGGAAAGATGACTTTAATTATCAAAATAGAATCAAACAAACAACTGAACTGACAACTGAAACAGAACTAATGTCTTGTCCATATAATGGACAACTGTAGTCTGGAGGAAACAAACTAGTGACTGATAAACAGAGGCCAACACTTTAATTAAAATGACATCCAATGAAGCAAATGACTAAGCCTTAGCGCTCAATCCACTTTTTTGCTTTTTAACAATGTGCATTGATTTCTAGGTAGCAACACGGAATCTCACATCATGAAGCCAAAAGTATTGGGAAGCATGTTTATCAAAATTTATGTAATACTAATAGTTCTATTTTAAACATTTCATAATGACTGTAAAACACCAGTAGCATTAATGTTCAAGGCAAACTCAACAGGTTATTTGATTTGTGGATTCTGTCGACATAAGAAATCAAATTTTAACATGTAGACCCATCTCTTCAATTTCTCATTTTATGAAAGATCATAGACAGGTTAAAATTTGTCCAAGTAATGGAATTTAAAATTCAATATTTATTGGATATTTGTTTATTTATGTGCAGAGTTAGCTCCTGACTCCCAGCATGTTTGCCATGCAATTGATGAAGATGAATTTTGTTGCTATGATCCCAGTATTGGGAGTAGAGGATCTTGTCAGATCATGGTTGGAGATTTACTTTTATTGGCCCCAAGGCTCATACAAATAATCTTTTACGAGCAGATCATCACGTTTATGCCTATGTTTAATATTTCCCAGATTCATGCCAGTGCCTATGGAGATTTATCGCAAACTGTTAGAACATTAATCTTTTGGAGGCCACCTCGTCAGACATAACATAGTGATGTTTAGATGATGGATAGAAGGATCACCGTATAGTGATAACCACTACTACATCTTGATAAGCAATTGCCTGTAACTCCATCAGAGTAAAAGAAAGTAGAAACTTGGTGAGTATATAAGATGATAAAATAGTGTCATGATACAGTGTCTATTCTAAAACTGAAAGTCTAAGGGGGATTTGTCACCCCCTGACAAAAAAAAGGAGGGGGAATTTGGAAAATGTAGGGGGGAATACAAAATTGTTTCTGAAAAACACATGGTGTTTTTTTTAGAGTCAAAGGGACTGGGGTCAGTCTCGGGGCTTTGCTCGCCTTTCAATTCTCAGTGGTATTTTGTTAAAAAAAGTCAGTTATTTTCAGTCTTTTGTGCGACATTATTCACGCCAAATTACCACAAACCATTGTAAATAAGAATTTTGTGTTCATTTTTCGTCTGCAACTTCAAGTGATAATAAGGTCTGATTTCGAAAACGAAGCTAAAACGAACTGATGTTCTAAACAAGATTGACAAAACTGTGTTTTGCATGCACTGTACAGAAGCAGTATGTGTAGAGTTCATAGTCTAACGTTGTCAATTAAGTAATTAATCAAATCATAACTTCATCGAAAAATGTGATCCATTTTCATACTGATATGAATGGAATTTCGTTTCCTCAATGCCAGTAGTGGTTTTAACCAAGGGAGGTTACTCTGTTATGTTTACATGTTGTCACGTGAACTTGACTCTATGTCCGACTCCGATTTATAAAGTCATTCCTTTTCAATATAAAGATTTTTTCATATGTTTTTGTAAGGTAGGTAGGGAGCAAATTGCTATGTGCGACAGTCCGCGCTCTGTTGTTTTTATAACGGGTGATTTGATCATTATTAGCGCGATTTGCACAATTGCACATCCTAGAATAGACACTGATGGTAATTTTCAAAAGGCACAAAATATTTAATAACCGTAAGTGTCAATGATTAGTAGGCAGAAATCAATTGTCACTAATGATAAATATTAACATCAGACTGATCCTCAGTTCTGTTTTCTTTCAAATATGTTTATGTTCTTTTATGTCACCAACATTTCTTTATGTCTGTGAAAAACTGAAATGATGTATTTAAGAATGCATGTTTGTGAGTGATTTATTTTTTCATTTTTACATGTCATCATGATATTTGAATAATCGTATTACAGCCAGATGAAATAAGGTCAATTGAAATGATATTAATATTTCCGAGCATGTAATAAAGTGAGATTACTACATCTGGGTGATAGAGTGTGTTAATGAATGTGGAATATCACCCAGATCAAGTTTCTCCATCTGAAATCAATAAATATTTTGAAAATTATTTTTCATCTCACAAAACTGATTTTCAAATTGGCAAGTTGTCTGGCAACCAGAAATCCACCTTTCTACTACAGAAGCTGCAAATCAGCATGCTCCTGAACAGTGGCGCCTAAATACAAATGAAGTGTACAAAGAATGTTTGAAACAAGGAACGAGAGGCTGGATCAGTCTGCGTGGAGTCCTTATAATAGTAGAGCTTTAAAGACAACATATGGATGTACCTTTCAAACTCATCATCACTGTCATTATTAATTCCTGTCAACACGTCTTGTCATGCGCCATGTTTTTCATGGATGGGTAATTCAATTTTTGTGTCTTTTGTAATGGCTGCAAGGGTCTTTAACTGAGTCTCACAATAGACCCTACCATTATATCACTGACTCTCCTCTTGTGGCAGACAGACGGTCTCCTGCTTTCATGCGTACTGTCAAACTCCTGAACAGGGTGTTTTTCCTGTGATGTACTGCAGCCAAATCTTGACAGCAAAGCCAGAAAGAATATTCAACTGACCCTTCTAATCCCCCAAGAAAAAATAAACCCCTCAAAATACTACAACACCCTTTTCAGATTACAGTTCTCTGCTGAAGGGCAAATATTATATGGATAGTCTTGACATGGGGTACAAGATTGATACTTCTAACACATTTTCTTTCTTCTGATGATAGTCATCAATATATGAGTAGCAGACCTTAAAATTTTGAAGTTGGCAAGTAATATTGTTATTCAGTCATTTTATTCATTTATCCACCAGACAGTCTTTGCTCTTGGGTACCATTAGATTGAAGAAATGATAGCTACCCATCTATGTACATGTTTAATTGCTTTTACTTGATATCACTGAGTCATTTTCAAATAAGAAAATCAATAAGTTCCTTCAAATTTACTGCAGACAGCATTTACCACTAGACTGACAATTTACACCAATTACTGTAAGTTGGTAGTTTGAGTATATCTGACACAGACTTGATGCCAGCAAATCAACTTGTGATGGTCTCAGGTTGTATTTGATTACAGGGTTCAGATGAACATAACCACCCTTTCGGTTGTGTAGACATATTAATATTTTTATACAGTGAAACATCATTAACTGAAATGTCAAGGAATCTTTGAAGTATATCAAACAACGGGCAAAATTACATTTTGTTCACATTATTCATCCAAATATAAATGAAAAACAGTATCTTTATTTTCTCAAAGGAACCCATTTTCATGAGACAGATTGTTTCAGATGAGTGACTTATGTAATCTGTTAGAGAGAGGCAGAGGACTGACATTGAGCCACAACAATGTAAGGATGGTGCTGGATGTTTTAGAGGAGCACAGTGATGAAGCAGATAGGCAGTTCCAGCAAGTTTCAATTGAGTATTGAAACCATCTTTTTCCTTAACTCAAATTCTATTACATATAATCAGACAACAAGATCATGAATATCCTAAACATAAAACAGCAATGGCTATATTTAGTGCAACTTCTAGACTGAACATGGGCAAATGTCCTTGAGGCACTGTCCTGTTTCATAGCCACATTGTCAGAGATGTCCTCATGACAAAGTTTAAAATAACAGTGCTGATAATATGGGGATGATATTGATAATTCTCACTAATCAGCACCACTAGATTGTAGTTATCAAGGAGCTTGATGCTAGCAGGTTGTACTTTTTTGTTGTTGTTTTTATTCCTTTAAAACAAATAATTATAAATTATTATAAATATTATAAATTATTATTAACCGCCTGCTAGATGCTTGATTGGTATTCTAGAAGAATTTCATGAACACAAAGTATTTTCTGGATAAAAAGAAGAGAGAATCCAGAAAATTCCTTTTGTTACCCACTGTTAGCTTCAAGTTCCCTAGAATATGCTTGTTGTAAGAGATGAATAAGTGAATCTGGTAATCAGGATCAGTTGTTTTTTAGCCTTCTGTCATAACCCAGTGGTACCAACAAATTCAGTTTTGCAGTAATATTTCATTGTCATGATAGTGAAGTGATAAGATTTGTAGGAAATAGAGGGGACAAATATAGTATTATGAATATTATTCATATCCCTCACTGACTGTTTGCCTTCTCTAACAAAGGCCTACATATCATCCATCTGCTTGAATCATGAACAGAAACTCAGCCAATTCTGTTTCAGTCTGACATAAAATCTTAAACATCCGTATCTCATTAATAGCATTAATTTATTTTACGCCACAAAAAATACTGACATCTTCAGTACCCTCTCATGTAGCTCTTTTGTCACGGCCATTGAAATGTGGGATCGTGGAGTATTTTACACTACATTAGCCAATATCCCTGGTCTCTTGAAGCATTGTCCTAGATTCAACTGCAACCAAACACCGACCACAAGCACCAGCCAATCTCAACAAACCCATGACATACCCTATGGTGTTAGGCCACTCGCACACTATGTGAAATGTAAACTTCTTTTATTCACTCAAAGCAGAATAGCCTCCAGTATTTAGTTAGATTGCTATCAGACAGTATTAAAAGCTGAAAAGATGCTAGGTGTTTATTTTTGCATTCTATTGGTGATTATTACTGTGCCTATTGTGATGAATCTCCTCCCATTTAGATGAATGTGTGTGTATGTTGCCTCCCGATGATTGTATTTTCTTCTTTTTGACCTATTTCTCTACTACTGGATGGTCGAGTGATATAAAGATAATATTTAGAAAAGTAGCATTAGGCAAAAAATCATGGTGACAGAAATATTGTATGATATGGTCTCAGATTTAATCCAGTATTTTAAGACAAGAACTTTCTGGAGCCTCTAAATGTTAAATGTGTTTTTAAAAGAAAATATGACAAAAAGTTTGATTTTGTTTGGATCATGAATGTAGTTGGATCACTTTCATCTGGAGTAAGTGATATATTTGTTCTGGTATTTAATCTAATAAATTTGATTATAGATGTAAATTGTGACATTTTCCACTCAGAACACTGAGGTTTGAAATTTACAAGAATTAAGTCACATATTTAAGCAAGAACTTTGGAATCTCATAGATTCACTTTTAATTGTTATATGTAAACATAGATATTATCAATCATTCAGTGCATCTTTCAAGTTATATGAAAAATTCTATTAATTAAAATGTGAAAAACTTCTAAAAAAATCTATTAATTAAAATGAGAAAAAAAATTCCCAGTTTGATTAAGTATTTTATGATCATAATCCAACAGTTTTGATATTGCACCTGACATTAGTGCCAGTATCTCTGCTTCTTGACAGTATACCTCCCCGTTCCTGGTAATGTGATGGACTCCAGTAGGCAGTTGCAATTGGAGAAAACTATGAGTAGTGGTAAATTGCCACAGTCCAGTGCTTCAGTTCACAGCAGGGTGAAATCTAAATTGTTGCATTAGAAGATTAAGATCTGCAAATAGTGCAGAGGAGATAAGCATCAGACAACCTCCACACGTCAATTTGTTTTTCAAGCAACCAAATAAACTTTGGAGGTTGTTTTCCCTGTCAACACTTTTTGACAGAGTCTTGAAGTGTCAATAACAGTAGTAGACACTAAAAACAGTTAGGGAACTTGTGACTGGTGTTAGCTACCCAAGCACTGGACTGTGATTTATGATGTTGAGAGAGCCCAAAAGTCAATTATGGCCAAAAATGTTGTTGAAGCTTTCAACGATTGTGATAAGGTGGAGCCTCAGCCAATCTGGACTGGTGTCATACGGTTCACAGTCTTTGTCCTGGAGGAATCAGCATTGGAGGCATCATGGTATGATCTATGAAAAATTACTGCGATTGCTCTGTGGTGCCTTACAGGCTATAACTTGTCTGTTGTCAGATTCTGGACCATTCGTCTTGTGTCATAGCAGCGTATGTTCTTGGTACAGGGACAGAATGCACTAGATGAGGGTCATGATGCTTGCTGTTGATTTAGATTACTGTATCATTGCTGCATATTTGCGGAGTGTTTGATTTAGTTTGATCATTCAGATAACAACTCAGGCAGCTGATAGGATTCTTGTGCTAAAGAAATGTGAGGTTCTTGTATACCCGGGTGTGATTATAGTGAAGAGGTAACTGGAAATAGAAGGAACTTGACTGACATATGCTTCTCTGGTGACAGCAGTGTCAATGCAGATATGGATCCAAGATACTGGAAATGAGATTGGTGAATCACAGCCCAAATAAAAAAATGTATGGAAAAACACATTATTGATTGACACATAATTCTTTTAAGAAAGGGAGTCCTTTTCCAGCTTGGCTAATTTTTCACCTGTTGATAAAGCTCTTGTTGAAGCTAGCCAGGGAAAAATGTTTGCTCCTACTAATATGTTTTCCAGCTACATTAGGTAATCCAGTGATACATATTGTGGACATCATTCCAAGCTGACAGGAATTATAGGCAACAATCAAGCGAGTCACCAAATCTGACCACCCAATCCATTAAGTTACTTCTTACAATCAGCTCAGGTAGCTGGTGAGCTAAGGATTGCGAGAATTCCCACAAGGTGCTTGAAAATATAAGAACTGGAAAATATTAAGTCCTAGTATCTATTAAACTTTTAGGATCTACTGAAGTCTCAATAAGTATATATAAACATACATGTAGCAGGACTTCATGAAAATGTGCTTTGATACAGCTGGGCAAAGTATTCATTAGTGGTTGAACCTTTTGGTCTCTACAAGACTACAAGGATACATCAAGTGAGGGCTCATTTCCTGTCTAACGATGACATGTAGATGGCGGCACTGGCTTGCCCAAACATCACTAATCAGGGCAATTGTCAGCCTGGACATGACGCACTGGTGTCAGCACTGGTTCCAGTAGCTCACACACAGATAACAGCCCTTTGACACCAGGAGTATTTATCTTATGCCTTTTGCAGTATCTACTGGTGATGAATTTCACTCACAAGTAATATTAGCAGTTCAGCCTTGTTTATCATGGCAGAGTGCTGATAGGCCTATCATAACATCATGTTGTTGGCCCATCACACTGGCGCCAAAGAGGTGCGAAGCCACACGATGTCTCTTGCCCCATCGGCTTGTATAGCCCAGCCTGACTGCCTGCATCTTGTATACACACTACCAATTACTTATAGTCGCCAGCCATTCACTATCACCATAGTAAAATTTCATGGCTGGACCTCCCAGTGACACAGACACCCTTTGATGCCAAACAGTTGGAACACACAGAACAGTTGGAACTGTGAAAAGCAACTTGGTGTGAGTTGTTGCCACAGACAGCTGTAGTTGGGCATCATAAATAAAATCACTAATTGCAAGAAAGATTGTAATAATGAAAAAGAATAAAGGTTGTTTGAACCAACAATGTGCTTGGCAAGTCTTAGTCCCACTCGTTTTTTTCTTTTGTGCTGTTGCCACACCGAAGCATTACCACACTGACGTAAAGAGATTTCCTCACCAATAAGACAAGAACTGGGACTATAATTCTTTTGGAATTGCTGTATGCACAATTTAATTACAAGGTAACTAATCTGAAATAATCCTCAAGGAATACTCAATGTAATTAACACTACAGAATTCTTAGTAGCTCCTTATTTCACAAAATGGTTTGTCACAACTGCTCAAATAGGCTCAAGCCTTGTTCAACACTGCTCATACAAACTGCTGTACAACTGGTTTCGGTATCATACAAACCAATGACATTTCACAGAGAATCCAAAATGGGCAGAATGTCTACACCGAGTAACTCAAGAACAGCAAAAAGCATTGTTATCTGATGGCTTTGCTCATGATAATACTATCTGCATCAAATACAAGACAATCCAGCATTCAGAAATATGTGTGTTTGCATTCTCATAAATATGACTCTGTTTGTAGACATCAATTCAGGAGACTACACAACAGGGGTAACTCATCAACCCCTGTTCTAGTAGAAGTTTCTTTTGACGCTGTTTAGTAGCTAAAATCATTTCTGTTAGGAAACAAAAACATGTATGTCTGGATTGTAAATGTTGCAGAGAAACCTTGTCTTTTCTTATCTTTGTGAGGTGCTTCTTTTGGTGTAGACATATTTCCTCTGAAGGTGTTTCAAGCTGTTTCTTGTGACAAGCAAGGAACTCCATCAATGTGCAGACATCACCAACACGTTACTTCACTTATCTACATCTGGTATGTCTTCACTTTAATGTATTACAGATTCTAATTATGTGTTGTGTTTGATTGCAAAATATTCCAAAATTCCATTCATATATTAATATAGCTTGGTTGGGATGTACATCATGCACTGAACAATCTCCCATGTCAGTGTCTGTCTCCCCAATGGATGAGATATCTTTGATTGATACTAGCCATGTGCTGGACAGTTACCATGCTGATTAGACATTGATATATCTTATCAGGTAATAAAATGTTAATGAGTAGATTTCAATAATTCTATCTGTCAGAATCCATAAGACTTGACAGACAGCATCAGGCATGCTGGATGTTTATTCAGCCTCATCATGATTGGTTATGACAGATATATTGTACAATTTTATGGCAATAATGAAATGATAATATTTATAGTGTCTACATGCCATAAAGATCTGATTTGGTGATTGTTACTAGATTTATATCTGTCTGGAGGGAAGCAGATATGATTGCTGGAAGTAGATGATTTTATTTGTGTTTTAAGTCATTCAAAACTATCAAAGGAAGTGCAAAGACTTAATATTCTTATTTTTTTTAATTTGGATATATTTTTGTCAACAAATAGTGACTTCATCACCAGGGGAATATGAGTTGTGAATCTGACCCGAGTTGTACTGAATCTCCTGGATACACTTCCTGTTGCCTTTATGAAATTGTATTACATCACTAATAGCCTTCCTGCCATGATGCAAGTATCCCGATAAAACTATTACAGATAATAAAGATAATTTGTTTTCATCACTTCTCTGAAACCAATAAACATAGCAACCCTTGTAGAAAGGAATTCAGCTTCTTCAAAGTATTTAGTCATACAAATGAAACATAATTCAGTCAAGAGGCACTTGTTCATTGCTGTATTAATCTCCATGGACTTATATAATATTTCAGGGCTGCTTGTAACTGAATTGAATATAGTTATCACCAAATGTATTGAATTATTTTCAGACTTACAATGTTTGGATCATTTATCTTAAACAGATTCAGTGATAGAATCAAACAAATTTCCTTCTTCAGTGGTTCGAGAAAAGTTTATTAGTTTCCCAGCCAGACTATATGTCTGATTGTTGTGATTGGTTAGCTTATCTGATCAATGATGGTGATTATATTGTGATTAATAGGAAACATCAAGTAGATTTCTTCAAGGAATAATTTCCACTCTGGCCACATATCTGTTTGTTGATTAAAGATGCCCAGCTGTTTACTAATTAGGGACAGGAAGACACCATGACCAGTTGACCATCATGTCCAAGCAATGAAACCAATCTTGATTGCTGTTATCAGTCTCTTCTCACCATCCGATCTTTTACGACCACTGCTGCTGTTTCAACCTTGAAATTATTTCTACCATTCACAAATAATCTTCAGGAGTAATTGAATTAAGTGTAATTTCTTTATCAGTGGATATTCTGAGGATGTCTTTATTGTGGATTTTAAATGTGGATTTTAGGCACTGAATTTTCAAATTAGTTGAATAGATTTATTGAAATGTCTTGAACTGAGGATTCCAAAATTGTAATGGCAATGATCTGTTGATTGGGCAGAGTAGGATTTGCACCAAGTGACCATGGACTGACCTTGAAATTGCAGAGGAATTCAGAAAATGAAGATTAGTTTTCTGTTATCTGCTGTTAAGTAGTTTGAACAGTTGCTAATAACTTCGTTTTGAAGAATCCTCTTTGTGTTATTTTAAAGAGGTATCCAAACAGAAGTCTTTTCACATCAGTGTGTGAGAAGGCTTATTGTATTTGACAGAAATGTTGACACCCTGTAGGTGAAAGCACAACTACTTTGTAGCCTTAGTCTTCATGACGTAAAGGAAGTTATCAACCAAATTTATCCACCAGGATCAGATTTGTAGTACATCATGCAACAGACATACACATAATTCTCACATTTGGCAAGAAATCATGGCAACAGGTCACAGATAAATCCATTCATAAAATCAAGCAATGTTCCTAGCATTAATTTTCTCACAGAAAAAGCCCAACAGTGTGATAGAGTTCTGATACTGACCACTGGCCGTTACTTTTGTAATCTGGTTGTGTTGATACAGACTGATAACCTGCGCCAGTGGCGGCTCACAAGATCTGATTTCTGTTTGTTTTAATTGCAGTTGGCAATTACAAGCTGGATGGGGTGGTCACAATTAAGATAGTGTTGAATGGAGGGAGTCACGTACAGTTCAGGGTGTGCCTGATCCCTCCACAGTTACAAGTATTGTAGCATATGCCTTGCCCACTGCTCACTTCATCTTATTAGTCTTGGTATCAATACTGAAATTAAAGACGATTGCTAAGTGATCAAGTTGTCAGAGTTGTCAATTGACCTTTGGACTGAAATGTGGACACATGGGTGGCCTAGTCATCTAAGGTGCTGTAAGTCACTGCATAAGTTGCTTAGTGTTGCTGGACATTTTTGAAAGTTGATTTACATCATAGTTTATACTGATAATACTTCAAGCTGACATGTGATATATTTCAAACGAACCTTAACCTAAACTTACTGATTCAGTTGTTTTTTTTGTCAAAGTACAATAATTTGTACTAAGATCAAAACAGCCCTCTAAACTAGTAAGTGTTTTGAAATTGCACAGGGTTGTGTTCTTGTAATCCAATATGTTTCATGCCATCTAAAGGCAGATACAAAACATGTATCTGAATGGAACAATTCATTTAATGCTCCAAATCATTGAACACTGTAATGTTCATGTGTATTGACAGTCACAGGAAACAATTTTTTGTACATTGAGAATTAAAAAAATGTTGAAAGAGACACAGTCACTTTCCCTGACATCGACTGACACACTATGAGATCAGGACTTCAGGAAAAAAAGACAAAATGTGAATTGAAAAATATAAAGTAACAATTTCATAGTCTTTATGCAATTGATGATCTGATTATTTGCACATTTCCTCCTCCTCCACTTGATTCCATCCTCCAACAGCAAGCAGCCTTCCCCCACCATGAAGTCACCTTGAGACCAGAACACTTCCTTCTCAGCTACAAGTGCTTCACAATAAAATCGCCAACCCATTTCAACTTCAAAGTGCCAATAATCCAGTCAGCCATTGTAGCCAGTACAAATGTATTGTACAGTCGTCGGATGCAAGCCTACTTGAGTTCCGTGAAAGCAGTTTTATCCTGGATTGATGGATGTTATTAGACTATTAAATGTGTCGAACTTATTACAGCATGGACTGATTCAGGACCTCTGACGTGGAGGCCTGAAAGGATGATTTGCCAGTGGCTGAAAGTTTCATTATGATAGTTTTCTATGAAATCAATTATGGCTCGATCTTAGACTCCATACTCATTTTGCTGGGAAGTGTTGCAGAGTTCCTCAGGTACTTCAGATGATGGAATTATTCTTGTCCAGATTTAGAACAGTGATGTTGTGGTTATTGGTGCCCTGTGTAATGTCTGTTTGGATAATCGCTCTGTCTAATTCGATTACATGACACTTAATACATGTTATCTGACAAGACTTGCTTTTTATAGATGTTCTGAAAGGCAGTCATCATTGAACATTAATATCACATTTTGATTTAATCATGTTTAAGATTTCTTTGTATACTCACCATTTGCGTCGTGGGTTAATATGGTCTTAATCAGCAGTGTTGTTTGGGTACCATTGTAATCATTCTGACAACATTAACATGGGATTCAAATTTCCTGTGAGTGATGAAATTCATGATACTGAATTTGATTCATTATTGGCAAAAGGTATTCATCCATCATGAAGTCAGTTTCTTAACAATCATGTAAAGTTCCAACAGGTAAAATTATACATTTACCTAAATAGCAATGTGAAAATGTAGGTTCTGCAACCTAAACTGATAGTAAAAATATCTGCCCAAATTTACCAAAATGATAAATAATAGATGATAGTGTGTTATGACATACACCTATCACATTCTGGGCACATGGCAAGCAGGATGCACCCCTCATTTTATTACTGTTGAGAATGATCCACATGGCTAGTATTACTAACTAAGCCTATCCTGACATGCTATGTTTATGATCTCCACTTTTCATTCTGATAAGTCCGTCCATCCCAGTCCACTATTAGAGAAGTCAGGATCTCTGAGGTCCAGAAGCCGAAAAGCTGCAGTCAGTAAGGTCTGTAATAGCAGCCCCACCTATCTCACCTCACTTTTCCTGTCTTCCCCTTTGTTTTATTCTTCCTATAAATCAGCCACTAATGACTGGTAACTTGGCAATGGCAGATCCTCACCTAGAATCAATTAAGATGGAGGGCTTTGGCGTCTGCCTGCTACACCTAGGGTCTTTCCAAGGCTGGTCAGTCTTCACCCATAGCAGGAGCCATCGTTAATCTTGTCTGTGTCTTGCACATATTTGTACAGTCATCAGGGCAAGTTGTTGAACAGAATCAATGGATTAGGTGTGCTGGAGTGGTTAATGTGCATGATTTGTTATTACCAACATTATGAATACTTAAGGAATGTGCAGCTTCCAGCCTCATAGGGTTTAATTGTAGGGGTCGATAATGTAAACTGAAGAATGCTGTTCTATGGAGTTATTAGTTGTTTAGTTCTGAATGGAACGGTGAAATAATGTGCAAAGTGTGTTCTTGTCTTTTAATGTCAAACTGTTAATGTTTCAGTTTTGTGTGATTTCTTTTCTGACATTTCTTTTTAAGATCTTACAGCCTAATTTCTTGTATGGTTGTGTGATTAATAGCCCCCAATGAAGGTGTAAGAAATCTAATAGGTTACTGTATCTTTGAAGGTGAAAATAAAATCGTTGGATATTGTTTTGGACATGAAAAAGATGTTAAGAAAGTACAAAGTTGGTGCATACTTCTGAAGCCCCTGTGAACTACACATAGCTATAAAACATTCACCAAAAGTACTGAAGATTGAAGATTTATCTTTCTGGCTGAAAGAAATTTCCATTTTCATGTATTTGTCCTGAAAATGGCTAGTCTATACAGTGGTTCAAAGGCGGGCATAATGGCTCAAGTAGTCCTCACTTAAGCTTTTCTTACGACCACAAATATCCAAAATTAACTGAGTGTAAAATATTTCATTCCCTAAGTATTTGGTGTGTTGCAACATTTCACAGGTTAATGCAACACACTACAGAAGATGGAAGAGAAAAACATTCCACACAGCAAGTTGAGTGTAGGACTTATATAGTTTATGGAGAAATTGTCCAATTGACAACAGAAGGATATGTGAAGTATTCCCTGGATACAGATTATAACAGTCAAGAAGGTGATTTGGTCTATTGGTGCAGTGTTTGTGTAATAGGAGTCTCTGCCATTTGGTCGGGGTTTTTTGTTTTTGGATTTTTTAGGCCATAACATTGATCATTTTGTGTTACTTCCTCATAACATTTCGGAAACTTCAGACAATCCACCAACTGTGTTAGAAAGGTAATTAAAAGGAAATGACAAATATGAAATTTAAACTCAGTGACTCTCTGTTCAGATTCTGAAAACACTTTTGAAATAAATTCATTTCTGATGAATTGTTATTTGTAAGATTTTGTCAACATCTTGATGCTTTGTTAACTACTGACTTGTCAACTTTCCTGTTTTGAAAGTTAATGCCTGAGTGATGAAAACCATAGAGTGATAGCACAAAGATATTCCGGTTGAGATTCAGGATTGGGTAGGCTTACTATTTTAACAGAATTATGAATTACTTCAGTTTAGTTTTTATGATTTGACTGTAGGATCCAAGAAAGTACCACTGAGCCTAACACAATCATTTGCATTTTTCTTAAGATCAGTTATCGGTGATGGCTACAAAAGAATATGTGAATCCAGCTTAATAAACAAGATTAAGGAACGTGTCAGTGCCTAAGCATGCAGATGAACTCAAAGGAAACAACTACGGTAGTATTTTCCATCTAAACCCTGGTAACCGTATAATCTTAAAGATAGCTGTAGGGCAAGATTTGTCAGTTGGTGTGAATATGACGTTCTTCATAGATCTGATTGGGCTCATCATATTTGCCAATATCTGATTTACTCTGATGAGAGTTCCAAAAATAATGTTCAGGTTTATTAGTGGGGCATTTGAGAGGATACATTTTTTATTTGTATATAATCAATGAGGGATTTTAGCCAACTCTGTCAATGTAGGTGATGGTATGGAGTCTGAAAAGAGATTGTCCAAGCAACTAACATAATTTTCAATAGGGGAAACTGAAAGGGGTGTGAGTAAGTGGTACTGTGATTGAGAAATAAGAGTAATCCATGTGTTCCATACACATCAGGGGCTGACCCACTCTCCAGGTTCCTCTTGATTGGATTATTGTGAGAATTACCATGGCTGTTTCTTCAGACATATTGTCATCTTACTGTGCGTTGTAGAGTTGTCAGATTAGGGGGACGGAACAGTTGGTCTTTTCATTCATGCTGCTTCTTCACAAAGCTGGTTAATTATCAGTTGAGGGATGGTGGAGACACAAATTTAGACACAAATTTAATGCTAGGATTGAGATGAAGAATACAGTCTTTGACATGGAATATATTTCCATGACACAGTTCTCATTTTATTAACTGATGATAGCTGGTATTCAAGCCACAATGGTTCCACCAAAGGCTCTCCAGGAAGGTTATAAATCGTCCTACTGCATGAAAGCTTTTGTTCAAACAAAAGCAGAGTTCATGGGAAAGCAAAGCCTAGATGAACTATTCAGAGTTGTCAAAAGCATATAGAGGATCATTTGAGGTATATTGTTCACACTTATTGATGAAGCATAGTGGTAAGGAAAGTGTGACCATCCTGTATAGGTTCAATTACTAGGGAGGCAAGGTTCTGCTGTAAACTTATCATGTGTCATTAACTATATGAATTGGAGCCTCTAATTACCTTGCGTTTATCTCCACAATAATTGAACTGGGTTTCAGTTGTCCTGCACATGCTGAATGTTTGTTTACGAGGTGAGAATGGACAGGTGGGAATATGAAATTAGTTCCCCATTTCCATTATTCCTTGATCCCTTTACACACCATACCTCATGATTACTGAGGAATTAGCTACACCTGCTTGCTTTTGTATGGAAGTGAATTAGACTTTGCTAATATTTTAGTGCTGTTTTTCAACATCTGTGATTGGTGATGAGTTTTATTTTTTTAATTACTGGTAGTTTCACATTTGTTTGGTCTTTTATATTAGTTATTCAGAACAAGGGTAACTATACACCATACACTTGCTGGGTCTGTAGCCACCATCATACATTTGATAGTGCAAGAATATACAGCAGAATTAGCAGCACAAAAAAATTAGGAAGCATGCAGGGTATGACTGAGATAATGTTTTCAGTAAAACAAGTTTTGACATAAAAATATTATTCATGGAACACCTTATTTCAGAATTTCTGATAACAGAAAACATGAAAGGAACATCTGAAGACATTATTAAGAAAACATCAAAGATGAAAACAAACATCTTAATCAGCTTTATATCATCAGTTTGTTATCATTATTTCACCTTGCAACTTTTGAGCATATGGCAGTCATCAGATTTAGTTTGATGAGTTTACAACTTCACTTCGGCTTCAAAGTGTACCACTGTGCTTTCTCATTCCATCTCACATTTAACCATTTCACTTTTTAATATGAACAGGGGCAAAAACAATGATGACTATCAAATGTAATCATCGACAGTATCATCATACAGTATCTTCATAAATGTTGTCAGGCATGCATACAATACCTTTATGTATCTCTTTCATGTCTGATTTATGGAAATTAAATCTCTACTTTCACGTCACAAATCACTGAATTGAATTTCTGTCAAAACACTTCATAGCACAGAGATCAAGATCACTGACCCCATCATAGGTAACGGCACCAAAACACGAATCCATGTGAAATAGATCATTTGTAACTGCTTTGGTCATGGGTCAGTTTACTCTTGGAGATATCAGTAAGATCATTATGTACAGTGGCATTTGTAAAGGGTGCTGAAGAAACTCCAGTTTGGTAGGATTTTGATTTTTTCTTGTCTGGTGAATAAGCGGTAGAAATTCTATTACCAAATTTGGGCTCATCAACAGGACCATGTTTAGTATGACAAGCGACTGATTAAGAAAATAGTGTTGAATTAGTGGTAGTTGTTACACTGTATGGAAAAAAAAACACTTTCATGGTGAAATGAGATATTAAGAGTTTCTGCTGTCAGTAATCAAACAATTATAAAACATATCTTGGTTAAATTGTAGATGACTAACGGTACTGTATCAGTGACAACCAGGCATGGAAAATGCAAAGTTTGATATTCCTTCGAGACAAAATCGCTGGCAGGGTTTATCTCTCTTTATCCCTCACGATAGTCCCAGAGGCGGCACTACTCAACTGCTGGTAAAATTTCAATGAACCAGTTTAGAAATTGAAGAGTCCTATCATTACTGAGTCTGTCGGGTAACAGGTAATTGCTGAGCATGTTGGAGCTAAAGAGAAGGGCTTGTGCAGTGTTGAATGTCCTGACATGGGCAAGTGGAAATGCTATCACAAGCACTTATTTTCTATAGGGCTTTTTAATCATTGTTGATAAAGTCAACAATTTATCAGATCAGATTCATATGCAAAATGGCTTGAAACTTATTGTAATGTATGCTTTACAATGTTTTCTTATTCAGTTATTCTTGAAGAGATCATAACCTTTGCTTAAAGATATTCCTGAATTTAACTCTCCAGCTAAATAGAAATGGTGCAATGGCTTAATCTTTTTGAGTAAATGGATCATATCAGTAGATAACAGACTAGAAGTTACACATGTTACCACTGACTACAGAAGGATTGAGTGACTTTTTATGCCGCACACAGCAATATTCCAGCTATAAGTCTGGACCGAACAATCCAGTGATCAACAACATGAGCATCGATCTGCGCAAGTGGGAACCGATGACACGTGTCAACCAAGTCAGCGAGCCTAACCACCCAATACCGTTAGTCCCCTCTTACGACAAGCATAGTCGCCTTTCATGGCATGTATGGGTTGCTGAAGGCTTATTCTACCCCGGGACCTTCATGGATTGGCTACAGAAGGAACAGTGCTTTGGTGCAAAACAGTGTCAGTCAAAAGTCCATGGTTAGTGATAACATGAAATGCGACATTCCTTCACACTCTGCATATCAATAGTCAATGCTTTTACTTTGGAGAGTGAAAAGGTGAAATTGTTCTGTAGTTTCAGCATAAGAAGTAGTTTTCTGTTGCTAGTTAGTAAGGTTGTGGATTGATGAGGACAAATAAAACAGAGCGAGACTAGCTTGTTTGGGAGGATAGGCATGACACATATTGGGGGTATCTCTGGGATTTTTGATGACCATACCTGTTAGTAGAAAGTGAACATAATTGGCATTGAGGGATTTGTAATGTCTGCTGGGAACCAATTGCAGTTGAACAGAGGGACAACATGATCTTGTAACCATATTGGAAGCACTGTAATGATGGAATTGAAGTGCTTTTGTGGCCTCTAAGGTTAGATGCTTTTGTCAGAAATATATATACCAGGTCAGTTATGCTACATTACTTGTCTTCTAAAACGAATCTTGCCCATGCTTCAAAGTAATTTGTGTCTTTAGAAAATCCTAGGTTTGCAGGTTTTGTATTTTTGTAATAAAATGTGATTGATTGTTTTAATAAAGGTACGACTTTGTGGGATAACTTACGTTTTTTTTTCCTCTCAAAGAAGGAGCAATATATTGCCTTCTCGCCGCTGAATGTAACCACCAACTGTGTATGATGAGTCTTTCAGAATTTCAAACTCAGATATCAAATATCACTGACAGAATAAAAAAAGGTTTAAGTTGTCTACACTGTCAGGACTATATTTGAAATTGTGGATTATCAACCTGGAAACAGTTGGTACGGAAGTAGGGGTCCATGATTTCATCTCCATGCTTTGGTCTTCTTCTGCAGCTGTTAGTAAACTCAACACTTATGGTTATACAGTGTATAATGTATCCCCTAATGAGACTCACTAATACATACATCATCGCCAATTGGATACGTTATACCCATTATGGGGTATAAGTTTGAATCAGTAGTCTTCACAGAAATATTTCATTAAACTTATATATAAAATTGCAAGATTCGTTACATAACATAGAGATGTCACACAGATACCGTGGTACTGAATTTGAGCCAATCAGACAGGCTTATACCCCCTACGTTGAAGAGGGAGCCAATGACATACAGTGAGAGACCACCTGGAGGTTGGCCCAGAATGCTGGGACAATCAGCAATGACTCCATGGTGAGATGTTAGACAATATAAAGGTCTCTTTTTTCAAATAGGGGATGGATCATTGTCACTGACATATTTTTCCATCTGTAAAGTATTAGACTGACTTTGTTATGTGTGTTTGGTCGTGGCCATCCATGACCTGAAACTCGCCATGTTGACCACATTCAAGGAAACCACATCTATTTAGAGTTGATTAAATAACGTGAAGAAACAATGAGTTGTTATCATTTGGAGATGGAGGAAGCCTTGTGTTTACTTATAAAACTTCATTTACTGAGTCTGTATATCATTAGCATGTGTGGCATCTAGTTTTGTTAAGGGAAACTCTCCAGATAAATTCATTGTTGCAGAACCCTCATGTTTCTTGTGCCAGAATATCAATTTCTGATTTTTTACCATTTGAGTAGTAGTAACACTTTATTGCTTTGCATGTAGATGTTGCCAATACCAGGGTTGGCTGGGTGTAATTGAAGGAACAAAATTCATTGTGCAATGATCCACATGTCTTCTTGCATGTCTTAATTTGAGTTTGAAGAAAAATCCTTTTCAAAAATGTTCAAACACGTTTTTGGTTACATTAATTTTTTCATAATTTTCAACATTCATCTCATCAGTGGTTCAAAAATATTTTAGTCCGAAGTTGGACAGAGTAATAAAATCATTTGAGAATCATTCCATGTATGCTAATTAACCTTTATTTCATTTTCGCCGAGAGTATAACCATTGTACTTACAGTAAGGTGAAAGATAAATCATTATGTAGGAGATGTGAAAACAACATGTTCTCGTAAACTTTTGAAGATTGTATGTTCACTAATGGTTTCAGATAGCAATAAAGAAAATGTTTCAAACTTCTTGATACAAAAAAAATCTGAAAGTGGCATGTTGCTTAGTCAACATGTGATAATGCAGTGCACTGAAGACACATTGAAGAGCTACAATCTTGATTAGAGTTTGAAAACACTTGACTTTCACCTCAACAAACCTAAAACAAATTAGTATCACTTCCATGCATGTTTTTCTTTGCTCACAATTTAAACACAGATAAGAGTCAGTACTTTTTCCAATGGTGCATTTTAAAAGATGACTGCCAGGGAGAAAACGATGTTGTTCTGAGATGATACATGCCGAAAAAACATCATGTAAGGGGTGACATTGGGTAACTTCATTCAGGGGTCATGTAAAAAATTTCAACTTTTTAAGAGAAAAAAATAGGGAGAAAACAATTGTCTTTGGCACAGACCCCTGTCTTATATGGGAGATGAAAACAAAAAAAGTTGCTTTGAGATTATGAGATACAGATAAAGCGTCACAGAGTGACAAGTTATGTTATTTTAACATTTGTAGCATGGGGATCTGCTGGCTCAGAGGCCAAAGGGTGCAAGTCTTCTCAGTGGTAAAAACATGTCCTGTTGACACCAAAACATGGAACTTTTCAAAAGTGTCAGGAAATCAGCAGGGAAGGGGCGAGAAGTGAAATTTACAATGACAAAACAACATATTTGCTGCTGTCAGGGTTAATGTTTTCCTGACAAGGGAATTTAGTTACTGCTTTGGACAGTTTTGCAGGGAAAGCAGTTCATTTTAAGATGAATGATTTAATGATATTTATTTGAAAGGCAAATCTTTACTTTATGAATTGTTTGTTTAACTCTTTGATAAACCTTGGACTGTTTGGGGAAGAAGTAAACAAGATAAAACTACTTTTAGAATGTGAAAAAAGAAGTGTTGAAATACCCCCAACATGTGGAATGCTGTGTATGAGGGCAGGTTGTGATCATGAAGCCGCTAAGACCAGAATAGATCGCAGTAAAAGTGATTAATGATAATCTGTCACCAAAGCTAGTAAGGATTTCAGTTAATTGCTCTCTTATGTCTTGACTGATCCTGCTGAGGTTGTAAAGAGAGTAAAATATAAAAATACTCCAAGGGTCATGTTTCGGGAAAAAGTGTAGCGCTGTGGATAAGTTCTCCATTAAGCTAGCCTATGCCACTGTAGCAGTAGGTGGCCGAGTGGTAAGTGTATGACTCTTGAGTCACATACTAGTTTGGTTTCAAACATCAGTTTGCTATAGAATGATGCTAGTTTTCATGGACAGACAACTTGACACTGCATTAGAATCTATGTCAAAATGTCACCATTCACAGACTAAACAATCTTGTATATCCATAAAAATTGTCATCATTCTTTATCAACACAACTTCTAGTATACCAATCAAAGAAGAGATAGGTTTGATGTGTAACAATGACCCCTTTGCTCTTGTTCATCATTGTTGGTGTTATGTAAAGTACTCCATGCACTCACTCATTCTATGAATTTTGGATAAGTGTTTCTGATGTCAGGAGTCTGGCTGAAAAAATCAGAAGTCATGTCACAAAAATCTGGTGAATAATTTTTGAAGCACCTTGGGATAAGTAGCATGTACCTCCAAAGCACAGTGATATGGTAGAAATAGTGCTTTAGATCTTGACATTCATTATCTATGTGAGGTTTCTACTTTTGTGAAACAGGGCCCAAATTAGTTCAGAACTACAAGTTCCTTGGCTGTGTCAAGAGAGAGTGAGTGCCAATTTGGTGGCTGGAGCTTTGTTCTAATGATTACCAATGTCTAACTGTGGAGGTAGTTATAATCACTGCAAAATGTCTCACTGCATTATTTTAATTATTGTATCTGATGACTTTCATGTGTATGATAGGAAGTATTGTGTATGTGTAATGCATTTCCTGTCAAATTTGAAACCTCTTTATGTGTGGTTATGTTCTGAATATGTTATATTGTTACTGTATATTTTGTGATGGCTATTGTGTTTTTTCCAACTTTTAAATCCCAATAGTTTCCAACGAGGCTTTCATAATTACATGCAGATATAGAAGGATGTGAGGCTAGGTTATATGTTCCCAGTCTCAACAGGCAGCTTTGTCTCTGCTGGCTCTTGGTGGTTTGATTGTAATGAGTAGGTGTCTATTTCATTGAGAAAAGCATACATTACTCAACTCACATGGCTGTTTATTGATGAGGTCTTTGACAAAAAGCATTTAGTAGTGGAGTTTCTCACATGTGAAGTGTGCTCTGATGAACTGTGCAGATCAACAGGCTAAGTTATTCAATTTCTGGCTGCTTTCAGTTCAATAATTTTAATAGGTTTCATATTGTTTGCGGTAAAAGACCTTTCAGAGCCTTTCTTTTAGGACGTTTTAAGAAATGCATCAGTATTCAACAAAATTTAAACTTCGTCATGTTTTATATGAGTGGATGTGTATGACTTAATGGATTAGGTAGGCATATATACTTGTTTGTTTTACGTTTTACCCAGATGACTTGGGACACTGGTCATAATTTTGATTAATTAATGGATAGTCTGTCCACACTTCAGTTATTCACATACCATCATTATGTATTGTGAATGTTGCAAAGTGTACTATTAAACATCAGACACAAAAATACTATGCAAGAAGAATGTGAAGCATATCACTGACCTTAGAATCTTAAATGCACCTTGTCACACCAAAACGCTGTATTTGTTTGAAAGAAATGTAATTTATGGACAGGTAAATAAGCAAACAGTTTCCTTTTCCTTCAAAAAAGATATCTTGGATGAATATACCACCTGTCTAATGTCATCGTTTACCATTTGTAAGAAATCAAAATGAAATGACTGTTATTGAGACTGTATGAACCTAAGATCAGTTTCCAGGTAAAAGGTATAATGATTTTTTTATACACTCTAGCCAGGTGTTATCTTCATTTACTACTAAGTATACATCCATCTACCTGTCTCAAGGAGATATTTCAGAAATAGTGAGTGACACCTTACAAGTAGCTATTGGTGGGAGGGTTATATGGCCATGTTTTGTCATCATGCAACTTTTTATTACACTATTTCCACTCCATATGTCATATGGAAGGTAACTATGTATGCTAGTTTCACATACCTGTTGAACAGAATATCAATAAGTTGAAATGAGTATACCTTGATGAAATACAATATGTGACAATAAATAAGGGTTAAAAGAAATTGTACATGTGTGCAACCGTAGAAACTTACTTATTACCTAATATCTGTTTTAGTATAGTGATTGCGTCAGAACTAATATTTCATTTAAAAATATGTCAGTCCCAAAATTGGATTCTGGGGCAAAATCTCACTATGATGCAAAGAATCAATTCGTTCCAGATTACTTACCATAAGTCTGCTAAAGCTTCAAGAGCTAATTTCAAATCAAATGTCTATTTTATGCTTGACTCCTTCCGTTTGCACTCAGTTCATATATGGGTTCCATTCAGTTTGGAGTTTTTAACCATCCTGCTAATTCCTACATCTGTATTTCATGCAAATGTGGCACTAGCAATAACCTTCTCAATCTGCTGAAAGAAACTGTTCATCTGCAACATGGGATAATGTTAAATCAGCTCTCCATATGTTAAGGAGATCTGTTTCACATTCCAAAATGGTTTACGTGACCAAAATTATGACATTTATGATTGTATTGCTAAACTAGTGTCCTAGTATGCAAGAGATTGGAGAGTTAGAAGGTGTCCTATGGGATGAACATGGAAAACCAATCATCTGAAGATTATAAATAGTGTATTAATGCAGAGTAATCAGAGGCATTTAAACCTGGTACATGGATGTTTATATATTGGCTGGTGTAAATTGTGAAGTATTTTTTGTTGTTGTTGTTGTAATCTTGTTATTTGTTCCACTCAAGTGCCAAATGTTGTTACATACATAGTGTGTACAATAAAAACCCAACAGCTGGTATTGAGATTAACAAGGCTTCAATTGACATTAATTCCTTATAAGAGAAAGAAGATGCAAGTTTATGTTGGCTCTCAATCAGATGCTTCAAAAGTGTTTGACAAGACAATTGGTGTTACCAGCAAGGTAGTGCTCCTGTAGATGTTCCTGCTTGCAAATGATGCTTGAACTGTGAAACTGTTAATGCTGGAGCAGCACAGACAGCAAGCCACAGGAATAAATTTTTTCCAAACATACAAATCATTTCAGAATTTTCATCTGGCTGTTCTATAATTCTGCTGATAGCACTAAATACCTATGAGTGATCAACTGGTTCAATGTATGGTCTTCCTTTACACATACCATAATTAATATGGTATTGCAGCAGACAGTAATGTAAGACTGGACACACTGAATACTGGAATGGGGTTTCTTGAATATGTAATGCAAATCAAAACTGATATTTGGTAACAGACAGTTCTTTGCATAAATGCTGCTGCAGAAGCTTGCTAGAAATACTGTTTGCTCAAAGCAGTTCATAAATCTTTCAAACAGGAACCAAATTTGTGTTTTATCCCAGAAGACAAGATCAGATGCAGTCTGGAAGTAGATCGGTAAAGTCATTACTGTACATTCACCATTGTTATAGTATTCATAGTAGCACACAGTGCTGCATGTGTTGTATTTAAACAAAGAATACATGTATTTGAAGGGTTGGCAACATGCCTATTGCCAGCTGATAGTACTATATAGGCTAGATCAAGACAAGAACGGTATGGGATGTCTTACGTACACATGTACCAGACCTGTGTTATATGCCAGCAGGCTGGTACTATGCATGCTAACAGGAATCACTAGATGTTGCCATGGTAGTTGGGCAGTCCAGTGCTCTGGAAGAGGCAATTTCCTCATGTGGCTGGTTTAGAACTGCAGCAATCCAGGGAATTAACATGATCTCCAAATACCTTAGAGATTGACCTGCTCATGATTGCCATGGCAGTGGAAAGAAAATGTTTGTCTGTCTCAATTGTCCAACATATGTCATGAATTGGACAGTTTTCCATTTGTCTCATCAGCTGCTGATAGATGCTTGGTTCAGTCAATTTGTTAGAAATAGTTGGTGTCTACATGAGTTGGCTGTAATGTCACCAGTGTTTACATGGCTTGCACATTGCTGCCACCCAGTAGCTTCAGTCAAGGCACTACAGCAGTAGCAGCAGTGGCTACAGGTTTTTATAGCCATGCATGGATGAAGCAAGCCAATGTCCGATGAATGAATGCTGATCCCTGTGGCAAGGGATACACTGAGGCATGCAGATGGAAACTTATGCTGTGTCTCATCTTGTACTTGCCCATTCAGTGACTTGCTTCACTGATATAAAGGTTTGTGACAAGCACTATGGGGTACTTCTGATCTCTGAAACATTTGGTACAGGTCATCCCATATCAGTGGGTCGCATTCAATCCAATCACTGAAACAATGGGCACAGGTCATCCTTTATGTGTGGGGTGCATATAATCACTGCCACATTTGGTACAGGTTATCCCATATCAGTGGGGTACATCGAATCACTGAAACAATGGGCACAGGTCATCCTTTATGTGTGGGGTGCATACAATCACTGCCACATTTGGTACAGGTCATCTTGTATGTTTGGGGGCATACAATTACTGAAACATTTAGTACAGATCATCCAGTATGTGTGGGATGCATACAATTACTGAAACATTTTACAGATCATCCCTTATATAATTGGTATGTCTGATCCCTGATATAGCACAGGCCACATCCTTCATGCATGAGGTATGGCATACCCTGATTATAATGCCACCGTTTGTCTAGGAGAATATGATAAGTTGTTCACTGGACCCAAGGGGAGCATGGGTTGAAGTACCCCCAATGTTTGTTTATGTTCTGTGAGAATAACCAAGCTATTCTAATCTTACATCTTGCTGGATTTTGCTGCAGGTATTGTCTTAGTAAAGTTGCTGTAATTCTCCCTCTTAGTATTCACAGAGACTATATTTGAATGTTTTGTCAAAATTTATTTGTTGGAAAGAGAGTCAAATGTTTTCGTAGTCATCACTAAATTTTGCAGACAGCACAAGAAAAACATATTTAGAGTTATCTCCCGTCCATCAATTTCCACTCCATTCATGCGTCTTTTAGTGTTATGCGAGATGAAAAAAATAGTACAAAAAATAATAAATCTATTGGCAACGGGGTGTATTGCAATGTACCTTGAGTGTAAATGGGGTACATTGAAAATAACAGAAGAGCACTCTGCCAGTCAGAAAACAACATTTATGTGTGAGGTAAGATAAGTGCCATTATATCCGGTGTAGCATTATAACCAAGTAGGACAGTTAGAAGCCCTGTGCACAAACATGTATTCTACATGCAGTCCTCAACACTGGATATGATCCTGGAAACTGAAGTACTAAAAATTTGTCATGATTTCATACTAACATTCATTTAAGTTTACTGACCTGTTATTTGATTAGCATGGTGTTCTCAAACATTCATAAAGTACAGTCAAGTCTTGTTAATCCGACATTATCTGTCACACAGCAGATTGTCAGACTAACAAGGATGTTGGACTAAATAACTGAGACTAAATTACACATATACATTTATTCAATTGGTTACCAACAAAAGTGTCAGATAAAGCTGATTGTTGGATAAACGATATCGGATTAACGAGACTCTGTATTTGGCATTTACTATATCACCTGGTTTACGCTGAAAGAAAGAACACCGTTGATCTCTCAAACAAAGGATGTATTATATCTCTTATGTGTTTTTGAGATGTTTTTAAAACTGGATGTGTAGCATTAAAAAAATTTTATTTGTGCCTCTATATCAGAAATATCTAATCGATTACTTGAGGACATTAAAGGCTTTTTCGTCAATAAGTAATTTCCCCAAATGCTCTTAAGCTGGTTTGGACTTCATAGGAAATAATTCTTAAACTCTTTGAAGAGGACTGACCTTTTTCATTATTGATTGTTCTGATATGAACTATTTCCGTATATGTGCATTTATTGGATTTCAGACATTGACTGTATATGAAAGGGTTATGTGTGAAATCTCACTGCAGAATACAATTATGTGATGTTCTTGAGACAGCCACAAAGTTTATGAACACCATGTGGTATAAAGACACCATTAGGACAATGTGTTAAAATGTCAGACGTCTGCATTTTCCCTAAGAAGTGTTGATATTCAGTTCAGTTCTCAGAGTATATTGTCAGTAATATTAGGTCTTTGTCTGTGAGTGCAGCTGACAAGTGTCTTAGATATGTGTGTGTCAGTTGCAGCTGATCAATAAATGACATTAGATTTTAGTGGTTTTTTTTATGTTTATGTATGTTTATGTATGTATTTTGTGTGGTCAATTTGCAAAGGGATGGGAAACAACTACAACTTGCTTCATTTTAAGGTTATAACCGAAATACAGTTGTTATGTAAAGAATGATGACATTTAAAAGCGACATTTTTTATTTAATGTTTTCAGTTGTTTTAGACAGTTTTATATTTATATGCGTGTGTGCGTGCGTGCGTGTAAAATAGGAAAATATGTCCTCCCTATGCAGTCATGGTAGCCATTATTTAAGCACAGAAAGGGAAACCAACATTTAGTTTTGATTCACAAGCAATATTAATGAACGAGCCTTTAAAATCTACCAGGCTAAAAAGTTATATCACAGGCATACATCTAAGTGAGTTATCCCACTAGCAATATTTACAACTGTAGTCAAATTACTGAGGTTCTCAGGGTATTTTATCTTCTGTCAGCAATACCTCAAAGGGATCAATATATTTATCAACATTTGATATTGGTATAGTGCACAGAACTAGATAGATAAACATAACTTTGTATTGATATTTCCTTATAATTTCAATGAATTCTTGTTTTCACATTGTTTTTGCTTAGTTTTTTGTTACATGAAATTAAGCTTTCGGTTAAAAGGAAAAAGGTTTCACTCATCCTAATAGTTATTGCTATTGCTTCAGATACTGAAAGGTTCTTACTACCTATATAGTCTTGTTTGAGATCCTGGTTCAATGGATAAAGAATTTGTCATGTGTTAGAAATGAGCTGATGAAATAATTAGTATTCTTGTATTGATCAGTTTGACAGATTCATTACAATTAAGGACACCATCCTTCTGCTGAAGATATCTTGAAGAATTTTTTAAATATCTTCTTGATCAGTCATTTGATGTTTTGCCCAAAGATCAAGCTAATCTAAATATTGAGAAAATTATCAAAGACTAAGATTAAGATCTTTAATTAGTTCTCCCTCTGGAGGACGGTGGGCATGAGAAACAATTTGCTTTGATTCCTGAGGAAGGTTTCGTCATATGCAGTCATGTAAAGAAGGTCAACTTGAAAATGTCAGTGTTGCTGTAAGGTTAGAAAGTTAAAAACCTTCTGAATGAAAAATTGTTGGATTAATTTGTTTAAAGCTTGTGTTTGCAATTTGAATGGGAAGTTGCATCTTTTTATTCTGTCATTTGACATTCTCCCATTGCATTGGTCGTTAGAGTGGTCATACCCAAATTCAGTTTGACCCCAGGAACACTTTTTCTTCTAAGTAGTGACAGATCAGATAAACAAAGACACTTAGTTTTTGTCAGGATTGGCTGTCTAGCATGTTGAAACTTTGATATAGCCGGTCAGAGCAACCTCAGATTGATCTGTAAAAGAAATCTTCTTATAAGGACTCAAGATGATGCCCAAAGGCAGCTTTAAAATGTGCCCGAAATGTGTTTGAAGATCGTCTTTCATAAATGTGAAAATTGATCAGGTCCAAGTCATCCCTTTTTCAGCAAAATGTTCAAGAAAGTGACTTCATATGGACCATTGTCTGGTGTACAGACAATAGAACACATGGAAGAGAAGTTTAGGAGGCCTCCATGTTCCTTCAGAAGGTCCAGGAGAATCAGTCATGAGGCTGAGGCTTGCCAGGGTATGTGCCTCCCTTATGGAGAACTACCTTCAGGCTCAATCACCAACAGCCCCAGGGGGCAAGCAATAGATTCATCTCAGCTCAGGGAATGGTGTTCAAATATGCTAAATGTGCTTGCTATCTATAGAAGTGTCAGCCAATATGAGTTGTAATGGATTGTAATGGCCTTCCCATGATGCAATAGGTCGGCTAGCCGGCTGGATGATATTGAGATGGCTGACAGGCAGCATCATTCCATCTTTGGCCTCAAGTGGGAAAAAAATCATTAATGCCTGAAAACTGTACAAACTCTTAGAATGTGTACATTCACAATATTTGTTTAGTTTGAGTCTCAAAACATTCATGTTTTGAAGGAAGTAGTAAGTTTTGTTTCAGAAATCTTATTCTTCCAGCAGCCAGTATGTACCTTGTTTCAGAAGTCCTGTCCATCTTGTGAATAACATTCAACTTTTAGTTCACTTTGAGCATTTGCTCTATAAATAAACTTTGATAATGCATGAAAAAACAGTTCATTAGAAAAATATACAGGTTGATGTAAAGACTGATGGAAAGTTATTGCTAGATGAAAAACACATCAAACTCCCAGGGTTTCAGATTCTCATATTGTAATCTGGTTTGATTTTTTTCTTTGTTTCCTTGTTCCATACAAAAGGTGCCTGTACTCTCTGTAATCAGTGTATTGTAAATATTGAGTGATATGAAACATTTATCCCATTCTATGTTTAAAGAGTTCATTTGCTTCTCTTGGACATATGTGACATGGTTGACATTTTTGTGCCTTAATTTGTATCAGGCATCTATTCAAGAAAACAGATCAAAGACATTTAACATGAAAGTGAGCATAACCTGGTCCTGGCTCATTAGGTCCATATGGAAGAGATTCCGGGTGATTAAGACATCTTGGATCTAATGTCCCCTCTTGACTTTATGCTCAATATTATGTTCATCTTCGATTCAAGAAGTATCTGAAATATACCTATATTTGAAGGTCTCTCACCAGGAACACATATGGTTTCCAGAGGTAGAAGAAAGGCAGATTATTTGCTCTGAAGTCATTTAATTATATGGTTGTTGATTATTTACATTAATGCCCTGTAAGACAGGCCAATGTGTCCTGTGTAATCATTCAGGTTTTTAAGTGGATGGAGATCAAACAGCTTTCCTGACAACTGTTTACAGTTAATTAATTAGTTGCACCTACTGTTTTGGCTTGTTTTGATTATAGACTACTGTAAGGTGAAATGAAAAACGTCTGCTTGGAAAAATTATTTTATGTTTAAACTGTTATTAGTATAATTTCCATTGATTCAGATTAATTGTTTCCAATGTCTGTATGCATTGAAGCAATCCCCAAATGAAATGAAACAAAAGATTTTATTACATTTTGTTTCCAGTTGAATAGCCTTTAATCTACATGAAAATCTAAACACTAAATATCTTACTTAAAGAAGTGAAAGAAGATGCTTGTCATGCAACATAAGCAGTTAATTTACCAGAAGGAACAGTTCCAGACCAATTAATGATTAGTTGTCTGTTGTCTTGCTGGTGTTATGTTATGCCAGGACCTCTTGCAGAATTATAAAACTAAATGGTTTTCCATACCTTTGATAAGAATAAATTGTCTTCAGATGACTATTTTTCCTCTTTTTGAAAGCCAGCCTGAACAAACAAACTTACATATATACAAATACACATAAATTAAATTTTGGTTTAAGATGGTAGTACTTAAATGGCATTTGGTATCTACACCACTTATGATTAAGATGAAGTATGGACTGAGTTATACATTTGGCTTTTCTATTGAGAAACTGATGCAATATAATCCTGCTGTCTTGAAGCTGAATGTATTATAAACACGTATCATGACATCTCTGTCTGTGCGCCAGCATAGCATTTAACTTATGATGATTTCATGTTCGATAAATCACATTCCACTTAACATTTCAAGCTATTATCTCTATCCTTTGTCGTCTTTACGATAGCGTTTTCTCAGTAATGATTTCCTCACCACTAACTTACAGTAATGGCTGATCAATAATTTCTTTTCCACATTTTTTCTCCCCTCTCGCACATTTATTGGTGTTCACTCTGTAGTAAACAGGAGTGCGTTTCTGTTGGCTTATGTGTGTGTGTGTTTGTTTGTGTTGGACCCCTTCCACTCTCTGGCTCTGCAGGCCAATTACTCAATGGGGGATGAGGACAGGAGGTCTTCTAATTAACTTTGATTGCCTAATTCTTACAGAGTGATAAACTAGGCATTTGATCACTCCTACTGTGGTATAGTGGAAGGTGTTGAGATCAAGGATGGTGCCAGTTTATGAGGTGGTGAAAACTTTGTGACATATTGTGAGGTGCCTTGCTTGTAGTCAGATGGAGAACCTGACTTTAGCATCAACCATAGACAAGACCTCCTTGTTTTCTGGAGATTTACAGTGTGCAGAGATGTTAGACAATTACATAAGGAACAATGCTGTGCATGACACAGGAGAGATGGTATAAAGTTGTTGATATAAGAAACAGTTTCCAGAAGTTGTATCACTTTTGTAGTTACAGAGACCATATAATATATTGGCATTGATTTTGTGAAGATGGAGTTGACATGGGTATCAATGTCTGTTGTGCTGTCAGTGTAACATTTTAATATGTAGGCTAGAACATTTATCAAACAACTGGAAAAAAGTAGTTAAATCTAACTATTTTCACTGTTACTGCAGCTTGTAAAATGCCATTTGTATTTTTGATTGGAATTATGAGATTGGTTGTGTGTGTGTGTAGGTGTGTGTGTGTAGGGGTGTGTGTGTGTGTGTGTGTGTGTGTGTCTTTGTGTCTTTGTGTCTTTGTGTGTGTTGCCCTTTAAATAATTCATATATATATATAATTAATCTTTATTTCAGAGTGAACTTTCACAGAACTTGCAGTCATTGTCAGAAAAGGCCAAATCAGGGACAGAGTTTATCCAGCGATTGAAAGCAATGACAGAGAGTGTCAATGTAAGTACTTGTGTGAATATGTATATTTTGTGTATCTTGTTTTCTTACAAAGCATCAAACAGTACTAGACACAGGAAACTCATCTGCAAACCATTGAGACATAATAGCAACAGAATGACAAGTAGATTTAACTTCTCTTCGATTTTTTAGCAAAAAGTATAGAAGATTCACCAACAGGTTAATGAAGCATCCAGAGGTATGAAGATAAGTAGCAGAGCTGTGAAAAACCTATATTGTGATACAGTAGTGTCTAGTCTGCCAGGTAACACACGATGAACATATGTTACATCTCCTGTGATCCTTGGCAGTGGTGTGTTTGCCCTCACATTTTGGCTACAAACATTGGGTATTGGATAAAGTTGCTTGACAAGCGCCTGCGGTGAGATCAGCACTTCAGCTTTATGGTTAGGTGGGATGTGTCAACACTGGTGTCTTCCTGATCTGGCCACATTCCTGTTTTCCCATCTTCCTGAATTTACGGTGATGCTGTCTACCTGATCCTGTCATGTTGCTGTCTACCTGACTATACTATGCTGCTATCTACCTGACTCTTCATGCTGTCTACCTGGTTCTACCATACCATGCCGTTGTCTACCGGACTCTACCATGCTGTAGTCTACCTGACTGCCATGCTGCTGTCTACCTGACTTTAACATGCTGTCTATCTAAATCTGCCATGCTGCTGTCTACCCGACTTTATGATGCTGTCTACCTGAATCTGCCATGCTGCTGTCTACCCGACTTTATCATGCTGTCTACCTGATACTGCCATGCTGCTGTCTATCTGACTCTCCCATGCTGCTATCTACCTGACTGTCATGCTGCTGTCTACCTGACTGTCATGCGGCTGTCTATCTGACTCTCCCATGCTGCTATCTACCTGACTCTCCCATGCTGCTGTCTACCTGACTGTCATGCTGCTGTCTATCTGACTCTCCCATGCTGCTGTCTATCTGACTCTCCCATGCTGCTATCTACCTGACTCTCCCATGCTGCTATCTACCTGACTCTCCCATGCTGCTATCTACCTGACTCTCCCATGCTGCTGTCTACCTGACTGTCATGCTGCTGTCTATCTGACTCTCCCATGCTGCTATCTACCTGACTCTCCCATGCTGCTATCTACCTGACTCTCCCATGCTGCTGTCTACCTGACTGTCATGCTGCTGTCTATCTGACTTTGCCATGCTGCTGTTGACCTGAATCTCCCATGCTGCTGACTACCTGAAACTGCCATGATGCATTTTATTTGACTTGTTCATGACTCACCATGCCTCATCATAAGTCATACTTAATCCCCATGTGAAATTTTATTTGTAAACAGATAGATAATGAATGGGTTATTTGTTTCCAGATATTTGTAATGTGAAGTATAATGTTTACTTTATGGTGAGAAAGTTTTTATGAACAAAGAAAATAATGAATCTTGATGTTTAAACCAGTACTTTAACTGACAACCATTGACAGTGTTCCAAGTTTGCATCATTTCCTATCAATTCTGTTTCCCATCAGCTTATTTGCTGTCTACAACTGAGTAGAGTTACTGGTGCTAGACTTCACACATTCCATGAAGGAGAAGTTTGAATTGACTTGACTGATCCTGATAAATACCTGTTTGCACACACATCTAGGTACACACACATTATTGGATAAAGTAACCAAAGATGACTCTCCTGTCAAAACTACTTGTGGAGGTGATGTGTGTAAATATTATTTCTTGCTCTGGTGGATTTTAACCAGTTTCTTGTAAGACTGTGCAGAGTGTGTAATTATCCCAACCTTACTTCGGGTAATATGGAAATGGGTGTTATCCTATAAGTGGAATCTGGATTAAATTGTAAATGTTTGTAGTGGCATATTCACTAACTGTTATGGAAATTAGTATGTGAGGTATGGATATGATATAAAATGTTGTTTTGTTTTTTATCTAGATAGTACACTTACAATTTCAGCATACTATCTATTATAATATTTTCCCAGGTAATTAGGTATCTAACAATCTTAGCAGGATACTAAATGAAAATTAAGTGGTACAAAGTTTTAGTAACCATAAAAATGCATAGACTTTGAGTCAGAACAAATTCCACTCACCCACTCCAGACAATTTTCACACTCATCTAATTCAAACAAGTTCTGCCATCTTTGGTTTAAAGCTTGACAGGATGATCAAGTCATTGGTAAAAAACGCTTCTCAAGTATGTAACAGCAGGAAGTGAAATATTAATATGATTCAACAGAACATCTGCCTCCAAAAAGATATTTTTCATTTCCACTGTTAATGCAGTTTCATAAGCATGAAATATATGACAGCTTGCAATACACTAACAAGTAAAACCTGTTCTGAAAAACTAGTGCAATCCATCTTAACTTTTTATCCTGTTTCCTGAATGAAAGCGCCTTTGCTGCTGAAACTCATCATAAGGTGATAAAACATGCAATATTTCAAAACTTCTTGAAAAAATTTTCTTTAACTGCGATATAAAGTTAGAAATATTGATTTCTACAAGTTTTAATGTTGCATGATGGGTTGTACCACGTGATTGTGTAATGGATGACACCTCACATGCAAACCGGTCTCACCCACTCCTGGTTACATGTTCTCCAGTGCTTGTGTAACATGCACCTTGAACATGTGGGTCAATAAATATTGAGTTTGCCAGGAGAGCTTCTCAAACTCATGCCTACTATGGAACTGCAGCTTTTCAGTTTGGCCAGTGGAATTTCTTCAAGTGTACTGGAAGGTGCGTTTAAGGAGATTGCAGTATTGAACTCAGTGCCAGTCACTTCACTTTGTACAACGACCATGGTTTTGAATCATGGCACTAATGTTCTGGTATATCATGTGAAAACTAGCCCTCAGGGAATGAGTTTGTGTAGCATCAAAAATATTTTCTTAGTGATTTGAATTCTTCACCATTTGTTACCCTCAACATACTTCTAATTTAAACATGGATATGTTGCTCTTCTTTTGTTTTAATAATGTTTAATTAAGACCAGGAACTAGGTTCTATCTTGATATGTGTAATCACAGTCACCTTGATGGCTTTGAATGACAAAAGAATAGAGTTGTTTCTGTAGTTTAATGTAAATGATAAGTGTAAGCACTATATGATGTTAAAACCAGTTCTTTAAAAAAACACTTACCAGATCTAAATTAATTTGTAGTTCATGTATGCTTTCCTATGTGTGTGCGTGCATGCGTGCGTGCGTGCGTGCATGTGTAGATAAAGCAGAGAGAGAGAGAACATCACACTTGAGGATGTCATGGGAGCAGAGAAACAACTCGTTCTTCAAACTTGTGTCTCTTCTCCTATGACATCTTCTCGCTCAATACGAAACATTCAAATGGACTAGTATGATATTCTATATTATTGTATACCCTATTATCTTGCATTGATCTGTTTTAATGAGCTTTTAAGAAGGTAGAAGGTTCAATACAGAATCTGGGTGCAATACACAATTTAAGCACATCATCCATATTTCACTCTGTATTACTGTCTCAAGTTTACATGGGTATATAATAAAACTGTGTGTACCAAAAAAGGTTCATATATGCTCTTCATATGAATGCATGGATCATATTATTGAATGTTAGGTATATTAGGTATTGAATTGCGACATCTGAAATCTTCACCAGCACCAAGGAGAGAATGTTGTGAAACTCTGACCATTGACCTTTCCCCAGCATACCACATGAGGTGCCATGTGAGGTGCCACACATGAATGAGTGAGAGAGTATCTATGCTGTTGAAGGAATTGAAAGTCTCATTTTGTGCAATGGATATAGTGATATGTGATGTTTGTTCATCGTAAGAGATGGTGGATGTTGAATCAACACACGATATCAGATGTCTGCCCTCAGGCAAACACCCTCATCATATTCTTCAGTGTCAAATTGTTTGTTCTGACATGAGTATTGATCACAAGTGTTTTACCCAACATTTCAGTAAGGTTTGCCCATATTTTGTTTTTGTTTCCCAATCTACATTGAGCGAGATTTACAACAGTTAAAACGAGGTTGAGTTGTTCATATTTGGAAGAAAAGTTGAACTTTGTGAGGAACTGTTATAATGAGCCTACAGCAAATTGAGTTTGAGTTTACAGATTCCTTTCTTAAAGTGGCCTTCTGTTAATGACTTTTGGAGCTATCTATACTGAATATTTCATTATTTGAAAGAAAACCAAGATATTTATTGACATTTTATTCTATTCCTATTGTGTGATAATGTGTGAATTTTATAAAAACGTTTCTGATCACATTTTACCTTAGTATTGAATTACAATGACATAGAAATGTTTTTCGAAGCTTTAAATGAACAAGATACTCCTAGTGAAAACAGGACATTACTTGGTTCCAAAATATTGACTCTTGCTTACATTCGTTTTACTCTTGTTAAGCTTCCAGCAGACAGAATGACACAGTATTACCAATTAATTTGGAAGAATTTGGCTTACCATATTGACTCAGTCTCAGAAAGGTTTGTCAATATTGTCAGACTTGCAAATGCATTATTCCCACATGTCACACTCATGAATTTCAAGGTATTTTGTTTTTGACTCTCATTTGTTGTGTGCATCGAATATCCTCTGTTCTGCAATTAGACAATGCTCATACTAATTATCATGAACTTGATTCTCAGGGAGAATATCCTCCACAAGACAGATGTGATTGTACTTAGTGTTTTTGCCTGGAGCCTTGTTATATTTTTTTTTTTGCCTGTATTTAATACCTCGTTTGTTTCAAGTGTCCAGAACCAGCGGCTATGGGCAAACAAAACAATGATACGGACAAGTTAGAGTGTTAATATCGATCAGAAATTAGATATTACAGAGTCTAGGGTGATATAAATTTTGCTAAACATTTAATTGTTTCTGAAATATTGTCAGAAAGAAGATTTCATCTTTGGATTGTTTTAATTAATACCTGTAAAATTTTATGACAGCACACATGTCAGGGGGTTCTGTTGTTTGATAACTGTTGCCCAGTCCAAGATGTAATTGTCTTGAAATATTAAATCTGCCATGGTCATTCTGTCCAATATTGAAAAGTTAAGTTAGTTATGAGAAAAAAATGATTGG
The DNA here is from genome assembly GCF_037392515.1 of Haliotis asinina. Classification (NCBI taxonomy): domain Eukaryota; kingdom Metazoa; phylum Mollusca; class Gastropoda; order Lepetellida; family Haliotidae; genus Haliotis; species Haliotis asinina. Next base: position 50,168,914 of record NC_090287.1, read on the forward strand.
AAATGACATGTCCCCAGATGGAGCCAGCATTGTTTTAACCAAAAGATCAACCTCAGACATCAGCTAAACCTGCTGTTATCTCCAGGAAATCCCTGTTCCTAGCCTCAACCAACAGCATTAAGTCTTTCCAAAAGAGACAAGTTTAAAAAAATGAAATTAAAGTCCTTGGGGTGACCCCTGTCACACTGATCTCTCTATATTAGCCACAGCTTTCTGATCAGCTCAAGCAGCTATTACAGTCATGCCCTTTAAGAGCGGGACAAATTAGGAAAAGTGATTTTACACAGTACATTTGACCTGCTAATGGACAGAGAGATTATGTTAGGGAGAACAAAGGCATGTCCAGATGAAGTGTATGAACTCCGTAGTCCTAGAGGTCAGATAACAGGTAAAGTTTTCACAAGAGTCATGGAGTGGAACTTTGCTTACAAAATGATATGAAAGACCGGTTATGTTTCATGAAGTCCTGGGACAATACACCAAACATGATATAAGAATATAATGTTCCTTTTGCCACTATTTGCCTAATGACATTTGTGATGAAAAAAGAACACTTTTATGTCTCAAAAGACAGTTAAGTACAGTATGGTGGGTTGCATTAAAATCATTAGGACATCTTTCTATACATTTCTTGGAATTTCAGATGAAGCATATTTGCTATCTGTGATAGATTTCAATATCCCACAGCCACAAGCTTAATTGACTTGTCTTGTTGTACAATTGAGCAATGGACCTAGATAGTATGAGGATGGAAACTTGAATGTATGCTGTATTATTGTGCTGGACATGGCATGACAGTAGGATGGTAAATTCTTCTTCAAATTAATCACTCTTCCAAATATTAAGCATCCACCATAGACATTAGTCAGAGAAATAAGATGTCTTCCCTAGTGAGACCCTAAAGATGAATAACTACCAGTATTATCAAAGGTGTAAGCTTGGTGATTGATACTGTATGGTTTTCAGAGAAATGAATGAGATAAAGAATTGTTTTCAGATACATGTATTATCAAAAAGAAGTTCTAAACAGGATCTTATTTGAATACATATTAATAGAGACCAAAAATGTCTCGCCAGTTTGGTTATTTGCCAATAACCAATCAGAATATACAATATATAGCTCGTTTAAGAGACGTGAATCAATGCAGAATCACACATAGCTATTATTTTTATGATGAAGACAAGCAAGTGAGGAAGTGTACATCTCTCACTGTCAGAGCAAGACTGGCCGCGATCTGTCTGTGTCATGTTATGTGAAACTGCAGCAGGACTTGACAGATGAAACCTTGGGGGTAGACTCCAGTATATTGAACTTATTCCTAGAGCACAGATCAAATCATGGACTGCTCACTTGATTAGTGTGATTGGAAACACAATATCTCTGACTAGACTGTGATCAGACACAGAAATAGCAGATATACATTAATCATTATTCCATGTTTTGCCTATGGGACATATTCATAATACAAGTAAAGTCTTATTATTGATGCTTAAAGGAGAGAAATAAAAAAAAATTCTGAATGTGTTCCCTTCTGATGTCTATTTACTAAGGATGACCTAAGCCTTAGGTTTCTGATATTACATGGCCATTGACTGAATAGATAAGAGTTGGGTTGAAATTAGAGAGAGAATTTTATGTATACTGTCATAGATGTTTTATTTATGTACCTGTTTGTAATGCAGCATCAGTAATGCTAATTGTGTAAAATAACATTCATAGTCTGCGTTTCACAGATTCACTCACTTATCATTTTGGAAAGGGTTACGGCTCAGGAAGTCGACCTTTGGTCCAAAACTCACGGATGAGTGAAGAAAAAGATCAATTAGTAAATTTAGAATAAGTTACAAGTCAATTGTAGATCAACCTAGATTGATTTAGATCCAGTAAGGAAAGCTTTTTTGGCTCAATTGGATCTAATTTAGCAGTTTTGAAGATGTGTATAAACACCATTTCTGAAACTGAGCGTTAGTCCAATAGAATATGGGAAACCCATTACTGGTATCCTCTGCCGTAGCTTTACAGAAATATTACTCACAAAAGAAAACAGTGTAAAACCGTATTCACTCCCTCTCTTAGGAGGAAGAACAAGCAGTGTTATGTAGTGCGATATTCAGAAAGGACTGAAGTCATAAAAGACGAGCTGAAACTATTTTCTGTTCTCATATGAAGTTAGTTAAGCCCAATTCTTTGAACGCCAAACATGCCCTTTTCACCCAAACTAACCAAACATCCCTTTCCTGGTACTGAGTTTTGTACTGAGTTCATTTTGTATAGTAGGATTCAAATGAGTTATCACTATTTCAGTGATAGCACAAATTTCCATGGTAAGTTCCTTGAGCTAGAATTACTCATTTTAGGCTCCTAGGCCTCATTAATCATCTATCTCACCCACTAGCATGGTTAATATGGACTTATACTGCACAAGCATCCTCACAGGGCTGTATATTTGATGAAAGCAATAACTTCCATTGCTTTTTTGTACAGGCTATGAATATCTCATAAGAAATGCACATGCTTGGTATATAAAATCTGTTAAGTGCTGCTCTGTTAGACATAACTGTTACCCAGTGCAACAAAAACAACAAAAACATGACTGTTTATCTGCAGGTTTACACATTAAGTCATCAGAAGTAAGATATGCAGTGAACTGAATGTCACTTGGTAACTGAAATGTATGAGCACTGGGTATTGTTGGTTAATCTGTGTATATTTTACGTTTATATTAATTAATGGTAACAGGTACAAAGGTATGTCAAGTCTGATTAAATCATTTGGGACATGTGATTGTTGTTACGTCAGTTTCCTGCAGAGAAGATTTCCCGATAAAAGAGTCTATTCAAGTACATCTGTCTATTTGTTTCTGTGCAAGATCAATATCTTATAAGTGGAACAGACATTCTTTTACAGTATAATTGTGAAGCATTTTTAACAGTCAAAAATATCTGTTGCAACTGAAAGCTACAAATATATTGTACTTGACAGTAAATGGAGACTCAAGGAAAGAAATGAATTACACTTCAATTGGAAACAGTTAAGATTGAGAACTTGATTAGAGATCCATAGGTGTTTGAACTATGGGTAGCAACTACCAATGTCTTGTAACTCTAGAAGCTCATTAATCTTAAAAGTGTTGCTCACAGACAGTGAGTATGAGGCCTATAATTACTTTATTACACTTCACAAGCAATTTGAAAAGCATTTGTTGGAGCTCACAAGCTCCTTCTTATCCTTTCTTTTTTATTAAGTCCTTCATCTGATCTTTAGTGTCACCAAACACATCCAGGTGGCTGGAGACAGACCATCTGAAGGTTGCAATTATGTCAGAAATAGTTTCCAAGATAATATCATCAGTAAGGGTATATCATATTGCCAGTTGTGTTATAATTAGCATCTGTATTGTGAAAAAAGTGTGTGGCTAATCGAGCACAGATCTTTAAGGACAGGTTTGTCTAGAGTAGGAGATTACAATTCGGATTTGGCAATCCAGACTTTCTCTAATTGCTAGTTTGCTTTAAGGATGTTTGTCAGACAGCTGGTAATTAGTGGGACATCCAATTCATGTGTGCTTTAGTGCGTTGTCACAGCAAGCATTGTGTGAAGCAGACTATTTCTGGGCTACCTGTTTAGTCAGGTTTCACCAATTTGCTCAACATCCAACATGATATGACATTTGACAGTAAAAGGATATAGCTGTTGGTTGGTTTAGAATTAGGTTGCAAAATATTAAATGTGTTGTTCAATCTCAAGCAGCTCATACACAAGGCAACTTAACACATTTGTTTGATGCCTACTTGAGATGAGCAATATTATAGTTTTACTCCTTTAATTTGATATAGATCAGTTCATAGTTTCAGTCACATTATTCCGTCCCTACCTCCCACCACTACCCCAACCACCCTACAGCCTCTTTCCCCAAGCATTTGCCTAAGCACATTCCTATGCACTTGTGGTATCACTGTTCTCCACATAAGTGCTCCTCTTATCACCACCACATAAGCATTCATTATTAGCAACCGCTGATGTCCCACCCAACCCTCAACACATAACCTACCAAGCACCAGTGAAGCAGTGTACCTCTTCCCATGCTAAATGTCCCTCTACAGCTCCCTCAAAATGCCTCATACCCCTCCACCCAGTCAGCATCCACATCCATGATTATGAAAGGTGTGATGTCTGTGTCAACACCCCTAACTTCCCTAGTGAACAGTTGGTCCCAGTCTTTTATCCCGTAGAACACCTCTAGTTCTAAAGCTGGTGACTTTTCTAGGGAAGCAGCCCTTTTATCAAAAACTGTATACACTTGATGGCAATGATGAATGTGATGTCTGGCTAGCGGACGCCAGTACCTTTCATATGTTGCAAATACTTCACAGTATGTCATCAGAAGGATATTGGAACAAAAGTTTGTGTGTGATGATAGATTGGCCAGTCATTATCACAGAGTGTCTGGTCTTGTAAACCCTGACTGAAGAAGAAGCTTTGAGTTTCAAACAGCATTGATTTTCTGCAAGTGTTTCCACATTCTTATTTTAAATATAAAGGTTTTAGTTAATTGGATCAACTTTCCTGATATTTCATAGTTTTGCTACCTTTGGTTTAAAATGTAGTCTCTTGTACAAAAAAGCAAGTGACAATGTCAGAACTGATATTGGGGAAAGAGAAGAAACTTAGGAGGGACTAGTGTACTCTTATGCTTAACCTACAAGAAAGAGCAAAGAGGATTGTTTTGTCTCTGCCATATCATACATGATATGGTAATTTTACTTGCACTGTAATAATCTGGGATTTTCCTCTCAATCTATAAGTAATGTGGTTCCAGTATGACAGGTCAATTATCCTGTGAGAATGTCTGACTTAAAATCCTCATTAGTTAAAAAGGTTGTTACAGTTTAGTTGCATCTGGTGCAGGCTGCCAAATGTCCCTACCCTCAATTAGCAATGCATAATCACATATTATTGCAAACAGTTGGTGCCAAATTAAGCAAGAACAGCCTGATGTCCTTATTTCTTATAAAAAATCAGGAATCTATTACGATGATGAAATCTGGCACCACCTGAAGCGGCTCCATAACTCGATAATACAGTATAGGAGTAGAGAGTATTAGACTTGGGAGATCACTGCAAGGAACTGTTTATAAGACTAATGGTAGGCCCAGATTTGATTCCTCATGTGGGTGCAATGTGTGAAGCTTATTCCAAGTCACCTCATCTTCATATTGCTTGAATATTGCTATAAGAGACAAAGAATCTATAGTCTCTTTGATGAATGAGGCTACAGCTCTGTGTTATTTGTGTCAGCTCATGAAAAGAGTAAAATAAGTGAAGTTGCTCCCCATACCACTAAGAAATAATCACATCTATATTTCAACCAAAATCACCTTTGAAAATGATATTTAACTGATATGAATTGTATAATTTAAGACAATCATAAAGAACATTTTGGTGGCATGAACGTGTTAAATATCACAACTGGTTTACAGGAGGTATCGAAATACATATTGAAAACATGAAAAATATCATTTTAACTGCCACCAGTCTTGAATATTAAGAAAACATACAGGTGATACTGATATTTATCCCTTTTGCAGGATTGGTGCTCTTGCTTGTCCAAGGGTACTTGATAAAGACGAATTTTATCTGCAACACTTTAGCATTCAATATCTTGTAATACATTCTCATGGTAACCAAGACTAATCTAATGGTATTTGTTCAGTATTCACACTCATTCATGGCGTCTGGACCAACCTATGCAGGACGCATCTTAAGCATCTCCTGTGCCATCATAATTGTCTAGACACACACTAAATATTACTCTAAGTAGGTTTGGGGGCATCTACATGTCATATCGCTTCAGAATGGTGGATGTCACAGACTTAGCTAATGTCTTCCTGGTGTCCCCTAGTTAGATGCAATCAAGTTAAACTGGGCAATGAATTATTGCGGGTTTTAGGGTGCAAATCCTTGGTCAAGAACTGACAGTAGTGACAGTAATGAGAGGCCTGATTATCCTGACGTGGTGTCCTTGCTCTGCCATTAACTGGGACTGGTACTAAGTCATTGATGATCTGTAGATGTGTCATAGCATCGTCCTTATTGATTCCAGGTTCATTCATAAGTGTTTTGCCACAAATTATAAGGTTATCTTCAAGTTTGTATGACTGTACTCATCATCATAATCATCATCATCATCATCATCATCATCATCATCCATATCAAGATCAAACATTAACTGAAAAGATGTTAAAGTATGGTACTTGTTGATCCCAGCCTGGCATTATGCGTTAATGGGTAGAATGAGGACAGGTCACCTCAGAGTCAGTATAATGTATCTGAGATGGTTTTTCATGCTTAACTGTGCAGAATATCTAAGTTAGCTTACACTATGAAACCAACTTAAGTCCAGGCCAGTACAAGCAGCCACATATACACATGCATACCTGTTGTCGTATGAGTGAAATATTCTCAAGTACGATGTTAAAACCTGTTTTATCTCACCTCACCTGCTAAACTGACACTTTACTTTTATGTTTAACAATGTGTTGTTGTTTTCACTCTAACTATATTTGGCCTTGACCTATCCCAGACCTACCACACCCAGACCAATAAGTTCACCAAGCAGTGTCACTTCAGGATGATTTGACTACTGGAATCTGGATAACTGAAATAAATGTAAAGCATCAAATATATGATAATGGCCATTGCCTGCATTCTCTTCCCACAGAGGTTACTTGTCATATCTTCCTACGTAACCTCTGTTCTAATGTGACCCTTTCATGGTGCGAGTGTTCAAGACTCATGATTGGAGGCAATCAGATTTAGCAGTGCAATCAGGGACCTTGTTTTCTAAAGTGATCGTTCGCAATATCTCGATAATTTCCGGATGCATCATAAAAACTATAACCTCTACCCGAGCACGATACTAAAATGTTTCTTCTAGACAGAACTCAGTCATGTCATATTTGTTTCTCCACATTGCTTGCATTTGTCAAGTTGAATCTAGGTCGATGTAACACATGTTCTGATTGGACAGAAAAAAAGGGAGATAAATCTTCTGCCATTTTTTGCCGCTAGGGTATTTTATGAGAACCGCAAAATATGGTCGTATTAGAACAGAGGTTCGAAGGAAGATATGACAAGTAACCTCTGTGGGAAGAGAATGCCATTGCCTGGTGCTTGACAAGGATCTAATAAGGACTGTTCAGTTTGGACTCTGCGTACTGTGTCTGGCTACAGCATGTACAAGCTCTATAAAATCAGTATCAATCAGACTAGTATCAGCAGCCCCACAAACATATGCGTCTATGTCACAGTATAGTTACAGTTATCTAGAATATGAAATTAAACCCCAAAATCTTAATCACATAACATCAATAAAATGTTCTGAAGAAAATTCAATACTGTTAAATTGCATACTTCTATTCAGTGCTACAGAGCTGTAGAGTTTGCTGATTACATGCATCGCAGCAGGATGAGGAACATGATAGCATCTGTTGCTTCCACAAAATGTCATTGTGTGAAGCGATCTGTTCGAATGTCACCATACTCATCACGCCAACCTCTGGGATCTGTAGCACAATATCCTATTGATTTTAATGTCGGATGATGAAGACTTGAAAAGTGAGTGATAAAATCTGGCATTCAAACTAGTTGTCTTCAACAGTGCTAAGAACATCTGACTGGATCTAATGCAGCTACAATCACAGAATGATGTTAGCATCTTAGCTTGGTAATTTCAGATTCGTGAAATGATGGCTTAGTCATGTTCATTTTTTATGTCCCACAAAATGTCTTTAGAATAGTGCTGAATTAAAACTTGGTATTTTGTTAGAGGTCCACATGTGCTGGCTGAATCTTTTTCCAGTTAAGTTGATATTTTATAAGATTTCAGCTTATAAAATTCTTTAGGGTTCAGCATTCTATTTAGATGCCCTTGTACCTCTCAACTGGTGATAGACTTTGGTCATATTTTCTGTAGCAAAAGCCAATAGCTAAAAATAGTTAAAATGTAAACAGTTTGTTTGCTGGCTCAGCAAACAGTAATATTTCACCTATGTGACCAGCGTCTGTAAATAAAGGTGAATTGCCAATGAGCACAAATCTATCTACACAACTGGCATACAATGGCATGTATGAACCATGTCAGTGATCTATTGCACCCAAGTTTGCTTCTTACAAGTCTCAATGAGTTGTGATGTAAACAAGTAAACAGTATGTCTGTAGGTGAGAGTATCCTCTTGGGCCTCATGCCATCTTTTTTATTTGGTCAGTGAGTCAAGTTTTTCACTGCTTGTGATATTCAAACAATTTATGGAGTAGGCCACAGGAATTGGGATTTACAGAATGTACCTTTGTGATGAGTCAACTCCTCAGCTGCAACCATTATGCTATTTGGCAACATTGACTTAAGATATTTCCAAGCTTAGGTTAGATGTACAAATGTGGACAGCTGTCTAATGTTGGTACATCATTACGTTAATCATGGTATGCCTGACAATTTTGATGGTGATGTTAATTATGCTAACTGCGTGATGATGATTCTGCAATGTCAGAAGCAGCGATTTTTGGATGATGATGTTTCCATCAATACATTGGGATAGTAAAGGTTGTCCATTTCATGTGATTAATCCGCTCTCAAATGCAAAATGTGTAAAAATGTTAGCATAAATGAATTTAAGATTTTGATTTTCTTATGATTTGAATCATAGCTGATGAAAGATTCTATCATTTTCTTTATGAGAATTCTTGGATATGAATTCCAGACATGGGATCTGTCTCATGTGCCTTGAAAGGTATGAAAGAGCTCTCACACGTTCTTGGTCAAATTTGGCAGGTGATGTATGATGTCTATGAGTTAATGATTGGATCATTTTCCCTTAGGATTGGAAAGGATAAAGAATTTGAAATCCATAAGCCAACACTTCCTTTGTACTTTAGTTTCTAAAAATTGCCACATCAAAATTTGGGGGAGATGAAGCTAGTTTTGCTGTAGGAATGAAACCTTTCTCCTTCAGTGGGGATCAAGTCTGGTGTATCATCAGAATAAAGTTGAGGTTTGTGATTTGATTAAGCATAGTTTTTTCTGCAAGGATGAAGTCTAGTTTGGAAATGAGGACTTTCTCATTGAAGTTAATTCCTTCTAATTAGAAAATGTATGAAAAGTTTCAGTGTTTAACTTTTCCCCAAGAACAGAACAGGTGCAAGTACCAGCACAAGTACATGTTAAGGAGCCAGTGATGTGATGGTTGTGCTCATTTAGGAAGTTACATTCAATAATCCTTGAAAGCCTGCCTCATATAAACACCAGCTTTCAGTACACACACCTTTATGTGGCATCGTTCCAATGTCCTACCATACATAAATGCAGGGTATAGCATTTCATTAGCCCTGAATTCCAAATATGTTGAGATCAATAATGTCACAGATGTGCTGATCTGATGCCTACCTTTAAAACACTGTTTTAGATAATAATGTACATTAAGTCACTGATGTTACTGTACTGATAAAGAAAAATATAGCTTAAGGACCATATTGATATCCAGAACATAAAATTCACACTTTCAATATATTAGGTTAAACCTTTATTGCCTAATGATAGAAATGAGTGTATGGAAAAACCTTGAATGTAATAAAACATACAGGATAAATTTTGTATACAGATAGTCCTTCCCTTTTGTATGTGATGAACCATTTCTTGCATGATAAAGATGTAAGAGTTAATGCAACTGAAACATTATGGAAGATAAAGAAGTGGATGACATTAATGGTGTGATTATTATCTGACTTCAGGTTGGGATATAACATGACACTTTTACATCATGTTTGAGCAGGGTTGCATCCATATTGTGATAAAGATGGGTGGTATGAGAAGTAATGAGGTTTAATGATAATGATGTAGAGATTTCCTGGTAATTATCAGAAGTACTGCAATAATAATCAGCACAGTATGTTCTCTCAGTGACACAATGGCTACATGTCAGCCAAGTTGTAGGTTCTGTAGACTGCACTACAGGTTAAGTAAAGATGACAGTAGAATGATACTGTGTTTAATACGGCTTTGAAATGGTTATACCCCGTGAAGATCTTCGTTAACCAATGCTTGCAGTAAGAGGCATCTAACTGGATCATGTGATCAGTCTTGCTGACACATGTGATCATATTCCAGTTGACTGATGCTCATGCTGTTGATTACTGGATTGTCTGGTCCAGACTCGATTATATACAGACTGCTGCCATATAGCTGGAATATTGCTGATTGTGACATAAAACTAAACACACTCACTCTCTCCAAAAGATTACACACATCGCTTGAGATATTTCCACGAAGTCTAGTTTGATTCAGTAGTGTGCTTCTACAAATGTTGGCAGCCTTCCATTTCACATTCATGTAGTAGATACATGACAAGCTAACATCAACAAACCATCATGCTTTTCAAAGGGAATAGTACCAAACCAATTCTTTTCTTTACAGACTATAAACTGAAGAGATCCTCAGAGAAGTATCTGATTCAGGATGACAAGATGTACATATATTTTCATGTTTATAATGCAGAACTCTTCACATGCCTATTCATCTCAATTCTTTCATATGACAGATTGTTTTATGAATCATCCATCTTCACAACTTTGTTCTTTTGAAGATCTGAAATAACTTCTGCCTTGCATACGTAATCTGCTTGTATCTGTTACTGTTGCCTATCTCACAAGAACATCTCTACAGAATCCTCTGATGTGAAATATCTGCTGCCATCTTGTCTGTATCTGTGAAACTAGTGCCCAGGCATATTGTAGCATTTGATTATACTGCAAATCTAAACATTACATGTGTTTCTTTGACACACTGTTGCAATTTACAATTTACTGAATATTTCCACAGAATAAGACTGAGATTTGGTTACATGGGAAATGTCATGCTGATGTTGCAGTTGATAAGAGTTGAACACTGTAGGTGTATCTTGTTTAAATGAAGACACAGAAAGAAACAGGAAGCACAAACATTTGTTATCAAAGATTGTATCTGAAATTTGATGCAAGCACATGTGCGTTGCAAGCAGATGATACATGTATCAAGACTCTATGCAGTAATATCAAGAATATAATTTTATATGCCATTTCTGATTTATATATGTAATATTGGTTGTGAATATTAGATAACAGAATATTATATCCTTGAAGACTTTTAGTGATATAAAAGAATGATAAAAAATTTATTATTGTTAAGCGACTTTAATATTTTAATGGTATTTAACAACTAAAGCATTGAGATTTCACGTTAGCACTTTCCTAAGTGTATCCTAGTTTGCTCCTTATGTAGAGCTAAATGAATCACTATCTTCTCACTATTTCAATGAGAACATTGTGTTAAGCAAAAATGGTTACAGACATTTTATTGACATCACTGGTCAAGGCATCCTTCATTTTTCATACAGAAATGACAGATCAGCTGTCCAGAAGTTCGTCAATCTGACCACTTTTCCATTCAAATCATACATCAACTGTGTTTTTGATAATTTGAGAAATTAGCCTTTTCATTCTGGTAACAGGGGCCATACAGGAACCATGGCCAAATCAGAAAGGATGGCGTTCAATGATTAGAATGTGGTTAAACATTAATGGCGTGCCATTAAGTGATCGTGCTCATACCAGACAAAGAGGCGTCTCCCATAGTCGTGGATTGTCAAAGCTCTCTGTAACATGCATGTATTTCTTTAATTATCAAGCCCCTACTCTACCCTAGTATTAATCCTATGTACTGTAGTGTGATGGGACAGCTCCAAGGTAACAATAATGCTGACAGAAGAGTGAAATGTAGCGAGTACAATGAAGATTTATGTCGTCAGGTTCTTTATCCCAAGCCGTTTCCTTGGGTTAAATAATTCATGTTAGGTAACCGATACCTTTAATTCTTTATGTAGCTCTCAATCAGAAAAGTTTATTGGGGTTTTATGTCATTTATTCTGAACGTTTTTATCATTCCTGCCAAAACTAATTATAAACACTAAAAGACCTAATTATCAACTTTGGGGTTGATAGGAGTTTGATTCCAGCATGTTACAATAGATGAACAAAGTTTTGATGGAGGTATTTTTTTTTACTGCATTAAAATTTCAGCATTACAAAGTGTAAATGGATTTGAAGTTATGATTTATTGTCTTGATGTTTCTGTTTCATTAAACAAACATGCTATCAATTTGATTGATACTTTTGGATAAGGGGAGAATGATAATGTTGACACTGCATGTTAAGAAAATGCAGATTTAATTGTGTAGAATTAGCCTATTAACAAACACATTATTTGCTTTTTGATTTGATAATGTTTGTTTTTGTTTGAAATTAAAATCTTCCTAGAAAACATGCTGCTTGTCGACAGTAAACATCATCACAGCAGGAATTAACATGAATCACATAATCACAAACTGCTTAAAATTTTGCAATTTACAAAATGGCTTTTGCAAAGCTTTGGGAAATGAATGGAAATTTCTAGATATAAAATGATTGTTTAGGATGTTAAATATTGATGAAATTGAGGCAGGAGCAAAACGTTTTATTGTGTGTTGATTTCAATGGCTTCAGTAGGTGACCTGACTATCTACCATTTGTTAGACTGGTCCAGACTGTTTGCAGACCTTTGTCATATCAGGGTAATATTGTGTGTCATACAGTTCAGCCATTGTGGCTTAATTTTAGGAGATATTATTGACATGATCATCTGTGGAATACTGTACAAGGTCAATTTTTACTGCTTATAGGAATCATTGTCGTGGTCTAGATACTACCTTGCCTCAATTCAGGAATGTCTTCTGTGTCTCTGTGCAATTATTAGGATCAACGGTTGATGTTGGTATGTTCTCTGACAGAAGACAAAGAGATGTCCCATAGAATGAGAACTTCTTGTGACAGAACCCATCACATTATTGTGTTTGATTCTATAACTGTCAGAGTGTGAGCAGATGCAGAGACCTACAAAAGTCTCCATTACTTTCATCCCTGGTGATGACGATAATACGTTATCAGATAAAGGTGACATCAGTCATTGTACAAAACAATACTGATGTTCCAGATGTCTTTCTGAATGGTCAGAAACAAAGCACTTATTTGTTGTTGCTGACCAGAAAGATAGAAAGTTATATGTGATCAGCTGAAACTGGCATTTTTGGCTTTAACTGACCATTCTGTTTTGTTGCACTTATCTTCAAAGTATTTTAGATCTATACCATTTTGCTTAAATGTGGTGTTAACATTTCAAGAACAGACATTACTAGATGTATTGGTTGTTGAATACTGCCACATAACAACATTTCATCATATTGTCAGTTAGGCACATGTACAGTATAAAAATGTAATGATATTATATATTAGGTTACAGTACAGGTACCCCAGTTTCAGATTCTATGATGATGTGTCAGAATCAAGTGTGAATTCCAGATTTATTGTGGTATTACTTTAGTAGTTATCCCAGACTAAGTAAGTATTCAATGTAGGTATCTTTGTTCCAGGGCAATTCTAATGAGTTTGAAGCAACAGTGGTGGCGCAGTGTGATGCTCTGATTGAGGCCATTAAGAAGAGGAAGGTGGAGCTGTTGGAGAGTGTGCAGGTTGAGAAGGACACCAAGGTGAAGACTCTCAAGGAGCAGGTGTCCCACTGCACCTCCTTGTTGCAGCGGACTACCGGACTGCTGCAGTTCTGTATAGAAGTTCTCAAGGAGAGCAACCCATCATCATTTCTACAGGTAGGTGGATAATGGAAATTTACAGAACTGCACACGTAACCAACACTTAAATCAGCAGTTGGATTCTCCATGATGATTACAGATAAGGATCTTATGCTAGTATTTATAACCGGTTTAAGTGAGTGATATTAAGTGGTTATAGTGTGCTCTCTAATGGCATGGATTGTCATTATATTGACCACTGGTTTGTCTGGTGTTAAAAGTACCATCCTTACCTTCAGGCATGGATTCATATTTACTGTAAGGATAACGACAGAAAGATGATTGTTTTATGATGGTGATGCAGTTATTGAATAATAGGTCAGTTTGTTCAAGAAAACATTATATGTAAATGCCTTACAATTTGGTGTAGGTGTTGTTTGAGTCTCCACTCAGTAGTATGTTTCCTTTATGATATTTGACTGTTATTAATAAAGTCAGGTCCAAGGGTTGATATAATGAGCAGCTTTCTACCTCAACCACTGAAATCACTGAGTCGCAGTGTTATCCATTAAGTCATCTCTTGCACTTATTAGGAGGGCAAGTTGTTGGGGACAATATCCATTGGATATGTATTACTGAACTAATGATTCTTTCACCTCTATTACCATCTATCACTAATATTTCTTTGAGAGAAACAAAGTCATTTATGCCTTCAGTGGATTAATTTCATATGTATAGCAGCAAGAAGCAATTCTGTTATGACCAGCACTGAGTATTCCAGTGGGTACGAAAGGTCAGACCACTTTATTGATATTATGTTAGACATGGAATAGACTCTCTTCCGATGACTCACACCGTGATGCAAAATCTGCATACTTCATTACACCCAAGTATGCAATTCAGATTGAATCATGATTTGTATTTAAAAATTAGAATGTTTCCAGTATTATCCACACATGTACTTGCTAGCTACATAAATGAATAAAATCTTATCTTGTCTGACACTGCTGCCTGCAAAAAGCAACTGAAAGCCATCAATCTTCAGCATTGAATCACAAATAATTGTGTTTTATGTTCAGTCTCTGACACATTCCTTTCCGGGAAGAGCACCTCGTCAGCTCATAAGTTAAAGAGCCATTTGTAAGATAGACATAGGTTACAAGAGTGTAACATTGAGATGTATATCCATAGCTGCATTTTGTAAGTTGTCGTAAACTTGGATGCAATCAAGCTCATGGGCCATTTCCTGCTTCTTCAATCACATTTCTTTCTATACAGGAGAAAAGAATCATGGTCATAAACTCATATTTTGGTCTTGGATTCTTTCCACTTGATTGAGCACAATCATTACATTTTTCTTCGTCTATATAATGTTGGCTATTTCTATGGAAACAGCCATGATACTTTGATTTCTGGAAAATGTGCAGTTCTTCTTGCAAACTCTGCCTGCTCATCTTCTAGAAGCTACAACTCATTTGTTGAATCTTCGGCATGGTGAACATTTCCAATCAAAGCCAAAACATTTTATTGGATAAACAGACATGTCATTGGGTTAAGATGAAGGTGCTAGACTCCCTTGACTTTCATATATGAAGATTTGTCAAGGAAAATCGGTTTCTATGGAGAGGCTTTTTGGCATTTTCTAGAGAATTAGACATTGTCTTTTATTTACCACATTAACTCCTGTCCTCTCTGAATACAACTCCCCTATCCACTTGAGAGACTGATGTGTGCAAAGGACAACCTATTCACATTATCAACAATTATTGTTGAAACTCAACCAGCAGTGTTTATACAGGGTGCAGCAAGCTTTGCCATGATGTTATACAGCTGTTTGAAACAGATGCTTGCAAATATCATGTATTGCCACTTCAAGAGAAAATGAATATCAACATCAGATGAAAAGTCAGGTAAATGCTAAATATCCTAGACTGGCTTTTGCTGCCTCGACTGGTGTGCAAAGTTTGAATATGTTACACTCAATGTCATGGTTACACTCAAAGTCATGGTCTCTTTTGGATTTGATGGATGCATTTGAAATGCAAGGAAAAGGACAATTTTGAACAATATATGTACAGTTTATATTTATACGCTTTTGAGGTTTTATTTCTTAATTTGTGTAAAATGCAACTGATAGATAATTGCTATCTTTGGAAGAATGTAATGGGGAACAGACAAGTCACTATATCTTGTTATATTTCTGTTGATTTACTTTGCTTAAATAATGGTCCAAAAAAGATTTACAATTTTTTGTTAAGGCTTTGCACAAACAGCAGGCTAATGTTAAAATCAGGAATTCTTATTAGTATTATGTTATGTCATCATGTATTAATATCAGAAACTATAAATAATTTTATAAAAATGAAAATCAATAATTTTATTTATAATTGTGTTCTATTTTCTTGAAAATATGCCTAAAGAACCAACTAAACCACATGCTGGGAAGTATCATTAAGAATGAAAATTATCAGAATGAAATGTATGGTATATTGTGCATGTGCACGGTGTGAATATACCATTGAACATATTGGAGAGCACAGTCTTATGATGTTCTCAGATGTCATGAGTCAGAAAGATGAAAGATGGAACTGATACAGCCTCGTCATCACCTTCCACATTGGTGAAAATGCCTTCGTATTTACCAAAGTAGTCCTTTTCTTGTCTCATAATTTTATCATAAAACCAATATATACAGAGCCTGTTTCAAAAGAATCCACAAATATTGTTATTCAGAAAATTCAAAATGTTACTGTTGATGTTTTTCAGAGACCTGGATGAATCTCAATACATTCAGATTTTTTGGTGTGCAAAATTTATCGAAACCAAAGCCATTTTGTACATTCATCTCAACATCCATCAAGTTTGTTCTCATAACTTGCCAATTACCAGTGTTTACAAATGTCGATAACCAATGTTTATGAATGACGTTTGATGAGTTATGTTATGTCTAGCTGAATACAGGCATAGAAAATGCCTTTTCCATGTTTCCTTTCCAAGGCCACTCTTCAGGGAAGAAGTCAAGTTTCTTCTGGATTACTCACCAGCAAAGCAAAACATGATGGAGTGTTTGACACATTTTGCTGCCTTTCTTTTGTGGACTGGCAGTTCTGTAGCATTTGAGGGACTTCATGAAAGGTCAAAACGCATTTATGTTGTTAGTAGTAGATATGACCATTTATTTTGATTTTACATCAAACAACAAACTTTGAAGCAAAACTTAGAGAGGTGGATCAATGTAGACAGATGAACAGCTACTGTGTACCGTAGAGTTATTTAAAAAACACTAAGATGGTTATATTAAAAGACTTCTGGATGTAAAGTGTTTATGCTTATGGATAATTAGATGAAAACTAGACTTTGTAAGTTAAAAGTTGAGCTTTTGGATCAGAACTGAGGTCATAATGTTTGTGTATCAGTGTGAGATGACCAAAAGTGATTGATGATATGCTCAAGTATCAAATGCTTAATTTGGGGTAATTGTTTCAAAACCTTTATTTTATTTAATATTGTAATCATAAAGACACATAAAGTGTATAGCATCACAAATCCTGAATAGAATAAACACAACGAAACTTTAGATGAGCTTCAATATTGCACATCTGTACTGTGTTGACTGACAGAGATGGAGCCTATGTTATCTCTTGCAGGAAAGTGAAAACATTCAAAGTAGGGGAAGATCTGGTTCGATAAATAAAAATAACAATCACTTTGAAAATGCCACTTGCTAAGTGAGATGGCATTTTTGCTAATTTCTAAAATCTGTACATGCACAGCAATTAGAGATGTTTTCTCTGTGGTTTATTTTTACAAGGTGATCATGAAAATCCTTTTAAAAGGGTAAATGTGTTTGTAGGGAAAATTTTGGTTGAATGGACAAATAAAAAGCATCATGTATTGCCTCCTTCTGAAGTTATGTTCATCACTTTGGCTTTTTTCTCTTATTACTTTCATCAGATGGTGCTATTTTTGAAAATGTCAAACAAATGTTAAAAAGTGATTTTGTTAATTAATTATATTTTAAATTTCTTTCTCTTCTTAAAGAAATTCAAAATTTTATTGCCATTGTTTTCAGTACAGTTTTGTTTTGGGATGTTTGTTTTAAAGTTTGCTTTTGAAACCATTTCCAAAAAGTATTTTCCCTTTCTCACTACCTTTCCTAAAGGTTTTAATGTTGAAAATGGATCATTGAGTCTTGAACCAAA
This sequence comes from Haliotis asinina, assembly GCF_037392515.1. Lineage (NCBI taxonomy): Eukaryota > Metazoa > Mollusca > Gastropoda > Lepetellida > Haliotidae > Haliotis > Haliotis asinina. The sequence goes on from NC_090287.1 coordinate 50,186,766, forward strand.
CACTGCACAATTTTTGAAGATTTAAGTGATCATAAACAATAGCATTCCCAGCATTTATGAAATGGGCTGTAGCTGAATGATTAGATTAAAGAAGTAAACATTTTCTGACAATAAAAAAAACCATGACACATAATTCCTATCTTTGTGTGGAGTGTGAGTCATGATGAAACAAAGGTCATCAAACCAGTATCAAAATACAGCCCAATGTTTCTTCACTATAGATTTACACTTAATTAGATTTTCTACTAATATTATAATGCAGAAAGTGATGCATATCATTGCTGTATGTTTAGCCAAGCAAACTGCCGACCAGGCAATACTGCTGTAATGAATGATGAAGCTATGGCTGGATAGACCTGGCCATGTTCACTGCACTGTGCATGGAGATTTACTACTCTGGCAGCTTCACCACAGGTAGAGATGCTGTTGTTGGCCAACTATGGATAAATGTGTCCATGTTGTATATTACTATTTACTGCCACTCCAGGAACTCTTAATTTAATTTGTCCAGCTTTTACACAGTAGGTGTTCTGAATTATAATCATTTGGTCACTAAATATTAAATTTTCTGATCCATTAGCTACCATGATAAAATTTAATGGATGAGAGTTTAGTGAGAATCCTCCAGCTACTTTGACTGTTATGAGTTATTGCTGTAGAACAAGGCGCCAGTCTGTAACTGTAGTTTCTAGCATGACAAATCATGTCCCATGTCCCAGGAAACTGTTAAAATGTGTTTCAACATGGGACTTGATTTGACCTAATTAATGTAGAAAAGCATTTCCCTGATAATGATATCAGTACCTTCATGAGAAGCCACAACTGCATAGAAAGATAACAAGAATTTTTATATTTATTGTATCTTGAATATATGGTAAAAATGCTCCATTGATTTGGGCAGAGGAACATCATTTTTACCTATGATGTGCTGCAATGTGGTCTGTCATCTTAGACCAATGTTACTTATCACATGAGTTAAATGCACGTGGTACACACTTTCCTTCAAAATACTTCTATTAATGGTCATTTGACTAGAAATCTTGTCCAGGTGATAAAATGTTTTGCTGAACTTGAGCATATAGCAATATTTTGAGTCTTAAACAAAGATGTAAGAGAGGTAATATATGCTGAAAAATTGCCGTGGGTTAAAGAGGAAACGGTAGTATTCCCTAATGTAGTCTCTAGCATTAGTTGCTCATTTAGAGAAAAATACACACAATCTAGCATTCTCTCACACAACAATAAGTGCTGATAAAAGCTAAATATTTGATTGCAGTAGTCATTTTGAACATTCATTAATGTCTAGATGGTTGGTTAGGTAATTGATCCTTATTGATTTCAGTTAAAAAGGAAATGTGGTGATTTACATGTTAAATGTCCATGCTAGGTCTGTGTGTTGACACATTTGGACTTATTTTGAAAATAAGTGTGTGGTTTAGGCATCATTTTGGATAAATGAAGTGATTGAATGTTTAATGCTGTTATATGGAGATAGGCCATGTAAAGTAATGTATTTCCGACTCATTAAGTGAATTTACACACCATACATTTTGTTTGAAGGACCGTGTGAGTGATTGAATGTTCTTTCAAACCACACGGTGTGAAGTCCATTTCTTGTGCTTCCTCCATGGTAATGCTTGAATATTGCTAAAGCCAGCTTAAAACCATACTCACTCACACACACACACCACATAATCAGTATGGACCTAGCAGATAAGTGGTTGACAACAAAAGCAGGAATTGGGTACAATGACACAATCAAGAAGGAATTGTAGCTGCACACTCTTCTGGGATCCATATGAGGTAACAATTTGAGAAACGTGAACAGTTCTCCTGACATTGGTTTTGTCAGCACTATATAATACATTTGTATGCATGTAGCAGAAGACTACTTCTCTTCATCAGCACAATTGCTCCATTATGATGCGAGATGTTTACTCAGCTCTGGGTCTTATTTTTGTTTTGTGTTAAAAAACATTATGAATGAATTCTAAAATTTCAGCTTCTACATTCTTATGAAAACCCTTTTGAAAGAAAAATATTTGTATGTTTAACACCTTGGGAGGAAAAACTGAAACAAATCTGACAATGGACTAGTTTCTTCTGTGGATTGGATTCCTGGGAAAATATCATTCTATTTTAAAATGTTTGGAAAACCTGAAAGTCAACAGATTTAGCTGTGGAAATTGCTATTTTATTACTTGCACATTCAGTGTTTGTTGTCCACCCAGATAAAGTATCCTGTAAACAGATTGTGTATCCAATATGGATCCAAGAGCTGATGTGATAATGCTGACAGCATTTTACCCCAGATAATGAGTGTTGTTTTAAGGCAACAAGGGGGTCACTTCTTCTTTAGACTGACCAAAACTCTTCAGCAACCAGGACATAAGATTAACAGATAATCCCCAAGGCTTCTAATGACTAGAAGACTTAAAGACATGTAAGTGTTCATTGGTTAATAGATATATAGTCTGTATAAGCTTGCCAACCTAAACCTCCTAGTCCTCAGTGTAATGCCCAAATGTGTTTTTCAAAGCATGGACTGTTTCATGACTGATTTTGTCTCAGCTATGTAGAGAAACATGAGAGAGCCTGGTTAATGCACCAATTGGACACAGTAAATAAGCCAGGCTGAGTCAATATTGTGCCAAGATTTCAACATTGACAAGCATTTGTTCATGTTACACAGCTCAACCCTGTCCTATTGCAGCCTTAATTAATTCACACAGGGGGTAGTATGGACAATAATACATTGTAAATCATCATGTAAACATGCAGACCATATGAACAATTTTACTTTGTAAACAGTCATGTGACTATGATAAAACAAAAAATATTGATAATGTTATGACCATAGAGAATTTGATAATCTATCACAAAAGACACTACTGGAAACATGTTATGTGCTATATCTTGCTTGCTGTTGCTAGAAAGTTAAAATATCAAGTTTAATTCATAACTGAAAACTTATCTTATTCAACCATTTGAAGCAGTTGTGAGTGCCTCCATGAAGATTCTAGGTTACAGCTGTACAGTGGGGACAACTGTGGGCATGCTTTGGTTATTTGTGTGTCATTGTACCTAATGCTTCAAGACATTCCACTTCTATATTTTAACCATTTAGATCAGTGTGTAGAAAGATTCTGCAATGGTCAAGTGAAGGAACTTGTTTTAAGTATGTGAGCATTGGAAGATACCATGGTCTATTTGGTTTGTGCATTGAATTAAGGCATTATGAAAGAAATTAAACTTTTAGTCAAAAGGTAATATAACAAGATACATGTACAAGCTAAGTTCTGATGGTCTTTTTCTATCATATTCAGACTTTTTAAGTTTGAAGATTGAAAGATTTCATAGTGAAAGGTGTTGGTTTGAAAGTGGGAAGAAATCTAATGTACACACCTGGCTATTTGTTTTGTTCTTAAATTCTTAAGATTTGCCATGTGCTGATATATTTCTTGTAAATGTAAAAGTGTGAAATTCATTACACTTCTTAGGTCTGGTGTTTCTGCCACTATAATTTTTTTTGTAGGATTGTCAGAATCCAGTTTATAAAAAACGTTTCGCCTCATTTGATGTCTACATGAAGACTAATCTTTTACATCTTTCTGCTTGATTAAGAATGAACTGGGGTGTTATGTGACTAGACTGAATAATTGATGTGATTATGACTCCTTGATGGTTATCAGTCTATTATTGATGTCTCCATGCATTATGTAAAACAGCATTAGTGTAGTGATGGTAAAACCTCTAAGGGGATGTTTGGACAGAATAGGTCTCCACCATCCCAACTTGGAGGCTCAGGTACTTCGGATATGTGACCTATGCATTGTTATGCCCAGTGGAGTGGGTTGTGGCTCATGCTATCAACCACTGGGTTACACAACCTGAATACATACAGGACATGGGCATGTGGCAGTGGTTTTGCTGAAAACAATATTCACTCAGTCAACTGCGACAGAGAACACATGGAGGGTCACAATAGGCTTTGTCATGCTTGGTGTAAAGATTATGGCTTCATTGAAATTTGAACCATCATAACCAATCAAGGACACAGGACATATGGTCACTCTCTGTAACATCAACGCTAATGGGCTGATAAAACTCGTTAAAATTTGACAAGTGGATTAGAATATTCATTACATAAAAATTCAATGCAATAACTTGCAATGAAATGCAGTAGACTGGAAATGTATTAGAAAGTTATGACTAATTTCAACCATTCTGAAACGTTTGCATTTTATTCCCATTGCAAAATGAACTTGATTTCAAGAACAACATTTGAAAAAAAAATCATAATGTCATTGTATTTTTTGCCTTTTTGTTTCATGGAGGAACATAGCTATGGTGTTTTTATACTGTGGTTTGGTGTTTGTAAATCGTGGAAACATTTTTCCAACAATCCAAGTGTAAAACTCTTAAAGGACAAGGCTAACTGAGCTTGACAGGTAATATGGAAAGTACTTTCTACTGTGTGTACCCACCAAGATTAACATCAACAAACTCTCTTTAAATAGGAAGTCACAACATTCAATTTGAAGCTATCAATGACAGTATTTACCAGCCAATCAGCCAGCAGACAGCCACTGTCCATCTTGCTGATTGCTTGATGGACAGGTAGCATGTTGGGACTTATCTACCCAACTATGTGGCAGTAAATGAACAAATACCATTCACAATTTGATAAACTTGTAGAGGTGAGATCTGTGCTGGAGGGGCCAGCAGTATAACAAGCAAGAACACATGCAGATCATGGAACCACCACATGGAACAGCTGCAAAACTTGCTGATGTTGTAAAAGTAGTAGACACTCACTCATGTGTTGGGGAGAGTGAGTGAATATTATTAGGTGTTAGCATATCAGCTTATTGTGATGAAAGTTAAACTGTAAAACCCATTTTCTTCAAAAACTGCTCTGGGGATGGCACCAACAGAGCACGGATCAAGGAAATATGTAATTTGTTTGGAGAATGTGTAAAATAAAACAGCTTTCTTAAGAAATATAACTGCATTTTCATATCTTTATTACTCGTATAAGTGAGTCATTAAAGGTAGCACCAGCAGCATATTCATCAGTGTGTAGCGTTTATTTTAGCACACAGTTATTTATGCTTATTAATTGTTAATGGTAAACACAAACTGTTGAAATCACCAAGAATTTATTTTTCCAAAGTAGTGACATTTCCGTTTCCATTTCACATGTGTGCTACTGTTAGTCTCCCTTGGCAGACACAGTTCTCTTAGGAGAGCCATGCTGTTTTGCTACGTGCTATCTTGTACAGTGAATTGTCTAAAGGCAGGAAGCTATTTGGACAGAATACAAACAGTTGCCAAGCACAAATACAGAAGATGGGGGGAATCGATTATTTAAATTCTTCTTTTACAAGGGGCAGGCAATTTACTCAACTAACCAGTTCATGAAAGATGGGTTTGATTCCTAACAGATTTAGCTCCCCTAGTTTTAGTACCAGTCTTCTGGGATATACACTTGTAAATGGGTGATGTTGATGTAGACAAACCACTGCCCCATGCTATTTTAGCTATGTTGTATTAAAAAACTTTGACTTTGGTTGTAGAACTGTAATATGAAGGCATGTTTTCCTGTCCAAAGCTTGTTTAGCGTGTCAGTTTGGTGACTTGATGTGATAATGGTTAGATTGCTTCCATGAAATAGGATTTTTACCAGCAAGTCTTTCCTGTTTTTAAAAGGAATTCTTGACTTGCCCTTTGAAGTGGGATTTCACTTGCAGTCTGTTAGTCCACATTTCATTCAGGTTAAAAAACATTCAGTTGTTTTGAATTTAGAGATTGAAACAACAAGCAGTGAGAGTTCATGGACTCCTTATGATGTCAATCACAGTACATGGTTTAAACTTGATGATTGATAGGAACAGTCTTGACACAGTTACATGAGCTGTCTTACAGGGAAAAATAAGACTACAACATGGTCAGGATATATCATGTTGAGAGGTCAACACAGTTCTACTCGTTTGGTTGTCCCAAACATTGAAGAATGCAACAGAATAGAGGCAATTGGTTGACATGATACTTCCAAGACTGACTTAAATTTCAGCCCTGTGTCATCTCAACTGACGTTTTCTATAAAAAACATGAAAAGACAGACAGATGGGAAAACAATAGTTTCTCATTCACATTAAAGCCTGAAATAAAATAATTTCTTTTTATGTCATCGTAAAGTTCCCAGTGTCTCTAAATTCCTATTATCAAATCTAACTGAAGATTTAAATCATTGCACCCATGTCACATACATCGAGACAGAGGAGGCAAACAAACATGGCTGACCTGCAGAATCTCACAGCTAACAATAACAATGGCAGATTTGATTATTCCACCCAATACAAGTGTTGACTTATTACAGCCCACTCTATAACAGTGCCTAGAAACTGACAGCATATTTAACATTTCAATTATTATCCCACCCTGTCCATCTGCCCATCTTGGGTTTCTGTGCTTTCCAATCAGAGAAAATCATATTTCTTGTTATTGTCATGCTCAGAAACCAATCTTCACATGCCAATGTGCCCCAGCATGGAGATCTATATCCAGTATTTGTCTACTGTGATTGAAAGGTCAGTGTCTGTGTAGTAATTAATGACTGGGAGAGTAGTTGACATGGATGAAGAGATCTCTCCTCAGTGTTGACCAGTGGCACGAATGGCATGGTCTTGTATTGATGGACACTTGAGATACTGCCCTGTGTATATAGCAGTGATACTCCTGCTTTTAATGTGCCCTAGAACACCATGACATTTACATGGGATTGCTACTTGTATTGCAAATATTCTAATGGAGGAGTTTATCAGTGGTATTTGTTTTAGATTCAAGTGCAGTCCACAATGGATATTATAGCTGATATGTTGAAAATGATTGATTTGATGGTCTTACAGCAAAGCAAATTTTCCTCAATTAAGAAGTGTTTAGATATGAAATTAACAGAGCAGTTTTATACGTTACAAAGAAGAAGTTTCTTTACTGAAGCAGTAAAGATATACTCTGAAACGTGCTCCTCATAGTAAAGAAGACATCCATTAAAACTCTTCCTTACTAAGAACCATTTAATAAAAGTCAGTAACATTTCTAAACCTGTTTAATGAAATAAACAAAATCAAACATCTTTGGAACATATACATTATTTAACATTGCCAAGAAAACATTTGTTTTGAAAAGTGTGATTTATTTCACATGCCATTCAATTTTACAGTTTAATGTTGGATGTGAAGGTCAAGCCTGAGATGATTGCCAGTATAAAAGTTTGATGAAGTAAATGTAGAAAGTTTGTAGTGTCATTACCCTGTTATGATATTTATGGCTATTCTATGTAATCTTTGTGTACCAGTCATCAGGAAACTAATGTTCTGAGTGAGTAATCAGATTTAGTCAATTTGGATTTACACAGGTTTTACAATCTTGTAGACAGATTATATAGAACTGTAAATCCTAATTCTTCATGGCTGATTTCTTCTTCTACAAGCATTCAGCTGTAAAGTAAGGAACTCATCAATTGGCTGATGAGGATTGGACCATGTGATTTCATTAACGCCTCCTTGAGGGATCGGAAGAAATCGTGAGAAAACATGCTGCTGCCAGTGACTAGGAGGAAACACATAAGACAATCATAAAGTATAGTAGAGGTATTGACAGCTGTGGGTATGTTGGCCAGCCTTATTTCACAGTGGGGGAAGGTGTCTGTCCATCTGCCTGAGGCCATCTGCACCTTATAAAGAGGAGCTGGATGAGGGGCCACTGTGTATAGACTATAGTTGTTGTATGCACTCAAAACTGTCAGATTTCTTTGTTTTCTTCAAATGGTAATCTTCATGTGAACAACAGTTATCTCCACATTTGGCAATACTGTGTGAACACTAGCTATTCTCTATATCATATTTGGTTAATCAAGATTTGACTGTCTAGAACATTTGACAGTCTACTACAGTTATTTAGGAAGATAGAATGGAAGCGGTGTGAATGAATTCTAAAACATATCTCTGTACTTTTATGAGGGGCAATTGTGAAGAGTAAGAAATATGTTGTGTCTGTGTCTTTCCTACTGAAGTAGCCCCCATGTTGAACCCCTCCCATGCTGCATGACATGGACTGTCCAGCTGGCTTATTTGGAAGTGCCATGGTTATGCAGTAAACAAACCTTGCTATGAACAATGACAGTTATTAGGGGTGTAGTTAATGAGCTGGGTGGGATGAGTCTCTACATCCGGAAGGGTGGTGCATGAAAGCTGGTAAATCTCTCCCACTTCCTCCCTGCTCGAGGAGGATGTTGGTATTTAATACAGCTCCCCTGGTGCCAAGACGGAATCTATGGCTGTACCCATCTCATACCTATAAACATGCTGGTTACTTTGTTCTCCATGAATGGTTCCCAAGTGGTCATTCATCTTAGTAATAGATTATTCAGTCCATGTTGAATTCTCTGGTGTAAATATAGTATTTACTGTGTACAGTATATAGCCATAGAAAGGTTGGTTTCAGGATTATTAAAGACTATCCCTTCTACTCTGCCTTATGCATTCATCATTACAATATATAAATCAGTGAAAATTACATACAGGAAGAAAGTATCTTCATGTTCTCAATGAGGGACATTTGAAATTTTGCTTTCAAGACAATTGCTTATTGGCTTAGGGCACACTAGATTTTGAATAGAGAAATGTGAGAACATGATTTTGAGGAATTAAGATGAGGTTAGTGATAGAGAAGCAGTAACTGTATTATGTTACAGTTTAAAACTAACTTTGATGATAACAAACAGATTGGATCATCCTGTCAATGAATGCAGTCAGCAGGACGTCAGTTTCCAAACTACCGCTTTTGTACCCAGGTGTGCTGTTGTCATCCTGGTTCATGTTTCTTAAACAAGGTGAAAATTCTGCCTGGTTAAATATTGTTATCAACTGAGTGGTTGTCAATAAGTGAACAAAATATTGACTCATAATTGACTGGTTTTTGGTGGGGTGGAGGGGTTCAGACAAATGGAATGTGAATATGCCATGCTTTTAAATGTTTGATGAAAATCTGATAGCACATGAGCCATTATGTCTGTGACATGTTGTAAAATTGGCAGTTGTCATCTCAGGGATGAAATCTTTTACAATTCTAATTGTTCTGTTCCTTTTGCAGCTATATTTTATGTGAAACTTTGTAGTTATGAGATACCTGAACAGCATTTAAACTAAATCAGCATGATGATGTTGCTCAGATCATCTAATGAGATGAAAAGAGGTATTGGAGATAAAGTACTTCTTCTTTTCTTCATCCTGGAATGCCTCTGAAAATGTGTCTGTTGCATGGCAGCCATTACATCACCTACATGCCAGTCATGGAGTACAGACTTGATCATAATCACTAAACAGAGACCAAATCTTGGCGCCATATTCATTACTTTCCATCCAAGATGAAACTTAGAGAAGTTATATAAAAAATGGTAATTTGTCAATGCCATCCATCCACATCTTAATGTTCTTGTTTGCATAGAGGGAATGATGTTTTCATTTGTTAAGAATGATATCAGAATTGTTAAAAGATTAAGACCAATGCATCTCATTTCATGTTGCTTCATCTCTTTTCATGACAGCTCCGTGATAATCTATGTTTGAATATTAATCAAAGAGATTGTAAGCTATGTTACATGTTAAGGGCAGGGGGAAAAAATCCCATTGGTTTTATGAAAAAAAACAATGTTATTTGTATTTTGATATGATGGTAGTGTCAGTATAATTGAAGGCATTTTTTGTTATCTGATCTTTGTGAAGTATTAGAAAATATAAGAAAAAGTCATTGGAAAGGTAATCAGATTTGGTTGTCTCATCTTCAGTTCTCTACTAAAAACAGACTGTATCTTTATTTCATTTGATGCATCAGGGCAGAAAAGTTATGAATATAAGTTCCTGATATAAAGAAAGGCTGTCATTTATGTGAATAAATGTATTTTATGAGTTTGACATCCTCAACCCTTTTTTTCATGTTGATGATGATAAAATAGGTATGCTCTTTTCATTATCTGGTAGAATTGCCAAAGGTGTCAATGTTTCCCATAGGGATGAACAACTCTGTACTTGAAATGCTTGTCTGCAAGTTACAGCCTATGGATGATGTTTGGCAGTTGGAGTCACGTCTTCATAGGAAGTCAAGATGAAACAGCTATGTTGGCTTTTCACTTGAGTTCTGATCAAGACCCTACGAGAAGTCAGGTGTTTCTGTCTTTTATCAGCCCAGTGAGCTGCTGTTGAGGTTCTGTTCACTGCTGCAGTATTCGTTTCTAACAGTGTCCATCAGTGCTAGGGCTGTTGTTTGGATCTCTCCTGATGAAAACATGGTTGTGGATGATTTCCCTGAAGATACTGTAAGTGAAACAGATGGTTATTAAATAATGTTGTAGGAGGCAGTGGTTGCTAGTTCCCTTTTGGAACTTGCCACTGGGGATTGTAAAAGAAGTCCACATCCTTTGATCCAACTACTTGTGCTATTAGTAGCTCAACAAGTGATGGTGCATACATCAAAAGTCAGAACTCTTCACTTATGTCTTCTGGCGTTATAGACATGTGAAGAGAAAAAGATGCTGTTTCATGAAGTCCCCAATATGATTTGGAAAAACAATTCATCTTTACCATATATTAATTCAGCTTGCCCCCCTGCAAGTTTTCTCAATTACCACCATATATTTGCCCCATTTCCAGTATAGAATGATTCTTATTGAACTATATATAACCATATATGTAGCTCATGGTTTGGTAGACTCTCAGTTTTACCTGAAGTCATTGGAAAGCGTACTATTGATATATTGATTAGAAGTATGTTAACCTTACAAGGTGTATTAGTCATTAAGTCATCTTCATTGTGGTAATAATGGTATGACAAACTTTTTGATTAATGTTGCAGTTTTGAATTGTGTAAAAGCAAGTATAAGAAACATGTGTTTAATAAACTCGTAGTTCTTGGTTGATGTAAATTAGTTAATCTCCTTGACATTGCCTCTTCTGTTCCACTGATTGCTGGAGATGGAGAGAAATGGAACATCTGTCAATTGTGGTGTTTTCACCATCAATTGATTTTGTCCTGAGGAGTTGAAACACAGAGGCACTAGAGGAGTGTGGAGGGTTGGGCTGCCCTGACCAGCTGCAAGACTCTGTGTTCTTTCATCTCAGCATGGAACAAACCAGTTTTTTAACACCGTTATAACTAGCGTCAGCCAAAGGAGAAACCCCCATCCTCTGCCTGTTTTAGAACCCCATCTACTGCCTGTTTTAGGAAGGTGTGGTGTAATGGATAGAACCTTTGCCCAGAGAGTGGAAGGTTTGGGGTTTTATCTCCATTTGCACAAAGCAAATGTTAAATGGCTGTACTTGATGTTACTGTGCCTTGGGATAAAGGGGATGTCACTACAGTGATCAATATTTTGGGTTCAAGTGGTAAAACCGTGTAGAACAGCTGTATTGTTATTTGGCTTGTTCTGTAAAACACAACACACAGATGACACAGAATTAATGAAAACTAACTTACAGATATCAAGTTCTTTCATTTTGTCAATGCAGCATTTCTAAACAGATACAAGGATATATGTGAACGAAGTATACATTGTCCTGTAATAATCAAAGAAGTTGATATCCTTGTAAAGCCTGGTTTCTCTCCTGTGAGTGCTGCCAGTTACCTCTTCTCAAAACTTTCTTTCTTCACTTGTACTCATCGTCTGTTAAATCCCAACCATGATGAGATTCCAAGTCAAGCTGGCTCATATTGTTATTTGTTGGGTCTGTGGTCCAGCTTGACTTGTTCACAGACTGTCATGATTTGTTCACATGCTAACCCATGTACATGTGTTCCCTTTCCTGAACAACCTTCTCCCTTTTCATCTTCATCCTTCCAAACCTTTTCAAAAGTATACCTTGTTTCTTACCCACACCTCTGAAAAAGTTCATCTCTTCCCGATCCATCACTGCCTGTTTGCAATTCAAATCTCAGATGATGTAGGGCATGCACAAATAGCAGAGATCCCAGTGTACCAAATGATGGTTGTAGAGCCAACTTTAATGGGGTTCAGAATATCTGTCTCTGTGACTTGGCTGTGTGTGGATCATTGTACCCAATGTTGTAGCATGTTGATATCAACCCCTGGTTTGCCTGGACTTGACATTTTTTATGTATACTCCAGCCATGATATAGCTGGCGTATGACTGACTTGCACAAATAAAACAGCCATATCTGCACCTCCCTTGCAGGCATCCAGCAGGCCAGTCAGCCATGGCTTAACCCATTCAAACATAAACCTTGAATGTGAAAAAGAGTATAAAATTAACTACCCTATAAATAACATGTCTTATAGTTTATCAGTAGTGGGTAAGAGTTGTATAATTAGTTGTGGAATGAAATATTTATGTTGAAAACTTCAGCATTTTTTAGAAATTGTAGCAAGATGATACAAGTGATCTTTCAGTTTTTCAGGTCTACAATCTACATTGACTGTTCATCTTCTGCAGGGTATTTTGACAGACCTCATGCCAGTGAAACTCAGTATGAATAAACAGCATCAAAGACAAAAAAAATGTTCTATTCCATAGTATGGACGTTCAGAAGAACTTGTCTCCATCACTTCCTTTGAACTGTCTGTAGCCAGGCAGCTAGCATACTCCATCTTCTAACACATACAAACAGGGACCACACATATAAACTCTAGCTTTGAACCTTTAAGGATAGGTAATTTAAAGAACAGCAGCATGCGATTCACCCTTAGTACAAGGGCTTTTTTCCAGACAGTTACCCAAATAAATAAATAATTTTATTTTGAAGAAGCACTTAACCAACACATGTCTGACACGAGTACATAGATGTAGATAGTTATAGATGGTCAGGAAGATAGCATCTCAACCATGCTTCATCAGTTTCCATGTTGACCAATCAGCATGAAGGCATTGGTCAGTCGAGTAAACAACCCAAGTGACCACTTCACCCTTTTGACCAAAGGTGCGAGCCAAAGCCAATTGGCTGTAATCATTTGAGTTAATTAACCTCCATGGTGACTGATGCATGTGGCTTGTCTAAATATTTAGAGGTACAGAATATCTGTGAAGTTAGGGAAAGCAGTTTGAGGCACAAGATTGGGATGATATCTGCATTGCACTTTGAACTCAAGAAGACTTGTTCATCCAACTCAAGCATTCACTTTGAGGATGTAAACTGAGAAATAGTTGAGTGTCAGGAAGTTTAGTTCTATGAATCACTTGTGTACACTGACTTCTGTTTGTGCATTTATAACACATTTTGATTATGGTTGATACAGCTACAGCTACATTCTGTTATACTATAGTCACCTTAATAGTGCATCAGCATTCAGTAGTTGTACAGTGCCATGGTACACAGGGTGCCATCATCTTTCATTACATTCTTGTTCGTCAGACTAAGTAGAAATGACATGTATTCAGAAGACAACTTCCCAGTATTTATTGGCCTTAAAGCAGTCAGTTCATATTTATTTCTTTCCAGGTCTGATATTTCCATTACATCGAATATCATGACTTACCCTACAACACAGTATGTTCATTTTGATGACAATGAAATACTGATGAAGTCTTTTATTCTAAATTATATATTCAATCAAATTTAGACATTTGATAAGGTCAGTATCTGTTTGAGGTCTTGAATCAATCAAATCCAAATTAACTGCTTTTCAGGTACAGTCATTCCTCACCATAATGCAGGTCTTGGGGTAAAATCATGTTTTCCAAGGACATAACAAAACTGCTATTTCGTGTATTTGAGCCCAGTCAAAACTATATCACATCGCTGAAGGTGGAAATAAAAAACTTTGAAAATGAAACCATATATGTGTACGGGAAACTTGCAATCAAAAAGACATGATAATTTGATTGTCGTTCCTGTTATGCTACCTGTTATTTAACTTAGCCAGAAATCGCAATCAGCTGTGCACAGATGTTTTGATCCAATGTACTGGTGATTCAGGTAAAAATGATCCGATAATATTACATCAAAGAATTTCTATTCCGTTATCAGAATATTTTATATATTAAGCAGTTATTGTAACATATATATTATGTATTGCTATTGGGTTAGTATATAATGCATGTTTTCTGCACGCATATTCAACATAACAATGAACACAGGCTGTTACCTGTCTTCATACATTTTACGTAGGAGACAGTTTGACAAGTCACCGGTGACTTCCCACGGTACTTGTATTTAATTGTTACAAATTACTTCAATGAGTCAATAACAGGGGTGTTGAATCCATGGATTACAAGGTTGTAATCTGCTCTTAGTTGCTAAGAATAGTGTGAAATTGGTGCTATCGCAGTAGGTGCAAGAAACGGACCCTCACGAACGTGGTAAGTGGAAGTGGTACGCATATGGAATGGGGTAATGCCATTCTCTCAAGGTGTCTCCATCGTTTCTGTCAACAGTTTGCTATGGCGCGGTGTGATGCATCACAGCCGACATTGTATGTACTTGTCGTAACTCGACTGATGGCATGTCTTGTCTTTCGGAAGTTACTACTACGATGTTAGTATGATTATTATTGAGAAAACCCTGCATGTTTTAAGCATCTGAAACACAATGGATATGTACATTAAACACTGTCAGTTGTCATCCGCACTGAATTTCAGTTGTTTACATTATTTACCAGAGTGCAACAGTGTATTTGTTGATGAGCTATTTTCGATTTTGTGAAGGGTGTGATCGCAGTTCAACTTTTTTATGGGAGCCATGGATTACCCCGCAGTTTAACCGAATCCGTGGTATCGCAAAGTGTGTTATTGCGAGGGATGATTGTACTTCTTTTGTATGTATACACAACATTTCTGAGCTATTCCTTGTCCCTTCATACTGTGAGGAATAGCCTAGAAATGTGTATAGAATGAAGAAGTTGACATCCATAACATATATTTTGTCTTGTACTTGAATACCAACTTCTACCTGCTTGTAAAGAAGTTGACTTCTTTTCAGTAAGGAAAAGATAAACTCAATATCTTTTCTTATGAACCTGTTACTATAAGTTCTATATTATTCTTACTATTTTGTTCATACAGGCATTTAGGTGTAAGCTGCATATCCATTTCATTGGTAATCCAGTTACAAGATGGCATTTTGAACTCTTGTACATATTATCAATCAATGTGATTTCAATAGCTCAGAGGATACATACTGTCCGGATCAAAGACAGTCAGAGAATAATCATGGATATTTACGTCTAAAGTGACCTTTCTGGTAATTGTCTGCTATAGATTGTCTACTCTTGCTTAACTTTGTTTCAACTCTAACCTTCATACATCGACAATGATTGGTAGAATTCCAGTGAAATTTACACTGTGGGGTATGAAAATAGCTTGTGGAGACTTTGTATAATTAGTTGTTGAATTCAAAGATATTGCAACTTAACATGTTATGTGCATTTTAGTGTGTACATATTTGTGGTTGATGTGAAAAAGGTGTGTGAGTATTGAAGATAAGAGCCCCCATTCCACTGTGTTGTTTTACTGCAACAAATGTCTGTCTTAAAGGGAGAGAATTGCAAAAACCTCCGCACTATGATGATCCTGTTTAACAGATTCATCCATTGTCCACATTTCAGAAAAGAAATCATCTGTCAAACAGTATGTCCCCATTGTCTTGAACTTGTTTTGGAGTTTCAAGTATCCAAATTAGGTATACATTTCCTCTAATGATCAATCACCATACAGATCAAGAGGGTCTTAGTGAATATTTTATTCAGACCTGTTAATATTTGTTTTGCTTAGTATGAAACCAAAAAAAGATTACATGAAAATATGATGTTTGAGAAATTCACTCTGTTGGTTATTCCTTGATCATTCAGATGATTTCATGGCCCCTCAGGCTTGACATGAGGTTTGACTGAACTTGAATGAATGTGAATTTAATTCTAGAAAATATCACCACCAGTACCTTGGCTGATTCCAAATGTTAGACTATGTCAAGTCTGGAATGAATATCTCCACTCTAAATAGGCATTTGTTTGAATCTGTTTTCAATATCGTAGCAAAGGGGAATAAAAAGTCAGTTGAAGGAAAGCAAGCAATTAAGTCTGGCAACAGTGTTGGAAAAGCTGTTCCAAGGGTTACCATGGGCCAGGTTGTTTAGGGGATGCCACCCATGGTACCTCATCGAACATCCCTTGTAGTGTAAGCCTTATCACACCAACTGTTTAATGAAGAAAATTGTTCTTCAGTCTAGGAGCAATTTATAATGTATCTTTCTTATGTATGAGCTTTGGGCGTTTTCTTAATTACTTACAAGCTTTTTATGTGACTGGAAATTATGTGAATTGCTTACAAGCATGCATGGGCTGGCCATTTCACAACACTTTAGAACAGGCTAATTCTGCATGTGACACACACACACCAAATGTGCAAATTGTATTTTTCTTTAATACAACTTTTAAAATCAATTCTTTCTCCATGTAAACAATGTAGAGAAAGTTTATTTTTGCAGTGAGAGTTGTTATTACGATTGCATAGGCCCTACCACAGTTGGAAGGAATGATTTAGGGCACACTCAATTATTACTGGTGAAGCATAAATAGTTGTGGTCTTTTTCAGTCCGTACAATTCGGTTTCATCTTTGATATGCTGTGTTCAATGGATGTCTTTTCTGAACTCAGAGGTGTTCTAAAATTTGTTTGGTGTTTAGACAACTGTTTCCGGAGGAGACCTGATGGAACATGAAGCTCTGGTATGGCTTTAATTGACTTAAATTAAGGAAGACAAGCAATAGTGTTTACTGTACTTGATCTATAAATGAAGCATGAAATTTGGATGTTAAAACAGTTTGTTTCAAGAAACATCACAATTCACATGAACAATAATTTGTTGGGTGAGCAATGTGCAATGTTTAATTTGTAACAAATGTTACTGCATTCAACAGTTGTCCAACCATATGGTGGTGATCTGTAAATAGTAGAGTCTCAACCAGTCAGTCCAGTCATTCACATGACGGGCAGCTATTTATATGGACAAAACTTGTTAGGGATATATGTAAATTTTGAAATTATGAATAATGATCTATTTATTCATTGACACACTAATGAAATATCAATTATACAAATACCAATATCCCCAACTTATTCTGTCCAGTATAGTTGGGATATGCATCAACCATGATAACTGTCCTCAACACTCATAGGCATTACTCTCTTCTCATGTCAAGTATGGGTTGTTGAAGATCAGTTCAGTTAAAAGTATAGTTCAAACAGATCAAATATTAAAACCTGAAGAAAACTTGTGTTTCAAATACAAAAGCAAGGGTCACAACTCTACTTAACAGGTTGCTGGTCCTGTGACCCTTACAGAAGCTATTAGAGTGAGTGAGTGAGTCTACTTTTACACCGCACTCAGCAATATCCCAGCTATATGGCAGCGGTCTGTAAATAACCAGACAATCCAGTGATCAACAACATGAGCATCGATCTGCACAATTGGGAACCGATGACATGTGTCAACCAAGTCAGTGAGCCTGACCACCCGATCCTGTTAGTCGCCTCTTATGACAAGCATAGTCGAGAAGCTATTAGAACTGTGGGGGCTGTACAAGAATAACATCTTTTCAAGCAATTGATACTATTTGATTCTACCAGTAGATACTTGATATGGTAACTAACTCCTACCACTAAACCTGTATATAGTGAACTGATTAATTGCTATTTGATATCTTTCCATCTAAAGAGATCTCAGAGCATAGATCTTGTGAAGTGATTATTCTGTTGACTGTAGACTCATATTAACCTAATCACCATGACAGACATAAAATAAAAATGTGCCTGTGACGTGTACCTCCACAGTCTGTAATCACAATCTGGATATGGATTGCTCTATTTATAGGAGACAGAATATATATGACAACAAGCTTTGGAGTGATTATGTGTCTATTTAGCTTGAAATGCTTGATCTCAAGGAGAAAGCATCAGTATTCCAATGGGCCAGTTTACCCTCCTTCAGAAAGATAATGAAAGTCTTTTATATCAAGTTGCCTACTTCATCTCAATGTTTTGATGTGTATCTCCTTGAGAATGTCTGCTTCTTTATCTTTAATTAATAAAATCAGAGGATAGGAAGGTGGAAAGCCTACATTCAAGGATACTACTATCAGCCGTTTAATTTATAGTTTGAAGGTGTCAAAGTTTATCAAATGTTGATGATCAGTCCAAGGACTGTGTTCCTGGTATGCAACAATTGTATAAATTTCATTGCTCAGAAAGTTGTCTTTTTAACATTTCAAAGATCATTGCTGCAAATATTTAGGAAGGCTTGCAGTATAAATATGTAAATCCACTTCTCAAAATTGTTCATCAGGGTTTATAAGGTAGTGTAGTGGACAAGAGGAATTAGTGTGAAATACCTCTTATATTCCCAGAACAGAAGCCAGGTTTTAGTGTCTCTATCTTGATGTTGTCACAATATTCCAATAAGCATATTTAAACCTCACTTATTTTCCAAGGTATTTGTTGTTTTGCAATTCTCTAAATGTAGCATTAATTCATGTGACTTTACTAGGATAAACAGGTTAAGGAATTACAAGGTTTCATTTCAATATGATTGAAATTCTGAAAGTGATAAATATTTTATGTTCCAAAGGGTTGAATAATTTGCTTAATGAGTAGCATTTGAGCGTTGTCTGTCTGCCACATGTGGAAGTATGCTAGACGGGCATCATTAAGTAGTGTAGCCTGTTTTTTATTTATGGAGATAGAAAACTTTGCTGCCTTGGAGAAGAAGTCACAAAAATTATCAGTCTGGTAACCAATGAAGTTTCAAAGAGAGTGTTTCATTGTTACTTTTTACAGAATTGAGCAGCCTGGTCAGTGTGTGTCTGGTATAAACAAACCCCACAAGAGTCTGCCCTCTTGTAGATACAGACATCACAATGTTGGATGTGACTTTGCTTACCTATCATGTCGTAGTTGACTGTGTTTGTCCCGTAAGTAACACTCTGAGCATCTGAGTGCTGCCACATAACAAATCTGACTGTCATATATTTCACCTAAATATCTTAACATATGAAAGCACATAAACATAAATTCAGTATACATGGCATAAGTAGCTGGGCATTTGTGTACACCACTATCTCTGGTCTTGTGTACAAGCACATTCAGCTTTTGTCACCTAGCGTTTTACATCATACATTTAACAATGTCTATCATCAATCAATGAATAACATTTAACCATCTTGTTTTCACCAGATGTATGCACATTGTCAAATTCTGACAATGGATGGAGTTGTGCATCAAGAGTCAATAATCTTTGTGATGTGTTGAATTAAATCACATTCTTCACGCATATCTTAACAATCATGTAAAAATCACAACCCTGGCATGCTTGTCATCTCAAGTACACATTTGTATCATATATGAATCTAACGATGCTAAAAGGAAATTGTGGTAAAGAAGCATTTCCTTGTTGAAGAAAGCTGATGAAAGCTGATTCAACTTCTAAGAGCGCATCTGTACCACATCATTTTATCTTGTAACAATATTGATTTTAGCCTGCCTAGGATGGATACAACTCCTGGAATCTTTAGTCATTCAATGTCAAATTCTTTATAGGAAAGCCCTAGTCAATTTGTATGTTAAATTACCTAGCAAGAACCACTTAGCAGTATTATATCAATTGTGCTTCAGGTAATACTCCACTATCATATTGAGTTTCGTGGTTTTTGGTAAGAGGAGAAATTCAAGTTAAAGTGGTTTTATCTATAAGACAATAATTTTATTTGGAGATGCAGGCGATTAAATTGGTTCAAAATAGAAAGTCTTTTTACCCCAGAGGCCTTTGGTTTCAGCCTAGTTCTGGTGGAGCTGATAAAATTATTTTCATTAACAAAGATTGAGAGTAACAGACAAATAGACTTGGAAATCCACAGTGACACTGAAGGTTTGGAGGAATTTAAGATAAGGGATGAAAGTATCTTGGGCATGGTTCCAAGGATACCTGTAGCAGTGTTGCGACATAGTCACTATCTTAAATACTACATTTTCAGAGGAACAGCTGCTTTTCTTACCTGTGGATATTTCCAAATATTTATTCAAGAGCTTTTCTCTGAGTTAAAGGTGAAAATCATTTAATTCCTAGAAGAGCAGTTTTTTCAATATTCAATTACCTTGTAATTCAGTGATACTTTTTATTCCACTTCTGCTTCAATTTTGAAAATCTGAATTTTTCCCACAGTTATTCTTGGGCAATTAGAGTGTTTGGACAATTTATTTTGTTGCCACGTACACCACCTTCTGTGTGTGATCCCAACTTTAATGAGATCCCTTACACAGGGAAATCACTTTTAGGATTCCAGTAGCCAAGTAATGCAAAAAAAAGTGATTTTGCTCTATATTTCAGTCAAACTTTCTAAACCATCACATTTTTTGCAGGCTTCCATTTCAAGTGCCCTATCTTAAATGAATTTGTCTTCCTTATTTTCTCTTAGCAGCTTTCCTTTCAAGGATCCCACCTTGTGTGTTTTTTTCACATTGAGTGCTTAGTATTTGCACCATGCATGAACAGTAGGCCATGGCCTGGAACTAATACTATCTGCTATCAAACAGTACACTAAATATTT
This sequence comes from Haliotis asinina, assembly GCF_037392515.1. Classification (NCBI taxonomy): domain Eukaryota; kingdom Metazoa; phylum Mollusca; class Gastropoda; order Lepetellida; family Haliotidae; genus Haliotis; species Haliotis asinina. Next base: position 50,207,373 of record NC_090287.1, read on the forward strand.
GGAATACAAACACACCAACTACTGGTATCTTCAATAACAATTTGCCATTCAGATTTTCACCTACTTTCATCTCTTTGTCATGATACTCACCATTTTGCTTTGGTATCAGAAATGGGTTTAAATATTTGGATCATTGGAGTTTACCCAGTACAGTGTTATGAAAACAGATAAGATGTTGTCAGTTATATATTCAAAGTCATAACAACTTTCTCCTCCTTCACAGAGATCAGAAGGTCAGGAATTCACATCATGAACAAATTCACCTTGAATGTCTGCTGTATGTCTTTAACTACTTTAAGCTCAAATAGTTTATTCATGGCAGATGACTGTCATTATTTAGCTTATGAATAAATTGAGAGTATCTGTTTGATGTAGTGATGACATGTAGTCCTTCCATTTAGCAAAAGTTTTTCTGCCAAAATATGAAACATATCCTGTACATTGCAAAATGATTGATAGCTGTGTACAGTATGTAAGTCGAATCATTGACATATACAAGAACTAATTTCATAGAAGAACATAGATCCTTCAAAGAACCATAGAACTGCTTGTAAATATACTTAGAGGATATTGAAAGTCTGTGTTATGTTGTCAGCACAGGAAATAGATATGTAAACATGGATATCTTGAGATAAACCAGGCTAAATATTGTTGGTATATTGATCCTATAGATGTATATATACTTGGTATTCATAATAGATACTGATACCATGGGTGTGTACCTATGCATTTTCATGTGAGAATTAACATTTACCAAAATTTGCTGGGTTTTTTTCTCTATTGATAGAATTTATTTCAACAGAAAATTGGCATAATCCCTGGAAAAGACATGAAAATCTTTCAAGCTAATAGTGTATGAACTTTACATAAATATTTAGGAATGCACTAAATGGATGTATTTCCCCAGGTTGAGCTGATATACAGTGATATAACTGTAATACTCTAAAATGACAGACTCAGCTCATTCCATCTTAATGCCTCATCGTTTCATCAGTCTTAGTATTTGGCTTTGTCCTAAGGCAGAAGTGCAGGCTAATGGATAAAGTATTCACCAGGGTAGGTTTTAGTCTGTGAGTGGTTAGAATTCATGAGTGCAGTTTCATCATTTTCCCTGCTGTGACATTCCTTGAATGTTCAGGCAGCTAACTGCTGAATGTCACAACTTGCTTAACCCTGTGTTATTTATTTTTGTAATATGTTTTCTGCTATAAGAAAACCTATTGAAATGTAATCATAACCTGATATCAGCGAAGGATCATGCTTTTGATAGTGCATAAATTCTTATCAATGTTAGAAAAGCTCTCTTTTTCTCTCAGGTAAATTTTATAAATTTCTGGGCATGTTTTTGTGTTTAGATGTTTTCACAAATGCTTCAGACTTTGCATGTTATTTTTGTAAAATGTATTACATGACTTGCAGTCAATCCTGGTCAACAGGGTGTGAGATCAAACAAGCTCTAAGGGGTCCATGAGGGTGCTTTTCATTCACAATCTTCAAAGGCCACTAACTGTATTATTACAAAACATTTAAATTCTGTTGCTAGCAAATTAGATTACCAAATCTGGACCTGCTGAAACTCTTGACCTAATTCCATAATGATCGAAGTAGCCAGCAACTTTGTTGTCCCAGCATGAAAGGCTGGTTCCCTACCATTAAAAGAAATCCATTTATGTATTTGCTAAATTTGTCAGGTGGCACTACAGAATAATCTGGTGCAGCTGCACTGGTTCTTCTAGCTTTGCTATTATTTCATTACTGCAGCGAGAATCCATGTTGGAAATAGGCTCTTATTGCAAACTTATACTGTGTTGAGTTTATCACAAATTGCACATAAATTGGAAGAAATTGCTGGTTAAGTTGGTTGACTTGTCATATTTGGAGGGGAATTATAAGAAGGATGTGTGGCGTATCCTAACCTTGTCTTTCAAGCTCTGCTAATTGGCTGGAAAAAAGGCGTAAATGTTGGGAAATTTATAATGGATAGTTTTGGTTCTTGTGAAGTCATTGATATGAATGTAGGGGTTGAATGTGGAGGCACTCTCCCTGGCTTTGAAGATGGATAAGGTATACCACACACATACACCTCAGCACAGCCTCTTCATCATCTGTCGTATATTTTAATTTCTTATGACTGTGTTTACTAACAAGATTCAAATCTGTGTTTTCATCATGTAAACATACATGTGGTAAAATGAATAATTTAGTTCACGGCCACTGCACTCAAGTAATTTGTGAAAGATGGAATCGATTATATCGTGGCCTTCAAGATACCAGCTTGTTGCATTCAGCATTTCTGTGAATTATGGTGCAAAAATAAACATAACATAGGAAAGATACATACCTCATTACATATGTGTATCAGCTAGTACATCCTGAAAGTTGTTAATGTGTCAGGGTATCCGTTGTATCAGTCTCATGTTTGTTTCTTTGTTGTGGTTTATTCATAAATAAAGTTGGTGGAATAAAACATTAAAATGAGACAAGTATTGACTAAAGAAAACTCAGCATATCTTACGCTGAATTAACTGAACTGAGCAAACGTCGTGGCCCACTCATCCATCACTTGCAGCTGTGGCAAAGGATGTTTTGTCAGTATAATTTATAAGACATAGTTGGTCATATGAAGCATAGTCCTAGACATTTCAAACCTGAATAGTTCTTCTGCTGTGAATAAATACCAGTACACCCAACCACAGCTGAATGGAAGTGAGCCAGATATTGTTGTTTAACCCTACAGTCAGCAATTTGCTTTTGTGTGATGACAGGAAGTGAATAATGATGTCAGACAAGAGCTGACCAGTGGTTGATGTTAGGAGTAATAGCCACATTGTCAGGGTATAGTGACACACATAAGTGGAACATAGTAAGGACTCTTGTATCTAGCAGATATTTATTTTGAGAGAGCTAGCATATTTCCAATGACATTCAACAGCTGCATCAGACACTTTATCCCTAAGCAATAGTTAGGTTGCTGTATAGCTGAGTTCTCGATGGTCCTTTGTCAGCTCATATGTAAAGGTAAACATAGGAACCTCACAGACTTGGTTTTATTAGAAAGTGATGAAAATAACAGCTTGTTCTTCCCTTGTTCGAGGCATCGGTTTGCAGGGATAATGAATCTTGTGTCAGGCATTTTGAACTCGTTGAGGGGAGGATTAGGAAGCGTGGTTGTTACTGAAATGGCAGTGTTGAAACAGACAGCTTCCATGTATAGATAGATACATGGGTACAGATATTGATTAGTGATTTGTCTTGTGCTCGATGATTTATGATCTAAGATTGGATGCTAAAATGACAGTGATTATCCAAAATGGACTTTAGACTTTAGACATACTTTCCTTGGGAACAATATTGGTGGCTGTCTAAATATTTGAGTCCTTCCATCAGATGTAGTCAACAGATATTTTGATCTAAGGTTGTATTTTAACCAGCCATTTGGTTAACAGACACCCTACTGCACTGGCAAGGTATGGATATCATCTGTGGGAGGACTACACACTGTGCTTGAGATGATACTACTTCCTGTCATACTGATGTTATGTTTGAGACTTCATCACTCTCTACTATACAGATTGAGGGAGGATGTCATCTGGTGGTTGACTCTAAACCTTGCTCTTCCGACAGAGTGAAGACGTTATCACTGAGGAAACACCTCTCACTGTTACACAGAATAGTTAAGGATGTGAGTGGGCTCTATACCTTGCTATACCAGAACTGTCTCCCTTGGTTTGGATGCACTTGATCCCATTACAACATTCAGGCACTGTGTGGAGGATGCAAATTGCTGAACATGGCATAAAGACCTCATGAAAATGTCTTTGTCGCCTTGTCTGAAAAACTGAGAAAAAATGCCTTTCTGCTATGTGATTGTCATTATGAAATACTGAAATGTGTTGTGTGTCCCCTTTGTACAATTTAACAAGTGATATATGGAAAGCATTACTATCATTGACAATTATGCCTTTGTATGAGTTTCAACATGGGCTTGCACAATTTGGACCAAACATTTCACGAGAATTGTTTTAATAGAAAGACTTCAAAGAGTGCAGTGTTTCCTTGCCTTTGAACATGTCTGATGGGATTTCAAACTTTGTTTAAAAAAATGGGTTATAAAAAAGGAATTGTTAAATGCTTTTACTGTTCTTGCAAGAATTCCATAGAGTAAGATGCTGCAAGGGAAATCTCTTCCGACCTGGCATGATGTGTCTAGAGACACTGTGGCAACATGGCCTGGAACTATATATACATCTGATGATAATGTAATGCCTCCGATGATGTGGTAACACAATTTTGCTGTTGCCATGAGGGGCGAAATTTCCATTTTTTATTGCATTTTTGCTTGCTAGTAAAGGTAATGTAATCAAAACATAGTTTCTTCTCAAGAGAAGTTACGTATGCCTTGAATTGAATTCTCTCTGAAGTAAATACATTATTCAGTTTTGTACAGTGTTGATGGACATGAGAAGGAAGATGTCACTGTGCCCAGTGTGTCTTTCATAATGATTGCTTTGTTGTGTGTACATATTCTCTTGCTATATCAGAACTCCATTCTTTCATAATGGATGGCAACATTTCCATATCTATTGCAGTATAATTATAATTCAACAACATTTTGTGTTTAAAGAAAGGACCGCATAAAGTTTCTAAACCATAATAATTTGAACTTTTGGTGCATTAAGGAAATGAGTGAGAAAAGTATAACAGTATCTCCATGTTATGACAAGGTTGGTTGAATTACAAGGATCAGTGATGACTTTGTATGAAGTCTTGGTGATTCTTATCAATGGAAATCTGACTGATAGTTAAAGTTGAATTTAAGCGTCCCTTAACTCAACGCCTGGTAATTTTTACTGATCCTTAGGTATCACATGACGTATTTGGCGTCTTCCTGACCACTCACTGTGTTTTTTTGTGGCGAGGCTTTTTATCTTTATGATGTTCTGCACCATCAAACGTGTATGTGTGAGATTTGTACCTTAGAGAGGTGCTTTCATCTCTAGCCTATTAAATTGTTGAATAGACGTTATGTGTTTGTCTGCTCGATTGACCAGAACTAATTCTTTAGTGTTTTCAGTGCATTCTTGGACACCAATATGTTGTTCAGTGTTTTCCACCAGGTTTTGCTGTACAGTATTTAGTAGCAACCATCATTCCTTCTAATCATGATTCATTTTGTTGAAACTCTTTAGGTAAAATCCATAGGATCAAGTTTTATTATTTTGTTCAGTTCATTGCTTGACACGTGACACCATTGTTGATTGCCAGAAATATGAAACTGTCCTGATACAGTAAATAATGCACACAAAATGTATTAGTGGTAGAAACAGTAAATTCTTGATTGATTCACAAAATGCTATTGTAATGACAACACCCACGCACACACATATCACAGGTAGAATTAGATAATGATTATTTTCACAAAGGTATGTGCTTATATGGCTTCTGCATGTGTTGTTATTTTCAACATTAGAAAAAAAACATACAAGCAATCTTATTTCTTCATAAAATACCTTAGAATTCTAGCAGTATTTTTAAAATATGCATAATAGATTGTTACCAGTAAAGACGTTTCACACAAACATACTTCAGAGTGATAATAGAAAGCAGACGACTTTGATATTGAAATATGTGAAAACTATATTCATATACATATGTACACATTTGAAAAAGGTTTGCATGTTTGTAAATAGTTGTGGTAGAATTAGAAGTTGTGAGCGTAAGTGACTGATGGGTATAATGACTTAGTATCATGTTCTGCCAAAGAGGTGCATCTGTAAGCAGGACGTTCCTGTGCATATACCTTCTCATGGAACAACACTCAATACTGTAACTTGATGCATGTAAAAAATAGAACATACAAGTGAGAGGCTTTAAGTTGTGAGTTAAACAGTTGCTTGGTGCACAACTTGTACATTGTGTTAGCTCTCAGTTGGTTTTTCAAACATGTGAGTTAATTTTTCCAAGTTGGTATTGCCTTGCAATCAGGCTGTACTGTGTTGTGGCGTGACTGTCATAACAGCTCTGTTTACTGCTAGATTGATCTGCACTGCTTGAGGAATAGAACACAGAGGTGGAAAACCCATTTGCCTGTTTCTTTCTAGTTTTTATTGTTTCTGTTGATGTGATGACAAGAGAAGGCTTTGTCGTATTTGTCGACATACAGACCACACATCAGTACAAGGTTTAATACAACGGTATCAAGGTATTAAAGATGAAACTGGAGAATGTTGCCAGTCAATGTTATGTCCTCCACAGACATCATGGCATGCTCATCACATCTTCAATTGCAATACTTTAGCTGATATAAATAAAGTTAAAGACTATTTGGGATTTACCTTGGTCTTACCTATTTTCAAGTAAAGAAGACTTTCAGTTATGTATAAACATGGGATACCAGTGTGGCATCATATGACCCCATTTACTTCATTTCATTTATATTTTCTGATGTTATATCATTGAATAGTTTGAAAGAGATGGAATTTTTAAGAAACCCATACCTTTATACTTAATGAGCATGCGTGCAACTGGTCCTGGAGACGGTTCTATAAGTACATAACTTATATTAACAAGCCTCATGGTTGTCATATTCCATGATGCTAAATGTTATGCAACACAAATTACACACCAAACTAACATTCTGTTTCTTGCAGTCTGAGCTCTTCATTATATCTTTAGCTGTAAATTAGAGGCTAAATGTGGAAAAGTCAGCTGTGAAGGAAGTGGATCCTGTACTGTTTATTCTCTCGCAGAAGGATCTGTTGTTACTGCTTGTGTAGGAATTTGGAAACAATTAGAGGTCCATCTGCACATAATTTTCCTTTTTGTCTCCCCAGGTAGGGTTTTTTTTCATTAAAGAAAATATATGTTGGATCTATTTTAGGAATGTAAGACCTGGCATAGGTGACCTTACAGAAAGTAAGCTTTGCCTTCAGTCTACCAAGATGAAAAACCCAATATTTGAACCCTGGGGACCTAGTGTCAGATTTGATTGCAGTAGTCTTTTCTTGTACCACCTAGTGGTAGCATAGTGGAAGTGGAAGATAAATTTGCTGGACAATTTCTTCTTAATAGTTGCAAGGATGACAGTGTTATCAAAATTAATAGGTTTTGGGACATGTTGTTATGATAGTATTTGTTGTATAAAAGGTACCAGTTGATGAGAATGTTTTGTGAATTTGTATATTAACAGAAAATAGTGCAAAATAGAGTAAGTTGTCACACATATATTGTTAGTCAAATAGTAAATGTTGAAGGACAGTGTTAAACCAGTAGGTAGTCATTAAGGCAAAGAGGTACAAGTAGTAATTTTTAGGATGGCATCGTACTTATAGTAGCTGGGAGGACAGTGTAGTCCTACTAAGTACTTGTTAAGTTTTAGTGCTTAACTTGTAATAATATATTAGGATGGAATTATTATGAATACAGTTAAACAAGTAGTAGTTGTGAGGAGGACAGTGTTGTGGTACTTCCTTGTTCCAGGGAAAGCATCTCTACATTTATGTAGTTGTTCATATATATTCTGTAAACCTTCATGTAGACATTCATGCAAACAATATAAGCCATTGCAAGATAATGTTTCCTTACCCAAGATATGCAGTGTGAATGCATGTGACACACTGTGTAAACTTTGTTGAGGTAACTTTGTGGTCACACAGGTTGTCATGCACCATTATTCTGTGTCTTACACACAGGAACATATCTGGCATGGTGTGATTAATATGATCACAGCTTACGTCATGAGTCAAAAACGTGCTGCCTGGTTTCTGTAAATGACTAGATATGGGTCTCTTGAGACTATGTCTCATCAAGAAAAAAGTACATATTACATGTTGATCAGTAAGATTTCTATAATAGGGCATGTACTCTTTGCACCCCATGCCAGCTTTGCCACTTCAAATCAATCAATGTAGATTCAAAGACAGATACTTTATGCTGAAATGCTGCAAACCACATTTTTTCTTCTTGCTTTTTCCCACAGTTTTTGTTGGCTGGCTGTGATGAGACAAAAGTGGTGATGATGGTGAAGTGGTTCCACACATTGTGAGCTGTGGACAATACAATCAGTGTTTATGTGTTTTTGAAACACATACAGTCTCATTAAGTGCAGACAATAAACCCTCCTCCTCACCCTCTTCCCTCTCTCCCACCCCACCCCTCCAAGTGTTATGTTGAAATAGCTTATGCAGAGAAATCATCCTGCCATGACAGATTCTAAAGAGAATTACACACAATTACATCTTGAATTATTTAAAGGGTATTTTTCTGATTGTTTTCTTGTTTGTTCTTTATCCTAAAGAGGAAAAGCACATTTCTTTATGTAAACAACAATTACAAAAGGTTTACAGTCTGTTGGTGAGAGAATATCCCTTCATGAAAGGAGTATCACAGTTGCAAAAGTTCTGTGTACAATTACGTTATTATGATATGTAAGGGGAAAACACACCGATATTTGTCATGAAAAACCGATGGTGAAGTAACCTGTGAAAGGGTTCAGTTTCTGCCATTTCCAGAATCCTTTGAGTATCATTGCATAAAATAAAGTGGCATAAACCAAATTCACTGAAGACAGGGCATCATCCAGGTTACATGAATCCATAAGATAACAGGTCCAGGGATGGTGACTTGTCAGACATTTCACAGCCAGCTTAAGCAGCCCATACTCTGAATCATGTCACACAATATGACAATCATCACATAGTTGGGATGATCACAGTCAATACAGACAACCTATTCTGCCCACTACTGCCAGTACTGTATACAACCAGGCAGAGGTCTATGTTTTAAGAGAAACCTTTCATAACAAACATTGCCCTGGCTGTTCAGGAGCACATTTCAAAGCCAGGTTATATTCTGACAGTTGTCCCTAACTACAACTTTTTTATACCTACTCTAATATCATACTTAATCCATTAACAAGGTTTAAATGGTTTCAGGTATCAAATGGACTGATAGAACGAGTAGCTGCAGCAGACACCAACTTTAACAAGGAGATGGAACTTGCTCCAAGGGTGTCCCCAGAGTTCGAGCTGACATTAGACAACACACCTGTTTTACATGCCGTCCAGACTCTCAACTTCTTCCAAATGAAAGGTAAGCCTACATTTGTCCCCCCTTTGATTTCTTAAGTCTGCAGATATTTATCAAAGTAACTGAATATCAGATACTCTTGGTAAAGAATGGTGGGAAGGCATCAGGAGAGTTATTGTGGACATGGCAATCAGTTTCTCAATGCATATGTTCATGGAGTGAAACTCCTGTTTCTTACATTCATCCTACCAACATTCACACCACACCCATATATTGACCCTTGTGGCAGTAGAATATCTTCATTGCTTATAGATGGTAATAGCATTCTTCTTTTTACAAGTGTGACAATGGATTCAAAGGTTCTGCCCCCAATTACATTGGAACGGACTATAGTCATTCCTATCCTCATTTCCTCTCAAACACAGGGCTGTAATAGCAGTGGAAGTTGTAAATTGAGCATTTACTTTCACCTTCAAACCATTTAATCTTTGTTGATTGTTACATTAGTGCCCTGGTGCTTGTATCTATTATATTTGGTCATTTTACTTGAAACTTCCTATTACCTTCCACAATTTATTTTCCTTCTCACAGGTTTTACTGCATCAGTTTGTCTGACAACTAATAAACAGATATTAACCATGATGAATTGTTATCAGACAGCTATGCTATTCTCCACACTATTATTGATGAAAATTGATTCTGTATCAATTTTGTAAAAACTAGACAAATGCATAACCTTTTCTAGATCTTCTTGCATTTGTTCTGCATAATTCTGCTTTAAAATAGTGGCATGCTTTTTCTGTCAGACCCAGTCTGATGAATTGCTGGGTGTAGATTGTCCTGTGGGAACTCTTACTTCTGATAATCTTGATTGCTGCAATCCTAACAACTACCAAGTTTGTGTTAAAACACTTGTACAATATCCGCATACAGGATACAGGGTTTTATTGGTTGTTCAACATGTCCATCTATGTAGCATGAAGTTAAAAACTCAGAAAGGAAGTGTCTTTGTGATGGCTGCCTGGGGAGTGCAGATTTATTGTAATTATCTTGGAAATCATTCGGTGTCCATTAATCTGTTGTTATCTAGAGTATGGCACCTGTTTGCCTGATGAAAAAAGAAATTCTGTTTAGCTCTGTTGTGATAAGGTAGAGTTAACATGGCTGATCAGATATGTTGAAGAGATTGAATGGTTCAAGTGTTGGGAATCGTAGATTTCTTTAGATTTTACCATTTGAGTGCTTATCTCCTCTGGGACCTTATTCTAATCTGTTTCATGGAAGAGTATTTTCTTTATGGATAGTGAGGTGTTAGAACATATGCATCAGTTTTCGTGTATCAAAAATGATGAAGGCACCCTTTGTTTCTTTTTCCAACTATGTGCCAACATATTCAGTGTTAGCTATAAAGTTAAAACCTTTGTCAGTGACAGTCATTTATGCCTTTTGACATTTACTTGAGTATGCTACACAAGGTTTTATTATCAGTGGATTGTAATAATTGTGTCAGCTTTTGTAGTTTTATGGGTAGGTATTGATAGTGTTTGTGTTGCCTAAACATATTTGTCCAGTGTTGATGTGAAGCTTGTCTCAAGAGCCTGGCTGTTGTTGGTATTGGTCAGTTGACATACCATGTTAAGGGAAACAAGCACTTACATTAAATTAGCTCTGTAAAATCTGTCTGAAGAGGTCGGTACAGTTTAACTTAGTTGTCATGTAAGTAGCACTTGGTCATAAACTGATTTAACAGTTTCACAGCATAAAGGCATTTGAATGATGAAGTCTGATGGGTGCGAAGAGATTGAGATTCATGTGATTGGTCATGGCTTATCAAGTCAAGCAAAACATTCAGTTTGATTGGTTAGATATGCAAGAGTAGACATTAGGGAGTCATTACAAGTTACATACTATGAATTGATTGTCCCGAGAGACTGGTCATTGTAAAGTCCATTTCCAGAAATATTGTAGTCACTTGTGGTTGAGAAGTGTTTGGAGAACTGGGTTTTAATGTCCCTGTGTGGTCATCCAGTGTGGTCATGGGAGTGAGAGACAGGCAATTATGTGTTATTGATGCCGTTTTAATGTGACAGTCTGACCATGTAACAATGAAGAAGGAACAAGGGGTTTGGATGGAGACAAGGGAACAGTCTCAAGTACATTGTTCTGGATTTGGCACCATGGTCTGAGAAGAATGAAGATCAATAAGAAAATATGGAACATGGAATAGGAGGCATTTACATAGGATTGTAGTAGGTGCAGTAGGAGTTTGTGTATCACTTTAGTATGATTATGATTTTTCATGCCTTTTCTAAAATTTCGCAAGGCAACAGTGTTAAAGTGTGGGAGCTATAATCACTTTATCTATCATATACAATCATGCTACAGGGTATTTTTCTGAGTCCACTACCTATTTTGAAATTAAGTACTTTGCAAGGTAGACAGTGTTTGTTCTGCATCAATAGACCACATGGGATAGAATCTTTTCCTTAGAAAGTTGCATCTTTTTCTTATTGCTATATGAAAGTCTATATGAACACATACACACAAACATAAGATGTGTTCTATATCACCATCATATATGATTGTAATGTCATGTGATAATTTCCTCAAATACAATGTTTATGACTTTGGAGGATGGATAAGTGATGAGAGCTTTTAGTAGGAATAGTTGTTTTCTACAGCTTCTTGAAAGTGAAAACTGGAATTTATTTGTCAAGGAGTATAAGATTATGCTGCGATATGAAAACAAACCATGAAATATATCCAAACTGTAAAACTTTTAAATCTAACCTTTATTTATATCGACCGAGTGTCTTAAATGCAATAGAAACTATGTCTTGACAAGTGACTGATCGAATGTTTGGGTTTTTCTTGTACTTTGAAAGCTGTGATCCAGTTATTTTACAAGAAACTTTCAACTGTCTACTTTGCCTTTGCATTGCAAAGTCAGATTTCAATGTCAGATTGGGAAAAACAACTTAATATGTTGCTTAGATTGAAAGCTTCCATTTTGTGTGTCAGGTATCTTTCAAATAAGAATGCGTAATGTGGCTGGGTATGTAACGATTTGATGGAGCATAGTCATGCTATTTTAAATTGCCTTGAGACTGTCATCTTTCAAATATCTGATCCTGATTAATTTTGAAGTAGAATCTGATTTTATGGAGATGAGCTGATTACATGTATAATAATGTCAGTCATCTTGAAGGTCATGTCATGTTATTAAAAACAAAAGCAGGGACTAGTTTTGCAGTCATTGTCAAAGAAGTACAAAACCATGTTATCAGGAATTAAACATATTTGTTCTCCCAGAGGACCAAGGGTTTTCATTCCTTTGTTTGAGGACAACCACCACACAGAAGGGGTCTGGCATTATCAAATCAGCCCAGTTGTAACCCCCTAATTCTAATTTGGTTCCAACCTGTGCATTGAATGACTGAGCAGCCATATTGGAGTTCCATCAATGGCCATCCAGAGTGGGCCACAAGGTCAAAGTTAGCCATTCAGTCTTCAAGATTGCATGATTTACAGAGTTCTTGAGCCCATGTTTGATGTGCAGATTAACAAGATCAACTCTTTCTGTCACACTTTTCTGACAGATGTGAGAAATGGTTGGCTGATAGGGCAGTTTGTTGTTTTTGAGAACAAGGACATCATCCAGACACAGAAAATACCGCTGGAGCAATATTTGTCCAGACTGGCCTGTGGTAGAGGATTATCTGATTGCATGAAACAATGGAGGATGATTGGGTCACAAACAATATTGCACAAGGGGGGGACAAGTGGCAAGTCATGAGATGGTGATTGAAACATGCATGGCAGTTATAAAGAATAGCATTTATCAGTTTTCTTGGTTTTCAGCCCAGTTTTCCCTGACATTTTAGAAACCGGATCTGAGACAGTTAAAAATCAAGATCATAATAATCAGGTGAAAAAATGAAGCAATAAATAATATTCACAAATACTGCTTATATGATACAAGAACTTAAATACCAATACTGTGATCCACATTTTCCCTAAAGGCCTTTTTTCACATTGTTGTTTAATATCAGTATTGCAATTTAAAAGAAAAATGTCTATGTGCTTTGCACATTTTCATTTTCATATTGTTAGGGTACCAAACACAATTTTTCATTATGGTAGTAGTAGCACATCTAAATAGTATATTATTTTAAAATATGTTCTGTAACTTTGTCAAGTGGAAGGTAAAATGTCAGCAATTTTAATTTAAACTTTTCTGCTAACATGTAAGTTGCCATGTTGTACTTATGTGTTGCATATGTATCATTGAACAGCCATTGGCAATTTTTGTAACCATGAACTGAACGGAATTTAACAACACTACTTTGAGCAGGACTCCTACTGTTGGATGTCAAACACTTGAATGTTTTCACCATGTCTGTTACATCACTTAAGTTGGGATCAAAAGTTGTGTGACTTGTTACATGAAGAGAAGCATTACAAATTGACACCTAATGGCTGCTCACAAGTCAAAAGTATTTTCATACAACTTGGTGAGGAGAATATCAAGCTGAGGTATCTGGCCACCACCTGATCCTGTGACCATGGGGGAGAAATGTCAGCCAACTGGATAGCTTCTGTTGCCTTCTAGTTCAAGCTGTTAGATTCTGAAATGGATGTCAGGTTCTTCACTGCCCACCTCTACATAAATCTCAGTGGATTCAGGTGCCAGTCTGTTGATGTTTCTGTCCCAGTAAGACAGTTGTAAGCCCATGTTATTTCAACCTATGGGACTTGAAACAGATTTTGGGGTTTGAACACAACAATAGATTCAGGTCTATTTAGATCAGCAAAGTCATTTTTTATCTAGAACTATCATGTTACATAAGGGACTTGCAGAATTTGTATGAGAACAATTGTCAGGAATCTTGTTCAGGAGACAGGATGTGTCTTGGCGTGAGTGTTGTCATCTAGGCAAAAATATTTCAAATATGTCTACAGAATGAAGAATAACATCCAAGTAGCTCCCAGAATAATGTCTAATTTCAGGTACAGCTATGGCAATCTACACTTGCCAAATCATTCTTGACTTGAACTGGACAGACTAGATGTCAATAACATTATGGGTATATAACAGCACGGACAGACTGAGCTACAGTTGACAGTATGATCAATTATTGATGTGGGATATTATTTTGAGCCCATTGATCATGGATGTATAGGACTTCATATGTAACTTTACATATATTGGTGTACATTATTATACCAGCATTCCCCAGGGGTTGTGAAGATATGGAGCAAGATAACCATGTTTCAGTGGTGTGAGAAATGTGGATGAAGTGTCCACCACAAGACATAGACTATGACTGACCTCCTCATGATGACCTTGGAAAGATGTTGGACAACCTATTGCTGCAAGTGAAGCAGTCTTGTACAACAAATGTTTTAAAACAGATGCTATTATGTTATTTCCATGTGTTTCACAGCATGGGAATGCTCAATCAGGACAAACCAAATCATTTGCAGACATTACTGTTTTGCAGTACATGTCATGCAAACTAAACATGCAAAGTACTAGAATTATTTTACTTCCTACATGATCTACCCAATCAGCTGAGTGATAGAAGAGAAGCGCTGTGGTCACATTTGTCAGTCCTGAACCACCCATAACCACCATCAGCTTCTCCTCTGGATGATCCCTTCAGGTCATTCTCAACATAATCATGTTTTCAAGCCATTTTGACATTCTTGTCACAGAGTATTTCTATTTGTTAAAGTCGAGAAATAGCGTCAAAACTGCTGCCATGAAATGACAATGAGGAATCAAATGTTTAATTCACAGACTTTAACCTGAATTCATTATCTGCTCAACTGACAAGTTCAGTATGGCAGGGTGAGTGTTCATGTCATAAGGAACTGCTTTCACATATCTGCAGTATGTTCCCAAGAAATTCCACAACTGTGCAGTTGGACAGTGACAGTGGTTGTGCCCTGTCATGGCTGACTGGCAGCAATTTTGGACTGTCACACATGCTAGGGGGCCTGCTAATGAGGCGGAATATGGAGTTACAGGATAAAGAGGCTGTCAGCCACCCCCTCCCTAAATCTGCATTTTATTCGGTCAGTTGCTCGTCATCATGCCATCCTGTCCACCTTGGCATTGATGGACAGCTTGACAAACCCATGCATAATGTATGCATATCACTGTCAGCTGTTAAGCTTTTTCCAATTAAAATCTTTCTCAGCAGTTACTCTTTGAAATTGTGTTTGTTCTAGAGGGCAACCTGTTAAATTGAAATGTTTCACAACATTGTCTATTAGAAATTGACTGCTATCTGTTTGAAGTGTAGGGTCAAAAAATTGAATTTGGGCAGTTTAAAGCATTTAATTATAGTTTCAGTAAGAAAGTTTCAGGATGTCTTCTTTTGATGGTTCCTCATTTTCAGGGAACTTTGTGTCTCAAGAAATGATTGATACTGGGGTCAAGTGTTCTACCAAGTGTGTTTTAGGGGATCTTTAGAAATGAACTGTGTTTAGCTACAATCCATTCTGCCATCAGTAAAAGATTAAACAGAAGTCTTAAAAAACCTTTGTAGTTAGACTGCATTGCATCAAAATATCTAACTTATTTCTTTGAGTTTAAGTGCTCCAAGAAAAGTGACATATGTACTGCAAGTGTAGGCTGTGGAAACTGCATTACTTTTAAGACATCCTTTACCAATACTCAGCTAATGGAAGGAGTAGTTTCTGTATCTCTATCAATGAAGCACTGAAAAATTGTTCGATATTTTCATTTCTTTGAAGATAACGTTTTTGGTGCCCTTGGTGGCCTTTTTGCATTGATTGAGAATACGATAAGAGGTGGCTTGACAGTTAGTGACATCACATGCCCTCACTCTAATCACTGAATGGAGTGTAAATGGGAAATTTCAGAATAATTTTCTTAACTTTGCATCTGTCATCTTTCATTTGTAGAAAAGCCATGATAAAATCACTCTTTCTCATTTTAACGGCTTGTCACATTTTATCAAGATTTTTGTCAACTGTTATCTCCTCTTTATTATGAAGATCATGTCTAAATAGCATATGTGTATTGTAGATCATTAATATCATGTGATGTTACTTTATGATCATAACAGTTGACTGATGATGATGCATCATCGTCTTTCATCACAAGGAAGGTGATTAAAGTTTGCCCTCACAAGTCACCAGTCTGTATCAGAGAGCCCATAAACTGTCAGAGTAACAAAAACATTGATGAAATTTGGAAAAATAGCCATGAAATTGCACATGTGACACATAAACTTTGAATGTTTTCTTTTCATTTTATGTAATGTGGCTTTCAAATACCTTAAAAGCACTTAGCAAATATTATTTGTTTAAAAAGGTTAAACTTGTTTACCCCTAGGGAGTCATTATGAATCCACTGGAGCAGCAGTAATGCATTAATACCATTTATCATGATGTGTTAGCTTTCCAGTACAGTCTAGTACAGAAAGAATAGATGGTGATGGGTTGATGTTTTTTAACCCTCACTGAAATTATATACAAACCCAATCAATTCAAAATCAAGTAAAGTTCAGTGTAAGTTAATGTTGCTGTGATCGGTCATAGGATATAGGAAAAAGTAGCTTGGTTTATGTGAGCATCTATGTCCTAGTTTCTTTATGTCTTGATGTGGTAAATTATTGGTTCTCAATGGTCTAATTAATTTCTGGTTTCCTTATCAAATGATTTGCATCTTAAGGCACCTGAAAGATTAAAAACAGGCATCACTCATTCATGTGTACGGGACTTCAAATAGGACATTCTTGTGCAATACTAGAGCAGTATCATCTGCGTAAAACGTTTTCTGGAGCATATTTGTGTTACATTAAATGTGTCATAACACATTTATCATATTCAGTATTTATCCCATTACATCTAACAGATCACTTGTTGGACAAAATAATATTTCGGTGTATTCTGTGTCCATAGCACTGCTAGTTTTTCCCAGATCTAGCACTTCCATACACCATCACATGCAAAAATCATCAACTTCTATTCTATCCATAGGGACTGTCACCATCAGATTTCTGATCTTGCATACCCTTGCAAAAACATTTTCTCCCTAGGAGTATTCTCCAAGGAATGACAGTATCGGTATTTTGCTCTAAACACCCTAGTGTAAAAATCATCAGCCATCTTGTATTCCAACTCCCTGTCAGCACCTAGACCCTTGTTCTAATTTATTATCTTTATCAGTGGTGCTGATCCATTCAATGTTTTCCGAAAATAGTGATTGGTTCGTTAAAAAGTCTCCCTTAAGCATACAGATAATGTTGCATAGTAGCTTCAAAAGACTGCCAATCTTGTCTTCCTTATCTTAATCACAGGAGAGAGGTTATAAGGTCCATAGAACACACTAAGCAAGTATTTAATCCACTTTTGATACGTTATTTTCATGTTTTAAATTAGTTTACAGGACACACTGTAGAGATATGATTATATTTGTAATGGTGACTGTATTACATATAGAAAAATCTGTGGAACAGTTCGGACACAGTCCTTGATTCCTGACACACTTCAGTTGCTTCCATTTCCGCCCTCCTTGAAATAACATCTTCGGTCTTTGATACGTTTCAGGATGATGAGTTATAAACTATCACTGAAACCTTCGGATGCTCTGATGCTCAAAAGTTCAAAAGATTACATAAATACTTTCAATCTTTGGATTTTCATGTAATATTTGCAGAAATGTATACTTTCAGTACATTAGTACGGTTTTGAAATAACAAAAAAAAAACATTGTTTAACATTTATAGAATTATTCATATCAACTGACATTCTGGTTATGTTATATAACTGCTGCCGCAAACCTTAAAACATCCCTAACAACTGGTCACATACAGTCTGCACTCAGAAATACCTTGCAACATTCTCCTTACCTTGATAATGTAAACCACAAGCATCCTTTCTCTTTATTCCAAGTAAATGGCTGTTTTAGAAAGTATCTGCACAACCCATGTTTACTTTGGTGTCATAAAACTGGTTTGGTTCATTCTTCTTCTTGGTTTATTAGGAATTCTTTGTAGACTGACAGACATGGGTCTTCGGTGAAAATCATGCGATGACGTGCAAGACTTGTTCGTGGGTACTTGGAAACTGTTTCACATACAAGCATTGATGGATGTGTAGTTGTAATTTACATTCCTCATGTTATATCTTTTCTGAAGAATTTGGAAGTTGGTGTACTCAGAAATACAACTATTTCACCTTCAGGAATATTGATGTAATCTTCTGATGTTATACATGTATTCTTTTCTGTGCACTTTTGGAATTTGATATACACTGTAGTCAGGTGTATGGTGGATGAGTTTTTAAAGCTAGCAGGTTGTGGGTTAATTTGTATGTGGGCAAGGTCAGTCTTATTATTTTTGTTCATGAACAGCTGCCAATGAAAACATTCCAGACTAAAAATAAGATCCATTGAACATGGTTGGGAAGAGCTGTAACTTCGAAGAAATGATTTTGGACTCTGATGTGGACTTTATTTTGATTATGTAGAGAAACTTAAAAAAGAAAGGTCTACAACTGGATTTGTAATCCTAATCTTTTTGGTTACAGAACATTCATCAATAATCGGTTTGCATTTATTGGACAAACTGTCAGGTAGTGCAATGAACATTTAAGTGATATACAAATCTTGGAAGATTGGTGGCTTTCAATCTGATTTTGGGTCAGCTCGTCATTACTACTGATTTCAGATAGGATCTGTGATTATCTGAAGATGTCACTCTGTTCTAATGAGGTGATGAAATGAGTGTAGAATCTGAATTTTTTGTGATAGTGTTATTATGTTCATATGTTCATATGATCTTTTTTCATGTCAATGTAACATCAGAAATTTTCAGTTTCTGAATTTTATATGTTGTAGATTTAGTAACTGTCATTCAGAAATAATCCCCGGAAGTAAATGGATGGATTGACAAAAATCCAAACATAACACAACAAATTTATGTATTGTGCTAAGAAAAACATGGAAAACCCATGTTCTGATTGCACTGCTGTGAATGCCAGTTTGACAAAGATAAACCAAACAATATAAAACTGTAGACATATTCATTGTGCAAGAAACAATATGCAAAACCTATGTTCTACTAGCACAGCTGTCATTGATTGTCCGTGTAAAAGGATCAAATGTTTTCTGTTTCTAATACTGTGTTCTGTATGTTCATCACACAGATGGTATAATAGGTGAGTATGCCTTGTTGTCTTGAGATTGCAGCATCTTGCAATCCCCATCAGCTTGTATTGACACATAGATGAATCCTGCTTTTGTACTTGTCATGAGGTGTTACACAACCCTGCTTTAGTCAGTTATTAACCAGTCAGAGTCTCTGTACTATATTGTATCATTTCTTTCATTCTGTTTCATCATTTATTTGCATTTTTGTGAAGACGTTTGGAATGCTCATGATTGTTAAACTTTGATGATTTTTTGTTTTGACATTTTGCATGGTCAAGGTTTTTTATTGTTCACTTTGCAATAATGTTTGGGGTATTTTTTTGCCATATTTTGGTGTACTAGTTTATTAAAGTAAAACCTGCAATTATAACAACATGATATCAGAATGTATTGTTCCTGGTAAAATAATAGTGGGAGATACTGTTTTCCTTCCATTGCATCAAAATTCTTTTCCATTGTAATGTTTATTTTGTTTTAATGTATTATCCAGTAAATTGGAAAAAAATAAGTGTACAGAAAATTACTTTTTCTAGCTTTATTCATGAGACAATTTGAAGCTCAGCAAACCTAATTACTTACTAAAACGACATTACTTGGCAAGACAAGAAATACGTACGAAACGGAAAATCATCATGTTTGGCCTAGAAATCACAGATTTCACCTTTATATTGGGAAAGCTTGTTGCTAAGAGAAGTGTAACTTCTTACATAGACGAGCCCTTTTCATGGAGTCTTTATGCTGGTTTTCAAAAACCAGCTTATCTACAGTCAGAGAGGCACCTCATTTCCATTTCACAGTGCACTTTTTCGTTGTGATATATCTAAGCAACATGTTGCTTTGATCGATCATCACCATGCAATCTACTTTGTCAGTTTGTTGAAAAATCTCCTAATTAGATATTATCTATGAGCACATGCACTTTACAACCATTTAAAAAATAGAACGGCTGGTAATATAAATGTGCGTGTTTGCAATACGTCATATCTGGAATGCATTGTGGCTAAATAAAGCCATCATCACCCAGGAGAGAATGTGCATTGAGAAAATCTTGATTAACAAAAAGGACTTTGTATGTATAATGTTTACATAAACACCTCACTGTGTAGAACATGTGTATTGATGATTTTTGTTAAGCAGCAAAAAACAAATATGTTTGTACTGACTCCTTTGGTCAGTTAAGGGACAATATTGTGATTTGTGTAATTTGACCAAGTGGATGTGATGTCATAGCTATCCTGTCTCAAGACTGAGATGTTTTGAAACATATTCAAAAAGATGTTGAATTTTTTAAACAGAACGATTTTTCTTTTGTACATAGAAAGGGAAATATTATTATAATGATGATGTGAGTTCACATAACATTTTGATATTTACAAGAATTTAGTGACACTTACCCTTAAGCCAGAAAGGTAAACTGTCATAACCCCATTTATCTAACCTAGCACACCCAGATTTCCAAAATGGTTATGAGAACACAAACTCCGTAGCAGGTATGGTCTGGTTGGAAAATGGTTTTGATTTAGTAGGGATAATATTAGGATTAAAAAATAGCATATCTGATAAAGTTGTAGCCAACAATACAGCCATCTTCACTATTTAAAGGTTCTGAGTCATAGTACCATACTCCCATGTTAAGAAATGTTCCTGCAGCCAGGTCATTCAGATCTTTACAAAGAGTACTCTGTGTAGAGGCAAACTAACTACAGGTCATCTTATACTCATTTCAATCACTGTCAGGAGAAGAACCAAAATTACAGCCTTTGCATCAAGCTAGGAAAAAAATGCACATTACGCAAAGTACCTTGCTCTCAAATTAAGGCCTGTACATGGTAGCACAGCCATGGAGTTATGTGCGTCACTGGAGCAGCAGTAGGGAAGCTGGGGACAGAATAGTAATGGCACATTTTTCATCATGAACAAAATCTAATCAGACACTGATTAATTCCTGAATTCTTTATTCTTTAAATCAGCTGAGATAAAATTGAAGAACTGCCAGAAAAGCAAAATGTTGCAACCTTAATGAAGTGACAAGATATGTAAATATGTATCTCATATGCTTTTGCTCAAATGAAGGGTCATTTAATATAATTTGTATATATATTATTTTCAGTGTATATTTGTTTAAACTTGATTCAGAAGAAATTGTGTAGTCATGTCTTCACCATGAAGGGTTTGATTCCTTTAATGTACATTCTATATCATTATATCTCTGGAGGCTCCCTCTATGTCCAATCTTGTTTTTTACCTGAAACCCTAGACAGCCCGGACAGAAGTTTCCTTAGAGATCACCTCCCAAAACTCACCACTGTAAAGAAGATTTTTTAATCGATGATGTGTACATAGTCCATACTGCAAAACACTTCACAGATAAGGCCTTCAGTTGCAGTCATTATTCCAGTAGGCTAATATGGGGAGGCAGAGCTAACATACAGAGCTAGCAGATATGATCAATAGATGGACAGGAGTCTCCTGGTGAACATTTAATCATACATAGACGAGAATGCAGTAGATTGTTGGTGCCCGTTAAACCACTTTTTGAGGATACTGTCCTCTCATCTATGAAATGTTGCAGGGGATTTGAAAACCAGATGTGTATTATAAAGAATTTTATTTATATGGAAATGATGCTGGTACATCTATCATTTCAAAATTTTCTCGTAAAATCAGATATGGAATTGTCATTTTTGTTTTGGGTGAATTTTCATGCGAAAAAAAGGAACAAATCTTGTTTGAAGTTTTTCATGCATTGAAAACCTTGTTCACAGTTTGTAGTTTTAAGTTAATCATATATTCATGTAAAATAATAAAAACCCTTTCTGGTGAGATTTTGAAGTTGTTAAAAAAATATCAAAGCATTTTCATGTGTCTTGATGTCAGTTGCAGTATAATTTGATATTGGAATGGGAATCTGTATGATAAATACATAGTCAGATGATCCCAAGTTTTTGGCAGGAAGCTTTGATTAAGAAAATTTAACTTGGTTTGCATACTTTCAGTGAAATATCTTAAATATGGAGAAATCACAATTATATAATAGTGCTTCATGTATAGCCAAATATTCCAAACTAGATTGTACTAAAGGTCAGGTTTCATCACAAAGTTAAGTACAGTACAGCCTCAGCATCCACTCATTTCACTTGCTGTCAATATCACCCAGATATAAAGTCCTGATCATGTACATTCAGACTGTTGCTTCCAGAGCCTTCTGCAGAGGCTGGTATTGATTCAAGCCTTTCCATTCAGTCATGCAGTTTCTTTTTACACCACAGAGTGACAACATCAAAATCTTGTAGCAAATGTCTTAAATTATTGCTTGTTTCTATGATGTTTCAGCAGAGATGGCGATGTTGTAATGTACAGTAGTATATAGTTAAAAGTAAGCTAAGATCTTTCATGAAAAACTATTTATGACATGTACACGTAATCAATACATACAACAAATGTTTCTGAGAATGTCCTTTCATGGCAGTTGTGAAGGTATTTGCATGAGTGAAGTGATCCATTCTTGACAAGCTGATATTGTACCTGTTCAGCATTGAATGAACTGTGACCTTTAACGACCTTCTTAGCAATGATTTCTTGCTTTAGGGGATCATGAAAATTGATTTACATGAAATCTAGTTAAGCATCCTTTCTTTGGGACTATGGCATCCACAATTTGAACATGTATCTGCCTTTTTTCAAAACCCAGTAAATTGGCTCAAGTTGGTGCATTCCCATTTATTTCTGGAGTATACACCATTTCAAAAATCACATGTATCACCAACTGAGAGAGATACTCCTTACTTTCAATGCAGGTGTCAGTGTGGTCCTCTAGTGTAGGAGTTTGTACCTCAGTTGAGTGAGGGTCAAGTGGTTCTTGGTACAAATTCCAGAATCACCTTCATCAGTAGGCTAACATACAGTCGCTGAGATAATATTGTGTTTACGTTTTATGTAAGAATAATTCTTACACCTTGACTGTCGAGGTGCCTCAAAGTTCTGTATTTTCAGGAATTGAAAATATGATTAAGATAGGATGCTTGAGCTGAAATACTTTTGAATATAGGCTGCTAGAGCTGATAAGGGGTGAGTGTAGACTGCTAGAGCTGAGAAAGGATGGAGATGATTGTTTTTATACCCACTAAAGTGTTCAGTGGAATAACCCCATCAACACAGTACTTTTCACTTATGGCTTCCAAAGAAGTAAAGGCCTGGACCTGTACTGTGTGCCATGAAATTGATATGGTATGATATAACCAAAATACAATTCAAGGCAGAGTGAAAATCAAGTCACTCTCTATAGCAGTGTAAAAGTCTAGTCACTCATGATTGCAGTGTAAAAATCAAGTCACTCAGTATAGCAGTGTAAAAATCATGTCACTCAGTATAGCAGTGTAAAAATCACGTCACTCAGTATAGCAGTGTAAAAATCATGTCACTCAGTATAGCAGTGTAAAAGTCAAGTCACTCAGTATAGCAGTGTAAAAATCAAGTCACTATTGGTTTTATAACTTTGTACTCAACACTATTCCAGCTATGTGGTGATAATCTTGTATAGATATGTGGAAAATATTTCCTCTGTGACGGTTTTGGTTGACAGTGGCCTGAAACACTTTGAGGATATTGGGTCTCATGCCACCTAAAGTGCTATCAGTTAGTTGGACTTGAGTAATTATCATCAGCTAAAGCAGCATATTTGTTGCTGTTTTACCTTGTCAAAACAAAACAAAATTATTTACAGTGTGACATTGATGTTTAAGAAATAAACTTTGTCCTCAACATGATTTCATATATTTAACATTATCATTCTGTCATTCATCAACTTGAAAAGAACATATGAAAATGTTCAGTCCACAATTCTTTGGCAAGTCCTGAACTTCTGGAATTTCAGCAGTTTTACTTTATTCACATCCGAAATTCAATGTTAGTCCATGTGTAGTAGAATGCTCAGGTTTCAAGCATGATATTCTGATATAGACTTTAGCTTCTGAGTTGGCTTGAGTAAGATTGATGCCCACTAAACCATTACCACCAACTAACTTCCTGTGTTGCATCGAAAAAAACAAGCATGCCTGGTCATTGCTTGATAGGAGTTTTTTTTCTCCCTAGCTAAAAATAAACTCACATGATTGCATGGATAGATCATGTATGAAGCACTTTCCTTGTTGAAAATTGCTAACATGAGAAATAATTTCATAGGCCGTTAGACAGAATCATTTTTTTGTTTCATTATTTGAAAATGCTTTGTATCAGTTAAGTGACTGCTTTTTGAATACTTCATTGTTTAAGAAAGTCATATTTGTATAAGTACTGTGTCCAATTTTACATTTTTTAATTTGATATCATTTTAATGAATTGATTTGGTGTTTTAAAGTTTTGAGTTTGAAAACAAGTGTGGAATATTTAAGTTAAGTGATGATGAAAATATCATGTAATAAAAAAATGTCTTGACATAAATCTATATTTCTCTCCAATTGTTATCAAATCAATTAATAGACAGAGCTGTGTTGCTAGGTTACCTCGCAAACTAATTCATTGCTTTGTCAGCAAGCAGTAAGTTTTGGTTCGTGCATGATCATACAGTGATATATACACTATGGTGGTGGATAAGGAACATTGCATTCGGTCATTATACAAGGGTTACAGACAACATATGAATCATTAGAGAATCCTACAACCATCTAGTTCATTGTAGGTGCTGTAGGCACATCAGACAGAATATTTGACAACAATATGCTCTGGATTTTCTGTGCTCCAATATGCACTCAGCCCATGCTGTGAGACCTCATGGTTTGGACATAACCGCTTAACATATTGGCAGGTTGCATCAGTAGAGATGTATGAAATTCATGCTACATGGGATTCCCATCTGAGTACATTTTGTACACCTTGTGTTATGACAGTTTTATTTAACATGGTTTCAATGTAATGTGTAATATCGGAAATAGTTTCATGATAAAGAAACCTGTAGGACACAGTAAAATTATGGTAAATATCAAATTATATATTTTAAGTGACAGTTCAACATTACTACCATTTAACCTCTCTAAACTTTGTTTTCATAATGGAAAAAGTTCATGTAGCTAAGAAAAAGAAAATGGAGGATCTAGTTCCTGTCTGACCTCTTGTAAAACCTAATTTCCAATGATGCTACACGCTCTAATAGTAAATCATTACTCGATTAGAGTGAAGATCTATCATTATACAGCTTTTGAAATTCACTAAAAAGGGTTTGATGCAAGAAATTCTTGAAGCGATAAGGAATGCTTGGAGCGATAAGAATTTAGTGGAGAGCAATTGGATATAGACATGTTCTTGTGTAGGATGAAAGGTGTTGACACGACATCGATGGCCTGAGTCTGGTAAAATGGATGGATCGATACTATCAGAGGCTGCGACATGACCATCGTGTTTGATGAATCAGATAGGCAAGATCAATACTCAATAAAATACGAGAGGGGTACTTGTCAATTTCAGGCCTGGGTTTTTCTCTCCTTCTTAACAGATGAATCAGTTGTCTCCTTATAGGGGATCCTCCTGCAATGCAAGGATATATAAATCGCCAAGACAGCTATGGCTGTTCCAGTCTTTTGCAATGAACAAGTGATAGGTCAAGCCGTTTATGCTATTGATGACAGGGGATCAGATAATAGCATGAATATCGAGAATATCTCAGGCCAGCAAGAAGTAAGTGTATAATCCATACCTCATTTTTGTTAAACAGGATTTGATATAAGACCTGTCAAACCTCATTACACTGAACAGTATTTCAGATAAGTCTAAATTTCTGAAGCAGATAGACAATTACTTAGTAAATATGATTAAGACGGGTGAACCGTATGCTGAAGGAAAGAAACAAGGGAACATTTAGGAAAATGTCTGACAGTTGCTGAATGTAAAATGCTATTTCAGCAAGATAAGTTGGCATGTGAAATGTTCTACCAAGGTTAGTATCTTGTAAATTAAGCCCATATGCTATGTACGTGAATGACGCACAATTTCATACCAAATGTATGCCTCCATTTGTCACTGGGTTTTTTTAAATTATATTTTCAAACAATATATATTACCTAGTTAATCCAAAGATAAATAGACTTAAATTCTCATTGATGTACTAATACTTCATTGAATAACTTAAGTATCAGTTTTATGGATTTCTTTTTTTTTTTCAACATGGATAATGTTGAAAATACGAAGTGTTATTACAACGTAAATAGATGGTTATTTTTATCAAATGTTTGCTTTTCAAAATGAAAATGATGTTATATGCTAAGTGATCACCCAAAATACCAATGTCTTTGAACTTGTAGCATTTACAAAATGGAACACATATTGTAAAATAAATCAGATGGAATGAAATCTAGCCAACTCACAAGCTGTTAAACATGTTGTATTGAGTGTTGCAGCTTATACACACACCATGATAGCACTAGTCCCAGTTGAACAACATGTACAACCAACAGGTTCTTTACATGTTCCAGTGTAATAAAATATTTTCATCGCCTGTTAGGTAATTAGATTGCAGTATGATCAACAGAAAGTACACAACCAAACTGGAAGTATTTTTTCTTGTAAGGATTAAAAAATGTACAGAATCGGTTTCCGGCTAAGCTTTAGAGTGAACATGGAGGATATAATGACAGTACGCAATCAGCAGGAAATGTTTGTTTGCAATCCAGATAACACTTCAGAAACACCTCATCCTGAAGAAATTTCCAATTTATTGATTGATAGAAACTTGTGGAGCATACCGACTGGAAGCATTGTATTTCCAGTGAAAGTGAATTTGTTTTATGATTCAGTAAATGTTGACACAAACTTGTGATCAGCATGTTCATTCCATTCTGCAGATCAAAGACCAAGCATTTAACATTGGGAGATTAGTGGATGATTGTTACTTTGAAATTGTCATCTGGAATAATATTATCTATGAATATTTCCATAAATTATTGTGACTCATGACATGCCATGTTTGAGAAGAAATAACCTAAAATACTGATGATTGAGTTTGTTTAGATGGGCAGTTTCTTTATCGTAAATATTTATTTCCTCTCACTGCAGAGTGAAATTAATTTGTGCCTTCAGTTCTGCTTTTAAACTGTCAGAGTTCATATCTCTATTTTCCTCTACTATTTGATGTTGCATAAAACAAGATCTGAACCTTTAAGACTATCACAAGTGTTAAAGTATGTCAGTTTGACTGTGGTAACAGTACACCTGCAATATGAAGTGAAACTTGACCTGTATGCAGTTGATATCCCCATTTCTTGTAAAGATTTGAGTGTTACAAGTTTGATGCAGTGAGCAAGTAACATATGTGCTTTGGCTGCACCTATCCAAATCTCAAGGGTCCTTCTGATTACCGCCTTTGGTCAGTCTACTGATAGACATTAAGTGAACAAATACCTATTTTCCCTTTTTAACACCAAATTGAATAATAGTTTGCCTGTAAAATGTTTAATTGGACCAGACAATCCAGTGACCATTATAAGGTCAAAGGATCCATGCCATCAGAGCACAATGACACACAATCAACCAAGTAAACCATCCACTCTTTTGGTTGCCTCATACAACCAGCTTAAGCAGCTGGGGGCCTGTTCTAACCACAAATCCCCAAAGGGCCATTAATATGTGCAACACTTTGCAGCATGCTACCTTGAAAAGCTAATACACTGGGTGTGATGGAAGTACTGTTGAAATTGATATATACAGTGATTGCCATGGTATGCCAGGTAACCTGGGGTACTTGATTCATGCTATTGAAGCATTCTTCTCAGAGATGATGCCATGGTTACTACCATCCCTCAAGATGGGTACCTCAGGCAGTGTAACGACATTCGCCCCTAGTCATAGTTTTGTATGACACATTTCCCCATATGGTTTAGTTAGTACCAACACAGTTATGCTTCAGCTTTCATTTCCAATTATCTTTGTTAAAGGTAAAACTATAAGAATATTGAGTACAAGAAAACATGACATGTTAAAGACATACTGCAAATGAGTAGAAAGCACCTACATCAAAGTTTGAAAGAAGGATGTCATGTTAATAAGTATAACTTATGTATTAAAGTATTTTTCATTTTGCACCTATTTAAATATGATAACCTTGACAACTTATGTTTGTAATTTTCTCATTTATCTTCAAAATGCAAGGCAAACAAGCAGTTCTCAAAAATTCTCTTGAGAATATGGAAAATATCTCTTTATGAAACACAAACCCGATGAAGAGGAATGATACCATGCAAAATAACTGAAAAGATGTAATTGTGGTATAAAATCAGACCCATTTCTCTTCATGAGAAGAAAGATATTTCCTTTGAATGATAAGACTTACACTAGTTCCAAATGTATTTCATCTAAGAATCACCACAAATGTCAAACCCATTGAAACTCACCTCGAAGTAAGGAAGAAAAAAATGGTTCACAACTGCCATAAGCTGTGGTAATATTGGCTGAAGGGTACAGTGCAATGTTGCATTTAAAACAGCTTTCACCCAGCTTCAGCACTACCACCAATCTGGACTTGTCAGCTGAGGAAATAACATAGAAATTGCTTTTAAACACTATTGACTTATTCTACCAGGGGAAGAGTGCCTAAGTTACTGGCCAAATCTAAGCAAGGTCAATATTGTGTGAGAAAAGGAAAAGAAGAAATGCCAGAAATTGAATGTGAAGAAATTTGTTTGGAAAATCGGTGACACGCTGTCAACTCCAAGCTTTGACTAGCTGGGGATTTGACTAACGCAATTGAATATTCTGCTCTGTGGGTTGATCAATCTGTTTGGTTTGTAAATATAGATGAATTTAGTATTATGATCTAACCTATTGCTCACATGATGTTAAGACTAACACCCTGAAATGTTCATAAAAATGCATGCAAATGTGTGAATAAAAATGTCTTGTTATTGTATAGAGCAGTAATATTTTTATGAAGATTCTCATACTGTTATATAACTTTAAGCTTTCAGACCTTTAGCATGTAGATAATGGCGTAATAATCTACATTGAAACAACTGTCTGCAATGATAATGGTGAGGCTAAAGTTGTATGCTTCATTACTGACTCACCAAAACCCATTAAAAAAAACATTTTAAAAAATTGAAATGTTCATATCAAGTTTGTGGACTTCTTTGAATTAATTTCTACATCAAAGATGTATATGTCCTTGATTAGGGACAAGTAACTTTATCCAGATTATCTAGATTCATTGGTGAATATATTTTCGATTTTTTATGGTAATGTATGTAGTCACTGACAGACTGCACTTCCAAGAATCTGTGAAAATCGTTGCATGTCACTTTTAGCCATGTTCTAGCATTATCAAGGTGGAATGATTTAATGGGCTTTACACTACCTGAATAAGCAATTCAGACCTTTAGTGTGACAAGTAAATACTTCAGTTACTAGGCTACCCCACTACCCCAGCATTTCTATGTAGTAAAAGACCTCTAAGGTCAATATTTCTTCTTGCCTTTCTCCCTCATAAACATAGTGCACCATGGCAATGCCATTACTGTTGAAAGAAGTGTAACTCACTCATTCACTGTGAACAAATCCACCAGCTTGTTGTGACATCATTGCAGGTTATGGCTAAGTGTCCAATAACGATGCTGTAGATAATAATATTCTTTCAAAGTATCCTCATGCTCTGAGCATCTTCATAACAGTATCTAAGGTTCACCATAGCACCTGGAGATAGGAAGTAAAACCCTCCATGTCTCAACCATATACTGCTGGCCAGGCCTAATGAAGACATTGTTGCAACAAAATATATGCCCTACTGACAGAGATATTCCAAGATTCAACAGTTACACAGTGATGTGTACAATATAGGTTATCCTCATTCAGGGCCAGCTTCTTCATCAACCTGAACACCAGTCAATAACAAAGTCACTTCTATACCCACAAGGACATCCGTGTGCCCTCGACATTATTATAGCTATTATACCAAGGTAATCTTCTTAAAGATAAGGATAAAATTCAAATAATTGCCAATTATGAGTAGTAGTCATTGAATGCAGCAACTGTTATGGAATTGGCTTTAATTCATGCCCCTTAGATGTAGAGCTATATGGCTATAAGCAATGCAGTGTAGGAGAGCAGTATAGCCACAGGCCAGATGTATCAGTTGTATAGGAGATCGATAACATAGCTTGAGCAAGTCAAACACAATCGGACATTCGAACATGAGATCCTATCTTCTCCCAATTAGTGGGAATGTCAAGTTGAATCTTGCTGTGAGGTGGGTAGGAAGGACATGGGTTTTATCATGTCTGGATGACAAAGATCAAATAGTTTACATGAAATGTTGACATGATAGATTTGGAGAAGGTGATCCTTTGTACAAGTTCACATGACTCGACATGCAGTCATCAAAACATGGTTTGATACAGTTCTTTCAATCCATCTGACATTTAAATTTTAAAACAATTCTTAAATGTGTGGCAGTCTATTCCTAGTCTATTCTTGTACTGTAACAACCAAATATACTTTTCTATCAGAACTATCATCAACTGATCTGTAGAGGTGGTCAGAAACCACAGACATCAGCATCATTTCCAGTACTTTCACAATCAAGGCTGTTTCAGCTGGTCTTGCTGTCTGTCTGTTCTTGATGGATTCTAGCTTTAGCCATTAATCAACTCTTGATTACCAATGTGCTGAAACCAGACTCAAATGATCAAGTGATGATGAAAGTTAAACCAGTCATATATGAAAAAGCAATTATTTCTCTGAAATACTGGAGCTGTGTCAGGCCTAAAATCAAACTTAAGATTACATTTAGTTGCTTTCCCTGATAGTTTGAAAGCTTGTTGTACATATCCCTGTCTGAAATTGGTTAAAATGTTTCAAACCTATGAACAACATCATATGATAGGGCATCTGTGACAAAGTGCTGCAGACATTATACCCACAGGTGGTCTAAGATTAGAAACATATTTTGCAGGCTTAAATGTTCACAAGTAAACTCTATGGGATCACACAGTGCATAGGATATACCTGATATTTCATGATCAGGTTTAATCCAAGCAGGGGCCACGTGGCATGTATCAATGTTGAGATTATAGGTTCCATGCCCGTATTTGAAGGTCAAGTGTATAACTGTTTAGCACAACACTTGTAGTCAATCACGTAAATTACTTCCTGTTAACACATGCTTATTAAGCCATTATGAAGGTGTTAAAAGTCTGTTGAAATAATTAAAACTTTATGTACAGTTTGCTTTTGATTTTCTCTGCAGTAGATGCTAATGTAACATTTTCATGTTCATATGGTTTGAGTTTGTAAAGCTTATGAATAATAATTGTGCACATGTGTGTACATCATGATTGTGATTAACGAGTTAAACAGAAGAATAAAAACCATACCAGAAATGGAATATGATTTTAAAATCTACTTCTGGTGTAAGATTGTGAAATCAAGACACTTAAAATTAGAATGTACCTTATTATGGTGTTCAAGTAGCAACTTAGATGTTCTACAACAAGGCATTTAGCAAGCCTAACTATTTGTGAGATTGCCTCACATTTTTATGGGGGTGTCCATGCATGCACCACTGTACAAACAACACAGAAATCAAAAGAATCGCGGAAGCCATTCATTGACTTTGGATTATGGTTGTTTCAAACTGAATTTAGCAGTTGAGTGAAGAAACTTGGACATTGAAAGTCACATTTATGTGCATGCTCCCATTGCTGCAATCTAAATAAAGTATGAAAAACAGAAAATATGACACAAAGGTGCAAAGTGCCAAGATGCATTATTTTCATGATTACACACATCTGAGCTTTTGATGTCTTTCTTGAAAGTAAATAATTCAGTGCTGTCCAGAAGCCAATGCACAAACTCAACCAACTGCACCTGTGTCACAGTGAACCAGGTCGTTGCATGTATTCCTGTTCAACATGCTGTTGGTTCAAAACTTGAAAAACTTAATCTTTTTTCATTCTACTAATTCAAATGATGATGTATTCTACTGTTCTCTCTCCTAACAGCACCAGGCCAGCCTTTCATCATCCCTGAAGAATGTAGTGCAGAGAACAACAGCGTCACCATTGCTTGGCAACCATATCCAAGCAGTGTTGTAGAGGCCTATACTCTAGAATTAGATGATGGAAATGGTGGAGATTTTCGGGTAAGTTTCATTGTTTCAGATCTTCAAAGCACTTTAGTAAATAGTTTATGTTGAAATGTGAGATGGTTTCATGTATGTGGAGAAATCAGGTTGTATGTAACACAAATTGCTATGTTAAAGGTCACGTGCAACCAAAAAGTCAAACATAACTGAAACACAGTTATCACTTTTTTGTGATGTATAAAATGCATTGCTGATTAAGAGAAAAAATAATAAAATAAAAAGAATTATAAGCGTATTATCACAAATCAAAAGTGCAGTATTTTGTGCTTGGGTTTACATCCCTTGAAACGAAGCACCCGCGATACCAAACCCAGTCAGAGCCGGTGTATGTGCACTCAAGTGTAACAACGCCATGTCATTGGCCACTAGTTTATTTGCCGATACGCTTAGCTGGCTCTTTCTTTATGGCATATAAGCCTGAAACAATTCAGTATAAGGCTGCATGGTATTAGGATGATTCTGACAATAATTCGTAATAGCACAAGATTTTACAGACATATCATGGCTATGGTCAGGACACCAGATTCCGCATAGACATACCATGGCCATGGTCAAGGCACCACATTCTCAAAGGCATATCAGGTCAAAGAATCAACATGCATCTACTTTTCTATTCTATTAAACCCTCGGTCAGTCAGCCTCCTGTTTGAGATTCAAGTCTTGGATTACCATGAAACTTTGGACTCACTTAATCTGACCGGTTTGTAATGTGAGGAAAAGCTGAAACTTTCTGAAAAAAATCATTGGCAACTGTATTTGTAGTTGACATGTAAAACATCAAGAAAATCTGGTGAGCTCAACAGGATTTCAGAATGCCTGCACAGAGCATCTCATGGATTTGTTAGCCATGCAAGGATATGTTGTTTACTGTTTGTCCCACAAGTTAGTTTCCATCAAATAACATGTATATATTGCAGTTTTGTAGCTTTCAAATTATGTACCATTTTTTAAGTATTTTTCCTTGTACCTCAGATGAGATCAGACTGTTTTTGCTACATTCTTAAGTATATCTAAACAACAGTCATGCGAATCTAGATATTTGTATACACAGTATTTAATTGTGCTGACAACATATACTATATATTATGTTTAGGTCAGATGCAGTATATAAGTTGGTAGGTTGCCGTCACAATGTCGTTTGTCAAGACATGACTCAGTTGTTTACAGGTCACTGTGATACAGCACGATTGTGGCTAAGGATAGCTTGAAACAACATTTGCTGATTCAGTCATGCTCATGCAGATAAGTTTGTCCTCTGTAGATTCTTTACCATGTGTTAATTTTGTTCATGTCCAGAGCTCTGACTTGGAAATCTATACTTGTAGATCATAAGGGAATTTACTTGTAAGGGGAAACAAATGGAAACTCTTATCTTTACAAATGTACATAATTATGTGTGAAAAGTCAGGTTATAGTGCCAGATAATGAAATTTAAGGCTGGAAATCAATACTAAATAAAATATAACCATTACTACAGTCATGAGATGTTTGGAAATTTTCATTAAAAACTTGAGCAGGACTGTGTGAATTCAAGATGGCTGGTGTTTGGGGCATCTTGTACAGCAAACAGTATCAGGATGTGAGAGCCATAGTCTATACAGATCATCCTGTACAGCGAACGGTAGCAGGATGAGAGAGCCGTAGTCTGTACAGATCCTCCTGTACAGCAAACGGTAGTAGGATGTGAGAGCTACAATCTTCGCAGACCCTCCTATGGTATATGGTACAGCGAACATTAGCGGGATGTGAGAGCTGTAGTCTGTACAGATCCTCCTGTACAGCAAACAGTAGCAGGATGTCAGAGCCATAGACTTCACAGACCCTCCTGTACAGCAAACGATAGTAGGATGTCAGAGCCATAGTCTTCACAGACCCTCCTGTTCAGAAAACGGTAGTAGGATGTCAGAGCCATAGTAAACAGTAGCAGGATGTGAGACCTGTAGCCATCACAGATCCTCTTGTATAGCAAACAGTACCACGATATGAGAGATGTAGTCTTCATATATGTAGCAGGATGTGACAACTGTAGCAAACAGTAGCAGTAAAACTGCAAGAGCAACATCTATATGGTATATCTAGCACAACTTGATAGATAGGAGGTAGCCAGCCCTTGTGCTAAATATATGGTGGGTATCTGTCTTATAATGTCCATACATCTGTGGTAAAAGTAGAAGCATCATTATTGTTCAGATTTAGTGGTGATGGCAGCTGAAGTCTTGTGATATAATTGAGTTTTTTCTATACCTTTTTTGAATAAAGTGGGTTGCAATGTAAAGAAAGGAGCAATATTACTGTGTGGATAAGGCTGGGGATATGAGAAATGAGCTTCATGTACAATGTACTCACATGGAGAACCAACAGCCTTAATTGTGATGGACATTCAGCATGAAAAAATGGCTACCCTACCATCCATCAGTGTGAACAAAATTGTGGAGTTATTACCTCATCTTCTGAATGAGAAATGGAGGTAAGATTTTATAGGACTGGGGGTCAAAGTTTTAACATGTAAAAACAGATTGTCAACCGAGTCTATGTAAAAATTATATATGGATGCAATGTTTTGTGAATGCACACATTGAAAAACCCATGGATCTGTACCAAGTACCATAGTTCTGTAATTATGTTACCAGAGTGAATGAATCACTGACTTCTGTGAAAACACTACTAAAATATTTATCCAAGTTAAGGGCAGGAAGGTGTGAAGAGCTGTCCCCAATTATGGATATGCAAAACATAATGCCAGTGTCAGTGAGTGGATGTCCTACAAGTGTGAGATGAACACCTCAGCCAGGGGTCATTGGTGAACAATACATAATTGATGAAGAAACAGCAAGTGGTACTATACCATCTCGCTCTTACAGGATTTGTCTTTGATCATGGAAGAGCTATTTGAGATAATGAATCAAAGAAAAAAGTGTTTTACTATTGGAATTGTTCGTCTTGTACCTAGCTGTTACGGGCATCTAGGTGCAGGCATCACATAGCTTTTAATAAATGCAGTGTCTTGATTGCCTTGTCATTATTATCATATATTGAATGTTATCAAAAGGCTTAAAATCTTGGGACAAAAATGTTTTCTATGAGTCTGAAATCAGCATTTAATTTTGCATTAGCCAACATGCTGAAACACGAGTGGTATCATACAAACTGATAGTACCATTTGTTCTGATCACACCTGACAACTAAACCCACACCCAAATCAACTTACAGTCATAGCTGGTTTTCATATTTTGAACCATCTGTCCACAACCTTCCTGTGTTAACCTATCATGACAATCACCCAAACGTCATCTCTGAAAGTGACTTTTGGTAATCCACAATCCCATAACACAATCCACCCATGACAATTACCTCCTTCTCTGATGCTGATTTGTCTTACAGATAACCTTCCATCCACTTCAGACATGGTAATCCCCCACAATCCACTCATCATGATCATCACCATTTCTGATCAGTATTCGTTCTAATCCTGCTTTTACTATTCCTCTGCCCCAGCCTTATCATCACAATTACCTCAGTTTCTGATAAGTATCTGCCTTAATCCTAAATCTTTTACAATTCCTCTACCCCAGCCTTGTCATCACAATCATCTCAGCTTCTGATAAGTATTTTCCTTATGCCTAATCTGTTATCACATTCACTTCCTATTCTGATTTTAACTTTTGCTAATCCTCCATATTCATCTTCCACTTTAATCATGGGGGACTCTTTTCATCATCATCTTCCAACCACCTTGTCTACACTACTCGCCACATGACAAATGTAATCATTTTCCTTCGTCATATAGGGGCTATTCCTGCCTGCAGACTTAATTATGTCTCTTCAAATTAACATGTTTTTTTAGGAAGCTAGATCCCTAGTTGATTACTATAGCAGAGGAAATGACTGCCTCTGTGCAGGTGTTTGTTTTGGCAGCACATTGATTATCTTGATTAGCTAATGGCTGCGAACAGTGTTTAGAGAAACAAGTAGTCATAACATTTAGTGGTGTCATAAGATTATGACAGATATGTCATGAGATTGCTACGTGACCATGCCATGAGTTTGTAACATGGCTCCATCCTGAGATTGTCACAGACATGTCATGAGATTGCTCCCATACTATGCCATCAGGTTATTACGTAGCTCCATTCAAAGATTGTCACTTAACTGTGTCATGCTATTGTCATGTGGCTTTGTTGTGGGACTGTCATGTCATGATCACTTAAAAAATATTATGATCGATACCTATGTGGGTAATCAAACCCAGTACTTTGGTGTGAGAAGCAAATGCTTTAACCACTAGGCTATGCCACCTCCTTCAAACAGAATGAGGTTCAGTGGGCTACTTGCTTGTTTGTTCTGTACTCAGGAGACTGGTAGAATATTACCATGAACCCAAATCATCAAGCAGTATTCCCTCACTCACACTGTATGCTCATATATAAGTCTCTGTACCATATCCAATCAAACAAGAGATGAATAAATTTCCTCACCCCATTGAAGTCAGTATACAGAAACTGCCATGTAAAACGATAGCTGTCTTCCATTGTTAATTTGTGAGATTATTAATGCAAATTCCCACAAATTAATCAGATAGAAGTAATAAAGAAAGAATGATAAATGTGAAACAACATTCAGGAAGAGTAAAAGAACAATTGCTTGAAGTGATCATGTGACTTGTCTTAAGCAAGACGTGCATCGTACAACCCCGTCAGTGTCAGGGGATTACCATGGCAGACACAGATACTGGAGGATCCTGGGGTACCCCTATCAATCAGTGTTGGGTAATCCTTCGATACCAGTAACCAGCATTTGTGCATCTTTCAACATAGTGGTGGGGAAAGTGCACCTCATGGATTACAGAAATCGACTGCGTTTACATCCCAATCATATCTGTTGTTGTGATAAAAAATGACAAACGCTCCTTAGAGAAATCCATGGAACTCATAAATCTGCCTATTCTCTGATCTCTGACATTTAAAAAAGTTGTTTTCTGAAATGATGGATCTTTGTGCAGGATGTGAATTAATGTCATGACTCAAAACTTGTATGATAATTGTTAAAGCTGTTTTCAAATGAAAGTTGTTTTAGTATCAGGTGCTTCCCATAATGCAACAGTGCTGAGTTGTATGCCATCAGTTGTTATGATCAGTGGATGAGACTGGCATGAAAGCTTGTAAACGCTGTCAAACAGTTCCCAATAAAGGAAAGTAGTAAATTAAATCATGAAAAAGGTGTCTCTTTAGGCACATGGTTGCTGTCTTGCCAAATGGGGCTGATCATTGCAATTGCCTTGTTTTTCCCGGCAGAAAACTTGAAAAAGACAAGTGTTAGTCTCATTTAGACAAAGTGATTTATCCTTTGCCTCAAATTTGGAGCCAGCGTTTTATAGGGAAGTTAAAATTGTTTTAGAATGTCCAGACATATAATTAATTTTTAATGTTTATTTTGTTTTAATTTCATAGGAAGGGGGAGAAAAATGGAAATCCCAAATTTCAGCAATACTCATCAATCGCCAAAGTAACAGTGCTGACATCACATTTTGTTGACAAATTCTCCTAGACTACAAATAACAGAATTCTCACAATAATTCAATAAATTGTTTCCGGCAAACTTGAAAAACTAGCCCTACAAAGAAAAGGTTAATAGTAATGGCCTGAGGGTTGATAGTACATCTGAACTGATGACTTTCTGGAAGTAATGCTTTTTGTGGTATACACTGTATGCTTGACACAGTGTTAAAGGGCTTTGTGAAGAAGCCCTGTTTAAGATTTGACTGACGATGACATGTGGAGACGATGTTGTCTACCGTCACAGTCCATGCAAACAGAGAACCGTTCATCACTCCTATCTGACAAGGAGACATTTTGTAGTCCCTGAATCTCTCATGCAAGTAACAAGCAGTCTACCAAAATGGTAACGAGATTTTCAGTTCTACATTTGTGCATCCTGAAACCCAACATTTTTCTCAACTTCCAAGGACCAAGGCAGTTGCTCTCACTAAAAGACAATCACTAAAGCTAAAATATTAAAACCAGTGCATAACCCCAAATACCAACAAGGGTCCACTTGCTAAGCCATTTTCTTCATTTTGACAGCTTGGTGACTGTGATGAAAATGAGTTTCCATTACTGATATTCCTTGTAATGTTATCTCCAAAATGCATAAGACAAAACTCCCTTCAATTTCTATTTCACTACATTTTTGCTTGATTCAACCATTTGGAACTTTTTAAATGAATTTATGAAAAAAGGATCCTTAACAAATGGGTCCTAAGAACATTTATTCCAATTTAGTCATGCAAAAAGTTGGATAATCTTGAATACTTGATTTAGAAATTGATTGATCTGGGTTTTTGTTTTCTGATAAATTCATCTTTAGCTCCCTCAAGGGTGAAGAGGCTTTGGTGAAGTCAAAGATCAAATGACATTTCAACAATTGGGTATGATGTTGCATTAAAGTGGGGAATTGATGAAAAATATTACCAAGAAATAAAATTAACATTTGATTTTTATGTGTGTTATTTGAATTCTATCTATACATCACAATAAGATTGGGTACGTGTGAAAAGAGAGATGAAATAGAATGAAGCTTAACAAAGAAATAGCTTTTTCAAAACCTTTTTGTCAAAAATATATTGCATCATGTCTCTCTGTGCACCATAAACAAACAGACAGACAAATACATGTGTCAGCCCACTGTGGATAAGAAGCACGGGTGTGTGTATGTTTAGTGCTGGGATGGAGTTGACTGGAGCCTCCTTACTGTGGCACAAGGCAGACTCTTGTGACTGATAAACTCAGTACTATCACCCATATGATAAGAAGTCACTTGGTGGTCCATCTCCTGGCTCAGATTTCCCTACCTTTTCACATTATGCTGATGCTATCTTCGAGATGTTGTCATAAATTTGGACACATTGGACTGAATGATCTCCAGTTATTTTTTGGCTCTTGGAGAAGTTCCCCTCAGAATTTGTCATCATTATGATAAGGAAAATGAGGAAAGGGCTGTTGTGTTACTGCTATTTTAGGCACAGTTGTCAAGTATGCTATAATACTTTAATATCAGTGCAAGATATTATACATTTAATTTCAAGAGGAAATGTAAGAAATTCAGATAATTCTCATGAAATTCTAATGAAAACATGGTTTAACTGTGAATTATGTGTCAACAAATCCTCTTTTTGCTTTCAAAACTCTTTAGTTACAGGCATGCATGCTTTGATTTGTGCCAACTGCATTGAAATCGTATTTACTTGCCCGCTTATTCACTCACTCACTTTCTCGCTCAATGGACTCCAGCTGAGTCTTTGTGTCATTGCCTTCTGTTCTTCAGTATTCGTATGACTAACTGAAGGTAAGTGGATACAACCAATCCTTTGACTTTGTCATCATTTTCTTAATCATATGTCATCCTAAGTGAAAGTGAGGTCTAGTACCATTTAAAGTGTATTAAATTTCAATAATTTATGATTCCTTATCTCTGGTGTTACTGAAGAACTCTGTGGGACAGATTTTTGCATCGTTCATTTTATAAGTGACAGGCTATCACATAGTGCATAAATTAGAATTAAGTTTCAGAGCACCAAGGGTTTTTTAATTGACAGGCCTTGCTAAGCCACAAGGGACGAAGTATCTAATTGATACCAAAAACGACTCATTAGAAGAAATTTATTTAGAGCCCTGTGACCTGTTAATTTTGTGATGAAATGGGTAGCACCCTTTTTTGTTTATAACAAGGAAAAGACAATACAAAGGATAACAATTCCTACTTTCTTCATTTTATCTTCAGTGTTTTCATTTGATTTAAAATTGGGTGCAACACCAAATTAACAAACAATTTGATGCAGACTTGATCCAGCTCTATATAAGTTAATTTTGCTAATTATGTAAACATGGCAGTAGTTATACATAAATATTGTACAGTTGAATCATTTAAATTTCATGTTAAGTTCAAAATTCAATTTTATATGTTTGACATTTTGGGAAGTCGGTTGTTGGTGTTTTATCTTCTTCTTTTTTCTTTGCCTCAAATCAGATTGTAATCTCAATATTTCTTCCTAATCAAAAGGATGAATTATGACAGCTGACTCCGGCAAATTATGATTTAAAAATTCTACATTAAACTTGTCATCAGACTTTATCCAATAATCATGTGAATAATTAAAAATGTGAATGAGCAAATAACTCTCAATCAGGTGCCAAAGTGGCATTGATGGGACGAAACCTAGTCTGAGTGCATGGTCTTGTCAGTCCACTTTAATTTGCATATTGTCTTGGGTCTTGGACAAAGACAAGCGACTTAACAAGTTCTGAGAATATTAGGTCTGAGTCTCAATGTAGAATTTCTTCCAGTTGAGGGACATTGTTCAAAGAAACAATTTTTTTGTGCAAATCAAGAAAACAAAGACCTTTGTGAGATTTTTTTCCATTGTTCATGGCTTAACAATGCCACCTTGTTTTTCCAGAATGATTTTCATTGATTTTTGCCATCCATTCGAAATTATTCTATTGTCTGTAATAGAAGTATTATTTGTGGTCATAATATGTTGTTTCAAGGTGTTCTTTTTTCTTCCCATTAATCATTCAGGCTTATTTTGTTTGGAAACTGAAGTACATTTTACACTGTCGTTAACTGCAAGACTAACACAATAATTTGTAAGCTAATCTTTGCCCAAAGTGAGATGAATTGAAAAACAGTCTATATTCATATACCAATAATTAAAAAAAAATAATCTCACCAATCATTTTCTATAACTAAACAATGTGAATAATTATTTCTGTGATGAAATCTTTTCCTTGACGTTGTCATTTCTAATTGAGTCTGTCATTGTTGAGAAAAACAGTCGATGAAATCAAATTGTTACAAATTTAGAGGGTCACTGAGTGCATTAGAGATCCTTACTCAGGTCTGGTACCGTTTAAGATCATTTGGCGCAAGTGTCATCTCTCCAGAAAAGAAATGGGCATCACAGCACCATGTTTCAGTTTTCTTTGGCTATACAAACCTAATACACAAGTGATTATAACACCGATATAAGGAATGTTATTTTGATTGATGAGAGAAGATTTTCATGACCCTAATGTGTTCATATGGTTGAATATGGCAGGTAAGGGACAATAGTTTGTAATTACTCTCTATCAAAGTGCAGAAGGTTATTTTATCAAACCTATGTTTAAGCTCTGGATGTTACACTGGGCTAACAAAAATCTATATGATGTAAAGTTTGATGGATTCTGGTTTAATAATCATATTATGTTGAGCTTCTGCCTTTTATTATAACAGTAGATTGTAGGTAGGTCCGTTCCATTTGAAAGCTGTTGCAACAGATCTGTCTGTGCAAACATGCCTGTTGAAGTAATTGTGGTGAAAATTCTCTGTAGAAATGTGCAATTAAAGGCAGCATAATTCTTTAAGAAGCATTTCTATTAAAACATTGTGGGTCATAGTGGAAAGGCAATATTGCTATTCAAAAAGCTATGGGGACCAGTCTGTACCAGGAATGTATGCCATTAAAAGCTAAGTCTGTTTGAATATATGCCATTCAAAATGGGGACCAGTCTGTATGAATATATGCCATTCAAAATGGGAACAGTCTGTATGAATATATGCCATTCAAAATGGAAACCAGTCTGTATGAATATATGCCATTCAAAATGGGGACCAGTCTGTATGAATATATGCCATTCGAAAGGCTATGGTGACTAGTAGCTGACATGGAGAAAATTATTGTTGCCTTTTCAAATTAAAGGTTAAAGCATGTAATGCATAAATTGCATGTAATTCAATGGAGGTTGATAAAATAGCCAAATAATGTTTTTAAAGTGTTTTTGTGTC
Source organism: Haliotis asinina (assembly GCF_037392515.1). Lineage (NCBI taxonomy): Eukaryota > Metazoa > Mollusca > Gastropoda > Lepetellida > Haliotidae > Haliotis > Haliotis asinina. The sequence goes on from NC_090287.1 coordinate 50,249,531, forward strand.
CATTAACCTTAAAGAAACTGGTTACCTCTGAAAGTGGGCAACTGTTTCCTGATTGTACGATTATAGCATAGATGGTGCTTATTTTGTAGTAGTGTGCTGAATGAGATCACTGATTTCTACTCTTATTTTTTGTGAGTACTAATGGATGAATAAGACATCTCTCAAGTTACTTGTTAACCCATTCAGTTTTAAGAATTGACTTCAGTGTGTTTACGATTATGGATATGTGTACATTTTTACATAAGTTTACACAGGTTAACAGAGTGTGTTCACCATTTTTTGCATGTATACCTGAAAATGAACGTGCCACTTGGAATATAGTCTTGACCTTACTTTATGGAAATGCCTTTGAAAAGAAATGTTATTCTGTGTCAAAATATGCATATGAAAAGTCATCGTGACCATTTTGTATGAACTATTAGTTTGTGCTATGTACAGAAAACAAGTTTCCACTTTCAAGTCAAACACATCACAATGGAAGGTAGTAATCCGTGCAACAATCCTTTCCTGGGGACTAATGTTGATAATTGTGGTAGTTCATGTACAAACAAATACATGGATTGGAGAGGTACTGTGAGTGTTGTAGTATACTTGATAGTCACCTGATAGTTATGCACTTACATAGCGCTGCATTAGACATTGTCATAAACCACAAACAATATTATTAACATGGGAAAGTTGGACAAAGTTTTTCCAATATTTTATAAAGGTATGTATTATTGAAAACTGGAAATTTACAGACCATCTGACCACCTTCCTCAATGTTAAACCTGCCAAGGGTCACAGTGCTGATGAGCATCAGACATAATCTGTGACCAATATCTCAAAACCTAACAGAGTCAAGGTGCACGTATACCTTCTTGGCATACTCATGACTTGCCATCAATGCCTTAACATAATTTGTTAATATCACTTAAGTATGTAATGTTACTTTCTTCTAGTTCTCCAAAATATTACCATTGCAATTCTATATTAACCATAATCTATAGTAGATATCAACTGTTAGGTCTGTGTGGAACGTGGTGTCGTGAAATGTGTTACTCAGTTACTTGAAGATTACTGTAAAATCATTATTATTCGCGGGGTTTTAATTTTCGCGCTTTTCGCGCAAAAAAATTATCCGCGAAAATAAAACCTCCGCGAATAATTATGATAAATTGTGGAAATAAAAACAAACAAAGAGCTTTGAGTTTTAGTTTTGTATTGCTAGTAATTTGACTACAAGTACACGTCATTCATTCATGACTCAGTGAAACAAAAAGATACATAAAAACAAATTAAATAGTTGATTCAACACGTCATTTTCAGTGTCTCTGATTGACACGATACACACAACTTTACTAAATTAAAAATGTCAGGTCACCTGCTACTAGTGAATTAGTCCGAAAGTCCAGCTTGGCGAAATCCGCTTTGGATTAAATCCTTCCTCTTGGATATGTTGTCGTAGGTCTGGATAATCCATTGTGCATGTAGTGGTTTGACAATACTGGTACATGTGCACAGAGCTTTCTGAGTAGCTGATTGGCCGAGCGCGTCACGGGTCGAGGTCACATAGGTCAATGATTTCTTACGCAAATCTCAATGTAGCGGAAGACTCATGTTTCCCCAGCTAATTAGGCAGGTGACAGGACGACAGCTAGGGTCAGTGTTTTCTTTACAGTTTACAGTTACCTGTGTTATACTCTCGTGATTTCTGTACTTTGATGATGCACGAAAATTAAACCGCGCGAATTAGTCAAATTTTCTGTTTCCGCGAAAATAAATGATTTTACAGTAATTCTACATTGTTTGATATGAATATTGTAGATTGCATAAAGTGTGGCGTATATTTGATCTATTGGATTATGTTGTGAATACTATGCTGTTTTGTAACTGTATACAATATGGATTTTATAAATGCCCTCTGGCTTGATGTGTAGAGTATTTAACAATGACATTAAGTTGTATGCTTTTGAATGTGTATCATGATTAATGAAGTATGTATAACGAATAAACATATGATGTTTATGTTCTTTGAAAGCTGATTGATAACTATCATTATACCGTATTATTATTATCGAATGATAATATGAAAATCATCCTGTGACTGTCGTGTAATAAACTCCTTGTTTATGTTACTCAGGTATTGTGTTGTGTGGGGGTTGGTATAGTCAAAGCTCTTTGTCAAGTGAGCCAATTCCCGAACTTGCGATTTAATAACATTGTTACTTTCTGATGGATCAGCTATACTGCTTATGTGATATTTGAAAGCTGTGAAATGTTAGTTCTGGATGTGATGAATGTCATTAACCTTCAACATATTCTTTATACTTTGGGATTCTTGTTGCTTGGCTGAGTTTATGGCAGCTGAGGCATTCTAAGTTAAATAGAAGAGAGTGTGAATTACATCCAGATGAAATTCTGGATTCTGTTTGACAAACATTAATTTGTAAACTGACATTTCTAATATTAGAAACAGGTTACCTGTCAGGTATTTTTTTTAATTAATTTCTTCAGCCATTTTAATCTGTGTGATGTTTGATAATGTTTGGCACTATCTTAAATTGCCTTGAAATGTCAAGTGTTAAGCTTCAAACCCAGTGCTTCATGTAGGATAGATGAGACCCAATACCACTGTCCGGAAAATGAGATATGTTTCAACTGGTCGTATAAATACTCATCTCACCAACACGTTCATTTTTACTAGGTTTTAATTAATTCAGCGTTTGAGGGTCGTTTTTTTTTTCTTTTTAGCTTAGACATTTTGAGGTATGAAGTCTGTCTATCAAGTATTATCAGTTTCTGACGATATGTGTAAACATTTTTGAGTCTCAGGTCCATAAATGTAGATACAGTCTGGTATATGAGTAATCTTATGTTCTGTATTTTTGGTAATTGTTCATATACATTTGTACAGATGTCTAATTTAAAATTTCTACCTCATGTTCCCAACCAAATCAAAATGTTAAATAGTTTAAGATGGGTATATAACCTATATCCCTTAGTGGAAAAGTTTTCAAATGATGCATCTTTGACATTTGCAGATAAATGTTATGTTCTCAGCGTCTTTTCACATTTAACATTTATCATACCGGAAACGTCTTATCACTAATGAACAAATGAACAATTTCTGACATACGTTTGTTTTGGATGATGTGCAGTCAGAAGACTGGAGACCCAATGTTCAACTTAAGTCATCCATTGTTTAAGATCCCGGAAATGCAAAGGGAGATAAGCAAGACACCACAGCCTTGATTTGGTTTTGAGAAGCTACTGAGACCTTGTGATAACAGTGGAACATTGTTATTGCAGGATTATTCCTCACTGTTATAATATACAGGAAGTGTTCGGTAGTAAGAAGAGACACTCTGACTTGGGTGTCAAAATATGAATGAACATTTTATTGGACTTGGACAAAGACAACCATGCAGAAGTGCCCAAGAATACTTTAATTCCATTTTGATGGTCTATCTATTTGGAGATTGTTTAATCATTCTTATCATTGTGCTGAGTCTGCAAAAATACGACAAGGTTGATGAATGAAGATGGTGGTGATGATGATCGTGAAAGGTCGTTTGAGTTTGTATACTGTGTCATATCCATGTATGAGTGCTTTGTGGTATCTCAGTGGTCTAGCACTCTTGCATTTGTCTTTAGTAGTACTAGCATCTACACACTCATTCAGTGTACATGTAGTGATTTTAAATGTGACAATAACCCCTTTATATCTTCTCTGGAGTACAGTTAACTTTTTCAATGAATGTACAAGAATTATTTCTTTGTTGCAGGTGGTGTATGTAGGGCGGGAGATGATATGCACTGTTGATGGACTACATTTTCACAGTATTTACAATGCTCGAGTCAAGGCCCACAACCATGCTGGGGAGAGTCCATACAGTGAGCTGGTATCACTACAGACAGCTGAGGGTAGGTCCACTGAATTCCTAGTCCATTAAACAAGTCTAGTCCTTATGCCTGTCACAGTCATGTGAGAAGTGGAATAGTCAAGTAGTTGAAGTGTTAGCACTGACTGCAGAAGGCCTGGTTTATTTCTATACTTGAAAGCCTATTTCTGGTGTCCCCTGCAATGGATGCACGAATATTACTGAAAGTTTCAAACCATTCTTACCACAAACATTCAGTCCCGGAGACACCCAGCTATTAATATTGAAAAAATATTTTTCTGTCCACACCAAAATAAAATTAACACCATGTTGTCGGTCAAAGAGTGTAGGCAAAGGAACAAAAGGAATATTGAACTGCAACGATATTAATGATGATGCTTTCTCAAAGTGATGAAAAACAGTAGAATTTTGTTTATTGGGACAAATGAATTAGAAGATTTGATTATGCTCTGAGCAATTTTTCAAAAGAACAGATTGTCATTTACGGAGATTTTCTTTCTCAGGGGACCATCTTGGCCTCAATCAGCCATAGATGTTTAAAGTCATTAAACACAACAGTTATGGCATTGGCTATTTGCCTGTTACGCAACGTCCCTTGAGCATTTTTGTGAGCTCTGAATGATACCCTTTTGTAAATGCATGCTGATAGGTTGAACATGGGTCAGTTGAACTGATGGAATTGAAATTGTAAGTTCATGCACATTAACTCTATTTATTCCCCTGTGAAACTACATCAAACAGGGACATCTCCGAACTAGGAATAGTCCATGTTCACTATATTGTCTTGCTAAACTCTGGAGGAATTGTTAACCTTTATTTAAGCATTCATTTGAAAATCTTCATGGTACAGTTGCTGACAAATAATACAATTTGTTTACTGAAATGTTGCATTTTGACCTTCTATTACGATCTTTGTCCAAAATTTGAATTTTTATCTTTCAAATGTTTAATGTTTTGTCCTTTTTGTTCGAACTGTCTCTGATTTAAGATGTAATTGAAGGAAATGACAAATGCATGTATTCCTGGGGACTCAATTGCTGCACCAAAACTGGCAGCTGGGAGCTTTTAGGCTTGTGATAAAACCTGTGCAATCAGCACAGAAATAAGCATGATATGTCTCATCCTCCAGTAATGCCCTGGGGTCGGCTGGGATGGAGAGGAGAAAAATGTCAGTGTAAGCAGCTGAAGTATTTTCAGAGAAATGGCTAAATATCCTGTCAAAGTGTTAAAAATTACGAGTGTAGGATCATTTTGGATTGTGTTATTCTTTGGTATCAGCAATGACAGCACTTTGTCAAAAGTGTTGTGAATTTTTCATGTTCTTTGTCATAATTGATAGTAAAACAAAAGAATTTTTAAATTTATATAATCTAACAATTATGTATCTACTAATTCTGACACAATGAGTATGGTGATTACTTTAAGATGTTTTAAAATGAAAAATTCCTAATACTTATAAAGGCAAACTGTTAGGCAGAAATCAGAGCAGCTAATACTTTACACAGAAGTTTTGACATGAAGGTGATATGTTTAATGGTGACAAAAATTTGAAGACAGCAATGATAATTGTTTGCCTACTATTTCAAGTAAATGAAATTGATCATTCAAATGTTTTGTGGTTAATCTAGCAGTTGCTCTCTGATATTGGGTGAAATCAAACAAGATGTGAGTGCCTTTACACACTCGACACAAAAAGTAGGCTATATACTGTTAGACAATACTTGTGAGTTCATCTTTTGAGTGGCAGATAAGACAGCCATATTTACACTGGTGTTTGTGGCCCTAACTGTCTCACTTCACATTTCAGAAGGTTGGATGATTTTCTTTGATTTCGTTTTAAACATTTACCCTGATAGGAAGGATCATTTTCAACCAAGAATATGTGCAATCATTTCTGCGATTCTATATCGCCTTGTTTTGTTATCTACAAACCAAGTTGAGAAGTTCTTAAGGATAGTGGAGAAAGCTTATCAAACACATTAACAAACAATATGCCAAACGGTAAAAATAAAAATTGTTTGTGTTTGTAAGAAATGATAGCTTGGTCCAAAAAAAGAACACAAGGAGCAGTCTGTATGTTATGTCTTCATCAGCATATATGATTTAAGTATTATTCACTGTACAGAGGAGATCATTGATGGGCTATGTCCATGTAACCTTGTCAGGCAATATCAAAGTGTCTTACCAAACTGATCTTAGCACCATGAATGTCATAATCCATGTTAAAGTCTATTAGATGTGACAGTTCTTGGACTGACATCACTGCATTTACAGGAAGTTGGTGTTTATCTGAACTGGGAGACAATACTGGAATGTTCCAGGGTATCGTTATCATCACTGTCAGCCATCATGTTCACAGCCTGTCTCTGTTCATCCTTTATATACCCTGTAACCAATAGCCCCGTAATATTTCTCCTTCCTTGGATCACCACCAGATGCGCTGCCTATTTGCCTCAAGTCATGTAATCCAGGTTCTTCCTCCACTCTACTCTGCTATCTTCAACATGCCACCAGTAAGGTGGTCATCATGGCCTTTTAACTTCAAATAGTCTGGCTCCAAGACCCTAGTCAGTATGTAGAAAGGAGTCACACTAAAATGGTTAGGCAAGTCTGAAATAAAGATTTGTCCAGGTCTCCCTTTGGATTTTATTTTGTTTTCATAGATATGTACATTTGAATGTTATAGCTCTCTTTCTGGAACTGAATGTCACTCTCCTTTCCCCAGGCTGCTTCCAGTCTTGCCAGGATCACTGTTGGCTGCTGAGTGGTCTAATATACTGTGTTGATAACCTTTATTTTAAGATGCACCATACAGGATGTTAGAAACATTTGCCCATTATAATCTTTGTTCAATCAGAAAGACACCAGCATTAACTATATTTTATAATCTATGGCCTTTATGACCCTGGCATACTGTTATCTGACCGTAAGACTGTTAAAAGGACAAAACTAAATGTTACTCAGATCATACCTGCTCTCTCACATGCTTGCTCACCCACCCACCCAACCACCTACCCACTCACTCTCTCTTATTATAAGTTTCCTTGTTACTGACAGCAAGACTCCGTATATTCTCACCATTAAGCACTTTGAACTTTCACCTGTGAACAGACTGACACTTTCTGATTAGCTTTATGGGAATTACATCAGTGTAATCAACTTGAACATGAAAGGCAGGATTAGTTAGTATCTTGAATTTATGTCAAGTTTAACAAACTGATCATTTCAGATGGATACAATAAACTTTGCATGTTTGACTGGAACATTGTATGGATTAGATAATGAGAGCTTGTAGATGGTCTCAAGATTGCTGTAGAAATAGAGACATACTGCTAACCTTACTGCACTGATAACAAGTGGGCACGCATCAACTTTAGCAACATGAAGCATTGTTGGGTATTTGTTAAAAGGAACAAGTTCAGATCAACAGTTATATCATAGCAGTTTGATTTGATGTTAGAAGGAAGGCTAAGTGTCACAGGTTGTGAACATTTACCTTTCAGTGAAAGTCACAAATACTTGTATGATGTTGACATATGAAGGGTCCCAGTTGTGGTGAGTCTAAGCTACAATTGCTGATCCTGGCTAAACTAAGCAACTCTCTTGAGTATTTGAGATACCTCTTACTTCTCTGACCAGTTGAGTACAGGAAGACAAGTAGAAAGTAAAGAGGCAGGAAAAGAGCCTTTGTTAAATAGGAATATGAATCATTTGCTGAGACTGAAAATGTGTAGCTTGGCCATTCTATGGCTCATGATTCCGTTTAAGTATGTGGCCAATGTAAAGTATCACAGCTAATCCAGTAGGTGCTATTGCTAGTTGTAGATAAGATCAATTGATCCAAAGACATGGAAACACTCACTCCTAAATTGCTGCCTTAATCAGGTTCAGCCTATCAGTGTTGTTTATGACCCCTTGCAGGGACTTGATGTGTTTAAGGGGCAGCATTAGTTTGGGGATGATGTATTGTCATTTAATGAAGTTATCTATCCCTTGCAATCTATACGATATACTTCACAGTATCATGTGATTTGAAGCTTCATTGGCATCAAAGAGAGTTGGCAATGGACAACAGGAAACAAAATTACCCTACCATTTGAACCCTTTGACCATTCAGCCTTCAAACAAATGTGTTTGTTGGAGTTAATTCCATATTTATCCCTGTCACTTAGCCAACAATGTCTCCACAGAAACATGAAGCAGACACTTAAAATCAAATCAGTGAATTATCTTTTGGATGTTCCTAATCTGCAGGACATAGTATATTAGATTGTGATAATCCTTGTTTGTCCATTTGAACTCACTCCAGACAGATCAAGATTCTTGAATTGTAATCAAAGTTTGACATCTGCTACTTAAGAGAATCCGCCTACTTCTCCTGTGTAGCCATCATGGAGCCAACTACAAATGATGCCATAACACAATGTCACCACGCATGCTGGTGAAAGGGGGATCCTTCCATTATGTTCCACGTGACACTGTTTACAACTGACAGTCACACTATTGTTGGTGTGTTGTAGCCTTTAGCAGACACATGGCCTAGAAGAATTATAAATGTGCCAGTATGGCTTGATCAGTACAGCACACTGATATCACTCATGATTAGCACCTTGTCTTCTCACCTTTAGTGATATCCCCTGCTGTTAAACGGATTCAACTAGATCACTGATGAGTCACACTTTTTCTCATTGCCGTGTGATAACTATAGAAGTTTAAAGTCACATATACATTTGATAAATTCACATTGTTTACACTTGAACTAAAGCTTTTTGTTATCCCCCCTGGCATGTAATGCGGGCGGATATAGTCGACGCCTCAAGCTCGTCTGTCCGTCCGTCATTTTGTTTCCAGAGCAGAACTCAAAAACCGTTCAATATTATTAGATAGATATAGTAATCTCTGCCTATGGTTGTGCCTTTTGCTATTTACAGATTTTTGGCATTCATATTTTTTTTTTGTTTTTACGTGGAACATTTTGGTGTTAGTCTTATTGGTGGAGTGGTCTTCATTTCCGGAGCAGAACTCAAAAACCGTTCAATATTTTTTTGCAAAACTTGGTAGACATATCAATCAGAACCTTAAGTGGTGCCTTTTGCTATGTACAGGTTTTTGTAATTTATTATTTTCTCGGTTTCCATGGAAATGTTTCAGACATAGTCTGAAAAGTGAGAGGTATGTTTCGTTTGCTCTCTACAGGTTTCTGTGATTTATTATTTTCTTGGTTTCCATGGAAACGTTTCAGACTTAGTCTCAAAATGGATGGGCTTCGTTTCCGGAGCAGAACTCGAAAACCATTCAATATTTTTCTGCAAAACTTACTAGATATATCAATCAGAACCTGAAGTGGTGCCTTTTGCTATGTACAGGATCTTGTGATGTATTATTTTCTCGGTTTCCATGGAAATGTTTCTGACCTAGACTGAAAAGTGAGAGGTGTGTTTCGTTTCCAGAGCAAAACTCAAAAACTTCTTAATATCTGTCAGTAAAACTTGGCAGATATGTGTTGCAGACCCCAAAGTGGTGGTTTTGGTTTTTAAAGGTTTTTGTGATGTATTATTTTCTTGGTTTCCATGGAAACGTTTCGGACTTAGTTTCAAAATGGAGGGGTGAGCTTCATTCACGGAGCACAACTTTCAACAGATCTTGGCAGATATATGAGGCAGATCTTGAAATTGTGACTTTGCTGGTTACAGATATCTGGCATTTATAATTTTCATGAATTCCATGGAAACAATTCGAACTTGGTTTAAAAAAACAATGAGTAACTCTCAGATTATTTGTCCTTTCAAACATGTGGGGCCGGGAGGGATATGTCGTCTTCTGATGACTATTGTTATCATTATTCATGGTATTCCTGGGCATACAGGATTGATAGAAGTGTGTTTAAATGTTACTTGAGACTTGATTCAATGGTAATCTTGGGGATCTTACTATCTATTATTGAATTTTGATCATGCATTTGGATTCAAGACAACAGATACAGGTTACAGTTGAAGTCTTAGCAGTAAACATGTGAAGAAAATCATGTCTTGCATTATCATTTTCACTGGTTGGTGGAGTTCTCTTACTCTAGTCAGAAGTATCTCAGCTTTGTCAAAGATATGTTCAGGATAATATTGACTGATACCAGGAGTAGCACACCAATTTGCCTGGGTAGATTTTAACTCTCACAGCCTATTAAAAGAAATGTAAGCACCCAAACCTCATTGTAGTTATAGCAGCTAAGCAAGTATGTGATTTTGGGGGGATATGTTCTGCCCCTTCTGTTCTGTAGTTGTAAACTGGTCGGTCAGAAATTTTATATCTGGGGTGTTCGAAACATTCACACTTTCTTGCCAATGTTTAATTCCCCAACATAGGTACAGGTACAATGTGTGCTCATCTCTGCAGTCTTTGACTCTGATATTGATGGAATATTCTGAAAAGTGGTAAAAGACAATAGTCCCTCACTCACTCACTCACTCACTCACTCACTCACACACAGGAGAATGTTCAGTAGCCTCCATTAGATCCAGACTAACTTCGTATTTTTTTGTTTTGTTTTGTTTTGGTTTTTTTTGTTCTTTTAGATGTGAAATTTAAAGAAAATAAATTAAGATATTAAACGAATGTGATTGTGTAACAAGAGAAGCCACAATGACAGGTTGTACTGACACTGTGTCTGGAGATTTAGACTTTGATTTCTACAAGTTGTGGCTAATTTAAATGATGTCATTTATCATCAACATCTCCAAGTCGCTGTACCTGTGAATTGTTGTCCAGGACATGGTGTCAAACAGCTTACGATCTTTGCTGCCACCATGTGCTGATTGGATAATGAAAGCAATCAGACCTCATACAGATGTTCTGATGTTTCATTTAAAGCTTTTTTTTCTTCAAAATTTATTGAGAATTGACGTCTGACCTGACACTTTAAGTCCGCCCAGTGAGACATTTCATTTTCCCTTGAAAAATGTGTCTACTCAAAATAGAAGAGTTTCTAACTGTGCAAGCATCAGTTAAGTGTTTACTGCTAGACAAAAGACAATTTTTAATTCATTATCACTAAGTGAAATCTAGCAATAAGATGGCTGGAATTATTTCGAAGGGGCTGTGAAATGTCTATTTTTAAACCCTGGAATTTTGGTTAAAGCTATTATTAGTTAAAAGAAAATGACGTTTGATCTTTTAATTGTAGTGGAATTGAAAACCTTTTCGAGCATTAGATTTCGTCAGTGGTGCGATGAGCACTTTGCATAAACAATAGGGTAGCAAATGGAATTATTATGCATGAGATGATAGATTTCTGCTCCATGTTGAGAAGCTTTCTGTGAATTATGAGACAAGCAATCACTTTGTGACAAACATGTTTCTAGATAATTGCTGATAATGGTTCACTTTTACAAGTTCAGTTGGGTCATATGATTAAATCAGTGCCTGATCAACAGGAAAAATTGTCCTTATATTTCTATCCAAATAGGCATTTCAGTGAAAAAAGGAAACTTGAAATACATTTGATCTTTTAGTGTATATTTCAGAATTTGATTTAACATTTGTTAAGTCAAAAAGGATAGAAAGTTCCTCCCTGTGTTCCAATGTCTTTCTCTACCGTTTAGAATAACTTTTTCTGAAGAAACTACTTTCTTGATGATAATACATTTTGATTTGAACAGCAATGGCTAAAACGAAAATGAAGTATTGATACATTTATAAACACAGAATAATGACTGAATTCTGTCATTGTATGATACCTTTGAACTGTTTCGTTTCTTGATGACATTAACGAGACAATTTAATTTACTGAAATGAAATTTTAGCACCAGAGAATTGGTACTGACAAAGTCCAATGAAACCATCATGGTCACGAGAACAGTTGATGATCTAAGACAAACTGTGTGTAATAACACTGTCGGGAAGACACAATTTCCATAAGTGTTCCACTCCTAGTATCCGGAGACATCAAGTCGCCATCACAATTACATCTTATTTAGTTTTGAGCTGCTAACGGCATAACATGGACAGTTAGCGCCTTTGGGCGTCAGCGTCTAATGGGACATTGTTTCTGGACAATAGGTCTTCATACACAGTAGTCTTGAATGGAGACAGTTGCTATCAATCTCCGTTTACTGCTTCTGTTGTAGTCTAGAACTGACTTGCTTAGTGTTTGGACGCTCTTGGTTACCAAACAGGATTTCTATTTGAAAAGCAGGAAGGACTTTGCTACTCAATACGTTGTCAATTACTTTTGGGCTTTAATGAGGAAACTGAACGAGATTTTCTTTAATCCGCTGAAACATTTATTGTCTGGAGTGAAAATAATTAATTCAGATTTCTTTGTGTTCATTCAAAGTGTTATGCATATTTAGTTGTTCACATATTCAGATTTAGTCTCATGCTGTTCTGTGATACTACAGTAGTCAAATATGATGTTCCTAGGCATAAATATCAAATATACATGAGAACTATTAACATCATGACCCAAACTGTGACTTACTTGACTTGAAATAGCAATAATGAACTAGATGCACTTTTAAAGCTCCATTCAGTACAGTGTGCACCTTGTACATTTTTATTCAAAGTCAGTGAACCCAAGAGTTCATTTCATTTATTGTTTTCAATGGATATTTGACATATATTTTAAAACTGTATGAATCAGATCAGTAAATTTCATTACTGTAACTGAATGTACTTTGGGGGTATTTTTCAAAGTAATCAAGTCATAGAGGACCAGACAAAGTGTTAAAAGACAATGATTTTCTTGATATTTTTTCAACCCTTTATTCCATTAACTGACCATGCATACGAAGTAGGAATTAAGGTGGGGGATGTGTAAAGGGGGCAGCAACAATTTAGACAATCAAAGCCCCTAGCAGCACCCCTGCTGAGCGAATAATGCCTAATGCTTTCATCTGAGTGATTCTGCATTAAGGTTTTCATTGAAAGAGAGTTATCAAGCATGGATTGTATGTTGTTCCCTGTGGACATGTTTAAGTAGTTATTTGTTTTTATAAAGCTATTTAGTATAAAGTGATCTCACTATCCTCATCTTTTGCCTTTGGCTAGGATATTTTCTGTGGAATGTTTCTATTTGAAATATTCTTCTTATTGTCTGCAGCTAGGTCAGATAAGGAATGTTTTATTGTTGTCAGCTTATCATGAAATTAATAACTTTAGAAATTATGAAGATACTGGGCATATGATCACAGCTGATAAGCACACAGATCTGTTTGAGTATTTATTGACTTTCTTGCCTTGAATATCGAGAATATTTTTGAAAAGACAGTTGGTTTAAAAACTTTGCTGCTAGGGATAAAGCAACACGATGTGTAATGCATGGAGGTTTCTTTATTAGTGTCATCAAGCAGCTGTAGGTTCAAACATTCTGGCCAAGTGATGCAAAGGCTGACTCATGATGGGTTCACATCCAAGACATAACTTTGTGATCCTGATCCACAAAGCAAGATTATCATAATTCAGTGTTAAAATATAGGACAGCCAAAAGCTAAGATAGTATTATAAAACAGGGCCAATGGGAAGTAGGGAGGCACCTTGATAAACTGTGGACTTTGCATGATTAAAACCCATGAACGAATTCCTGCATTAGTTCCAGGTACCAACTGCTGGTATCCCCAAATCCCAAGATAGAATGTTGCTAAAAGCAATGTAAAATTCAGCTCACTCATTAATTGTTACGATCTGCTGGCATTATACCTTTGTTTGCAAATGTCCCCAAACTAGTCCCTAAAATTTTGTCACTTCTCCAGATGTGACTAAGACACTTATTACACTCCACTCACTCTGGAATTTTGTTATTTCATAACCAACACATTGCAGATGAGGGAAAGCAATTTAATGGCAATAAAATTGATTATTGTATTTTACGACACTCAAACATGCAGTTTCAAAGCTATAAATACAGGAAATTCATGGTTTTACATGTTTAAACATTACTCAGTAGTGGAACTGATGTGAGATACCACAACAAAGACCATATGTTTTGCTTGATTAGGAATAATAATCAACATTACAAAGATTTACAACACAAGTGTATTGGAAGAGGCAGTTGCACACAGCAATCAGACCCTGCTTCTGTTACAGGTCCAGGAGGAAAGCGTAATTACCCCATGTTTATGTGCCTCCGAACATGCCAGTTTAATGATGGTCAAATAAATTCATTATTCAGTATTATCCCCTTGCCATTATTCTGACACCCCCATTAATAAATATTCTTCAAGAGTTTGGTTTTCTTTACAATATGACATATCCTGTGCCACCAGTAATGTACCCCACAACTGCTTTCCATGTTAACAATATCGCTGCCTTAAATGCATCAACTTCCATCATTATGTTTCTTCATTAACATTTATTACTGTGCTTGTTACAAACAATAAAAAGGGGACAACTTTCATTAGTTTTCCCATAAACCCCTACTCTCTGATGGTGAAGCAGCTTGCTCCTTTTGCTCATTATATATTTGAAGTCAGTCGATGCAAAAAAAATATCTAGTGAAGCTTAATGACCCTGAGCCAATAAACATAAGAAAGCATATTTTAGTGTTCAGGGCTTGGTGTGAAACAAACAAAGTGTCTGAAAATGTTCTTCTAACTGTTCAAAAGGAACAAAAAATACCAAGCTTGTTAGGCTAAGTTAACAAAATTTGTAATGTATTTACACACAAAAAATAGCTCCAGCATATTTCACATCATAGTATAGTTAGTCTTCAAGCTGTATTTGTTTTTATGCTACTGTTACATTGCATCATTTGAAATATTAGCTCCAAAGAACTTGCTTTACATTTTCTTGATAGCTGCATTTTATTCTTCACCATAAATCAACAAAAGAAACCCTGAGATACATCTACAGAGTAGAATATAGATTCTTTCAGCTATATGTGGACTGGGTTTCATATTTTAAACTGTCATGCTTTGAAAATCTAGTGGTAAAAAGTAGTCCAAAAATCGTGAAAAGCATATATTTATGCTACAGTTCCTTACATATTGATAACATTTGGCCTTGTGTTTGAGGAGCAATGTTTAATACACAAGGGATCAAATGCAGTAATGATATTATTTTGGGGCATCTTGGCAGTTGTAGAAACTTATGTGACATTTGATAAATCTCTTTTTATGCCACAATCTCAATGCAGTCTAAAGTCATGAAAAAAAAAGTTGGATAAGGTACTTTTTCAAATTTTTAGCACCTTTGTGGAGGAAAAATGTTTATGTTGAAAAAATTGTCTTCTTTCTGTATGTTAAAACTAAGATTAACAATACTGATAAATGTAATTTGATTTGGGTTAGGTGCTATTCAGGGCTCATAAATCATTAGTAAGATTTTATCAGTTGTCTTGGAGACATCATAGACTATCGTCATACATTTTCAACACTTTCTTTTATTTATCTGTTGGACAAAAAGATCCAGACTTACTTATATTGTGAACAGTATTCACATAGATCAGGTGCAAAATTCACACACATACACATTAAGCCCTGATAAAGATATCTGAAATGCATGCAAATAATTCATTTGAAGGATTAATAAACATAATTGTTATATGATATAGTGATAGTTAAGGAAATCGGAAATGTGATATGATCTATTAGAAGATATGGAATGTGATGCTGAGAAAAAATAGAATTTTGTTGTTCACTTTTCTTAAGAAGAGTGTGCTAGTTCTATTGTAAACAGGGAATGAGAGTGAGCATGGTGGTCCTTGCTAGTATCTTGAATGACCTCATCAATATACAACCCCAAGCAATATAAGCCAATATTACACCTCCCCAGGAAACTTCATCTGGTGTGAATTAGGCTATATTACCCCTCACAGTTAGCCCACCCCATCTTTGCAGGCAGGGAAGCTCACATAAAGTTTTTATTGTTTTTCTGGCTGCTATAAAGCCATATATATCTCCATGTCTCGTGGGGAGAGTCTCAGTAAGACCATTGTACCCAAGCTTATCTACATAGTCTCCACACTTTGAAGGTTCAATACTTTTTATGTCATGTTTGTGTTGCTGCATTGATCAAGTGAATTTTTTTGCAAGGTTTTGTTTTGCAACTCGTCCTTAGGGCTCTGGGTATTGACCTGTATGGAGGAGCATGGAGGAAATGAAAACAATGCCTGTGGAGGCAGAGTATGAAATTAGGAATTAACTCTTGCTATGCAGTTGCATGGCTTCCTCTGTTGGCTGCCTCTACAATGATTCAAGCCCTTGTAAAAAATGCAGAAATTATATGAAGTCAAAGAATCCAATACCTTTCCTTTTTAAAGGAACAGGTCACTTGTCCATATTGTACATCTTTTTAATTAATTCATACGATATGTTTGCGATGCAAAATTAGTTTCACTTTACTGTTAGTGCACCTAATAAGTTAGTTTCTAGTTACATGATTCTTCTTTGCGTCTATGGTTGAGGAATGACCGCTGACCAGTGTTACAAGACAAGACCATTCTTAATAGAGACATTTTCATTAGACACATATTGCACTACAGTCCCAAGAATATAAATATTGTGGGTTGTTATGATTGTTTTACTGTTGATGTTTTGAAGGCTGTTTCCATGGGGTTTTCTGTTTGATTTAACAAATTATTTCTATTTTATGGTATTAATGAAACATTCCACCACCAGCATAATGAGAGATTTTTCAAAACTTGCCATTTATTGAGGGAAATTTGATATCAACATCAACTACTCCTTATTGTTTAACATGATTGTAAGGTAGGAATTATTTCACTAATAACTCCTAGGACTTAAGATCTTTGTGATGCTATCTACCTGGCAACCACTTCCAATTCATCAAGCTACTTTCCACATAACTGGCTGTAGTGTAGATACCAGGATGGCTGAGTTACTGGATACATGCTTGAGCAATCCTTGTAGATATGGTTACTGGGCAAAATAATTCCTTGAAACTAATTCGTAGTTAATGATTGAAGATTCAGTCAGTCTAGCTGGGAGTGTAGATGTGAACTCTGTCAGCTTTCTTGATGTCAACAACGGTGTGTGAAATAAATGCGTTTTTTTAATGATGGACCCAGTAGGAGTCTGGTGCCAGTTTTAGATAGCCATCAGGAAAGCCATATGTTTCTCAAACAATAAATGCTGTGGTTTAAATAAAAGAGATTGTGAGTGAGTTGTTTCAAATCTAAATGTGTTTTCAACATTGTTTGAAAGACTTTCAGATTTTGTAAAAACTATTGTAAGGCTATTTATTTTCCTTACAAACTTAAAGGATCAACAAAGCATACTATTTATTTTATGTTTTATAAGATGCTTTTGATGCAAGTATTATGTCATATATTTTCAAATTTATTGCATCTAAAAAATTTCCACTCATCATTTGACAACAGTGAGTTTGAACCACAACCCAAAAGTCATGAATGTTTTATTTCCAAAAAATTTCTTTCTGCTTGAAGTGAATGTGATTGAATTAGGCACATGACATTAAAAAAGTATGTAAGTGCATGGAACATCATAGTAAAACTCACAAAGTCTGCCATATATGCGCTGTAGGCATATCAATCATGGATTTTATGTAACCGTTTCCTTTTACTGGAAATTGAATGTGAACTGAGAGCACGACTTGTTGAAATGAGGCAAAGAGCAAATGCTTGCTGACAGAAACTGTCTACAGTGTCTTGCAGTTATTGTTTATGGTTAGGCTCCTCTTTTTCAAATATTCATTAAAGTAAAAGATTTGTAGCTTCAAAGATACCAAACATATCTATGCCACTCTATAAGAAACAAAAGCAGTGAAGTTTCATCAGATTTTCCTTCTCAGGGAAGGTTAAGAAGGATGGCTTGTTGTATGACTGTATGAGGATATATACAGTGTACCGTTTCATTAAATATTATGACTAGAGTAGAAATAGAGGTGTTTTCGACTGTGCTCTGTATATTATTCTTTATGTAATATGAGCATTGGTAACATGGCATTGTGCATCAGTCCAGATAGTATAAGGTCAATCCCATCTTTGTGTCATATCAAAAGACAAAGGTTAAATGATAAAACTTGAAAATAATATGGTTCATGGACTGTGAGACAGACTACTTCAGCCAAATGTTCATGTTATACTGCAGGTGATAGGTCAATGGCTAGTACATGGTGAACAAAACCAGCATATGTCAACCTGTGTCTGCATATACCTGAAATGATATCAAACACAATGTTAACTTCTTTTTTTTCGCCACAGTCTATCGTAATCTGTGTATGGGTAATGCATTTGGGTGAAAATACAATGGCAGAAGTTTCGTATCCCTTTCATTCTTATAAGCTGCCCTTATGAAATCAACATATGCCTGTATGTGTGAATGATCATTCTGTCAACCACTTCTTGTCTTGTCTGACACTTATTTACAATCTGCAGTTTTGTAGTTGCTACACCCAGCTTGGATGTAAAAATATTCACCCACAACTGAGGTTGATCCAATGATTTATCAACTTAAGACATGTTCAAGGTCGATAAATCATTGGATCAACCAAACTGAAGTCTATAAATGTTTTATCATATGGACAAAAGTACTGACACAGTCATGAATCTTCGTGGCGTTGTGTCGTCTGCCATTTTGATACAGATGGAACGTAACTCTAAACCAACGTGGTCACAGGATGAAGCAATGCCCATCACCTCTTTATCTGACATACACAAAGCGGAGTTCCCAGCTGGTGTAGCCACTGCCACTGGAGGTGCTTGGATTGTATTATCAATCTCTTGCAAGGTAGTGTGGTCGACATGGCTTAGCATCAAAGCTGTCATGTGACCAAGTGGACCAATCATATCTGCCTGATATATAATAATGCTTAAAGAGGCTTAGAGCCCAATTCACTCACTTACAATATACTTATCCTTATTCTATTTTAGTGGCCTGGTTCACTTTTGACAACACAACGACCCATCCCGACATCATGTTCACCAACAACAACCTCAGTATCACTTGCAACAGCTTTGACCACCGAGTGGCGCTTGGCACAGTTGGCTTCTCCAAAGGCATCCACTACTGGGAGGTGACCATTGATCGCTATGACAGTCACACTGACCCCTCAATCGGCATTGCAAGATTCGATGTTGATAAAGGACTCATGCTTGGTGAGTACAGTATCACATTCATTGGAATAGACCATGATCATTTTACTGTTTCTTTGCTTTGTCTGTTAAAGGGCATAATGAACACTTCCTTCAAGAGTAACTCCAGTTATGAACTTTGTTCTGTGAGACTTGCACACTTCATTGTTGTGGGTTCAAATCCTGGTTTAGCTCCAGTTATGAACTTTGTTCTGTGAGACTTGCACACTTCATTGTTGTGGGTTCAAATCCTGGTTTAGCTCCAGTTATGGTCTTTGTTCTGTCAGTACCCAGGAGGTTGGGTAGCCTTGTTGTTAAAGCAAGCGCTCACTCAATCACTCCTTCATTCACTCAGTCACTCACTCACTCATGCACTCATGCACTCATGCACTCATGCACTCAGTAGCATACCGTCGTGGAACTCATTGGTTTGGAACCAAATGGCTGATTAGCTGATTAGCTTTATGATCCTTGATCTGTCAATCCCATACAACTGATTGTTGTGGAATCAAATCACTGATTTGGTCCAGTTATGGTCCTTGTTCTCACAGCACCATTGGCAAGCTCATAGATTTCAATGAAATGTGAAACATCAATGATTGGTTAGGATTCCCCCAAACATGAGTTGTCGCAACATGATACCACTGGAGTATTGATCAAGTGACATTGAAAAAAAAAAACAACTTCCAAACTGGTCAGACATTATCTATGTGTGACAGATTAAATACCTTTTTTATTCATCAATCTCTCTATTCTGACTTGAAGGTAATATGTTGGTTTTTGTGTCACATGTAAGTGGCTGTCAGATCAAACACCACTAACTTTGTGTAACAATGTTTCCCATCACTTTATTCAGACCTTCTACATCAGGGAACAAAGCATTTAGAAAAAAAACATCCAAGTCATGATTTTATTGCTTTCTTCATCTGTAATTCTGTGCAAGCTGTTTCCTGTCAGACTATTTTAATGACATCTTTTATGTCAAAACACATTTCAAACTGCTAAGGATCTTTCCACACACATCTCTTCCATATTTTAAACATTATTACTAACGACTGTCTTCAAGAATATGAAATCATATAAAGTGTCATACTACTTTGGGGAGATATGTGTTTTTGTTTGTATTTTTTCATTTGCTAACATAAAGAAACGAACTGTGTGTCAGTATCAATATGTAGATGCCTGTTGTTTGAGGCTGCAGACTTGTAGTAGTGCATCACTCATGAAAAGAATGCTGGTTGTATGGATACATGCTGAGAGGTAGCAAGGACATGGGTACTGTCTATCTCACATATCTTGCTACATTGAGTCATTTTAATGGGTAATGACTATTTTTACATAAGGCTTGTTGATACCTGGTGGTTTCGAGCCATGATGGTAAATGTGTCTGAAGGTTGAGCTAGTCAGAGATGGGAGGAGATGTTCTGAAGAATTAAGGTGGAGGCATGTCAGGGATGGGAGGGGAGGTTCTGAGGAACCAAAATGGATGCAAGTCGGGGACAGGGGGAGAGCAAGTTTCAGAGGAGGCAAGATGGATGTAAGTCAGGGATGCGATGGGGGGTGGAGATATTCGTAATCAAGATGGAAGCAGGTCAGGGACAGGAGAGGTTCTGAGGAATCAAGGTGGATGCAAGTCAGGGATTATTGGGGGAGAGATTCTGAGAAATCAAAATGGATGCAAGTCAGGGACAGGAGGAAAGGGCCTGAGGAATCAAGATGGAAGCAAGTCAGGGATAGAAGGAGAGGCTCTATGGAATCAAGATGGAAGAAGATCAGGGACAGGAGGGGAGGTTCTGGGGAGTCAAGATAGAAGTGGGTCAGAGATGGGAAGGGCAAGTTCTGAGGAATCGAGGTGGATGCACATCACAGATTCTAGGGCACATTCTAAGAAACACAGATGGAAGCAGGAGGGCTGGTTCTGAGGAATTAAGATAGATGCAAGGTAGGGGTGGGAGGGGATGTTTTCTGAGACAGGTCATGGATAGGAGAGGTTCTGTTGAAGCAAGGTGGAGGTCAATCAGTTGGCTATGGATTGTTAATACTATTGATGTGATATAAGGTGTTGAATGATGCCCTTTAAGTAAAAGCATGCCATGTTCATTCTCACAATTACTTTAGATTGATGGGGTGGTGGGGCATTCTGATTTTGTTTTTCACTTCAGAACAATGTGCACAAAGTATCCTGGTTTCAGTTGATTCCTGAAAAGTGCTAACAGCACTGCCAGCTTATGTGGTGATCATATGTGTTTGTTTATCATGTTTATGAATATATTGTGGTGGCAAAGTGAGGCAGCTATTGTTGTTTGAATCATTTAGGAAGCCAAATGGTTGAAAAGGTTGCTTTTTGATAGACCCTGGATGTTTATTGGCAACAGTCTAAGTAAACTTAGCCTCAGTACTTTTCGTTACACTCCACTACTGAGTCTAACAAAACCTTATGAGAACTCCTGTCAGGTAACCTTTGACATTGATCAATCAGAGCACAGCTTACCAAATCGCGAAAGTGGACATTCGCTCTATCTCGAAAAGGTTCGTACGATTCCGAATGCTATTTAGCGTTCGGCCTCTTCCGGATGATGCACACGTTAAACCATGACAACAGTGAGTAAACAGTCTCTGAAAATAGTGTTACTGGCAATATTCAAGGATGTCATCTTGCGAAAATATTAGCTAATGGTAACCATGTCAACAGAAACCCAAAAGCGTATATACTGCAGATCAATTAACTGTGTTATATGCGGATGTATGTTTGTGGGGAGATCTGTGTCAGTGACCTTAATGTTTTCTAAGTCCCTCCAATCCCTAAGTAGTAGCCGTTGTCTGATTGGTTAAATCTATTGAACCGTCTCGCTATTGATTGGATGGCCATAAGGTCGCTCAGAGGTTACCTGATGCAACCTTCTACTAGGGTTTGTTAGACTCGGTGGTGGGGTGTAATGAATGGAGGGTGAATGGCGGAGTGTTTACTTACAATGTATTGGCAAGAAACGTATGCATATACATACAGTGATCAAAAAGTACATTTACTACCAAAGCTAAAAAGGGAACTGCTATTTTTCTTATGATGATTACATGAACAGACATACTAGATAATAAAGGACTGTTTGTTTTAATTTAGTACAGAAAAAAAGTTTGAAAACAAAAAAATCGTCCAACATATGGCCATTTTGTGTAGTAAAGTGTGATGACTATGCCAGTATCCCTCCTCTGAAACTTTGTGTTAGAAAATCATGACTTAATTTCACAGCAACAAGGATGGTTGTGCATATCCTGGTCTGTGCATGTGTAAGTTGACAGGCCATGACGGGAAGAGCAAGATTTGTAGGTCTGTGTCGTAACATGGCCATATGGGAGATTTACAGGGGCACCCACACATTTTATGATCATAATCGTGCAGAGTCTGGTGGTAGAAAATATGCCTCCAATTTGTTAGCTTTGCTAAAACCTGTAAAAAGGTAGATGTTGTTTTGGGATTTTTATCATTTCTTGTATTCTATCTCTGTCATGAATGATTGAAGGTGAAATATGCCCTAAAGAACAACAGAAACATGCATATAATTAGTTGTCAGGTTTCAACCGTGTTTGTTTCTTCAAAGATGAAATGGTCTATTTTTGGTTGAAGTTGAACCTAATGTTAAAATCAGATGAATGTATTTTTAAGAGTATATTTCTACATTTTAAATGTACCAAGGGTTCTAGCATTAAGTGTTTAGTTCTACGTCTTTAATAAAATACATAGACTGGAATCGGTTCAAAGCAACTTTCATTAGGCTGGTTTCATAATAACCTTGCTGAGGTGACTTCTCCCAATTCTTAAATCCAATTACAAAAAGGTTCAGTGTTATCCTATAGCCTTCTGCTGTCAGGAATGTAAAATTAAGTCAATTATTGCCACAAGGTCTGTCACAAGCCCTCTTGAAAGGAGATGTATTGCCCAGGAACTACTTAAGTGCATATTGGAAGCTTTATTGGGGGTTGTGCATATTTTAAGTCAATTCCATCTCTGTAGCCTTGACGAAACTTTAAGAGGTTCAAGTTTATCCAGTAAATAAGCATGATGAACATTTGTGTACTTGTTACATATTTAATCAGTTTTACAATTTCTCTGCATTTTATGAGAACTAAATGTGCTTATAAAAGAGGAGATGGGTGCGGGAACATCTGTACATTACACCTGGAAAATCATGGTTGACTTCCAACAATGCAGTGCCATCATGTCGGCTCTGCACATGGGGTCCTTGTACTCCTCGACTCAACCTCTTCTCTCTTGATTCCATATTACTTTCAAAACAAATTCAGTTCCGTCAGTCCATCATAATCCCAGCCAGATGGCTCCAGACAAACGTGTGATGCAAAAGAGTTATATGAATATTTGTCATACTTTCAGAGCAAAACCTGTTCATTTATTTGCAGAATGATTGATTAAAAATTCTTCTGATGAGAAAAGCATAACAAATTTTGTGGAAGAAATTCAGATATGGTTAAACTATGTTTTCTGAGGTGCGTCAGGTGCACTTTCTGCTGTAGGATCATAGTAGTCAGCATTGTTTTTACTCAGACAGATACATGTCTAACTGTGTTGGAAAGTTTTGTCTGTAACACTAATAATAAACCAATCTGGTAAAATGTGTTTAAAATTCAAATATGAGAATGAGGTTAGATAAAGCTAATTAAATTTCCTAATTTGCAATTCATCGGTTAGAACTTCATAGGAAAATAATCTCATGCTTTGACTTGGCAAAAAATTGGAGCTCAGAGCAGATATTACTTAAAAATGTCAGATGAAAAAGTGGAAGATTTTCTGCTTTTTAGTTGAAAAATGCTTCAATTATGTCATCATTTGAGATTAAGCTGCACAATATGAATACCCAAATCGGTTCATGTGTATGGTGATTACATGCAACTGCAGAGGTTATCGTAAAACTTTGATGTTCAAATTATGAATTGACAGATGTTAAACCATTTAATTTTCAGGGAATTTTGAATTAAGCCATATTAGTTTCTTTGAAGATGAATTGAAATGTGGTCTTTGCTCGGTGGATGGCCTGAGTAAGCCTATTTTCTCTGCCATCTTGCATTAGTGGAAACATCCAAGGCTTAGCCTGATCAGTAGGGAGAGATACTGTTACATTATACAGTTATCTGGCTGACTGGGCTGTATTACAGTTCTAAGCTACACATGCTGTTATATTATGCTGTTTCCAGTAGGTAATATTCTATATTTACATACATCATATGCTTTGGCAATGTACATTGTGTACGATTTGCCAGATGTTGGTTTTTTCGTAACAGTTCGAAAATATTTTCCTTTATTGTTAAAAAGTGAGATAGAGACATTTTGTGCTATTGCATATTCAAAAGTTGGTTTCTTGCATAGGTGTGAAAAACGCATCATAATTTGTAAATGAGACAAACAATCTTGCAGTAAGAGGCTCAGCAAGACACATTTATCTCTGCTTATGGGGACTGAAAATAAGAACCCCCTGAACATCTGTTAGACATGGGTGTAAATGTAAGTATTTATCTTGACAGTGATTGTTACCCACAGTTTGTTAAAAGGTAGTGATAGGCAATATACATGGCTATCCATCCATCCATCTGCCATCCATTTTCAAGAGTATAAGTCTTAAACCCTTGACTATATTTACTGAAACCTGCTACACAGATCAGCATAGTGGTGCATTGATACCATTTTGATGATTTATGATCAGCTTTTCATGACTACAAGTTTGACTCTCATAGATATTTAGATTTCAAATGTACATTTAGCATTCAAACCCGAAACTTTCGTTGGACATTCAAACATTCAAGTTTTGACAAGTATTACTGAGTGTTGACTGAAGAAGCGTGATGCCATGTGGAAGTATTTAGTTGGGAAAACTCACCAGAAGGGCAGCACTATGATGTCCTGCCCTTCTACTTTAATACATGAAGTCAAATGTTTATGTTGGGTTGTTGACCCTCTCCTTGAATGTGGAGCACATGTACCATAGACTGAGATAAAGGCACTACTCCTGTAGCAAGCTCTTATGAAACAGACCTCCATCCCCTTTTTGACTAAATGTGCTGGAATATCATATTGTTGTATGATACAGTTCCCATCCCCTCTGCTAGACTTGCTGAAACCTCTTCTAGCAGTATGATATGATCCCATCCCATCTGCAGATCCCTGCTTGACTTGCTGGAACCTCTTGTAGCTGTATGGTACAGATCCCATCCACTCTGCTAGACTTGCCAAAACCTCTTCTAACAGTATGATATAGATCCCATCCCTTCTGCAGATCTCAGCTAGACTTGCTGGAACCTCTTGTAGCTGTATGGTACAGATCCCATCCCCTCTGCTAGACTTGCTGAAACCTTTTCTAGCAGTATGATATAGATCCCATCCCTTCTACAGATCTCAGCTAGACTTGCTGGAACTTCTTGTAGCTGTATGGTACAGATCCCATCCCTTATCTAGACTTGCTGGAAACTCTTACAGCTGTATGACAGATTCCATACCTTGAGGGAGAGGTATTGGAACTCTATTGAATCATACATTTGTTTTTAAATGTACTTTGTAATATTTCTTACTCAACTGTTTTTTCCAGGTGAGAGAAAAAGCAACCTCAGAGGGAATTTCAATTATTCGAATCTAATAGAGATGTCAGACAATAAAATTAGTTTCTTGTATCAAAAGCACTTTCAAGCCCAGTAGATATGTGATCTTGCTTCAGTTCATGTGGTAATTTTGTTAACATAAGGATCAGTGATTATGCTGGCAACCTCTGAACTTGTGTGCACAATGGATATTTTAATGTAATGAATATGTTGTAATGTTAAGCTGGGTAGCATGAACTCTGCCACACTGTGAAGTATGTATGAACAGAAATTCTTTCTTGTGTATGTGATTGCTCTCACAGGCTTTCTTCTTAACCTTTACATTAACATGTATGAATACACCTGGGCCTGTGTGTAATCCCTCACAAACTGAGATCAATAAAAATGAGTAATACTTTTGAATAACATGGTCACAACAGGGGAGATAACTCACCTGGGATGGGAAGTAATTCATTTGAGACAGGTCTGGCTATAATTAAGACATTTTGCACGTCCTCTAACCTCAGAGTTTGGTAATGCAATCATGGGAGGTTTCATACAGTATCAGAACACAGGGAGAAAAGGGAAAATACCAAAGCATGGAAAGAAACATCTGTACAGCTTTTTCTTGGAGCGTCAGTGAAGCAAAAAGGTCCATTTGTTCTGCTGAAATGTGTAGAAACACTTGACTTTTGCATGATGTTTCAGTTGGCATGAACTGCATGAAGTCTAATTAGTAGATAGGTACCACATTAGCAAGTTTTTTAATTTACAGTAAAAATTTAATCTCTCCTGTGTATGGTGTTAACATTCCATATAAATGAATGACTATTTTCAAGATCTTGTAATGTTAGATTCATGGAAGGGAACATCTTTGAGGTTTTGTAACTAGAGCTTCACAGTTTGTTGTTTGTTGGTTTAATGGTGTATTCAGCAGTATTCAAATGAATTGTTGCTATGCATTATGTTTATTTGTTATGTAACACAACACTCGGCAGTATTCCCGTTTTATGACAGTAATCTGTAAATAATTATTGTTACATGATTTCAGTTTGTAAAACCCTGAGTTAGTTTGTATTTTAGGTTTACTAGTAAGAATGTGCATAAGATAGAATAATACAGAGATCATGATCACCATGCGATAGAATTTCTAAGTTTACTGATAACATGAAGCTATTTTATCCCCTTTTTTCTGTTTTACTTTAGCATGCAAGATAATGTAGAATGTAGTCACAATGCAGTAATGGATACCCAAAATGGGATTTTTCAAGGGATAAGAGAAAAAGTTGAAAAAATGCAAACTATTTTAACGCGAAACATCAATCGCTCCACAACACTTAACAGAAATGGCCAGAAACTCCTCATTAGATGTAATTTCTGTTCCGGTAAAGACACGGGGAGAGCGGCTATGATGAGTCTTCCAGATCATCTCCCCATTTTCAGATGGCCACATCCATTCAGAAAAAAAACAGCTTTCACACCTTTTTGTTTGTTGTTCTACAGATATTTCCTCTTAATTATTTGAAATGTTTGCCCTAAAATAGATAATAACATTTTGAACATGAAGATGTTATGTTAATTATGTATATTTCTAGTCCGAAGTTATGACAGTATTTATTTTTCAAAGCACTTTGATGATTATTGAAGGGACTGAATGCCAGTCATGATTAATATGATTTATTTTCTGAATTTCAAAAGAAATTCTAGAGTTAGGAACAATGTGGGTTAGCTACATTTTTTAGTGTTTGAGGTAATTTTTTAGAATTTCAAAGTTACGAAGAACAAACAACATGTTGACATGGTGCAGAGCCCTTTTCTTAGTAGCATCCCTTTAGTTAAGAGAGTATTGACATACTAATTTCAATTCTTTATTTTGTCTGTATGATGTTACAAAATAGTTGCTGATATCATCAACTGAAGCAAGCTGCAACAACTGGGTAGTCACCACAGTTCACAGTAACATTTACATTTCTAACTTTTCATATATACATGTGTATACCATGTACATCTAACATTATAAACAGTACTTTCATGTGTTTTAGATGAATGAGTGAGAGAAAATGGGGTATACTGCAAATGAAGGAAGAAATCAAAGAAGAAAAAAGCACCTTGAGAAATATTTCAGATCCTTGGCTGATGTTAGAAGGAAGATGAAGACGCAAGCTCTCAACTTGTAGAGATCTCTGCTTGTCTGTGTGTCTCATTAGCAAGGGATAGGCACCTTATATCTAAGCTGTAGTCAGGCTTTTTTTTTTCAAGAGTCAGCATGTTTTGTTAACTAGGCAGGACAGGGCATGAAAGAAGGCTGTATCTCTTCTGGTATTGATGGGAGGAACACCATAGGTTTGAAGTAGAGTGTAGTAGGGAGCTGGAAACAGTTCTACCTTAGAGAAGACAAGGTGTTCTCCTTACCACAATGTTGAGAAGCACATACACATGGGTCAGGTTGGAAATATTTTAAAACAAAACATATTTTATCTAAATTTACATGAATTGGTTGTTGATTCTAGTTTCACATGTCATTTATAGATGAAACCAAGAAATTGATTGACAGTAAAACATTGTCACCATGTTGGTGTCCAGATCACTTTTGTCATGAAAAAGGAACATTTGTCACAACTGGATTCTACTTTTAAAAACACTGTCGACTGTGGCATGTTCAAATAAGGTCACTCATATTTGGCAGGGGCATGTTGTCATATTTGTGACCCATGTGCTTTATGTCCTGTAATTTTAGCCTCTACTCCAAAGCCATTTATCTGGTATACTGAAATAATGCACTGACCCAGGACTCAGATGACTATATGTTTGAAAGACTCAAATGTAGCCTGTTCTGTTTGTCGTATTTACAGTCTTTCTTTAGTTGTTCTGGGTGACAACAGATTCTTACCAAGATTAGGTTAGCGTAGGTTTTGTGTACTGTGTCGGTTTGGTAACAGCCTCCCTCCTAGCCTAGCCTGACTCTGAATATTCTGTATAATAACAGTCTCTTTGGATGACAACAATCTTATCCTAGTCTTGGTGTCCATCTGGTCCAGCTGCTCTGGTAACATATATCCCTCCTGATCATCTTTCTCATCTGTGCTGCCACCTACATAAACTACATGTACCTTTTAAATAGCCGCATATGTGACATGAAAGGTCTCCACTGTTTTGTCAGGTTGTCCATATCTGTAATGATATGCATAGGATCTGAGGATAAGACTTCCAGCAGGCTGCAAGTTCTTTGTAAATTGGAGAGGGTGGATCTAAGCTACGATAGATGTTTCAGATATTGGTGGGTTGCACCTTTGTCCCAAAGTGGTGCTTATCACTGGCCAGCCATCAATATCATATATTCTGATGTGGTTTTATCACTGAATGAATGCTAATATCCCTTTTGGCTATTCAACTAATACTGATGTGATTCTTTGTAGAATGTTAACAATAACCAAATCACCGAAGGTGCTGTTTATTTATTCTCTCCTTCTCATCTTCTCAGAGGCAGATTCCTACAGTTTGGGTCTCAGTACCTGACCCTCATATCAGTGGCAGATGTGAGGACATTGTCCCTCTATGTGTAACTTCTAATTCATCCTTATGAAAAGTTATATCTAAAACCTTATAGATCTGCAATTCAAAGCTGAGCATATTTGAGAAAATAGGAAAGAAATATGAATGAACTGTTTAAGGATAAGACATTATCATTGTTGAAAGGATTGTGGTTGATGTGATTTCACATGCTGAATGGTCTGGTAATCCCCAATAAATCTCCTACCTACCAATATCAGCACATATAGCATAAATTTATCTTTCGGTCAATATTATTTTGTGTGCCTGTGTAGCAGGCCACCAGTAAATACTGATATTTCAGTGTGCAAACTGTTAACTAGGACATGGCAAACAATTGGAACATTATTGTGGTCATGCAGACCAACAAGATGGCAACTGGCCATTCATATATGTGGATGTTACAAGTGATACAAGAAGGTGCTATCCAGTACCAAATTGTTGGCTTTAGACGACTCTTCCTGAAGCCCCTTCTCTTGAGCCAGACATCTCCGGCAGAGATCTGTGTTTATTGACCAGAACAATTCCTACTGTACCTCGATACCATGACTTGAGTGTAAATCATCTGATAAGATGACCAGATCTGACCAAATGAGATAACTTGGAGAGAAAATCCACCTCTCTGTTTATAAGGGAATACTATCAAGTCTTCATTAAAATGATAGATATTGGCTATGTAGTAACTATACCGTCATTGATGAACCTGATACAGAAATAAACACAGTCCTCTGCCCTCACCACATCAGAAACAATCAGAACCTTCATGCAAAGTACTGCTATGTAGTTTTGTAGCTTTCACCGACCACCATACTGACATTGCTACCAGTGGCCTACAACACACTCTACATTCTTGAGATGTGTGTCGGTAGAACCCTTCTGACAGGGAGATAGCATAATTGTTGCCTTGGGCTGCTCTAACACTTGGTAGTACCACCTCATTCTTGTTGAGGATCAAATTATGAAACAGATACGATACCATCATAAGGGTGGTGACTGATAGTAATGGGGTTAAGAAGATTCTGCTGCTGCTGTGGGTCATGTTTGTCCTTGTTCATATACCTACTGTTAAGCTGAACTTCACATCAGCAGCTTGTGTTAGATGCACTACCTTCTGAGACTGCAATACACAACTGATCCAGTGACTTGTTAACCACTCTGAAAATGCATTTTTCAGTCACAGGTTATCTCAAGAAAAGTATTTATAAGGTCATGAATACAATGTCTATGGACATCCGTTGTCAATATAGCAAACAGAGGCTATGATATAGCAAGTGGAAATATATTGACAGGTGTATTTCAAATGAATATTTCTGAAAAGATCCTTGAAATTATAATATCATCAAGCTCAAAATTAGGTGTATTTCAAACACAATGCCATTTTGCTGTCTTCTCATTTGCAAATACAAACTGAACAAAAGGTCATTGAAACTTCAGCATAAAACAGTTCTTATTTGGATATATTTTATATACATGTATTTGAATTTCATCCTACTTCAGACAATTCTGATATGAATAGTATTATTTGGTTTGTTGGTTTGTTAGTAATTATGCAAATTGAGATGTTTCATTAACCAGAGACTTGATGTCTCGTTTCCATTATCACTGTTGGTTGATTGATTGGTTGGTTGGTTGGTTGATTGATTGATTGGTTGATTGGTTGATTGATTGTGTGTGTGTGTGTGTGGTGTGCGTGTGTGCGTGCATATTGATATATAGTGTTGATTTATGAGTAATGTTTTCATGCAGAATCACATTCTGAAATCCTGATCACCTGTGTGTAAATAATGCCATTTTTACATTGTAATATCTGATGGCACATTCTTCTGGTTTGCAACAATGTGCAGCAAATATTACACTGTAGCATCTGCCATACACCTTTGGCATTTATAGTTAAGTCATACCACACCTAAATATTGGCTACTCATCACCTAATAGGTTAATCAGCAACCTGTCATTCAGACAGCTGAGCATATACCAGGTGTCAAGCATACTTCTTGGCACTTAACACAATATTTTTACAACTTGGTTTTCAAAACATGCATAGCCCTGTTGGAGGTTTCGTACCTATCCATCGTAACATCGCCCTTGCTGCTGTTGAGAGACGGCCATATTTGTTTTTCTGTATATTTGATCCTTAAATATATTGTTTTATTTTGACTGCACATCTGCTAGTAACTTGACATTAACTACAAATTATTGCTGAAAATTGCTTGGATCCAAATAGCCTGTATTTATGGTCATAATGAGCGATGAATCAGTTTCATTTGTAAATCCTTCACCTGTAGGGAATTTAGGAGGAATGGAACTCAAAGCACTTCAGATGACTTGAGTGTTGTATTAGAAAGTTGCTTGTATGATTATTGTGGAATTATCAGGTATGAAAGGAATGTAGAGTAATTCATGTGGATGAAACCACAAGAATGAGATACTATGATTAAGGATCATACTGGCATCTATACTTAATATCACTGTCAACAGAGATGCTGAAAATGGATAGTATCACCACGTGATTTGTTCATTCTCCGGATTGACATTTGCCATTCTTTTTGAAAAATTACATGTTGTTTTATTTCCAGGAACCAGGATTAAGATTACTTCAGGAAAAAAGGTGACAGGTCATTTACAAAATTTACTTTCTAAAGTAGGAAAGTTGCCAATGTGTAATTTGTGATATTCCATTGGTTGATGAAATAAGAACCAAGAGAGACAATGCACTTCTTCATTACGGGCTTTAAAGGCTACGAATGCTAACACTGTTTGTACTGAAGTCTAGGTATATAAACAGACAACTGCCATAGCTTGTTCTGGGTTCGTCTCATTCAAAATGTCTGCCAATACAGTCTAGCAATAAATAATGTTTAGAAAGCCATTCCATAAAAGACAATCAGGAGGTGCCATGTTGCCCATTTTATTGTCCCTCTGTGACACTCCAGTGGAGGAGATAAATTTCTTTTGCAGACACATATATTGTGGAAGGACAAGCCGTGAAGACACAATCTGAATATCCCTTCCCACCACTGACAAAAAGAAATAATTTGTGGTTGAACACATAAGAGATAAAAGTGTAATTTCTTTTCGAAAATTGTTGAAAAAAAGTAGACATTGCTCTCTTGCCTCACAGTCCATAATCACCATTAGTCTTAATGTGCTGCCAGTTTGGCTGAGGAAGACCATCCTGACACCATGAATGCTGTGAACACAATCTTCTCGGGAGATTATTTTTGGTTGTTAAAAAAGTAAAATAAAATCCATCATGGCACTTAATGATGTTTGAATACATAATTCATACTAAGATATTGTTACTACCGCAGAGTAATTAATTTCAGGTTGGGAAATATTACCAGTTCCTGAAAATGTTTTTGTAATTGGAGGTTAAAAGCATGTTAGATGAATTACAGGTTTGAAGGATTTTACAAATATTAACAATGCATTTTGAAAATGTCACAAATTACGACAATTGAGTGCATAATGATTAGTCATCTTTTCACATTCTGCATGTCAAAATCTGAGTTATAATGATAGGTTTTCAGCTTGTGGAGCTTGGATAGGAAGGCAATCATGACTCAACCATTTCCTCAATCTTCTGACATGTAGATTCACTTATATGTCATGGTGATTAAGTATGTACCTGATCATCATAAGAATGCTTTCAGGTTGAATAACAACAGGAAAATATGGCTCCAGTTGAGACAGTTTCTCTCTTCTATAGCCATGGTGTACTCAACAGCTGCCATAAAGTACTGAGTTTCTGTCAGAAAGTCAGACTGAAGAAGCTTGCTGTGTGTTTAGTCTACATGTGATTTGCACCTCCTGAATCTGGTGTGGACAAACAGTCCAGACATTGGAGACTTGTAATTTAGTTTTGTCTATGTGTTTTGATACAGTCGTGTTGTTGTCAGTCATAATTAATCATGGGGATATTGTGTTTGTATGAATCATATCTTCATGATGAGACTTGTGGGGAGACTGTTAGAATTGGCCCTCTTGTCCAATCCATTCTGTTTCCTGTTATGACAAGCATAGATTACTGGGCACCCTTCCAAACACAGAATCCCCAGAAAGGTTCTGCTTGTCATGAGAGGTAATTTAAAAGTGATATTTCCAATTGTGCACCCCTCAGTGCCATAATTATGCAGTCTTTAGTTTTCATACTCAGTTTATTTAGACACTGTTGTGGTATGTATAATTACAGAATGTCACATATTCACTGTACTTCACACTGATATTTGTAATCTTGACACATGGTTGAAGTGAAACATCCAGTTTTGTCTCTCCCTTTCACTGCTCTTGTGTTCACATTGCTGCAGGAATAATCAGAATGTTAATATGATAATATAGTGTGTTACATTTGCAGGCAAATCTTCAAGTTGAAGGTTTTAGTACATGTAATATGTTACATTTGTACAGTGTTGGACATGACGTAGAGAGTAGTTAGCCTATAAGGTTATGTCATCAAGGTTAAACTTTGTGTCCCATGATTGTAAGATCTACTTGGAGTGATTTTGGTGGTGTACACTGAAAGATCTGACTGACTGGGTGTCGTTGTGCTGCTTCTGCATGGCTCTTGACTTACGTTATCAGGCCTAGAATCTTGATGATGTAGCTGGGGTGTTGATTTTTCAGTATTAAACGACATTCACCATAATTGTGTGAAGTGTTTCCTAGAATCAGTGCATCACTTCATGCCACTTTTGTTGACATTTTTACACATATATTTTTTTCAAATTTAATGCTTGTATTCATTATATAGCTGGTTATTTGTATAGTTTGAGCTTATTATTGCCTTATTGTTTCAGGCAAGGATGACAAGGCCTGGAGTATGTACATTGACTACCAGAGAAGCTGGTTCATCCACAGAGATGAACACACCAACCGCACTGACGGGGGCATCAAATGTGGCTCAGTGATTGGCTGTATACTGGATCTCAACAACCACACTCTCAGTTACTTCATCGATGATGAACCTCATGGACCAATCGCCTTCACCGACCTCCATGGTGTCTTTTTTCCCGCTGTCAGCATCAACCGTAATGTTCAGGTCACACTACGCACTGGTATTGAGCCACCTGTTGAAAGTGAAGGAAGTGCCAGTGATGAAGAATGAGATGTAACAGCTCTTCCTATTAGCTCCATGTTTACTCATTTCATTATGATTGGTTCACTGATTTACATGAGACTGTAGTGTCAGTGTGGTTTGTTCATAGACAAGATCAAATATTCCAACTGATTCACCAACATCATCTTATTTATGACCCTAATTCATAGGGGAAAAATATCAAAATATTTGGTGGCACTTGATTTTGCAGATGTTTCAAGAGTAGGTAGCATCATCCTTTATGGTGTATTGCTAGTGATGTATAGTGTATCCAAGTCCTTCCCAATACAGAATACCGCTACATCATAATTTACCAGCCATAGCAATACAGATGAGCCCTCTATATACAGATGAACATGTATCTGTTTACAGTACATTGAACAGCTAAAATGCCAATGTTTCCCTGAATAACTTTTAGAACCCATGACTGAAGGTTACTAGACATAACTTTGGTTTGATAAGGAAAGTACATGATTTTTTTGACAAACCTGTCCATGACTTTCCACTCACAAACCAGCTTTCCACTGTAAGGTGGGTAGATTGATGGCCCAGTATTTCCGATCTAGAGATACTTAAGGCTTGGGTTATAAGGATGATGACACTCTAGCATTACCTAGAACAGTCAGATCAGGGCCTTTCAAAATCATGAGTTCTACAAGGATAAAGTTATGCCAACTTTGCCTAGCGTAGTCTGATCTAGGCCTTCAGTCAACATGGTTCTACAGGTAATATGAATGTCACTGCGCCTGTGACGCCTCATCCATCAGTCATCCTCAGCTATACGCCCATTGTTTCCACATTAGTATTTGTGTAACATGACAAATTAGTCAACATACATATCTGTTTGATCACATGCTATTCATAAATGTTCATCATGATATTTAGGATATGACGTGTCAAGTGTTTAGGCATAGTGTGTCATAGAATATGTATGTACATATATATTTATTAATACACATAAACAATGCTGAGAGAATTCAAATGTACTGCAGAGACTTATCTCATTGTGTGGTTTAGAGAAGTATACATCTCTAAGTGCCCATCACGGTTGTATGCCAGAATGTGTGAACATGGTCAAAAAGGTTTTTTTAATGTTTTATGATAGTGCTGTATTTTTGAGAATATTTCATCGATATTATATCAGGTACAATTGTCAAGACATTGTTTCAACATTTGCATGCTCCACCAGTGTCAAAGTTTATGCATCACTTATATTTTATACATTAACATATAGACATCCACATGCTCATTAAATTGGAAAATGATTACATCACTTGGAGTCCTACATGCTCAAAACTGTCTCTCTCCTACCTGATTTGATAATGTTTCAACTGAGACATTGTAACAGAATACCAGTACTATAACAAAAAGATAACATGTTAATGACTAGCTTCAACTAAATGTATCTGTCTTGATCTGTTTCATTAAACACATAAAGCTTCTGTGTATGTATGAGATATGTTGGCAAATTGAAATGAGACAACAAAGGTTGGAAAGTTTTGGTGCTTGATGGTCTATGAATGAAATTACAACTAGTAGCATGAACTCAACATTGATATATAAACCATATACATTACTGAGACATAACATTATGTTTGACATTTACACAGGTTTGACCATCAAATACCTACCTCAAGTGGTTGTATGAACTTGTTTTCTTTCTTTTCTTTTTTTTCTATTTTGATAATCATATGTTGTATTTTAACATGTAACTTTCCATTTACAACCAGCCTCATGCTCCACACGACAACTTCTGTCGATATAACATGTTTCACAATCTCAACAATGTTCTGTGCTCATTAGTACTTGTATGTAGCTATATGTACATTGTCATAGGTGGCCCAGCCATCTAAAGTGCTGTTATTTGCCTTGGAGGGTTGCATCACTTAGGCAGAAGGGTGAATATTAGTTATAACCCCAGTGATGTTTCCAGGTTTGTCAATGCCATACCCATGGGTTGTAAACAGCTGAGACCGGCATCACATCCATACATCTGTTGTGATAGAACCAGAATACTTTCTCATTTGCATGAATACTCATGCTTCTATGAATATATGTCATTGATACTCACCACCATGAAAGCTTTACTATCTCATTAACAAATATGTAGATAACACAACATGACCAAGATCATTCATTTGGTGCCAAGGTATGGTACCATGACCAATACAAAACTCAAGGCTATAACCAATTTCCTTCTTTTTTTTTCTTTTTTTTTTTTTAAAGCATTTCAACAATAGTGGATTTTGTGTGTTACCTGAGTAGATCAGATCCCAGACTTTATGTAGTGTGGGAGTGCCTTTGATTGTGTACATTGTGTGGCATGTTTTGTGATTTTATGAGCAGTTTATATTTTATAAATCCAATTTTACAACATGCTGTAAGTTTATTTACATTGCAACACATAATGTCAGATGATATGAATCTGTGTGTATTGCATCTGCCCTGTTTGTGGATGAGCTTAAATTACAGTACCTGTGAGGAAAGTGTCTCATGTCATAGCATCTTCTTTACAGTATTCAATGTATTGAGCAGCAGGGCACATGAGCGGTTGAAGGGAACTAGCAATTCTTTAACATCTCAGATACTTCTGTAACTGTCCAAAGAGCGAAACTTTTCAGCTTGGGTATCTTTTGGGATAAATTACTTTGTTTCAACAGAGTATGTTTCAACAGAGTACGATAATAATAATTAAGAGACCTAGAAGAAATCAGTGCCTCTTAAGATCATACAGATTTTTTCAAGATACAAATATGGTGCTTAATACATCAAATATGGTTTATGAGGGGTTACATATTCATCAGTCACTGTGGACATGGTCCTGTTAGCAGGGTAGATAGCTTGTCTTACTTGATGCTAGTCATGTGACCATACATATGTCCCATTACTTGTCTTGTATGTCATCATAATCATCCATGTCACTTTCATTTGGTTGTGGGTGTAACATTTATACATTTGTTTCCTGAAGATATAAATCAGTCACCTAGTAGTGATGATGTTTGTAAACTATGGTGCATTGGTTTGTAACCATCCTTGTTAAACAGAGATAGTTGTCTGTAAAGCAGTACATGATATGACAATGTCTCGACAATTAATCATGGATTAAATGCTGTGGCAGAACTGTATTCACTTAAGGGGATTTCATGTTAAAGTTGTAAGTACACATTTTGGCAATGGAGCACTGCGACCCCTCAGTTATACACAGCGGAATCAGAACCCCAAGTTCACAAAGTCATCTGCAGTAAGTTTTTGTTGAAAAGTGTACAACAGTTGAACTCTCTCCTGAGAATGTTTGTGAAAGACACTGAAAATAGAATGATATACTGTATGTTCAAGGATGGTTTCCCATGAGTGTTGACCATTGTAGAAATGTGAGAACTGTTTTGTGTTCTTGAAGAGGTCATATTGAGACTCCCTGCCCGGTATGCAGGTGGGATATGTATATTTTGTGTTCTCTGAACTAGATGTTTGTTTTCACCTACTGTATCTTGCTAGCATCAAGAAACTCAGGTTATTACTTGCACTGACTCTTTTGTTTTGTTGTCAACATTTTGCACTAATATCAAATGGCTATAATGCTTTTACATACAAAATAATCAAAATCTTCTTTAAGTTTGTTTTTAACTTTTACATTGATTTTATTTACTGCATTTTAAACAGCAATTTTCTTCTCCAAAGTTTGAAAGTTTTAGCATTGTTACTCTACATGAATTTTCAAAAAGAGCTAAAATCAATGAAATTTCTTAATCTTTAGCATGGAATAATGAAAGAACTGATTTACAATACAGAACTGTGTATTGATCAGTATGGCAACAGAAGTTCTGTAGTCTTTCTCATGCATATATTTTTTATTAAATATTTATCTGTTGACTGTATGAACAGTTGAATTTAGATTCATTAACAAAGGGATCATTTTTGATGTCTTTGGATTTTGATTTGTACATAGTTTAATTGTAAGCCAGTTGAATTTTGTGTTAAATTTGTACATTGCCTTTGCTAAATGTAAATACCTTCTTTTTTAACACATACAAGCAGTGTGGGTGCAACAGTGAAACAGTTCTGCTAGTTTGAGTTCATTGTACAATAATCAACAAATATATCTGGCTCCTGTTTACTGATTCTGGCTAAAATATAGGTCATGTAAAAATGTATAGCATCAAATACTTGTCAGTTTCAATTCTTTCTCTATGTGCCATAGAGCTGTGTCTGATATCTGTTAAAAATATAGAACCAAGATGGCTATCTTGGTTTGTGATGGTTTTGAATTGTAAGAATTAGAACTTACCCTGTATATTTCACAGTTCATTTCCTACCACCCTTGGGGTTTTGCTGTTCATATTTTATGTATTGAGAATCAACCACATTGTATTTATTGTACATGTTTCTAGTTTAGTGTAGGTTGTTCGTGAATCCATATTGTCTCATTATTTATGGCTTACTGTAGGTCTCTAGAACCAAAGACATTTTGTTTACCATGCATCATTTGTGCAATGAATAAACTTTCAGTAATCCAAAAGACATTTTATTATCTCTGACCCTGTGTTCACCATGAGTGGTAGATGTCTACTGGACAGGTCATGAACAGTATATGGCTGTATTTAGGACAGATTCAGCTATGCTGAACATGCTAAAGGACTGACCCCTTCATTTTTGAGGCAGATTATTTTCATTTGTTTGTTGGCTGTATGACCAGCTATATGACAGTAGCCAGGCAGTACCTCATTGTGGATCAGGCGGTCCTGCAATTGTTATTATGAGCATTATTACAAATCATTCATGATATACAACCAATCAGAACTGATCCTGACCACATAACCCATACAGTTGACTTGTACAAAGCTGCTGGGCACCAAATGAAGCCAAATTTCCTTGTATGAGTGACTGCATTGCCAACAATACAGAAGAAAAAAGAACTTAACCCTCCTGGTACAAGTGACAGCTTTAACCCCTAGACTACTTCAGTAACCCATTACATACCAAATGTAAAATAACACTTCACTCGCAGAGATGCTTAAAACCTAATGTAGTTCATTTAGACTCAGAGAAGCAAGACTTAAACTCAATATTAAAACAAAATAATTAAGGAATCAGAACAAAAAAAGAAATTAAAAACAACTATACATTTGAGGATGTGGAAAATGAAAATGTTTCATGATATGAATCCTCTCAGAAATATATCAACGAATTTTTATTTGATAAACACATAAATGAAACCTTTGAAGTTGCTTTAATCTGAAAGAAATCAATATGTTTACCACTAATATCAAAGAATCATCTCTTGAATTATGTTCCACAGTAACCCTCAGACTGCTTCCTTGTGATTTTGCAGTGTATGCTGTAAGGTAAGTTTATATGCAGAGAGACATTATTTTTGGTTAACATACACACACAGAGAAGTTGTTGCCAGACATATTGTTGGGGTGAGAATCTGACAGCAGAATCTGCAAGTTGCATGGGACTGGATGTACAGGAATAATATTCACATCAACATAAATAAACACCAGCTTCCCCTTGGCAGCATGATAGTGAGTTGTGTTGGTGCATTGTGTCCATATGCAACTGGAACAATATGCAATGTGGCAACTTTCAACAAACAGATAAAATGTTGTTTACACACCTCAGAGATAGTAAATTGTTCTACATTATTTCTTAGTGGAAATTTGTTTGTTTAGCTTACACTTCTGGGAAGATTATTAGGGTGTGGACTGATTCGCAATTCATGCATATACCATTCTAGCAGAAATATTCAAGAGATGATATATATATATATATAGAGAGAGAGGTGTTTTCGCTACTATGAAGACCTGTCATTTCATGTAGGCATTGTAGCCATATTGACACAGAGATGTTAAGTTAGTGTATTGCTTCTTCATGAGTAAAACTTCAGGATTTAATCTGTCACCAAAGTACCACATCCAAGGGGTTCAGTATTTATAGCTCTGTCAAACAAACATCCAAAAGTATGATTTTAAGTGTGTGCGTATGTGTTGATAAGGGGGACCTTACCATTGTACATGCATCTCCATACAAATCACCACCACCCTCTCTAGTCACACATTATGAACAGTCCCTATCTGGCATAAGCTTTTTCTTGAAATTATATAATTTTGGCAGAAACAAACAATGCCCTCTAGACTCCGTGAGAAGGGAGTTTCCTGAACCTAAGCAAAACCAGTTTGCTTCAGTCTGGGCCTTCATATTGCAGAAAAGGCTTTGCAGGAGGGACGGCAGTCTGGTCCAGGGACTAGGACAGATCAGATGACCTTTTTATCCCATTCAGTTTTGAACAAACTCACTTGAATAAGGTGAGACCACATGTTTCATGTGTGCTTCGTTGTGGGTCTGGATAAGTCCTAGAAACTTGCAGGAGTAACAATGCAAACAGAAGGACTCTCCATGACCAATGCTGCTATACTTCAACTGATTTATAACATGGTCTCTATCCATGAAAACACTCACCAATTCAAGAATGCATGAGCATATATGTCCTTGTGTCTGATTGTTTGAATTTGATGCAATAGTGCTAAAACAGTTTCAAACCATACTCACAAACTAAAATGATGGACTGGTTTCTGGCTGGCTGTGCACTGCAACAGCTTTGCAAGATATATTCTGTTGTAATCCATACCATTGAATATAATTATAGCCTTTATCCAAAAGGCTGACAAAAAAATGACAAAAAAAACACCACATAATTAACTTCACATTAAGTACATTATGAGATATGGTTGGTAGTTTGGGGTTTCTTTGCACACTGAGGCAGCAGGGTAGCTTGGTGGTTTAGGCATTATTGAATTTACACTTTTTACTTAGAAATATACACATGAGCATTAATTAAGCACCACCAAGAATAACTGTCAATTGTAACAAAAAGGGATCAAAACAGAGAAGTCAACCAGTTGTACCTAAACACACATGCAGTTAGCATGAAATTCATGTGCTGACTCAAATGCATGCTTTTCATGCTAAAGTTCTGTCATGGTACAAGCGACTGAGGAGTATAAAGAGGTGAAATGAAGTATTCTCATTGCTTTCATATCGACACATCAATAAGTGAACGTTGCTGAAAGTGAACTTTTTTGGACATGCCAAGGCGTAGGCTTTCTGAAAATACCAGATGGCAGATAACTGGTATGCATGAAGCTGTTTTGTCCTGTTGCAGCATTGGGTCCAGATTGAATCACACTGTCATTAGACGCCTTGTAAGGAAACATGCAACCACTGGTTATGTCAAGGATCATCCATGATCAGGAAGGCCGAGAAAGACCACTCCCTGTGATGACTGTGCCCCTGTTAGACTAGTGAGACACAGGCCCATTATCAATGCCAAAGATCTCAGAGAACAATGGAGAGTGGGTGTTCATCTCTCAACCAGTACCATCCAAAGGGCGCTCAGGTCCGCTGGACGTTGCACGTTGTCCAATGAGATGTCCCTTACTCACTGATAGACTCAAGGCTCAACGTTTGGCATGGAGTAATCAACGGCAAAACCACAATCTGAGGAGATGGCGCAGGATCCATTGGTCCGATGAAAGCCGTTTTCTTCTTTCGTGTTACTGATGGCCGTTGATGAGTTTGGAGAAGGAGTAAAGAGGCTTATCAGCAGCGGATGATCCATGCAGCTGAACCCTTTGGCGGTGGCTCTGTAATGGTGTGGGGGTATATCTCCTGACT
The DNA here is from genome assembly GCF_037392515.1 of Haliotis asinina. Classification (NCBI taxonomy): domain Eukaryota; kingdom Metazoa; phylum Mollusca; class Gastropoda; order Lepetellida; family Haliotidae; genus Haliotis; species Haliotis asinina. The sequence continues at coordinate 50,291,355 of NC_090287.1, forward strand.
GTAAGTTTTATCTTATCGCCATTCAAGGGACACTCAATGCAGCGGATGATCCATGCAGCTGAACCCTTTGGCGGTGGCTCTGTAATGGTGTGGGGGTATATCTCCTGACTGTAAGCTTAATCTTATCACCATTCAAGGGACACTCAGAGATACCAACAGGAAGTGCTGGAAGCTGCTGTTCTCCTGCATTTTGATAACCACCCCCTCCCCAGTCGGCCAGTATTTATGGATGATGATGCTCGGCCCCATTGTTCCAGAGCTGTTATCACATACTTGCAGAGCAACGCAGTTGACAGATTATCTTGGCCTGTGAGAAACCCTGATCTCAACCCAGTTGAGCATTTATGGGACCATCTGGGGTGTCAAATTCAAGTAAGGGATCCAACTGTTCAAAATGTACAGGAATTAACCCAGGCTCTTCTTGAAGAATGGTAGAGGATTCCAATGATGCTCATTCAGCATTTGATTTCCAGCATGAGGAGGAGGGTTGCAGCAGTTATCCGTGCATGGGGAGGATACACCAAATACTGATGTCACCATTACTGTTGGCTTAGGATTGAACAGTGAATGTTTATTGAGAACTTTGTGTACATTGGACCACAGACATTGTCTGTGTGACCATAGTTTTGGAAATGACTATTAATAACGTTTTTAGTGCCCCAATATGACCGTCAATAAATTACAGCCGAAAGTAGCAGTCGTCTTGGTAGTTGATGGATTGACACTTTAGATGGTTCAGTTTTAATGAAATTATAACCATGTGTTTGGTTTCCATATCATGAATGACCAGTGTGTTGTGTTGAACACAATCTTATAGCATGAAAATGGGTGGTGCTTAATTAATGCTCATGTGTATAGATATAATGAATGACCCACATTTCTGTTGTTTCACATTGCTGAAACATTGCTAAATGTGATGTCAAACAACACTTACTCTTTACACCTTATTACAACACAAACTTAAACAAGTACAAGGTCAGGACAGTGGTTCACATGCATAGCAGTGTACAGAGTCATGACACTTATCTTAGCTTTGATACGTTGGGCTCAAAAGGAAATGAGTTTCAATCCAAAATCAGTCATTTTATAATTCATGGCCAAGGTTTCATTTTCAAGGTACCATTTTCATTGTTGTAAACATGACAACCCTATATGCATACATACAGTTTGTCTTTATTCTCTGTAACTGAAGTGGCATTACAATATCCCATAAGTGAACACACTGTAAAGCCTAGTTTCTGCAGTCTGTGTAACTGAAGTAGCATTAAAATATTCCACATGCGAACTTAGTTTACAACCTGATTTCTGTAGTCTGTGTAACTGAAGTGGCTTTAAAACGCCCCACATGTGAACACAGTGTAAAGCCTAGTTTCTGCAGTCTGTGTAACTGAAGTAGCATTAAAATATTCCACATGAGAACTTAGTTTACAACCTGATTTCTGTAGTCTGTGTAACTGAAGTGGCTTTAAAACGCCCCACATGTGAACACAGTGTAAAGCCTAGTTTCTGCAGTCTGTGTAACTGAAGTAGCATTAAAATATTCCACATGCGAACTTAGTTTACAACCTGATTTCTGTAGTCTGTGTAACTGAAGTGGCTTTAAAACGCCCCACATGTGAACACAGTGTAAAGCCTAGTTTCTGTAGTCTGTGTAACTGAAGTGGCATTAAAATACCCCATATGAGAACGTAGTTCTTGTAGGTTCTGCTGTGAATTTATTGCAATATTGTCCAAAGTCAAAACTTTACTCAGTATAGCTTGTACAAATAACTCCAAATCATCCTCACCCACATAACAGCTATTGCATATATGGAACATGAGCAAGTATAGTCCAAGGGGAGTAACTCTGTATGACTGCCAACTGTTGATGGTTTCTTGCACATTGTTTACAAAGATTTTCCAAAAACACAATAAATATCACCAAAACTCATAATGACACAAAGATAGCAATGTCTTCAAACTGAATTGATATGAGGGAGTTTATTGAGAAAGAACATAACCTCTGAAAGTAAGTTAACACTATGTTTTTCAAATATTGTCAAATACAATTTATCACAACCACATATATGCGGTATAAATTTAGATGGGTTTATTGTTATTTTATCTGTAACTTCATTACATGTGATAATCAGTCTTTAAACCATTGCTTCCACAAATTTTTCAAGGAATCTTTTAATCATGCTATCCTTGTCAAATAATTCCATGTTTACATGCAAAATTCAACTCATAATAGTAATAATAGAGTATGCTCCACTTTGAATACATACATTTAGAAAGTGGTCAAATGTAACACATGCTATGCATTCATGAGATTAAGTTGTATTTGGAACAGGTATTATAATTCTACATAAATTAGTGACACTACATTTTCTTGTATGATAAAATATCTCACTAGTGCAAGAAGACTGCATTAAATGGAGATGTAATAAATTGTTAGTAATGAATGAATACACAGACATTTTACAAATACAACACTGGTATTATACACTTCAAAAAAAGTAGGGGATCTTCACTTTCTGTTTATTTACTACTAAAAATATTTAGGGGATTTATCAATCAATGTTGACATGATATTACTGAATCTTTGAAGGGTATTTAGAACTGATACACATAAAGACACAAGTTTTTTATGGATAACAACTTCTTTATTGTGAAGAGTCACGATGTTTCAAAGTATATTCTTTCGTCTTCATCAGGTGAATGAAACAATGGAGTACACAGAGCTATATATGTACATGTAGAAAAAACAACATTGTGACAAAGGAAGCCAGTAGTTAATTGGTGGATGGACAGGAGTGGAAGCCAGGGGGCAGGGTTGTTGACTCAGGCATGATTGGTAAGACAAACAATAGGAAGCCAGACGGGGTGGGTATAATGGACAAGGGAAGCCAGTGAATGTCATCCATAAAAACTTGTGTCTTTATGATATTATTGAATGTTTTAAGAGTGCATCACCATTTGCACTTCATTACAACCATTGTTATTTGGAATTAGTCACTTTTGAAAGACGATTGGTGTATGGCATGTAATTTGCATTACATTAATTAATGTTGTGTAAGTGATTTTTTGACCTTGAAAAAACATCAAGATCAAGAATGAGACCCCATACACATGTATGGGACTAGTGTTGTAAACATGCATATCATGCATTGTGTTTAGGGATGGTAGTAGAGGGAAATGGAGGTGCATTCATAAGATGTCTGTCCTTGAAACATTTCTTAAAGTTTACACTTCCTATCCAAATTAAAAGTTCATTATCCCCTACTTTTTTCGACGAGGATATTATACCAAAACAGTGTTACATTACAACCAAGTGTATGCAGTGATATCATTACATGGTAGAATGTTTAGAAAATGATGCTCACTTCTCAAAAGCACATGCATGAGCTCCAGGCCATAGGTTTCAGTGCATGATGCTGATGGAGTTCTGAGGGATGAGACAGACGAGGGGTCCACGAGGACCTGCCAGCAATCTCTTAGTCCTCAGCAAAAGGGGTTAAGAGTGGAGGTCCAACCTCAGGTTCAGGCTCATCAGGCTCTTCATGCTCCTCCTCATCTTCATCCTCAGCCAGAGGGGTTAAGAGTGGAGGTCCAACTTCAGGCTCATCAGGCTCTTTACTCTCCTCCTCCTCATCTTCATCCTCAGCCAGAGGGGTTAAGAGTGGAGGTCCAACTTCAGGCTCATCAGGCTCTGAACACTCCTCCTCCTCATCTTCATCCTCAGTCAAAGGGGTTAAGAGTGGAGGTCCAACTTCAGGCTCATCAGGCTCTGAACACTCCTCATCATCATCTTCATCCTCAAAATCATCCTTTGACTTCTGAACGGGGTTCCACCATATGCATCGACCCTGCACAGAATAAAAATCACCAAAAAACAAACATCACTGACATAAATATAACATATTAAAGCTGATAACAAAATTATCCTTTTCAATAGTCTATATTTTTTTTATTGTAGGTGAGGTGCAATGGCATTTAATGTTAGATTCAAGATTATTTCAAGGTAGTATGAGAGACTTTCAAGGTGGATGCAGCGGATAATGGGACAAATAGTGGCTTTCACAGCCTGTGGTGGCCCGTAGAGGTAACTAGATAAAACTGTTATGCTCAAACTGGGCATAAGGATAAATCCTCTGTCATCAGAACCCCAGATGGTAGACAGTAGATAGATCATAAATGAGCAGTCAGGCCATCCTGTTAATTGATTCTTGGCAAGAAAATACTTACAGCAAACCAAGGAACACTTTGGCATGTCTTAAATGTGACATGCTCAAAATCTTTCTCCTTAAAGGACTTGTAACCTTCTGAGGTGAGATGATTAAGTACAATGGAAAGATCTCAAGCTGAAGGCCAGAATATCTGGAATCGGTCAGCAAGCTTATAAAATCTGAAGAGAGACTGGAGCTCAGGGACAAATTACACCTTCACATCCAAGGCCTTAACTGTGTCAAGGACAGCCAGCTAAGTAGATCATGTAGAACCTTTAAGCTTTCTGGAGGTTCTGCCACCATCTGCGTTGATGCTGTAGTTAGAGATGTTGTGCCCTTCATCCTGCAATACACTGCAAAATTCTTCCACTTTTCATCATAAAGTGACCTTGTGGAGATGTGAATGTGCCAAACGTGAAGATGGAGTGTGAGCAGAGATCCATACAGTTGATCAGAGTGCAGATGAACCATTAGTTTGAATTGATCAGGAAGTGGTATCGCATCTGATTCACCAAGTTTGAAGATCTACAACCAACTCCTGGCCGGCCAGTAGATGCGACCACAGTTTAGTTTAGTAAGATGCAAGGAAGAAGGGTCACTGGAAGGAAAGTGTAAGCATTGAGGTCGTCCCATGGTATGGCTAGGACATCATGACCTCAAGCCAGATTGTCCAGAGTTGGACACATAAACATAGGCAGGTGATGGTTGATCTGGGTGGCAAAAATGTCAGAGTCATCAATGGAAGACAGAAGGTCCGGAACACCTGTGGATATATTGTCCACTTCGTCAGGAAGGGATGACTCCGCCGTGACAGCAAATCTGCAGTGACATTCTTCGCCCTTAGAATATTGTTGGCACGAACCAATATGTTGAGAGAGTCTACCAGGTTGAAGAACTAAGATAAAGAAGACTAGGGGGATACCTTAGCTGACTATCTTGTCATTGAGGCCTTGCAGGGCGAACGTATGGAGTCTAAACATCCAACTGAGTTCGAGTGATCTCCTCGTTTGGGTGGTGCTAACAAGCTCAGCGTCTTCTCTGAGTTGTGCGATGATCTCGTGAGATCGGATTTTCCATGTTTCTCCGAGTTGAAGTGAATTGCAACAGGTTTGTCTCTGTTGTGTGTGATGTCAGCATAGTGTTCATTCAGTCTCATTTTGAAACATCTTTTGGTTTCCCCTACGTATTGTTTTTTGCATTTTTTGCAGGTGAGTAGGTAGACCACATTTTTGTTGGTGCATTTATACTGTCATTTACGGTATTTGACACCAGATACTGTACTGTAAAAAGTGTCTGAACAATTGATTACGATGCAGATTTTGCAGTTTTGTTTGTTAAAAAGAATGTGACTACCCGGCCACTGACTTGTGGCGTGTTCTTGGGGTATTCTAGTATGGCGCATACTAGATAATCCTTCAGGGTTTTATTCCTCCTGTAGGCTGTAAATGTGGGGAGTGTTTCACACTTTTTGACATATTTCTGATCCGGATAGCAGATGCCATCGCTTCCGGATAATGGCATTGAGCTTAGTTTTCAAAGGGCCCATACAGTCAGTTCCTTAGGCTAAAACGCATCTGCTCCTCTACTGAGGAGTATGATAAACACAGTCTCAACCTTATAAACTTCTACCTCAAATGAGGATATCCCATGAGACTGATACAACAGAATATACACAAGGCTGACGGCAAGAACAGGAAAACGCTCCTGACAAACCCTACAAGACCATCTAAGACCAAACAAAAAGCTATGGTCTTTGTTTGCGATTTCAACCCAATGAACATGGTAAATGTATTGTATGTTATGTAATATGTGCATTTAATAATGCAAGAGGGTTTACCAGTTGAGTTACAAAAACAAACATCGATCAAAGGATTAACCAATAACACACTGATTGATTAATTACTTCCACAGCAGATTTGTCAAAAAGGCAGTGTTTATGACAGTAGATTTATGTAATCTATACTGAATACACCCTGTCATAAAGTACAAATGTAAAAGCAACATCCTTCCTACAAAGAATTAACCATCACTACCTTGATTGATTGATTGTTGCTCATTATTGGCTAACTAATGGCGGACATCATACAATTAGTTGCCAGGTGGGCTGTCCTGTGTGACCGGTGAGATTATGTATACACCAGTGTGAAAAATTCTCAAACGATGTGTCACTTTTTCACATATTAGGCTGTTGAAAGACACAAGACTTAGAGCAGGATTATTTAGCAGCTGCAGATAAATGGATTATATGGTTCTTTCATGTGGATATTGATGGATGCATTTCTTAACAAGGTAAATGCCTGACATTGTTGCTATAACTGTCGTCTGTCTTAAATGTAATATTTGCATTTTGTTTTAATTTATTTCTTGTAGCATTCAGCAGAATCTGTATTACAGAAACATGCACTAGGTCGCGAATAGGGTGTGTGTGAAATATCCTTCACGTTGGCAGTCTATACAATGTTTAGATATTAAAATCATGTTAGAAATTCACTGTAAGTATATGCAGACCGTGTTTTGTTTTTTTTCAAAATGCATACAAATGTGACAAGGAACTAATTTGGTTTATAAGACAAAATATAAAGACGTACACTGACTTCGTTATTTTACAGTCCTAACTATTTTTTTTTCACATACCACTGGCAGATGAGTAAACTTCAAGGTGTTTGATTTGTTTTCATAATAACGAAGTAAAATGACTTCATCATTAATTGTTGATCAGTCTACAAATAAACGCATCAATTGCACCTATGGGAGGCACAGCAGAGATCACGAACCAGTCACGAATTCTGGGTTATCATTCGGGTTCTCACGGGAGAAAAACAATAACAAAAGAAACCACCAGTCCACGGAAATTACTCCGCATCAGTGCCCCTTGAAGGCTTACAATAATGTAGAAAATGAGTATCTCCCGGCTGACTGGCAAATCTCGACAGTAGTCATTCTTACTGGGAATGGCACCAAAGATCATCACTGGCAATTGAAGGTTGGTAGAGTAATTCACATCGCTAGACCAACACAAGTATGTCATGTCACTTCATAATCACTTTAAGCATCAAAGTCTCTGGTAAAGAAACAGTCCACCATGTTGAAACCATTCTAGGGCACTTCAGTGTATCACCCTCTGTAAGCTGTCTCGGCTGACTGACGATTCCCAACATTACTGCAGTAACCGGTGATGGCAATCTTCACTGTCCTTGTCATTAACAAGCTGGGAGTGTTAACTGCTTACAGGACCAAGACAATACTGTCAGAGCAAAATTCTCAGGTAAACATACAGTTGTCCGACATGTGCAAATGCTAAAAAGCAGACAGAACAGGTGTCAGTTAACCAGACAAGTCCCAACTCCTTAAATCCAGACAAAACAGCGCCTGTTACTAGACAATGTATCATTGCTGGTACCATCACTGCTGTGCAAAGAAAAATCTAGACACCACTGTCCAGAAACTTGCTGATGATGTAGACGGAAGGTGAAACAGATATCAAAACAGGCCATGAGCATACCCCAGCGAGACACCAAAACGCTGCTATGAGTAATCTATCGTAACAGAACTCAGTGAAACATCGGAGACTATTTGTGAATGTCAACATCTAGTGTTTGCAAATGGAGGGTAAAGGAACAGTTCATCAGTGAGCATTGAATATCCCAGTGGATGAGACAGAGACGTAGCCTGTAGCAGCTCACTGGGCATAGACGGAGCACTGGGAGTAAATGGCGCACTTGAAGACACGGTTGATCCAGTAAGGGATGGACACCAGTGGATAACCCCACTGAGAGAAGTCAAGTGACCAGCTGGCTGAGACAAAATCCGATGATATAATGATGACAATGAAGTCTCCACCATAAGTGCTGCGCTAGGCAGGAAGGTGACACTAACAGTACCATTAACACAAGGCGAACCGGTCAAACTCTGCAAAGAGACTCTCCCACCAGATCAAAGGTCACATGGCAGACAAGCATAGAGGCGGTAGTAATCAAGACAATGCTAGCCGACATTAAACCAGAAGTGATCAAAGCCAGTGACGAACTCCATGCACTTTAAAAGTGCACCGAACAAAAGGCACCCTGAGTAATCGCTGAAGTAATCAGTGTATGAGAAGGCCCTGTGCTGATGAGGGGATGAAGTGTCAACCCCAGGTATGCCTTAAGGAAGCGCTGAACCAGGCGTGCTATGAGGAAGCGCTGAACCACCTAGTGTGTTAAAAATACCCAACGAAGAAGGCAGAGTATACGTAAGTGCTGAAACAAAGGCACTATGAAGAGGTGTCAAACCATGAACACTGTGAGGATGCACCCAACCAACCACACTATGATGCAGATAAGTGGGAGTACTGTGTAAACGCTGAATCGGTAATGCTGTGAAGAAGTGTTGAACCGGCACACTGTGAGTAAGCGCTGAACTGGGAACCCTACTCACCAAATCAGGAGCAACCTGTGCTCTAAACGAAGCGCTGAATCTGGGGCAAGTGGTGTTCTGAATAAAAGCGCTGAAATGAGAGCAAGCGGCAAACAGGTAGCTGTGCTGATGTAATTGACGCTTCAGAGGTAAGCAATGCACTGGAATAAAACGGTGGTCCATAACCAAATGGCAGTGTCATGTGCCTTGACACCAGTATAGTATGAGAAGTAGATGTAGACCTCACCACCCAACTAGAAAGCACCAGACTGAACCGTGCACTCTATGAATAAGCACTGATCGGGTGGTCAGAGGCCAGTAAGATTTGATTCAACTTAGCTCATAGCATGTTTCCACACATGGGCGAACAGTAAGAAGAGAGCTGCATAATGTGAGATAGCATTTGTTTAAAAATCCATTGTTTTAATCCCATAATGCAGAGCACCAGACACAGCAATAAGTACCATTTCTAAATAATTTGAACAGTATATGTGAGTGGGGTTAAAAATAACATGTACAGGAGTTAACTATCTGTTAGTACCTGAGGCAGAATGTGTTGTACATGATGCACCCAGTTGGACAAATTCGCATCAATCAACTCACGGACAGGAATTCCCTCAAAGTCCACATTCTCAACAAAGTGATCTTGGGCTGTAGAGAAATATTAATGGTCTGAGTACATGCCACACATACATAACAGACTTGTTCATTTAATTGAAAAATGGGCCCTGAATACAGATAGGAAGAAGAGATGCAACAAAGGCAAAGTTATTTCCCCTTATGCATAAGTATTTTCCAGTATAAAATAAATCTGGTTTACCATTATGCAGTAAACTTTTGTGCAGCAAAAACATCTTAAATACTCAAAAGATCAAGAATTAACCAATTATCATTATATGTATTAATATGCAAATAACCAGAACCTGTTGTGCCCTCATGCTTTTCTTTCCTTTCACTTTCATTCCCTCAAGCACAAGCAGAATAAACTGTCACACTCTCCTACAGTTTCCCTCACCCTCTCCTTCCTCCTCCTCTTCCTCATCCTCATCAAACTGGTAGAAGCCAAGGGATGAGATGTGAGTTCCAAATGAGATCCTGGCAATCTGGGCTCTCAGATAGTTGGCCTCATTACCAGGAAATAGAGGGTAGCTTACAACCTAGGAGATAAGATGACGGTCTTAATTGTTTCAGTATAACAAACCAGAATACTTCAAATACTCTTGTTTATATATCAAGTGTGAAATGAATGATGGGTATCTTATCACACTTGCCAACTTATTCTTTGGTACTAACTGGTGCATCCAGTCTTCCTGTGAAGAATTTCTTGATCTTTCTACCTGCGGTGATCTGAGCTGGTGACACAGCAGGAAGCTTAATCCAGGACTTGCCAGCTAAACACCGAGTAATCATAGAACAGTCAAAAACATATCCTGTCCCCATGTACAAATCATGAATGTTCTAAACAGTCCAGTGACTATAGTTGTGACATATCTATCACAGGTTTCTGGACAGACTTACAAGGTATGACTGTAGCTCTACTGTATCGTAATTCTCCTCGTACAAAAGATTGAATTAGTTCAAGTGCCATGATCACTTTGTGCAAAAGGGGCCTTACATAACATGAAAGGATTTACAAGTATGTTTCAAAAGTAAATAGGAATAGAAAACATACGGTCATTGCAGACAAAGTATGTCTTCTTATTGGCCCCTGTCCTATTCTTTTCTCTGGATGGAACTGGTGGTGGTTTGAACTCTGGTTTTGTGAGGTCAGCTTTTTCTGTTTCCTCTGAAATATAAAAAGCAAAAGAAACAATCACCTTGTAAGTTACAAAACCATTAATTGGGCTAATACTTTTACACCATCAATCTTAAAACTGCTAAAAAAACAACAAATTATTTCAAAATCTAAAGGAAATGTGACATTTACCTTCTTCTCCCTTATCAGCGTCATCCTTCCCAGTAGCATCTTCTTCATTCTGCTCCTCCTGAGAGACAAACATTGACAATAAAGATCATAGCAACAATGTGGTATTAATAGAATAATCCTATCCTTGTCATTTGATCAACAGATGGTTGAACCATGTATGTTTATATGTGAAATGCTATTGAGTTCAAAACAGTTTTCCTAATACACTTGGACATCATGCATGCATATCAGTGTCAGAAATATAGATTGCTTGTACAGGTCCAGCAACTTCTTGAAATGTCCGAGAATGTAGAACAATAAAAGGGTTGGATTTTTCACAAATTATTTCTATTCATTTTATTTCAGAAGGTGTATATTGTAGGTGGAGTAAAGATTGATATTACAGCAATTACAATGTGGTACAACATAGGAGATGCATGTTGCATGACAGTGTTCTACTATAGGTTCTCTAAGTATACACATTAATTTATTTGGCCATTTTTTGTAAAATCTGGCAATCCTGTTGTTTTTCCTGGCTATGTATCTTTCGACTATTACAATATCCCATAGTATCTTCATGACTTCTACCACAAGTAGTTTATTATAATACTAGTCAGCCAGTTATTGAAAACATCATAGCAGAATTAAGTCCCTACAGGATCGTGAAGAATGTTTCCAAGAAATACTCTTAAGTCATTCCAAAATGTCTGTACATATTGACAATAAACAAAAACATGGACAATATATTCATGTTCCATTTAAAAAAATGTACAAACATTTTAATCTACTAGTTTAATTTTCATTAATTCTCTTTTGGTATATATAATGCTATGAATATACCTAAACTTGAAATCCAATAACTTTAAATCAGATGTACGAGGGCTGTCCAAAAAGTGGATGGCCTCATCTGGACACTTATACAAATGCAACTGTTTTCATATTTTATTTTTCTACATTTTATCTGTCAAGCTCAAGCAAATTGTTTAAGCCATCTTCTGGCCTAATGATCCCCATTTTCCCTTTTTATCTTGGTACCCCGAAAAACGCAAAATCAGCAATAAATGCATCACCAACTTCAGGAAACAAAATATGAAAGAAACATTTTTGCGTGTTTGAGATAAGCAGAAGTCAAACATAGATATTAAAGTGCATAAAAATGCAATCTGAAACTACAATCAATTGTTAAATTGACTCCCCCCATGATGTTTCCTGACAGAGCTTGTTTTTGAGACACTATCCACCCCAACTTTCAGATGACGTAATCAAAAGGACGTAACTTATTCTGGTCAGCTCTCAATATATTGTAAACAGTGCCAACTTGAATGTCTGGACAAGATGTTTTTGAAAGATTAAAATGGGGGTGTCCCTTAACAGCCTCATCTAAATATAAATCAAGCAATCCAAGCCTTTGAATAATGACTATCATGTGAAGTCATCCATACTATACTAACATATTTTATATCATATTATCTGATCGCATGCCATCATCCAAGTGCAAGAGGTACGAAATGGCAGATTGTTTTTCACTTTCTGCAAACGTTTAAAGAAATATTACACCCCATTGTGTTATGATGACAAATACATGTATCTCGTTAACCACATTAACCACATATGTGAAATTTTGCATATTTGCTAATGATTCCTACAAGATAAAATGGAAGCTTTTCTAACACTTGACATCATGAATATAGTGAGGCCAACCACTTTAGGGACACCCCTCGTACATTTTCTACAGTTAATGAAAACATTACTCCACGATAATGAGATAATAATCAAACTATCCCATTTGCTACACACCTCGAGTTAGACATCAGCTTTTGTAAGCTTGTCACAAAACATTCTACATCCTTTTCACAATACAAGAAGATTGATCACCAGATTTTGATTTCGGAATCTATGATTACTGACGGCGTCTCTCAGGACACTGGAATAATTTTTATCACTCTATTCTAAGAATGTACCTCTCACTGGATATCTGGTCATCAAATGACATGAGACCATTAAGGTTACAGAGGTCCTTTATGTAATTCCATTATCAAACCATTTTTCTATAAAAAGAGATGGGTCCGAATGCCAATAGTTGAACCAGAGGGGTTCAGAAAGAATTTTGGAAATATCATTCTGATCAGTTACATAAAGACCTCTGTATTGCTTCAATGCTTGCAGGGCATCTTTCCCAAATGGATTGTCCATGTTACAATACAAGTCTGTATTAGCTCCAATACTCTCAAGTTGTCTGATGGGAACATTACACAGGTTGCTATAACTTACATTCTTATTCTTTATGGAGCATATTTTCAATACATCAATAAAGGACTTTATATCAATCATTCTAATTCCTTCGTCCCCATAATCCTTTTATAAATTTACTCGTTTTCTCTTATCCCGTAAACCGAATAAGACAAAAATAGTTTCTCATCAAAATAACTTTTTGGAGGGTTAGGGGGAGATGTAAAGATATGAACTACAGCAGATATAGCCAAAGTTTTTATAACAGTAATCTTCCTATGAATGGTTAGCTTCCTTTTCCTCCAATTTCCAAGATTGTTTGAAATAGCTTTTGATCTTTTACTTGTGTTAATAATGCACAGATCACTCAGGGTTTAATTTATAATTATTCCCAAGGCCTCAAAGTTTTCTGTATGCTAATCTAACCATGTAATCTACTCACTGCAAATCATATCCTGGCTATCTGCCATAGCTCCAATCAATAAAGCAGTTGTTTTTTCAATGATAATTTTTAATCCTGATATCTTAAAAAGTAAAAAGAGGGTATCCATAGAGGCCCTTAGGCTGATTTTAGAGCCATTCAAAAAGAGCTGGGTGTCGTCGGCATATTGGCCTAGCTTATATTCCTTGTTGTTCAAAATAAAACCCTTAATATCTACATTTTCATGAATCACGATACCTAAGATCTCTGCTGCAAACAGAAAAAGATAAGATAAGATGGGATCCCCCTGCCTACAGCCCCTGTTCGTTTGGAAAGAACTGGGTTAGATGCCCATTTTTTGTGAGGATTGAGTCATCTCAAGACATATGGGCCAAATCCAAATTTTGGTAACACCTTATTTACAAATGATTTTAAAATGGTATCAAAGGTTTTCTCGAAATCGATCACCAATAGAAGGCTTGATGTAGTCTGATGTTTTCACTAATGCATCTTCATGGTTTTCAAGAAGTATATAATCAAGTGAATGTTTCAATCTATTTGTGATACAAGGTACTTAGTATCTTATAAATAGAGTTTAGCAGGGATATTTACCATCAGTAATAATTTCATCCGTGTCAGACAAAAGACTAGTGATGGTTTTACTAACATAACTTCTATTTTCAAGACTACAAAAATATTTTTATGGCTTTTTTCCCCTCCTTGTACCACTAAATTCAGTTTCTGATCTGCAATCCATTAATTTCTTTCTCTTTAAATTTTTAAACCCCACATTGTGTTTAGATAAATCATAAGGAAGAGATTTGTCAATGTTTTGGAGATTACTATGTATTGTATCCATTAACTCTTAAATTTTCAATTCTAGTTTCAAAGTTTTTTCATTCCTTTCTTTTTTCAGAAAGAAGCTATACAAGATAGATTTTCTTCTAATATTCATCAACAAAATTTCCAGGAATAGTCAATCATCTATTATTAGTTACAAATCATTATGATCAACATCGTTCATGTCATTTGTTTGAGAGTTCATTACATACTGTCTTTAAGTTGCCTCAATTTCATTTTTAACTAGTCTAACACATTCCTTGTCTTTTAAGAGTCATGTAATCCAGCTTCCAGTAGCCCTTTCCTCTACCTTTGCAATCTGAAGACATGTTTAAGTTTAAGTAATGGGTGAATGATCTGATTTATATCCTGGTAGAATTGCAGAGTTACAGCAATATTAGAAATATCTTGAGAGATCAGGAAAAAATCAAGTCTGGCTTGCCGTCTATGATTCTTTTTCCCAACAGGTATATTTCCCTGTATTGAGGTCACGCCAGATATCCACAAGATTTTCCTTACATTATTTACAAGAAAATACTGGATTCTGATTGCTTGATCAGAAAAATCAGATGGCATCAACTCTGGATTGATGCTCATCTGATTTTGGGCCGTTTCAGCATGCAGCATGTTTTTTTGTGAGAACTACTTCCGTTTGACCACAATGATGGCGGATCATAACAACAAGATATCCATGGATTTTCACGCAGACTGGAATTTTCCACATACGCATTTCAGAATTTTGGATTGGAAGTGCATCTGATTTCACAGCGCTTCTCTACGCATGTATATACAACTCTGAAGCATTACTTCGGCTTGACCACCAGCATGACTGATATCAAAACTACAGACATGATGGAAATGCTGATAAAACATTTATACAAAATACATTCATATGATTTTTCCTTCACTTTTATCTGGGAATATCATATTTTTACCTTCTATTATAAAAACATTCAAGTACAATACACAACCCCTAACATAAACAATATCTAACACATAAATCAAAATGCCTTGCAAAAATTAAGCCCATATCTTGGGACACAAAATTATATAACAAATCGTTAGTAAACATTTTCCAGATCTACCTGAAAAATAGTATATTTGTTTGTTTCGTTTAAAAATTTGCAAGATGGCGAAACACCAAACTTATGTTACTCATACTCCATCATGTCCCGTTGTGCATTGTTCACAGTAACATATGTAAACAATTGAACCACTAGAGTCCTGTTCTGATTTCTTCCCTGCAAGGCAGTCACTGTTATGTTCGTAAACTTTGAAGAAAAAAACCTGGCCTCAGTCCACCCCAAATGATGAAAACAAAGTTTCAAGGAATCCCAAGTTAGTCGCATGTACACATTTCGACAATGCAGCACTGTCACTCTTTTGTCGCATGCCGGAGTGGAGGCATGGAAGTACGATTGGCACTCACCAATCATAGAAATCTTCAGTTTTTGATGAGTTACATGTCGTAAGTCTATCAGATCTATTCTTCGATTCTGGAGGGTTCTGATTTGACACAATGGCCAGTCAAGTATTTGCTACTTTCACGTCAAATGTCAAACTTTCGCAAAATGAAATGCCATTTAAAATTGGTGCGTAACTCTACCTCCAAGAAAATAAGTAGGTCAGACAATTCCATTGTTGTGTGACCAGGTTGGGGTGTTTGGGTAGAGTATCATGGCAATGGACTGGTTTCAGTCGTGTAGAGTTGGGATAATGAAAAAAAGCTCTCACGTATTACGTTGTTGCATTGAATAAACAGTAGTTTGTTTCTTTGCACAGAATGTTTTTTTATGTTGCAATGTTTAAAAAGTACGAACGGCACCATGCAACCACTCCCTTCACAAAAAAGTTTAAGCCGCCTCTCGTCCTGTCCTGTGTCTTCCGTAGAGCGAGGAAGTTCGATTCTAAATGGGTCGTGGTAGAATTTGGAGATAAATCTAGTGTGTTTGAAAATCAGATGGCTACACGTTCAGTTCCAATTGTAATATTTAGTCACCATCAGTTCAGTACAGTATGTCTCTGATTTTCAAACACTCTAGGTTTATCTGCTAAATGTATCCCCAAAACAAAAGTACAATACTTAAGAATATAAATACAATGTAGCATACAGTGCAAGAAAGTTCAAAGAAACAGCTCATTGCAAGTATTGGCAGTACATCAAACTTATAAGAAAGAAGTAGCTGTTTCACAGAAGCAACACATTCAAAAGTGAACAGATTAGTGATACTCCATTACAAGGGAAGATACAGGAACTAGATATCACGTCTCCAGGTTTCATCCATTTCACTCAATAAACAACAACTATATCAAGTCACCAGATTCTGTCTGAAATGCAACAAGTGGATACAAGTTTCGGCTGCTGCGCCGACCTTTCGTTTGTTGATAAGCATGGCAAACAGTGTACATTGGTCAGGTTTGTCAGTGTTTGTAATGTCAGTTTCCGAGAAAAGATTTCTTGCAGCTTGTTTGGCTTCAACACCATCCTGCAAGCCGTAAATGAAAAGGTTTGCATTACGTAAATAAACTTTTTGAGGAAGCACTCTTTTCTAGTTCACTTTTGTACTCGTCAACTTCTTCCAAGATTTCTTGATGTCTTTCTTGTTCGCCTCAATCATTAAAGAGTTGAGTTCAATGCCTTTAGTGATATGTCCTATTTTCTCTGACAAGTTTCCCCGTATGGCAGTCGGCATAGTCTAATTCATATTATGGACAGTTTCATCCGTATTTTGCCTTCTTGTCAGAAAATAGTCTGTATATGTGTTGACCTTGTCCTAACAGGAGTGACTTCCTCTTTCAATTTATTTGGCCTCCTTGGTCGGGGCATAATTGAGGTGGCTTGTGAAGAGACTTACGTCTGCCACGATATCACCACCAGAAGTCCAGAAGGGTTGGATTATTCAACCTCATAAATGAAACCACATTTCATGAGACTATTTTCTAGGTTGATTTTCTTAAACATCCATATAGTACTTGAGATTCACTAGTAACTCCAGAAAATCTGAAAACTCTCTTTGCATTTATACACAAGTCAAAAGGAAACAGTACTGGCTCACATGGAAAATTCAAATTATTCTCTAACACAATATTAGAAGATTAGATTAGAAATGTTTAATAACCATTAGAATATATAATGGCTAAAGTGATGAAAGTTTTTTTTGACAATATTCCAACCAATCTATCATGAGACTCTCAAACTTACTTCTTCCTCCTCCTCTTCTTCCTCATCTCCTTCCCTGTACTCAACCTCAGCAAGATAGTAGTTTTGTTCACGACCAAAGATTTTGCCCCAGAATCTGACATGCTGAAGAGGATGGTTGTCCACCAGATTCTTCAGAGCCAGCCAGATTCGGATCATCTCTTCCCTGTTGAGTCCAATCCCAGCCTGCTCGAAGTAGAAGCACAGCTCCATGAGGTTAGGGAGGGGAGTCTCCACCTCCTCATCTTGCTGGTTGTCTTCATCATCACCATCACCTTTCTGCAAAATGTTTTGTTAAAAATAAAATAAATGTCCAAACACTAAAAACATTTATCATTTCTTGTTGTAATGAATCATGGTTGTCACAGATAACTTTGGTTGGTGCTCCATGTCCAATGTGTCTATTCTGAATGTTATGTTTCTTTTCATGTATCCGTCAACCCACTACTTATTGTGAAGAGTCTCCTCTCAATTTGTGCAAGTGACACTTCTGTTGTTCTGTCTATTTTATCAAGGTCTGTAGCAGCATCTGATGTGAATTATGATCTTTTTACGTCTTTGCTGATATCTTCAAATACATCTGCTAAATTTTGCGACCTTTCAAGAGCCTTTGTCAACACACTTTGAAAGTGATCATACCTACAACAAGGAAACGCATATGAGGAAACAGAGTGAACATTTGAAAATGTAATTTTCTGAATAAAAGTGACCGTTTATACTTATCGTGACTCATGTTTATTATGCTTATAGCCTCCCTCTATGCGAAAATAGTGGAACATATAAATTCCCTTTGAAGTTCCTTCTTTGAAGCATACGCACAGTCACATTCACCCATGTGTAGCCTCCCTTTTCCTGCCAGTATTGGTCACATGACTTGCCATGTTTGTCACTCTCTCCGATTTATAAGCCAAACACGAGAATTTACTGGGAAATCCAACCTGCCATAGTGGGTTGGTTGGGAGGGCTTGACCTCATGATTCAGGATAAGTATAAAATATCAACTATTTTTCCTTGTCATGATTCATACTTATAATGCAGAATCCAACGGAATCAGAGGTGGGTCCAGTATTTCCCCCTAAACTATAAAAGTTATTTTTCAGTCCTGGGACCACATGCAATGAGATTTCTCCTCATGTTAAGCGAGTGTTGATATATGTCCATGTGGATATATAGATCAGCTACCGTTCTGCTATTGTCTAATGCAACTTCATGTCAAAATATTTTTATCAAGACACGTTGCAACTCTTCATATGCACAAGTATCTTAATTACTAGTACAGGGCCATAATTACTCAAACTAGACGTTTAAGACATGAGCATTGACTCTCAACCATTATATTTCACACATCTTGAACACGTGATAAAATGGTAAGTCTAACTCAGCGCCTATGTGGAACCATTAGTTGTTGTGCTACAACAAGTGGCCCAAATTGGTGAATGCATGGCTGTGTGTCTAAGGTATTGGTTAGCAAAAACTTTATTCGATTTCCAAAAACAGCCCTCCATTATAGTTGTTAGAAGCAATTTCTGTGTAGAGTGAGTGTAGAAGCCATTGTTCTTATTTCATGTGGATTTCAGGCTCGTGGAGGTGTGTCCAAGTCCTGCTGCTTCTACTGCATTAGTAATACAGCTCTCATCCATAATGAGATGGTATTTCTTGACATTTTCCGTAGGTGTCTCTACAGATAAAGGGATGAAGAGGTGCTTGAATTTTCGTTTCCGTGTTTTTGTTTATTGGGAGATATGTTTTCAACAGGTAACAATGATAAATCTTGTGTATCATGTGGTCTGAGGACGGTAGATAACACAAGGATGCGGAAATGTCTGTCCGGTTGACCAGGCAGTTGATTTTTAGGGATCTAGTCTTAAACGTACAAGTTAAATGTACGAGTCTTTCTGCTTGGCGTAGCTTTCAAAACGCATCCATTTATCGTTGTATAAGGTGCGGGTAGATCTACCTAGAGTAAGGATCACTGTCTTCGCTGAATATCCTCGTTTCTTCAATTAAACTTTGATACGATCCAATGACAACGGATTCCCATGAGCTTGTTTGGTGTGCGGGTGGATGACTAGATTTTTCCATTCTGGTAACTCTAGCGATCTTCCTAGTTCCTCTATGACTACTTGGAACCATCCACTCACTGGCCAATAAGGCCAACCAAAGTCAGTTGTAGCGTCCTCGTTTGTTTGATCTTTCCAAAGACTTTCAGTGAAAGAAATGGAGGTAGAAAAGCGTAAGCATTCATTCCTTTCCTTGAGATGCTGAGAGCTTCTGTTGCCCATGCAAGCAGATCTGGTACTGGAGATACAGAGGATGGTATCTGTTTGTTGAACCTGGTCGCAAATAGGTCTGTTTGCGGTGATCTGAATTCTTGACTGACAAGCCGAAACACCTGATGTAGCGTAGCATCCAGTCTGTTGGAGACGGTTGTAAGGGTAACAGTAGAGCCTCTGCCATGATTTTTTGTGTTTTTTCCCCATCTGATCAGGCCCTGCGCCATGGTGAGTAGACCGAGGAAACAGTGCCAGTGTCGTAGTGATAACAGAGAGAGTAGTGCTTAGTCTGTCATAGCCTGAATCTTGGGCCAGAGGTCCTCCGGGACTATGATACAATTCAGTGGAGCAATGAATCGAATCCCCAGGAATTGTAGATCCTCTTGAGGCTCCAGCTCCGATTTCAGTAGGTTTACATGATATTCTGAGTTGTGTGACCATTTTGATAGTCCCTCTGCAGTCTGAGCTGACTTATCTCACGATGAACTTGAACATCGTGGACTTGGAACAGTCCATTTGAGTCAAAATCTCCCCCATGAACTGCACTCTAACTCAAAAACAAACGACCATAAATGACTCGAACTAATGCCAAAATAAATATATAAACACACCAACTCTCCAAATGTTTGTTATAATTTTTGCCAAGAAAATATAAAAGTTCGATATTGCAAGATTTGTGACGAGGGTATAGCAACAGCTTAGGTAACAGCCATGTAAGCGAGAGGCACAGGCACATTTGTCACGTGACGGTTTATCCTACTGACTGAGTGATTGATTCATCTTACACAATGAAGTTTACTGCTGATGTTAAAGCTTTAATTTACAATGTCTACTACTTCTCCAAGTTTGAAACTCAATGAGGCAATCCATTTTATGCACATGATAAATTTCTTAAACATCTTGTGCTGTTGGGGTTCTAGAGCAGCAATTGAAAACATGATTAAAAAACGACAAAATCCTCGAAAAAAGACAAACCTGATTCATTTCAAACACAACTTGTCCAGAACACAATCCGAAGTTTATATAGCAAGAATAGACACTTATCATTACTCATATTAGAAAAAGAAATGAAAACTCAACATTCCCTCTCAATATCTAAGTACCAACTTTGAAAATTGCTTTATCTGTTCGAATTTTGGTATACGAAAGTTTCTGAAAGATCATATATTGTGAGAAATATTTTTTTACATCGTCAAAATAGGCAAGAGGGGTTTGAGTCTGGTTATCTTGATAGAACTTGGGAGAATGCAAGCCACACTGCAGAAATGCAGTGGGTCGCTAACACTGAAGAGGCATGTTCAAGAAGACTGCCAATAAGCAAAGGAGAGTGACTCATAGTGCTTCATGCAGTTTGTAAATCTGTGGGATTCTTACGTGGGTGTTCTCTTGTGTTAAGGGCCAGAGCCAAAGACTACCGAGATTACCACACCAAAATGAATGGACAGGTTTTTATGGAATGGGTAGAAAAACAATTGGTACTGGCATTGCCATCATTAATTGCCATGGATAATGCTCCATATCATAGTGCCCATGATCCTGATACAAAAGCCCAAACTTCAAATTCGAGGAAGTCTGACATGATAACATGGTTAGAAAACCATAATGTAGCATTTCCAAATAACACAACAAAACCAAAACTTTGTGAAATCATTACAATCAACGAAAGAGCACCTGCGTATAAAACTGACCAGTATCTGAAATTACAAGGTCATGATGTCTTACGTTTGCCTCTATCATTGATTAAACTGATCAGGGGTATCATCAAATCTGACATTGTGAATTCAGAAAGAGCGCTGGGTCTCTCGTGAGCAGTAGTGATGCCTGTAGCAGGATCTTGTAGTCCTCTCTTAGGATCTCCATTGTTGAGGATGCTCCAATTCTTTCAGTAGTGGTGTAGGCGTCCACGGGAACGGCTGGGGGTGGAAGACTTCAGTTCTGAACCTGATCTTAGCGCCTTCCTCCTCTAGCGCCCCTGGAAGGATGTCCTTTCCCAAGGGGGCTTTGTTTGTTCCAGATGAGCAACGAAAAGAGTTCTTGTTGCCCTGAGAGTTGCTGTTCTTCTTACAGGGAGGGTGAAAGTGATATAAGCTGAAAATCAGCTGAAAAGGCAGCTGGCCCCAAACCTAATTTTAGGGCAGGTCAAGATTGATTGATTTGCATTTAAATTCGTGGATTTCAGCAGATTCGCAGGAAATTGCCATCCCTGTTCTTATCTCTCACTCTTTGTACTCCGGAGTACTTGGATTTGTTGGAATAGGGCTGTGATGTCTGCTTGATGACAGTGGCCAGAGTGAGTCGTGAGTCGTGAGTAACTGTAGGTGCTGACCTGGGAGCCCATAGCCGTGGCTTGATAAAGCTGTTGCTACACGATGACAGTGCCAATAAGCCTTGTTATCTCAGCAGAATCAAACCAGCATATGTAGAGGCCAGATGTTCCAATACAAACTGTTGATCCCCTTCTGAGTGATGAGAGCAGATCATCCTGTCCTCTTCAGTCTTCGAATTGCGAAAACACAACATGAGAGCCTCGTTGATGGCATGTGAATGTGCAAGTCCGAAGAAGGTTTGACAGTTGATAGTATCCAGCTGTGCTAGACATTTATCATCCACTTTGTAGGAATGGTTGTGGACTTCGCTTATAAGTGTGTAGTCGTCATCCAGTTCCGGCGCTTTCAAAAAGGGCTCCCATATGGTGTAGAGGAAACCTGCGAGCATTGAAGGACAAGATGTGCTGATGCTGGTATTTCATTGCTGTATTGAAAGCTGTAGATAATTTAAGAATGAAGATTTTATAGATATCAACTTCTTTATATGAGAACACAACGTTTCGGAGTTAATGCTTACTCCTTCATCAGGTGATTGAGAATGGGGTACAGGGCTATATTTATATGTACAGGTAAAACAATAACAAAGTAACAAGTGGAATGACTTAACGAAAGCTGGAAGCCAGTATAAATAAGCGCTGATTGGAACCCGACAGTTATGATAACAATGATAGAAGCCAATGGTAATACATTACAGATGATGGGATATGTTTACATAACACAGGTAGGGGGGTAAGAACGATGTACATGATAGGGGAAAAAGGATGGAAGCCAATGGTGGGTGATGTTTACATAACACTTGATTGGTGATTAAGGATGATGTACATGACTGCATGAGAGTTGGTGGGCATGTTTACATGGGGGTTGATGATGTGCAAACACAAGTAGATAAGGATGTACACGGGTAGATTGGCTATACATGAATACATAGATAGAATGTACACAGATAGATGAGATTAATTTATCAATAAGTCCCAGGCACTTGGTAGGTACACTCCTTGGTCACGGTTGATTGCTGGTTTCTGTCTCCGGATCTCGATGGCTTCTTGCAGTTTCCTTTGGCGCCAGTTGTTGTTGTTGGTAGATAGTATCCTGGTGTCCTCCCATCGGGTTGAATGTCCAGGGTTCTTGAGAATGTGTTCGGAGATGGCCGATTTCTGGTCGAGTTTGCTAACAGAGGTCTGGTGTTCCTTCATTCTGGTGTTAATTGGTCTCAGCGTTTCTCCAATGTATAGGTCGCCACAGTTGCAAGGGATCTGGTAGATGCATCCTCTCGGGTTAGGGTGTTCACAGCTGGGTCCTTTACCGTTGGCTTTAAGGTAGGTCTTGATGGTCTTGCCACTGGAGAAGGTGACATCGATGCTGGCTTTGGTCTTGATGAGGCGTGATATTTGATGACTGATAGGTAGGGTATGGTTACTCTGATGGGTGATGGAGAAGGCTTGAGGCGGGGTTCTCGGTCCTTGAGGGTCTTGTTGATGGTGGCTGTGACGAGCTGGGGAGGGTATCCGTTCAGTGTGGTGAAAGTCTTTCTGAGGTGGTCCAGTTCATTGTTTAGGGCATCAGGATGGCAGAGGGCTTTGGTACGTCTGGTAAGGGTGGCGATGATAGCTTGCTTGATCTGAGGATGGTGGCAGGAGTTGTAGTGGATGTACTGGTCGGTGTGGGTCGGCTTGCGCTATACTGAGGTTCTGAGTCCATCGTCTGTGGCGTGGAGGGATACATCAAGGAAGGGCAGGTGTTGGTTGGTCTCAGTCTCCATGGTGAACTTGATTCTTGGATGTTGGTCGTTAAGGTGGTTGAGGAGCTTGCTGGGGTCGTTGTTATTGGCTTATTGGTTATTGGTAACTGCAAGAAGCCATCGAGATCCGGAGACAGAAACCAGCAATCAACCGTGACCAAGGAGTGTACCTACCAAGTGCCTGGGACTTATTGATAAATTAATCTCATCTATCTGTGTACATTCTATCTATGTATTCATGTATAGCCAATCTACCCGTGTACATCCTTATCTACTTGTGTTTGCACATCATCAACCCCCATGTAAACATGCCCACCAACTCTCATGCAGTCATGTACATCATCCTTAATCACCAATCAAGTGTTATGTAAACATCACCCACCATTGGCTTCCATCCTTTTTCCCCTATCATGTACATCGTTCTTACCCCCCTACCTGTGTTATGTAAACATATCCCATCATCTGTAATGTATTACCATTGGCTTCTATCATTGTTATCATAACTGTCGGGTTCCAATCAGCGCTTATTTATACTGGCTTCCAGCTTTCGTTAAGTCATTCCACTTGTTACTTTGTTATTGTTTTACCTGTACATATAAATATAGCCCTGTACCCCATTCCCAATCACCTGATGAAGGAGTAAGCATTAACTCCGAAACGTTGTGTTCTCATATAAAGAAGTTGATATCCATAAAATCTTCATTCTTATGCATTTCACTTCTAAATGCCCTTCAAAGACTTGTAGATAATTTGTCAAGAACTGTGCAATCGGTGGGAAGGTTAGAGTGTCAAAATCATCATCCACCATCATGTAGGTTAAGGCATCATTGAATTCCTTCGATAGGGAAGCTAGGTCTAATCCATGATGTGATCTCCGAATACAAGAGGACTACTTTCTCAGCTCTTTCTCCTCTGATGCAGACTGGTGACGAATATCCCTGTCTGATGAGTCATCTCTATCCTTCCATGAATGCATTCGCGAGTGGTCCGAGTGAGTTTGGCGAATGTCGTCCCTGCATCCTCTTGCCTGCGTGACCTCTGGTGTGATCATCATTCTGTGATCAGGTCTGAGAGCAAGCTCCGAGTCTGACAGCGACGATGGTGATGTATGTAGCTTTCAGGAGATGCATGCAGTGATTCCTTGCGGCTGGAACATGATGCTTGCACCCACTCAATCAATGAAGGGCACATCCTCCAGACTGTGTCTAGTTATTACAGCGGATGGTGAAGATTTCTGTGAACGAGAACGTTTATCCAACGCATCCTCTTCCTCAGAGAGTGTGATTCCACCTGCTGAACCTTTACGCAGAGTTACCATCATGGAGAATGACTGCAGTTTTTTTCTCTTCTGCAAACCGGCGCTCCACAGCGTTAAAAATGTGTTCGGTGAAATGCTGCATGAAGAGGTCGGAGTCAAAGGTCTGCGGTTCATGTAGTGGCTGTTAATGAGCAGATGTGGTGAGGATAGATGTAGATGCACTCTGCGTTGGAGACCGGCTCTCTACAGATTGAAGCAATGGTCGAGAGACAGTCGATGAAGGTCTAGTGACAGATTAATTTGCAATGTCTTGCTGACTGTCTGTACCTTAGGGAGTAGTATAAGAGGCTCATTGTAGATATCCCTCCCACCCAGAAGAATTATGTCATTGTTGAAAGACTTCAATGAAGAGCTGGTGGTGCATGGTTTCAAAGTAGATTTCGTTGCTGAAGACTGATTTGGAGGATGTTGATGACTTCGGCATCATAGGTTGAGATAATATCAGGTCCGAAGATGGCCTTTTCTGAGACTTTGACCTAGTCTCCTTGATATCTCGACCCTGCCCCAGGGTACGTCGGGAAATTCACTACAAACATGCTCATCACCAATAGCTAACACATTGTTACTAGACGCATTATCAACAATCATAAACTAAATTCATTATCAGACAAACTCACTGTGAATACTGGAAGAACAAGCAACCATGGGGGAATGGGTTGTCAGATGTCCAAGTTATTGGATGTCATGAAAACGCAAAAAGAGGAAATTCAACAGTCAAATACTGACGAGTATGTGCAAAAATTAAGCAAAATTTGATGACATTCAGCAGCTAATTTTACCTGTGACGGCTGTGTGCATATTTTTCGGAAACATAGTATTTCGTGAAAGCTCGTTCATCGTAGATTCAAAACAAACATGCACTTTCCGATGCGCACCAACGCACGTTATTATGATCAAACATATTAACTTTCTTCGAAACTGCGTGAACCGTCTCACGTTGAAGTGACTAGGGATGCTACTGACTTGCGACCAGTTATCGACATTTTTAAGCGGTTTTTCGGTTTTTAACAACGTGATCCATTTTTTCTTATCCTAATGAAAATAAATTTATCTTGATGATAGATCAGCTATTCACCGATGTTTTCTGCTTGTTTACAGTTGCCGCTCGTGTTTCTCTGAAATGTGCTCAACAGGTAGCGGGGTAGTGTAGATTCTGCTTTCCCAATAACTAACAAGACCAGTTATCGCCATTTCTGATTTTTGTTCATGTTATTCATCTAATTTGATATAAACTTGGTAATAAAACTATTGTGTTTACCTTGACAGATTGAAGAAATTTCGCGAAATTTTTGTACCGACTATATAATTTGTTGGAAACATAAGCATTAGAAAACATGAGTAAGAGAGGGCGTGACATCTGCAGATGTAAAATCAATGAGCCTGCTTAAGTTTTACGTTTGCTGTCATATTAGTCGATTTGGTTTATTACCAGTGTGGCACTTCCTTCTGCAATCTACTAGATGTTAATTGTTCCTGAAGACATTTCCTGCTGGCTATGTCCGTTTTGAGTGGCACTTGTGTGCAGGAAGCCATGGCTGATCAGGTGTTAGCTCATTAACACGGTATTTCATTGGCCTTGATTGACAGATTGATAGCATTAGAGGTTGTTAAGAAAATACTAAAGAAATCCCTAGAAGAGAAACGAAAGGGAAAGTTTCATATATTTATTTTCTGATTTCTCAGGTGAGACCAATATATATAAGTTACAACCATAAACACACCTATCTCATAGATTGTTTACAAACTGTTCTAAAGGTGCCTGCTATAGAACGTGTTGAAACATTTCACCTTCCTCCCACTTTCCACACAGACGCAAACCATCCTCACAACAGCTTTGTATAGAGACGCCTTTCAGAAGCACGAAGCAAAGGTAGTCAGTTTTTGACGACAGTTGAAACCTTATTCAAAGCAGATTTACCCCATATACGTACTTGTTCATTTGCACGAGCGCACATATAGGTGTGTATGGTGGCTGATTCGGGCCATCGCTTTATCGCCCGGCAAAATCAAGGCGACATCGCGACAAAGCGATAGCACGACACGACATTGCGATACGGCGACACGATATAGCGATATTGCGATAAGGCCAGAAAACGAAATAGCGAAAACACGACACGAAATAGCGATAACACGACACGAAATGGCGATACGGCGACACGAAATGGCGATACGGCGACACGAAATGGCGATAACTAGACACGAAATGGCGATATCCCGACACGAAATGGCGATATCACGACACGAAATGGCGATATCACGAGACGAAATGGCGATAAAACTGGGCGACATTGCGATATTGCGATAAAGCGAAAAGGCGACATTGCGATATAGAGACACGATATGGCGATACAGCGACATTGCGATAACGCGAAAAGGCGACATTGCGATATAGAGACACGATATGGCGATACAGCGATATTGCGATAAAGCGATACAGCGACATTGCGATATAGCGACACAGCGATATAGCGATACAGCGACATTGCGATATGACGATATTGCTCCCTTTCCATTTGTGAAATGTGGAAAAGTGGATAAGTTTATTCACTTTTAGAATCTAATATGTGAAGTATGGGATTAAACATCTGGCTAATAAAAAATAATTTACATGATTAATGTTCATGGGTTTCAGTCTATCTCTACAGATATTTTTAGATTAAGAAAGTCTGGGTCTTGTAGTTGTTATTGCATGATGCCTCTGGAAGACGATTTGGAAACAAACAGTTAAACTCATGTGTGGCCATGGTAATGTGCACAAAAGGAT
Organism: Haliotis asinina; assembly: GCF_037392515.1. NCBI lineage: Eukaryota > Metazoa > Mollusca > Gastropoda > Lepetellida > Haliotidae > Haliotis > Haliotis asinina. The sequence goes on from NC_090287.1 coordinate 50,318,973, forward strand.
TAATGAAGCTGATTTCCCGTTTTCCGAAAGTCTACGTCTTGCCGTGTCAAGTTCATGTTTAGTACTAATGTCATGATTTTTATCAGTTCATAATGCACAAAGTGCAATTTTGAAATATACTAGTATACCTCAATGTGCTAGGCTCGTTCACAGCACATCATCCTGCCGCAGACTGGTATATACTGGATGAAGAACGTGCTTTACGTGCGCATTCTAGTAGCATCTCATGTTTATTTATTTATTTATTTATTTATTTATTTATTTATTTATTTATTTATTTATTTATTTATTTATTTATTTATTTATTTATTTATTTATTTATTTATTTATTTATTTAAAATTAGAACCTTATCTTTTACTTGTTAAAGTTAACACTTTCTCGATTTGGTTGTAGCTTAGAAGTTCGTTTTAAAGTACGACAATGATAAATTTGTGGACGTGGCCGATAATACCGCTTAACCGTTATATTGCCATACGAGCTTCACAGTACTATATTTCGCAAACCGGTTCACCCGATACGATCTGCCATTTTTGTGATGTAGCCAAACTACTAATAATATTCGTATTTCCTCTATATCATTATATATTAATACACTCCGTATTGGGTCCTCTTATGTTCCTTGTTTAGATAAATGAATCACTTATTGGTATCAAGCAACATACTTTTATTTGCTGATGATACCTCCCTTTACATAATCATACGTAACCCCACCGATGCACCAAGAATGTTGAACAGTGATCTTGCTAATCTGTCTGAATGAAGAAATGAATTGCAGGTGTCGTTTAGTCCCCCCAAACCAGTGACAACGTTATTCACTGAAAGGCAATACCTAGAGCGAAAACAGATTTAATGATGGATGACTATCATAAACATTTAGGGCTACGATTTCAAAGCAATGGTATATAGAATATGCAAATCGAATATCAAGTAAAGAAACTAGTCCTATAATATATTGCTTTTGGAATCTTAAATGTGAACTAATAAACTAAACAGAAAGACTGTATATATCATTCCTCCTTCCTGTCTTTGAATACTGTGACTTCATTTGGGACAACTGATCCCAAGAACAAGGATCAGTACTAGAAAGATTACACCTTGATGCTCATCGTACCTTAAGCGAGGCCATCATGGGTATCAGTCATTTAACAAATGACGAAGAAACATGTATGCCATCTCTCTTTCAAAGGAGAAAGAATCATAAATGGTTTGTTTTTTATAAGACGGTACATGTTTAACGCCAGAGTACTTAACAAGATAAGCACCACAAGAAGTGGGCAAAAATACTCACTATTGCCTTCATAATGCCAAAGATACTCAAGACAGCCAGAACAAAAACAACTAGACGAGTTTAACACTATAACACTGTCTTCTTCCATTAGTCATACAAGGCTACAATAATCTGGACGAATATGTAAATCGGCAGAGTTATTGTATAAATCTAAATTATATCTTACTTATTACACTTTCATTTTCAGAGCTATAAATACTTTAATCATTGCCACGCGTCTTTTCCAAATTATCATGTCCAAACTGAGACTGGGTGTAGTGTTTTAAACTTATACCATTTCAAACATACATGTTTTTATCTGTTTTCAAATCGTTTACCAGAGGGATCATGCTATAACAACTACAAGACCTACACTTTCTTAATCTATAAATATCTGTAGAGATAGATTGAAACCCGTGTGCATTAATCATATTCATTGTATTTTATTAACTTGATGTTTCACCCCAAAAACATTTACATCCCCGTAGATGTACCTTTCCTGTAAAATTCTATTGCTCTAGCCTCAACAAACCTAAAATAAAGTCAATTCCACCCAATTTCACCCAATTTTGTATCAAATTGTTTAATCTAATCATGTGTAATATTGTATCTCGGACTGTTTAATTGGGCTGTCTCCTCAAACGCTGAAGGTCATCAGTGGGTCCACAATACTGTATTCGGCGTCAAATATATTTTGCTTTAAATTCTTTAAATTCTGAGAGTGACTTACTATACTTACTGAAATTAATTCAGTGTACAATGTAATATTTTCTTATATATAGATACGAGAATAAAAAGTCTTTTACAACTTTTCTTTATGATCATATTTTCATTTCGTAAAGAAGAAAAAAAAGGCACAGTATGATGCCAAATCCGTTCTGGTGAAATCCTATAGCCTACAAAGTTAGCATGACCATGGCCTGCACAACAATCACAGTTTGAAATATGTCATCACTCATCGTGCTTTTGGATGAGCTATAGCTATTTCTGTAAACTGGATGGTTTTACAAATGCGTTTATCTCACATACTCCACCTATCAGATTCTAAAACTGAATCAGCTTACCCGCTTTTCCATATTTCATAAATGGAAAGGAAGCAATATCGCAATATCGCAATGTCGCTGTATCGCTATGTCGCAATATCGCTGTATCGCCATATCGTGTCTCTGTATCGCAATGTCGGGATATCGCCATTTCGTGTCGTGATATCGCCATTTCGTGTCGTGTTATCGCCATTTCGTGTCGCCGTATCGCCATTTCGTGTCGTGATATCGCTATTTCGTGTCGTGTTATCGCTATATCGTGTCGGGTTTTCGCTATTTCGTTTTCTGGCCGTATCGCAATATCGCTATATCGCGTCGGCGTATCGCAATGTCGTGTCGTGCTATCGCTTTGTCGCAATGTCGCCTTGATTTTGCCGGGCGATAAAGCGATGGCCCGAATCAGCCACCATAGGTGTGTCATCGCCTTAAAACACATTCAATGACATTGACTTTCCTCACACTGCTCTTCACAGACACACAAGCCGTCCTTTCAGCATCTTTACGCCTTTCAGAAGCAAGAGCAAAAAAGCAGTCAGTTTTTGACGACGATTTTCACAAATGTGACAATTTCACGGAAACATGATTCAATGCAGATTTAGCTATTATAAGTACTTGTTCATGTACAAGAACCCACATAGGTGTGCCCATCGCGTTGAAACACATCTACTTTCCTCCCTGTCGTCATACACGAACAAACCATCCTCAAAGCATCGTTATGTGTACGGGGTACGCTTTCAGAAGCACGAGCAAAAGTAGTCAATTTTGACCTATGTGGCAATTATTCAGAAAGCTTATATTTTCTGAAAGTTTATTCAATGCAGATTTACCACGTGCAAGAATGTTTTCATGTACACGAACGCACATAGGTGCGCCATCACTTTGAAACAGATCTACAGACCCGCCCAAAAAGTATTCAGCCACTTGACGTAATTTCCATGGACTTACATGTTGTTTTAGTGTAGTATAAATACTTTTCATGAAGCGAGTGGATCTTTGTAAAATTTGACTGGCAAATTGGAAATCACCTCTGCTCTGCGTACATAATTTCAGTTCAATTTTCCGACCACTATTTAACTAATGACATCACATTTATCAACTTAGGTATGGTTCCACCATGCACAATCCCATAGACCGCCATGTTAAAGGAGTTCACTGCACTGTACACATGTTGATTAAATTTTCGCCAGTCGATAAATAAACAACGGAAATTAACCAGAAATCATGTGATTGTAGGTAAAATGATTCCCCACAAATGTGCAAAATTTGAATTGGGTCTTACGAAAATTAAATTCATGAAAATTATTTATGCTGCACTAAATTAAACATGTAAGTCTATGGAAATTACGTCAAGTGCCCGAATACGTTTGCATGGGTCTGTACCTTCCCCCGACTGCACGCCACACACACAAACCATCCCCACAACCCCGTTACTCTTCCGAAAACCTTTTCAATGCAGATTTACCCCGTATAAGTACCTGTTCATGTACACGAACGGCCATCGGTGTGCCACCGCGCTGAAACACATGTGCTTTCCTCCCACTGCTGGTCACAGACGCACAAACAGCCCTCATAGCATCGATACGCATACACTCTAAACCACATTTAAACCACAAGTGTTCAAGCAGAACAGTGGACGCGTCCGAGCATGTTCTGAATTGGAACACATAGACCATTTCAGAACAGGCAGTGGTCTGTTTGAGAACACGTGTTCAAAGTCTGTGAGTAAGGTGTTCTGATTTCAGAACACAGTGTGTTATTAGAAGACTGATTTCGTAATGAAATGAAAAAGTACTTTTAACATAACCATTAACATGTTAAGATATTTTAGGGCAATGTTGAACATTATAAAAGCGGACACTTAAAATATTTTAAAGAAATTGATAATGTTTTCTGTATTTTCACTTTAACCCTTTTTTACCAGAAGGAGAATAAAAATATATGTATTTTGCAAGAGAAAATCATTCCACAGAATTTTGAAAATAATTGGATAAAGTCTGGCTATATAATTATGGTTGTAGATTTCCTACAAAATAGAACTTGTTTTGTATGTATTAAGTAAAACCGTTGAATATGCTTTTTAATATTTATTTGTGGGTGAAGTATAATACATGCAGTACTCTCATTCAATATTATGTGTCACAAGTTCAGTATAGAAATAAACATCATATCTTTCAAATGAATTTAGAAATTTTACTGTGAAATTGTATTATTTATTGTAGGATATGACCATGGGAGATATTCAGGGTGCCTGAAGACGAAATCTTCAGACGGTGCCAAAATAGTGGCTTTTTTGAAAGATGATGCTCTGGCCGCCGTTCACATAGCTGCCGACACCGACTCGTGCGAGATCAATGTGGAGGGTGGCATCATGGCTGCAGTTCTTAAACTCATGGCCATGTACTACTTGAACTACCCGAGAGCGTATACAATGGTTTTGTCCGTTCTTCAAGTGTTTGTACTGGAAAATACGGTGAATTCAAAGAATATGTCCACAAAGTATAAACGCTTTGTAAGACAAATGGAGGAGGTTATGTCATCTTTACCGGAACCTGAGATATAGGAATTGCGACTGCAGATGTGGTAACCTGTGCACATGTGTAACTGCATATGTGTAAGATGTCCACATATGTAACTGTAGATGTGGTAAGATCTGCTAAAATGAGTTAAAGTTAAAAGTCACCTTCTCCTACGCTCACTTTTATCCATCTCCTCTGTGACAAATAAAACATAACCTCCTCCATTTGATTGTCACACAGGAGATGGATAAAAGTCACCTTCTCCTACGCTCCATTTATCCTATGTGACAATCAAATGGAGGAGGTTATGTTATATCTGTCGGATCCTGAGATTTATGCGGAACACTAGTGTTCTGAAGGCAGAACACATAGTGTCAAAATCAGAACACTCTGACTGCGTTCTAAATCTGTTACAGAAAGGGTGTTCTCATGTATGTTCAGAACTAGGACACTTAGGTGTACGAGCAAACATTGAAGGCAGTTTATTTTACCTATATGCCAGTTCAGGGTTCCCCCTGGACAGTTATATTTGGGGGTCAGGTTGACCCTCCATATTGTTTGGGAGCGTCAAAATCAAACAATTTACAAAGATAATCGCTTTTCAATTAATAATTTCATGTTTTTCCAGATATATGTCTCCTGTGAATTCTAAAGAATTATCTACCTACAAAACTTTATTAAATAATAGTGCAACAAATGCAAACAAGCAATGCAAGAAAACTGTTCAAACAGACAAGAATGTGACTGATACAGAAGCTCAATGGGCACTTCATTAATTTGGTTTGATGTACAGGTAAGGTTAGAGTCAACTTAACTGTGCCTCTCACCTTCACGTAATTAAAGTTCAGTTATCTGCATGCTTCTTCCGTCTTTGTTTTATTGTAAAATGCAGTGTTGTATCCAGGAATCTGGGATTATGGGGGACATCACCCTTAGCTGTCCCAAATAGGGAGATCTGACACCAGGTAGGGTAGAGGGATGACATATCGACTAAAAATAGGTATTGACTGTAATGCTGATGCCGTCACAACAATGCTTAACTATTCGCACGAGTTTTCTTACCTGGCCTCTGGGTCAACACTTGTGAAATAAACTGTCTTTCTTTCTTAGATTTCCAAGCTGCTACAGCAGCAGCATAGGGAACTTCCTAAAGCAGGGCTTATCTTGTCATTATCTACGAATTCACTTCCGTGAAACATTTTAGGGATTTTAGGGGGTAAGTAAACGACATAACATATCGTTTTACGTGAAGGAACAAGAGACGACTGTGTGAGCAAAGACAGAAATTTGCAATTAACCATTACTAAAGACAGGGAGACTATATACAGATTGTTGAAGATTATCCCTGCTATAGACAAGACTGTTTACTATTTCAGTTGTTTTTTATTTGCATTGTATTATCACAGTTCTAAACTACCCCATATTTTCCTAGGTCTCACATAAATATTTCTGAGTTTATAGAGTAGAACTAAACGACCCAGTTTGTATATTTTACTCAAAAACAAAACGAGAATACTGACCGCTGTATCTGTTATTGGTGATGTTCATTTTCCAAGTTATAAGATAATCATCATTGTGTGTTAAGCTTTACGATTACATGCATGGTCCGTTCCAAGTATATTAATCCGTCAGTGAGATATATAGAGGATACTAAACGACCTTCCATGTAATACCATTTTTATTAAACGAGTGAATGATTTGGTGTCAGACGAGCGAAAGCGAGTTTGATACTAAATCTTTAACAAGTTTAATGAAAATGGTATTTCACTTAAACGAGTTTAGTATTCTGTTTATTACTCGCCAACATAAATTGACAGAAACTGCGGCGAAATTGCCTACAGTGTGAGGACTCGCAGCAAGGTCAAGCAAGGTCTAGTAAAATCGCGACATCAACATTAGCATTGTGACGTCACAACGTTGACGTCATACGTCTAGCGGCATTACTATAAGGGTAACGCTATTTTTCAGGGCATTATCATTTGCAGAAGCCCGAGGTCTTTCATTAACTGCCCGACGAAGGAGCTATAATAGATTATAGCTAAAATGGATAGAATTATCATTAAAACGACTGCGTGTTATCAGAAATGAGTGGGCCACTGTAAATGGATAATGCCCGCAAAATGCTTGACGACGGGCCATTATCAAGCCCGTTGTTAGGTGACGTCATAAGTAGCTCAGCTGTTGAAGTTCAATCACCTACTGCTCGATTGAAATTGGGTTCATTATTGACCATATATCTGTCTCACATTCGTCACATGTGCCTGTGCCATTATGCACTTTCCTGCCTGTGTCAGCCATAACAATTGTACCATAAATGACAACATACAGCAATGAAAATATCGACTTGAAGTCTAACGTTGTTGATCACTGAAAACAATGGCGACTGGTAGAATGAGCAAAGGTCAAGGTCGAATGTCGTCACTCTCAATAGTGACGTCATCAGTGTTGTTCAATGACGTGACTATATTTGTAAAATGTGTGTCAGTGACCTCCGTCGTTTGTTGTTGGCAGTAAATGCTTCTAAACCGATGCCGCTGCTTTTATTCTTATTTTATTAAAAATTCTATTCATTTTAGCTATAATAACGGTAACGCTATTTTTCAGGGCATTATCATTTGCAGAAGCCCTCGGTCTTTTCGACGAAGAAGGGCAGTTGAAAAGACCTCGGGCTTCTGCAAATGATAATGCCCTGAAAAATAGCGTTACCCTTATAATAACACACTCGCTGAGAAAACTGTTAGATAATTTTAGTCATTTCGGCATTCTCAAGTCTTTGAAGCTACGCTGGTATTCTCAAAATTCAGATAGGCGGCAGCATAGATTAGCAACATTTGTAAGTATTGTTAAAGGATTAGTCAGTTGAACTTGCGTCCATATCACGAACTCTGAGAGCATCGGTGGTATATATAACGGCCTTTATTCGGGGTACTTTACTCATGAAATGCGCCGAATAGTGACTGGCCTGCCTGTCTTCAAATACACAACTGCAATATGCAATAAACAACTTATTGACCACATGCAATTTGAATTTAACACCTATCAGGCTATACACCATAACAAAATACATTGATTTGTGGCTCGTGCACCTTGGTTCTGTCTATCAAACAGGCGTGACATGTTATTATGTCTGTGGGTTGAAAACAAACTGCATCTGTTTTTCCCGGATGACTGGATCGGACGGAAACCAGTGCAAACTCAGATTGTCAGTTTCAAGTTCAGTTTTGCATTTGGACGAACGACAGTTTCCAGCCAGGCAGTAGTTCCCCATGTCAGTATTTGTCAACTAGATCGAACGCAAATGCAGAGAGCATGTATTTACAAAACCTAACATCTCTATATACATTAATTATGGATAACAACTTCTTCTATTGTATATGATACGACGTTTCGGTATAGATTCTTATACCGTTATAACTCTTGCTTGACAACGGTATATGAATCCATACCGAAACGTCGCAGCATATACAATAGACGAAGTTGTTATCCATACTTCTAAAATGCCAACCAAACAGATCATCTCTACTCTCTATACCCTCTGCGTATAGGCAAATGACTCAGCCAATGTCCTTGTTACACTTGAGTGCACACTCACCCGCTCAAACCGGTTTCGGTCCCCTGGGTGCTTCGTTCGGAGGGAAGTAAACCCAAGTGCAACATATTGCACTTTTGATTCGCGATTGTACATAACGTAGTTCGTTTGCTGTTGCCTTCTGCTCAACTGAAGGCATGTTTGTTTCACTTTTGATAAGTTCATTGACGAAAGTTACAAGAGTTTATCCAGAAAGAAACGCACCTTAAGTGGCTTGCTTCTCTATCAGTGTCACTTGTTCTGATGGATAAGGACGACTTGCATCAGTTATGCCACCTGTATCCAGATGTCTACAAACTTGGTTTGGAATAAATGATGTGTTAGAAAGACATCCAGTCATATCGATCATCATGTGTAGCTGGCACCTTTTGAACAGTTTCATAATGATGGTGATGATGATGATGATGATGATTAGTAGATTTAACATGAGCTTAAGAAATTATTAATAAAGTTCAACCACTAAATACCATATTTCATTCATCCAAAAAGCAAATGTGCCCTACCAGTCCATTCTATTACTTTATTGGCCATTGATTTGTTAGTAAATAGCTTCTGTAAAAGAATTTATATAAGCCCATTGAGCTTGCTTGCCAATCCCATTTCTTTCTCTTGAAATAGAATATGTTTAAAACAGCAGGAGCTTACCGACATGATGCGTAACTGGCTCATCAGGCCAGTTAGTGTTCCATCGAAAGATGGGTCAAAAGATATTACAACCTATAAGGTTGCATAATTAAAGTTGTATTGATTTTTTATTTAGAAATTAGTAACAAAGCGTGATTTCTTTTGTTTAAAAGCCTTTATCAAACCATGCCAATTTCTTAATGCATACATAAAGTTCAAAATGCTTACATGCATCTTTATTGTCACCTAATCATTATTTGCGAGCATGTGTTACCAGGCATTGGGCCGCAGAGTGAAACATCCTCAATTTGCAATTAGCAAACCCTTGATCAGTGAGCTGTCCAGAACCCATCAAATAATTAGCGTTCAAATAGTTTGTTCTCTTCGTAACTTCTCTGTGTCATTCTACAAACAGTTGTATCAATAACAGAAAAGCGTTACATAGGCATCCCAAATCACATCACATAGTCACAGTTGTTTAAAGCCAAACATCTGTTTTTCTTTCATGGGGTTCAAAAAGGTTTTAGCTATGTTTGCATTTGGTTGAAACATTTTGCATAATATCCCATAAATGCTTCTGAAAATGTTACATTTATCAGTTTGCCATATATCACAAACATTAGTAATAAGATAAATCTGCAGCATGGTTGTGTACCCTTCAATACGATCGATATCAGTTCCAGTGGTGAACACAAGCCAGGATTACAAGTCTGACTGCTATAATCATCTCGAAAATCAGATATTGCACGCTGATACCCCTGAAGATATTGACAAAGATATGCATGATAGCCTAATAAAAACCTTTCTGCGAAGTATTTACAAAATCAATAAGTATCCCAATACAAGTGCACCGATATAACATCTCACATGCGGCGTTCATGCTTCATTTGATTGGCCAAAACAGTGCCACGCACGCCTGTAGAGATTCTGTTAAATAGCTTAAATGGCTAATGTGGGCACAAGCTGACATCAGAGACCACATAATCGACTGCTGACATGTATTCTTGAAGATAAGATATTGACATGTCAACATCTTGAGCTGTCATAAAATATTAAAGAAACAGTGCTGCATTTTGATTTAACACTAATTCTGATTAGCACCAGATGTCAACTAAGGCTAGATGGAACTGAACTCAACAAAAGTATTAGAATTTGTACTTCACTAAGAAAGACTAATTGCAGATGTAGTATGTGTTACAAATGCTCCATTTATGTTTCGAACAACATATCAATGTGCACCAACTCTTCAAACCTTCACAAAGTTATGATTACACAATGCCATTTAGAGAGTCAACTGCAACATACGTCATCTTTGGGATTTCACTTTCTAAGTAAAGTACAAATTCTAGTACTTTTTTGGTTGATTACTTTACTAAGAAAGTGAAATCCCAAATATGACATTTGTTGCTTCACAAAGTTCACTGGTTAACCTGAACAGTCTCTGTTAAATTTGCTAATATTTCAAGTTCACAACTTTACATCACATAGTAGGAAGGAGTAGTTTAGTTATAAAGCATATGAACAGAAATGTCATTATCTAACTACATGGATATCATCACTGTCAAAGTGTCTTTGTGTAAAACTTCAAAGCTAGATATCAGCATCTGCATTTGTCACTCAGTGTCTGCTTTCAGCAGTAATAAATAGAACATATTTATTGTATAGACACAATTTATTTGGCATAAATATATAATATACATTTTCCACTAAACACATACATTTCACTTTCAAATATGTCATCTACAGATGATTATGCAATGTCATTTGAACTTTTAATAACCACATTTAGGAAATATTGCAAATTCAGTATGTACAAGGACAACATGAAGACAAACATCCACATGTGCTCTGGAGAAGAGAACAAATTATGATGAAAACATGTGAATGTTGGCACTTTACACTGGGGATAGAAAAGTAGGTTCACTTTAATACAAACAGGTAACAAACACTGTACAGAAGGCAATGTCTCTGGAAGAAATATTGTACTGAGGAGGGGATGAATGGAATGATTCAAACAATCACTGACATGCCTTAAGCGAGAAAATAACGACAGATGGAATGCCAATGCTTAAATGTTATCAGTTGTCAATACGGTTCAATACTAAGAGTAAAATCTCTCATGGGTCTTGGTATTGATTTATAATTTCACATTTGTATCCTTTCATAAATAACATAAAACATAAAAGTTTATATATCAGTTCAGTTAAAACCATCAACCAGTTAAACGATAGGTTTCCAGTCAGGATAAATTTCTGAGAAGCCTAAATAAGATCATATCATTTATGAAAATAATGGTTGAAAATTAAAGTCTCAGATGAAAGTAGTACTTGTTAAAAATTCTCAATATAAACATTAAACCCATGAAATCATTTCCTCAAAAGTAGCCCTGCTAAACTTAGCCTAGCAACAGTCTAATCATCTTCCTCCTCATCTTCCTCTGCTTCCTCCATCTCTTCTGCTGCTTCTGCTGCCTCCTGCTGAGCTGCCCTCAGTGCTGCTTCCTCCTCTGGGGTGGGGTCCTCAGCCTCAGTGATCTCAGGACCACTAGGGAACTCCTCCTGGACTGCAGGTGGGGGAGGAGGACTGTAGTTGTCTTGGGCATACTTGTGGCCATGTCCAATGTACACATTCTCAAATTTCCTGGAAATAATTCAGGAGCTTAAGTTGTATTTAGAACAAGTATTATAAGGGACCATTCATAATTTATGGTTGGGGTGGGGTGGGGGCAGGGGTAGTGGGTGCTGATGATTTTTATAGAGTTGTATGTACAATGTGAATGACCAACCATAAAATTTATGTACAAAGTAAGTGATCCACCCTTCTTGTCATGAACAAAATCATTGCAAACCATAAGTCACTGTGTTCTGTAATCTGATTGGTTGAAAAACATTATCAAACGGTATTTGATTCCCAGAAACTGCAAGACTGTTAGCTGTGTATTGACACATAGAATCATCGCGAACAATTGTTTTGTTGTGTCATCAACAGTGGTGACATCATTCAAATCATACTGTGACGTAAACTTAGAATGATGGGTACATTTCATTTGAAACCTCCAGCTAACACCATCAGTTCCAAATGTATTCCTGTGCTTCAAATACTCAACAACACCCGGTAATTGGCCAACTCACGATGTTTATCTCCTAAATGAACCCCCTTCCAGAACATGTGTACACAATTGAGTACCCCCCTACCTCCCCAGAACAAAATGGGTGACCCCCTTAAAATCACCACAACCACCCCCTAGCCATAAACTATGAACGGTCCCTAATTCTACATAATTTAGTAACACTAATATACATTTTCTTGCATGTTAAAATATCTCACTAGTGCAAGAAGACTGCAACAAATGGGGATGAAATGACGTGTTAGGAATGAATGAATACATAGAGATTTTACAAATACAACAGTGGTATTATGATACCAAAACAGTGTTACATTACAACCAAGTGTATGCAGTGATAACGTTACATGGTTTAGAAAACAATGCTCACTTCTCAAAGGCAAATGCATGAGCTCCAGGCCATAGGTTTGAGTGCATGACACTGATGGAGTACTGAGGGATGAGGTTGGAGGACAGACGAGGGGTCCAGGGGGACATGCCAGCAATTTCTTCATCCTCAGCCAGAGGGGTTAAGAGTGGAGGTCCAACCTCAGGTTCAGGCTCATCAGGCTCTTCACGCTCCTCCTCCTCATCTTCATCCTCAAAATCATCCTCTGACTTCTGAACTGGGTTCCACCATGTGCATCGCCCCTACACAGAAGACACATCAGCATAAAACACAAACATGACTGACATAAATATAACATATTAAAGCTGATAACAAAATTATCGTTTTGGACACTCTATATTTTTTTCATTGTAGGTGAGGTGCAAAGGCATTTAATATTTGTTCAGGATTATTTCACTCCAGTTTCATAGTGCAGAAACCCATTGTTTTAATCCCATAATACAAAGCACTAGACACAGTAATAAGTACCAATTCTAAATAATTCTAAGTATATGCACATGTCATGTCTCTACCATACAATACATAGTATGACTGAAAAGACAAACAGTACATATGGGGTTAAAAATAACATGTACTTTGCTAACAGGAGTTAACTATCTGTTAGTACCTGAGGCAGAATGTGTTGTACATGATGCACCCAGTTGGACAAATTCGCATCAATCAACTCACGGACGGGAATTCCCTCAAAGTCCACATTCTCAACAAAGTGGTCTCGGGCTATAGAGAAATATTAATGGTCTGAGTACATGTCACACATAGACAACAGACTTGTTCATATGAAAAATGTACCCTGAATACAGATAAAAAGAAAAGATAATAAATAACAAATAATAAAATCTGTATTACCATTATACAACATACTTTTGTGAAACAAAAGCATTTAAAATATTCAAAAGATCAAGAATTACGTCAAGAGTTAACCATTTATCATCATACACTTTAATTTGCAATTAAAAAGAAAGTGCTGTGCCCTCATGCTTTCAAACTCCCCGTATCACATGCAGAATAAACTGTAATGACTACTGACAGTTTCCCTCACCCTCTCCTTCCTCCTCCTCTTCCTCATCTTCATCAAACTGGTAGAAGCCAAGGGGTGAAATGTGAGTTCCAGCTGAGATCCTGGCAATCTGGGCTCTCAGATAGTTGGCCTCATTACCAGGAAATGGAGGGTAGCTTACAACCTAGGAGAAAAGATGACAGTCTTAATTGTTTCAGTATAACAAACTTCAAATACTCTTGTTTATATATCAACTGTGAAATGAATGATGGGTATCTTATCACACTTGCCACCTTATTCTTTGGTACTAACCGGTGCATCCAGTCTTCCTGTGAAGAATTTCTTGATCTTTCTACCTGCGGTGATCTGAGCTGGTGTCACAGCAGGAAGCTTAATCCAGGATTTGCCAGCTAAACACAGATTGATCACAGAACAGTCAAAAACATATCCTGTCCCCATGTACAATTCATGAATGTTCTAGAGAGTCCAGTGACTATAGTTGTGACATATCTATCACAGGTTTCTGGACAGACTTACAAGGTATGACTATAGCTCTACTGTATCGTAATTCTCCTCGTACAAAAGATTGAATTAGTTCAAGTGCCATGATCACTTTGTGCAAAAGGAGCCTTACATAACATGAAAGGATTTACAAGTATGTTTCAAAGGAAAATAGGAATAGAAAACTTACGGTCATTGCAGACAAAGTATGTCTTCTTATTTGCTCCTGTCCTATTCTCTTCTCTGGGTGCAACTGGTGGTGGTTTGAACTCTGGTTTTGGGAGGTCATCTTCTTCTGTCTCTTCTGAAATATATAAAGCAAACAAAACATTCACCTTGTAAGTTACAAAACTATTAACTGAGCTATTACTTTTATCAATCTTAAAATTGATAAAAATCAACAAATTATTTCCAGATCTAAAGGAAATGTGACATTTACCTTCCTCACCCTCATCAGCATCATCCTTCTCTGTAGCATCTTCTTCATTCTGCTCCTCCTATGAGACAAACACTGGTATTAAAGATCATAGCAACAATGCGGTATTAATAAGATAATCCTATCCTTGTCATTTGATCAAGAGATTCCCCAAATGTCAGAACCATGTATCAAACGCTACTGAGTACATAATAGTTTTCCTTATACTCTTGGACATAATGCAACCATATCAGTGTCAGAAATATAAATAGACTACTTGTATAGGTCCAGTAACTTCTTGAAGTGTCCAAGGATGTGGAACAATAGAAGGGTTGGATTATTCAGTTTCATAAATGAAACCACATTTCATGAGACTATTTTCTAGGTTGATTTTCTTAAACATCCATACAGTACTTGAGATTCACTAGTAACTCCAGAAAATCTGAAAACTCTCTGCATTTATACACAAGTCAAAAGGAAACAGTACTGGCTCACATGGAAAATTCAAATTATTCTCTAACACAATATTAGAAGATTAGATTAGAAATGTTTAATAACCATTAGAATATATAATGGCTAAAGTGATAAAAGTTTTTTTGACAATATTCCAACCAATCTATCATGAGACTCTCAAACTTACTTCTTCCTCCTCCTCTTCTTCCTCATCTCCTTCCCTGTACTCAACCTCAGCAACATAGTAGTTTTGTTCACGACCAAAGATTTTGCCCCAGAATCTGACATGCTGAAGAGGATGGTTGTCCACCAGATTCTTCAGAGCCAGCCAGATTCGGATCATCTCTTCCCTGTTGAGTCCAATCCCAGCCTGCTCGAAGTAGAAGCACAGCTCCATGAGGTTAGGGAGGGGAGTCTCCACCTCCTCATCTTGCTGGTTGTCTTCATCATCACCATCACCTTTCTGCAAAATAAAATAAAATAAAATAAAACAAACAAAATGTCCAAACACTAAAAACATATATCATTTCTTGCTATAATGAATCATGCTTGTTTGTAACAGATAACTTTAGTGGGTGCCCCATGTCCAATCTGTCTATTCTGAATTTTAATTCTTTTCAAGTATCTGTCAACCCACTACTTACTGTGAAGAGTCTCCTCTGAACTTGTGCAAGTGACACTTCTGTTGATCTGTCTACTTTGTCAAGGACTGTATCAGCATCTGATGTGAATTTTGATCTTTTTACATCTTTGCTAATATCCTCAAATATATCTGCTACATTGTCCGGCCTTTCATCAAGAACCTTTGTCAACACCCTTGACAAGTGATCATACCTGCAGCAAGGAAACAAACACACATGAGGAAATTGTGCGAACATTTGCAATTTCATTTTGGTATGTTTCACACACTTCTGACACAGAGAATTTACTCATTCACAAGAGATCTTGATGGAGCTATGAACTTGATCAATAGATGATTTCATGTTCTTGGATAAAGCAGAAATAACAAAATTTGGGAAAGTACAATGTAACTGTTGAATTGAATGTTCTAATCATGGAACCTTGAAAGGTTAATGAGACTGGTAGAAAGATTTGATGTGTAAAAATTTGTAAACAGATAACATATTTACATGCAAATCATGCTAAGAATTGCTTGTTACGCACACAAAGAAAAATGATGTGCCGATGCCTGAGAAACATTCCACTTTTTTTGTTCAGCTTAAAGGTCACATGCAACCAAAAAATCAAACATAATTAAAACACAATTATCACTTATTCATGACATATAATATACATTGCTGCTTGTAAAAAAAACAAATAAACAAATAATAAGCGTACAATTGTGATTCAGAAGTACAGTATTTTGTATTTGGGCTGACTTCCCTCGAAATGAAGCCCTCGGGAGATCGAACCCAGTCATAGCGAGTGGGTGTACACTCAAGTGCAAACTGCTTACGATTGGCTGGTTCATTTGTTGATACGCTGAGTGCCCATTGTGTGTACAGAAAGATGATCTGTTTGATGGGCATTTTAGAATTATGGCGAGTCACATGAAAGTAAGATTCTTTATGGATAACAATTTCTTTTATTGTACTTGACATGTAGTTTCAGTATGGATTCATAGACCGTTGTCAAACAAAATCATACACACTAGAAGAAATTTTCATCCATAAAGAATTATATAGAGATGTTGGGACTTGTAACTACATATTCACTGAATTTGCGTTTGATCCAATAAAAAATCATCTCTGTAGAGATGGTGAACTACTGCGTGGCTGGAAACTGTCATTCGTCCAAGTACAAAGTAGGACTTGAAACTGACAAGAGTTTGCACCAGTTTCTGTCAGATCCAGTCATTCGAGAAAATTGTAGTTGTAGTTTGTTTGCAACCCACAGACATAAAAGACATGTGTACAAGTATCACATCTGCCTCATTACATGATGTGACAGAGACAGGACTCGGGTGCACGAGTCATAAATCAATTTATTTTGTTCATGTAATATAGCCTGATAGGTGTTAAGTTCAAATTGCATGTGGTCAATGATTGAAGTTGTGTATTGCAGACAGGCAGGCAGGCAGACATATAGGTGTCAATAAACCAGACATTGAGCTTTCTCTGTGACAGAGGCTGCTTATCACAATCAACAAGTTTTTTTAAGTAACGAGTAGATTATTTACTTGTATGTGTACACAGCCAAGGTTAGACTACTGGTCACGACCTCATACTCCAGACAGGTATACTGCTTCAAGCTCAGTGAACCTATTCATTGCGCATGCATTATGGGCGCAGCACAGCACAGCTGTTCAAGCCACTTTTTTCCCCAGCGCTGGAGGAAATTTAGTGAATTGTTTGAATCCTGATTTAGCGGGCTTTTTTTCATGTTTTTGTTTCAACTTTATAGGTTGAACTGGCAGTTTTGATGATTTGTTTCAGTAAGTGCATACTGAAAGGTATCAGAATCTGCAAAGTTATCTTTTACGATGCATGTGACCTTTAATGTTTGGTGCTGAGACAATATACTATTTTTTTGTTCAAATTTCAAACTTATGCTATTTGCTGTATGTGTATTTGCTGTTGCTGTTCAGTCAGTCTAAGTAAACTTAGTCTAAGTACTATTTGTTACACTCCTCTACTGAGTCTAACAAACCCTAGTAGAAGGTCGCCTCATATAACCTTTGACCATCGAATTAAAGGCGAGATGGAAAAACAGATATAACCAATCA
This sequence comes from Haliotis asinina, assembly GCF_037392515.1. NCBI lineage: Eukaryota > Metazoa > Mollusca > Gastropoda > Lepetellida > Haliotidae > Haliotis > Haliotis asinina. The sequence goes on from NC_090287.1 coordinate 50,336,616, forward strand.
GACAACAGTTACTTTTTAGGGTTTGGCAGGACTTACAATATTCCCCAGTCACTGACACTCAACAAACTCAAATCCGCATAAAACACAGATATTTGACTTGCAGTATATACACTTAAAGCTTTCTTATGTCATGTTCAGCCAATATTTTCGCATGCTGACATCCTTGAATATTGACAAAAAACACTATTTTCAGTGACTGTTTACTCACAGCTGACAGTGTTGTAACATGCTCCATGTGCACCACCCAGAAGTGATCGTACAGAAAATAGCATTCATATCATTTTTGGGGTAACAACCTTTTCGAGGCATGTGTGCACATCAAGTTTCACAATTTGGTAAGCTGTGTTCTGATTAGTGAGTCTCAGAGGTTACCTGACGCGCGCTCCTACTAGGGTGTGTTATACTCATTAAGGGAGTTTAATGAATACAACTGAGACTAAGTTTACTTAAAATTAACAATTAAACATACAATTTGTAGTGCAAGCTGAACATCAGTTGCAAGTCAAGATATTTGGTGTTTCATCTAATATACTACTGTATATCCAAATGTTTGTTCCTACATCTTCCTTCAATATTTCATTCACCAAGAACATCCCAATCAAATGTTACATGTAAATGTACAATCTGCACTGGAATTTGCTATACTACAAATAAAAGTGTTAGTCTACTACATGTGCTTGTTTGCAGGAACAGAAAAGATGACCATGAAGTATGTTCATACAAGATTACTGACAAAATACAAAAACTTGAAACTTGTTCCCGTCTACTTTTACTTTGTGACTTAACTGTAGAGTGAACTGTGCATAACAGTGCAAACCTTGTAACAATCAAATGTGATCCTAATGTGGGTTCATATGTGCACTACAAAAATTATGGGTTGCCTTCAGTTTATTGATTTTGATCAATACCCCATACCACTCGATCTACTCTAAACTCACAAATTATTTATCATCCACAAAACTATACATGCAATGTTACAATAAAAAAATAGAATGGTTGTTAGACACAAACTCAATTAAATATAAACAATCTGACAAAGATAAATACACTTTGTCAAAATTTGCTGCACAAAAATGACAGTTAAGTGAAAACATAGAAGCACGTATATGTATACATTGAATGCACACAGCTGGAAGTACAATAAGTAGTAACATAATAACACAAACATAATAAAGTGTTCAGACTTACACATTTACTCCTGTGTCTGTGCTCGCCGTGAGTAAATAAGATTTTGCTTTAAGAAATTCTTGTTCCTTAGGGTTCAAATTCAACTCCATGTTGACCGGAGTCTGTGGCTTCGAATCTTTCGGTGTGGAGGACATTTCGCCTTCTTGCGAGGAACTAACCTTTCCCCGGGGTAATGTGCTGCCTACCCTGTTGTTGTCAGGGATACTCTCCTCGTTGCTAAATGCTTTGCGCCGAACCAAACGCCAGCTCAAGTTGATCAAATGCGGAGTTGCTACGGTAAACAGTCAAACATTGCGTTTTACGTCATATCCGGGTACCGACCACCAAAGTGATGACGTTTCCAGTAGCGGCGTTTCGGTATTTCCGGTTTCTTCACCAGTGTTTACAATCTTATGTGTCTGATTCTGGTCTGATTCTGGTGCTTCGTCCGCAGTAAATAGCTACATCTGTAACAGAATGACGGATACTATTTGTCGAAAATCAATGGATATTTGTGCCCATAGAATTGCACGATCCATAATTAATTAGTGGAATAGACTCCTCAAAAGTCTGCGACCTCTGGCTCGCTTTCACTGATGTGTTTTTTTCAACACTCGCTTTGTGTATTTCATTTTAGGATGCCTATGTTATTCCGACAGCTACCTAAGGGATGACAGTGACATTTTGGCATGCCTGATGAAGCATATTGTGATGCCCATATGTGATTTCTTTCATGTAGTGTTTTCATTTGACTTCGACCTGGGAAATCAAATTTATTAACCACAACGGTTTATGCATTCCATTTATTTAATTATTGTTAGATTTAAATAATATATAATTATGGACAAACGAAGAGTGTTATCCAAAAAAAAGGACTCAGGCTTGAATGAGGGTATAGCAGGCAGATATGTGAAACGGGACACTCCTCCTATTCTACGAAGTAAGCATTATTTTTTAATACTTTGCATAGTTATACTTGACTTTGCCTCTGAAAGCCTTTTCTGTAAAAAAAATTATCATCTTGATAAGAGGTTGTTGTAATGGTGATAAGGTGCTAGCATTCATTCCCAGATCAGTGCTGTAGAACTAACCCATAAATTGATTTTAATGAGAAAGTATGCGAAGATTTTGGGATATGCCATGTGATATTTAGAACAGATTAGTTTCTGGCATTAGCTACCAGTAACTAACAGAGCTAATGATGCATTCAACAAACAATGAATCGAAATGATTTTGAAACAATTTCAACAGATGTATTATGGAATGGGAATGCTTACAGTCATTATTATTCTGCTGTTTTGAAGACTTCCTGTTCTAAGTTATTTTGATTGGATGAATTAAAGGAAAAGTTATTTTGACATTTCTGTTAATCACCAAGAATGTAAATGCTTTCTGAAGCAATAATAGGGTAATTATAAAATGACTATGATAATTCTGATTTGGTCAATACATCTATGAGCTGAAATAGTAAGGCTAAAAAATTATGGAAGTCTTAGTCTGAATTACTTGTGAGCAATACACATGTAGACATTGGCAATTGACTTGCTTATGGTATTAAGTTTACAGACTATTATCAAAACATGTAACAAACAATCACGCTAGTTGGAATGTAGAAGGTGGCATGTATATTTTATATCCTTAGTTTCCATTATATTACATTGTCAACCCATATAACAACATCCCCTGTACACTCGCACAAACCACAAATGCACACCTAAATAACCTGGACTCACCTGTCTGGGTGGGCATCTCCATGCATTGAGTACACAATCCACATTAAGGATGGCTCCTAATTAGCTAATCCAGCTATTGTTTTAAGCTTTGCTTTCAAAGCTTCTTCTCACATTAATTATTTAATTACTGAATTGTCACAACAGAAATGACATTAATTGGCCCAATTCCAATTACTTATCTGTTATTTGTAGAGTAAAGTCTTGATGAAAAGAATAACAAGTCTGTCATTGAAAGAGCAGATTTGACAGCCACCCCACTATGATTCAAATAGTTTACAATTCCATTTCAGCATAGCAAAATGTTTTCCACATTATGTCTTTGCCTAAATCAGATGAATATGGAGAAACTATTTACCATGAAAGTTACATATATATACATATATATATATATATATATATATATATATATATATATATATATATATATATATATATATATAAAATATATATATATATATATATATATATATATATATATATATATATATATATATATATATATATATATATATATATATATATATATATATATATATATATATATTTTTTTTTTTCTTACAGTAAGAAGAGCAACTGAATCATAACATAAGCTCCTACTGCCATATCAAGATCATTCAGATAATTATTACAATGTAGGTTTAGTTTTGAAACAATACAAGTAATGGATAGAAGTACATTCAAATCAATATCTGAAAAGGTTTGTGTACTCTAGGCACAATCTTGCGGAGGGTGGAAGTGACTTTGAGAGTGTGATAGAATATCAAATAGCAAACACAGTTTCAAAGTATACTATCAGCTTATGAATGATTCCTTAAATTACTTTTGAACACTTTCAAGCTTAAGCATCAAGTTTACAACCTCATCATTGATGGACCTAACGCATGTTATAGTGACTTATTTGAGTAGGATTATGGTAGACCACATCTTTGTTGGATTAGTTTGATTCCCATGCTGCTTTGTAAACTTGTATTGGCCTAATCATAATCATGAAAGTGAGGAAGGTTATTATTAATTCCTATATTTAATCCCAGACTGATATTATCTTTATGGGAGGCATAAGTAGATTATTCTGATTCATATTGTGAATTCAGAACTACTAATGGTCTCATGGTCTGACACATCTGAAAAAGATTATTGTAAATCCCCAAATGAACCCCTAACTGGTATTGACCTAACAATAGTCCAGAGAGACATTTTTCCCAACTCATTAAGGCCGAGAGATGTGCGGCAGATTAATTAGCTTCTCACAGCGAGAGCCGTGTATTGGGGTAATAAAAAGCACCTCTTATTCAGCGAGAGCCATGCATAGTTGTCAGCAGAAAGCACCTCTTATTCAGCGAGAGACTTGCATGTGCATTTTACATTTTAAACTCGTACTGTACCTATTATTTCAATCAATGTAGCAGTAATGATCAAAGATTAGCTTTTCTTATGAGAGAGGTTACTTTCTGTGTTAATCGGAAGAACTATTAATGTGTTTTGATAACAATTGCTTGCAATGTTGGGGGCTTATACAGGCAAATGAACACGTCTGCGAGAAAGGGGATTATGAGATGTAGTTACAGGAGGTAAGTGTTTGTTACTCGTCATTGGGAGTGAATACTAAGATACTATCTTTGCGCATTGATTGAATTAACGGTGACAAGGTTACAAAACTTTCTTCTAAATTAAATCATTTATTCATTCGTTGTAATAGTTCATATAATGAGTCGTAGACATAAATAGCAATACTGTATTACACCCATGTTTGTGTAGATTTGAAATAAGCCAAGTTACTAATTTAGACCTAACTCATTTGCAACTATTGATTTTTAAAGTTGACAATAATACATAATCGAATATGATCTGAAATGTGATTTTTCAATGCAATTTACATAAGCATTGTGTAAGAAACATTTGTATTTGATCTCTGTAATTATGTTATCCAGTGTAATGATCATGTGTATCAGATCCATCGTTAATAAAAGGAGGATAATATATCAGTTACGGAATTGATGCGTATAATCATTCAAACAGACAACACTAAATGAGATATATGAACACCTCTTTCAACCTCAAAATAACAGCCTCTGGCAGAATGCATGTCCAGGTAGTTTTTTCCCGTGACAAGTGTAAAACAAACTAATGTGCTGTTACATCATTGGACAAATTGTTTTGTGGTGTCATGCCCATTGTCAATCTTCTGAACCTCGTTTGCTTTCAAAACAAATATAAGTACGCCCATCTTCATAAATATTTGGGGGAGATTCAACTGCAAGTGTATACTTCACAATAAATCATTATCGTGTAACATTTTTGAATTCTATAATACATGTACTTGAATTATGACATTTATTGTAACAATGTGCAGATTATATTGAAATGTTCAGCAAGCCATTATGTTTGATGTACAAGTAGTGTGCGCAAAATCTATATGCAAATAAATACTATCTCTATTCAGTGGTTGGATTGGGTTATCTGGGGTAAAGCTTTGAGTGCTTTAAAGAAAAAAAACTCGTCAAAGTGCTTTTTAGTCCTACGTGTACATTTCAGGCATCCTTACGATTATGTATGTTCACGATAGACAAACTTTCTCATGATAGCTAGAGTTGATAAAGCCGAAATCCAGCATATCGATTGGTCAGCGATCTAACCAATAGTCAATCTGTATCCAAACTGTCTAGTGACCAAACATGCTCTTAAGAAAAATTTAGCCCACGCCCCATCACCTGTCATTTCCTGTGTGACAGGTACCTCATAATACGATTGGTCATAGATAGCAAATCAGCCACTATATTGAACAGTGGAGATACAAAACGTCCTATTCGGGAACTTTGATGACGCCCATCCCATCACCCTTTGTCTTATGTATGTGCGAGGAATAGCATTATATAATATGTATACATGTATGTTTGTGTGATAACATATATTATCTGCGTTAAATCTAGTTGAACCAAAGTGACAAACTGTGAATCTGTTCCATGTAAGTCACACACTAGCTTATTACTACTTACCTTAAAATATTCAGTATACACTGTCAACGTATCAAACGTATCAAACGCTTCTTTCATAGAGGATTATTAGGCATGTGAGTAAATTCCTCTTTACTGCCATTGACATAGATGTCTTGAACAATTTAACCTCACACAATGATATGAGAAGGACAATTTGTTTAAGTATGTCTTACATACAAAGAATACAAACGTGTTAAGAAAATACACATGCTCACGCCACCAAAAGTCTACAAGAGAAAGTGCAATAAAATTATGAAAATGTTACATATATGACATGTATTCACTCCTGCTTTCTTTCAACATATACCTTTACAATGCAATTAAACAATTAACAATCAGGACTTGCTTGTATGACGAGACAGTTTCCTGTAATCTCCAAAACCTGCCAGGGATACCAGGCCCTAATTAGTCTTGCCACAGCTAGCCAGGCAATCAGCACGGGGGTTCCAGGTGTTGAGCAGTGAAGTGGCTCTCAGGCTTAATGAGTTAATCCCCCAATTTTTTGGACCCAACTTAGACTCAAAGTATATTTTATTTCTTACTTTGAGATCCTAACCACTGATGGCCCAATGATCATGATGTTAGACATACTAAGATATATTATACTGACACATGTGACTTCTTACAGACTGACAAGAGCACTAATTGATCTCCTGTGATTAAATGTCCTTACAACAGTGATTTGTGGGGTAATTTTACGAGAGAGGCTAAACCATTAGAAAGGCCAAAGTCTAGGTTTCCATTGTTCACATATGCGGAATGTGTGAAGCCAATTTATAGTGTTGCCAATTCATATCTTGACATAAATATTCTTCATATTGGCATTACAAGAACACTCACTTCCTCAATCATGATTATACCTGATTAACTATGAACCTAATATAGACTTGGCTATGAACTTTAAAATGTTTCTCATGATATGCTACTGTTTCAGATTATCACACACCTGTTCGACAGGGCACAAACTTCCAGCGGCGGACAGCCAGGTCCCCTGCATCCTACATTCCTCATCAAGTTAGTGGCAATGTCATCCCCAACACCATGGCATCACCACAGTCCCGGCTTGCAGGTCAGCCAGCCCAGTATGCCCTGGTTTCCTCCAATGCCCCCATACAGATGGACCGACAGATGTACCAGCACTACCAGCAGCAACAGGCACCAAGCTCACAAGGACAAATGTCTCAGCTCAGTCAAGGGATTCAGAATGTACGCATTGCCTCTCCTGCCCCTTCAAGAACTGAAACCATGCCTCAGTCTCGTGGTGTCAATGTGGCATATGCATATCCAGTGGGTGCTATGTCTAGTGCTACCAGTGCCTTGTCAAACACAGGAGGAGGACCCATCTCTATACCTCAGAGTGGTCACTATCAAAATTTACAAAATCAGCAGTTACAAAATATACAGCAGTCATTTCCTACCCATCAAGTTGAGGACCGGAACCCTAATTCCCATGGGATGATTCGCGAAGGTTAGTTACTATTCCTCCCTGGGGTACATATATAGCATTGAAATGTCCATTTTAAAATGCCTTCGACAGTTGTAACAATATTCCAGTAAATATTTTACAAAACAAAAAACTCGTTTTCGTCTTGTGAGACCACCCCTACAGGGCCCCTTCCTAGGCCCCCAACAGCCAAGAGCAGGTAACTCTCACCATCTACCTTGTACCTCACTTATCATGCTGTCATCATTCAAGACAGTCGTCCATTCAACAGCTCTTCAAATACTGCAAAGCTTACGAAGTGAAGTGAATATGAGTGAGAAAGCACCCAGTTCTGTATATATGGTTCCTGTTTGACGCACGGGCGCTATCAGGAATTCATAAGTCACTCCTTTTCATTCATGAAATGTTGTAACTTTACGTGGTGTCCGTTGCTTCCAGCCATGTGTCCGGTAAGATGACAGTGTCTCCGTCCCTCCTACAGGAGGCATGGCAATTTCTGCAGTGGTGCGACCAGTTCAATGTGTGGGTGTGTCCCGTTTATCTCCCGGGGGTGGACAATTTTCGAGCAGACGCACTCTCTTGATGTGTTCTGGCCCTGCACGAGTGGATGTGCATCAGGAGATAATCAATATCTCCTGGTTATTCGGGTCGTTCCAAGTGGATCTGTTTGCCTCTAGGGGGATAAACCAGATTCCGGTGTTTTACTCTCGGATACCAGATCCGAGAGCCAGGACGCTTTCCAACTCGATTGGACGGACAGGGTATTGTGGGCGTTCCCGCCTTTACTGCTGATTCCCAAGGTCCTCTCGCATCTTGCCACCCAACCAGCTCGGCTACTAGTACTTCTTGCACCGCTTTGGTCATCTGAAAGCTGGTTTCCGGTAATTCTCAGGTTTCTGGCTCTGCCCCTTGTCCTATTACCCTTTGGACCAGACTTACTATTACAGAACGGAGCGCCGTACCCAAATCCCAGGATTCAGTGGGCAGCTTGGCCACTGTCAGGAATCACCTCCAGGCGAGCAGAATTCCTGCACCAGTTGCAGACACAATTCTGGCTTTGCGGAGGGAATGGACAAACGTTCAGTATGAGGATAGATGAGCCTGTTATGCGTGCTGATGTGTCGACAGGGGGATTCTTGATCCCTTTTCTTCAACTTTAGTTGAAGTGTTGGAATTTTTACAGTCTTGGTTAGAGACCAGTTTAGCCGCATCTACTATCCAAGGCTATTCCATGGCTATCTCAGCCTTTCATATTCCTGTTGATGGTGCTCTCTTGGGGCAGCACCCTCTTGTACAGCGCTTTCTAGCAGGTGTGGATAGGATCAGTCCGACTGTCCGGTGGATTAGTTCCCCGTGGGACTTGTCAGTCGTTCTTGACTGGCTGTCCGGTCCTCTTTTTCACAAGCTGTTGTCTCTTTCTCTCCAGCTGTTAACTTGGAAGGCTGCCTTTCTTGTGGCGGTAACTTCTGGCAGGTGGGTAGGCGACATTCATGCAATGTCAACGGATCCTGCTCTGACTGTCTTTCATAAAGACAGAGTCAGCATTACACTGCCGGATTCTTACCATCCTAAGATCGCAGGCGTTTTTCATGTTACAACACCTATAGAGCTACCTACTCTCATGCAGCCTCCCCAGTCCGGTATCCTCTCTTCAACGTGCTCACGTCTTAGATGTCTGTAAAACTCTCAGAGCTTATATCAAATGAACTGCTGATATCTGGAAGGATAAACAGTTGTAGAGGTGGTCTGCTGGCGAGCAAGCAAACCATTTCTAGGTGGCTTGTCTCTGCCATTTGTATGGCTTACACTCATAAGGGGTTAACCATACCTAATGGGTTAAAACCTCTTTCAGTTAGGGCAGTGGCTACATCACAGGCTTATGAAGCAGCACTGCCCATTGAGGAGATTTGCTCAGCGGCTATTTGGAGCCGGCCGAGCACGTTCATCCGACACTACCAGTTGGACAAACACTCAAGGGAGCGTGCTCACTGTGGTCAAACAGTTCTCACCTGTGGGCAGGGCCAAGATCCCCCCTAGCTGAATGAGCTTGTGACACGTCCTTGTACGATTTAAGAAAAGATCTCCCGGTGGTGGGATTCACAAAATCATTGTTGTTGGTGATGGTTGTTTACTGGTGGTGGTGAAAAGAATTTTTTCATTATAGCGTCGACATACACTATCAATATCTTTTATGCTACTGTTATTCCCGGCACTGTTTCACTGGTTTGGGGAACTTCAGTGTAGAGTATAGGGCGTTCGCATATGTCCGTCACTCCTGAGCTCCTCATTTGATTGGCTTATTACCCACATTTGCCACGCCCCCGCCTGATTGACATCAGCAATCTCGGTGATTGGGTAAGTGCTTTTCTCTATCTCTCACAGCTTCGGCAGTGTATGAGAGTGTGTGAAGGGTACACGCTAGCAGACAGAATGCCTCTCCCCGACTCATGTTCGTTGAGAGTCTGTCTTATACTATATATGTACCCCAAGGAGGACTTCTTCTGAAAAAGAATTATACAAACCTGTAATGGTTATGAATTCTTTGAAAAGTGTCCTCCTTGGGGTACGGCCACCCACCTCCACACATTCTGTCTGACAAGTTCAGCTTGAAAAGTGAGGTATGAGGTAGATGGCGAGAGTTACCTGCTCTTGGCTGTTGGTTGCCCAGGAAGGGGCCTTGTAGGGACATGAGACAAAAACAAGTTTTTTGTTTTGTAAAATATTTATTATAATATTGTTACAACTGTCGTAGGCATGTTAAAATGGACATTTCTATGTTATATATGTACCCCAAGGAAGACATTTTTCAAAGAATTCATAACCTCTACAGGTTTGTATAAACTTTCTGTATATTAAGGTCATTTGAACAGTCCAAACTGATGTTACTGAGATGAGTCATATTGGTTACTGTCCAATAAGCATGGTAAAATAATGATATATTGTGACTCATATTTAAGATGACTATTTGTGAGGTACTGAATTTTTACTTAATGATCAGAAACATGGATTTCCAAAGTTTATGTGCATTGCAAACTGCATTGTGAATTGTGCCCCTTAACTCTGCCAGTATCATCAGGGTTTCATCAAACTGAGAAATGTTCACAGTATATAAATATATATATTAATACAGCAAAGATTCAGTAAAAAGCTCAGTCGGTACTAAAACATGGTGGCGCCTGACTAAAGTATTTTTAAAATCATAAAAAAGTGAAAGTTAGTTTCCAACAATTATATCTAACGATATTGCATACAATGATCCCGAAGAAATCACTAATATCCTAAATGATTATTTTACTTCTCAATTGACTGTTGAAGACCCTCATTGAGATTTGCCTGATACCGAATTCAATTGCAATTCAATATTACCAAGAATTACCCTAACCTGTAATGATGTTAAAGATATCATGTTGCCTTTAGATACATCAAAAGCGACTGGTCCAGATGGAATAGGCAACAAAGTATTAGAATATAATGCCAAAAGTCTAAGTCCCATACACTCGAAATTATTTAATCTATCATTGAGTCGGTCAGTATTTCCCATGATATGGAAAGAAGCTTCTGTTATCCCTATTCACAAAAAAGATAGTGTTCATGAATGCTCGAACTACCGTCCAGTTGCATTAGCCCCTTGTTTATCTAAAGTTTTTGAAAAATGTGTATTCAAATATATATTTAATTTCCTTAGAGATAATAATTTTCTGACGAATTTACAGTCAGGATTCATGCCCGGAGATTCGACGTCTAATCAATTAACGTATCTGTATAATCACATTCTCTTCCCACAGAGGTTAGTTGTCATATCTTCCTACGAACCTCTGTTCTAATACAGCCATATTTTGCGGTTCTCATAAAATCCCCTAGCTGCAAAAAATGGCAGCAGATTTATCTCCCTTTTTTTCTGTCCAATCAGAACACATGTTACATCGACCTAGATTCAACTTGACAAATGCAAACAATGTGGAGAAACAAATATGACATGACTGAGTTCTGTCTAGAAGAAACATTTGAGTATTGCGCTCGGGAAGAGGTTCTAGTTTTCACGATGCATCCGGAAATTACCGAGATCTTGCGAATGATCACTTTTGAAACAAGGTGGCTGATTGCACAACTAAATCTGATTGCCTCCAATCATGAGTCTTGAACACTCGCACCATAAAAGGGTCGTATTAGAACAGAGGTTACGTAGGAAGATATGACAAGTAACCACTGTGGGAAGAGAATGGTATAATCACTGCATAGCTAAAGCCATCGATGACGGTAAAGAAGTAAGGGCAGTATTTTGTGATATCAGTAAAGCTTTTGATAAAGTATGGCAAAAAGGGATTATCTATAAACTCAGAAGCTATGGTATACAAGATGAATTACTACAATGGTCTGAAAGTTATCTCAAAAATAAAACACACAGCGAGTTGCAATTAATGGGTACATTTCTAACAAGAAAGATGTCTTGGCCGGAGTACTGCAGGGTTCAGTCCTCGGACCTCTCTTATTCTTAATATACATCAACAATATTGTATGTGATATTATAGTAACAGTCGCCTCATTGCGGATGATACCTCATTATATGTAATTATTGAAGATCTGCTGGTCTCAGTTACTACTCTTAACGATGATTTAGATAAAATCTCCCGGTAGGCTCAGGAATGGCAGGTTACTTCTAACCCAAATAAAACTGAATCTGTTCAGTTTTCTCATAAAAGCAACCTCTCAATCAAATTCAATTTACTTATGGACTGAACGGTCATAAAAGAAGTCAAAAGCCACAAACATTTAGGAATAACACTCCAAAGCAGGGGTTCATGGAATAATCACATTAAAGTAATTCCTATGCCAATTTGTTGCTACCCAACACAATTAGTCTTTGGAACGCTTTGCCAAACTCAAAAGAAGCATGCAGTCTGTCAGGATTTAAGAAACTACTCCCAAAAAGAGGTATGGACCTCAACTATGGATCTCGCTTTTCACAAATCATTCACTCACGCCTCACCCTTGGATGTAGTGATCTGAACGCCGATATGTTCAATCAACTTATAATCAACAGTCCTTACTGTTCATGTGGATACGGGAGTGAAACTGCCCTGCACTTCTTTTTCATTTGTGACAATTATTCACAATTAAGATCTATTATGTACTTTCATGGCAGGTTATGATCTCGATACCGTTATGAATGGCAAGCAGGAACTATCATCGTTCGAAAACCAAGAAATATTAGAATCTGTTCACAAGTATATCTTCTCAACACAGCGCTTCAAATTTTCCCTGAATACATAATGATCCACATCTATTATGGCTTGTAAGACACACCAAACTGTGACAACATTTAATGCTTTATTGCTGTTAACACGTACTGATTAAGAATGTTCATGAGTTGTATTATGACATCATATTTCACTTCTGTTTTGTAAAAGGTGTTTTGGAGCAGCGTTAATATAAGCCATATGGCTTGTTCACCAATCCATGTTTCATTTTGGAAATAAAAGTGTGTTTAAACCATAAATACAGCAGCATTAAACCCAACTTACTCATTCTTTTGATGATCATGGACAGAGTAATGTGACTATAGGAAGTATGATATGACATTTCAGGATGTCTCAAGTAGTTATTGGCATGATGAGTAGATTCATTGCATTCTCCAAGCGTAAGCATGGTAAGTGGTGCTTGACCCTGTGGTGGAGTTTGGACACCCTGTTTTGACGATTCAGGATGAAGTAGGGAAGTAATATGAATGCAGGAATGCAGTAACTACACTTGATAAGGAATGTGAAATCTATAAAGTTCAGTGGTAATGATGGACATTGTAGTTATTGTTGAAAAAAGTTGAAAAAAACCTCGATGAAGAAAAGTCTGCAAAATGAGAGTTCAAATGATTCGCTAATTATGCCCCAGTGCTGAGGGAAAAAGTGCTATCAACAGCTATTCTGCGCTGCGCTCATAACGCATGTGCAGTGAGTAGGTTCACGGAGCTTCAAATGGTATGCCTTGCTTGGAGTATGAGAGGGTGAACAGTAGTCTAATCTTGGTTGTGCACATGAACAAGTAAATAATCTACTCGTTACATAAAAAACACCAAAAAAGTGTTGATTGTGATAAGCAGACCCTGTTACAGAGAAAACTCAGTGTCTGATTTATTAACACCTATATGTCTTCCTGCCTGTCTGCTAATAACAATATGCAATGCACAACTTCAATCACTGAGCACATGCAGTTTGAAATTAACACCTATCAGGCTTATAAAAAAATGTAAGCCAGCTAAGTAATTCGGCAAATGAACCACTGGCCAATGACAAGGCGTTGTTACACATGAGTGCACACCCACTGGCTCTGCCTGGGTCTTGTATTGCGGCTGCTTCGTTTCAAGCGAGGTAAACCCAGGTACAAAATATTGCACTTGTCATTTGCGATTATAAGCTGATAATTGTGTTGATTTGTTTTTTCACAATCACCAATGCATTTTATATATCACGAACAAGTGATAATTGTGTTTTAATTATGTTTGATTTTTTGATTCCATGTGACCTTTAAATAAATTCATCATGAAATGTGATTAACATTCTTGAATGGGACATTTTGAAATGTGTTCTGCTTTGTTTACTTTCGGTAAGAACTGGTACCCTGTATCCTACATGTCATCATACCCTGAAAGTGTGGACTTTTGCTTACAATATCACTCAGAATCAAATATTTAGTGGGACTTCTAAGCAAACATGCAAACAAACAAAAGTACAATGTGTTGTTCTCACGTATGTGCCATGCTGCTTTGTGGCTAAAAGTCAGGGATGTACTGCATTCTAAACATGATAAAATACTTCCCTTTTGCAGGGGAACTGCAGAGGGTCTTTTGTCATTGCAAGGATTAAAGATAGAGATATATATTAACAAAAGTCTAGATGACCCCTGACTCAATGTTTTAATGTACAATAAATCATGACAAGACTGGTGTTTTGTGTACCACACCAGCCTGCTTTGCTGATTGCTACACTGCCGTCACATTCAATCAGTTAATTCTTTTCCTGAAGAAATACTCCTAGGGATACATATAAGCATTAAAGTATCCATTTAAAAATACCTATGACAGTTGTAACAGTATTTCAATATATAGTGTACAAAACAAAATACTTGTTTTTGTATTGTGAGACCATCCCTAAAGGGCCCCTCATGGCCCAGACAGCCAAGAGACGTAACTCTGGCTGCTTTGCCCAAACCTACTTTTCAGGCTGTTGTTAAACAGAACGGTCATGCATGGTCCATTTGAAGGTGTCCTTGCCATACCTAGAGGGAAAATGAGAGAGAAAGAGTCAAATTCTGTATGTATGGTTCCTTTCGTTTCGCACAAGCATTATCTGGAATCTTTTCCTGACTTTTTTTATTTATGCTTTGTTTATCTTTGCTGGCGTGTTTGCTGTTTCCAGCCATGTGGCAAGCCAAATGGCAGACTGTGTGGTAATTCTGTCCCATGCATCTGCTCTGGTAGCTGTGGTAGTCAGGTTGTAATGCATTGATATGTCATATCACTCACAATGTTTGCTCCATGCCACATTTTGTTTCTTTGCTACAAGATGTTCCTTCAGGCGGGGTGGGAGTGGTGAAGGACTTTTAGGCACAGGAGCTTTCCTGAAAGAAAAGCTAAGAAATAGAAGAGTTCCTCTACATCTGCATTTGTATCTTGTGATACAACAGACACCACTGAGACTCTGTGTTGAGGAGGATGAGGGTCAGGGAGGGATGAGTGAACCTTCATTGTTGCTCAGTATGCCCTTGAGGCAGGTACATGAGTGGATTGCCTCAGATGGCTGTCAGTACAGGCACCTTTGACCTTAAGAAGTTGCGTCTTCCAAGGGGAGCTTTCACTCTCACTCAGGTGGCATATACTAGGTTGCTTATCTTACCATCATCACCTACTGAGATGGTCAATCCGCTCCTCAGTGGTAGCAGGTCCAGATTTGTCAGTATGTTATGGGTGAGACTAGCCTTTGCAACCCCATAGTGGTCATTCTCAATATCGCTAAGGTATACGTTCTGATGAATCACCACCATACCCATGGATGCATCTACACAATTCATGATTGTTTTATCCTTCCTGGTGGTGGATTGTGTAGAAATTCCCCAAT
The DNA here is from genome assembly GCF_037392515.1 of Haliotis asinina. Taxonomy (NCBI): domain Eukaryota; kingdom Metazoa; phylum Mollusca; class Gastropoda; order Lepetellida; family Haliotidae; genus Haliotis; species Haliotis asinina. The sequence goes on from NC_090287.1 coordinate 50,352,061, forward strand.
GTTTATCCGTGGCATTTTTTCCCTATTTTATTGGCTCTAACATTGTTATTCGCTATACCCACTGTTTCGTCCCTGCACCACGCTGTGCTGGTTTGGGAACATGAATTATTATCTTGGACTTGGCCCATACATTCTGTCCATCATCATGTGATCATTCTGAATTATCCACTGGCATATAAGATTGGCTTCTCTTTCCCCTAACTGCTATGCCTTCACATGATTGAGTGAGGCCCCTGAGCAGTCAGGGGACCATTTGACAATGTTCTCATAAGCCTAAGATCTCATAAATTTCCTCATAGCATCTCCACCTGCCATACTGTAACATAGGATGTGCCAATGCTACGAGAAAAGTTTTGAGATCTTTGTGAAATGGGACCCAGGTCACTAGGTAAGTTTGTTTTTTTTCTCTCTCTCTGGGCTTCTACTGTGACTTTGATTGAATGAGGGTACATACTAGCTAGACAGAATGCCTTCCAACTTGCAATTGTTGGGTGTCTCTCCTATACTTACATGTACCCCAAGTAGGGCTTCTGAAAAAGTTTTATACAAACCTGTAAAGGTTATGAATTCTTTGAAGAACGTCCTCCTTGGGGTATGGCTGCCCACCTCCCCACATACTGTCTGATACATTCGGCATGAAAAATGAGTTTCGAAGTAAGCAGCCAGAGTTACTGCTCTTGGCTGCTGGGAACCCTGTGGGGCCCTGAAGGGGTGGTCTCATAAGACAAAAACTAGTTGTATCATCATAGGTATTTTAAAATGAACATTTTAAACATTTATATGTTCCCCATCAGGGACATTCTCCAAAGAATTCATAATCACTATAGGTTTGTTTCAAACTTATTGTGAACATAATCATGGATGATTGGCCCTTCTATTACCACTCACGACACCTACCAATTCTTTATTTCTATGTCTGCAAGTCATTTGAAACCTGATTTTCACCCTCGACTAAATGATCTTGTCACATACGGATGATGATATGTCCACACAAAACGGGTGTGGTTGAAGCAATCCCTCTGATTGGTCAATGCTTGTAAATCTGCATGTTATCTATAAATTTGTAGGAATATTTTCTTTCATCACCTGCTTGACTTGGAAATACAAGAATGTATTTTCCAGCAATGGCTTTTCAAAAGAAGGTATCTGTTATATATGTCTCCTTAACAATCGTGAACCAACCAGAGGGCTTGCTTTTACCACACGCCAATTTTGTGCGGACATGTAATTATCCATTTGTGACAAAATTGTTCAGTTTAGGGTCAAATCGGGTTTCAGTGGACATGCACAAGTAACAACAAAGAATTGTTAGGTGTGATGAGTGGTGATCGATAGGCCAAGAACAATCGTGGAAACATTGTTACTTTGTTAAGCTTTTGATTTTGTGTATGATTGCTTCAGCATTTAAAAAAAATCAGTATAAGTTAATCATTTAACACGTTAAAGCCTTATATTTTTTAATGGGCCTGTTATTAGTATACTAGACATCATACTTACATTTAAGATTATTTTTATATGTTCGTAATAAAAACCATTAAATTTGTTTTGTCAGATGATAGCCAAGAACCTGTGACTACAGCTGCTGCCCACTATGGCTTCAGCAACTACAACAACAGTGGTGAATACTTTAACCTACAGTATGATGACAATTATCAGATCCAGCAGTACCACCAGGAGATCCGTAACCACTATGCTCAGCAGAATCCTGCCAATCAGCAGCCTGTCCCAACCAGCATGTACTCTCATGTGGAACATATACCCACACAAGAAGTTCATTCCACATCATCATCATCACGTGAGTCCTATTGTGGTTATTGTCAAGATGTGTAAAGATTGGGAAAAACTACAGATACATTAAACATCCAAATTTTATTCAGAAAGTTTTAGAGTATAAATGTTACCCATCTTCTGAAAGAAATGAAGAAGAAAGCAATCATGAGCACAATCTATCACATAGTATTCCAAGAGTCAGATGGCTTCGTGTAATTTTTATCCCCAGCAACGCGTTTTGAAAGGGAGGGTATTAAAATGGACTCCACTTGTGTATTGGTCCATCAGTCTATGCAAATTTGTCCTAAACAACTTTGACCGAAATTGGTGGTAGTACTCCATTCCAGTGTAAAACATTTAAACTGTTAGTTGCGTTTTCACCTAACTTGGTACATAGATAGGTCTGATGGTGAACTGGTGCCCGTTGATAGTTCTGGATTTCTGAATAAATTTATTTTGTTTCCAAGGCAACAAGGTTTACTTTTTGGTTTACAATTGGTGTTGGTACTTTTCTTTCAGAACTAAAAACCCTATCAGTACTCTTTTCCAGATGTATTCATGTGCTCACAAATGAACTTTGTTTCTTAGTTAAGTTTTTGTTATTACCATTCCACATTCAAATATGTCCAATTTCATGTTCAGTGATTATCATGAAGGACTTTAATGTTCTCACACTAGCTGAGGTAGATGTACATTTTTCATTCTTTAAATGTTTGAATGAGGAAATACTTGAATGTCTTCAGCTGGATATGGTTCAGAGGAGATGCCCCTGCCAGTTGGCTGGTCAGAAGACTGGACAGTGAGGGGCCGCAAGTTTTACATTGACCACAACACTCAGACCACCCACTGGAGCCATCCCTTAGAAAAGGAAAACCTCCCATCAGGATGGGAGAGGATAGAGTCCAAAGAATATGGCATCTTCTATGTCAAGTAAGTTCAAGTCTGTCTATGTGTGATCAGTCTAAGTAGACTTACTCTCAGTGTTATTCGTTACACTCCACCACTGAGTCTAAAAAACGCTAGTAGAATGTTGCGTCAGGTATCCTTTGCGCGACCAATGACCGTCCAGTCAATAGCGAGACAGTTAAACAGATTTAACCAATCAGACAACGGATACTACTTAGGGATCGGAGGGACATAGAAAACATTCAGGTCACTGACACAGATTTCTCCACAAGCAAAAATTCGCATATAACACAGTTATTTGACCTGCTGTATATGTGCTTTGGGGTTTCCGTTGACATGGTTACCAGTAGCTAATATTTCCGCAAGATGAAGCCCAATATTTTGAGCGACTGTTTACTCATCGTTTTCATGGTTGTAACATGCGCTGTATGCATCACTTGGAAGCAGTCGTATGCTAATTAGCTTTCAGAATCATTCAGGTACAAACCTTTTCGAGATAAAAAGTTCAAAAGGTATGTGCAAATGTCCACTTTTGCGATTTGGTAAGCTGTGTTCTGATTGGTCAGTCTCAAAGGTTACCTGATGCGACCTCCCATAAGGTTTTGTTAGACTGAGTAGTGGAGTGTAACGAAAAGTACTGAGGCTGAGTTTACTTAGACTGATATGTAATGTATGCGAGAATTAAGGGTTGAGGCGAACAAGGTCTTCATCCCAAGAAAGAACATCACAACTCCTCTACCTGCCTTTGACATGTTAGAGTTTGACAAATGCCATATCTTCTTTCTGTATTAAAGAAGCAATCAAATGCCACAAAATCATTAAGAATATAAGGTGGACAGAACAGACAACACATTTTTTAAACATATCTTATGCTATGTCTTTTACTTTCTCTCTTGTGTTGGACAGTTGAGTGGAAATGAACTGTAAACAAAGTTTTGGGCCTCTTGAACCCTTCAGTCTAACACACCCCAACTGCTCTCATTCTTGGACAACCTGGCAGCCTCTTTGAAAAATGCAGTCTGTGCTCTGATGGGTCATGTGACCCCTTTGTCTGATTATTTTCTTTCCTGCCTCAAGCTGAGTGCCAATGTGCTGTTCTTTTGCTGTGACATAGTTTGTGGGAGTCTGTATTCAACATGGGGAAAGAAGATAAAACATCCAAGAAAAGAAAAGTTTGTGGCAAATGTATAATTGTAAGTCTCCTCTACATCAGTGATCCTTTGAGGGTTGGTGGACCAACCAGGATCTATGATCCCTTGCACAGTGGCAATGCCTCTTGGATTAGCAATCCTCCCGTTCTCCAGACGATAGGCAAATCTAGAAACATTGGTGAGCTGTACATTCTCCGGTCAACATGCTTTGATGATCATGGCCCAGTCTTCAGCTGCACCTCTGATCAGCAATTACGATCTATATTTGGCAAACAGAACATTCACCGATCCACGCTGTATGATCCCAGCTGATTTGGCCACAGCATCTCAGCCTTAATGTTTGTGTTCCTCACAGATTTGTCAATCCTCTTCACTGCTTTTCATTTGTCTCATACTGCTAGACCTGGGAATGGTGGGATCTAACTTTGATATGATAGCTTAAGCCATGTTGGTGGCTTTAAAACAAGCTCAGCAAACAGATATAATATCTTCTCAGGGCGATCAGATTCAACTGCTGTGTTCGCAGGTCTCACCGGTCAACACAATCTCCGTCTCCTCCCTCATACTTAGAGGATCTGTCTATGCCAGAAAGGAGTTTTGAACTGTTTTTGCAGTTATCCTAAAGCAAGTCTCCAGATGATTTGCTGACTGCCTTTGCTATGAAGCAAGGAGACTGTTCTACTATCAAGCTGTCCAACTTGGTTCTGTATAATCCAGATGACAGCATTCCTTGATGTTGCTTTCATGAACCTCAAGAGAGTAAAGGATGACTTTTCAGCACTTTTCTCCCTTTTACCCCCTCTTAACATGATCCTTTCAGCAGTGTGAAGAGATAGCCATGATAGTGGCTCATATCTGGGGATCAATGATGGTCATCCATGAGCAGTTTCAAATGGTGCTGGATCAAGTCACAGTATTTTGTTTGATACTTACAGTTATCATGAGACAAGGACTGCCCATTCATTCCTCCAGTGATTCCTCATGGCAGCATTGGTCAAGTTGTTCCCTCTTCAGTGGAATCATCCAAGATGGGGCAATCAAAGTTGATCGTGATACAGAACTGTGCTGTGTAATGCAAAGTTGTTTTTCTTTGAAGAAGCAACCCATCACAAGTATAGGAGTTTTGCAGTCAATTGGGATATTGCACTCATAACCATGCTTGTGCATCATCATACAGGATAATCTGCAGGCCACGATCCAACTGTGTAAGACATAAGATAGAATTAGCTTAAATATTTGAAAATTGTACAAAGGGGTCACCATTCAGAGCACTAAAAAACATTGCTAGGCTGTTATTGAACGGGAGCAGAAGGGGTGTGTTCGGGTGAGGGGTGCAAGAGAGGCCAAAAACTTTGTTTACAGTTTGTTTCCACTGAATTGTTGATCACAAGTGAGAGAGAGTACAAGGCAGGAGATAAGATAAGTATTCTATATACAAGTTATAGTTAAGTTTTACTTGCTATTCAAACTGGCTGCTCTGTAAATGTCATTGGACCTGTACTGATGCATAGACTTTTCAGGGCATTATTATACTGTGTGTGACCATAATGATGAGCACCCATCGGATCATATGGTGCATCTACTCTCTTAATACAGTTAATTACTGTACCATTGTCAGTGTATATAGATTATAACTGTGGCTCACACTAATGCAAAGACATAGAAATAGCTAATTCAGAAAATTAACAGCTTTACAACCTGTGTCCTGAGGTTTCCTCCCAAATCAGATAGCTTTGTGTAGCCAGACAATTGTCCAAAGCTGTGTTCATGTTCAGCTCAATTTTAAACAATCTAGTTGAATGTTTTTTATTGATATAAACATGGTATCTCTAATCTGATCTGTTGTTCATAATCTGATGTGTTGTTTTAGCCATGTGTCAAAGACTGCTCAAGTTCAGCATCCATGTACTGCACTAGTCCCGCAGCATGGCTTGATGTTGAGCTATGGACGCCAGCCACAGATACCCCTGCACATAGAATACCGTCCACCACGGCAGACTAACGTCCTTGTGCCTGCAAACCCTTACCTTCATACAGGTATATAACTGTTTGTGTTTGTGAAACTGAAAGTCCATCAACAGCCACAAATAAATCATTGTACATAAGTAATTTCTTATAGGTATTACAAGATGCCTCAGCTGGAAATGCATTATTGGTTAGCTTGTAGCATGTGGTACATGTTAGATGACCACACAGGTGGATACCATTTATCTCACTACAAATGATTTCTGTATGAAGGTTGTTTGTTTGACTTAAAAAGCTGGGGGTCCGATGGACGTTCCAGTAATGAATTTCAAGGTTCATTACAGGAGATTTTGTAAAGAAAATGATGTATTGGTAGTTCACTTCCCACAGAGGTTACTCGTGTCATATCTTCCTACGTAACCTCTGATTTAATACGGCCCTTTCATGGTGCAAATGTTCAAGACTCGTGATTGGAGGCATTCAGATTTAGTTGTGCAATTGTGAATGTAAAAGTTGTAACTAATATTCACTAATAAATCATGAGTACTGAAACAAGTCTAGGTATGTAGTTTTGTTTATTTCCTGACCTCAAACTTTGAAAAGATATTGATGATTTGCTGGCAGTCTGACAAGTACACGTTATCGTTAGTCATTGTTCATAATGTCATTTTATTTTATATCATGAAACATAATAATGGTGAAAACATTCCCTGATGCACTATTCCAAACAAATCAAGCGTGCCATAAGGGCACGCAGATACGTATTTAACTGTGCCATTTCAATCTTAGCCATACCATATGTATGATGGCACAAATAATTTCGATCCCTGTACTGTCAGGATGACAGGATACTATCCCTACATGTAATAATGTTCTCTGACTATGTCTCCCGTCTGGTCATAAACACAGGCCTGTATCTTAGTACAAATACTGAGTTAGTATGGTTTAAGCTGCTTTTTTAGGCAATATTCCCACAATTTCACGGTGATTTGGGCCTCACACAATGCTACAAGGTGGGGAATAGAACCCGGCATGATGAGCCAACCACGAGGCTACTGACAGAAGAGTTCTTTCACTGATACACATTTACAGATTGCTGTCATAATGTTTAAATATTGCTGACTGCTGTAATCACACAAGGTCTCTTATCACTTACCTCACATTATGCACTTTCTCCTTTCTTTTGAAAGTGCTGTTAAAAAATAAGCTGAAACAATCACCCCAGCTCTTATTGTTTTGGGCAGTCACTGGAAGTTCATGCAAAGACTGCATTAGGTTATGTAATGGGCCACAACAATGTCATGCCTGTTGTCTTCTGACTTTTTTTGATGTATATGAAAGTTTGTATTCATCATGGTGCTTCAGAGCGATTTCACGCCAACTTGTAACAGAAAATATAAGCACTCTTGCCCATCAAGACAGCTTCTGTGATCCATTCAGACTACCCATCCCTAGACTCTTTGTCCAGCGTTTTCCTCAATGATTATCTCTCCTCCTTTTGCAGACTATTCATTGTCGGATCCGCAGACCTTGAATGGATGATGCTGTCTCTAGATTTTGATTTTAGAAATTGATCCTTTGTTCCCTCAAGCTAATTCTTCAATCAGCTATGTCTGCTTGGGTCCTACAAGTACCACCAATACCAATGTGTTACCCAGCATGTCAGCAGGACATATAATAATTACTTCTATCCCACCTTTAATGATCATCTCTTCAGTATTGACATAGCCTGTACAATGGCATGAAAGACCACAGGCCTAGTGCTTGGAGATATTGGGATTGGTGATCCCAAAATTATCTGTTAAAGAAAAATCAGCAAAGAGTGATGGAGAGTGGATCAGTGATCAAGGGTAGCCTAGGGTTTGTAGCCAGCAGGAATATGAAGGGGTTTGTCAAATGTAGGATGGTCAACAATCCATGAGGAACTACTGAATCTAATGATGTTAAATAATGTTCAGCCATCATCCATCTAATCATGTAAGGTCACATATTCCTTCATCAAGTTCATCATCCTCTCCTCCACATCAGCCACATTCAGATCTGGAGGGTAGCATTGAGGACATTATTCCTTCTACCATATGGTTTTGGATTGTTGACAAGCATGTGAGTGATGAACTGCTGCATTTCTGAAATTTCCGAAATGCATGACTCTGTGCTGTCAAGTGGCAAAGTATATGCTATTAAACCCAGACCTCTGAGGAGCTCTTTGTGGCAAAAGTAGCAACAGGAGTCATGGGAGGCAACAGTCGTGCATGCCTCCTTCAACTTCATTCACTCAGACTGTCACCTTCGATAGGTTAAAGGTCTGACAGTCTGATAGACTTGTCACATCTGTTTGGTGTGACATAGTTTGCCAGGACAAACACATTATTTGCATGAGCTTCCAGTGACTGCCTGTAACAACAGATTATCAGGGCTACAAATCTTTCTTTTGGGTTGTTTTTCACTCCACTATTGAAAGATCAAGAAAAGAGCATAAGATGTGATAGGTGTTATAAATATACCATTTTTTTGTTAAAATTGTCAAACTTATACCATTTTCTGTATGTGTCTTTGATGGTTGCTGTTCAGTTATACATGTGGTGATCTGGGTTAGAACTGACCTGCAGCAACCCATGCTTGTTGTGAGAAGCAGCTAGCATGGGCAGGTGGGCTCACTGATTTGGTTGACAGGTCATTTTATCCTAGTTGCATAGATTGATGCTCGTGCTGTTGATCACTAGATTGTCTGGTCTAGACTTGATGTTTTACAGATTGCTGTAATGTAGATGGAATATTGCTGAGTGGCATTAGACAACAAACTCTTTCAATTTTTTCAATTTTTTATTTCTTCAGAAATTCCACACTTTCTTATGGTGTATTCTAAAGCTCCTCCTGACCATGACCACAAACTAAGGGTAAGAATGATAGTTCTTGGTACTGATTATTACATATCAGTTATATATGGCGATTACAGCTTTACAGTTATGACTATATAGGAATGATTATTGTGGCAGAAATGACTTCGTCTTTCCTTATCCTGACTCATGCTTAATTGCTCATCTCCTCCTCCCTACGAAGGTAGTGGAACACTTGGAATCCTTTGAAGTTCCCTTCTAAAAGAAGCGGACGTAAAATACACTCATCCACTGGAAGTCTCCCTTTCCCACCAAAAAGGTCACATGACCTGCCATGCTTGTCGCTCTCTCTTCATTGCCTGACGAGGCCGGCTGGAGGCATCCTGGGGTCCCAATATGGCGTGCAGATCTAGTGGAGTGGCAGTCCTTTTTTATTTATTTCGGTCCTTTAACTAAATTTATGTCATATGCGGTATTTGGCTTATGTATATACATCATATTTTGTTAAATTTGTAATTATTTGGTATTTATATAGCACATATTTCCTCAACTGAGACTTAGTCTCAGTTGATGATATCATGTTTTCGTTGCAGATTACAGCTGTCAGCGGTTGACCCGCATTTGGTTTGTCTCTTCTTCCACTGCTTACTGTAAATTTTGTAGCAATTTATCTGATTCAGAATTTGCTTTGTATGTTCGTTCTGTTTGTAGATGTACGAGGGACAGGCAACAACGGCTTTCATTAGTCATTTCAAATCGGCTGATTTAGCCTCGGTTAAATGTTTGTTGTTAACTGCTGAAATTCATCATTCCTCCGGGGCTGTGTCTTGATGCCAGTGAGTCATCACCCAGACCACAGAAGAGAACTTCAACGGAGATTGGGTTATTGCAGCCTAGGAAAGTCTAGGTCATTTTTGTCTAAGATGAAGTCGTCCTCAAAGAAGTTGTCGCTGAGTCAACATACTACGACAGCTAATAAGTCTTTTGGCAATGAGATCATCCCTCTTCAGGAACGACACATCTACGATGAGCCGCCGCTGTTTCTACAGAAGGAGCAGAAAGTACAACCTGCAAAGACATCTTTCACCTTCATCTAGATCGGCCCCGACCACATCGTCACCGTTCCTAAACCCATGCGAGGGTCGTCAATCTACGCACACTCTGTCATCAGCCTCGATCATTGCATGAGATATCTCTACGAGTCAGACATCGCTACACACAACTCGGCCTTTTGATGCCGGCGTCTTCATGCAGCAGTTCACCACTCACATGATGCACTTGATGGAGCATCGGTTTGAAGAGGAGCGGAGACTTTAATCTTCAACTACGTCGACTGCCACTCCACTAGATCTGCACTCCCTCCCTGAAGAGGCATTGTATGCATGCACCCGCTCAAGGTCTTCACCGTCTTTGTCCTCCCAGTCTTGAGAGGGATCCACCCCCGCACTCGTCGAGTGAGTGCACTTGCACAAGTGAGTGTGTTCACATGAGCGAGTGTGCTCGCAGGTCTACTCATGAGCGCAGATGATCTTCATCAGTCTCCCCAGTTCATCAAAGGCACCGTCAGCACTCGTCATCCCCTTCAGACCCGGACTCACATAGAAAGGATCATCAGCATTTGTCGAATGCATCTCACTCATGGAAGGATGGAGACAGATATTACTGATCGTCATCTCTGAAGGAAGCCCTCTTCTCGGACTTTGTGGATCACGAATGGTTTGGACTTAATTTCGCCATCCAAGGACTCCAATGAAGCTAACACTTATAGGATGAAGAATGAGGATATTGACACTTTAAGGTTACTGCCGATAGCTCAAATACAGTCATCCCTCGCAATAAACCGCAGGGTAATCTGTGGCTCCCATGAAAAGGTTGTACTGCGATCACACCCCTTCACGAAATCAAAAAATAGCTCATCAACAAATCCGCTGCTGCGCTCTTAAAACATACGTAAACTAGTGAAATTCAGTGCGGATGGCAACTGACAGTGTTTATCGTACATATCCATTGTGTTTCACATGCTTAAAACATGCAGGGTTTTCTCAATAATAATAGTACCAACATCGTAGCAGTAACTTATGAAAGACAAGACATGCTATCAGTTGAGTTACGACAAGTACTTACAATGTTTGCTGTGATGCAACACACTGCGCTTTAGCGCGGCAAGACACAGTCATCCCAGGATGTATGGTGCCAGAAACCACATTTTATTTGATTAAATTCAATCCCAATTTTATTTATTGAAACTGTTGACAGAAACAACGGAAACACCGTGAGAGCATTACCTCATTCCATACGCGTACAACTTCCGCTTACCTCATTCGTGAGGGTCCATTTTTTGCGCCTACCCCGATAGCACCAATTTCACATTATTCTTAGCAGTCACCAACAGATTACAGTCTCGTAATCCATGGAATCCGAGATCTGCGTTAATGACTCATTGAAGTCAGTTTCAACAATTAAATTTTTTTAATTCACGTGAATATACGTCTTTGGTAACAGGTAGTGATTTTTGATTGCAAAGTTTCCCATACATATATATATTTTCATTTTCAAAGTTTGTTTATTTTCACCTTCAATGATACGATATATTTTTACTGGACCCAATTCACGAAACAGCAGTTTTGTTATGTCCTTGGAATATACGATCTAACTCGGCCTTTGTTCCACATTATGTAATGTGTACTATAACACGGATGTCTAATAACACTAGGGGTCATCTGTGGACCCTATGACCAGCGTTATGGCGAGGGAGGACTGTATCTATGATTCCTGAGACTTTATCTTCAGCATTCCAGTTGGCAACCAAGTTTCAGCAACAACATATGCCACCTTTTAACGCTCGTCGTTTTCCTCTTCACCACATGAAGCCCCTTCTCAGAGCACCAAACATAGCTGAATCATACAATCGACCTTTCTACTATTCAACATAGTTGACGATCTTAATCTACACATAAAGGCATGTTATATCCCAGATGCTCACAACATCATGGCCGACGCATTATCATGTCCTCTACTCCCATCCCTGTCAGAATGGATGCTTCATTGAGAGGTGTTTTGTCTAAATAGTCAGACCTTTGGATCACCACAAATAGATCTACATGCCACGAAATTCAACAAACAACAACACTTGTATCACCGGTATCAGATCTGCTAGCAAGAGCAACAGATGTTCTCAACATACTGTGGGAAGGACGGAATATATAGATTGGAATAATCTTCTCGTCCATCCACACACCAAACAGGTGCACAGAAATCCATCTGCCTTCTGACTTCACGTATGGACCTGTTTAAAACATAGAGGATACTCTATGAGGGCAGCAAAAGCTTTATGGAAATCCACTCACACCTTGTATGATGACAAGTGGAAATGGTTTGAGACATACGCCAGAAAGAAAGGATTCATCTCTATGAAGGCTACCCATCCTCAAATTGTGGATTACCTATGTCATTTACAACATTCCAGAAAGGTTCTACATGATCTTCATACTTGGCAGTCCTCAGCTCAGTTACCATGGAAACAGGTATCAAGTTGACTAAAGTACCTGAGCTACTTGCCTTATAACTCTCCTTCTAGTTAGAAGACCAACAACACAGGTTTAGAACTCCAGCTTGGGGTTCAAACATTATACTCCAACATCTCACAAGTGATGTGTACGAGCCGCTAGACCGGACTGCTGGCTCAGAAGACGGTGTTTCTGCTTGCCTTGGCTACAGCGGCATGAATGTCAGAAATTCATGCTCTAGACTTCAGTCGCACGAGACGTGATTCAAGTCGTCAAGAGACAATACATCTTTGTCTAAGATGGGATTTTATTGGGAAGAATCAACTGTCAGGTCAACAGGATAGACAATTCCACACACTGGCATTATCCTCAGTCCTAGGGCCTCATGATACTCAAGACCAATCATTATGCCCAGTCAGAACACTGAAGATATATCTCACATATACCAGGTCTAGAAGACAATGTTTCAAGCGCCTATTTATCCCTATATCTGCTGAGACACCTACGGAACTATCCCGCAATACTATCTCAGTGTGGAGCAGAGCTGTTATACTGAGGGCCCATAAAGAAGCAGGACTGGAACCTCCACGAGCCTCCAACCCACATGAAGTCAGAGCCTTGGCCTTTACACTAGTGCTACATGGGAATTGCTCGCTATCAACTATAATGGAGGGCTGCTTTTGGAAGTCAAACACTCTGTTTGCCAATCATTATCTACAAGACATAGCCATGGAAGACGTCACTGGCATTCATCAGTTTGGGCCTCTTGTCGTTACACAGCAACTAACGGTTCCTCAAAGTCACTGAGTTTGCTCACCCATTTATCACATGACTTGTGGAGACCAGACACTGTGCAGAGTATATGGTTGAAAGTCCATGTGCACGTCTCAAGCAGACTGGCATGAGTGATAGGGACCCTGTACTCGTAAAGAAGATACTTGTACATGAAGAAGGGTTGCAACTAGTCTTGATTATGGCATCTTGACATTCAGTTGTATTGGATACAAGCAGGATGCTAGTTAATCTAGATATTATCATGTTCCAGTCACAAAGCCTTCTTCAGAAGACAAGTTCAACTAGATGTGATCCCCCCGGAAAGTTACATATGAATATTGGAAGAACAGGACTGAATTATCGTCGCTACAAGTTCTGGTTGTGTGGGGAATATCGGACGTATTTGACAGCCAGAAGAATCCAGCACTGCCTGACCCACTGCTGTTTCTGGAGGATTCTGTAAGCAATTAAGCATGAGTCAGGTTAAGGAAAAATATGTAATTTTATGAATAAAATTGATATTTTATACTTATCCTGGCTCATGACATAAGCCCTGCCAGCTGCCCCTCTCAGGCACTCTGAATTCTAGTATTCTCGTGTCGAGTGATTTTGTTTCAAGAGAGTGACAAGCATGGCAGGTCATGTGACCTTTTTGGTGCGAAAGGGAGGCTTCCAGTGGGTGAATGCATTTTACATCCACTTCTTTTAAAAGGGAACTTCAAGGGATTCCAGGTGTTCCATTACCTTCACAGGGAGGAGGAGATAAGCAATTAAGTATGAGTCAGGATAAGTATAAAATATCAGTTTTATCCAGAAAATTACATTATTTACTATTGCTGAAGAATGATATCACATACCACTGGTAAGCTTGTCCATGTAAGTAGGCAGACCTGACATAGTGATGTAGTGAATTTTACAATAATGGATACTAGTATACATCAGGAGGCACTGGGTTTTACATGGAATGTCAGAAATGTGACTGTTAACTTTCTTTAGTTGTTTACTCACCCCAGAGCTGAGAATGAGGAATGATTACATACTAATAGTATGTTTTACAAAGTGTAAGTAATATGTTTTACAAAGTGTAAGTTATATGTTTTACAAAGTGTTTTTGTTTGTATTTTAGTGATTTATAATCATGTCATGAATATATTGAAAATACTGTTTTGTGTTGACAGTGGGAGTTGTTCCGCCTCCCAGAACTGGAATACTATGATGCTCTGCTTGTCCGACTGTGCAAGGAAGACCTGAAGAAAATTGTTATGACATATGAAGCATATCGGGGTGCCTTGTATCGAGAACTAGAACGGAGAAAGGAGGAACGACAGCGAGAACAGCAGCAGGAACGTCAACAAGAACAACAGCAACCGCAACAGCAACAGCCACAGCAGCAGCTAAGAATGCTCACACAGAACATTGAAACTAAAGTATAGTATTGTAGAAAATTTAATTTATTGGTGTATTTTATCTTTAAATTAAAAGTTACTAGATATTTCATAAAGAAATGAACCTGTTTTTAGTAGTGATGATATGGCACTTGAAATGTTGATCATTTCACTTTATGCTGACCCTTTTTAAGAATATTATTATGTACTGATGATTAATTGAAACCTCATAAGGTTATTGTTGTTATTTTTCAAGTAATTTGATTTAAAAAAATAATAATGTCTGTTTGAATGGTTGATACTGTGTGAAAATTTCAAGCTAATAATGCTACTTGTCAAGTATGTAAAAGGTATGTTATGTGAAATGTTAGATTAAAGTCATAGAATGTATATTTATAGGTATTGAGGATTGTATGCTATGCTAATTCATCAACACAGAATTCATATGACAGAGTTATCAGTTAGATACTGATACTTACATTTGCAGACAGAATAATACAGAGGGCTTAATGCTTATGACCATTTTCGTGGAAATACTCATGTGGTGGGCTGAGGGATTAGTACTCTTTAAATGCCTTTGGTATATGCATCTCTATATCTTAAGCTGTTTTGTGTTAATGATGTTGTGTACTCTTGACCAAGTCATGATTGTCATGCACTCACATACACACTCACTTATTTATTCATTTGCTGTAAACTAGGATGGGGTCTCAGGGGTTACGGGTAGATAAATGCGTTTGCATTTTCTTGTCATGCTAAAGACATTATTTCAGTGTCACAGATGGGTTAAATTTGTCAAGCATTTTCCTGTTGGTTTGAATATTTCTAAAGGTAACCTTTCTCAGTTCTTGCCTACTATGTCTCACAAGCACATATGTTGCATTAAGAATAGCAATTTGTTGGAAAAGGTTGGTTCAGACATGTTTGAAAATAAACATGTTAAGAGGATAAAAACAAGTTTGACCAACATTGCTTACACTACTTCTTCAGTTGAAGGACATAGACAAATAGTCTATGTATACTACCAACTAAAAATTAGGGAACTGATGAAATGACAGTGAATGTGAAATTGCTCTGTATGTCCACTAAATCAAATTTGGGCACGGGTGCAGGGTTGATGACATACACCCTTCAACCAAGAATGTCCCATAGATGTTCAACTGGGGACAGGTCTGGGGACTTAGAGGGATGACATCCTTGAATATTGCCAAAAACACCATTTTCAGCGACTGTTTACTCACCGCTGTCATGGTTGTACGTAAGCCGTGTGCATCACCTGGAAGCGAGTGTAAGCTAAATAGCATTCGGAATCGTTCGGGTATGAACCTTTTCGAGATAAAAAGTTCAAAAGGTATGTGCACTTTCTCGATTTGGTAAGCTGATTGGTCAATCTCAAAGGTTACCTGACGCGACCTCCCATAAGGTTTTGTTAGACTCAGTGATGGAGTGTAACGAAAAGTACTGAGACTGTTTACTTAGACTGCATTAAATTAAGATTTGTTCTGATGTCTGATTTTCTGTCCATCAAAAATCTGATGAAAACTGCAGAAGAGGTAGCATAAAAAAAACCCTGTAGAAGCTTTGATCATCCATCTGAAGTGAATGGTGCCCAGAGCATATTAGCAAATCAGATATCAGCTTTATGAAACAATTTATCTTATTTTTAAATGGGGTACATAAAAGGGGATTGTAGGCAGTGCTACTATTTGATGTTGGAGAAATTAGACCACCACTGAACGAAATTTTGTATGGTATTTTTTTTTTCAAAAATATGACACAACCAATAGTTATAAATATCCTTTTATATTCACAGCATAGCTTGCTTGATACTGTTTTCCATTCTGAACTGTAAGTTCATATATTTTTGTTGTTTAGACTCAGGAGAGGAAAATGCAGTCTTGAATGTTTCGTCATACTAATGAGAATTTAGAAGTCTTCTTGATGTTTGTTGGATCAGAAAGTTCACCTTCTGTGAACTCTCCTATGGAGTGTGTGTCATGTCTTGACAGAACATTTATAGAACATGATTATCAAGTTAGTGTACTGAATGATGGTTCCACTTGCGAGCTCCATTTCATTCAATTTGTTGTATAGTATAATGATACCAATTAATATTGATGGTTTCTTAAAATTGCCTCACCAGCAATCGTTTTTAACTTTTGTAACCTGGCCTGAAGTGCCCAGACTCCAGTGTGAGTGTGCAGTGCCATGTTCCTGTTTCCCATTTATGGCAGTTACCAAAACAGGCGACTTATTCCAAGCAGCAACCAACTTATGAATTGTAATGTGAAAACTAATATACCCCTGTGGAGTATGCAAAATCAAACATTATCAGCTTCAGTTTGGCCACACTGGTACATATGTTTCTGTTTCCATTAGCTGACCAGTGTCTGATCTTCACACTAGAGGTCTGTCTATACATTTCTGGCCTGATTCCTATGGACAGTTTATATGTATGCAAACAAGATGATCCCACCTAAATAACAGTTCACATCAATTTTGAAAACATTTTGTTACATCTTTTTCAGTGAGTATGTTGCATTAATTATATATTTGTGAATATGAAGATTGATCAGTGAGAAAGCCAGTATAATTATTAGCTGATTTTCATCAATAGTATCTGAAAATGGAGCATGAAGGCATTACACACTTGAATGGAATGCAACACAGACAAATTTCAACCAACTTGAATTGAACCAAACTGGATGTACACCATTGAATCCATCTCTTTGTTGCTATGGGGTGAAAATAATGGTATATGCGAACACCATAATAATTTTCATGCGACTGGGACACAAGAGCAAGAGATCCTTTGCTACATTTTTTCCACCAGACGTCTTTGTACTTTGAAATCAGCTGTAGTTTTATTAACCTTTTCTTTGTGATTAATATTTTCATTCTGTCTTTTTGAGACTGGCATAGGTCACAGATTAATTTTCCGTATTATAGGTTCACAATTTTTTATATATTATAAATTGTGTAGCTTGAGTTCATACTTCAATAGTATTCTTTAATGTTATTTTATTGCAGATTTATTTTTTTGTCATTTCTTTGAGGGCAACATATGAAAGTAGTTTTTCAACAGTGTACAGTAATTGTCAAACTGTCTGGAGTACAGCAATTCCTATTGCTGATTCTCATAATACTGCTATCAGCCATTGTTTACAAGATTACATTTGAGGAATTAAACAAACGCAGGGTGCTTGTCCACCCATAATCCATCCTCCTCAAACCAGACTGTTCAGTAGCCTACCTCCAAGGCTAGCTTCTACCTATGCCTTTTCAGGCATACTTAAAATAGTGAACCCTTGTCTGTGTGTAAGAGTTGATGGCATATTGTAAGTATGCATAATCCAATCAAAGAATGTTTCACAAATTAACATCTCTTAATATGCAGTTGCTGCTATAACAACAGCCATCTGACATTGCATTGAAAGTATTCTGAAAATTTGCAAAATGGTTTAAAGTTTTCAATCAGCATGCCTAAGCACCTTTATTCATTTGGCTCATGACCCAATCAATTGAATAATTTTTGCACTAACATGATGTGGTATTTTTGGATGTTTTCAAAATTTCATTTTGCCAGGCTTTGCACTATTACTTGACAATGTGCAGTGCATGCATTCCAATGTTACTACAAAAACACAAAACAGCAGTATTATGTATCCTTAAGGTGATAATCTCTCATCAATCTATCAAGATACTACTGTCAACACTAATCATGTGAAATGAAAGTTAATATCAAATGGTTCAAAACAGCATGAGGTCTTTTGATGAGGTCTTTTGATATTCTTTGGTTCAAATTATTTGATGTTATTACTTTAGTTACAATCAAACCATTAAAGGTTTATTTTAAGGCATTTTGTTAGTAAGTGTTTGATACGCTTGGGCAGATCTTTTCATTTGAGAGACTTTTTACAATAAACATAAATGTATATAACACCTGAAGACTAGGGAACATGTGTACACTTTTTGGTCTTTCACATGTGTTTTTTGGTCATTTATCAAACCTGTATGTTTCAGGGATTGAAGTTCCTTTACAATCTGTGGAATGCGCACAATGATGCATTCAAATGCTGCTCATTGATAGTTCACCATCCAGATGTTCTGATTAAGGTTATAGTGATGAGGGGTGTCATACAATATTTTCTTCATGTTTACACGCTTGGACAACAGTTGAACATTGCTCTCTGTATTTGTATATTTTGTCTGTTTCTACATGCAACATGCAGATAACTACACATCTTATTGAACTATTTGGAAGATACCACAAGTGTCTGCTTCAGATTTGGTCTAAAGACCATTATCTGTTGCTCCAGGTGTGAAGATTAGAGGCTGAGGAAGCAGTTGAAAGCATTGTCAAAATAACTATTGGCATGGAATAGTTCAAAAACATGTCATTTGATAATCAATCCTGGTTTTTACCTGTTCCTTGTTCCTTCCTGATGTATAATGCAGGAAGCGATGTATTAATATGTCTTGTTTGTGTAGTAAAATATATCAGCTGTGCTTAACTTTTGTCCATGTGTATAGAAATAGCTGCAGAGTGATTCAGTTGTTATCCTTCAGTGGAATTACATTGAAGGACAACATTGTGAACTCAAGATTGTTATGTTCTCCCACCTCAAGTTTTCCTTCATCTGATTTCGTACAAGATGTTTTCATTTGCATATGGTTCTGTCTGGCCAGATTAGGGTAAAACTGACAAACTGTTGATTTGGTGTATAAAGAATCAAGGGAAACAGGACTGTAAGATCCAATTGTCATGACGGTGTTTGGAGTATTTGGCTAGATGTCAGATGAAAGCTTGACACATTTCTCCAGAGAAGGATATAATGAGATGGGACTACTATGTATGGTGTAGAATCAAAATATCTTCAACCTTTAAACATCCATGCTTTAAGGTCCAAGTATTTCAAACTGGTCAGTCATTGTTTGGATACATTGTAGATATTAGTATGGAGTAGTAGTTATGCTGTTTGTTGACAAGTAAAGAGTAAAGTAAAGTAAAGACAACAAAAAATATGATTCATATTTCCTGACAGTGCTATTTTGCCACTTCTGTTAGCTTTGCCTTTGCCTTTGCCTTTGCCTTTGCCTTTTAACACTTGTAATTTTCAAAACTGTTTGCAGGAATCTGTCCCTGGAAAAGAGGGGGAAAAAGTTTGTTCATATTTGAACTATTTAGTTTACTCTTAAGAAAATTACACAAATGTAACAAACTCAGGAACTTATTGTCAGTCTTTTTAAATGTAGGTTGTTTCTGTAAAGATCCGTTTTTGCATGTCCAGTGCTTCTAAAAGTTTATATCAATACAATGGAATCATCATTCAGGGAACAGTCTTGTTGTCTTTGATAAACCAATGTGAATCTGAAGTTTTATGCTGTTATCCTTTATGAACCACCAACAGGCTTCATGGAAAATATTGTGGCTTTATCCTGCAAAGAAATGCAGGAGCATTATTTTCATCAAATATTTGGATAATGCTCTGACTTTCGGAGATGATATTTGTACTGTGCAGTAATTACCCTAATTTGGTTGATGGGGGAATAAGAGAATACTCTGATGTGAAGGAAGGCTGGCCACAAATTGATAGTGCACTTATGTCTCCTAGTGGCCGGTTCATCAGGAGAATGTATAAGTGGTGATGCTGCGTATATTAGTCAGAGAAATACAAAGCATGTTTCTGTTGGGCATCAGTCAACAACATCTTGTAGCATGTTTTGTAAAAGAAAAATAAAAAGAAGTATTTCTTGTTTTACAGATTGTCTTGATCAATAGCCCAGAAGGATTGAAACGAAAACTATTGATTGTATTGTTTTTATTTAAACAATTAAAATGATGTGTTTATAGAATCACATTTACAACATGTTTTGCCCTAGTAAGTGTATTATATATGACAAATTTGTCAAGGACTATAATCCATTGAAATAAAGTAACTTTAAAATGCCAGTTTGTACATGATGTCAAGATTAGATTTTTGTACTGTGTGTAAATATTATATGCATATCTTTGCATTACAGCAGTTATTGAAGCTGTTTTAAGGATTTGGTAGTTCTGCGGGCAGAACTAATTTTTATACTTTAGATGAGAATTGTATGGTATTTTTTCAACTCCCAATATGTATCCACCCACATTAGTGAAAATGTTTGGGTGTCATGTAACTCTCTTACCTAGCAGTGCAATTGTGTTGTATTTTATTCTTGTTGAACGTGCAGCAGAGTGATGTTTGCTTGGACGGTTGTACTGTGGTCACAACTCAGTGTTTCTATGAACTTTGTTTCACAGGGATTAAATAAGATCTTGGAAAAATCACAATGTTCCTTAGATTTTCCTCAATAACTGTTTACAGTCATGTTTCATGATTCCACATATATGTTTTATATATATGTGAATATTATAAAGACATCCTCTTTAGGTATGTGTTCGATAAGTTTGTTGGATCAACATAAACTTCACCCTTAATCAGATGTTTTGAATATCACAAAGTTGAGAATTAGTTATAAACCATATAGAATTAGGCTTAGGGGAATCTGGTGCTTTTCAGTCAGTATTCTTTTTCATTTCAAATTTGCTCTACTACCTATTGCTTCCCTTGGTGTGTCAAGATAGGATTCATCGGCATCACAAATAATTCAACAAACGCAGTCAGGCTAGCATTTTGTCTACATCGAATGTTTGTGGTGTGTTTTAGGTGCTGCTCTGAGGTGAGGCATTTCCTTTCATGCTTATGTATAATAATAATAATTATAATAACACTAAGGCCAAAGAAATTGAATTTCTAGATTACAGAGCTTTGTTTAATAAGTACCTCCAGGCAGGAGGGTACAAAAGTGTTAATTTTGCATATTGTCATATGTCTTGTGTATAATTCATACCCTCCTCCTAGGGTTTTCAGTTTATGTCAGAAATAATTATCACCTTTTGCTTAAGATGAGAGAACAAAGGTTGTTAAAATATCAATGTAAATGTACAATTTGATATAAAAGGTGATTAGGCATGACTATGTAAGATTTTGGGGGGTTACTTATCTTAACATTGCCTCGCAGGTCTGTAACTCAAGTGATTACATTGATCTGATTTGGTGATCAGTTGTGTCGTTGTTAGTGGCTATGTTTGATTAGTCACCAGCCTGTTTGATGTAACCATGTCTGAATGACATTTTGCTATTATCCTTCATTTACTGGACATGATAACATTACAAATTATTTATAGTTATGTGGGTTGGTAATCAAATCATTTTTTGGAAATGGTGCAGATGATATGAATTTCAGGAAAACAAAAAAAATTAGCCTTAGGTAAGATTTGTTGTACAAATGCTGATTTTGCAGAAAACAATATAGCACTCATTCCCAAACCATTGTTATATTTTGCATGAATACAGAAAGTGGAATACCTGTTCTCTCCCTATATTTTGTAATTTTATGTAGTTGGCTAGTTTTAGATTTCATCATGCCAACACCTGGTGCTCAACTCTCAGATTGGTACAATGTCTGAAGCCCATTGTCATGGTCAGTCTTGCTGTTTTTGAGATTGTAAAAATATTGCTAAAAGCAGTGTCACATTCTACTCACAGACACACTCACGTAACACATCTATTTTGTACAGTGTCTGGCTATATAACTAACCCAGCTTCAAAATGACCATGTAATTTCATTCACAATTTTCACCCAGACCATGTACCACTTACAGCTTGTAGACTGGCCATGTCTGTGATGTGCAGTAGTGTGTGTTGCCACCAAGTCATTTGTCTGTACCCACTTTGCAATCGCTGTAGGTACTTACCATTCCAGTTACAATGAGGTTCTGTCCCAACGACTAACACAACCTGTTATCAACTGTATACAAACCTACAATTTTCTGGGAGAAATTAATGAGTGTGTGTGAGAATTTTATATCCTAATGTCACAGAATTGTTTACATCTATGGAAGTACTGTTCTCATTGTTAGCTGAAGAACATGATTCATTTCATAGAGCAATCAGGCAATACAACTGCTTTTGTCTCTATTGAGTTATGGCGGCATGACAGTCGTACTGTAAGATTGCTTTGTGGAATACACTCTGTAGAAAGTCATGATAGTTACCTGGTTTTCCTCTGAGATGAGATTACTTAGCAGTTGATGAAAAATGATTAATATTGGTAAAAGAAGGCAAACAAATTATGTTTTTTAGTGATTCAAACTATTCTTTCCAAAATAAAGTCGTAGCTTCATCTAGCCTAAGACATTTTACACTTTGCAATTCAGTATTAAAATCTGGAACATTTTAAGAGAACATCCAGCAAGACAGCATATGGTGCAACAATATTGCCATGCAGCACCATCATGGTATTTGCAGTAGGACAGGTACTGGGGATGTTTAATGTGTCAGTGTGGTTGGTCACTGTTACCTACATGTTGCAACAAGTAGCATAAGCTACACTATCAGGGCTGTTAGGTGGAAAAGCTTGACCCTATAACTGTGTTATTTGTATAGAGATGTTCGTAAGTTGTAGATCTTTGCCACAAATATCTTGGTTCAGAATAAAGAGATTTTGTTGTTAACATGGTTGATGTTGTCCTTTTTAGTGCTTATTGTCCTAAACAGATATATTGAGGACACATGTGCTGTATCCTTGGAACTTGACAAGTTTGAAATGGGGAACACAAGGAGGCACAGTCATATAAGGTGACAGCAATTATGTTATGGTGTGCACACAGTGTATATCTGAATACATGACATTTTATAGATAGTATGCACACTATTTTTTAATGTTTATTCTTCAGTAAAGGTCAACAACAATATCTTCAAAGACTGCTTAACATAAACAAAACTGTAGACAGTTTGAAATCTGTGAAATGGTTCAGTGCAAGGATGCTACAGAAGGAGAGCTCATTCTAATAATGTGTATGTTAGGTGTTGTCTAATAGGTTTTTGGTTGATGGAAACAAAATAGAATTGTTTACTTGATTAGCCACATAATGTATGTTTATAATAACCAGAGGTACATGTCTTACAAAAGTATTTCAAAGTATATCTATTAGAAGCATACCCAACCTTGGACTGTTTGATATCTTTGTTTATACAACTGTTAGAGTTTATATGAGCCATTTATTTACATTCAGTTGTAATTCAGTTGCGTCCACATCCATGGCATTGATTTTTCTGTTTGTGTAATCTCTACTTGGTAAAACACTCTGTGTTGCTTACCCTTTTTTTATAGGTTATCAGTATGTAGTACACCTGGAATAAAACGGTCAAGTAACAGTAAACAGATGTTGTGTCCCACAGCCTGTCCCAACCTAGCTGGACACAGGGTGATGGGCACATGATCTCAACTAGTCATGTGAACAGCCTGACCGATCATGGTTTGAATGTAATGAGAATAGTTTGTAGGCATTTCATGAATGTTTTTGTTGTTAGTATACAGTTGAAACTAGTTTAATTTAACCTGTTTAACCTGAATGTACTGACATCTGAAACTTATCCTCCAGATGTCAGCTGTCACAGCACATAAAAACATTAATTTATCCAGAAAAGATGGCCTTTCGAGAACCTTGGGCTCAACTACATAATTTGTGTTACACATCTCAAGTTGGTATTTGTTATGTGACAATGTCAAAGCTGTAAATTAATATACTTATGACAAGACTGTCACTTTGTCAAGAGGACTCTTTAGGACTCGGCTGATTTCTTATTTGTGCTCTGCTTGACAAGGTGCATGTACATATTTTGTCAATTCTACATGTAAAACATTTACACAGTAAATTGTTAGTCAAAGTTTTTATTAATCATTGCATGTTAAATTATGAGTAACATGATTTCCTCTCATAGAGTTTTTGACCTTTGTATATATTATATTGTTACTTGATCTGTGTAGATGGTCATACCTTGTTATCTGTATTGTCATATTTAAAAGTAGTTAAAATAATAATGGTTTCACAATAGGTGAAATATCATGAATGGCTTTCAGGGATATATCTTGTATTACTGAGAGGATGATATTGACTCTATGTTGGCAACAAGTATCAGTAAATTCTCCAATTGTGATGAGGGAACCTGATTTGTAATCCTTTTCTTAGCAAATACTTACTTACTTGAAAACAAAGTAGAGATAGAGTTTACTTAATTCAAAATTTCAGCAATTTGGGACATGTTGGGTGATGCACCAAAGTACATGTTTTTGAAACCACACAACAGCTGTCTTAAGTTTACAGAATACCTTCTGTATATAACTACCCATAATTTAGTAAGAATACTTGAGTGTCTGAACAAAACAAAACAAAACCTGAGGTAAATTTGAGTTTGGCTTTGAGTTGTGTTTTCTGCCATTTGTAATGATATTCCAGTAACACCACAGTAGAGGACACCAGTATTTGGCTTAAAGTTTTGTGGAGAGTGACCCTGGACCTCCAGCATAAAAAGTTATCGCTTTCACCACATCCAGAGCTAAGTGTGATGCTCTGTGTTTATATATAACAATAGATAAAACAAGAAATATACTTTAAATTTCCTGAAAATACTCACAAAAGATGAAATAAATAAGAATATAAACATAATTAAATGCATTGCTCAAAATGTTTTATTCCACAATAAGACTTAATCCAGTCTAATACAATGGAAGAACAAAGATTAAATCATCACAAAAAATGATGGCTAATGCTTCAGAGACTCGGCAATACTGACATGGGGGGTGGGGTGGGGGGGCGCAAGTTAGAGGCATCAAGTATAAATAAGAACTGTCAGCAAATGTTAGCTCCCCTAAGCTGATGTTAAAATTAATATGAATCTATTTTTTATGGTCTTTGCAGTTGTATTTAAGTTGCAATTAACTGATTTGAAAAATGGCAGTTTGTTTGCCTGTAATAAGCTTTTGTTTCACCACTGAATTTCATGTGCATATTTTTTAAGTTTCTAATGATTACAGCAGTTTAGAGGAGCTCTGATCATCACCATTTAGTGTTTTGATGTGAAAGCAGAATGACGGTAATGGCTGCCTTCAGTTTTCTTGCTTATACCTGATGCTGTCAAGCAGGAAGACTACATAATCACAGACCTGATGTTAAGACTGTAAAGCACTTAAGGTGATGGGATTGGGATGGGAACAGTCCAGTGGAGGAATGGGTGTGGTCATAAGCAAAGATAAAGTCCTTTATGACATTTCACAATACATTGTACTTTGAATCCTTCAGGTAAGGCAAATTTACACAACCTTTTTTTTATTACTTTGATCACAGATTCAAATTTTATGATAATGTTGAGACAAAACAGAAAATACATGTACTTCACTTTCTTCTTGGCAGATGACACACACAGTGATACACTGTTCTTTCAACACTGGAATTGTCTAAGTTATATTATCCAGAAATCATGGCAGTATGGTATTAAACTTAAATCATATACAGATATTCCAAACAGTAAATTGTAGAAAAGGAAGGAGCTACAGACAAGGGTTTTTTATCTTGTTATTTCTTGTCATACAAAGGGTACATACTTGTGGATGCTTACATTCACTCTTGGTACCATAATAAATTCTCTGAATTCCTCCTCTAACAGCTGGGTTCCACTGAAATGAGTCTATGATCCAAGTAAACAAAAAAGGTTGGTCTTATGGAAAGTTATATATTGTATATTCCATCTGACTGATATGTAAGTTGTTAGTAACTGTTTACAGTGTATGAAACTCCTACAAATCTCAGGAAGCCCACAGGCTGATAACTGAAAAATATTACTGGCCTGGTTAACATGTAACCAGCCCTGTATTAAATATAGGAAACCGAGATATGATGTTAATATAACGTAATTAATGAATTACTCATACTGAGGTGCAAAAGCAAATTACAAAAGATAACTTGGTGGTCACTGTTGATTCATTTAGTGTCACAGACACCTGAATCAGAAAAACGGGCAAATTCAGAATCTTTCTCGGTATCTGGCAAAAATGTTCTCTACATGTTCTTCATGCAATGAGCACAGGGGATTTGTAACATTCCATGTGAAAAGTAAACATTTGCAACCTCAAATTTACAAATACAGAAAGCATTCTCTAAACCAATCGTGTTTTGTGTTAGAGCAATGGGTAGGCTGCTCTGTAGAAGTTATGGTTTGACTGATCATGAACTAAACAGACATCATCTAACTGCCACATTTGTAAATTATTTTCGACATACATGTATTTCCTGTAGTGAACAACATGGTCAATTATGTACCCTTGGTGAATGTATTGGCCCACAGAGCTGGCTACAAAATAAAGTTGTAAGCCCGCCTTGTAGTTAGCAAGCAGGGGGCCGTCGGGCAGACGCTATTTCATACGCTGCTGTTGACCTTCAAAATACAAATGAAAACACTACTAAGTATCAAAACTGGAAGATGTTATTATGTCTCCCCTATGTACAACCATAAGATAATTATATATAAAAAAAGTAATTATAATTACATCCATTGTTAGTGCTAGCCCCAATTTTCAAGTCAGACTGCTAGATTTCTGGTATCACCAGAGGCAATACAAGAGCTAGTGTTCATTTGCTAATGCCATTTGCTTTCAATCTGATATAACCATTATAAGAATAATTTTAACACAGAGGGTCAACCCAAAGGAGAAAAGTCACGATGTTAATTTGTATGAGATCTTACATACAATCAATAAATGCAGAAAATACAGTACTCACCACTGTGGGTATATTCACATAAATATATGTCATGTACATCACCTGACATAAAAGGTCAGTAACACTCGTGTCAGTAGAGACTACAGTTTAACAAGGTATATGTACATAACAATGATGTGGTATTTACAAATGTCTACCCTATGTTACAATGGGAAGATAACTTGTCCAGAACAGAGTGCAAATAATGATGGTTTGTTTTGGCAGGTATGCTCACCTTGAAACCTATGTGTATTGTTTCCAAACCATTTCCTTAATATTATTGTGACATCACTGTTGCACTTAGATATGAGATCACTGATTGTCCATCATGTTACTCATTGAAGACCATGGTACACAGAAGGGTTCTAACATTTCTGCAATAATCACGTTTTCTGCATTTTCGTTGTAAATATGGCAACATGTAATATATTATATCATAGCTAAGACTTCTTTAGAAACCAAAAACATGGGGCACTCTATTTTCAGGATAAACACACATCCTAGCACACAGGTCCACACTGCTGCAGGGATGCTCACACTCAGGGCAGAATACACTGGGCACATAAATAACAATAAGCCTTGAAGTTAAGACACTTCGTTGATGACTAACGTGACTCGCTTCTTTCCCTTCCTGGACTCTTTGTGAGACTCAACTGCTTGGCTTCCAACAAAGGAACTGTCAGGATGAGCCATGCGAGCTACATCTTGCCTGTCATTCAGGTGGTCCTGCAGGCAGTGGAAACGAACTGGTTAATATCAATATAACACAGTACATCTATATTTATACTTGGTGCCAAATACTATAATTGTTGCACTTATACAGTTTTTTTATGAGAGTGGTTCCACGTTGTTCTTGTACCAAAAAAATGTCTAACACCTAACTGGGTAACCATGAAATAGCTACAGTGTAATCATAATCAGTGCAGTAGGGTTAAAAGTGTTACTTATATACTGTAAAGAAATTATCACTTTTGTTTGAGTTCAACAATACTTTCAAACACACTCCTATTCATAGAATATCCTTCAAAGAAATTCACTCTGGTACATTACAGTATACTGGCAGCTTTATACCAGCTAAATAACCACGTGTGTACATATTCAAGTTTGGGCCAGAAAAACAAGTGGTCAGTATTATCAGCAACAACCTATGCAGAAGAGCTGTGAAAACATGCAGTCAACCAAGTTCTGAGTCTGCCTTCCTTATCTACTTAAGTAGCCTTTAACAAAGGCAGTTACGTGCTGTCTACAGTTGGTGCAGTTAACACTGCCTTGGCCATGGTAAATAGCCCCGGGGCTGTTGAAATGCCAAACAAGTGGGCTTTCCGTTGATAATGAATTCCATGACAGACGAAGCATAAAAACTTCTGATGGTGGTGATGGATTGGCATACATGAAAATAATGGTTTTGAAGGTCAAGGCTGATCATGTAGTAGTCTCCTGGCTTGATGTTCCTTCGTAGAAGTGTAACTAAAAGGGTGTTTCCATAACAGTCTCAAGTCTTCCACCTATGAGGAAGGTCAGCACAACTGCAGGTGGAAATTCCCAGTCAAGCAATATGTAGGCAAGTCACCATTTGGAAGAGCCTGTGTAAAATGCAGACCCTCACTCAGTCCTGTCAAACAATGTTGTATTAGCTGAAGGGCTCTTCCACTTAAGCTTATTCCTACCTCAACATACAGGACCTATGGCCATGAAGAGACTTCTATTGTGCCAGGTGTGCCTGCTGAAAAGAATTTTTAATTTGGATCTGTTGCATTTGAAATAAATCCTCAGAAACTTTAGACTAATTGTCCGTGTGGACCTTGCAGACAATGGTAACAATGGCTCCCTTGATATAGGTTTCTTCCAACGTAGTAGCATGAGTAATAATCATAGCAATAGCTTCTCTAGCAGATAGAATGGTACTAATAGACAGGAGGGTACTGCTGATGACAATGCAGTTCCCCATCTTGTACTAAGAGAGAAAAATGTTCTATTTAGGACACAATGATGTAATGTCAGCATCAATTTGGGGAGCGTTTGCATGGACTGACAATGTGTAAAAATGACAGTCTTTTAGGAAGAACAGGGGCATCCTGAGATATCTCTAACCCTCTTCAGTTAGATGAGCTGAGTCTCTGTGTCCTTCCCTTTCATGATAAATTATGTGGATTCATCACCTGCTGCATGTACTCTTCTGTAATTGAAGATATAAGGAGTAAGAGCATGATCCATACACCCCTTGAGGAAGTAACTGTCATCTGAGAGTGACAATTTCGCTAGCGACAAAGATTGACGAGAGGGTGATAGTGACAACTGGAGCATTCTTCAATGAGAAAACAGAACAGCAGACAGTGGCCATACCTTAAAGTTTTGAAGACAAAGCATATGGCTGCATCAGGGTCGTGTGACCTGTAATAAAGCTCCTTTTCTCACCTGAAATTGTTTATGAAGGATAGTTCAAGTTTATCTCTTTGTTTACTCACTTTGATTCTGTGTAGTTTGTCGTCTAATTCCATTTTTTCTGCTGGCAGTTCTATGACTTTTCGACATTTTTCATATATATTATCAATGGCCATGAGAATTACACCATACTCTGTTCTCTGAAATGAAACAGTTTGATACAGTGGTCATTCAATACTGACAGGAAAGAAGCTGAGAGAATCTTTTCATTTATACATAACAATCATTGTTTTATCTGAATACGTTGGATATCGCTGTATGTTGGTTTGTATGACGTCTGCTCACCCTCTTCCTGAGGTCCCCCTTGGATAGGGCAAAGTTGAGCTCCTTCTCCTGGTTGGAGTCAGTCTTGGCCTCTTGCTTCTCCTGAAGCCGAGCCAGCTGGGAGTTGATGGATACCTTCTGCTTGTTGTGTTCCTGGGACATCTCATCCATCTTCAGCTTCAGATGCTCCAGCTGGGGACATATGACATACTGTTACTATGGTTATGCTGCTTCAGAGGTATGTCCACCTTCCACCATCACGAATCCTTCCTCTGTTCACTAACATGTATGCCACCCTCCTGCACTACTACCACCATCTTTCCCTGATACACCATTTTACCTCACCTTCTCCATGCATGCTACCTACCTGCCACACAATCTTCTCCATGTACCCTCACCCTATAAACACCAATCAGCTTGACTATATCCATCACATGTATACCCAACACCAACACCCCCACCCTCCCTTTGTATAACCGTCACCCTAATCTGGGCACCCACCACCAGTGTAAACTCATCCCTTCTGCACCCTTCATACCCCCAACACTGCACTGTGCCCCCTGCTTCCCCAGCCCAATGTCCACCCACCTCATCCTCCATGGCCACCAGATTGTTGACTAGGTCTTTGTTGGATTCACTCAGTGTCCGGTGTCGCATCATGAGACCCTTCAGCTTGTCCTCTGATGATGGCAGATAGTCTGCAAATACAATGCTCAGTTTACTGTACTCCATTGTTGTTAGACTTAATGCTGACAACCCTTACCAATAACAGTATGTGAAAGATACTAGGACTACCACTGTGAGTTTAAGTTTTATTTCTACACTAACTCAAAAGGAATGATATAATTTTGTCTCCCACCATCTTTAAGTTATGTTGTTGGTCAGAAGAGGCCTCATTACACAGAGACTGATGGTCAAACTATCACAGTGACTGATTCATCCAGGCCACTTTCATGTATGGTGATATTGCTGACTATAGCATGAAACAGCCTTTGCTCACCCTCAGGCATGGCATCAATGACTCGCAACAGGTACTCCTCATACTTCTTGTACTGGACTAACTGCTCCTTTAAGAATCTGTGTCTGCAATCAAAAACAAATGTTTTGTCAAAGCGTAACTTTCCTCTCCAACCTAAGTAATTTGCATCATAAACAGCTACATGGTGCAGCACCTTACAACTAGATTCTACAGCCAAGTTAAGTAAGTAAGTTTAAATTTATGCCGCACTCAGCAATATTCTATCTATATGGCGGTGACTGCCAAGTTAAAGGTGCCATTTTCAAACTGTTTGGGTATAAGCATTCAAACAGCATGAGGCAAGCACCAAAATCAAAACAGAAATGAAAAGTAGTTGGAATATTTTGGGGGCACAACTGTTCCATAACTGATAAAAAAATAGATAAAAATACAAAAATGATACAAGTTGTAGCTGTTCACCATATTCATAATAATTGATTAGAGGCATTGTTTGTTGGTCAATACTTAGAGAATACTACACAAGATCTCATTACATACGAATTATGCAAAACAAGTGTCCTTGCTATGGTATCTGACAGATACCATGGGAAGGTCACAAATTTCCTGTAATTCGTATGTAATGAGACCGAGTGTGGTTTTTTATTTATTACTCACATCTTACATGCATTAATTTGACAAAAAAGGATATTTTTGTTGTTAAAATGGTTTCAAACCAAAACCAGTTCCATAAAGAGGTTGTGGAAGAATTTTGTACTGTTGTACACCTTTTGCATGATATCACACTGTAATGACATCACTACGCCAGCCCCCAACTGATGTCACGAAGCATGTCAGCTGTCATCACCTCGTACAGCTGCCTACAGTAAACTTCCCGTCACTCGGCAATAATCACTGGTGGAAACATTGCATTTACGTTTTTTGACGGATATAATGTCACTGTTCAATTCACAATTCAACAGTGACATGGCAATGTTTGCAATGTTTACATTCCCACAATGCATAAAGTTGTAGAATGAAAGAATTCATGTGTTTGTTTTGAATGAAAAATAGTTCCATCACAATGTGACCTAACTGAGAGGTCATTGGTTATCCAATCAAATTGTTAGAATCTCAGGTCAAGCTGTTACAACACAGGTCAATGCCATACAACACTTACGAGATTAGTATGCAACTACCCACACGTTGACCATGTGGGTGAAAAATAAATAACATTTCAACTTTCAGTGATAGGAAATATCCAGGATTATAATAGTTACTGTTTCTTATAACCAACCCAGTGATGGAAGTCAACACACCTCGCTTTCAGGTCTTCCAACTGTTGCAGAAGCAGGTCATATTCTGATGTCTTCTGTATTCGTAACCGGACTTCCTGTTGATATTTTTGCAATGCTCTTCTTCTTTTAGCTTCATTTTCTTGGATAAACTTTTCAAATTTAGAAACTCGGTCTTTCATCTGAAGACAAGAGTCAAACATAAAAGTCAAGCAACTATGTCATAGCAAAACAAGAAATCGAGAATCTTAATTTGGAACAAACTACTTTTTAGAAACTTCGCTGATTGCACAACTAAATCTGATTGCAACCAATCCTGAATTCTGAACACTCACGCCATGAAAGGACAGTATTAAGACAGAGGTTCATAGGTAAACATGACAAGTAATCTCTATGGGAAGAGAATGCAAATATGCTAGGAAGTAACACCAAATGTACATATATATTATACATTAAATAAGTTTATAAATATTTTTTTCTTTCCCTTTTTAACCATGACAAAATGAAAACCTATATACAATGTAGTAACATTTGATACAACATATTTTCTAACCTGTTGTTGTTTTTTCTGGACATGTATCTGCCTCTGCGAGCAAGCTTCCATCCGTTTCTTGAACTCATATCGCTTCTCTTCAAGGTCAGCCTGGACCTTTTCTACTTCAACATCCTTTTTCAGGAGAAGAGTTTTCTGCAAAGTGTTGATACCAGTTTCAATAAGTTTGTCCCCTGATTCCTTGACCACAGGAAATGCAGAAATTTCATCTTCATCTTCCCTGAAAGTAATATACACACATACAGATAAGTGATGTTTTCTCTACCATTATCAATAGTCATAATGCAGCTACTTTATGTCCTGCTGATTTCTTAAAATCCCATTCTGTGGGCATTGAGATGTTTCAAAAGTCCTTTCAGATATTACAAAAATATTAGCATTTATGACCTAGAAAAATCTCTCTCATTCTTACAATCTCCATGCTATTTTTAAGAGAACAACTAAAATCAAAGGCCGAGTACAGACACATTTAAAAATAAAACATTTTGAGCCAAAGATCTACATTTGCTGCAAATATGCTTCTTTGTTGAGAAAAAAATTGAGTAAATCTCCATAGATTTCTTACAGTCTCGAGAGACATTCTGCAAACAAATAATCAATACTAATTGATGTCCAGGTGGTTTCGGCAGCAGAAATGATAAATACCTTCACTTCAATCAGTGTATTACATAATCATTTTAATACATGCAACAAGCATTCTTAGATTAAATGTATATATTAATTACTCATAGGAACCAAAAGAAATAGATTGAACTGTACTGAGTAGAGTAATGATCATCGCTTAGAAGCGTATTTGATCCCCGTTTGTTATACACTGGACAATAGGAAAGTTATATATACCAAATAAATAATGCATTTGACCAAATTCCCCCCAGTGTAAACTAAATCACAGGCGATATCACACTCGTCACGCTTGTGCGCACCTGTCGATAGATCCTCCATGTAGAACAAAGTGACCCTAATTACAACAGTGTAGCTTCATCAAACATTGATCGCTTCCTCTCACCTGTCGTTTAATTGTGTCACGAAGACATTCCTCTTTTGTTGTTCTAAGTCTAACCTATATGGCCCCGATGCTGCCATATTTGCACAACTCTGAATTTGTTGTTTTTGTAGCCAGTAAATCACGGTGCGCTATGAGTTTCCGATTATCAACATTTCGCCGCCATTGCAAAACAAGTTTATGCAAATAGGAGCACCTTGGTGATCAATGGTCATGTGATTCGTACGTTGGTCATGTGATGCACTAGCGCGAGCGCTCAACAAGCAGCCCCTCTGACTTCAAATATACCAAACTTTACTAATTTAATTAAAACTATCAATCACCTAGTGTAATTTGATAGTAATAATATGCCACGAATAATGTTTCCTGTCAATTTATAGCCTGCTCTCTGATCCTTATGAATAACACACCTAAGTGACATGAAGTAAAACGGGGAAAGTAAGTGTACACTTGAAACTTGGATTTGACCATCAAATTATAAACGTTATCATAATGCCACCGGGCTGGAAACATTTGCAGAGACTAAAAGTATGAAATACAGGGACGGATACAGCTTTTTGAAAAGGGGATGGGTGGGTGGAGGAGTGCACACTATTGAAAAAAAGGTGCACACTTCATTTTAACGGGAGGGTGCATTGATATTATAAAAAAGAAGTGATCCCTTAATGCACTCATGCAACACAGATAGGAATTCGTTCAATAAAAATGATGAAACAGAAGGAGTACTGCCTGATTCATCAGTTCTACCTTGCACTACTGATTCTGAGATACGCCACATAAATGCGATATCTGTCAGCAACAGCAGAAACCACAACTTGTTTATTTGTTATAAATACTATCAGTGATACTGTGAGACTTTGGACGTCCAGACAACGACATTCAACCTGCATGTGTTTATCTCGAGCAGTTGTATCAAAGGCCGCAGTATCCCATTTGTTACTAAAGATGAAGGTGGGTGTATCATTATTAACTGTTTCTAGCTGCACATTGTATTATACAACATTACAGGCTTTTCTGATCAACAGGCGTTTTCCCTCAAATCTTCCCCCTTTTGACAAGCCCCATGAATGCGACCCTAAATGATGCGCGATCATTATCAATTGTATGTACTTGTGGATAACGCTAAGAATGAAAAACAACAAACAAAAAACCACCAAACACTTGACTTTGCCCTTAGCACGACCCTTTTCACGGGCTAAATGCTATGATCTGTTGTCCTGTACTAGTGAAGACTTAACATTGCAGCACGTGTGATGTTTGAAACTGGGTTGCTGCTGGCTTTAATCAGACCGCAAGTGCCAAGCACTGCTACCCCTTTAAGAAGACTATTCTCGGCCGCCCACTATATATAAATGTATAAAGTTGCCCCATTCTTCATTATGCCGCCCAGTTGTCCAAGGTCCCACAGTTTCCTGAGAAGCAGAAACCTATTTTCTTGGATTCGAGTCCCCATTCACAGATTATCTTTTTCATATTTGTCAGCACCACAGCCGTACTCGTAGATGTCACGAAAACTGAATGCCGAACAAATACAAATTTCTAACACGGGTCAACATTCATGTATGTTTATATTGTATTCAAAAGTCCGCGTTTGTTTGAATACAGGTACTGGCGTTGTTGAGCTGTGTCATATTTACTGCCTCTGGGCTGCGGTTGTCGACTGCAACAGCCAACATGCCAAAACCAAAGAAGACCATGATGACCATTCTGAAGATGCCACAACCTCAAGTTCATGTTGACCTTGACCTTTGTCCGACATGCATCAGCTTCACGGAGGAAACTATTGACATAATGATGGATGTCGTCCTTAGTAAGGTCATCATATGTGTTCACATAGTCACCTAAACTAGCTACAAGGTGTTTAGGTGGTCCAACAGACACAGGGTCTATCCGGACATAGAAGGTCGGGGTAATATCCCCGTTGGACCAAACTGAAAGACGTTCAAATATTGTAAAATTTGCTTGTTGTTAACCAGCCTGCCACTGACGCTGGCGTCTGTGAAACAGGGACTTGTGCAAAATATATAGTAATTTATCGCCCAGACCTGATTAATTCAAAGGGCAAAAGAACTATTTAACTGAAAAAAATGGCGTTAAATCCAAATACAATGTGTTATTTCCATACTGCTCAGAAGCGATATGTCCGAACCCCAAACTCACTTACTGAAGAAGCAAACTATATATACACTGACCGTCGCCACATTGCTACATACTTGGTGTATGTGATATGGAATGTTGTCCATTCCACTCCATAGTCTTCTGCGTTTGGAATGTATCCTGCTTTATAAAAAGCCTCTTCCCATCATTTTGCAGATATTGGTATTCTGGATTCATGTGGTGTTTTGTGCTCTATCGTGGAGCAGAAGACAGGGAGCCAAGCTATCGGTGCTGTGTGTAACATCCTGTGTGACATTGTCGGCATCGACGACTTCGTCAGATTTATCACAAAGTAAGCATATCGGGAAGAAAAATACAACATACTTTCGCCCATACGGAGCATCCAAATTTGAGTCAATGGCAGTTAACTGTTTTATCTCATACTATGATAATTTCTTTACGATTTCAGTGTTGCCATTAATCTTTCTGAGTCTAACAGTGATGAGATGAAATACCCAGTGCCCTTATTCTCGAAACGTTCGTAGCCCTAAGAATTCTTAACTTTGATCGTAGCCAATGTGTTAAGAATGGCCTTAAGAAGTCCGTAGCGCTACGAACGTTTAGAGAATAGTTAGCCAGGACTATAAACACAATATTCAAAAAGATTTGCATATGACGCGTGTGCATCTCTCAACAGAGCAGACTTAGATCCCATTTACTTCTGCGAACTGACGAAAATGTGTCCAATCTTCGACCAGGGAGATGCGACCTTGACCGAGCTCAACATCCTTCCACTGAAAGGACCCCCAGGTACCTTTGCCCTATTCCACCTAAATAACCATGCTCATTTCGTCCATTATACAACGAAAGATTAAGACAGATTTGTTGCTCTACTCCACACCTCGAAGTTCGACACCTCCATTGATCTTTCGTCGGACATTTTGTACGTAATATGTAAAATAAACAGTACATTTCAGCCTCAACGTTGTCATGAAACCTTTTATCAAAGTGAAAATTGCGACATCCGGGCTGTATGTTCCGGATAAAAATTATACATATATAATCTAGTAAAACAACTGTTTTATGCACAGGTGATCGAACTGTAAGTTTCACGTACAATTCAACGAATGGCACAGGTACAGGTCAGATCAACATCAACATCACGACTGTGGATCATTTCCCTGTATGTGAGTAATACTCATATACTCAGTATGGCCACACTTAACACATTATACTTTTAGGACAACCATATCTAGAATGTAATGAACACCAGAGGGAGGTTTTGTGACCATGATGATTACAAACATTAATTTCAACACCAGCTGAATGTGGGCGCTATGTCAGAGGAAAGTAGAAACTGACGCATGCCTGGACGTTTTCTATTTTGGTGAATTGAACACCTGGTTTAGTAATGACAAATATTGCAACACACAAAGAGCAAACCTTGGACTCGAACCCACCAACTTGATACAGTTGAGGGACGTAACTGGGCTTCCCTCTACCTCACTTAAATACTGTGAATATATAGCCCTCTCTGGACCATGGAAACTTCCTTCAAAGCTACCAAACGGACCGATGATCGCTTGTCTCAAGTTCGGTTTGTTTGATTCCGCTTATAAGAATTATTTCACGCCAAAGGGCGTGGCTCGTATTTTCTATTAGTGGGGTGTTTTTTCTGATAAAATGCTGTTTCACGTATCTGTGGTTGTAGCAAGCAGTATCCTGATACAGAAGCAACCACCAGGCTTCTACCCGACAGCAGTGAAGCTGTCGGCGGAGAAGTCCCCCGACTGTCATCCCCAGAAACAGGAGTGTGAAACTTGGAAACACGGCAACTACACACTCACAGTGTGTAAGTAAAAAGTAAAAGGGACTCATTGAGCAATACCCAAAGGCAGGAACAAGTGTTGCAGTAACTCATGATCTACATACGGTTCGATGTAGTGCATTCATTTGACTAAAAAGTGAAATATTTACAACCTACAATTATATAAAAGGCTTAAACACCCCGTGGAATGTAATATGGCTCCGTATGTCTTATGTTGCAGCGGTGTGTAATGGCGAGTGTTTCAGCAAGCATCCCCATAGCAAGGTGTATGACCAGAAAAGCATGAACTTCACCATTACAAAGGAGACTTAGGACAGCCAGCACTTACATCGCCGTTACTTTATTCAGTGTAATCAAAGCATCTTTAAAAATGGGTGAATACAAATGTTTTTAAGATCGACATTGAATATGAAACCAGGAAATAAATAATGTACGATCAGATAGAATTTGACAATGGTTACGTGATAATTCGAAATACATGGTGATTATTTGAAAAAAAACACCGATGTTTGGTAACGTATAATCGACCGCAAAGTATACCCGAATATCAAATGATATTTCCTTTGTATTGTTTGCCTGGTAGTCTGACTGTATCCATGAGTTTTCAAGACAGTCACACATATAACGCACCAATTTAATTGACTCAGTGTAATAAAGCATTTCTTTCTATCTGCATGTTGTTTTGTTCGTTGGCAATCAGATTGTTATGAGCCCGTCTGTGCCTTTCCCATTCACAAGTTGACGAAACGCGTATCACTGGGATCTGTCTGTGACGTCATGGCATTCATCTGACAGTGTCTATGACGTCACAACATTGTCTTTACAGACGGGATTGTGAAATGACAGGTCATCTCACACTTTCTTCAGTTATTGTTACTACGGTGCCATCAGACACAAATTCTACTCTTGTGCCTTCACTTGTTTCAGCACTCAGGTATGAATAACATGTTCGTGTTTATTTACAACCAACTAGGGGTGACTTATGTAAATAATGTTTGGTCGTGAAATTATGGTTTCAATCAAAACGTAGCTATGAATAATTATACTACAAAATTCC
Organism: Haliotis asinina; assembly: GCF_037392515.1. Lineage (NCBI taxonomy): Eukaryota > Metazoa > Mollusca > Gastropoda > Lepetellida > Haliotidae > Haliotis > Haliotis asinina. The sequence goes on from NC_090287.1 coordinate 50,390,477, forward strand.
AATTAACCAAAACAAAAACCCGAAATGATGTCACGAATCAAGTATTGTCGCCCACATATAATTTTTATATGTATGTATGCGAGATTGCCAGCGTGTAAGCGTGCACGTGTTAAACAATTAGTCTTGTTGGTGTCAGTAGCATGTGTGAACGGAAAGTAACATTGTCGTTCACGTCATAGAAACGACAAGATCACGTTTGTCTATGACGTCATAACATTCCCTGTCTTTAGCGACAAGGGAAAGCCACAGTTAATCATATCTCTTCATTAGAAAGCCAGCATGTTAAACAGCTTAGCTTGTGGACAGTAAGTACCGCATTTATATAATAAATATTCAATTATGCTGCTTATGGCAACGTATCCGTTTTCAAAGTTAAAACCTCCAAATAGCGATATTAGTCGCATAAGAAGTAAATAATTGACGAGAGCTATTTACTTAACGAACAAATTTCGATTAAACTCTATTTTTCAGTTGACGGGTGAAACCATTAATTCTACGAGATGGTCGAGTTGTGGATTACATCTTCATCACTCCTCGCTGGAGCGTACGTTGCCTGGAAAGGTAAGCAAATATTAATATGTGAAATATTTAGAAACATGATCATATATGCACCATATTGGTTTTGACTGGCATGTTTGTTTGCCAAACATGTTAAATTATGCAATTGTTACATTATGTAATACTATGTTGTTTGAGTGTGTTTACCCTAATATTTGATATAGGATATTTTGCATTCATTAAAATTATTTTACTTATTTTTCGTTACTTTCGAAATAAAAATATCATAGCAGAACTTCTACATGAGAAAGAACATATATTACAATGGCTGCTTTTTTATTCGTAGATGTCTAAAACTAATACATGTATTTTGTAACTACCACGTTGAAATGAATATCTTAAAGGTAACCGGGTGTCGTTGTGCAAACAACCATAGCGCTTTTAACTGTCTATGTTTAGTTACAAGAGTTACGATCGCCTTAGAGCTAAGATCGCTGTACAACGGCACACTAGGCCCTAGAGATCCTTCAAGAGTAAACTGTCGCCACAATAGCCACTGATAGAGAACTTACGGTATAAAATAAAACATAACAATTGCCAGACTGACAACAGCACCCAAAGACTTTACAGGAGACTGACTTGCAGGTCCTTACTTACACAAGACCCTGAAGCTGATTCTTACAGTATCAACAGTTTTACTGATAGTGATGAGGTCTGTGAAATCTGCCTGCCACTAGTCTGTTGGCAGGCGCTTGTTTTGTACTCTGGTGTTGGACATGCAAACACATAGATTTCTCTTTTAGATCGGCCGATCGAAAAATCGGCCATGTTTGTTACCCATGTCAGCAGCCCGAAACTTGCAAGTCTAAGACAAACAGTCTGACAATGACATAAGCATATCTTGAAATATAACTAACGTATTTTCCCGCAAACTGACATTTCCAGAGGACCAAACGGGTCCGTTATCCCACCTCGTCCTTTTCACTCCATTATGTTCCAAATACCACATAGTTGATAATGGAATTGGCTACATAAAACACGAACTGACAATGAACTGCAATTTTTTGAAGAATGGTTCCAAAATAAACAAGTTATACTAAAAGAGAATAATATTCATGCTCGTTTTATGATTTCAGGTTACTGTTGGTTTCGACGAAAACCAAAGCAAGTTGTACGATGGGAGGTTATTCCCCCTGTAAACACTCAAAACCTGCCAAGTGACAGTAGCAGAAAGTCCTCAACCACCGACTCAAAGCCATCCTGTCACAGAGATGGATTCTCGGATTCCTTCTTTGAGTTCAGTTTCAGAAGTTCAACACTCAGGTCGACTAGGTACAATAGATCTCATTCCATTAAACATCAAACAAACAGATCAGCTTTGAACAAGAACCCTCCTGGAAGGATCTTGTCCCAAGTGCCAACTACAGTTAAGTCAGATCCAACTCTTTCTTCAGGAGAACCATTCAAAGAGACGAAGCATGGATTGTTGATGGAGGATGACTTCAGGGATATGTACGAGATCCTGTCTCAAGTTGGAAGGGGCACCTTTGGCTCAGTGTACAAAGCAGTGAAGTTGGACACACTTGACGTTGTGGCTGTAAAACGAGTAAGGCATGAAGGTGATGCAGACCTTGCTCTGACAGAGGTGGATATACTCAAGTCACTACAGAACTGCCCAAACATCGTCCGTCTATTGAACTGCTTTCACTTCGAGTCTGAGATAATCATCATCATGAACCTAGCTTCTGGTAGCCTCAAAGATGTAGATATTGTGTGAGTAGTCGCTGTACGTCTCCAGAAGTTCGTTTTGTTATTGATATTGTCTTGGACTTGTTTATCAAAGATGCACTGTGCAATGTGCAATTCAACGTTTAAGAAGAATGTCAGGTAACGGGTGTTCTTTACACATTCCTTGATATGGTATGTTAGCATTATGTCGTTCTTGTGCGTTTCGCTAAAGCATCGCAGTCCTATATCAGCGTTGACTGCTCCCCTACATCAAGCATCTGTAATAATATTGATGATGATTTGGATAATGATGCTTTAGTGCTAACGCGTCACACTTCCACTCCGTGAAGGAGTGTGCTATGCTTGCAGAATATTGATCAGCGTAATTACGTTAACTAACTGAAACTTTCTTATATTGTGTTCCGTTTCATTGCAGACACGGGGATTCTGAGTATATCATGAGCCTATTTCTGGACATCCAGACGGCTGTAGGTTTTCTCCACCACAACATGATCGCCCACAGAGACTTGAAACCTGCAAACATCCTTTTAGATGGAAACAAGGCAATCCTCGCTGATTTCGGCTGCGCAAAGAACGTTCGGGGCATTTGCGGAATGGAGATGTATGTTACGAGCACTGCAGGGACATATGCTTATATGGCACCCGAGGTTCTCAGCAATGTTTGCCAGTATTCTGCCATCAAGGCTGACGTGTGGTCCCTCGGGTGTATAATCTACTTTTTGCTGGCGGGGGAAGACCTATATATCGGCGAATGTGCGGAGTTCACCGTCGTAGAGCACGCTGAAACACCTGTGGAGTTGCCTGAGTTTGTAAAGGCCAGTGCCATCAGCTCTAGTCTGGCTGACAGTATGAAGGCAGCCCTTCAGTACGATCCAACAAACCGCCCTCCTGCTTTAATGCTGTAACATTTTGACACAGTACTATATACCGGGCCTGCTAGAACATTTAGCATCGATGTACACTACTTATTGATAGCCGATGCTGTATAGAAACACGCCATTCTATTTTAATAGATATATTTTTTATTAAATGCATTCGTGTTTAGAAACTATACTGATTTCATTTTATTAATGTTTGAATATTCAATAATCTTGTTTTTATTTAAAGATCAATAAGTTGAAAATCGTGCATAGTCAATTATTATTCAGTCATAAGTGACAGACAAATGAAATTAAATTGTATGTACTCGTGTTGTTTATATTCTTTTGTTGCTCAGATAATTTAATCTCGAGAGATATCACTGAAACCCAGGTCAGTATAACATGAATACCTCACTCGAAAATGGACAGAAAAATTAAAATGCTTGATCATTCGAACTCCAAGGTTTATTTGTTTAAAAACAATAATGTCTGAATATTTAAAGACTTTTGGTGTCCATCCAAAAATAGTGTTTGTTCCCATTTCAGATAAAAATAGACAGTGTGGTGAAACAATCTCTCATAAAAGTCTTTAATTTAACTCAGAATCGATGTAACATACACATTTTGTCAATGCCAATGCTCTATAGATTAATGCTCTCCTACATGTAGAGAGTGAGGTGTACGGTGACTAAAACACTTGTTTTGTATTAGTGGGAAAACAGACAGCATATAAATTAACCTATAGATAGATGCCTTTACATTGAAGTTGTGTTTTAATTTACACGAAGACACCTACAGACAAAGGAAAGAGCCAGTATACAAGTACTCTGTTCAGTAACCCATCGATAAATTGCGTCAGATCATGATTCACTTTACAGTCTAACACACAAACGAAGGATACATAAAACAAATAGAAGTACAAGAGAAATGCTCTTAGTTTGTGAGTTCCGCAACTATACTGTTATATAACGTACATTTCAAATGAAGTTGCTTTTCCCAGTAAATAATAAATACTATGGTATTATTGAGGGGGCAGAGGCTTTAAACCAACAGACAGTTGTAAATCCCAACTTTAAAACGATTCAACAGTGAGAACTGACAAGGTTTTTTGGTCAAGTACACAAGGTCCTCGGATGGTAACAGACATTAAACTTGTAATTTTCTAACTTGTCTGCAGCCAGGTTTAGGTCTCCATGACTCAAACATACGCTGTCACTTAATTGCCACATGGTACTGGTTCATGAACCTTGCACAAAACCTGTGTGCAGCACTTTCTTCAGTTTCTGTAGCACAAACTGGTAACGTACATTTCGGTCACGTACATGTCACACTAGATCAATTTAGTCATTATCTCGCTAACTAAAATCAACTTTGGATGGAAACTTATGATTGGGATAGACCATGTAAGTTACATAAACATAATTAGCATCACAAGACTACTTTCAGGGTGGGTTTCACAAAGCCTTATTTCAGAATGACTGTTGTACTTCTGACGCTGAATGTTTATGGTACAAGTCGCATAGATCAAACCCAATATTTACCACACACAACATCGTTCAAAGTACGTCTATGTTTTTACATACGACAGTGGGACATCATTTGGACCAGCTTGTTGGGTTTCAGTGTATGTTTATCAGTTATTTTACAGAGTTAATGTCACATTTTAAAAAGAAACGTGGCGTTGTCGTTTGGTAATCTACACAAGTCTGTACAAGCTTACATCAACATGCCTGTTTCATATGCATTCATGTACGTGTGTCCCACAACATACGCGTGTTTTCGAAATGAATGGAATGTTGAAAGACAAACCACGTTGTTGTTGTTTCTTAAAGACATAGACGTTACTGCTGTATGGAAATGCGATCGGTTGACGGAATGGTAGAAAAGATTTATAATGTTTAGCTCCACTGCAACACTATTCATCGCGCCCACTGCGCAATGTACGAAGGAAATTGTGAGCAAGATTGCGATGAAAACCCTGAGTAATCTGAACACAAGCCAGGTGCTGGAAGCTATTTGCATTTCGGTTGGGTTTTCAACTTTTTCACATGCAAATAAATATGTTGTTGATTAGCACAATAAAATTAAATGGGCCCTTGAACCGAGAGCCGTTAGCGTAGAGTGGACTGGGTCGAGTATAGCGACCCAGGTTTCGTTCACGGATGTTTACAACCGCACTTGGTTACCTCCCTTTCTAAACAGCTGGTCGCGCTGGTCATGGATGAGTCACCTCATCGACATTGATCGCTACCTCGCACGGCGAAGTCATAGATACACTATTTTGCGCCTGTGTGTCTCAGCGATCCATTGTGGTCTAGTGGTTAGGATTCCTGGCTTTCACCCAGGCGGCCCGGGTTCGATTCCCGGCAATGGAACGTGACTTTTTTTTAAAATCCGTTTTAATGTTTGCAATTTGTCGCATAAAACCATGAAACTAATGACGACAGAATCTTTGATATGTGGATATAGCGGGAACAAGATACGATAATACCTTTCACAGTTCACTCCAGCCAATTTGAAGTACTGGTAAGCTTTAAATACACGGACAGTAAATAGAGTTACAGTAATATGATGGGAAAAGAGTTTGCTACAAAAAAGAATAGAAAAAAAACGTGTACGACAGCCGTTCATCATATTATATACTGAGTTAACGCCGCGATCAGTGTGTCCATAAGCAGAATTACAGTAGGGCGACAAAATACACGTACCTGTATATGTAATTATGAATTTTCTCTGTTTTCTGCTCTTAGTCGTTTAAGATAGTTTTTAGATAGCGCATCTGACATTCAAGAATTAGGGAATAACCATCGAGAAACGAGTGATTACGGGAAATATGTCCCGGGTGAAATTAATGTTCACAGTCCCGAGCTTTAGCGTGAAATCGATAATATGTGAGCATTACCTTCACTTGAGACGTAGTTCCTGTAATCACTCGTACCTCTTAGGTAATTCTTTGCATTGTCCTTTCTATAATTAAACCCAGAAACCAATATTTATGAATTCAAACTCAAAATGGAATCGAATACGAACCACAGTATAGGATCAATCAATCAGTGTCAAGAATGACTAAATTGCACACTGTGCAAATATCAAAACGGCGTTACACGGGATCTCCTCGCCTGTATGGGGAATAAACAGTACTTAGTAAACAAGACACAAATATTCCCACCCAGTTGTACAAAGCTATGTAGTTTACCTGACACCTTCCCCAATTATGAACGCATTTTGATATACGTGCACCGACCTCCCACTTTTGTAGACAAAACTGTCACAATGTAAACGCCCCTGACGTTTGATATCTCACACAACCATTTAACAGCGGTGAAAAATATTCGAGATAAGTTAATGTACCGTCGATATACATACTTATTTGTATATATTTTTTGCATGGTATGAATGCTAGCGCTGCGGTTACTGTATTGACCGGTATCACCTATTTAAACCTAAAACTGCCTCCATTACACAACATATCTCTCCAATAAGGACGGAACTGGTGGCCAGTATCTTTCGTTTATTGGCGACCTAGCTTTGCATAATGGCGACTTTAGCGCGTATATTGGCGCCCCACTTTCACATACTGGCGCCCTATTACTGACCCTGTCCTAACGCAGAAATCAGAACAATAATACCCCTGTTATTGAAATACAGAAACAAAAACGCAATGTTTTCATCCATCAATTACACGTAAAATGTCACTCTAGCACCGTCACGTTCCACAACAAAGTGTACAGATTTAGTAGCAGTATAACGGGGATAACAACCAACTGATCTGCAGTCAAGTTGTACATACATTGCATAAAAGTAGCACTGTCGTCATGTTTTGCTGGGTTTTTTTGTTTTTTGTTTGTTTGGTTTTTTTTTGGTTTTTTGTTTGTTTGTTTGTTTGTTGTTGGTTTGTTTGTGTTTTTTTGGGTTTTTTTTGGGGGGGGGGGGGGGGGTGTTGGTGAAAAAAAAACCGATATGAATTTCATTTTTTTTTCAAATTTAAGATTTTTAAGCAATCACCATATTATTTCCTCACCTCAACGACATGTACTTTTGGTCAAGTCTGTATGGACAACGGGCCCATTCAAATAAAAAGCGGTTTTAACCAACACGCGAACACGACTCCCACAATGCATTCTTCTCCTGTGGTGTGGTGACGTTATTTGGCCTGTGCCAGTGATTACATGTTTCTTAAACTCCTAAAAGCGACATCGGTAGTTAGGTTTACATCGACCACTTTGGCGCAAGAATTTCTGACCTGGATGACACATGTCATCGGTTCCCAATTGCGCAGATCGATGCTCATGCTGTCGTTCACTAGATTGTCAGGTCGAGATTCGATTATTTACAGACTGCCGCCATATAGCTGGAATATTGTTGAATGCGGCGTAAAACTGTAAAACTAACTTCATTCACCCCTTTGAGTCCTTACCTCTGTGACAGACTCAGCGTCCTATTCAGATCATCAGATATATAGTCTGGTTCATAATTATTGAGAATTTTTCTTCTTACTTTGAGCTATCCTAACACCTCAACTGATTCACTGATACTTAAAACTAAGTAATGGTATAAGGGAGGTAACTCATCTTGGCCTACTGAGTATAGTACAATTAGAGTTACCTCCCCTGAATTTGTAGCAGACGTCATTTTCCTCAGCACTGTCAACAATGTCTGCTGAAGATAAAAGAAGGTTGATTTTTGAGTTGTGTAATCAAGGAATTGATGATGTAAATACATTGGCAGAGAGAACAGGAACTCCTCTTTCTACTGTGTATAGGATTAGGAAGAATTTTAAAGAGGGAAAGGATTTTGGGCACCAGAAAGGAGCAGGGAGACCCAGAAAATTGGACTTCTCAGATCGCGTCCGGCTGGGAATTTTAGCGTCTAAAACGCAAAGGGCAAGCATCTCCAACATCAGGTATGAAATGATAGAAAGGGGATCAACAGTTGTATCAAAATCTACAGTTAGAAGAAATTTGATTGATCTTGGATGGGAGAAAAAGACTGGAATTCCTTCTCCTCTCATGAAACAAGAACATAAAGACAGGCGTGTTGAGTGGTGTTTGGCACATGAAAACTTTGACTGGGAAAATGTGATTTTTACTGATGAAAGCTCAATATGGGTATATCCCAATAATGTGAAAATATGGACAAAGTCTGCGTCAGCACCGTTGTATCGACGACCTAAATACAGCCCAAAGTTTCATGTATGGGGAGGGATATCCTTATTAGGAACGACCCCGCTGTGTGTGTTTGAGGGAAATCTGACAAGTCAATGCTACACTGACATATTAGATAATTTTCTCCTTCCAAGTGCACATGTGTTTTATGGAAATGACTGGATTTTGCAGCAAAATAATGATCCTAAACACACCGCAAAACATGCCAAGCAGTGGTTTCAGGAGAAAAATGTGACTGCATTACCATTTCCTGCATATAGTCCTGACTTAAATCCCATTGAGAACATTTGGGGGATGATGAAGGAATGTGTGAATCAAAAGGGGTTGACAAAAATTGAAGACATGAAGAGAGAAGTGGTCCGATACTGGGACAGCATAACTCACGAGACACTAACCTCTCTGATAGGAAGTATGCCTACCCGTCTTAGACTGTGCCGTGAAGCTCAAGGAGACTTGATAAAATATTAAATTGTTACCTACACAACATGAAAAGGTCAGTTCACTTTCACAATACATTCAATTTTATCTGATTTGTTCTCGTTTAATAATATGAAATGCTTTAGCTATTCTCAATAATTTTGAACCATACTGTACTTAATATTTTACTGCCAGACAGGGGATTCATTCCATCCTTTTCATATTGCCAGGAATCTAAAATCCGCACTGCTCATTGCTATTTTTCTGTACTGTTATTTTTTGCGAGAGTTTCCAAGCTTTGATATTCAGCAACTGAGAGGCTTGCCAAACCGTTTGGTACACTTTCTTATTCTGCCTGTTAAGAAGTAAGCATCGGTTCATCATAATCTGCTCAACTATTCATGTGGTCAAATTCCCGTTCTAAGTTTTGCGACTCGCACAGAAAATCCTCATCTACACAGTTTTTGCCCCTTTGCAGACTGACATAAAAACTGTCACTCGAAATGCTTCCATTCAAAAGCTTCGGAAAATGTATTTTGAGTGACAGACACAAGCAACCCTATTCGCCTGACATGGTTTGTTTTGTATCCCTCCCCCCAATACGCTGCCTCGTGCACAGTAGAACGTGTTCTTAACGTGTGTATCGTGCATACCGTGCTACCCATATATAGGGCGCCAATATTGCTATTGCTGTGTTCGGGTGCAAGGGTTACGAAACTAGGGCGCCAGTATGCATGATTTTAGGTTTAAGCGCAATAAACTCCTCAGACTCGCCAATATTCGCGCGGCTGGTTGAGTCCGAGGCCGTTAGGCGAATCTTCGGAGTTTATTCCTTACGTCACATCGAGACATCAAGATGGAAGTTCAGAACGCAGTAGAGGTGATAAATGTACAAAGCTAAACATGTATTTGTAGTTTTCAACCCTTGCTTTACTTTTATATGAGTAAATATGCGAAGAATACTTTGAGATACATATTTGTATCTCAGAATACATATTAGTTAAGGCTGGTGGTGTTGTGGGGTCTCTCTTAATCATGCACGCACAACACTGGGATTGACGAATATTTAATGAACAGTGACAACTGACATCATAAATCGAAAATTGCGTCTGAGTGAGTCGGGTTTTACGCTTCTTTGACACCATACCAGCAATATCACAACAGAGGACAACAGAAATGGGCGTCACACTTTGTATCTATGTGGGGAATGGGACTATGTGGTGATGGGTCTTCAGAGCGACAAGCGAACGCTTCATCCACTCGGCCCCTTGGAAATAGTGGAGAATGCATGCCATTCGTAACTACTCGCCTCTTTCCGTAACTTGCAAGAAAGCCATCCGACTTGCCGGAATGACACGAGTAGTTACGAATGCAATACATGCATGTACGACGAAAGAATCATTTTACACAGCACGGATTATATACTCTTCAAAAACGTTGGGGAACTGTACTTTCAATGTACATTGCTGAAACTGGGAGATATATGGGACTGAATCAATGCTGATACGATAATAATGGATGTTTTGGTAATTCATCACCACATGGATTTCATTCAAAGCAATGCTGTTCATTCAGTTATTCCCCTTGTTGGGTGACTGGAGTATGTCATGAAACTTTCAGGTTTACAGTTCTCAGTCAGTAGTGTGTGATCTGACCCTGAAAATCCTTGACCATGCACAGATGCATGAAAATTATCGGGAAAAAATGGGCTACAGTGATTTATCCACCTGCCTGAAAAACGTCAAGATTCATGCACTTGTAGGAGGTTCCCACGTTGTGCACGTGCTTCTCATGCATTGTGTCTGCGTGTGGTGATAAAGTGAAATGATGCTGCATACCCTAGTTGAATGTCATTGTAACGTTCCTCAGTGGGTTTTCTTTCTACCAGACTTCAAAGTTCAGGTTCCCCTACCTTTTTTGAAGAGTATATACATGATTAGGCAGACATAAGTACATATGTATGTAAAATTCCCTTCCCTGTGCCAGATTGAAGACATGACCTATATATGGTGTTTCAACGAGGCCGTAGGTTTTCCTGTAACCCACAGGGCTCCCCGCTGTGCTAACCAATTGTCTAATGAGGAGATAAACGCATACAGACCTTGGACAGGTTCGAACCACGACCTGTATTCAGATCCAGGTGTTATTTATCACTATAAACGAGTTTCCAAGATACGTGTCAGCGCGAGGTATATTTATCATGACACACTTTGATAAACGGTTTGTACATGGGTCAAGGAGTTAATGTTTGGACAGAGCATGATAGTATTCTAAAGTGCTTTAGAAAAATTCTAATTTTGATGATAACGCCATAATGTTTAGCTAGTTTCTTGCTGTCTGTGACCAATACAAGAATATTTCCCGGTGCATTTGTCTGGAATAAGTCAGACAGTTTTGCAGTCTTTACAGCTATCACTGAACATAAAAGAAGAAAAAGGCTATAAATTATGCATTATTCTTAGTAAGTGCTTTCGTGATAAAGGCAAATACGTTTCTCGATTGACAGTCGGGACAACTAAGATGTGAGAAAGTAGTCAGGAACATAAAATAACTTTCATGTTGACATCCTGCGTGTCAGACACCACGCAGAGGATCCCAGGTTTAAATTAACCGACAGTACCTCAAAACTTGTTGTGAAACGGGGATTTGGTGGTCATGTTCACTGACAGGTTGACTGACTTAGTCGTTACTTACATTTTCATGCTCTCTTTCGTCTATCTGAGTATTCATAAGCTGCCTTGAGATATTGATCACTGCAGAGGAAAGTGGTATTAAAAAGGTCAAACTGAATAGTTTCTGATTCACAAGATTAACACTTTACGTAGGGCAGAATATTGAAACCACTTATTAACACCACTGTCACTACATCGTCGGGTCCAGCACTCCAGCGAAATATAAGAAAGGTAAACATTGTACATTACTGAAACACTACACAGGTGAAATTCATTAAGAGTATTTCCATCGACGCAAGTATGGTTGTTTTCCATTTAATTCGAACAGTATTTTTGTTATGTAGAATTGCTTCAAATCAAAGATTATATTTAAATTCTTTATCTTAAATTTATTTAAATTTATCTTTATCTACATCAGTCGGAAAGAATAATCATTTGGAAGAGACTAAAACAAAAATATCAGTTAAGACACGATGATCCTGCAGGTCACTTATAGCATGACCGAGTTACAACTTGTTCATAATCAAAAATATGGACAATCATATGGCTATACAACTTGCTTGATTAAAACGTCGGCTGTACAGAATAAAGAAGCTGTATGTCCATAATATTGCCCTCTTCAACTTCAATGCTAATCAAAAGAAGTTGTTCATAATCGTTTGTTGCAGTCGTAGTATCATTCAGTGTTTATAGGTGTTAAGTACTGTTGGATTTTTATACGCTAAAATATCATCATATGCATAAACGGGACTAGAGTTGATCAGTAATTAACAAAATCGGTGACGGTATAAACACACGAGGTTTGTGGCGAAAGATAAAGGAGATTATCTCTTAAGAGTACCTGGACTTTGAGTTCTCCTGCAAATGGAAATGGTATGGAGACGCATATGTACCAAATCACAATACGGATTAGGTGAATGTTTGTTACGATAAATTATTCTAAATAAAATGGTTTCCAATACAGAAAGGATCTTTGTTATGTTATACAGGTCCTGATTTAGATGATGCGTCATCCATATGAGAAGAAAAAGAAAGTTCTTTCAAACACTTTGAAGAGTAGCCATGCATATAAGCGTTGTATTCACTGGTATGTGATACCTCTGCATATACCGAAACTGTGAATTGTGTATCACCATTGACAGATCAGATCTTTGTTTGCAGATGGCGCCAAGCATTACTGTAAACACGGATGGGTATGTTCCGTGATATTCGTGAGTGAATGAATTTGTTTCACGCCTAAATAATTATAGTCCAGGGGTTCCTTTCACGAAGCAACAGATTCTGAGGTTAACCTTTACTCCCATTCTATAAAATTGCACAAAGATTACCCTAGTGACCTAGGATCACCTTAGCGCCTTCAGTCATTTAACATTAAAGGTCACATGCAACCAAAAAATCAAACATGATTAAAACACATTTATCACTTATTCATGACATATAATATACATTGCTGCTTTAAAAAAAAACAAATAAACACAATTATAAGCGTACAATCGCGATTCAAAAGTGCAGTATTTTGTACTTGGGCTTACTTCCCACGAAACGAAGCCCTCGGGAGACCGAACCCAGTCACATCGGGTGGATATGCACTCAAGTGTAACGACGGCTTCCGAATGGCTGTTTCACTTGCTGATGTGCTGAGGGTTCATTGCGTGTACAGAAAGATGATCTGTTTGATGGGCATTTTAGAAGTATAGCCATGCAGGCACAAGAAAGTAAGATTCTTTATGGATAACAACTTCTTTTTGTGTACTTGATGCGTCTTTTGAGTATGGATTCATATACTGTTGTCAAACAAAATTGTTGTTATCCATAAAGAATGTATACAGAGATGTTGGGTTTTGAAAATACACGTTCTCTGAATTTGCGCTCGATCCAATAAAAAATCATGTCAGTAGAGATGGTAAACTACTGCGTGGCTGGAATCTGTCATTCGTCCAAGTACAAAGCAGGACTTGAAACTGACAAGAGTTTGCACCAGTTTCCGTCAGATCCACTCATCCGAAAAAAATGAATGTAGTTTGTTTGCAACCCACAGACATAAAAACATTTCATGTGTATCACACGTGCCTAATTACATAATGTGGCAGACACTGGACTCGGGTGCACGAGTCATAAATCAACTTATTTTCTTTATGTCGTATAGTCTGATAGGTGTTAAGTTCAAATTGCGCGTGGTCAATGATTGAAGCTGTGTATTGAATGTTGTCTTTAGCAGGCAGGCAGACAGACATATAGGTGTGAATAAACCAGACACTGAGCTTTCTCTGTGACAGAGACTTCTTACCACAATCAACAAGTTGTTTTACGTAACGAGTAGATTATTTACTTGTTTGTGTACACAATCAAGATTAGAATACTGCTCACGACCTCAGACGCTGGGCATGCATACTGTTTCAAGCTGCGCGAACCTATTCACTGCGCATGCGTAATGGACGCAGCGCAGCACAGCTGTTGAAACCAGTTTTTCCCCCAGCGCTGGGGGGAATTTAGTGAAACGTTTGAACTCCGATTTCGCGGGCTTTTTTTTCATCGCGGTTTTTTCAACTTTATAGGTTGAATTGGCATTTTTTATGATTTGTTTCGGTAAGTGCATACCGAAAGGTACCAGAATCTGCAAAGTTGTGTTTTACGTTGCATGTGACCTTTAACCATTTTGTCTGTTGTTTTCTAGGTAGAATAATGTAAAACTTTACTTTGACGACTTTGAGGTGAGGTCAAATTGGGTTTAACGTCATATGACGACGTGCATGCGTGTGTATGTGCGGCTGCTGCTAACCCAAACTTAAGTGGGTTTGATCGTGCTAGCTCACTGAGATTCCAGTACTGTCTGAATGACGGTTGCTTTCACAATATATCGAAATGAACTACTGAATATATCTGTACATCTCTTGTTTTTTAGGAGTATAGCATGTCAAGGCTAAAGTGTGTATGTTTTCTCCTGGTACCTTTTCAACAGTGACACTTAACATGAACAGGAATGGGCATTTGAGAAACATATGGAAAGATATGCCACCAAAGCAGGGAAGGCAGGGACAGAGAAATCTGTATACAGATATCAGCTTGGTTGGATTTTCTGTCACGGAAGTCGTAGTAAATTTCCATTTAGAAGATCTATGTCCCAAGAGGGCTCCCATACATTTGACTTTATAAGGGAACAGCTCCGGTAAGAGTCTCTACCTTGCTGTATACCTGGCTGGGATATACATACAATGAACACCAAGGTAACTCATATTGATGATTGTAATCTGAATTTTTCTTCAGTAGTTTAATGTCCCTTTCATAGTTTACGATGAGCATCTTGAAAGGGACAATGTCAGTTTGTAATACGGATAGACAATGCCTCTTGGAAAATGGTCAAAAATAATATATGTTAATTTATCTTTAGTCTGTTTATGTTTCACAAAATAAATCATATACTAGTAACCGAAGCATTTAAGTCATTCCGTATACTGGTTTGGTTTTGACTGGTTTTTGGTTTAATCAGATAATTTCCATTACATGCTTTAGGGAGTTGTATTGAGACCATCAAATAATCGAGGGTGATCAACAGGCAAGTATCCGTGTGTTTCCTACATATTTCTAATAAAACGTGCGTAACTGTTTATTTTAAGACGAAAAAAAATGACTTACATTTGTGACAGTGCCACAGGTGGGGCAAGACATGCTAAGCTTTTCACAAGCATCCTGTCTTGAATATATGTTAGTAATTCATATACACATGATTATCATGCAGTGGGCTGGACTCACTTTATAGGATTTTTCTTTTGTGGGAAGGGAATTTTCGTTTTTGTTAGCCATACTGACTACAGCCAACATCTGTAAATAACCCGGGGGTTGTTTTGCGGGCAAACTGTGAGATCATTTGAAGTTGTCACCATTACAGGTCTTTTCACTTTCAATATACTCACTTGCTCCGATCTAAACGCACGTTGTCGAATACTTAGATGTCTCGTTATATAATCTCGCATGGTCCCGAAATCAACAACGATGATAAGTGAATAAAAAATCACGCAATCGCTGTGACCTTTCAGCTGATATGAATTGTTAAAAGAATTCTAACAAGTTAGAAAGTATGGAAGCGAGGACATAGGGCATAGTGACATTCCTTGCCTCGTACTTCGAGTCACAAATATTGAAAATGAAATGCGGTTTCAAATGTTTGGAGACAAAATACCTGCTTAAGAATCATTGATATCCCCACACCAAAGACATCTGACTGCTACTGCCAAAGTGCATTTTCTAATGGTTAATGTCTCCCAGAACAATCCATGCGAAGATTATGAAATGCAAATAAAATGGTTTCACTGATAATAAAGTAATAGATCCACCGCGTATTTCTTGTGGAAGCCAGAGGAACTCGTTAAGAGGAACTACTCAGGTAGTTCATGATAAGCCTATTTCAGCCTACGTTCATCATAATCCAGTGTGCTAAACATATGTATGCATATTCTTCTCGCTTTGCTCTCTTCACAGGTGTCTGTGAATACTTCCATGCACAACATCGTGAATATGATACACTGATACAATATACTTTTCTATTTTGTGGAGCAACGTACGTATTACTGGGTTTGTCTACTAAACCGAAACCATTAACACACACATGGCGAAGAAGACAAAGGAACTTCTACCTGCTATGTGCGAGATTCAGTAGGCTCAGCTAACAGACTCGCGCTATTACTGGCCAAAACTAATGGCCAGTCATTGACCAAATGTATCAGCGAATCATGCTTCTCAGTACCTGTATCTTGTTGATACAATCATGCGGCAAATAGTTTACTTTACGTCGTTCCCTCACGATAAGTATTGTTTACGTTTGCTGTCAGTGACTGGTTTGCCTTAAGATTGTGTGATACACGTATTTATTTTTTCTTTTAAGGGTGTAGTAATATTTTTGGCGGCTATTGTGGGGGCACAATGCCTCACCAGCTTTGTCCAACCATCCCGTCACTCCAAGAAGACACACCATGTCACCATGACAAAACACATCCCGCCCTTCGGTGGGGTAACCCTTGACCTTTGTCCAACCTGTGTCCAGTTCACTGGGGAAGCCATTGATCAACTTCTGAACATCATTCTCAGTAAGTGTGGTTAATGGTGGTGGATATTCTGCAATGCAAAAGCGGTACTTAATCTCAAAGGTATTTATGTTGGCATAAATTCGTGGTTACCACACGTTGGGAATCGATAGTAATCCTTGGTCTGTCAGTGACATATTCAGTTTGTGACTATATTGCCCCGCCTTCGAACCCTTGTACTTATGAATTACTATTCAGACCGTTACCCCAGACAAATTATGCAACCAAAACATAGATCACCACCACCTACATTGCAATTCAAAAGTAAGTCACGGTTCGAGAATGCACTATTCCTAGATGCTAAATGTATATATATTTATGTAATTGGACGATAGAACATTCAACCTCTCTTTACATAGTTTGTAAACATATTGAGAACATATTCATTCATATTCATGAGTGTTTTGAAAGACGCCTAAGACTTATCATGAAGTAAGTAAGTTATCAAATGGATTACATGGGAGTACAGGAAACGATGATACACTGTTATCTTGTTTCAGATGCTGGAGTAGTTGGTTCCTGTGGAAAACTGTGCGCAGACCTTGGTCAGAAGACAGGAAGTCAAGCGTTAGAGGTCGTCTGTGATATTCTCTGTGACGTTGTTGGTATTGATGAGTTCGTGAAGCTCATTCAGAAGTGAGTAAACACGGTTTTTTCAAAGAAGAATGCTATCGAAAACAAAACTTTTCATGGTTGTAAAGGCATTCTTAAGGTCACATTCTGTCGTTATAATTGAATAAAAAGTGAGCAAAATCGCAATAACACACACACACACACAAACGTTCTCGTATTTCCTTCTATTACGGAAACACCCGACACTTAACGAGCAGAGGGGGTATCACGTGACATGACGTGAATCGAACCCGCGTTTTCAGCGTGATGAGCGAACGTTCTAACCATTAGGCTATCGCAACTCTGAGCTTTAGAGACAGTAGAACAGTTGCGCATATCCTTCTTTGATCTTGAAACTATATGCCTAGGTACGCATGAATACAACCTTGATCTGTTTCCATCAATAATTACGTGGTTCAGCAGGAACACCATCAGTATCGTAAGTTGTTCTTGAAATGAAAACATATGTTTTACAATTTCGTGCAATATGTTCTAAACGAGTCAAGAGTTTTCACTGTACGCACGTTTGCCACAGTCGAGATACAAGCATGCCACACAACATGTAGTTATATAACACGTTAGAATATTGACCTTCAATAACCCATGCTTGACCTAAGAGGCCACTAACAGGATCGTGTGATCAGGCTCGCCGATTTGGTTGACTCATATCTTTGGTTCTCAATTACGCAGATCGATGCGCATGTTGTTGACCACTGGATTGTCTGGTCCAGTCTCGATTATTTACAGACCGTCACCATACAGCTGGAATATTGCTGAGTGCGGCGTAAAGCTAAACTCACTTTAATAATGAAGAAGTTGCTTTGAATAAAAAGAGAAGAAACATGCCGAATCCTTCCTCAGTGAATTGTTTCACTTTCCTTTGCAGAGCTGACCTTGATCCTATCTACTTCTGTGAACTTCTTAATGTGTGCCCCATTTTTGATGACGGTGATGCCAAAATCACGGAGCTTGCAATCGTCCCAGCTTCAGGACCCCAAGGTAGGTCGGCAACCGTCAGTCACTGTCACTGGTCATTTAGAGAACATGTTTATATTTATGCTCAAATGACAACGTTGATGCTACTGGACAGTGAAAGGCGCATTCAGAATTTGAATGATGAACATTATTAGGCCATGGGAACAGAAATACGTTGTCTGACAAGACAGTTCTTTCGATTATTGTATTCATAATGTATTTTCTTACCGATTGAAGTGAAGATATTTTAAGCCATCTTGAAAGTAGTTCCGATATGAAGTGTAATCTCACTCCAATGGGATATTTATTAAAATCCCCACCCCAAAGAATGTGTTCGATCTCAATGAGATTGCCAAGGACACCACCAACATAATTTTCTTCTAACATTGATAAGATAATGCAGAACTTAGTTATGTATGTGTCCAACTCTGATACTGTTTCTGTGTGGAGAACCCATCAAGGGAGATAATGCTTGGTAATGCTTCGATTCTTGATTATACTTCAGGTCAGAAGACAATCAACTTTTCTTTCACCTCCAAGAACGGCACCGGGACTGGAGAAATCGTTGTTGTCGTAGAAACACTTGATGGACTTCCAATTGGTAAGTGTCCAGCAGCCGATGATGTTATTCAGTCCTTGCAACCTGTGTTGGTCGTACTAGACGACTTTGTTTGGTGGTCAGATTCAAGATTTGGATTATTGCTTGTCATCGTGCTCCACCATGTTTGATCGTTCCTGGCTCGTGTTCTCTGGACTATTGATAAATGGGCTTAACAAGAGAAAACAAGCACTTTTTACAGATTCTGTTTAGACGATGCAGGCAGTTTTGTAAATGACTTGTAGCCACTATCATACCGTATAAGGTAACATGTATATGTGCCACAAACCGTCGACCATGCAGACGATTTAACTGTGTGGCCAAAGTAAACTAACAAAGTATTGGAGCTTCTCTTGAAATATTAATAACTATGAATGGTTAGATTCCCTTACGACACAACATTCATCGGTTTTTTGACATTCTCATTACTATATTCATCAGTACACGACTGTCCCTGTAAATGTTTTATAATAATGCGACATTACATGTTAATATCGGCTCTACGACCCTAAGTGTAATCATTATCGGCACCCATTACATGGACGATGATCGCCATAACGTCCATAATTTGTTTTGGCTGTATGTTCAACTACAATCTATCCAGAGGTACAATCTACGTTTACTTGTCCACCCACAGAGGATAGTTTCCTGAACCAGAAGTCTCCACCAGGCACCTACCCAACTCGTATGACACTGAAGGCCGAGCCCGACCCTAACTGTGACCCAACCCAGGGGCCCTGCGAGCAGTGGCTACCAGGAAACTACACCCTCCGTGTTGGTGAGTGCAGCATGGAATTAACTACCCGGATTTGGTATCTGATTCTCTACATTTGGCACATTGGTAATCTCTTCGAAAATAACACAGGATCTCATTGTCAGATATTGATGAGCCTAGATACGAATGTGGGGAAGTCTGTTGGTTGTCCCGAATGTTCGTCACGTTAATGGCCTGGCTTCGATTCCACACATGGATGTACAATCTACGTAGAACGCGTCTTATCAAAAAACATGAATGGGAGTGTGTGCTCCAGTCTGAAATCTTTGCAATTCAGCTTTGTGAAATGGACGCCATATCAATTTGATATTATGTTGGAATATTTATCTTCTTTAAAACTAAACAGGCGGGGGCAAGATTCAGGTTATTGCCTATTACTGAAAAGTAAACAGAGAATGTGAAACCCCATATGTTTGTCTCCCAAATAACATACAATCATCAAATTGATCAAGATAAATTTTCCTTCAGATATCTGCAATGGTGAGTGCGGCAGCGACCATCCCCACAGCAAGATCTACGACAGACGCTCTATTACTTTCCGCATCACTGAATAGATGTATCGTGTTGGAAGGATGTACATGTATTAAATATGGTTCTTTCTTGGTCATTTTCATTGTACCATCATACGACGTTTAATGTTTTTTTGTGACAACTCATGCCCTTGTGTGTGCATTTCACACATACTATACTATGTCGATCCCCAACGGATTGGACACACGAGTTATATTATCTTAAAGAAAGACCATTCTGCTTTCAGCTAAACAATCTTCGAAATCATATTTGTTCATAAACAGTTTTCAGACATGTATTACCCGTAAAACATATAGATTTTAAGGAATAAAATACTTTATTTTAGGAAGATGAGGATTATTCACTTGTACACAAACTTTTAAGAATCCTTAGAGGACAGATCTATTTTGCCTGATGACCGTGGTTTCTGCCATTGAGCATCATTTTATCTTCCAACGGATGGCTGTGGTGGTTTCGGCCGGAGACACTTCATGGCAGCGTTGCAGTCGATGTCGCCTCTACTGCCATCAGCAGGCATATAAATATACTGCTTGACTGCGTAAATGGTTTAGTTGCCAAATGTATACATGGAAGAAAACAGGGTAGTAAGAAGTCGACATAGGTTGAGTTTGATAACAACATTGTTCATCAAAACATGTCATCCATGAATTACCTGCAAATAAATATTATAAGGGTAACGCTATTTTTCAGGGCATTATCATTTGCAGAAGCCCGAGGTCTTTCATTGACTGCCCGACGAAGGAGGGCAGTTGAAAAGACCGAGGGCTTCTGCAAATGATAATGCCCTGAAAAATAGCGTTACCGTTATTATAGCTAAAATGAATAGAATTTTTAATAAAATAAGAATAAAAACAGCGGCTTCGGTTTAGAAGCATTTACTGCCAACAACAAAACGACGGAGGTCACTGACACACATTTCACAAACATAGACACGTCATAGAACAACACAGATGACGTCACTATTGAGAGTGACGACATTCGACCTTGACCTTTGCTCACTACCAGCCGCCATTGTTTTCAGTGATCGACAACGTTAGACTTCAAGTCGATATTTTCATTGCTGTATGTTGTCATTTATGGTACAATTGTTTTGGTTGGCACGGGCAGGAAAGTGCATAATGGCACATGCACATGTGACGAATGTGAGTCAGATATATGGTCAATAATGAACCCAAGTTCAAACGAGCCGTAGGTGATGAACTTCAACAGTTGAGCTACTTATGACGTCACCTAATAACGGGCTTGATAATGGCCCGTCGTTAAGCATTTTACGGGCATTATCAAGTTACAGTGGACCGCTCATTTCTGATAACGTTTTAATGATAATTCTATCCATTTTAGCTATAAAATTACAGAATACACTTGGTTCTGTTTACTGTTGTGCTTTCACGTTTTCACGTAAAGGAAAGTCATACGGTAACAGAAACGTTCAAACCACGGCCTGGCGTGAGAAAATACAGTACAGAAGCCAGACTGTCCTCAAGTGTTTCTGATCCACACTCGATTCCGTGTATGTCGTATACCTGAAATAGCGCTGAATGCAGCATTGAATACCAAACAGTCATTAACACAAATGAAACTTTCGGAACATTGACCATCGGCTTTTATGAAAGAATTATTAGGTAAGGACACACAAAGAGCCATTACATTATGTTGAGGGCGATGCAGTATATACATTCAGAAATGAAGATCACATCTATAATATTTTAGAAATTTGTTGTTGACTCCTAAATGCCATTCACAGAACCTAAAAGTTAGTAAACTGTAAGGAATTTCGCACGAGCCATGATGATTCCCTGAAGATTATGGATAAAGTAAAATGTACATTTGCCATCTAACAGATAGATGATAGTTGATAAAGAGGGTTGAAGGGGTCGGTTTACCCATTATCAAGATGAGGACCTAACTGGGGAAAGAAAATGTTATGAACATGTGTACATATGTCCCTATCAGTCCTCCATACACTAGGCATTATATAGGAGCATATTTGCAATGCATCTGGCTCTAGTTCCGGCGTGGAATACTACCTGAGATGAACGTCAAGGTAACTCACACACTGATTTTCTCCCTTTCATGTCTAATTAAATGCGTCGTAATTATCAAAGATGACCTCATTCATTGAAACAGTTCGGTAAAGGTACTAATGCAGAGTTGGACGATGGTAAAACATGTTCACAAGTTAAAGATTTATAATAGATTACAATTGTGCACAAAATGCCGTACACAATATGTGGTGTTTTATTTGCAAGGTAAAAAAATATAATAATGCGTAACGTGTGTTTATTAGATCATAATTAGGGTATAAAGTTCACTGTGTCGAAGTAGGCCCATGTCCTCATTTAGCTCTGTGGTTTGGCACAGAAATAAGCTATCTGTTAATTTCCAAGAATAACCGAGACGTCTTGCATTACCAACAAAATACCAGATGTTCCTTTACATATTTCCATAATTTCCCTCACATTGCAGTACAAAGCATGCGAAGAAGCCTAGAAAAGGATTAGGAACACTCGCACTTTCACGTGTTCCTTTATTCGTTTCCATTGGTATATATGTCATGTTCATCACCTGATACGAAAGTCGATTATCTCTGCTGAGCTTTATTGTTAACTGAAAGACGTTTCTCTTACTCGTTTTGAAAGTAAAGATTCAGATGCTAATGCAGAAATAAACAGAGAAATATGTACAAGCTTCATGGAACGAGGGTTAACTACAGGTATTGCTGTGTGTAATGTGAGCTTTCAACATGCATTTTGGGGTATGTTTCCCTTGTTTTTATGTGTTTAGTTGCATATCTTAGTTTGGAGTGAACAGTGGCAAGATGGCTGTGGGCAAGAAGGGTATGGTACCCAGGACTGACTTGTGGTCGTCACTTTGAATTAAAGTGGAAACATTTCATCAGTCCTGACTTCACTATTTCTGTATGTTCAACATCCAAGTGTATGGAATGAAAATATGTAACAACAATCATGGTCAGACCTGAGACTGAGCGAGACTAGAATCCCGTGCATTGTATTAACTACCAGTTCTAATGAATTTTAGCATGACCCCCATCAGAGTATATCCGCCTTTTTGTATAGTTACAAAGGGAGAACTGTCTGGCGAATTTATTCATTGAAAATAATGATTGACTGTATGTTTGCATCGGTTATTTGACCAAGATCTATATATAGTTATCAAAACCATACTGAGAAAAATGTCTCTCAAGGCTAAATGCACTTAAGTCGAATAGACACTCAGATGACTTTCATTTACATCACTAGTTTGCATTTGTTTGATACTCAGTGTTTTCGAATGATGCAAAAATTGTTTTTGTTGCAGGGTGTAACGATATTCCTGGGAGTTCTGGTTGGGGCCCAGTGTCTGCCTAGTTTCTTCCATCACGCGCAGACACTGGAAGTCAATAACACTGGAAGTGAAGCCGTTGGGACACCCGTTAAGTGCGAGACGTGTATCCGTTTTACTAGAAACGTCGGCGTGAATCTCCTTGGCATAATTCTCAGTAAGGATTCAATGTACGCATTGTGTAAACGATGTCATCTGCTCTTAATACTGCTGTAGGCTAATTCAAATGTGGTACATTCCCTGCTAGAAAGTCAGATTTTAGTTAGTCGTATGCTCAGCGTAAACGAAGGACCTCTCTGTCAAGTGTAAATTGGCACGGTTTCCATTACAGAAGCAATGAATATGCCGACAGCAAAGTATATCCTACCCTAAACACGTGCAAAGACAAACACATCTTTCAATAGAAAACAACATGGTACCATAAATGTGAATTGTATCCTTGTCAGCAGTGCGCTAAAATGACACGATATCTCTTGAGATCTTACCAAGGCCTTCAATAATGTACACCCGGCCTGATACATCCACTTTGTCGATGTATCAGGGCACTGTATTTGGCAGATGCAAAAAGCTCGGCTCGCAGAGGTCGACAAACACAGTTTGCTTTGACAAGGTATTTCGTCCCGCTGTACATACCTTTATCAGATTTATGACAAGTTTTAAAATATTTAAGTATATTACTAGTATGATAGCATAATGTTGGATGAACAGAAGCGTAACATGTCTATGATGTCATCAGATCCAGTGTAGAGCTTGCTACATGTTTCTTGCAGATACCGGTACTCATGGTTCCTGTGAAAAACTATGTGCGTTGCTCCGTGACAAGAGCCAGGAACCCATGTGTGATCGTCTCTGCAAATCTGTTGGTCTGGTTGCATTTGCTAAACACTTTCAGACGTGAGTTAAACGATATCACCAAGCATAAGGCGCGGGCGTTCAAGCAGAGTGAGTAACGTTAGTTTGTTTAGACATACTTCTGAAAGTTCAATACGGTTTGTGATCTTTTTGTTTGGTTTGTGTTGTTTCTGAAATATGTAGGTCATTCAGTTGATTATAACCTAAAGCAATATCAGCATCTGAATGTAGGTTTTAGTCTGTGTACTAGAACAAAGAGCAACTAAACACTAAGACGCGCGATCCCTATAAAAGAAGAAATAGTGTTCATTCAGGGTTAGAATTCCCTGTAGGTAGTCTATGCTGATTCCATGAATGGGTTCGATGACAGTCATTGTAACTCGACGACAAGGGGCGATGATCAAACTAGGGATCTTGACTGTGTTGGCCAGGGCTCGATTTCCTAAAGTTTAGGGGCATCAACGAACTGCTTGTGGGCTCAAATATCTAAAAGATATAATTATCATTTCAGGGCGGACACAAACCCCTTCTATTTTTGTGAACTCCTAACATTGTGTCCCGGATTTGATGGCGGTGATGCCCAAATCACAGAGTTCTCAATTCACCCATCAGTAGCCCCACAAGGTATGATCTCCATTTGTCTCAGCTAGACAGCACAATCTTCCTTTCCACCATAGTGAAAACCTTTGCCTAGTATAACAGTGCATTGTGTAAAAGTCTATGATGATAACATACCTCATTCAGCGGTTGATCATCTCTCCACGTCCGATGTTATTCAGGAAAATGGTATGTGTTTTGTTCAAAGTTTTATAGCTGGCAATCACCAATCGCTGTAGTGAATGTGAGTGTTGTGCAGAATGAGTATGTTGAGGGTTTCGATAAGCAAATATCCAGTATTAGCAAACTGTTCTTTCAATTCGATAACTTGAAAACTCATTGATTTCGTTAGCAAATACTTAGGTTCCTCAATAGACAACTGCTCAAAGGTGGCAAGTTATTGATATGCGGAATGTTGGCATGTCATTAGGGGCTATTGCAAGACAGGCAGTCATTAACCATCGATTATCAGCCCACTGACCAGAACACATCAGCAGAGCAGACCAGTGACGCTAGGGATCGGCAAAATTCAGGTGGACCTCCTCAGAATCACAAGAGCCCATCCGTTTATGTCGAATGGTCTGTTAAAGACTGGATTCCACTCTTTCAAACAGAACGGCCCATAGAGAGGCATACCTCCATTCGTCGTTACCGCCAGACTACAAAATAGCAAGGCTAGCATGGTATCAAACTCGACGTCACTGTAATTTGACGTTATGGGGAAGTGTCCACTGTTACTTATGCATGTGTTATTCACTGAGATTGAAGATTTTATGCCAGAATCTTGAAAATGTTACACGGACATAGTTATCAGTACTTGAAAGTTTGTAGATTTGGCATTTAATGATTCCATTTAGGTCAATGTACTTAGTTTAGTAGGTTAAAGGTACGTTTCCTGACGTCGATAACGGTAACACAGTAATACTATGAAACATATGGGGTATTGCGACTCTTTTTTGGGGTATAGTTTATCAACCCATTTAAGGATCGACAATGTCAGACTGCAAGATAATCACTGCATATGACATCTGTAATACTTTGGGGATTTGTATACACCATAACTGGGGATGATGTCATACAAACCGTGATTGTAAAGTGCTGCCTGAGAGTGAACATTATGTAACGGTGAAACCATAAGTATTATTTTGTGTGTGAGACAGGCAAGAGAACAATAAGCTATTCGTACACCTCCAGTAATGGAACCGGAACGGGAGAAGCTGTTCTTCTTGTTGAGACAATTGATGGTTATCACATTGGTAAGTTATACTATATATATACAGTAGCTTTGTTGTTGTTACAAAACGTGTGCAGTGAAATACATACAGTTCTATAATGTGTCAGAAACAACAAATCGTTGACTTCCGGTGTCACCATTCATTTTATATTAACCTCCTTCACAACGTACCCAGAGAGATAGCATTGCCTTCAACACTAATAAGGACCTGTAACTGCTATTTGATTTATCGTACTCAAGTTGATTGGATAGATGGTCACTCTGTTACAGCCGTCAGGTCAGTTCTGACGATACTCATAAATGTCCTACATTACTTCCTTCCACGTTTAGATGTGTCTACTGAAATAATTGAAACAGTGTTCAGTCTCAGTAGCAACTGTTCCTTCACAGACAATAGTGTCCTCATCCCGAAGTCTCCGCCAGGAACTTACCACAACAGTGTTACCCTCACGACTATACCCCGTCGACCCTGTGACCCTAACAAGGAAAAGTGTGAAAAGTGGGTTCCAGGAAAATATACACTATTTCTGGGTGAGCGTACAAGCTACCATAACTCTTGAAACACCGTTTAACGTATATATATGCCCAAACACAGAATGGTGAAATATCGTGCTCATGGCAAGACTTTGGAAACATCCAACTACAGCCAGAATTCTATATAAAACAGGTTGAAGATAAAACCCACAGAATATCTCTACACGATTTCAAAGTAGTCAAGTCAAGAGTGTTTGTTGTATCAAAGGCCATCAGCCCATATACAAATTTACATAAATACAATCGTTGAGAATGTACAGATTTATAGATACAGTGGAAATGATAATATATATAACATTCATCTAACTGGTGGTAATAGGGAGTGAGGTAAATATGAAATCCCATTCAACAAGTTATTTCTCAGGTCCATTCCATCTTGTACAAAAAGAGGTAACCTAAGTATTACATCGACATCATTCCATGATGAAATAGAAGCAAACCCTATTCTACTCGTCTTAGATAAGAAACGTTCTGGTATATAGTTAGTTCGTAATTCTGCATAAGGACATTCAAAGTTAAACGTATTTCGTCTTCTATGGCAGAGTTACATAATGGACAAATTCTTTGCATTCTTTCAAGTGACATATTCCGTCCATTCTTTCAAACACACACTTAGATATGAGTGGCCATACTACAGTCATTGTTAAGGTGTTTTGTCGATACCTCGATTTCAAATAGCATCTACTTTTGAATAACAATTAACGAATCGGGTTACTTACCATTACATTGTGTTCCAGGTATCTGCAATGGCAGATGTGGAGCCATATTTCCACACAGCAAGATCTACGACCTGCGCAACACCACATTCTTCATCACTGACTAGACATTGCTGTATGGCGTATGGTTGAATACACGCGTAAACAAGCCTTCCGTCCTTTTGTATCATTCTGAACAAGAACCAGGAGCCTATGTAAACTCCCCTGATTCCCTGGTTATGTGCAGTATCGATGGGTAGGTTAACTTGGGATAAAAGGTCACGCTAAAGTGAACAAAATGTGCCAAGGCAATCTTTTTCAACATCTTGTTGTAGAGACACTCCAGTGTTCATATTCACAGATGGAAAAAAGTATTGTTTTCATATGGCCACTATAAGTGAAAACTTAAGGGTGGGGTCAGAAGGGGTATAACGTCATGTTCAAGCTATCATTGCACTTATATCGCGACATGAACGTTTAGCTTCCAACCCAGTGATCAACAGCATGGGCATTAATCTGTTATATATACACACTGTTAGAGGGGAGAAAATGATTAGAAATTAAGTTTGGATTAGCCTAGATTTACTGAATACTAGCCACAGCCGAACGAAAGATAATAATTGTGCTATTACCATTCTGTCGACTGACGCAAATAGGTTGTCTATCACGGTACAGAAATACGAAGTATTTTTCAGGCAATTGATGAACAGCTGATACACTAAAATTGGAACGTATTAAAGAAAACCAGGTCAAAGAGAAATATTTTAGGGCTGGGAACCTGTGATTTGATGAATGGGGAAAGCCTACGAAGTATTTTGTAACCTGGAGAATGGACACTACACCACTAAATTGATTAATGCGCTTATTAGAGACAATGGAGAGGAAATCTTCGATGGTAGTCATCTACGTACTTAACAGAAAACATATATATAATTTTTATTCCTCCATCGGAGAGTACATGGAATTGCGAAAATTGGATAAATTAGTGTTTAGAGTTCACTGAAATTGATAACCAGAGTTATGCACAGAGGGAGAATAGTCCTTTCACAACAGTCTCTATGTACAACCACAGATCGTTATCTGACAGGGTCACGGGGGTCCGGCAGGAAAGCAGACAACAAACTAGGTCTAGATCTGTCTTGCCATGCAGACTGACACTCAGGTCCACAGGACCAACGTTGATGAGGCCGCACCACAGAAGGTCTCTCGTTTCTGCTTTGACCTCACAGGTACATATGGCATGTACCAGGAGATGCCCATACGATTCGCCGCATAGGTCACAATGACCATGGACAAATCTGGATGGTCTCCAGAATGCACAGAGCTGCAAAGTAAACTGGCACTGATCCTTCAGTTCCTAGCTCCTAGCTAATAGCCAAGCAGGGTGTTGGAGAGGGATGGATTTGGCAGAAATGCTTCAGGTCCGGATCAGTTCTGAGGCGCTCATACCAGATTGAGAGCTCATGGTCTAAAACTGTTTTCTTGACAATCTTCTTCCCTGACGATTGCTTCATGAACACACCGAAATAGATGAAATTGTCTAGATACTGTAAAAGGTGATACTTTTGCAGAATGTTGATGACATCTGGACTAATACCAAGTTGTTGCCTGATGGGGCAATGCCTGTATGCAGACAGCCGTGAAACAAACAGTTTATATGACAAAAGATGTGTTTTACTGTTGCATAGAGCACCGAGGAAGAATAGTTTTCTGGTATCAATTTGAGATGCTTATGAAGACCATCCGAGGAGCGAGGTGCTGATGTCTGTCCTGGTTGTCCTTGGAAGTCCTTGACACAGCTTTAGGCAAAAGCGTTGTGCTCGCTCTAGTGTAATAGATTCACCTTTAGTAATGCCCGTCCACAGTTCACAGCCGAACGTGGCTTTGGTATACATACTGATCTCAATAGGTTCGAGGATGTGATGGGATTCAGTCCTTTATGGTGCACGCCTGCTTTTATCATCATCATTGCGGTCGACTTCATTATGGAGCTTGCATTTTCTGTTCTTTCTCGGTTGTTAAAGTTGGATTTGAGAGTTACTCCAACATGCCTTGTGCATTTGACTGTTGGTATAGCTTTATCATACAGTTTAATGGGCGAGTTCTGTCTTCGTTTAGGGTTAAAGATTATGACTTTACTCTTGAGAGGAGAAAATGTAAACTGCCATTTAGAACTATATTCCTGACAAAGAGACACCATTGTCTGGACATTAGCAGATATAGGACTTATTAGCGAGATGCCGCCTGCTTGGGTCGGAGCAGCTACGCGTATATCTACTACAAAGCATCCCCTTTGTCAAGTTTCGTAAGGAGCTCACTGATATAGGTAAGGTACAGTTTTGCAGAGAGAATATTAACTTGTCGGACGCCCCGTTGGAGACTGAACCAGTGCGAAAACCAGTGTTGTTGACGAATACACGGCTCTGCATTCCAGTGTAAGTGTTGCATAGGATCCGCCAGAGCCCCGGATGGATCTCCATCTGATGTAATTTCCAGAGCAGTCTGTCATGACAGACTGTGTCAAAGGCTTTGCAGCTGTCGAGAAACACCACGATAGGAGAGTCGTGTCGTTGAGTGTAGTGATATACAGTCTCTTGAAGTATGAAGAACGCATGGAGGGATGACAACCCTTTCTGAAAACCACACTGTTGGCCATCCGGGAAGTCTGTTGAATCATTTAACTGAGGGATTCGTTTGCCTAATATTAGTTCAAATACTTTAGATATGACCGTGATTCTGTCGTTTTCTAAATTTAGATCCCGGACAACTTTCATGAGGTCATTGTGGCATAGGAATGCAGTTCCTCCACTTCTGTTGGGTTTGCCAAGTTTGGATTCTGGGGCTGCATAAGTGATGGAAAAGTAGTTCTCGTTTAGAGTGTCCATGAATGACTTGTTATGTGTTCCTAATTGATGGTCGGAGATGACACACAGGTGGATGTTGTTATCGGACAATAGGGAATTCAAGTAAGCCACACTTGTCATGATGCCCCTGCAGTTCCAAGACATTAGAGTCAGTTGCTTGTGATGATCCATTAATAATCAGTATTTTTATCTGTGAATTGGGAGCGTGCTTGTCTCTCTTCAATTTGTTGTCAGAATTTCCACCTACTGAGCCATGACTTAACAACTATATTTTTTGGCCAGAAGTCAACATTTTCGACGTGGATTCTATGTTCGGCGAGAATGTTGATTTGTACGGATGCAAATTGGAAAGTATTAGGGAAAACCAGGTCAAAGAGAAATATTTTAGGACTAGGAACCTGTGATTTGATGAATGGGAAAGCCTACGAAGTATTTTGTAACCTGGAGAATGGACACTACACCACTAAATTGATTAATGCGCTTATTAGAGACAATGGAGAGGAAATCTTCGATGGCAGTCTTCTACTTACTTAACAGAAAACATATTATTAAAATTTATATAAATCTTCCCGTGACTTAAATAGTGAAAATGAAAAGATTCTGAACTATGTTACCGTTCCTTAACTTGATAAGCAGCTGAATGATAAGTACTAGAAAAAAATGATCTTAAAGAAACAACCTGAGAGAAAGAGAGAGAGAGAGAGAGAGAGAGAGAGAGAGAGAGAGAGAGAGAGAGTTATCTATTATATTCAATGATGTGTGTCACCCTCTTTGCACGTTTTTGCCATATCCCTGTTTTATTATTCATACACTTTGACAGTGATTTGCTTGCCATTCCAAACTTAAATAAATAAATAAATAAATAAATAAATAAATAAATAAATAAATAAATAAATAAATAAAACTAATAGAGACTTGCCGTGTCGGCGTGTAGGGTGTCACACTCGCCGCTTAGTGTCATCACTATTAGATAGAGACCCATGGGATTAGTTTCCTCCTCCAGAGGTCAACGCCAACTGCAATCCTAATGGCGGCATCGGACACATATATGTAGCGGTTGTCCAGAAACTGGGAGGTTTCACAAAACAGTTAATTTAACGGTCCTCGCAAGTGTGACGCTATGACATGTCAAGTCAGCGAGTCAATACACCACATGCATGCTTAACTTATAAACTTAACACATGCATGGCAAACGAAACAGAAGGTTACGGGATGTACGTACACAGACGTTGGAGTGGTTAAATTTGTTTGATTGTCTGTTCAGAGGAGCAATATTGCAATATATAAATGTCCCGACAAGGTTCCCATACACCAGGCTTTATAAAGGAAAATCTTCGCTGCGTGTGTTTCCTTGCTACAGACCTAGCTGGGATTGACATACAATGAACGGCAAGGTAACTCAAGTTAACGATTTCTAATTTGTTTGGAATAATAGTAAGTGATAGAAACATAATCACAAGTGAAGAGGTCGAAAATTTAAGATTGATCGAAAAGTATGAAGCAGTATAATTGCTTTCTCGCAAAAACAAATATAAACTGTATCAATGACGCAAGTTGGCATGTTAGTCAATATAGTGGAATAACTGCGATCAAACTAGCTCAGTACCCCTTCTTGCGCTTTTAATGTTTTATAAATAGTGACAAAATTATATATTTACCGACATTATGTATGCTGTCCTCATTCTGAAGTGTGATTTGACAGATGTTGGAGATAAACCACGTTTTATCAGACTTCAACGCCATATCCTCGCATTTTGGGGCATCTCTCATGTAGGTTACTGTACTAACATAGCACTGACACATACTGGTACAGTAAATACACAACACTATTGTCAAGTAGAGAAATATTTGAATTGTCAGTAACATTTAAAGACAAGAATGCCAGTTCTGTGGAATAATCATATGATTATTCTTGGGAAACGTGTAATTATAGACAAATGTTGGGCGTTTCCAGGTTTGATGCAAATGTGACAATAGTTATGTTTGACTCATTTTCCTATTTTGACTTGTGCCGTGAGTTTTTGTTCAGATGCCGGATTGGCTTGCCTTGCGACAGGCGACAACGATGAAGTGGGATAGACGAACATCTGTATTAGTACTGCAGCACAGATATTCATAAACACATGCTTATGATATCGTCGGAATCACAAAATGAACTCTTTTTAGAAGACATTTCTGTGTGCATGGAGAGGGCTGTGTCGTTCTCATTCATAGAATATGTCACGCAAGTGCACACATAAAAGTCATGTAGCAATACTATAGCAGGGTGTAAAGTCATCCTCAGATCTGAAGATGAATGTTTCAGTGTGTACACTGGAAAGACACTGGGCTAGTGTGAATATATTACGGACATTGTATACACACCCACATATACATATAATTAATGCAGCCAGTCTTGGTTATCTCCCTTATATGTAAACTGTGTAAAATAGGAATGGCATTTATGTGAATGGATGGCTAAAAACGGTGATGTGGCTCTGTACGTCCGTCATGTCATATACAGGTTCAGGATTCGTGCAGTTTAATACCCGGTCAATCTGTGAATGAAGAAACTATAAACTATTCTTGGCATGTTATAGGAAGTGACAGTACTTCTGGTGGCTCTGGTTGGTGTTCAGTGCCTACCCAACTTCCCTCACCTCAGCCAGCCAGTCGGGGAGGGAGATGGAACAATCGATGAAACAGCCATCAAGTGCAAGACGTGTGTCCAGTTTACTAGACACACCGGTGCCGACCTGCTCAACGTCATTCTAAGTAAGGGCTGATGCACACTAATACACTTGTTTATGTGCAGCTTAGAGAAACATCAACATACGCTGTACATTTGGGCAAAGAGTGAGTAAGTGAGTGAGTGAGTGTGTTTAGCTTTACGCCGCTATATTCCATATTCCAGCTATATGGCGGCGGTCAGTAAATAATCGAGTCTGGACGAGACAATCTAGTGATCAACAACATGATCATCAATCTGCGCAATTCTGAACCGATGACATGTGTCAACCAAGTCAGCGAGTGTGTCGCATGTAACAATAATAAGCATTCCAACAGCAGTGTGTTTAGGGATATATGTGAGTTACCTTCGATCTTTGTACTTTGATATGATCACACTGAGCGAGGTGAAGAACAAAAATCACACATAACAATGTGTATGCAATGCGTGCGTGCGTGCATGTGTGTATTTGACTGCTGGTATTGGTGTGGGCGATCAGATGCCATGAGCAGGTCGCAGTCATCCGAATCCGCGGCTGATGCTGAGCCTGCTAGGGTACCAACATATACTTGATGCCTTCAGCATGATGCGGACTTATTGAACCACCGATCTTCACTCTCTAAACTGGCCAGTCGACAATTAAGACGCTAATGAAATTGCTTTCCTGATCTCATCCTCGATATCTCCAGGGTATACGTTCCGATGAATCTCTACTATACCCTGGTTGCATCTACGGCTAAGTCCGGTAAATTTATTACCTCCCTTGGCTGGCCTTTTATCCAATCAAACGTATACGCTGGGAGCTTGAACGAACCATTCACAACTCACATCTAACCTGTTTAACTTAGTTCACGAGTCGTGAACGAGTTCTCTGAAAGAGCAGAAGGAGTTCTTGCACGTATTTTGTTTTAATTTCAAAAACAAAATCTATCAATCAATGAATCTGTATGATTTTTTCGGGCAGAGCCGTAAATGCATCCGGGGTATAGTGGGGACTCATCGTAACGCATACCCTGGAGTTATCGAGGATGTACTGATCTATATATAATGAGAACCAACCATTTAACGTGATCATATTCAATGATAATTAATTTGTATTAGATAAAAAAGGATCACTGTCGAAATGGATCAAGAGGCATTATTAAAAAGGAATCAAACTTTAAACATATCCAGAATCTGTATATGTTTCGGCATATTTCTTTTCTTCATTCGGTTTGAGTAAAATGTCTTGCTAATTTCTACCTTATTAGAGATGTACATCAATGTGCCCTTGTAGGAAGGGATGACAGTAACGCACATACCTTATAACGAGGCGGTGGCGCAGCCTCGTAGTTAAAGCGTTCGTTCAACACGCCGAAGACCCGGGATCGGTTCCCCACGTGTATGAAAGGTGTGAATAACATTTCTGTCCCCCGCCGTGATATTGCTGGAATAGTGCTAAAATCGTACAACCAAATTCATTCCCTTCCATTAAAAAACACTTGGCGCTAAGGTTTTGTACAACAGCACCCAGTTTGACATGGAACAAACTGAGGTGGGATAAAGAACATATTGGTGAGTGGGAATGTCAAAGGGTATTGTCACAGAAAAAGACGTTAAAATATCTGTATGGAAATTATGAACTGCCTTCCCTGAGGACATCTCATCTCGCAATTTCTGTCTAACTGCCGACATGGCCACATATACAGATGTGAAACCGTGAAATGAAAATACAACTATCCGCAAGTCAGTGAACACAGAACATGTGTGTGCCATGTTTACACTTCAAGTACGGCTCCTAACAAAGTCTTACTTGCTAGTTTTTACATACCAAAATGATATTACCTCATCATAATGAAAGTCCATAAATGCAATTGTTGGTGTAATGTGATGTGATCTGATGACTTTTACTGTTCATTTATCAAGAAATCACGGTGACGTGAGGCAAAAGTTTACAACCTGTGCGTATAGAGAAATACATACATGCCATTGACAAGTAGCAAATGCGGTTTAGTGTAGGAGCCTCACATAAAACTTGTTTCTTGCAGACATTGGTGTTATTGGTTCCTGCTCTGAACTGTGCGGAGCCCTCAGCGAAAAGGGACAAGCTGCCATGTGTGGACGCCTCTGCAACTTTGTTGGCATCCAGGAGTTCATTCAACTCTTTGTGAAGTGAGTGAAATCAACCACACACAGTATACGAGTCGGAGGAAAGGTGCTGTGGTATAGTTAAACAACAGAGCTGGGTACGATGTCTGCTTAGAAGAGGTTAATGTTTTATTGCCTGTGCTCCCTCGACCATCCACTCCAATGTCTCCAAATATGAATGTATAATTTCACATGTGAGAGGTTAATCCTGTTTGTTAAAGACCAGGGGCTCCTTTCAAAAAGCAACCTTTACTAAGGTTAACCTTAACCCCCATTCTTTAACATTGCACTAAGGTTATCTATGTCTAGGGTAGCCTAGTGCAATACTAAAGAATGGAAGTTCAGGTTAACCTTAGTAAAGGTTCCTTTGTGAAAAGAGAGCCAGTTCAACAGTCATAGAACTAAAGCTAGAACGTGTCTAAAATCTCCTTCCGTCCTTTGGGATCTTTGCACATCTTGATATGGCAGCAGTCTGTAAATAATCAAGACTGGACCAGAGGATTCATAAGTAGTTTGCGTAAAGCCATCGTGTATAGTACTGAGTGCGATGTCACCAGTATTGTGCTGTGCGCACACATGTGTGAGTTACGCCGCTTTAGCGGTATCACGGCGGGGGACACATGAAATGTGCTTCACACATTGTACCCATGAGGGAATCAACGGATCTGAGCAATGTCTGATTCAGCAAGTGTATGCAAATTTAAGTGCGTGTAGACTCTGTGTGACTTTTGCGCTCAAAGAGAAAGAGGGTCTGTGCATACCTACCTCGGATATATTTATTTACTACCTCATACGCCAAACCTCCATTCAGCTTCAGTGGGAGCAATGGCACTGGTAAAAATACAGTAGATGTCACTCATTTCGAAGGAGCTTGTTTTGTTCATGCAGAGACAACGGTTTCGTGCAGTAATCTAACGAATTTGTAGACAACAAACTGTACGTCCAGTCATCATGGGCATGTTTTATATTCTTTAGCTAGAAATAACAATTTAAGTTTTGTTTGGGGCTATTTGGTCTATTCCGCACAGTGCACCCGTGGTCATTAAAGTTGTGCTATAGACGGTCACAGGGAAGTAATTGTAAATCACGTAACCATTAGCAAAACAGAACACCGTGATAAGGGACATAATAATCTTCAAATTTTATACGGGATTACCTCCCCTTGGTTCAGGTCACACGCGTGTGAAGTTTATGCGACACGTTTCAGCGGAGTTCGAACAAGGGAGTTAACTCTTGTACAAACACGATTACTTCCCTTTGACCACAACCCAATCACATGTTGTAACTGTCGACAAGGCGATCTTTTTCCTCACTGCAAGAAAGTTGTATAAAAGAAGAAAATAACCAAACGTGATGATGTACAATTACCTCCCTTTGATCACAACATCAACTACTGACTTCAAAGTGACATTTTTTGACGATTTCTTTTCTCTATGTGACGTCCATTTTTAACTCCCAGAGGTTCTCGTAATGGAAGAAATTAGCCAAACATGATCAAGTAAGGTTCCTTTGAATTCACCTGACCTCTTCCGTAAATGACACATGTCATCGAATAGGCACACAAGAAAAGCGTCGTTGGTGGTCAAAGGGAAGTAACTGTTCATCGTATTTCTTAAACAGACTTACTTCCCTTTAATGTAAAGGGACATAATTCTTAATTTGTTCGACACGATTACCTCCCTTTGATTCAGGGTACACGCAGTGTGTGAAGTTTTATGGGAGACGTTGTGTGGAGTTCGGGGAAGGGAGATAACTCCTGTAAAACACGATTACCTCCCTTTGACCATAACCACAGCAACTACCGACTTCAAAGTGACCTTTTTCGATGATTGCTTTTCTTCACGCTACGTCAATTTTAAACTCCAAGAGATTCGCATAATGGAAAGAAATACTGAAGTTTGATGATATAAGGTTCCTTTGAATTCACCTGACCTCTTCCGTAAATGACGTCATCGAATAGGCACACAAGAAAAGCGTCGTTGGTTGTCAAAGGGAAGTAACTGTTCATCGTGTTTCTTAAACAGACTTACTTCCCTTTAATGTAAAGGGACAATATTCTTAATTTGTTCGACACGATTACCTCCCTTTGATTCAGGGTACACGCAGTGTGTGAAGTTTTATGGGAGACGTTGTGTGGAGTTCGGGGAAGGGAGATAACTCCTGTAAAACACGATTACCTCCCTTTGACCATAACCACAGCAACTACCGACTTCAAAGTGACCTTTTTCGATGATTGCTTTTCTTCACGCTACGTCAATTTTAAACTCCAAGAGATTCGCATAATGGAAAGAAATACTGAAGCTTGATGATATAAGGTTCCTTTGAATTCACCTGACCTCTTCCGTAAATGACGTCATCGAATAGGCACACAAGAAAAGCGTCGTTGGTGGTCAAAGGGAAGTAACTGTTCATCGTGTTTCTTAAACAGACTTACTTCCCTTTAATGTAAAGGGACATAATTCTTAATTTGTTCGACACGGTTACCTCCCTTTGATTCAGGGTACACGCAGTGTGTGAAGTTTTATGGGAGACATTGTGTGGAGTTCGGGAAGGGAGATAACTCCTGTAAAACACGATTACCTCCC
This sequence comes from Haliotis asinina, assembly GCF_037392515.1. Taxonomy (NCBI): domain Eukaryota; kingdom Metazoa; phylum Mollusca; class Gastropoda; order Lepetellida; family Haliotidae; genus Haliotis; species Haliotis asinina. Next base: position 50,427,944 of record NC_090287.1, read on the forward strand.
TTTGACCATAACCACGGCAACTACCGACTTCAAAGTGACCTTTTTCGATGATTGCTTTTCTTCATGCTACGTCAATTTTAAACTCCAAGAGATTCGCATAATGGAATGAAATACTGAAACTTGGTGATTTAAGGTTCCTTTGAATTCACCTGACCTCTTCCGTAAATGACACATGTCATCGAATAGGCACACAAGAAAAGCGTCGTTGGTGGTCAAAGGGAAGTAACTGTTCATCGTGTTTCTTAAACAGACTTACTTCCCTTTAATGTAAAGGGACATAATTTTTAATTTGTTCGACACGATTACCTCCCTTTGATTCAGAGTACACGCAGTGTGTGAAGTTTTATGGGAGACGTTGTGTGGAGTTCGGGGAAGGGAGATAACTCCTCTAAAACACGATTACCTCCCTTTGACCATAACCACAGCAACTACCGACTTCAAAGTGACCTCTTCCATGATTGCTTTTCTTCATCCTACGTCAATTGTAAACTCCAAGAGATTCGCATAATGGAATGAAATATTGAAACTTGATGATTTAAGGTTCCTTTGAATTCACCTGACCTCTTCCGTAAATGACACATGTCATCTTATAGGCACACAAGAAAAGCGTCGTTGGTTGTCAAAGGGAAGTAACTGTTCATCGTGTTTCTTAAACAGACTTACTTCCCTTTAATGTAAGGGGGCATAATTCTTAATTTGTTGATTCTTAACGGATAGAAATATTGAAACTTGATGATTTGAGGTTTATTTGAGCCATCTGACCTTTTCCCGTAAATGACAAACGACATCGAAAAGACGCACATGACCGGTATTATGGTCAAAGGGAAGTGACTGTTAACCATGTTTGTTAAACTGACTTACCTCCCTTTGGTGGAAGGGGACATAACCCTTCAATTCTCCGACACGGTTATCTACCCGTGATTTATGCACACGTCACGTGTGAAGTTTTATAGGAGACGGTGTTCGGGGCAGGAGAGGTAACTCTCGTAGAAGTACAGTGATTACCTCCTCTTGACCACGGACAAAACAGCGAGGGGCTGGGGTTTTTTTGCGCTAAATCATTTTTTGAAAGATGTGCAATTAGTCAGTTACGAAGGGTTATTAATCTCTTCCGTTAAAACTTTATTTTCATCTCAGAAACAAAAATCGAGACATGCAGAAAGGACATTATGACATACTTTATGCAACTAATGTAATATCCCAGATATACGAGTGAATTCAAGGGTTCGTTATGTTCTTATTAATCGTAATCCATCAACATTCCTTTAACAAAGATTTATTTTCTGCATTAGGGCTGAATTTGGCTTCACTTGACTTTTCTTGACTTCAGTTCATGAAACTGGATTGATTATCTTCAGATTTAGCATCACAGATCAAACAATTGTAAGTCTGTACTGAAGTCAGGTTGTATTGCCCTGAACTCCTTTTGCAAACTTTCTTCTTCCTTCTATAGGGCTAACTTAGACTCATTCTACTTCTGTGAACTTATCACTGTGTGCCCAATCTTCGATGATGGTGATGCCAAAATCACACAACTCTCAGTGAAACCAATGGTGGCACCACAAGGTATGTTCACCAGTTGTCAGGAATAGATTATGTCCCATTGAAAGCAGTGGACTTGATGTGTAGAAGTTTTCAGTTTGAGCCAAATACATGTACCTAAAGGATATAAATCTTGCTTCTAAAATGACTGCACATATCTTGTTACGGGTTTTCAGACACTAAGAACATCTTTTTGCCTTGATTATCATATGAACAGTTGTGAAACATGTCAGCGACTCATTAAAGAACTTTATCAGGATAACAGGTTATCAACATGGAAAGACAAGTATAGATTCACAAAGAGCAGTGCATGGGTGTTCAGTGTAGGTCTGTGTCAATAATCTGCTGATTAATGATCTAAGTGATAATTATTCATTCGGTGATTGGTAAAATGAAATAAGTGCTTTGTTTCTACCTTAATTAACTTTCAAACTTACATATGTACACAGTTCAGTTTTTACAGATATTTTAAGAATGAAAATGACCGCATATTCTTAATATGAGCTTTAGTTGATTTCCATCATGGGAGACAATGGGGTTCTTTTTCTTTTGATTGGATTTAGCTGCGTGTTCGCTTAAAACATTATGTTCAGCAGTGGTGATGTTGCCAAATCAAAATCAAATAACATAAGTGAATTTGCTCAAAGTATTTGATTTGTTTTTGTGTTGAACTATACTTTGCTCTTAAGGCTATTCCTTCTTTCTCCCCAGCCTCAATGTTAAAAATAGGTGTACAACAGTGATCTGTCAGAATTTGATTATCTTTTGATCACCTAATACTAATCTGCTTCTGTAATACAATGCATATTTCAGGCAAGAGAACAATTAACTATTCCTACACCTCTGGCAATGGGACCGGAACTGGAGAAATTGCGATTGTTGTTCAGACACCTAGTGGAGTTCCTACTGGTGAGTCACAGTGAGGTCAGTGGAGAACGTCAGGATGCATGGACAATACATTGTCAGGTTCTTTGCAATGGTTTGCTCATTATAATCTAACAACAGAAGAGAAAATCAGTTTGGATTTATGCCACATTAGCCATATTAAAGGAAACTCATGCAACCAAAACTGACCTTTACATGTTTGGAGAGCAGCATTCCACATTCATGGAGAAAATCTGCAGTTTAATGATAAATATATTCCTTTACAGGAGATACTTTCTTCATGCAGAGGTCTCCACCTGGCACATACTCCAACAAAATCATCCTCATGGCTAAGCCAGACCCCCACTGTGACCCGAAGAAAGGACCCTGCCAAAAGTGGTCACCTGGACACTATAAGCTCAGTATTAGTTAGTATTAAGGCAGACTAAGTGCCACATGTGCATGTCACTTGGACTCAGCTATGTGTTGTTCTACATCCAACCATATGCTAGTGAAGAAAGAAAAAGATTTAGGTTTGGAATCTCTTTTGAGTCCACTTGGTTACATTAACATTACATAAAATCTGGTGATTTCCTTTCTCAAAACTATGCCAAAGACAGAAGCTGTTGAAGAGGTATACCACTCAAGGAACTATTTCCAGTGTGTAGTAAATATTGTACATAGTGTAATGTTAAAAGCTTCCCAGAAATACATAATACTTGGGACAGACAGATCACTTATTAGCCCCAACTGCACAACTACAATTACTTTGAGGCCTCATGTTTATCAAGTACATGTATTTAGTTATCCTTCAGACTTACCGAAAACATTCTTTCCCAGATGTCTGTTACGGCAAATGCGGCAGCAGCGACCCCCACAGCAAGATCTATGACACTTGTGAGGTCAATTTTGTCATCACATCCTAGACATCTCCTCTTTGTATGTAGAAATAAATACAGAAATGTCTCGGGTTTGAATTCAGGGTTCTGATACTATTTTGGAAAGTTTGCATCATACTCATGAAACATTTTACACAAGGGAATAGTTTGGTTAGGTACCAGGTAACCTGGTATCTTTGTTTAAGTTAGGAACATGATCGCACATATGCTATTGGGATGTTCTACATGCACCTTTAGAAGACTGTGGATGAAGATGCTCTCTGGAGACATAAAGTATGAAAACTGGGAGAAAATTAAGCCTCTCACAGTAGATTCTCTCTGCATTATTCTGGAGTCATTTTTTCTTATGAGGCACAAACATTATGTACATACTCTTAAGGATGTTAACATCTTGCCAGCAAGACCCTATTGGGTTCATGGTTTGATTGATCATCACTACCACTTTTCTTGATGCAGTAGTAGTCGTCATTCAAGTGCCATGACTTTATTGATGGCCTGTCCTGTTGTGGAATGTCTTCAATACATTGTATCATAATAATAACGTAACATTTAACATATTTTATATTTGGGATTACACTTCCTTAGTTAAAGGGGCACTGGTGGTTTCTTTTGTTATTGTTTTTCTCCCATGAGTACCCGGATGATATCCCAGATTTCGTGACTGGTTCATGATCTCTGCTGTGGCCTCCCATATGCGCAATTGATAGTTGTTTATGTGTAGACTGATCAACAAAGATGCAGTCTTTTACTTCGTTATGAAAACAAATCAAACACCTTGAAATTTACTCATCTGCCAGTAGTGTAAAAAACCCTGTTAGGACTGAAAAGTAACGAAGTCAGTGTAAGACTTTATATTTTGTCTTATAAACCTAATTAGTTGCTTGTCACATTTGTATGCATTTTCAAAGTTAGTAAAAAAAACCCACACAGTCTGCTTATACTTACAGTGAATTTCCAACTTGATTTTAATATCTAAACATTGTATAGATTGCCAACGTGAATCATATTTCACACAACCTATTGCATGTTATCTGTAATACAGATTCTAGAACGCTACAAGAAATAAATTAAAAGAAATTGCAAATATTAAATTTAAGACAGACGAAAGTTATAGCAACAATGTCAGGCTATTACCTCGTTCAGGAATGTATCCATTTATATCCAATTAAAAGAATGATATTCCATTCATCTGCAGCTGCTAAATACTCCTGCTCTATGTCTTGTGTCTTTCAACAACCTAATATGCGAAAACGTGACACATCGTTTGAAAATTTTTCACACTGGTGTGTATACATAATCTCACTGGTCACCCAGGACAGCACACCTGGCAACTAAGTGTATGGTGTCCGCCATTAGTTAGCCGATAATGAGAAACAATCAATCAAGGCAGTGGCGGTTAATTCTTTGTAGGAAGGATATTGTTTTTACACTCGCACTTTATAACAGGGTGTATTCAGTACAGATTACGTAAATCTACACTCATAAACACTGCCTTTTTGACAAATCCGCTGTGGAAGTAATTAATCAATCAGTGTGTTATCAGTTAATCCTTTGATCGATATTTGTTTTTGTAACTCAGCTGATAAACCCTCTTGCATCACTTACATGCACATATTACATAACATGCAATACATTTGTCACTACAGACCTTAATTTATAATGTTGAGTATTTACTAAAGGCTGGAGAAATGCCAAATGGGAACCTATGTCGAGTAATTTTAGTGGTGTTACCACTATTTATACCCATTATGAATTCATTAACTGACCATCAAGTGAATGATGACAAATAACACGTGTAGGTTTATACCATCAAACGCGAGTTACAGCAAGGAAGATGTAATCTCTATGTCGCATGCAGCCTGAAAACACTTATGGGCTGAAACTGTTTTGAGGATACAAACGGAACTTCATTGTTACATAAGAAATGCACATAGCTCTGTACTTGGGTAAATGGGTGTAATCAGGTTTTTTAACATAAGAAAATTTTCAGATTTCTCTACAAATGGCAAAGTCACTGTTACTAGATTAGAAATTCAGGTAAATCAACTGTATGTTTTTTATTATCATATATAATAAACCAGGGTCATAGCTACCAAATTTTACGTATAATGTTTGCTATGACAGCTGGGCCAACCCTCAAAACTATCTAAATATAAAGCTTTGCAATATTTCGGACTTATATGAAACAAATGGCTTGCTAGGTGTATGTAGACATCATATTTTCACATGACATGATTAAATGTCGAGGTAAAGACAAAGAAATAGGATCAAATTGGATCAGTCACTGTACCATCCAGGCATCAGAAACAATACTACACTGCTGGGATATTTTGTTACAATCAGATAAGGAATACCATGGATATTTTTGAATAACAGCATGTGATGGGCATCCGGCCTCCTCAATTTTTAGGGTGAAGAAGTTCTGCTATTGTGGACAGGAGCTCAGTCCCTTTGTCTGTAAATTTGCTGCTTGGTTTCATAATTAGACCGTTGGTGAGAAACATTATTCGCTCCGCATCAGTGCCCCTTTAAGTACAAATTCTTGTACTCTTTTTAGTTGAGTCTCATTCGGGATTCGAACCAACACCCTCAGAGTCAGGCACCTAATCACTAGCGAAGTCAGCCTCCTGACCCGCTCAGACTACCAGCTGTCCGATTTTCATTTTTGTGCAGTTGCGATGGCTGAACCAGTTATAATACATACATTTGACCACTTTCTACAATGCATTGTGTAATCATAACATCACTAATGTTCACTCTGGTCCACACTCCACATATAACTTGCATCCTGTTTACAACTAATATGACAATTGTATAATGCATCATTAGCCAGTGCTATCCCTGGGCCCATCTATGCTATTGTTTTAATGAACTGGATCAAACTACACACCACACATATTCCCGCGGAAGTACTGAGTATCAAACATAGTGGGCAAACACTCTCATTTATTTACACGAACACATTCACACAAAACAATCTTACAATAGATCTGAGAAAACTGTATCAGAATGACATATAAATATGCCATTAATAACATAAACCAGTTCATTTTCAATATGTTCAATTACAGATATGTCAGCTGTTGGAGTCATGTCTTCCTCTAGCAGACAGCATTACTGTCTAAAGCTACACTCACACCAGTGGATACATGAACCTAAATTGAACCATGGTGCATATAAAGCAGCAAGAGGAAATATGGCACTAACATACAATTTATCTCCAGGAATTTTCATAAATATTGAAAGCTGGTGTACTTTGCTCCAGACATGTATGTATGTTCTCAATAATAATCATCTTGATGTTGATATACATGCAGCATGCCTAAACAGCATCGTATTTGTTCTGTAGATGTTCATGACAACTACTGTTAAATGGTCCACTGTCCAAGGAGATAAATCCTGCACCTTTCAGAGGATCATATGCATCACAGAATCCATCTGAAATCAATGAAGAGATTATTATACATGACTGTGTCTTCACTATAACTACATCCACGTAAACCCCTATTTCAAAGCAGGACCACACTCAAGAGGTATTCATGTTGAAACCTATTGTCTGTCATCATCATCATGCATATATGTTACGATTAATTTCTTTGTGAAGATTTACACTCAAATGTTGTGTAGTCACATAAAGGTAGGAATTGGGATATTCAGATTTGGCAATACTACCTTAAATCACTCTTTTTTAAACTCTTCTGTCCTCACAGGTGTCAGACCAGACATTTGTACCTTTTCTATTGGCTTGTTTCCTCCAACTGTGACCAACTGCATGTATTTTTGAGCTGTAAGGGATACATTTTAATCACAACTTAGCTGTTTGGCCATCATGATAGTCAAAAACGATACACAAAACGTGGGTTAATGTACTTAATGTAATGTAATAAAGAATAGATGCATATAAACCAAAAATCTTGTAAATAGAAATGTCTGCACATAACCACCTGATAAGCAAATTGTTTCAATGCGTTTTTCATCCAAAACTGCAAACTACCGTGCAAAAGTATAAAAGATGACACTCTAATGTTCTATGTTGAACACACTTCCAGTGCCACTGTTCCAGACGATAACCTCTCACAAAACTTACTATTTGTCAATTTATCCCATTCTGGATTTTCATCTTTCTTTTTCGACTTGTATACTTTGTATACTACAATGCCTAATACGTTCCAAGCTGCAAGGAAATACAATGCACTTTTCCACTGTATTCGGCCGGCTTTTGTTGGATCACCATATCTGTACCGTCTCATGTTAAGCAAAACCACAAACACGTGGTAAATATGTCAACATCTAGGAAAACCGAATCGTCTATATAGGAAAACCGGAAGGAGAATATATATGTAACAACACATTTCATTGGTTATGATTTCCATTCTCGTCTTCTAAGGTGAAGGTCATTTAAGATATATCGCGGGAACATGTCTATCTATTTAAACACATCATCTGTTCCAGGAGTTTTAGAAGATTCATGTCATTTGATGCCGTTTGATGTTGAACATGATGGAAATGCGAATGTATCATCCTACTTTACGACGTCAATTAGGGAAGAACAAGAAGGTGATGTCGCAAATCATGATCGTTGGTCTAGCTTTGCTCAATCATCAAATGGTGCACAGAGGCAGTTATTTCGTTTGTATGAGATAAACAACAGCAAAGTGCGGTTCCATTCGCATGCGGAAAGGTATTTAATGACTCAAGTATGTTTCGAGTGAGTGTCATGTGGGCACGTGAGATCCAATGGTCACTTATACAGTTACACGTTGCAAACTTATTGGCTTATGGAAGTTGCTAGTCCAGCACATAACAAGGCGACTTCACACCATACCAAGGTGTCGATGTAGGCCTTGGCTGGAATACGAGTTTGTTCATGTGAACTAGGAAGTTGCATGTTCTATCATCTTTATTATTAATTTTTAGTTATTCTTTCAGCCACAACGGCATCATTCCGAGGCAGACCACTAAACGGACAACATTTCACTTTACCGAGCGGATATTCAGGTATTGTTGCTTAAAGGACCACTAAACTCAATTTTTTGGTACTCTTTTTATCATGGAATATGAAAGACTTTTGGTTAGTCATAAACGAAACACCATTTTTAAACCAAAAAAAATTGTGGTTAATTAATACCAAGCGCTTAAAAGTTGCTAAAAAGCTGTCGGCTTCTCTCTTGCCCGCAAACGAAACCGCAGACAGGTTAGGTAACTCTGTCGCCAAAGCCCTACAGTGACGTCATAGAAGGAACAATTTCCAGTTAAATGTATAGAAAATGTGTAGGTAGCTCGTCATTTTGCTGATTTCTCAACGTCACCAAAGACATGCCGAATTGTTGTGTTGCCGTCAGTTGTTCCTTGGGGTCAGGTGATGGTGTCACTATGCACAGATTTCCACCAGACTCCGTAGTTTGTGCTTAAATTGGTTGTTAGTTTGTGCGAAGTGAGCTTTCTGGAAGCCTGTGGTGTTTACTAAATCGGATGATTCGCCCCCTACCACGTTTCCAGGATAGAAAATGGAGTTCAAGTTTCATCGAGTTTATAAAATCAAGACTGCTTGCTACACATTGCTGACCAAAAGGATTTTGCATGGATATAACGCTTTCTTCCTCGGAAACGAGGTTGTGGTCGAAGCAACAATATTATTGTAAGTAATATTATATCGACCCCTTATATTGACCAATTCCAAGACTGAATTGCTGAATTGGAAGTAATTAATCAATCAGTCTGTTATGGGTTAATCCTTTGATCGATGTTTGTTTTTATAACTCAGCTGATAAACCCTCTTGCATCACTTACATGCACATATTACATAACATGCAATATATTTACCACCTCAGACCTTCATTTATAATGTTGAGTATTTACTCCAGACAGGAGAAATGCCAAATGGGAACCTATGTCGAGTAATTTTACTGGTGTTACCACTAATTATACCCATTATGAATTCATTAACTGACCATCAAATGAATGATGACAAATAACACGTATAGGTTTATACCATCAAACGCGAGTTACAGCAAGGAAGATGTAATCTTTATGTCGCATGCAGCCTGAAAACACTTATGGGCCGAAACTTTTTTGAGGATACTAATGGTTACATAAGAAATGCACATAGGCATTTGCTGTGTACTTGGGTAAATTGATATATTCAGTTTTTTTGCGTAAGAAAATTTTCAGATTATATTCTACCAATGGCAAAGTCATTGTTATTAGTTTACGAATTCAGGTAAATCAACAGTGTGTTTTTATTATCATAGATAATAAACCAGGATTGTAGCTGCCAAAATTTACGTATGATGTTTGCTGTGAAAGCTGGGGCAACCCTCAAAACTATCTAAATATAAAGCTTTCCAATCTTGCGTGCATGTAGACATCATATTTTCACATGACATGATTAAATATCGAGGTAAAAAACACAGAAATAGGATTAAATTGGATCAGTCACTATACCATCCAGGCATCAGAAAAAAAACTACACTATTTTGTTACAATCAGAAAAGGAATACCATGGATATTTTTAAATAACGGCATGTGCTGGGCATCAGGGAATCTTCACTTTTTAGGGTGAAGAAATTCTGCTAGTGTGGACAGGAGCCCAGTCCCCATGTCCGCCACGGTCGAGGGAACGGGAGCTGACCAATTTGCTGCTAGGTTTCATAATTAGACCTTTGGTGAGATACATTATTCGCTCCACGTCAGTGCCCCTTTAAGATGACGGTCCAATTTTCTAGTTGCAGATGCTGAGATGGGGAGTTATTTGTGTTGCCGAATAGCACTGATCAATGTTAGTGCTCACCGTGCTCCCAACCAGTGTTTATTCTGGTTCAGACTCAAAAATGTTTTCTGTGTTTACATTCTGTCTGTCAATTTATTCAGTTCGAGTTTTTATAGCCAATGAGGGTTACAGTTCCTTACTTGCATCTCACCTAATGTTTTCAGAAAAATGCAAAGAAAAGGTAATGAAAAGTACCTTTATCTTGGGAGAGGTCCAGAAAGTCAGGGTTAGGGTTATTTGGGGGATATGTAAGGAATTCTTTCCCCAATGAGGACTATTGTAAGTGGATATTTACTTATCAGAATCAGCAGTCCTTGGCTAGTTTGAATTTTTAAGGTTCAGTGCTACTTAGCTCAAACCAGAGGTCAAATGTTAGTCTGTCTTACAGTCCTTTAAGTAGTTTCCCTTCTTTGTAGCCCTTAATGCTCATTTAGTCTAGAAAAGTCTCCATCCCAAGATCCTATTGACAAAAAAATATACTAATGCATTTTTCCTGAAGTCATCTCATAGATAACTTTGCAAGATTTCACTAACCTTTCACTGATACTTGAACATGCCTTTTCAATTGCTGTTCTCCTACACATGCATACCCCATGGCTTTATTACTGCCAGTCATTCCATGTTTATGCATACTGCTAGAAATAAAATACTTTAGTCCTTACACTGTTCTACTTTGAAACCAACAGGCTATTTTTTGGAAACAGCATCTGCCTCATGCCTTTGCTCTTATTGTCTTTACCTTCAACTGACAATTGGTGATGAACATTGCTTTTTTCAACGAGTTTGATAACAAATGAATGAGGAAAAATTAAAAGCGCCTGCGCCTGTGAGCAGCCGAGCTGTAAGTCGGCACTATATCATTAGATTATGATAATATCAGCAGTGTTCATTCTATTTCTAGCCTTTATTTCTTGGCCATGGCTCATTGTCTTCAGTTAGAAAATGTGACTTACAGTAATTAATAATTACTAATTTGAGTTGACATACTATGTCTGACCTTCAATACAGTTACGATAAACAATTTGAACAAGAGAAACCAAACCAAGATGTGTTTAACACATTTATTAAACAGTTAATACTAACTGAAAATGAAATGGTTCTGGTTGTTTGTTCATGCACACACAAAAAAAACCCCACGAAAAACACATCAAGTTCTTTCATCTTTAAAGGGTAACTAGTAGAGGAACAGAAATTTCCTGATGTTTTTAAAATAATTTCAATCATGACTTGGAATGAGCTTGTAGTGCTTAAATGTAAGAGACAAAACCAGCCTTGTAAAAAATACTGTTAATGCAAACAAGTGTTCCACAATTGTTTGAGTTTGATCATGAAAAAAAATATCAATTGCTTAGTCATTGCAAGCAGTCTTGGAATATTTCAGTCAACCATACCACCACTGGAATGAAATGAATACTTATTTCACGTGATCGTTTCCTCATCAGTCAGACAAATATATATTAGAGTCCTCAACCTTCTATTAGTGATTTCCGTCAGTATTATTAAATAATATAACATCATAACACTTTAACATCATAACACTATACAGTGTTCTGTCAAAATCAGTCTTTGTGAAAAGATTTCTACGGGTTTTTTTGTTTTTTGTTTCTTCTGAACAGGAGCATCTACAGTGTCAAATCCATTCATTTTTTTGTTGTTGCAGTTGTTGTTTGTGACTTCCATAATTCATTAGGACATGTTTTTGCTTCTTCGTGTCAACAGAAAGAATTTTAAATTGACATAGGTTTTTGACAACCAGCATCCCCTATAACAACAATAACCGATGACACTGCTACATGCAATTTTATTTAATTGCTTTAAGAAACAGACCAATTGCATTCAGTTTTACAAAGCATATCAGATTTTCTCATAGCACCTATTTGAGGTCTTCTGGAGTGTGTTGTCTTCATTGCACCAACATGACCAGCAAGTATGTTTAAAGTGTGCATACAAAATTTCTGTGCACAAATGGTATAAGGGGGCTACCTAGAAAAGACACTGTGTCAGAGCAGTTCATATGATATCTATTCAGTTTTCATGTACTTTGTCACATATTGTTTTATGAAACTTAATGACTCCTACAACTACAATGACAAATAACAATGTTCATGATCTTATGTTTCAGGTATTGTTGTGAAGGAGAACAGAAAGCCAGTGACAGAAGATGAGGATCGTGAACTCAACATCACACACCGATTCCAAAAGATGACATACTGGAATTTAGACAAACTGCCAAGTGCTGATGACCGCTTTACACAAGCAATGCAGTGGGCAGACATAGCAAAAGCAGTAAGCATATCATGACATTCCTCTGTCTACAGTATACAGAACTTTGAAAAATATCCAGTTTGGAGTTCGGATTGAGCACAAGACGTAGCCTGAAATTTTACTCGTGGGGTGGGATATCGTCACATGGAGAGATACTTTTGTGTATTTTCACTGCATACTTGATGAAGGAACGGTATGTTTACATTTTAATGATCACCTACGTCGAGGGATACTGATTATCTGCAATATGAAAATCTTTTTAAACTTTAGTTCCTTTCTGCTTTGACAGTTTTATGGGGGATTAAAAGTTACAAATAGAGAAGCCCGTATGTTTTCAATGATTGAATAATGAGATGTTCGTGACCTTTGTCTTTGTCAATTGATGAACTCTCATCTTTCATCTAACTTTAACCAGTTCCATGAACAGTGACGGAGCAAGGATTTTTCATGGTGCTCTCAGGCGTTGGGGTAGCCTACTGGTTAAAGCATTCACTTGTCACACTGAAGACCTGGATTTGTTTCCCCTCGTGGTTACAATTTGTGAAGCCCATTTTAGGTGTCCTCCACTGTGATATTACTGGAATATTGCTAAAAGTGGCATCAAACTACCTCTATGGTATGGATTTACGATTTCTTCGTTATTTACAAAAAGTGAAAATTAGCTGTAAAATATAGTTGCAAGCAGCAGTATAGGGCTTCGTGTTAATTCTTGCATGTTCCATGACATAACTCAATTATTGATTAGAATTTAGTCAATTTGTCATTTTTCTTCTTTGAAAGTTAGCAGTCTAATGATTATAGTTTCAATAGTTAAATTTCTTTGTTGGAAAATACAGGAAATATGTGAATGGAAATGAAAAAAACCCAGTTTCAGCTTAAGGCCAGACACGGCACCTTAAATTGACACTTTTGCTTCAATCTATCAAAATCGAGATTTTGATTTTTTTCATTTATTCAACACATGTACTTCGCGATACAACATGCTGTTTTCGATATAATGTCTTTAAATTTGATATAAACCCCTAAAAACATCATCATATCTGTGGAAATAGTTAAATATGTGTGTAATCAAACTCTGAAAACACTGATCTTTCACCCGTAACCACGCCTCTTTAGCATAAACGAACCCATTCATGTTATACATTGCTAGAAAGCTGATCGTTTCCGCCATGTTGCTGGTCAAAAACATTCTAAAAATAGACATTCCACGTGCGGATATCTTCACTTTCCCGCGATAGGTATTCTGTACGAAAACATCCTTATAAGGCAAAGTATCCCACAGTGCAGCATTCGGCAAGGCGAAATCTCCCACAATGCACCATTCGGCAATCTTCGTTACTTCCTTATATGGCAAAACGTATCCCACAATGCACCATTCGGCAAATCAACAAAACTTCGCCCTTTCCCAGTAGCATTCAAATTGGCGTCTGCTTAGCGAAAATATTGACTGAGAAACGTCGTATTTGAGATATTCTTGACTAACGGTTGTTGTATTCTGTAAAAATGAGATTAACAAAATCAAAGCACGGCTATGTGAAGAATACGAGGCGCAGTTGCTGCAGACATGCTTCAAATACAGTGTCAGTGGTGCGACAAGTGTTGACAGCGCGATCAAGCTTGTGTTAGATTCTGACAGCTTTGACATTTTCGATGCATTGGAAACATGTAGGGACCACGCCTTTGAGGAAAACATTCCACATGAGCCTTTGAAGGTAAGAATGGATATTCACGTATAAAACTTTCAAAATTTAAATCTTTTGAAAACCTTCGATCTCATTTCTGTGACATTGTATGTCAAACTGATCGATCATACCAATGGGTGCGAAGGGACCGAGTTTGTGTTGAGGCAACTAAGTAATTGTTGTAATGTGAACTGGATTTTAATTTTTTTTTTTTTTTTTTTTTTTTTGTATATGAATTGTTTCATGTATTTGGAATACGTCCTTTCAGTAAAGTGAGATTTTGAATGTGTTTGTCTGGCGTCAAAGTAGAAAAAACCATGACCTCATTTTCTCCATATACGTCATTAGCAATCTTAGTGCACATAGTTCTCGGTTGTTAATCACCCGATTTGAATGAAATTTTGTGTACATATAGGCAGTTGATTACTTTATGCAATAACAGAGAGACTTTTTAAATTTTCTTCCCCAATTTCTTTTTAAAAAATAAAATATGAGTGAAAAATCAACTCCAAAAAGTGATGTTTTTAAAACAAAATTTTAAATAACATAACAGTCTTTTTTAAATATTTTCTCTCTGTCATTGCACCCTACACACCCAAAGCTATGATGTAAAGTTGAAATTGTTTAGATATCTTTACTAGTTTTAGAGAAAAACTTTCACTAAGTTTCATCATTTTTCAGGCTTTCGGTGGCCATCTTGGACGTTTCCATGGCAACCAGTGGCATCATCACCTGGAAAAGACTCTTTATCAAATGTTAACATGTATACCTCTAAGTTGAAAGTAAATTTACCTAAGAAATACTTCATAAGCATTTTGTCATATTTGAGGTGCAGTGTCTGGCCTTAATTCCAGCTAGCCAATGCAGTGACGTAGATCATATGAGATGATTTCAGAGGAAATAGGGATACCATCTGCCACCTGATTCTTAAAGTATAGTAAATGGGAATATTGTGTGGATCATGTAACTTCCAGTAATAGGGAATGTTTCCATTATTAACTTTAAAATGGAACTAACATCGTTTTAGATACAAATGGTTGTGTACTCTGGTTTTGGATAATGACAGTTGTGGCATTTCAAACAGCTGCGGACTTTGAAGAAATGTACAGTCGTCCCTCGAAATAATGCGCATCGCGATACCGCGGATTCGGTTAAACCGCGGGGTAATCCGTGGCTCCCAAAAGTTCACGTCTCATACATATTGCGAAATGAAAGCAAAGCAATGACCTAGTAATATATCTCCACGTGTTCTCCATGTCTAATTGAGGTCGTAAATTAATCCTTTATTGTTAAATAAACATCTACCTCACGTAGCTGTTGCTGGATTATATGTTGTTTGAGTAAATTAATGAGATCAGCCCTTTGAACTGTCAAAACTAATTTGAACATCAAACATGCCGTGTGTTGTCATTGGAGTAACAACATGGCGGATGCGTACTCAGTGTCAACCAGAGTGTAATCCGGACAATAACTGGAAAAAATTGAATCTCATCAGGTACGTTTGTAATTGAACACTGGACTTTCTGCATTGTACACGTACTTTGATCAATATTCGTATTTTTATCATGCCATCAAATAAACGTAGTGTTCTTTAAGGTTCATTTTGTGTTTTTCTCCGGATTTTAAAGCGATTATCCAATCACTGCCTTTCTTTATGAAAACAAATATACAAATATGATACAATATACAGTCATTCCTCGCCATAACGCAGGTCTTGGGGTCCATGGATGACCCCCCGCGTTATTAGACATCCGCGTTATAGTACACATTACATAATGTGGAACAAACGCCGAGTTAGATCGTATATTCCAAGGACATAACAAAACTGCTGTTTCGTGAATTGGGTCCAGGAAAAAATATATCGTATCGTTGAAGGTGAAAATAAACAAACTAAGAAAATGGAAATATATATGTGTACGGGAAACTTTGCAATAAAAACTCACTACTTGTTATCAAAGACATATATTCACGTGAATATACATCTTTGTTGTTATTCAACTAGGCAAGATATAGCGATCAGCTGTGCACAGATCTTTTGGTCCAATGTACCGGTGATTCAGGTAAAAACGATCCGATAATATTACATCAAAGAACTTCTATTCCATTATGAGAATATTTTACATATTAAGCTGTTATTGTAACAGTTTATATTACATTGCTATCTGGCTAGTATATAATGCAAGTTTTCTGCAAACATATTTAACATAACAATGAACACCGGCCGTTACCTGTCTTGATACAATTTACGTAGGAGACAGTTTGACAAGTCACAGCTGACTTCCCGCGACTTTGATTGTAAAAAAACAACATTTTGCTCATTCAGTTGTTGAAACTGACTTCAATGAGTCAATCATGCAGGTCTTGGAGTCCATGGATTACGAGACTGTAATCTGTTGGTGACTGCTAAGAATAATGTGAAATTGGTGCTATCGGGGTAGGTGCGAATTCCGGACCCTCACAAATGGGGAAAGCGGAAGTTGTACGAGTATGGAATGAGGTAATGCTCTCACGGTGTTTCCGTTGTTTCTGTCAACAGTTTTAATAAATAAAATTGGGATTGAATTTAATCAAATAAAATGTGGTTTCTGACACCATACATCCTGGGATGACTGTGTCTTACCGTGCTAAAGCGCGGTGTGTTGCATCACAGCAAACATTGTAAGTACTTGGCGTAACTCGACTGATAGCATATCTTGTCTTTCATCAGTTACTGCTACGACGTTGGTACGATTATTATTGAGAAAACCCTGCATGTTTTAAGCATGTGAAACACAAGGAATATGTACGATAAACACTGTCAGTTGCCATCCGCACTGAATTTCACTAGTTTACGTAAGTTACAAGAGCGCAGCAGCGGATTTGTTGATGAGCTATTTTCCGTTTCGTGAAGGGGTGTGATTGCAGTACAACCGTTTTATGGGAGACACGGATTACCCCACGGTTTAAATGAATCCGCGGTATCACGAAGTGCGTTATTGCGAGGGATGGCTGTATTTGATTGGCTAAACTGCTCGCATGCCACTGCCTCTCCATATGCTCACTTCTAACTCCCATATATTTTAATATCTGAACAATTACTAACAATCATGTATACTGTTACATTATGGAAGAAAGTCGGCCGTGCAATGTGAAATTTCCCTTTATTTGGAAAAAAATGACAGCGCCAGTTTGACAGCGCAGTTTGACAGTTTCTGCAGCAACTGCCTGTACAAGTTTCCAGTTAAGAATAGTTTGTGTTCCAACCACGTTGAATATTCTGATGGTATGGCCTTTCAAGTGTGACTTGTGTTTAACCCTCATGAAATTCTTTGAAATTAAGAAAGTAAGACCTTAAAAAAAAATCTTTTCCATTCAAAGAATGTCTGGAATAATTTATCAAATCTGTTCATAATCAGTGAGATAAGTTAAAACATAAATTTGGCAACTTTTCGTTGGCTTCCTTATTTTTACAGCGGTTCCTAGGGACAGGGTAAGCTTCTTGCACAATCACTGTCAAAGGGAAATGACAAAACTTTGAGCAAGTCATGTTTTAACAAATGTTATTTCTGCTTCAGCTTCACCGTCCTGTTGATGAAGAGAGCAGTCAGAAGAGTGTGACAGGGAAATAGTACTGAGTTTGGTGATTCTCTGCATCATTGATGATGCACTGATACCATTCATTAGAGGAGAGTTCGTACATGCTGTTATTTCAGATAACGATGATGGCATTTTACTTGTAACCATCAGCATGGTGTGACAGTTGGTAGTACTTTTGAAGTCTCAGTTGTGTATATTCAATGGTAGATAAACATGAGGAAATGCTTTTGCCCGCTGTAATGATTCTTCATGTATTTGTACGATCCTGGAATTCCATATTGTATGCACTTAGAACTGGAGAGCAAGTTAGGTCACATGTTTACTGATCAACAAGCATGGTACAAATAGTGCCATTTTCCTACACCAGGAATGGTACTGCCTGAGTGAGGTGGCTGGCAATATAGTCCATATATTACACCCATGGTATACTACTTCAAGTCCATTGAACATGTCTTTATAATCTATTACTCTTTCAACCTTTAACACCTTGTGGCCAAATGATGGCTGAGGTGAAATATGATATCAAATAATCTATATGTGAAACATGGGGGTGCAATGTGGAAGCCGTGGAATACACCCTGATTATCAGTGTCATGGTGGATGCAATAAACTACAGACAATAAAGAAAGCATTGCCAATGCAGTTTGTTTTTATTGAGCTAGACATATATTTACTTACAACTTTGCACACGAAAGATGCATAGGTTATAAAAGTAACAAAATTTGAGGTTTTCCACATATATTCCTTTCAGGAGATTCTGAAAGCATAACAGGATGTACATGTCGAAGACATACATAATGTAGACAACATACACAATCATAAATTTAAAGAGAAACATCACTTCTTTTCATATTAGAGTTTTTGAAATAGGTAAGCTTGGGACTTCAAGCAGTGCTTTCTGTAGTCAGTTTGTTTACAATTCTGTCAATCTCAATGAGTTTATGAAAGAGCTCCATGCTAAGTACAATGTTTGTATTGAAGTATTCTGTAAACCAAGATTAGAAACACTTGAGGTAATTGAATGAATTCAAATAAAATCCAAGATTGAAATGTGTTTTTCATGAACATGAATATAAGACTAAATTATCCTGTAACGGCTATAAACAGAAACTGTCCGCCTCAATAGAACATCGTAAACCTAACTTCATAATCTGAAAAAGCTAACAGTATGAAATTAACTTCTAAGAAGCCATGATGAGTAAAATTAGTACTGAGACAAGTGACCACCTCAAATAGTTCCTTGTCATAGAAAAAGAAATGTTCTGAGGAAGTGAGGATTGATGTATGATAAACACACCAAAGCATTTTAGGGCACATGTCAACTCAGAAAATCTCACAAAGTTGATTTGTTGAACGAAGGGCCATTACATAAAACACTAGCGCTTCAGTGTTGGAAAGTAACCCTGGAAGTCAAGGGCCTTTGTCGTAAGGATACATTTTCAGAGGGTTCCTGGATTCAAGTGCTACTGGAACAAACCTTGAGGAATCATCTCTCTTTAATACTGAACAGTGCATACCATATCTAATAATCACATAATAGAAACTGCTTGATAGAAAATATCTGGTGAACAAATGTAAAATTATTCTAAAATAGATGTTTTGTTGAAAAATTACTATGTACAACATTAGTCCAATTACAATTTTCATACGTCAACAACACTTTATGAATTCAGACAGGTATTTGTGTACTTTACAGGGACGAGAAATTTCCGCGGATCCGCGTTTTTTTACATCCCCAGGGTCATTTTTCTGAAACGTCTAAATATATATACAGTGTTAATATTGATTTTAGAAGCCATATTTAGTGTGTAAAATGCCAAAATCCCAGGAGCTTCCGGGGAGCTTTGCCCCCCTGGGCCCCCGACCAGGCTCCGCCCTGAACCTGGCTGGGGGCCGGTTGCCCCCAAACCTCCGACTAGTTTTCAGCTGTAAATGAAAATTTCCATTCTCATCCCTGACTTTATCTTGCAGTAACGAGGCTGCATTCTAAATATGGCAGTGATATACCAGTGAAATGATAACACTTGTAAAACACATGGTAAAGTTGATTCATATTACCTCTTGTGATCATAGCCTTACACCACAGAGAATGTGGTATTTGCTATGTCACAGTATGTGGGTGGGATAATTTCCAAATTTCCAAAGTATAATGTTTAACAATAGTTGGTTTATCTTCAGAAACAACGTGATTGCCCAGCTTCTAAATGATTTTGTGATGATATTTGAACAGATTAGTCAAGTATCCTAATTACTGCCATTTCACCCACCTATCCACACCTCCAGTCGGAGAGATACATGCATCATTTTTGCAGTGCTTGAAATGCTGGCATGTTTATTGGTAACATATAGTCTGAATAAACAAACTACCAACGGTCGTTCAAATATGAAAAATTAGTAAACATCAACGATGCCTTACATGAGATCTACCAAATATATATATTTCATTTCTTTGAAATTCACCTACACCAGCAATAGACAATTTACTTGATTTTTCTAAGGTTCATTGAATATATTCGATGTGTAACATTTGTTTTGGATTTTTTTGTTTATAAGCGTATATTTTAAGTAAGATGAACACATATATGTTTAGTAAAATGAAAAACATTTTCAGTCAGGATGTATAAAATTCAAATATATCTCTCTGCAATATTTTAAACTACTTTTGAGGAACTGACAATGATAATAGTAATAAGAGATACTAGTCAGCATTTCAAACCCTCAAAAGTGATACAAACTAGCTTGTCATACAAAAAAAAATGTACATGGAAATATATAGTTTCCCTACATGGATTTGCTGTATTTGATCTGATCTCTTTAGAATGTCAGTCACAGACTTTAATTTGACTATTGCTCATACATTTTTGTGATTTATTTAACTTTCACTTGCCCTGTTTATCAAGGGCAAATGTCATTATGTAATATGCAGATTAAACCATTCCACTATTTTGATTATCAGTAACCTCACACTTAAAGGCTTTACAAACTTACAGCACAGCAGTCTTAACAATAGTATGTTGGTTAGGCTTGAGACGTATCAAGCATTCCCTGAAGAGTTAAGTTGCATGATCTGGTCAGTAGAGAAAGTCACCATCGTCAACAGTTTCTCTAAGATGTCATTTCTGTTTACAAACAGCTGATGGCACCAACACTGGTATGCCATGTATCACAGATGCATTCTACTAAAGAAACACAGCTGACTACAAACAGCAGACATCATGCCTGCTCTCCTTGCTGCATTGACATCTCCATTGCTTTCTTCAACATGTCTTCTTCACTCAGTTCATCTAAAACACAGGGTGAATTGGGAAATAATACAAATAATGATATGAATGTTTATGTCATGCCAAATTCATGTGCTAGGTATAACCATACAGCTACATTATTCCCATGGTCCTTATGTACTTCTCATTCTCAGCTCCTTACAACCCAACATGCCTGTGAGGTGCTAGAAACTAAACTAAACAGTGAAAGTCTCATCCTGGTACTGGTACCCATTCACTGATAAGTAAACAGAGGCACAGGTCATCTGCCTAAGAAGACGCACCACTTGTACTACACACCACATGTCTTGAAGTGATTGGCAGTTCTGCAGCACTAGAGTGATCACACATTAAATAACACTGACCTATGTTGCTTCACTAAATAGTACAATTTTCTATACATGATTTAAGCTATTTCTCTACAGCCTGTGAAGAATCTGATTTATGCAAGTCCAGTGCTTCAGCAATTCATGCCACTCAGGTTAAAATCTGATACGTGAAGATCTGGGTTAGAATTGGTATAACCTATACTTGTCGTAAGAGATGACTAACAGGTAACGTTCAGTCGTCAGGCTTGCTGACTTGGTTGACACATGTCATCATATCCCAACTGCATAGATCGATGCTCATGATGCTGATCACTGTATTGTCTCATCCAGACTTTATTACTTACAGACCATTCCATGTAACTAGAATATTGCTCAGTGCAGCATTAAACAACCAACCAACAAACTAATCTTGAACTAGAACACTTGTGTTCATTAAAGAACGTACAGAAAATTCTCAATAATTTGCCTGTATATATAGAATCTCATCTAAGTGTCTACTGATATAAATGCTTAATGTTCAAATATATTTTGGAGGGAATGAAGACATTCATTCATTCATTCATTCATTCATTCATTCATTCATATCAGTAGACATGAGGTAAGGTTCTACATGTACATCTCTGAACACAGCACTAGCATTAGATATCAGTGCAACGATGTCATAGCATTGTGATGTCATCAAGTTCATGATGTCATATCAATCTCATGGCCTTGTCCAAAGTCTACTACCAAAGCAATATTTTCTATGAGACATCGTCTGATCTCACACAAGCGAGATCTGTGGATCAGAGTTTTGGATGATAAACTATTATCATACAGCTCGGACACTCGAGGTGTATTCCTTTGATGCAAAGCTGACTCACCTTCTTTAGCTGGTAGGGTAGATTCTGATTGGTTTGATGTGGACGGAGTATTGTCAACTTTGCTGAGAAAAGCAAGCCTTTTCTGCCTTAACTCTTCCTGAGTGGGATTTGGTTCACCTGCAGTACTTGTGCCAGGTTGTTCACTCAACAGTCGTGGGCCTACACTAACCTCATCGTCCACTATATAACCTGACAAAACAGTTAAAATTCTATTCCACAAATTGAATGAGCAATAAACAATTAGTGTTCTCTCTCCCACTACTTTCAAAGAAATGTCTATAAAATAGAAGTAGGTGGGACAAACAAGAGGATCACAGAATGAGGGATTCTTAATCGCACCATTGCCACAATTTACTATATACAAGGTACTGTATGAACATGGGTCAGATGATTCTTAAACCACAATTTTAAAGTAAGTGAGCGAGCTTGGTTTCACAAGGTCACAGCATTGTTCAATTTTACTATCGCTGCAGTATCCTTTTTTCCTTGCAGTGAGTGAGGTTACGTTTACGGTGCACTCAGCAATATTCCAGTTATATGCCTGGGGTCCGTAAATATCAAGTCTGGACAGACAATCCAGTGGTCAACAGTTTGAGCATCGATCTGCACAACTGGGAACCGATGATATGCGTCAGCCAAGTCAGCGAGTCTGACCACCCAATCCCGTTGGTTGCCTCTTATGACAAGTATAATCGCCTTTTATGGCAAGCATGGGATGCTGACGGCCTATTCTACCCCGAACCTTTACAGGTCTTTTTCTTGGAAAAGTGATCGGTAATATTACCATGAGTGCCTATAAACTGTATCATGTGAACATCTTCATTTCATCCAGAATTATTACCTGTCATGCTCATCTTTAAAGCCTTTTGTAACATTGTGTCATCATTCTCGACTAGCCTGCGACTTTCCTCAATGGCACGCTGCAGTTCCATGTCCCCATCACCTGATTGGTCAGATGTGTCAGCTGCCTCACTTATAAGGGTAGGTTTGACTGGCTGAACTGCAGGAATCATTTTTAAGAGCTGATCTGCTTCACTGTTTGGTAGTTTGCCTACTATGATGTATATTGCATAGCCTGAAGAAAGAAATACCCCAGAAATTAAAACCACAGGCATAATTATTAATCAATAATCAAATTTCTCAAAAGAAACAATGGAGAGGTAACTGTTGGAGTAATGACAGAAATATGACAGTATATAATGCTGATTGTTGGATCATGAATGTATTCAAACACTTAAAAGGGGGGTTTGTGTGTCTGTGCATGCATGGATTTTTTTTTTTTGATGGGGGTGGGGTGGATGTTCTCACTACCAGTCATTGTTTCAAGTACAATACGTTGGACTGATCAATGTTCAACTAAATCTACACGTTTACTCATGGTGTTAGACACAAGGGATTCAGGTTTAAGGGGATGTGAGGTGAAAGGAGTCAGTTTAGTTTTATGCTGCTTTTAGCAATATTACAGCAACATCATGGCAGGGAACACCAGAAATGGGCTTCACACATTCTGCCAATGTGGAATCAAACATGGGTCTTCGGAAATTGAAAGCGTTAACCACTAGGGTGCTCCACTACCCTTGGTGAAAGGAAGTTTAATGTCAGGATTATTGCATTTACACAGCAACATGCATACATGTGTGTGCATGGCTCCATGTCCTGATCTGAACTTTTCAATGTTGATTTTACGGTGCAAACCCACTGACATACCATGCTGCTGACCCAGTCTAAGTAAACTTTGACTCAGTACTTTCCGTTATACTGAACTACTGAGTCTAACAAAACCTAGTAGGAGGTCGTGTCAGGTAACCTTTGAGCGGCATATGACCGTCCATACAAACGCAAGAAGGCTGAAAAGATTTCAGGTTTTGTTAGACTCAGTAGCACGAAAAGTGCTGAGATCAAGTTTACTCCATCCTCGATATCTCCAGGGTATACATTCCGATAAGACTCCACTATACCCTGGACGCACCTACGGCTCTGCCCGATAAATTTATTACCTCCCTTTGCCTGCTCCGCCTTCTTACAGTAGCCAATCAGCTAGGCCGCCGTTATAACTGAGCTTGCCAGTGTCAACAAAGGTAGTGGTCGCAACTGCGAAGGTTTGCTCGCAGTGCGTTCCAGATTTTAGGGAAACCATACAAACAAATTGACAGGTCCAAAACTTTAAAACAACATATGCAAGAACGCCTTCTACCTCTTCCAGAGAACCTCTGCATGCTTTCTGTTGCCAAGTATAATCGGTTAGACAATTCAAAAAACGAAAGTGAGTTGTGATTGGTTTGCTCAACTTCCCAGCGTAGACACCCGACTGGATCAAAAGACAGTCAAGGGAGATAATAAATTTATCTGGCAGAGCCATAGATGCGTCCAGGGTATAGTGGAGACTTATCGGAACGTATACCCTGGAGATATCGAGGATGAGTTTACTCAGACTGGCTGCTGACCAGTCTTTGTTCTATCTGTACAAGGAACAGTAACAAAATGTAATTTCCATTAGATAAAATTTTCCTCTTTACAACTCTTAAAGAGTTACCCACCCTCTTGCTGCAGCTGTGTAAGAAAGAGAGAGAGGTATGTGTCTGAAATGAGTTCTGGCCCAGTGAGGAGGGAGTTGAGGTTGAACCACTGGTGACCCAGTTTCCGGACACTGAACCAGTGTTGCTTGAAGTTACATATGTAAGCTTGTTCATGGCTGAAAACAACACAACATTACATGTTTTAAAAAAAGATCAGGTTACAGCAATTCCTTATGATGACAGTTCAATGACTGCAAAGTGTAGTTGAACTTTTAATCTACGCATAATCACTTGAATGGAGAGAACAAAAAATGATGGAAGGACAAAATCTCCTGAAATATACTACAAACAAAATTTATGGGAACATAAATTTGATAGTCATGTATAAACTTTAACATGGTGAGGTCATTTATACTCTAAAGTAAATGTAAATTTTTGTCTGAGCACATAGAACAACATGTTGGAACATGCAGCAAAGCAACTGATTCCATATTAGGTGAGTCTGAGTGAAAGAAAACATTGTCAAAAACAACGAAAAAGAAGGATGCTGAAACAAACCAGCACCATATTAGATGCAAATGCCCAAACATAACATCCCAGTGCATGTGGAAGACAGACAGACTTCCCAGGTAACTTGTGTATCTGAACAAATCTGATAACTATTGTGCTTGTGTTGAAACCACAGGAACAGTGCTGTAACTGCTGTAAAAGCAGTTAAGCTATGTCATTGTATGATCTCTCTGTATGCTCACATTGGCTCCCTGCGAGCTTGTATTGCAATGCCATTTTGACTGTTATAGGGCACCAAGTCCAGTCCCCATACACTTAAGGCCTCTTGAATCACTTGGATAGAGAAGAAACCACTGTCATCAAAATTGGTGGATGGTTGCTGGAATTCACAAAAAATGTTTCATTGAACAGGTTGTGAAATCGGTTCAGTTTAACAGATCAATCATAATCATTCAGTATTCATAATGCATGAAATGAGAATTCAACACAATTAACATTGACATTATAAATAACATTTGCTGTATGTCTATGAGTAACTTCTTTAATCGGGTCTTCTTCATTCAAGAATGGAAAAATGTGCAAAGACCATCAAATTATGCTCTTTCATGTTAATGTCAAGAACATTGTATTGATATACATTTCCAGCTTTTAATTAATATTAGGTAGTACTGCCGTTTAATTTCTTATCAAAGTGCACTTCACAACTACATTTTAACTTGTACTTGTTAGAATGCTAGAATATCAGATATGTTTTACACTTAAGCATTTGATACATTAATACATTCATTCAATAGCTGTGCACAGAAAGCATGGGATTTTTTCCCCCTCAATTTAACCATTATTATTACAGCACTACATGCTTTTAAATTCAAGCACTTAATTTCCCTTATGTCCTAGTTGAGTCTTTAAGTGTCCCAATAAGCCAAGCTTCTAAAAATCAGTCACTAGTCGCTGAACATCTCTTCCTCTGGATGATACATATAGTTGTCTATGCTGACGAACTAACAAACTTGAGTTTAGTCATATCTATTGCAGAAGTAATGAAACCAACCAATTTTGGACTCATCAAAAAAACAATATCAGCTAACAGCAAAGTGAGGTGAAATGAGGTTAAAATCCCATTAATTAATTACTGCTTTTAAAATGTCAACATGCATGCATGCGTATCCATTCCTTTGCATCTGCTTGTAATAATTTGTATTTGTTTGCATCTGCTTGTATTTGTATACTGCTTTTCTAAACTGTTACCCTACTGAGATGAAGTGTTTCTATCAGCATCACAAATTTGGTCTCCCTTGACAGCTTTGCTCATTCAAAGAATGAGAACACAGCCACACAGAAAATGTTGACTGCAGCACTGCTATTGCCCACCATCATATTTGCAATATGCATTTCATGTGATGCAAAACATATATCATTAGGATCTCAGAAATGCATGGTTTGGATGCAGACAAAATGTCAATTGCATCCCAGCATACTTTAGAGTCTCAAATAATTAGAGTAAGATGTGTCTACCTCAAGGAACTGCTGGTACTCTACTGAGTGCAGTCCCCCTTCTGCCATGAAGCTCCTCTCCTTTTCATCAAGGCTCTGGGCTATCTGGGCCAGATCAACAGGGGAGAAGTACTGGCCCTGAAGCAGTCCATTGAGGCAATGCTGTGCACACAGAGATCCCTCTTGCTGGAAGGTAAAATAAAAACAAATTTCAGTGTTTTTATGTTTTATAGTACAGAAAATCATGACAATGCAATGATAACATAAAGTGATGCATATACCACTAACACAAACCATGAAATGAACATTGCGAATATGTGTAAACAAAGAGACTCCAGTCAGTATTGTTATAGAGCCACACAGCCTTGATCACTGAAGCATGTGAAATCAGACTGATGTTAACCAAAAGCATAGAACGTCTTCTCATGATTGATAGTTTCTAACTAGTCTAACTAGTCTCCATGTAACAAAAGCACCTGTATCCAAAATCGATCAGTTGCCCCGCACTAAAATGGCAGCTCAAATTTAGCAATGCGAATTTCTTCGATTCTATGATGTTCATTTAATGTTGGCTTACCTTGGCAAACAATTAGCTATCAAATCATGGCACATGTCAGTTGCTCATTAACTGGGTTAGAAACATTCCGGCAACAATCAGTGGCGTTACCATGAACTAGAATGTACCAAACCATGAAAATTACAGTTATACTATCATAAAAAATGCCGCATGAAAATACACACCTTCTCATGAAAAATAGCATCCATGTCTGTCAACAAAAAAATAACGGAAGCGGAAAAGTAGTAATATTCAGGACCATGCGATGTTTGGGGACTCCAAAACCAGGACACGCCAAAATATATCTAATGAAGAGTCGCCCGGTCATTATTGACGATATTTTAAAAGGACATAACGCCATTTATTCGCAGTAATCTACTTTCACAATAAAACTACAATTGCTAGCACCGCTTTATGGAAATGATGATCTCACACACCCACTTAATAATTCGCAACCTCTTTTGGACCCCATTCACCAAAGGGACTTAACTCTCAATATTTTCGATAACTCTGCACGTGGGTGAGATTTGTTGCCACCAGTGAGTGTTGTTGACCCCTCGGACAGTGTTAGTCATGAAAAGAAAACACCAAGATATAAAACCTAATCCAGGCCACAAGAGCCCTCACCAGAGTGGAACGTACATAAGTGATCCAAAGCTTACTCCGCGAATAAAACAGGTGAGAGTACGCATTATTTTCAACCGTTAAACAATTTCATTAAGTGTTTGCATCTAAGGAAGAAAACGTACACCATTCAGTCACTCATTTGTGTACCAACACAGTCCCTGTGGTCAAATTTTGAACTACGACTAGTCATTTGCCGTGATTTTGTGTTACATCGTAATTTGTACAGTTTGTGGTGCTGAATTCCAAAGGAAGGCCTAAGTTCATGTTTCTAAACAGCCCTTCATTTATTACAAAGTAGTTTCATTTATCACTAGAAGTTTCTTGGTCAAGTTACAATTTATTAATTCCCATTTCTGATTTCAGTACATGAAAGCTAACAGCAACAGAAAACATCTCAGTATTTCATCAATATCTGAAGATTTGCAGCGACAGTATAGGTAAATAGCAAATATTAGGCCATTTACACTAATGAAAGACATTTTGATCTACCCTCATATAGAGTGTAATGAAGTGCACTTTTGCCCAGTCCTTAAAGCTCACGGATACTCAAGTTAGTTTATGATAATGTATTAATGCTGTAAAATGAAAAAGATCTCATTACAGAGGATAACATGAGGTTAGTAGAGAGGTACCACATCCATTACCATATGTGTGCATGTAATATGTGACTGTTTGTATAAAAGATTTTTTTTTTAAATTTTCTTCAGTGAATACTCTCGAAGGAAAAAGAATGCTTTTCAGAAAATGGTTGAAAAAGGTAAGTGTTGTCACCAGTCTAAGTAAACTTAGTCTCAGTGTATTTCGTTACACTCCACCACTGAGTCTAACAAAACCTAGTAGAAGGTCATGTCTGGACCAATGACAGTCCAATCAAACGTTAGAGGGTTAAATAGATTTAACCCACCAGACAATGGCTACTATTTAGGGATTGGAGGGACTTTCAAAATATTCAGGTCCCTGACACAGATCTCTCCAAAAAACAGAGTCCTCATATACAGTAAAGTTCACTTATAATGTACACGCTTACAATGAATTGCCGATTACAACGAACAAATTCAGAAGTCCCGACTGCTTTCCTATATATTGTTTTGAATTAACTACCGTATACACCGAACACTGATAGTACGAATTATCTGTTACAACAAACAAATTGATGGGTCCCTCTGTGCTATTTCACTCGTTAATTGACGTGTTTACAACGAACAGCTGATCTGAATCCACTCGTGTGTCATCTCACGTGTCACCAATTAGCTTGTGAAAACAAACAGGCTTCCTCACATGGGATCAAGGGGATAATAAAATAAACTTACCTGTGAATTTTTATCATGCATTTAATCTTGTTAAACTTGTTGACATTGTCAAGGCATAAATAGCGATCTGGGAAACGTAAAGCTCTAGATCTCGACACAAAATACCAAATCATCCAAGCTGTAGATGCAGGCGGTAAATCCAAGACTGACATTGCAGCATACTTGGACATACAGATTTCAAGGCCAATCAGTCGTGGTTAGAGAGATTTAAGAAGCGACGAGGGATATGTTAAGCCATGACACACGAAGAAAGCTCGTCTGTTGACAGCAAGTCAGTTGATGATTGGCTGATGTCACAGAAGCACAAAATTACCGATTTTGTTAAAGATGCACAATAAAATACATGATCGATGATGAAATGAATGATCCATGACAATTATATGTTCGTTGGTTTTGTCTTATTTTATTTTCTGTGTGAACATGATCTTGTCTGCAACCAGTGGCATGGCGACGATTCTTGGTTATTTCCGAATATTCACGAACATTCCTGAATCGCTTAGAACGAACTTCGCTTACAACGAACTGAAAACAACAGTCCCTTTGACTTCGTTGTAAACGAATATTACTGTAACAGTTATTTGACCTGCGGAATATACGCTTTGGGATTTCTGTTGACATGGTTACCATTGGCTAATATTTCCGCGAGGTAACATCCTTGAATGTAGCCAAAAACACTATTTTCAGCAACTGTTTACTCACTTTGTCATGGTTGTATGTACGCCGTGTGCATCACCCGGAAGCGAGCGCACACTAAATAGCTTTCGGAATCATTCGGGGACGAACCTTTTCGAGATAAAAAGTTCAAAAGGTATGTGCGAATGTGCACTTTCACGATTTGGTAAGCTATGTTCTGATTGGTCAATCTGTAGTGGAGTGTAACGAAAAGTACTGAGGATAAGTTTACTTAAACTGGTGTTGTCACAGTGTTGATAAATATGACAATAATAGTGCATTAATTGTATAAATTTCGTAGTAATAAAGGTTTTCAAAGCAACTGATTTTCCAAAGTGTTACTAAAATAGATTTCTCAGTTTTTCTTATGCAATCAGCAAAAACATAACGGAAAAGGAACAGCTAATGATTTTTCACAATTGTCACCATTTTAAAGGTCACATGCAACCAAAACACAAACATAATTAAAACGCAGTTATTACTTATTCGTGATATATAAAATGCATTGCTGATTAAGAAAAAACAAACAAAGTTAAAGCATATAAATGCAAATCAAAGGTGCTTTATTTTATACTTGGGTTAACCTCCCTTGAAACAAAGCAGCCACAATAGCAAACACAGTCAGAGGTGATCGGTATGCACTCAAACGTAACAAAACCCTTTCATTGGCCACTGGTTCATTTGCCAATAGCCTGAGCCGGCTTTTTGTTTATGGCTTATGAGCTTGATAGGTGTTAATTTCAAATTGAATGTGGTCAGTGGTTGAAGTTGTCATTAGCAGACAGGCAGGCAGACAGATAGGTGTCAATAAACCTGACATTGAGTTTTCTCTGTGACAGAGTCTGATTATCACAATCAACATTTTTTTTTTAAAGGAGTAGATTATTTACTTGTTTGTGTATACAACCAAAATTAGATTACCGCTCATGACCTCATACTCCAGGCAGGCATATACTGTTTCAAGCAAAATTGTGTTTTATGTTGCATGTGACCTTTAACACCTCAACTGAAAGAATTTTGAAAAGTATCAGTTTATTCCAATACATTCCATTGTCAGTGGCCTGGTTTGAAGTTTATTCCAGTCTTCAGTAAAAGTAGCTGGGTAAAGAATAGTGTATTCTAGAAGAACATACGTACCATAAAAATGGTTGGTTTTTTTTGAGTCGGTATACCAGTATGTGCCATTTCAGCCTATTTTGTGGCATGTGAGCAGCTTGCAGCAGAAGAGGGCGACACTTTTAGTCTAACGGAGGAAAATCATATGAAGAAAATTAAAAAGAAAACTGTTTCAGAAAGGTAATATTTGCTTGTTATTACGAGATGCTTAAGCTTCAAATACATCCTTTCACAAATTTGTGCTGAACAGAGTTTCTGAGGATATAAACTTGTTTGAGATATAATAGAAATTTAACAGGTTAAATTCGGTTTTAATTAGTGGTAGGAAAATTGTATTTCCCATGGCGAGCGGAGTTGCTTCCCCTTTCATTACATCACAAAAACTGGCAAGCATGGTGGCATGGCGTGCATTGCAAATTTTATAATAATCAAAGAAAATGGAAATCTGTATGGAATAGTGCCCTGGAATCATGGAGAGAGGTAAACGAGAGGGCAGGGGGAAGAAGATGGGTGAGGTTTTGGAGGTGTTGAAGCCCCAGAAACGTGACTCAAGCAGCAACGGACGGCATACGGAAGGGTAGCAGGTGGTTGGTGACATCTCGCCGATTGGGGACACTTGGTTTTCAACGCCACCAAACAGTAGTTGGCTGCGGTTGGCACAGGATGAATGTTTGAGTCTGGAAACGGAATTGCAGGCTTTGAAGCTGGAAAGACGAAAGGATTTTTTGAAAGCTGAAATGAGGATGGACCTTGAAAGCATGCGGTCGCAAAGTGATCATGTTGAGGTCAATCAGCAAAGGGAAGTAACTCCAACAGACATGATTGAGGGTAATCCCCGTCAGATATCGGATTTCGTGTGGATGAACTCTCTTCATGTTAATAAACATTGTCATTTGCAGTTTGACAACGGAAGACTCAAATTGGGCAGCAACAAACCCCCACTTAGCAGTGTTAGCATGGAAATGTGGGGCTATGCTAGTTTAGGCATATTAGATAAGATGATTGAGGAAGGGGTCTCTAAGCAAACAGTGCTAGACTACCACCGCTACATGGCTGACATTATCAGATTGGCAAGTAGAAACATTTGGACTTCAGTTTTATTAGTATAGGGACGTGCAGACGATTGAGCGCTTCCAATGGGGAACTCCGAACCAGCTTCTCCGAGACCATCAGCTGGTGAGAAAAGATGAATAGTGTAATAAGCACCATGTGGTAGGACAAAGAGACAACTTGTTCTGTTCAGAAACAAGTTAACGCAAGGGGAGGGCGACAACAGCCCACCAAGGGTTATGGTGGATCCCCAAGTCAAAGGTCACGAAGCCCACCAGGTCCTTTTACGGCAGACGGTAGGGAAATATGCCAGCGATATAACAATGTATTTTCATGCCAACTATCTGATTGCAAACTGGTTCACATGTGTTCACTCTGCAGAGGCCCTCATCCATCGAGCAGTCACACTTTCACCCTGCCAAGCAACATGGGATATAGCCAGGGTATGACTCCAGGCATGCAAAACATGACTGCACCAAACAATTGAAAAACTTTGCATACCCCACGCATAATAGTTTAAATTTCAACGTGTGGCTCTGCCTGTTGCCCGAGGATTATCAAGACAGGCAATATATTTTGGATGGAGTTAAAGATGGTTTATATTTAAACTTATAAACTTGTTTGAGATATACCTTGATAATACCAGGAAGGAATATCATCATGACACACCATTCACTGACATATCTTGTTAAGGTAGGGTTAGTGAGTGGGTTAAAGATGTGATATATGTGGCATTGGCATCATTTTAGCCATAAATCAGTGAGAAGATTTAATATGAACATGTCACTGTATAACTTTTTCTTGTCCGTTTTAGAAATGACAAAAGGCAAAAGCACTTTTTCTTTCATTATCAAATGATTCTTCAAATATTTGTTTCTATATGCTGTTATATATTCATGATGACCCACACATAATTCCCTCTGACCCACCATAATAGGTAACTTGTGCCTGAATATGACAGGAATACTGAAAGGTACTTACAGTCAGCACATTTGCAATGGTATCCAAAAACATTGGTGATCTACCAAGCCTACAGGCTGTGTCCATTTAGATGAGAAATTGGAACACACTTTTTTTCCTTTATCATTTCATTGTTTTCCTACAGTTAATCAGCATTAACCACCTTGATCATCACAGACATCCAAAATTTTGAACTTTGTGATACATACAGTGTAGATATATCTAAAGAATGTATCCAGTAAACATCCTTTTAAACTAATCTTTGTTTGAATTTGTTATTGTTTCAGTTCAGATGACTCTGATTCAGACAGCAACAGTTTCTCATCAGATAATCCAGACTATACCAAATTTGAGGTATGCAGATCTTTTCCACAATCAGTGTTGCAGCTGACATTTCCTTGGAAATTAGTTGGATCACATGCTATCAAATATTCCCTCTTACAGATTTGTGATGGAAATCCTGTGACTTAATACATCCCTCCTGTTGTTGCTGCAGCTGCTGCAACAACAAGAACAACAACATGATTTATGCAACAATGTTTACTTTGTGTGGGGCTCATTTAGGCTGACAGTTGTTTTCACATGATTCTAAAATGTTTATTGTCACTGCCTTTCACTGCTGTTGAGAACTGTTTGCCCATTATCATGATTATTGTATTGAACACACTTTATGGATAACACTTTCTTTTATTTTGTGAGTGTGACATTTCAATACTGATTTTTGTACATTGTCAGGCAGGAATATACTTCCCAATTTCTAAAAGTAAAAGGCGAATCACAGATGTTTGCCCATTAGCAGAAAGAGAGCAATCATTACAATTTTAGCATTTTGTTTAGTTCAGAGCTCCTGAAAGGTGTTAAAAAATATCAGCAATTATTTCGTTTTCAATATCTACTATTATTCTGACTAATAAGGGCAACTGACAAAGGATGGTGTGTTTTGAGAGATACATCAGTAATAAACGTACTCTCTCAATTAACCCCGCAACGTGTTTTGCAGGGATATTAAAATGCACCCCGTCCGTTCATGCACATTTATCTTTTCTGGAGCAGAACTCTTCCATATTTCTTCACCAAACTTGACACGTAGATTAGTCTAGTGGTGTACTGGTGCCTTTTGATAGTTTTGGAATTCTGAATGAAATATTTTTGGCATTTCCATGGCAACAAGTTTGACTTCGACTGAAATTGGAGGTAATGTGGGGGATATTGATGACTGTGTCTTTTTCTTTAAAAGAAGTATGTAAATGTACATCCTTAGAAGGGGAGCTTATAATGATTGTTTAATGACTGAAGAAGTAGTGTATGAAATTTTCCAGCACCCCAAGGTCCCTTAAATACTGACTTTTCTTCCTCAGTGCCATTATCATGCTTATCATCCTTTTCATGGCTAACCCTAATGAGAACTATTGTAATTCTACTGTCTAGGACTCCAATGCAATGAATTCCCTGATGTCTGATTTCTACAAAAGTTCACCAGTAAACAAGAAGTCTGATGAAAAGTCTCAAGCA
Organism: Haliotis asinina; assembly: GCF_037392515.1. Classification (NCBI taxonomy): domain Eukaryota; kingdom Metazoa; phylum Mollusca; class Gastropoda; order Lepetellida; family Haliotidae; genus Haliotis; species Haliotis asinina. The sequence continues at coordinate 50,462,316 of NC_090287.1, forward strand.
AACAAGGAAAGCAGTCCTTTGTCTGTTGACATTAAAAGTGGGGAAAATACACATATATCATCATCCAAGGTTGGAGGATGGTATATTGACAGAGGGACTCCAAAAACGACATACAATGATGTTGATGGCATCACTGACAATGTTTGTGAGCGTAACAAAGACCAAGATGTTAGTATCATTGACTCAAGCAAGTCAATGTTGCACACACCAACGTCAGAGAAGGTAAGGTGTTGTCAATTTGTTGACACATCTTTTCATGTTCTTTGAAGGGACAAAGATTTTTATCAGACACCAAGCTTCTTCCGTTGTCACAATCAGATAGGGACGGCTAAAAGATTATTAATCAGAAATATTGTTGATGGGAATCATTATTAATAATGATTGATATGGAAATTATGTGAATAATTGTGATGAAATTATATACAAAATTACTTGGGAAAATACTCAGAGTTACATCTTTATTCATGAAGTGGTCCTAAAGAACACTCTTGACGGCATTTTGCTGGTAATCCAAGCTTTAATGTGTCATCACTCACCACTGATGTGAAATATGTTGATATCTTTCATTTTTAGGTCACAATCATACCTGTCATTGTTTGTTATATAGTAATTTTTTGCTTGAAGTTACTTCTTCAGTATTTATTGGTAACCCATTGACATTCATAAAATGATAATCAGTATGCATGGTCTATATAAATAGCTCTAATATCAGAATTTTATTACTTATTACAGTACATATATAATCATGCACAAAACATGATGTTGAATGAAAAGTAGACAGCAAGTGTAAATATGAAAGTAAATGTCATATTCCTGCTCAAAATTAACAGAGACTTACTTACTTTGAATGTCTTCACCAGTACAAAGAGCTTCAGTGCCAGTATTTAATACATGATGAGATTTTCCCTGCCTTCAATATCTTTATAACACACAGTTCAAGACATCTGTGAACAGCATCTGCTGATGAATAGTACTCTTGAATGTTTGGTGAGACTTCTTTTATGGTGTTGAAGGAACAGACCCATGGTGACTGTTATAACCAGTAGCTACCTGGAGACAACAAAATGTTTGGTAGTGACTGGGATGTGGATGCAGATGTGATACAGAAATTGTTGATGGCTCCAGCATGTATCAAATAGAGATACATTCTTACTGTTCATCTTCATTGGTGATGTGGCGATTGGTGCTCGGGATCACTGGTTGTCATTATCCCGTACAAACATGGGTTAATTTCAGTGTAATGTCTGTTTCAGCCCCAGAAAGAGGAGGTTATGAAGAGTGGGAAGAAGAAAGTCGGAAAGCTAGGTGATAAACGAGAGGAGAAGAAAAAAGGTGATCACTAGACTGGATCAGTCACCTGTTTGTTGTCCTGTAATATAGATGATGTATGATGTGCATTTCTTTGTATACTGCTGACATTAGTTGATGCACCATACTATGTCTGTTCAAAGCAGCATTAAACTGAACTGTTACAGGACCTGCAGTGCAGATGTCGAGTGTTACGTTCCATGATGTGGGAGGGAATGATGCTACACTGCAGGTAGGGATTTCTTTCCTTGGATCTGTCCACTTTCTATGCTAAAGAGTCAATTTTTTCCCTGTATGTAGTGAAGTTGTCTAGACAGTTTCGTATTAAAAGAGGTGATTCGTGTTTTTTTCAAAGTGAAAGCAAGTTATTTATTTCATTTCACTGTCTTGAACTGGGGAACAGGACATTTACAATGAATAAACGTTACACCTTGGAGGATAAATTGTTCGAGGTCTGTATACAGACCACATATCTATGATATTGTTGTTGGTCTGACTCAGGCAAGCTATGGTGAAATCAATGTCTCTGTAGTTATATTAAGCATCACCCAAATTTGTGGCCAAGAGTATTTCTTACTCACTCACTGTGTAAAGGAATCAGATGAATACAATAAGGATGTCCTTAAACATATTTATGAAGTCAAATATTTGTTCAACCTCTACCTTTTATAAACACCCTCAACCCCACAAAATGTTCATGAGCTCTCTCTATCTATTTTCTGTTAAGTAAACAATGATCTCCCTGTGTGCAGGACATATGCAAGTTGCTGGTGCACATGAAGCACCCTGAAGTCTACCAGAAGCTGGGGGTGACCCCACCCCGAGGATTTCTACTGCATGGACCTCCAGGATGTGGCAAAACACTCCTTGCTCATGCCATTGCAGGGGTAGGTTCATATAAGAGCAGTAAAACTTGTTGTTTATCTTTATGGCTATTAGCATCAGATTTATTGCTTTCTAACCATCTTACCATATTTCAAAATTTTTCCTTATTCTGACTCATGCTTACATGCTTAATTGCTTGGCTCCCTCTTTTATTCGAACATTAGTGGAACACTTGAAATCCCTTGAAGTTTCCTTCTTGTAAAGAGGACATAAAATCACACTCACCCACGAGTATCCTTCCTTTCCTCTATGTTTTGGTGCCAATATTGGTCACATGACCAGCCACATTTGTCACTGTCTCCTTCTTTGCCCAACAGGAAGGTTTTGTGGGCGACTTGGGTCGCTATACAGCACTTTTCTCTCACATTTTCGGACTAGTTTTCAATCTCTATGAATAATTGTATGATGTAAAACTTTTGTGTATAATATACATATTTTATACATGTTTTCAACTTGCAACCATGGTTCATACTTTCCTTACATTTAGATGAAAACTGGTTTGAGTTGTAGATACTGGTTTTCAGCATCCAGTCCACACTGATCATGTCCATCTTGCAATATGGTTTGTTTGTCCAACATCCGCTGTGATCTTCTTCGGCTTTTCTCGCTTGAAGACTTTAATCAATATTTGTTTGCCATTCTTAGACGGTATCCATCAGTGTTGTCTGATACGGCCAATGATTGCGCTAAAAAAAAGTATGCTGATTGCTACAGCTGATATTTGTAATTGTAATGTAGTGCAATGCCGGGTGTTATTCAGGAGAATGACTCCGATTTGGTGACAGATTCTGCAGCAACTAAGAAGAAATCTATATCAAGGGAATCATCTGTATCAAAGGGTAAATGATTTAAATCATCATCATCTACTACTACAAAGGCTTGTTCCTTCATGCAGGATATTGTGTCTCCGGGTAAAGCAGAAATATTTGAGGAACCTCTTATACTTCTGCCAGAAGTACCTCTCACCAACAGATTGCAACCTGCCTTGAAAGCAAGAATTTCACCTGCACAATTATGCATCAGATAAATCAACATAAATCATCAGATGATCTACCTCTGACACAGACGTCTTTTCTTCAGTGGATGACAACACTGCCAATACAGCACACCTGCATTGTAGGTGAGAAGAGGCATCTGTATTCTCAGAAGAATACTCACCTCCATGGAGGTCTGCACATTCAGCAAAGGACTCTCCATGGAACAATTCACACAACACGTAATGTCCTTAATGGATTGATGCTTTGTGAAAGAACAGGCTGCCACGAAGGCACCTGCAGTGACTGTCATTGATTGCTCAATGGACTCTCCATGGAACAATTCCCGCAACACATGATGTCCTTAACAAGACTGACAGTTGCTCATCAATCAGTTGGAAACGAAGGCTGTAATCAACGTGGTAGTACATTGGTCGAAAGCATTAAGGAATGTAATACTCTCGGAAACCTGGTTAACAGAGAGTATTGACAGTGCTAACCTTTGCCTCGATGGATTTAGTGCCCCGATTCGACAGGACAGAGATGAAGCAAGATCTGGTAAATCTAGTGGAGGCGGTGTATGCATGTATGTCAACTCTAAATGGTGCACAAATTATGTGGTACGGGATACTCTCTGTACGCCTGATATAGAACTGTTATGTGTGTCTTTCAGACCGTTCTATCTCCCCCGGGAATTCGGACAGGTATTTGTAACAGTGGTTTATATTCCACCCGATGGAAATAACAAACGTGCTACAGATGCATTGTGTGAGTCTGTGAACAAACTGGATATGCTATCAGCGGATGCTCCCAAACTTAGTGGTGAAATCAGTGAAAATATATTCCCCTGAAGACCTTGATAAGTTGAAAGCGTGCTTTGACAGTACAGCTTGGGATGTATTCGAGCAGGACTCTGATAGTGTTGACGAACTGTGTGATGTTGTAACCTCTTACATAAACTTCAGCGTGGACTCTATTATACCATCTAAAACAATCAAGATCTACCCCAACAACAAACCATGGGTGACAAAAGAACTGAAATCTTTGTTGTGTGAGAAGAAACGTGCGTTTTGTGCTGGAGACAAACTTGGAGTTAAATCAGTGCAAAAGGATATTGTACACTGTTCCAAGGAGTGTAAGATTCGTTATAAGGAAAAACTAGAATCTAAATTCCGAGGAAACAATCTTCGGGACGGATGGAAATGTCTCAAAACCATTCTGGGAACTAATATGAAACAATCGGAGATCAATGTGAGTGACAGTTTTGCTTTTGCTAACGAGCTTAATGACTTTTATTCGCGTTTCGATGTTAATGATTTCTCGGATGAAAGAAGTGTTATTCTGGATAACCTGGCTGTCAGTGATCATCTTGACATTTCTGCTGATGACGTGAGAGAAACATTCAGAAACTTGAACAGTCGCAAAAGTACCGGTCCAGATAAATTAGCTCCTGTGATTCTTAAGGAATGTTGTGATCAGCTATGCGACATATTTCAATGTGTTTTCAAAAAAACTCTTCTCCAACATCAGATACCTGTCATATGGAAAACATCTCACATTGTTCCACTTCCGAAGATACAAAATCCCAGAGTGTGTAATGACTATCGTCCAGTTGCCCTTACGTCTGTTGCCATGAAGAGTCTTGAACGGATTATCAAAAAGCTACTAATGCGAGAAGTAGAAGACCAACTCGACCCACTCCAGTTTGCCTACAGACAAAGACGGGGTACAGACGACGCTACGCTTACTCTCCTGAACCTCATCTACAAACATCTGGAAACCAGTGGTACATACGTTAGAATCCTCTTCGCGGACTTCTCATCTGCTTTTAAAACTATTCAACCCCATTTGCTTCTGTCAAAACTTTCGAATTTGTGTGTAAACAGTAACTTAGTCAAATGGATAAACGCCTTTATGATTGACAGACCTCAGTGTGTTACTGTGAACGGAATGAAGTCTTCCACTGCCAACCTGTCTACTGGAGCACCACAAGGATGTGTTTTATCACCCATTCTGTTTATAATTTACACCAACGATTGTGTTACTAAAACAACAAACTGTTTTAACATCAGATTTGCTGATGATGCAGCTATTGTTTCACTTCTTAAATCTGCTGACCTTGACTACAAAAATGAAGTATCTAACTTTACAAATTGGTGTAAAGACAACTTTTTGATCTTAAATACTAAGAAAACAAAAGAAATGATTATTGATTTCAGAAAAACTTGTAATCCTTTGGCCCAGATTTCAATCAACAACGAAGATATTGAAATTGTAAACACATACAAGTATTTGGGCACTGTCCTTGATTCAAGATTATCCTGGAATGATAACGTTGATTATGTTTACAAGAAAGGTCAGCGGCGGTTGTACTTCCTTCGTCGTTTAAACACTTTTAGAATTGATTGTTCACTCATGGTTCTTTTCTACAAAACCTTTATACAAAGTATTTTAATTTTCAATCTTCTTTGTTGGTTTGGTAACCTGTCTGTTCAAAACAAAGCTAAACTCAACAAAATTGTTGACACAGCACGCAAAATCATTGGTTCAGAATCAGTAACTCCTATCGGCCAAATTTACGAGCAGCAAATTGTTAAAAAAGTGCAGAAAATTGTAAATGACAGCTCTCACATTCTCTATTATGATTTTGAATTTCTTCCATCAGGATGCCGTCTGCGCATGCCAGCAGCCAGAACAAACAGGTTCCGTCATTCTTTTGTACCAGCTGGTATTCGCTATTTTAACAACAGTTTATATTTTTTATAACTTTTTTACCATCTTATCCCATGAGGCTTCTTTTTTACAAACTGTTTTCACCTTTTATCGCAGCATGTTAGTCCTATCTTACTGCAACATCTTAGTGCTCTTTATATGGTATTTATCTATATGTGCATGATTTTAGCGTTCTTGTAAAGTATGTTGTGATTCAGTGTTTTGTTTACGATGTAACCAAAATTTCCCTCGGGATAATAAAGTATTATCTTATCTTATCTTATCTTATGGTCAAAATGGACAACTCCAAAGTGGCATATTACATAAACAAGCAAGGATCAATGAGATTGTTAAATCTGCTTTAACTGACTTTTCAACTATTGAACATAGTCGAGGGGTTGAACGTTTACATAAAAGCATCTCATATTCCAGGATTAAAGAACATTCTTGCAGACACTCTCTCTCATTTGAGTCAACCATCTCCAACAGAATGGATGCTGCCCCGAGAAGCGTTTCAGCTCATCACTTCGGCTACAGGATCTCCACTGATAGATTTATTTTAGTTTGTTTCTCCAGTCGTAGATATTCGAGCATGGGCAACAGACTCACTCAGCATTTCTTGGGGAGGCCTGAACGCATATACATTCCCACCTCCGGTATTAATTCAACTAGGTATTTGTATAGCGCCGATATGCAGTTAGTTCAACTGCTCAAGGGCGCTTTTTTCCCCTCGATCATTGGATGTCCATAACAACGGCACATCGTATTTTCAATCTGAACTCCCTGGGGACCATACAACTCTTGCAGCCTTAACAGGTGCACTGAGTTAGTGTGGCTTTCCCATCCCATGTGGTACCCATTCACAGCTGGATGGACTGGGACACATAGTCACAGTACTTTGTCCATGTTTACTGCACGTTGCTATACCCGCAACTAGGTATTTGTACGTATTCATGTAGCCACCATCTGGTCATCTACCAAAGGATTTGTGGGTTCTATTAAGTGCACAGGGTTGTGTACTGCACACTAGGGGTTGTGACAGTACTGAAAGAGTCTGCACACAAAGTTGACTCCAAGGTTTCAACACCTGGTCACAGGTGGACTTGATCCCAGCACCTCCAAGCTCGCTGGATTAGTAGCCTGGCGCCTTAGACAGCTCGCCCACCACGCCCCCTACTTCGCGTACTGGTGAAAATCAACCTGGCAACAATGTTACAACTGTGTTAGGTCGCGCCTACTGGCTAGCATCAATGTGGTTTCTCATACTCCTTCAAGAACTCTGGAATTGACAAATGAAACTACCAGATTGGTCAAATCTGCAAGTACATCAGCATACCAAACAAGCGCACAAGAATCCAGGAGTATTCCAGCTACATGTATGAATCATATCAAAACGTGTTTGAAAAAAACAGGGATATTCTGAGAGGGTGGCAAAGGCAGTTACTTTCGTTCTACACAGGTCTACGGGCAATATGTATGATGACAAATGGAAACGTTTTGTTCATTCATATTGGAGGATCAGCGACAGAAATTCATAGCTCCAGCTCTGGAATCTTAATGTTGTTTTGTAACACCTCACTTATGAGCAATACGAACCATTGGATCAGACATCCTATTTGACACAAAAGACACTATTTTTAATTGCCTTATCCACAGCTGCCATGATGTCAGAAATTCACGCATTTGATTTTGTGAGGTTCAACAAATTGTGATATGGTACACCTGGGACTACATTGGACTTTATTTGCTAAAAATCAGACAACCTGATAGACACTTTTATATCCCAGTGTTATTTACAGTGCTCAGACCACACAATATACAAGGTGTATGTTTGTGTCCAGTTAGAGCTCTTGAGATTTATTTAAAATGGACACAAACAAGGAATCAAAACTTTAAGCATCTATTTATTCCGTTGTCTACAGAGACATCAACAGAAATCTCATGTACATCTTTGGATGAGAACATGAGCATATCAAGCAGCAGGACGTGAACCACCACAAGTCGCCAATCCACACAAAGTGAGAGCTGTGGCTTCTGTGCTTGCTTTACACAGAAATTTTTGCGACGGAAACTTCACGATACATCCTAGTCTTTCTAAAATAATCATTTTATTGTGACAAATGATCCAGTAAAAAGTGTAAAAATAATACAAAGTGTTCCAGTAAGGGTTATTCTCTTTCATCATTTATTCTGTGTCCAATATTATGAAACTGTTCTTTGTTACTGTGTTCTTCAGTCATTGTTATCCTTACAGGATGTTACAGCATCCTCATGGTCATAGCATGTGTTCATCTGTGTGTCATGACATCCTTACAGTTATAGTATGTCATGGCATCCTTATGGATGTAGTACATGTGTCGGTGTGTTACAACATCCTTACAGTTAGAGTATATATGTCCATCTGTGTCATGACATCCATACAGATATAGTACATGTGTGTCATGGCATCCTTATAGATATAGTATGTGTGTGTCTGTTTGTAACAGCATCCTTACGTGTTGAGCACATGTGTTCGTCTGTGTGTCATGGAATCTTTACAGATGTGCACATGACTGTGTGAGTGACAATCCTTTCAATAAAGACATTGATGGAAATGTAACATTTACAGTTCTGTGTAGTGGCCTGTCAGTATTCAGAACAGCACAGCATTTGACGACACACAGTGAACCCAATTTAACAATTGGCGGTGTGTGGTCCTGTGCACAGCGCTCGGGTCACAAATCAGATATAGTTAAGCAACGTTGAGTGCAGACAGTCCTTGGATGGGTAATCGTGTATGGCAGCTTGACTCCTGAGAGTGTCTGCAGTCCTGCCCCACAACGAAGCATGTGATACATATGGTTTCACATGAGGGCAAGTGAGTTTGTTCAAAGGTTTCCTGTGTTCACCCAGCAGAAAATGGGTACCCGACAAGATAAGTCATGTTATTGTAATCTTCCTGGGTTATCCAGGGTAATAATATGCCTGCCTGTTAGCGCTATGAGCACTTACCTCGTGAATAGAGTTTGGCGCAATTTTAAATGCAGATATTATTACCACAGCAAGCATGAGTAGTAATCCCCAACTGATTAAGAAGGTCCATAGGTATATAAATAATACTCTAACTGGGGTGATATATTTTCTGTCTCTGTTCAGGAGCTTGAGATGCCCTTCATCAAGATTGCTGCAACAGAGATTGTGTCAGGGGTATCAGGAGAGTCGGAAGAACAGATCCGGGACTTGTTTGAAAAAGCTGTTGTAAGTACAGATCCACTAGATGATGCTGATCATAATCCATGGCTCATCCATCCATCCATCTGTCCATCCTTGTCGGGGTAGAGTCAATACCTCATCTGTCCGTCCATGAATTCATCCATCTGTCTGTTCGTCTGCCTGTCCGTAATAATTTTGCTTCTGGAGCATAACTCGTAAAACATTCTATATTTTTGAACCAAATGATTTGTAGCTATATCAAACAGAATCTTACCTGATGCCTTTCGCCATGTACAGATTTTGGACATTTTTATTTTTCTTGAGTTAATGGACCTTAGTTTCAAAAGAAAGGTGTGGACTTTGTTTCAGAGCACAACTTGAAAACTTTGAAAGATTTTTCATCCAAACCGGTACATGTATTACTAAGTACTGAAATGGTGCCTTTTGTAATTTGGAAATTTTAAGAAAATGAATTCATTTCCTGTTTCCATGGCAACAAGTTTGACTTTGCCTCTGTTCTTAGTTGTACATTTGCCTAGACCATATCTCTAAAATTGGTTGATATTCTTTAATGAAACTGTGTGCACACAAAGGCCAGCCTGTCAACTGCTGCTGTTAAAGATTTTCATTTCCTTTGTCTTTGATATTGGTGTGTGCACCTGACGTAGAAATGCAATTTTACAAATCCCAGTTCTTTGTTATTGGTTTGAAAGCTTAATAACTACTCTTGTATACATATGACAGATTAGACAGAAACTCTCTCATCAAGTTGGACTTTAAATCTAGCCCTAAATCAGTGATTAGTTGTGAACTCACACCTGTCTGCAATCTGTGGTTTTGCTGTGATTGTGTTCCAGGGCTGTGCCCCCTGTGTCGTATTCATAGATGAAATTGATGCCATCACCCCAAAGAGAGAGACAGCATCGAAGGACATGGAAAGGAGGATTGTAGCTCAGTTGCTGGCATGTATGGATGGTAAGTAGTCTCTTGGTCAAACCGCACCTGTGACTCCAAACCAAAAGTGCCCAGCGATTACTGTATATTTTGGACCTGTAGATGCTTGTTTTTTTTCTGCATTCATCATTACAAGGACTGTGTTAATGTTAACATTTCTACAGTAGTGAACCAATGACACCATCATGTATCAGGTTTTCGTGTCATTTCAAATATGTAAACAATGTCTGACATGTCTTATTTATCTTTATAATGATGGCTCTTCATTTTTCTTCATTCTTCCTAACACATTGCAGTTATGATATGCGGAGGGATTTATTTATTTAGAACAGTTAATGCATAATTTGGCAATCAGAAGTTTTAATAAGTGTGGAACTACAGAGAATATGTGGTCCTGGCCTTGAAGGAAGGAAACAATTGATGTTGGTGCAAGTACTGGTTTAACTGTCATTTCATTTCCTCTCAGATCTGAACACAAAGACAGCCCCAGTGTTAGTGATAGGAGCAACTAATAGACCTGACTCTCTTGACCCTGCCCTAAGGCGAGCTGGCAGGTTTGATAGAGAGATCTCTCTTGGGATCCCTGATGAAAATGCAAGAATGAGGTATTATACTCTCTAATGGCATGTATGTCTTAAGTTGCACATTTGAAACTGAAAAAAGTACAGTATGTATTTGGCAGAGATTGATCATAATATCAATCACTTGATTTCCTTGTTTCAACTATTTACGCTCAGGTGTCATATAACTGGAATGTTTCTTGGTGTGGCCTTAAACAACAAGTGAGAAACAAACAAACTTACCTGATCAGTTCTGTTACAAAGTGTTAATAGAGAGCCACATTTTAGGATCCTGCAGGTGCTGTGTCGAGGTCTACGTTTGACAGAAGACTTTGACTTCCAGCATCTGGCTCACAACACCCCAGGTTTTGTTGGAGCAGACCTGATGGCCTTGGCCAGGGAGGCAGCTATGATTGCAGTCAACAAGTAGGTGTGAGATACACTGTAGTAGGGGTTAATACTCTACACAACATCCAATGATGTCGAGATGTCCAGATGTTATTATGAACTGGATTACAGTTAATGTTGAGCCTTAAAGCATCTTAAGCTTTGTTTCATAATGTGTACGAGTTTGCATTATTATGCATTGTTATCTCCCATTTTTCTTGAGAGTGTTAATTGAGAATAAGTTTTCAGACTCAGCAGTTTGATTTTTGTTGTTTTGTCAGTGAAATCAAGCCTGTATGCAACAATGCTTAATCCTGTTTGAACTATGCACTTTGAAATCTAGTTTGCAGCATTAGAAACTAATTTTTTTTTTCATATATAGCATGTTGACCAAAGCAGGAAAGTCATAGCAAGATTATATACAAAGACAGAGTTTTGACACCAGTGTGGTGTTTCAGGGTATTTCAGGAACTGCAAAAGGAGAAAGCGATGTCCCCTTCAACTTCAAACCAGCTGGGCAACAACAGTATAGGAGACTGCCCTGGCAGCAGGAAACACATGTCTCCAGAACTTGCATCAGGTCAGCATGCAATCCTTAGTTTGACTTTAAATTTCCATGACTTACGTTGAAGATTCATGTTTTTAAACAACAAGGCTGGCATAGGTGACTGCCAAAAATCTGTAGTAAGAAGATTGTGGAAGAAATAGGTAGTTTCTTTAAGAGACTCAAAGAGTTACTTCCTTTCTAACTTATGATGTACTTGGCTTTTGTTTATATTTGAATCAGGGGAAATAACAACTGCTGTAGATAATAATTGTCTGGTAAAATTGACATGTGGATTGTGTCAGGTTGATGTGATTGTTGTCTTATTAGAATTTGGTAAAATGAACTATCTTGTAAGATGGATTTCTTATTCTATACTGCCAATATATAGCTGGAATATCATTGAGTGTGGCATTAAACAACAAACAAACAAATCTTATCTGTATATCCTCCAGTTTGTTTAATGTGTTTTAGTGTTGTCATGGTTACGGGATCAGCCTCCATTGTCAGAAAAGCAGTTACAGGATCTTTTCATCAAGATGGAGGACTTTGAGGTATGTGCAGTCTGCCGTATCGTCACATGAAGATGTGTTATAGAGGGTGTTTGGAGATTGTTCTTAGTACTGTGTCATATTTTGCTGACATGCCCATTAATATTTTTGTTTTTTCATTGTATTTGTGATGCAGCACAACACTTGATCCTACTTGTATGGAACACAGTGACAGACATATTTATTGTGCATCATTGACTTTGACTAGTATTAGTATTAATGTTTTGTCAAACAGGACCTCCTGGAAAGAAGGCACTTGAAATAATGTTTTTATTTTATAAGTCATTGTTCAAAGGGCACATGTGGCCAAGTTATCATGAAATATTGTTCAGAATGGCATGTAACACAACCTTTGCTCAGGATTGTTCACTGCATTATTGTCCTATTTCCATGCTGTATTAACATTTATGGGAATTCAACTTGTATATGTTTCATTCACCAGGAGTCGTTAAAGCATGTGCAGCCATCAGCTAAGCGTGAAGGCTTTGCCACAATTCCTGATGTGACATGGTCTGACATCGGGGCTCTCCACTCAGTGAGGGAAGAACTACAACTTGCCATTCTGGTATGGGTATTTCTGCAAAATTTATTGTATAGATTTGATTTGTCATAAATTTTAGTGGTATGAAAATATTATAAAAATGTAGTTATTTGAACAAATTTTTTCAATACATTACATTAAGGAATATAATGGCTTGCATACTTGTCTCTTTACTGTATATAAATATATAGGTTTGGAGTGAATGTTGAGTTACAGTAGTATAGGGAATAGGGGTTTTAAAACACTTTCAAGAAATGTCTCTACAAAGCCTTATTTACTAAATAAGGCTTTGGTTGGGCCATTAGCTCTTGCTACTATTACCCCTACTACAAAAAAGTTGGCGGTAATTACTGTGCCTTGGTAGGAGGTAACACTGTGCCATACGGTACGATCAATAATTCTTCTCTTACAAACCCCCTACCCGGCCCATCCCTCAAGTAGTACAAGTTAGGTTCGTCGGCTTTTATATCCACTTTATCTATGTTGTAAGTTTTGACTGACCATATAGGATCGGTGGCTCGCTTACGACTATCGCCCTCGTGTTCCCCCGGCTGGTATAGATACCTCACTAGGGCCCTATCTGGTATCTGTTTCTCCTTCCCACGCAATGGAGCGGCCGACTCTGCAACTATTGATTTTAGTTTGATAGCGTCTGCCGCTTTCTTACCGGTGAGACGGGTGACTTCATGGTTGATTGCCGACACCACCTTGGGTAATCTCGTGACCCATTCAGTCGATCGTTTTCCAGGGGTGGCCATCTCCCTAGCATACTGATAGCCGAACAAGCGCTCCGCCAAAGTCCTATTAAATCTCTCAACTATGGCTTGGCTGCGATGGGCTCCGGCCGTGCCACGCCTGACCTTTGTATCGTGTTTGGCTAGCAGTTGTGACACGGCACCCATGAACTCCCGTCCGGGGTCAACTTGCAGCTCTGTTGGCCACGTCAGTGGGCTGCGTTTGTATATGCGTTCGAATCCTCTGGCTACCTGGGCCGAATCTTTCGTGGTCAAGGGTTCGGCTTCCTTGTAACGACTGGCTACGTCCACTACGGTTAAGGCATACTTGTACCTCTTGTCGTGGGGTAGGAACAGTAGGTCTGCCTGGTGAACGCTATTAGGTATGTTAATACCGAACCTCCTTCTAGGCACGTAGCGTGGTGCCGGCAAATAGATCTGCCACAGGGCTTGTTTTTCAAGCCACGCTTTGGCTTCCTCCGGGGGTACTCGCGCTATTTTAGCTAGCTTATCTACTGCGCTAGCTCCTTTCCAGTACCCACGCGGGCTGTAGTAAATAGCCTCAAATTTTTTCATGTCCATACGCGTATGTGTTTATCCCATCAATAGCTATCCAACGTTTCGTGTCCATAGGCGACAGGGACGTCTTGTTTATAGTCAGTCCGTATATCTTATGTCCATCACTTCTAAGTGTGTTCATTTTATGTCTAAAGGTACGGGTCTTGAACAGGGCTTCCTTGAATCTGGCGTGTTTGATGTGTTGTTTCACCACATACTTCTTAACCCCCTTAGCCTTCCGGATCTCACTATTGTCGGCTTTCAGTATGGAGTACATCTTAGGTCTCAAACCTATGTACTCGGCTATGGGCGTGCCAGCACACTCGTCCTTCATTTTACCTAGGACCTTTTTATTTACCGTACTGTGTAGGGCATGGGTCTTAGGGTAGTCGCTGGTGTCGTATAAATCGAGGTGTTTTTTCATGTCCTCGTACACGTCCTCGGTTCGAATCTCCATCAGCAGGGAATCCGTGTCAGTGTACAGCACTTCACACCTGTCGCCGTACTGTTTCTTGAGCTCGTTGTAGTAAAAGTCGTACATCAGCTGTTTGGATAAATCGAGGATGCTCATCCCCACGTAAACAGGCCGGTTGAATTTTATGTGGCTTTTCTTCATGTGTAGGGCAACCAGGTTGTCTGTGAATATCTTACTACGGTTGAATGCCGGACTGGCTATCAATCTCCTGAGCTTGTCTTCCTCACTCGACCGAACCAGCTTCACGGTCACGCGTTTCCTCAGGTTCTCCATAGTCTTACCAAACACCGAGTTGTTCATGAGCTTGTAGAGATTTTTCTCAAAATCACTGGTGGCTTTTTTTCGTAGGTCTGTGTTCATTCTGATGTAGGGCTCCATCCATGGACTCTGGTCGAACATGAGCACCCTGTGTATTTTGGTCAGCCTCATACCCAACGACAGGTACAGCTGTAGGTTGCGATAGTGAACGATGTACTTGGTCTTATTCATTAAGTTAGGCACGAGTTTTTCAACGTCTGTCACACGCCCACCTAACAAGTTATGTTGGTACTCAGACATCCAGTCTGGGTTAACCCTCATACGTTCGGGAGCCAGGGGGTAGCTGTTGTGCGATGTGTGTAATTCCTTGGTATACTCTAAGTCAACCTCGAGGATATACCCTTTGTTCGAATCTGGTGCAACCCCCATAACATCGTGGGGTACCCATTCGAATCCCCCTGTAGGTAGATACTGGCTCATGGCCCAGCCGTACAGGTTCTTTGCGTCGAGGTAGAGAATGTGATTGGTTGGCTTGTTAGGATCGTAACCTTTCACGTATTGATTATTTGCTTTCGCGTATCGTTTGGATGCCATGGAAATCCCACCTCGCAAGCCTTTCTCAATGAATAGGTGCATGTCGTAATCTGTGAGCAATTCCAAATTAACTCCGGTCTTTTTAAGCAAGGCGTCCCACGACAGACCTGGGCTGGTGTAATACCATGCGGGGTCGAGTTTATACTGCTTGAAACATGTCCGCCTAAACGTTTCAAACACGTCGGCTAACAGCAGTACATCTGTCCTCAAGTACAGGTCGTGATAATCACCCAGGTTCTTACAACCCAGTTTATTCCATACATTAGTCGCGTGCGAGTAATCATCTCGTGAGACGGACGCCTCATTCAGCTTGCTATAAAAGCAGTCAATAGGGGGTAGTCTGGTCTCGGTGAACTTAGCCCAACTATCCATGTACTCATAGGGGTACACACCCTTCCTCATAAGCAGGGGTCTAGTCTCGGCGTCTGTGTATCGATCGGTGATAGGGAAGGTATTGTTGGCCTTGACCAGACTGTCGAGTGACGACAGGAGGAACTGAAACGAGTCAATGAACCTAAGTCCGTTTAAGCTGAAGGAGATGTATCTCTCCATGTTGTTGGGGATGCACGTTATATTACCATCGATTTTCGCGATGGCCTGCATGATCAAGTGTGAGTCGTACCCTCTCAAGTTGTGAAAGACAACGGGGATGTTTATTGTCTTAGGGTTGATTTTAAGCTTGAGGTTGCACGCGTTGTGAGCGGCACCTCTATACTTACCAGTTATGTGACAGTGATCTCTCACCGAATCACCGTTAAGTGGTGATTCACACACGTGACAGTTAGTGCTACTAGCGTGGGCTAGCCTGTCGACTCGGGTCAGACGCATGGGAGCGATTTTATACAATGCATTCCTAATAATTTTTTCTTCCTCCTGCAAACACTTTAGAAACCTTTCAGCCGCGTCAGGCCCCCTATACACTACCGGAGCTTTCGTTTCCCCGTCACAACGGACGACAATGTATCCAAACGAACAGGCTTTATGCTCTTGTGTTTTGTGGGTAAAGGTACCGGCGGCACCACTGGGGGTATCCCCCACCACCAAGGCTTCGAAATCGGCATATATAATATAAGGCACAGACATTTGGTTCTTGTGGTTACTGAATTTTAGGATATTATCACCTTCCTTAGGCATGTCGACTCGTATGGCCGTCTGCCCCACACCTTGACAATCATCCCGGTGGGATTCTAATAAATCAGCTCGGGTGAAGCCATGTAGACATCGTTCACAGAAGTGGGTCTTTCCTTTGTATGCTGATTGGTCATACAACAGCTTGCTAAAGTGTTTTATCCATGTGTAGTGATACTTTTCACCTCGTTGGATCATGAATATATTGATAACTTGGCGATCCTTCACCGGGCTGACCCTGTGTACTATTGTTGTGTTACCTTCGTGCCCAAAGACATTTATAGCCAGATTATTCTGTTTTTCTACTTTAGTGATCTGGGATATGGGGGTGGGTTCATCTATACCATCCCAGTTGAGCCCATCGTCTTGGGGATAATTAGAAGGCCTGTTCGGATTAGTGTCAGCTGGAAATAAGGCTGACCTGATAGCTAACCTCAGGCAATCGTTTCCTCTATTCTTAACGTTTACTATAGCATGTTTGTTCCTATAGTAGGGAGGCAAGGCTAGGTATGACCCGCCTCTGAACGGCACGTAGTTAGCTATGTCTAGATAGACATTATCGATTTTATCTACAACCCACCCGGACCCCAAGTGTGTGTAGCGTTCTAGGTATTCTCGTATCTGCTGAAAACTGGTATCGATTGATGTATCAATGGTCTCTGTATGTGTGGCGACCTCTTGTTGACCTCGGAAGTAAGGCTGAACATACTCAGTGGTACTCCCAACCTGCTTATCGAGCGACATTTTCACTGTGATCTGAAACTTGATACTTCCTAAGTTATTTAGTTCCTGGTTGACCTTATCAGCTATCAGAGGCTTGATATCTGTAATGTCTATGTTTCTATCAACGTGCATGCGCCAACCTCTCAAATAGTTGCCTACAGCGCGCTCAGTGCGCACGAACTGTAGGTCAATAGCTCTATTCTGTCGTAATAATTCTAAAAGCTGTGGTTTTCTCATACGGGAATACCCACCTAAACCCAAATCGTGTGCCTCGGCTTTCAGTTGTTTTACAGTGGGACGTGCTACGGGGGCATGTGATAACAATGCGGTTAACCCGGCTCTCCCCAGGTTTGAATAACCCGTGTATCCAAGCTGTTTTGCTTGAGCTTTTAATTGTTTTACTGTAGGAGGGGCTTCTAAACCTAGTAATCTCAACAATGCTGACTTCCGCATTCTAGAATACCCGATCACACCTCTCTGTTTTGCGACCCGCTTGAGCTCGCTTACAGTAGACATCGTGTTTACACCTAAGAGAACCAATGTCTAATTGGTTCACAGTAAGGGGAGGTAACCCTTAAGTGGCTATCTTGAGCAGTCGCCTACGTTCTTTTATGTAGCCTTTTTTATTCTCGTAGATGAGTTGATGTCTGACTACGTTCGCTCCGTGAGCTTTACATAGACAGTAATGTCCTTTAACCCCGATACCACACACAGAACACGTGTAGTTAGGACTTCCCATATGGAAACAACAGAACCCCTGATTCCTGCATTTTCTACCACAGGCCTCGGTCTTCCCCATAAGTATATATTCGCATCGGTATGGAGCGGGTCTCATGTTTACTTATATAGGTATTTTAATTTAATTGCTTCGCAACCAACGAAGTAGCTGCTATACCCAACACTATGAAGCCCAGTTCACGATTCATTTGTCCCTTGGATGGTGTGTAGTACTGAGCGAGTGTGGGTTTATTGAGCGGTTCCAATTGTTTACCAGTTAGTAGACAGTATTCTTTCATTGCTTCATCGACATCGTTGAATGTTTTAATGGCATGGTTTTCACGCTTGAGTTGTTCGTTAATAAAATCGATCCTCTGGAGGCGTTTTTTAGCGTACTCGGCCTGTGCTCTTTGTAATTTCTCAGTAGCGAGATCGTGTCGCTTCCTTTCTTCCTGTATTTCAGCCGCGTGATCATCTCGTAGTTTCGAGAAGAGGAAATTACTCCCGGAAAATGCCAGGGCATTCACTAACGCCCCACCGACCATCATAGCTATCGTGGCCATCCCTATATTTATTTCATTATATTATCAGGTATTATTCCTTGTTTTACTAGGATGTCTTTTGTGGCCATCGCCATACCAAGGTTCATTATGAGCATACCCATATCCTGCAGGTTGAAATCTAGCTTGATAGTTGGTTGTTTAAGCACCATTTTAGTCAACCGAGCGTACCCTACGGCTAGACTGGCGACCACTGTGGCGTGGTATGCGTCGTTGACGAACGTTTTCCCCTCAGACATTATGTATATGATATAAAATATTAAAATTATAACATGATATGCGGGTCGACAGTGGGGCCTGCCGGCGGCGTGTGGGTACCCTCAGAGTTTCCCTCACTGTGGGAGGGTACCCCCACGTATAACCATGTTATAACCACGGCAGCAGTTACGCCTACAGCCAACAACAGTCGGGGGTTGGTCACTTTATGTTGGTTACACCACCGTTTTTTACCGGCAGCTACTCTCTTAGGATTCTTCTGCCTGGTTACTGTTGGGGGTGGGGTCTCCTCCATCACTGTGTCCACTGGGGTTTCCTGTGCAGTATCCATCTATACTATTATTATTATTCTTTCTCTCAAATTGACAATGTTTTGCCGTGATAATCGCCGCCGTCACTGGAGCCAACAACATACCATATTTGTGGTACAGCCCGCAGCTGATAGAACTCACGGCGTGTTCGATAAAAGGGTCTTTCTTGAGGTCCTCCCACAGGTAAAGTCGGCGCTCTGGTGGAATGGGAAGGAAGTGTGATACAATACCGGTGTATATCTGGGTCATAGCCGATCCTATTGTCTTTGTCATTTCTGCTCCGAGCCGGGACTCGTATCTAGCGTACAGCTTATCGATTTCTTCGGCTGACATTTTGTGAATTTTATCCGGGGTGTAGTCTCCAAAGTAATGTTTGGCTTTGCCACCAACAGCCAACGCCACCAGTTTTTCTCGCTTGGGGGAATCCCCCACTGGGGGTGTGGTGGAGACCCCCAACTGTTGGAGCAATTCCTCACACTCCATCTTATAATATAACAAGTAAGATTTAGTTTTAACTATATAATACCCGATGCAGACAAAACACAGAGAAATGAAGGTTAAGTTGCACACGACAAATACTTCAAATATCATAGCTATATGCTTAGCTTTGCTTAGCTTTGCTTAGCTTTAGCTTAGCTTTGCTTAGCTTTAGCATACTATATATGCTACTGGTTGGTCGGTCTTGAGCACGAGCTTAGCGTGTTTAGTTTCAGCGAGCTGTTTCTTCACCCGTTCCCGTTCTAATTTGCTCATCACATCGTTCTCTCTCAAACACTCCTCGAACGAATCCCTGTCCTTGCAGTGAAATAAGGCCACCCATCGCGTCTGCTCCCTTAGGTCTTTCAACACCGAGTTGAACTTCTGCGTTAGCACCCAGACGCTGTGATTTGCATGCCGGCCGGAGAAGGCCAGGTACGATAGCATGTCTCTCTTTTTTGTTATCTCGCGATTAGCGCTGCAGTCGTCCAGTATGAACAGCGTCGGTTCCCCTTTAAATTTCTCGTGAAGAGCTTTCAACCAGTCCTGCAGGCGTGTTCCAGGGTCGATTTTGTGTACGTCGGGGTCCGTCATCACCCAAGGTCGCGCGCACGTTTTATTCATGCTCAGAGTAGGGCACATGATAACGATGTTATCGAACACATCCTTGTAGTAACCCTCCAACATATCCAACACGAAAACGGTCTTCCCACAGCCAGTCTGCCCGCACACTATGGCGCAGTGTGGGTCAGTGGGGAGTTGTGGGTACCCCTGGGGGTCTCCCCCACTAGTAGATGGCTTGCACGAATCTCCCATTGTCTATATTAAGTTGCGCGTCCATAATAACGTACAGATATAATTTCAACTTACCAGCGGTTTGAGCCTTCTTAGTAATCTGAATGGTTATCCCTTCGCTGCCGTTATCTATACGACGCCCGCTACCGTGCAGTTTATCATCATCCGTGGATCGCATGTCCAACCATAGGGCGTACTTGGTGGTCAGGTATTCACCGATCTGCACGGAGCCTAGGTCCAGGTCCTTTGTTATATAATCCCCCACTGGTAGCTTTTTTATCTCATCCCACTGCTGGTGTGGCCTCATACCATGACTGAACAGCTGGTTGGGCACGCCCTCGATAGTCACTTCCACCTTTTCAATCTCGGGGTTGAAAAACTTCTCGCTGTCCCTCCGGAATGGATCGTAATCCTCCACGGGGACGACCAGGATACCTTTCATCGATCGCGCCGGCACGTTCAGGTTGATATTCCACACAGTGTCGCTCTTATCTCGCACGACTGACCTATGCCTCAGTACGCGATCGTACAGGATAGCCATCTTCCCAGAGTACTGGCTTCGAACCTGCCTGGCCAGCTCCGGGCTAGTGACCATGTCGAACTCCAGAGAGATGTTGTCTATGGTATAACTGGCCTCATCACCGTTCGGCGTACGCACTACTTTGCTATAGTCGTTAAACGTGAGCTCGTATTCGAGCCTATCACCCAGCGCGGCCTGGTAAAACGGCGCGTGTCCAGTGAGCAACTCGAAGTCGAGCGGCACGCAGAATCTATTCCCGTATGCTCGAGCGATGGCCTTTTCACCGTCCGATAGCTTGTCTAGCTGGTCTTGCGTGAAGGCATACCCTATGCGCGACCGGGTTGATTTGCTGATACCCTGGTACACATCATTGACTCGTTCTCCCTCGCTTTTCCAGAGATCCTTGTAGCAGTGAAACACGTCGCTGTCGTCGATGCTCAGCACCTCGTTACCGCTGATCTTGACTGTCGTTTTCTTGATGATAGCTCGACCCACGTTACGCACTAGCTCGCGTTTGTCGTTGTCGGAGGTCAACGTGATATTGAACGCCAGTCGAACAGTGCCTGGTACAATGAGGTCATTCTCACCAAGGTTTGGAAATCTAACCAGCAGAGTTTGATTCTGGTCTATCTTGCTGGGATTGTTGGTGATGGTCACCGACTGGCACACGGCTCTGGCTCCTAATGGCTCTCTCAATCTTCTGAAAGGATCTAATTTTCTGCCGTACATTGTTATATAAAAGAAATATATTTTTAATACTAATGGATGAAGACATAGATATGACGGAGATACCGGGCGCTAGTGCCCAGGCATTCGATGATGAGCAGGAGACCTCATTTACTAGTTCACCATTGAACCAAGAACTCTTGGAAACAACGGTAAATGATTATTACGAAAGTTTAAGAAGAGATAAAAACTACGTTGAACCACAGGGTCGATACCATAAGAATTTTTTTATTGATACAAAGGGTGTTCTACGCCTTAAGTCTGACCCAGGGGTTGACCTCTTTAACAAGAGCAATAAAAAACCACTGGCCTTGTCAACTCTAGCCAGCCGCCATGGTGTCGAATTTATCCGTAAAAATCTAAACATGCATGATTACGGTGGTGCAATACCTAAGGCCGTTAAAGAAGATCTGCAAGCTACCAGATCCCACCTCACCACTAGAGATGAAATGACACCACAGCGTGCTACAGAAGCCTCGGACAGCATAGAAAAACTGTTGAGCACCTACTGGGACAAACCGTTACCGGGGTTTGACTTTCCGGTAAGGGAACTGCGCGGCTTAGACGAAGCCGTGAAACGCGTGCGTGGAGAACTCGTGAACAACATGGGGAAACTGAACGAAATCGACGAGCACATCGCTAGGGAAAAAACCAAACTCAACGAAACTGAAAACGATGATATGAAGCGTCGTATCAATGAACGAATACGTGATTTAGAGGACGAGAGACGTACACGATTGGAAGCCGCTTCCTCGAATCGTGAACAGCTTCGATCCCAGATCAGTCGTATTCGGGAAACAATCGATAGAATACTGAATGAGGATACAACTTTAGCCAACAGGATTCGGATATTGTTCCGGGAGCAAGGGATCACCATCGCCAGTATTCTAACTGCATTGGGTTTCATTATATCAACCCTGGTGGTGTCACTGACAGGGGGAACCCCCACACCTGCCGGCGGGGGAACTCCCACAGGCGGTGGTGTTAAAGACTGGATAAAAAAACTCGGGGAACACCTAGCTAAACTGGCTGGTAAAGCCGCCGAAGCCCTTCCCTGCATCCTGGGTAGCATCGTCTCGTGGTTGTTGGGCGCTCTGGCTAAAACTGCCATGTGGCTCAGTCAAAACATATGGGCAGCCATCGTCGCCGTGGCGGGTCTGGTGTACGTAGCGGCTAAGAAATCTTTAACCAAATAAGCCCCAAAGTTACCCCACCAACCACCAGGGCCGTTTTATTATCAATATGCTGCTGATAGGAGGCCTGAATATGGGGTACATGAACTTTAGGCTCCGGGGGTGGCGCCACTATACCCTTTTCACGTGGTGGGATGTGTGGGATATAGGGGGTGTTAATATCGGGGTTGATACCCAACTTTTGGTCCTCCGTGGCTATGACTATTTTGTTGTTATAACCCACCACTTTTTTTATTCTCAGTTGCATATCACTCGGAGCCATGCACAACCCCACGCCGAACACGTAATTGACTTTCGATCTGGCATATTCTAACACGTTTTGGTAACGGTCGATGGCCCTCGGGAGATCAACTGGAGAATTGATAGCATCCTCAACGTTGGAAACGAACTGTTTCTGAGCGTCGTAAGCAGTTCCCTTACCGAGGATGTTGGAACGCGTCATCGACTGCGCACCCAACAGCGCCCACACGTACGTTCGAATCGAGTCGTTCAACCTGACTACCCCGGCACGAGTGAATCCTTTCGACGTGTCCAGCATGAACATTTTCCACCCGTCTGCGGTTGACTGCTCCACTTTCTGGACTGTGAAAGCAACACCACCTTTAAAGTTCATACGATCATCCCTCCATTCATTACTCGACAAAGCAAAGTCCTGGCGTAGTATATCTCGTTTCAGTAAATCATCACTGACTTCTTTCACTGATCGCGCGCCATCATAAGGAATACCCAACCCGTGGTTCGGCCCCTGCAAACGCCAATCCGTCTTCGGGTTTATTTCGAATTCATTGCAAATACGTTCGTAGGCCCGTCTATCGTACGGGTTGTTTGTTGCGCCCCACGCTTTGTCCTGTGGGAGGGGGGCGCTGATCTCTTTAAGGATACGTCTGACCTGGTAGTACACGTGGAACTTGAACACAGACTGACTCAGCGGTCCACGCCGAGTGTCGGCCAATGTCACACCACACCCCGTTGTAGCACACCACACGGCAAAGTTGAATTGATTCTGCCAGAACTGCATAGGGTTGTTGAACCAAGCGTGGACTGCCTCGATGTTAGTCACCGAAAGCTTATACTTATCGAACACATCTAAAAGCTGGGCATTGAAATACAACTCAGGAGCAACCACGATCTTCATGGGGGAGAAATCTACGTCCAGTTTAGGGTAAAACACACCAGGGGAATACATTTTAAAACTATTATATAATGAGCATATATACTCTAACATGTACATAACACTTCCAGGAATAACGAGCGGTGAGGCCGTTCAGCTGACGCACGCGATCGATAACACGTCAGGTCAACTCGAAGTCGCACTCTGCGATATCACCTACCTACCGCAATGGACTAACATTAATATCAGCAACAATAAGCTGTTCGTCAGTGGAACTCGCAGTCAGATAACTGACGGCTACTACAGTGTGTGCTCTCTAAACGACGAGGTCTTCAAACCCCTGGGAGCCGAACTCAAGATGAACGACTCAAACGGTACAGTGGTGTTAATCAACAACGGAAGAACCTCATTGAGGCTCGGCCGACCATTAGCGAGGATACTCGGTATGTCTCCTGACGAGATAAAACCAACAACAACCGTCACAGGCACGAAGTTACCCGATCTAGTACCGTACCGAGAGCTGTACATTCATCTCGATCAGGTGAGCACAACGTACAACATTCAAGGAGGTCACCCTTCCACTATACTGAGAGCAGTGCCGGTGAAAACTGAGAAATTTAACGACGGTAGAACCGAGTCGTTTTCACCACGGCAGTATAAGAGATTAACCCAGGGCAACATACCTGAGCTGACAATATCGGTGTTAGATATAAATCATAATCCTGTAAATATAGGATACCTCAGCTTAACACTTCATGTAACATGACCAGCGCACAAGGGCCCGGAGTGAAAAAATGCGTCAATATCGGGATCTCCGACCTCGGAGACACACGCGGTTTCGACGCTCCCGGAGTAGATGGTAAATCGTATGCCTTGCAACTGAAAAACAACATTTACAAACGCGTTGAAATCCCCTCCGGTGGAACCCTAAGTGATATAGTAGATACCACAAGAGCAACAGTCAACACTAAGTACACCCTTGTCAACACCGGTGATAATAATTGGGTAATATACCCATCGTTCGGGGGTAAACTGTTCGACTTAGACGATGTTGAGAGCACTACCGTCGTCAAAAACAAACCATATATACTCGTCTTCACCGAAGATGACAAGTGGGTGTTGTTACCCGATAAAGACGACTGGTTTCTCAACATTAGACTCGTCTCCCCTTACGTGTTCACGGATAACAAAGACAACCACCTAAACAAAGTCGTGAACAATGGAATCCTGCTTGTGGCTTACGTCCCAACTCAGAGACGTAGCGTAGTCGTCAGCCCCATCAACAATATAGCAGCCCACATGCTATCGAGTAAACCGGCCATACAAAACGTGAAATTGCAGTTGGTGTCTGAATTCGAAGGCGTGGCCAAGGTACTAGAGAGTCTACCGGCAAACGGAACACTGTTCATCAAAGTCTACCTAGGGGAACCATCGGGGAATGATGTCGAGATCGTGAAGGGGATCAAACTCGGGTGGGGCAAACAACATCAGTTTCAAGTTTGCAATGTTTACGTGCGGACGGGTGTCGACTCCAAGACCAGTCTGCAGGGGGTCAACGTGATCGTGGAAAATAAGATATCACTAACCAATATCTTCCTGCCTGACAACATACACTTCATAGGTATGAAGTTAACCCATGAATTATTATCAGAAAACCAGTTGGAAATTATATCGTAATAGTATAATAATGACTAGTCATCATCCCAACACTACGCTTAACGACCTAGGAGACACGGAGGGATTCGATCAGCCTGGTGAGGAAGATGAATTATACATCCTGCACTTCAAAGACAACGTGTACAGACGGGTGCCGTTATCAGATTTTAAAGAGCCCAAATGGCTGATCAACTTAACACTCACCTCACCTTATATCACAATAGACGAATTGGGGCGTATCTCTAAGATTAGGAACAACGGTATCTGGCCCGGGGATTTCATTCCGGAGATGGGATTAGTACACATGATATCAGGAGATATCGAAAAAAATGGGTTAAGGACTATAGTAAAAAATAAATTAACATTTAGCAATAATCCTTATATCGAAAATCTTGTTAATAGAAGATTCTCCCCTTTCACACTCATCATAGAAGTCTTCTTTTGGGTTTTAGGTAATGAAAACCCCCCAAGAGTATGCCAAATTTTACCCGGGGTGTCAATCCACTGGTATGACGAACACATACACCAATATTGTCGTATTATTATACAACAGGATACCCCCACTGGTCCTATAACCAGCTTAATAAGCCTCCGTGGGGTTTCTATTACAACAGGAAAGCCTATTAGATTCTCACCTATTACCCTGACTAGTTGTCTAGAACTTGTAGACTTCAAATTCATTGATAGACTTTTAACTGAACCCCAATTAAAATATCTTCCAAAATATATATTATAGGATGGGTCTGTACCCAGTCGTAGAGGAAGTAGCGAAGACGCTGGAAACCGTAGATGGGTTCCGCTTGAGACAGTTATGTGATGTGAAACGTCAACTAGAACAAGACCGTGACACGCGGAAAGCACTATGTAAAAAGTACAATAGAGCTTTCAATATCGTGGACGGGGTTGACACTACCCTTATGGCAACCAGCATGGGACTAGGGGCGGCAGGCGTTGGGTTGTTGGCTACCATCGTGGCTGCACCTATAGTGCTAGGTATTGAAATAACGGCTGGGGTGGCAGGGTTGGCAGGGTTGGCGCTTAAGTTAGTATCACGCAGACTGCATCGTAAGGCATTGAAACACGACGAGATCAGGGTTCTGGCCGAAGCAAAGCTGAACACAGTGAGTGAGCGTATTTCCACGGCACTCTCTGATAGTAAGATCTCAGAAGAGGAGTTTCGTTCAATCCTCTCTGAACTCAAAAAATATAACGGAATGAAACAAGATATTCGATCCAAGTCTCGTAAGTCTGCTATCAGCGAGGACGAGAAAAAAAAGTACATAGAACAGGGGATACAAAAAGCCCAGCAAGCCTTTATTATGAACACCAAAGAGATCGTAGGCGGTTCACGTTAAACTGTTTCATCGATATAAATATGACATAGGCCGCCAACTTTTTATAGTGTGAGGTATCTATACCAGCCGGGGGAACACGAGGGCGATAGTCGTAAGCGAGCCACCGATCCTATATGGTCAGTCAAAACTTACAACATAGATAAAGTGGATATAAAAGCCGACGAACCTAACTTGTACTACTTGAGGGATGGGCCGGGTAGGGGGTTTGTAAGAGAAGAATTATTGATCGTACCGTATGGCACAGTGTTACCTCCTACCAAGGCACAGTAATTACCGCCAACTTTTTTGTAGTAGGGGTAATAGTAGCAAGAGCTAATGGCCCAACCAAAGCCTTATTTAGTAAATAAGGCTTTGTAGAGACATTTCTTGAAAGTGTTTTAAAACCCCTATTCCCTATACTACTGTTACTGCTACAGTCAGCATAAACACTGGCCTGTAAATAACCAAATCTTGGCTGGAAACATTAATAACAGTCCATGTTATTATGGCACAATTACACAAAATTGTTTCCTGAGTCTGACTTTCTGTACTGTTTGTTTTGTCAGTGACTTACCTCTCACATTTTACCCTTTGTCTCAAGGCGCCAGTGCGACACCAAACAGAGTTCCAATCACTAGGGTTGACCAGCCCTCCAGGGATACTGTTGTCAGGACCTCCAGGGTGTGGCAAGACCCTCCTGGCCAAGGTAAACAAGCAGTTAGCTGCTCAGTGGATTTGAGGAAGGGACTGATCAATATCAATGAAATCATGTGGCTGAAATGATATCATGAGTGACATTTGAATCAGGGGTCCATAGCATGAGCAATGATCCACATCCTTATGGTACCATGGCACATAACTAGGAAGGTCACTAATTATGAAAATTTAATGTCAAAGACATATGATAATCAAGTATTGGGGTATGTATAATAAATAGCAAGTATGTAGGTATTGATTTCTGTGGTATATGTTTCAGTGACTAGAAAAATGTTTTTCCAGTGGAAACAGCCTCTCGTAAAATTTGAACCTGGACATTGTGTGATGTTGAGTATGTGTATGTGTATTGTTAGGAGCAGTAGCAATATTACAAAACTGAAATACAGACAACACTTGAGAGTTACTTATATTCATAGTCATGATATTTTGTTTTCTAGGCAATAGCGAATGAATCTGGAATCAACTTTATTTCAGTCAAGGGACCAGAGTTGCTTAACATGGTGAGCTTCACAAAGAGTTATCATGCAAAATGCTTTCCCAAGAATATGTTCCATGTTTTGTTACGTTAAGCTGATATGACATGAAATAATTACTCACTCACTCTGTAGGCATGCCAACAAAGTAGTTTTGTTGGTGTCACCCCATAAGTCATGCATCTTAGATAAACACATGGTTGATTGCTCTTACATATGAGCCCTCAGTACCTCTGCAGGTAAATTAGTTTTTTAGTCAAAGTATAATTAGTTGGATATGATTAAACTGTAAAAAAAGAACAGATCCATGGAATAATGAAATGATTGAACTAAATATTTCAGTATGTTGGTGAAAGTGAGAGAGCAGTAAGGCAGGTCTTCCAAAGGGCTCGGAACTCCTCCCCATGTGTCATCTTCTTTGATGAGCTTGATGCTCTTTGTCCCAAGCGTTCAGGCTCTGGAGAGGTACCGTCTACAGGAGGATAGACCAACAAGATATTTGTTCATCTTGCCATGTTATTCCATGTAAAATATGATTGGCCTTAGAATGTAATTAAAGATTACTTTGCAAGATGAATTGTACCTAGATTCTCTAATATATCTTTGTTTTGATTATTTCCTGAATGAATCATTCATGATGCAATGCTTATTAAATCGCAGCAAACAAAACACCATTTATATTCTCATGTCTTTTGGTTTTGTCATGTTTTTTTACTCAAACACACAACAAGTACAGTCCTTCAAACAGTATGTGCACCTGCAGCTTCTCATTGTCATGGTTTCAGTGGTACACTGTATCCTATTTGTCCTCAGGGAGGTCCAAGTGTGCGAGTTGTCAATCAAATGTTGACGGAGATGGATGGGCTGGAATCTCGTAAACAAGTCTTCATTATGGCTGCCACAAACAGACCAGGTAATTTGTTCAATCCTTTTCACTCATCATCAGGATGTGGCTATAAGGAGGATTTTTACCACATGGCATATCATGATAAATTATGAATCACCCTAACATGATCACTTTAAAATAGAAACATTTTGCCTTCAAAGTGTGGTAAAAGAGTACTTAAAATTATAGCAGTTACTTCTTCTACACTTGTAAATAGTTTCATACTACTGGACCTCATGTAACCAGATAACATTACCTGGCATTACGTATCTGAAGTGACTTGTCACATTAAGCAACATTATCAATCCAAGTTAACTGGTATGTCAGTTCTCCTGTTTGAGTAGACAACACAAGAACAGCACATTATTTGAAATTGCTCTCCTTGCTGTTTGTATTACTGTGTGATCTTTTCAGACATAATTGATCCAGCCATCCTGCGCCCTGGTAGACTGGATAAGTTGCTGTATGTGGGGCTGCCATCACAGGAAGACCGGCTGGATATTCTCAATACCATCACCAAGGTAGCTTTATGTTAGAACAGTGGAATATGTTTGATACTACAACGTAATAAAGCTTTTGTTTTTTATGTGAAAAGGAAAGTTTCAAAAGTTCAACATTCAGACAAAGAGTTGAACTGAATATAAATGGGGAGTTAAATGTTAAATCCCAAGCACCAGAAGCTTACAAATCATTGTTAGGGAGGAATCATTTGGAAATATAATGTGTTTGACAATGTCAATATTTGTTTGTAACATGGGGATGTGTGTTTAGGGCTCTCATTCACAAAGCATTGGTACTGTTATACAATCTGTTATAACTCTACAGTTTATCATAGACATATCGCTGTATGTCAACAAGCACTGTCCCAGTTTTCAGTCCAGCAAAATGTTAATAATCATTCTACAAAGAATATTTTTTTTATTTCTTCTACAAAGAAAAAAAATAACATGAACATGTCAGTAGCAAATGATAACTGTTCTGATATTCATTTGTTTTCTGAGCATGTGTCTTTCTGAGATGATGCAAGGATAAGATTTGAATGTCAAATAACAGTTCTCAATATTTACTCAAAATTGTATCCCAAAAGTGTAACATTTCATGTGGCTGTTGTAGATCTATGTTCAAGTGTAACCTGTATTACAGAATTACAACAATGTGTATATTTTAGAATGGAACCAAGCCACAACTGGCACCAGATGTCAGTCTTACCACAGTGTCCATTGATCCAAGATCTGAGGGATTCACGTAAGTCCCCTTTCCCCCAAACACAATATCTAATGCCTGTTTGGAATTCTGGCACACAGAGAAGATACATTTTATTTGACATATGTTGGTCTAAACTTAATGATTGGCATTGTGATATTTCTGAAATATTGTATACTTTGGCAGAACACACCATCCACCCACCAAGGCATGTTTTGAAATAATGTTGTATTGAAATAACTGACCCAGTTTGTCATGAACTATCATTAAAGTAAGACTTTATTTTCTCTGACTGCAAGTTTATGGATCTGCCAAAATGCCTCCAAACTCGATATTCAGAGTTGTTTCTCTGCATTACCCAGACAAGTAATATATTATATTCTAAAACCTTCAGATGTAGACACGATAAGCACTCTTCATAGATATAGCTATACTGACTCTGCATTTTTTTACAATAATTGGTAACACAAAATGTCACAAAGAATTGGTTTTTTTTTTGGTTTTTTTTTTTTTTACGATCAATGCCATAATTGAAATACTGTTCAAAGGTGCATTACATGGGTGCTAGTTTTTGGCAAGTTGACAGTCCCAACAATTTTTATGCAAGACAAGTGCTAGTTCCTGCAATTTCAAGTTTTATATATTTGGATTTAGATGTCAGTGCTGACTTATATCGTACATAGATGATATCTAAGCTTTACCATGGTATGTTATTGATTAAAAAATCACTAACTGGGAAGGAATAGGGCCCCATTCAGACATAAATTCTTAGTCATAGTTCCACTTCCCATTACTTGCTTACTTCCACAGTGGAGCTGATCTGGCTGCATTGGTGAGGGAAGCATCAGTGACAGCACTAAAAGAAATCATCAAACTGCCTGCCTCTGACCGCCCTGCAACAGTCAGTGTCACAGCACAACACTTCGAGTCTGCCTTCAACAATGTCAAGTCATCAGTCTCCAAAAAGGTATTTCTTTACTAATGGGTAATTTGTGTGGATACATTTCAGTTTGCTGTTGCAGCCTCTGAGAAAATGATAAAAACAATCTGTTGGCTAGTTTTATACGAGGAGTATAAATGGGGTGATTTTTGTTTTACGTTTAACAAGGAAAATGGTGCAAAGAGTGAGCCTAAGTGATCAATTCACGATAGTTAAAAGATGTCACAGATTCGAAATCACAGCCAAGAAGTGCACGTTGTGGGTAAGGTGTGTGATCAGTTGTGCTGTGGTCTTGACATATTGCTGTTGTGATATCACTGGAACTGCTGCTTACTAATTAGTATATGGTCCTAATTAGTTTATATTTCTTTTCGATGTTCATACTTCATATGAACTGAGTCAATGTCAGTCTTGATTTTAAAATCATTATTGAGACGTGATATTTTGATACATGAAGATTAACACTTGAAATTTTCTTTGCAGGATCAAGAAAAATACTTAAGAATGAAAGATTCTTTAAGATCTTGAAAATTGTGCAATCTGTACATAGTCTATGTAAATAAAAGTCATGTCATATTCAACAGTGATAGTTATTTCTGATTTCGAAGAGTGATTGAGTTTAGCTTTACGCCGCACACCGCAGTAATCCAACTATATGGCAGTGGTCTGTAAATAGTCAAGTCTGGACCAGACAGTGCAGTGTTCAACAACATGAGCATCTGTATACACAACAGGACTATGATGGCATGTATCAACCAAGTCAACAAGCCTGACCACATGATTCCATGAGTCACCGTTTATGACAACCATGGCTTACTGAATTTTAACCTGAATTTTCGTGGGATGTTTTGAGGAGCTTCAGTTGCAGAGAAAATTAAAACTTTTATTACATTGAAAGTACACTGTACATATTCAAACAATTGTGTTATTGCATTTTTCTTCTAGATTTGTGGTATATTCGTGGTCAGACTTTCCACAAAAATCTCTGTAATGAGTGGATGAAACATTTGTGTCTTGTGATTGTACCTGGATAGTGTGTGTCATTGCTTATGTTTTCAATCATTGTTTTTACTCACTTATGTCACTTGCATGATTATGTATCCCTGTAACTAAGTTGTGTTGGTTGCTGCTAAACAAGGTATTGACCTCACATTCATTCAAACCATTGAAACAAATAACATGAGGCCAGCACAGTGATATGACATTGTTTTGCATTTTCACTGTTTTGTTACTTGGTAATTGCAACTTAAATAATAATATGATGTGGACAATATTTTATTCAAGGTCAGAGTGTACAAATAACAGCAAATGAATTAAATAACTTTGTAAATAGTTTTAAGAGATCGCAACATTTATTATCAACAGAATAAGCATTCTACAAAACAGTAACTTCTTGAAACAAACCAGGCCCCCATGTGTGTCTTGTTAAGAGTAGTTGAGACCTGGTATGCAATATTATAACACTGATATATAAATTCTTACAGAAAGCCATAAAAAATATACAAATCAAAATTCAGTGTAAACAGCAGAAACAATTCTAAAAATATGAGATCAAATATAAAAGTCACATCTGTTTTCAATTCTGGAAGTATGAATATAAAATGAGTATTTCTATGTCAGGAAAAAATAAAGGAAAGTAAAGTACAAAGTTTAATGAAAAAAGTGTAAAAAAATATTAACAGCCTATGAGGTAGGACTGTATTGCATGAGGCATGAAAACCAAACCCTCTAACATGTATCAACTATGTAAAATGTAATTGTCTATTGGCTTCATGACAGATGGATCACAATGGACAGCAACAGTGCTGATTGACCAACTGAGAAACCAATTACATGCCATTCACTCATAAAAAGACATACAAAACAAGGTACGATGAAAAATCATCACAAGTACCTTTCAACAGTAACAAGGAAACTAAATGTTTCATTTACAAAAAGGTAAAAGGATAAAAAAAAGGCTAACAGTGAAGATAAGATCACAGACATCTGGCAGCTCTATGAATGGTAAAAAGAACATAAAGTGCCAGGCTTACACCAGTACTGTACTGGCTTACAACATGAGGGATTCAGTGGGCACACCACTTCACTTAGTTGTATGTTATCGCAATATCTGTCTATCTATCATCCACTTGTTTGTCTGAAGGCTAGTGCAAATATAACTCCCATATCTTAACAAGGTTGTGCATCACCACCCTGGTCTGGAGTCAAAGCACTGCTGTGGGTAATGATAAGGTTAACAAAGAATGCATTGGATTAATGATGATCTTACATATAAATATATAAATGTACAAACAGTAGTGAGGTCTGAATATATTAAAGGAGGTGTGATGTGGATACTGGTATGAGAGTGAAATGGTGGGAGTTGTCACTGATGTTAGCAGAACAGAATACTATGCTCCAGGAGTATCAGTATTTGGGTGTACCTCATCCAAATATCTTTGTATTCATTGTAGCTTTGCTTCAGTATCCAACTTTTCCTTGAGTGCATCCACCTGAAACAAATCACATGGTGTGAGAGAGGTACTGGTCATATCAGATAATCCAAAGGTTTGCAATCTGACATATGCAGCCACCAAGTGGAGCATCATATCTGTAAAGTAATAGAATATGTTTTGTTGGTATTATACAGCACTCTAGCAGTTATGCAGTTGAAAGCAACCCAGGGGTTGAAAACATAACCAATATCACATGCCAGTTTGTAGGATGACAGACTATCAATTGAGTCACACTGCCTGACTACCCAATCCCCATTTTAGTCAACTGTGATGACATGAGCATGTATATGTTGGTGCTAGATGATCATGTTCAGATGATTTGTACAAACCCAAAGAGCATGCAGAGGTCATCAAGAAGATAAAAAAACAGCAAAATTATGGTCTGACCTTTCAGCAGTATTGGTGGACAAATTAGAAAACTTAAAGGGCCCTACTGCGGAGCGAATAATAAACGGTCTAATCATGAAACCAAGCTGCAAATTGGTCAGCACCCGCTCTTCCAACCATGATGGACAAGGGGACTGGGCTCCTGGCAGCATTAGCAGAATTTCTTCACCCTAAACAGTGAGGAGACTAGACAACAATCACATGCCGTTCTTTGAAAATATCCCTGGTATTCCTTGTCTGTTTGTAATAAAATATCCCAGCATCTTAGGGTGACCAATGAGACTATGGTGTGAAAAATTCTGAAACAATGTGTCACTTTTTCGCATATTAGACTGTTGAAAGACATAAGACATAGAGCAGGATCACCAGCTGCAGATGAATGGAATATCGTTCTTGCATGTGGATATTGATGGATACATTCCTGAACGAGGTATCAGCCTGACATTGTTGCTATAACTTCAGTCTGTTTTAAATTTAATATCTGCATTTTGTTTAAATTTATTTGTTGTAGCATTCAGCAGAATCTGTATTACAGAAAACATGCACTATGATTCATGTTAGCAATCTATACAATGTTTGGATGTTACAGTCACGTTATAAATTCACTATGAGTATAAGCAGACTGTGTGGTATTTCTTTTAACTGACTTTCAAAATACGTACAAATTTATCAAGAAACTAATTATGGTTATAAGACAAACTATTACTACGTACACTGATGTCTTTATTTCTCAGGTCTAACCACTTTTTTTACCACTGGCAGATGATTAACTTCAAAGTGTTTAATTTGTTCACTTCATCTTTGTTGGTCAGTCTAAACTATCACTTGCGCACAGCAGAGGTAGCGAACCAGTCATGAATTCTGGGATATCATCCGGGTACTCACAGGAGGAAAACAATAACAAAAGAAACCAGTCCACGGAAATTGCTCAGCATCAGTGCCCCTTTGACTGTATAATTTCAGAAGAAGTCCTTGTATAAAATTCAGTGAAATGACATCTTTAGTTGTTGTAATGTTGCTTAAATATAATTTTAGTGTGTAACTTAATTGTTAACTAGAATATTCAGTGTAAGTGAAACAGATTTTGGTCATGCTTGTCTTCTTAACAAGACTGGTACGTGTATTTGTCACTTACCTTTCGTTTCATTCCAGCAGATAAGGAGTCAGCACTAGTCAACAGTTTATTCAGCCACTGATAAGCCCCCTCACTCTCACCACAATGATGCATTGTTTGGGCACAGTTCAATAGAACTTCATCACTGTGGACACCTTCATGATCCAATTGTTTCACCAAGGTCAAGGCCTTCTGATACTGCTTTACACTGTACCACACAGACATCAACTTTCCTATCAGCATCTGGGAACAAGGAAGCAGTTATGTAGCAGGCACTGAAACTAATTCATGTCCCATATTCTAGCTGGACTTCATCACAAGTTGTCTCAAGTTGTATCCTGCAACAAATGTTTCCTGGAGTACTTACTTAAAATAGTGGCCAAAAGTCTGTTCACAAATGACATTACGTTGCCTATGTTTTGAGAGGTAGGTTGACTTTTGGCCACTCACTGTATTCTAAGCAGAGTACTTTTGTAACAAGCACAGCAGATAAAAACCTGTGACAGAAATCACCAGAAAATAAATAAATCTCTTTATAAATTACGTAAGGGGAACAAATAATTATGCTGCTTAACAAATATTTGCTTCGGTAAGCAGTTTTCCAAAATTAGGGTCAGAGTAACATTATCTCCTGTCTCAGTCACCTCTCCCACCACACCAAATTCAGATACAGAGTGGGGAAAATAGAGTTCTTAAAACAATAAAGAAAAGAAGAAGGAAAACTGTTGTTTGATAATAATGACATTTAAACTTTCACTTGATTAGATTAACAGTCTTTGTTTGCTCTTTACAGCTATTTAAGCTCTCATCCATTAGTTTATTCAGTGTTATTAGCACATCCTAGATTCAATGTGATAATGATAAACATAAATAATATTAATCTTTCCCAGGGCGTTGACAAAACAAGGATAATGATCAGGCTAAATTCATTGGATTCTGACAAACTAAAAGTACACAACAGTGCACAGAGAATGGTGGCACCCTCCTGCCCTCTCCACTTAAAGGTTAGGACCATTTTTTCTGTCTGAACATAGCCACTGCGAAGTGATGAGGACCAGCTGTGGTTTACCTGGTTGCCTGGGAACTTTTGGAGAGCTCTGTCTATAACCTCTGCAGCAATACCAGGCTTGTCATCCTCCACACACCAGTCCACAACATCAATGTATGTCTTCACATCAGCATTCCTGGCAGTGAGCAAATCCTGCAGCCCTGTAAGATCCCCACGAGCAACATGGTGCACCCTCACTTTGCGCTCAAACAGGCCTCCATTGTCAGGGAACCTGCATACACATTATCAGTGGACAAGTGAATGATATATGTGAAGATATGTGAAGCTCATACAGCATATGTGAGTGATCATGTGGATGATATGTGAAGATCGTATAGTATAGGTGAGTGATCTATGTGGAGGATATGTGGAGCTCAAACAAGATAGGTGAGAGTAATAATACAATGATGGTTTTGCCACACATAGGGCTTATTCATGGGAGCTAAGCCTCCCAGCACCCCTTAAAAAAGAGCGAGGGTTGTGCCCAAGCCATCCTTTGATGTGCACTGAATTTGGTCCCTGGTTTAAAGGTAGCCATAATATTCGGCAACAATTTGGAGTGGGTCTGCCATGAATTCCTCAAAGTGGACTAAGGAGTATGGGACATCGCATTCTCGGGTCTTGAAGCTATAATCAACTAATGTATCCATCAGACGTTGTAACTGTTCAGTGCCTATAAGACCTAAACTATCATGCAGGCTGGCGAATTTCTCTTGCCTGATGACGCAATGAAGGGAGGAGTAAATATTGAGTCCATGGACGTCCACTCTGAGACATCTGAACAACAGTTCTCCACATGCCAATAATGAGAGACAGAGACAAATCTTTCATAAGAAGGGGGTAATACTGTGTCATGAGGGACGATCAACAACTCCTATTAGACAAATTCCCTACACGTTCCATCTTTCAAGGAATACAAATTCAGATCGTAGTCTTTGATATCCACTCAGTCAATGTGGTACATTTTCATAGATCATACAGGGTCTGTGGTGTGACGTTTCTCCCTTCCTTTTTAGTTCACTGGGCTGGTACAAAAATGACGACCCGGTTCGGTAGTTTTTTCTCTTTGCTGCACTGCGATGATGCAAGCGATTCAGTTGTCATGGATTTGATTCAAACTGTCTTCACACTATGTATTGTGGTACACTTGCTAGATGGCTTGCTTTTTTGAGTCAAGCTTTGGCGGTATCCTCAGGACGTAAGTGGTTTTAGCAAGCTTTGGGATGGCATCCAAACTGTTCCAGTAACCCCAATGGCTGTAGTAAATCTTCTCCATGATGTATACATGTTATCGTTTATTCAATAGTCTGCCTAGGTGTTGATGTATTGAGTGGAGTTTCCTTTATTGGGGTGTCGTGGAAACTCCCAACACATTGAGGCCTAGACAGACTGTTGGTACCCATAGCTATACGTGTGGATGTTGTCGTTCAAAAACTATCGTTTGGTATCCAAAGGTATTGTGGAGAAGTGATGCTGGATATTATGTGTTTGTCGCTTCTCAACAAGTGCATGGAATGTTTGAACGTGCGTTTATCAAAGAGCCTGTTTGAAGAGGGTGTGTTTGATGTGGTGTTTCACCATGCATTTCTTGACTCTTTCTGCCTTTTGGATTTTGTTGTGATCAGCTTTCTGGATGGAATACATTTTGGGTCGTACAGGTGGCTGTGTTTCACCATGTCCTTGTACACATCCTTGGTGCATATGTTCAACAACAAGGAATCTGTGTCCATGTACAGCAGCTCACATCAGTCACCTTATTGTTGCTGAGTTGGTTGTAGTAAAAGTCGTACGACAGATCAAGGATGCTTGTCCCTACATAGACCAGCCGGTTGAGTGTGATGCAACTTTTGTTCATGTAAAACCTTGCCAAGTCATCGAAGAGCTTGCTCCAGTTGAAGGTCTGACTGGCTAGGAGTTTTCCTTCCTCGTGAGATTGTACGATTTTGACCGAAACGCGTTTTCTCAAGTTTAACATGGTTTTGCTGAGACACCAAAATCGCAGATGGCTTTTATCCACAGCTCGGTGTTCAACCGCAGCACCTGATGTATTTTAGTCAGTTTGATGCCTAGCTACAAGTACAGTTACTGATAGTGCACAATGTACTTGGTTTTGCGCATCAAGTTCGGAAAGAGTTTTTCCATGTTGGCCAGCTTATTTTTTCAAGCAACATTTGTTGATAGTCTGACATCCAGTCTTGGTTCACCGTTATCCTTTCAGAAGCCAGTGGATGGCTGTTGTGCGATGTGTGCAATGCTGCAGGATACTCCAAAACCACAAAGGATGTAGCCTTTGTTTGAATCTGGCACAATACTCATGATATCGATCTCATCGTCGAACCATGCAAATCCCCTGGTGGGTAGAGTTTGACTCAAGGCCGAGACGTACAGGTTGATGGCGTTGAGATAGAGGAGGTGGTTGGCAGGTTGATTTGGATTATATCCTTCCACATATGGGTTGGTGGCTTTTGCGTTCCGTTTGGAGACTATGGAAATCCCACCGTCCATGCCTTTCTCAACAAACAAGTGCATGTCATAATTGGTGAACAATTCCACTTTGACACCAGTTCTCTTCAAGAGTGCATCCCAAGAGAGTCCATGGCTGGTGTAGTACCACACAAGGTCGAGTTGACACTGCTTCAAACACGTTCTGAATGTCTCAAACATGTCGGGCAGCAGGAGCATGTCTGTTCTGAAATATAGGTCGTGATAATCACCTAAATACCAACAGCTTTTGGGGGATTCTTTTTTTTGGGTCACGGTTTTCATCACTTTCGGTTCCACAGATGGTTGCTGTTGTTGTGGGACAGGTTCCTCACCTCAGTTGTGGTTGTTTCTCAGTCGATGCTATTTTGTATAGTGTAGTTTATATTTTTGTCTTTAAATCAGCAATGCTTCTGCCGTGATGATGGCCACAGTCAGAGGAGCCAACAGCATCCTGTATTGATGAAACATTTTGCAGCTGATGGCGCTCAAAACATGGTCGATGAACAGATCTTTCTTAAGGTCTTCCCACATGTACTGGTGATGTTCCGGTGGACTCAGAGGGGAATACGATGTGATGCTGACATAGATTTGTGTCATTGTCGATCCTATGGTTTTTGTTATTTTCACTTCTTCATTTTCGAGTCCAGCTTCTTATTGTGCATAGATCTTGTTGATTTCTTGGGTTGGCATTTTTTTAAATTTGTGAGTGTGAGGTCCCCACCAAAGTACTGCTTGGCTTTGCCACTGACTGCCAGCATCGTGCAGAGAATGACGATGTGATTGTCCTGATAGTATCCTTCCAGCAGGTCCAGCATGAATGCAGTTTTAACGCATCACATCTGCCCGCACATCATGATGCAATGCGGCTCCAGGGGCAGTTCGATACCAATACATGATTTGTACGAATCTTCCATTCTCTTTATTGATCTGCACATTCATAATAGTGTAGAAATATAAATATAATCAACCCGTGGCTTGAGCCTTCTTGGAGATTTGGATGGTGATCCCCTCGCTACTGTTGATGATAATATGCCTGCTACCATGCAACCAATCATCATCTGTGGATTGCATGTGTAGCCACAGCACATACTTGGTCATCAGCTACAGTCCTAGCATTACATAGGCTAAACCCAGGTCCTTGACGATTGCACTGATTTCTGGCAAGCATTTGATAGCCGGAAGTTTTTGGATCTCAATGGTAAGAAGCATGCCGTGGCTGAACAGCTGGTTGGGTACACCATCGACCTAATCTTGGGGTTCCAATACTTTTCATTGACCCTTTGAAACAGCCAAAATTCTTCTTCAAAATGCCCTTCATCGATTGTGCGGATACATTCAGATTAATATTCCACAATGTATCACTCTTGTTCATGATGATTTTATGATGACGCAGTATGCGATCATATGGGATGGTTAATGCCACGATTACTGGTATGTGATCTTGTCAAACTCCAACTTGATGTTATCCATGGTGTAGCAACCTTCCTCGCCACTCTCCATCACTAACTTGGTAAAACAGCATGTGATTCTACTGCAACCTGAAGTTGAGGGGGATGCAAAACTGGCACCAGAACATCATCATGGCTTGTGAGACCCCATGCACAACCGAGTTGGCTGACAATGGTCCAGACAAACCCCCTGGTTCTTTGCGTTATCCCGTTAGCTCGCTGTTCTCCAGAGGTACTGGTTAGGAAAGTGCACCAACAGTGTTTGTTTCTCGTCAATTGTGCTTGGATTGTTGGTGATCATCATGGATTGACACACAGCTTTGAATGCCAGTGGTTCTCTCAATTTTCAGTAAGGATTTAGTTTTTGTCTGTATTGCAATGCCATTTTATATATTGAAAATATATAGTATATGTTCAATAAATAAATAATCTTTTACAAAGGTGGTTATGATAATACTGAAACAGATGATTTGGGTGGCGATGGAGCCCAGTTGCTCCCTGCTAAGAATGACCTTCAATGATATTACGATGCCCTGGGGCAAATAGAAAATAAAGCTCCTCTTTATCACAAGGTTTCCAGTTTGATCTCTATCATACTGCTAGTGAAAGATGCTCAGGACATCGATGTCATGCATTCCTGTATGAGAAAATCTCTTGCTTTATCCATGCTGGGATGAGTTACAATGCACAGAAACAGTCCATGGTCAGCGTCGAGGATGCCATCGCCAAACTGGTGGACTGACTGACGGCCATCCAATGATACCAAGACACATTGTAATATACCAGGCTAAAAGTTGACTACATGTTCTTTGTGGGACTGTACATGGTTGTATGGATGGATCCAACTTTAGGACGATAATGCCATCTCAAGTTAGACCCATTAAACTACAATTTTGCTATCAAGTCCCCGGTGGCTGGTTGTGTGGTGCGGACTTGTTCCCTCCCATCGTGTCCCCAGTGAATTCCTTGCAAACTTTCAGTGAGAGAGGTTGCTTCTTCAGTGTAAGGAATCAGGATCATATCAGTTTGGTCCGGTCTCTGAAAAGGGCCTTTATGAGCGGGGCACTCTCATGGTGAGAGCAAGACAGCTGGCACAATTCAATAGGGAGGTATTTGTGGCTACTGGGGACAATTTTACTACTTTTTTAACTTTTCTATCCTTGGTGGCACATCAGAGGATGGCTCAGGCACAACCTTTACTCTTTTTTAAGGGGCGCTGGGAGGCTTAGTTCCCATTAATAAGCCTCTAAGCCACATGTGCAGCAAAACCATCATCATATTACTATTGTGATATGTGTCTTTTCAGACAAAGACTCCCTCCCCTCCTCTGAGAGGGAGGAACAAACGAAAAAGAACCAAAATTCATGGGCACCACTCAAGAAGCAAGAGAGCAGAATAACTACCAAGTGAAACAACTGTTAGGAATGAAAAAAACAACACTGATGAATACGTCCTTATGCAAAGTTAGGAAACTGAAAAAAACATACCAGGTAGTAAACCAACAGTGATCATAAGGCAAAATATACCCCTGCAGTTAAAAAATTAACTAGAGTAGAGAGGTCTCAAATGCATGTCTAATTCGTATAAGAATGGAATCACTTTTCCATATGGCGACGTGAGAGACTGCGGTGACCTTTCCGGTCACCAATAAGTCTTCAATTGAACCATCTTTGCAAGTGTTAGGTTAGCAAGCTTTTGACCTCCACTTTTGCAGTCTGTTTACGAAGAGTAAGACAAGCATGCACAAATGATGGCAAGAGGTAAGAAAAAAGTGTTATATTTTATGTTGTGCACAATTACTTTATTCCAGCAGAATATATGTGGAGAATATTTCAAATGGACAGGTGGGTGATAAATGTGGACAATATGGAAAACAGGGATAGATAGGTGAATGACATATGGAGAGAATATGTGAAATGGTGGAGTGATATATGTGAAGAATATTGGCATATAAAACAGGATAGGTGAGTGATCTATGTAGATAATATCAGTCTATGAAACGGGATTGGTGAGTGATCTATGAAGATAATATCAGCCTATGAAACAGGATTGGTGAGTGATCTATGAAGATAATATCAGCCTATGAAACAGGATAGGTGAGTGATCTATGTAGATAATATCAGCCTATGAAACAGGATTGGTGAGTGATCTATGTAGATAGTATCAACCTAGGAAACAGAATAGGTGAGTGATCTCTGTAGATAATATCCACCTATGAAACAGGATAGGTGAGTGATCTATGTAGATAATATCAGCCTATGAAACAGGATTGGTGAGTGATCTATGTAGATAGTATTAGTACATGAAACAGGATAGGTGAGTGATCTATGTAGATAATATCGGTATATGAAACAGGATTGGTGAGTGATCTATGTAGATAATATCAGTATATGAAACAGGATTGGTGAGTGATCTATGTAGATAGTATTAGTACATGAAACAGGATAGGTGAGTGATCTATGTAGATAATATCGGTATCTGAAACAGGATTGGTGAGTGATCTATGTAGATAGTATTAGTACATGAAACAGGATAGGTGAGTGATCTATGTAGATAATATCGGTATCTGAAACAGGATTGGTGAGTGATCTATGTGGAAGGTTACATGGAGGATAAAATATGGATGATATGTGAAGGACATTTAATGAACATGTGTGTGTTTCTCAAGTATATTTTGCTGGTTTGGGCTACATATGTAAAATATGTTCCATTTTTGTAAATTCTTCAATCACCTACTATCCTCAGACTGGTCCTGAATAACTCTCACAAACATTACAGGGGCAAACCACCATAACAGATTAGATATGCCAGTCTTGATCTTTCTTGAAGACTTGAAAAGTGACATCACATCTCACAAACTCTATCCTCTTTCAAGCCTAAAAAAGTCCTGGTCCATAAACCCTATCCTGCTAGTTTCTCCATTTACAATTGAACTTGGAACATACACAAGTATTAGTACTCTCCCATAGGATATACACTAGGGCTGCATGGTATTACCGGTATACTGCTCTACTGCAATATACTTTTCAAACAATACGTATTGCAATAATTTTTCTGAGAACCGTATATTGGGTACAGAACATATGTCATGGTTTTGATACATACTTTCATACCCAACAAATGTTTTACTACTTTATTCAATGACAAAACTGTATACTGTAATACTATAAATTGTATACAAAGAAAAATAGAATTGATGACTATGCAACCTAATTTTGAGATTGTTGTTATCAGAGCTATAACATATATGTTTAGGACTAATGATGTAGAAAAAAGGATTGACGTGTACAATTAGTGTCACTCACTGACAAACACTTAGTTCCCAATATATCCCAATACATATCACAATACGGGTACCCAAATCACAATATATTGCAATACAATTTATTTGCCAATACACTGGCCTAACATACACATATCAACAAAACCATGGATAAAACTCACAATTCCATTCCATATTCCAGAGTTTGCTCCCTTGGACGGGGGTTAACATCTGACCTTGGCTGCTGCTGGTCAAGTTCGTCCAGCAAAACAAAGGTTGTAGCTCTCCTCTTTTCTTTACACATAGATACAGCTGTGAGGATACGGTCAGCCTTCTCATATTCCTCGCTATCAATGTAGTGTTCAGACATTGTGTGGTGAACCCACACAATACAGTCAGCCATGCGGCCAAGCCTCGTTTGGACATCAACTGGAAAACAAAGCATGAGGATGCTGCTCACAAAATGAAGGATGCTGATTGTTCTGATGTAGTGTTTGCAAACTATAGTCCATAGGATTAGTCGTCACTGCAAGCCATATTCTGGAAGAGTAGTGGATATACAATGGGAAGAAACTAAATAGCAGCTCAGAAAGTGTTTTATTCAGGTAATGGCCGTTTGTTCTAGCACCATATATGACCTCATTCAGAA
Source organism: Haliotis asinina (assembly GCF_037392515.1). NCBI lineage: Eukaryota > Metazoa > Mollusca > Gastropoda > Lepetellida > Haliotidae > Haliotis > Haliotis asinina. The sequence goes on from NC_090287.1 coordinate 50,506,116, forward strand.
CAGTTATCTATACTGTAATCTGGCTTTGAATACATTTGGCAAAGCAACTGTTCCAAAATATAAACACTAAAGGATTTTCTTCAAGTGAAAACATTGCCAAAGTTAGTACATTCAGTACAGCTTTGGGATGCTGGCTTTGCTATTCAGAGCTCTATTGTTCTGGTTTGAGAATTGAACTGTGCATGAACTACATGATATCATGTTCAGGAAATATTTCATGCAGGATCTAAAAACATGAAAAATCACTGATGTCCTTGAACTTTAAACATCACTAAATTTTAACCTACTATCAAAGTATCTTGATGACACCTCACACATTGAGCAACAATCCCATTATGTAACAAGAATTAGTTCAGTGGATGGACCAATAGTTTGTAAAAACATAATCCAGTCTAAGTAAACTTATCCTCAGTACTTTTCGTTACACTCCACTACTGAGTCTAACAAAACCTTATGGGATGGTTGCGTCAGGTAACCTTTGAGATTGACCAATCAGAACACAGCTTACCGATTCCCGAAAGTGCACATTCGCACATACCTTTTATCTCAAAAAGGTTTTGTACCCAAACGATTCCAAATGCTCTTTAGCCTACGCTCGCTTCCAGGTGATACACACAGCGTACATACAACCATGACAACGGTGAGTAAACAGTCGCTGAAAATAGTGGTTTTGGCAATATTCAAGGATGTTATCTTGCGGAAATATTAGCTAATGGTAACCATGTCAACAGAAACCCCAAAGCGTATATACTGCAGGTCAAATAACTGTGTTATATGCGGAGTTTTGTTTGTGGAGAGATTTGTGTCAGTGACCTGAATATTTTGAAAGTCCCTCTGATCCCCTAAATAGTAGCCGTTGTCTGATTGGTTAAATCTATTTAACCATCTCGCGTTTGATTGGACAGTCATTGGTCACTCAAAGGTTACCTGACGCGACCTTCTACTAGGTTTTGTTAGACTCAGTGGCGGAGAGTAATGAAATACACTGAGAGTGAGTTAACTTAGACTGAAACATAATCTCATGTTGGTGTGCATCAGTGAATGTGCTTAATTATTGCTTAGCTTGGTGTTGAATTGTTAAATACAGCCAATCTTGCAGTTGCGAAGATGCCAAAATTCAGAGTTATTATCAATGAAAATAATTCTTAGAATACTACCTCTACCATTTTATACCCATATTTCCTGAAACTTGTTTCTGATTCAGTTGAATAGTCTTTTTAAACATCCATTAGTTTGTGCTGTCTTACTCCCTCTGGTCCTTCCAAGTGCCATCTGTTGGAGTTCTCTCCTCTTAATGTGAACAGAAACTTCATTTTGTTTCCCATATGAGGGTCCTGGGATTCCAGGTGAAGGACTGACAGACTTTTACTTCAAGTATCAGAGGTACTAGTCAAAGAATACATCCCTCTAACATTTGATTGCTGAGTACCAAATAGGCTTTATAGGCCCAGAGTGACTCATAAGTAGGTTTTTGCCCTTCCGTCATGCAATAGCTAGCTTTATGGTTTTCCTGATTCCTGCTGCCACTTTACTTTTGGATAGATCTTTCTCAGAGTGTTCCTGACTGACGTGAAATCCAAATTTTGGAGGTGTCAGCAGCTTCAGTCTTGGGTAAATGCCACTTGAGAGCTATTGGCATAAAAGTCTGTCAGGCAGATCCTGATCCAGTAAAGGATTCAGAGAAGGAATAGTAAAAATCTATTCCAAAGTTCCCATTGTAGACTTTTAATTTTTGGCAGGGAACACTGGTAACTCTCTCATAATGACTTTGGATGGATTTTCAAGAATGTAACTGATCTTACATCCAGGACATGCAGTTCTGAAACCTTGAGGCAGTGCCAAGTGCCCTAAAAATGTGCAGTCTTCCAAAAGCAAGATGTGATGAAGTTGTTTTATCAATGTCTTCAAATGGATGGTGTAACAGAGATGATAAAACCACAGACAAATCCCATCTCATAATTGTTATTTTAGTTGTTTTGGGATATCATCTAGTTCAAATGAATGTAAGAAATGGTTCCTGGATCATATATTCCATGCTTGGTAACAAGAAAACCTAGTCCTTCAGTTCTCCCATGCACAAGCTGTAAATCTTTTCTGAGATGAATAAATAAATCTGCAATCATAAGTACTGCTGTACTCCACTGCAGGAATTGATCCCACTTATAAACACGTAAAGTAGATGTTGAAGCTCTGAGTTAGAGCATAACAGCTGAGGAAACTTTCTGAAAATCCGTCTGTCTCAGTACATGTAGGTGGAGCTGTTGTAGATTGTTAAACTAACTGACTTCTGTTATCTGAGAAGAGCTGGTCATAGGTCAGTAGAGAAGGTAGATCTGGGAATCATAATCTAGTAACTGCTCGATAGAAGTCAAGTATCTGAAAAGAGATGATGGTCTGCTGATGACATCCTCAGTCCTTGAACACTACATCTTGGGGTGTTATGAGTCTAGTTCTATTTTGATTGATCTAACTCTGACGGAATTTGAGATGTACATGGCTAATGAATGTTAGATCCTGCATAGATATGTAGAGATAGCGTGTTGAGATTTCTGGAAGTTTGATATCCTGGTCCTGACATCCATATCTTAACCATTGTAGCTTCAGGCCATTGAATCTCTGCTGAAAAGTCTTCATGATCTGACATTGCTGACATGGAGGTCAATAAACAAAACTTGCAGGACTGCAGCCTTATCAATGAAGGTATATCTCAGTTCAAGTGATAGGTCTAACAGGACTGCTCCTGTTAATTTAATACAGCATGATCATCAGTTGTGTAAGAGGAGGTAGCACTATCAATGAGGGTACTATACAAGTTATGTGTGCATTCCAGACTGGTCATCACACCAGTAGATCACCTCCGACATGCAAGCCCTGTGCAGTCCATATGGTTGGAGACTGCAGTCCATGTGGCTGGAGACATCCATGATGTCCCTTGGCTGGAGCAATCCATGTAGTCCATGGTAATTGTATTTGTTGGATGGCAGGATCAGTTAGAAGGAGCATGGCCACCATGAATTCCATATCTTGGACTTCATCTATTTCAGCATGTAAAAGAAGAAATCGACAGACGCAGTCTGTGCTTCCACATCTAAGTTGTGGTGATCAAGAGATCTTGCTGACTGTTCTGATTTGCTTGCAGAAATCCTCACTGCTGAGTACAAGCCAGGGAGCATGGGTAGTCCTCTGCCAAGGTGATAGTTGCAGATGCGTCCCAACAAGTATGTTTACTCACAGATGATGTTGTTATGTTATCCTTCTCAGTAATGGGCATCAGTCGGTCTGATAAACCTGTAATCAGCTGTGACAGGAACGGACTGGGAACATCATGCTCACCCAACTCCTTCTGAACGTCAGCAGATCTTTCAACATACTCTGTCATTATGGCAGGAATGAGGGAATGCTTTTTCTTAGCTGGCAGGGCATATCTCTCTAACACTGCAGGCAATAGAGATGGACAATTACTGCATCTGAAGACAAATGACCATGGCATTTGGGCACCCACTCCCAGCACTTCCTAGCTAAATTGTATCGGCTGTCTTTAGATTTATCTTTAAATCAATTAATTCATAATGTTAACAGAGAACAAGTAAACACATATGATCATGTGAGCCACAGGAACAGTAATTAAGTTTTGGCACATGACAGGGGGAGATTACTTTAATGGAGAGTGCTTGTGAAGTCCACTATGAAATAAGACAAAACAGTGTGATGGATATTTAAAAGTGTTATTCAAGTTAAACCTGTGGATCAGAAGCAAGTTTCAGGAAATATGGCTATCAAGTATTATAGGGATGTATTCATGAAAATTATGCTGATTGATAGACTCATTCAGAATATGCAAAAAGTACACCAACAATTCTTCATGTTTTTCTAAAATGTCTGCTGGTATATAACTTTATCATAGATTTTGATTTAAAGGCACTGTATCAAACCACATTAAAAATACATAATGCATTTCTCTCATTAATACCATCAGCATGGAAGGTTCCATACAATATAGTCCCAAAAAAATTACATATTTAGACTACAATCATGTAATTTTCATCATAAAAATTGATATTTTATACTTGTCCTGACTCATACATTATTGCTTTATCTCCCTTTCTTCCAAAGTACAGTGGAAACATCTGTCATACTGTTCCCTCGTAAATAGTCTAAAAACATCTCATCCAAATGGGCCTCTCTCCTTATAATCAGGTCTACCATTAAAACCATCAACAAATCATCCAAACTGGACTCATTGACACCAAAACAGAACAAAAATCACCAAAAATAGGAAAATATACTTCCAAAACTGCAACAATATCCTCTAAAACCGAAACAAACACTCTGTAATGGAAAACTGATTGTTTGAAAAGGAAACAAAATTTGCGTATCAGCTACAAGAGAGCCCAAGAATGGTCGCTGGGTGCACAAAAAAAAATGGTATAAATATCATCAAACATGGCTGCGAGGGGAGACAAAAAGGTCAATAATGCTTGGGATTTAGTGCATCAACCCTGTGTTGTAGTGAACTTCAAACCTATGTTCATGCTTCTCAGTGGCAGGTTTGTGATGGACGCAACGGATGCAACGGCTCTAACTTCACCACTGCAGGAATTTCTTCAGGTGTAGAGGTAACGGTACACTGATATCATGACAATCTAGGTATGCTCTCAGGAACCTCTGAATGGATTTCAGCTGAAGTCTGCATCTCTGAGTAAGAGCCTATGCTGGCTTGAGTAGACAGAATCTTTTGCCAAATTCTGACTGGTAGAGATGAGTTAAGTACATAAGAGAAGCAAACCTTGATCTTATGCCATCGATCCTTTGGTACTTTGCTCACAGGAATCTGATGCTCAGGAACTTCATATCTTGAAATGGTCCTAACTTGAGTTGACTAACCATACCACTTGTGTTAACAGTTGAAAGGTCATCTGCCATCTGAGTAGATCTGCTATTTCTGGTGAACCTGAATGCCATCATCTTAATAGAAAGCGCTGCAAATTCCTCGCAGATGTAGATACTATGATGTTCACACAGGTAAATAAGCACAGGGCTAAAAGCTATTCCAATCCAAACAGAAGGGCTTTCCATTGGTAGTGCTGACCCAGGTACAGGAAATGCTGGAAATTTCTCAAGGCTGGGTGAATAGGGATGTGAAGGTATGCACCTTATAGATATGCTCACCAAGAAATTTCCAGGCTTTATGAGACATCTTAAGTCCAGTAGATGTAGCACATTGAACTTCTTGGGCTTCAACAGGTAGTCAAGGTTGAATTTTTTCATGTTGTAGATGACGTGAAACTTTTCTGTGGAGTGTTTTTGGTGCCAGTAAAGTGGTAGAACCTTGGGAATAACTTGTCTAGCTAAAGAACCTCTACTGCCCCTTTGGTGAGAAGTGAGTTGATGGGCTCTCTCAACTTCAATCTGAGGAGCTCTCGATAAAGTATAGTTGACAACTGACTCGTCAGAGCAGGTGTGGCCTGCAGGTGGATCTGGTCCTGAAGAGCTTCTAATCTTGAGAATCCTATTCAAAGCTATTATTTCATCCCTAGGCTCAAGTAATGGATCAAACATACGTTCAAGGTCTTGTTTCTGAGATTTGGCAACCTCTGCTCTCTGAACCTTCCTACCTTTTCTTGTCCACCCTTTGCCTCACAAAGATAATGAATAATTTTCAAATTAAATGTTAGATAAATGAGCAAAAAATTTACACATGAGCTAAGGCTACAGGCAGAAAAATGGTACAAAGAGCATGCAAGGTCAGGATCATAATCAGAAGGAGAGCTGCCCATTGGGGGTGAGCTATTTTTAGACTGTTCGCAAGGGAACAATAGGACAGAGGTTTCCACTGTACCTCGGAAGAAAAGGGAGACAAAGTAATAATGTATGAGTCTGCATAAGGAAACATTTAAATTGAAACGTCTGAATGAAACATTGCACTAAATCAACTCTTGCATCTACTACCAGCTGAACATTATTTCACGCACACCCCATAGAGTTTTGTCCGTTGGAGCGCTCTTGACAAATATCCTACACACAACTTGTGATTCTTGGTTTGGAAGCTATTCACCTTGTAGCTTCAATTATTGATTTCAGGCACATTGTAAGAGATAATAAGTCTTTTATCGCATAAATAGGAAGCTAAAGTGAGTGCCACAATACGTATACTATGGGTCAATATATCGTTGAAAATGTGTGATATTGTGTCTTGAAGCCAAACTATTGAAAACATGAAATGGTACATTACATGGCAAACTAAAGGGGAATTATTTATTATTTTTTTTCAGTAAACTAAACCAAAAATGAAATTAGGTAACTTGAGGATTATATGAAAATGTATATCTCTTCACTGATGAACACGCTAATGTACAGATTATATAACTGTTTCCTACATATGAATGCTTTGTCACAATAAATGACAAGATGTTCATATAGCACAAGCTCCACTGTTACCAATGTCTCTACTGTATATGAATTAAGTGCAAGATCCCTATATCTCAAGGAACTCATTCAAGTGAACAAACACACATTCTAAATCTTGGTCACAGTTCCTGGTATTACAGTTACTTAATCTATACTTGGCTTTCAAAGTCACAGGGCCACTTCTGTGTTACATGTTCTGGACAGTTTTGGAAACAGTAAAGAAATATATTATTGTTATTCCTGACAACAATGCTCAAACAACTTACAGACGTCCCAGAAGTACGGTTCGGCTTCCTTGATCTTGTTCTGTCTCAGCAGGCAGTTTGCCATATTCTCCTTACAAAACCAGTATGACTGATAATCCTTGGGAAACTGGTTGATCTAAATGACATGTGAGTTGGAATCAATGAAAGAGTATGTTTTTATGTCACTTTTAGCAAATATTTGTATTTATTACAAAGACAAGACCCACAAGAATTGGCTTCACGCACTGTAACCATCTGATGAATCAAACCCAAGCCTAGGCTTGGCAAGTTTTATGCCTTTACTACAGAAATAGTCTTCATGACATTTACAACAGTATTTTAGCCATTTCAGTTTATGGGTTTTATGTAGAAGTGATTTTGGTCATTACTGAAAATAAAACACCAAAAGAGCGAGACAAAGCAACACTTTGGCATCCTTCATCCATGACACTATATTCTCATCATAGCCTTACTGAAGGATTGAATACAATCCTGATTCATATTCTTAAAATGTTCTGCTATAAACAATCAACAAGCATGGGGACACATCATTTTTAAGATTTTTTATCCTTTCTCACTAATGTTTAATCATTAAAAGATGGAAACATACAGTAAAGAAATAAAAGTCTCACTTCAAATCTATATCTAGGAGGAATATTTTCTTCATACATTGTATTTTTCACATACATATGTAAATAGGTCATTTCTGCATGTGCATAAGTAATAAATATATAAAAGAAAAGTCCAGATATTTCTTCTTACAAAAACTCCTTTATATCTCCACAAGATCTTTCACCATTCATTGGCTCTTGGTTAATGAAAACTAAGTGTCGTCATAGGCAACGCACAACTGTAATGGATATGTCATTATCATGAGTATGACGTTACAGATAGAGACAATAGTGGGAGACATAAAATGTAGTCATGGGTAACAGCAGGGCTGAGTCTGTGATGTCATCGTGTTTTTGATGTCATAGTTAGAGACAACAGTGGTGAACATGCATGCATTTTGGATTCAGTACATAAATACACACTGGGCTACTTTTGAACTGAGCTTAGGTTTGTCTTTTTTCATCTGTAATCATTTATCATTATTAAACAATTGATAAAATGGAAAGATAGTAAACTGGCCATTTCCACATTTATCAATGTGTTTGCATACATTTATACATCCCACATTAGGATCTTGAAATTGCTGTCTGTGTACAGTGACTCAGTTCTTTAGTTGCATTCCAGTTTCTCCAATATATTGTTCACCACATCCCACACATGTTAAAACATATATAACATTTTTGCTGCAGCAGATCTTGTTGGTTGTTATAGAAAATATCAATGATACCCTGTCTTCACAGTTTGAGGTACACATTGGCAATCCATCACCTAATTGGGTTCCTTGTACTCTATTATCAAACGACTGACAACTGTATGGTAGCTATTCATTTTGCAAACAATTGCTTTAAAGGACCTCCAAGAGTTATTCATACCAATAGTTTCCAATCTCAGGCTTTCTAATAAATTTTCTTTGTACAGTGAGTGAGTGAGTTTAGTTTTACGCCGCACTCAGCAATATTACAGCTATATGGCGGCGGTCTGTAGATAATCGAGTCTGGACCAGACAATCCAGTGATCAACAACATGAACATCGATCTGCGCAATTGGGAACCGATGACATGTGTCAACCAAGTCAGCGAGCCTGACCACCCGATCCCGTTAGTCGCCTCTTACAACAAGCTGAGTCACCTTTTATGGCAAGCATGGGTTGCTGAAGGCCTATTCTACCCCGGGACCTTCACGGGTCTTCTTTGTACAATGGTAGCAAAAAATGATCAAACATTGCACCATATACAGACTAAATACTAGTACTGACACATGATACAAGCACAAAGTGTACTTGTACAGCATATAGTGAGGCATATAAGACATTACAACTCTACAAGCCATCAAAATCAAATGCTCATAAACATCAAAAGCATGTTTGATCCCTAAATTTGTTATTAAGCTGTGTTTGTGTCACAATAATACTTTCTTATGCCATACCTGGCTATGTAGAACACGAGCTTCTTATGCCATTTTGCGAGTTAACACAGTACTAGCTAAAATATTCCTTTAATCAGCTGTCTGCTGTGGGTTTGTGTGAAGGCAGACGGGTGGTGTCTGTTTTTCAGAGTTTGTGAAAATGGGGGTCTAGATCATGTTATTGATATTATTTAACTTATATATTTGATATGATTTAGAAGCCCCATTACTTATACTACTTCTGAAGTTACTGGTAACATGAAGACAGTGTAATACCTGACAAGCATTTGCCAATTATATAAGATGCCATCTACCAAGCATACTTTTGTCTAACTATAAGATGTTTATTGAACAGTGTTCAATACATGGCCTATCCATGACATGTTATGAAAAGAACGGTTTTAGGTCCACCAGTTTGATATCATGTGTTGAGTTATATAAAAGTTGTTTGATCAATGGCTTCAATTTGTTACTCATCAGTTTATTTCAGTACAACAATGTAAATATAAATGCATATTTATATAAATGCAGTGAATGTTTAAAAATGAATACACTTGTATATATGTAAGATACAGCCAAACACACACATGTTTTCATTTCTTTAAAGAGAATATTCCTTGGGGTACATGTGGGCATATTCTGTGTCTGAAAATGTCCTATGGCAGCTGTAAAAATGTTTTAATAAAATTATTGTATAAATATTGAAATACTCAAGTTACAGCACTAAATGAGAAGTTGGGGATAAACAATTTCAGATCTATTTCATATAAAGGCAACCGTCCTTTCTCAACCCCCTAATTTTGGGTATGAAAAATTTGCCATCATACACAAGCTGAACTTAAATATAGTAGCACATATATTTAGAGGTCTTGAACTTTTTACAGATGTATTACCCTGATACTGATGTATTGCCCTGATACCCTGAGGCATAATTTGGACAATCTCACCTTGTATATGTGAAGAGCTTTCTCTGTATAATCCTGAACCACAGCATAATTTTTCCTGTATACATACAGAGTGCCTAGGTTCATGTATGCAGTTGCAATTATAGGGTGTTCATTGCCGACTGCTTGGATCTTCAGTTCAAGTGACCTGTAACATATATTCATATTTCAATGCAGACTTATGTCACAATATTTTCATTAAGAACCAATAAGATATCAGCCATGAATCTGCAATTATTGATCTTTACTGATCACATCACAACAAAGTGATATTCAAGCAACATATTTCATATTGAGGGTTCAACACACCGCAGCCTGAGCAGTTGGGAGAAACTGATGAAAATTTGGATAGCTTCAACAGACAGAAACCTTACCTCAGCTTTATTTCATGACCATTACTGAACTCCAAAAGAGGTAAGCAATCACAATGACAGTGTGAATACTTACTTATTCCAAATATTTCTTCACTGATGAGAAAAGAAAGTAAAGAAATATATGTGTATTTTTTTATAAATATCATTATTTCTTATCCTGACTGAAACTATTTGCTTGAATCTAACAGGAAATGGTGGGATCCACCACTTCAATGATTCAGAATTATCATCTGTTCTATACATCCCATGGGAACATGTTCTCATTACTCCTTGACATCTGTAAACTCCAACTGAAGCAACACCTCCAAACACTTGTTGGAATACTTATGACGATCTTTTCAGCAAATCTAAGGACTAATAATATAACAGCCATTAATCTGCCCTGCTTGATGTTCACTGATCAAATCACAGCCGAGTGTTATTGAAGCAACATATACACAAAGAACTGAACTGAGTCCCACTTCCTCCCCATCTTAAAAATAATACACTGATTTTCAAACAAAACCATGTCTGTACAAGTATGTACAAGAAATGTTTGATGTTGAATTTATTGGTAAATATTTTACCTTATCCTGACTCATGCTCCCACAGTAGGTGGTGGGATCCACAGTCATGATTCAGAATGACCATCTTCTTCTTCCATTGGAGTAGCACCTCCAAATGATGGGAGGCATGAATGTTGGGCCTTATCATGTGCTTCAACTGAGAGCATTCTGAAGTTCTTCATTAAGTACTTCATGGTAAATTTCTTCATGTTGTAAATCAGTCAGAATTGCTCTGAAGAATTCTCTAGCACTAGGATAACTGGAGGATGAAATCTTGGGCCTAGTGCCTCATGAGGGATACTTCTGTTGCTTCCATTGACAGTTGGGAGTGTATTGCTTCTGAAAAACTTGGGTAGTATATATTGTGAGTGCTGTCAACACAGGAATGATGTAGCCATTCTGTAGTGTGAACACATGGCCAAGAAGCTCACAATTTGGCCTTACTGCAGAGCCTTCTCTTACTGCACAATCCAACACTTGAATAACTGGGTTGGATTCAAAATTCCCAATTGAAAAAGTGGGCCCGTACACAGGCTGAACCTATTACTCCTGCCATGGTCTCAGTAACATTTGTTCCCTTGGCTTTTCATACTGCTTCTGAAAGGGCTGGTTGTTGCCAGAGTATCTGGATGCCAGAGAATCAACTCTTAAAAAATATCTGCTTGGACTGTCAATACATTGTATTCACGGTTTGGACTGACTTCAGTATTGGACCACTTGCTAGTTGACCCATTGCATGATCATTAAAGATCATGGGGCAGTCTCAGTTGAGGTAGTAGAGGTCTGGTGTACAAGTTCGACCAATTAGAGTCCCTGTTGCTGTAGCAAAGTATGGGGTGATGCTGAGCAGATTTGGTCAGAGACAGTCTCCTGGATCTTCTGCTTGAGCATAAGATCCCAGTCAGCTTCCAGATCCTTGAGGTGAGAAATCAAAGGCTTTATAAAGAATCTTCACAAGGTGAGACCTAGGAAAGCTTGCCTGATGGTAGTGTTGAGTTGAGCATTCTGTCTTCAAATGTGTAAGAGCTATTCTTCACCAAGGCCATATAAAGGGAGTCATAACATAAAAAAATAGGGAGCAGCATAGGGAGATGTCTTTGTGGATGCTGAGACATGGTAGTGGTTCACGGAACACTGACGCTGTTTTGCAAGTATCACTTGCTGGGTGACATTCACAACAAAATAATTTGACTGTGTAGGCATATTAATCTGTGGTATAGCTGTCTGCATATGTGATGGGGGATGTGTAAAAACAATGAGCACTGGTGCTGGGAGGGAATATTATTATTTATTCCTGCAGCTTGAACAACATGTGATATGTAAGGGACTGCTGTGGGCTTTGTGAAGGTGGACCCCTTTGCTCAAGGGCCTTTAGACATTGCTGTAAACATGGAAGATGTTAAAGCTGAGCTATTCGTTTTCTCCTTCTTCTGTACATTATCCAGGGATAACAATGAAGCAGAGAAGAGGGAACACCGGCATTGGGTTTTCTACGACCATCTCCACCAGAAAACAATTACATGTAGTTTGAGTCAGGATAAGGTAAAATTACTGATTCACATTTGAAAGTCATCATTGTTTGAAGTTAGTTTTGGAAGTGTTTGTAATGTTACTCACATGCAGACGGGACAAAGGATTTGCCACAACAAATAGACATATTTTCTTCCACACAAACTTCCTGTTCTTCCATCATCTAATGCCCATCAAAGACTTACTTTAGGTAGAATTCCTCTGCCTTATCCAACTGGTTATCCCGTCTGTACGCCAGGGCCAGGTTGGTGTACACATTCCCAATACTGTGAGGTATGGTTTCAAAAAAGTGCTCATTATACAGCTGGAAATAAAAAAGTTATTATTGTTACACCAGGTAAGTCCTTAGGGGATACAGGGTCACCATTCTGGTCATAACCTTGAAGGCTAGGTCAGGCTTGGTGACATGGTAGTTGATTGTATATCATTGTTTCCTGATGGTATTCATATCCATCACATGGTTGTCTGGTTCATAATATAAGTTTTATAAAAAAAATGGTATTTTACACTTGTCTTGACTAATACTTATTGCTTTATCTCCCTTTCTTCCTGAGGTTGAGTGGAAATCTCTGTCCCTATGTTCCAAAGAACAGTGAGTTTACCACCCAAAAGGGCCTTGTGCCTCCTTTCCCACTGAAAGGCCTACGTGACTGGCACCCATAATGTCAGTAATCAACCACAACTATAAGCTTACAGAGAGGCGAGATAGTGGTTTGAGGGGATAGTTGGCAGGACCGTCAGTGTATGAGTAAAGATAAATATAAAATATAAATTTTATCATAAAAATTGCATATTTTTCTTTATCCTGACTCATACTTGCTGCTTGATTCCGACAGACAGGTGGTGGGTCAGCCACCTACCTGGATTCCCTTGACTGTTTGATCAGTCTTGTTCTGGCTCTCACCTCATGAGGTGACTGCTGCTTGATATGCCCTCTCAACCAGAAGGATATTGCTGCTCTGGGGACTTGTGGCCAAGTGAAGAGTCTCTTGAACCTTCTTCTTCTCAAAGTAGTTGTCTGCAGATAGATTATCAATGTTCTGATGGACATAAGGTCTGGTCCTGTGTGTCATCTGATCCAAGGATGCATGAAAACTGTGAGATATGGAAATGTCTGTCTGGTTGTCCTGGTACTTGGTTCTTTGCAATTAAGACCCAACTAAGCTCAGAATGAACTGCTGGATGGTTACTTGCATCAAACATAGTTCAACTGTAGTCTATCAGATGGATTTGTTGACATTCTGGTAGCTGTAGCAAGTGTGAGGATGAACAGCATCCTCTGAGCTAGCAACTCAGAGTCAGCTTGCTGGCACTTAAACTTCCTCTGCTGATTTTCTGACTTGAAGAATCTCAGCAATGTAATGAGTTCTGGAACTTTGGTGAGTTTCACTCCCAAGTTCATGGTGAGGACTGGCTGTATGTATATAGGGTAGAACATCCAGATGTCTGGTAGCTCTCATACGACACAATATTTCACCACTTAAGGTTGCATAGTCCTGGTTGCTGAGTGTCTGAGAACTAAGTGGATATTCTGTCACTTGAGAATCCACAGCTCTGGTTGCTGAAAACACCCTTATGCATCTCGTGGACTTATGTTGAAAGACAGTCCATAACAGTAGTGTCTCTAATGCTGGTGGACTGCTACAGGGTTATAAAACATCTTTTAGAATTGACAAGAAAGCAGTTTATTGGCCTCTTTGCTGTAGATTAAGAACACACTAAGGTGGGGTTACTGTCTCGCTCCTGCTTCACTGCTTTCTTCGTAAGTGCCATTGCACTCTGTTAATGTATGAACTCAATGAAGAAGCAATGAAACCATGAATGGGATGTCAATATATGTAGTGATGAAACAACATTTTTCTCAATTCATCTGCCACCCATCTTTGTTTGATCAAACATTATCTATGCCATCTGAATATAGTGAAACAGTGCTCCATTTGTGAATGATATTATTAATCTCACAGTAAAAAGATTTAATGCCAGTAATTGTAAATGTAAATCACTAGTTGATAACTGCATACTACATCACAACATACTATGGCTAGCCAACCCTGAATACATAAGAAATAATATTGTCATTAACATAAGAAGTACTGTTTGGAAACATGTAGCTATCGCATATATATCGTGATTGACAGAACGCCTTTGTCCTTGGCTACTGGCTTCCTGAGAATCGGTTTGTCAAGGCTGGAATAGGTTGGTTCAAGAAGATCATAGATGGATTCGTAGCAGATGGGAATCCATCGATGTTCTGGATCAGAGTAGCCCTGTCGCAAATGCTTGTGAGGCTGGTAGCGTCCAGATAGAAGACAAAGTTGATGGGTTCGTGAAAGTAGCTTGCAGATGTTTCTCAGGTGAGTGAGGAGAATCATTCACGAACACAGAGCAGTGTAGAGTTGAAGGGTGAAGCTGTGTAGAGCAAAGGTCCCACTACTAGTTGGTAGGGAACCATGTTTCTGGAAGGTCAGAAGAATAGGCTGTTGTTTTGGGAGATGTCTGTTGAGATCTCGGAGGTAGATGTCTGCAGTGCCTTTCTAACACTGACCTTGGATTCGAGAATTGAAATGCCCGTGAGGAGAGGTTGTGACTACTTTGTCAACAAGCATCCTGACCCTTGCAAAGGTCTGAGGATCTTCTGAGGACATCATTGACTTTGATGATGATTTCAACAACTTCTTGTGGGAAATTCTTCTGATTAGCTAGTTTTTGGAGAGCTGAACTCATCAAGTGATGGGCTTGACACCTGAGTTAGGATAAGTTTAAAATATCAATTTTACTTAAAAAATTACCTATTTTTTCCTTATCCTGACTCATGATTATTATGCTTCCAGAATCCAGTGGAAATGGTCATGGGTCAGGCCACTTTGTGGATTCATCTCCTGTCCTTAGAGACATTCTGTATCCTTCTGTCCTTCCTTCAGCATTTCCTGGATCATCTTTTTCCATAACTTCTACTGTCAGCTCATTTTATCTTCTCAAACATCATGTGTGACTTCAAAAACAAGCCCTCCATTACAGATGATATTGAGCAGTTACCATGTAGAGTGACTGTGGACACCCATGCTCTTAGTTTGTGTGGGCTGGAAGCTCTTGGAGGTTCTAATCCTGCTCCTTTGTAGGCCCTCAGTATAGCGCATCTCATCCCAAACAATAGTGCCATTCTTGAAACTTCTATGGTCGCCTTTGCTAACATGGGGATGAATAGGCGCTTGAATTTTCTTCCCCTTGTATTAGTCCTTTGAAGATAAATCTTCAGGGTTCTGACTGGACACAAGGATAAGTCTTGAGTGTCCTCTGGTCCAAGGATCATAGATAGCGCTAGGACATGGAACTGTCTGTCCGGTTGGCCAGGTAACTGATTCTTTGCAATGAAGTCCCATCTAAGTCCTAGATGTCCTACAACATGTCAGATCTAGTTCATCCAAAGTCCAGTGCATGTATCTCTGAAATCAAAACTGCCATAGCTAGGCCAAGGAGGAACAGAGTTTTCTGTGTGAGTAGCTCACGGGTTGTCTCTAGTGGTTTGGAGATATCACTCATGAGATGTTGTAGAACTATACTCTCCCAAAAAAGAAAGTGTGCATGCCAAAAAATAACACTTAAAAAATATATGTATCATTTTATTTCATGGAAATTTCATTGAATCACATATCAATCAATTTGTGATCAACAAGAGAAATTTCACTACGCTATGAGGAATACTCTTGGTGCCATTGAGAGTTAAAGACACTAGGGGTCAAACACAAAAGTCACACACTCAATATTTGGTATGACCTCCGTCTGCATCGACTACTGCTGTGAATCTATGCCTCAGCGAAGCGAACAGGTTAGCATGTAAGTGTTGTGGGATGTTGTTCCATATTCGGATAAGCTGTCTTTGCAGTTCCATAAGCGTTGACGGTGCATGGGGAAGCCGGAGTAGCTGACGTTTCATTTCGTCCCATACATGCTCAATGAGCAAGATATCGGGCGAATTTGCGGGCCAGGGAAGACATCCACTTGCTGCAGATACTGTTGAACAACAGGAGCCGCTAGGGGTTGGGCGTTGTCCTGCTGTAGAATCATGCCGGTGCCGTGACGTTGCAGAAACGGGACAACAACAGGTGCAAGTACTTAATCACGATATCTGGCCATCAATAATGACCAGCTCAGTTCTGTTATGGGCAGTGATGCCACCCCACACCATGAGAGATCCTCCCCCATATCGGTTTCGCTCCACGACATATGGATCTGCGTAGCGTTCGTTTCGACATCTGTACACTCTCTGTCGGCCATCTGATGATGAAAGATGGAAACGACATTCATCTGTGAATAAAACATGTCGCTACCAGTGTAAGGGATGCCTGAGATGTTGTCTACACCACTGCAGACAAGCACGACGATGACGTAACGTCAAAATCTGACATATTGCAGGTCTCCGAGGATGTAAGCCGTATTCTCTCAGCCGGTTGATTACTGTTTGAGGATGTATCCGTCTCAGGTGAGGGATGTTCCTGGCTGTTGTCGTTGCCGTTTGTCGCCGGTTCTGGAGATGTGTGACACGGATATACCGGTCTTGTGCAGGGGTGGTAACTCGGGGTCTCCTGGAGCGGAGTCAGTCTCGAACGTCAGCATGTTGTGCATGTCGATGGACTAGCCTGTCTACAGTCTTACAGTGGCAGTTGAAATGGTGGGCAACCTCTCTGTGTGTTCTGCCAGCTCTAATCATACCCAGGGCAAGGAGACGTTGATCTATTGTCAATCTTGGCATGGTAAATTGGAGTCGTTTTAACAGCAGCGCAAGTTTCAATGTGAACGATAGGAAGACCTTACTTTTGTGTTTAAATACCCAAGGTTTCACACTGCTGCATGAATTTTCACAGTCTCCACGTGCAAAACATGCCTTTTCACAAACGTGCAGCATGTCATATAATGTTACTGGTACTGATAGCTGCCAGGTATGTTGATAGCACTGAACCTTTCAATCACCTCGTTTATCTAAGATCACATAGATATTCTGCCACTTGAGGATGAGTCGCTCTCACTGCTGTACAGCCTTTCTGCACTGCATACTGTACGAATTTGTGCCACTTGTCGTCGTACAGTTGCAAGTTGCAAGTACATAGCACTATGGTTACAGCTTTCACTACTCTGGTGGAGGGTCCTCTTTTCTTCAAGCAAGTATTGATATGATCCACACATGTAGCTAGAACATTAGCAGGTTTTTGTGAACTTGCATGGTGTGCAGATGGAGTTTCAGGGTTGGACTTCCGAGTTTTTGTATTAGATTGGGAAACCAGACTCTCATTGGCCAGTAGGGAGCAACCAAAGTCAGTTGTAGTATTCAGGTCTGCTTGATCTTCATTAGTACTTGACATGACATGCTCAGTGCATCTGTTGCCCAGGCTTGAGATCTGGTACCGGTGAGACAAATGTCTGTAGTTGTTTGTTGAACCTTGTGGCAAAGAGGTCAATGAGGGGAGATCCTACTTTAATTATGATGAGCTCGAATGCTTCTCAGTGGAGCATCCATTCTGTGTGTGATGGATGAAGTGGGCAAGATATCTCCTATCTCCTTCTCAGCTCCCAGGATGTGACACACTTTTAGTCAAATGATCTATGATGTTGAATAACTCGAAGGTGAGCTGAAGCAGGCTTGGTGATCTTGTTGAGACCTCGTTGAGTTGTCTGTGTGAACCATCACCATTTGGTTGATCAGTGGGCTCCACCAGTGTTGTGTGGTGGAGATCACACTTTCATCTCCAACTGGTTGATGTGAAGATGTTGCTTTTGTTTCCATCACTTCCTGGATGCCACTTCTTTGTCGAGATGCACTCCCCATCCTTGTAGTGATGTGTCAAAGACTAGTTCTTCTAAATATGTCTCTCAGCAGACATTCAACTTGTGAGTCAACAGGTACATCTTGAGACTGTTTGGTAGAGAGATCAGGTGAATGCTACAGAGGTGTCTCACCAGGAAATGCTGCAGTGGACATAATTGTAGTCTTCCTCTCTGAGAAAGGTCCTGCGCTGAAGTGAGTAACCGAGAAGCCACTGCTGTTTGCTGTGGTAACACAGAGATGACTGCTTCTGGAAACATTACTTTGATCTTCATCCAACAATCTTCTGGGGCCACAATACAGTTCTGTGTTGTGCTGAACCTTATTCCCAGGACCTGAAGATTTTGCTTTCGTTCCAACTTTAACTTCATCAAGTTTTAGTAGCCATCCCCATTGTGCAAACAGTTTGATGGTGAGTCCAGTCTCAATTTGAGTTGATTGGCTTCTTGATGAACGTGTATCCCATTGTTTACTGAGTAGACCATGATGATGTAAATAGGTTATGAGGCCAATGGAGCTTGGTCACTCATGTAAATAACTACAAGGCCGACCATATTCAAAAGGGCAGGATGCTCCACTGGAAGTGTCGACCTCTGAACAGGAATCTCAGGTATTTTCATGACTCTCGATGAATCAGGATGTGCAGATATGTGTCTATAATGGCCAAGTGATCTGCTGGATACACAAGTTGCCTGTACTGAGGCAGGTGAATCATCTTGAATTTCTCTGGCTTGAAGAGCTAGTCTTGGCTGAATCTCTTCATGTTGTATACCAACCGTAATTTCTCTTTTGAGCTCTTCTTGGGTTCCAGGAAAATTGTCATGTAGAAGCCATGTGTCAGATAATGTTAATCTATCACTTCCATGGAGCTCTTGGTCACCAGAGGGTTGATGGCTTCTTCTAGTTTTTCCGCCTGGTCCACATAGTTGAAGACAAATCGGTCACAAGGTGTTATGGATGTATGTATGTCCTCTCCCAGAGTAGCCCCAGTTGTTTCTGGATGAGCGACAGGAGGAACTGTTCTCACCTCTGAAGCTGGAATGAAGAACGATCTGAATACCACAAGTGGCTCTTATAATGATGAATAAAACTTATTTCATGTGAGTAATTATTAAACATGGGGTAGGAAATCTGAGAGCACTACCAAGTGAGGAAATGTGAGTGTACCTTTGATGGTGACGGGGTTTTTTTGACATGAAAAATATTTTTTGATCCGAAGCGAGGGAAGTATGTTGCCAAACTTTGCTCACATATAAGAAGACTTGTCATATTCTCTGTGCTGCGCTACCCTGTTTGCACTACGCTTTGCCTATGGCTCAATCTACCATCTGCATGGGGCCGTTGAAGGAGAGTGTGACAAGCATGGCAAGTCACATGACTGTTCTGGTGGGAAAGGGTTCAAGGGAGACAACTTGGGGATGAGTGAACTTTCACATCCTCTTCAAGGAAACTACCATGGATTAAAGTGTTCCACTATCATTCGCATAGAAGAAGGAGACAAGCATAATAAGCATGAGTCAGGAGAAGGTAAAATTATATATTTGTTAAATAAACATTCAGATACATGTACACAATATTTATACTGTGAAGTAATAGAATATATAGTGACTAGCGGTGACTACTGAGGTGGAAACAACTATTGTGATGGTGATAGTCTTTTGAAACACACCAGTGATAGTGTATTGCCACCAACTATTGCAATACCATTGCTATGTTTTTTTACTCTCCTTCTATTGTCTCATTTGAAGTCATATCCCAAATGAATGTACAGTTTATTTGAAACAAAACCAAGTTGAAGAACTTTCAGTTTCTTTAAGTATCTCTTTTGGAAACTTGAAAGCCAGATCAAGTAAACAGTTGCTGCAAGTCTGCTACAAGTCTGCACACTAACATCCTGTATTTTGCATTAATCAACAGTAGTCAACCATCAATAGTTTTTCATTCTACTATCGATTAATTGCTATCAGAGACTGAACAATTGTAATCCATCGATAGTTTGATGCATCATTACAGCCCCAGTAGTAATGCATGAAGAGCATACAGGGTGTGGACCAGAAGCAGAAATATGATATCTGCATTGTTCACGGGGTTGTATGTCTCACAGCCTATCTGCAAATAAAGTGAGATAAACAAGAAATTAGATAGGTATAATTAATAAAAGTACATCATTATGATTGTCAAAGGATATAGGAATCAATCTACAGCAAACTTTTTAACCTAAACATATATGAGAACAAAGCTGTAGAAGGGACTTGAGGTGCAAACCCAGCCGTTTGGGTCGGCGATGAAGGAAAGAGTGACAATATGGGTACCGGTCAAGTGGGACTTTTGGTGGGGAGGAGGCAAAGGACCCTGTTTGTGTGAGTAAACATACAGGCAGAAGTTTCCACTCAACCTTCGGAAGAAAGGGAGATGAAGCAATCAATATCAGCGTGGATAAGGAAAAATTTTGGTTATTTTCAATCAGTCATCATTAAGCTAAAATAGTGTTGGGTATGGACAATGTTGAACAACAAACAACATCTTGATATTCACAGGAACTACATTTGACCGTTTCGTCAACATATATTTATTGGAATGCATGGTAAATCTTTTCATGGCCAACACAAACAAATAAGTGGTATGTAATTGTTAGTAAACTTACCTCTGGGTTGTGTTAGCCATTTTCTTTTCACCTGGAGATGTGTTACAGACTATCCTTAAGGTTAAAAGGAAATTAATTTTATTTTTATTAAGAAATTATCGGAAGTTGTCTACCTGTAAATGATCCGGAAGTGCTGAGTTACCTCCCTTGATCTGCTCAACCCATAATCCCCTGGAAGTAACGCTTCATACTTTCCGAACATCTGGCTTCTAGAATTATATAGTGGGGAGGTTCAAAAGAATGTCTCAGGAGGGTGTTCAAGGTACAACCCAGAGGTAAGTTTACTAATAATTACAAACAGTTTGTATTTTGTAATTATTAGCATAAGTGTTCCCTCTGGGTTGTGTTAGCTAGAATACCTTCACCCTGAAGTGATTATCTGGTGAGGGTGAGACATGAAAGATTCCTGTAAGATATAAGGGCAGAACTGGGCATATATTACTATTTCCTAGTAGACATGTTCATGAAATCCAAGAGATGATGATGTCACTACCAGCCAAATAAAATCACTTCCGGTCGTGTGATATCACTTCTGGTCACATGACGTCACATCCTTCTTTGCCCTTGATACAAGGCGATGAACTCAGTGAGCACCCTACAAGGAACACTGGAATATCCCTTACATGGAAGTAATATCAAGAGTATGTAGCGCAGACACACAAGCTGCCATTGCAAAGGCCATCAAAAGAGCAGTCTTATAAGAGAGGAATGTCAATGGAGTAGATTCAAATGATTCAAAGGGAGCTTTGGTGAGAGCATGCAGAACCAAACAAGTCACATTTAGCAAACACTGATGGAGTTGTGAGATCCTTAAGCCAAAATTAGTAAATCAATCTATGCAGAGTGGCAATCTAGAGAGCCAACAGCTAGTCCTTGCACATAACAAACTGAAGCAATGGTGGAATGGCAACTCCAGACTTCTGTTTCCTGTTTTCACGAAGATAGAGAAAGAAGTCAGCAATCACAGGGATTGAAATGGCATTTCCAAGGAGCTGTCGCTGTCGTCGCCATTGGCAGAAACATTTCCATCATGAATCATACAAGAGAGCTGCTGAGGATTGGACAGACTGAGAGATGGCATCCATAGCAGAAGGGGTGAATCCCTGGACATCCCAAACAGAAGAACCCTGAATTAGAAGCACCAACCACTGACCACAAAACGAAGATAATGTTGGGAGCATGGATGGATGGAATGTGGTGGTAGGCTGCCTTCAGATTCATTCTGGTAAACTTCGAACCCGGTTGAATAACGTTTTGAACATTCCTGAGAGATTCCATGGTAAATGAGGGCGGCCAGTGGAGAAACTGGTTGTTACTTTTTTTTTAGATTGATTATCATGTGCATTTCACCGAGGAACATTTGGAAACGAGGAACACAGGGGATTAAGGGCATACCCAAGGATGGAATCTCCAAAATGATGTGTTTGGCTATTAACTGATTGATTGCCTGCATAGCTGCTGAAAGGTGTGGCTCCTGTAGTGCAAACCTGTGGTCTGTTGGCAGGCATGTTAATTGGGGACAACAATGGTACTGGAATTGACATCCGTGGCAAATGAAGCCATGGATCGGTGGTGATCTGACGCCAATTGTCCAGATATTGAGACAGTTGGCTTCCAGCAGGAGAAGCAACAACCGGTCTGTTGAAGTCAATAATCAAATTCTCATCAAGGGACATATCCTGATCGTATAGTACTTAAGGGTGTGATTCCACAATAGAATGAATCAAGATATCCAAGATAACGAGCGGAAGGCCTGAAAACTTCTTTGACCTCTAGCTCTGGTTGAAGCTGAAGAGCTACCGTGCTGGGACGAAGAAGGTGAAGGAACTGATGAGTTTCATGACCTCTCAAGGGCGAGCCATTGAAAGCATGGGGGAGGGCAGGAGGAGCCAGCTGAAGAAAATCTTCGTGTCCTGAGGCGAGGCTCAGCTGATTGAGATTTGGCAGTCAAGGCAGATGAAGGTTTGGCTAAGATTATGTGACAACTGAGCACCCTGGGATGTGATAGCCTGGCTACATTTCCCACTGAATAAAGACGATTCCACAGGTTGTTGAAACAGTTCATCTTTGAAAGAGAGTAATGGGTACGTTCCAACACACCAAGTCTGCCCATAATAGAAACCTGTGCTTGTGTAACATCTGCGACTGCTTGGTATATTACATCCAAAAAGTAGTGTGCAGATATAGCCACCATAGTGTCTTCCTTAATGCCCACATAATCTTTAAACACAGGAGGGAGAAATTGGCAAACACCACCTGCAAACCAGCTGATGTAAGACAGACAATCGACAGATGAGTGGGCCTCTTGGTTGTGGGAAATGGTATGCAAAACCTTCGGGTTAAGGCAAAAACGTCCTGATCCAATTTTGGAAAAACTTGATCATGTACTGCATGGGATTGCTTGTGGGTTATCCTCTGTAAGGTTTGGTGAACTCACGATTTAGCCAGAGTCTCGTTAAAGGAAGCAAACGCCAACCGAAACACCGTTGAATGCAGAAGGGACAGCTTAGGTACAAGCTGTGGAGATAACCAACCCAAGGATCCAAGTTCAGCTGGAAGATCAGTGGCCGGAGGAGGCAGCACTGTACAAGGTTTGAGTTGATGCATGAGGCCAATCTTCTCCATATAAGACCATCCAAAACACAATCAGAGGCAGCGAAGTCCATGGAAGGGATTGTTAAAATACTCTCATGCACAGGTGATTTGGCATCTGTAAGAGGATACACACTGAGGGATCTCATTGGGAATGTGAAGATCTGAAGCCATGGTACCATTCCCCATGCTAGTGTGAACCATTCAAGCAGACCTTAACCCTTGGGTCCCATCTGGGACAGTTGGGTGTATAGTCAGATGTGTCTGTGTTTTCCCATGGTCTCAGACAACAGTAGGCAGAGTAGCCATGGCCATTGGGACGATCACCACGGGGAACACAGATTACAGCCTTAGAGCCTTGGATGGAAGGTGAAGCTGAACAAGAACTGGTAAAAAATTTCTTAATTTGCTTCATTTTAGCCATACTATGTTGTTCCAAATCCTTTACGGCACAACTGAAAGAGAAACTTAAATCATCATTCATAACATTCCAGTCTAACTCCCACAGATCCTGGCACAATGGGCAACAAGACGTAGGGGATGAGGGAGAGTCCGGGGAATATGAAATGCACAAAGAGTGAGGGTCCTTCTCCGTCTTTTCCCAACTCTTGTGTTAGGCTATTCCAGGCTATCATTAGGTGGATGACCTCTGTGATTAGTGTTTGTGCTCAAGTATGGTCATTTCATTCGTCTTACATACTCTGATCTCCATGTTTTTACTGAAATGTGCAGCTAGGTCCTCTGTGATGTTTTTTCACTCAACACTTTGGGTAAAAGAATTCATGTAGATTTGCTTGTGATTTGTGGAAGAGTTTGTTCCGAATAAACGTTGTTATACTTTAATTCTAGAAAGAATGATAAATAAAAAGATGACATACTGTGTACAGTGGTATGGTCTTACCTTAATATTCAAAAGTGTCTTCACTCAATGTACTGATATACCAGGTACACATCCTATAACGGCATAGTGTAATAGTGTACTTATAACTCATATATTATACATGTATTAGAGTATACATGTCGTTGCAAACAAGGTCAAATATGTTATTATTTGATGTGTTATCTCAACATCCAGTTAATGATGATAACATTTTCCTGTAACCATGCATGCAAAACAAGAAACGTATGTACCATTCAAATACTGCCATGAACGCATCATATGAAATAATTTATGCTGGTATATTTACACAGTTTACACATATGAGCATGAGTCAAACACACTTCACGTGGTACGAAAGGTAGTGAGCAGGTGTGGTGCTGAGCAACTACATACCAGATAACAACTCTTTCAGTTTGTTTTTTTGTTCTCTAGTGAACAAAGTTGTCATGAATGAATCATCACATGACAGTGCCATCTACAACTTTGACAAGACACTGGTTATAGCCACCCCAACCAAAGTTAGGCCACAACGCTTGGGATTACGGGGACTTCTACTTCAACAATGTCAGTTAAATAATTTGATTTGATTTGATTGATTGATTGATTTGATTGATTTGATTGAGGCCCAAACACAGAAGAAATATTCCTTCATTTTTGTTCAAAATGCAGCAATTTGAAGGTAAGCATTCACTATTTGAAACATCAGAAGAGAAAAAGACTCAAAAGGAAAGCCCATGAAAAAGAGTGTTACATTAATTTTTAACAATATCACTTGATTGATTGCTATTGTTGAAAATGCACTTCTTATATTCCCTTGAAAATCATAAAACTGCCAGGCATCAAACAGGTATTCCTGAACAGTGTCTCTGCACAAATTTGTTACAGCGTGTATCTATTTATCAAGTTATTCAAATGTAGATCACTTTCAGTATCTTTATTTAATGATCTTTATTTTTATTGAGTTGATATATGTCTGGTCGCTTTCTTATTGAAAGATTATTGAAGTTAATGTTTATTATCGAGAAAAATGAACTGTTCTGAATACAAAGCGATTTAATCACATATTGGCATTAATTCACACAGAGTCAGTGACATTTTTGATTATTTCACGTCTGAATATAAAAAAGCATGGGGCAAGCGGAAGATGAGAATGCAGAAAAAATAATTTACTCAAAGCCTTACGTTTAAATACATGACTAACGTGTATGTATTTCATGATTTGTGGATGTGTTTTATGTATTTTATGGGAGACATAATTAACTAGCCATGGAAGGTAACGGAATTACGTATTTCAACAGGGACAAGGCTGAAAATAATTAAATGATGTGCAAGGTGCCCTCAGTCAGTAATGGAGCACAGTCTAAGGGAAACCACTCTTAACAAAGTCATGAAATTAACTGCCCTTGATATTCCTATCAGGTCACGGTCGAATATCTCAAATGTTTATCGACGTGCCTCAACAAACATGTTCCTGATGTAAAAGTAAGTTGTTCCCCGGACTAATGTTTGGAGTTAATGTTTGATTTTTAAATATTTGGCTTGGGAAAACACAATAGCTTGTAGAATCCCGTTGTGAAACAATCATCATGTTTTTTTTCAGCAGGGTACGTTTCCCAAGTTAACGATTATATATGTATATACACAGGACAAGTTAAATTCTAACACCTATGACTACAGTCTGGAGACTTGCATAATTATCGTGTTTTGTG
The DNA here is from genome assembly GCF_037392515.1 of Haliotis asinina. Classification (NCBI taxonomy): domain Eukaryota; kingdom Metazoa; phylum Mollusca; class Gastropoda; order Lepetellida; family Haliotidae; genus Haliotis; species Haliotis asinina. The sequence goes on from NC_090287.1 coordinate 50,531,821, forward strand.
TTTCTCTTGAAACTTTATAAACCAGATGGAGTATCAAGGTCAATGGCGCTTGTTTGATAAAGGACAACGGGGCTGCACAATGATGGGTTGATCAGACGGTTCGGAATTGCGTAATACACTTACATAGACATGGTGCTATGTTTAGAATAGGGTATCCCAGTACTGACCAAGACTTGCTGGCTTAGCCACCTCATCGACGATATACACACAAGGTTTAAGGATGTGATACCTGTTGCTTGTCTTTTCGTCAATGTTCTTCTCTGCATCTTTTGAAATATATTTAAGGAGCAGACAATCATTTTTGCAGTAGAGGAAGCTTCCATTTCATGACATGCACATAAAAACTGCTGTAGCGATCGGCAAATTGAGTAAACAAAATGGAGATGGAACTTTGTTTGGTAATAGCTGCTTCTTCAGTAATACCCAACGCCGCTCTGATCAACTTCTAATCATTTTAACAAAAACAATATTTTTCTTTTAACCTTAAGGACAGTCTGTAACACATCACCATGTGAAGAGAAAATGGCTTTCCAGAGGGAATGTTTAATTGAATTGAATAATTGCTAAATTTTGCAGATGACACACCAGAAAAACACAGATTTAGAGTTATCTCTCTTCTATAAATTTTAAAATGTAGCTCACTTGACAGTGGGGTACATTGAAAATAACAGAAGAGCACTTAGCCAGTCAGAAAATGACACGTATGTGTGAGGTAAGACAACAACCTATGCCCCCCTCGTGACCAGTGAACAATTTATAATGGAAAAAAAAAAAAGTACCTTTTAATATAATTACCTCTAATGCTCTCTCAAATTGCTTTACAGCCTCTTTTGGATTCTTCTTACCAAGACTGACAAGACCAACATTTGTCCAGCCATCTGCAGCCCAATTCATATTCTTGTGTTTCTCATGAATGGCAATAGAGTCTCTGAACATCATTTCAGCCTATAAAACAATTGACAGATATACAAAGAGAGCACTGTCAATACTGAATTCTCAGGGGAACATCCAATGTAACAGAAGAAGCTGGTATCAAACTATACACACAGGAAACCAGAATACAAGATAAATCTTATGGATAGCATCTTCTTGGTTTATTTTCCACAATGTTTCTGGGCTATTTCTTACCTCTTTGACACTGTTTCATTATCCACCTGATGAACTTGCCCAGAAATGTTGTGAAAATTAAATCAAGAACTTGACCATAACATTTGTCTTGCATTACCATATCAACTTCTAAATGCCTTTGAAGAATCTCAGGAAACCTGAGTATAATATGATGACTCCAGGTGAGATGACTGAGTCAGAGTACAAGCTCACAGTGACATGTGTACAGATCCCTGATTTCATGATGTATAGGTAGCGATATTCAATGAAATCAGTAGTTGAATAAAACAATAAAATCAAAAGAATTACAACACTTTGTTACCTCAATATACTGCTTCTGATGATAGTACACAAGACCAAGTCCATTGTAACACCATCCCATTCTCTCCTCTCCTTTCTTTTTATCGATCTCACCACTCTGTACACCCCTGAAAGATAGCAGTTGGGATCACAGCAGTTTTATTCACGTTTCATACAGTTGTACTTTATTCCAGCACCAAGAGTCCTATGCTACAAAAATTTAATTTTCTGAATAAAATTGATATTTCAACCTTATCCTGACTCATGCTTGTTATGCTTATCTCGTCTCTCTATGAAAACAATAGTAAAACATTTGAAATCCTTTGAAGTCCCTTGGTGTACAATCACACTCACCGTGTAGCCTGCCTTACTGCTGGTGCCCTCATTGATCACATGACCGGCCATGCTTGTCACTATCTCCGACTCTGCCCAACACCTGAATCTACAGGCTGATCCACCATGCCATATACTGGGTAGGTTGGAAGGGCTTGACATTATGAGTCAGAATGAGTATAAAATATCAGTTTTATTCAGAAAATTACATATTTCTCCTTATCCTGACTACTTATTATGCTTACAGAATCTGATGGAATCAGTGGTGGTCAGGTCATGTCCTTGATTCTCTGGCTGTCTTTAAGTACGTCCTGTATTTACCCCCATGGGAACTATATTGGCACTACGTAGATCCTGTTCTTCCAATATCCATCTGTTAAATCGTGGGGACCACAACGTGTCAGACATCTCTCCTCGAGATGGGAACCCTGACATCTTCGTATGGATATATAGATATACTAATGTCCTGCTAGCTATCTAGTGCAACTTTAATTCAACATCTTCCCATCAAGACAAGGTGAGACCCTTCTTCATGTATGATTATCTTCGGTTACAAGGACAGGGTCATAATCACTCATACTTGTCTGTTCAAGATGTGTACATGGACTCTCAACCATTTACTCCTCACAGCGTTGGTCGCTACAAGTCACATGATAAAGGGTGAGATTTTAGCTATAATTGTTTCTTCTTCCAACAAGTTATTTATAGCAACTCTTTCTTCCTGATGTCCTCATCATAGAGTTGTGACCCTTCTCCATGTACTCGTATGTTCCATATATTCACAGGGTCTTAATCACTCATGCTGGACATGTCTTAGGTGTATGCATGGAGTCTCAACCGATTGCTCATCAGAACATGCATTATCAACAGGTCAATGAGATTTCCACTCAGTGGCTTTGTGGAACCATCAGTTGGTCGAAACTGGTGAATGCTGTAGATGTCCTTGGTGGTGATATCTCTCAGGTAGTGTTTGGCAAACACTGTGCAAAAGCAGTCCTCCTTGTGAGTGAGCAATTTTCATGTAGAGTGAGTGATGATGCTAGTACTCAGTGTGGATTATAGGCCTCTGGAAGTTCAAGTTCTGCTGCTCTGCTGGCCCATAGCATAAAGGTTCTCATCCAAACTGGGAGAGTTGTACATGAGATTTCCATACGTGTCTCAGCAGATAAGGGGATGCAAAAGCACTTGAACTTTTGTCTCCTTGTTTTAGTTCTTTGTAGATATATTTTCACTCCTCTGATAGGGCACAATGATAAGTACTGTGTATCTTCTGGGTCATGGGCTGTAGATAGTGTCGGGATGTGGAACTGTTTCTTGATTCTTAGCAATAAAATACCATCTAAGTCCTAGATGTACAATATCACTATGTCCAAAGTCAAATCATGCCCAACCTTAATCGAATGTGTTTATTGTGTTTACATCCAAGCTGCTGTTGTTACGGCAAGCAGAAACAGAGTTTTCTGTGTTGTTACTAATGTAAAGGCTGTCCATTGATGTGGCTCATATGTATCACTGGTGAGATGCTGCAAATCAACATTCAGATCCCAAGCTGGTGCCTTAATTTCTGTTGTTGGTTTAGCATTCTAGAGCTACTAGTTCCAGCACTTTTGTCAGCTTTATCCCTGTTTTCATGGTGATAACTGTGCTGACAGTGGCCATGTACGTTGATAGCTTTGAACATTCCAGTCATCTAGACTTTCATAAATGACATAATTTGATGCTGTAAAGCCTTTCCGCTTTGCATATGTCTCAAATCTTCCAGTAATACGATACCGTTCTATGTACTCATTGTTGTAGAGATGCTCTAATAAGCTGTATTTTCAAGCAGACAGTCGTATAGATAAAGTTATACCAAACATCTATGATGAAGATGTTGCTACCTGAATTTCTGTGATATCCAGTGAAGGTCCTTCATACTTTGTCTTCAATTGCCAACACTCCAAGCTGAGTACAATTTGTCATCAATATGAAGTCTACAGCTGGCTGGCTTTGTTGCTGTAAAACTGTCATTTGTTGCTACAAGCCTCCAGATAAATAATGTACAATCTGCTGTCTGGAGAAGACCTCTATGACACTTGAAGGCAATCAAATGATGCTGTAGACTACTATCTGGACTGTAAATGAACTGTGACCACATTCAGCGCAGGGCTTTGTCTCTCTTGGACCAATCAAATTCCAGATATGTGACGTCACCTGTGTTGAAGCCAAATGATCATTGTGAAATCTTATGCAGTCGGTCATTTCTTCGTCAGCACTCGGCCTTGTCCGTAACTCTGTTATTCAGCTAGTCCTGGAGTTACATGAGTGAACATGTGTATAGATGACTGAGAAGAAAGGCTAAAAAATCTTCACTGTTTAATACATCAGAGCTTTCTCGAATGTTGTCTAACAATGTTTGATTCTGGTGTGCACCTCTTTCTTCCATGATCATCACTTCCTTCAAGTTGAGCATGACTTCCCTGGCAACCTCTTCAATTCCTCAGCTGAAAATGGTAGTAATCTGGGTAAGTAGCACTGAAAAGATCAGCATTCAGCCATGTCTGCTGGCATCCATGCGCAAATGTTCTGGGTGTGAGTTCCTCCAGGTGTTGTCTCTTTGTGAATGGGCCTGATGGGTGTCCTTCTGAAAAACCTCCATTTGCAAATGCACTCTCCGTATGCATTGGTTTCTATGAGAGTAATCCTCCTTGCGTGAGTGCTTTTGAGCATGCATGCATGTATGCCCCTGACGAGGATGTAGATCCGTGTCTGATGGTGATGATGATCTATAGCTCAATCAGTAGTGTGCTGGAGAATGACTTGATGCATGTGGCGAATCCTTCCTGCTAGAGTGCTGTAAGTGCATGGATGCTCCTTCATTGACTGCTACAGCTGAGCCTCTTCAGATCTTCATAGTGTCTGCAAAGAGTTGTCTTTGCTACCATATCTGGTACCAGATGTCTGCATTGATAGAACGTCCTCTGTAGACCGATGTGCTGATCCCATTGTCACAGCTGCAGATCTTGTTGTTGTAGTCTGCTGTGATGCCTTGCTGATGACTGTAATCGCAGATGGTAGTATCGAAGGCTCATGAAAGATGTCTGCTTCATCTGGAGGTACAATCTCCCCATACAAGAATATTGAAGTAGAGTTTGAATACAACTTCAACAATTCTCTGGGCACTGATGTCTTGTCCTCTGTGACAAAGTACATCTCTGTTTCTCCAAAGACACCCACTCTGTAGACTTGGATGTTTCCTCCACTATGCCAGAGACCTGCCCCCATGCGATTCACTGGAAGTATCAGCAGAAGTTACTAACACACGTTACTAGCACAATCACCAGTTTTACCAGACATAGCTTGAGAGTATCTTCTAACCCTGTCCTTTTCGCGTCTTTGGACAGAAAATAAATAAAGATTAAATTCTGTTTCAGATAAATTCTCACAAGTTTTACAGTGAATGCTGGAGAAACAAATATTGTAGCATGAAGAGCATAATAAATGCAGGTCAGCAATTTTAGGACATAATGATAATATGTACACACCAAAAGCCGTATAGGGCAAAAGTATGGATGTAGGGACCACAGGTGCTTCCACAACCATTCACTAGGGTGATGGAGGAGAGAGTGACAAGCATGGCCATTCAGGTGACTGATAAAGGTGCTAAATTATGAAGTGAGGTTACATCCTCTTCAAAGAAGGGAACTTCAAGGGATTTCAAGTGTTCTACAACTATTCGCATAGAAGGAATAGACAAGCATAATAAGCATGAGTCAAGATAAGGAGAAATATGTATATTTTTGCAGGCAGATGGACAGTAAATATCCATTTTCATACCACTGCAAAACTTGAGGGATAATAATCTTGAATGTGACATTAAATCATCTTCCAGATCACCCCACCTGGCCCTTTTGACAGTTTACAGTATCAAAATAAAACAATAATTAGTTGAATAGCATCAACTTTTTTAAATTTAAATTTAGTTATACAGTTTGTTAATTGTTTAACACCATACCCATTAGTATTCCTGCTAAAAGACAAGACAATCTAGTGATTACATCCTTAGCATCACTGATGCACTGACGAAAACAAGAAGGAAAACATAATCAGGGACTTGAATCCAAGTTGATAGTGTGACTTACAGATGCTACCTATGCCCCTGATCAATGTCAATAAGGTTTTCTTCACTTACGTCCTCCAGTACTTCATCACCTTCCTGTGCAACTCCTCTGCCCTGTGGTAGTTCCCGCTATCACAGTCACAACAGGCAAGGTAGTATTGGAACTCTGCTAGAAGCTGCAGGCGGTCAGATTCCTCCTTCCACTTTCCCTCCAGGTTCTCCTGCAGCATACAGTCCAGACATCACACTTTATCTTACACAGCGCCTCATATAGTCCACCATTCAACATCCCTTCCCTCAAAAGCAACCAGGGATCTTGGTTTCTCCTTTTTCCTCCATATTCTAGTCTTCTTATAGATCTCCCCTCTTCAAGTCCCCCATATGGATCCCTAACTTGTCCTGGAACTATATCCTTTAATATATCTCCATCACAAAGATGCTCATCTAAGTTTCTACCTATTTCCCCTTGGTCTCCAGTAAGCAAATCCTTTCATACTTCTCCTATCCCAGCATCTCATTCAACTCAGATCCCCTGCATAACACCTAATCCAGTAAGGCCCAATGGATAAATACAATTAGTTAAAAAGGTTTTCACGTTTTGCACTCATACCAGTAATTCTGTAATGCGGTTCAGGATCGTGATACTTCCCTCATTGCAACCAGTCAAGTCAATGAAGAACCTCAAATTTTCCAGTTGGAAAAATAGCTGAAACAGTGAAAATAATTTATTATTACCCATATGGGTGAGGAGATCCTACCTAATATTTTTTTCTATCTTTGCTACAGTTTTGCAATTTAGTGATTATTGACGTTGATTGCTTGATCGTATATTTGTACATTTTCACTGAATGCCAGAACTACTTTAACAACACTGCATTCATTCATAATATTGCATTAATGCATTGATAAACTGACGGTGCTGTCATGGCACTGATTCAAGATTTTAAAATAAGAACCAAAAACCGACAGGATTTAAATTTTGATGCTTATATAATCCTTCTTTTCACACTTCATTAACAATATGATGTTGTTTACTTAACAACAATTGTTATAGTAAAAAAATGTCTAATCGGATTTTGTAAACAGACATGGCTACCCACTTAACTGCAATCAACGTCAATGACCTGGTCAAGGTAGATAGATAAATTACTGGGCTTGAAATGAGACTAACACAATCACTAAATTCCTTTTGTGTGTATGTAATAACTCCGGACATAGTGACATGAAAGTTGCATGGTATATATGACTGAAAGTGTTGCCAGAAATGATATCGAGCGAGTCAGAGTCCACTCTTACAGAAGAGAATCATAAATTACTTACTGCATGGTGACCTTTGCCTTCAAATCGAAAACAAAACTCTTGACAGGTTTTGTTCCTGCTTTTGAACATGACATTGAACACATTTAGGCAGCTAATAAGAAATGCTGTCGATTTGGACTCGGACTTGAGTTAGAGTTATCGTTTCTGACAAGGACAAAGACATGAGCCCAAACAAGGTCACAGTCCATTTGAGCAAAATGCTGACAAACTTTCATAATTGTGTATCATCCTCTTATACAATATGTTCACCATTCCTGCATTTTATTGTTTCCTTGCAGATTTTCACTGTTTTAGAAGTTAACATATAAACAACTTGGCAGGTTTTTGCTGTTTTGTATTCAACAACAGTCACCTGCATTCAGACACAAGTAGACCAGATCAACATAGTTCTGATCTACAACTAAATATTGAATATGTGATTCTACTTGTTGAAAATAATGTGAAACTTCATAAGAGGTGTGGTTAATAAAAAGCAATCAAATGAATTTGGAAACTGTGGTGGCATGTGATCCTGTTTATAGAGCTTAGGTCACGAATCAGTTGAAGTTAAGCAGTGTCCACCTAGGAGAGTTCTTGGATGTGTGACTGTTTGTCAGTTTAACTCCTGAGAGTTTCTAGGACTTCAGTCCTGCCCCAAATGAAGCACATGTGATACATGTGATCTCACCTAAGGCAAGTGAGTTCACCCAGCAGAAAATGAGTACTTTGTTGGATAGTCATGTGACTATAACCCTCTAGCCCAAAATGGAATGCATAGGTTATCGGGGGGATTCTGACAAGCACCGTGAGCAACCACATGATGTTTGGAGACAGTAGAATATGACTTGGTAGTAGTAACTGTGTTGTTTTTCATACTGTATTCTACAATGCTGTATTGTGACTTGAATGCTTGAGCAGACACCTACAGATAGTCAAGCACTGATACATGTGAACAATCAAGTACTGACAGACATAACCAGTCAACTAGACATCTAACAACAGTCAAGCACTGACATAAAGCAACAGCCATATGTCAGATTTAATCAACATTCAACTCATACAACAGTAGATAGTAATTGCTTAGCTTGTGATTCAGGCACCATGATCAGTGTGACTTACTCTTTGCCCAGGAGGCTTTGACTGATCCTTGGGTTCAATGATGTTGTCATTTTCCAGGCAGTAAACATCAACAAGTGCCTTGTCAAATGACCTCACATACATGTCAGCGATGTCAGTAAACGTGTGACCAGTTGATTTCCACAACTCGAAAAGCTCATATTCATTCTTTCTGTAACAGAAGCAGAAGAATTACAGTGTAATGAACAGTAGAGGAAATGTGTATGCATAGACCATATACATGAGATATGACGTATTTAGTTCATGATTCCTCATTTTTCCTTATCCTGACTCATGCTTAACTGCTTATCTCCTCTCCCTCTTCCAAATGGTTAGTGGAAAATTTAATCCCTTTAAATTTCCCTAGAAGCAAACACATAATTTCTCACCCTGAGCCACCTCCTTTTCCCACCAAAAGTGTCCATGTGACTGTGAACACCTCAAACCTCACTCTCTCCTTATTCGTCCAAGCAGACAGTTCCAGACTTATACTTCCTTTACCTTTGGATATATAACTCAAATACTGCTGTGAATGTATTTATAAGACTGTTGTTCATCATATTTGCAACAAAATTTGTAATTTAATGTACATGTTTTCACCTTATTTCAGCTGAGTGTTCACATATGTAAACATTGCCAACATCACCTGCAGCACTTGGTTCACAGCCCTGTGGTTCTTCTACTGCTATTTTGGGGGTTTGATTATGCATTGATATTGTTTAAGTTGTACTATTATCACATTTTGTGCATATGCTTGTACTTTACCATTTTGTTCACCTGTCTTATTTATTCATAACCTCGTGTCTATGATGTTATTGCAGTAAAAGTTGCACTACCATTGCATTTAGTGGCAGAGGTAACAGTTCATACCTCAGGTAAAAGGAAGTCCTCTCCAGTCATAACCCCACTGAAATATAAGAAGACACGGTCATCCTCATCAGGGAAACAGTCCTCATCATCCAGGCATTCCTCTAGATCATCGCAATCGGCAAAATCTATGAAACTGGTGAGTCATATCTGTTAGCAGTTGTCTCTGAGAATTGTGCTGGCACCTGATGTAGCAGTTGACGCATCCAGTTACGATGACCCACCAGTACTGGAGTCTTTGATGCGTCTTTGCAGAGATCATCTGGGGCTATCTTGACGGCAACACAACTGAGAGGCGTCTCATCACTGATATTATCTGTAGTCCTCATCGGGATCACTGCTTCCTTTGAGGGGCAGTCAAGGGGGGCATTTTTGATCTAGCAGTAGCAGATATCTATGGAGAACACGCCAGCCTTTAGAAAATGCTACGCTAATTTTTATCACTACCGCAGCATAAACTGTCTTGTCAGCTACCCTGTTCCTCTTTGTCACTTCCATTAATTACTGTTTATGACATTTATGGCCTTTATTGTTCATCCCCCTTGGCTGTGTCTGTCATTACCTCAACTGTAGAAGGAAATGCTATTGTTTCTCTATCTGTCCATTGTTGAATCTTTTCCTGTCCTTGTTAAAAACTGTATATACATGTATGCTCACATCTATTCTGAATGTGAGTGTGGAGTTCGGTATTCCAACTGTCTGTGTAGGGATGACAGCAAGCAGGATTATGCTGCTTGTAGGAAAGGCCTTGGGGTTGAGCTGGAAGTCCGCTCACTTCATTGATGTATACTTGTTTGTCATGTCTTGTGTAAGCAACTAAAGAAGTCAAAAGATACTACGCCTTCGTCTTCATCAAAGTATTCATTTGTCTTCGTCAACATACTCTTCATCTAATACCAAACTAATTCGACGCACCAACCATACACTACACGTTGACAACAGCATGAGTCAGGATAAGTATAAAATATCAATTTCATCATAAAAGTTACATATTTCAGGACATACCTAACCAGGAAGTAAAACATGAGCAGATCAGTCAGTGTTGTAGTCAGACCATCTTTGTCATCTATCGCCTTCTGTAACCATGACAACTCCAAAGCAGGCCTCCTCAACAATGATTCAGCAGGTCTGGGATAAATGTCAAATGCCTGTAAACATATCAATAAGAATTGCAGGATTCACAAAATACCAACCAAATGAAATATTTCTAACTTCACTATCTACACACATTAATTGATATGAAAACACTGACAACTTAGTAGTACAACTTACCTTTCGCTTCTTATCAAAGTAGCTGATGAGACATTTCACACTGGTTAATCTGCAAAGACACATACATTTAATATATCTGAACCCTGACTTTAAGTAGATTAAACTATGCTGTAAAAGACTGACGATTTTTTTTATTTCAGTCTTTCTTGTAAATAGTATGAAACTTCATGTCCCTAAACATGCTTAGTACTGAGTTACTATAAGCCGCATTTAGTATGACAATGTTAACCATTCTAAGTAAACTTAGGCACTCAGTATTATTAATTACACTGTTACACTAAGTCTAACAAACCCTAGAAGATTCTGAATGCTATTTTCCGTATGATCACTTCTGGGTGATGCACATGGAACACACCACAACAGTGAGTTTACAACTGCCGAAAATAGCAATTTTGTCAATATTCAAGGATGTCAGCTTGTGGAAATATTATAAGTTGTTCACTGGTCTCAAGGGGTTCAGTGGCATAAAACTAAATCTACTCATTCGCTCATACCTATTCTGACACATTATACCAAAGTTTGATAAACACAAGATAATAGGTAAATTCTAACACAAAATATGAGGTACAAGGGATATGTTTTAGACACAGATTATCACCCAATATGAGAAGCACAAGGTCAAGAAGTCTATTGTGACCTGGAATCCCACAGGGTGAGAAGCACAAGGTCAAGATGTATATTCTGACCCGGAATCCCACAGGGTGAGAAGAACAAGGTCAAGATGTATATTCTGACCTGGAATCCCACAGGGTGAGAAGCACAAGGTCAAGAAGTCTATTCTGACCTAGAATCCCACAGGGTGAGAAGCATGAGATCCCAAGCCTCTTATCTGACCTAAAGTAGTATAACACCTACAAGTTTGAAGTACTGGAGATCTTTTCTGATCCTGAATCACAAAATGAGAGTACCACAAGGTCCTGAGGCTCTATTCCGATCTGAAATCACTAAACAGTATTTCCTACCTGTCTTCAGTTGAGTTCAAGTATCTCTCTGCTACAGCATTACCAAGCTCGGAGAAAGAGAAACTGAAAATAAAGAGTAGAAACTCAGGTTGTCTCTTCTTTTTTGTATACATAGCTAGGAATGCGCAGTATTACAGGTATGTCTGTATATCACATTACACTTTTCAAACCATACATATCGCTATATCTTTTCAGGAAACAGGTATTTGGGGTAAAGTTTTTGTGATTATCTCTATGGTGGGAATAAAAATCTGCACACTTTCAATAACAACAAATGTTTTCCTTTGTTATTCAGTTACAACACAGCATACTGTAATGCAACAAATGGTATAAAAAGGAAAACAGAATTTTGAGATTGTTGTTATCAGAACCATAACATGTATGTTTAGGGTCCCATAATGTAGGAAATAGGATCAACATATACAGTGTCACTTACTGTGAAACACTAAAGTTCCCAAGGCATTGCGATATGGGTACCTGAATATTGCAGTACATCATTTGTGAATGCACAGCCCTACCCAATCTAATTGCATTATTTTATACACATATGGTAACTGTTCCTGACACATATACTTCATCGTATGAAAAAGCTATTGCTGACATATTCCGAGGATCAAAGTTTTACTTTTCCTAAAGCCTTTATGGATAAAAAGTTCTTGTTCCCTGCCATATCTTTAGGAAGACAACATTTCGGAGTGTATTTTTACTCTCTTATTGGAGGAATGAAACACTAGGAAACAGATACATTGTAGTTACACAAGTACATATGATAAGAATAACAACACAAAAGTCAGCAGATAAACAATGCTAAACTGGTACGGGGGATGGAGGAATGGGAGTCAGGCAACATTAATCCAGGCATGGATGATGAGATAACTATGGCTGCATTTAACAATGGAAATTACAATAAACAACAGGCAGCCATGAATTAATCTAGACCTAATCAAGACAAGGACATGGAAGCCAGCACTGTTAATTAGATTAACTAGTCCCAAGTGCTAGACAGATGCATTCTCTGACATAATGAGAATATTGCAAATAGTGGCATAAAATCAAAGTCACTCATTCACTCTATTACAACCTTTTATGAGAAAACAATCTCACATTATAAAGATGGGAAACAAAATAAACCAGATTTAAGCTTTAAATAGTCTGTCATTCATGTGAAGTAAGAAACTGGCTGAAAAGTTTCATCCAGCAATAACATTTCATGACTTGGAGACCAACATTCCAAAGGTTAGAGATGAGTACATGGCTGTCTAAATAAACCAAGACAGGAACAGAGAAAACACTGACTGACATTACAAACTTTATCCCATACTGCTGGGTACAATGGATTACTTGAGGCTGATTCTACTCTGGTATCTACTTGGGGTTCACTATAAGGATGACTGGCTTCAAGACCTTTATTCATTCCATTATGGCTACTGTGCCAGTGGCAAAAGTTTCTTTGTTGCTAAAAACAGAAATACTATGTATTGATAATTTAATGCAGCATATTCAGAAAAAAATGAATAGAAAATATTTTCAGCTATGAGAATACAAACATTTCATGGCAGCAATGTTGATCAGAGCCAAACACTGACCTGATCAGACCTGACTGGATAACAACATACTGTTCCAAGGCAAAGTACAATGGTGACCACACATGGAGAGAGATATCCAGTATCTCCTTGAGTTCTATCTCTGTTAGACCTTCATGAGACACTTGAAGCAATTTCAGTACCTACAACAAATAACTGAACAGTTAGTTCCATCCTTCCTACATAAAACAAACTGCTGTACAAATCATGACTGTCCACCTTTGCATAACATCACACTTCACCTAACTATGTCATACTTTGTATTTTTCATCATTGGTACCTGGATGTTATGTAGATGCTGAACAATATCCCTTTGTTAACTAGTCAAATATTTATCTATTAATATATCAGCTCCACACAGCTGTTGCATTACCACATTCGTGCCCATCTGCTTTGTTATCAGTCTAGAGTTTAACAATCCAATGAACAACATCTACTTGTTAACCACCCCTGTAGAACATCTGGTTTGTTAATCACCCTCTGCAGAAATTCTGATGTTAACCACATCTGTAGAACATCTGGATGTTAACCATCTCTGTAGAACATCTGGATGTTAACCATTTCTGTAGAACATCTGGATGTTAACCAATCTCTGTACATATGGTTGTTAACCACCCTCTGTACACCATAAGGTTTGTTAACCACCCTCTGTACACCATAAGGTTTGTTAACCACCCTCTGTACACCATAAGGTTTGTTAACCACCCTCTGTACACCATAAGGTTTGTTAACCACCCTCTGTACACCATAAGGTTTGTTAACCACCCTCTGTACAACATCTGGTTGTCACCCACCTGTTGTACAACATCTGGTTGGTCTTCTGTGTTGTAATCTGACTCCAGTCTCTCCAGGACTTTCATACAAAGATCTCGAATGCTGCAAATAGATCATTGTCTAGACATTAAATTAACCCAGATGGCATTTGAGTGATATGGATCAGTAATCAGTGGGAGATCCTCTGTATTTGCATACAGCTCCATGGTTTATGAAACTTCCTATCTCTCATACAGCTCCATGGTTTATGAAACTTCCTATCTCTCACAACTCCAAAAGAATAGCTGAACACCATACTTACCTATTTGATGTCAAAAGGTCGTTTATCTTTTCATCCAGTTTCCGAAATGACCCAAACACAGAGAGTTCCTGTAAGTCAGAGAGAAAAGGCAACAGTGGTGATACAAAGCTTTTGACCTCAAAAATGGTGAGCATGGCATCACAATGATAGTTAAGTACAGATATCATCTGATTTCTGAAGCAAATCCTCTGATGTGCAGGCATATTGTGAGGTTGGCGGATAAGTGGATAGGAAGGGATTTTGTTTTAGTCCAGATCATGGAAAAACAGTCACAACTCGTATTTGCAAAAAGGTAAGCATGTGTTGCCCTACTGGTTGCAGGCACTCACACAATCTGTAGAGTAAGTAAAGTAAGTGTTTTGTTTCCTGATTCAGCTCAACAGTATTCTACCATACCAACTACCATATGACTTGAATCTGTAAACAAACCAGATGATCAAGTGATGGACTAGAAAATCCAGTGACACAACTCACTTAATGATACCCATCTGCTTTGCAATGTCCTCAAATGTTGAAAGTGCAAGCAAAACATAAACACAGAATTTTATCTGCGGTGCTCAAGAGCAGTGAAGCAGTGCCTTGTATATAAGTAAAGAAAAAGTTTTGTTTTGTGCAACACAACTAATGGTGGTCTGAAATTACTTACAGCTATGATAATCTTAAGGAAGAGGGCATTTTTAGTCAGATCTTTTTCAACAATCTTCTGCAGCTGTTCTTTGGACAACTCTTTTCCACTCGCCTTCAGAGTTTCCTGTGTACAAAACACAAAAATGGACAATACCTACACATTTTTATTGAGGTTCTCCATTCAGATCCAGACAAACAAGACAATGCCTTCACATTCTCAGTAAGGTTCTCTGTACAGATGCACACAAACAAGACAATGTTTTCACATTCTTACATATGTATTCTGTACAGACATGGACAAACAAGACAATGTCTCCATATTCTCAGATAGGTTCTCTGTACATATGCAGACAAAGACAACAATGTCTTTATATTCTCACTGAGGATCTCTGTACAGACATAGACAAATAAGACAATGTCCTCAAATTCTGACTGAGGTTCACTGTACATCTGCAGACAAACAAGGCAATCTCTTCACATTGCCAGACAGGTTCTCTGTACAGATCTAGACAAGCATGACAATGTCTTCACATCCTCATTGAGGATGTCTGTACTGATGTAGACAAACTACGCAATGTCTTCTTTTCTTCAGAGATCCCTGGCTACACTAGGACAACTGCACAATACCTTCCCACTCTTTCAAACATCCCTGTCTTCATTGTACATGCTAGACAATGCCCTCCACACAAATCAGACAGAGAAGAGACTCTTACCATACATATCTGTTTCCTGTCTTCCATTTGTAGACCCTCTAGGGTAATCTTCTGGTACATCCTTGCAGTCACAAGCTCCTCGATAGTACCCGGCTCAGTGTCCAAAACTGACACAACAATCTTCACATTATCTGGAATTTTGTCTGGCAACCAGGACACAGGCTGCACAAAAAAATTACACTATCACATGCTGTAACTCATCAAACATATAAAATCATATTAACACATAAATATGCATTTGTTATAGTTAAAAAATTATTTCATACTTAACCTGACTCATGCTGTTTGCTTCTCTTTCCTTTAACACAAGATATAGTGGAAACATTCTGTAATAATAATTCATTTGAATAGCACCATCTGTCTAGTTGCTCACTGGCGCATATGTAGGAGTCAGGAGAATGAGAGAGGAAAATGATTAAATATTGTAAGCAGTTCTGAACAGGAGGGTTTTCATCGGGATTTTAAAAGTGGAATAACACACGGTGGCTTTGAGTTCTAATTGCAGCCTATGCATTGCTAGTGTTGACCTTGGTATATTAGCAATATTATCATTATTATTATATGATATTATTATTATAAGATATTTATATAGCACACATATCCATGCAACTATTGCTTGCTCAAGGCGCTAGTATGTGTTTCCCTCGATCATTGGATGTCCATCTCAATGTCATTTTGTATTATCAGTATCAACTTCCTGGGGAGTATACAACTCTTGCTGCCACTCAGCACACCAAGTTTTATTGTGGCTCTCTGATCCTATCGAGGTACCCAATTTACAGCTGGGCAGACTGGGCCAAATAGTCACTGTACCTTGTCCAAGTTTACTGCATGTTGCTGTACCTGCAACTAAGGTGCATGTATGTATTCATGTGGCCATCATCTGGTCATATACCAACGGATTCGTGGGTTCCTTTAAGTGCACAGGGTTGTGTACTGCACACTAGGGGTTGCTGCAACATTGAGTGAGTCTGCACACAAAGTTTACTCCAAAGCTTTTACTCTCAGTTACAGGTGGGCTCGATCCTGACACTTCAACCTCGCTGGATCACTAGCCTGGTGCTTTAGCCCACCACACCCCAGCAATATCTTGGTTGGGGACACCAGAAATGGGCTTCACAGTTCTGATGTGAACTTTGGGTATTCTTCTGTGCAACCATCATCTTAAGAAAACATTTTCTCTCGGTCTGATTGAGGATTCATTAATGGTGTATGAATAAACGATCTTCCAGAAGCAGTATTTAGTTGAGCTTACTATCTTGTAGGCTGCAAGTCCTGGATTTCACATTGCTCATAAGTGAGTAATGGTCACCAACCTCTTGGTATATGCATCTTGTGAAGTTGGATTGAAAAGAGGTGTAGGTATTAACTGATCTTTGGTGGTCCTCGAGTCTTGTCACAGTTTGAGAAATTGCTTTACTGCGAATAAAGTCAATGTCATAATGTCTTCACCTTTAATACAGTAGGTATCAGCAGGAGATGAATTCTTTAAGGGTGAAGATCTGAAATGTTGTATGGTAACAAGCAGTAGTAACAAAGGTGATAGAATCACCCACCACAACTTGTCAAATCAAACTTGAAGTAACTGAAATGAAGGTCATAATTTAAGATGAATGTGAACAAAAAGAGAATCTCTCTTGGTATCTTGCTCTGTTCAAACACATAAATATTTTCATGACTCACTTGACTTGAATGTCATGCTGCATAAAATTTGCAAAAAGCTAGTAATAAAGATACTGTTTATCAAAACAGACTTTCAAGACGAAGAAAATCCAATGAACTGTTCTTGAGATATCTTCGTGACAATCTTAACATGTTGAAAGTGCTGCAGTGATGTTAAAAATTATGTGATGGTCACCATAATCAATTATGTCCTGCACCTTCCTTCGATAAAGCTTGGTGTCAAATATTAAATCCAGGCAGTGATTCTTGACATAGCTTGCTGACAAGATTAACATGCAGGTTAACATACTGAAAGTAATGCCGTAACCACCATAATTCTACCATGGTCAGCAAAATCAAACGAGCCCTGGACATTCCCTAGATCAAGCTTGGTTTAACATGAATATAAATTTTAAGATATATATGTATTGTGCTGTCTTCCCAAATGCTCTTTGAAGGAGTTGTATCCCTTGATAAGTGCAGGAAATATCATTTTTCTCTCTGATACTTTTTGTAAAAACTACTCTAGGATTTCTGGGGAAGGATGGGTAAGCTTTTACCTCAAGTGTTGAGGTAGTATTTTAAGAATTATACTGTCATTTTTGAGATCACTTCTAGTAAATGGCACTTCAGATGACCTCATGATGATGAGTGTCATGGTGCGAAGACATCACTTCTTCAACACTTCTTTATTTTGTCCTCTATAGGAAGATAAACTCTCATTCCTGCTTGGATATTTTAGTTTCATTTATTTTAGACTAGTTTCCAAGTTTTAGTTGTCTACTATTTGAGGGGTTTAGACTCCACAACACACATCACAACAATTGTCCTCAGACCCATACAGACTCATCTTTAGAGATGATGTCAGCTGTCTTCTGATTTCTGGCATCTCATATCAAAAGACAAACATGTAGGTCTCTTACACATGTTTTCTCAATAAGGAAGGTTTTCTCTACCTGAAGGCTGTCAGACGTCACTTTACACTATCCATAACCACCTACACCCATTTGACCCAGGAGAACTTCAGAAATGTTTGAAACAAGACTCTGGATGGATTCTTATGGAATGTGATAGAGGAAACATTCAGTGCAAGTAGCTCTGACGGCTGTAGCCAAGGGCAGAATGGATATAGTCTTCCAAGCAAGTTGGGATAGTGATGTTTTGTCCATGGGTTTGAACATATGGTTTAAAGACTACTGATAAATCCCACGTAAAAGTGATTTGCTGTTTTTGTATATCCTCCAGTTCAAACAGCCATAGAAGGCTAGTAAGGATCAGGTCTTTCCCAATATATATTCCTGGCTTGGTGACTGATGGAAGTGCTAAGTGATAGCCTTTAGAAGTTGCATACTGAAAAGAAAGAAAGTAGGTCTGAAAACCATTATTGTGGATCTGCTGGAGGTTAAGCCCCACAAAGTTTTCTGTGGACCTCACATAGTCTGTTCCTGATGAACACTTGGCAAAAGGGCTTCCTTCACTGAAGTCTCAAGTGCAAAGGCACACTGAAGAAATGTGGTTGAAGTCTGTTGTCTGGAAGCTGTAGGTGCTGACCTCTCTCTTTTGGTGTTCAACATTTGCCACTATGGTTTGTTCCCCTGAAGGTGAAGAACCTTTTCCTTAGGCCTCACTTGTCTATATGCCCATGCACTCCTTGCTGCTCTCCTAATTAGGCAATTACCAAAACCCAAATTGAAGCATACAGCATACTCCACTTAGTACCAAACCATGTGACTACCTCTGAATCCTCATTTTCTTGAAGCCACCATCATAATCTGAGTTATAGGGAGGCAGGACAGGCATCCTGTTACAACTGCATGCAATCTATGCATGTGATGGGTTCTTTGGCGCCCCTTAGCTTACTAAGTATGATGACTCCCATCGAGATCAGTGCTCCCGAGTGATGTGATATTCAACAAGTCTGGTCTCACCATGATTTACAATACCCCAGTAATTACAGTCTTTCAACAAATAATCTGGTCAACCCTTGCTTCAAAACAGACCCACAGACACTATCACATAGAGAATGAAAGGGAAACTGAATTGGAAAGCTCACAAGTTCTAACATTCAGCTCTGAAACACCATCAAATTTATCCTCACTCCATTACACAGGCTTAGTCAAAGGATGTGTCCAGCAACGTAAGAGCTAGGATGAAGTCCACTAGTGTTATTGTTCCATATAATACACATCAGCAAGCATGACTGACACCTCTGCATCGCAATGCAACACTGTGTCAAGTTTATCTAGTCACAATTTGGTGACAGTATCCCAGCGCCTTAGTAATGATATCAAGTAAAGTATTTCTTGAACCATAAAGATACAGGTAAAAAGATTGACATAAGGTTCAGATTTTATTCAGTATTTTTGAGGAAGCAGAAGACTGAATGTGGTACCCTGACAGAACAGAATGACAAGCCTTCAGTAGCTTCAGGCCTAAGCATTATGGAAAACAGATGGGATGAAGAACATTTGATCCAGCTGCCCTTCCAAATCAATTTTCTGAATGAAGTCCCAATGGAGAGAATGAAAATCTTGCCATGTTTCTTCCGCTTGAACCTGTCATGGCAGACGTCAAGCAGTAGCCAAACCTACAGTGAATCCATGTCTCCTGAGGGTCATAGTCTCTGGTGACCAGATGACAAGGGACAACAGAAAGGTTTAAAGTTGGAGATATGAAATATCTGGACTGGGCCCTGAGTCTGAGTGGAGATCTTTGTACCCATAGTATTAGTCAAATCTGAGTTCTCCTTGCCATCAGCTTCTGATTTACTCTGGGTAGTAGAGCTATAGGGGGGAAAACATTCGTGTTGAGATCCTTCCAAGATACTGTCAGCACATTCAAGATACCACACCAGAGGGTCTGAAATGGGAGCTACAAACTTGGGAAGCTGGTAGTTGAACCTTGTGGCAAACAGATCTACTTTGGATCCTGATGATGGGTAGATCATTAACAGGAAAAAATGAGGAAGTATCATCCAATCTGTTGGTGACAGGTGGTGGCAGCAGGACTAGGGCATCAGCAATCACATTCTTTGTCGGGAATGAATCTAGCTCTGCTGACAATGTCGGGTGATCAATGAGATGATAAAATCAGTATGTCCACAATAGTAGTTTTGCCAAGCCTTTTGTGTCTGGATAGTTGATGTGATATGGTTGAGATGTCAGACTGGATCAGAAGACTGGCTGATTGTAGCTTGCTCATCTAATGTCTGATGACTAGAATTACTACTTTGAATTCCTACTTGTTGATGACGATAGTCTGGCCACTTGGTGATCGAGAAAGTGAGTGCCCCTGCCCTTGAGAGATGCAACAAGGAACAGACAATAAGCCAATGCAAAGGGCAGCATATAGACTCCAGCTTTTTTCTTTCATCCAGACACCACTGAAGGACTGGATAGTGTGGCCACTTGGTAATCAAGAAAGTGAGTGCCCCAGCCCTTGAGAAATGCAATGAGGAACATATGATGAGCCCATGTGGCTTTTCTTTCATCCAGCCCCCACTGAAGGACTGGATAGAGCAGTTCTGGTTGTTGAATAAGTTACTTAGGGTTGTTGGTCTGGAAATATGGGCAAGGTAATTATTGTATTTGCCAAAGCTGGAGTTAGACTCTGTATGTTTGGGTGTGAGCTGACAAGAGAAGTCTCACTAACTCTTACCACTGACATATGGTTCTTACCTGAGACAATCCTGGTGGGACACAGTGTTGAATCACATGTCCTAAGGGATGAACATCATCCGGTTAACTCACCCAACCACCAAAGAGGGACTGGTCAAAGTAACCGGGGAAATCATATCAGTGGCTTGATGTTCTTAGCCTGAAAGTGAGGGTTTGAGCTGAGGTGAGGAGGCCTAGCAACTCTTGAAACTGACAAAGGGATATCGCCTGATTTAGTCAAGCTACCATGACTGCGCTGATGAAGTACCAAATGTAGCAGGTCTGGTCAGTGGAGATGTCTGTGAGTCAGTCTACAGGAACATTCACATTGTAAAAATAGTCATGATGGTTGTATGATCAGCGACCATAGGAATGTCTGGCTCACCAAATGAAGTGATGATCGGCCAAATGGAGTGATGAAGGTACTAGAATCTATGCATGGGGATCATCAAACTACAGGAACATTCTCTGGGGAGATGAAGGCAGTAAAATTGGTGTCTCTCTTGGCTGGTTGATGAATCCCAAGCCGATCACTCTTACCAAGAATGGCACTGCTCACTGTCACAGGCAGTTAAAGGCTGGGATTGTTATCTACCTTGTGGGACCAAGACAAATCTTTCAGGGCACTTCATGGTCACTCTTGTCGTCAAACTTCTCAAATGAACAAATAGTAGTCCACCATTTTCAAATGATACCCATGATGTATCAGTGAAAATAGTCCAGACAACATTGTCTTTGGTTAACAGGGCAAGTCACAACTCATAACTTTGTTTTTTCTATTATCAGATATTTACATAGCACACATATCCAGGCACTAGTGCATGCTCAAGGCACTGGTAGTTTTTCCTCTATCATTGGATGTGAATCTCAATGGCACATCATATTATCAATCTCAACTCACTTGGGATCATACACCTCTTGCCGCCACAAGGTGCACCAAGTTATAGCAGGTCTAGCATTCTTACAAGGACACACAGTCACAGTGCTTTGTCCAAGTTCTCTGCGCATTGCTCTACCTGCAACTAGGTGTTTGCATGTATTCTTGTGGCCACCATCTGATCATATACAAACAAATTTGTGGGTTCTTTTAAGTGCACAGGGTTGTGTACAGCATAATGTGGGTTGTGACAACACTGAAAGAGTCTGCACAGTGTTCTTTAAGGTTTTTACACCTTTTCACAGGGGGGCTTGATATCAGCCCCTCATGTCTGCTGGATCACTAGTCTGGTGCCTTAGCCAGCTTACCCATAATGCTGGGCTTAGGTCTAATAACTACTTGACAAGACGTCACTATTTGTACCATTCTTGACAATTTGACCCATTCGAACATTAGCTTGAAGATGACAAACTTGGCCACCACTGCACACAGGGATAAACCATAAATGCTTTTACAAGTAGTCTGTGGCAACAAGTCTGAAGTGGATAGCAAGCTTATCTTATTTATTAGTGCACAAATGGTTGGTTGTAGAGCTGATATCTACACCTAAGGGTAGATTTGTCAAATGGAATCATTCATCAAAGATGAAGATTGGATGGTAGACTAATCTAGAACAAGTTGAGTTCCAGCCATGTAAGAGTCCTGCAGATTCAGGATTGTCACATCAAGTGCTTGGCATAATCTAGATGCCTGGGCTACTGACATATCTACTACCTCTGCAGAAAAAGGGTACCCACGTTAGATTAGTCTTGTGACATCTTTTAGTTCCTTACAAGCTGAAGGGTGATCCGGAAAAAAAGTTATATTGTGCATCACAAATACCCAGAATACTAAAAATCATGTTGAAAACTGGTACATTTTGACAAATGGACATATCTAGATGCAAGTTGAGAATCCTGAGGAATGGAATGTAATTTTCAATGACAGAGTGTAGCTATGTTATCATCTACAAAAGATTGCCAAGTTCAGATCCATAGGTGCGTGCAATAGTGATGATAACCTTGTGGAAACATGCCATCTTGCATTCTCACAGGAGAGTCTTAATGGCTGTATAAAAGTAACCTGAGATCTTGGCAAAACGCTGATGAGTAGATCATCTTGTTCCACATAACTGTAAGCGGTTGGTGAACCTAATGATGCATGCTGGAGAGGGAAGAGGCAAATGCCGACAGATTGTAAATGCTTCTGGGATGTTGAGATGACCTGACTTGGTCCGGATATCTGGAATAGTGTGATGAACCAGTTCCATGATATGAGTTGTTTTAGTTGGGGTGAACTGATTTGGCAAGAAGATCCGCTTCAAGATGACAAATTAATTTGCTTTTCGACATGGCAAAACAGTTTGGCCTCTCAAATCAATTCAGTGTGGATCTGGGATAGAATTCATCTTCAGTTATCCATACTTGTCATAAGAGGCATCAAACAGGATTGGGTGGTCTACCCACTGACTTGGTTGATACCTATCATTTGTTCCCAGTTGCATGGATGTTCATGCTGTTGATCCCTGCATCATCTGGTCCAGATTGGATATTTAGAGAACGCTGCCATATAGCTGGAATATTGCTGAGTGTGATGTAAACCTAAACTAACTCACGATTTGGTGTGATGAATCCATTTGGCATGGCAAATCAGTTCAGCCTCATGAAATCCAATGAGTGTAACAATGTGATTTGGTGTGGAGATCAATTTGGTTTGGTGAAACAGTTTGGTGTGGTGAATCCAGTTCGGCCTGACGATTGGGATTGTTGAATTGATTTAGTTTGGCATGGTGAATCAGATCGGGAGGGTGAATTGGTTCAGCTTGGTTATGTTGATCATCTACGTGAGTCGGTATAGCAAAATAGAGCGGTTTAGGTGAAGCAGAACAATGACTAGGATCCTGACTGGAGAGTGCAGTTAGCATGCTTGTCTAATTTGGTGAAAGAGTGGGGTCAGGCTTGCCACGAGAAGTTGATAACATGGTTCTCAGGTCCCAAGTCGTGGAGAGTATATATCATTCCATCAGCACAAATATGGATGGAACAGAAGGTTGCTGACTTGTAGAGCAATCCGATCCTAATAGCTTCTGTAGAACCTCAGATCGGTATTATTCTGAAGATGCTCCTGTAAAATCTTCACCCTGAAAGGGTGGGGTCTTCGAATCACAAGTAATCAACATGAGTGGTTGAATCCAAGGGCTGTATTTCAGGACAAGAGTGGAAAGAGATCATAGTCATTCCACTCCACATCAAATCAAGAGACAGAGGTGCTCGGCATGAGATAGGATTACAATGTGATCAAAATGAAAATAAATTCTGAAAATGAGAATGAGTGAGGACATGTGAGGACACTTTTGAAGAGGGCTTGGGAAGGCAAGAAAGTGTGAAAGAAAGTAAGTAAGACAATGCAACATATGGTGCATCTGCGCAATGGAGGGGTGCCGTTCAGGTGAGATGTTTTTATTGTTCTGGCAGAACATCAAACAGTTGTTTCACTTATCTCCCTGGTTAAGGGAGAAAGAAGCAAATAGTATGAGTAATGAAATTGCTTTAAGGTTCCCTTCTCGAGGCAGATGTACAATCACACTGTCACATGACTAGGCTCTCTTTGCCCTTTGCGCCCTAATTGGTCACATGACCTGCCAAGCTTGGCAAGCTGGCTGAACACTTGAATCCCCTGTTTTTCAATTGAAGAGGACGTAAAAGTTCACTCACCCATGATTTGTCTCCTTTGAACCCTTTCCCTCCCAAAAAGTCACATGCCTTGCCATGCTTGTCATTCTCTACTGATTAAGCCTAGCACCTGGGTTTGCTAGGAAACCCAAACAGCCTTCTGCAGGGAGGTTGGGAGCGACTGTTGGAACCCACAACAGACCCATTTCTGCAGCAACAGTTCGTCGTCGGCTGAGAACTTTCAACCTGGCCTGTCGACGTCCTGCTCAGGGTCCTGTCCTGACAGTTCAACATCGTCGGGAACGTCGTCTGTGGGCCCAACAACATCGAAACTGGCGCTATCAGCAATGGAGGACTGTCATCTTTTCAGACGAGAGTCGTTACTGCATATCCATGGCAGATGGCAGAGCTAGAGTTTGGAGAAGGAGGGTGAATGGTACATTGATGCATGTCTTATGGAGAGGGACTCGTGGGGAGGACCAAGCATCATGGTCTGGGGTGGCATTGGACTGAACCACAAACTTGGACCCCAGGTCTTCCAGAATATTGGTCCAGGTCGAGGAAATGGAGTGACTGCTGTCCATTACATCGATCAAGTGTTAAGACAGCATGTTGTGCCACATTTCGCCCGTCATCCAAACCACGTGTTTCAACAGGATAATGCACATGCTCACACAGCCAGGATAACGAGGGACTTCTTCCAACAGCACAACATCCACACATTGCCCTGGCCTGCTGTAAGTCCAGATCTGAACCCAACTGAGCACCTATGGGATGAAATTCAGAGAAGGATGAATGACCTTCGACCAAGGCCGACAACTGCTGCAGAACTCACGGCAGGTTTTCTCAGAGTGTGGAATGCTATCCCCATGGCCTTCATCAACCACTTGATACACTCCATGTATAGGTGTTGCATGGCAGTTATCAACTCAAATGGTGGCCACACAAGCTACTGACTTCAACCCTGAATGTCAAGGACATGACCTCATCATGTGGCACCATGTGTTGTCAGACTTGTTTCTGGAGTACTTGTTAATCAACAGGACAAAACAGTTCCTTCAATTTCAACCTTAAATAAGAAATATGTTTCCACATAAATAAAACAGTTTGAAATACATACATGTACGATGTTTCTTTTGTAGTTCAGTGTTGAATGTCACTGTTGAGTTGTCTGTGTGAACTGTCAGCATTCGGTTGATCAGTGGACTTGACCAGTGTTGTACAGCATTCATCACCACCTTCATCTCCAAATGGTTGATGTGAAGATGTTGTTCTTGTTTTGACCACATCCCTGATGACACTTCATTGTCAAGATGCGCTCAACATCCTTGTAGTGATGCACCTACACAGACATGCAGTTCAAAGACTGGTTCTTCTAAATACGTCCCTCTGCAGACATTCAACTTGTGAGTCCATCATAACAGGTATGTGTTGAGACTGTCTAATAGAGAGATCAGGTCCATGCTGTCCAGGTGTCTTGCCAGGATATGCTACAACAGATGTAACTGTAGTCTTCCTCTGAGGGTCAGGTCTTGCACTGAGGTGAGCAGAACAAGGAGACACTGCCATGTTCGTACTGGTAATGGAGAGATGACTGCTGCTGGAATCATGGCTTGGATAATGACCCAATGATCTTCTTGGACAACAATACGATTCAGTGTTGTGATGAAGCTTATTATCAGGCACTGAATATCTTGCTTTGGTTCCAGTCCTGGCTTCATCAAGTTTACGAGCTATCACAGTTGTGTGAGCAGTTTGACAGTGAAGTCTTGATTGGCTTCTTGATGAACTTGTATGCTGTTGTTCAGATACAAGGCACTGCATCTACCTCAATGATGTAAGTAGGTGTCGATGGGTTTGGTCGCTCATGTAAATAACCATGGGGCCTATGATATTCCAAAGGGCAAGATGGTCCACTGGAAGTGTCGAACAGGAATGTCAGGTACTGCCTCTAGACTCCTCATGAATCAGGATGTGCAGATTTACGTCTTGTAGGTCTAAAAGATACTGGCCAAGTAATCTGGATTTCTCTGACTGTGTATCAGCTGGAATTTCTCTTTGGACTTCTTCTTCGGCCCCAGGATAATTGGGGAGTCAGGTGTCAGATTTGTCCAGTCAACCCAAACCCCAAGCATCTTGATCCTCTGGAACCTCTGAGAGTATGTCGTCGATAGTAGACCTTGTCTTCATAGTAGGGTAAGACCCCCAGACATCGAGGCCAGGTGACCAGACAAGAAGTGCTGGTCCTTCTGCTCGGTTAGTAGTGCTGATAGGATCATTCAATCCTCTTCAGTCTTGGGGTTCTGGAACCTTGATATCAACACCTTGTTGATCATCTTGTTGTCAGGCCGAAGAATGTTTGTCTTGTCATGGTGCTGAGTTGAGCAATCTTCTTATCTTCCCCCTTATAAGACTTGTTACAGGACTCGTTGATCAACTTCAGTTCCAGTGTTTTACTGAAGGGTCCATCCCATGACCATGCTGATCTCTGTCTGTGTGAGCTGCAGGATATTGATGTGAAGCAACTGAAGAGGATTCCTTTCTTCTTCCTCCAATTAACGTTCTTGAACATTGAGGTTTCGCTGATGTTACCACATAGTTTCCTGTAGTTGCTGGGATGTTCGTGGAACCTTCTTCCTCTACCCCTATGACGGCTGTGTCTTTTGAATGTAGTATTGTTTTCAGCCATAGTCTTGTGGGATGGGGATGTAGATCACTAAGGAACAGGTTCTCAAAGGTCCAAGCTTCCCCAAACGCTGTCTGACATCGAAGGGTTCTGATGTGCATCTCTCTCTCTTTGGTGGACCAACGCTACATCACAGCCTTCATCTGTGCTGAAAACTCCTTCATGAAGTTGCCCGGGACAAGTTTGGCTTTTTAGGCTGGAACCGATGTGGTTTAGATGAAGCATTCGAGAATGCTGAAACATCATCTGCATCTTCTTGCCACTGGTTTTGTCTGCCTTGCTGGGGGCTGGTCTTTGATTGTCTGACTGTGGAGGTAGACAGTGTTATAGTAGATCTTACTGGAACTTCAGGAAGAAGTATGGGCAGGTCAGCATATTTGTCTGCTTCATTAGCAGGCATGATGGCTTCGTTGAACGACCTCTGATGCGAGATCCTAGTTGAAGATAATATCTTCTGTGCAAAAGGACTTTGATGGTGTCGACTCGGTAGTAACAGGCCTCTGCAGAGTGATCAGCAGCAGACGACATGACTTGTAACATATTCAGCAAAACACCTGATTTACGAATTTCAACAGTCATTAACAACATACACTTACCACTTACACTTATCTACAGATTTATCACCAGTGACTTGAGATGAATTTCTCACCCGGTCCATCATACATCACGTATTGATGTAACACAAATAACAATTAAATTGCAAATCTGATAATCTGCAACACAATCTGGAAGAACATGGATTAATGCATGACGGACATTGGGGATGAGGATCAGCTGCTGATAACTGGTACTTGCAATTACTGCAGGAATTCATCAAACAAACAAACTACATTATGATGAGATAATGTCACAAAATATGGATATATTTTTGTTCAAATTTTAAACATACATTGAAAGCTAAACAAAGCCCCAAACCATGCACATCTTAATTTGGATAAAAGGATCTGAATACAAAAGAACATGGTGTTGTATAGGGGACTCCAGTCTTCACCCAACCATCCGCATGAGTGATGAAGGAGAGAGTGACAAGCATGGCAAGTTATGTGACTGTTTCGGTGAGAAAGGGTTCAAGAGAAGCAACTCATGGGTGAGTGAACTTTTACCTCCTCAAGGGATTCAAGTGTTCAATCAAGTGTTTAACTATCATTCGCATGGAAGATAGCATGAGTCAGGTCAAGGAAAAATTAGAGCTTCTTAGTTGAAATCATTATAACATACCTTAGCAACTTTACCACTAGTCTCTTCTACCCTATCTAGTCCATCAATCACCAAGACAACCATCCTCTCCTCTGTCCTTGCCCTCTCTAGTTCCCCCACCAGGAGAGTCATCATTTCACGTAGTGTTTTCGCCTTCTCATTTTTTTTCTGCTCCTTTTCAGAATTGTTATTTGTATCAGCCTTGTTCTTTAAACCTTCCTCTTTTGAACTTTCAACTTTGCCCTTTGGAGCCTGATCTTCAGATTGACCCTTGTTCTTCCCTGTGTCTTCTCCAGCAGGTATGTTTTCCTTATTGTCTGTATTCTTTGCTTCTGAGGATTCTTGCTTCTTTTCTGGTAGAGCCTCAGTGATTTCTGTTGTCAACCGTTTCAAGATGTTTTTTTTCTCTGTAAAAATATTGGGTCAAGTTGACAGTTTGGAAATTTTAACAATAAGCTGTGTATTCATATACTTATTTTATCTCACAGTTTGCACTTCTCTCTCTTGCTTCATAGCTGAGTAGACTGAAGGCCCCTATTGCCCATGACGGGCCCTTACTCCCTTGCTAAGCATGTTCTACAATTTACACATGTGACTACCACAGAGTGATCATTCTCTTCTTGAAGCCTATGACAGTTAACTGTAACCATCATAATCTGACTAGAAGGGAGACTGGGTGGGGACCCATCATGTGAGATTAGTAGGATAAGTATATAAACATACAATTAATAGTTACAATTTTCCAATTTTTAAACCTGTCCTATCTTACAATTTGCACTTACCCCACAGTTGGATGGTGGGTTGAAGATTACCTTAAGTCAAAAAACACTGACAGTATACACTGTATAGGCTAATCACAACCATAAATAGTGATGAATAAGGGAGGCCAAAAATGACCAGCAAATCTAATGATGTGTTTTCCTGAACATGCTTACTAGGCACAAATGCTCCCAAGCAGCGCATGCTCCTTGGGTATGTAGTGTTCAGCCACAAGTCTTGCATGAGAAAGGGGACGCAACTACGTAAGTAATCTTGCTTCGCCGCGATTTACAAGCAGTAATCGTGCTCACACCTGTTTTGAAACAGCACCCCAGATCCCATGACAAAGAGCGGAAAAGGAAACTGAATCGGAAAGTTCACAAGCTTAACATTCAGTACCAAAACAACACAACATGACTTCCATTACTTCCCAGTTAAGTCACAACAGTGCGCTAAGGTACTTATGAACACTAAGGAAATAGGAAGGTCTCACTACACTGAGGTCAACAAATGACATTGTTGATCACTTCAACATCACAAAATACCAAAACTAATCATCTGTAAATCTGTAAAGAGAAATTGCAATATCTCAATAAAATTGAGACAAGAATACTAATTCCAGAAGAATTGAGAACAAAAATCAGAAATATATTTCAGAATTTTATTCAGTATTTACACAAGAGTGATTGAGCAAACGTGCAACTGTACTCATCTGTGTTGATGTGCCAATGACAGCTGCTTGGCCAGGACAAGGGTTCTGAACTGGTGCAGACCTTCCACATCCATAACCGATAAGTCACTCAAATAACGTCATGAGAAGAAGAATGTAACCGAATGCCAGAAATATGCTTCCATGGTGGCCATCAAGGAGCAGTTGCTCTGTAAGGTCATTGTTGAGGCAAATGACCAGGTCTCATGTAGATTGGATGCGGCCCGTGTAGTAGCAGACATCCATAAAGATAAAGTTGTCCTTGGTACTTCTGGCTTCGATGCAGTGGAAAGTGGAATGAATAACTTGTGAAGTCGGCAGCATCCTTGGGAGGCAGCAAGGAAGATCTGTAGAGCTCAAACAGGGCAGAAGCAAATCAAAATCTTCGACACTGACAATGGTGGAATGGTAGATATTATATCTGGTTGTTTGGTCAACTGTTTCTTTGTGACAAAGTCCCAAGAAACTCCCAGAAATACTTTGCCATGCCTTTTCCATTCAAAATTCACACTACAGATATCAAGTATGTGAGTTACAGTAGCCAACACTATTGTGGTGGACATTTGGTTCCAGTAGTAGTAGTAATATCAGCCTGACAGGCTGACCTGGTACCTAAGCTTAAGCTTCTTAGAAGCCCACAAATACTGTATAAATTCAGCAACAACCTGAGGTGAGGTGGTAGTGGTAGAAATAAATTGTTGCCACAGTGCTCAAATTTCCTCATCTTATCATCATACAGTGATCGTGTGTTGATTTGTTGTGCAGATGTTATGGTTGAAGCTACTCCATGTGAGTTCCTTTGGCTATCAATGATTTTTGTAAATGCGCAAGACTCGCAGATTAAGAGTCTGTGATGACCCGTGATACACCTCCGAGTTTGGATGATGGAGAAGGTTGTTTTGGGCAGGTAGTGGTACTGTTTCGGTTCTGTTAAGCTTTTTATAGCAAATAAACCAGCTTGTCACTGGTCAAAAGGTCACAACCAATAGCACAAAAATCCTGCTGGTCACAAGTAACTACCTTGGGTGGTGGAGCCTGAACATTTGTGCGTTCAGGCCTTCCCACTATATTCTTAATGCGTTGTGGTCTGTGATTGGGTCATGAATCACAGGACCTGATGGTTGCACTGACTGGCGAACAGGTCTAGATCTGGATGTGATAATGGGCAAATCACTGATGGCAATATCAGAGGCAGTAGTTTCCATTCTCTAGGTGATGAGCATCTGGCATGTGACAGGGCATTGGCAATGACATTCCTAGGCCTGGGGATGTGTTGGGGCATTGCCACTATGTTGAGTGAATCAATTAGATGGTAGAATCAAAATTCCACTGGAGCAGTGCTGTTGATCCTTTCTTGTCTAATTGAATCAAAAGATGGAAGGACTCTTGTTCTACTGCCCACTTTTGAACAGTGAGAATGATATCACTGAATTCCCATTCATTCATATATTGGGCCCTTTCTCCTGATGACAACTGTTCCAGACACTTGGCAATGGAGAAAGTGAACACCCAAGCCCTTGAGAGATGCATCAATGAACAGGTGTTGAGTCAGGGTAAAGAGCACTATTGAGACTTTGCTGCAAACATTTCACTCGTTGAACCACCAACAAAGGACTGGATGTGTGCAGGAACATGAATCAACTCCCCAACGTTGTTGTCCAGCGCAGAAACACTAGAAGACAGCAAAACTGAAGCTGGACCCTATGAGTCCGAGCTTGGGCTTACATCAACAACCCTATTAACTCCTGCCATTGGTGATGAGTTCTGGGATAGGCAATGGCTAATGTTAGCATCTGCTGAATCTTGACTCATCTGTCATGAGGTACAAATATTGTGGACTGTTGTGTCGAATAGGGATTCGAGGAAGAAAACATTGTTTACATAAAATTATGCTAATACAGGTCAACTACAATATTTGTTTTAATGTTAATTTGTAAGGAAACTAAGAATTTCACAATACAACTACACAGAGATGTGACAAGAAGTAGTATAATCACTCTGAGGTAGTCATGGAGGTAGATAGGGAAGCATTTTACATGAATAGGAGGGAGCAATGGCCTATAATATAATGAAAGGATACCTTGGGAACACGGTTGTATGGACAAGTGAGACCTACAGAGAAAGTTTACATTTGGTCCACTAAATGTCTAAACAAGAGTGAGAAGTGCTAATCTTGAGATAGGATCAGTTTCAAAATAAATTTTTTATCATCTCAGCTGATCACTTTAAAGTACAAAAGAAACTTTTATGAATTCTATATCATAAACATTTGCTACATTATATGGAGTTCAGATGTCTGAATTCAGGTAGCTTGGATGCCGCTATTCAAATTGAGGTCAAGTTAATACATGGACCTCTGCTATCTGAATTCATAGTGTTATTGCATGGTGCTCTACTGTCCAACTAAGGAAACATTACTACATGAAGTGCTTATCTCTTAACTGAGGAAGAGTTACTACAGTCTGTTTGATTCCATTTGAGACCAATGAATAGCTCACAAAACACAAAATCTAATGACTGCAAAAAAAAAATGTGCACAGGCACATGAAATCGACAGACCAACTTTGATGATGTGTCTCATAATTTGGGAAACTCGAATAAAAAAGTTGTTTAACAAACGATCATCATTTTCCCGTCACCTTTCGCTATTTTGTACAAAGGGGGCACTTGCTGGTAGAACAGCCAGGTAATCAACAAGCATGTGTTGTGAAGATGGGGTCATCTCAAAAACCGTTATCTGGTTACCACTTGAGATGTTCAGTGGGAGTAAGTGTTGCCACTTGCAGAAAACGCTGTTTTCTGAATCGGTGTCGCTGTTGTCATAGTCTACCTTGATGACGACTGGCTAGATGGTGGCATGGTCCAGTCCACTTTGTTCCCAATAATGTCTTTCTATTTCATTCTCAACTTTCTCAATGCACTTTTGCCACGTTTCCTGCGTGATGGTGTCTATTGACTTTTGAACAATCGTCTGTACATCCCGAAGTTTGAATGTTACATTTTGCCTGCCAACATCCGATTTCATGATACCCCTAATGAGTTCTATTGGGTTTAAATCACAAAATGATAGGGTGGCAATGAATGACCATGTTCTGTAAGGTACTCATCAACCTTAAAGACAGGTGTGGTTTAATTTGACTTTATGATGTCATACAGAACAGATTTGGTTGCTTTTTCTGGATATGATATTGCTTTGTTTTGCAACCATTCTATCCTGTCCCCCTTCTTACTGTTAGATTTTGGGGCCTTTGTATTAGGTACTTGAACGCCATGATATGGAGCATTATCCATGACAATGAGATTTGGGGGGGGGCAGTGCTGGTACTAATTGATTTTGTACCCATCCTAAGAAAACCATTCCTTTCATTTTGGTATGATAGTCTCGGTTATCTGTAGATTTTGCCTTGAAGACTAGGGAGCAGCCAGGTAGGAATCCCCAACTCTTGCAACCAGCATTTAGCACAATCAGTCGCTCTCCCTTGGCAAGTGGTAATTTTCTGGCACAGGACTCTGAAGAGGAGCTAGTGAGCCATTGTGCCCCTGTGGTATGGGAAGCATTTACCCATGTTTCGTCCAAATATACAGGCTCGTAAACCTCTGTACCTTTCTTTCGAATTGTGCATAAGTACTGGTTTCTTAGTAGAACAATATCAGACCTCTCACACAGTGCACGTCTATTTTCTGAGCCTACTTTTTTGCAACAGAAACCAAATTTGTGAAGCAATTTCCATACCTGATATTTTGAAATGGCCAAAGAATGATTTGTCTCCATATGCTTTGTCAGACTACACAGAGAGACAAAGGTATTTTGTTTATATAGAGACTTAAAGGCATTTCAAACCAGCTGTTGTTGAAATGAATCGACTTTCTCACATCGAGTGAGTTTTGAGACAGCCCCCTCAGTTGTGTCCGTGCAGGTTGAATCGGTACAATTTTTCAAGATAGTTTTTAACTTCCCCTCCAGCACCCCAACAGCATGTGCAGTTCGTAAATGATACTTAACGAAAGCATATTGAGGCCTACCCCTTTCACCTTCATTTTTAAAAAAGTTAAATACTTTGCAAATAATTGACTTAGCGTCATGTGATAATCTCATTGTTTCAGGTACTGCAATCACGAATGTCTGCTTTGCCGAGCAAATCACATGTGTCAATTTCACATGTGCACCTTGCCCACCTGGCTGTTCTACCAGCAAGAGGCCCCCCTCGTACAAAATAGTGAAAGGTGACAGGAAAATGATGATCGTTTGTTAAACAACTTTTTTATTCGAGTTTCCCAAATTATGAGACACATCATCAGAGTTGGTCTGTCGATTTCATGTGATTTCAAATTTGGTTTTGTTGCAATTACTAGATTTTGTGTTAGTGAGCAATTCATCGGTTTCAAATGGAATCAAACGGACTGTACAAAGAGCTCTGTTTGGGGAATTCAGGAAGCATTACTACATGTAGTTCTAATCTCTGAACTCAGGAACTGTTGCTATGATTTCATGAAAATCTGATTTTAGAAACTGGGATTTCATGAAGGATTAATATATGGAGCTCTATGGCAGGAATTAGTGTCGACTTACTGCTGCTTTCTTTACTGGCGGCAATGAAGTGGTAGGCTACAATGGCTGCTGGATGTGAGTTCTTGGCCTGAGAGACCCAGTTGGCCAGGAGTGATGACTTTCCCTGACCGGCCTCAGCTACTACAACAACCTTCTCACTTACATCTGTGATGAGAAAATGAGACAAACACTAAATGCAAAGTAAATATTCCATTCCCTTTGAACATGATCATGCTCACCAAAAAGTACTGTAAATCTGAGGGCTGACACTACAGAGGTAGAAATGCATTTTTACCCAAGAGTGCCATGATACACAAATAACTTCAGTGTGTCTTTGTGAAAATAAGTGGGCCCATACCACTTGATGATGAAATAAAACTTAAAACATGACAAATGTCATTTCAATTATTGTTTCCTAAACCAGTAAATATGAAATAATGTTTTCAGCCAAAACAGGTTTCCTCTTATGTAAACTGGCTTTCAAAATGTCCACACCCATGTTAAGTGCAAGACTGAAAGTGCCACCTTTTAACAATTTGATGGGTGCAAAAGATAGGTTTTGAAATATTTGAGTTGGTAAAATTCATGATATTTCCCAGCATTTTTTTTATTTCCATTCCTGCTTATAATATATATGTATGCTTTGTTTGTGGTTTAATGTCACACTCAACAATATTTCAGCTATATGGCGGTGGGCTGTAAAGAATCAAGTTTTGTCTAGACAATCTAGTGATCAACATCTTGAGTACTGATACGATGAAAAAGGCCAACAAAGTAAATGAACCTGATCACTCAATCCAATTGGTCAACTCTTACAAGCATGGGTTCTTCCAGTAATACCCCAGATCTTCACAGGCTCATTTGTATTATTCATATATGCTGTCAACTTATTCATTGCTTATTGCTTATTTTTGAACATTTTTTAAGTGCTTAATAGTCTAGATTGGACCTCACAACAGTTTGATTTTCATGATTACAGCATTAAGGGAAAAAAACATAAAACCTATAAATGATCGTTTCCTTTGTGAAAGATGTCTGTGATACTTCTCGACTGCTTTGCTTACCGGAGGACAGAACTGTGCTGAGTTGCTGGAAGTAGTGGTCACCGCCAATATACAGAGCCTGTCTGGAAGCCATGAAAGCATTATGGTCAGCCAGCTCTTGCAGCCTGTCAGACTCTTCCTCATCCCCATCTCTGGCAAGCAGCACATTTTTCAGGTGCTCCCAGATAGCTGTGAACATGTGCTCTACACCCTGCAGGAACATGTGCCATGATACAACCACAGTAATAATCATAGACATTGTATCAGTAGATAATAATAACAATGTATCAATAGACAAAGCCTGCATTGTGTCACAGTAGACAATACCAGCATTGTGTCAGTACATAATACCAGCATTGTGTCAGTACATAATACCAGCATTGTGTCAGTTGATAATACCAGCACTGTGTCACAGTATGTAATACCAGCATTGTGTCCCAGTATATAATACCAGCATTGTGTCAGTTGGTAATATCAGCATTGTGTCAGTAGATAACACCAGTATTGTGTCTGCAGACAATACCAGCATCATGTAGGTAGATAATACCAGCATCATGTCAGTAGATAATACCAGCATCATGTCAGTAGACAATACCAGCATCATGTCAGTAGATAATACCAGCATCATGTCAGTAGACAATACCAGCATCATGTCAGTAGATAATACCAGCATCATGTCAGTAGATAATACCAGCATCATGTCAGTAGACAATACCAGCATCATGTCAGTAGATAATACCAGCATCATGTCAGTAGACAATACCAGCATCATGTCAGTAGATAATACCAGCATCATGTCAGTAGACAATACCAGCATCATGTCAGTAGATAATACCAGCATCATGTCAGTAGACAATACCAGCATCATGTCAGTAGACAATACCAGCATCATGTCAGTAGATAATACCACAATCATATCAGTAGATAATACCAGCATTGTGTCAGTAGACAATACCAGCATTGTGACAGGTAAGAATTTCAGATGTGTTTAAATAGACAATTTCAAAACCTTTAACTCAAAAGAAAGCATCTGAAAATTCAGCTGTACTTACTTCTTTAGGGTTTTGATAGTCCATGTGCACAGCTAATGTCTGTCAACACCAATGAGCATGACATTAAAAAAAACGTATTGGACAACAATACAGTCAACCTAGTGATCATGTCTATCATCAGAATAAACCTTAATTTTGATGTCTAAATATCCAAAGAAGTGTTTCCACAATTAAATAACTCATGAGAAAGGTTTTTATGTTCACAAAGTAAACATTATTAGTTGTTGAAATCTACTTCCACTAATCATATTTAGTTCAGAATACAAATGCTCACACATGAGCACAGTCCACTTTATACCTAGAAGCACTCAGCAAGGAAATTACTGTATCAACATATTTACCTTAATATTTAAGCTGTCTTCAACAGCAGACATAAACACATCCTGAGTTATCACACTTATGTTGTAAGATATGCCATACAACAGGCATTCAGGTGTTGTAGATGATATGTTACATCATTGTTTTCTCACAGGTAACACAGTTAACACCATCTTCATTGCTTATTGCTGATATTACAGAACATAATTTATGTGAAGGATAAAACATGACACAGAAGTTTTGGTAGCAAATGTAAACCCGCACAGGAGGAAAAATCGGGAGGGCCAAAGGTTTACATTTTCTACCAAAACCAAAAAGTATTTTATCTGACATATGAACTGTCATGAATGTAAAACACAAGTATGCATTATTTTCTGAATAAGATTGATATTTTATACTTATCCTGACTCATGCTTGTTATGCTTATCTCCTCCCTCCATGTGAATGATAGTGGATGATAGTCTCTTGAAGCAGATGTACAATCACACTCACCCACCAGTAGCCTCCCTTACTATTGCAACTTTGCCAGTCACATGACCGGCCATACTTTTCACTCTCTCCAAAATGCCCAACACCTGAACCTACATGCTGATCCAACATGCCATATAGTGAGGAGGTAGGGAGGGCTGTACATCATGAGACAGGATAAGTATAAAATATTAATTTTATTCAGAAAATTTCATATTTTTCCTTATACTGACTCATGTATATTATGCTTACAGAATCCGACAGAAACAGTGGTGGGTCAAGTCACTTCATGGATTCATCAGCTGTCCTTAAATACATCCTGTATTGACCCCACCTCCACCCCCACCTATCCACCACATGTATTAGATCTGGAAACCAGGGTCAAACCAAAGTCAGTTGTAGCACGAGTCTGCTTGACCTTCAATAGTACAGACGTAGTGGAAACAGAGACAGGAACAAGTATATGTTTAGTCCTCCTTTGGATTCTCTGGCTGTCTTGACGTACATCCTGTATTTCCCATCATGAGAACTATAACAGCACTATGTTGATCCTGTTCTTCCAACATCCATCTGTTAATTCGGGGGAACCACAACGTGTCAGTCTTCTCTTCTTGTGAAGGGACTGCTGACATCTTTGTGTGGATATAAAGATATACTAACATCCTGACTACTTATCTAGTGAAACTGTATGTCATGATCTTCCCATTAAGACAAGTTGCGATCTCTCTCAAGTTCCTGCTTTCATATATGTACAGGTTCATAATCACTCATGCCTGTTGGAGACATGTACATGGACTCATAGCCATTTACTCCTCAGTAAGCGCTGGTCTCTACAAGTCACATGATAAAAGGGTGAGATTTTACTCAGCGCCTTTGTGGAGCTTTTACTTGTGCAACAAGTGGCCCAGACTGGTGAATACCTGAGATGTCTTCAGTGACGATATCTGTGAGGTAGTGGTTGGCAAAGCAGCCCTCCATTATGATAGTGAGTGAGCAATTTCCATGCTATCACAATGTCCAGAGTCAAATTGTGTCTGACCAATATCCAATGCGTTTGAGCTGCTGTTGCCATGGTGAGCAGAAACAGCATTTTTCTGTGTTAACAATTCAAAGAATGTCTGCTCATAGGTCTCACTGCTGAGATGTTCTAAAACAATGTTTAAATCCCAAGGTGGTGCCTCAAATTTCCATTGTTTGACTTAGTTGAACGTAGTAGAGCTAGTAATTCTAGCACATTTGTCAGCTTTATCCCTATTTTCATGGTGTTAACTGTGCTAAGAGCTGCCAAGTAGGTTGATACCGTTGAACCTTTCAGTCGTCTAGTCTGTTGTACATGACATAAATAGTTCACCTTTTGAGGATGCTCTGATACTGTAATGCCTTGCATATGTCCCAGATCTATTCCATTTGCCATCATATCAAGTATGAGTAGATCTGCTTTAAGCCAAGGGTACAGTTTTTATCCTCTCAACAGTCCATACATGAATTTGGAACAATGATGGATTCACTTGAGCTTGTTTGGTGTCCAGATGGGTGAGTAGATTTTGACATTCTGGTAGTCTTAGTGATGGACTTCTTGATGGCCATTGGGGCATGACCATAGTTAGTTGCAGTATTGTTGTCTGCTTGATGTTTTTTCAGTTACCTGTGGCAGTAGAACTGGAGGTGGAAACATAAGCGTTCATTCCTTCCCACAATATGCTGGGAGCGTCTGTTGCCCATGCAAACAGATCTGGTTTTGGAGATACAAAGGTTGGTATCTATTTGTTGAATCTTGTTGCAAACAATTCTGTTTGTGGAGATCGAATGTTTGACTGACAAACCAAAATACGTCCTGATGTAACATCGACTGTGTTGGAGATGGTTGTTGGGGACGCAATACATTACATTACATTACATTACATTACATTACATTACATTACATTACATTACATTACATTACATTACATTACAAACTTGTAGCAATGCATCTACAGAGGAATGACTGTTGTAGTCCAGCTCTGTCTAACATATCCCCGCGCAAATGTTTGACCTGTGAGGCCACCAGAGCAGGTATGTTCTCATTGAGACTGGTAGGGCTATCCGGTCTAAACTGTTGAGGTGAGTATTTAGGAACCATTGCAATGGGTGTAATTGTAGCCTTCCCCTTCTGGTCAGATCCTGCGCTGAGGTGAGTAGACTGAGAGGACATTGCCACTGTCATGGTGCTAATGGAGAGAACAGTGCTTGCTCTATCATAGCTCTATCAAGAATCTTTGTCCAGTGGTCTTCCAGGACTATGATGTGATTCAATGGAGTAATGAATTGAATCCCTAGGAATTCTAGACCCTCTTGAGGCTCCAGTGGATTTACATGCCATCCTAGTTGTGTGAAGTCCAGCTGCAGTCTGAGTTGACTCATCTTGTGATGAATTTGAATGCAGTCATGCAGGCAGAAAGTACTGCTTAGCCCTTGATAATGTAGGAATGCTATCGTGTTACGAAAGTGGTGAGTGGTAGTATCCCGCTGCGCCAGACGTTTATCATCCATCTGGTAAGTGCAGGTCAAGGCCTCCCTAATAAGTTTGTCGAAGTCATCTACTTCAGGCGCTTTCATAAATGGCTCCATGTGGTGTACAGGAAACTTCTATGCGTTGAAAGACGGGATGTGACAAGCTGTAGAGAAGCTGAAGTAGATGGTAGACATTGGTGCAATAGTGCGGAATGTAAGAGTGCCGAAATCATGTGATGAACATTGGACTGTTCCTCTTGCCTGTATGGACATCTTGAGTGGTCCTCATGCTGTGAGTGCCTTCAACAAGGCCTGCACATGCTCCAGGTCTGACAGCGATGATATGCACTGTCAATGTCTGTAACATTCAGGGGATGCATGCGATGAATCCTTGCGACTGGAAGGGGAAGCGTGTGCATGCACTGGCTGAGTCGATGAAAGCTCGGCCAAACTGCAACAAGATGATACAGCAAATGGTGAGGACTTCTTGAATGTGAACTTTCATCCAAAGCATCCATCACACCTGCAGATCCTGCATGCAAGGCAACCATCATGGATGATGACTGGAGTTTCTTCTGCAAAGCAGCACTCCATGATGTTCATCATGTGATCCGTGAACTGCCGCTTGAAGAGTGGAAAGTTTGTGGTGCAAGCTGCATTTGTAAGGCAGATGATGCATCCAACGTGTTGAGGATGGCCATTGATGTGCTAGATGTCTGTGTTGAAGGCAATCTCTCCCTAGACTGAAATGTTGGTCCAGAGACAGTTGCTGAAGGTCTATTGCATAGCTGAACGTTGAGACATCGTGATGACTATGAGTACCTCGGGAAGTAACAGAGGGGCTCAACGTATATATCACTCTCGTCAAGAGGACACTTTAAGGATGGACTTCGATGGAGTGCTAGTACATGATTTAGATGCTGAGGATTTTGTCATGGACAATGTAGACAACTTCAGTTTCTTAGGTTGAGATGACTCCAAGTCCAAAGACGCTGCCTTCTGTGACTTAGCTGCACCCTCCTTGATGTCTTGACCCTGCCCCAAGGGTATGACAGGAGATTCTCTACAAACTTGTACATCAGCAGAAGTTAACACACGGTTACTAGATGCATTATCAACCAATTTACTGGAAATGACTTAAGAGTGCCTTTCGTAATTTGTCCTTTGCACACCTCTGAACTGTAAACAAATATAAACTAAATTCAGTATCAGACAAATTCTTACAGAGTTCACTGCGAACACTGGAGGAATGAACAACCATGCAAGAAGGACATAATTATGCAGATCAACCGTCAGTAGCTGGTACCTACACTGGAGACATAATTACATCAAATGAAAACATAATCTCACATGGTGAAAGCATGCCCAAAAACATGAAAAATATATAAGATTTATCAACAATTTGAAATGATAATGATAAAAAATACAGACCTAAAGCCATATACAACTAAATTTTGACTAGAGGGCAAAAATATGAAAGGATTTTTGGTGATGTAAAGCCATGTATATTGTGACCCCAGGTTACCTCCAATCATCTCACTAGGTGATGGAGGAGAGACTGATAAGCATCGCAGGTCATGTGACTGATACTGGTGGGAAAAGGCAAAGGGAGGCTACTCATCAGTGAGTGTGATTGTATGGCTTCAAAGAAGGGAACTTCAAAGGGATTTCAAGAGTGCCATTATCATTGCATAGAGGGGGGAGATAAGCATAACAAGCATAAGTCAGGATAAGGAATAATATAACCTGATATGTGGTTTCAAAACATGTTCTTCAAAACATAGATTCAGAAATGATCAGTGCATTTATGTCACAGTACAGGACTACCTGATTCTGGAAGGAACTTACTTTACTACCGGCAAAATCGGAGATAGGTTCATAAACTATGTCCATTTCATTGTCCCTGGAGAGGTGTAACACAGTTCATATCATGTCCATTTCTTTATCCCTGATATTACTTAACACAGTTTATACCATGTTCATTACACTGTCCCTGATGAAGTGCAACACAGTTTATTCCATGTCCATTACATTGTCCCTGGTGATATGTAACACAGTCTATACCATGTCCACTACATTGTCCCTGGTGATGTGTAACACAGTCTATACCATGCCCACTACATTGTCGTTGGTGATGTATAACACGCTTGATACTATGTCCATTACACTGTCCCTGGTGATGTGTAACAAAGTCTATACCATGTCCATTACATTGTTTCTGGTGAACTGTTTATACCATATCTTTTACCTTGTCTCTGGTGTCATACACCCTCTTCCGCAGAGATGCTAGTCTTCTTGAAGCCTCATCCCCCTCACTTTTGAACCTCTTAGCTCCTTTCTCATCGCCTGATTTTTCCAGCACTGATGCCCTCTCTTCGTCATATCTCTAAAAATACATGTGAGTATTTGTAGTTGCAGACTGAAAATCTACCATAATATAATGTTCACTCAAGTTCCTGACAATTCAACATGTTCAGTGCAATGGGTACAGTATAAATGTGATCAAATTAATAATGTGTAACTTTGCTAATTCATACCCCTTTTATAGAACGGACTCCAAGTATGTTGACATAGACACTTGTGACTCACCACCTCAGAGTATTAAATGGACAGACCCTGATTGATACTATCACTCCCTACCTTGTCTCTGAAACAGATACATGCTGGGAGATCTCCTGGACTGTTGAGATGTCCATGAATGAACTCTAGCTCTGTCACACTCCTATCTCGGAAGTTGTTCAGCCATGGATAGCGGCCCACTGCATTGTCAATATTCCTTTGGACGTTGTCATTGTCAGCTCCATGCCAACCATAACGCTTAAACAAAAAGAATAATATCATATTATTGCTGGACTTGCGTTTTAAATGAAAAGGAAGATATTATCTTGGGAGTAATGGCCAATATGTGTGGATGGCTACGGGGGTGAGAAGGAGCAGCAGCAGCGAGCGAGAGCATAGTATTAATGCATAATCACCTTTCCGCTGTGACAAGCAGACGAGGTGAGCGTAGCGAGCGATGAGTTCCACCTACTGTGAAGCAGGCTGGAATTACGATTTTTTGGTTTCTGCTGTGAAAGCGGACAACCAGCAGCATAGCGATTGATAGCTTCTCACCCCAAGCAGGCCATACACACTATGACGTTTTAATTCAGCAAAGTGAATAAAGGT
This sequence comes from Haliotis asinina, assembly GCF_037392515.1. NCBI lineage: Eukaryota > Metazoa > Mollusca > Gastropoda > Lepetellida > Haliotidae > Haliotis > Haliotis asinina. Next base: position 50,574,519 of record NC_090287.1, read on the forward strand.
ACAATGAATATCAATGTTAATACTTCTAGATTTAATGTACACCCAATCAAATAACGGAAATAAGTGAGCACGGGAAGGGAGGGAGGGTTAATATGGTAGTGAGCGACGGTAAGTAGTGTTCGGCGGAGACGCGAGAAGTGAAGCACCGTTATCTGTAGCGTGTTGTGATGATGTAACAACTGATGACGTCATGATTTGACGTAATGTTTGCAGCTGCCGAGCCAAGGTAATGTTTATAAACAAAGGCATGTGGTATAGCCACGCCATCAATAACACAATTTAGTAGTTAACGCTAAATGCGATTATTAAATTTCATACTTTCTATCAAGGACTTTAAACAAAAGTAAATCTGGTATTGTTAAAGCATGACACTACCTGCCTAAGATCTGGGATAATTCTCTCATATTCAGTTGTACAGTTTTACAGACGTTCATACCATCATCTTTCCAAGTTGTGGTGATTGTTGGGTTAGATCACTGACTTTATGTACTAGCAATTTGGTGCCTAATTGTGAAAGTGTAGGTATGAATCCCACATGGCACTCAACCTCACAAAAGTACTAAAATTTTACTTTACTTAGAAAGTGTCATCTCAAACATAACATATCTTATTTCTTTTCAAAAGGACAAAAAATAGCTTAGAGTCTCAGTTTTTAAGACCTTTTTGTCAGTTCATCAGGTACATAAAGGAGTTTAAGGATTTAAGGAAACTCATGATACAGGACCAAAAGATTTACATCAAACAAAAACTAAAATAGTCTCATAAAATAGTCTTCAAATTTAAGACAAAATTAATACAACCTTTTGTAACAAATATTAATAATCCATTTCATATGTGCTTCAACAATAAAGTGAAACAAAAAGCATCTTTTAGTCTGTCTACAGCACCATATTTATTAGCTCATGTAATCATTAAGTGCCAGTTTGCGTCAATCAGCCAACAAACTGGGTTTCAGACCAACAAAGGAGTGCCTCATTGAAAACCTTGGAATCATCTTGAATTCTGATATTTTATCAGATTTTTCTTCTGAAAACCTTTCACCATGCAAATTCATATGTGTACAGCACTTTTGCATGTGTGTTATTTTCACAGCAATGAAGTTCACTAAATGTGTGGAAATTGTCAGTTATATTCCTGGTACAAGGTAAGTGTACGATGCATACTAAAAAATTGGTGTGGTTGTAATCATAATATTTACATTATTATCATTTGCTGTAGCAGAGGCTTGAGGGGATACAATTGTTATTGATAACCATATGTCAAAAAAGCCGACAATAAGAATGATTTACAAAATGTTTTGCAAAATGCTATTATGTTTTCAAATATATTTCGTAAAGCTAAGATATAGTAACTATATATTAGCATATAAACCTGACAAAATAAAACTATCATTCAGTCATTGCGCCAGAATTCTTTAAAGTTATTGTATTGATTATTTTTCAACTAAATCACAGGTATAGATACGAATGATGTGCCTACTGCTGATTGCAAGTTTCCAAATTAGTTTTCAAGAGCGTTAGTTGTCAAGAGAAAGTCAAGAGAAAACATCGCTACTCGAAGCTGGGCGAGTACGGTAAACTGCATCCTGGCCAAAATTAAAATGCACACCTGTCCATAAAATCCAACAAAAATGTCACATCGATCCAATTCTCTGAGGCAGATGCTGACAGTCTGGGCGTCTTCAGCCGCTTCCGACGTGATTCCCCATCTCATGTCCACAGCCACAAATTGAATTCCCCGCGAGTTGCACAGATGATGAATCTGGGGAAAGTATTTCCGCGTTAGCTCCTGCCGTTCCTCCTCCATTCCTCCAAAAGGGGAGGAGAAAAATATCCGGCATGTTCGAGGGTCTTTCAGTTTTGATGTTGCCATCACGGCTTCGATGAGAGCTAAGGATGATATTAGTGATGTCCTGTCACTCGCTGGTTGTCATCCAAAACAGGATGTAAACAATAATACGGTGTGTGTAAAATGTGGATTGTGAAAAAGCCGATATGTGATCTTTATCATTTACATTGTTGATAGTGGCCTCTTGGTATTTGTTCATGTGACTTTGGGGTTGTTGTTGTTTTAACCATGTTGGCAGTGTATGAAATAGCGGTGGAAGATGGCCCGCTGTTTGCAAGTTACATGGAGGGTTTACTACGGTATTTTATAGCCGGTCCTGTGCGCCAACACTTTTTCCAAAGGTATATGTTAGATCATGTCATTGACTACGGGACATTTTTCGAAAATAATTTATAATTGAGGTAACTAGATCATGTCTGTATAATCAGAGATAATCTACAACAGGGATAGGTCACTCGCTTGTTTTTTACCATTAATTTTTGTACTAATTAAAGTAACGTGTGCCTCGTCATGCTCCAACGCACACCGTGACATGGTTCGTTCCCAGAGCAACTTCAGCTGTGTCTAACAGAACTTCAGCCTGTTTATTGAATCAGCCGGAATTTTACAATGAATGAATGAATTACAGTAAGAATTAAGAGCGAGAATTAAACGTGAATGAATGAAAGAAATAAAGAAAATGATAAAAGAAGTACATTTGTGAATGAATGAAAGAATAAATGATAAATCGCAGCCTTCCCTCCCAAAATCAAAGTATCACGAGAACACATTTTCAAAAAATCTACTTTGAGACATTTTTGTTTACATTAATAATTAATTCAGACATCTTATTTCATGTGGGGAATGGAATGGACGTTAACAAAATGTTAACTGACACTGTCACACACACCTTAGTCTGTCGCACAGACCCTGAAGCAAATATATGCAAGAAAGCCCATGCAAGTCTAGAAAATGTGGCAAGTCTAGATTCCCTTAGCTTCAGGGCAGTTTTTCCCCTTCTCTGTATAGTCTTTCTGCTACAAGTAATTGATTAATTACTTTCTCATAACACAATATCTCAATTTCCTATATTTAATACAGGGCTGGTTACATGTTAACAGTGGCGGCAACATTTTTTAGATATCAGCCCTGTGGGCTCCCTCTCTTTCTGAAGCAGTTTCATACACTGATGTCCTTCATTCTTGAAGATTAATTACTGTTGTAACTTCACAAGTAGATTAACAACTTCTCTCTGAAATGTACATATTTTACAGAAATAAAGCTGATAGTAAACAACTAAAATATAATGACAAGTAGCTCTGAGAGTATCTTCTTTTTCTGAAGCTGTGGAAATCTAGACTTGCCACATTTTATAGACTTGTGTGGGCTTTCTTGGATATATTTGCTTTGGGATCTGTATGACAGACTTCTTCACAACATAATGCTCAGTGAAATATTTAAGTGGGTATAATCCTGTAGTTGGACACTCTGAAGGAGTAAGGTGACATTTATAGTGTAGCATAGGTATAGTTTATTTAGATCTACATATTTACAAAATAAAGCACATTTTAATGAGTAATAAAGCACCAAGATAGAGAACTAAAGTCAGATATATTAGTTATTCTTGAAATATTGTATTTAGCAGTACCGATAGTCAACAATGGGCAATCCTCATGCGGTCTGCTTTCTCAGTTTTCTTTAAAAGAAATAACGATCAAACGGCGCATGATCGAGAGTAGGCGTGAAAGGCTGTATTCAGTCTGCTGTTGAACTCATCTGGGCACTTGTTCTAGAAACCCGATTATTTTTACGTGCGCTTCAATCAAACCATACGTTTTTCACAAAACATTATGCTGAGCGTGTACCTTTCTGCTCATCGTATTCTATTTGTCTACTTGCTTTTCATATTTGAGAAAGAGCTTCGCTTGTACCCCTCTCTTTTTACGAAGTAAACTTGCTCCTGGGGAGGCATTCTCCGGTGTAATATTCAAACACTGAAATAGGTCCATTGATCGTTTGTTAATACTTGTTTTTGTTTATTGAATGTATATCTAGAGTGAGATATGCATGCCGGTGTTTGTGATTCTGGGTTTGATTGGGGTAGGGTTATGGGCGGAACTCTTGCCAATATTTGACCATGACGGATGATTGGATTTGAACAGCACATTAAAATAATCTGACTGTCCGATTGTCTAGGATCGCCAGTATCACCTGTGTATTTCCTGTAATGAGTGCAGCGGTAGAATTTTCTAAAATATTAATTTCTTCACCGATTTCGTTCAAATTTGAAATATATGTTAATCAAAGCATATAAAAACAATATATGATTGCAAAAGTCTAGATTTTTCATTTCTAAAAATAATTCGCCCAAACAAATTAGAACAACTGTGGTCGAAATACCCAGCTAACACACGCACACGTTTCTCAACTTTGTGGGAAGGATGTACACTGGTAACCTTGTACACTGGTAATGATACAACCTTATTGTAACATTGTATTACGTAATTTCTATATCACAACTTTACAGCAACAGTGCCTATATACGCTGTCAAAACGTCGTGTGTGGACGTTCACACTATGGTATGTTTCAGCGTTTTTGAAATCTGAAATGTAAACTGTCTCTTTTCCGAAAATCGAAAAGCAAAGTGTACATCGTAATTTCAATCGTAATTTCTGCAGAAAGCAAAACCCACGTGCATTATTTACCTATTACATTACACTTTATGATTTCCATCCGATAATATATATACGGAAGTCACAGTAACGTAATTTCCATTATTATATTATCCATATGATATGATAAAACATAGCCACTGTAATATATAGAGGATACTAAACGACCTTCCGTGTAATACCATTTTTATTAAACGATTAATGATTTGGTATCAGATCTTTAACGAGTCTAATAAAAATGATATTTCACGGAAGAGAGTTTAGTATTCTGTTTATTACTCGCCAACATAAATTGACAGAAACTGCTGCGAAATTCCCTACTGTGTGTGGACTCTCAGCTTTCCGCGAGTCAAGCAAGGTCTAGTAAAATTGCGACATCGGCATTAGCATTGTGACGTCACAACTTTGAACCATTTTGACGTCATACGTCAAGCGGTATTACACTAGTGCAATATTGCCGTAAAAATATTACACTGCAGTATCTTCAACTGGCGGGTAATAAATCACGTTTGCAAGCATTGTTTCTGAATTTCGTCGTTTGTGACGTCAAAACAGTTGAACGTGACGCATTAGTTTATTGGTTGATATAAAATGCGCGGGATAGAGGTCGGTTTGTGGTGACAGTTACAGCATAAAGCCAGTCGTTTCGGCTAAAGGCTGGACCAAACGATAAAAACCGACCACGCGTGAGATGTTTGACACCTGAGTGGGATTTCCACTGATAGGATTTGTAAAAACTATTCGACCCACTTAGAATAAAAAGTTCGTTCTACCTGTTGCCCGAGAGCATCACGATATTTGAACAGTATGTTTGCATAATGCATACATGGCGTCAAGAAACCTCACTGTATGTGTAAATTATATCTGATGTGAAGACTGTTTGTGACTTGACGGGATGAAAAAGTGTGGGAATGATAAGTAAATGATACTTTCTCATGAAAAACGGACTTTTGGTGATATATAAGGGGAAAAAACCATGTTGATTTATTCCAATGGAAATTTTGTACCAATCTAAAACTGTACTGTGAATGTAAAACCTATCCAGAAAAGTGATGTGAAAATTGTGTTTAAAGACCGAATGTTCAGTGAAACTGGAAAGACAAACACTGGAATGTTTTTTTAAAAAAAGAAATTAAAGCATCCCTGATATGACGACAACAGCGGAGTGTGTATGCAAACCCTGTTTTGTTCGACTTTAGATAAGTTTTATTGATTTATTTGTTTTACTTTGAGTAATATGTCTTACAAGCCAGGACAAAGTGTGTCACCACACTTAAAGGTGTTGAACTTTGCTAACATTCGATGTTATTTATGCATTACAATTCCATTCCATGGACAATGAACCTTAAATATTCGCTCGAACGCAACTGCTAAGGTGTTGTGAAGCCAAACTTGATTCTTTAACTCGCCTCTTTCTGCATTTTGGCGTTCAATTTCGAGAGCGTACGGGAACATGGCTGATTCTCTATGTATGTGCTGTAGCGAGCATTTCAAGTTTTTCAAAGCAACGTCTCTTTCATTCATTCATTTATTTGAATACACTTTCGACACCCCATGAATCAACAAGTTTCATAAAGTTAACTCTTTACTTTCTATCTATCATAGATATGAATAATGGCAGAAGATTACAAACATATACAAAATGTTTTATGCGCATGTACAAGAGTAAGACAAGATATACATTTTTAAGATATTTGCTCTTTAAAACAATGATTCAATATTATAAAAGGCTTGCCTAAGCTGAAGCAGAAGTTTGCTATCTTAGAGAATTTTGTTAGATTTAATTAAAGCCTGTTTCAAAATGTCTTGGGGCTGTAAATGTAACAGTGCTAAGAATTAAAAGACAAAATAGGTAACAGAAAGATAATTTGATTACAAATAAGTCGAATTTTAGATAATTACTCACCTTTAGTAGAAACCTGAATAGCTGTGCAGCTCCTCTAGTTCCGATTGACACTCCCAACTTATAATGTCTGAAATAATGGCTTTTATGGCGTGGTGATTAATTGTTATAATGGAATTTTGAAAAGTTAGTATCTAAAAATTCCGTTTTTGCATCAAAAGTAAAAGTTGTCTCGCAAGTTTGTGCCTAAACAAAAGGCTCAATTATTTTCGTCAAAGTTCTAGATCACATTCGAGGTATACTTTATGACGGGCCAATATAAGCTTTAGAATTTTTTGCAATTTGTTTTGTAGGTGTTCACAAATGAAAATATTGTTAAAAAAAGAAAATTTTGGACCAGGCGAAGTTTGATGAATCTCGAAGAGGGCCATAGCATATGAACTGACCTTTGCCAAAGTCGATGTGTATATAGAGACTATTTTTAATTCCATTCATTATCGTGTTGAAAAGAATGTTTCTAAAGAAGATGCAAGAAAGTGTGAATGTTATAAGAAAATGCTGTAGAGTAGGCCAATGGTGACAGAACTTTAATTTGGGCAAAGTCAGATAGTAGGTCAACGGTGTCAGGCCTTTCATTTGAACAAGGTTAGATATTTAATTTGTGCCAGGCTAGAAAATACTCAAAACTCCTGTATTTCTATGGAATATTGTGTTGAAGGTGAAGACTGAAGTGTGTTGGATGCCCGTAGGGCAGGATACATTTTACAGTAGCTTTGAATTATTTCTCAACGTTATTATGCATTAACCATATATATATATATATAGATAAATAAATGCGTGTGAAAAATGTATTTTCTAAAAGATGGTGAAGTAAGTACTCATAGATGAATAGATAATACAAGGTGTGACTTGATGGATGAATGTAAAGCAACAGTTAGCTCCATATTACATCGCATTCTAATTGGTTTAAACTGATTTAAAGTGGAAGGTGCAACATGTTATTGTGTAAAACGTGAGCTGCCTCATTGGACATGGAGTAGAACTCCTACCATTTGATAGGTAGACAAGCTTAGCTAGTTGGAATACCTTCATTTAAATGCAGAATGTATATGAAGGGAATGTTATTGTATCATGACAGCATACTACCTCCACAGTTACGCAAAGTATTTTCATTGTTTAAGTGTGGAGCAACAACCTACTCCACAAAACTCCACACTGCTCCACGCGGCTCCACAGTCATGCTATTGTTTGGCATTTGGAATGTCTTTTGTTTGGTTCAGGAATGTTATTGTTTGGCTAGGAATGCTATTGTTTAGCGCATATTTTCTGTTGTGTGGCTATGGTTGTGTACTTCTCTACTGCTTATATGGGATGAAATCTATCCACTTCTCCACAAAAGCTGCTCAACAGAATTGATTGAGCTTCTACATGTGTTTCATTGAGATTGCATTGCCTTGTTCATCCAGTTTTGTCACTTTTACAGATGTTTCAACTTAATTGAATTTGGTTCTGTTAATCCTGTTCGTCCCATACAACAAGGGTTGTACTTTATCCACTTCTCAAAAACCACTGCACAAAACTCAGTTAGATCATATGTCTTTTATACAGACTCTAAAGATGTGGATCTTATATCTTGTTTTTGTATTTTAAAGCTGGGTTTTTTTGTATGTTTAGAGACACGTGAACTTTGATAATTTTTGTGGAATTTCTCTCTGGTGAAAGTGAAATAGCGGATTAAGTCTATCCACTTCTCCACTAAAACTGCTCAACAGAATTGATTAAGCTTATTCATGCATTTCACTGGGACTCGAGAGGTGTGCACCTCAAAGTTGCATAGATGTTTATTGAACTTCTTTAGTAGAAATTAATCACCAGAGCACACTCAATTTGGGGGAACGCAACCTACAACAGCGGGGCATCCGTGTCACTAGACACGATTTTGTTTTGTTTGGGTTTTTTTTGCAAGTCCACTGATAAGTATACATTGTCGAACACAGAACATGGCCCTATATCCTTTGAATTTTTTTATGAAAAAGCAAATATTGGGGAATCGTCACGCTTGGCAAGAAGCTGACGATACCAACTCACCCACAACACAAACGTAAATGAACGAGGATTACTGGGACTTCACGTTATTACCGGTATATCGCAATGTACATATGCTTTTCAAATTATGCGTATTGCAATATATTTTCTCAGAGGGAATGAGTGAGTTAATATTTAACGTTACATCGACAATATTTCAGCCATGTCGTGACGAGATATTTTCTTAGAATAGGTACATTGGGTGACTTAGCTGACACTATCATCGCATATAAAGAACGTGTATAAAGTTTTTGTGATTAATCTATGGTTTAAATTAAAACCTACACACACTTTCATTCGCAACACGTGTTTCCCGTCGTTATTCGATTACAAAACAGCATACATGTACTGTAATGCAATAAATCGTATGAAACAGAATATGATCCATGATTCTGGAACCTAATTTTGAGACTGTTGTTATCAGAACCATAATACATATATGTTTAGGGACTTACAATGTAGAATAGGATCAACATGTACAATCAGTGTCACCTACTGTCAAATACTTACGTTCCAAATATATTGCAATACGAATAGCAATATATTTCCACACATTTATTCTGTGGAGTATACTTTATTGCTGTCATGTTATGTACAGTCTTATGTGGAATTCTTGGGCCTCTTCTCAGTGACAATGTGTGGTTTTATCAGTCCCTCGCACCAATGGAGCGCACGTTACTAAAGGTTTGGCGATGCACGCTTTTCTCACTTCACGTGGTCACCTAAGCATAGCGGGATAAGATGACTTTTGCACTCACTGCTCGCGGATCGTGACGGGTGGACATGGTACTCTCGCATGACATTGTGAGATACTCGATTCTGATTGGTTGATTGCTGCACGTGACCGTCCTTGAACCGGAATCAAAGGACCGCTAATTACAGGTAGACCGCCTTACCTGCGTGTGAATACATAGCACTCGCTGATCCTACTGATTGTAAACAAGCATGTCGTTTGAATTAGACATCAGCGATTTTCATCTCGATAGCCCCTGCGAGATATTTGACGAAGAATTTGATTTAAAATCAGAATGGTTCTATGACGACCTACATGAACCCACTGACATACATAAAATTCTTCAACAAGAGAAAACAGGTGCATCTATTAGCACACATTCAGTGTCACTATATTAACACTAGATTCTACAACTGTACTGCAAACGGTTGCTACTCGAAAACAAAGTACATAACAATATGAGCTAAAATTAAAATGAAATTTATTTTCATAAACAACATTGAACGTAATATACATAAACATTATTTCCCCAAGATGAAAGGAGACATAAACCCGCTGAACTGAAGACCACTGTTTGGGATTCCCGAAGTAAACTACTTTGCAAACTACCACATGGGGTGTGAAAATCCTAAAGCTTAAGAACTAATAAACACGATAAATAAATAAACAAACAAACAAACCCATCTATGATAAAACGCATTAACTTCCTAGAGTGTTAGACCTCGAAAGTCATTGTTGATTAACGGGATCGGGAGGTCAGGTTCCCTGATTTGTTTGACACATGTCATCGGTTCCCAAATGCGCAGATCGATGCTCATGTTGTTGAACTCTGGATTGTATGGTCCAGACTCGATTATTTACAGACCACCGCCATATAGCTGGAATATTGCATAGTGAGGTGGAAAACCAAACTCATTCACTGTTTCATAGTAGTTACATGTGAGAGTCGGACAGTAATGAGTTCGGCCATGAGTTCTTTTAACAACCAAGCAAACATGTCTCTCAAAGTGAGAATGTTTGGTATACCACAAAAATTTTGAGCCATAACATGCTAAAATCAATGATGAAGAAACTTTCTACTAAATGTGGTCACAAACAGTACACAAACCACTGCTCGGTACACTGATGTAACACTCTTATCGCATGCAGGTGTTGAGGCAAGAGAAATTGTCAAAATAACCGGTCACCATCAGAGTTTATCGTCCTACAACACCGATTTATCAGCAGCACAGAAACGGCATTACTCGGCCATTCTCTACACTGGCGGCCTATCCCTAACCACTTGCCTTTGGACCCCGCTGCATCTTCAGTTGTTACCCCATCCACATCTACTGTACTGCTGAGTTGATTTGTCAACTGTATATCATAGCAGGGATACTCTACAACAGGGATAGGTCACTCGCTTGCTTTCTTTACCATTTGTACTAATTAACATGTGCCTCGTCATGTTCCAACGCACACAGTGACTTGGCTCGTTCCCAGTGCAACTTCAGTTGTGTTTAACCAGGGAGACTATATAGAGTATATATGTTGTAGATTATCCCTGGTTTAACAGAACTTCAGCCAGTTTATTGTATCAGTCAGAATTTTAATGAATGAATGAATGAATGAATGAATGAATGAATAAATGAATGAACTACAGTAAGAATTAAGAGCAAGAATTATGTGAATGAACGAAATAAAGAAAAAGAATAAAAGAAGTACATATGTGAATGAATGAAAGAGTAAATGATACACCACGGCATTCCCTCCAAAAACATGTTAAAGAACACAATAGTATCGCGAGAACACGTGTTAACATCAGCTGTCCTTTTAAAAATCTACTTTGAAACATTTTTGTTTACATTAATAATTTATTCAGATATCTTATTGCATGTGGTGAACTGAATGGACATTAACAAAACGTTAACTGACACTGTCACACTGCCCTCAAAAATAAAGTGTAAAACTATCACAAAGCGTTCTAAAACACCTTTCCAGTTTTGTCAAATAATAAGATCAACAAGAAAGAAAGAAGTTATGGAACTATAACCCTCAAGCATCAATGGCGAATCAGATCAGATCGGCAATATGTCATATTTTTCACACACCTCAAATACACCCTAACATTTTTGTTTTAGATTATGGAACTATCACTATTACTTGCAAACACTTTTCACCTGATAGTATATTCCCCTCATAAGAATCAAAGGCGTACGTGAAAGATGTTTTTGAGTAAGTAACTAGGAATACTCAAACAACGGCGTATAGCATTTCAGTGGCGAAATGTCATATTTTTCACACACCTCAGTTACACCCTAACAATTTTTTAAGTCATAAAACTGTCACTATTACTTGCAAATACCTTTCAACTAAAGGTATGTTCTCCTTCTAAAAATTAAACGAATGTATGAAAGAAGCTTTTATTGGCACAATTTAGTCTATCTTCGCGGTGAATCGAGAATAGAAGCCAGTGAGCAATAACTTACCGACTTGAAACTTTACTACAAATCTTCTGTCCTAATACGGGCACTAATACCAATTATTTGACTTAAACTGAAGTGACAAAATAGTTAACCTATCTTCTACATGTTGGATTTCAGTTGTTATAACACAGCGAACTTAATCAGCTGTTGAAAATATAACGGGCTCAATCATAGATCAGTGCCACTTTAAGTTACTGTAGTGTTGTGATTATCTATGAGATACTACGCTGCCACTTTTCTTTCTGATCAAGCTTTTGAGAAAACATGTCCAAGACCAAAGTCTTTTGAATTAAGGTGAAAAATGATAAAACATAAAAAAGGAAAAAAAAAACCCCACAAATATGATACATGTTCATTCTCTCTTTTTTTCAGTTTTCAATTTGCCCCAAAATATAGGCAATAATTTTATAAGTGACAAAATGTGAGGAAATAATACAACATAATCTTAACAAGTTTGTGATAATAGCTCTAATATTCAATAATTGACAGACAGTTGACAGACACTGAACAGGAAGGTTAACTGATCCGGAAATGTTGTCCTAAGGCATCTGTGAACTGCCTTTCTGCATAATGGGAGGACATCCTTAAGACTGTGGTAGATATCTACGTTACAAAAAATTACGCATCAACATATTGGCATATATAACATCAGAGACCATATAATATATCTTTTATATGGTCTCTGATAACATAGATAGAACGTAAATAAGGCATCATGAGAAAAAAAATTAAATGTTCAAAAGTGATGACAGATGACATCTACATTTGTCCTTTAATCGTTTCAACAGTGTTCAAGCAAGGACGCTTATCATAACACATTCCATATTAAAGCATCTGGTGTAACCTGTGTATTTCATGTCAAAAGTCAAAAAAAAAAAGAAAAAGAAGAAAAACATGAATATTTACTTCTGTATTCAGGTCTTACAAGAAACCATGTATTTCTTTCATTGCAGACAGAATTTAAATTTATCTTAATCTGATTTGCATTAATAATCTTTGCATTTTCAGAAAAAATGTTTTATGATTTTGTATGCATATGAAATATTACATTAAATTATCTTTGATAGAATTTAAATTGTTGGTAAGAAATGTAAGAGAACTATGTTCAAGGAAAAATGTTCAGTAACATTTATCCATTATCAATGGATGATTTACAAGTTTAACAGTTCTTAATACATAGTATAGTGTTTCAAGAGTGTATTTTCCGCCAACATTCAACCTATATCCAAGACAGACCGCTTGCTATGTAACATTTAGTATAAAACTGAAAATCAAACCTTTGATGAGTTGATATTATCTTTGTGACCCATTACTTTAGATTTGACTCAGATGCATTGTACTAAAAACCTCTATTGTGAATCTTTGTATCTTGGTCTTGTCTGCTCAATACATTTTATTGAATAGTTTAGACCTGTCAGTGTTATATTTTGCTGGTTTATAGAGGATTTCTTATATCTTTTGTCACGGCAAATTATTCACCATAACAATAGAAGGAAAATAGTTGGTCCTTGAAAGATTATTACATGTGCAAAAGCACTCAAATCATTAATGAATATATGATGTTATTTTAACAAAATTTATTAATTTATTTATTGTAACATTTATCTATGATCAATCCTTGAATAACTATTGTGTAAAAAGTATCATAACATAACCTGACAATTTATAATCCATAAAACAGAAATAGAAAAGAAAAGTTCCAAGATCTATTTTTAAAAATATTTCTCATCTAAGATATATTCTTTTAAAAGTGAAGTACAGTATGATACTACAAATATATCACCTAACAGTAAGTTGCTATGATATTGCCAGTGTTTGTTGACAGTGCCTGGCAGAGTTACTTGCCCTTTGTTGCAAGACCCCAGTGCTGTTAACAAAAACATTTGACAACTGTGCCGTTTCTCTAAAAAGTTTTAACTGAACTTCAAATGTTGCTCAGGCAATGATCTTTAATTAGAAAGTGTTTAAAATGCTACCAAATAACTGTAAATATATGTCTGAAATCGTAGAAAATTTCAAATTTGTGAGAAAGAAAATACATGTATCAAGTCTTTAAAGGGCTTTTAGAAGTGAAATACATAAGAATGAAGGTTTAATGGATATCAACTTCTTCATTATGGGAACACAACGTTTCAGAGTTAATGCTTACTCCTTCTTCAGGAGGATCAGTCATCCTGGACATGCTATTTCAAACATGTGTGAGTCGTGCTAGAACAGAGATAAAGGTATTCTATTTTCATTTGTGTGGTCCTTCAGCTATTGATTTAAGAATGAATTAGCTTTAAATGACATTAACTGGTCTTAAATCAACAGCTAAAGGATCGCACAAACAGAATACCTTTATATCCTAATTCAGGGTACATGATGTATACACTATTTAGACACAAACATAACAGCCATGATTATGTAATACTTAAGATTAACTGAAAAATAAAATCAAACTAGAAACATTTCCAAATGACTGGGAAATCATTTTAGGAGTTTTGAATGTATAAAGGAAAAAAAACAACATTGCTCCCATCATTAAATGAAGCTCATATTTTTCAAAAACTCTCCATTTATTTGTTGTTGTATGACAGACTTTCACAAAAGGTGACATAATTAGCTCTATAGCTCTATATGCAAAGGGTACAAATAGATCACAGGGGCTTGCACCCCATAAACCTTATAACAAAGAACATGAAAAGTTCAGAATGAGTTCATACCTTCAGCAAGTTCATACTTTTCTGATATGTGGAATCTGAAGTGAAGGTATTGATGAAACAATTGATGTGACGTATACTGTCAACTGGAAATAATATTACCTACTGCCATAGTAACCACCAAACTCTCTGCTGGGAAGCTGTATTGCTAAAAACTGTATGACATCATAATATGAATCATGCAGTGCCCAGAGTTTGACAACTGCTGAACTAGTTGTTTTTCAGTTTACTATGTAGACACTTATTTCACCAACATTCACTGCCTTGTTTAAACTATTTTATACATTCAACCATTTGCAAACACATCTTAAACATAATTGACATTTTTATAGCAGTTTTAAGCTTGTCAGCATAGATTTCACTGATTTTAGAAATCCAGTCAAGAGGCAGATGCCATTTTGTTAATAATGTCATATAGTCAGTGGCGATCCTCCAGATAAAATAAAATGATATTTTGTACATTTAACATGTTGGTAAGATAATATGTTGTATTACCTCTCCCTTGGGTAATACAGTGTGATGTATGCCTCATGTAGCAGTGCTATGCCTTGCCTACTGACTCAGGTAATACTGCTACAAAGAGGTGTACATCGGTCTGTATTACCCTCAAGAGAAGCATTCATGCAAGTGGCATGAAAACCAGCCCCACTAACATGTATCAACTATGTAAAATGTAATTGTCTATTGGCATCATGACAGTTGGATCACAATGAACAGCAACTGTGCTGATTGCAAATTGTTGACCAACTGAGAAACCATATCACATACCATGTCACTCATGAAAGGACATACAAAACAAGGTAAGATGAAATATTAACATCACAAGTTTCTTTCAACAGTAACAAGGAAACCCAATGTTTCATTTACAAAATGGTAAAAGGATAAAAAAAAGGTTAACAGTGAAGATGAGATCACACACAACTGGCAGCTCCATGAATGGTAAAAAGAACATAAAGTGTCAGGCTTACATCAGTACTGTACTGGCTTACAACATGAGGGATTCAGTGGGCACATCACTGCACCTAGTTGAGTGTCATCCCATATCTTAACAAGGTTGTTTGTGCATCACCACCCTGGTCCAGAGTCAAAGCACAGATGGGGTAATGATAGGGTAAACAGAGAATGCATTGCATTAATGATGAACTTTCATATAAATATATAATGATGAACCCTCATATAAATATATAAATGTACAAACAGTAGTGAGGTCTGAATATATTAAAGGAGGTGTGATGTGGATACTAGTATGAGTGTGAAATGGTGGGAGTTGTCACTGATGTTAGCAGAACAGAATACTATGCTCCAGGAGTATCAGTATTTGGGTGTACCTCATCCAAATATCTTTGTATTCATTGTAGCTTTGCTTCAGTATCCAACTTTTCCTTGAGTGCATCCACCTGAAACAAATCACATGGTGTGAGAGAGGTACTGGTCATATCTGACTTCAGATAATCCAAAGGTTTGCAATCTGACATATGCAGCCACCAAGTGGAGCATCATATCTGTAAAGTAATAGAATATGTTTTGTTGGTATTATACAGCACTCTAGCAGTTGTGGAGTTGAAAGCAAAACCAGTGGTTGAAAACATAACCAATATCACATGCCAGTTTGTAGTATGACACACTATCGATTGAGTCACACTACCTGACCACCCATTCCCCATTTTAGTCAACTGTGATGACATGGGCATGTATAGGTTGGTGCTAGATGTTCAGATGATTTGTACAAACCCAAAGAGCAAACAGAGGTCATCACGAAGATAAAAAACATTTAGCAAAATTATGGTCTGACCTTTCAGCGATATTGGCAGACCAATCAGAAAACTTATTGTGTAATTTCAGAAGAAGTCTGTGTATAAAATTCAGTGAAATGAAGACATCTTTAGTTGTTGTAATGTTGCCTAAAATATAATTGTAGAGAGTAAATTAATTGTTAACTAGACTCTTCAGTGTAACTGAAACAGGTTTTGGTCTTCTTAACAAGACTGGTACGAGTATTTCTCACTTACCTTTCGTTTCATTCCAGCAGATAAGGAGTCAGCACTAGTCAACAGTTTATTCAGCCACTGATAAGCCTCCTCACTCTCACCACAATGATGCATTGTTTGGGCACAGTTCAATAGAACTTCATCACTGTGGACACCTTCATGATCCAATTGTTTCACCAAGGTCAAGGCCTTCTGATACTGCTTTACACTGTACCACACAGACACCAACTTTCCTATCAGCATCTGGAAACAAGGAAGCAGTTACATAGCAGGCACTGAAACATATTCATGTCCCATATTCTAGCTGGACTTCATCACAAGTTGTGTCCAGTTGTATCATGCTGCAAATGTTTCCTGGAGTACTTACTTAAGATAGTGGCCAAAAGTCTGTTCACAAATCATATTACGATGCTCATGTTTTGAGCGTTTGGTTCACTTTGAAAGTGTTTTGCCAGGCTGGTAAGCCACCAATCATATTGCAATTTGGGGTACAAATTTCACAGGTCACAAAATATGTGTTGTACCTGTAATAGGCGATTTACCTCCCTTGCTTGTTTACGTTTTTGTTGTCTGCTATCATGCCACCTGAATTGACACCTGACCAAAGAAATCTAATTGCCAAGATTCATTCAAGCTACAAAATTGCAAATTTGACAGGTATAAACCCTGTGAACAATTCAGAAAACTTTAAAGAATTTTCAAGAGTGTGGGTCAGTTAAATCACTGCCAAGAAGTGAGCAGCCTCGTACATCGTCACCAGAAAGTGAAAAGTGAAAAGTAATCGTCGGCAAACTCTTGGGGATTTGACAGCAAAATAAGAAAATCAGGTACGGACTACAGTATCTTCATGCACAGTCAGAAGAAGTTTGTTCACAGAGGGGTATCATGGATGTGTGGTAAGCATGAAAATCACAATTTTTCGTGTTAACAGAGAGAAGAGACGCCAATTTTGTCGGACAAAATTGCACTGGAGAAGACATCAGTGGGATCATGTCATTTTTAGTGAGAGCATGAGACCCAAGTCCAGATCTGGAAAAACAGAAAAGTTTATGTATGGAGAAAGTTGGATGAGCAGTTGTTTGGGGGATTTGTGCTGATCATGATGTGTGAAGTTTTCAGTGATGTTCTGGGAGGGTGTATCGGCGTATGGTGTGGGACCATTAGTGGCCTGTAGTTGCCAGGCATTTTGTCAACCTCAAATGGATTTTCCAAGAAGAGAATGCCTCTTGTCATGTGTCCATTCGAACTAACCACTGGAAACAGACAAATCATATTCCGACTGATTATATTCGTTGTCTATATGACAGTTTACCAAGACGACCCTGAGTAGTCCTAAGAGCACGTTGTCATATCTCTAAATTCTGAAAATATGAGGTGAGTACCTTTAGCATTTACATAGACATGCGAATTTAAAAAAGGGACCCGACTCTGCTATAAATAGCCATGACATCGATGGTGAGAACAGACTTTTGGCTACTTACTGTATTTTAAGCACAGTACTTCAGTAACAAACATGGCAGATAAAACCTGTGACAGATCTACTGGATTCTGACAAACTAAAAGTACGCAAGGGTACACAGAGGGGTGCCAGTAAAATCGCCCCAGCGACAAAACACCCCACCAAATTTGGTCAAATCACCCCAGGTTTGGTCAAAACGCCCCAGTTTATTTAAAATGGTCTGATATATGCCATAAATGCATGGTTTTGTCAACTTCCATACTATATTCTTCACATAATATTATGTGTTATATTATTAGTAATATCCCATGCCTAGGCAACACTGTAATACCAATTATTTGGTAAAGAATTACAATCTGAATACACTAAAAGGTTTGTATAAAATATTTATTGTAAATGCTGTAAATGCATAGTTGTTTGTTTGGCATTGCGTAATCATAACATCATGCTTTCCACTCGTCCATGAAATGAGTGGTCTATGGGACTGCTTTCCCTCGGTGTCTCTTTGCAGATGGTGCATGTAAAGGGTATAGGGGAACCTGTCCTGTCCAGAGCATAACTCAGAAACCGTTCAATATTTTTAGACCAAACTTGACAGATGTAGTTATCTCAGCCTATGGTTGTGCCTTTTGCTATTTACAGATTTTTTGGCATTTATATTTTTTTGTTTTTCCATGGAACATTTTGGTGTTAGTCTTATGGTGGGGTGGGCTTCGTTTCCGGAGCAGAACTCAAAAACCATTCAATATTTTCCAGCAAAACTTGGTAGATATATCAGTCAGAACCTTAAGAGGTGCCTTTTGCTATGTACAGGTTCTTGTGATGTATTATTTTCTCTGTTTCCATGGACCTAGTCTGAAAAGTGAGAGGTGTGTTTCGTTTCCAGAGCAGAACTCAAAAACTTCTTAATATCTGTCCATAAAACTTTCTAGATATGTGTGGCAGACCCCAAAGTGGTGCCTTTTGCTCTCTACAGGTTTTTGTGATTTATTAGTAACAGATATATGGCATTTATAATTTACATGAATTCCATGGAAACAATTCAAACTTAGTCTAAAAAACAATGAGTAACTCTCAGATTATTTGTTCTCTCAAACATGTGAGGGCCGGGGGGATATGTGATCTTCTGATGACTCTTGTTTTGGTAAGTATTATACCATACTTGTTGACCAAATCTATGAATTTACAGCCTCACTTTTTTACATGAGTAATTAAAAAAAACCCAGCAAATTGTTTTCATAAGTATACTCATGGAAAAATTTAAGGGAATGCATGTTTCTTTGGGCAATTCAATATTTCTGTTTACTAACTTCAGCATCGTGTATTATCGTTTTCGTGAAGAGCAGTTCACTCAAACTCACCATATTGCTTTCCATGCATGTGCACTACATGCTCCTAAAGTTACATGCACTTAGATTTACACGTGACGTGTATGTGCACTGTCAAACACAACGGTTAAAAACATTGTTACCATGGCGAAACAGTACTTAACTTTGGCACAGAAATGGGAGGCAACTGGCATGGTTAATGGTGGAAGCTCATTAGGACAGGTTGCAACAACTTTTCACAAGTCTGTTAGCGTGATATCCAGACTTTGGAAGCTCTATAGAGCGACTGGTGACGTCAAAATGAGGCGTGGTCGGGGACGGAAAAAGAAAACCACTCCATGGGATGACCGGACCCTACTCCTTATTGCTCTGCGAGACAGGTTCAAATCCTCCTCCAAAATCAATACGGCATTCACGCAAAGAACAAACGTCAGAATTTGTTCACGTACAGTGCGTAATCGTCTTAAATCAGCTGGTCTAAAAAGCCGCAGTCCATTGGCTAGAATCAACATGACTGAGCAGCACAAGCGCGTGAGACTGCAGTGGGCACGGAACCATGGAGGAAGAACCGTACTTCAATGGAGAAACACCATGTTAAGTGATGAGAGCAGGTACACACTTGACCATAATGAAGGTCGAATTCGAGTTTGGAGATGCTTTCGAGAACGTCACAGTGCCTGCACCATTAAACAGCATGATCATTTTGGAGGGGCTCTGTTATGGTGTGGGGCGGGTTTCCCTTTAACCACAAAACAGATCTTGTGCGTGTTGATGGCAGGATAACAGGTGTACGATATCGTGATGAGATCATGAACCCGACTGTGATCCCTTATGCGCGTACAGCAGGTCGAATGTTTGAGTTCCAGCATGACAATGCCCGCCCTCACATCACTCATGTTTGTCAGGACAGACTGAGGGCTGCAGGTGTCCGGGTGTTGCAATGGCCGGGTAAAAGTCCTGATCTTAACCCCATTGAACATCTTTGGGATGTTCTTGGCCACAATGTTCGGGACAGACCTGTTCAACCCAACAATTTGGATGAACTTTTCGTGGCTCTCCAGGAAGAATGGCATAGAATTCCGATTGGTACCATCCGTATACACATTCGCAGCATGCCATGACGATGCCAAGCAGTTCTCCAGAGACATGGGGGACACACTCAATATTGATTTTCATCACTTGACATAAGCCTTTTCATCTGTATGAACTTTTCTCTTACTGTTTCAAAGATTAAAAGTCACAGCTATTTCATGCGTTCCCTTAAATTTTTCCATGAGTATATTATACTATACTTGTTGAGAAAACCTATGCATTTACGGCTGCTCTTTTTGACAACAGCAGCTGTAGATTGTTTTGATATGTATTAAGTCCTATACTTGCTGACAAAAACTGTGTATTTATGGCCAAAAAACATTTTATACAATCCTTTCATTTAATTCTTGTAATTTACAAAAGCATAGATAACATGCAAGTAATTGGTGTTATAAGTGTTGTCTATCCATGAATATTACTTTTGCTCTTCTCAGTTTACTAGTTAAATATTTATCAGAAACATTACTACATAGTATTATGTGAAGGGTGTAACATGGAAGTTATATACAGTTGTAATTCTTTACCAAATAACTGGTATTACGGTGTTACCTAGGCATGGGATATTACTAATAATATAACACATAATATTATGTGAAGAATATAGTATGGAAGTTGACAAAACCATGCATTTATGGCATATATCAGACCATTTTAAATAAACTGGGGCGTTTTGACTACCCCACTGGGGCGATTTGAAAAAACCTGGGGTGATTTGACCAAATATCTGGGGTGATTTGACCAAATTTGGTGGGGCGTTTTGTTGCTGGGGCGATTTGACCGGCACCGCACAGAGGATGGTGGCACCATCCTGCCCTCTCCACTTGAACATGTTAAAGGTTAGGACCTTTTTTTCTGTCTGAACATAGCCACTGCAAAGTGATGAGGACCAGCTGTGGTTTACCTGGTTGCCTGGGAACTTATGGAGAGCTCTGTCTATAACCTCTGCAGTAATACCAGGCTTGTCATCCTCCACACACCAGTCCACAACATCAATGTATATCTTCACATCAGCATTCCTGGCAGTGAGCAAATCCTGCAGCCCTGTAAGATCCCCACGAGCAACATGGTGCACCCTCACTTTGCGCTCAAACAGGCCTCCATTGTCAGGGAACCTGACAAGTGATTCATATATGTGAAGATATGTGAAGCTCATACAGGATATGTGAGTGATCATGTGGATGATATGTAAAGCCGATACAGCATAAGGAAGTGATATGTGGAAGATGTGTGAAGCTCACAGCTCAGGTGAATGATAGGATATGTGTAGCACACCGATACAGGTGAATGGTATGTGAAGGATATGTGAAAGAAAATATGTGAGTAATATATGTGGAGGATATATGAAAATTGGTGTAGAGGATATGAAACAGTTAGGTGGGTGATATATGTGGAAAATATGGGAAAGTGGATAGGTGAGTAATATATGTAGTGGATATGTAAAACGGGATAGGTGAGTGATAAATGTGGAGAATATCGGTATCTGAAACAGGATAAGTGAGTGATCTATGTGGAAGGTATATAGAGTATATTTAAGATATGGAAGATATGTGAAGGACATTCAAACGGCATATGTATGTGTTTTAAATATATATTGTTGTTTTCTCCTTCATATGTGAGAAAATATCTGGGGTTTTTTTGTCAGTATTCTCTAAGTCACATGCTGTTCTCAGACAGGTCATGAATAACTCCCACAAACATTAATGGGGCAAACCTTCACAACAGATTAAATATGCCAAAAATATCCCTAAAATATTTGATACTACGTCACACAAACTCTTTCCTCCTTCTAACCTAAAACACCCACTGGTCCATTAACCCTATCACTGATAATTTCTCCATTTACAGTAAACTTTAAACTTTCATTGTACTGTCCCACAGGAAGTGCAACCATTTATACAACTCACAATTTCATTCCATATTCCAGAGTTTGCTCCTTTGGACGGGGGTTAACATCTGACCTTGGCTGCTGCTGGTCAAGTTTGTCCAGCAAGAGAAATGTTTTAGCACTCCTCCTTTTTGTACACATAGATAGAGCTGTGAGGATACGGTCAGCCTTGTCATACTCCCTGCTATCAATGTAGTGTTCAGACATTGTGTGGTGAACATATGGTAAACAGTCAGCCAGGCAGCCAAGTCTCGTTTGGACATCAACTGACAAAATAAAGCAAGATAAGCTTCCCACAAATCAAAGGACATCAGCTGTTTTGTTACATGGCACTGCTCACTATATTCTGAAAGGAAAGTTGCCATACAGTGATAATACATCAATAGCAGGTCAGAGAGTGCTCTTATTCAGGGATTGAGACTTGTTCCTGCACCATTACTGGCCTCATTTAAACCAGACAGCGATGTTGTAATTGGGATTTGAATATATTTTACAATTTAGCTCTTTGGAAATAAATACACAAAAGGATTCTCTTAAATTTGTTGAAAATGTAAACATTGCCGAAGCCAGTACATCCTGCACTGCACTTTGAATGCAGCTTGTGATAACATATTGCTATTTAGAGCTCAATAGTTTTGGTCTGGGAACTATAATGTGTTTGAAAATATTTTATGCATGGTCTTAACATTTGAAGAATTGCTGATGTCCTGGGGCATCATTGAAATGTAACCTCCAATCAAAATGTCTTGATTACTTCCAAGGCATGCAGCAACGATCTCATTATGGAACAAGATCTAGTTCTGAATTTGTATACATAGGTGAGTATGAGGTTGGTATAATATTGTTCAATAAAGCCTATCTATTTGCAAAGATAACAAATTGAAGAATTAGAATCAATGATAATAATTCTTAGAATAATACTCCCAACACTGGACAGCCATATTTCCTGAAACTTGTTTCTATGTTACTCGAATGACATTTTTAACCATCCATCACCTTGTCTTTTCTTACTCCTTGTGGTCTTCATAAGCGCTATCTGTTGGAGTTATCTCATCTGATGTGACTAGGAGCTTCATAATGTTTCCTTGGTACCTTGGGCAAACCTTTACCTCAAGTGTCCAATGTAGTGTTCTTAGAATTATTATCACTGATGATATTAATTCAAAATTTGGTGATTGTTGATTGCCAAATTCCATACAGGCCTGTTGGGTCCGGTGTACCTTCAACCTGGTTGGCAAGACAACCACACAGTTGACAAATCTATATGTTCACTGGCAAGTAGCTATAGAGTTGTGACGATACGCCCATGCCACGATACAATACGTATCACGATACTGGTAGTCTGACACACACGATACGATACGTATCACGATATTTTGTCCTTGCATACAGAAAAATAAAAGTATTGGAAATAATGTGCTGTTATATCATTTCAGGGAAGATATTCTTCTCCCGAGAAAAATAAAACATGTCATCATGAAAGACATTTTATTAAAAATGTTTAGCATGTGTCAGTAAAGTAGTGTTTTCCCCCAAAAATGGAACAGCAGGGATCAACATTGGTACAACTGGCTTTTTTGCACAGATAACAAAATAAATTTGTGAAAATTATCTCAGTCTGAGCATATCCATGGCAATATTTTCCACGAAAATCTAAATAGAAGGGTAGACGGTGTTTTTGTAGACTGCTAAGTATGTAAGTATCGTGTTGAATCAATACAGGACAATTGTATCGATGTATTGTATCGTGCAGCTCTTGAATCGTGATAACTTGCGTATCGATTAATCGTCACAACTCTACTGGCAAGACAAAAAGACTTCCTGCTGGAAGTCCCCTACTGGACATAACCCATTTATGTGGTAATAGTCTACCATCTGAGGTGTTAGACTATGTGCAGCAAGAAAGGTTTCCTGGGATCACAACAATCAACCTCAGGTCAATGTTGATTCATCCTCACCGATGACTGTTTACTTCACCTCAGTGGAATATCTACATGTTTGGCCTGTTGTTGCCTAAGAATGTTATCTAAATCATTGGTAGAGTATAAGGGATGACCCAAATCCAAATTTGAAGGCATTCCCAGCAATCTGCCTCAGTCTTCTGTAAATACCACTTGAGACCACTTGGTCCGTCTGTCAGGTAGATCCTGATTCAGTATAGGAGCCATAGAAGAGATAGTGAAAATCCATTCCAAAGGTCTTATTGCGAACCTTTAAAATTGTCAAGGAATACTATTGTCTCAAGAATGTAACTGATCTTAGGTCCAGGGCATGCAGTTATGAATCCTTGAGGCTAGTACCATAGTGAAATGCAATTTCCCAAGCAGGATGAGATGAAGATTTATCCAAGGTATCAAACAGGTGGTGTAAAAGAGCCAATAAAACCACTGACAGTTTCATAGTAATTGTTTTGGTATATCCTGCATTTCAAATGAATGTAACATGCCAGTAAGAACAGGATCCTCCCCAATATGTATCCATGCTTGATACAAACAGTTGCAAGTCAGAGTTATTTATTTCTTTCTGAGATTGTGTTATCAAAGAAGTGATGAGTTCCAGAGTGCTAGAGCCAAGTGCAGGGTGGCAAAAAAGACTGTAATATGTTAATACTGACAGGTGAATTTAACTCCCAGTCTTCTAGCTGAGTCCCATTTATTATATTGTTGAGGTACAATCACCAAGTGAGGTCCTGGAGCATTATATCTGTACGTGTTATGACACAGTCTAGCTGATTCCTTCGATTTTGATCACTCCAATTGTGAAGGAATTTGTAGATCATAGATTCTGCATAGATGTGATGAGTGTGTTGAGATTTGATATCCTTTTTTGACACCTATCTTCATCCATGGAGCAGTATGGTCAGCAGTAGTGTAGAGCAAGGTATCAGTATCAATGAGGTCTGAGTCTGAGCTATGTGTGCACCCCATACTGTTCACAGCACTGTTGTGAGAAAAATCTCTATGGTCTGAGCTGATATGAATACTCCTGCGATCAGAAAGCTCTTGATGTGACCATTGCAGTCTGATGGGCATGTAATACCAGGAGGCTAGACAAATAAGTCAGTAGATTTCCTAACATTTTCAAGACCCATGTGACAACTATGGTTGGAGCAGCCTGTGCAGTCCTCTGGTGCCATCTGTGTATTCCGTGGTAACAGTATTTGTTGAATATCTGAATCTGCTAGAGTAGTAAGGAACTCAGAGTGACCTATACTGTCCATGCAGCTAGCATAGCTGCCATAAGTCCACACCCTGGACTCTATATTAGCATGCAGAGGGAGATGCTCATCCATGTAGATAGGTGTCAACAGATCTGTGCTTCCAGATACAAATCCTGGTGGCAAGGAGATCTTGCTGTCAGTTCTTACTTGTCTGCTGAGTACAAGCCAGGAAGCCTGGGTACACCTCTGCCAAGGTGACTGTCACAGATGTCTCCATAACTGTATGTTTACTAGCAACATATTCATAATGCATCTCACAGCATCTGTTGTAATGCCATTCTTCCCTACAAATATGTTTCCTCGTAGGTGATGTTGTTATCTTATCCTTCTCAATAATGGCCATCAGTCAATCTGATCAAACCCTTAATCAGGTCCGAAAGGGAAGACAAGGAGCGTCATGCTCACTGGAGTGCATCTGAATGTTGGCCAGTCTTTCAAAAGACTTTCTGGCAAGAGTGAGGGAATATTTCTTCTCCTGACTTTTCTCAGCTGTCAGGGCATGTCCCTCACACACTGTAGGCAATAGACATGGACAATTATCGCATATGGAGACAAAGAAGCATGGCATTTGGACACACACTCTAAACTTTTCCCAGCTAAAATGTATCTGCTGCTTCTAGATTTACCTAGCTTTAAATCAATAAGAATTTATAAACCTGGGACAATTGCAGAAAATGATAACAGAGAACAAGTAAACACATGAATAATTTTGAAGCTCCGACACATGATGGGGGGGAGATAACGCAATTGGATATTGCTTGAGGAGAGCTCGAGGAGGTAAGACAACACAAGGTGATGGACATTAAAAACTTTGATTCAAGTTCAACCTATAGATCAGTAACATGTTATGATATCTACAGTAACCTAAATGAAAGTGAAAATAAAAGTGACTTATGGGTAATATGAAAATGTCTATCTTTTCATTCACTGACGCTCCAGCCAGCACGCTAATGTACAGAATGTGTAATTATTTCCTTCACATGAATGCTTGAACTTTTTAATATGTGTTTACCATAAATGACAAGATGTTCCAATATCTCAAGAAACCCATTTTAGTCTATGAACACACATTCTAATTCTAGGTCTGAGTTCCTGGTATTACAGTAACTTAATTTATACATGGAGAGAGGGCTTTCAAAGTCACAGCCCCACTTCTGTAGTCATATGTTCTAAGTACCAGTGAAAGCAAGCACTAAAGAAACAAGAAGACAAAGCCCACAATGGTAAAATACTCTTTATGATTATGTCAACTGGTTATGAATATGTTTCTGACATTATTCTAATGAAAAGTGATTTTAGTTTTACCCTGCACTTAGCAATATTCCAGCTATATGGCAGTGGTCTGTAAATAATCAAGTCTGGACCAAACAATACAGTCATGAGCAACAGCAAGAGCATTGATCTGCATAACTGGGAACCAATGACATGTGTCAACTTAGTCAGCAAGCCTGATCACTTGATCCATTTAGTCGCCTCTTATGACAAGCATAGTCATCTTTTGGGTCAAGCATGAGTTGCTGAAGACCTATTCTACCCCAAATCTTCATGGGTCAATCTGGAAAAGACGATTAAATATGGATGTATGGATGTACATATGGTCAAAATCCAAACAAATATCTCCCTCAAAATGCATTGAGGGTGATAATGATTCATCATTCCTGACAGCAATATCCCTAAACAACTTACAAACATCCCAGAAGTACGGTTCAGCTTCCTTGATCTTGTTCTGTCTCAGCAGGCAGTTTGCCATATTCTCCTTACAAAACCAGTATGACCGGTGATCTTCGTGATACTGATTGACCTAAATGACAAGTGAGTTGTGTAATCAATACAACTTTGAGAGAATGAACATGTTTATATGTCATTTTTAGCAAATATTTCAGAAATAAAAAGACAAGACCCACAAGAATAGGCTTCACACACTGTAACCATCTGACGAATCAAACCCATGCATTGGCTTGGCATGTTTATACTTTATCTGTTAGGTGTCCAAAATTGCCTTCATGGCATTTGGCAGTCTGAGTAAACATAATCTCAGTGTTATTCATTACACTCCACTACTGAGTCTATCAAACCCTAGTAGGATGTTGCATCAGGTAACCTTTGAACGACCTATGACATCTACTCAAATGCAAGACAGCTGAATGGATTTAACCAATCAGACAACAGCTACTGTATTGAGTTTGGCAGGACTTTCGTAATTCCCCAGTCGCTGACACTGATGCCTTCAACAAACAAAAATCCACACAAAACACAGATATTTGACCTGCAGTATATATACTTAGAGCTTTCTGATGACATGGTTACCATCAGCCAATATTTCCGCAGCTGACATCCTTAAATATTGACAAATATTTTCACTGCGACTGTTTATTCTCTGATGACAGTCTGGTAGCGTGCTCCATATGCATCACCCGGAAGCAAACATACGGAAAATAACATTCAGAATCACTCCGGTACAAACCTTTATGAGGTAAAAGTTCCAAAGGCTTGTGCGAATGTCCACTTTCACAATTTTGTATGCAGTGTTCTGATTGGTCAGACGCGACCTCCTACTAGGGTTTCTTAAGACTCAGTAGAGGAGTGTAACAAATAATACTGAGACTAAGTTTACTTTGACTGGGCATTTTGAACAGTTCTTCAGAGATGTCACTACATGGGGTTTATGTGGAAGTGATTTTGGTCATTACTGAATGCAAAAACACAGAAAGAGCAACACTTTGGCACCCTTCATCCATGACATTCTGTTCTCATAATAGTCTCTCTGTTGACTACACTAATGTTTCCTTATTACAGGATGGTAATATACAGTAAAGGAACTGAAATCTGTTGTCGCTTCAAATCTACATTTAGAAGGTTTATTTTCTTCTACACGAACTGGGTTCATATTCTTCATAAATATACAGCTGACTCCGTCTAAACTGACATCCCTCTTATCAAACATTCCCCCAAAACCGACATATCTGTTTGGTTCCGAATTTGACAAACAGATAGACAGACATATTTATTCAGTAATGTGGGCCTAACAGCCTATACAACGGACAGATACAATATTTCACAATGCCATGTGTTAATTTCATGTGTAATGTTGAAACATATGTTTCAAAAACAGAGCAACTGATTTGATAACATTTGGGTCTTTAGAGTGCAATACATTTATCATGCTTTGTTCACACTGAGGCAAGGCAGTCAGCTGTGGTATTTTGGCCAAACTATATTATGTTTCGGCATTTATCCAAAGCTCCAAAGTTACAATTTACAGATACAACTATCTATACCATTGTCTTTATTTCTCCAGTAAGTAACAATTCTAAATTTTTTTAGGGATATTCTAAATTTATTCTTAGAAGAGAATCATCATTTAGTTGTAAAATATAACATTCAGGCTCCAGAAATGCTTTCCAGCTTACAGTAGAGCTTTATACAGTGTTCCCAGAAATTATTGAGAAAATCTTTGTTTTTTTTCTAATGATGGTAAGATTGGAAAAAGGGCTTTCACTATGCACTAAGCATACTAAATAAGGGAGACAACTCTTGAAGGCTTAGAAGGCAGCTCATTACATCAAGAGTTATCTTCCTTGTCTGAGCAGACGGCTTCCTGTGTTGACAGAATTTACAGCAAGAGAGAAAAGAAAGCTCATTCTAGATGATTTTGAAAGGGGTGAGGCTGATGCTAAAGTGTTAGCTTGCCATGTGTTAATTTCATGTGTAATGTTGAAACATGTGTTTCAAAAACAGAGCAACTGATTTGATAACATTTGGGTCTTTAGAGTGCAATACATTTATCATGCTTTGTTCACACTGAGGCAAGGCAGTCAGCTGTGGTATTTTGGCCAAACTATATTATGTTTCGGCATTTATCCAAAGCTCCAAAGTTACAATTTACAGATACAACTATCTATACCATTGTCTTTATTTCTCCAGTAAGTAACAATTCTAAATTTTTTTAGGGATATTCTAAATTTATTCTTAGAAGAGAATCATCATTTAGTTGTAAAATATAACATTCAGGCTCCAGAAATGCTTTCCAGCTTACAGTAGAGCTTTATACAGTGTTCCCAGAAATTATTGAGAAAATCTTTGTTTTTTTTCTAATGATGGTAAGATTGGAAAAAGGGCTTTCACTATGCACTAAGCATACTAAATAAGGGAGACAACTCTTGAAGGCTTAGAAGGCAGCTCATTACATCAAGAGTTATCTTCCTTGTCTGAGCAGACGGCTTCCTGTGTTGACAGAATTTACAGCAAGAGAGAAAAGAAAGCTCATTCTAGATGATTTTGAAAGGGGTGAGGCTGATGCTAAAGTGTTAGCTTGTAGACATGGTATTCCTCTGTCTACAGTATACAGAACTTTGAAGAATATTCAAACAGGAACCGGGATAGAGCACAAAGCAGGGGCAGGTCGGCGTAGGAAATTCAGTGTTGTGGATCGCCGAAGACTTGGGCAGATTGTGAGTAAGGGCAAATTGAAAAGTGTTGAGAACATCAGAAATGAAATGATTAGCAGAGGAAGTCCTCAGGTATGCAATGAAACAATTAGGCAGGAATTACAGAGACTTAATTGGGTGAAAAAACGTGGAATTCGCTCGCCGTTGATGAAAGATGCACAAAAGGAAAAACGTTTAAACTGGTGTCGGGCTCATGAAAATCAAGATTGGGATAATGTTTTCTTTTCGGATGAAAGTTCAGTTTGGCTTTTCCCTAATTGTGTGAAAATTTGGACCAAAGATACTGTCAAACCTATCTACCAGCGACCAAAACATAGCCCGAAGTTTCACATGTGGGGTGGCATATCGGCTCGCGGAGTGATGCCATTGTGTGTTTTCACGGGAAACTTGACAAAAGAAAGATACGTTGACATTCTAAATGGTCACCTTCTTCCGACAGCACAAACATTGTATGAAGATGATTGGATTTTCCAGCATGATAATGACCCAAAACACACTGCATGCTACACAAAACAGTGGTTGTCGGGCGAAAATGTTCAAGTTTTAGACTGGCCCAGTTACAGCCCAGACCTAAACCCAATTGAGAATGTGTGGGGAGTCATGAAGGACAGAATAAACCAAAAGGGACTGAGAAATATTGAAAATATGAAGGGCCGAGGTGGTCCAATATTGGGATACCCTGTCACACGATTACCTACAAACTGTGATGGGTAGTGTGCCAAGGCGTATTCAGGCATGCATTGCTGAGCGAGGAGGTCTAACAAAGTACTAAAACAAGACTGAGACTGTAAAAGGATGATGTTTTAACATGTTTATGTAAGTAAAACGCCAGAAGTTAATAAACGTAATGAGTTACATGACGCAACATGATTCTCAATAATTTCTGGGAATACTATATAATGCAAGTTAAAATCATGCCAAATTTGTTCGTACATGTCAGTTAATCTTTCCCTTTCCGAATCTGTCCCAACATTATATATCATACAAAAAACTCCCTCTGATCCGACATCCCTCTATACTGAATTCTGACACTCATATCGGGTCCAAAACATGTTTTTAGTGTAGACTGACCCTCTCTAAATCGACACTGTAATATCACAAGAGATTGTATCAGCCAAAACATGGCATGTTTTAAGCTAATTAACACTTGTGGGGACACCTCATTGTGCCTTCTCTTATTGTTCTATTAGGGTTCAGTCAGTCATGGGATATAGGTAAGCAATGGTCAGATTACAACGAAACCTGTCTAAACCAGTACCCCACAGGATCGAAATAAAATGCTGGTATAGACAGGATGCCAAATAAGACAGTCACGATCATTTTCCAACATGGCTACCATTTACACATGTCAATCTCCACATTCGAAAATGCATTTATTTAATCTTTTGTAATAATGTAAGAAATTAAAGCAATGTTGATGGCTCACTTATAAACATTTAATGCAAACCCCTAGTGTTTAAAAAGCATAACCAAGGTAATTGTATGAGTACTTGATCCATCATGCAGTCACTACTCCCTCATTATCTAGTGTGCTGAGAGGAGTGTACAAGTAAGGTATCTTGACTGGACTGCACATACCCATGCCAGTTTAGACGTTGCTAATTATAGTTAAGATTGCGTGTTGGGACCAGAAAGTAGTGGTGAAATATGGAACAGACAGCATGAGACAAAGTTATAATGATCACAACTTCATTGTAAAATGGCAGGACCCAAATTTTATGCCAGTTTTGACAGTATGTCAGATTAGACAGGCACTAGTGTTGACGGGTTTCATTCTCACTTGGGAAATACCAACAATAAGTCTGTTGCAGTAAAGTAGGCTATATAATTTATTCATGTCACTGTACACATTGTACACATACATGCATACATAATAACATAAACATAAGATTTACACATGCTTCACTTGACATTTCTCTTCACACATGTACATCAGAAACAAATGTCAACTGGTCATTTTTTCACTTTCAACTTTGCCAAAACAGGCTACAACTTGACATTCTGTGAGCTGTGGCCTGTAATCCCTTTTACTATGAAAGCACAGTCTTCTGGCTCTCTGATTGGTCTGGGGATGGTCATGTGACCAGAACAGCGGCACCAGTATAGACAGTGCACTTCCTGTCTGGTGAATTGTTGGGGATTATCTTGGACCATGTTGTCTGCTTGAGAGAGATGGCCAAAAGGTAGTGTGTGACATTGTTTTACATTTCTGAATTAGTTTTGCTTAATGTGGCACTAAAAAGTAATGGTATTTGTAGAGAAGCACTTATAACGACTACAATTTCGCTTGGACAAGGGCATTTGAAACATTCAGTATGTGTCATGTTGTTAGGTCACTGAAAATCTGTTGAAATGCCTCATTCAAGAACATAAATTCAACATATAGCCTAGCTTAAAGTATTGCTTGATAAACATGTCATACTGGACAAACCATCAAAAGAATGAATACTAAATGATTTGACAATACTTTAAAAAAAGACTGTATCAGGTGAAATGAAACTTGAAATAACACATAATTTTTTCATCTTATTTCATGAATTTGAAAGTTAAAATTATGTATGCGAACACTATACTCATTCAACATGCATAAAACATTGAAAACGGCATGCAACATAGCTCTTAAATGAAACAATTGTTGAATACAAGTAACAGTTGAATTTCAAGTAACACAAACCATAAGCAACATGGTTCAACAGCGGCTCACCAAAATCATTTCCAGAATAAGTACAGTCTGAACATAAATTGGAAGATTACATACCAAATTAGTTCTTGGAAAAGTAAAGTTTTACTGTGAAAAAAACCCCAAAACATCAGTGGCTATCAGACACCAGTTAACGAGCGAGCGAGTTTAGTTTTACGTCGCACTTAGCAATATTCCAGCTATATGGCGACGGTCTGTAAATAATCGAGTCTGGACCAGACAATCCAATGATCAATAACATGAGCATCGATCTGCGCAATGGGGAACCGATGACATGTGTCAACCAAGTCAGCTAGTCTGACCACCCGATCCCGTTAGTCGCCTCTTACGACAAGCATAGTCACCTTTTATGGCAAGCATGGGTTGCTGAAGGCCTATTCTACCCCGGGACCTTCACGGGTCACACCAGTTAACAGTCAGTAAGAAACAATATCAGGTCTTCCATCCTACATATAAGGTGGACCACTTACTCAGTCCCCTAAGTTTAGGTATGAAAAACGTGTTGTATTATTATTATTCGGAACTTAAACATAGTTCTGTCAGTGACCCAGAACATTTTTATGGATGTGTTATTATTTTAACTAAAAAACAACTTTTGTCATCCAGTCTTTGTAACCCTGAGGCATAATTTGGACAATCTCACCTTGTATATGTGAAGAGCTTTCTCTGTATAGTCCTGAACCACAGCATAATTTTTCCTGTATAAATACAGAGTGCCTAGGTTCATGTATGCAGTTGCAATTATAGGGTGTTCATTGCCGACTGCTTGGATCTTCAGTTCAAGGGACCTGCAACATATTTCAATGTTTCAATGCAGACTTATGACATATTTTTTTAATAAAAATATCATTTATTCTTTACCTGTCTCATACTAACTGTCTTCCATGGTAGTGGCAACTTCAGTGCCAGTGTTTCCAAACACCTTAAACACGTCTCTAACACAAATCAATTTCACCTGAAAGTTTCTGAGCATGAAACTGGATAGTAGGACAGATGGCTGAGCGCTAAAGTGTATGACTCAGGAATACTTGATATTTTGATCCAAAACCTACATACTTTATGGTATCCTGACTCATACTAATTGCTCCAATCACACTCGAGGTAGTGAGGGTCCACTGTTTCCGTGATCCATAATGACCATCTACACTACATGGCCCATGGGAGCAAGCTTTTATTACTTCTGAACATCTGCTTCTTCAACTGGGGCAACACCTCCAAACTCATGAGTGAAGAAGTGAAGGTTATGATTTTTTTGATTTAGCTAAACATGTTAAGATGGAAGAATTCAAGAGATTAATGCAGTGGAAGCACCGCTGCTGCTCATTGGACTCCACCCAGGAGCTTCCTCCCTTGAATATTTTTATTCTTTATTTTTATTCTAAAGGACAATCTGCAACACATCACTAAGTGAAGAGGAAATGGTTAACACAACCAAGAGTGATTGTCTATGCCTGTAATGTCTTCCTGTTCTTCCATCATCTAATGCCCATCAAAGACTTACTTTTGGTAGAATTCCTCTGCCTTATCCAACTGGTTATCCCGTCTGTATGCCAGGGCCAAGTTGGTGTACACATTCCCAATACTGTGAGGTATGGTTTCAAAAAAGTGCTCTTCATACAGCTGGAAATAAAACAGATATTATTGTTACTCCAGGCATGTCCTGCAGGGATACAGAATACTAGGTAAGGCTTGGTGACATGGCGGTTAATTGTATATCATAGTTTCCTGATGGTGTCAATCATTATTCATATCGATCACTCGGTTGTCTGATCCATATTTGATCACTTACATTCTGCCATCATTAGGCCAAAGTAATTTTGGGTATGGAAATGAACAATAAAGAGACTCTTGGAAATATGTTATTGTTAAAAACTAAGCTGAATTTCCAGATGATAAAGTCTACTTGCTGTTTCACACTGCTTTTAAGAGTAAAATTAAATCCAGCCAGAGTACCAAGTTCATACTCAAGCCTAGACAAACATGTCTAGTGTTTGATATTATGAACATCAGACACCATCAGGGTACAATGACTATGAGAGATAAACATGTGAATGTTATCGATAATTTTTACCTAGTACCTGTAGTCATTTATGGAGGAGAAAAGCTTCCAGTGCTTGGGGCACATCTCAACAATACCACAATTCATGGCAAATGTGGATGTTGATGACATATTGAACTGAAATGAACTTTTTTTTCAACTCATGGCACAGACAGTGGCATACTCTGCACTGGAAATCTTAAAATTAAAAAAAACTGTTTAGATGTGACAACGTGATGTTATGTTGTTGAATTCCATAGAGTTATAAGCTTCAGGATGTATTTTCTGTCCTGGAAGGGTGGCATGCTTTTAGTGCTACAACTATATTATTTACTGGAATTCTGTATGGAGATATGCCACTGGTCCTGGAGGCATACTATTTCCTGGAATTCTATAGGATGGCATGCTTCTAGTGCTGGAAAAATACTATTTCTTGGGACTCTATATGGGGACATATCTCTGAGGCTGGAGGTATACAGTTTCCTGGAATTCCATAGGGGGACATGCTTCTGGTGCTGGAGGTATACTATTTCCTGGAATTCTATAGGGGGGCATGCTTCTGGTGCTGGAGGTATACTATTTCCTGGAATTCTATAGGGTGACATGCGTCTAGTGCTGGAAGCATACTATATCCTGGAATTCTACAGGGTGACATGCTTCTAGTGATGGAAGTATACTATATCCTGGAATTCTACAGGGTGACATGCTTCTAGTGATGGAAGTATACTATATCCTGGAATTCTGTAGGGTTACATGCTTTTAGTGCTGGAAGCATACTATATCCTGGAATTCTACAGGGTGACATGCTTCTGGTGCTGGAAGTATACTATATCCTGGAATTCTACAGGGTGACATGCGTCTAGTGCTGGAAGCATACTATATCCTGGAATTCTACAGGGTGACATGCTTCTAGTGCTGGAGGTATACTATATCCTGGAATTCTACAAGGTGACATGCTTCTAGTGATGGAACTATACTATATCCTGGAATTCTACAAGGTGACATGCTTCTAGTGATGGAAGTATACTATATCCTGGAATTCTGTAGGGGGACATGCTTCTAGTGATGGAAGTATACTATATCCTGGAATTCTACAGGGTGACATGCTTCTAGAGCTGGAGGTATACTAATTCCTGGAATTCTGTAGGGGGACACGCTTCTAGAGCTGGAACTATACTATATCCTGGAATTCTGTAGGGGGACACGCTTCTAGAGCTGGAGGTATACTATATCCTGGAATTCTACAGGGTGACATGCTTCTAGTGCTGGAACTATACTATATCCTGGAATTCTGTAGGGGGACACGCTTCTAGAGCTGGAGGTATACTATATCCTGGAATTCTACAGGGTGACATGCTTCTAGTACTGGAACTATACTATATCGTGGAATTCTACAGGGTGACATGCTTCTAGTGCTGGAAGTATACTATATCCTGCATTCCTTTATGTTGTTTCACTCAATCCCTGTTATATGTATAAAAGCCAGTTCTGTGCTGTGTTGGTTTATTCTTGCTTGAAAATGGTATAAGAAGCTATACCAAAATGTCGCATCATACAAAGAAAGAAGTTGTTATCCATAAAGTATTATACTTTTCTATGGAGATGAAAAACATGAACAAATTTGGATGGGCTAATAATTACCTTTAAAGACATCTCAAACTGTTTAATAGCCTCTTTGGGTTTCTTCAAACCAAGGCTGATGAGACCAATGTTTGTCCAGGCATCTGCAGCCCAACAAATATTCTTGTGTTTCTCCTGAATGGCAAGAGAGTCTCTGAACATCATTTCCCCCTGTAAAACAATTGACACATATACAAAATGAACACTGTTAATACTGAGTTTTCACAGGAAGATCCAATATAAAAAGCGATGTCGACTACATCTTACTTGATGAGACTGACTATTTGACCATGGAAAATGCTTACAAGTCTGACACTTTCTCCCTACCTCACACACGTCATACACAAACCAATAACTTTGGTAGATCATTACTTGATACATGCAAAATATTTGGTATCTGTTGTAAATGGAAGATCTACGTCGAATGGAAATGGAGATTATACATTTGTCTCCCATACTGGGTGTAGTATTGTTGACTACTTGTTTGTATCACCTGTTTCTCTTCTGTTTCTGACTTGGCAGTTCTCAACAGAACCGAGTCTGATCACTTGCTGGTTTAATGCAATTCTGACAATCTTCTTACACCAGAGTTAAAAAGAGAGCAAGCCAAAAAAACACCACCATTAGTACTGCCCTCATTCCTGTTACTAAGTGCAGGCTTCCAAAAGATAAATTGAATATTTTAAGGATCTCTTGCATCCATCATCTCTTAGAGATATCAATTAAATTGATAAATATGTTTATGAATTTTTGGATTCACATTCATGTCCAAAGTGTGATGACATGCCTATGCCTTTTACTGACCAGCTTTTTCAGATAAAATCACTGAATATGAAATCAAACAAGTATTAAATGATCTAAACGGAGGTAAAGCAGCAGGTGAGGATGGTATTCCGCCTAAATATCTCTCATGTATTGCTAACTTCATCAGTCCTTATCTTAAGCAACTTTTTATAAGAATATTAGATGCTGGTGTTTTCCCAGACTCCTTGAACATAGGAATCATTATTTCTGTACATAAATCTGGAAACATATCTGATCCAAATGACAATCAAGGTATTTCTCTCTTGAACATGACTGGCAAACTGTTTTCTGCTGTGATCGAAAGACGTATTGTAGATTTTAAAAGGGTGTTTGACTATGTTGATAGAAAGAAAATGATGTATTTATCAATTACTAAAGGGTTTACTGGAAAATTGTGAAATGCTCTACAGAGTATGTATTCATCAGTTAAGACATGTATCAGGATGGGTAAAGGAATCACAGAGTGTTTCAAAACTTCATCTGGTGTAAGACAGGGCTGTGTGTTCAGTCTGGTCATACATGTATTTATATTTTACATTAATCAACTTGCAAATGTATAATGCATGGATGTGACTATGTAGGTTTTTTACAAGGTATTATTTATATAATGCTATTACTATTTGCAGATGATGTTGCTTTATTATCATTTTCAGCTAGTGGCCTGCAGAAACAACTACATGTTCTTCAGTTATATTGTGAGAAATGGAGCCTTGAAGTAAACTTGAAAAAGACAAATGGTATTGTTTTAAGAAAAGGTGGTATTCTTAATAAATCTGAAAAATGGACATACTGCAATAAGGAAAAAAGCATTGTGTCAAACTACAAATATTTAGGACTGATTGTATCGTCCACATTTTGTAATTGTCAGCAGCCTGCAAGCAGTCTTTAAAGAAAATAAGTTTATATCTCTCACAGGCCTTTCTAAAATTTTGAACAGAAAAATAGCCCCATTTCTCCTATATGGTTCCGAAATATGGGGAGTTAAATATAATGATTCCATCCAAAACAATTCACTCTTTAAATGATATATTTTCACAAAACTGGCACTGCCAAATATCCTCAAGACTTCTGTGTCACTGTGCAAATATAAAATCATTACTTGTTCCTGAAAAATATGTAACTGAACTACAGGATAGATTATGAATATCACTACACAATTTTAATGTTAAAAATCTTAGAAAGAAAAATGTACGTGATAAAAATAATAGTTTATGTAATTTATGCAATGAAGGTACTGTCGAATATGAGTTTCATGTTCTTCTCATTTGTAAACATTAACATTTTCTTAGAACCAGATACCTCCCTATGATCTCAACTGTGGTCTCAAGATGAACAACAAATGAAAAACATGTTAAATTCAAGAAATATTAATTTAATAAAATCTGTTTCACTATTCCTAAAAATGATTTCTGAAATTAGACAGTAATTATGTGTATGTATATTTATATATCCATGTGACTGTGCAATGTAAAAATATTAACAACTGTACTATAGGTCATATGGCCTGAAACACTAAATAAACGTCGGTCCGTCGGCCGGTCCGTCAGTCGGTGTGAAAATAGTTGGCATCAAAACACACACACAGGAACCTGACTGCAACACAATAATTTCCTGGTGGGGTGGCATGTGTCCAGATCCCTGATTTCATGATTTACAGGTAGCTCAATTCAGTGAAATGAATAGTTGATGAAAACAATAAAATCAAAAGATTTAAACTAGAATTGAAATACGATATGTTTATTTTGCAAAGAAACAAAAAGCCAACGACCCTGTATTACCTCAATATACTGCTTCTGATTATAGTACACAAGACCAAGTCCATTGTAACACCATCCTATTCTCTCTTCTCCTTTCTTTTTATCGATCTCACCACTCTGTACACCCCTGAAAGACAGAACTGTTCAAATAACTTCCTTTAAGCCAGACCAATATTATTTTTTGTTTTCAGATTTTTGTCCTATGACAACCTAAGGCAGGAGGGAAACAAAACAATCACCAGTCATAGTTATATTCCTTTTAAATACTAAAAGTAATTTACTCTTCCTGAAGTGCATTTGGGGCAAAAATAACAATCTAACAAAAATCTTGTAAGGTTACATTTTTGGCAGATACTAGTAAACACTATGATTTTATTTTCTGTACAGGAAAATTAATTTATATTTTTTCTTATTCTTGAAAAAGCTCACTGAAATCTGAAAAACAAGAAAAAAAAATGGCCTGGTCTTAGTGGTATTATTGGTATTCTTCAAGTAGGGAGAAATCATATTGTCCTGCTGACACACACATCCTCCTTCCCTGATCCTCATGCTTTAACTACAATAGTGAAGGGTGTAAATGCGCTTTATTTCACTATACAGCGAAGTGGTGCAGCAAACTGTGTTTCATTTCCAAGATGCCAAATCTAATACTCTAAGGATAATTTCCATTAATTTAAGGCAAAAAAACAAACAACAGTGTAATGACCTAAATTAAGAATGCTCGCACAGGTCTAACTGACGCGCTGTTCTTTTGACGTGTCTGCCCCCTATGTTAAGGCGAACATTACCATAAAACCAAATGATAAACAGTTTGGTGACATTTACGCGCAGATTAAATACAGTTGAACCCCATGTACTCTGACACCACATATCCGGAAACCCTGCCTTCTGGACGATTTTTATGTGAAAAGAAACTTACTTTCATTTATTGTACCCGTTTAACCGGACCCCGCGCTCCCGGATCCAGACAGCGAATTTTTAAACCATTCCCATAGATTTCCATTGAAAAATGATCCAGTTATCCGGACGGAGAGATCTGTGCAACATGCATGTGTATGTGTCATGTCAATACCGTTTACTGCATGACTATGTGATTTCATTCTTAATCTACTGGAAGGCATTTGATGTGAATTGATTAATTAGCCATCAAAGCACTAGGGACGCGTGTCACTTGGGTTGTTCATTAGGATTTGGCGTGTCTGAGGACATCTCATCAGTAACGAAAACACGATGATTCACTGTTATTACTTTTGACTGTTGATTTATTGATATACGAACATGAAATATTTTTGCTTTCACTTAATTTTCACGTTTTGCTTGTTTGATCCAGTTAACTGGACACCTCGCTATCCAGACAATTTTCAAGTGAAACCCAAACGTCTGGATAAACGGGTTCGACAGTATCTTTCATAAATTATTTTACATCTGTGTTTGATGTAAACGGTATGGAGCAACATGAATGTCACATTTCCATTACGGAACCATTATGTAAATTTAGATCAGCACCTCCAGATGGAGCTGAGTACTGAAGTGACATCCCACAACTGCACTGTGGGAATGTAAACACTGCGAATGTTACAGTGTAAAATTGTGAGTCAAATTGTGAGACATTTTATCTGTCCAAAACATAATATTTCCACCAGTGATGTTTGCTGAGTGACTCAAGTGCAAGCCAAGAAACTGGATGTAATGGAGTAGTTTAATGTGGGAGGCTGTATGAGGTGACGCCAACACTTTGTGACGTACTGCAAAAGTGCACATTATCGTCTGATAAAGTACTGTCGGTGCCTTTGATCTTTCACCAAGGTATCTTAGAAATGACAACAGTTGGGATGTCACATCGTGTTTTATTCACATATTTGATACAGTTGTACTTCATTCCAGCACCAAGAGTCATATGTCAGAAAGAGAACAAAGTGATGTTTTCTAGATATGGACTCTTGGTTCTATTCAAAATTCTGTATCTGTACAAATACAATGATTGAAAAGTCTGTTTAGTTTATACAGGGTATAAAATATAACTGTTACAATCTAACTTTAATGCTTAAATATTACTGTATTTTTAGAGTGAAAATATTATACTACCAGTTATCCTGACTCATGCTATTTGCCTATCATTCCTTTAACCCAACATTCAGTTGGACATTCTGTGTTATGTTCCTCCAGAACATCTCTACCAATCGCTTTCAACCACTACATACATATATTCTGGCGCCCCCCTTGACTATCCAGTGAACTTAATTTTTTGTAATTTCTAAATAATATAAATAAAATGAGTGAAGTGCAGTGATGGATGTGAGTTTTAAGTGCAAGTATCAGGATAAGTATTGAACAATTTTCTTTACTGCATTACTCTAAAAACTACTTCTTTTCTATATAGTAATTCCTACTAATTCTGTCAGTAGCTGGTGAGCATCCACTTAGTTTAGAATTCATTTCTGATGTCCCCTGCAGTGATACTGCTGGAATGTTGCTAAAATTGGTGTAAAACTATATAAACAATGTTGTTAGCTAAATTCATTAGGGGACTTATGACACACAAGACATTTAATGGCTTGCTTGTCCATTGTCAAAGAGGATGATGGAGATGCCATTGATACAAGTTGAGCCCAGAAGAAACTATTGTGCATCTTGCAGGGGAAGAGGGTTCTAGATTTCCCAAAAATATCCAAGGCTTTGCAAATGATAAATTTAGAAACCACATTGATGATTGCACAACTAAATATGACAAAATATGTTACCTATGCCCCTAATCAATGTCAAAAAGGATTTCCTCACTTACGTCCTCCAGTACTTCATCACCTTCTTGTGCAACTCCTCTGCCCTGCGGTAGTTCCCGCTATCACAGTCACAACAGGCAAGGTAGTATTGGTACTCTGCTAGAAGCTGCAGGCGCTCGGGTTCCTCCTTCCACTTTCCCTCCAGGTTCTCCTGCAGGACATAGTCCAGACATCAGACATCATCTTACACAGCACCTCATCTAAACCACCACTCAACATCTCTTCCCCCGAAAATAACCAGGGATTTTGGTTCCCCCTTTTTCTTCATAATCCAGTCTTGTTATAACCTCCCCTCTTCAAGCCCCCCATATGGATCCCTAACTTGTCCTGGGACAATATCCTTTCATATATTCCCATCACAAAGGTCCTCATCTAAGTCCCTACCTAGTTCCCCTTGGTCTCCCCTCAACAAGTAACCCAATCCAGTTTCTTTTCCTGTTCTCCTATCTCAGGATCCCATCCAAACCAGAGTACCAAGCCAAGTACCTCACGCAGTTGGAAAAGGTTTACACACTTTGCTCTCTTACCAATATCTCTGTAATGCGGTTCAGGATCCTGACACTTGCTTCAGTGCAACTGGCCAAATCAATGAAGACCCTAATATTTTCCAACAGATATAGCAGCTGAAACAATAGAAGCAGTTCAATGCAGCATCTAATAACAAATGCAGGGATTAAGTTGAAAACTCTTGGTACATGCACATCTGCCAAAATCAAGTAATTACACCCGTAAGCAATCAAGTTCAACACTAGTCCAATACTCATGCACATGAACAGTCAAGCACTCACACCAAACAACAGACAAAGCTCTGACATAAAGCATCAGCCATGTACTAGCAATAATCAACATTCACAGCCAACCCATACTACAGTAGTAAGTATTCTGAGAACAAAAAGTTAAGTGCCACTCAGTATATTTGCCACTGTACAATGAACATGAAAACTAGCATTTTGTTCTCCTCAAACTGGTACCTTTTGAAATGTGAAAATCAAAAATGACTGTATGGTCACAGTATATCTTTGACAAGTGAAGCCAAAGTTTAATAGTGTTGCATAAGCAGGATAGGAATAATTATTATGCCTTAAGAATGAGTACCATCATATCTTTAACAATATTTCCTTTGATTTATAAATACTAATGAATATGATATCTCTAAATCGGTTACTAAATGAACTTCTCTAAATATGGATTGGTCTTCCCAATTATTTTAGCCTACAGCATCATATCCTAGTTTTTGAAATAAACTTATTTGGTATATCAGAGTAGCTTGTGACTCAGTTACCACGATCAGTATGACTTACTCTTTGCCCAGGAGGCTTCGACTGATCACTGGGTTCAATGAGGCTGTCATTTTTCTGGCAGTAAACGTCAACAAGTGCCTTGTCAAACGACTTGACATACATGTCAGCAATGTCTGTGAAAGTGTGACCAGTTGACTTCCACAACTCAAAAAGCTCATATTCATTCTTTCTGAAACAGATATGTGGTGTGTGAAGTGGTGTGTGGTTCTGTTCACAGAGCTCAGGTCACAAATCAGCAATGCTGGGTGTGGAGAGTCCTTGCATGGGTGACCGTATATGGCAGTTTGACTTCTGAGAGTTTTAGGACTTTAGTCCTGCCCCTACAAGGAAGCACATGCGACAATACATGCTGTCTCACCTTGGGGAAATGAGTTTGTTAAAAATTGTGTCTGTTTAACCTAGCACCTCACTGACAGGCTGGGTTATCCAAACTAATAATACCGTATATTACAATAGATCAATTCTGAGGACCCCAAAAGGCAGTTTCTAGAAGGAGTTCAGCCTATCTATGAGACATAATTTCACGAAAGTATTTTTCAGGTTGTCAGTGTCCGATCAGAACAATCTTACAGGTTAGTGGTATACCTGCCTTGAACAGCACTACAAGTTTATGACAGAAGAATCTCTACAAACTATTTTTTAAAAATGAATATATTTTGCTTTTAGTCATTACTACCGGTACCTATTTACACACAATATCCACAAGATAATACAGGTTAGCTGTACACCTACCTGGAACAGCACTACATGGGTACTGTAAGTTTACAACAGTTATAGACAGGAGAATCTCTACAAACTACTTGTTAAAAATGATCAATAAAATACACATTAAAATATACCCATTATTAAGTTTCACACCTACCTATTTACATTTGACAACATTTAAAGTCATCAACATTTAACGCGTCTTCAACTTGGTGTTCACATTTCATGAATAGGAGGAATTTATCACTGAGGGAGAGAACACACATTGCACAAAAACTCCCGGAGCAGATGAATACCAACGTGGATTTATTCCATGCATTTGTTATTTAGGAGCGAAAAGCAGTGATCTATGATCTTTCATAAATCGGAAACATAGACGAGACACCCTTGAGCTTCGACATGCCAGGTTCAAAGACAGTTGATGTGAAGGGATCAAAGACAGTTTCGGTCAAAACAACTGGAAACGAAAAGCAACATTTTACTGTTGTGCTGACGTGTTTGGCGGATAGCACTTAACTTAAGCTGATGATCGTTTTCAAGAGGAAACCAATGCTGAAGGAAAGGTTCCCGACCGGAGTTATTGTGACCGTCCATCCCAAGGGATGGATGGATGAGATGTTGGTTAACAAATGGATAGACAATGTGTGGTATGACAGACCGGAGGGATCAAGGGGATGCAAGTCATTGTTGGTGTGGGACATGTTCCGGGCCCATTTGTGTGCTTCAGTGAAGAGAAACTTAATACAGAAGAAAACACACCAGGCGGTAATACCTGGCGGCTGTACATCTCTCCTACAGCCACTTGACATGAGCCTAAAAAAACTGTTCAAGATGAACATTCTCTGAAAGTGGTCAGAATGGATGGTGGATGCGAACACACATACACAAAGTCAAATGCCATGCGGAGAGCACCTTTGCATGAAGTGGCTAGATGATTTAAAGAATCCTGGGATGAGATCCCAACAGACATGATAGTGAACTCGTTCCGGAATGTGGCATTTCTAATGCCATGGACGGCTCACAGGATGAGGCACTGTTGGAAGAGTTTGTGAGAACAGATTCCCGAGTTGAGGAGGAAGATGTCCTTGGGTGTGATAATCTTGAGGATTATTATGATGATGCAATGAATGAGTTGATGTGGCAAGCCCTGGAAGATAGTGATATGGAATTTGACAGATTCAATTCTGAGGACATTGAGTTAACCTTATACAATCATGTGTATGGATATTGATATGTAGTATTATTGTTCAGAATAGAATGTGAATGAAAAACATATTATAATCCCAATGTTCATTATGTTTAATCATTACCTTCCAGTATTATCATCAATGGTGAATAATATGTTTTGAATAACATATTAATATCATCGTGTATTATTGTACACAATGTTCATATTTTATTAATTATTATTACCTGTCTCATGACAACAATAAGAAACAATAA
Organism: Haliotis asinina; assembly: GCF_037392515.1. NCBI lineage: Eukaryota > Metazoa > Mollusca > Gastropoda > Lepetellida > Haliotidae > Haliotis > Haliotis asinina. Next base: position 50,619,416 of record NC_090287.1, read on the forward strand.
TATATTGTTTAGAATGAAAAATGACTTCAGTTTTTATTTACCGTGGGTATGTTTTCTCATGGGATAATATTTCTATATGCACAGATTCCCCAAAATGGCTGCTCCTTGTCATAGTTGTGCTTATAAAAGGAAAACAAACTTGGATTTCTAGAGTAATGGTCAGTATCATTTTTACTAGTAAGTATTCTGACCAAATATACTTACCCAGTACGGATTGTAGAATAACTTTTATTATTCCCAAACATACTTACAGGTACATTTTACTGGTATATCCAACTGCCAGATGTCCTGTGGTGTGACTTAGAGGTGACCCATCACAGTAGCTCAGCTTATGTATGAGGGATAGCATTTTGGCATTGATTTTCACATAGTGTCAGAAAGGCTGTGTTCATGATGGAGAACACGGGCACTCTCCTGATCTGTTCTAAGAGATCAGGAGGTGCCAAACCAAGGGCACCAAGAACAATGGGTAGCCTCATGACAGAGTACTAGGGATGCAAGTGAGACATTTTAAACGCATGGTTCACATACTTAGCATCCTTTTACTGAATCTCCCTTCCAATCATATTGCTGTCAAAAGAGACAGAAAATTCAATGATATAAATTAATTCATTGGCTTTATCCAAAAGGACAAGATCAGGTTTGTCACCTGGAATTGAAGACCCTAACATTTTCCAACAGATATAGCAGCTGAAACAATAGAAGCAGTTCAATGCAGCATCTAATAACAAATGCAGGGATTAAGTTGAAAACTCTTGGTACATGCACATCTGCCAAAATCAAGTAATTACCTGAGGCTGTCTATGGGCCTATTCCACAAAAGATTAAAATCATCTTTTTCCATGACACCATGGTCATGTTCAGGGTCATACCATGGATGGATCTCAGAGTCAAATCCACAGGCATAGGGGAGATGATCGTAGAAACAACAAGCAATGCCATCATGTTGTTTGAGATATGCTGTTTGTGTTAGGGCATCCAATGGCAAAGTAAATTTATTGCACAATAGATATTTCAGGTTAATATTTTCTCTTAAAATCACTAGTCTTGGGCAGCAAAAAGAATTATTATTATAATTATTACTAAATGTTTATTTCATGATTCTTTATTTCAGGACATACCTGATCAGGAAGAAAAACATGAGTAGATCAGTCAGTGTTGTAGTCAGACCATCTTTGTCATCTATCGCCTTCTGTAACCATGACAACTCCAAAGCAGGCCTCCTCAACAATGATTCAGCAGGTCTGGGATAAATGTCAAATGCCTGTAAATATATTGACAATAACTGTATGATTCACTAAAACAAAACAACCTAATGAAATATGTATATATTTTTAGATAAGATTGATATTTTATACTTATCCTGACTTGCTTATTATGCTTATCTCCTTCTGTGCAAATGATAGTGGAACACTTGAATCGCTTGTACACTCTTCAAAAAGAGAAACACAAAATGAAATTCAAAAATGATACAATTTTGTACACACATGTAAACTCAAACATTTTTTAAGGGTTGCTCATTGTTTCTGGAATGTTTTAGAAGATGATGCTTGACCAAACGCAACCAAAAATGATTTTGAACGGTTTTATCAATCAGGATTGTCATGATGTGCATAGATGTCATGCAGCATGAAGATCAGGTGCAATTACTGTTTCTAACGTGCAAAACATGAGTACGGCATGTGACTATAAAAGACCCAAAAGAATCTCACAATTTCATCCACGATCTTTGCAAGTACTCTACACGAAAATGGGACATCTCAACGCTGCAGATCGAAATCAAGCAACTGGAAAACTGCAAGCTGGTGAATCAAAGAGTGAGGTGGCAAGAATCTTCAACATTCATCCTCGGACAATAACTCGACTGTGGCATCGATTTCAAATTCAACAAAATACCATCCAAGATGAGGAAGGCCTAGAGTCACCACACCTGCCCAAGATCGGTACACCCAGTAACCCACCTACATGACCAACATTGTACCGCCAGGGAATGTCAGGAACTTGTCTCCGAGAAGTGGGAATACATGCCAAATGTCCAAAGTTGCCCCCTCCTTGACACGGTTACATCAACGTCGATGAGTGAGATGGTGTAACACGGTGCTGCCATGGAACCTGGCAAATTGGAGGCGCATATGCTTTAGCAATGAATCCTGTTATCTCCTCTGGCAATGTGCTGGTAGAGACCATGTCTACAGACGACGTCATGAACATTTTGCTAGACAAGTGGGCAGATTCAGTGGAAGGAACATTACAGTGTGGGGAACATTCTCATACATCAGCAGATTGGATTATCCAAGGCAATCTCATGGCAAATCAATACATCGACCAGATTCTCCGTCCACATGTCCTTCACCTTGTTGAACGTCAACGGCAGCTATTCCAACACGACGACGCTACGCCCCACACAGCATGTGCCACAGTGGACTACCTGGCCAATAGCAATATCAATACCCTCCCCTGGCCCTCCAGATCTAAACGCAGTTGAACAACTTTGTGATCATATTGATAGACAGGTACGTCAACGTTGTAATCCACCACAGAATCTTCAACAGTTGTTCCACATGCTGTAGGAGGAATGTAGAAGGATTCCACAACAAAACATCCAATGACTGATTCGATCTGTACCCAGGAGGTGTCGGGCAGTGGTAGCAGCTGGAGGTGGTCATACGAGGTACTGACTTGAACACAACCTGGTGGACAGCAGTAATGACTGTAAATCTTTTGACTGTTCTTCTAATGAAATATGGACAAGATAGCAATGCACTGCTCCACAAAATTTCATTCATGTATATTTGTTTTCCGCTGATCTTCACTGATCTATTATCCAAATTTAGCTGTGTATGTTTTCTGGTTTCAAAATTATCCGTATCCATACTTGTCACTCTCTCCTGAACATGCCTGCTCTTGGATTTACTTGGAAAACCTGAAAAAGTGCCTTCTGTGGGAAGGTTGTGGGCGCTTGAAACCATGAGTCAGGATAAGTATAAAGTATCAATTTTATCTAAAAATTACATATTTTTCCTCATCCTGACTCATGCTTATTATGCCTCCAGAATCGGATGGAATTGGTGGTGGGTCTGGCCACTCTGTGGACTCATCAGCAGTCCTTATGTACCTCCTATATCCCCCCATGGGAACTGTGTACCAACACTTATTGGATCATGTTCTTCTATCCAGTTGTTTACCTGGAACCAGGATATCAATGCCTTGTTGACTGCTCTAGATCTCACAAGGCCGAAGAACATTCTCCTACTCATGGTGTCAAGGTGAACAGTCTTCTTGTGTTCCACCCTGTAAGATTTGGTACAGGAGTCGTTGAGTAATTTCAGGTCCTCATCTAAGTCCTGTACTATCATGAAGAGGTCTATGTGATGCAGAGGGAACTTTCTAGCGCAGAACAGTGGTACATGCTGGTTCTGGTACTGGGTGGCTTTCTCGAATGCTGTGCTGAGGATAGCAGACACCTTGGAGATTGATTCAGTTGGTGGAATCGTGAGGGTGTCAAAGTCATCATCCAACATATTGTAGGTCAATGCTGCATTCAATTCCTTTGAGAGGGGCGCCAGACTGTCCAGACTATTAGCAGTCCCGGATCACCCTCTTCTATAAATATTCCCTGAGATAGTCCTGGGTCAGGTGAACTGTGCCTCCATTCCATGATACCTCTCCTGTGAGATACTGACATGGAGTGAGTGTATCTTGAAGTGGATTCCCTTCTATCTCCACCTGACACCCCAGTGTTGAAGGGAGTTTCCAACAGTCTGAGGAATGTTCATGGAACCTTACTCCTCCATCACTGCTGAGTCTTCCAAAGGTGAGGATCTTCTTCAATGCAAGCATTCCCAAATGTCGTCTGCAACCATAGAGTTGCAGGACGAAGATGTATATCTCTCAGGAACAGGTTCCAAAATGTCGTCTCACATCATAGAAATCTGACGTGCTTCTCTTTCTTCAGTGAACCACTGGTGCATCAAAACCATCATCTGCATTGGAGACTGTCTCATAAAGTTTATTGTAGGCTGGAACTGATGCAGTGTGGATGAGGCATTTGAGAATGGTGAGACGTCATCTGCATGTGCCATGATTCTACACTGGTGTTGTGTCTGATGATGGACATCTGCATTCCAGGAGGCTGGTCTTCAATTAGTTGAGCAGCTGCCATGTTTGTAGAGGACGATCATCTTACCATCGAGGTAGTCTGCAATGCCAGTAGATCTCACTGGAACTTCAGGTAACAGTATCTGAGGATCAGCATAAACGTCTGCTTTGGCAGGAGGCACAATGTCCATTAAATGACCCCTGATGATTTGTTGTCTTACTGGAAGGAGACAACTTCGATGAGGTTCCAGAATAAGATGTCTTCTGAGCTGCAGACAATTAGGACTTCAGCCATTTATTCTCTGATGACATTGACCCAGTAGCAGCAGACCAGTCTTCTTGGATCCTGACCAGCAACAGATTACTGCTCCTGCAATGTACTCAACAATTCACCTGCATTATGAATTTCAGCAGTACTTAACAACAAACTGGCATTATCTCCATCTTTTTCCCAAGTGACTTGAGATGATTTCATCACCCAGTCCATTATATGTCTATAGATGCAAACCGGATAATAATCAAACTGCAAATCTGATAAATTAATGCAATAACTGCAATACAAGCTGGAGAACATGGCCCAATGCATGACAGGCATTGGGTTTGAGGATCAGCCACTGCAGTGACTGCGTGACTTCACCAAATGTAAAGCAAAGTACATACAATGACAAAAATGTAACAATATACAGATAAATTTGGAACCAGAATCCATACACAGCTGAATATATTTGGATAATAGGATCAAAATGTAAAAGGATATAGTGCTGTATATGGGACTCCAGTGCTTCCCCAACCATCCATATGGGTGATGAAGGAGTAAGTGACAAGCATGGTCATGTGACTGTTTTGGAGTGAAAGTATTTAAGGGAAGCAACTTGTACAAGGGATTCAAGTGTTCAACTATCATTCCAATACAAGAAGGAAATATGCATAATAAGAATGAGTCAGGATAAGGAAAAATATTTCAAACATCACTACCTACACCCAGACTCTGTTTCTTTTAAGGTTAAATAACTAAATTTTTATTGTGTTCATTAAAATACTACATGGATTCATACAGTTTGCACATTGTTTTTTAGTTTCATACCTCAATGCAACAAAAAAAACACAGTCAGTCCTTCATACAATTTGAAATCATCATCACACAGGACATTGATATGAAAACACTGGCAATGTTGGTACTACAACTTACCTTTCGCTTCTTATCAAAGTAGCTGATGAGACATTTCACACTAGTTAATCTGCAAAGACACATACATTTAATACATCTGAATCATGACTTCAACTAGAAAACTACATGCTGTTAAAGACTGACCAGCAGAATTTCTTTCTTTCTTTCCAGTATGTAGTATGAAACTTCTTACTAACAGTACTAAACATGCTTAGCACTGAGTTACTTTAAAGCAATAATGTAAACCAAAGCATTAAGCCCCCATTTCTGAAAAAACCTTCCACAAAAATGTTATAGTGCTGGTACAGTTTGTGATTGCTGAGAATGTGAAATCGGTGCTATTTTGGTTGACATGATAGCACGAACATGGTAAACAGACATAGTACGCATATATAATGAGGCGACTTCATTTCAAGCATGTTTTTGTGATGATACTGTAAATAGTTTTCAAACAAAAAATGTTATTGATATGCACTTTTGGATGGTGGTGTTGCATCAAAGCAAATGTTGTAACTGGCTGATGGCATGTCTTTATGATAAGTGAGTGAGTGAGTTTAGTTTTACACTGCACTCATCAATATTCTAGATATATGGCAGTGGTCAGTAAATATGCGAGTCTAGACCAAACAATCCAGTGATCAACAGCATAAGCATCGATCTGAGCAATTTTGAACCAAGTCAGCGAGTCTGACCACCCTATCCAGTTAGTTGCCTCTTGCAACAAGCACAGTTGCCTGTTATAGCAAGCATGGGTTGCTGAAGACCTGTTCTACCCCAGGCCTTCATGGGGCTAATTATGATTAAGTGAGTTTTATAAGTAGGTGATGTTCCGTTGTTTGTGTGATTATTTGAAAAAATCTTTGTTTCTAAAGCATCTAAAAACCCATAATACAAGGACATGTACAGTGAAATATTTGTTAATTTCAATCCAAACTGAACTTCACTTGTTTACAACATGATTATCCTCAGCAAAAACAGTGGATTTGCTGATATTGTATTTCCGATGATATGAAGATATGTGATCCCTGGATAACTATTTTCAAACCTCGTGGTTTAACCAAATCCATGTATCACAAAGGGGATTATCGTGAGGGATGACTGTATAAGGCACAGAAGATACTCAGAATATCTTGGAATTTACAGTTGTAAAAGATCTTATTTTCTTGTTATAGATGTAAGTTCTTAAAGACCAAACTGGGAGGTGAGTACAGATGATGAGCACTTGCATTGGCATCATGATGCATATGCAAAAGGATAAAAATAGGGTGTCCAGTTACGACCCCTTCATAATATGACATAACGCGTCTGGTCAGTCAAACTTATGCCACCCATGGTATAACCAATCCAAAACCTATATTCTGTTATGAGGTCACAGGTTGCCATTTGCAAGATCTTCATTTCAGTGTCACCAGACATGAGAACACCTACACACAGTTTCATCAATAAGAACACTAGCAATTCGTAAAGAGTGTCAAGCATAGAGATGAGCTGCATGTAGATGATTTATAATTGCTTATCCCATAATTGTTTAATCTGATAGAATATGTTTTCGGATCAACAAATTATGTGCTCTTGTCAATGACCCCTTGAACCTGGTTCATCGCCAAAATTTTGGGTTTGTTTTAACCTACTAGTATTTTTTTAAAAGTACTCCATAGTTCAATGATCACAGTCTGTGTTATTTTGCACTGTCCTCAGCCAGTTTACACCTACCCAGTGTCCTGTGCAGGATTACATATTGCAGATTCTGCATCATTAGTTCATACACAAATTTCGAATCAAATCAAGTAACTCACAACAAAATGAAAGGCACAATCACTAAGACTGACAGACATGATTGTCCTCAGAGACTCATCAATCTCCCCCAAAAGTAACAAAATCTCCAAATCAGCAAGAAGACCTGACTCACGACTCTTCTATATGATACATATATATATATAATTATCATACTTTTAAAGCAGTGGATCTTCAATAAAAAGGCATCTTTATTGAGAGAGATACCTGAACAGGATATGACTTAGATCTGCAAGTCATTGTATACCAGATGACCATAGATTTTTTCAGATATTGTCTGTCTAATCATTCACTATGAAAGGTCAACATGAATAGAATTGTGTGTATCTGCCTCTGCCTCATACCACATTCAGTCAGGCATGCTCCTAATCAAACATCTAACATCAACAATGGAGGCTTACATCAGCTGCTTTACATAAGTTCATTCCACCTATTCTTCCTTCAGGGCAGTACCATGTTTGCTGAGAGCGTTTGCTGGTTGTCAACAATCAGATACATGCGCATCTAAGACATACTGATTGCTGATAAGTGTGAACTAAGTGCTGTCTATGGTAAGGTGGTTATGTTGTTGGAGGTACTTAGTAGCAACATTAGCCCTGTGTTTTCTTTTGTTGCCTTTGTGTAGCATACAACAATCTCTACATACATGGCACCATGTGTGCTTCCAGGATGTTGTCACTTTAGAAACAAAAACAAAACACCCATTCCATACTACCATATTTTGCTGCACCTGTCAAGGAAGTCCAAAGTAAATCTGGATTTATCCAAAAACATAAGGTTTGCACAGCAGCAACAGCCACTCGTGACATGAATGACATTTTGAACCATCAATCATGGGACAGCTCATGGATATCCATGTCGTTGATTATGAATTGTCTGTACACTGCCTCAAAGACCTGATGTGACAGAGGCCATATGTCAAAAATGTAATTGGCTTATCTGATTTTCTGTAATGTATAATGAAAATTTAACCTGGACAGTGTTCATGAGCACATCATGAAAAACGCCTCCAAAATGTTCATGTGTTGGGTGGAATAGTCATTAAGCATACCCAGGTAAGTTATTACTCATACTTGCTGGATACAGGGATAAATATCCATATCCATACCACAGAGAATGACTACACAATCCCAATGTAAGTCAACTCGTATGATAAGCTTGAGTAATTCATACTTATACTAGGGGCAGTGAGGTAGCCTGGTGGTTAAAGTGTTTACTCATCACACTGAAGACACAGGTTTGATTTTATACATGGGTACAATGTGTGAACCCATTTCTGGTGTCACTCTCTGTGGTAGTCCTGGAATATTGTTAAAAGTGGCATAAAACTGAAACTGAATCCCATGGAGTGAGAAGCATGATGTCCTGAAAATCACTAAAACCTGAAATCTCTAAACAGTATTTCCCACCTGTCTTCAGTAGACTTCAAGTATCTCTCTGCTACAGCGTTACCAAGTTCAGAGAAAGAGAAACTGAAATTAACAGGAAAAATCGAACTGCATTATATTATACACACATAGTAACTGTTCCTTACACATACACTTCAGTATATGAATTATATAAGTTAGTGCTGAGAAATTCCAGGCATCAAAGTTCACTTTTCCTAAAGCCTATGACTTAATGGATAACCAGTTCTTGTTCCCAGCCAAGGTGTTATGCATGTTAACTGCAATATCTTCAGGAACAGAATATTTTGGAGTATGTTATAGGTCTTTTATCAGAGGAAAAAAACACTAAGAAACAGATCGTTATATAAGAACATGTAAATAAATAACAGTGATAAGATAACGAAAACGGAAGCCAGTAGATAAACAATGATAAACTGGTAAGGGGGACAGATGAATGAAAGTCAGGCAACATTAATCCAGGCATAGATGATGAAATAAATATGGCTGCATTTAACAAGGGAAATGACAATAAACAAAAGGAAGCTAGGAATTAATCCAGACCTAATGAATGACAAGGACATGGAAGCCAGCACTGATAAGTAAATTAACAGTTCGCAAGCGCACAGCACGTACATATGGAATATAGCAAATAATGGCACAAAATTAAATTCATTCATTCACTCTATTACAACATCTTAAGAGAAAACAATCTCACATTATAAAGATGGGAAACAAAATAAACCAGATTTAAGCTTTAAATAGTCTGTCATTCACATGAAGTCAGAAACTGGCTGAAAAGTCTCAAAATCATCCAACAATAACATTTCATGAGTTGGAGACCAACATTCCAAAGGTTAGAGATGAGTACATGGCTGTCTAAATAAACCAAGACAGGAACAGAGAAAACACTGACTGACATTACAAACTTTATCCCATACTGCTGGGTACAATGGATTACTTGAGGCTGATTCTACTCTGGTATCTACGTGAGGTTCACTATGAGGATGACTGGCTTCAAGACCTTTATTCATTCCATTATGGCTACTGTGCCAGTGACAAAAAAAAGAGATACTATGTGTTGACATTTTAATGTAGCATATTGAAAAAAAATGAATACAAAACATTTTCAACTATGAGAATACAAACATTTCAAGGCAGCAGTGTTGATCAGAGCCAAACACTGACCTGATCAGACCAGACTGGATAACGATATACTGTTCCAAGGCAAAGTACAATGGAGACCACACATGGAGAGGGATATCCAGTATCTCCTTAAGTTCTGTCTCTGTTAGACCTTCATGAGACACCTGAAGCAATTTCAGTACCTACAACAGATAACTGAAGTTAGTTCCATCCTTCCTACATATAACACACTGCTGTATAAATCATGACTGTCCACCTTTGCATAATATCACACTTCACCCTACCATGTCACTCTTTGTAATGTTCATCATTGACACCTGGATGTTATGTAGCAGCTGAACATCATATTGGTGAATGAGCATCCCTTTGTTAACTAGTCAAATATATATCTGTCCATCTAAAGCACAATATCAGCTCCACATAGCTGTTACATTACGACTGTACATCACATTCATACCCATCTGCTTTGCTATCAATCTGGAGTTAAACATTCCAATGAACAACATCTAGTTGTTAACCATCCTCTGTACATCTAGTAGTTAACCACCTTCTGTAGAACATCTGGATGTCAACCATCTCTGTAGAATATCTGGTTGTTAACCACCCTCTGCAGAACACTTGGTTGCTAAACTATCTCTGTTCAACATCTGGTTGTTCAAGGAGAATATGAGAGAATTGCAATAATATGCTGGGTGAAAGTCTCAGAGACATATACCCACAGTTTTGATTACAAATTATGCATATTTACGTCTTAAAACACTTTCTGTTATCAGCACTTCGGCCATTAAGCATATTCCTCTGGAAGTCACATAACCTTTTCGCTTGTCAAATGTGTGACTAGAGTCCAAAGACCAAGCGCTCCAGAAATACAAGTCATGTGAAAACGAGTCATGTTGTTTCTGTCGTTTTTGCACATGGCTTGATGCTTTATTCTGTTGCCTGGGGATGCACGGAATCATTGAATAATGAAAAGAGCCACCATTTCATCCACTTTCCAAGTAAAAAGATTTAGGCAAGAGAAATGATGTTCCGATGATTTTGAGTCAGGCACTTTTACTTTCAAGACCAGTGCACTCACCACGGTCACAGAAATCTAAGGTACATTTTCATGTTTTTATTGCGATTTTACAAACTTTTTGTGACATTTTTATAACTGAAAGTGATCTATAGGATGCGTTTTTCAATTTATCCTACAACTGTGTTTACGTTAGTATTCTTGTTTAACCACCCTTAGTAGAACAATTTGTTGTGAACCACCCTCTGTACAACATTTAGATGCTAACCACCCTCAGTACAATATATGGCTCTTAACACCCTCTGCAGACCACCTGGTTGTTAACCACCCTCTGTACACCATTTGGTAGTTAATGACTCTCTTTACAACATCCTGGTTGTTACCTATCCTCTACCCTCTGTACAACATGTGGATGTCACCCACCTGTTGTACAACATCTGGTTGGTCTTCTGTGTTGTAATCTGACTCCAGTCTCTCCAGGACTTTCATACAAAGATCTCGTATGCTGCAAATAAATCATTGTCTAGATGTGGAATTAACCCAGATGATGTTTGACTGATATGGATCAGTAATCAGACAAGATGCAGATCTTCTGTATTTGAATACAACTCCATGGTTTATTTCTCATTCCTACCTGTCAGATGTCAAAAGGTCATTTATCTTTTCATCCAGTTTCCGAAATGACCCAAACACAGAGAGTTCCTGAAAGTCAAAGAGAAAAGGTAAAAGTGGTGATACAAAGTTTATGACCAAAAAAATGGTGAGCATGGCATTACAATGATAGTTAAGTACAGATATCTGATTTCTGAAGCGAATCCTCTGATGAGTGGACATGTTGTGAGGTTGAGAATGAGCAGGTAAGAATGTATTTTACCTTTGTCTGGATCACTGAAAAACAGTGACAACAACTCGTATTTGCGAAAAGGTAAGCAGGTGCTGTACTACTGGTTGCAGGCACTCACACATTGTGTAGATAAAAATAAGTGTTTCGTTTCCTGATTCAGCTCAACAGCATTCCTACTATATGATCAAGTGAGGGACCAGAAAATCCAGAGACACAACTCACTTAATGATTTTGTTGAAAGCACAGGCAAAACATAAACACAGAATTTTGTCTGCTGTGTACAAGTGCAGCGATCTTTGTGTATATAAGCAATAAGTAAAGAAAAAGTTTGGTTTTGCAACACAACTAATGGTGGCCTGAAATTACTTACAGCTATGATAATCTTAAGGAAGAGGGCATTTTTAGTCAGATCTTTTTCAACAATCTTCTGCAGCTGTTCCTTGGACAACTCTTTTCCACTTGCCTTCAGAGTTTCCTGTGTACAGAATAGAAAAAATGTACAATACCTACACATTTTTATTGAGGTTCTCTGAACAGATATCGACAAGCAAGACAATATGCCTTCACATTCTCACCAAAGTTCTCTGCAGACGCAGACGAACAAGACAATGTCTCAACATTTTCATTGAGGTTCTCTGTACAGTGCCTTCTGTTCTCCTTCAGAGATCCCTGTCTACACTGAAAGGACAAACTGCATAATGCCACTACATATTTGTTGAGTCTCTTTGTATGGAAGCAGACAAACTAGACAATGCCTTCCCACTCCTTCAAAGATCCCTGTCTTCACTATACAGGCCAGACAATGCCCTCCACACAAATCAGACAGATAAGAGACCCTTACCATACATAACAGTTTCCTGTCTACCATTTGTAGACCCTCTAGGGTAATCTTCTGGTACATCCTTGCAGTCACAAGCTCCTCAATAATACCCGGCTCAGTGTCCAACACTGACACAACAATCTTCACATTATCTGGAATTTTGTCTGGTAACCAGGACACAGGCTGCACAGAAAAAAATTACACAATCACATGCTGTAACTCAAAAAACATTTAGAGTCATATTTCAATAAAATATGTATTTATTAAAATATTATTTTAAGATAAATACCATTTTAAAGTTAGTGTTAAAACTAGGATTAAGCATAATAATATATTTACCATATTTGTTCTTATCCTAACTCATACTGCTTGAATCTCACAGGTGTTGTGCAGCCACCTAATTCTGCAATTTTTTAAATAAATTGATATTTTATACTTATCCTGACTCATGCTTATTATGCTTATTTCCTTCTATGCAAATGATAGTGGAACACATAAATTCCTTGTAGTTCCCGTAAAGTGGACATAAAAATTCTTTCACCCATGCACAAACAGTCACATGATGTGCCATGCTTGTCACTCTCTCCAGAATAAGATTCATCGGTCAGGATAAGTATAAAATATCAATTTTATCTAAAAAATTTCATATTTTTCCTTATCCTGACTCGTGCTTATTATGCTTCCAGAATCCATGGAAACAGTTGTGGGTCAGGCTACTCTGTTGATTCGTCAGCTGACCTTCACAAACAACCTGTATCTACCCCCATGGGAACTGTACTATGGCACAGTAGTGACCCTTCTTTATGTAAGGAGTATTTCCTTACAAGTACAGGGTCTTAGTCACTCTTGCTTGCCTGTCCTAGATGTACACATGGACTTTCAACCATAGCTCCTCAGAGCATAGGTTATCAACAAATGATAAGGGTGAGATTTCAGCACAGCACCAAGTGGCCCAAACTGGTGAATGCCCGAGATGTCTTCGGTGGCATGTCCCTGAGGTACTGGTTGGCAAGCACTGTAGTTGATTTCCAGAAGCAGTCCTCCATTATCAATAAAATTCTAACAAACCTGTAGAGGTTGCAAATTCTTTGAACAGAGTCCTCCTTGGGTTACTTACAGGCATTTAAATGTTCTTTAAATTCTTGTGACAGTTGTAACCATATTTCTGAAATAAAAATATGTACAAAACAAAAAACATCGTTTTTGTCTTGTGAGACCACCCCTACAGGGCCCCTGGCCCCGTGACAGCCAAGAGCAGGTAACTCTTAGGCTACAGACTCAAGCCAAACACTTCCATTCTGTAACCTTTTCAGACAGAATGTGGGGAGGTGGGTGGAGAATCTGCAACCTCTACAGGTTTGTTTGATTTTTTTTCATAGAGATCCTCCTTGGGGTACTTATAAGCATAAGACAGACTCCTAAAGACTGATCTTAGGGAGAGGCATTCTGTCTGCTAGCAAACCTGACATAAGATGATAACCCTTATTACAAAACGAAAGTAACAAGGAATCACACTTACCTGGTCACGTGACCATCTGTGCCTTGCGACGGGGGTGCGGACCAGGACTAGGATAATACATGGTCTAACCTTACTATTCTGAAAGATAGCCGTAGGGTGCCTAAAAAAATAGCTCCCCCGCCCCCCACTTTTTTTCATACCAAAAAACGGAAGCCAGGACAGGCGACCGATATCACCAAGTTCAATTCACAGGCACCGGCCAAGGTGCTAGGGAAGGACTCAGACAGTCTAGACCAGTAAACAAAATACCACCACCATAATACAGCCCACCACCAGGGTGAAAGATGGAAAGTACAGGATAAGACACCACTACCAGTCTACTTGTTGCAGCTACAACATCAAATGATCGTTTATCAATTTGCGAGTTTAGCTCAATCGGCTAGGGTGCTTGTGCCCTGCCCACTGGTGAGAACTGACTGGCCAAACCAACGCATATTCCTTAGACTTCGCCACAGCCCGAACTGAATGAGCTTTCAAACCCTCAGGGGGTATACGACCTTTTGAGGTGTATCCCATACAAATGGCAGATACAAGCCACCTAGATATGGTCTGCTTGTTCGCTGGAAGGCCATCCTTGCCACCACCATAACAGCAGAACAATTGATCATTCTTCCTAATGTTCTTTGTTCGTTTGATATATTAGCCTTAAGGGTCTTACGGACATCTAAGATGTGAGAACGTCGAAGAGAGGTACCGGGCGGCAAAGGCTGCATGAAAGCAGGGAGCTCAATAGGCGCTGTTACATGAAAGGTGCTACCTGTCTTAGGACGGTAAGTATCCGGCAGAAAAGGGATCAAGACTCCCCCTGTCGACACACCAGCGCGCATAACAGGCCCATCTATCCTCATATTGAACGTTTGTCGAATCCCTCCGCGAAGCCAGAATTGTGTCTGAAACTGGTGCAGGAATTCTTCTCGCATGGAGGTGATTCCGGACAGCGGCCAGGCCACCCACTGAATCCTGGGATTCGGGTGCGGCGCTCCGTTCTGGGATAGCAAGTCTGGTCGAAAGGGTAATAGTACAGGAGGCCGAGGAAGAAACCTGAGAATTACCGGAAACCAGCTTTGTGCCGACCAAAGCGGTGCCAGAAGCACAAGTAGCCGAGCTGGTTGTGAGGTCAGCTGCGTGAGGACTCGTGAGATCAGAGGAACTAGTGGGAACGCACACAGCACTCTGTCTGTCCAATCGAGCAGAAAGGCGTCGTTGGCTATCGCTCTCGGATCCGGTATCCTTGAGCAAAACACAGGAATCTGATTCGTCGCCCCAGAGGCAAACAGATCTACCTGGAACGACCCGAACAGCTGGGAAATGATCCCGAATATCCCCCGATGTAGCATCCTCTCTTGTGGGGCTTCGCCCTCTTGCTCCGCTTGTGCTGAAGTGGAGCAGTCCACTTAGCACCCTCCTTCGCCGGCGCCGAAGGGTAAGCCGAAGCAAGAGTGGGAGGCCATTGGCGAGACAAGGAGGGTTGCTCCAACAAGGGCTTAGAGTCCTTGAAGGTGCTAACTGTCTCCGCGGCCTCCTGCACAACCTGCAGTGCCCCAGGGAAAAGGGAAAATCCCAACCTGTAGGGCAGTGCCAGGAGTGCCTGCTGGGTAGCTGGTGAGTACCAGGTTACAGACAACCATAGCCGGTGCAACCCCATGTCAGCCCCATCATCTGGCTGGCACAGCACCTAATGCTATCCCGCACCAGATGAGAGTGCACGTCTGTAAGCTGCCGGCCCAACACTGCCGACGGAGAGTTGTCGGCAGTGCTCCCTTGATCCAACAGCTGCCCCTGCCAAGCAGAGAGGTAGGCTGAGTGGACCACAACTCGCAGCTGCTGGGCCGCACACCTATATGACTCCTTGAAGGAGCAATAAGCGGACCTCAGTGACAGAGGATCCGTGGAGAAGGGTGGCAGCTGCCGGCCCTGACTAGCCGAAGCCAAGGACGAGGAGGAGGACCCCCCCCCCCAGGGTGACCATGGCGTACACACACTCGTCCACCACCGGCGGTTCGAACAGTGAATCCTCATCTAACTGATACTGGTGGCTGATCTCCGGAGGATCGAAGCGCGACCGAGTACCCGAGAGGAGGGGATTCACTATCTCCCCGACCAGCGATGGGAGCATGCGTAACCTTGCCTCAGCGACCTTAGTTGGCGCGAACGCCTCCCCGGGAAGCCAGAACTCCAAGGGGCCGGGTTCAGAAACAGGAATCGGAACTTGTGGCAGGACCTTGGCAATTTTCTACCAAACCTGCCTCATCGACGAACCAAACAAGTACGGGACCTCAGTCTCGCACTTCTCCCCAATCCCTCCTCCTCCATGTCCATCTCTTCACGCTCCTCAGACAGGGAACTCTCGCCAAAAAACGAACCCGCCGAAGGCGTTACCAAAACTGAACACGAAGGAACAGAGGGACTGACAAGGGCCAAGACACTTGGTTCGCCCCTGCCAGAGCCCAAACTAGGTCATCTGGGCACCTGTTACTCAACAGCCCAGTGTGCCGATGCCCCCAGCGGCTGGGCAGCACTAGGCTGCCTGCCATGAGGGAGGAGCGTTCTCCGAGCCTAAGCCCGGGCCACGGTCTCCCTCAAAGGAACCACCATGTCTGCCCAATGAAGACATTTGCTGCTGGAACAAAGCGTTAATAGATTCAACAGATATTAACGGTGTTTGTGAAGCAGGGGGTGGTGCAGGGGATACAGTGGCAGGCGAAGGGGAAGGGTCCCTAGCAACACTGGCCTTCTTGGCTGACCCCTCCTAGGAGGAAGCTGCACTCTTTTTCTTGTGTGAGCACTTAGGAGGATCCTGTACCCAAATATCCCCCCACCAGTCTTAAGCCGGTTGGAGTAAAACAAAAAGTCTGCATGGCGGGACTTTCTAGTTTGGGGAGTAAATCCCACACAAACGTCACATGTCTGGTCATCATGGTGACACTGCTAATCTTCCACCTTAAAGGAGCATAGTAGAGCAAGTAGTTCTGGCACTTTTGTCAGTGTAATGCCTGATGCCAGTACTCTGTACCCATCGCTGACAGATATATAGTTAGTGTTGAACATTTCGATTGACTTGTCTGTCTAAGATTACATAGGTATTCCACCACTTGAGGATAAGTTGCTTTCATTGCTGTAAAGCCTTTCTGCTGTGGGTAAAGCTAAAATCTCTACCACTTGTCATCATAACAGGTACGAGTTGATCTGCATAGAGAAAAAGTAACTGCTTTTGCCACTGTGGTGAAGCATCCTCTTCACGTAAGTCTTGATACAATCCACACATGAAGCAGGATGGATTCCTGTGCAGTTGCTTGGTGTGCAGATGAATGAGCAGGTTCCACGACAATGGTAGTTTTAGGGTTGGAATGCCTGATAATCTTGAGTACTTGAGGTAGTATAACTGTATGCGTTTAGTCCTTCCCAAGATAAGTCAGTGCATCTGTTGCACTGCACCTTATATACATGCTAGCAGGCCTTTCCCACTAAGCACAAAGCACACTGCCTCCCTTGGAATGGAACCTTCCAACATGTGCAACCAGTCGTTTCATAAGCGACACCAAACAAACCAGCGGCAGCCATAACCCACATGTCTCCACAAACACCCATAAGAAAATCCATTCAATATTGATAGAATTGAGACTTCATACCCTCATGTTATTAAGCTTTACTAATGCTTTAATGTAAAAACAAAATATCATAAATAGTCCCCGATACACTGCTTTCATCTCCAGCTGATTGATGTGATGATGTTGTTCCTGTATTGACCAGTTTGCTGCATCTATTCTGTTTCCGAGGTGTGCTCCCCAACCTTGTAGCAATGAATCTACGTTGAGTTGTGTGTTGCAGACAGCAGACATTAGACTTGTGAATCCACCATAACAGCACTATACTGTTCAGGTGAACATCCAGGAACCGCTGAAACTGAAGTCATCTGTGGCTTGTTGTCGCCAAGATGCTCCAATTACCGGTAACTGATTACTCATGAAGACAGTCATATAGGTGAGGTAACACCAAACAAGTACACGCTTCATCTATAATGAAGATATTGTTACCAGAGTGTCAGTCATATGCAGTGAAGATGCATCATTCTTCCTCTTCATATCACCAACAATCTATGTTGAGATCAAACTGTCAAGTCTGTTGATAGCAGACTGACTGCATTGGGCAGAAACTGTCTGCCACCTGTTACAGCAAGCCCCCAGATAAACAATGTTTAATCTGCTGTTAGAAGAATACCTATATGACCAGTGAAGACAATGGAACCATGATGTACACTGATATCTGGACTGTAAATGAGGTCTTTCCACATTGGAAGGATTGACTTCCTGGCACGTGAACTGTGTAGCTATGTGGACTGTTCAAGTATCGATCATGGAATCTTCACCTTCCACAACAACCAAGCCATTGACTCTAAGGATGTTCTCAAATGTGAATGTTTGTACTTATCATTTTTTCCTGTAATGTCATGGGACGAGGATGTAAATCTCACAGGAACAGGGGGTCATAAATGCCATCTGTCACTGTAGGGTTCCACTATGCAGTCCTATCTTCAGCAAACCGACCTTCATCACCTTCATCTCTACTGAAGACTGCTTCATGGTGGCACCTGATATAGACAAAGTTTTAGAGAAAGCTGTGGCTTCATCTGTGACTTCAAGCAACTATGATGAAGCTGCGCTGAATTTGACTCTCATACCTGACTTCAAAAGGTGTTTGTGATACCAGGATGATGAGATGCTTGAAGTTCCTCCTTCTTGTAGCAGTCCATTCTTAGTAGATCTTCAAGGCTCTGACTGGGCACAGGGACAGGTCTTCTGTATTACCTGGTCAAAAGATCATAGATAATACTGGGACGTCTCTCTGGTTGACCTGGTAGTTGATTCTCTTTGTTCTGATGTCCAATCTAAGTCCCAGGAGGACTGCAGTGTGCTCTCCCCAGTAAAATCTGCTCTGGACAAGTCCCCTCTTCTCTTCAGGCAGTGCATAATAAAAGTTTCATACCTCTGGTGATTGAGGCATGTTGCAAACAGACCTATGGGGGTACAGCAGTCTTTTGGGCAGTAGCTTCAGGATGTATAATCCACTCTGTGGGTGATTGTTGGACTGGTCTGGTTAAGGTGTCAGTCAAAACGATCTTTGCCTTGGCAGACCTTCATCCATCGGTTGAGGTTGTCCACTAAGAGATGGAACATCAGTTGATCTTGTTGAACTTTGTAAATTGATGGAGAAGGATACTGTTGAATTGTCTGTGTGAAATTGGTACCTCATCAGGCGCACCCAGTGTGGAACCAGCTCGATGAATTCCAGATGATTTATGTGTACAACCCTTTCATAAGGTGACCATGTTCCTCTCCATTGCAGTGCACTCACCATTCTTGTAGAAATGCAGCCACAAATAGATGAAGGTTGGTTTGTCCGTGCACTAGTGTAGATACAACTTCAGGTGCTGAAGGATGGAAACCTCCTGCAGACTGTTGAAATGAGGTCTCAGGAAGCGGTGTAGTGGTCGTAACTGCAGTCTTCCTCCATCCATGAGTACCTGTGCTGACATGAGGAGACCTTGTAGACACTTCCATGCTTTTACTGGTAGTGGTGCATTAAGACATGCCTGAATGCTTGACCACCAATCTTCTGATGTACCATCATCATCATTTAGGTAGAAGGCACTGTGAAATGCCAGCTGATGTAGATACATATATGTGAAGAGCCAAGCGGGCAAAAATATTCCAGAGATATTCCCCCCAACCCCCCACTGGTAGTGTTATCCATGGTACAGGAATGATAGATAGTTCCTCAAGACCGGATGTATGGGGATGTGCAGGTATGCATCTTGCAGATCGATGTTGGCTAGGTAATCAAATGGCACAGTTGTGGTAAATACAGCATCCTGAACTTCCAGCTACAGTTAGTTGTCTAGGTTGAAATGCTTCATACTGTATAAGAGGCTGAACTTCTCTTTGGAGTTTTCAACACCAGGAAAAGTAGAAGACAGGATCTCCGTGGCATTCTTTGTGAGCAATGAGTTTGTGGCCTCTGTCAACTTGGGATGTCTGAACACCTGCAGGTTGACAGAGAGAGGAGGCATTGCCTTGAACTGAATCACACAGTCATTTTCTTGTAGTCTCCAATTTTGCCAGCAGTAGCCTAGATGTCTACCCATGGTTGACGGTTGTACAGGAATGGAATGGACCAGTTGCTCCTAAGGCCTGAAATTGATGGAGGTGTGACCTCGGCCAGAGTGAGCAATGAAAACCTTGAGATCTTCCACACCAGGATGATGGATACCTCTTGTCCTTGGCTTTCTGTATTCCTGCAAACTTGGACTGGAACTGGTTGCACTGAGAAGTCTGCCAGTTCGTGTTGTTGATAGTCTTCATGGACTTGACCAGCAGTTTGTCCTTAGAGTTCTGGGCCACGTCTTTGAACATTTGTCAAATGCCGCCATCAAATCATGTTGTGCTGCTTGCATAGCAGAGGCTTTGTGTAGACATCCATCCATGCAGATGCTGTAAGAAGAGGCTGGCAACAGAACAAGGTGATGCCAGCTCAGGTAGATTCGAATTGATCCTTCTTTTTTGGTCCTTCCTCTAAGTGATGAGTGCTGACAGAAACATCTGTTCCTGATCAGTCTTCAGAGACTGCATGGTCATGATCATGGCTTCATTGATGGCCTGGGATCTTGCAAGGCCGAAAAATGCCCTCCTAGTAGTCGTGTTGAGTTGAGGCAATTCCTTGTTGTCAACTCTATAAATGCATGTTTTGGAGTTCTTATCACCAGGAACCAGAGAAATGGTTCCTTACTGTAAAGTGGAAAGATCCTTTCACTGAATGACAGGGTATGTAGTCCTTCGAATCTTGTAGCCTTCGTGAAGGCAGTCTTCAGGTTCTCCACAACATGCAATACTGGCTTCATTGGAGGAATCGTCAAAGTGTTGGGGGTCATCATCTTTGATGCAGTACATTTCTGCTTAGTTGGAGTCATGTGTTGGAGAAGATATCAGCAAGTCAACTGCACCCCAGGATACTAACTCAGCGTCAGTATAGATGGTTAGGTCAGGATCTTCACAAGCATTGTGTAGAAGGGTTCGCGAAATCTGTAGTAGTCTTCTGCTGCATTGACTTCACCAGGACTTCTGGTTCAATAACCAGTGGCTGTAAGCAAATTGAAATGTATGCTTGTCTGTGGTCATTAGGCTGTTTGTAAGCAAATGGACTTTGGCAGGAGGCACTGACAATATCAGAGTTCTAGTGGAGCCATGAGGAAGATGACGTTGATAATGGCATTTTGAGAAGGATGATTTTGATGTCCAGCCTATGCTTGTCAACAGTGTTGCATTAACAGAGTAACGAAAATTTATTAATGAAAATTCTGATAAATGTACACAATAAGGAAATATATGAAACTGAATGTGAAACTCTGAAGCTCTGAAGTTGAGTATGATTATGTATTTATAAAGTTTCCTGTGCCTGTCAGGGACAATAACTCTTTTAGAGAGTGCTTAAGAAGACAAGAAAGTATGAAAGAAAGGAAGACCACACAGTGCACCTGTGCTGTGAAGGAGTATGTTCAGGTAAGATGTTTTTCAGCGTTTTGGCAGAACAAAAAACAGATGTTCCATCTCCAGTTAAGTGAGAAGAGAACCACATGGTATGAGTCAGGATAAGGTAAAATATTGTTTGGTTATACATTGTGGACTACTTAAATCAACAAAATTGTTAACTTTCTTTAGCTGCTATAACTGAAAGACCAATGAAACTGAAATCTTCACTGTTTTCTAATATCTAGTTATTTAGGTTTCATCTTTCACAATTAGTACATGAATCTGAAATATACTTAGCAGAAGTCATTATCAGCAGTGTGTCAGAAGATGATACTATCAATGTGTCAGTAGACAAAATCAGCATTGTGTCAATAGATAATACTATCAATGTGTAAGTAAATGATGCATTACTGAAAGACAAGCTGAAGCTTCTACATTGAAACCTTTACAACATACCTTAGCAACTTTACCGCTAGTCTCTTCTACCTTATCTAGTCCATCAATCACCAAGACAACCATCCTTTCTTTTGTCCTTGCCCTCTCAAGTTGCCCCACCAGAACAGTCATCATTTCACGTACATTTTTCACATTCTCACTTTTTTTCTGCTCCTTTTCCGATTTGTCATTTGTATCTGCCTTGTTCTTTAAAACTTTCCCTTTTGAACCTTCAACTCTGCCCTTTGGCCCCTGATCTTCAGATTGACCCTTGTTCTTCCCTGTGTCTTCTCCAGCAGGTGTGTTTTCTTCATTGTCTGTATTCTTTGATTCTGAGGATTCCTGTTTCTTTTCTAGTAGGGCCTCTGTGATTTCTGCTGTTAACCGTTTTAAGATGTTTTTTTTCTCTGTAAATTAATAGGGTCAAATCAAGTGTCTTTTATCATCTCAGTTCATCATTTCTAGGAAGAAGAGGAACTTTTAGGAATTCTATGTCACAGCTCAGGAAGCATTATTACTTGGATGTCTCCACTGTTAGAATTCAGAGCATGGAGCTCTATTGTCCACATTAAGAAGCACTACTACATGGAGCACTGATGCCAAAATTGAGGAAGAATTACAACAGTGAGCTCTATATATATAGTTCTGATGTCCCAAATCAGGAACTGTTATTACTATGGTTTCATGAAGTATTAATATATGGAGCTCAATGGTAGAAATTAGTGGCAACTTACTGCTACTTTCTTTACTGGCGGCAATGAAGTGGTAGGCTATAATGGCTGTTGGATGTGAGTTCTTGGCCTGAGAGACCCAGTTGGCCAGGAGTGATGACTTTCCCTGACCGGCCTCAGCTACTACGACAACCTTCTCACTTACACCTGTCATCAGAAAATGAAACAGACACTAAATGCCAAGTAAATATTCCATTCCCTTTGAACATGATCATGCTCACCCAAAAATACTGTAAATCTGAAGACTTACACAACAAGAATAGAAATTTTTATCCAAACAATGCCATGGGACAGATATCATATCTTTAGAGTGTCTTTGTGAAAATAAGGGTGCCCATACCTCTTGATGATGAAAAAAAAATTAAAACATGACAATAATTGTCATTTCAATTTATTGTTTCATAAATCAGTAAACATAATATAAAGTTGTAAACTTGAGAGATGGATTTCCAAAACCCTGACTGCAAGAATAGTTCAGGTTCATTTCTTCTAGACAAATATGCTAACAAAATGTAAATTTCTCAATAAAACTGACATTTTATATTTATCCTGACTCATACCATAAAGCTTATCTCCTCCCCCTATGCGAATGATAGTGGAACACTTGACACAATCACACTCACCCATGGGTAGCCTCCCTTTATCCCTTGGTGGCCTTATCGGTCACATGACCGACCATGCTTGTCACTCTCTCTGAAATGTCTGACACGTGAATCTGATGAACAGGCACTTCAGTTTTCGTCTCCTTGTTTTAGTTTGTTGGAGATACATTTTTAAAGCTCTGACATGGCATAAAGACAAATCCTGTGTAAGATAGACTGAGGATTGTAGATAATATCAGGATAGAGAATGGTCTGTCTGGTTGATAAGGAAGGGGATATTTAGCAAAATATGCCCATCTCAGTCCCAAATGTATGATATCACCATGTCCAGAGTCAAATCGTATACAACTAAAATCCAGAGCATGTATTTCTGACATCCGAACTGCCAAGACAAGCAGAAGTAGTGTTTCCTGTGTTAATAATTCAAAGGATGTTCATTACAGTTGCTCATAAGTATCACTGGTGAGCTGTTGTAAGACACAATTCAAATTCCAAGCTGTTGCCTTCAACTTTCATTGTTGGTTCTCAAACTTGAATGGGCATAATATAATAGAGCTAGTAATTCTGGCACTTTCACCAGCTTTTCAAGGTGATAGCTATGCTGTGACCAGCCAAGTAAGTTGATAACGTTGAACCTTTAAAGGACATAAATAATCTGCCACCTGAGGATGTGAGGCTTTCCATGCTGTAACGCCTTCCCATTTTGCATATGTTTCAAATCATATCCATCTGTCATTATATAGAGTGCAAGTTGATCTGTGTAGAGCCAAGGTTACAGCCTTTGCCCTTCCAGTGGAATGTCCTCTTTTCTTTAAACAAACTTTGATACGATCCATATGTGAAGTTGGAATGATGATAGATTCCCGTGCGCTTGTTTGGTGTGAGAATGGACAAGAAGATTCCTCCATTCTGGTAGTTTTAGTGATGGATTTCCTGGTTCATCTATGAGTACTGGAAACTGTTCCCTCACTGGCCAACAGTACATGACCAAAGTCAGTAGTAGCATCCTTGTTTGTGTGATATTTCTGATTACTTGATCTAGCAGAACTGGCAGTGGGAATGTATAAGCAGTCAGTCCTTCCAATGAGATGCTTAGACCATCTGTTGCTCATGCAAACAGTTCCAGTATCTGAGATACGAATGTTGGTATCTGTTTGTTGAACCTTGTCAGAAATATGTCTATTTATAGAGATCCGAATGTTTGAAATACTAGCTGAAACACTTTCCACTGAGATTGTTGTAGGGCACTTGATAGAGTGTCTGACATGATATTCTTTGCTCCTGGAATGTGGCATGGCTTTATGTAAATATTCAGATCGTTGAGGATGTTGAACAGTTGAAAGGTGAGCTGTAGCAGACTGTGGGACATTGTTGATCCCTGTTTGTTTATGTAGAACGTAACTGTGGAACTGTCCGTGTGAACCATCAGTAGTTTCTTCCTCAATACGCTCAACCAATATAGTAAGGTGTTGATTACAGCTTCCATCTCCAAATGACTGATGTGAAGAAGTTCCTGACTGGTCCATTTTCCTGTTGCTACACCGGTGTCAAGGTTGGCTCTCCATCATTGTAACGACCCATGCCTGGAGATGCGAGTGCTAAGGGTGCCAGAGGATAATGGGAGACCACCTGTGGGTGAGTGTCATTGTATGTCCTCTTGAAGAAGGGAACGTCAAGGGATTTCAAGCATTCCACTATCATTCACAGAGAGGGAGGAGATAAGCTAAATAGCAGGAGTCAGGATAAGGACAAATCTATATTTTCAGTCCAAACAGGTTTCCTGTTATGTGCACTGGCATTCAAAATGGCCACACCTATGTTAAGTGTAACACTGAGATTGACACCATTACACAGTTTGATGTGGTGCAAAAGATAGGTTTTGAATCATCTGAGCTGGTCAAGTCCATTTCCCACTTAAGGAATCATGGTCTTATGGCATGGAGCTATGCCATGCACTATGATTTATATTTGTTATTTAATCCTGCACTCAACAATATTCCAGCTATATGGCAGTGGTCTGTAAATAATCAAGTCTGGCCCTAAGAATATAGTGATCAACATCTTGAGTACTGACACAATGAGATGTGTCAACGAAGTCAGTGAACTTGACCACCTGATCCAATTAGTCAACTCTTATGACAAGCAAGGGTTCCTAAAGACCAGTACTAACCCAGATCTTCACACGATGACTTTTTATTTTTTCATGTGTCATGTCACAGCATTCATCATTGCTATTTTTCAGTATGAATATTACTGGCAAACAAAGGTAAACTGGACCTGCGCAGTGAACCTGTTTACGAGAAGTAGGCGTGCACGGCAATGAGCAAACTGCTCGGTTTGTGAAATGTAGAACAGATGTAAGCTAGTGCATATGCAGTTCATGACAATGAAATTCTGTGCATAGCTGCACATGCCTTGTTCATAAGAATCTCATGTGGTCACAGACAACCTGGGTCCCCATCACTCACAATGGCCAGTGCCATTTAGCAGCATTCATACATGCTAATACATGTCAATTGTCAGGTCAGTGCTCAATCTATCCGTGTTTGCCAGTAAGTGCTCATCAATTTAAATTGGACCTCACTACATTTTCGTTTGTTATGGTTGCAGCATCAAGGGAAAAAACCCATCAAAACAATAAATGATCATTTCCATAACAACGAATTGTAACATAGGTTGTGTTTTTGAAAGATGTCTGTGACACTTTTAGACTGCTTTGCTTACCGGAGGACAGAACCGTGCTGAGTTCCTGGAAGTAGTGGCCACCACCAATATACAGAGCCTGTCTGGAAGCCATGAAAGCATTATGGTCAGCCAGCTCTTGCAGCCTGTCAGACTCTTCCTCATCCCCATCTCTGGCAAGCAGCGCATTGTTCAGGTGCTCCCAGATAGCTGTGAACATGTGCTCCACTCCCTGCAGGAACATGTGTCATGATACAACCACAGTAATAATTATAGACATTGTGTCAATAGATAATAACGACAATGTATCAATAGACAAAGCCTGCATTTTGTAAGCAGATAATACTGTTAACATGTGAGTAGACAAAACTTGCATTGTGACAGTAGATGATATTATCAATGTGTCAGTGGATAATACTAAAATTGTGTCACTGTTAGTAGATAATACAATCAATCAGTAAACAAAACCAACATTTGGTCAGTATATAATAATATGAACATGTCAGTTGACAAAACAAGCATTGTGTCAGTGCTAAATACTATCAATGTGTCAGTAGACAAAATCAGCATTGTGTCAGTAGATAATACTAGCATTGTGTCAGTAGAAAAAAAACAGCTTTGCATGAGTAGACATAACCTGCATTGTGTCAGTAGACATAATCTGGCATTGTGTCTGTAGATAATATTATAAACATGTCAATAGAGAAAACAAGCAATGTCTCAGTAAATAATACTAACAATGTGTCAGAGGACAAAACCTGCATTGTGTTGGTAGATATTACCACGAATGTGTCAGGAGACTTTGTGTCAGTAAAAGTGGTAACACTGTGTCAGTAGATAACACTGACACTGTATCAGTAGATAATACTAGTATTGTGTCAGTAGTGAGTGAGTTGAGTTATACCACACTCAGCAATATTCCACAGGACTGTAAATAATCGAGTCTAGACCATACAATCCAGTGATCAACAACATGAGCATCGATCTGCGCAATTGGGAACCGATGACATGTGTCCTGTTAGTCGTCTCTTATGACAAGCATAGTTGCCTTTTATGGCAAGCATGGGTTGCTGAAGGCCTATTTTACCCCAGACTTTCACGGGTCCATTGTGTCAGTAGATAATACTAACACTTTGTCAAATATTTGATGAATGTTGGATGTATTTCAGATGGCAATTTCAAAACATTTAACTGAAAAGAAACCAATTGAAAATACAGCTGTACTTACTTCTTTAGGGTTGAGATAGTCCATGTGCACAGCTAAAGTCTGTCAACACCAATGAACATGACACAGAAATAAGTATTAGACAACAATGTAGTCAACCTACTGATCATGTCTATCATCAGATGGTTTATAATAAACCTTTACTTCATGTCTAAATATCCAAAGAAGGGTTTCCACAATGAAATAACTTATGAAGAAAGTCCAGTGTTTAAAAGAAAACATTATTACTTGTTAAATCTATGTGCAGTAATCTCATTTAGGTCAGGGTAGAAAGTCTCACACATAGGTACAATTCACTTTACATCCAGGACCATTCTGCATTGAATTTTCTGTATCAGCATATTCATCTAAATATTCAAATTGTCTTCAACAGTGGTCGTAGCTCCCTGAGTTATCACACTTATATTGTACGATTTGCCATATTACATGCATTCTGCATTCAGCTGTCTTAAATAACATTATATTATCATTCTTTCATAGGCAACATAGCTAATACTATGTCCATTGCTAAGTCAATGATGCCATTAATTTATACTATGTTCATTACACTGTCCTCAATGAAGTGTATCACAGTTTATACCATGTCCACAACATTGTCCCTGGTGATGTGTAACACAGTTTATACCATGTCCACTACATTGTCCCTGGTGATATGTGACACAGTTTATACCATGTTCATTACATTGCTCCTGGTGAAGTGTAACATACTTTATACCATATCCACTACATTGTCCCAGTGAGTGGCTAAGCGCTCTTCTATTATTTTCAATGTAACCCCCTTACAGGTGATATAATATTTTCAATGTACACTGCTGGGAATTCCGAACTCTTCTGGTGCCTCATTGTAGGGCTTCTTTGCCTCAAATACCATTGAATCACGCATGAAGCACGGAAATTACTGATGTTTTGCGATTAAAAATCGATGGAAGGGAGATAACTCTAAATCTGTTTACCTTGTGTTGCCTGCAAAATGGCAATTCGCCTCACATTCAACAGAAGTGTTTCAAACAGTTCAAAATTAAAATTCAGGTGTTCGGTAAGATAAATACATTGTTCACTGGTCCCTCAGGGCTTGAGGAACATGGTCCCCTCGTGACCAGTGAACAACTTATACTATAACATTGCCAGTACATAGGTCCTGGTGATGTGTAACACAGTTTATACAATGTCTGTTACCTTGTCTCTGGTCTCATATACCCTTTCCCGCAGCGATGCTAGTCTTCTTGAAGCCTCATCCCCCTCACTTTTGAACCTCTTGGCTCCTTTCTCATCACCTGAATTTTCCAGCACTGATGCCCTCTCTTCATCATACCTCTAAAAGTAAATGTGAGTACTTGTAGTTGCAGACTGAAAATCTACCATAATATAATGTTCTCTCACGTTCATGACAATTCAACATGTTCAGTGCAATGGGTACAGTATAAATGTGATCAAATTAATAATGTGTAACTTTGCTAATTCATACCCCTTTTATAGAACTGACTCCAAGTATGTTGACATTGACACTTGTGACTCGCCACCTCAGAATATTAAATGGACAGACCCTGATTGATACTATCACTCCCTACCTTGTCTCTGAAACAGATACATGCTGGGAGATCTCCTGGACTGTTGAGATGTCCATGAATGAACTCTAGCTCTGTCACACTCCTATCTCGGAAGTTGTTCAGCCATGGATAGCGGCCCACTGCATTGTCAATATTCCTTTGGATGTTGTCATTGTCAGCTCCATGCCAACCATAACGCTTAAACAAAAAGAATAATATCATTAAATTTTGTGTTTATTGTCAAGGAATTCAAACACAATCAGGTATTGTTAAAGTATGACACTACCTTCCTAAGTTCTGAGATAATTCTCTGATATTCAGTTGTACAGTTTTACACAATTACAGATGTTCAAATCATTATCTTTCCAAGTTGTGGAGATTGTTTGGTTAGATCACTGACTTTGTGTACTGGCAATCCAGTATGAATCCCACATGGGACTCAACCTGACAAAAGTACTTGAGTTTTACTTTCCTGATAAAGTGTAATCTCAAACATAACAATAACATATCTCATTTCTATTCAAAGAAGCTAAGAGTCTGGTGTTTTAGACCTTTTTCCTGTTCATTAGATACACAGAGTTTAAGATTTTATGAAAACTAAACTCATGATAAAGGACCAAAATAATGCATACCTATTTTTATTTCTGCCCCTGAACATGTTCACAATGCTGACCAAGAAAAAGATTTGTATTAAACAAAAACAAAATAGTCTGATAAAATAATCATCAAAGTAAAAAAAAATTAATACAAACTTTCGAACTAATAATTCATTTCATATGTGTTACAACAATAAAGGGAAACAAACCCAATCTTTTAGTCTCCAGCCAGTGCCATACTTATTAGGACCACCTAATCACCAGGTGCAAATTTGCGTCAGCCAGACAACAAATTGGGTTTCAGACCAGCAAAGGAATGCCTCATTAAAAACCAGGGAATCACCTTGAATTGTCATATTTTATCAGGATCTGCTTATAAAAGCCTTGCACCCAATTCATATATCATATGTACAGCACTTTTGTATGTCGTATTATTTTCACAGCAATGAAGTTGACTAAAGGTGTTGATATTGACAGATATATTCCTCACAAAAGGTAATTGTCTGATATTATACTTAAAATATTGGTGTGGTTGTAATCATAATATTTATATTATTATCATATTGTTTGAATAATGGGAAATAGTTCCGCCCGTACCTCCCTCTGTTTACATAGTAAATCTGCTCCTTTCCCGGTGTAATATATTCAAACACTGAAATAAGTCCATTGATATATATTGCATCCTGGCCAAAATTAAAATGCTCACCTGTCCATAAAAGCCAACAAAAAGATCACATCGATCCAATTCCCTGAGGCAGATGCTGACAGTCTGGGCGTCCTCAGCCGCTTCCGACGTGATTCCCCATCTCATGTCCACAGCCACAAATTGAATTCCCCGCGAGTTGCACAGGTGGTGAATCTGGGGAAAGTATTTCCTCGTTAGCTCCTCGCGTTCCTCCTCCATTCCTCCAAAAGGGGAGGAGAAAAATATCCGGCATGTTCGAGGGTCTTTCAGTTTTGATGTTGCCATCACGGCATCGGCGAAGAGCTAAGGATGATAGATTTATTAGTAAAGGTCCTGTCACTCGTCGGTTGTCATCCAAAACAGGATGTAAACAATAAATCGGCGTTTGTAAAAAGCGGATTATGAAAAAGTCGAACAACGATATTTATCATATATCGCGCGAAGAAATCAGATGTATGGTAGCTTAAGCCCTCACACAAACAAACAAACAAATAAATTACAAATGAATGTTGTTTAACAGAATTCTACTGATGTAAAATGTAACTGAGATATGGAGAAAATATTTCGTGACATCTCTGAATGTGTTTAAGCAGGGATAATCTACAACATATCTACATATCTACAACACAATTTCTGTACAGTTTCCCTGGTTTAAGATATCAATAAAACAATTACAATCATAGCGTACGTAACTGTATTAGATAATATTTAAGATGCAAGCAGGGTTCAGGCCGAGATATGCTACTGCAGACAATATATCCCCCACCCCCAGGCTGTATGTTCCAAAGGGGAGATTCTTCCGTGCCTTTATAGCTTTTAGAAAGGCTTTCGACTATAATGACAGAGTCAAACCTCTATACAAGTCAGGTTGCCTTGGTTAACTATACAATCTTCTTGATAATATTCAGTCCTCTCTCTGATTGGAAGGGGTGCCAATCAAATCGCCCCAGCGACAAAACACCTTAGCAACTTTGGTCAAAATGTCCCAGATTTGGGAGGTCAAATCGCCCCAGGTTTGGTCAAGTTTCCCTAAGAGGGTAGTCAAAATGACCCAATTTACTTAACATGATTTAATATAAGCCATAAATGCATAGTTTTTGTCAACTTCCATATGATACCCTTTACATAATATCATGTAGTACTTAATATTTCTGATAAATTTCCAGTCAGTAAACTGATAAGAGTAACAGTAGTATTCAAGTATAAACAAGATTGCAAATCCAAATAGAGAGTTACAAAAATAAATTAAAAGTTTGTATAGTATGTTTATCGTAAATGCTGTATATGCATAGTTGGCTTTTTTCCCCAACAAATGGCATTGTGTATTCTTAACAAGTATAGTAAAATGCATATCTGGAAGTTTTGTTCAACATAATCTTGTCAAAAAGTGTGGCCGTAAAGGTGTAGGTTTTGTAAACAAGTATGGTAAAATGTGTATCAAAACTATCTTGAGGTTTTGTTATTTCTCTTGTCAAATCGTGTGGATAAAAACATACTATTTCACTAAACACAAGGAACAAGTTGTAGTGCCCACAAGAAGTACAGCTGGCCTTCTACTGTGACTCAGAAGGGATACGCCTCACGACCATACTGCTAACCCTGGCAAGTTACAAGCATCACATGTAAGTGTCCAGGTAAGTTTCTTAAGCTTTAACGGCTTAATTGTTTTTTTAGTTAAGTAATCCAATTAACATCAAGAGCCTCTGCTAGTTAATCCCAATTATGATCAGGAGGCTGTCACACCCCAGTTGGCCTTTATAAAACTTTATAAAGAGGCAATATTACTTGATCAGTATATAAACAACTATTGCATTATCGTTTAATTTCAGTTCATCAGATAAAGAGGATGCCAGGGAGGAGTTATTCAAGTCAGCTGCAACTGTTGTGGAGGATGTGGTTACAACCGTAGTGCAGACATATGCTACAACAAATGGAGCAAGAGAGAACATGGATCGGCTAACAAGGAATAAACCAAGGATCCACAGGATTGGGATTTTGAGTTTCTTGTTACAGGTTGCATGCAGAAAAAGAACCCAATTTTTCAATTTATTCGGAAACTGATGGCCTTGCCCTTCATCACTGCTCCATACGTTTGAAGAGCTGACTGACACCGTCACCTCTAGCAAAAAGCTTCGTCAGCTTGTGGGTTACACCAGAGACCGCATAACAGATTATATTGTCTCTGGTTACCCGAGGACCCAATGGGTCTACAAAAGAACCTGTCCCCCTTCAAGTGTGTTCTGCTTCTGACAGACAAGAAGAACAAACAATCACATTGAAGGTAAATATCTTTTAAATAGTTTTTCTTTCAGATATTTAAGTTATGTTTAATTTACAAATATCCAATAAATAACAAAATTAATGTGAGTTAATCATGTTCAGCATGACAACATTTCTTTTAAACTTTCAATTTTTGTTTTCAGGTTGGCACCAGTGCCTAAATGCAAAAGTCAGGGAGCAACAGATGAGACTATACCGACTTATTAAAGCCCTGCATCGGCAGGCATCCCTACTCCCAACCCAGGTCCTCCTGCTGAAGGAGAGCAAAGTGAGAGCAAGACTCTGGGACCGATCAACCACAACCGAGAATTAAGGAGATCTTTGCTCTCTGAACAGAGTTCACGGAAGACCAAATTTAATTTCAGCAGTTGCATTCATGAACCACCCGACCATAAAGGCAAAAGTTAAAAAGTTAAAACTGATTTCGTGTATGAGGAACTTATGTATGAGGGTTATAATATCCCAGCTGACTCGGTAGTTTCATACGTATACCATTCTTGTTATGATTACTCAATGCCATTTGTTGACAAAAAACAAACAAACAAAAAACAAAAAAAAGAGAGAAAAACTATGCATTTACAGCATTTACAATAAACATACTATACAAACCTTTAATTTATTCTTGTAATTCTTTACCAAATAATTTGCCATAAAAGGCGACTATGCTTGTCGTAAGAGGCGACTAACGGGATCGGATGGTCAGGCTCGCTGACTTGGTTGACACATGTCATCGGTTCCCAATTGCACAGATCGGTGCTCATGTTGTTGATCACTGGATTGTCTGGTCCAGACTCGATTATTTACAGACCGCCGCCATATGGCTGGAATATTGATGAGTGCGGCGTAAAGCTAAACTCACTCACTCACTACTGACAATATGCTAGTATTAACTATTGATACAGTGTAATCAGAAATGTTACTACATAATATTACGTGAAGAATTTTATATGGAAGTTGACAGAAACTATGCATCCATGGCATATATTAAACCATGATAAGTAAATTGGGGCATTTTGACTACCCCCTTGGAGTGATTTGACCAAACCTTGAGCCAAACCATTTTGACCAAATTTGCTGGGGCGATTTGACTGGAAGCCAGTATTCCTTGAGTTCAGGTGTGATATGCTTCTTTGCATGGGTAATCACTCTAGCTGCTGAGATTGGGTTGGTTGAAAGTTGTCCAAAATGTTGTTTCTGCAACCAAACAAAAGGCTGTTGCAGTAATCAGTTGGGTCCACTTGCACAAAACAAACTTAGCGCTACAATTATTAATCCTTAAGATGACGATCTTATGTCCCTGCTGTCTTAAGATCGGTTTTGTGCAAGTGGGTTAGGGCAATTGTATGGTGATTGTAAAGTTGGATTGTAAGGCCCTAAGACTGATTGTAACTAAGATTGCTCTGTTCAAGTGGGTCTGATTGTAACTGAGATTGCTCTGTTCAAATGGGCCCTAGATGGACGAAAGCATAATGAAATGATCTCCCTGGTTCATATATCTGACCAACTCCCCCGGAAGATATCGTTTTGACAGTAGATTTTGCACGATGCCCTGATAATGCTATGACATCGTGAACTTGATGACGTCACAATTACTAGTTGATAAAAGTAAAAATATCCTCGGCAAGCCTCGGACATGTGTTACTTTATCAACTTGTGTTCATATATTTGATATCAGTAGACAATTCAGTGAAATTTTGTATGTAATATTGCTAAAATTGGCGTAAATGAGTGAGTTTAGTTTTACGCCGCAGCCGCAATATCCCAGTTACATGGCGGCGGTCTGTAAATAATCTACTTTGGGCCAGGCAACCGAGTGAGTTACATCATGAGCATCGATCTCAGCCATTGTGATACGATGACATGTGTCAATCAAGTCAGCAAACCGAACCAGCCGACTTCCGTTAAAACATACCTCGCATCTTAGGGCAAACATGGGTTGCTAAAGATCGGTTATAACCCCAATTTTCAGGGGTACACCCAACGAAGGAGTTGATTTAATTAAAAAGTGGAGACTAAATTCAGTGGAAGTGTTTGCTGACCATTGGAATCTAGCTCCTTGTCCTTGTCAAAAAATGACATGTCTTTGAAACTGCCATCAACATACGAAGCACGTTTCACAACAGAAAAGTACAGTACTTTCTGTCAAACAGATTATGTTTCACAACAGTTCAAAGTGTGTCCAGTTGCGTTTATTTGGGTATTCTGGGACGATAGTATTTAAGATGTGTCCCTCAATTTTTACGTTTGGATAAAAAGGCAGCGCAACCCTACTTCCCTCTAAGCCACACATTCAGACTTATATAATGTAATTCCATATAAGATCGCGATGTCGTCCTATTCATGTGTCTATGGTATGGCCCTGCGCTGTTCCTCAGATCTGGGCAGGCGTAAATCCAAAGTGATTACAGAAACAATTTCAGTGTTGGATATAGTTTCCTTAGTGCTCCTACTCAAGGAAATCTCAAATTTACCATTAGGAAGCAAAGTTTATCCAAGCAACCAATAAAGCAATGTATTTATATTCTATGGAAAGGGGGACACTACATTTATCAGTTGGGTGTCAGCTGCGCCTTTTGGACATCATGGTTGTATCAGATCTTTAGTTAAGTTGTATCTGTTCTTAAGTTCAGCAAAATATGGGGATTTGGAATTCATTAATATTCACCTTGGTTCAAACGTTGTCTAAATCACCTTAGGTCAAAAAGAAAGAGAAGACCAAATCTATTGATAGGTGGCTGACTTGGAACATCTGATCTCTCTGACATGGTCAAAATAAAAAAAAAAATATCATTTTTTGCTACGAGTGTGACTCATCTAAATAAATATCTTTCATTATGCCAAAAATATTTCATTGATAGGTCAATGGGACCAAAGAATATAAATGCATGATGAGCATGAAACAAATATTTCATGAACTTGGCCTCAGCTACATGTGGACTGCATAATAAATTTTAAATCAAGTCTGTTAAAATTTAGCTAAAATTAACAAAATGATGTTCAGGTGAAATCATGAAAATCCACAAAAGATTAGAAAGACCAAGGGTTACATATGTGACTAAGCCAATTGACCTGTTCCCTTGTGTCTACTTGTACTCCGTGTGTGTGTGTGCGTGTGTGAGTGTGCAGGTGTTGGTTGAAGTGTTTGCTCATCAGGATGAAGGCCCAGGTTTGATTACCCACATGGATACAATGTGTGAAGCTCATTTCTGGTATCCACCCTGGTGAAATTGCTGGAGTATTGCTAGGAACAGCCTCTCAGGTCACTCACTTTCCTGCAGCCATAGCACTTTCCTACTGTGGCATTGCTTGCAGCTACAGCACTTTCCTACTGTGGCATTGCCTGCAGCCATACCACTTTCCTTCTGTGGCATTGCCTGCAGCCATGGCACTTTCCTACTGTGCCGTTGTCTGTGGTCATCGCACTTTCCTTCTGTGGCATTGCCTCTAGCCATAGCACTTTCCTACTGTGGCGTTGCCTGCTGCCATATCACTTTCCTACTGTGGCGCTGCCTGCAGCCATTTCACTTTCCTACTGTGGCGTTGCCTGCAGCCATTTAACTTTCCTACTGTGGCGTTGCCTGCAGCCATAGCACTTTTCTACTTTCGAGGACAAAGTGGAGAGACCAATGTTGTGGCACTTGATGTGGAAAGCCCCCTGTCCATTTGGGCCTCCCATCTTAATTTAGAGGAGACTGCAAACAGGTGGTGATCTGCTCTGATGGAATGTACTTCATAACATTATCATGTCAATTATACCACATGAAAACTTCCAGTGATGACAAGAAAAGTACTTGACAGTCCACTTTTGCCTACATCACTGTGTTCTTCCAAGCTTTAATGTATGAAAGTTGAGGTCTACATTGGATATCATATCTTGTATGGACAAAAGGTTCCCTAGTAAGGGCCTGTCAAGGTCCGTGTTAGTATTGATCATCAGTAACCCAGGCTTGGAGCAAGAGGCGACAAATGGGATCACTTGGTCAGACTTGCTCACTTGGGTAACACCTCATCAGTTCACAATTGTGCGGATTGATGCTCGTGCTGTTGATCACTGGACTGTCTGGTCCACAATCAATTACTTACACACTGCCATCATATAGTTGAGTGCAGCTTAATCTAAACTAACTCACTTCAAAGAAAAAAAAATATTTACTCTCTTCTTAGTAAGGACATTCACCAATGTAATGTATGTTATGACTGCTATGCCATACTTCAGATAATGTTCATAGGAGGACACTGACAACTGTGAGCTAATATAAATGTCTTGATTTCTGATTTGGTAGAATGTGGTAAGCCCATAAGGTGAGTCTGTTGGAAGATTCCCATATATTTTGTTTGTAACAGGTAGAGTGCTGAACCTACTTCTAAATACAGAAGATTTAAGATTATTAATTCACCATTTGTGGGCTCAGTCATTTCCTAATTCTACTTTCATATTGTCAAAATGTTGTGAGTTCAAACTTCTTATTAAGTCTAAACATAACACAATAAACAATCAGTTCTTGCGTATACAAAGATTTATTCAACAAATGAATAAGAAGTTAGGAAAAATAAAATGTCAAGGCACAACAGTGCAAGATGGTATAAAAATACTTGCATACTAAAATAACATAAAAATGAATAACAGCATAAACATAACTAATATGTATATATGATAATAGACTGCATGAATATATTAAAGCAAGTTTGGAGAAAAACCCATAAACATCACAGAATGCATTTACCAACTTTTGGACAACCTTCCCCTAAAATATCCCTCCAAGCACAAATATTTTGGAACATCAAGACTCCTTTTTGACTAAGTAAACATTCCCTGATCAAATTGAAAGCAGTGAAAGTTCTTTTAGCCAGATCAAGTCACATGGATAACTCACATTATGAGTGATTACTTCATTGAAAAGTTGATAATCTGGACTCCTCTGAAGATGGAGGATATAAGGGCGAATGTTCCTAAAGTGGAAGCTGTCAAAGTGGCATGTTGTCAACACTGGCATAAAATCTCAATCCCGTCTGTTTTCTTGTACGCTTACCATCAGCTCTGCAATCCAGCACATTGTCCAAACCGGATTATTTCTTCAGTCCCAGTGAGTGCCGGTTTAGACAGCCTCTACTGTATCTGGATTTATGACATTTCATTCTAAACCAAGCATCTCTGCTTCAACATATCTATGCAATTCCTCAGTCAGCAATTGATATACTTTTGGCCTGCAGTCTGTTCAGTGAAGCAATACAAAATGACTGAAAGCGGCTTCAGGTGATACAGTTCTTGGCAGTGGTGCCAGTGTCAGAGATCAGAAAACAGGGGTAACAATCACCAAAATAATCTGTATTCTGTAAAGTAACTGTAAATAGTATTTCATAGACAATGACATGTTACAAACTGCAAATACTGAACATGATAATTGTGATATGTGCACAAACCATCTGGTTCATTCCTCGACAAGATGTCCCCTTGTCTCACAAAACTAATGCAAGATTACTGCGTAGCACAACATATGTAAACCTACAGATCTAACAATCTCTGATGTTATCAGGCCAGTCCACTTGACTTCAATGTTTTACAGACATGCTGTACCCAAATTCCCAAATTGAGTGAGATGGGCCTAATATACAACGGATTTGATTGTATGTTAAGACATTTCCCTTTAGAATTCTAACTCTAAACCAAGTCTGATTTTGTATATACCCCCTACCCAAAAATCCATAAAACAAGAGATATTACTGGGCCTGCCTATGTTTGGTTAGAGTGAGTAGTACATATTGACAAGTTTCAATGACTATCAACCAGAAAATAAAAACAGAAATCTGTACGTGGAATTTAAAACTAATGACAAGATATGAAAGGTGTGTTCAATGCTAGCTGTCTTACTTTTACGCTACAAATAATCAAATGCGTAAGTATACAAAATTAGTCGGTTGTGTGTAACACTTTTACAACTTACGCAGATCAAACAAAAGAAAGGCTTAGAAGACATAAAAATTACTGTGCACAACATTTGATTGAAAACAGCAAGAGAGACACATTTATATAATGTGTTTTCAAACAAGCAAATCAAACTGAATGTTGAAAACAGACAGAGAAGTTAATGGCCTACCCTAAGGACTTTTTGAATTGTCTTCACCAGTCTCTCCTGATGAAAATTAAATGGCGTCTGTTTTATTTATCAATATATTGATAGCAGTCTCTCTAAAATCAGCTGACATTTCTGTATACTGTCACCCATCTTTAGCCCTTATTCAGTGTTTGCCTTTTTGTCATCCTGAGCATCCAACATATTGGATAACTTATCCAACAAGTCCTTAGCCTGAAATCAGAAAGGAAAATGATACAGAGGTCCTGACGTTCTACTTGCTTAGTTGTAAGAAGAGTCAAGTGATATAAACAGCCTAAAAGTCTGAAGCAAGGCAGCGGTCATAAAGGAAAGCTATTGATCATTTGTGTCTGTTTCATACATATAAACGCAACGCTCAGCTTGTTTACTGTTTTATGATACAATAACAATACTGAAAGCCATGACAAAAGAGCAGTTGACTAGTTGATTAGATTTAAAAGAGAAATATGACTTAAAGCTAGCAAGGTCAGATTTGATCCTTGTATATGTATTTTGGATGTGAAACCCACCATGGCCGCCAGACGCTCATCATTCATGTGTAGGACCTTGCTGAGCATTTCCTTGGCAGTATCTATGTTGCCACACATCAGATTGGCATAGCCGGACACCAAGAAAAGACCAGGATTGTCTTTTTCCACCTCCAAAACATTCTTGGAGTGCACGAGGATTTCAGGATAACGCTTCAGCTTGTTCAGCAAGTCAATCAACTGTGTCTCATAGGCCTAACACAGAAACACATCATGTTTACTTAAAACCTCAATATTTTCAGTAAAGGTTTATGATATATGCTTATTTATCAGAGCTCCAGATAAGATTTAGATCATTTGGGTACAGTCTGTTTTTGAAATGGGTATTATGAATGTTGAGTGGGTATTTCACATTCTGTTACCCACTGCTTTCAATTATGTGGGTATTTCAGTGATATTACTCACCTCAGTATATATCATGGACTAAGTTTACTAAGACAGTATGTACTGCCTTATGTTATACCTAATCAAAACCAACTAAAATATAACAGGAATAATTTCATGATTTTATAAAAAAAACAAAAACACTCATACTGTACTGAAAACACTAGTCCTATACAAACAGTATAACTTCTTGTCTTTTTCACTATGCAAGTGCTTTTTATAGATTTATTCTGTACACGTTTTAAACTTTCTGTATATCTGACATGTTAAATGAGTAGTTGGTACCCAACAATTATTTTTCAATGCGTAAATGGAAATTTTCTATGGGTATTTTACCCAGATACACTTCTTATTTGGTTTTCTGATTTATAATACTGAACTGTAGCTCACTGGTGTGTACAGTCACCTGATCCAAAAGTCAGCAAAGGTTATGTTTCCTAACAGACAAAACAATGCCTACAGCATCATGTCTTACATAAAAAAAGTTCTATACTTCCAGTTTTCGTTAGAAATAAGTACCCTCCAATGAATGTCAGTCTCCCAAACATTGAGAAAGGAATCAAATTCAAGACTAGTTTGCCAACTTAAAGCTGTTCAACAGCAAATCACAAAGTCTAGGAAGCAAACCACCCTGGATAATCCAAGCTGCCTGTGAGGGACTATAGGGTTAACAGTTATGTTATCCCACCCATTTTCTGCTGGTTTAACAAATCAATTTTGAATAAACTCACTTGTCTGAGGTCAGACCACATCTATCACATCTGCTTCAGTGTAGTAGGACTGAAGTCCTAGAAACTCTCAGGAGTCAAGATGCCAAGCATGGACACCCATCCAAGGATCCTCCAAGCTCAACATTGCTAAACGTCAACTAATTTGTGAGCTCAGCTCTATGCACAGGACCACACAGCACAAATGAGCTATTGAAATGTGTTTTTGACTACATACGTGCACACAAATTAGTCCTATTTCATGTACAGAATCTTATATTGAAGCCTTGTACAGTGCTCAGAGTCACATGGCTATGATCTATGTTACTAGACATTATATCTGCTCTACACACACAATTTCAGTTCAGTTTCCAGGCCGCTTTTTAAGTAATGACATCAGCTTATGTATGGTTCCATGTTGCACAATCCCACAGGTCTCCATGTTAAAGGAGTTCTTGACACTTGTTGCCATTTGATAATTGTGCAACAGAAATTTAAATAGAAACTATTTGATTGTAGGTAAGATGATTCCTCACAAATGTGCAACATTTGACTTGGATCTTACAAAAATTACATTCATGAAAATTATTTATGCTACACTAAATATATCATGTACATCCATGGAAATTATCAAGTGTCTGAATACAGTTGGCATGTGTCTGTATCCACATGGTCTAGTATGCTTTACTGATAAACTCATAACATGGTGTGGTATCCTTTAAGAATGATCTCGTTACATTGACTGGCATTCATGAGGAATAAACTCACAATATGGTCTGGGTATGCCTTGTGGCCAGCTTCCAGCACCTCCACAGCTATATCATCTCTACCTGCATCAGTGCACCACTGTGCTGCAGCATTGTACACTGCTGTGTTGTAGTCAGCGTTGATCATGGTGGGAAGCAGCTGCAACAACTCCTCGGTTGCACCAGCTGGAATCAGGTGCTTCACAGCCTTCTGCTGACACAAGGTGGCATCACCAGGCCAGCTGCAACAGTCAAGAGTGATTGGGGTCCAGGGGTCCTCAGTAATTTTGTAGTATGTCAACCTGACGATGAGTCTGGTGCAAACTGAGAACATAAGCAGGCCATGAAGAGTTGTGTCTCGTTTTTGTCTCTCTGAACAAGGTTTGACACTACATCAATAATACAGCTATTACAGGGCAAATCTTAACTTTGAATAAATGATCACTATTCTTTGGTATATATATATTAAAGGACACTGAATTGCAAGTAATGTGTGAATTGTGCAGACACAATCAAAGATACTACAGTATCTGAACAAAACTCAGAGGATCCTTACATTAACTGGACACAAATTCTGACTGCAGCATATTGTATTTAGATCACTTAGTGCCCCATGGCACCCTGAAGAAATAGGTAAACATAGGTCAATAACACTGAAATTTTCTAGGTTTGACTAGCATTGTGGACAAATACCAACAACCAAACATTTATTAACAATGCTTTTTAACAGCCATCGTCCAAATATACACATGCATAAAAGTTAAGTACCACCCACTATTCTTGTGATCTGCTACTTTGGATACTCAATGGTAACTATTATAACGAGATCTATACCTGTCATTGACATCATTGGTTTGATTATGTTTGGCAACTAAGTGGGTGATGACGCTGTGATGATGACCCATTTGCCTTGCAATAGTCCTGCATGGCATGCCAGCATTTTTCATGCCTGTCACCTGCCATCTCTCAGTGGTAGTTAACCAGACCATGACTGATTTTCTAACTCTAAACTGAAAGGAGAATCTCACAACAGACCGGTGAAACCAGGCATGTGAAACTTGATTTTCAAGATTCAGATGGTAGGGAAATGGAGTTGCACATGCAGAATGTTTTCCTAGTGATATCGTATATCTTGACAATTTTAGGTTCACGAATCTATGGAAGTCTAATTCAGTCATAAGCATTTATAGTTTGTATTTCTGTTCTTCATTAGTGAAATCAATACATGAAAATAGTGGCGCTTAACTTTTGTGCATGTGTATATTACTTATAAATGACCAAAAACTATGTTGCGAAGCCATGCGAGAGTTAATTGTAATCATTTATTTGAGGACAATCTGCATTCTTAATTCTACAGCAGTGTACATTGTGTTGCAAGCCACTTGTTCCTCTGTCACTTTCATTAATTATGGTGTATGACATTGTGGCCTTTATTGGTCATCCCCCTTGGCCGTGTCATCGCATCAACTGTTCAAGGAGGTGCTATTGTATCTCTGTTTGTCCATTGTTGAGTCATGAGTCTTTGCCTGTCCATTGTCAAATAATGTACATCTGTCTCTGTCTTTGTCTCTGTACCTGTATGTGTGTGCGTGTGTGCGTGTGCACACTCACATCTATATTGGAAAAGACGAGTCTGTTATGTCTAGGGACGACCATGAGCAGGATAATGCCACTCATAGGAAATGCCGTGTGGTTGAGATGGATGTCATGTCTTGTGGACACAGCGAAAGAAGTTTGAACTCAACTATGCCTTTGTCTTCGTCAACGTACACTCAGTATTTATTATGGGCCAATCTACCTTATCTACATCTGACAAATCAAATGAAGCATTATAACTTATGCAGTTGTATTAGTATTAATAAAAGTGGGGGAAACATTTTCCCCAGAACAAGTAGATATGCTTGCAGTGAGGAGGCCCTCTGTTGAAAAAACAACAGTTTTTATACTGATTACATT
Source organism: Haliotis asinina (assembly GCF_037392515.1). Classification (NCBI taxonomy): domain Eukaryota; kingdom Metazoa; phylum Mollusca; class Gastropoda; order Lepetellida; family Haliotidae; genus Haliotis; species Haliotis asinina. The sequence continues at coordinate 50,661,944 of NC_090287.1, forward strand.
TATTTATTGACAGGATGTAATAAAGGTAAAGTATTGAAAAGAATTATGGGCTTCACAAATTGTACCCAAGTTAGGAATGAAAACCTGGTCATCAGTTAGACAGACACTTTACATTTTTGGCTGTACCAACACTCTACTACCGAACTAGGAAAACCTGTAATTACACTGACATGGTAAGTGCATGGTCCAGGGTCAGGTGTTGAGGACGAGGCTGATCCCGGGGCTGGAGGATGTCCATGAAGTCCAGGATGAAGTAGGAGACTGGGTCCGGGTCATGCTCCAGGAGTACCAACAGGATCTGCTCAGTCTCTGCATATCTCTTGTTGTTAAACAGGTACTGCAATATCTCATTGCTGATGGTCTTGATACGCTCATGGACAGCTTTGTTGCGGACCAGGATATCAACTGTAATGTTGTAAGTTTGCCTTAACACTACTGTGAACAGCATTTCAAGCAATTTTACTCAAAATTCAGAAATGCTGCACCAAAGTGTAATGCAGCATCTGGTGCAGAGTTCACAGACAAATGAATTTTTCAAAACAAAATAGCAGAGGGAGATGTTGTGATCTTTTATAGTAATTGTCTTTCTTCAGTCATTCAAGATTCATGGTATCTGAAAATATGATGAGCAATCATCTTAACATTTATCAAACAATCAGGTCTCACAAAACTCAGAACTGTTTATTATCAGATGGGACTTTAACACAGTCCCCACTGATGCCAACCGGAATAACTGTGAAAATGGGGAGTACCAGTTACAGAGGAAGCTGTCAAAAGTGGCAGCTGGCATAAATATTTCAGTCTTGTTTGTGCCTAGTACAGTTAGCATCATGTAAAAGCTCTGCAATGCGTCGGCTGTCATTCGCGGATTTTGACATGAAATGAGATGCCTGAATACATCTGTGTGTTTATACAGTTTGATGAAGATTCCACTTTGCCACACCCATCAACCACACTGACTTACTCACATGGAGGAACTGTACCTGATGCAGTGACAAGGATCCGACACTGCTAACCCATCAACCATAGTGACTTACTCATTATACATTCATGAGGATCTGATTATGCCCACACATAAATGACAGTAACTCACATGGAGGAAATGTGCTCCACTGTTACAAGGATTTCACTCTGCACACCAGTCAACCACAGGGACTCACACGGAGGAACTATTCCACAGTTACAAGGTTTTCACTCTGCACACCAGTCAACCACAGGGACTCACACGAAGGAACTGTATTCCACAGTTACAAGGATCCCACTCTGCACACCAGTCAACCATAGGGACTCACACGAAGGAACTGTATTCCACAGTTACAAGGATCCCACTCTGCACACCAGTCAACCATAGGGACTCACACGGAAGAACTGTATTCCACAGGGACAAGGTTTTCACTCTGCACACCAGTCAACCACTGAGACTCACAGGGGGGAACTGTATTCCACAGGGACAAGGTTTTCACTCTGCACACCAGTCAACCACAGAGACTCACAGGGGGGGAACTGTATTCCACAGGGACAAGGTTTTCACTCTGCACACCAGTCAACCACAGAGACTCACAGGGGGGAAACTGTATTCCACAGGGACAAGGTTTTCACTCTGCACACCAGTCAACCACAGAGACTCACAGGGGGGAACTGTATTCCACAGTTACAAGGATCCCACTCTGCATACCCATCAACCATAGCGACTCACTCACGGGGGGGGGGGGGGGGACTGTATTCCACAGTTACAAGGATCCGAAACTGCACACCCATCAACCACAGTAACTCAATCACAAGGAGGAACTATACTTCACAGTGACAAGGATTCTATTCAATACCCCCATCAACCAGTGACTCACATGGAGGAACTGTGCTCAACCAAGTGACAAGGATTCCACTATGCACACTCATTAACCAGAGTAATTCACTAGCACAAAGAAACTTAAGAGTGACAAGGACTGAAGGATTCTACTCAATACACCCATCAGCCACTGTCATTCGCCTGGAGGAACTGCACTCAACACAGTGACAAGACTTTCACTCATTTCAACCCATTATTAACAGTGACTTACGGACATGCAGGAACAGCGTCACTCCTTCATCATGCCTTCCCAACCGATACAGGATCATTGCCTGGTTCTCCAAGAACTTCCGATACTGGAAGTCATCCTCTGCTATTTCATTCAGCTGAAAAGGAATATTTTGAGGGGAACAAAACACTGACAAGTTTGCCAACTCTCACATTATATTATATTAGATAAATACCTTCCCAGTCTACTGAGTGTAGAGTAAATACCATGACAACAGATGCTGTTTAGAGGATGCAAAGAGTAATCCATACAAGACGAAAAACTGAATCGTACTTTGCTAGCTGACTATAACTTTCCGCCAACTTAGTTGATTATTGATATTAAGTGATCAGTGAAAGTTCTGGACATTATTCGATTCACCAGGGATTGTGTGTGGAAATACATATGGTTATGGAAAAAATTATACTGGAAATTATATATGGAAAAAAAGATACTGTCCACTTGAGGGCTGTGCGTTATAATCATTACATTCACGTATTCAATCCTTCAAATCTTAATTATGAAACACAATCATATCTTCCTCTAAATAATAAACAATCAGAAATACCTTGTATATTTCAATAGTTTTGATATTGTATTCCAAAGCCTTCTCGTAATTTGGTTTTTCACGATACAGCTCAAGTGTTGCCAAGTTGCCATAAGCCAGAGCCACATAGGTATGGTCCCAGCCAACTGCTGCCGCCTTCATTTCAAGGGACCTAAACAATAGAAACATGTGTCATCAGAAGATGACATATCCCCCCACATATTTGAAAGGACAAATCATCAGATGGTTGATGCATTTTTTAGATTAAGTTTGAATTGTTTCCATGGAAATCATGAAAAATATAAATGCCATATATCTGTAAACAGCAAAAGGTATCACTTCAAGATTTGTCTCATACGTCTGTCAAGATCTGTTGAAAGATATCAAATGGTTTTTAAGTTGTGCACCGGAAACAAAGCCTATCGATCCCTTTTAAGACTAAGTCCGAATTGTTTTCATGGAAACCGAGAAAAATAAAAATGCCAAAAATTTGTAAATAGCAAAAGGCACTATTCTGGGTTCTAGTTCACATATGTGCCAAGTTTTGCTGAAAGATATTTAGAAGTTTTCAAGTTATGCTCTGGAAACGAAGCCCATCCCTCCCTTTTAAGACTAAGTTCGAATTGTTTTCATTGTAACCGAGAAAAATAAAAATGCCAAAAATTTGTAAATAGCAAAAGGCACTATTCTGGGTTCTAGTTCACATATGTGCCAAGTTTTGCTCAAAGATATTAAGAAGTTTTCAAGTTATGCTTCTGAAACAAAGTCCGTGCCTCAATTTTGAGACTTAGTCCGAAATGTTCCATGGAAACCGGGAAAATAATAAATCACAATCTGTAGCAAAAAGCACCTCTATAGGTTCTGACTGATATATCTACCAAGTTTTGCAGATAAATATTATACGGCTTTTGAGATATGCTCTGGAAATGAAGCTAACCCTGCCATTAGACAGAGACCAAAACGTTTCATGCAAAAACAAAAACAAAAAATAAAAATGCCCAAAATCTGAAAATAGCAAAAGGGCACAACCATAGGTTCAGATTATTGTATGTATTAATTTTGGTATAAAAATATTGAATGGTTTTTGAATTATGCTCCAGAAATGGACAGATGGATGGACAGATGGATGGATGGACAGACAGACGAGGCATCAGCTATATCCCCCTCCATTACATGCAGGGGGGATAAAAAGAGACCTACAATGCAGCAAAAAAGAGACCTACAACACAAGACCTATAGCAACAACAAAATACTGAGACCTACAACACAATACAGAGACCTACAACAAAAAACATGGTGCTACAACACACAAACTGAACCTGAAACACAAGACAGATATATCTTGCACCTGACAGGCCTACAACACAGGAACTTGACTTGCAACACAAGACAACCACACATTTCCAACAAAAGACAGAAATCTACAACACTAGAAAATCCTACAACACAGGAAATGGACCTGCAACACAAGACAGCCCTGCAATAAAAAACAGAGATTTAAAACCCTAGACAGACTTACAACACAGGACAGAGACCTATGACACAGGAACTGGAAAGTCTCTTACTTGTTTATGATGGACTAAAAGAAATCCGACAGGGAGTGGAATTAGACATACATGAAAATCTTAAGCTTACAAAAAAGTATGAACAAGCTACAGGTTTAGTAACAAGTATAGTGTACAAAAAACACTTGAGCAATAAAGCACAAAATACCTGTAACACTTTTGGTCAATTCTTCAAGGATCTACATATACCAAACATGGAAAGCAGCTTTGATAATCCCTTTGCTAAAGAAGTTGCACGCTCAATATCAAATATTGAATGATATGAGAAAAGTAAAAATATATGTGAAGGAGACATGTATTCACGTTTGAACTATTCACTCTCAGTGAGATTGTAACCATCATCCAAAGGCTAAAAAATAACAAAGACTCAGGGAACGATACTTTACAATGTTAACGAACATGGTATGCAGGTACAGTGTTCCCAGAAATTATTGAGAAAATCTTTGTTTTTTTTCTAATGATGCTAAGATTGGAAAAAGGGCTTTCACTATGCACTAAGCATACTAAATAAGGGAGACAACTCTTGAAGGCTTAGAAGGCAGCTCATAAAGGTCAAGAGTTATCTCCCTTGTCTGAGCAGACGGCTTCCTGTGTTGACATGGCAGAATTTACAGCGAGAGAGAAAAGAAAGCTCATTCTAGATGATTTTGAAAGGGGTGAGGCTGATGCTAAAGTGTTAGCTTGTAGACATGGTATTCCTCTGTCTACAGTATACAGAACTTTGAAGAATATTCAAACAGGAACCGGGATAGAGCACAAAGCAGGGGCAGGTCGGCCTAGGAAATTCAGTGTTGTGGATCGCCGAAGACTTGGGCAGATTGTGAGTAGGGGCAAATTGAAAAGTGTTGAGAACATCAGAAATGAAATGATTAGCAGAGGAAGTCCTCAGGTATGCAATGAAACAGTTAGGCAGGAATTACAGAGACTTAATTGGGTGAAAAAAACGTGGAATTCCCTCGCCGTTGATGAAAGATGCACAAAAGGAAAAACGTTTAAACTGGTGTCAGGCTCATGAAAATCAAGATTGGGATAATGTTTTCTTTTCGGATGAAAGTTCTGTTTGGCTTTTCCCTAATTGTGTGAAAATTTGGACCAAAGATACTGTCAAACCTATCTACCAGCGACCAAAACATAGCCCGAAGTTTCACATGTGGGGTGGCATATCGGCTCGCGTAGTGACGCCATTGTGTGTTTTCACGGGAAACTTGACAAAAGAAAGATACGTTGACATTCTAAATGGTCACCTTCTTCCGACAGCACAAACATTGTATGAAGATGATTGTATTTTCCAGCATGATAATGACCCAAAACACACTTCGCGCTACACAAAACAGTGGTTGTCGGGCGAAAATGTTCAAGTTTTAGACTGGCCCAGTTACAGCCCAGACCTAAACCCAATTGAGAATGTGTGGGGAGTCATGAAGGACAGAATAAACCAAAAGGGACTGAGAAATATTGAAGATATGAAGGCCGAGGTGGTCCAATATTGGGATACCCTGTCACACGATTACCTACAAACTTTGATGGGTAGTGTGCCTAGACGTATTCAGGCATGCATTGCTGAGCGAGGAGGTCTAACAAAGTACTAAAACAAGACTGAGGCTGTAAAAGAATGATGTTTTAACATGTTTATGTAAGTAAAACGCCAGAAGTTAATAAACGTAATGAGTTACATGAGGCAACATGATTCTCAATAATTTCTGGGAATACTATATATCCTCAGTGAAGTACATGTGTGTCATTCCACAAACTTTTAATGTTTGCCTCAGTCTGCCCCTGCATAAGGGTCATGCCAAAAGTAAAATGGACCCCTTCAGCTACAGAGGAATATCATTAATGTCGATTCTTTGTATACTATATCAAAGACTGCTCCTTAACAAATTAAAAATGGACAGCTGAAAATAAGTTTCCCAAAAACTTCCACTTTAGAAAAGACTTCAGTGTTGAGACAGCAGCTCTCACACTTGTAGAAAGTACTGCATACTATAGCGAAAAAGATTCACCAGTCTTCTGTGTCTTTCCTTGATAATGAGAAAGCATTTGACTGTGTTTGGATTAACAGTCCATTCTACAAATTCATAGACTTGGAGTTACTAGAAAACTCTGGTAGATAGTATGCCTATCCTATAGTTCAACGCATTCATGCTTCAAGTCCAATCTATTTCACTTTAGATAAGGACCCACTTGCACGAAGCGAAATTAGCGCTACGACTATCTTAAGCCTATATTGGAGAATGGGAGTTACAATCGTTGTAGCACTAAGATCTCTTTGTGAAAGTGAGCTAAGGTGTGGGTGAAGGCCTTGTTGTGTCTGATTGCCAATTTTCACTCTACATACAAGATCTACTGCATAACTCCCTTGGAGGAAATGCCCAGGAATACTACTAGGTGATGACACAGCTTTGCTCACCAATAATCCAAAAGATCTCCAAAGAATGTTGAAGATGACTGAACAACATGTAAATACCTGGCAGCTAAAATTCAATGCTCATTAAAGCACTGCTCTAACCTCACTATTAAATGGTCTGTAGTATATACAGGCAAAAGAATCTGTGACAGCCTTGAAACAGACATTTTTGCTAAAACATGGCTGGAAGAAACTGATGTATTCCTGTCATTCCTCCTTGTAGGTATATCTGACCACTGTAAAGATGTATTAGACTGTAACATGTGGTCAGAACTGGTGGTACTCATTAGTTCCTCAGTGGGCAGTTGGGACAGCATACTCCAGCAACGTTAATAAATAACTACTGTCCTTTCACAATTAAATACTACAGCATAACATAATAACAAATAGTCAAAAACCTTAATATACTGTTGTTTATCACATAAATGTAATCTTCATTTTATGGAGGAAATAAAGATTATCAATCTATCAACTCTAGACTAAGATCTACAACACAAGACAGAGATCAAAAACATGCCAGAGGCCTACAACACAAGACATGAAATTTCAACAAAAGACATGGACCTGCAAACAAAAGACATGGGCCAACAACACAAGACATGGGCCTACAATAAAATACACGGACCTACAACACAAGACAGTGTCCTAAAACACAAAACATACATCTACAACACTAGAGAGATCTACAACATATGACACAAAACTACAAAACTGGAGATCTACAACACAAAACATAGACCTATAACACAAGACAGAGACCTACAACACCAGGAGTGGACATAATGGATTCTAACAATGCAGGATAGAGAGCTATAATAATGCACAACATGAAGTGAATTATGTCAAGAAAGAGAAAGTAGTCTGAACTGAGGTTCATATCTTCCTTTTCTCCTTAGGGGTATATAGCCTTACTTGAAGTACATCTTCTCTGCATCATCCAGTCTGTTTAGACGACGGTAACAAAGTGCAATGTTGGTCATCAAATTTCCCAATTCATGGTATGTGCTTCCAAAGTGAATCTTCTCCAGGCCCTGATCAAATCACAGGAAAATCCTGTTAACCGAAGGTGCTTAGGCATGCTAAAACTTTAAGATCAAAACAAAAGGCTCACTCAAGTAAGATGCAGATCAAATTCCAAGGCTTGGGGTTTGAACAATTCTTTCAGAGGGGCAAACTTAAATAACTAACTCCATTTTGTGTAAGTCCAACAGTTCAGCAGTTGGTCAGACTCGGCCTTTCTCAAATGTTGGCTGTCCCATGTTAGTTTTGCATTGCTAATATTTATGTATTAGTAGATATGTCTGTACATATTGTTATATATGAATTAGATGCATCAAGGTAATGCATTGATAAGAATATTCATTGGATAACTTACAAACTAAAAATTGCAAGTTAGTGTCAGTCATAAGCTAATCATTCACATAGCCAATCCGAATTTTGGGACCCCAAAAATAACAATCTGTAGAAATGGATACCGTTCAGCTTTTCAAAAGGCTTAACTTTTGTCAAGCTAATTCTGTTAGTAAGAAACTAACACTGTATCGCCTTTTGTGAATGAACAAGAGAAATGATGTTTGTTAGTGAAGACCTCAAATATTCAGTTAAACATCATTAGCAAGGTTATTTACCTTTTCAGTTCTTTTTTTAGGCATTGTATTATGTGCAGGGCTTACTATATGTAATTGTCTTCTAAACACTCTGAAATAGCATTCAGCTGTTTTCTGTGAACTACCAATGACTCAGTCAAAACATACCCAATAATATATTGAAATGAACTTGGATGCATTGCTTGGAAAAATATATATTAACTGAAACTATTGTTTCACAAAGAGAAAATTATTCTAGCATTGTGTCATTTTAAATGCAGATCGCACACAAGTATATTTATATGTCTAGAATCTGATATTCTAACTGCTTTGAAGCTGATACAATTTCTCCTTTAATTAATTAATGCCATTAATTACTGACTGGATCTATAATCTACATCTACAACTATAACTCACTGCTTTAAATAACATATAATTACATCTAAGAAGTGTACCTAAAGTCAGTTATTAAAACTGTACTGAACTTTGGGTAATACAGTCATGCTGTGTGGCATGGCACTTTGTTAAGGCAGTAATGTTTCGGTCTGGTATATATTTAGACCAGATAATGTTTTGAGTTTAATTGCAGCTACTGTTCCATTTCTGAAATATTTAATTATGTGTATAATTCACAGATACTGGTTGGTGTAATTAATCTATCTGACATTTCAATGGTAATATTAAATATTATTTGCTTCGGGTATTCAACTGCCATTTTTGTACATGGATTGTATAGATGACAAGATTGTCATAAAACAGGATGAAATATGGCTTGACTGTCAGATGTTAGAACTTACCTTCATGCATTCTTCAAATATTTGAATGGCCTCCTCATGCTTCCCTTGTGTCATGGTTAATTGTCCCAAGTTTTGCTTGCAGGTTAAGATACTGCTTTCTCTGTTCCACTTTCTGTATAATTCCTCAGATTTATTGTAAGCTTCAATGGCCTATAATTAAACGAGACAGTGAGTGAGTGAATCTGGTTTAACGCGGCTTTTAGCAATATTCCTGTAATATAACGTCGAGGGACACCAGAAATGAGCTTCACACATTGTACACACATGGGGAATCACACCTGGATCTTTGGTGAGATGAGCAGACACTTAAACCATTAGGCTAACCAACTGCCCCTTAAATCAAACAGAAAATATGACAATTTACAACACAAATAATGATTGGACTTTACATATTCGTGTTAAAAATAAATGTCCTTAATTCAATTTATGTGACTAGACATTTATGGGAGGGGAGGAGAGCCTGAGTAAAGAAAATGACAGCAAACGATGGTGACAATTTACGGGAAAAATATTTAGAGACTGTAATTTATAAGGCATTTGTGTGCTAGGGTAGTTATTTCAAGAAATAATACTGCATGTATTTTAGAGTAATGGGGATACAGTAAATATATATTTCAAAGTACATGTACATATGAATGTATTATTTTATACTTAACTTGCCTCTTACTAGACTCTTGCTCTAACAATTGCCATCCCATAAAATAATATTATTCCAATTATATATAAAAAATACATAATTCTAAATTACATATTTTGTTCAAATCTGGCAGTAAATTAGCTATAAATCATGTCACCATCAACCACCATTTTTGTCAGCAGGTGGAAGATCTCAGCTGCGTGTGTGCGTCAGTTGCAACTTATTTTGTGATCCAAAGGAAATGTTGTTAGATATCCTGTTGTGTTTCTCTGTGGGATACATCCTCTTTTTCGGAGAAAAAGGAACAAATCTTATGATTCAAAGGTTTTGATAATGTTTACAGAGAAAGAAGTCTGGTTTGCCTTATATTGATTCTGGTGTTAAGAGAAGGGCACAGACTTCAGACAATTGCCGTCACACATGTTTTAAATTATGAAAGTAATGGATAAGCACTCTTGGTCTGTGGTTATAGGTCAGTGACTTGAAATCAACAAGTGTAAATGATTGAGGGTGAGTATAGCAGTTGGATATATGTTAATGAGACAAAATGAAAATGTCTTTAATGAGATGATATCATGATATGTCTAGAAACTGTATTTTGTGCCATTCCTGTTTGTGGCAAACCCATGGTAAGTGGACAGTTTTCAGAAAAGTTGTATCTCTCTCTCTCTCGCTCTCTCTCTCTCACACACACGCGCGCGAGCATGCCCACAAATAATTAATTAAGTAATGCAACTTGCCACTTTGGTTAAATGAACTTTTTATAGCAGTAGAGAATGTGATGTAACATCATGATGTCCTACCTTTTCTGTCATCCCTTGTAACAAGTACGCCATACCAATGCCACTGTAAGAAGATGCTTGAAGCACTTCATAGGTCTCCAGGTCATTGTTTTCATCCAGCATTCTGTGTCGCAAACATACAAATGGCATTTTTCATAAAAAAATTCAGCTATATAGATATAGAAACCTTACAGTAATACACATTTATCAGGTAATCAGTAATGATTACCCCATGACCTTTAAAGAGTGTCACAGCTCAAGAGGATTTGAAGTCATCATCACAAAATGTCAACAAAACAACCACCTTAATTGAAGTAACACTGAACAAACTAAAGCAATTAGTAACCATCACCTTTGACAGTAGTCCTTAACACTGCTGTGCAGCTGTACACCTTCTTCATAACGACCGACGTCCACCATGAGATTGGCTAAGGAGAGCTGTGTGTCCATGGTCTCTTCAATGTTTTCATCATGTGACATGCCTTTTTTCCCCTTAACATTCTCCTGAAACAACAAGGGTACATCACATCACAGGAGCCCTGTATATCCTTAAAGTAGAGAACATATGTCCAGTTAAAAGGGTAGAAATCTGCAATGCCTACAGTCTATGTCTTTCTTCATGCACTGTGACACAACTTCATGACATGCCCTTATTGTAAATTATCAATTACTCATACTCAACAGGGGATACGTTCAAGTGTTTGAATGTCATTTAGAAGTGTAAATACATAAGAATGAAGATTTTATGGATATCAACTTCTTTATGAGAGAACACAACGTTTCGGAGTTAATGCTTACTCCTTCATCAGGTGATTGAGAAAGGGATACAGAGGTGTATTTATAGGTACAGGCAAAACAATAACAAAGTAACAAGTGGAATGAGTTAACGAAAGCTAGTATAAGTGCTTGTTTATACTAGCTTTCGTTAACTCATTCCACTTGTTACTTTGTTATTGTTTTGCCTGTACCTATAAATACACCTCTGTATCCCTTTCTCAATCACCTGATGAAGGAGTAAGCATTAACTCCGAAACGTTGTGTTCTCTCATAAAGAAGTTGATATCCATAAAATCTTCATTCTTAGGGGATACGTTGGTGAAAAATCAAAATTCACTTGACACCTGTCCCATACAAATTCTCATCAGAAACTCTTATAAGTGTCTCTCAATCCACAAAAAAACTACAAGCTGTAGCCAAATATGGACATATGTTGAAAGGCTTATGACAAGCTATGCATGGTTACCACTGACCAGTATGTTGAGGCGGCGCCGAATGACAATTTCCCTCCCCTTTACACATGCTGCCAGGCTGAGGAAATTGGATAAATCTGTTAAAACTTCCAGCAACTGAAGCATAACAAAAGTATAGTAAACTAAATATCACTGACGCCAAAAAAAAAAAAGAGTTCTTACACTGTACCTAAACTCATTGTCTCTGCAATCAACATAGTCTGTCAGAGCACAGTTTTTATGCGCATGCATTTCTACAAGCAAGTCAATGTGAAATAACCACTATCCATAATTAATGGTATCACTATACAGTCACACTGTAATACAGAAACACTGACCAGAAGACCTGGGGGTTCCTTGTTCTCCACAAGGTTTGGTATCAGCAGATATCTGTCGACAATGTACTGGTCCATGCTGGCCATATACATGGAAGTCACAGTATTGAAGGAGATCTTTGTAGCCTTCCACAGCTCCAGGAGGTCATACTCTCTATCCCTGAGACACGACCAAATACTGACACATGACAACCACAAATGTATGACAAAAACATTGGATGACACAATCACTGAAGCATTTCACAGTCACAAGCATGATACAATGGATGGACAACAGTCATTCTATCATGAAAAATACTTTGACACAACACAAAATTAAATCTGGAAAGCTTGACACAATGACATCAAAATCAAAGACAGCAGAATATGTCAAAGTCATGATACAATCAGTTACTGACAAATTATGGGCATTAATAACGATCTTGTTCAGAATTATTTTCAAGATTAACCTACTTGAGGAGACTAAAGCATTAACAAGTGCAAAGTCACACTTTGACAAGTAGGTGGCCCCATGTTCATTCAGTCTTGTGGGTAATTGTGAAGGTGCAAAGGTTGTTATAATGAGCAACACTTTTATAACCAGTGCGGCAATCAAACTACCGGTATTCTTGAATAATTTGAATGACAAAATAAAGTTCCAGGTCACTGTATTCATATCTGAGTCCCTTTTGAATGTCACAGGCAAATGTGCCTTTTGATCAAACAGTATATGTCTGTAAATGTGTAAGTTTAACACCACACAGAGCATATTATTCTAACTACATGCCTAGACCAGACATCTCCAAAGAGAATCAATTATTTTCTGCAGCCTTTACAGTTGACATTTCCAATGGACAAAACAGGGCTCTCATGCTGTCTTGTTCACCGATGGATAATCCATACTATTTCCTAGGTAACTGAAAGACTAGTTAAAAGCAAATCCTACTCAATGTCAGACCAGAGCCTCATTTGCCAACTACTGGTACTGAGTCAAGAAAGCTATGGTCACTTCATCAGCATCCCTAGCAATTATCTAACAAAATGGCACCTAACCATACCTGTACAATCTCCTAAATATACACAAATCAGACAATGCCATGGCCAGTCCATCCCAGTCCTCAATGTCTTTGTGTAACCATGGCAACTCATATGTAGTACGCCTCGTGTCTTTGGTCATCATGCCTTTGATGTTGTGAAAATTCTGACACAAGGCAAAAGTACACACTTGAATATGACATTAATCAAAGTTGCATTCCTTTGGCATGCCAGAAACCAATGACCAATGACCAACTAACATAGAAAGACATAATTACCACGTTAATGAATGATACCTTCCCTTCAGATGATGTCCCCCAGGTGCACAATTGCCAAAGAGCAAATTGAGCTGCATTCCACTGTACTTTTATTTATGTATATTTACATGATTTCCATCCATATCAGTTCAAATATTCTCCATGTTCAGTTAACTGCCTTCCATCAACTAAATTAAATGAAGTTATTACCTTCTCTTTCCAATTTTTAAAAACGCTGATGACATGCATCAATAAAGCACACAAATCACATAATAGCCATCTCACTGGTAGTGACAGAAAACTGTGATGTAATATTCAGTCAAAGTTTGAAGCAGGATCAGCAGATCTTGTCAAGAAGATTTAATTGGCTCACCTAAATTGTTTGGTGATTATTGCAAGACAGAGTTGTTCCACCTAAAGGTTACTGTGTGTTCAGATTCATGGTTAAGACATTTCCTGTCCATTAAATCAATACGATAGACAATAACTGGACAATGAGCAAAACTGTCATTAAACAGACTAACAATACATACACTGAAATCAGGAGTCCCATCTGTGAGAATATTTTATGGCAATGTCTAATTTCAGAGGATGCAAAATTTGCTGGAAAACAGGAGACAAGCCTAGGCTTGGAAATCCTATCAAATATGACATACATTGTTCAAATATATAGTGAAATTGTGCATGCACATCAAGAGAGAAAGTATGCAAAGATCAAAACTTATACCTTTCGTTTGGCATCAAAATAGTCAATGATTGGTTTTGTTGCAGTAATCCTGAAATGAAACAAAAGCAACTCTGAAGGTGTTTAGAATACCATCATGCATCAATGGGTTAATCAGGCATGAATGAAGAAAACAAAAAGCAAAGTTTCTATCTGAACATGGTGCCATGTGCTGCCTCATTGTTTCAGCTATTAAATTACAGTTGATCCAACACAAAAAAAACATGGTGCGCAAACATTAATCTTGGAACTTTTTATCTTATTCTTCCAAGATTTAGAGTCCACAAAATTTGTAAACCTCAGATGATTTAAAACTTACCTGTCTTCCTCGCTCTTAATGTATCTTGAGCTGACAGCATCTTTCAATTCTTCATAGGCAAAACTGAAACCCAAATAAGCAAAATTCCATGAACAATTGAAAAGATGTTTACATATACACGTTCTGAGCAATGACATCTTTTGACATCTTTTAACATCCCCTGATACAATAACTTTGTCCAGCATTGTTGATCCAGTGATCTATCACACAATGACTTACCCCAGCATGATGCACCTCTGAACCCTGGATATAACGACCTACTGAATCACCTTGATATCACAATGAACTGAGTTATCTGCCCCTGCACATCAGGTACAAACACCTACCCCAGCACTCCAGACCTGTCCACAATGTAGGTTTCCATGGCAAAATAAAGTGGGGACCAGATATGGCTGGGGATGTGCAGGATCTCCATCAACTCATTCTCGGACATACCCTCATGTGACACCATCAGCGTCATCATCACCTGTGCACACCATCACAGTATGTCACCATGTGGGCAGTATAACATGCAGTTATATAATGCATAAATAAGGTCACCCACTTCTGATGATGTTGTTGCAGCTTACTGCTTGATGAATGGGGATGAGTAAAAACACATTTTGAAGATTGATTCTTGGAAGATAATAATTTGGTCCAGATCTGGAAGGTGAAGCATCACATGACACATATGAGCTATAGAGATTAAGTTAGCACGAGGAAAACCCAGACCTGGTGGCCTTGTCACAGTAATTATCTACTTTTCCATATATCACTCACCTTTTGAACCAGGTTGCCCTCATAGTCTTTGACATTGTAATCTTTTTCAAGACGAGACAGATATTCGTTGAACAGCTCACCAACTCTGATAGGACACAGAACAGACTCGAAGTTCATATCGGAAGGCCATTACATTTTAAAGCAGCGATTGTGAATACATTCCTGTTTTGCCAATGAATTTTCACATAACAGTTGAAAACAAATAAGCTAGGATTGTTGCCTCTTGGATTTGCTGAGGGTGGGTCATATAACCTTTCAACTCTAACACGTGGGTAACATGGTTTGACTTGGGTAACAGTATTTTTAAGCGTAGCACAGTCACTGAAACAGCCTATTCTTAGTTGCCAAAGCAAACTTACTGCAAGTTTACCTGCCAGTTCTCATGTAAAACCACAGAAAGTTACAGGAACAATCACTCAGAACTCTATCAGTCATGGCCAAATCAGAACTGCTGATGGTGCATAAGACAAATGCCATATCCATTTTCAGTACCTAGGTTTTGCCAAGTTTGGTTTCAGGATACCCAAACCAAACGAACATGCTATATTTATGTCATACATTCAGTTTTACAAGAAATTTATTAACATCAGTGATACTGAACCTGTGCATAAAATGAACCAGATATACCGGGTAACTAAAAATAGTGTCTAACTGATCATAAAATGTATTGTTTGGAATTACACAGTCGGATGCAACGTTGAGTTGGTGTGACTGTTACTGCTGACAACCACTAAATTTTCCATGTTTGATGCTGCAGGCTACAACTTTGTCACAATAACATGAAATGGAAAATAATTGTGAAAGTATTCAACACTGGTATAATTCTACTACTTTTTGAATACCCTTCTTGAGAAATCAGTGATGTAACTAACCCATTACATTTGATGAGGGAGTCAATCTTCTGATCCAGCTGTCGGAAGTAGCCAAACACAGACAGCTCCTGAAACAAGAAACTAACATGCCAATAACACACCTAGTGTACAGTTACACTTCATTTAACCTACATATTATCATAGTCAATATCCATTTTTACAGAAATATACTCAAAGGCAAAAGTGATTGTGTTGTGTTCACCTATTTACTGCATTCAGTGAAATGTTATAATGAGATGACAAATGTTTCCAGGGATGGTAATGATGAACACTCTATAAGAATAGCACAGCTGGCATGTGCAAATGACCCACAACACAACCTTCTCCTCTCATGTGCACCTTATTGCAAGTGTTGTCACCTCCACTGGGGACATCAGTATTGATGTTCTGGTTCAGAATTGGTTGTCAAGCTGGGTATCTTGCACAGATGCTGTAGACGAGTAAAAATAAAACTGTCCTTGCACATACACCTCCCCTATCATGTACGTTAAGGGCAGAAAGCATGGTATGGACGGCAAGTGGGCTGGAACTTGCATCATAGGTGTGATCTGAATCCATCAACTTTGATGTTTGGCCTTTATTAGCCACTACAAGGAAAGTTTTTCAGTAAGTGCCAACAAGTCTGTATGGACATTGAATACACAAGCAACATCATGCTGCAGGATACTGAATCATACCATTCTGTCATTTTCCCAGAGGTGTGTCAAATCAAAGTTGTTCCAGAAAAATGAATGGTGCTGTTTTTCTGATGTCTGCTCTTCTTATGACAGAATTGAAAGGCATTCTGGGCCTGTTCCTCAAGGCAATTGTAGTGCTACGATAGTCGTAACTCCCATACTGTAACACTGACTCACGACTATCGTACTGCTACAATCGCCTTGAGGAATGGGGCCCTGGACAAGTAAAGCGAACATTGACGACAATTTCTCTTGAATATGACACACTTCATGCAACTTTTATGCATTTTTTATAACAACCGCTTTGTTAAGTTTCATCAATCAATTTTACACACTCTTTTTCTGTTTAAAATTTAATGTCATAATTTTGCTTCTGAGTATGATTCCTTTGTACCGCTATTAATCAGTTCTCTTGGATGACCTTGTAAAATGTACTTTTGTTTCTGTATGCACATTACACTAACATTTTTTGGTCCCAATCACGATTTCTTCAATGCTATCTTAAAGACTGAACTTGATGATATCACAAGGTATTCCTTCATATCTGAATCCCCTGTTAAAGTATAAAGCAGACTGAACAGACTTTATGGATGTAGTGACTTACAGAAATGGCAATCTTAAGGAACAAGGCATTCTGGCTATGTTCTGCTGACACAACTCGGTCCAACTGAGCTGCAGACAACTCCTTGCCACTTCTTTCCAAGGTTTTCTGAAAGTGAGTGAATAAGTTGGATTTAAGTCAGCTATGAAGAGTACGTCAGTTCTACCATGTCATGTCACTGCTATTGTAGAAAAAAGTCTAAAGTATGCAAGTGTTGGACATTTACCACTTTGGAAAACCTCTACAGCATGCAGATATTGCTGACAAACCTGTAAATATAATCATAGGAGATCTGCCATCCACACTCATGATTACTGGTTTCTGTCACACTTTGAAGACACAATGAACAACAGCACTTTACACTACTGACCCACCTATAAGCCATCTGAGGTGGTGAAGGGGAAACTACAGAAATATATGGACAATGAAACATACTAACCACATAAAACAGTAATTGAGACTAAACCGTCTCCCACTTGAAATGAAACACAAATTAAATGATGCCATTGACAAATTATTTTGTACGAAATGCCCCCACATTCTTCAAATATCTTGCATGCACATAAAGTTAGAAATGAGAAAGAAATCTTTTGTTATTTACTGGACAGCTGTGCAAGCATGTTTCTGTTTGACCATATGAAACATATGACAGACCGAATTAGGATAAAGCATCTTTCAAAGATCTGGTAATGCAATATCAAATTGTGCTGACCTCACATATCATTTTCCTGTCATGTTCACTCAGAGGATCTATCTGCATTTTCTTGTATGCTGCTGATTCCAGCACCTCCAGCGAGTTAGTCTCAGTGTCTTTGATAGATACAACCACTTTCACTCTCTTAGAAGAAATCAGTGGGAGCCAGTACAGAGGCTGTAATCACAGACATAAAACACTGTTAAAGCAAATACATACTCAAATACTATACAGTTACATTGTTCTTAGACTACAGTTTAGTCTGTGCAGATACATAAGTTTGCTAGAAACAAGCAACATTTTGACAGAAAAAGAGCCCCAGTGAGATGGAAAATCCTGACATTCTTCATTTAGAAAAGGGTATGGTAAGGGCTGGAAGGAAGCACAGGGACTGTGAGACTAATATCAACACCTGCATTTATCAATAGATTGATGTCAATTCACTAGTGCTGGTATTTTCCTAAGTGATAAAGAACAGACTATGAGCAAGATTTCTGGTATGAATTATGTAATTTCTGTAGCGAAAAAGCTTCCTTGCGGCAAATACAGGGTACTACTTGTATTCTTATTGTGAGAAATATTTCAAATGTCATTCTATCTTACAGTGATATCACATCAAAATAACATCACACTATGAAGATTACTGATGTCAATGGACAGTATGGTGTTCTATCACAGTGATCATGATGAAACCATTTTCTGAAGGGAAACTATAGAAGATTAAGAAATAACAAAAATGTACATTTTGTACAAAACTTGTCTGGCAATTAATGAATAACACCAGTGTATGCAACAGTGTCTGCCCAGCAGCCCCATGCTTGCTAGTTACATGGCAAGCTTACAAATTTATTTTATAGCCAGCCCTGTGGGCCAATACTTTTTTATTTGACTATATCATTGACTACAGGAAATATTTTGAAAGTAATTTTACACTTGTGCTACTCAGATGACGTCCTTTTAATTCATGATCAGTCACTTCCACAGATCAGCCTACCCATTTATTTAACACTAAATGCGATAAGTCAAGAGAATGCTTTCAGCCAATGAACAATGTTCTTTTCCAATAGCATACAATCATACATCTTCAAATATTTCCATGAGCAAGAGCACCTGAAGAGGTGGTGAATGATCATTATTTTAACACCTTATCTCACTTCACTGTTTTTGATACAGGGCTGGTTACATGTCAACATGGCCGGTAACATTTTTCATTTACTTATTTGTCAACATCACTTATAGCACATTTATAATTCTCAATTAATGATCATCAATGAAACACCAATTGCAACTGTTAATGAAGCTGTTCTATAAAAACATGACAAGAAGGATTAAAGAACCTTTAATCTAAAGCTAAAGATGAATCGGGGGATTTTGTCTGGTATATATGTTAAGGGTGGGGTGGAGGGGTGGTGCAGAAAGGAATAATGTCTGTTTTTGTTTTTGTTTTTGTTTTGTTTGTGGTTTGTGAGAGTGTGTGTCTGTGGATCTTATCAAGAGCAAATTCTACTACATAAGCATTATAAGTTATAGGTGCACATCTGAAAGTGTACCTTCTGGGCCTTGGCTGACAGTTTAACTTTGTCCAATCCATCAATAATGATGAGAACACTCCGTGTCTGTGATGATGCCTGCTCCAGTGTCTGCTGCAACAGATGCATCATCTCTTGTACAGTATTCCCTCCAGACTTCTCTGTCCCAGAGCTGCTCTCTTCTCCCGACAGACAGAATGCCACTTCATCCCTCAGATGCTTCAATATCTCTAAGGGTGCTGCAACAGTCCATGTACATTATGGGAGTTAATGACACTTTATTTAGTCACCCTTGTTTATTCTCTAATCTCTGAAGTCTAGCCTGTGTGCAGAGTAATTAGTCCACTTGATGAAACAGTGTCACTGACATAGATTGGGAAAAGTATAGCTGACTTTTTTTTTCTGTGAAACCTGTCTGTCACTGCTAAACAAAAATTGTCAAAATCAAACAATGTAATGAAGGTCAAGGTTGTAGTTCAAGGTGAAGTTAAATGTCAACAAAAATCAAAACATGAAAAAACAACCTCTCTTGACATCTTGCTTAAGATATCATTTAAGAAAATCTATAAGAAAATCCAGTCGACTGCTCTTGAGATAATCTTGACAATCCTACCATGCTGAAATCTTGTGAAGGTCACTAAATTATGTGAAGGTCACTAAAATTGACTGCGTCCTGTGCCTAATCTATATGAAGCTTAGTGTCCACTAGGAAGAAAATGTATTGAATGGTTTTTGAGACATCTTGCTGACAACGGGTAAAACATTAAAGTCTCCACAGAACTTTGAAATGGAGGTCGAGGTCACCTACCTTGATTGGGACCTTTCCTATACTATGACAATCCTAGGTACCAATTATGAAAAGAATGTAGTCAACTGTCCTTAAGATATTCTAGTTTGTACATACAGTTGGAGCGTAATACTATATCGTCTGCTTTGTGCTAAATGTGCAGTGGGGTAGTGGGGTGTAAAAAACAAAAGCTTTTGCATGATAAAATACAAACACATCAAAACTGATATCATGGTGTGACAGTACATATTTTTATTGTTTTACATTAATGCAAATGCTGTCAATTATTAATATTTCATGGCCTACAAATCCAGTGAATCTATTCTAACACTGAGACAGTGGTTGATTGGGAACTAGCCCAGAAACCAATGGTCAGACATGCATAGAGATAGAACGCAAGAGACCTGTTGTCACCAAACTCCCCACAATGAGACAACCACTGATTGCTAGGGTCTAGTCTAACTTTGATACCCATGAAACTGAAGTTCCCAAGAACCTACTCTAACCCTGACTCACCATCACTGTCAGGTGCACAGCCAATGAAGTGGTAGGCAACAATCAATCCTTTTTCCTCCTCTCTCAGCTTAGGTATCCAGCAGCTCAGGAGGGCTGACTTGCCACTCCCAGCTGGACCACAAACCATCACCCGTGGGTTGTCATCTGCATACATTAAGTAGACCCATCAATTGGTTACTCTCCCATATATGACACCTAGTGTCAGAGACAGACACTATCCCCACAGATTATTATCTGCATACAACAAGCAGATGCATTTAACAGTTACACTCCTAGCAATGACACACAATGTGAAGCAGACACTATCATCTATACACCGCATGCACATTCTTAGGTCTGTTTCTAGAATCTGTCCTTTACATGCATCAAGAACATGGATCCTACACCAAGCATCTCCTGGTCCACCGGCAATAACAGGCACAAGCATCATTCATAGTACCAGTCCATCATCATTGCAAAACAGCTATCAAAAAGTAGTGAGCCTAACTACATTTTCAAGTCTCAATTTTATTTTGAAGGGATCATCAGAAAAGCCATATCCAAAGTTTCACATATGTGGGTGATGTGGTTCATGAGAGATTAGTCATTACAACACGTTTAAAATTTGGTGTAATATTTGTAACACAGCTGCAGAAAATGATATCTCAAGATGAAGGGGGAAGTCACTTTAACAATTGTAGTTTCAAATTGCTTTTTCATGCACTTTAATATCTCAGTCATGGGGTTCATGGGGCTGGAATATAGCAAACAGATTAGCTTGAGGTTGACAGATATTATGTAGAAAAATAAAATATGAAAACAGCTGCATTTGTATCACTGTACGTGCTCATGGTACACAAGCATCATTTATAGTGCTACTACTGGACTGTCCTCATGGTACACAAGCTTCATTCATAGTGCTAGTACCAGACTGTCCTCATGGAACACAAGCTTCATTCATAGTGCAACTACCCGACTGTCCTCATGGTACAAAAGCATCATTTATAGTGCTACTACCAGACTGTCTTCACGGTACAAAAGCATCATTTATAGTGCTACTACCAGACTGTCTTCATGGGACACAAGCATCATTCATAGTGCTACTACCGGACTGTTCTCTTTACACTCAACAAATTCATGCAATGTATGCCAAGCATCTCATGGTCAACATGCAAGACAGGAAGCATCAGCATCATGCAAAGTGCTATTCCTTGAGTCATACTTATTTACACAACAAAATGAAACAACAGCAATGAGAATAAAACACTGGCATTAGTTTGTTATTCACTTCATAAGAAAACTTTCACTTTGTTTTGTTACAATCATGAGCGGTTGGGTCATTAGTTTGAGTGTTCTACTGAGTCTTACCTGCATTTATCACATTTTGCTTGAGATACTTGAAGTACTTATCACCACCCACATACAGACTTGACCTAGTGGCAGCAAAGGCATCATGATGTGCCTTGGCCTTCTCTCGGGGAGACTGAGAGCTGGATGTGTCCACCAGCAGCACGTTGTTCAGATGTTCCCATACACCAGCAAACATGAATTCTGCAGCCTGTAATGTAGGGAGGGCCAGTGAGTAAGTGGGAACTACCATATGTACATATCCCTGTGATAACTGCCATTGTGAATGAATACAACTTCCTCGAAGATCTTTCAACATTAATAAATGAAGAGGTAATAACATTGATTGCCTATATTTTTATTCTGAGTCTGTACTCACCTCTGCAGGGGTACTGTATTTCATCTGAACTCCAAGAGTCTGAAATTATGAATTATTATTATAAGTTATATAACAAAGTTATTACCAATGAAGATCCAGGTTAGAATTAATCTTCACCAACCCATTCTATTGTAAATGGAGACTAATGAGATCACCTTTGCTGCCTTTGGTGACACATATAATCATATTCCAATTGTGTAGATCACAGGACTGTCTGGTCCAGACTCTAAACTGGAATATTGCAGGAGTGCGGCATTAAACAAGAAACAATTAAAAGCAATCTAAACTATGAATAGTAGTAGCAGCAGCAGCAGCTACTGCAGCAGCAGTAGTAACACTAGCATAATATGAGATCTTAAGAATGATATATTCTCAGGTGAGAAAAATCATCACTAAAATACCTACATATGTGAAAGCTGTGAGTAACAGAAAACAAATACCCACTCAACATTCATGATACCCATTCCAGAAAAATACAATAGATACATGAGCTAAATCGTATGTGCAGCTCTGGATAATTCTGTAACTGAAAATCTTGCTGATCCCGAAGTTAACTAATGGGGACATTGATTCTACTTTAAGTATTATATTTGTATGTCATATAAATTATATATCCATGATCTATGTTACAACTTTCTTAGTAAAGGCAAGATTGGCTTGGTCCCAGTTGGCAATCCAAGATATAACACTTGTTACCATACACATGACCTCTTTCTAACAGGCATTTTGTGTTCATAACCCGTGGTTGTGCATGGTTGCACTTGTCTGAGAGGTACAAGAGTGGTTGGACTTTTGTGGAAACATTAGTGGCTTATAAACACATTGACTGCCATTTCACAAGTATACTCGGAATATCAGTTCTGGCCAGTTTGTTTCTTAGCTATATCAGTGGTATTTCAAAAGAAGTTTCACATGTTAGCAAATAGGCCAAAGAAGCATTTGTCTCTTGGCAGTAACAAAGAATGCCAGGAGACGTTTGTTTCTTGAGCCTATTTTGCAAATTTGGCCATAATTGATTCTACAAGTGTACTCGTGATGGCAGTCAGTGTGTTAATTGGTAAGATGCTTTACTTTGTGTGTTTGCAGTTGTGTGGTTCTGAAAAAGTGGGTTCCAATCCTAAATGGGAGTCAGCAAAAAAAGGGTCTTCAATCAGTGTTTTACTGTGAAAATTTCTTCTCAAATATACAACATATCACATTTGACCACTTTCAAAAAGAAACATTCATACAGTGTTCGAAATGAACTTTTTTAGCTTGTAACATGTACTTGCGTCCTGGTCTCCTGACCCTCTCTCCACTCACCCACCACCTGTTCACTTGTGGTTTATAGGACTGAATTCTCTAAAAGTCTGCTGGTCTGCAAGTTTGATTTTCAGGTAGCAATATAGGATTTAAAATAGCAAATTTGCTACCTCAAAGCGTCAATTTCGATTTATAAATCTACAATTTCCAAACTTACAAATGTTTTCTGCAGCTTTGCACAAAGTAATTACTTGCAGGAACATCAGTACATAACCTTCACCCTGGGGGCAACACACCTTGTCCCTTGTTGCTTCAACTCTTTGTTTCAGATCATCCATGAGTTGAACAGATTCTGAACTCTCAGCTGAGAACTTGAAAACTTGTTTTTTGTCTCCATTTGTCTCCCCCTCTGCTCTTTTCATGTCATCATAGCCCTGTAACAAATAACCCAATATACAGAAGAAGTCCTCATTATTCTCTCAACACAAAAGTAGAATATCTTCAGATGATCTCTCCACTGCTCCAGAAACACAATTACCTACACTTTCTTAAGACATCATCATACATTTTGGGAAATGAAAATAACAGACTCTACAGAGTATGTCACTGCTTTAGAAACACAAATAACCCACTCTAGTAAAGAGAGAGTGAGTAAACTTTCATGCCACTTTTAGCAATATCACTGCAGGAACACAAGAAATGGGCTTCAGCTTTAACATGTAGTACCCATGGGGGAAACTGACCTCAGGTCTTTTTTGTGATAAGCAAATGCTTTCCCACTAGGCTACCCCAAACACTACAAAGGTAGTTATCATGACTCAAACATTCACAGTACCTCCTTTGGGTTAGGTGTAAGTAAGTCACTTTGCTAAGCCATTTTCTTTGTGTTGCATATACTCAGACCATGTGTAAATCTTGTTTGTAGTGAATGTAAGTGGTGGTGTAAGTTTCCAGTAGGTGGAATATAAAAAGTATTTCTTTTCAGATCTGTGTGCCACCTACCTTATCCCTGAAGCAAATGATGGCAGGCATTGTGCCTGGGCTGTTGAGGTGCCCATGGAGGAACTCCATCTCTGTCACACTCTTTCCCCTGTGATGCTCCAGCCAGGGGTAACGCTGGATTGCATTGTCAATGTTCTTTTGAAGTGCTTCATCACTCTTGCCAAACCACCCATACCGCTTATGAAATAAAACAAGTATCACAATTATTCAATGGTAGTTTCTCTGTCTGTATGGTACAGACGTCTCTAGTTTAGGTACATCATATCACATTAAACACTTCTAAACACTTCTGTGTTCTTCTGTCCAGTTCACCTTGTGGGCCTCCTAACAAACATAAACCATACACCCATACAGAGGCAAGGAGGCATTTTCTTTAAAACTTCATGTGGTTTGGTTCAGAGACAATGATGATCAATCGTTGCCAGGTGATCAGTCTGTCTATCTGCTGCTTCAATTCTATAAAGAAAACCCAGCATCTTGAATTAGCATCTGCAACAAGTTGAAAGCTTGTTTTCCATAAAACATGTGATCTGTGTTCTCTGTATGGCCAGTTTATAACAGAGCACAGGTTGAACAGATTTTATTAACATATAATCTTTGTAACACCAAACTACTTCCTTGTTCAAGAAACAAACACAAACATCAAAAAGATGGTTGACGATTCCCAAATTGGTGTACAGATCTGACCAAGGAGATTTAGCCCTTAATGACTGATGATAAAATTGTGTAAGTCCTGCAAAAGTATAGTTTATATGCCTTTTTCTTCTGAGCAACTTTAGCTAAAAAAAACCACATTCTCTCTCCATTCCTCTAATGTTCTACAACATGGCTTCATTACACCACGTGACATTGACAGTCCAAGGAAGGATCTTCACATCTGATCTGAGAGAATAGTCTGAAAGTAGAATGCTTAATGAAGGTGTGGTTTCACATTCAAGACCCTGCTGAAAAAGAAACAAGTAAATCTCTGAAGATTTTAAAGGGGCACTGATGTGGATCAATTCCTGTGTAATTTCCAATAAACTTTTGTTATTGTTTTTCTCTCATGAGTACCTGGATGATATCCCAGAATTCGTGACTGGTTCCTGACCTCTGTTGCGCAGTCCGTATGCGCAATTGATAGTTTAATTATAGACAGATCAACTTAGGTGAAGTCATTTTTACTTCATTACAAATGTATTATGATAACAAATGAAACACTTTCAGGCCCCCCTAAGTAATTGAAGGAATTACAGCAAATTTGAAGGAATTGCACCTCAAATGTAAACATACGCAGCCCACTCGCGAAACAATTGCAGCGATATCGGTAGTTTAACGGTAATAACAGAAACCCATCGGCCCTATCGGAAGCAATGTCGGTAATACTGGAAACACGCTCGGCCATCTCCGGAGATTTTTCGGTCGCGAGCGGAAACTCACGCAGCAAAACATGGCGTCGTTGGAAGAAGCACTCGTCTCGGTGAGTTTTGTTTTTAGTTCCTACTATTACATTTTTATACTTATCCATCTTTGACCACCCGTGTTGAATGCGGTTAGGTATGAAGTGTTGTCGGGGCAATAGCTTATGTTTTTAGGAAAAGATTGTCACTGCAGAAGAGTGTCACAAGTCATGCCCCTGGAGATTGTTTACATCTGAACATCGAAGTCGTGCCGATGATTACGAACATCATGAACGTGCGCCATGAAGAAGTTTATGAGCCATAATTTTTCTTGCTATGAAGTGCAATTGACAAATTTAAACACATTTTACAAAAAAATGATGTTATATCTAGCGCACGTTCGCAATCATCGGCACGACTCCGATGTTCAGATGTAAACAATCTCCAGGGGCATGACTTGTGACACTCTCTTAGAGTGACTATCTTTTCCTAAAAACATAAGCTATTGCCCCGACAACACCTCATACCTAAACCCATTCAAGGCGGGTGGTCAAAGATGGATAAGTATAAAAATGTAATAGTAGGAACTAAAAACAAAACTCACCGAGACGGGTTCTTCTTCCAACGATGCCATGTTTTGCTGCGTGAGTTTCCGCTCGCGACCGAAAAATCTCCGGAGATGGCCGAGCGTGTTTCCAGTATTACCGACATTGCTTCCGATAGGGCCGATGGGTTTCTGTTATTACCGTTAAACTACCGATATCGCTGCAATTGTTTCGCGAGTGGGCTGCGTATGTTTACATTTGAGGTGCAATTCCTTCAAATTTGCTGTAATTCCTTCAATTACTTAGGGGGACCTGACTTTGAAGGTTAATCACCTGCCAGTGGTAGAAATGGTAAAAAACTATTAGGACAGAAAAATAATTAAGCCAATGTATGTCTCTATATTTTGTCTCATAACCCTAATTAGTTTATTGTCATATTTGTATGATTTTGAACATTAATCGTGTTAATAAAAGAACCCATGATCTGCTTGTACTTATAGAACATTTCTAACATGACTGTAACATTTAAACATTGTATAGACTGTGGATCCCATTTCACACACATATGCGATCTTGTGTGTGTTTTCTGTCATACAGATTCTGCTGAATGCTACAACAAATAAATTAAAACAAAATGCAAACAATGAATGTAAAACAGACTAATTTTATAGCAACAATGGCAGGCTACTACCTTGTTCAGGAATGTATCCTTCAATATCCACATAAAAGAATGATATTCCATTCATCTGCAGGTGGTAAATAATCCTGCTCTGTGTCGTGTTTCTTACAACAGTCTAATTTGCTAAAAAGTAACACATCGTTTCAGGTCTTTCACATTGGTCAAAACCTGATACACCTCTCACTGGTCACCCAAGATAGCACACCTGGCAACTAATTGTATGATGTCCGCCATTCTAAGTAATTTAGTTAAGCAATAATGAGCAATCAATCAATCAAGGCAATGGTGGTTAATTCTTTGAAGGGAGGATGTTGTTTTTACACTCGTACTTTACGACAGGATGTAGTCAGTATAGATTAGTACATCAACACACACTGCCTTTTGACAAATCGCTGTAGAAGATAAAAGCAATTAATCAATCAGTGTGTTATCGGTTAATCCTTTGATCGATGTTTGTTTAAGTAACTCAGCTGATAAACCCTCTTGCATCACTTACATGCACATATTACATAACATTCAATACATTTGCCACTACAGGCCTTAATTTATAATGTTAGGTATTTACTCCAGACAGAAGAAATGCCAAAAAGGAACATTTGTTGAGTAACCTGAGTGGTGTTACTACTAATTATACCTGTTATAAATTCAATAACTGAGAATGATGACAAATTACATGTGTAGGTTTACACCATCAAAAGTGAGTTACAGCAAGGAAGATGTAATCTCTGTGTCGCATGCAGCCTGAAAAAACACTTAAGAGCCAAACCTGTTTTGAGGATACCAACGGAACTTTGTTAAATAAGAAATACATACAGCCATTTGCTGTGTACTTGGGTAAATAGGTGTAATCAGTTTTTTAACTAAAGAAAATTTTCAGATTTCTCTACCAATGGCAAAGTCTTTGTTTTTAGTTTACGAATTCAAATAAATCAACCGTGTGTTTTAATATCATAGATAATAAACCAGGGTAGCTACCATAGCTACCAAAATTTACGTATGATATTTGCTATCACAGCTGGGCCAACAGTCAAAACTATCTAACTATAAAGCTTTCCATTCTTTTGGACTGAAACAAATGGCTTGCTACGTGCCTGTAGACATGATATTTTCACATGACGTGATTAAATACTAGTATCGAGGTAAAAAACACAGAAATAGGATCAAATGGATCAGTCACTATACCATCCAAGCATCCGAAAAAAACTACACTGCTGGGATATTTTGTTACTTTGTTATTTTGTTGTTTTTAAATCATGGCATATGATGATCATCTGGCCTCAAGACTGTTTAGCAGAAATTCTGCTAATATGGACCGGAGCCCAGTCACTTTTCCCGTCACGGTCGAGGGAGAAGGCACTGACAAATTTGCAGTTTGGTTCCGTAATTAGACCGTTGGCGAGAAACATTATTTGCTTCGCATCAGTGCCCCTTTAACCATACTAAAATAGTTGGGTGATTCCTTCTTGGACATTGCAGCCTTCTTCATCACTTTGGATAAGGGTGCAATTGTGTGTTCTTGGGGAAGACAGCACTAAGCCAGTGGAAAAGGTTGAAAACATGGACATTTCACCAAACAACAAAATTCTATTAGGACTCATTACAGCACACTATAGGTAACTTCTGGTCAAACCCCAGACAAATTCAGACATGGGGAAACTTTTTTATTAGCCTTCAAATGGAGCTTATCAAGTACAGATATATATTAGGAATTTGACCATTTTTGTTCAAACAAATGAATACAGTATGCACTTTGTGATAAACCACTGATAACAGTTACCTTCCTAATTGGTAACAATAAGTGTATAGTTAATTCAGAGATGTCAAAATACCAGTGTGACCTTGACCCAACTTTCAAGGTCACACCAGACAGAATACTGTTGTGATTACACGAGTTGAGGAAATGGCCTTGGGGTTCAGCTTTTATGGTATATTGACATAAATTGCTGATGTAATTTTGTTTATGTTAAACATGAGATAAAACAAGGTCACATGTATCACGCTATATCATATCATCTTAACAAGTATTCTAATCAGAGAAGGTCACTCACATTTCAAGGTCATACGTATCATCTAATATCATACCATCTTGATGAGAATTATCATCACTAACAGATCCATTGTCACATGCACCTTCACATTTGCAATGGATACTGCCGGAAAGCCCCTTTTCCACACATCTGCATGACCAACAGAGTTTATTCAGGGATCAACCTTCATCAATAGATATGCAGGGGCAGGGGCCCATACTGTGATAACAGGAATAACATGTTCATTGACACATTTGAATCCATGATATCATGCTAATTTTCCCTTCCCCCACCACTCACCCCGAGAAGATGCTTCTTGAACACCTGGCTATCCCTTTCACTGCACTAATCCCTCGTAACAAACAATGAAGTGTTTCAATATTTTTATGATAGTTTGTTTAACAACTTTTTCATTTATAGGATAAAAATTCTGCAAAAATCTCACACAGTTGGTATGATGTTTTAATTATGATCAGCATTTCATTGACTATTTTATGTTTAATAGTTTTCAAGTTAGATTGCAATTCATCGGTCCACTTTTGATTCAAACACACTTCATGCCCCTTCTTGAACTATAACATCTTTACAAGCAAACATCCTTTCCCATCCCCATCTGTACTGACAGCAAACATCCCTCCATGATTCTTCCTGAACTAACACATCTCAATAAACAAATATCCCTTCCCGCCCCATCTGAACTGACACATCTTTACAAGCAAGCACCCCTTCATGCCCCTCCCTGAACTGACACATCTTTACAAGCAAGCACCCCTTCATGCCCCTCCCTGAACTGACACATCTTTACAAGCAAGCACCCCTTCATGCCCCTCCCTGAACTGACACATTTTTACAGCAACTATTTGAATTAACATCTTTACAAGCTAACATCCCTTCATGACCATTCCTCAAATGACGGATCTTTATAAGCAAACATCCACCCCCACAAATGATTCTTCCTGAACTAACATATCTCTTCATTTCAGTTTAATAATCAAGATAATTTGAAGGGGTGTGTTCCTCTAATTTTGTACATAGTAATATCTAAAAATTATGCTTAATAATTATGGGAAAGTGGTTGTAGGTCATTGTTTTCATACTTGAGATGCAAAATGCAAGGATGTTTGGATGGGGGTTGTCTGCTTACTTTGTACACAATGTGCATGCTTCTCCAGGTAGGTGTTCTGCATAACCCTCAGCTTGAAATGTATTATATTAAGAGTATTTCATGGGGGGTAGGTTAACATTAAGACTTTTTATTTGAAAAGAAAACAAACAAAAAAGCCATAAGTCTAGATTCTTAGGCATAGAATTAATAAAGAACAAATATGAGAAAGTGTTCTGCCCATATCCTCCATTAAATTGCATTCTAGTCAAATCAATCACCTGAATATATATTCCCCATCTGATGACAATGAGTTATAACGTTTCTTTAAAGGTCACATGCAACACAAAACACATCTCTGCAGATTCTGATTCCTTTTCGTATGGACTTACAGTAGCAAATTATCAGAAATGCAAATTCAACTTAAAAAGCTGAAAAAAATGCCATAAAAAAATACCCTGCGAAAACGGAGTTCAAAAGATTCACTAATTCCCAAGCAAGAGGACAAAGTGGTTTCAACAACTGTGCTGTGCTGCGCCTATAGCGCATGTGCAGTGATTATGTTCATGAGGCTTGATGTGACTCATACAATCTTGGGTCTGCAGTAATATACTGAACATCATTGAAAACGCACCACCCCTAAAATTGTGGATTTCTAAGAGCAGAAGTGAGCAATCTATGTAAATTTTACATATTTGTGTAGACCAATGTTTGATAAAGAAAAGAAGCAAAAAACAATCAAGCAAAACAGTGAAGATTTAATGCAGCTGACAATGAAATAAAGATGGGGTCAAAAATGGAAGGTCAGTAGCGTGTATGACCCCCGTTAGCAGCAACACAAGCTGTGCAACGTCTCCTCATTGAACGGATAAGTCTCTGAATAAAGTCCTGAGGCACTGCATTCCACTCTTGCTGCAAGGCATTGTCGAGTTCCCCAAGGTTGTTGATCTGCAGACGACGTGCGAGGCGTTGGCCGATGTAATCCCACAAGTGTTCGATGGGTGACAAATCTGGTGACAATGCAGGCCAATGAAGTAGAGGAATGTTGTTGTTAGCCAGATACTGTATCGAAACACGTGCAGTGTGGGCTCGTGCATTGTCATGTTGAAATGTGTGCAGATCTTGATGCTGGTGAAAGAAGGGAACGACGTTGTTCTGAAGAATGTTGTCACGTTAGTAAACGGCATTCACTCTGCCACGACAAACAATCAGAGCGGTTCTGTGGTGATAACTTATCCCTCCCCACACCATAATGCTGTCTCCACCCCACCGATCGGTTTGCACAACACAATCCTGATGATAACGTTCACCCCGTCGACGCCATACCCGTAGACGCCCGTCAGCATTTCGCAAGTGAAAACGCGACTCGTCGGAGAACACCACACCATGCCAGCGTCGTAACAACCACACACGATGCTGTTCAGCCCATTGTCGGCGTTCACGGCGATGCCTGTCAGTCAGGATGGGTCCAACATAAGGGCCTCGACAACGTAACCCTGCCGCACGGAGACGGCGTCGGACGGTGGAAGCGCTGATCAAACCACGTCGACCCTGGACAGCGTTGGCGGTTCTGGTAGCGGGCAAGGTTCGATCCCGAATATGGCGCCGTACAATGTCTCGATCTTGACGAGGGGTGGTAACACGTGCCTGACCTGGGCGTTGCCGGTCCCTGCTGGTTCCTGTTTGTTGGTATCTGTTAGCAAGCCTCATAATGGTCGAATGATGACACCCAAATCGTCGTGCAATGTTTCTGCTTGAAGCGCCTGCAACATACCCAAGGCCTGTTCTCGTTCCTCTGGTGACAATCTTGGCATGGCGAAAAAACTTTACTTACGAAAGTACTGCGAAAATGAGAACGGTTTTGTGCCGAAGGTCATTTATACCCCTGAACAGCATGCTTTCTGCATACAATTTGTGCCCTTCGTGTGTGATGTGCATGAATTTTGTTGTTTTCATGTGATGTGTTCGATGATGTGTTCGAACAATCCGTTTTTTACTGTAGAGCGTTATTTACGATCTAGTGTGTTATTATCAAAATTCCCACCATTAATTTTCCATTTCCAAAAGATTCTATTGCCTTATTTCAAAATTTACAGGTGGTGCGTTTTCAATGATGTTCAGTATAGAAATACACTGGGGATGTGCAAACCAAGTTTTCAAGAAACTTTAGCATGAAAACTACTCATTTCATTCTTAAAAATTGCTCAGCTTGAAAACAGAAATGTTATGATTCATGTCTATGGAAACACAGAAAAAACATGTTGATTGTGATAACCAGCCTCTGTCACAGAGAAAACACTGTGTCTGTTTTATTGACACCTATGTGTCTGTCTGTCTGCTGAGGACAATATGCAATACACAACTTGAACTTAACACCTATCAGGCTATACACCATAAACAAATACTAGTACATTATTTATAGCTTGTGCACCTGGGTTCTATCTCTGTCACATTATGTAATTACACAGACAGGCAGATGTGATGCTTGTACACATAACATGTTATTATGTCTGTAGGTTGCAAACAAACTGAATCCATTTTTCTCGGATGACCAGATCGGACAGAAACCGGTGCAAACTCTGATTGTCAGTTTCAAGATCTGCTTTGTACTTGGGTTAGTTCAGTTGGGTTTTACATCACATGATCACCATTCCAGCCAAATAGTGAAGAGATCAAGTTTGCATTTATTATCATTCTGAGCCCTTGGTCCAAAAGAGTTTTGTTTTTAAAAACACATGTTTTCATTTCACTACGATTTAAAAACAGAACATGTCATAGTATCAAATTCAAATGCAAGCAATTCGCTTTGAACGAATGACAGTTTCCAGCCACACAGTAGTTAAACATCTCAGGATTTGTTGATTGGATCAAACGCATAAGCAGAGAGCATGTATTTAATCCAACATCTCTATATACAGTATTTATGGATCACAAATTCTTCTTGTATATGATGTGACATTTCAGTATGGATTCTTATACCGTTATCAGTCTTGTTTGACAATAGGATCTGAATCCATTATGAAAGGTCCCATCATATACAATAAAAGTTGTTACCAACAAAAAAAAAATAACTTTCATATTACTCACCATACTTCTAAAATGCCAATCAAACAGATCATCTCACATATAATGGGCCCTCAGGGTATCGGCAAATGAACCAGCCAATGAAAAGTCTTCATTACACTTGAGTGCACACCACCCGTTCTGACCGGGTTCGGTTTCATTGTGGCTTGGGAAGTAAGCCCAAGTAGAAACTGTTGCACTTTCGATTCGCAACTGAATGCTTATAGTGTTGTTTATTTGTTTTTCACAATCAGCAATGTATTATATGTCATGAATAAGTGACAATCGTGTTTCAATTATGTTTGTTTTGGGGGTTGCATGTGACCTCTTTAACGACATACTGAAAGACTTCTAAAAACAGTCCACTCCAAGAGATGTTTCCTCATGTCCACCCGTAACCCACCTTTTTCAACATAGAATACAGTCTTTCCCCGGTGTAATATTCAAAAAATGAAATAAGTTCATTGATTGTTTTTTTCATACCTGTCCAAGTTTACTGAATGTATATTTAGGGATGCAGGTCAGTTTGTAAATTTGTCTTTTGACACGGGGTACGGGCAGTACTCTTACTCAGACATGGGGGTTACAGACGGAAATCTTTCCTTTCTCCATAAAAATCATCACTCCCTCCTGTGAGAAATTATGAACGGTCCCTAATGATGTGTTGTAGTCCTGTTTCAAACCCGGACGGTAATTAATACGACGATGACACTTCATGTTGATTACACACCTGACCAAAGAAGCCCACGAACATATCCGATCTATCCAGTTCTCTGAGGCAGATGCTGACAGTCTGGGCGTCCTCAGCCGCTTCCGACGTGATTCCCCATCTCATGTCCACAGCCACAAATTGAATTCCCCGCGAGTTGCACAGGTGGTGAATCTGGGGAAAGTATTTCCGCGTTAGCTCCTCGCGTTCCTCCTCCATTCCCCCAAAAGGGGAGGAGAAAAATATCCGGCATGTTCGAGGGTCTTTTAGTTTGGTAGGGAGAGATGACATATCAGGTTTGCTTCAGGTTTAATCGATGGACACTGTACAGGCCCCACTGTACACGCGTCTGTGTACATTAAGCGTCCCTTGATACCTCCTTGGGTGCTTGTAAAATAGTGTTCCACGAAACGAATTTTACCATCTCGAATTGATAATGAGCAAGTACACAATGTGTTCTGTTTGTTACACAGATTCAAATAACGAAACAAGGAAGATTATACTACTACAATGTACCGAACTAAATGCAGTAAACAGTGATTCGAGAAATAATAGGATGTTACACAAAGTGACCCCAGTGCGGAAAGTTTATATCTCTTTTGAGGTATATATGACTTAAGAGGGATTATATATGTAAGTCTGAAACATAAACATTCCTTATGATATCAGAGACTATATCCTAATAATTATGGTCTCTGATGACACGTATTCGTATTAAAACCCAAATAGTCACACAGTCAACTTTCTTCAAATATTTAACTGGTTTTCAGAAGTTGATCAACGTGTATGAGGCTGCATGTACAATGAGAATGCCTCTTTCCAGCACCCCACTATTGAATCACGCAAGATTTTGGCTTGATATGAATGTTCATAATTAAACTCGTGACTGCATTCAGATTTTTGGCTAGTGATTTATTTTCTGGGGCTAGTAACTCTCAGGCATAGCTGGCCCGACCCGCGAGCAAAATGTGGAATCTATTTCGCACACTGTGGTCATGTCATATCACAATCGACGAGTTTACTGAAGTAATATTTCGTTTCACTCACAAATCCCCAATTTACTTCACTCTAACACGCTTCTTCCTGTTTTGGTTAACAACAAAAACAACATCATCGAAGAATGTCGTAAGTGAACAGGCTAGAAACAGTTTTGACATACGTCTTGACTGTCTGACTCAAACCTTACCGAAACCGTATCCATGTTATATTGATCCAAATGAATCCAAGACCTAAGCCTAAGCCAGGGACCATATGGAGAAGCATATGTGCAGTGTGACATCCCGGCCTCTTCTCCCCAAGGCTTATGTACACATTAAGTGATCACCCTGATTGGGGTGGGGGTTACGGGCGGAACTCTTACCTCACTGTGCATGTCATGTACAAAATTAATGACACCCCCACTCGCATTAATGTTTAGTTATTTTGGTTAATCGTAACATGCACAAATTTAATGACACCCTCACCATACCCACCAGAACATGTGTATTAAATTGATGATCCTCCTACCTCCCCAGAACAACATGGGTGACTCCCCCGAAAAATCATTATCACCATCATCATCATCACCCCCAGCCATAAATTAACTGATCCCTATGGCCAAGGGTCTTGTATTTTTGAACATACAGATGATATCTCGAAGTCTGAATGCTGGATTGTTGTTTAATGCTGCACGGAGTAATATTCCAGCGATATGGCTGTGGTATGAAACTAATTGAGTCTGGACCAGACAATCCAGTGATCAACAGCACAAACTTTGTTCTTCACTTTTGGGACACTATGATATGTTAATTCAGCAAGCCTGGCCAGCCCTTCCTGTCGGTCACTTCTTAAGCCAAGCATGTACTGAAGACCAGTTCTAACCCGGACCTTCATGAGTCCATATAATATATTATCTAAGAATGAACACTTAGGCAGAATAATAATGAGACATGTATGGAAGTAAATGGTCACAAACAGTTTCCCCACAAATCCATCCCTACAATCTACATGTGATGTTGATGACACAACTGGAATAATATCATGACAGACCAACAGTTTCTATATATTTGATCACACAGAAATTGTCTCAGACATACCTTTGAATCTGTGACCAAGGGTGTGTAGTTATTAAGTGACCAGTGTGTGAGTAAGAAAATGTCTTGAGTATAATTATTTTTCCTTATCCAGACTCATGCTTATTATGCTTTTCTCCTCCTATGCGAATGATAGTGGAACACTTGAATCCCTTGTAGTTTCCTTGAAGGGGATGTAAGAGTTCATTCACCCACGATCCTACTATCAAAGTTAGCGAAATATGCTTTTTTGTTTGTAATTAGCCTCATTGTTTGTCAAAATCTTGTTAAAATAATCCATCATTTGTGATTTTTTTCTTGTGAGATCTACTGGAACGTCACGATAAGACAATTGTCCTCTACAACTGTGGTAGCTACTCAGCTATTTGAAAGCCAGCCCCCAGCAATGCAGATGTTCTTCATCAGAGACCACACCAGCGTAGCATCATAACAGAGGAAGTCTCAGTGTTCTCGAACACCTCGACCACACTGCATCAGATCCAGCCTACAACGCAGAACTTGGACGAAAGTGACCTTGTGATTCAGTTTACAATACAGATGATGGCCTTGATGGAGCACCAGTTTGTCGAAGAAATAGAGGCATGTCAGAGCTCTACGATGTCAGACAACGTTCGGGAAAGTGTGGGCCTTCAAGAACCTGCTCTGGAGAGATCTATATCCTTATCCTGCAAGTCAGCATTCATGAATGCTCGCATTCCAGAAGATCCTCTCCTTTGAGAGACTCAGCCGTCATGGAGGAAGAAGGTTCCACAAACGTTCCTGACATTGTTGGTGACTATGAACTTATGTCTGCTTACCCTTAATGTTCAGGAACGTCTAGTATAGATAGAAGTGAATCCTCTTCGAGATACAATCACTCCAGGTCAGGATCTCACTTCTGATACAGACATTCTCAGAAGGAGGAACGTTTGTGAAAGGAAGGTTTGTGAAAGGAACATTTGCTAAAGGAGTGATCGCAGAAAGAAAGTTTGCGAAGAGAAGGATTATTGAAGGAAGGTTCACTATCTGAAGGAATATGTACAGAAGAAGAAATTAATCAATGTGATCCTGTACAAAATCTTACAAGGTAGAAGACAAGAAGAGTGCTCAACTCAACACCAAGACTATGAGACCATTTTCAGACCTTGCGAGATCTAGAGAAATCAATGACAAGACCTACCCACTGCATTCTACCCATTCATTCAGCTTCCCAGTGTAGACGCCTGAGTGGATAAAAAGCCAGTCAAGGATGGTAATAAATTTTTGGGGCTGAGCCGTATATGCATCCTGAGTATAGTGAAAACTTACTGGAATGTGTATCCAGGAGATATCGAGGATGCTCTATGTAGATGCATCACCACAAGGATGGGGAGCGCATCTTGACAACAAAGTTGCATCAGAATAGTGGAAGAAACAAGTACAACGTTTTCCCCACCAACCAGTTGGAGACAAAAGTGGTGATCAGTTTCATACAACACTGGTCAAGCTCACTGATCAAGTGAATGATGATGATTCACACAGATAACTCAACAGTGGCATTCTACATCAGCTGGCAGGGATCAACATGATCACCAAGTCTGCTTCAGCTCACTTTCCAGCTGTTCAACATCGCAGGTGAATTAAACATGTAACTAAAGGTATGTGACATAAAGGGGCCAAGAGCGTGTTAGCAGATGCTCTACCTCGTCCACTTCATCCATCACCAACAGAATGGATGCCTCACCCAGAGGCATTCTGACTCATCATAATGAAAGCAGGATCTCCCCTCACAGACCTGTACTTCACAAGGTTCAACAAACAACTACAGATATTTGTCTCACCAGTAACAGTGCCTGGGCAACAGCACTGAACATATCAGCGCATCAAACGCATATGCATTCCCGCCTCATGTTCTACTACCTCAAGTATTATTGAAGATCAAGCAGACACAACTGATTTTGGTTGTGCCCTACTGGCCAGCTAGTCTGGCTCTCAGATGAAGGCATAAAGCTGATGAAAGTGCCAGAACTACCGGTACTTGCTCTTCTATGCTCCTTCAAGCTGGGAGATCAGCAGATGAAATTCAGAGAATGTAGTTCTACAACATCTCATGGGTGATGTTATATAATGTCTTTCACTCTAAAGTGATCTTTCATTTTTCTTTTTCCACAAATTGTCATTTTGAGAGACCAAAAGGTAGTTACATCTCTACCTTACCTCACTTACATGAGATAAAGCAGGGCACCAATTTGAGAATAATTTTGTAACAATGTGTTTGACCTAAGGCATTTGAAAGATGAGTTGAGTGTTTGATCTATGTCATGTGAAGGATATGTTGAATGTTTGACCCAAATCATGTGAAGGATGTATTGAATAACCCAAGGCATGTGAACAATGTGTTGAGCGTTTGACCTAAGGCATATAGAGGATGCCCTTGGCATCTGATCCTACTTGGGTGGAATATGCTCTCATTGTTTGATATTTGGCAGGTAATGTATATTCTTGATGTCTGACCCTACTAAGCTAATAAATAAGGAAGTGTTTTGCCCTCTGCAGATTATGGATGCCTCTCAGTGTTTGATCCTGTTGTGAAGGATGGTTCTCCACAAGGAAGACAGCATCCAGCTGAAGACAGCCCTGGGTACAAGCGAGATACAGCTGCTGATAGGGGACATCACCCAGCTGCAACCAGATGAGGCATCAGACATTATCTTCGTCTCAGCCTTTCAAGGTACATTCTGGCAGTCTCATTTGTATGAAGTATGTAGTTTGTTTCAAATACAAATGCAGTCACCGATAATAAACAAAACAAATGATACTGAAACAATTATAAGTTATAGGGAATAGTGTGTAATGTGCTTGTGTAATAGAAAAACTATTTAAACATATTTTCCATGCATAGTGTTAATGCATTAGTTTGAATGGCCAGAATTTGTGTGCAGGAGACTATTCTACTGCTTCACCTGGTACACTCATTGCTGCCTTGAGTCGCAATTTGAACATCAGTGTCGAAGAATTGTCACAGGACAAAGAGCTTGACCTAAGGACTAACTTCCATTGCTGGGTGTCCAAACCACTGCCCCACAATGTCCCCTATAGGCGACTGGTGTGTTTTGAGAGGTGAGAATATCAGCCTTCTGGCCTATGGGGTCAGATATCTAAGAATGATTTTTTAAGGATATATTTGATCAAGTTTGGTCTTGTTTTGATTAAACATTGCAGTAATAATGAAATAGTTACCTTCAGTTTAGTTTTGTTTTAAACCATGAAAGTTAGAGACATCTGGGAAATATTCCACCAAACTTTAATTAGCCATAATCGATATCTCCAGGGTATATGTTCCAATAAGTCTTGACTATACCCTGGATGCATCTACAGCTCAGTCCAATGAATTTATTATCTCCCTTGGTAGGCTTTTTAGTCAATCAGGTGTCTCCTGTGGGAAGTTGAGCATACTAATCACAACTCACTTTCAGTTTTTAAATTATCTAACCGATCAAACTTGACAACACAAACCATACAGAGGCTCTCTGAAAGATGTAGAAGGAGTCGTTGCATGTATTTTTGTAAAGTTTTGGACCTGTCAGTTTATCTGTATGATTTCCTTAAGTCCGTGTCACACTGCAAACAAACGTTCATGGCTGTGACCACTGTCTGTTGACACATCAAGCTCAGTTGTAATGGCGGTTTTGCTGATTTGTAATTCTGACAGATAAATCTTATGTTCAAATTTCCAGAGCTCGTAGAACTGAGGGTGGAACAACGGCCCAGCAGATCAGCACCATGTTCCGTGCCATGACTCCTATCTTTAACAATGAGGACACAACAGTCATAACCCCTCTCCTAGCCACAGGTGACCAGGTCAGAGTCATACAAAATATTCAACAATCTTCTTAATAGAAATCAAAAGAGAAACTGTAAATTTCAATGAGATACATGGTTTGTTGAAAGTGACCTTGTAGTGATTCTTAGGCCAGATAGCTCCTGGCAATGTAAATAATGCACACAGGATGTTCCCGCTATATGTGGTGAATGAGAAAAGATCTGCAGTTAGCATGAGCCTGGAAATTTATGTTACATTTTTTGACATAAGCTAAATTTTTTTTGTGTTTTAGGGCCAGTCCCGAGTGGCAGTGCTGAAGGCAATGGTAGATGGAGCTTGTCACTGGATCAAGGCTGGTCTTCCTCTAAGATGTCTGAAGATTGTCCTTTACGCTGCCGACCTCAGCATGAGGGACATACAGGCTGTGGAACTGTTCAAGCAGCTGAAGAAAACCTGGGAAACACAGAATCTCACACTGGTGAGATGAGGATAATTGCCTTCA
The DNA here is from genome assembly GCF_037392515.1 of Haliotis asinina. NCBI lineage: Eukaryota > Metazoa > Mollusca > Gastropoda > Lepetellida > Haliotidae > Haliotis > Haliotis asinina. Next base: position 50,702,440 of record NC_090287.1, read on the forward strand.
GACCCAACACAAAACACAACAAACCTCCAGTCTTCATTTAGCCATCATTTGCATATTAAATAGTACTGACTTATCTCATCACAAGTTTCATATTTGCAGCCAGAAGAGGATCAGAGTATTGATGTTTTCATCTCTCACAGTAACCATGACAATCATTGGGCTGACACAGTTGCTACTCATCTGACAGAGATCCGCCCTGGACTGAAGGTGTACAAGCAACAGCTCCAGTTCTCAGCTGATGAGGTGTGGCAGGAGAATGTCTTCCATGTGATGATGCAGTCAGTCAGGTGAGGATTCTTTACAATCCCACAGCCACTTGCAGTCCTTCCTATGTTAATGTGGCCAAGTAGTGGCAGTGTACACTCATTATAGATATAGATCAGTGGTGTGAGCATATACCCTGTACCCAACTGTAAAACAAGCCCAAATGTTCCAGTGGTGTATTCCTTGGTGTTTTGAGTGTTCCAGTGTGTACTTATTGTGTCCGTTAGTAAAACAAGTCCAGATCTTCTTGATGGTATACATCTTGGTGTTCTGAGTGTTCTGGTGTGTATATCTTGTGTCCAGTTGTGAAACAAGTCCAGATGTTCTGGTGGTGTACATCTTGGTGTTCTGAGTGTTCTGGTGTGTATATCTTGTGTCCAGTTGTAAAGGAAGTCCAGATGTTCTGGTGGTGTACATCTTGGTGTTCTGAGTGTTCTAGTGTTGTACTTCTTGTGTCCACTTGTAAAACTAGTCCAGATGTTCTGGTGGTGTACATCTTGGTGTTCTTAGTGTTCTAGTGTTGTACTTATTGTGCCAGTTGTAAAACTAGTCCAGATGTTCTGGTGGTGTACATCTTGGTGTTCTGAGTGTTCTAGTGTTGTACTTCTTGTGTCCACTTGTAAAACTAGTCCAGATGTTCTGGTGGTGTACATCTTGGTGTTCTGAGTGTTCTAGTGTTGTACTTCTTGTGTCCACTTGTAAAACAAGTCCAGAAGTTCTGGTGGTGTACATCTTGCTGTTTTGAGTGTTCTGGTGTGTACTTCTTGTGTCCACTTGTAAAACAAGTCCAGAAGTTCTGGTGGTGTACATCTTGGTGTTTTGAGTGTTCTAGTGTTGTACTTATTGTGCCAGTTGTAAAGGAAGTCCAGATGTTCCAGTGGTGTACTTCAACTTGCGCATAATTGTACAACAAGTTGAGGCATTCTTGTGATGTATTTTGTGTGCCCAGATGAGAGATAGTTTGTTGAGTGATGTAATATGCTTCCTGAACCCAGTGCTGTTATAGGAATTGTAGCAACATCAAGTTCAGTCAGTCCTTTTATTGGTGACCATGTTTGACAGCATGACTCCTGAGAGTTTTTAAGACCTCTGTCCTGCCCCACAATGAGTCACATGTGATTCATGTGGTCTCACCTTGGGCAAGTTAATGTGTTCAGTATTGCCTCTGTTCTGCATGGAGATTAGCACATTGTCAGACTTCTCATTATTATTGTTATTATTAAGTGTACTCCCCGTGGGGGCTTAGGTTCCCCAATGGTTTTAGTGTTTTTTAAAATACCCTTGCTCCAACTTGGAAATAGTCATGAGGTGTTGTATTTGAATTATAACCACACCTTCTCACTCACTGTGTCCAGGGATAAAAAGATGCCCTGTAGGGTTTTTCTCTCTATTTCTGTAAAGTGTTGACTCCGTATTTCAGCTGTTTATCCATAAATACAGTTATTCTGATCTGAAGGTTTTAAGAGTCCTGTGTATTGTTCAGTCATCATCCACTTGTCATTCACTTGTTGTGGAGCTCTGTACAATTTCTGTTCCAGAATCATCACCATCTTGACCCCTGCATATGTTGAGAGTCCGGAGTGTCTGGAACAGTTCAACATCGCGCTGTGTGTGAACCGGCTGTCTATATACCACCAGATCTGCCCCATGTATGTGGAGACTGTCAACTCCATACCTTCCTACTTGCAGTTGGTGCAGTATGTGGAGTGCAGGTCTGTACACCTTCCTTATAATCAGTACACCTTTTCAGATGTTAGTGCACCTTGTTGGATGTCAGTATATCTTGCAGGATGTCAATATACCTTGCTGGATGTCAGTATACATTTCAGGATGTCAATATCCCTTGCTGGATGCCAGTATACCTTGCTGGATGCCAGTATATCTTGCTGGATGTCAGTATACCTTGCTGGATGCCAGTATCCCTTGCTGGATGCCAGTATACCTTGCTGAATGTCAGTATACCTAGCTGGATATCATTACCCCTAGCTGGATGCCAGTATACCTTGCTGAATGTCAGTATACCTTACTGGATGTCAGTATCCCTTGCAGGATGCCAGTATACCTTGCTGGATGTCAGTATACTTTTATGGATGTCAGTATCCCTTGCTGGATGTCAGTATATACCTTGCTGGATGTCTGTATACCTTGCTGAGTGGCAGTATAACTTGCAGAATGTCAGTATACCTTGTTCGATGTCAGTTTACCTTGCTGGATGTCTGTATACCTTGTTGCCTGTCAGTATACCTTGCTGGATGTCTGTATACCTTGTTGCATGTCAGTATACCTTGTTGCCTGTCAGTATACTTTGCAAGATGTCAGTACAACATGGTTGTCATAGGTACTTTTATGAAACTCCAAAAAATTTCAGCCAGACCAAAAGACTGGTTAGATGTAAAACTTGCCAGCCGTGGCCAAAACTTACCTGCCCAATACTTAAATACATGTCTAAATTGTAACCCTACTGTCAGGCAGGTGGATTTATTGTCAGTCCGTGTTGAAAATAACCCATCCCAAGTGGTGGGCAGGCAGGTATTTCCAACCCTGACCTAGGTTACAATTTTGCTATGAAAATATTATGTGGAATTGCAATTGCTAGTAGTGTCTTCAATTGCAGACAACGGAAGGAAGGAGAGGTAACTGAGACACTGATCAAGCAAGCATGCATGACAATTTTGAGTTCAGTGCCTGAGTCTGATCAGACCAAAGATAACTCCAAACCAGCCCTTCCGTCCAGGACGACATATGATGTGTTCATATCCTACTCCCATCGAGACCCCACCCCTGCCCAGACTCTGCTACAGTGCCTTCAGGAACAGGACTCCACACTCAGTGTCTTCTTTGACAGGAGTGAACTCAAGACTGGTAATGTTAACAGTCTTCCGAGACCAACACAGGTCAATGGATAGGCTGATATCAAACAACTGTTTCAAGTCACTGTTATTTGAAACAGAGAGTGAATTAACACAGTGGAGAATCTGGCCCAGAAACGGTCCTTATTCCTTATGTTTCACATTGTTTTAACAAATCAAGTGATGGTGGTCAGGTTCTATGTGGGCCTGATTAATGCTCAATATGTTATGAGTTAGTTTTCATGATTGTCACTTAGCACACATTTATGTGAGAGACTTTCAATTTCATTGCAGGAAGTCTGTGGCAGCAGACTCTGTATGATGCCATAGACAGCGCCCGCTGCGTGGTGGCACTGCTGTCCATGAGCTACATGACATCTGATGTGTGTCAGGAGGAATACAACATTGCTCTCGCTAGGGCTTTGTCAACAGTAAGAATTTACACACACAGATGTTTATGTATTCAAGATGGTCAAGGGGCAAGGTGATAGCCTAGTTTATAAAGTGTCATGCCAAAGACCCAGGATTTATTTGCCAAATATGTACAATGTGTGAAGCACATTTCTGGCATCACATTGATGAAATATTGCTAAATGTGAGAAAGAACTATGTGCATAGCAAATTGAAATCATTGAGCTCCAAAACTATATATAGTCTCTTTTAAAACCAAGCAGAATATACTGTAGATTAAATTTCAGAAAAGTGGACTCATGTTTTTAAAGTAGGCTTAATGGGGTGTTGAAAGAAACAGCCATGGAAATGCAAAAAATATTTTGTTCATAAACCCAAAACTACCAAAAGACACCAGTACACCACCACACCTATCTATGTGCCAAGTAAGGTCATGAGATATTGAACAGTTTTAAATTTCTGTTCTGGACAAGATGGAAAACCTTGGAAAATGCCCAAACAAAATGGTAATAAAATAAATTAAAATTCATATCAGGGTCTAAACCCCTAAAGGCACATATATGAATCATGTTTGATGTGTGCCAAGTTTGGTTTGGTGATGGATGTATGGAAGGAACCTGTTTCTATATCTAGCGTAGAAACCATTGGTCAGCGACGTGTGAATCAGAGTCTGAGTTCAGTATGGTCATTGTTATTTTTCTCCTCCAGACCAACAGACAGGGTACTTTTGGTTGAAATTTGACCATCAAAGATGAAAACGGAACATTCCAGAAGACACTGCTGTATTTGACATGCTGTATTTGATGGCTTCATTTTATAAAGAGACAGTTGCTGTAAACCTGTGAATAATACTAAAATGAAACCTGTCCAAATTTGTATCTGAAGCACTCTTATCTAGTTTTACATTTTTTTCTCTATTGTAAAATGCTTGCTCCTATGTATATTTTCATTAGAGCTGTGTATCAGATGCGTTCAAGATAAAACAAAGACACTTCACTCCTGTATTACATGATAGCAATATTCTGACAGGATTATCGTTCAATTGGACAAAAGATGTGGGTATATTTTTTTCTTGATATTACTTTATGACTTTGATAAAACCTTCATAATGGTGGAAGCTGACATCATGTTAAAAAATCCCCCAAGCTTTAGTTTCCTTTAGGGATGATAATGTCGGGAATACAACATGGTCCCTTCACCAATGGTGGTCCATATTAGAATGTTGTAAAAGGTATGTTCAATAATAAAGTTACCTAATATTCATGTGTGCTTGTGATCCTTTCAGGAAGATGTCTCTCTGATTCCTGTTTCTGTAGAACCTTTGAAGGCCATCCCTCAGACCTTCAGTCATGTGACTATACTAAATGGATCATTAGCCAATCAGAAGGATGCCCTTAAGCAGATCTCAAGTGAAATTATTGATTTGGTCAGAAATGGACTGAAGGGACGAAATATTGTCAAGGTAATGTTTAGCTGAAAAAAATTTGCATCAAATTAACCAGTAATCTGAACCCTAGTTAAGTTTCTGACTGAGGGGCCATCTCTTTTCAATCTACCCATTGTCTTGGTGTTCCAGCCAACTCTCACAGTCACAGCTCAGAAAGTTCAAGAGCTCTCCCGTAAACTTGAATTTGATAAACTGTACAAAGTAGATGGAAAAGAAATCCTTCACAAAGACCAGAACCAACAGTCAACAAATGAAAGCCCATTGGACAGAGGTGACCAGCAGATTGTGTTCAGCTTTTCTCATGACTCTCTCCGTCTTGCTATAATTCTGTCTGAGTTGATAAAGCAGGCATCACCAAGCACAAGCTGTACATTCATCAGTGAAAATAACAAAGACAGACTTTACTTGTTGGACCAGTCCCAGCTTGTAGTCATCATAGTGTCAGACGGCTATGTCCAGTCAGCTCAGCTCCTTGAGGAACTTCATCTAAGTCTGTGTCGACAGCGGAGAGAAAAGCCCACGAGGATGATGTATCTGATTGAGGGAACACACCTCAGTGCCCAACCTCACTACCTCCATCTCCTGGACTACAAAGTCAGCATCAATGACAAACTATGGAGTGCACCGAAAAACATGAAAACAGCATCTGATGAATATTTCACTGCAACAAGAGGTGGAATGAAGGGCTCTTACCCCTGCACTCTCCCAGAGCGTCTGGCCCTCAGCAAAGCTACACTTGACATCCTGGATATTGTGCACAATCGGTGAGTCTTTAGTTCCTCAGGATGTTTCCTTCACTCACCTTCACAGCATTTTGTATTGAACCTGGTGGGATTCATTATCACATTGAAGTGTTCTGCTTTAACCTTCTACATCCTGGGTCCCTTCCATAAACCATCTGACGATTAATACTGCCATAAGTCTCTTTGCTTTGTGAAACTGGAACCATAAGTTTGGAAAGAGAAAAATTGTTAAGCTTTGTTTGTCAGTTTGTTTATCAGTCTATATAAGCCTTCATTCACTGCTTGCCAGAAATGGAAAGAAGAATGTAAGACACCAAATATTGTGCCAGAAGTCAAGTGTTACTCTGGATCACAATAGATAATTTATAGCATTTGTCACAAACATTACAGGGACAAAACCCATTAGTAGTAGAATTCGAAAGTGGTTTCTACTTGTCTGATACCTTTGGGTGAGCATTAATTTCCTTCATGCAGGGTATTTTGTATCTCCATTCTATCATGATAGATACCCTTTCATGTACATGGATTCTAGTTGAGATCTGATGCCCCTACTAATGCTTCTGCTGTTTCATGTCATCTCATTTCAGGTTTCGTTACACGGACAGAAAGAGTATCTTAAACATCCTTAACATTGGCAGCCTTACTAGAGATGATGCTGACAACATTGTGCATATTGAACAGGTACATCGGCCATAAGATACTACGTGTATTTAGTAATCAGGTTGTTTTTTTTATGTTGAAAATAGGTTTTGTTTAGATCTTTCTGGGACCAGTGAAGATCCAGAGTAGAATAGGCCTTCAGCAACCCATGCTTGCAATAAAAGGTGACTGTGCTTGTCATAAGAGGCGACTACCAGGATCGGGTGGTCAGGCTCGCTGACTTAGTTTATACATGTCATCAGATCGATGCTCGTGTTGTTGATCACTGGACTGTCTGGTCCAGACTTGATTATTTACAGACTGCCACCATATAGCTGGAATATTGCTGAGTGCGGTGTAAAATTGAACTCACTCATTCACTAAATCCTTGTGGACTTTCATTATTTTGCACCTTTAACAATTTGGACCATTTGCAAATGATTCTGCTTCTATGACACTTGTAGTTTACATAGTTATCAAAATTGTTCTACAAAACTGCATCCCTCAGTTGTGCCATGCTTCAGTGATCATAGCTTTGAAGCCATCTTTAACATGTCTGTCCTTGTAATTTCATATACAAGGAGTCTCCACATTTACATATAGTTTCTATGTACAGGTTTTTTTAAGGAGTTTAGTTCAAGTACTAGTATCATCATGATCATATTATGTATAATATATTTCCATAGACAAATCAAACTCATAGGTAAGCGGAGGTCCTAACTTGACCCTTAAAATCAGGATCAGAATGGCCAAACCACCAACCCTTGTTGATCTTTGTTGTGATCAGTCATCAAGAATGGTGTATCAAAAAATCTGAATAGAATTACGCAAGTAAATCCTGTTCAATTTTGCTCAGAATGTCTTTCAAGAATGATTATATCAACAATGGTGAAATCGTATGTCCCTTAGGTATACATAGTTTACTTTCATAGAACGAAACCTGCACTTCAGATGATGCAAAGATTGGATATATTTTTCTTGGTAAAATAATGGTTTCAGATACTGTATTTTTCTGATAACTGCATCAACGAAGTCTTCTCGTTATATTATTGGGTAATATATTACTGTTTTATCTAAACCACCAATAGAAAGTAGGGAAATGTGTGCACAGCTGATTGCTTTGTCCAGATGGCTCTGTGTGTGAGACAAATATACTCAGTATTCTCAATCCCTGCATGTAATTCAATGCCCAGCAAAAACTCATTAGAAAGGAAGTGTAAGTAATCTTGTCTAATCATGTTTACTTGCCAATGTGATGTCTTTACTGACAAAGTTGGGTTTTTTCATTCATGCGAGGTGATTCAATTCACTTTTCTTACCACCAACAAAACGTTTCACAAAAGTGTCACCTGTAGATAAGACGACCCCTTTTACTTTTATATTGGGGTAGTATTTTTGTTCTACTGTGTGTTTATTGCAGGTTTAAATGTTATCAAGAGTTTTATCTATCTGCAGTTCTTAAAGGCAATTCAAATGGGTGATGACACATCAGAGGAGGCAACAGGAGATAGACCCAACTCAGTGGACAGTTACAGTAAGGCCAGCAGCACTCATGAAGATGCCAACTTCATGATGCAAGCACATCCTTTTAGTGCTGATGCAAGAAAACTAAAACACAGCTGTTTTTGTGTAATTTTATGAAGGTTAGTAGAGGACCACCTGTGGTCTATTGTAAGGTGTAGTGTAGTTTAGCTGGACCTGTGTTTAGGACTTGATTGGTAATGTGTCCTCATACCCTGGAGGCATTCGATGCTGTTCATTATATCGATCACTAATTTGTCTTATTACAGTTAGAATTACCCATGAAGATCTGGAAGAGAATCAGTCTTCAGCAACCAGTGCTTGTCTCGCAAGACAAAAGCCGACTTTGTTGACATATTATGTCATTGCATCAGTTACGTAGGTTGATGGTCATGCTGTTGGTCACTGGATTGTCCAGTTGGTTGGTTAAAAAAACACATCCAACAGCTGGAATATTGCTGTGAAACACCAAGCCAAGACATGTAGTTATTCACATTTATGTACCTTTATACACAAGGAGTCAGAACGTAAGAAGGCATTATGATAAACATATTTTTGGCTTGTTGTATTTTGAAAAATGTGGTTGTGACTATCTGAGAAACATTAACTGTCAGAACATCTTGAGAATCGTTAACCATGAATATTAAAAATAACTTTCTCAAACCATTTCTTTAGAAATTCAGACATTTTATTAAACTGGATTGCAAAATTCTTTTCCATGTAAATATCCTCAAGTGACTCTGGTTTAACATTTAACCACCTCTGTCACTCTCACAGACCAATTTCACATTGACAGAGTCCATTCTGTGCATGCATGGGTGAGTGAAAAGTAAAAATTCTGTCAGGTTTTCGGATTGTAATTCAATGCCTGTGATATAGTTTTATTTTAGTTTTACATCTTTTTTACTTCTGTGGCAGCTGAATGCAATGTAACCATATTTTACAGTCATTGAATGGCATCATTGATAAGGTTCATTTTCTGTCAATGATAAAGCGGTGTGCATATATATTATGTTATATAGTCTACTGGTAGCTATGTATATTTTCCATAACTCACAGAATTTTCAGAATGAAAAATATGATTTCAGTGGCTTGATGGAATGGCAGAATCCTGATACCACTTTAATAATGATATTAAGGCCATTATGAAGGGGAAGAAAATAATCTGTATCCAATTGCTAAACTTGATTACCGGAACTTGCACTTTCCTGTTCCAAATAGTCATAATGGTTAAATATCGTAATAACTACTTTCATTCCACTGGACTAAACAGTGCTACATATACTTTTAATGCAAATAAGGGGATTGTGTGTAAACTGGGGATGTGCTTCTCTCTGGACTGCCTTATGGATGGTGTATATAAACTAGCATCAAGATATATATCGGTGCTGTTTTCCAGACAGCAATATACAGTAATAGTATATTCAAGTTTGGCTGAACAGGGAAGCTACAGACCCATCAGCAATACTTTCATGTTTATATTTTAATGTTTCCTTAATAATTATCAGGTTCCTAAACATTTCACTATGCAACATCCTACCTGACAGGCATATTTACTGTGCCTCATGTAATGATGAATGAAGTCAATACTTCTTATTTCACATATATATTTTATCAAAACAGTTCCTGTTTCTACCTCATTGATACCAGCTGCGATATATGTGAGTTATATCCATACTGTTTTATTCATGTTGGTCAGTAAACTACAGATTTGTAATTGGACCTCTTGTGTGACTGATGTCAGTAATGCTGTGATATTTATATACATTATACCTACCAGGTGTACAGTTTTAATTGTAAAGGCCAGAACACTTTAGTTATGAAATGTGACCCTGTCAGTCTACCTGTGACATATATGCAAGAATTATATCCAAATGTTTCAAAGTGTATTGGCCAGTAAACATATATTTTCATCTGAGGTCATGAGTCTACTGTTGGCAACATAGCTGCTGCTGTACTTATGAATATATCGACATAGTTTAACTTTCACCTCACTCACTCACAGTGCTCAAACAAATAACATGTGTTAAGATTTTCTGTTTGATATGATGTTGAGGTTTCATAGCTGACAAAGGTTATTGAAACTGACAAAAAATCCTTCACAAAATCATTCCTAGAAACTATCAACATATTTGTTGTGTCTGTAATGGGTAGAACCATTAAAATGCAGAAAGTGCCTGTTCAGAAGCAGCCCTCACAGTGAAGTAAAAAGTTCAAGATTCTCAGGTACTGTGTATGTATTGCTTGAAATTTTGAAGCCACAAGTTTGTATTTTGTATATTTTATCTATTTGTTCATATATATTTAACTTTCATACTGTTTTTTGTTTCTTTGATGCTGTATTTTAACCCGGTGTAACTGTTTACAAATCCTCTTGATCTAATTGTCATCTGAAATTTATATAATTAGAACCCAGTGTTTGTTGAAGTAAGTAGCCTTGCAGTTAAAATGTCCACTCATCATGCCAAACATCCAGGTTTGATTCTCCTGAAACATATTTCAGGTGTCCCCTGCCATGATATTCCTCAAATTGTGCTAAAAAGCAGGAAACAAATGGACCCAAGGCAATGACCCGGTATTTGGGTACTCTCATTTTGCCTCACTAGGTTTGCTGCACTGATGTACCAGGATCTGATGGAAACTGGTGCAAACTCTTGTCAGTTTCAAGTCCTGCTTTGTACTTGGACGAAATGATGTTTCCAGCCACGCAGTAGTTCACCATCTCTACTGAAGTGATTTTTGATGATCAAACGCAAATTCAGAGAACATGTATTTACAAAACCCAATGTCACTATATGCATTCTTTATGGATAATAATAATACTAATAATTCGTCTTGAGTATATGATTTTGTTTGACAAAGGTGTATGATTCCATGCTGAAACGATGCATCAAGAACAAGAAAAGAGGTTGTTATCCATAAAGAATCTTACTTTCTTGTGAGTTGCCATACTTCTAAAATGCCCACCAAACAGATCATCTTTCTGCACTGACAATGAGCCCTCTGCGTATCAACAAATGAACCAGTCAATCAGAAGCCATTGTTACCCTTGAGTGCACACCTACCCGCTATGACTGGGTTCAGTCTCCCGAGGGCTTCATTTCAAGGGAAGTAAGCCCAAGTACAAAATATTGCACTTTTGAATCACGATTGTACGCTTATTATTTTGTTTATTTGTTTTTTTACAAGCAGCAATGTATATTATATGTCATGAATAAGTGATAACTGTATTTTAATTATGTTTGATTTTTTGGTTGCATATGACCTTTAATTTGTCCCCATTAGGTGATACTAATCTCACTGAGGTATGTAAGGTATAGTCAGCTATGAATAAATGTTGATCATGTTTTTTTTTATCACGATCAAGTGTTAAACAATATTTTGTCTTCATTCACTGTGTAAAATGAACTCACTCACTCATTACACTTAAATCAACATTATATGTTTCCTGAACCAGTGAGGGTCAACAACACATTAAGGTGTACTAATTAGTACAGGTGAGGTGTCCCAGTTAGTTCAGGAGAGGTGTCCCAAATAATACAGGTGAGGTGTCCCAATCAGTACAGGTGAGGTGTCTCAATAAGCACATGTGAGATGTCACAATTAGTACAGATGAGATGTCCCAGTTAGTACAGGTGAGGTGTCCCAATTATTGCAGGCAAGGTGTCCCAATTAGCACAGATGAATTAGCACAGGTGAGGTGTCCCAGTGAGTACAGGTGAGGTGTCCCAGCTGCTGGGTGTGGACTCATAATGCTCGCTCAGGTATGCAAGGTATAGTCAGCTATAAATAAACTAGAGGTCATGTTTATTATCATGATCAAATGTTAAACAATGTTTTATCTTATTTCAATATAATCTGTATATGAGATTGTGTGACAAATGGTTTTGAAGGAATGGTTAAAATCAGACAAATAAGAATCCTGTTCCATAGAATAGCCACTCAAACATGTTGAAAAGGGTTTACTGCAGGAACCATACCCAAAGTCTCAACTGAATACATACCATGAGGTCATGATAGTGTCATAATGTATACATAACAATGGTGGTGGAGTCATGAATGGTGATGGTGTCAAAATGTACACATAACAATGGTGGTGAAGTCATGAATGGTGATGGTGTCATAATGTACACATAACAACAGTGATGGAGTCATAATGTGCACATAACAACAGTGACGGAGTCATATTCTACACAACAATAGTGATGGCCTTGCTAGATCCAGAGGGGTGTCATGGGGTTCGAACTAAAAGTAAATTGACTCACTCACTCATAATTTACACAACAATGGTGATGGAGTCATGATGTACATAATCTACACAACAATAGTGATGGCATTCCTGGATCCAGAGAGGTGTCAGGGGGTTCGAATCCCCTGAGCCCCCTCCTTTCAAAATTCCTGGATTTGCCCATAGATGGAGTCATGATGTACATGTGCCAATGGTGATAGTGTCATAATGTACACATACCAATGGTGATGGAGTCGTGATGTACACATAACAGTGGTGATGGTGGAGTCATGATGCACACATACCAATGGTGCATTTGTGATATTTTGTATACTGATGGTGGAGTCATGAACATTAAAAGAAATTGTGGGTAATCACTCATGTGGAAAACCCAAATGGACCTGTTTTGACTTATGACGATGGCATTATTCAAGATTATAAAAAAAATACCAAAAACCAAAGAAACAAAAAAAAACAACCCAAAAACAAAAAAAAACACCCTGTTTTTGAGCATTTATAGCTATGTCGTGCACTTGAGGTAGACCACAGTTATGATTAATATAGTTTATTGTCTCTTGGCAATAATCTTAAAGTCCCTGAAAATGTATGAAAAACTACTGAATTCATGGCAAAATTGTTATATAGGTGATAATATTTGAGAAATCTACTAATCATCTTTTTCATGCAGGAAAGGAACAGAATCCAGACATTTTTTATAGACATCCAACTGTTAATTTTGCGTCCATTTAGCGTTAATAAACCCTTAAGTACTGACATCCATTTCAAATTCTTCAAGAACATTTGAAAGTGCTTTTGGTAATACAAGACAAATGTAAATTTGGATAATAACCTTTTTTTTTGTTTCTCTGGAGGTTTCTGGGCTAGTTCTTGCCCCTAATGTGATATTGCTGGATCCACACACAATTACTCACACATGTACGCACACACTGCCTCATGTCATCCATCCACTTGATAAAGGTGGAAGGATATACATGTGATCCAAAGCGTTGTGTTCCTCATAAAAAGTTGACATCCGGCATTCCCCCCCAAAAATAAATAAAAAGACTCTCTGCCTTAAGATGTGATTTGAAACTGAAAACCTCTCTGAAGTGTGAACCTCTGTGAAAATGTTAACCATGATCATTAGAAATGGGTTAATCCTGCCTGGTCTTCAAAGCCTTCTTCCTCACATCAACATGATGCCACTGCCAGTGTGGGGCAAGGCTGCAACTGGGTGAATACACTTGAACGGATCTTGTGAAATACACTTGAGTGAGTGAGTTCAGTCTTTCGCAACATTCAGCAATATTCCAGCTATATGGCGGCAGTCTGCAGATAGTCGAGTCTGGACCAGACAATCTAGTGATCAATAGCACGAACATCAATATACGCAATTGGGATACGATGGCATGTGCCAACAAAGTCAGCGAGTCTGACTTCCCGATCACGTTAGTCGCATTGTACGACAAAGAATGCACTTGAATGGACATTGTAAATACACTTGAACGGCTGCATATAACAACACAGTGATGCTGTAATTGTTATTAACACGACTACCTGAAACCATAACAATGAGTATAAAATATATAACTGACCTGTAAGGCGTATCTCGCAAACGAAAGCTGAAGTCAGTAAAGATTTGCCTGTGAAATACTTAGTGCTCCGATATTAATTGGTACGTTACTCATAATCTCCCTAAAATATATAAATCACCAACAAGTTATCTGTGGTGTTTAAATTATCCACATTTAGAAGCTGAGTATTTTTGTGATATGCTGCACATGTTAAAGTTCATCCTTGTTGTGAAAGAAGCGGATGCTGTGAGTCAAAAACCATACAGCCATATTACTTTCCTTGTGGTTACAATGTGACGATGTAAATGGAAAACAGTATGTTATACAAAGTTATATCCCACCGAATTTGGTTTATGTCCACGTTGGGGTAAATGATAGGAGAGGTATTTGTCTGAAATAGATAGACACCTTACAACATTGTGCAACTATACAGACTTATAACCGTCTTTACATATTTTACTGATTTTCCAAAGTAGTCGAAAGTGGGCCTAAATAAAACACTAATAAGATTGCATTCATATTTCTAAATCTAATATTCTTAAAAAAAGTCAGTCGTAGTAACCAACCATTTTTATAAATATGAGTCATTCTAACCAACATACATATAAGAAAGCAAAATAAATGACAACAGTTTTGACTGAAACAAACCCAGAGATATTCCCTGGATACACGCTCGTCGTTCTTATTGAAGTAATATTTCGTTTCACTCCACAATCCACAATTTACTTTACTCAAACACGCTTCTTCCTGTTTTGGTTAACAACATAAACATCACGGTCGCCGAATGTCGTAAGTGAACAGGCCTGACAACACAGGTTTGAATCATAGGCGAGAGCTGCTATGTCAAGCTGACCTGACATTGGAAGGTTATGGTCTTGACTGTCTGACTCCACTGTTAGCGAAATCGTAGTTTTGATCCAAATGACTGCAAGTTGCAACTTAGTGCAAGACCTCACACGAGGGCGAGCGTCCCATCACTGTGGACCTACCTACAATATCTAAGACAGAACACTTTAATATCAACAAAGGAATAATGAAAATGACTCAAGTCTGGAAAAATACTCACACAACAGTTTCACCACAAATCCAACCATGGCAATCCATTTCCCATTTTCAAAGCGTGCCTATTCTCCAAAAGCTAATCAGGTCAGTATGACCTACAATGTACGTTTGATGTTAATAATACTAATAATATTATACTAATGCAGAGATAGACCAACTGTTTCAGAACATGTGATCAACTTGTCTCTGCCTACGACAAATATAAATATGAATCTGTGACCAGGTATGGTGAGCGTATGCATTCACTGAAAGGCCAATTAGTGAAAAAGAAATTAAATGTGTCATGGATGTAATTATTTTGATTCACATTAATGAGCAAACTGAATTTTGTGTTTTCCATTATCACATGTACTATGTGGGCTAATATAAATCACTCTCATCCACTGTTGAAACACAGTAATCTTAGAGGCCAGGGTGCAAACCTAAGAAAGAAACACACTGGTTTCGAAGTGGTCTTCTGCATTGGCTACTTTGAGGGTAATGCTATATTTCAGGGTATTATCATTTGCAGATGCCTGAGGTCTTTCATTAACTGCTCGACAAAATAGGGCAGTTGAAAAAGGCTCTTGCAAATGATAATGCCCCGAAAAGTATTACCATTATTATAGCTAAAATGAATAGAATTTTATGTAAAATAAGAATAAAAACAACAGTATCGGTTTCGAAGCATTTACTGCTAACAAAAAATGACGAAAGTCACTGACACACATTTCACAAATATAGACATGTCATAGAACAACACATATGATGTCACTATTGAAAGTGATTACATTTGACCTTGACCTTTGCCCATACTTCTAGCCACCATTGTTTTTGATGCTCAAGAACGTTAGAGTTCCAGTAGATATTTTCATTGCTGTATGTTGTAATTTATGGTACAATTGTTATGGTTGGCACAGGCAAGAAAGTGCATAATGACAAAGGTACATGTGACGAATGTGAGCCAGATATATCGTCAATAATGAACCCAAGTTCAAACAAGCTGTAGGTGATCATGGTGATTGAACTTCAACAGCTGAGTTACTTATGACATCACCTAACAACAGGCTTTGTCAGGTAATGAATATTCTTGATGTTTGATCCTGCTAAGCTAATTAATAACTAAGTGTTTTGCCCTCTGCAGATTATGGATGCCTCTCAGTGTTTGATCCTGTTGAGGTGAAGGATGGTTCTCCACAAGGAAGACAGCATCCAGCTGAAGACAGCCCTGGGTACAAGCGAGATACAGCTGCTGATAGGGGACATCACCCAGCTGCAACAAGATGAGGCATCGGACATCATCTTTGTCTCAGCCTTTCAAGGTACATTCCAACATTCTTATTTGTATGAAGTATGTGGTTATACATTGGTTTCAAATACAAATGCTGACAGCTGTAATAACAGTAAACATCACTTTTTTCATCAATTGTTTCATTGACACTTTTTTTCATCCTCAAATGAAGAATTGAGGAAATTGTGTATAATGTGCTTCTTAAACTTTTAATGTGTTTCTTAAACTAAAATACTATTTCATTACATTTTTTTGTATAAATCTTAAAGCATCATTTGTGTGCAGGAGACTACTCTGCAGTTTCATCTTTTACGCTTATTGGTGCCTTGAGTCGGAATTTGAACATCAGCGTCCAAGAACTGTCAAAGGACAAGGAGCTTGACCTCAGGACTAACTTTCATTGCTGGGTGTCCAAACCACTGCCCCACAATGTCCCCTACAGGCGACTGGTGTGTTTTGAGAGGTGAGAATATCAGCCTTCAGGATCAGATATGCATGAATAATTTGTATGAACATATTTTATCCAGTTTTGTCCTGTTTTGATTAAGTATTATGCAATATTGGACCATTCATAATTTATGTGTTGGGGAGGTGATGATGATTTCCATGGGGAAACGTACAATGTGAGTGGCCCCTCTAAAATGTAAATACAAAGTAAGTGACCAACATCAGATAACATCAGATACCCCTCCTCCCCCCACTCCACACCCCTTCCCATGTATTTTAAGCATACCTTTTTAATAATTTGTGATATTGCTGACACCTTCTACCTCACCCCGAACAAAATGATTTCATTGTATCTGTTGATTGTCAAGGCAGTTACGATAATGAAAACCGGATGAGACCTAATTAATGATATTTTGACCTCTCCAAAACATAATTGGAATTTGGATACATGTGAATTTGATGATAAGCTTATTGTTAATTTCCAGTCACAGGCCTACCAAACAAACAGTGAACAAATCATTAAAACTGAACGTCTATATACCAAAACAGAAAAAAGTCACAAAAATTGGAAAATAAACTTTAAAAACTGCAACAATATCCTCTAAAACTGAAACAAATGCTCAATAATGGAAAACTAATCATTTGAAACAGTGCCTGAGAATTGTCATGAAGCATACAAAATGGCAGTCATAGATTCATCCAGAAATGGTAACCATAGCATCGTGAAACAGCATGAATATCATCAAAGATGGCAGTGAGGGGATTGAGTCACCATGAGTCTAATCTTGAAAATTTGATATTGGGTTGTAGCGCATCAACTCTCTATTTATTGTATCTACATCGCGATATAAAATTTTGAAGTCATGGTGACGAAAAACATTATGGACCAAAGCCTGTTTTTCACCCCTTGCCGTTTTGTATGCTTGGCGACTGTTCTCGGGCACTGTTGTAGCTGACACATGAGTTTTGTTTCCATTTCAAACAGTTAGTTTTCTGTTACTAAGCTTTTGTTTCGGTTTTTGACGATATTGTTGCAGTTTTGAAGCTTATTTTTCTATTTTGGTGATTTATGTTCTGTTTTAGTGTATATAGGTTAAGTTTTGATGATTTGTTCACTGATTGTATGGTAGGACTGTGTCAGGAAAGTAGTTGTTCATAATCTGACCTCAGGTCGTCACCATGGAGAGCAGTCATGGACCTTAAATTTGATCTCACATGTTTGTCTGATATTAATTATGAGAAGCATAAGTCTCACCTTCAAATCTCCAGATCTCGAAAGGCTGAAGCTGGAACAATGGCCCAGCAGATCAGCACCATGTTCCGTGCCATGACTCCTATCTTTAACAATGAGGACACAACAGTCATAACCCCACTTCTAGCCACAGGAAACCAGGTCAGAGTTCATGTGTGATTATGTTTTGTACAAATCAACGCAAACAAATTGGAATTTGAAAAATGTTCAAGGATATTCATAATGATCCTAAAAATGTGGGGTATCACTCATTATTTGTTTACTTATTTATGTGATCCTTTTGTCCTGAAATGTTGTTACATGATCATTGAAACTTGGGTATGAATGAAGTGTGTAGCCCCCTTTCTCAAAAAGCTGTATCCACCTCAGATTATTCACAGGTTGGAGTCATTTTGCTGGCTTATTGCTAAGTGCAATGTTAAACAGCAAATAAACTAACAATTTAAATGTCATCAGCTTTGACTATTGTAGTACTTTTTTTTATAAAACTGTTTATCTGTAGATGTGTAAAATCTTATCTGCGTACCTTCCTTGTACAAACTGGTTAACTTATTCATTCCCAATGGTAGTGAAACTGCCTGTGCAGTGAAGTTCTTGAGAGGCATGTAGAAGTTGGTATTCAAGTATAAGACAAAATGTTATTTGTATACTCAACATTTCAGGGGTTTTCGTTGCCCATTCATCAGGTGATATATATTTAAGCTAAATTCCTTGTGTATTCTAGCGCCAATCCCGAGTGGCAGTGCTGAAGGCAATGGTTGATGGAGCTTGTCACTGGATCAAGGCTGGTCTCCCCCTAAGATGTCTGAAGATTGTCCTGTATGCTGCTGACCTCAACATGACTGACATACAGGCTGTGAAACTGTTCAAGCAGCTGAAGAAAACATGGGAAACAAAGAATCTCACACTGGTGAGTCAAGGATACATGTCTTGAGACCTCATAAAACACAGTAAACCTTCATATCACACTTAGCAGGTGCCTTGCCATAACAAACATAATCTTACTGTACTATTAGTACTAATAAGTTATCTCATTTCCAAATGGTAGTGGAAACGCCATCTCACCCAAACACAGCCCCAACCTTGTACAGGCACCAGAAACCCATTGATAAATAAATACATATGCTCACATATTCAAAATGTTCATTGCTGCCGCCATCCAACTGTTTTAGTTGCATACATCACTCAGCAAGTGATACTTCCAGCGTATAAGCAGAACTCTATGAACCCCTCACTGTCAGCTGCATCTGCATCCTAAATGAAAATACTTTGCAGATGTCTCAACCCTCACAGCTTCTTAAACCTGTAGAGGAGGTTTTTGAGCCTTCAGTTGATTTAAGCTCACATCAGTAAAGGCTAACATCAATTTACGATGATCAAGAGCTGCTACTATGGACTGCAGAGAGGTTGCAAGATCATCCTCCCACAGATACTTATGGTATCTTCAGAGTTACCTTGGTGTCTCTCACCTTACCATTAGGGTTAGAATTTATCCTTCAGCTCAGCCACTGCAGCTTCCACTACAATGCCATTTAGAAAGTGGTCAGCTGTAAACTATTTGGGATTACACTGGAAGTGTGGAAGTCGTGGTGGCTGAGCTCGTTAGGTGGCTGACTGTATTTCGTGGTGATTAGGTGCCTGACTCTGAAAGTGTAAGTTTGAATATCGGATGGGACTCAACTCAACTGGAATCCCATATATAATATATTATATTTCTGTATCAGTAAGACTTCACATCATAACTACTGAATCATCAGCTGTGGTATCTTCAATGGTGGACATTAAAATCAAACATCTTCACAACCACCTTCGTGAGCAAGCCAGGCTTCAGTCAGCATCTGTATGTAGAGGCATTCCTCCTGGGTTGGGGAGCACACCTTGACACAGAGGCAGCATCAGAACTGTGGTCTCCAGAGGAGAAGCAACCAAATCAGCCAATTAAAGTTTGAAGCAGTCGTTTGAGCCATCAACCACTGGGCCCCTTGACTGTCTAATCTGTCACTGATGATCAGGACAGACAACCTTCTGCATCAACAAAGTCAGCTACACTGTTGAATTTTATATTGTATCACCTCACAGACGGGCTGAATAGAGAAATGTTTCAAACGTCAGCAGATGCCCTGTCCAAGCCATGCAAACATTCACCAACAGAATAGAAACTTCATCCAGAAGAATGGCAAATGGTGATAAAACAAGGCTACCCATCAGTAGACCTGTTCATAACCTGACTCAATAACAAGATAAGCACCTTCCTGTCGTCATTTCCAAACCCATCAGCATTTGCGTTCTCTCAACCAGCAATACTACCATGAGTACAGCAAAAGTCAGTCAGACCAGTCACCTGTAACTGCTTTTGGTTGTGCCTTATTGACCAACTAGGACTTGGCTATCAGACCTCATCAAGACAGCAGGCAATCTGGTTCTAAAACTTTTAGATTGGTCAAACCATCTCCCTCATACTCACATGAAGCAAAACCTTCCAAATTAGGAAGGTCTTTGCTTTATGGATCATATCAAAAGGAACTTGCCCAAAATGAGGATACTCCAGCCAAGCAGCATCAGCTGTCTCCCCTGCTTTATGCAGATCTTCTAGAAGCTTGCATGACGATAACTGGAAGAGTATTGAGCGCTTTCCTTAAGGGCTTTCCAATAGGCAAAGCTACACTACCCCAGGTAGCAGGGCTCCCCTGTCACCTCAGAATCACAAAGTATCTCAAGGGCATTCAATGGGCACTTACTTAACAGCCATCAGTTTGGTCATCACCATGGCAAAGTGTGCTTAAGTCCCTGGACTGACTGCATTATTATATATAAGGTCAACAGAGGAAGGTTAGGGACCCCGCTTGGAACTTAAAAATTGTACTTATGCATCTGAGAAGTGAAGCCTATGAACCACTTGAATAAACCAGCAAACATATGACACAGAAAATGCTGTTTCTGCTGGCCTGAGCTAGTTCTGTCACACCAGATTTGATAACAGACAAAATCAACTGCTATATCAGTCAAACCATGAGTTTCACATCTCACCATTATATTCATTACTTTGCGGTGAAATTAGGGAGACTTAAAACAGTGTCCAGTCAGAGCCTTATACATCTATGTATGTAAAATGAGTGCCAGATGTCAAAAGCTAAGACGACTATTAATTTTGTTCATGAGAGATGACAATCATATCCTTCTGAATGGGAGTGATCATACTTCAAGCAGATTGAGAAGCAGGCTTAGATCCTCCCTCCACACCAAATAAGAGCACCAGTCTTCATACTAGCTATACATATGGCAGAAACATATGTTTTTGGAAGTCAGAAACAATATTTGCCACTCATTTCATCCATACGGTAGAAACAGAAGTCAGGTTAAAGTTTATGTGCCCTTTCTTTCAGAAGAAATTAGAACATCAGTAATGAATGATAGTGTAAGTGTCACTAACTGTAAGAAAGCTAGAACCTAATTCTAGACATGCTGACAAAGATCCACAGAACAAGGTTCACTTTTTCTCTCATGGGTTTGGACGTTTTTGCCCCACTCAAAGGAACAGATGACCAAAAATATGGCGAATATGTTCCCACAGGGTCATCTAGAACAGATCATAGATCTGAATTATGCAAACAGTGGATCTTACCACCTACAGAGAGATTCAGGCTATAAATATGAGTATATATTTCTTATAGCAATATCATTGATACTTATCCCAACTCATTTCGCTATTCAGTTTTGGATTCAGGCCAATAGAGATAATTGAAAAGTAGAGAGAGTAACAAGTCACCAGTGACGTCACTTGTTTCTGGTACACATATGAGGCTAGGGATGCATTGGGGTGAGATGTTTTCCTGTTCCTCTGAAATTCTAGAGCTGGAGTTTCTCATTGATCTTGCCCTCATTTGGAAATGAGATACACAATTAGAATGAATCAGGATGAGTGTAATTGATAAATTATCCCCAAATATACATTAATGAAATGTAAAGACCTTTTCTAGTTATATGTCTGTTTTCATCTGGCCATCAGTTTCATTCAAAATATTACTGTTTCATTAGGTTCATTGTTATCTCATAATCAGTTCCATATTTGTAGCCAGAAGAGGATCAAAGCATTGATGTGTTCATCTCTCACAGTAATCATGACAACCATTGGGCTGAAACGATTGCTGCCCAGCTGACAAAGATCCGCCCTGGACTGAAGGTGTACAAACAACAGCTCCAGTTCTCAACTAATGAGGTGTGGCAGGAGAATGTCTTCCATGTCATGATGGAGTCACAAAGGTGAGATTTCTTAACAATACAGCAGTCACTTACAGTCCTCTCTGTATTAATGTTTCAAAATGTGTAACTGTACTACCTGAACCCAGTCATAGGATAGAGGCAGAGATGTCACAGTGGTGTAAATGTATTTCCTGAAGCCAGGTCTAAGATACTGGTCCATGAGTTACAGTGGTGTAAATGTACTTCCTAAAGCCAGTTAAAAGATTGGGAAGCATGGTTTCCAAGTGGTGTAAGTGCAGTCTCAATTCAAAATAGAGCCCAAGATGTCCCAGTGGTGAAATATTGACAACCTCATACCCATTTGTCAGTTGTCTGTTCTTCAGATAATCCTTCAGATCAGAAGGTGTAAGGATTTGTATGTATTGTTCAGTCATCATCCTCTTGTCATTCACTTATGCAGCACTGTACTATTTCTGTTCCAGAATCATCACCATCTTGACTCCTGCGTATGTGGAGAGTCCAGAGTGTCTGGAACAGTTCAACATAGCTCTGTGTGTGAACCGACTTTCTACAAAGCACCAGATCTGCCCCATGTATGTGGAGACTGTCAGCTCCATACCTTCCTACTTGCAGTTGGTGCAGTACATTGAGTGCAGGTCAGTACACCTTTTCAGATGTTAGTACACCTTCTTAGATATCAGTATATCTTTCTTCATGCTACCAAACAGAAGACCCAACTAATTGTCAGAACACTGTGCTTACGTCAGGAGCCATGCTAAATGTTAGTTCACCTTGCTGGATGTCCGTATGCCTTGTTGTATTTCAGCACAACTTTGTTGTAATCTTGGAACATTTTTCTGGATGTAAATACACCATGCTTGATTTTGGTACACCTTACTAAGTGTATCAGTACACCTCGTTGAATAGCATTACATGTTGGCAAACATCACCATACCTTGAAAGATATGAGTAGACCTTACATTTTCAAATGTCTGGCTTACACTTGGAGTTAATGTAGGATGCTAGCATACTATGTCCTCATGTATTTATGAGGAGTACATTGGTTACAGTGTCACCATAAGCAGTGCATGATAAGCAGTGTCTTCAATTGCAGACAACGAAAGGAAGGAGAGGTAATTGAGACACTGATCAAGCAGGCATGCATGACAATTTTGAGTTCAGTGCCTGAGTCTGATCAGACCAAAGATAACTCCAAACCAGCCCTGCCGTCCAGGACGACATATGATGTGTTCATATCCTACTCCCATCGAGACCCCACCCCTGCCCAGACTCTGCTACAGTGCCTTCAGGAACAGGACTCCACACTCAGTGTGTTCTTTGACAGGAGTGAACTCAAGACTGGTAATGTTAACAGCCTACCGAGATATAGTCAACCAACACAGGTCAATAGATAGGCTGATATGAAACAACTGTTTCAAGTCACTATTATTTGAAACAGAGAATGAATCAAAACTGGAGAAACTGGCCCGGTAACAGTCCCCCATTCCTTATGTTTCACATTGTATTAACTAAACAAGGGACGGTGGTCAGATTCATTGTTGGTCAATGTGTCCTGATATTGTAGGTCATTGTTTATGCCTGGGATACTGAAATTATGCTCAGTATGTTATGGGTTAGTTTTCATGATTGTCACTTAGCACACATTTTTGTTAGAGACTTTCAATTTCATTTCAGGAAATCTCTGGCAGCAGACTCTCTATGATGCCATGGACAGTGCCCACTGCGTGGTGGCACTGCTGTCCATGAGCTACATGACATCTGATGTGTGTCAGGAGGAATACAACATTGCCCTTGCCAGGGCTTTGTCTACAGTAAGAATTTACACACACAGATGTATTAGGTGCCATGCTAGTGAGGTTTAGGTCCCTATTCATCCAGCTGCAGAACTCGTTAGGATGAGAGAGACACAATAAAATTCAGTGCACCATGCACCTAGTGCAGCAAGAGTTGTATACTCTCCAAGGAGTTGAGATTGATAAGACAATGTGACGCTGAGACTGACGTCCAATGATTGATGGAAACAAATACCAGAGACTTAAGCAAGCAATAGTTGCATGGACATGTGTACTATACAAATATACTGTAAAATTTATAATGATAATAAAAATATTAATAATAATAATGTATCCAAGATGGTCCACAACACCCATGCTTATTGTAAGAGTGAATCAAAATGAGGATTAGTTTGGGATCTGCAATAGTTTGTGTTATAGAGCTCTAAAAGTTGTGATTGTTATGCATATCATTGAAGTCAGTAGTAGGAAAAAGGTTGAGTGGAAACCTCTGTCCTTATGTTCTGGAAAAGAGTAAAAAATGTAGTCGCCCTAACATGACCTCTTTGCCCTGTTACCTCCAGTAGTCCCATGTAACCAGTCACCATATTGTCACTCTCTCCTTCATCACTCACCTGGGCTGGCACCTTGGGTCAAAATGTTTGCCATAGATTTTCACCACCAATGATACATCCAAGAGTCCTATTCAAGCCACTCAGACCATAGTGCTTTAACTGTTTCTGTAGCTCTCTACTGAACTTTTGGAATATGGTTTTCAGATCTAATAATGCTCGTTGGAGAACCAACAATGCAACTACTGGACTAGTCGAATTTACTAATACATCCACAAACCATATGGTCTCATGCCAATCAACATGGATTCCAATTACACTGTGGAGCATATCACACATCGCCTCACTAGATGATGATCATACCAGCTACAGAATTGACTTTAGCACTTAGATGCTGAGCTTTGAATCTTTATGATGACAAGTAAAAGAGTTTTGACCAATTTGCTACTTGCAAAGGATTCACAGCCGTTAACGCCTAACACCCTCTAGTTGTCATATACTACCAGTATATTGATTGATATTTGATATTTTGTTAAATTGATATTTAATCCGTATCCTGACTCATACACCGAGGGGCCTCCCAACCATCCCCTCTTACTACTACAGGCTTCCCTTTAAGCCTTAGTGTGATCTGATTCCAGAGAGAGTGACATGGGTTCATACACGCGAGATCGACAATTACCATTTGCGGATTAAAAAACAGACCAAAAATGTCCATTTCACGTGTATCAAAGGATATACTAACAGACTGGCTTAAAGGATTAAATGTGGATTATCACCTGACTATAAAAACAATGATGTCGACTCCAGGTGTGGTTGATTCATCATCGATTCACTAGGTGTGAATACCAAATAATAATTAGAAACTGTAATGTACGAATCTTGTTTAATGCAAATGGTTGCCATTCAAATACATATTCATTATGAATGATAATTTTATGTACATAAATACAAATCTACACAATACATGACTGTAAATTTACATTATTTCAAAAGCTCTTTAGGAGATGACCACAAGAGTCCTTGAATTCCATCAACATGATGTTGTTGTTCGCAAGTCTCATTTTCAAGAGCTGGTATCAGGCCTCGATGTTTCGGTACCTCTTCTTCGTCGGCGGCTTCTTCATTCCCCTTTCATACTGAAGGAGAAGGGTTTCAGAGGGTGACTGCTCTTTTTGAAGAAATGTGATGAACTTGAATATATTTGGGTGGGCCTTGGTTACCAGCTTCTTCAACCTGTTGTGCCAGCCTTCAAGATTGTTATTGGTCCGTGGACTGTTTGTGTTGTGATGGTTCCACTGCTGAAGATGAAGAGGCCCCTCGATCCAGTTGGTCGTGATGTAATCGGCAACTCTCCAGCATCTGTCAGTCTCTAGCATGGCATCCAATATATCTAACCAATGGTCTTCCACCTGGAAATTTGAAAGAATGATTGATTAGTTAGTTGCAACGAAGTTTTATGGATATGTTTCAAGAGCTTTAATTTAATTCTTTAATTTAATCTTACTGCAAGTATAGATTATACAGAATATTGTAAAAATAAAAATAAATTAAGTACCTTAATATCAGTCCTCATATTCTGGTGATTATGCGGTGGTTCCATTTTGGTAACGATGTCGTCACTGGTCGACATTCTGGCGGGACAATCTTTGACAGTGCATTGTCAAGAGTCCCAGGCATGTCTCTTCTTGTTCGACTTAAACTTAAAACCTTGAAGACATAGGAATCTGCCTCCACGATTTGACGAAATGAATCGAAGTTCTGCATAAGCCATCCTTGCAAGATGCAGTGACGATTGCAGCAACGTTCATACTCTTATACCACGACGTTTGATTAATATTCAATTAATAAAATGCAATTAATTATCTATTATTGGTCAGTTATATATTATCAGTCATGTCGTGACATGTGAACTCATGTTCGGAAAGTGAACTTACTTAAAACCTTGAAGAAACAGGAATCTGCCTCCACGATATTAATCCTCCCTTATTAATCCCTTGATAATCCCTTATATAAACAAACCGCACATCAAAGCTTTGCTGCATGTCGATCTGGCGTGTATGGTCCAACCAAAAATTGTCGATCTCGCTTGAAGACATGATGGCCGCCAGTCACATCAAACTGTTGGTGGGAAGGAGACCAAGGGGCCCTGTTAGGGTGGGTAACAAAGGATAGAGGTTTCCACGCAACCTTTGGAGGGAAAGGGAGATAAGCAATATGTATTTGTCAGGATGACATAAAATATCAATTGTATCATGAAAATTACTTTATCTGAGAACTGGATTATCCTACAATTGGACAAAAAAATGTAGGTTTAGTTTTTTTCTTGGTGTTTCTTTATAACTTTGATTAACCCTTGATAATGATGTTGTGTTCAAAACTATGGGAATCACCCAAGTGTAAGTTTCCTTGAGAGATGATAAAGTCAGGTATTTTGCTGACACTTCAGTCAAACCATTGAGAAAACAATATTCCCTTCACCAATGGTGATCCATATTAGAATGTTGTAAAAGTTAGGTTCCAGAATAAAGTTACCTAATATTCATGTGTGCTTGTGATCCTTTCAGGAAGATGTCTCTCTGATTCCTGTTTCTGTAGAACCTTTGAAGGCCATCCCTCAGACTTTCAGTCATGTGACTATACTAAATGGATCATTAGCCAATCAGAAGGATGCCCTTAAGCAGATCTCGAATGAAGTTATAGATTTGGTTAGAAATGGACTGAAGGGACGAAATATTGTCAAGGTAATGTTTAGCTGAAAAGATTTAGTTAAGTGCCTGATTGAGGAAGGGGTTAAGTCAGTCTACACCATATCCCAGAAAGATTGTCTTTGGTAGCCATCTCTCTCTGATGTAACAGCTGTCTTGATGTTTCAGCCAACTCGCTCAGTTATCACAGTCTTCTTGATGTTTCAACCAACTGTCTTATTTATAACAGTTGCCTTAATGTTTCATCTAACTTCATCAGTTATATCCGTAGATTTGTTGTTTCAACCAACTCGCTCAGTTATCACAGTCTTCTTGATGTTTCAACCAACTGTCTTATTTATAACAGTTGCCTTAATGTTTCATCTAAGTTCATCAGTTGTATCCGTAGATTTGATGTTTCAGCCAACTCGCTCAGTCACACCACAGGAAGTTCAAGAGCTCCACCGGAAACAAGAATTTGATAAACTGTATAAAGTAGATGGAAAAGAAATCCTTTACAAGAACCCAAAACAACAGTCATCTAATGAAAGCCCATTGGACAGAGGTGACCAGCAGATTGTGTTCAGCTTTTCTCATGACTCTCTCCGTCTTGCTATAATTCTGTCTGAGTTGATAAAGCAAGCATCACCAAGCACAAGCTGTACATTCATCAGTGAAAATAACAAAGACAGACTTTACTTGTTAGACCAGTCCCAGCTTGTAGTCATTATAGTGTCAGACGGCTATGTCCAGTCAGCTCAGCTCCTTGAGGAACTTCACCTAAGTCTGTGTCGACAGCGGAGAGAAAAACCCACAAGGATGATGTATCTGATTGAAGGATCACACATCAGTGCCCAACCCCACTATCTCCATCTCCTGGACTACAAAGTCAGCATCAATGACAAACTATGGAGTGTCCCGAAAACCATGAAAACAACATCTAGTGAGTATGTCATTACAACAAGAGGTGGAATGGAGGGCTCTTACTCCTGCACTCTCCCAGAGCGTCTGGCCCTCAGCAAAGCTACACTTGACATCCTGGATATTGTGCACAATCGGTGAGTCTTTTGTTACTCAGCTTGTTTCTTTAACTCACCTTCTCAACACATAGTTTTGAACTTGGTGGAAATGATTATCTCTGTTCTGCCTTAACCTGCTATGCCCTGGGTCGCTTCCATAAAACCATCTTAACATTGATACTGCCATAAGTCTCATCTTTTTTGTTCATCATGGCCTGGAAGTATAGAAACAGAAAAATTGCAAAGATTTGCTTGTCAGTTTATTTTCTGTCTATATTAGCTGTCAGTATATTATCAGTAAGTGAGAATGAAAATAAGTCCACTGGACTAGTAATCCTTTTTTTCTGCATTATTATGAAAGGTTACTTGTTCAAATTTTACAGGGTAATTTTACAGGGGTAATTAGGATCCCAAAAGATGGCTTTATAGCATTTGTCTCAAATGTCAAAGGCCAGCAGAATTTGAATATTATTAGTCTAATATGGTTTCTTTATACCTTTGGGTGAGCAATTTTAATTTCCTCCCTTGCTTGGCTATGCAGGTTATTACAGCTCAAATTTATCATATGTACCTAACGTTCACCTGTTCATCTCTATTCATTTCAGGTTTCACAGCATGCACAGAATGAGTATCTTAAATATCCTCAACATTGGCAGCCTCACCAGTTGCGATTCTGACCACACTGTGCAGATTGAGCAGGTACATTTGCCATTAGATATTAGGTAGTAATCAACATGCTGCTTTGATGTTAAACGTTAGTATGTCTTGATCCTTGTTGGCTTTTGTTCTTTTACCAATATTTTACCTGTGTTTTACTTAGTTATCAGAATGGTTCTACAAACTTGCATCCCTCAGTTGATAATTGGTTGGAAGCCAACACGAACACATTACATGGCTCTCACCGTAATTTCTAACCGCCACTTCAACATTTATTCATGGCTTAAATTTCAGGTTCACAAGGGGTCTCTAGATTTACAAGCTGTTTATGTTCATGGGCTTTAAGGAGTTTAGTCCTATGAATATGACCATTTTCTGATATTCTCAAGTTCTAGTTCATGATCACATGATGTATGTAAATACCCAGCTATGATAATCATAATCATTCCCAACTTATGATTGGTGGTGGCAAAGTTTGAGGACCTAGATGAGGATATATAAAGTGATATCTGTTCATGAAAACTATATGTTCAAACATGCTAATAATGATAGCTAATTGTTACTAAATATTTTGGAGAGTATGCACTTTCTCTTGTTCTTATAACCACGAAGTGGAAATGACTAGGAACAAATTTGTAGCCTCTTAAAACACCATAGTCGATCATGGGACTTCCAGCTATCTTCATTCTCATTTTTACTGCCTATGAGTGAAGATGTCATGCCTTTCACAGAAGAATGTCCTTCAAAGGCTGTAGGCATAACTTGTTTAACATCTCAGAAGAATACAGATATCTTTGGGCAAAGATGACATGACTAATATAAACAGAAAGATGTGTGGAACATGTAATTGCTTCCTTCCACTTCTGACCTCAAGTTTAATGTGTTGACTGTATTTCGTTCCTTAGATGAGAATTGCTCCACTTGTAATCATCTCAATGATGAAGATGATTGTTTTAGATTTCTCATCTAAGAAGCGTAAGAGGGCCAAGAAGCAAGCACACCACTACTTTAGACTGCCTGCCGAAGCTGTTGACAATTTTCTTGAATCATTCTCACATTTGTACCTTAGACAGAATTTATGACATTTTTTTATACCTTGTGTCATGAGTTTTGATCCTTTGAGACCAGTCTCTGATTTTCCTTCCAGAAGAGTGGTTATCTTCAAATTGTTGATTCTCTTCTGGTTTACAATGGCTCTTCTAATCTGGATGACCTTTCAACCTCTGTTGGATTCAGGTTCTTGTTTTTGTTTCTATGATTCTGCCTGTATAATTATATCAATACACTTTCATCAATGACTCCTCCATGTTCAGTGATCAGTCCTCTATCAGTGATTTCACCCACCTACAGCAATTCTGTCCTCTTTTTTGTTTTATTCTCATCCCCCACCTTCCTTGGTGTTTTCTGCCATATTGATGATGACTTCGTCTTGTGTTCATGTTTTGTCTCCTGTCAATAATCCTGCTGTAGCAATATCTACTGTGCTTGCCTTTCGTCCATCTAGCAGTCATCCCACAGATAAGCTGTCATGTCATCCTTGCCTTCATTACCCTCATTACTTACCATTACAAATAAATGGATGTTGTGGTCACGTTCACTTGTCTGCGTTCTGATGTAAACAAAATGAAGGGAAGTTAGGAGAGTTGATCTTATCACCAAAGACTTATCCTTTCTCACTTGATGGATTCCTACCAGGCCAACCTGCTATAGAAATGACTGGGATGGTTCAGGCTTCATGTCGAGAGAATGAAGATTGCAGAAAGTCACATGATCGAATGGGATGGGAGTCATACATTGTATGAGCTGCCTGTGACTACCTACAACAACAGATCGAACTGGGGTGTGTTTGGGCAAGGTGTTGCAAGAGACTGAAAACTTTGCTCCAGAACCTTTCCACTCCATGGTCATATGAGACAAGGCATAACATGAGATAGGATAAGTATTTATTAATATACAATTTATAGTTAACATTTTCTGTTATTAAGGTAAGGTACCTGTTATCCCAGGTATTAATTATTGCCTTCATTTGGGGTTAGGATTTCTGTCCTACTGTGTGTTTATTGTAGGTTTGAATGTTATCAGTGTTATATTTTGTCTGCAGTTTTTAAGAGCAATACACATGGCCGATGACACATCAGAGGATTTAACAAGAGATAGACCCAACTCAGTGAACAGTTACAGTAATGCAAGCAGCTCTCATGAAGATGCCAACTTAATGATGCAAGCACAACCTTTCGGTGCTGATGGAAAAAGACTTAAACGGAGTTTATTTTGTGTCATTTTGTAAAGGTTAGTAGAGGATCATTGGTAGTCTGCTGCTCGATGTAAGACGTACAGTTGTTTGACAGGTGGATCTGTGTTTAGGACTTGGTTGCTTATGTGTCATCATACCCGATATCAATAACTGATTTGTTTTATCACAGGTGACCATAATACAGCCACCAATGACTACATTAGGCATAATGATAAACAGATTTCATGCATATTGTATTTTGGTTGCAACTGTCTGAAAACAGTGTCAGAACACAAGTCATGACAGTTGTTGCAATCTATAAGAGGAAGAAAATATACACAAACAGTAGCTATGTCACAAATTCCTTTTTCATTAAATAAACTATTTGGATTGCAAAACTAATATCAACTAAAACATGTTCAAATGACTCTGGTTTAACCTTTGCTGAGATTTCAGGGAAAAGGAGTGTAATTAACAGTGAATGAATGACTAATGCAAGACAAAATGTTATTGTTGTCAACTGTTTCTTTATTATTTACACAACATTTCTGTTGTCAGGTGGACGAAAGGGGCAAGGAATAGCTCAGAAATGTTATTTTATTGTTGTTTTCGTGACTCTATGGAATGGACGAATACTGGTACTATGTAAATAATGGCATTGTGGGCAATATTATCTGGAAGAAATATAATCTGTATGAAATTGCTAAATTTTCTTGAAATGCACTTTCCTGATCCAGATAGCCACAGCAATTAAATATCCATAAAACTACTTACATTAAACTAAACTAAACATAACTGCATATGTCTTTTATGTGGGTAGCTTTTCAGACAGCAATATACTGTGATATTCATGCAATATACTGTGATATTCAAGTTCATTCAGCAGTTCAGCTACAAATCTTTCAGCAGTATTTTCATGTTTGTATTTTCACATTTCTATATGATATTCCTGCCAATCTCACTTCTAAATATCTCACCTGACAGTCATTTTTATTGTGCCTCATGAGTTGATAAAAACATTGTGTGTGCAGTCTTAGCTTCATGCTTCTTGTAAATAACATTGGTACAGGTATTGTAGACAGGTGCTCCTAAATGTAGGAATTCACATGTCTCAGGACTCACTTTAACAATGAATAAACTTTTGTTTTTTGTATTCTTTTAGTCTAACTTGTGGTTAGTCTTAAGCAGCACACCAAATTCATTCATAAAAATGTTGTGGTTAATTAATACTGAGCAATTATACATTGCCAAAAAGTCGTCTGCTTCAATCTCACTCACCAATGAAACCACAGACAGGTTACATACCTCCTTTGCCTGAACACTGCAGCAAGCTGGAAGTGACGTTGCGTAAAGGATTTTCAGTAAGTTGTATTAAAACTGTGTAACAAGCTTGTCATTTTGCTGATTTCTTGACATCAACAAAGACAAGCCAAAATTTGTGTAATCAGTTGCTCCCAGGGGTTGGGTGATGAGGTCACCATGCACAGATTTCCACCGGTTCATGCTAAATGGGTTATGTTTGTGAGTGCGAAGCAAGCGTTGGGGAAGCCTGTAGTATATAATAAATCAGACTGCTCGACCACAACCCCGCATCCAAAGTAGAAAATGCTATTTAGATTTGTTTTCAACAAGTTAAAAAATCAAAACTACTTACTGGTTGTAGTAAATGATTGATGACCTATGTGATTTTGTACTACACAACTTGTAACATAATGATTTCTTCCATCTGTGTGAGGTTGTGGTGGAAGTGACAATAATATTGTAAATAGTATTAAATTGGCACCCATCTTGCTTCCAAGAATGAAATTGTTATGTAATAAGTTAAGTTGTGCAAAATGCAGTAGAAGCAGTTATGATTTTGTTTTGTATCTCTGTGAAAACAGACCTAAATTGCATTTATTCTCAGATTGGTGGATGTTCACGACAGGTTGGCACCATTTTTGATAATCGTGACATCACAGGCCAAAATAAGTTCTAGATTGTAAAATCAGTTAGATTATAGATTATGGTTTTGTTTTCATCAAGTTAGAAAATCAAATTTATTTCCTACTCATAGTGAAATATGTATTTCAATGACTGAGAGGATTTTGCATGACACAGGATGTTATATAACGATTTTTAACTTTTATGACAAATGATTTTGACAGAACCATCTATGAAAACAAGTTGTAACTTGGAAGCTAGCAAAGCAGGTTACAAGATTAAATGACACGAGATTGTGAAAACATAGAGCTTTCATTTTTCACAACAATTGTCACGATTTCACGTTTAGACAAACCTGCACACAAGATAATTTACCCCCAGAATTGTACATGAAATCTTCAGCAACACCCTTAGGCACACCTGATATTACGCAGGAGAGAACTGCTCACTGACTTGTCAAAAAGGTCAATGTAAGGTAACTGTCAGAATGAGTAATATTTTAATATGAGGTTTCATTTAAAACATTACCAATAAATAATTTATGTATTTGTACCTGGCTAGAGTATGTGATCTTTAAGATAATCTCTCAACTCATGACTACAAAGGAGTTGTATTTGATGCCACACATTAATCACAATATATTTGTTTCTGTTTCCATACCAGGGCACCATGGCACTGGGGTTGCCTTGTCGTTAAAGCAGTGGCTCATCGTGCTTGATTCACCACATGGGTACAATGTATGAAGCCTATTTCTGGTTTGCACTGCCTTGATATTGCTAAAAGTAGTGTAAAACCAGTCTCACTCACTCACTGATAGCCGCTGTGATATACGTGAGTTATATCCATACTGTTCTATTTATGTTGGTCAGTAAACTATAGATTAGGACAATAATAGGGCATCTTGTATCACTGATGTCAATAATGCTGTGATATATATCTGAATACCTACCAGGTGAACAGTTTTAATTGTAATGGCCAAATCACTTTAAGTTTTGAAATGTGACCCTGTCAGTCTATCTGTGATATATATGCAAGAAGTATGGGCAAATGTTTCAAAGTGTATTGGCCATTACACATATAGTATTCCCAGAAATTAATGAGAATCATGTTGCATTATGTAACTCATTACGTTTATTAACTTCTGGCGTTTTACTTACATAAACATGTTAAAACATCATCCTTTTACAGTCTCAGTCTTGTTTTAGTACTTTGTTAGACCTCCTCGCTCAGCAATGCATGCCTGAATACGCCTAGGCACACTACCCATCAAAGTTTGTAGGTAATCGTGTGACAGGGTATCCCAATATTGGACCACCTCGGCCTTCATATCTTCAATATTTATCAGTCCCTTTTGGTTTATTCTGTCCTTCATGACTCCCCACACATTATCAATTGGGTGTAGGTCTGGGCTGTAACTGGGCCAGTCTAAAACTTGAACATTTTCTCCCGACAACCACTGTTTTGTGTAGCACGCAGTGTGTTTTGGGTCATTATGATGCTGGAAAATCCAATCATCTTCATACAATGTTTGTGCTGTCGGAAGAAGGTGACCATTTAGAATGTCAACGTATCTTTCTTTTGTCAAGTTTCCCGTGAAAACACACAATGGCGTCACTCCGCGAGCCGATATGCCACCCCACACGTGAAACTTCGGGCTATGTTTTGGTCGCTGGTAGATAGGTTTGACAGTATCTTTGGTCCAAATTTTCACACAATTAGGGAAAAGCCAAACAGAACTTTCATCCGAAAAGAAAACATTATCCCAATCTTGATTTTCATGAGCCCAACACCAGTTTACACGTTTTTCCTTTTGTGCATCTTTCATCAATGGCGAGGGAATTCCACGTTTTTTCACCCAATTAAGTCTCTGTAATTCCTGCCTAACTGTTTCATTGCATACCTGAGGACTTCCTCTGCTAATCATTTCATTTCTGACGTTCTCAACACTTTTCAATTTGCCCCTACTCACATTCTGCCCAAGTCTTCGGCGATCCACAACACTGAATTTCCTAGGCCGACCTGCCCCTGCTTTGTGCTCTATCCCGGTTCCTGTTTGAATATTCTTCAAAGTTCTGTATACTGTAGATAGAGGAATACCATGTCTACAAGCTAACACTTTAGCATCAGCCTCACCCCTTTCAAAATCATCTAGAATGAGCTTTCTTTTCTCTCTCGCTGTAAATTCTGCCATGTCAACACAGGAAGCCGTCTGCTCAGACAAGGGAGATAACTCTTGACCTTTATGAGCTGCCTTCTAAGCCTTCAAGAGTTGTCTCCCTTATTTAGTATGCTTAGTGCATAGTGAAAGCCCTTTTTCCAATCTTAGCATCATTAGAAAAAAAACAAAGATTTTCTCAATAATTTCTGGGAACACTGTATATTGTCATCTGAGGTCTGAGTCTGTTGTCTTATGAATGTATTAACATAGTTTAACTTTCACCTCACTCACAATGATCAAAATGAAATAAACACGTCAAGTATTTCCACTTGCATTGATGATTATGTATCACAACTGACAAAAGTAAACGAAACTGGCATTAAAAATGCTCATTCAAAAGCAGCACTTAATATTGAATGTATTGTACTGCAGCAGATGTTCATGCAGGATGCTTGTTTTCTGTTTATGTTAGTATATTTGTTGATGTATTTCACACTGATGTTACTTTCTTGCGGTATTTTTTTTGAGTCATGTGTGAAAGTTTACACTTGTGTAAAATTAGATAAAGATCTGTGTGGGTGTAATATTTGGAACACTGCTTCCAGAAACAAATGGACCCAAGGCAATGACCCAGTATTAGGGTACACTCATTCTGCCCCACTAGGTTTGATGGACTGATGTCTCATGTAACACATCAGGCGAGCAGTTAACAGTTGATACAATTATTTGTGATACAATCACCAGTCAAAATTTACATATTGTTTTCCATGTTGATTTGATGTATCACTAAGTTGTCCCAAATTGTACAGGTGAGGTGTTACAACTGCTGAATATGGACTCTTAATACTCACTGAGGTATGCAAGGTATAGTCAGCTATGAATAAATGTTGATCATGTTTTTTTGTTCTTTTTTATCGTGATCAAATGTTAAACAATGTTTTGTCTTTATTTCTCTGTGTAAAGCTGAACTCGCTCATTCACTCACTCATTACACTTAAATCAACATAACATTTTCCCTAAACCAGTAAGGGTCAACAACACATGTATTTTATTCAATGTGTCTTGTAAAAACATACAACCATCAAATATGATATAAATCTTGAGCATATGCTTTGTACCGCTGACTAAATAAACAATGTTGTCTGAATACTATCACAGTTACTGATGGAGTCAGAGAGTATAAAGTCTGTTGTCATGTCAGTCATTACAACAATCATGTAACATAAATAATAGGGCAGATATGGGTAATGCAGGTACTATGTTCAGGTAAGTCTTCAGTCCCAGGGGTTGCTCGGTCTACCCTAGGCCAGATGGTATATTATTCAATACAACAACAATCAAATTCCATGGTTACACTAAAAGTTCCTCATGTTTGCATTTCTCAGATTCTGCATGCATCCTTTCTGAATTTTACATGTTTGAAAATAGATAAACCTTCTGTCAACTTCACTGTAAGTATTCTCAGATCTGTGTTCACAAGAATCAAAACAGTTGTGACAAGGGCTCTTGTAAAGCAATTCCAACTGGAGAATTTGCACCCAACTGTTGAGTCCCCAGATAGGTTCAGGTGTACAGGGCTAGGATTCACAGGTAGTGAATTTGGACTGGTCACAACCCAACTAGTCAGTTGTATTGTCTATCTACTAATGGTAATTAAATCCTCATAAAACAATACAGAGGCCACTCTTGTTTGTTGGAGTTTTTTGAATAATTAGTTGTGGCATCATCAAATTAATTTCTCTGTGAGTGCTGCTAATATCACTATGATTGTCTCCTGAGTTGGATGCCTTGCAATTGGTGGTCCCCAGATCATTTCTTGATACCTCTCCTGATGATGTATGGGCACCTACCCTTACTGTCTTTGAACACTGAAGAAAAAAACAGTTATCACAATGATAATTCATTCATGTAATTATGTTTTGAATATGATTAAAACTTTAAAAGGTGTAAGACACACATAATCACCTTAAGTGCCTTTTTGTCATTGCATCTGCCTGTGATCACTTTAATTTCATTACATTTTGACTAAATGGATTCCAGTCATAACAAAATTCAGATGCTAGAACATAACAACCACTCCACATATACAAACCAGCAAAAGAAATGCAATGCTGGCTTTTTGTATAGATTATAAATAGAAGACATAAACAACTTCATCATGTTTGTGTGACAAAAAAGAAATTATCTGTGTTTGTATTTACTGAATGATCGTAGGTTAAAACTGTACTCAGCAATATTCAAGCTATATGGCGGTTGTCTGAAAATAATCAAGACTGGACCATGTTTGCATGGTGTTCAATCCACAGCATGAGCATCATACAATACAATTGGGATTCAATGACATGTTTCAACATGTCAGTGAGCCTGACCACCTGATACTGTTAGTTGCCTCTTATGATAAGCATGGGATATTGAAGATCAATTCTAACCAGGATCTTCAGGGGTTCACAGTGTTTGTAGAACAGGAAGTATCTCTGTGACAATAAAAAGTATCTCTGGACAACTGTACCTGTTTGATATGAACCATGTTGTCTGCATCACCTGTTAGGAGGTTGCCCACATTGAGGATGTTGCTACTGTTTATGCCTGGAGTCCTGTTAAATGAGGACAAGAAGACAATTTACATTTACCTGCCAACACCCACTGTGATAGCAATTAGTGTATCAAGTAGAGTAACAGAAGGATTTCATCCCTGAATGAGCTCTCTCCTGGTCAAACACCAGACTTGGTACCAAAGCATTGACCAAAGTGAGCCAATAAAGGCACTCATCAATTGTGAAAACATCAGGAATGTCAAGTGAAGCAGAGTGTGGGTTAAAGAACTGGTGTTAAATAATGCCATGACTTGCCTTGTGACAGGGATTAGGATGTTACACAAGAGATATATAGAGTCTATTTCATCCTGTTTGTCAAATATGATGTATATCTCATCAAGTGAAGTCTGGAAGCCATATTTTCACAAGTTGCTAAGCAAAGACTGAAAAGATAGTGTTCAACCTTCACCAGATGAAATCATATCAATAAATGTTTACAACTCCACTTGACTCAATCAAGAGAAAGATCAATGGCTGATCAATGTCAGTGTTGTATGACATAAAAGCGTAATTGAGGGCCTCAAACAGTAAAATACAAACAGCTAAATGCCTTATAAATGCAATTTAGTTACCCGAGCTTTGGCATCTTCTCACTCAACTCACATAGTTGAGAAATTGTCAGCAGAATAACAAAGGGAGATAACTTCCAAAGGTGACAGGTCCAATCTGATAAACATGATGATGGTGATTTTGATGATGATGAAATGTGACTGTTTAATGAAAAGGAGATTTTAAAGCTTTTCATACAACTGCATGTGTCACACTCACACTCATTCAGTGATAAATTAGAAAAACATTTTCGGTGCCATGGCTTTGATCAAGGTAAGCTAGAAGCAGCAAACAGGGACACACAACACTCACTCATTGTGCACAATATCCAGGATGTCAAGTTTAGCTTTGCTGAGGGCCAGATGCTCTGGTAGACTGCAGGAGTAAGAGCCCTTTATTTCGATTCTGGTAGAATTGATGCATATAGGCTCCTCAGGTATTTTTTTCTTGGGTTTCAATGCAGTCCACACTTTGTCCCTGATGCTGACTTTGTAGTCTAGGAGATGTAGATAGTGGGGTTGGGCACTGAGGTGCGTTCCCTCTATTAGATACATCATCCTCGTGGGTTTTTCTCTCCGCTGTCGACACAGACTTAGGTGAAGTTCCTCAAGGAGCTGAGCTGACTGGACATAGCCATCTGACACTATGATGACTACAAGTTGGGCTTGATCCAACAAATGAAGTCTATCTTTATTATTCTCACTTATGAAGAAGCAGTTTGTGCCTGGTGATGCCTGCTTTATCAACTCTGACAGAATAATAGCAAGACGGAGAGAATCATGAGAGAAACTGAACACAATCTGCTGGTCACTTCTGTCCAATGTCTGTTTTTTTGGGTGCTTATAATGAACTTCTTTTCCCTTCACTTTGTACAGTTTATCAAATTCTTGTCTCCGGTGGATCTCTTGAACTTCCTGAGGTGTGACTGAGAGAGTTGACTGAAACATCAAGGCTATGGATATAACTGATGAAGTTAGCTGAAACATTAAAACAACAGATATAACTACAGTAACTGCAATTTGGCTGAAACATCAAGAAGACTGTGATAACTGAGAGAGTTGGCTGAAACATGAAAACAACAACTATATCTGAGATAGTTTTCACATTATTCAAAATTAATATGTTCCAGAATGGACATTACCTTGACAAATGTTTGTCCCTTCTTTCCATTACTGACAAAATTAATTATATCCCTGGTGATCTGTGAGAGGACTGCATTCTGGTTGGCTGAACAACCATCAAGTATGGGCATATGACAGAAGGCCTGACCCACAGTCTCTATAGGTTCTACACACACGGGAATCAGAGAGAAATCTTCCTGAAAGGATGACAATGTACACTTGTGAAGTACTTGAAACTGAATACTCAGCACAGAACATTCAACAATTAAATAAAGTATCAACAATATCATCTGGGTAGATAGGTGGTATTACAGTGAGCAAATGCCAGTTTGTGTTAATACACTTCGTGCCAATGATTGAGACCAAACAAGTGCTTGATTGCATGTGAAATCCATAATGTCTGAAGAGACACACAATTTACATGTCCACACATACTGTAACCACTAATATAATTTATCATTGAAATAAAGCATGTTTACCTTTTAGCAGGAGCCTGCGCACGCATGCACACATGCACACATGCAAACACGCAGACACAGAGTTAAGAGTAAGAACAAAGTATATTCTGTATCACTTCCGGCAGGGAAATTTTATGGTTTGATTGACAGGCAGTCTCTGTGAAAGAAGCAAATTAACAGTAGCACTGTTTATTAGTTTCACATTTCTTACAGTGGCTAAAGCCCTAGCGAGGGCAATGTTGTATTCCTCCTGACACACATCAGATGTCATGTAGCTCATGGACAGCAGTGCCACCACGCAGCGGGCGCTGTCTATGGCGTCATACAGAGTCTGCTGCCAGAGACTTCCTTCAATGAAATTGAAAATGAAACTATTTCATAAGGTAGTCAGCATTATTCCAGTAAACAATGACCTACAATATCAGGGCACATTGACCAACTATAAGGTCAACATACAATCTGACCACCGTCCCTTGTTTAGTTAATAGTGTCAAACATAAGGAGTGGGGGACTGTTACCGGGCCAGTTTCTCCAGTTTTGATTCATTCTCTGTTTCAAATAATAGTGACTTGAAACAGTTGTTTCATATCAGCCTATCTATTGACCTGTGTTGGTTGACTATATCTCGGAAGACTGTTAACATTACCAGTCTTGAGTTCACTCCTGTCAAAGAAGACACTGAGTGTGGAGTCCTGTTCCTGAAGGCACTGTAGCAGAGTCTGGGCAGGGGTGGGGTCTCGATGGGAGTAGGATATGAACACATCATACGTTGTCCTGGACGGAAGGGCTGGTTTTGAGTTATCTTTTGAGGGATCAGACTCAGGCACTGAACACAAAATTGTAATGCATGCCTGTTTGATCAGTGTCTCAGTTACCTCTCCTTCCTTTCGTTGTCTGCAATTGAAGACACTGATTATGAACTAAACTAGTACTAACTTAAGTAAAGTCCAGGTATCTTCACTGAGAATAGTTGATTGACACAAGGTAAAAGTGTTAAAACATCTAGCTTGGAGACTCCTTGGATGGGCGACCATATTCGGCATCTTGACTGAGAGTTTCTAGGACTTCAGTCTTGCCCCACAACAAAGCACGTATGATACATGTGGTCTCAGTGAATTTGTTCAAAATTGCCTCTGTTCTCCCAGCAGAAAATGGGTATGCTGCTGAAAAAAAGTCATGTGACTATAGCCTTCTAGTGCCCAACAAGCATCTTGGCTTATATGGGGTAATAATAATCAGATTCTGACTACAGTGTCCAGTGAGCAACTAGTCAGATGGATACTAGGCACTATATAAATGATTTATCATTATCACTATGATGTTCTGACAGAAAGGTGCAAGTTGTACCATGCATCCAGAAAAGTTTGCTAACATCTGAATGGGAGTGATGCCGTCTGAAAAGAAGCATGTACATCCTAAATGTCCTTCACATGGAAAACTAAAGTTGAACAATACTGTGAACATTTATTCCACCAACACCAATTTCAGACTTGTCAAACAGTTCTCGAGAACTTGGATTGGCCTCCATTCTCACCAACTTCTCCATCAAACTTTTGGTGTTGTCAAACTCGTGTTGTTCAGAAAGAACCAACTGCAGTCTACGAAGGTGTACTAAGATATGAAAAGGTGCACTGATTATGAGCAAGGGGTACTGACCTGCACTCAATGTACTGCACCAACTGCAAGTAGGAAGGTATGGAGCTGACAGTCTCCACATACATGGGGCAGATCTGGTGCTTTGTAGAAAGTCGGTTCACGCACAGTGCAATGTTGAACTGTTCTAAACACTCCTGACTCTCCACATATGCAGGGGTCAAGATGGTGATGATTCTGGAACAGAAATAGTGCAGAGCTCTATAACAAGTGAATAACAAGAGGGTGATGACTGAACAATACACAGGATTCCTTACACCTTCAGATCTGAAGAATTATAATCACAAATGGACTGCGCAGAGAATATATAAACACTGTACGTAAACAAATCTTTACAATGCATATCTTTGGAACATTTCAGTTATATAAATGAGTAAGTTAAGTTCTGCTGTTTTAATCTAAATGCAAGCGCTCATTGATTTTATCTGTCTGAGCAACATGAAGTCAGGAAATACATATGCACCACTGGATCATAGGATACCTGATCCCATATTCATAATAAATTGGGACAGGGAGTCAAGTTACACCACTTGGCCATATCTACAGTGGGAGTACACTTTAACCACTGGTGTATTTGGGCTACATTGATACAGGGAGAACTGCAAGTGGCTGTGGGATTGTGATAAAACCTCACCTGACTGACTGCATCATCACATGGAAGACGTTCTCCTGCCACACCTCATCAGCTGAGAACTGGAGCTGTTGCTTGTACACCTTCAGTCCAGGACGGATTTCTGTCAGCTGGGCAGCGATCATGTCAGCCCAATCGTTGTCATGGTTACTGTGAGAGATGAACACATCGATGCTTTGATCCTCTTCTGGCTGCAAAAATTGGAACTGATAGTGAGATAACAAGAATACAAAGTCCTCAATATCCACCATGAATATGTCTACAAGTTATGATTATGCCAAATGATTTGGTGTGTACATAGAAAGGTGGAAGGAGAGTAATGAAAGGTATTTGAAAGTTATGCTCCTGAAAGGAACACAACCATCAATTTCAGTCAATGTCAAAGTCAAACATGTTGCCATGGAAACGCCAAAGTATTTTAATCAGATTTAAAAAAATACCAAAAGGCAAAAATATACCACTAGACCAAGCTATGTGCCAAGCTTGGTGAAGAAATTGTGAAGTTTTAGGGGTCTGCTCTGGAAAAGAACACAACCACCAGTTTCAGTCTAAGTCAAAGTTGTTGCCATATAGATGCCAAAAATAATTTATTCAGAATTCCAAAACAACCAAAAAACATCAGTACACCACCATATCTATCTGTAAGCCATGTTTGGTGAAGAAACAGTGAATGGTTTTAGAATTCTGCTCCGGGAAAAGAGCACTACCACCAATCACAGTAAAACCTGGTGCCATGGAAATGCACAAAATACTTTATTCAGAATTCCAAAACTACCAAAAGGCACCAGTACTCCACCAGAACTATCTATGTGCTAAGTTTGGTGAAGAGATAATGAATGGTTTTAAAGTTCTGCTCTAGAAGAGATAAATGTGCAGTCAGATGAGAGCATAGACAGGTGCACGAACAGATACATGGAGCTATTTTATTACTTCCCAGCAAAATTAGTTGCGGAGGATGATGAATTAAACTGACAGTGAGATGGTGAGATATTGTTGGAACCTTATGTTGGGTTACTTGATGAAAAAGAAAGATGGCGTAATAGAAGAAAAGAAGGGTAGTCTTTTGTTACGACAGTTATCTAGTTGTGAAAGCATGGTAGGAAGGAGTCATGAGAGGAGTCCTGTCATGGAACCATGAATAAAAGGTCGTTGTGTCATTAGAGGAGTCCTGTCACAGAACGATGGATAAAAGGTTGTTGTGTCATTAGAGGAGTCCTGTCACAGAATGATGGATAAAAGGTCAGTTGTGTCATTAGAGGAGTCCTGTCACAGAACCATGGATGGAAGGTCAGTTGTGTCATGAGGAGGCCTGTCATGGAACCATGGAGTGAGTGAGTGAGTGAGTTTATTCTGACAGGGGAAATTATTGTAATCTCACCTGTCTCAGATTCTCGGCCTCCCATGCATTCTTCAGGTTCTTGAATACTTCCACAGCAACCATGTCTCTGTGAGCATACAGGACAATCT
Source organism: Haliotis asinina (assembly GCF_037392515.1). NCBI lineage: Eukaryota > Metazoa > Mollusca > Gastropoda > Lepetellida > Haliotidae > Haliotis > Haliotis asinina. Next base: position 50,745,862 of record NC_090287.1, read on the forward strand.
TCAGACACCGAAGAGGGAGGCCAGCTTTGATCCAATGACAAGCACCTTCCACCATTGCCTTCAGCACTGCCACTTTGGACTGACCCTTGATCACACAGAAACAAAAAAGACCAAGGTTAGGAGGTACTCTCTGAGTAAACATTCCCAAGTTGTAGACTGAAGTTTTACAAATAACAAGTTTTTCGTACTGATCTCTTCACATCAGAGTCATAACAAATTATTTTGCTTTGGTGTCCATAGAACTCAAAGCCTTTAAATGCAAACAGTCCTGAGAAATGTGAAAACATTGGGTTCTACAATCTGCCAACCAAGACAAATCTACAAGCACAAGAGCTAATAGTTATGAATAATTAATTAAACCACGTACTGAAATTTTGAATAATTACATAAAGAATAACATGAGTAGTGACTGCATAAAATCATGTCTGTTAAATCCTGATTTCATCTATTATAAATACTCAACACTAAAAATCATGTCTAAAAATCAATCAAATTTGCATTTTGTTATATTTGAAAATTGAAGTTGTGATATCAAGAAAAAAATACATTACAATAACAAGAATAATGATGCATCATTGTTGCCTGTGGGTACCCATACATTAGGACAGTGGTATTTTACCAGGATAAAGGTAATGGTCTCTTGCTGCAGGCCTTTTGTTACAGTCTTTTTGCTGGTTTCTGAGGAGAGGTTCTTTCACCATGGATGTGGGTTAATGATGAAATGTTTCTTCACTTCAAACAATGATGCCTTGGGCACAAGCAGGGTACAACTAAACATGGATTCAACTAAAAGAAAATGCAGCTATATGTGAACTCTGACCTGCCCTCCTGTAGCTAGGAGTGGGGTTATCACAGTTGTGTCTTCATTGTTAAAGATGGGTGTCATGGCACGGAACATGTCACCAATATGCTGGACGGTTGTTCGTCTTTCTGTCTCACGAGCCCTGAATTTGCAACATTAACATTCATGTTCTTTTGTTTACAGTTTTCAATAATTTTTCAAGGAAACTGTGTAGTGCACATGAAATTAAGATATCGAGTGAGTGAGTGAGTGAGTGAGTGAGTGAGTGAGTGAAAGAGTGAGTTTTGTATTACACTGCTTTTAACAATATTCCAGCAATGTCACAGCATGGGACACCAGAAATGGGCTTCAAAATATTAGCTGCTTTCCATCTCCAACACTGTAGAGGGTTTGAAATCATAATGATACATAACTCCATTCTCTTATCTTGAACTATAGTCTATATATAGATCGATATTAAACAGTTTCTGTGTACCATGTTGTGTGACTCACATGTTGTGATACATAATCCACTTTCACTGCTCATACAGAATGTGTATCAAATATTTATCAGCTTATCTCAAATTATGGATCATTCTATATGTATTTCCTTATGGACCCTATAATCAACATACAATGATCTCAACATCATTATCTTGGGAAATTCCAGAAAAAGATCAAGCCATAAGCACCTCTCAAAACACACCAGTCGCCTGTAGGGGACATTGTGGGGCAGTGGTTTGGACACCCAGCAATGGAAGTTAGTCCGGAGGTCAAGCTCCTTGTCCAATGACAGTTCACCGACATTGATCTGGAGCTTCTGACTCAAGGCCCCAATGAGTGTTGATCTGGCAGAATGTGAATATCCCCCTGCATATACATTCAGATTAAAAACAGTTGGAAATTGTTACCACTGCATTATTTGGTATGACAAACACATGAAACATTATTTATAGTAGAAGGATATCAAAACTATTTTACAAATCATATATATATAAACATTCAAAATTATTAAATTTTTTCAAAATTATAAAAAATCTAAATATCTTAGATATTTAAATACTTACCTTACCATAGGTCTATAGCATATTAAAACAAACTTCGCTTAATAGAAGATCCGACAGAGTTGAATTGCATTCAATCTTGAATGGCTACCTCGAAATCTATGACTGTCAGGATACGGAAGTATCTGGATCTTCACCACATATGCTTCGGGGTAGCCGGACCACTACTGATTCTCTTGAAAGCCGGTCTGCTGCATCAACCTCTCGTAAAAGACACTGGAACCAGAATCAGAGTAGTAGGGTACGTACTACCCAACGGAGGGGTAGGGTCTCTAAATTCGTAAGTACAAGACCCCCTATAGAGCATGGTAAGTAACATATGATACCTTAAAGGGCGGCAGGACGAGTAAGTTGCAGCGCAACTACTAATGGTCCAAAAGACTGCAACCCCTCCACATCTTCCACTGCTAGGTCCCACAGATAATGTTGAAGATCGCCACAAGCACTCAGCCAAAATGTCCAGAACAGAGCAATTCCTGTGTAAGGCCATCGTTGAGGCTAACGCCCTAATCTCATGTGGGTCGTTAGCCGATGGGTGAGGAAGACTCTGTGCATCATAAGCTGCCAAGATCATCTGCCTCGGCCATAAAGCTATAGTATTTCTGGTGACTTTCCCTTTCGCTGTCATAGAAAAAGCAAAAACAATCTCTTCCTGGTTCCTCGATGAGGAGCGAACTTTTTGATGTACAATCTAAGAGCCTGAACCGGACACAATAACTGCTACTCTCTATCCTCTGGTCCGATGATGGTCGAAAGAGGCGGGATGGTGAATAATCTGTCTGGTTGACCTGGCAGCTGGTTCTTTGCCAGGAAATCCCAAAGGAGCCCCAGGTGTGCTGCACCCTGTCTGGTCTGTTCAAAACTGACCCTGGTCACGTGCAGCGCGTGAATCTCGCTCACTGTCGCCGCTGTCGCTAACGCCAGCAAAAACACTGTTTTCCTGGTTAGATGATCAAATGATGTCCTGTCCAGTGGCTCGTAAGGGCGACCCCTCAAGTGTTGAAGTACCACATTTAGGTCCCACCCTGGTGTCTGGAACTTCACCTTCTGGTCCTCCAGCTTAAACGCCTTCAACATAGCGATTAATTCGGGTATCTTAGAGACCTTACTATCACTTCTAACAGCCAACACCGTATTTAAGGCCAACAAATATGTCCCAATAATACTCACTCTGAGTTTCCTCGAGCAACGTAAGTAATGCAAAAAACTCTGCCAGGAATTGGGGCGATGCTGATAGCGGGTCTTGTGACTTCTGGGCACAGAATTTTTTCGAAATTAGCCCACTTGTCATCATAGAGTGATCGGGTGGAAGCTCTGTGCGCCCTGGCAATTATCCTTGCCACTTGAGACAAGTAACCTTTGGCCTTCAAAGTCCTTTGCAGATGGTCCAGGTGCATAGATGAAACCACGCCAGGTCGGGGTGTAATGTCCGACTGGGGGGATGGCGCAGTAACTGATCCCACTCTGGGAGCCAGAATGGACTTCTTCCTGCGAGTCGGCATAACTCTGGGAACCATGTTCTCGCTGCCCACCAGGGCGCAACCAAACGCAGACGGATCCTCACTACAAGCTTGACTTGCGCCACTACCGCTGGTACTAGCACTGGTGGTGCGTCTAGTCCTTTCCAAGAGATCGATAGAGCGCCGGTCGCCCAAGCTGCTGGAATTTGGGACACATATACTGAAAGTTGAGAGTTGAACTGCGTGGCAAACAGGTCTATCAGTTGACGTCCATGATCTTGGCATATGAGTCGAAATATCTCCGGGTGATGCATCCACTTTGTTGGAGACAGCTTCCCTGGTCGTGAGAGCGCATCGGTTAATACATTTCTGCACCCTGGAATGTGGCGAGCTCTTGCCTCAATGTTGTTTGCGTCTAAAATGCTGGCTAGGTGAAACATCTGATCCAGTAAGGACTTGGATCTGGTTGTCCCTTGTCTCAAGATCAAACACACCACTGTTGCACTGGCTGAAACAATCAATAGGTTGGAGTGGCCTAGTAGCGATGCCCAATGACTGACAGCCCGAATCACAGCTTCCAGCTCCAGATTGTTGATGTGCCAGCTTGCTTCTGCGCTGGACCAAAGCCCGAGGTAGTTAGATCGTTTAGATGCGCACCCCAGCTCTGGAGTGACGTGTACGATGAATAGTTCGTGGTCCTGCACAAACTTGCGTAAACAAACTCCTTCGCAGATGTTTGATTCGATTGTGCACCTGCGCAGGTATTGGTGCAGATGTACCGTCTTGACATCGTCTGTCTGTACGTACGGGAAAAGGTACCTCTGCAACGGTCGTAACATAAGGCGTCCCCTGCGTGTTAAATCTTGTGCTGACGTCAGAAGGCCCAACAACGACTGCCATTCTCTGAGGAGTAATGGTTCCGACTATCCCCTTGCCACAAACTGGGAGATCTTCCCCCAACAGTCGAGGGTAATCCACACTCGATCGTACTGTGTCTGGAACAGGTCTCCGATGAACACAGATTCCTGCGTGTGCTCTAAGTGCGACTTCTCTTGGTTGATCAACCACCCTAGCTGCTTCAGGAGACGGATGGCGAAGTCTAGCTGTCTGTGTAGCAACTGAGGCTCGAACTGGTTGAGTAGACAATCGTCTACGTAAGGGTCGAAATCTATCTGCCTGAGGTGAAGAAAACGAGTGATGGGTGTCGTAATTCTGGTGAATAGCCATGACTCACCACAGGTAATGCCGACCCTCGAATACAAACCTTAGGAATTTTCTGTGAGCCGGGTAGATCGGGACGTGTAGATAAGCATCTTGTATATCGAGACTGCACAGCCATGTACCCGGAGTCAACATGAAGTGTAACTGCTCTAAGGACACCATCTTGAAATGAGGAGGCTCCATCAGGTACCGCTCATTGAACGTTGCCATGTTGTGGATCATCCATAGTTTGTTGGAATCCTTCTTGGGAATGAGGAAGACCGGAGAGTAGAACCCTGGTGAGAGGAGTGGGTCCGGTACTTCATCGATGGCACATTTTCCCAACAGCACTGCGATGTCGTCCTTCAACAGCTGGCATTGTGACTCTGAGTACGTCCGTGTCTCCAGATGTGACGTTAACGGTGGAGGTTGAATAATCGGTAGTCTGTACCGTCTTTTCAGAATTCTGGTAAGATAGGGATCTCTGAGGATGGGCCAATTCTTCCAGAAGATACCTAGTTCCCTACTGGTGCAGGGAACACTGGCATGGCAGGGGGCGAGAGGCCCCAGTCGTGACAGGTGACGCCCTCAACGCCTTGAGTTGGGGTGCATCCCCCTCCCCCTGCCTCTGTCCCTGATTGTATCTGCTGGCTTGCGGTGCTCAGTTGATGTGAATCTCTGGCTGTGACCTCTGGAGTCTCTTCTTGGAATGTAGCGTCTCTTGCCTCTATCTTGTGTCCCTGATCTGCCATGAAAGGCAGATGAGAGTGCTTCAAACGCTGACAAAGACACCTCTGTATTCCTTAGATCGGCATGCTCCTTGTATATCTCTGGGATGGCATTCCTGAAGAGCGCTTCTGAAGAGAAGGGCGTTCTGATCAACTTCGCTTAAATTCCTCCAGCCAAGAGCACGCATCCAAGAAACCCATTTTGCGGACCATTGTCGTTATTGCCAATGCTGTCCTCACATGTCCTAACAAGTCATGCAACACCTTGCCTTGCCACAAAAAAAGCAATGACAAATGCTCTAGCCTTGATTCATTATGTTCTGTTAAATCCACCGCCGCTGCTGTCGTAGCTACGCCAACGCTGATACCGGTTTCAAGATGCGCTGCAGTTCAGTATCAATAGCCTGTAGTCTAGAATCCTGAACCTTGTAAGACGTGGAAGAGGACAGTCTCTCGATGGCTTCGTCTAACACAGCCCCTGAATCCGCGAAGTCCAAGCTGTGAACCTTGTATTCCTGCTTCTTAGTCTTGGGCACCCTGATTGCAGCGTTCAGGGATAATTTAGCAAATTCCTCCTTCAGAGACGAAATGGCATCCGCAACCATAGGGTGAGGTGGCATCATCAGCTCTGGTTCAACTTTATTAGGTCTGTCACTGTCTATTCCCAACGCCGGGGAGGGTCAATCTGGAAGCCTATCCGCTATTAAATTATACACTGCTGATAATGGCATCTTCCTCCAACTGCATAGGGTCTTCCTCATAATCCAGAGAAAAGCATTGTTCCTCATCAGCAATCCATGAAACGGTGGACTTACATTCCGGCATCCACATTCTACATGTCGACTGTCTCGCCCGTGGGGACATCGATTGCGACCTAGTACGCCTATCCCTGCATCTGCAGTGGAGAGACCTGCCCCAGCGATCCGGCGATCTAGATGGTGAGCGTCGGCGTTAGCAAGCGCTAGATGAGCTACTCTGTGGGCTCCTCGAATGTGATCTCCTAACACCTGAACGACCTGTTCTTCTCCTGTCACTAGGCACACTCCCGGCGCCTCCCGGCTCTCCAAATACTAGTGCGTCTAATCCTGGCACCGGCGCCAGTGCACAGTTGTGTTCCTCCCTCTGTGAGGTTTCTGCTATGTTCGGGATGAGCTGAGGCGTTCCAGTCGGAGGCGTCATATGCTAACGAGATGGAATCTCCTCCGAAGGTTGATTCTCCGGAGTACACAGGAGAGACAGTCTGGATCCTGATGAAGAAGCTGGAGACCGTGATATCTTCCTTAACTTCTGAGTCTTCCTTTTTCTTACTACAGCCAAGTACGTCTTAAATTACTGAATCGAGAGGTCTGATGCAGGATGCAACAGCACAGTCCGGGTAAAACAGGTGCGGGTCCTTGACGGACTTCAAACCTCTGCAAACTTCACAAAAGTGATGAGTCATGCACAACGGCTGTAAAAAATCGAAATAACAAACCGATAAAAAGGGTGAAAGACAAAAACACCCATTAATAAGAAATGGACTGTTCCACACATTGTGCTACACACGTTTGCAATAGACAAGTGAAATCACTGTCACTTCGAAGAGGGCACAGCAAACAAAAATCCTCAAAGCAACACTAAATAACACAAATCTAACCCTAGTGGACATAAATATCTGTAGAAAAGGTCCAACAGCCAACAGAAATCCCATCCGTATAAAATTATGGAGGTAACATGAGCCAAGAGAAAAAGAGGAAGACACGATGACATGCCTCACACAAGGTAGCTGACAAGTGTACAAAAAACGTAAAATATATGTTAAAATCTACACAAAGATTGAAAAGTGTACATACCACACTCAAAATCACTGAAAGGAATTAGAGTAAAGGTGAAATACATTGAAACTTTTATAGATCTGAAAAAATTTTCAGCAATCCAAACACGTCTAGATCAAACGACGCATGAAGTAAAAGTGAAGTTTTTCGTGGAGTCTGCATGCATGCGCAGTGGGGAGATCCAGATACTTCCATATTATGATAGTCGTAGATTGTGAGGTAGCCATTAAAGATTGAATGCAATTCAACTCTGTCGGATCTCCTATTAAGCGAAGCTTGAGGTAATATGCTATAGACCTATGGTAAGTAAAAAATTATAACTATCAGGATTTCTTGTAGTATTTTTAATTGAAAAAAGGCATATTGTAAATTCAAGCTACCACGAGTGGCTGACACTATGATTATGTCTGATGCCTCATCTTGTTGCAGCTGGGTGATGTCCCCTATTAGCAGCTGTATCTCGCTTGTACCCAGGGCTGTCTTCAGCTGGATGCTGTCTTCCTTGTGGAGAACCATCCTTCACCTCAACAGGATCAAACACTGAGAGGCATCCATAATCTGCAGAGGGTCAAACACTGAGATGAATTAGCTGAATAGAATCAGACATCTTTCACAAAGATAGAATCACAACACATTCTTCACCTGTATGAGATCAAACAATGACAACACCATTTACTTGAACAAGATGAAACACTAAGAGTCACCAACACTCTGCATCTTTAGGAATAGACCACTGGGCACTCTCTACATGAAGAATGTCTACATATGCTGGATTTGATGCAATAACCATATGACAAACAAACAGGATAAAATGTACTCCATAACAGTTATCACCTTTGTAGAATTCCTCAAGTCATTTGTGAAATAATTACTAAAGGTCACATGCAACCAAAACGAAAAAACAAAAAACATAATTAAAAAACAATTATCACTTATTCATTGCACATAATATACATTGCTGATTGTAAAAACACCCAAATATACAAAATTATAAGTGTACAATTGTGAATCAAAAGTGCAATATTCTGTACTTGGGTTTACTTCTCTTGAAATCCAGGAGCCTGAACTTGGTCAAAACGGGTTTGTGTGCACTCAAGTGTAATGATGACTTTTCAGAGGCAGGTTCATTAGCTGATACGCATAAGAGATATATATAGAGATGATCTGTTTGACTTGCATTTCAGAAGTATGGTGAGTACATGTAATAAGAAAGTAAGTGTTTTATGGATAACACCTTCTTTTATTGTATATGATGGGACGTTTTGGTATGGATTCATATACCGTTGTCAAGCAACAGTGATAATGGAATAAGAATCCATACTGAAATGATGCATCATATACAATAGAAGATATTGTAATCCATAAGTAATGTATTTAGAGATGTTGGGTTTTGTCTGGGTTTGGCGGTATCAGTAACTGTTTCCTAACGTGAGTACAATGGCAGTTTAATGGTAGTACAATATCATGTAAAACTGTCCTGATTTATTTGATCCATTCGTATGTGCATGTATAGCACACATAACGACTATATTTCTTGCTAAAATACCATATTCGACACCATCTGGGTCTAACACTATAGGCAACATTAACTTGTGTGCTCAAGATAACTAACTTGAGCACTCAGTATATTAATGTGTGCACTCAAGATACTAACTTGTACGCTCAAGATAAATTATATTTCATCAGGTCCCTTCAGCGCTTCTGTACTAATGGATCAAATAAATCAGGATGGTTTTATATACATATACAGTGTTCCCAGAAATTATTGAGAAAATCTTTGTTTTTTTTCTAATGATGCTAAGAGTGGAAAAAGGGCTTTCACTATGCACTAAGCATACTAAATAAGGGAGACAACTCTTGAAGTGTTGAGAACGTCAGAAATGAAATGATTAGCAGAGGAAGTCCTCAGGTATGCAATGAAACAGTTAGGCAGGAATTACAGAGACTTAATTGGGTGAAAAAACGTGGAATTCCCTCGCCGTTGATGAAAGATGCACAAAAGGAAAAACGTTTAAAGCTGGTGTCGGGCTCATGAAAATCAAGATTGGGATAATGTTTTCTTTTCGGATGAAAGTTCTGTTTGACTTTTCCCTAACTGTGTGAAAATTAGGACCAAAGATACTGTCAAACCTATCTACCAGCGACCAAAACATAGCCCGAAGTTTCACATGTGGGGTGGCATATCGGCTCGCGGAGTGACGTCATTGTGTGTTTTCACGGGAAACTTGACAAAAGAAAGATACGTTGACATTCTAAATGGTCACCTTCTTCCGACAGCACAAACATTGTATGAAGATGATTGGATTTTCCAGCATGATAATGACCCAAAACACACTACGCGCTACACAAAACAGTGGTTGTCGGGCGAAAATGTTCAAGTTTTAGACTGGCCCAGTTACAGCCCAGACCTAAACCCAATTGAGAATGTGTGGGGAGTCATGAAGGACAGAATAAACCAAAAGGGACTGATAAATATTGAAGATATGAAGGCCGAGGTGGTCCAATATTGGGATACCCTGTCACACGATTACCTACAAACTTTGATGGGTAGTGTGCCTAGGCGTATTCAGGCATGCATTGCTGAGCGAGGAGGTCTAACAAAGTACTAAAACAAGACTGAGACTGTAAAAGGATGATGTTTTAACATGTTTATGTAAGTAAAATGCCAGAAGTTAATAAACGTAATGAGTTACATGACGCAACATGATTCTCAATAATTTCTGGGAATACTATACATAATAAAGCCCTGGCAAAAAACAAGTTATCCATACTTTAAGGTGGTGTTTATAATACTTTGTACCTGGATATTAGTAGTCAGTAAAACTACAATTCATGCCCACAATTAACTCCTACTCATGTTTATGTTTCATTCTTTTTATGTCATTAAATAACTTGACCTGCTTTCTCTAGTAAGCAAAGAAGTGGTAAAATCAGTTACATAGAATAGTACTGACAAGCATGAAGATGACGAACATTTACGTAAACCTTACCAACGTTCATGACACATTTACTTCACTTGATCAGACTTTGCATCATTTGAAAATTTCCAAAAAGGATATCAGTTTGTACGTTTTAGCCAGCAGTCAACTTTTGCGCTCAAAATAACTTGTCCGCTCCAGAATGACAAGATATTTACTTGTCTGCTCAAGGTAATTTGGCGATGTTGGTGAGGAACTTGCTTTTGCTGTCATTTATTGTTGTCACCGAAAGTGCAACTGACTGGAGATGTGTACGATTATTGATTACTGGCGAAAACTGTTACGAGGCACTGACAACCAGAGCTGCAGTACGGTTTTTATAAGAAGCCGAAACCTGACGTTACCTGTGCTTAAGCCGAACCCTACGGGAACTCCTACCAGGTTAGGGGGGCAACATTTCATAAATGAACTCTGAAACTTGCTTCTTTCATCAACACACAAGTTATGTCACACACACAAGTAATGTTGTACTCGGATATTTGATGCCAATAACATTACCACCCATTTAGCCTCAACAGCCGATAACAGAGATACACGCGACAGCGGTGTACTCAACAGGGTGTCCTACCTCCTGTCATCAGATACTATCTATTATATGGCTTCTGCTTTCATCCACATTTTTCATTTAGACATAGTAATCCAGTGAGATTAGCAGTCGTCACGTTGGAAAAATAACTGACAGTCGATTCCTATCAATCTATTATCACCGGTTAATACGTCCGTCGGTCTGTCCTGCTGTTGTTGTTGGAAACAGGTAAAAATACTGCGGAGGTCAATTTAAGTTGTGGATTGTTGTATGAAACGAAATATAGCTGCTTAGTGTTTCGGTAACTGGGGTTGGAGTCAGTGAAAAATGAATTCAAAATCTTCTATGAATTATATTTCTGTCAGTGACAGTGGCTGGTTCTGGGAGGAGAGAGTTATGTTAATTTCTACGTTGACATCAGTTCTTTTGCTATTTAAGTAGAACAGTCCGTAACACATGAATGGTATTTCACAAGTATTGTTGATCTATTAATTTATGCACAAAATGATGAATATGTATCTCAAAGGGTTACTTTGCTACAGAAATCACATTAGCCATCAGCAGAGACCATAAAATGGGTTTATATTATTATATGCTCTCTGCCATCAATTAAGCCACGGAGACATTGTCAGCCATGTTAGAATACAACAGTAGAATCCTTTCAGACAAAGGTTGTTAATTACTGCTTTTGACGAAAATACGCTTAGTGTGCTTGTTGAATTAAGAACATACATGTATTTCCCAACCACCCTTTTCAGTATAAGACAAATTGACTTACTTCTCCTTTACGGCCATTGAAAGCACATCATATATAGTTTGTCACTGTGGTTGGTTCCATTGTGCACTTAAGGGCACCACACACGTACGCCTAACCATAAACATTACGATTTCTTAGGATCCAGTCCAGCTTGTATACTGGGCTACATATGATTAACTCATTTAAAATGAAATGCGATTTTGTCAATGTACAGAAAAAATAACAAGAATAACAGTAATATTGTATTTTAATTATATATCATCCAATGTACAAATAATGATATATATTTACAAGGTTACATTTTAATTACTATGTAAAATTAACAATGACTGTAGTGAAATCATTTCGGTTTTTCCAAAATGGAAATACTGGCTTATACAGTCTAGCTAAAGTACGCTTCCACGACACTAAGACTCGTGGAACTACTCCAGCGAGAAGTAACAGTTGCGCACGAATTTAGCCACATGAAACACAAATTCTGGAACCTTCCTTAGTATAATGACTTACGACTTTTGACCTTCGGTTGTGGCCTGGGCGTGGGCTTCGCGACTGGCATGGGGATGTTTTCTTATCCATTTCTGTGTCAGGAAAGAAAATAATGTCTTGTGTGACATAGCATGTGGCACCTAGCAACATACAAAACATTAAGAAGTTTCAAAGGCGTCCGGAAATGAATGTGGTAGCAATCTTATGTTAGCTTTCTTAAAAGCTAACGTCTTATTGAAAGGACCAGGGTGCATTTGCATGTGCCACAATATTATTCTTGTTTGGGTTTTTTGTTATAATGATCATCATCTGAAGGGGCATTATAGCTGCACGAACATGTCATGGGATGTCCAACAACTCCAGTACACATGAAAACCACGATAAACTGGCTACTTACTGACAAAGGTTTTTCTGCTTGTTTCCAGTGGAGTGTGCAAGCTGGAGATTATCCAAGAGCTATAAAGTTCATCACAGTTCTCCAAGGTATCATAGATATGAATCTGTTGGGAAACTCCTCCCATCTCTGCATGTTTTTGTCTTCATGTCAACGACCGTCCATTTCCACTGATAGTCAAGATGATCGTCCAGAACATAATTTGCCTGAATAATGTCAAATAGCCAAACAGTCAAGAAACGTTATAGAGCCTCATCTGCTTCATTTGATGTCCAGCTATAGTGTAGACAAGTGCTGGAACCAAATAGTAAGTGATTTTGATAGCAACATTGAACAGTGTTTCAGTTATGTCAGTTTCATACAAAGGACAAATACACGCTGCACAGGTTAGAAAAAGATTCGGCGAATTGTTTCACATCACATTGAACACTGAATCGTTTATGTTGCAGCATGTCAGCGTCATAGGTGTATGGTAATTTAGGTATACATGTGTCGTGAATTCGAACCCAAGGCGATCCAAATCGATCCATCAAGGCACCCATGCTTGTAGCTGCTAATGCCAAATCGCCAGACACACGAAAGACTTGGAAAAACTAATGCCCGCATATCAAGACGTATTTTGAGTTGGTTACATTGAACATACGTACCTGATGGTGACCAGATTTATCCGGATAATCGTGAGCCGTTGGTGCTTTCTTGGACTTCCAGGATCCAAAACAAGGCTTGGAGCCAACAGCAGCAAGGGTTTCAGACGCCCCGAAAGCAAACAACAAAAACTCCAAACCCCAGCATAGTCAGACGTGTGCGTTAGTTTACCTTCTGTCATATGTGGGATCCCAGTAGAAGACTTTCGTGTCATCAGCCACATGCCACGACCATTCAAAAGACGAAGAAACCGAAAGTTCAGCAGTGACCTCCCACATATCAGCTTCAGACACGGAGGGTTTGGCAACCAGGTGTTTCTCGACTTTCCACAGGCGAAGTCCAGGGTTCAGTCAAGAAGAGCAACGCTGGCAGCATTTCTTTTACCCATGTCGTCCTTTAGACTCATTTCCGTCTAGTCTGGAAAAGTACAGTTTGAATACGCCTTTCACCACATCTTGAGACACGTTTCATCTACAGCTGAAAACTATTTCAAACGAAATATGCGACACGATTGAGGATAACGTGTATATACAAATGAGGTTTGCCTAGAAGTCGTTATGAAGTCATAGGCAGAGCCACGTGATACATTTGGCACGTTAATAGAGGATACTAAACGACCTTCCATTTTTATTAAACGAGTTAATGATTTGATACCAAACGAACGAAAGCGAGTTTGATACTAAATCTTTAACGAGTTTAATAAAAATGGTATTTCACAGAAGAGAGGTTAGTATTCTGTTTATTACTCTCCATCATAAATTGATAAAAACTGCGGCGAAATTGCCTACAGTGTGATGACTCCATGCTTTCAAAGAGTCAAGCAAGATCTAGTACCACGGCTACAACGGCATTAGCATTATGTAATAATTGATAATAGTGTAATAACTGAGTAATAATTAATTAATATTACGTCATAAACGATACTACGTCTATAAGAGCTCTGTGAAACACTTCTTTTGACTGGTTCCCGTTTGTTCCTGCGACTTTGTGTTTTTCCTTCATATTTGTTTATATGAGGAATATATTGGAAAGATTATACACAAGACTACAAAGATGAGTCGAGTCTCCAACTATAAATATATAATAATTATTCTATGATGCTTCGGTGAAAGATCAAAGGCTTTGAAATTATAAGTGTGCTTTATTGCACTATACATGGTGGTAGAACGAACTGTATTTCTTTTCTAAGATGCCGTATTTAATAATTTCCAAGCCTAATTTCGATTAATCTATGGCAGAAATTAAGAATTAAGAATCCTCGCACAGGGCTAACTCACGCGCTGTTCGTTTGACGTGTCAGTCCCCTACGTTAAGACAAATGATGAACAGTTTGATGACGGTTATGTTCGGGTAAAATATCTTCTCTAGATCATTTTAATTACATCTGTGATTCTCTTAAACTATGCAAGGTAATATGACCGTCTCATTTCTACTACCAACGACCAAGTTTAGATCAGTACATTCAGCTGAAGCTGACTAGTCATGCGACATTCCACGATTGCATTGTGGGAATGTAAACATTGCAAACATTAACGTGTCTCTCTAAAATTTTGAGTCGAACCATGAGACATTTTATCCTTCGGAAAACATAAACGTAATGTTTCCGCAGTGATGTTGGCTGTGTGGTGCAACTGCAAACCAATAAACGGGATGCGACGAAGCAGTTTACTGTGTAAGGCTGTACGAGGCGATGGCAGCTGACATCCATCGTGACGTCGGTTACGTTGTGACGTAATGCAAAAAAGTTCGATTGCGAAGGGGCAGACTGGAATGGCGCAGTGACGTCAACACATTGTGACGTAATACAAAAGTGCACATTATCGTCTGATAAAATATTGTCGGCGCCTTTGATCTTTCGCCGAAGCATCTTAGAATACTCTTTTACGTAATTGTAGGTGATCAGGGCTAGGTTAAGGTTCGGGTTAGGGCTAGGTTAGGGTTAAGTTAGGCTAAGTTAACCTAACCCTAAAGTCCTCGCGAGAAGTGGTGGTGCTGTATTCTAAAGGTGATCCGAAAGATCAAAATAGAGTAGGAAAAAAAAGCGAAAAGTATTAGTATCATATTGATGATAATGACCTTGAACATGTAGACTGCACTGATCGCTATACCTGAGCAGTATCTTTGATTCTAAGCGTTGGTTTGATCGCCAAGCCGCGCCATACCAAAATAGGCCTACGTACAGATGTAACTCGTTTCTGCATGATATTTCGCCGGCTATAAATGGATAAAAACGGGACGACAGGCTCAGTCAGCTTCAAGTGCCCTATCCATGTTGCACTGTATGGTATGCATGGTACTTGGTTAGCACTCGTAAAGCGGCTAGCGGAACTTCAGACCAGTATAAACAGCCACAAATGCACACACTCACACAGGCACATGTAGTGCAATGACTATACTTGGGGCGGATACTGCAGAGAATTTTCATACTGAAATATAATGCGATGTGGAAGAATGAACTGCGATGTGTATTGCCATATGTTGCAAGAAATATTTTCAAACAAAACACTACTTATATTCGAGAGAGTGCTTCATTTACGAAGCGAAAACATAGCAAAATCACTAGTATGTTTGATTAGGCTTTAATTAGAACGTTTAATCATGAAAACAAATAAAAAAAGTCAATAATATTTGGCACAAATGAAACAAGGAAATGTCCAAAGATTTCTGAGTGTTGCGAAGTTTTACGAGTGCAAGTCAAAATACCGTTTTCTATCTGTCAGCGTGTCGCAATACATACGTATGTGCGTATTGTTTTCATGTCTGAACCGGTAAATACCGGTAAACAGGTTATATTTCGCAGCCCTGGACTACACAGCTGCAATACCAACATATATAACTCATGCTGTTTTTCCAGTTATTCACTAGCTATGTGCAGTGAACATGTTGGGGATCAGCTGACTCGACGTCTGCGATAGGGTCAGAACCAGCCGGTAACACTACCTCTGTCCGCCCAATCCTAGGTTGACATGTTATATTTAAAACATCCAACATGTTTTCAGTGTACCTGCCACGACGAGTGGGTATTTCAGTTATACGCCTCTTCTATCCGTATTCCTGCAATACTATGGCGGGGACAAGAGATCGAAGTGGGCAAACCATGAGGGAATCGAACCAGGGTCTTCGGTGCGACGAGCGAAGTTTCAACCACTAGGATACCCCTCAGCCCATTACCTGCCATAGTAGACAAAGTGTCACAGTAAACCTGCATGGTGTAGATTAGTCACTGGTCACCGTCATCTAATTGAAAAATCGATGCGTATGGCGTTAAATAATAAACAAATTATTCAGTTAAAGGCATGTCAGCAAGAATGCTATGGACAAATTACAGAAACCAGATACAGGTTTGCTGTGAATATTAACAAACGGATCCGATTTCATAAAATCTAGTCTGTGTGGTACTCTACACTGACTTGCTTAATTAATACTTTGGATCAAGTGACTCACAATCCACCCAAGAGAACTCGTCAAACTTGTCTAGTGTGTCAACGGTGACTTGTATCTGTTACAGTCAGATTGTGAAATCAGTCATTTCATGAAATGACTAAAAATTTCAGTCATTTCGTAAAATGATTAAGGTCAGCCATTTCACATCGTTTTGTGTAACAACAATCAATATACTTCAGTCATTTCAAGGAATTTCATCCCATCTATCTGTGGTGGACAGTGGGTCGAGAGGTGTGGCTGCTCAGAGCCAAGATGAAGTGTACTAGTCGCTGCCACGATAGTTTTAACAGTTACGGACAATAACTGATGTTGAAATTGTGATCCACTACTGTAGATTAAATTATTATGGGAAATTTCAAGAAATGACTGAGTTATATTGATTGTTGTTATACACAAAACGATGCGAAATGGCTGAAATCATTAATCTGAATCATTTCACTAAATGACTGAAAAGTACACAATCTGATTGCAACATGTATGATGAACCAATCCAGCAACATAACAGACAGAGACATATACGTTATTCACATCAAAACGATGCGTGCGTGCGTGCGTGCGTGCGTGCGTGTGTGCGTGCGTGCGAGCGTGTGGGTGTGAAGGTAATTTTGCACTGAGGCGGCCCAATTCGAGAAACAACACTTCGAACACCGTACAATTGGGTGGAGTTCGTGTATTTTAGTCCCGTGTACGGTCAAGGCTATAGCTCTCGTGCTAGCTTGGAAACAGCCTGTTTCCTTCCTGCCAGCTTACCGGATTTTGCTTCCTTGCGGTAAGTGAGCTGCATTTACTACATCTGAACACTAAACTAGTTTATCAGCAGATATCGTATGCACACAAACCAAACAGGTTTGCATAGTGCCTAACATTTTTATTTATGTTTCTTAAAAATTGTGCGATCTGGTATATCAACAAATACTTGATGCTTCAACGGCGTACCTATGCGCGCGCATCCTAAGTGGAACCGATGCTCTAAAGCCAGACAATCGTTAACATTTTGGTAAATGCACGACTGTACTCATGTGAACATGTGTCAGGCATATGGCATAAGAAGAATGGGTCAGCAGTTTATTTGCAGATCAGTGTATGTATGTGACTGACTACCAATGAGTTACATTATACACCTCCATGTTTAGCAATGTTTATATTGTAGTAGCTTGTGTGAGGTGATTGCGAAACCGGCGTCCAATGTTAATCATGCTTCTAAATTTAAAAATTACTCTGTTACTAAATAGTCAGGACTCTAAGGCAGCCTCATCGATAAGAGGCTGATTCTGCCTATGCAGAGACATATATCTCTCGAGGCGTCTCAATCCGGAAACCTGCACTTTGGACAGCAAACTGTAGGATACTGCCCACAAGCGGACGACTTGAGGTAGGCTATATCACATGTATAATAGGCAGAAGCGGTGAAAAGAAAGGCTACGCCAGCCCGCACTAATGACATCAAATAACTATCTTGGTAGTAAGACCTGTTAGTGGGCAACAGTCGATAGCAAGCAGTGACAGTGGTGATGATGTAACATGATGATCATGATGATAGCTGTGATGTTATTAGTGCTCATAATGTTTGGTCGTATTCTGGTGGAATATACTTCTCAGTGTTGATTCTGTCCAAGTGAATGATGATTTCAATGTTCAGTCCTGGCATGTTAAAAATGCTCGCAGTGTTTGATCCTGTTTAGGGAAGGATGCTGTAGGTGTTCGATCCTTTTCAGTAAATGATGTGTTCAGTGTTTGATCCTATATGGCGTTCTCAATGTTTGATCCTGTTGAGGTGAAAGATGGTTCTCCACAAGGAGGACAGCATCCAGCTGAAGACAGCCCTGGGTACAAGCGAGATACAGCTGCTCATAGGGGACATCACCCAGCTGCAACAAGATGAGGCAGTGGACATTGTAATGGTCTCTGCATCTCAAGGTAATCCTGAATTTAGATATTTAAACCTGTGGCAGATTCACACCATGGGAACTGTCCCTTTGCCGCCATGACCGATGATTTATAATTTTGTATCAATTCCCAGGGGAGTATACAACCCAGACTTGCCCTGGTACGTTTGCTTTTCCAAAGCTTCTTACACAGTACACAGTCACTCCTGGGTTAATGGATGGAAATTTTTGATTAAAGCACTTGCCAAAGGCATTACTCTATGTAACCTGTTTCTAATGGAAGCAGGTGAGTGACTAAAGTGTAGTGTTTCATACCACTATTAGCAATATTTCAACACAGGTATGCTTGAAAATGGTTTAACACTTGTGGAATCAAGATAAAAGTAATGCCAGAAATGCTTGGAAATTGTTTTTTGGTGATTATTTGATAATGTATAAGCATTCATACCACCTTGACCTAATATAGCATATGAGTAATTATAATGTACCATTTACTAATCATAGTGATAGCTCGAAAAATTCGAAAAACTTAGAAATAATTTCATGGTAGAAACACTTCTAAGGAACAAACTATACTGTGACCCACCTGGCAGGCAGATGTAGTGCATGACAGTGACTTTCTCAAAATATTAAGTGTCTGTATCACTGTTAGTTGTGAACTCTAGTGGAAATACAACAGGTGCAACTCGACTGACTTTAACTCCGTCTTGCAGACATTATTTTTCCTTTCAGCCTTGTGCCACACTTCTTGGGTAATTCTCGCAGAAGAAGTAAACACAAGCTCTTTAACGTCTCTGAATTTGAATGTGGTATTATTGTGAGCAATAAAGTTCTTACAGTTACCGCAGATCAGCTTCATGGGATTGAGCTCACACTGCCATACTGGTGTATGCAGAACCATGTGGCCTTGTTTTGCAGCAAGTTCATTTGTGATGTACTGGATTGACTTTTTGTGCTGCCAGATTTTTTCCATGAGCTTGGACTTTGTTTCTGATTACCTGTAAGGCACATTACAGGAAGTGAGAAAATCCTGCAACTGAGCCTTGAGATTGCCCATGTAATGGGTGTGATGGTAATAGGGACATGTACTGTTGTTATCCAAGATGATAACGCTTGGTTCATCCAGCTGTAGTAAAAGCTGATGTTTGAACCAGTCCAAAAATACCTGCCCACCATATCAATAATACTTTCAACATAATGAATTTGTTTTACAATATATTTATACGTATGTGAACTGTTTCTTTAAACAGTGTGAAATAATTTGCAGTGTCTAGTTTAGGACAGCTGAGATGAAGTGGCTGCATTTACACCAGTTGGTCTGAAATTGTGATGGATAGTATATATATATCCAGTGGCATGTTATCAGTTCAGTGCTCATACACAAAGTGAAACTTCTTTGGTTGAACAAGATTATCAGTGTGTGATTTGAATTGACTTTTTAGCGTAATTATTTTGAATATAACTGGTACAAGAGTTCTATCTTTTTCAAATATATGTGTTAAAAATGCGAAACATTTTACAATCATTTATGTTATTTAGTTAGTTAGGCTATATGAATAATTATAGTCTGTATTTCAAGTGCATTTGTAGGTGTCCTTTAAAAACAACCATCGATTAAAAATAAATCAAGAAATCCATCTGAGCTTTAATATCCAGCTGGGTAGAGTCATACATGTATCACATGTGCATTTATCTTGTGTCAGATTCATTCTATTGATGCTGAAGCCGAACAGCATTTTCCAAGCATTTCATCCATTACTTTAGGAGATGTATTTTGTTTGACATACCTCACAGGGAACTATTCATCTGGTGAATTCTCGGTATCAAAACCTCAGACTCTTATTGGTGCTTTGAGTCGGAATCTAAAGATTAGTGTTCAAGGACTATCACAGGACAAGGAGCTTGACCTCCGGACTAACTTCCATTGCTGGGTGTCCAAACCACTGCCCCACAATGTTCCCTACAGGCGACTGGTGTGTTTTGAGAGGTACACATTTCTTGCTTATTTAGAAAATGAAATTAGACATTTCACAGAGGATTTAAGGTAGGGGTAGGGTGTTTAGTGACAAACGATATTGAGTAGATCAAAGCAATCATTGATTGCAACATGAATGTGTTTGTGTTATTAGGTAAGGCAATGTTTGGGTAGATCAGCCCAGCTAGAAAAATATATTCTTCAGTGAATGGAGGATTTATATTTAAGATATATATAGTAGTATAATATTAATTTTGTCAGAGGAAGAGTTTTCATAATTCAAGATGCTATCCATGTGATAGTTAGTAAAAAGTGTTTGTCATTTTTTAATTGTTCAACATTTACATTATTATTGTTGTAATCCTTCAAAGTAAAACAAATAAGCAAACAAATGTATGTAATTACGTTTCTTAGAAAAAGAATTTTGGTTTTAAAGTTAATAAAATCCTTGTTTTGGTTGACAAACACTGAGGAGCTCAAAATGATGAAATCCTTTTCCTTTTTGATACTATTTCCAGAGTGCATGGCTCTGGCAATGGAACAACGGCCCAGCAGATCAGCACCATGTTCCGTGCCATGACACCTATCTTTAACAATGAGGACACAACAGTCATCACCTCCCTCCTTGCCACAGGAAGCCAGGTCAGAGTTAATATCATGTGAGAACATTACTCTCAAGATTTTGGTTGATAGTGCATACTATAGTCATGAGATGTAGGATTGTGTAAGGGTAGATCAGAAAATATGTAAACTACTTGTAACTGTATTCTTGTTGTCCAGTGACTGGAAAGCTTCCATTTTATTTTGAAGGAATCTTTAGAAAAGTCATATCCAAAATTTCACATATGAGGGTAATGTGGTTAACGAGATATTAGTCATCACAACACACATTGGCTTATAATATTTCTAACAAAACTGCAGAAAATCTGTCATTGGTACTGCTTGGATAATGGTATGCCCTCAGAGTGTATCATAAACAAATTGTTCAGTATGGTACTGAATGACTTCCTTATGATTAGGTCATCTGAAAGGGGATGGGTAGTGTCTCCAAAAGAACCTCTTTCAGGCAACATGAAGGGGAGTCACTTTAACTAGCAGCTGCATTGTTATGAACTTAAATATGTGACTCTAGGGGACTTCTATCAATCTCAAACACACAAAATATTTCTTGCATATTTTGTTTCCTGCAGTTTATAATGCATTTATTGTTGATTTTGCATTTTTTGAGGGTGCAAATATAAAAGGTCAAGCCAAATTGGGATTGAGAGGCTGGAACATAGCAAAACTAAATTTCTTAAGCTTGACACATAATATTTTGAGAAATAAAACATAAAAATAACTGCATTTGTATCGTTTTCTTGGTGATTCTATAAACTTTTTGATCTCCCCTCATATACCCTTCATCACCTGAACTGGTTGCTCTCCGAGAAAGCAGTTTGATATAATGCTAGATATGATATTAGGTGGGTGGGGATGGGTTTAGTTTTCATTCACATAGTGTAATTTTGATGACACTAACCCTGTCCAAAATTAACATTAGATCCATATTGATATTTTGTTTATTTATTTCATCTGGTAAACCTTCAGGCCCCCCTAAGTAATTGAAGGAATTACAGCAAATTTAAAGGAATTGCATGTCAAATGTAAACAAACGCAGCCCACTCGCGAAACAATTGCAGCGATATCGGTAGTTTAGCGGTAATAACAGAAACACATCGGCCCTATCGGAAGCAATGTCGGTAATACTGGAAACACGATCGGCCATCTTCGGAGATTTTTCGGTCGCGAGCGGAAACTCACGCAGCAAAACATGGCGTCGTTGGAACAAGCACCCGTCTCGGTCAGATTTGTTTTTAGTTCCTACTATTACATTTTTATACTTATCCATCTTTGACCACCCGTGTTGAATGCGGTTAGGTATGACGTGTTGTCGGGGCAATAGCTTATGTTTTTAGGAAAAGATTGTCACTGCAGAAGAGTGTCACAAGTCATGCCCCTGGAGATTGTTTACATCTGAACATCGAAGTCGTGCCGATGATTACGAACATCATGAACGTGCGCCATGAAGAAGTTTATGAGCCATAATTTGTCTTGCTATGAAGTGCAATTGACAAATTTAAACACATTTTTTTAAAAAAATGATGTTATATCTGGCGCACGTTCGTAATCATCGGCACGACTTCGATGTTCAGATGTAAACAAACTGCAGGGGCATGACTTGTGACACTCTCCTAGAGTGACTATCTTTTCCTAAAAACATAAGCTATTGCCCCGACAACACCTCATACCTAAACGCATTCAACACGGGTGGTCAAAGATGGATAAGTATAAAATTGTAATAGTAGGAACTAAAAAGAAATCTCACTGAGACGGGTGCTTGTTCCAACGATGCCATGTTTTGTTGCGTGAGTTTCCGCTTGCGACCGAAAGATCTCCGAAGATGGCCGATCGTGTTTCCAGTATTACCGACATTGCTTTCCGATAGGGCCGATGTATTTCTGTTATTACCGCTAAATTACCGATATCGCTGCAATTGTTTTGCGAGTGGGCTGCGTTTGTTTACATTTGAGATGCAATTCCTTCAAATTTGCTGTAATTCCTTCAATTACTTAGGGGGGCCTGAACCTTCATGGGTGTCTTGCGATAGTGGCATACTTACAGTTTTGTTGGCAGAAAGTGAATGGTTAGATCATATCATTCTGCACAAGTATCAATTTGAGTGTGATGTAATGCAAAAAATGCCACAGCTAACTGACTCAGTGTATTTTAGGGCCAGTCACGAGTATCTGTATTGCGTGCAATGGTAGATGGAGCTTGTCACTGGATCAAGGCTGGTCTGCCTCTTCGCTGTCTGAAGATTGTTCTCTATGCTTCTAATCCATACAATCTCAGCAAGAAGGACACAGAAGCAGTGAAACTGTTCAAAGATCTTAAACAGGTCTGGGGGTCCTCTAACCTGAAACAGGTGAGTTAAGGTCAGGTTGTGTGATGCCCATGATGTACAATGTGTGAGTCCCATTTCTGGTGGCCCCTCCCTCAAATTTGATGGAATGTGGATTAAGCGGATTCATATCTGTCTTAAACAGAACTTCAGGTTTTTTTTTAACTTTTTATCTTCTCACCATCAGTTTTATTAGGTATCTCACTATCACTCTTACATGCAATTTCCCACCATCATATTGATCCAGTATCTTGCCCTCAGTTTTGTTCTATAATTCCCCAGTAATTCTTATGCAACATTTCTCCATCAGAAGCTGCCAGTTTACTTTTAGTTTCATCCAGTATGTGACAGTCACATTCATTTCATATTATTAATCCAGTATTTCACCTCCAGGTAAACAAATGTCTCTCCATCAGGTTCATTTATCTCACTATCAGTTCCATATTTGCAGCCAGAAGAACATCAAAGCATCGATGTGTTCATCTCTCACAGTAACCAGGACAACCATTGGGCTGACATGATTGCTGCCCAGCTGAAAAAGATCCGCCCTGGACTGAAGGTGTACAAGCAACAGCTCCAGTTCTCAGCTGATGAGGTGTGGCAGGAGAATGTCTTCCATGTGATGATGCAGTCATTCAGGTGAAGTTTCTTCACAATCTTAAAGTCACTTGAAGTTCTCCCTGTATCAGTGTGGCCCAATATACTGATGCATGTGTGTGTAATTTATCGTGAAGCAATGTTGTAATTTTTATTACACTATTTCTATAAAGATTCAATTGTTAAAGACATTTCATTTAGTAAATATTTAGTCTCAGAATTCTTTTGCGTGCAGGCATTTGGGTTAATATTTTTTTATTTTGGAAATTGTAGTGGCCCAGGGTGTAAGTATACTTTCTGTACATAATTATGAACTAGGGGCCCAGCTGACCGAGTGGGGCAGGTGTAATTGTTGTCACTGTTTGTACGGTTCATGACCGGGAAGGCTAAAATCGTAACGTGTCTTGATTCAATGAGCGTAGCCTTCATGGTACTTCCAATGCAATGTTATGGCTGAATGAACACAGCGCGCCCCACTCGGAGGCTCTGACAAATTACAAAGAAAACAGGATTAACGTGGATGCTCTTTAATTTTGGCACATATGAAAATGGCAAGTTATGAAAAATATATGTACTTATTTGTTTTAAATAAAAAATATCCGATTATGTGTACAAAGATGAGACGTAAATAAACATTACATTGATTCATATAAAAATGTAAATAAAGTTATTTACACATCCTCATTATCCATGGTATCACATTCACTGTCCTTGAGTTTAAGAAGTCCGGACAAGTCTGTGTAGGCGATGCTCCTGATGATGTTTACAATATTGTCCATCAGGGTTACCTGCAACATGTAGGGAAATATTTACAAAACTGATTTACAAATATATTAATTTACATCATACAGGGTAATAACTCAAGTAATGGATTTAAACGGATGACTTGTATGTCATTGTCTGATTTAAAGAAAATAAAGATTATTTTTTTTAGGTTATTTAACACAGAATCCTGGATAAATTCCTGCAGTTGTTAAGCAGTGGCCCAGGTTGCCCAGTGTTGATAGTGTACTTATAGAACAGGGTCAGATGAATTGTTCTGTTGTTTATTTATTCCGTTGTTTCTGTTCCAGAATCATCACCATCCTGACTCCTGCATATGTGGAGAGTCAGGAGTGTTTGGAACAGTTCAATATAGCTCTGTGTGTGGATCGTCTGTCTGCACACCACCAGATCTATCCAATGTATGTGGAGACTGTTGCTTGTTTGCCTGCCTACATGCAGCTTGTGCAGTATGTTGAGTGCAGGTTAGTTGAAAATTGATATATGATGCTTGATGTCACCAGTGAAAAATTGATTAAGTCTTTATTTTTTCATTGATACACTTAGTAACCCATCCAAATCAGAATGAGACTTCTGGTAATCACATGAAAATTTGATTTAAGTTACAGTGTGATCATCCATCTGTTAGCATCAAACATCTCAAAGAACATTTAATAATTTCTGCAGTTTCTGGTGTTCTCAGACGTGGTATTGCTGGAATATTGCTAGAAACAGTTTAAACCCACTTTCTCTTACTCTGAGAATTTACTACTTCAGGGAGCATGCTGGAGAAGAGGTACCTCAGACACTGATCAAGAGAGCTTGTGTGAAAATCCTGAATTCTTTGCCGGAGGCTTGTGTGGCTGAGTTGGAAGGCTGCTCTGTACAAGCACAGTCTATCAGAAACATGTATGATGTGTTTATATCATACTCTCATAGTTACCCTGCCCCTGCTGACAATCTGCTGCAATGTCTACAAAAACTTGACTCCACACTCACTGTCTTCCTTGACACAAGTGTACTTGAGACTGGTAAGACCTTCTTGGAGTCCTCACACAAATGTGTTTCATTTGAAAGACAATGTTTTATCAACTTTTCCAATTTCAAATGTGATATTTGTGCATAATTTACATCACAAACCGGTATGATGGACACCTAGCAGCTTATGCTGGTAGTGAGGGAAAATACCTGGATTGATTGGTAGGGTTCTGTGACTTGACTTGGTGATTATGTAGAATTCCGAAGGTCTTGAAATCATTTGGTTTTGTTTAGTTCGTCAGGTCCTAGCTGTATCATTTGCTGGTGGGCATCATGTTGCTGTGAACCTCATGAAGACCTGAATTAGTATGGTCTTCATCAACCCATGCTTGTCGTAAGAGATGACTGGTTGATGCATTTCATCATGTCTGAAGTGCCAGGTATGTGGACTGATGCTGATGTTGTGGTCCAGACTTCATTATGTGCAGATGAACATCATGCAGCTGAAAAATTGCAGAGTACAGCATAAAGAACAAACAGAGAAAGATAATTTAACATTTCAGGTAGTTCCTGGCAACAGAGCCTGTATGATGCCATGGACAGATCACACTGTGTTGTGGCGCTGCTGTCCCCGGACTACGTCAGATCTGATGTGTGTCAGGAGGAATACAACATTGCTCTGGCTAGAGTACTGGCAGGGGTAAGACAAGTGCACTGACATAATTGTTCATATCAGTAACTGGTAAAGCCTGTGAGGATTCAGCTTTCTGTCAGTCTACTAGCTTTTCAGTAAGGTCAAATTTTTGTCTGTTTAAGTTAGAGAACTGAACCAATCATCATCTGAAATGTCTTTTAAAATTGCTGTCTTTGTTTTTGTTTGGTATAGAGTTATGGCCCTTGTTCCATGCTTTTCACATAAGTACATACATTTCTCCTGAAAAGGGACAGAAGTTAATTGATTTGTAGTTAGCATTCTTATTAAAGAGATATTTATCAAGGCCAAGTTAAAAATTTCGCCCATATGTTTTCTTCCAGGGTAATATCCTTTAATACATGTATATTGAGTTTGCTCATAAACACTTACTGCCCTTGATCAGTGATATTTTACTGTGTGAAAAGTGCCAGCGATAGGGTCAGGTTTTATGAGAAACTACGGAAAGTATATGAATTAAACTTAGTGAGCTTTCTAAGAGATACATTTCAAGACCGAGTTAAAAGCCTGACTCTCCTAATGAACCACAAAGCAGAGGGATAATGATTATGTTGAGTTATGCTTTGTTTTTCATGTCCCTATGTATCATATTTTTCATCCAGCTTAAACATATGACTGATAATAGAAGCTGTTTACTGTGTATCATGTTACAACCAAGGATTCATTTTTGTTATTTGTATCATCTGTTTGCTCATCCTTCCAGGAAGATGTCTCCCTGATACCAGTATGTGTAGAACCCATGGAGACTGTGCCCCACGCCTTCAGTCATGTGGCTATACTTGATGGGTGTGTAGCCAATGAGAAAGATTCAGTCAGCATGCTGAGCAGGATCTCAGAAGATATCATCAAGTTTGTCAGGCATGGAAAGAAAGGACCAAACATTGGAAAAGTACCAATTAAATTCTAATTAATTCATTCTGAAATAAACTAAGTCATCAATTTCACACATATTTACAGATTTTGTTCATGTACAACTTCAGATGGTTTCAGATGGACAACAATGTGTGATAGCAGTAATAATACAGTAATTAGATTTATCTTTCCAGAAACACTGAGGATTGTATGGATCTAGTGTAGGCGAAAGATAGTGCTTGGATGTTTAAACTTGTTAGTAGTATCTCCATGATGGTCTGCCTAAATGGTATTACATGTCTTCATTTCAGCCAACTCTCTCTGTTACCCCAAGGGAAGCCCAAGAACATTGTCGGAAACAGGAATTTGATGAAATGTACAAATTAGAGGGCAAAGATATAGTATATAAAGTCTCAAACCAACAATCAGTTTACAGTCAGCAACTTTTGAGCAGATGGGGTCAGCGTGTTGTGTTCAGTTTCTCTCATGATTCTCTCCGTCTTGCTATTATTCTGTCAGAGTTGATAAAGCAAGCATCACCAGGCACAAACTGCTTCTTCATAAGTGAGAATAATAAAGATAGACTTCATTTGTTGGATCAAGCCCAACTTGTAGTCATCATAGTGTCAGACGGGTATGTCCAGTCAGCACAGCTCCTTGAGGAACTTCACCTAAGTCTGTGTCGACAGCGGAGAGAAAAACCCACGAGGATGATGTATCTGATTGAAGGGTCACACTTTAGTGCCCAACCCCACTATCTCCATCTCCTGGACTACAAAGTCAGCATCAATGACAAACTGTGGAGTGCTCTAACCCCTCCAAGGAAGAAATCCTTCAAGGATGCTGCTCCTGTCAATGAATGTTTCACCACAACAAGAGGTGGAATGGGAGGAGAATACAGATGTTCTTTGGCAGAACGACTGGCACTCAGCAAGGCAGCGCTAGAAATACTTGACATTGTCAATAATAGGTGAGTTTGGCATTATTAATTGGCTTTGTACTTTGTTCAGTATTTTCTAAATGAAAGAATAGATTTCAAATAAGGCATTTTCAACCAACATTTAACCTACTGTTACTAAGCTGAAATACATTTAGGATTTATATCTCTGTACAAGTAACTGTTCTAGCATATTTAGGATTGTGTTGAATTTTGGACAAATCTGAAGCGACTGCTTTTGTTACATGTTTCCAGTGATGACAACTTTACAATATATCCATAATACTATTAGTTATATGGTATTTTGAAAGGATGTACGGGACTGTAAAACCCTGGGAAATTCCTTATTTCCCGAGGCGCAAGCGAAATAAATACAGATTTTACAAGGGTAATACAGTCTTGAACATTCTTCTTAAACACTGTGATGAATTCATTACCCTCAAGATCCTTTAATTTAGCTTATCTTTAAACAACAACATTCAACATTTGGCAAAATGTTTCACCATGCTGTTTCCTGAACACAAAGGGAGGTAACTCGGGGGCTTAGATTATAACAAAAATGATCAAATTTGAGGTTTTGTGTGACGACAAGTGAAACATTATAGTTTTTGGATACATTTATTGCCACATACAAATAAGAAATTGTGGCAACAATTTTATTACTCTGTTTATACTCATCATTACATAAGTCAACTCTAAAAGTTTGAAGTGATCAGCCGTAATGAAGGCACATTCCATCTGAGATCAAGGTCATGTGTACAACTTGTGTAGTATGTCATGTGACAAATTAATTGAGGTGTACAGTTCGTACACCCTGGCAAGTCCGACCACAAGGTTTTGTATGCTTTGGTCATTAACCCATCAGAATTTGACAGATTTATCTTAAGGGTAATAAAGATCTTGTATCACATTGATAAATGGTACGTAAACTTGTATGCAAGAGCACAAAAGACATTGTGTTTGTACAAATATTCACATGTCTCTCATCCTCCAGGTCAGAGTCAAAAAGCTGCATGAACATCATCAACATAGCCAGCTTCATCACAGAGGTCAGGGACGGTGAAGTACCATTCTCACAGGTGTGCCAGCCAGGACTACTATCATTTAGACAGAATTTATTTCAGAATTTACTAACTGTACATCATGAAGACTTTAAAATGAGGATAGTCAGATAGTCCTTGTTAATGCCCTGTCTTTCCACATATGCAAAGGTGTTGTGCACACTTTGGTGTGGTGTTTAGCACAATGTAAGAATTCATATTATAATGGAAATAGAAGCTGACAAGGAACCTGCTATGGCAAATAGCTACAAGTGTTTTCAAATGACATGTGGTTTCATGTGCCTATTGAGAAGCCATTCGGCAGGTACACAACCAAATTGACCTAAAACAATATGTGGGAAGAAAGCATTTGATGATGGAACACATTGGTTTTGCACTTTTACATGTTAGGAGAAGTAATAAAGCCTGCTGTTCAGTTGCAGAAAGAAGCCATGGTCATCTGAATATAAGTATTTGAAGATACATTTAGTTTTGTAGTGTTAGATATTGCTATTTTATCTTCGGTCAGTCAGTGTGTGTGTGAAAAATTCCCACATTTCTTGTTTCAGTGTTCAAAGCGACTACAGATGGATGACCTTGACCTTTGAAGTTACAACATAACACAAGGGAGTTAACTACAGATGAAGAATAAAATGAAGATGAAAGCAAGTCACTGATATGTCAAGAACTACAACAATTTGCTGAAAAGTATCTCTACTGAAGAACATACCCGCAACAATACTCACAAAACATGTTTGAAAATATTACATTTAAACCTTAGTTCCTATTTGTTCATTTGTTCCGATCAGTGAAAGGAAGTTTTTATGATATCCTGTATATTTCACTGGAACTGTTTGGTGCTGAATTTTATATATTTGTATCCTATTTCTGATATTTTTAGCCGGTTAGCTAATCTTTCAAAAGATAGGGAACTTTGACAGGGAGTTGTTCTTGTTACAATCAGAATATTATTACCAAATACAACGACATATGAATATGATATTGGGTGTGTGTGGGATCCCGAAAAGCTGGAGTAGTGGGGGTAGCTTAGTGGATAAAGCATTTACTCATTATGCCAAAGACCCAGATTCAATTTGCCACATGGGTATAATGTGTGAAGCCCATATCAGGTGTCCCCTGCCATGATATTGCTGAAATACTGCTAAACGCAGTGTAAAACTAAGCTCACCCTCCCAACAAGGTGATTCACCTTGAGTACCGGTATGTGTTTGTTGCTGACTAACCACAGACATCACAGTATGTATAGGAGGTTAGCACAAACTCTTACTGTAGTGAGTAAATAGAAAAGATCATGTTCCAGTACTTGTTTGAAAGGATTAAGTGACAAAGTAGGATAAAGACCAACTGTCATGCCAAAGACTTGAAACTAAAAACTGATCTATGTAGTGGCTCAGAGCCTGTTCGACTTGTTCACTGGACCAGCAATTGAGTTGGCAAATTTTGTGAGGATGAAATGTGCATGAGGAACAGATAACTGGTGCCAAATGTTTGTGTGAATTCCAGGCCCATGATATGGGTGCTTCATAGTGATGACCTTTAGGTCAGATTATGACCGACAATTCCTGATCGTGATATCATGATAAGATAGTCATGCTCTGGTTGAACTGTATTCCATCTGTGCCAAAACTTAGTTTAATTTTAGAGAGCATAAATGTTTGTAGGTCATATGTATGTTTCATCCATCTTCACCTTGATATTCCACAGGTATGAAAGGAAAGATTTGTGGAGGGTCATGCTATATATGGGTGGGAAGCAGTTGGTTGGATGATGTCACAAGAGATCGTTTTGTGCATTATAGATGTATGGACAACTGTGATTATGTGAATAGACAATATGTCGATTCAAGGTTAAGAAGGCACAATGTATGTCTGTGTCAGAAGCACACCTCTGCAGTCATGACTGTCTGTAACATTTGTCTTACAAGTTGTTTCCAATTTTATCTAATTTGCTTTTGCTGGTTAGATTGCTTGGAAACAACTAGTAACATTATAGTATCTTACAGACATTTGTCTAGTATTCTCGAAGCAGGGTATATGGTAGCATTATATCCTGCCTATATATATTGTAAGCAGGTTGATTGTGTTCATGAATGGACATATTTTATACAAATATATGTATGTTGTTAGAGCCGTGATATGATTGAACTTGTTTCCTTATTGAATTTTCTTTAAATTTTTCAGTAGAAATTGTATTTCAACATGGTACCCCACAATATGCCTGCTTTGATGATTAATTGAAATCACAATTCATATTTAATGAGTTTTACTTAAATTGATGCATGTGTTTATTGTTTCGCAACTACTTTGCTATAAACAATCCTTCAATCATGTAACTCCTCAACATCACTTGTACTCAACCTGTCTGAAAGCCATCTCAAATATTGCTGGTAACTTCCAGGCAGCGGACACATTCTTACTTCATCGTAATACTTCAGGAAAACAAGCTTACCAACTAAACCCCAGAGAAGTGTACGGATTTTATTTATATATGCTGTGAACCCAGCTGCCTCAAGGTTTGAAGTAGGTTTTGATTGTTTTATTGTTGATTTCAAGCTAATGAGAAAGAGAAATCAAATCGAAACTTAGCTTTGGTTGCAGCTGGTCCTGTGGTGTGTATGATGGAATGGAGACACTTGAAAATTGAGGATGATTCTAAATAGATTTTGTTAAGTTCATGTAGTATATCTTTTTCTTGTAATCTAAAACATACAGTACAACTGTCAGCATTTTCTGTACAGGTTGAAGTCAATACAATGAAAAGACACTGAACCCATGTTTCATGAAGGAAAAAGATTTTATTACAATGATCTTGGAAAGTGAGATAAATACAATGTCATTTATTTGTAGAACTCGTGCTCTGTCTCGTCCTTCTTGATGTTATTCTTGTAGCCCTTCTCGAAGTCCTTGGCCAAAACAACGTAACGGTTCTCCCGCACTGCCTGCATACCAGCCTGGAGTGGAAGAAACAAAATCACCATCACCTAAAAAATGTGTCTGGAGCTAGCTTGATGTCTCTCATAGACCTTAGCATAGACTTAACCTCAATTAGCTGCACAGGACTGATTCTCATCTGACGATCCACATAATTGAAATACATCATTACATTTCAAGCCATTTGTGAATTTAACAAATTATTACAAACTGTTTTTAAAAAATATGTGTCTTCAAAGTGAAAATAGATCAAATTCAACAGTAAGGATGCTATGTTTGATAATGAATGTTTGCACATTAAATGCTCTTCTGGTCTACAGTCACCTTAATAAAAGATGAATTTCTTTACTTTCAGGACACTTTCAAATTTTAGACAAGAAGAATAAAATAACAAATAAACAATGCTGACTCTGGGATACATTATTACATGAATGTTACATCACACTTTAATGATGCTATACATAAATAATGACGACCTGTGGTTGATAACATGTTCACTGGTGTTCATTACGCAGACACATCAGTTACACGCTGTGATCTCTTTCATGGAAAACTGTTTGCTTTTATTATTGCTATCATAACCAGGGGTACAGCTTAATCTCTGGGAACAATTAGATAGCTGCAGTCTATCATGTATTGTGTTAGTAGTTGTCACATACCTCCTGGCATATTGCATTGATATCTGCGCCACTGATCTTGTCAGGGCGAGCAACATAGTCTTCTAGGTCGACCTCCTCACTCAGGTTCATTTTGCTTGTAATTGTGGAGAATACAAGACGTTTCTGTCGCCTGTCGGGCAGTGGGAACTCAATCTTCCTGTCCAGACGTCCAGGACGAAGGAGCGCAGGGTCAAGAGTATCCGCCCTATTTGTTGCCATGATAACCTGCAACACATTTGCAAGAAACTAAGTTTAAAACAAATTCCTAGTTCAAAATGTACATTGAAAGTTCAGTCAACAACTGAATTCTAAATAAATTTATGCCTGTTTCTGTAGAGTGAAAGATCACTGTATCTACATATATGCCAATAATACAGCAAGTATGCTAGGTTAAAATACCATGTCTGCAGCAATCTGCCCTATGGAAATGGAATCATTTGGGTGAGAATGGAGTTTAACATCTTATTTGCAGTTCTTTGGGTGAATGAGTCAGTTGTCTTTGTTTAATTCACTTGTTCAAAGAATTTTCACATTGCCCTGAAAATGACTACTGCATATGCAAATAACAACAAACATACCTTGACATTAACAGTCTGGTCAAAACCATCCATTTGATTCAACAATTCTAGCAAGATTCTCTGGACCTCTCTGTCAGCTGGAAGACAAATGGTATACACATGTACTGAAGTAGTAACTGCAGCATGTAAATCTAGGCCATAATACCAAACCAAGACAATATCATAACACATTCATATTCAAGTTCAATGTACCCACCTCCTGTTTGAGCATCAAATCTTTTAGTGGCTATGGCATCAATTTCATCTATAAATATGATAGCTGGGGCATTTTCTTTGGCTAGCCTAAACACATCTCGCACCATCCTTGGTCCCTCTCCAAGATACTTCTGTACAAACTCTGATCCCACCACTCGTATAAATGCAGCTGAAACATAAAGGTTTAATGGTACAAATGCTAAAAGGCTGAAAGCTAACTTCTGACACAAATGTTCAAACTGTCCTTAGTCAGATCCTCTTCATTCCCATGTTGGACTGCATGGATCATGTGGGATTGGGAATGAACCCTTTTTCCGAGGATTATTTTTTGGTGGAAGTTAAAATGGATTTCAGACTGTTGCGACAACAGCACTGGAAGGAGGGATGGTTTGGTTAACACATCAAATACTTTACATATTTAAGCTAAAATCAACACATAACAATGCTGGGCAAGTGGGAGACTCCTATTTGATGTAAGATGTAGTACCGAGATAACGGTCAACCAACCTGTTGTGTGATGTGCCACTGCCTTTGCTAACATAGTTTTGCCACAGCCTGGGGGTCCGAACATAAGTACTCCTCTAGGTGGGTCTATACCGATTTGCTTGTAGAGCTCGAAGTGGGTAAGTGGTAGCTCCACAGCTTCTCTCACCTCCTGCTTCTGGACATCCATGCCTCCAATATCACCATACTTCACATCTGGCTTCTCATCTATGGGTGCATTGAAAAAAGAATTATGGACCCATAAACATGACATGACTTCACAGTTTCTGTATACTTTGAAACACATGGAATTAAGCTGCTCATTCAAGTGAAACAAAAACTCCCATACAAAATTGCAACAAATCAAGCATGTTGAGTATCTCAAAAAGTACATCGTGATCAAAGTATTTGATATGTATACAGTCGTGCCCCCTATATCGGAATCTCAGATATCCGGAAAACACGCCTTCTGAACGAAAATTCCTTAAAACGAATTCACAACGTTGTAAAATTACTCAGTTATCCGGTAATCCGGTTTCCGTAACCATACGGTCATTTTCACAAACAAAACACCAATTTATGTACATTGTTTGTCTCGTATATCCGGATGGCTGAGCACTGTATCTTTACACATGGGATTACCGAGGGCCTCGCGTGCCATAACATGAAAGAAGTCGGCAGTCTTTGAAGCATGAGAAGATTAGTTAACCTCTGAGTAGCAGGGTGACACTGAGTTCATTTTGAGGCGTGTCAATTTGTAGGTCACTATAATTACTCTGAGAAACATTTTTTTGTCAGTCGATCAAAATGACAAGTCAACCAAACAAACGTAAACGGCATGACATTTCAGCGGGGGAAAAGAGAGAAATTTGTAGATACAAGGAGCAGTATCTCTCAGCAAACCTAGAAACCTTTAGTAGACACTTTGGCACAGAATTTGGTCACACCATTGGCAAGTCAACAATCAGTGACATTCTAAAAGATGAATCAAAATGGCTAGAAATTCCTGAAAGTCCGTCAGAGTTATCACGTGCTCGGAATGCTAACACAAGAAGATGGAAGAAGCAGTTTATCTTTGGATTTCTGATGTGCCCAGTCGTAATTTGCCCGTCAATGATGAAATGGTAATTGAAGAGGCACGTACTTTTGGCGATAGCATGGGTATCACTGAATTTGCTTATTTTCGTGACTGGTTAAGACGGTTCAAATCAAGACACTGTGTATCAAGCAGGAAATATGAAGGCAAAGCGGCAAGTGCTGATAAAGAAGCTGTGATTAAGGGCCGAGAAGATCTAAAGAAGGCGCTTGATGACTATGAGGAGCAAGACATCTTCAATGTTGACGAGATTGGATTGTTCTTCAAACTTGGACTGAATCAGACACTTGCATCTCAACCTGTCATTGGTACAAAACGCTTAAAAGAACGAGTCAGCATAGCATTGTGTGCAAATGCAGATGGTTCAGTAAAAATCAAACCCTTTGTGATTGGCAAGGCTAGGCGTCCCCGTTGTTTCAGTAGTGACTTTAATCCGGAAGTTTATGTTAGGTACAGGAACAATGCCAAAGCATGGATGACTTCAGAACTCTTTCGTGATTGGTTACTATCATTTGACAGGCAGATGAGATTGAAAGGGCGGTTTGTCTTATTATTGATGGACAATGCAGCTAGCCACACCCACAATGTGAAGTTGACACATGTCAAATTACACTTCCTGCCGCCCAACATGACTGCACACATACAACCGATGGATGCTGGCATAATCCATGCTTTCAAATCACATTACCGCAAGCTTGTTGTGAGGCATTTCATCAAGTGTACTGACACGAACCAGAAATCAGCTGTCAACATTCGCAATGCAATCCGGATGATCAAGCAAGCCTGGACAGCTGTGAGCGAAAAGACAATTGCGAACTGCTTTCGTCATGTGGATATTATCCAATCAAGTGAGGACCCACAAGAAGACATGGCCTTGTCGGAACTTCGAGATGCACTACGATCATATGCACAAGTTGAAACTGTGACTTTCAGTGCCGATGATCTTGTCAATGTTGACAGTGACGAAGTGACTGGCAAGTCTTTGAATGACACTGACATCCTCCAAGCAGTGTGTTCCGACTGCGAGGCTGATGATGATGATGACTATGTTGAGCAAGTGTCACCTCCCCCACCCATGTCTCACAAGGAAGCTTGTGTTTCCTTGATCAGCTGATTAGCTATTACGAGTGTGCAGGCGACAGTGAGAACCTTGAACTGTTACTTAAAGTAAAGCCAGTGCAGAAGGCTATGACAGACTTTTTCAAGTGAACATGAACAGGTATGAGACACTGTAATTTGTATGCACTGATATAATGCACTGTGTAATCAATAAAGATTATGTCTGATGCCTACTATGTTCGTTTATTTGTACGTTTCTTTGTACATATGACCCGTGATTCAGATATCTGAAAATTCGCTTATCCGGATGATTTCAATAAAAACACAAGCGTTCGCATATACGGGGCATGGCTGTATTCAGAACTATTTCAGAAGCAAGGGTGTTCGAATAATAAAACATGTAATGACTTTGATTCTTTGAATTTGATGGGGTCTCACCCTTTTCATACATAATCCATCATTGCACACAGGCAACAGATGCCTAGACATCTTGACCCTCTTGACCAAACAGAATATTACTGGTCTCTGATTTCATCATGGTAGTGAAGCAGCCATAAACATCTGGATATAAATGTTGAACGGATGTTCGTGACATGACAAATTGACCACTTACCAGCTTGTAACATTGTGATGCTGGAATCTGCCTCAGGGGGCAGAACATCCACCAGGGC
Organism: Haliotis asinina; assembly: GCF_037392515.1. NCBI lineage: Eukaryota > Metazoa > Mollusca > Gastropoda > Lepetellida > Haliotidae > Haliotis > Haliotis asinina. The sequence goes on from NC_090287.1 coordinate 50,782,511, forward strand.
ATTGCTGTGTTTGTGCAGAGCCACACTGGCTGATGGCTTCAGTAGCTCACGGTCAATGGTGGACAGTATCCGGACATAATAGTTGGAACCTGGTAAGTAATGAACAAGAAGAAATATTATCAAGAGACAGTCAATCATTGACCATATTCAGTAGTTTTCAATTCTGTCACTTAAAAAGGAGCATGCCTACCACTGTCTATATGCAATTAGAAACATCATATCATAATTACTTAGCTTTGCTAAATATGAGTTACTTCCCTTACTCTATTGTACCATACAAATTTGTCATTCTTTTCCAAACTTTACTGAAACAACCTGATGTTGAGACCATACCTTCTGTCCATCAAGTACAAATGCTCCCTTTTCCTTTATGTTCAAAGAGCATACTAATGATATGTCCTATTCTTGTTCTGTCAGTAGTCTCTAAATAGTCCCTAAGTTGCAAGTGTGAGCTGTCATTCGAATCTAACATCAGCAGACTTACTTCCAAGCAGCAGGAGCATCTAACCCTGTGGCATTCTACTTGATGCATTACAGCAACAACAATTAACATGATTAATAAGTGATTTTCTAAATAAATTGTTAATAATTGATTCTCCAAGCTATGCCGCACAGCACCTGTGGTAGACCCGACAATGCCTGTGTTCTGGTCAACAGCCTCCAAGAACTGTCCTATGACAAGAGGAACACTCTGTATCCGTTTAACCTCTTCCTGGGCATGGAGGTACTCCTTCTTGAGGTTCTTCTGTTCATCCTTGATGTATTCCTCCTGAACCTCAAGGAACTCAAGTTGTCTCTCTAGTTTCTACAAAACAAACGGACAACACTAACTTGACCAATACAGGACGTAATGTGTATGTGAGATGGTCTCCTGTTACGCAAACAAATGACTACCTGACAAGGGTCACTCATTCGTGTGATTGCTTGATCACACACAGAGAAATTCTGCATGCCACACAAAAACGTGTCTAAAAGTGAATATAATTCAACAAAACTTGCTATAGTCATTGATAGGTGTTCAAGATATTGGGTGACATAAATGAAAACGTAAAAAGAGGACTTTAAATAGTCAAATAGTGACAAAAAGGTGCACAATTTAGGCAATATTTGGCAACATTAAACAGCGAATTTCACTTATGTGCATATTTTTCAGAAACTTACATTTGGTATTTTCTGAAAGCTCATTCACCTTAGATTCAAAGTATATATGCAGCTTTCAATGCACACCTGTTTGTTATTGACATGTATTGGTATTTCTAAGTCAGAAATACCCCCAAAAGGTGAGAAAATACTGATGCACTTGAAAATGTTCAGAGTTAACATGGTTAAACTTGTTCTTACTTTATGTGAAAACATCAAAAATTAAAACAAACAAACAAAAAACATACACTATTTTCTATGTCATTCTTCATCGTGTTTGAGTTCTTAGTATAGTGTTTTTTTCAACAAAGACCAAAACTCATTGACTAAATTCAAGCCTCTGAAAATCCTGTAAACATCTTCCTTTTGGATGTCAAGCAGGTTCAACTGATATTAAAGACAATTAAGTTTAAAGTTTAAAGCAACAGTGCCAAACAAGGTAAATCTATTTTAAATGTTTGGGTAGGAAGTTTTTATGCTAGACCATGACAGTGATAGAAATTAACACTTGCACTGAGGCCCGATTCAAGAAGAAGTTTGTCTAGGCGAAAGAGAACCATGCTACTGGTCGCCTGTGGGCAACAAGGGTATGTGTTGTTGCGTGCTGATAAAGATGGAAAGACTTCTATCTGAATCCCCTCTTGTGATAATTGATAAAAAGGCACTTCATAATCATTCAAATGTTTGCTTCACTACAGTTGGTTAATATGAAATGATTTTTTCACTGCATCACTTTTTAAATGAGCCAGTAGAAAAGAGTTTGGGCCAGTAAGTTTCTATGTCTACTGACCCAAAGGGCATGCCTGAAAATAAGGTCAATTTCTGTCAATGCAATGAGCATAAGTGTGACACTGTCTGGACCGAGCCTGAAATCAATGTGTTACAAAAAAAAATCAAAATACTTACTTTGTACTTAACATAGAGATCTTCCAAGTCAAGTGATAGAGGATCCACATGAGAGATTCCAGATGATGTCCCTGGACGAGAATCTGTGAGTTGTGAGTCTTCCTGTAAATTAATGTCAAATGTACTGTTTACTACTATTAAACAAATGATGAAACAAATTTGTTTGCAATGGTCCACAGAACAATCACCATGTTTACATACACTCAAAACTCAAGTGAAAAAATTTAAGTCTGCCAACTTGTAGATCAGGATATAAACATGAACAAAAAGCATACTGAACCAGCACTTTGACTTTTTAGTTTTTATTTTGGATGGGAGATATGTACTTTTTAATATTTGTGTCAGTAGATTTCATACACTATTAACATACGATTCAATAAACAATATTCAGCTTAAATTTTGTTTTAAAAGTAAGCAAGAAACAATTCACAATTTAACCATGTTAACAAAAAAAAATACCTATTATTCATTTAGATCAATGCAAGACTGATGTTATGAATATACCACGTTTGGGGCACTTGATGTAGAAAGTATTATCATGGCCATGACAGAATGAACCAAAGACTGATCACTGAAATAGCGAAAGCTGAACACTCATCATTTAAATTACTAAAATATCACTGACATTGTATAGAACTGTCGGTTTAGTGCTTGTGAAATATGAAGAAGTATCGATTTGAACCTATAAAATTCTCTGTAGCCTAACCATTCACCAAGCATTGATGCAGGTTCAACATCATTGTCTTTACAGAAAACCAATCAGTCGAGCAATATTTGCGATATCACCTGTGTGTGATAAAAGAAAGCACAATGTACATAATTCATAAAGAAAACTCAAGCAGACTGGAATCAAACACTAACGTGAAAAAATACCCAGACAAACGTAAAGAGTTTCCGTCTCTGAATGAGTGATACAGCAATTTTGTGCAAATCATGATAGAAGCACCATGCTTTAACACTGACACTGAATTTATTTGCCGTCTTTTTTCGGGCACATATTCATCGTCCATGACAGCCGCAACTGGTATCTCATAGTTTCGAGTTGATATTTTCGGTACAAACGAGAGAAAATGTTTATTTTTGAACGCACCTTCTCAGGAACAACGATGCCGATTTCTTCCATCTTGAAAGTGCCCGGATATGACGTCACTTCCTCACGACTCGTTGTTTACAAATGGCGACCAAGTCAGGATTTTCCGAATGAGGCACAGTGACAGTTAGTGTTAGATCACCATAAATAAATCTGTAAGGTATATGTCGACTCTTTTAAGTGATATTCCCGCAACATCGTGTTACAAGATATATATGTGAGCATATTCTATGTCAAATCAACAGAGACAATTCAATTCAATTCAAAATGGTATGAACCTTGTCCAAAGCGAGAATCAGTTAATCCACATTAATTATTTCATGTAAGTCTCCAGAAAGCTGATGTAATTTCGATTTGTATATGTTTTAGTTAGAATCATGAACATAGGAATCTTGACACGTTTTCAGCCCCTTTGATATTAAACAGTCTATTTCCCATGCAAGTTGCTGTCTTTATTTGGACTGCACGGTATTACAAGTATCTGGCGTCTCCTATTCTCGCGGTACTTACGAATATCAGCTGAAAAAATAATATAAACAGTTCTTTTCGTAAGTATGCTTGGTGTTTTTAAATGAAGAGATCCCCCCTCTATCATCTGCATCTATCAACTGCTTGATCCATCAAGTGTATTATCTCACTTGAGGTCGATGAAAAACATGGTCATCCGCCGCTGACTTTTCGAGGCGTCTCCTATTCTCGCAGTACAAAGAGAAAGTAACATTATCAGGTGTAAGGAAGGGGAATCTTATTGGGAAGTGGGGGGAAAGTTACGATTTTTCCAAGTTGGTTAAAACTCACGAATATTCGTTACACTGCAAAATTTTGATAATTCACAGACTTGGGCCACTTCCTAGTTACTGGTCAATGATGTAAACAACCGCTAAGTACTCGGCAGAAAATGTGTTTACCGCGAGAATAGGAAACCCGTGAGAATAGGAGAGGCCCTATATATCAATACATATGTATTGCAATATTTTTATTCTATAATCATACATGTTTGGTACATTCTAAAGCTATTAAATCACTTTCATCAAGTATTCAAATATTCCTTTTACGGAAATGATATTAATGTCTTAATGTCTTACTATCGATATAGAATGTCATCAAGTCGATCACCAACCCCAGTGAGTTCTGTGTCAGCATTTTCCAAATTACCACCAATCATCACAAGTGAGGCAGACCGTGACTTCCTCCATGAACTCAGCTCATACATTGACCGAGAGATGGGCAAAATACAAGCTGACAATGAAGAACAACGATACATTGTGTACAAAGGAGTCTTTAACAAGGTAGGAGTAATGATATTTCTAGAATATTGATAAAAACCCAAATCAGTCACTCACAGTCTTCTTCTGAAGCCTTAAATTCCATAATGTTAGTTACATGAATTAAACATGGTAAATGTTTGTACGTCTAACTATTACAAAACAACTGTTATATTGTTTTGTAGGTTATTGAGCATGTGGTAGCTTACAAGCCTCTACTGACTGATATCAAAAAGGAGTATGAAGACACAATTGGTGCCATACGGAAGGGTCAGAGGGAAGCAGTGTTTCTTCAGGAGAAGCTCAAGGCAATGGCCTCAGAGCCTTCCACTATTCGCAATTATAAGAAACGAGCTGATGAACTGGAAGAAAGGTATTCACAATATGCATCATATGTGCCCACTTTGTTTTCCATTACAGATGACTGGCCAGCAGATGTTGTACTACTTAAAAAATTGTACATGTGGAAAGTAAATCTTAGTAAGATGATTCAGTTTTAGTACATATAATTGTTTCAGAATTTCCATTGTACAAAAGGACAATGCCCGCTTGGAAACTGAACTGGCTCAGCTAAAAGCTGCATGTATGGAGAGAGAGAAAAAAGAAGAGAAGAAGGAGATTCCAAAACCACATCTCAAGAAAGACAGACGACAGATTCCAGGTATGTTTAGGAGATAAAGGCATTCTGTTTTCATTTTTGCGGTCTTAAATCAACAGATAAAGGACCGCAAAAATGAAAACAGAATGCCTTTATCTCCATTCTAGCAGACTGACACACGTTTGAAATCCGGACACTTTTGCGCGCAAGAGCACAGAGTTGTGATGGGGCGTTTTTCAGGAATCGATATGGAATCATCCAACTCATGGACAGGATGTGCAATGATTTAGACAAAACATTTGCAAGTACAAGAACTTTAGTTTGGATGCTCAAACAACTTGTTTGTGTCTGTTATATATGGATACAATGCTGTCAGTTACATAGTGTAGAACCTCTAAACAATTTTATACAATTATATGCAAACGAAAAAGAGTCTAGAGTACATTACTATAGATTCGCCCATGACCTACAAGTAGGACGACTGTAAAGTGTTGTTGCTTCAAACTTTCAAACTTACTCACGGAAGTAATTATTAATCATTACGCTACTGTTGCCAATTTGGAATAGACCAGACATGCCAGTTTTAATATTGGACACGTTTATAGTAGATGTGGATGGTGCAACAACTGATGATACAGCGGGGACCAAAGGCATCAGGTTAGGGATAGGCCGAGTGTTTTCATTGCCGGTGTGAAGGATGGCTGAGTAATGGCGTTTTGGTGCTGCCGATGAATCGGTGTTGTTGGATGATAAACTTTGATGGTTTTGTGATCTGTTATTTTGACAATTTGTCAAGCCTCAACACCTGCATGTGATTAGAGTGTTACAGTGGTGGACCGAACACAATGGTTTGTGTACTGCTTACAAGAATCACATTTAACAGAGATTTGTTTATAATAATAAATTTCATTTTCATTTTAATTCATACTGTTTTGTGCTTTGTTTTGGAGTGGCAACCGTATGCAGTACAGTCTTGTACGACTGTTTTGTAGAGCGGTGTCAGGTATTACCGAACAAGCGGCCGTCACTCAACAAAATTCCATCCCTGCATATATAGATATTGTGAGGTTCGTTTTGTGTATTTATTTGTGTTACGAGTGATGAAACACCGGGGGAATTACTAACTTAGGCGTGATGTGATGTTAGCAGTTATGTAATACCCGGCACTGCTCTATGTGGAATCTAGCGTTAATTCAGTGACACTCAATGTGTACCGAAATGTTGTTGAAGAATTTCATTTGTACCACTTGATTCCAGTAGGTCGTCATCGAACCATTCCGGTTTTAGATCAAATTTGTCTTCTCCGAATATCTCGTAGAAGGTACCAAGGTGAAAATCACCTATGTCTAATTCAAACGACATGTTTGTTTACGAACTACGTCGTATGTATTCATACGCAGGTGAATCGGTCGACGTGTAATTAGCGGTCCTTTGATTTAGGTTTAAGGACGGTCACGTGCAGCAGTCGACCAATCAGAATCGAGTACCTCAAAATGTCGTGCTAGAATTTACAATAATCCAGTGTTCCCTGTGGTTTTGAAAATTGCCGGTGGCTTATGCCGACAGGGTCTGAAAATTCCACCTGCACTAGTTTTTATCCGGAGAGAAAGTAATCAGTATTCTAAAGGAAATACTGTCAATAAATGTGTTGCAGGGTGTGCTGTGTGTTGCTTGTTGTTTGAGTATATGTTCATTAGACCTACATTAAATACAGTTATCGATTCAATGCCATGCAGAGACAATCAGAAAATGATTTTAAGCGGTCCAACTACATTCAGTAAATGTGTTCAGAATGTCATTAAATAAATTGAATAAACTGATGAATAAAATCAACAACAGCATTCATAAAAGTTGTCAAACGTACACATAAATTATTCTGTACATCCTCTTGTCCGATCGTGTAATGTAAGTCAAGTCACTGACAAGTGACATCTCGGCTTTCGCCACCTCAGTCTTTATGCTCAGACATGATGTTTAATGAAGAAAATGTGCATGAAGTATATTTGTCACAGGTCATAACGCAGCATGATACATCTAATAGGTTCCATAATTATCCCCTTGGCATGTAATGCGGGAGGATATAGTCGACACCTCGTCCATCCGTCCGTAATCGTTTTGTTTCTGGAGCATAACTCAAAAAACACGTTTTAGACCAAGTCTGATAGATATAATAATCTGAACCTATGGTTTTGCCTTCTGCTATTTCCAGATTTTGGCATCTTTATTTTTTTTGTTTTTCCATGGAACATTTTGGTGTTAGTCTAATGGTGGGGTGGGCTTCGCTTCCGGAGCAGAACTAAAAAAAAGTTCAATATTTTTCTGCAAAACTTGGTAGATATATTAGTCAGAACCTAAAGTGGTGCCTTTTGCTATGTACAGGTTTTTGTGATTTCTTTTTTTCTCGGTTTCCATGGCACTTCGGAATTAGTCTCAAAAGTGAGAGGTGTGTTCCGTTTCCGGAGCAGAACTCAAAAACGTCTGAATATCTGTCTGTGTAACTATCAGATATGTGTGGCAGACCCCAAAGTGGTGCCTTTTGGTATTTACAGGTTTTTGTGATTTATCATTTTCTTGGGTTCCATGGAAACGGTTCTGACTTAGTCTCAAAATGGAGGGATGGGCTTCAGTTTCCGGAGCACAACTCAAAAACCGTTCAATATTTTTCTGCAAAACTTTGTAGATATATCAATCGGAACCTAAAGTGGTGCCTTTTTCTACTTACAGGTTTTTGTGATTTATTATTTTCTCGGTTTCCCTGGAAACGTTTCGGACTTAGTCTCAAAAGTGAGAGGTGTGTTTGGTTTCTGGAGCAGAACTCAAAAACTTCTAAACATCTTTCTGCAAAACTTGGCAGATATGTAGGGGAGACCCTCAAGTGGTGCCTATTGCTATTTACAGATTTTTGTGATTTATCATTTTCCCAGTTTCCATGGAAACGTTTCTGACTTAGTCTCAAAATGGAGGGATGGGTGGGACAACTCGAAAACTATTCTTACAGCAAGCCTTGGCAGATATTTGAGGCAGCCCACAAAGTGGTGCCTTTTGCTATTTACAATGTTTTGGCATTTTTAATTTTCCCAGTTTCCATGGAAACAATTCTGACTTACTCTCAAAATGGAGGGATAGGCTTCATTTCCAGAGCACAGTTTCAACAGATCTTGGCAGATATATGAAACAGATCTTGAAGTGGTGCCTTTTGCTGTTTACAGATATATATCATTTATATTTTTCATGACTTCCATGGAAACAATTCAAACTTAATCTAAGAAAACATCAAGTAACTGTCAGATGATTTGTCCTTTCAAATATGTGGGGGCCGAGGGGATATGTCATCTTCTAGTGATTTCCTGCTTCGTGAATTTAAAATTCCATTATTTTACCCAAAACTTTCGTCTAAATCTAAAAGTTTTTGTTTATGAACATAGTATCCGTTACTGTAATATGATTGGCTGCCTTGACCTCATTTTGGCCAGGCACAATCCCTATAGCAGACTGTGTGGAAAACATGTCATTAGAAACCAATTTTTATCCAATAAAATTGCTTCTTACAACTGTGAAAATACTCTTGGCAAGGGTACAGTGATACAGTTGATAATCACAGCTTTCAAATGATACCCGTGGTCAAGCTAATCGCCTCGCATGTTATTCATACAAAGCTTATAAAACGGAGGTATTTTCCACATTTGTGTCATGTTAGCGAGTGGAAAGCTACTGATAATGGAAAATGGGCGACTACATATACTATTTAAGATATCTTTCTATGATAATTTTCTGACTGGGTAAATATAAAGCAAAGGCATGGGGCTGTTATGACATGTCCCAATTGGAAAATACCATCACCATATTTTTCTGTACCCTCAACCACTTGATTAGATGTTTGACTTTTATTTTGCATCTTATTTGTTCCCGAAAAGAACCCTGTCAGTGTATGCTGTTCCTTTTTACTACTGGAAGCCATTTTTTTCACTAAGCGCGCAATGATTACAATGTGCTACAGCTATAAATAGATAACGGGGCGTGGCAGTGTGCGACTGTCTGTATCAGTCAATCACATGGCATGGCTTGATCTGCATAATCGCAGTGTGCTAAAGTCTACATCTAGATGTGCCAAGACGTTGTTCTTAACTGCAGTTATATTAAATTTACCAGTAAAAGGCAACTCCTTTCCAACACTCTTATTAGCAGTAATATTTATGACAGGCATGTGCAAAAGCAGCATTTTTCCTTATCCTGACACATGCTTAGTTGCTTGTCTCCTTCTGTTCAAAAGATTGTGGAACACTTGAAATCCCTTGAAGTTTCCTTTCTTCAAAAGAGGATGTAAAATCACGCTCACCCATGGGTACCCTCCCTTTCTCTATGTTATAGTGCCAATATTGGTCACATGACCAGCCATATTTGCAGCTCTCTCTGAGAAATGGTTGGCCAAACATAAGAATTGGCAGGGAAATCCAAGTGCCATGAAAGGGAGGTTGGAAGGGTTCACCTTATGAGTCAGGATAAGCATAAAGTATCAATTTTATTCAGAAAATTACATATTTTTCCTTATCCTGACTTGCTTACAGTATCCAGTGGATATTGTGGTAGGTCATGCCACTTCTTGGATACATTCTTCTTGCAAAAGTCAGGATAAGTATAAAACATCAATTTTATTCAGAAAATTACATTTTGGAAATCTCATCAACACGGTGTTGCAAAACTTTCTAGACCCAGTTGAGACTATTGTCAGCCGTTTACTATTTCATGCCAGAAAAGGTTTCCTATTTACAGCATTGAAAACAAAAAAACTCCATTATCAGTCTCAGTAAAATTCACCTTACTTTATGGGAAGTTAGAGTAGTAGTCATGAGTTTTACTTCATCAGTTTGTGAAGTCATTTCTTTGATTAATCCACCAAAAATATTGCTTTACGAGACCATACTGAGAACCTCACTAATATTAACCCCTCCAGGTCTATCCTTGGATGAGTCAACTGATCTGAAGGTGCTGTACCGTAAGCTGGAGAAGCTTGAGCGACAAATGAAGGAGCTAAACATCTGTTACAAGACGAGGTATGTCAGCAAGACCCACAAACAGGAGTTGAAGGAGGGTCTGGACAACAAAGTTGCACATAGAGACCACCTGCTTTGGCAGAGTCAGGTGTACCGTGAGAAGAGGATGAGACTGAAGATTGCACTGGAAGCTGCTGAGGCATACAATCGAGTCAAACCTCCACACCAGACAGTTGGAGATGCAGTCATGTTGGCATTTGCACAGTTCCAAAATTCTAGAGCGAAAGGTATGGAATACAAATGCTAATGGACTGTCTACTTACTGAAACATGTATTATTCTCAGCTATGAAACACCTTGAATCACTAAAGTGTATCAGAAGACTATTACGAGTACAACTGTAAACAGTAATATTTCATTGTTAACCTGAGCATCCTATTTCACTATTCAAGTAAGCATACCTAATAATGTCACTTTATTACAAAACACACTGAGGTAGAGTGAACTTTATATCCTAGACACCAAACCAATGCAATTGGAATTCATTTTCAAAATCGAACAAACTCTTTATATATGCAGATATGAAGGTCTTCAAATTCATATTTATTTTAAATTTTCTTATAAAATTTTACCCTAGCAGAATTCATGAATGGTCAGAAGAAATTTAAGAAAACTAATAGTTTAGAATGACCATAGGGAATTAACTTCCTGAGTGAGTGAATGGTGTTGATCCTGAGCCTTTTGTGAAAGACTAACTGCCTGAAGTGCTGACCCCATGGATAAACTTCACCGAAGGTACAAAGTTGTACAGATGATGTAATCAATTGATTTACACCATGGGCAATGATGTAAAGTTTTATCCTGAACTATTATAATTAAAGCATGAGGACAGTAGTCTGAGTGCTTTGATGTTATAATAGTTCAATGCAAATTAAGAATCCTTTCACAGGGCAGTTCCTTTTACATGTCTGTCGCCCTGTGGTAAGACGAACATTACCATACAAAAGAGATGATAAACAGTTTAATGACGGTTTACGTTTTGGTTAAATATCTTATCTAAATTATTTTAATTAATCTGTGATTAATGTAAACCATATAGGGAAATATGAACGTTGCATTTTTAATACTAATGTAAGTTTAAATCAGTACATACAGATGAAGCTGACTAGTTATGTGACATTCCACGATTGCATAGTGGGAATAAAAACATTGCAAATGTCCCTGGAAAATTGTGAGTCTAACTATGAGACATTGGAAAACATAAACGTAATGTTTCTACCAGTGATGTTAGCTGAGTGACGCAACTCCAAACCAAGAATTGGGATGCAACGGAGTTGTTTGCTTTAGCAGGCTGTGATGGCACCTGACATGCACCGTGACGTCGGCTCATTGTTACGTAATGCAAAAGTGTTCGATTACGAGGGGGCAGACCAGAATGGTGCAGTGATGCCAAAGCATTGTGATGAAATGCCAAAAAAGCATATTATCATCAGATAAAGTACTGTTGGCACCTTTGATCTTTCATTGTAAACCAAAAGTCAATGTGTTCTGCAATCTGATTGATTGAAAAACATGATCAAATGGTATTAGATTCCCAGAAACTGCTAGACTATTCATTGCGTATTGGCACGTAGAAACCTCGCAAACAATTGTTTTGTTGTGTCATCAACAGTGGTGATGTCATTCAAATCATATTGTGACGTAAAGTCAGAATGACGTCACAAATGAGCAACTCCATAGCTACCATGGGAACCAGCTGAAATGGCCTGCGGATGACATTTTACTGCTGTACCTGTACTCGATGTTAACAAGTGCAGACAGTAAAGCCCTTTGGTTTACTTTTGTGTTTTCAATGTTCATAAACATCATATGTTGGCCAATTTCCGGGTGTTATTGAGTATTTGAAGCACGGGAATATTTCATTTGAAATGCATTCCCATGCTTCAAATACTCAATAACACCCAGAAATTGGCCAACACATGATGTTTATCTCCTAACTGAAGCATCTTTGAAACTTTGATATTCTTGTCCCAGAACCTGTATCCACAGAGGGAGGGGATGGTCTGAATCGGGAAGTGACTCCGTCCAATGTAACAGTTACCACAACAACGTTTGAGGAAGATGACCCCAACAAGGAAAAAGAGGCTGAGATTATGCTTGAGTATATTGAGAAGTTCAATGAATTGTTTGAGGATGGCAAGTTTGAGGAGGCAGCTGTTCATGCTGCCAATAGCCCAAAGGGTATTCTGAGGACGAGGGCCACTCTGGTCAAGTTCAGGGGTAACTTTATGTCTTTAGAGATAATGCAGCTTCAGCTTTCAGTTTCTCTTATATTGTAATGAAAGTAGTTTCATGACTGATATGAAGTGACAGATACATAAACTTTAATGATTCTTACTGAAAAAGAACTGTAGGTAGGGGATTATTCAGAATTTATGGCTTGAGGGTGGGGTGAGGAGGGGTGAGCTGATGGTAATTTTTGGAGAAGCATGTACAGTGTGGAAAAATGTACATTGTAATAAAAAAAAGGTAATGGACCAAGGAACATGTTTGGATCAAACACTGCTTATTTAAAGTTACAAATCATAAAACTGGGAAATACTTTGTCAGGCCCCACTTTTGCAATACATACTTCATTTTGGTGAGACTTACTATTTATCATGGAAGTCATTGTTTTTGATGCACACCTACTTTTAAAAATCTTGGATGAACCTCTGATGTGGTATATATTTATTCAGAGGTAAAGGGCAAGTTTCCTGGGAGGACTCCTTTGCTGAGTTTCTGCAATGCCCTGATGTCATCAGTGAAGGAGGCTGGGTCACGGCCAAACGAGGCACTGTCCTTGGACTGTGTACTGTGTGTCCTGAGTGAGAATAAGCTGGATCTGCTCTACCACTGGCTGGCTCAGGACAGGTATAGAATCATGCCTTTCATGTTGGACATTTCGTTGGTAGGATTTCAGACAGTTAAGTAAAAGTGACTACTAGTGTACCAGCGATTGAAGATGACAGAGTCCTCTGTGCAGAGTTGTATTAGATGCAAGGATTGTCTGGTTTTGGACACAACTGTAAGATTGACCTGATAATCATTCAGGGTATGTCTCAGTCATTCTCATGCTTATTGGAAAGAAACCTCTGTGACAAGTAACATTTTTGCTTTGGCCACTTTTGCGCTATACACAGCAATGTATGGTAGCTGTAAATTTGAAAACATTATCCACAAAATTTGTCATTTACAGACTCACCCTGTGTTTGGATGTCGGTCACCACATTGCCAACCACTGCTCGTGTACAATTCCTTGTAAATGTGGCTGCCAGGCTTTGGCCCAGAGTGTCTTCATGCGTCTTCAGGCACACCAAGACAGTGTTTTGTGTCTACTGAAACAGGGCAGAGTGCATGCGGGGATCCAGTTTGCACGCAACAAGGGTGTCCTGTCCACAGAAAACCTGACAGCTATGTTGGCATCCTGTCCTTCCCTCCAGCTTGTCCATGCCCTGGTGGAGCAAGTGCCCTTTACCCAAGAGTCTGGTCCTCTGCTGCCCCTTGGTGTTGTGCTTCGGACACTGGTCAACAAGGGTCAGACAGATGTGATGGCCCGGTGTCTTCAAGACCTCAAACAGGGAACGCTGCAGGGTAAGTTTATGAGTGGTTATGTTTGTCCCTACACGTGTTTAAAGCCTACAGATAAACAGTGTACCATTTTTACTTCTCCAAATGTTGACTTTGTTCTTATACTTTTCTATCTCTGATAGAATAGTAAAGATTGTAGTAACAATGAGACCCTTTCATCCAGATTAAGTATTTCTGAGAATGTCACTTTTGGGCCAGTGGTATAGGCTAGTTTCAAGCTGGAAAAATGCAGGTTTCTTTCTGTTGTTGTAATATACTAATTGTTTGAGTTCCCACGACAATGACATTGTTATCAGTCTGTCAGCAGGGTAAAATCCAAAGCATTCTTTGAAGTTTTATATTATGTACCCTTGCTTCTCAACAGTTGGTGATGAGACAAATTCACTCTTCAATGCTGTGTTTCTCGATTCCGAGACCTCCACTGACAGCTGGATAGACATCTGTAGCCATCTGAAAAACAATGACTTTGAAGACACAGCACTAAAACTTGTTGCTACAGTAACAGTTGTTGAGGCATTACAGAATGCATTAGAGACATATGCTGAGAAGGAACAGGGCTACATGCAGTAACCATATCAGCAGAGAGTGGTACACTGTGTGTTCAATGTGATACTTACTGTGACTGTGATATCCCAACAACATGATATACAGCATTATTATATATTCCTGAGAACCAGGTCTCTGTTTCACATATTGACTACAGTGCTACAGCTGTAGTAAATTCCACAACACAGACCCTCCAGATTGTTGTGTCATACCAGCATGACACCCAACCCTGCTGTCATGCTATAATCACCATTTGGAACTTATCCAGGTTAGCTTGTGTGCAAATATCCAGATTTTATGAGTGACATTGTATTTTTGTATCTATGAATAAAGACACTACTTCTCAGTGTGTTCGTTTTGTTCTTACTTGTATTCAGTGCTTTAAGATGTATTTACTTTCAAGGTCCATGTAGATGTGATCCAGGGTACAAAATATATCTGCAGGCCAGATGAATCAGTGCCTTATACATCAGCTGAAAGATAGGATATTAGCTTAAACATTCAGCTGGATTAGTATCTGAAACATATGGCTGGTCAGATGAATCAGTATCTGAAACATAAAGCTGGGCAGAGGGATCAGTATCTGAAACATACAGCTGGCCAGATGGATCAGTATCTGAAACAAACAGCTGGTCAGATGGATCAGTATCTGAAACATACAGCTCACTAGATGGGTCAGTATCTGAAACAAACAGCTGGTCAGATGGATCAGTGGCTGAAACATATGGCTGACCAGATGAATCAGTATCTGAAACATATGGCTGGTCAGATGAATCAGTATCTGAAACATACAGCTAGTCAGATGGATCAGTGGCTGAAACATACAGCTGGCCAGATGAATCAGTATCTGAACCATACAGCTGGTCAGATGGATCAGTGGCTGAAACATATGGCTGGCCAGATGAGTCAGTATCTGAAACATACAGCTGGCCAGATGAATCAGTATCTGAAACATATGGTTGGTCAGATGGATCAGTGGCTGAAACATATGACTGACCAGATGAATCAGTATCTGAAACATATGGCTGGTCAGATGAATCAGTATCTGAAACATACAGCTAGTCAGATGGATTTGAAACATTTGGCCGGCCAGATGAATCAGTATCTGAAACATATGGCTGGTCAGATGAATCAGTGGCTGAAACATATGGCTGGTCAGATGAATCAGTATCTGAAACATATGGTTGGTCAGATGAATCAGTATCTGAAACATTTGGCTGGCCAGATGGATTAGTATCTGAAACATACAGCTGACCAGATGAATCAGTATCTGAAACATTTGGCTGGCCAGATGGATTAGTATCTGAAACATATGGCTGGTCAGATGAATCAGTATCTGAGACATATGGCTGGTCAGATGAATCAGTATCTGAAACATATGGCTGGCCAGATGAATCAATATCTGAAACATATGGCTGACCAGATGAATCAGTGGCTGAAACATATGGCTGACCAGATGGATTAGTATCTGAAACATATGGCTGGTCAGATGAATCAGTATCTGAGACATATGGCTGGTCAGATGAATCAGTATCTGAAACATATGGCTGGCCAGATGGATCAGTGGCTGAAACATATGGTTGGTCAGATGAATCAGTATCTGAAACATATGGCTGGCCAGATGAATCAATATCTGAAACATTTGGCTGGCCAGATGGATTAGTATCTGAAACATACAGCCGACCAGATGAATCAGTATCGGAAACATTTGGCTGGCCAGATGGATTAGTATCTGAAACATATGGCTGGTCAGATGAATCAGTATCTGACACATATGGCTGGTCAGATGGATCAGTATCTGAAACATATGGCTGGTCAGATGAATCAGTATCTGAAACATATGGCTGGTCAGATGAATCAGTATCTGACACATATGGCTGGTCAGATGGATTAGTATCTGAAACATATGGCTGGTCAGATGAATCAGTATCTGACACATATGGCTGGTCAGATGGATCAGTATCTGAAACATATGGCTGGTCAGATGAATCAGTATCTGAAACATATGGCTGGTCAGATGAATCAGTATCTGACACATATGGCTGGTCAGATGGATCAGTATCTGAAACATATAGCTGGTCAGATGAATCAGTATCTGAAACATATGGCTGGTCAGATGAATCAGTATCTGAAACATACAGCTGGCCAGATGAATCAGTATCTGAAACATATGGCAGGTCAGATGGATCAGTGGCTGAAACATATGGCTGACCAGATGAATCAGTATCTGAAACATATGGCTGGTCAGATGAATCAGTGGCTGAAACATATGGCTGGCCAGATGAATCAGTATCTGAAACATATGGTTGGTCAGATGAATCAGTATCTGAAACGAATGGCTGGCCAGATGAATCAGTATCTGAAACATATGGCTGGCCAGATGGATTAGTATCTGAAACGTATGGCTGGTCGGATGGATCAGTATCTGAGACATATGGCTGGTCAGATGAATCAGTATCTGAAACATACAGCTGGCCAGATGAGTCAGTATCTAAAACATACAGCTGGCCAGATGAATCAGTATCTGAAACATATGGTTGGTCAGATGGATCAGTGGCTGAAACATATGGCTGACCAGATGAATCAGTATCTGAAACATATGGCTGGTCAGATGAATCAGTATCTGAAACATACAGCTAGTCAGATGGATTTGAAACATACAGCCGGCCAGATGAATCAGTATCTGAAACATATGGCTGGTCAGATGAATCAGTGGCTGAAACATATGGCTGGCCAGATGAATCAGTATCTGAAACATATGGTTGGTCAGATGAATCAGTATCTGAAACATTTGGCTGGCCAGATGGATTAGTATCTGAAACATACAGCTGACCAGATGAATCAGTATCTGAAACATTTGGCTGGCCAGATGGATTAGTATCTGAAACATATGGCTGGTCAGATGAATCAGTATCTGAAACATTTGGCTGGCCAGATGGATTAGTATCTGAAACATATGGCTGGTCAGATGAATCAGTATCTGAGACATATGGCTGGTCAGATGAATCAGTATCTGAAACATATGGCTGGCCAGATGGATCAGTGGCTGAAATATATGGCTGACCAGATGAATCAGTATCTGAAACATATGGCTGGTCAGATGAATCAGTGGCTGAAACATATGGCTGGCCAGATGAATCAATAACTGAAACATACAGCCAACCAGATGAATCAGTATCCGAAATATTTGGCTGGCCAGATGGATTAGTATCTGAAACATATGGCTGGTCAGATGAATCAGTATCTGAGACATATGGCTGGTCAGATGAATCAGTATCTGAAACATATGGCTGGCCAGATGGATCAGTGGCTGAAACATATGGTTGGTCAGATGAATCAGTATCTGAAACATATGGCTGGCCCGATGAATCAATATCTGAAACATTTGGCTGGCCAGATGGATTAGTATCTGAAACATACAGCCGACCAGATGAATCAGTATCCGAAACATTTGGCTGGCCAGATGGATTAGTATCTGAAACATATGGCTGGTCAGATGAATCAGTATCTGACACATATGGCTGGTCAGATGGATCAGTATCTGAAACATATGGCTGGTCAGATGAGTCAGTATCTGAAACATATGGCTGGTCAGATGAATCAGTATCTGACACATATGGCTGGTCAGATGGATTAGTATCTGAAACATATGGCTGGTCAGATGAATCAGTATCTGACACATATGGCTGGTCAGATGGATCAGTATCTGAAACATATGGCTGGTCAGATGAATCAGTATCTGACACATATGGCTGGTCAGATGAATCAGTATCTGAAACATACAGCTGGCCAGATGAATCAGTATCTGAAACATATGGCTGGCCAGATGGATTAGTATCTGAAACGTATGGCTGGTCAGATGAATCAGTATCTGAAACATTTGGCTGGCCAGATGGATTAGTATCTGAAACATACAGCTGACCAGATGAATCAGTATCTGAAACATTTGGCTGGCCAGATGGATTAGTATCTGAAACATATGGCTGGTCAGATGAATCAGTATCTGAAACATTTGGCTGGCCAGATGGATTAGTATCTGAAACATATGGCTGGTCAGATGAATCAGTATCTGAGACATATGGCTGGTCAGATGAATCAGTATCTGAAACATATGGCTGGCCAGATGAATCAGTGGCTGAAATATATGGCTGACCAGATGAATCAGTATCTGAAACATATGGCTGGTCAGATGAATCAGTGGCTGAAACATATGGCTGGCCAGATGAATCAATAACTGAAACATACAGCCAACCAGATGAATCAGTATCCGAAACATTTGGCTGGCCAGATGGATTAGTATCTGAAACATATGGCTGGTCAGATGAATCAGTATCTGAGACATATGGCTGGTCAGATGAATCAGTATCTGAAACATATGGCTGGCCAGATGGATCAGTGGCTGAAACATATGGTTGGTCAGATGAATCAGTATCTGAAACATATGGCTGGCCAGATGAATCAATATCTGAAACATTTGGCTGGCCAGATGGATTAGTATCTGAAACATACAGCCGACCAGATGAATCAGTATCCGAAACATTTGGCTGGCCAGATGGATTAGTATCTGAAACATATGGCTGGTCAGATGAATCAGTATCTGACACATATGGCTGGTCAGATGGATCAGTATCTGAAACATATGGCTGGTCAGATGAATCAGTATCTGAAACATATGGCTGGTCAGATGAATCAGTATCTGACACATATGGCTGGTCAGATGGATTAGTATCTGAAACATATGGCTGGCCAGATGAATCAGTATCTGACACATATGGCTGGTCAGATGGATCAGTATCTGAAACATATGGCTGGTCAGATGAATCAGTATCTGAAACATATGGCTGGTCAGATGAATCAGTATCTGAAACATACAGCTGGCCAGATGAATCAGTATCTGAAACATTTGGCTGGCCAGATGAATCAGTATCTGAAACATTTGGCTGGCCAGATGGATTAGTATCTGAAACATATGGCTGGTCGGATGGATCAGTATCTGAGACATATGGCTGGTCAGATGAATCAGTATCTGAAACATATGGCTGGTCAGATGAATCAGTATCTGACACATATGGCTGGTCAGATGGATCAGTATCTGAAACATATGGCTGGCCAGATGAATCAGTATCTGAAACATATGGCTGGTCAGATGGATCAGTATCTGAAACATATGGCTGGTCAGATGGATCAGTATCTAAAACATATGTCTGGTCAGATGAATCAGTATCTGAAACATATGGCTGGTAAGATGAATCAGTATCTGAAACATATGGCTGGTCAGATGAATCAGTATCTGAAACATATGGCTGGTAAGATGAATCAGTATCTGAAACATATGGCTGGTAAGATGAATCAGTATCTGAAACATATGGCTGGTAAGATGAATCAGTTTTTTTGACAGATATTTAGCATGTCTTGAGTTATGCTCTGGAAACAAAACTCACCCATCCAAATTGGTCACATGGAAGTAAAGAAAGATGAAATGACAAATATTGAATGTCTTAGCTATGCTTCAGAAACAACACAATTACAGATGGATAGATGGAGAGACATGCAGACGAGGCATTGACTGTATCCCACTGCATTATATGCCAGGATGATAGTAAAAATGCACCTTGGGAAACATTGAGTAATGTATGTAAACACATTAGTAATCCTGTGAATAAGTACAAATGTTTGTTACAAGTGTGCAATGGATACATAAAGGTTATCACGCAGGTGTCTTTGAAAGGGTGATTATCCTGTATTGGGAATAAACACTGAATTTAGCTAGCCATGGCAAGTACATGTACTTGACCTTTCATATTTGCCTTATTATCCCTTGCAAACCAAAAGTCACTGTGTTCTGTAGTCTGATTGGTTGAAAAACATGATCAAATGGTATTAGATTCCTGCAAGACTATTCACTGCGTATTGACACGTAGAAACCTCGTAAACAATTGTTTTGTTGTGTCATCAACAGTGGCAATGTCATTCAATAATATTGTGATGTAAAGTCAGGATGACGTCACAAATTACAAATACAAATAAGTTACTCCAGATGCTACCATGGGAACCAGTTGAAACGGCCAGCTGATGACACTTCACTGCTATACCCGTACTCGATGTAAAGCAGTGCAGAGATTAAAACCCTTTGGTTTACTTTTGTGTTTACAATGTCGATAAACATCATATGTTGGCCAATTTCTGAGTGTTACTGAGTATTTGAAGCACAGGAATATTTCATTTGAAACTCACGCCATCTGTTCCAAATGTATTCCCGTGCTTCAAATACTCAATAACACCTGTAAATTGGTCAACACATGATGTTTATCTCCTAATTATGACCCTAATGGATGCCTTTTTGTAAAAACAGTTGGCTCTACCCCGCAGAGAAACCTACCCTGTACTCATTATATGATATAATCATGCATTTGTCAGGTCACACAGATGTTAAGACAAATCAACAAAAAGTCGACTTGAAACTTTTATTTGTAAAACCAAAAGTTGGACAAATGTCAATGTACACATTCATGAAAATAGTTTTACCTTAAACAGCAAACCTTCCTAAAAATCTTCAGAATGTTGTAAAGTGTTAAAAAGAGAACAGTGTTAGAAAATTTCTAAAAAGTACACAACAGTGAAATGATGTAAGTGTTCAACACACTTTTGATAATATCTTGTTTGGTTGGAACAAATACCACTCCCCTAAGTTGAAGAGTGCCAGGACCAAACCTTGCATCCTCAACATTAACAGTCATGCCAGACAAAGGACATGAAAACATGGAAAATATGTCCTCACCAAGTCACGCTCATATACCCTGAAAATGGAATCAAGCTTGACTGAAAGACATACTCATCATCTTAACAGATCTACCAATACAGGTTTGGACGACATGACATTGAGAGGAATTTTAGTTGGTGACACACGCCTGTGCTCGTTCAGATCAACATCCATAAATATATATAAAATAACCCCCAAAACTAATTACAAATGTTTACACTGGTCATGGACTATAAGGAGACAAAACTAGCTGTTCCTGAATGTGAAGAATCTCCAAACAGAGTTCATATCAGTTAGATAATGAAATCCAACATAGAACATTATTTCAGAAATAATTTCTAAAAGATCAACTGATCATAAAAAGCTTGTTTGGGGGCCCAATCAGCACATATCATAATTAGGGGTGACTGATGAAAGTTAATACCTCAATGTGTCCTGGGTAAAGCCCTAAGTTTGAGCACGAACAAACTTCACATTCCTATTAGTTGCCTTGAGGTCAAAACGTATTGACATTCATCCTGCCTTGACTAAACAGTACAAATCACTGATGTCAGTCTATTTTGTTGTTCCTAGTTACTGTTTGCTTCACATCAAAGTAGTCATATTTGTAGATCATGATCTAGTACAAGTGCTTTAGACAATATCTGAAACTAACTGTTCTGTGAAACAAATTGTTACTGTCACTTCTTAGTTCACAAGATGAATAGATGAACAAAACTTTCTACTGTTAAGAGACAGGTAAGTTACTGGTCTTTTAATAGGAGCGGGCTAGAGGAATTGGCCTCAGGATTGTGTCATATTATACCATCCTCCCTACTTAATGTGAATTTATACTCAAATACATGTAATATTTCTACACCACGTTTGCCTCCTAAGACATAAACATGTAAATAAACAAGTTCATAAAAAAACAGAAATGTTCTACAACTTCATGTCATTTTGTAAAGCCTTACCCCAACTTTTGACAATTAGACCAGATTGGCTCTGATGCTTACACATGTAACACTACAGTATTAAAACTTCATCACGATTTCAGTAGCAATGACAAATGTACCACAAATAATCTTTGTGACTGTATGATATTGTATGATAAGTGGAAATGTAATTTTTGGTTTTTCACAGCTTGTACTTGAGGTCATTTTTAGAAACTAAAAATTCAAATAAATAATTATTTTCGCACAATAATACTTTAAAGATAACACAAATAAGCTAAGCTGAAACACAAAAATTCAAATGAAATGGCATGACATCAAGAAATAAACACAAGCTCCTGAACACACAAATGTTCAAACATTTTAACTGAACAACAATAAGCCAATAGTTCTGAGCTACAGTCACTCAGATAATAATAAGAGATTCAAGCGTTAGATCAATTACCAAGAACCATGGCAACATAACTTTATTCATGACGCCAGTTTACTGACTGCATCAATGCTGGAGTCAAAGACAATGAACCTTTCACCCAAGATGTCTTTTCTCCTCTTATCTTGCTGGCAGATTTGAAGAGTAGGACATTTCTGAAGAGTTATAGGTTCCTTGAATTAATGACGTTTTAAACTTTCAAAATAACATTTTACATATAGTCAAAGTAAAAGGTTTCACTGGCTACCTTTAAGTTGATGAGAATATTTTCACGCTGATGCAACAATGAAAAGCATGTAGGCATTGCTGCAAAATCTATTTCTACTCTCCTGTCTGATGGTAGCCAAGTTTCTCTTCACATACAACCAAACTATTTGCTAATTGACAGCTTGTTTACATCAGTTTCTGCTTATAGTCAGTAACTAGATCCTTCATCTTTACAGTGATGTTATGTCAGCTACAGTACACGTCATGGCTGTATAAATGTTTAAACTTGAAAAAAGCTTTACCTCAGGCCTGTAACATATTACATACTACATCAAAAGACAATTAGGATCCCTTCCATCATGGTATGACAGATGAAATGTAGCAAGACCAAAGAATTAGTAGTCATCAAGTTGTTTTGAGTTGTATAATTCCTATTTATGTTACAGTCTGACAAGTCTCTGAGAGTCATGCTATAACATAATTTGATGAAGAGCATGAGAGGGAGAAGCACCTTGGTTATTATGGCAGGATGAGCAACTATAATCAATACTCACATAATTCAACAGTGACAGCAAAGAAATATTGGAAAATATCACAGAAATAATGACACAAATATGCTAAAAAGTATTTGATAAAACAAGCATGCTGACTAGACACATTCAATGCTAGGAGATCAACCTTTTCTGTATGGACATATGGACAGTATGGACTGCTACTAAAGTTCAATAAACTTGCACTGAATCGGACAAGAGGACACTGAGAATACATTATAAAAGTACATGAATCTTATTAAGGAGAAAAGTGTAAGGTCAGTTTAATTTCATAGCAAAACCTATGGTCATGGGTAAACTTGTGTGGGATGGAAAATCTTGATGTATGTCTTATCTTTGATGGCTGGGCAACACATCCCCACTATAGTGATCAGAAATATGCAAGACAGTGAAAGGATAGTAGGGTGCGATTTTGGCATTTTCAATCTGCGCAGGTTCATGTTAAACATGGCTGTGCAGGTTACCTTCAGTGATGGGTTGTATTCAGTGGAGTTCAAGTAGTCTGTGTGAAGTAACATATCAAAACTCAGTCATAACATGGCACCTCAATGAGACTGGGAAGCTAAAAATAAGATGTTGAACCTGAACAAAACCTCATGCAACATTACAAACATATATTTTACAATGTGAAAAAATAAGACCACAAAACATTCGTTGTGTAAATTAAATGAGGTGTTTGAGTATGGCCATATAAATAATCACATATTTTACATCTGATTTTAACATGGAACAACCTGGTTGGCACGTGGCTACAAGACAAACTCTGTAACACATTGGCTTCAGCATTTGGGGGGACAACTTGTCTGGGAAGATTCCTACAAATATAGAACACTTCAGAATTCTCTGTGTTAATCTGTAAAAATAGAACTTGAGTAAGAGAAGGGGTTCCCAGCAAGTTTTGGTCTGCTACTAGCAGCACCAAGCTGGCATCACATGTGATATATACATTGATATGTGTCAGATCATCACTTGTATCAGAGATATATGTACAATAAGCTCGAGTATGTTTCAGATGATCACTTGCAGATATATTTGTACGGTATGCTTGAGCATGTTTCAGATCATCACTCGATTCAGAGATATATGTACACTATGCTTGAGTATGTGTCAGATCATCACTTGTTTCATTGATCTTAGTAAACTATGCTTGAGTATGTTTCCAATCATCATTTGCATCAGAGATACATTCACTATCTGTGTTCGAAATAGCTGTCTGCTAAACCGCCAATGATGAGTTATGTTCAATATAAACACAATTTCATCTGCCTGACAGTCAGGTTAAAATTTAGTCATATATATGAAGATATTCATAATATTTCAGAATAAGTGATATTTAATACACTTATAAAAACATGATAAATGATGATAAACTACATCACTTGTGCAACCTATATTATTTGCCGACAGGTAAGTTTTGGATAGGTTTGGCAAGTTTTACATCTACACAGCCCTGTGGTGTGGCTGAATGCTTTGGGAGTTTCATACCTTGACACTACAGCTGAGTATCTTTCAGATCAGTACTTGGTTCAGAGATCTTAGTAAACTAAGCTTGAGTATGTTACATCTCAGTACTTGGTTCAGAGATCTTAGCACACTAAGCTTGAGTATCTTTCAGATCAGTACTTGGTTCAGAGATCTTAGTAAACTAAGCTTGAATATGTTACATCTCAGTACTTGGTTCAGAGATCTTAGCACACTAAGCTTGAGTATCTTTCAGATCAGTACTTGGTTCAGAGATCTTAGTAAACTATGCTTGAATAGGTTTCAGATCAACACTTGTTTCAGAGATACTTGAATTTCTAAAAGCTCATATCTCGTATCTTTTATCATCGAACTTTAGTGATTAAGTTTTTATGTATGTTTCTGGCTTAACAAGTGCTGGACTAAATAATATTACAAATTATTTTGGAATAACAGTTCCTACTGTCATTGTATCATTATTCCCATGTTTTAACACAGACTTATGATTGTCAAGTTTTAAAACTGCTCTGTACAGACTACCCTGAAGTTACAATCTTGAGCATTGTTATATTCATGGTACAAGATTCAACATACAACAAGTACAAGGAATGGGATATATGTGCACAGTCTGGTATTCATAGTTTAGAATCTTAAACATTGTAATCATCGTAAATTCCTTAATATATCACTTTCTCAGAACAATTCTCAAATACTCAGCATTCTGACTTAACACAACACTGCTATCATCAGCATACGTACACACAGATTAGGTAAGAAGCTCCTGAAAGGTCAACTATTCATCAACATGGATCACAAAATATTGATAATAATATAAATATATGGCAATAAAAAGTGATATGTGAATTGATAAAATATCAATGTTGTTGAAGCATATGTCTGCTTGTTGGCTAGTATCTTTTCTCCCTGGTATATAAGGATAGTTAGCTTGAAATGTAGAGAAGAACAATGAAGGAATAGGTAATAAAAGGAATCACTGCGTTATTCTACAGTTAGGCCAACACCGACACCAAACAAATAAAGGAAATAGTGCTGTGATCTCAACCAACAAATATGATGTTGTACTCTTATTATGATAAAAATACTCCACACTATAACTCGCTGAGACAATCCTTTGTAACAACCTCTTGAGCATATTAACAAAAACATTCCAAAATATTTTTTTTATCTGCATAATACTTTGACCATGTATCTAGAAATGTCAAACAACATACTGAGCAAGATGGTATAATGTGTATAAACATAGACATCCCTCGCTACCACAACCAGCAGAACCATGATGGTTCTTCGGGGAAATAGTGGATGTTCTCCCTCTTCCTCAAGGTGAACCTAGTGAGATGAAGTAACTCCCTTGACTTCTGGAAGAGCCGTGTAAGAATGATGCTGATGGCTGACTGATCATGTCGATGACATTTCCCGTATCTCCACACTGAGTTGTCACAGTCATACACTGCTGAGTCAGGAAGGATGCATGTTTTGTTGAGGGCACAGGCCACCCATGGCCGGATCACCTTATCCATGGTGAAGCTGTTCCTGTAGGTGATGATGTAGCCTGGCTGTACCTCGTAGTAGCTGGAGAACAGGCAGGGCTCCTCTTTGAACCAGCGGAACATGCTTTCATCAGTCTGCTGGGCCACAGAGTACTCCCCATACGCCACCATGATGCCGTTGTTAATGCCGAGCTGGAAAGTGCGGTGAAAGTCCTGCTGCAGCAGGCGTATTGACGAGTCCATCCATGTCACATAACGATGCTGCAGAAGCTCAAGCTGGGGACAGATATACTCAGCATTTATCCAAGTTCAATGTTTACAAAGAACATTATTTTGAGTTTTTCATTTGAAAATATCTAAACTGGTCTAATCCAGTCCACAGGAATTTCTGTCTTCTAAAGATTAAATGACGTACATGATGTTTTGGGTCAGTATAAATGATCAAATGCTATACAAGATGGCACACACTAGTGTATGACTATTGTTTTGTTTGAGTCCACTATACTTGGCTTGTGTGAGGACATCTTGAACTCATAAATACAGCGAAGTAAAGAGGAAAATTAGCTGACAGATCCACTACAACATCCTTTCATTATTAAGCTTGCTTCACTTTGACCATTTAACATTGTACAGTTGTATATAACTGCAAAGCTATGTGTACTTGATACTTGGGACAGAGATTTTCAAGGGAATGGTTTACCTGTATGAGAAGAGGTTTCCATGCGTAGGATTTCATGTTTGTCCAAACATGTGCTGGGAACAAATGGAATGGAAAATCCTTCACTTCACAATGACAGTACTTCTCAACCTGCAGATATGACATCAATTTTTTCAGGACATCATCATCATCCATCATCCATCATCATCATCCATCATCATCATCCATCATCATCATCATCATCATCATCATACTTGAATGTCAACTCAAGTTTGGTATGATGTGCATGAACATAGACATCAACAGCTACCACAATCAGCAGAACCATGATGGTTCTTCGGGGAAATAGTGGACCTTCTTCCTCTTCCTCAAGGTGTACCTGATGGGAACTGAACCCATGCCTTTAAGTGTGATGAGCAAATGCTTGAACCACTATGCTACTCCACTGCCCTAGGACCACTAACAAAACCCAGGAGGAGACTGTGGTTTTGCAGATGGTTTTATGTCATCTTCTTTGAGTGAATGAGTGAGTGACTTTAGTTACATGCTGCACTCAGCAATACTCCAGCTATATGGCGGCAGTCTGTAAATAATCAAACCAGACAATCCAGTGATCAACAGCATGAACATCAATCTGCGCAACTGGGAATCAGTGACATGTCAACCAACCAAATCATCGAGTCCGACCAACCAATCCCATTGTCTCTTACAACAAAGACATTTATACAAACCTGTAGAGGTTATGAATTCTTTGAAGAATGTCCTCCTTGGGGTACATATAAAGCATTAAAATGTCCATTTTAAAATGCCAACGACAGTTGTAACAACATTGAATAAATATTTTACAAAACAAAAACTTGTCTTTGTCTTGTGAGACCACCCCTAGAGGGCCCCTAACAGCCAAGAGCAGGTAACTCTTGCCATCTACCTCGTACCTCACTTTTCATACTGTCATCAGACAAGACAGACATTTACTCCAAGACACTCTCACAAGTACTGTGAAGGCTCATGATAAGAGATTATGAGTGAGAAGGCTTCAAACTCTGTATGTATCATTCCTTTTTAAAGCACGGACGCTATTACGAACTCATAAGTCACACTTTTTCATTCATAAAATGTTGTAACTTTATGTGGTGTCCGCGGCTTCCAGCCATGTGGTTGGTAAGATGGCAGTCGACATGTTCCTCGTGGTTAATGTTTCCAGCCTGGTCATGACTAAAGTACTGGGCGTGGATACATTCGCTAGGGTAAAATAAGAAGTATTGATATGATTGCTTATTTATGTTTTAAGCAACTGAGTATAAAAAAGTGAAGTGTTTTTCATGCCATAGTATCCTTTATGGCTTCTCTACTTAAGCACAGTATGCTATTCGTACAGTGCTCGTATAGCTCTTGGTGTTAACAGTTAAGTATCGCCCGTGTGTTTTACTGTTTCTGCCATGAAAACTGGGCATGCAGATTTGATGTTTTATTGGTCCCTTATTCAGGCGGGGGGAGATATTGGGGCCCAGGAGCCACCCTCAAAAAAAGCTAAAATTGGTGAAAAGAAGGGTTCCTCCTCAGTTTCAGTTTTGAGGTGGGGAGTCTTCTGAAGACTGAAGGAGGACTTCTTCTGAAAAAGAATTGCCTTTTGTGGCAAGCGTGGGTTGCTGATCTTCATGAGTTATCTTCTTTGAGAGGTCAGCAGTAGAATTACTACACTCAGATCTGAATTTCTTCAGTTGCTCAATTAGCTTGCAGGATCATGTTAGAGTCTCAGCCTCAGGCATTAAGTATATCTTGATGCCATGGATGCCATTTTTGTGAGATATGACAATGGATCAGAGACATGAACCTGCTTTTTTTTTGTATTGTGCCTTGTCGCAAAGAGGTCTATCTACTGAGTCCCCAACTGATCACATATCTGAAAGAATGACTTCCCAAATGTGACAGAAGTCTGAGTGTGAGAGCTCAATGGTGATCACATTCCTCATCCTTTGGGTGAGCCTAATGTGAACTTTGATCATCAGAAAGTCCACGTGCACATACAAAAGGAAGATTGTCCATAGCAGCAATGTTCATCTTCTGGAGTTATCTTGCTTTTGTTATGCTTGTCGTAAGAGGCGACTAACGGGATCAGGTGGTCAGGCTTGCTGACTTGGTTGGGACATGTCATTGGTTCCCAATTGCGCAGATCGATGCTCATGTTGTTGATCACTAGATTGTCTGGTCAAGACTCGATTATTTACAGACTGCCGCCATATAGCTGGAATACTGCTGAGTGCGGTGTAAAACTAAACTCACTAACTCTTGCTGCTGTGCCCCATGACTGGCAAGGTGTATGACAGAATCATCAGCTGTGTGGATTAGAGCTTTCCTCTCCAATAAGTGACTGCCTGGATCCCTGCTTGACATTCAGTAAACTGATACAAATCTGTAGAATTCCTTGGAGAGAGTCCTCCTTGGGGAATACATATAAGCATTTTGATGTCCATTAAACTCCCATGACAGTTGTAACCAGAGTTTGCAATAGAATATTTACAAAACAAAAACTTTGTCTAGCCATTAACCTTGTATCTCACTTTTCATGCTGAATGAAACAGACAGAATGAGGGGAGGCAGGTGGTCATACCCCAAACAGGCCTTTCTTCAAAGAATTCACAACCTCTACAATTCAGAAGAAGTCCTCCTTGGAGTTCATATAAGCATTAGACAGCCTCCCAATGATTCTAAATCAAAGAGTGGTATTCTGTCTGACATGGGATACATTCAAGGTGACAATCTACAACCTCACAGAAATAGAAAAAATGACACTTACTGAGTCACCTGATCACTGATGCCAATCAAGGCAGGGGGGGTGACTTAGGCGAGGACCCATACTGTCAAACCTTTGTGTTGATTAACTGATTGGTAACACACCCATCTATAAGTCCCATCCCCTTCAACCCAACGCTCGGGAGAGTGGAAACATAAGGGACTCTCTAAAATAGAAACTTGTCCACCACACACTACTGCTGTTGGGGAAAAATGGAAAGTTAAAGCCAGGCACCGATCACCATAGTGGGACTACAAGCTACCATCAGATACCGCCACCAATAAAATGGGGAAGGATACAACCCAACACCAAGTACAAGCAGAGGTAGTCATCTATAAAGCTTGAGAGGTGCTACTCTGTCCACTGCAGAGAACTGACTGGCCAAACCAAGCATGCTCATGAATGTTTGTCCAGCTGATAATGATGAATGAATGTGCTCAACCGGCTCTTAACAGCCGCAGAGCAGATCTCCTCAATGGGCAGAGCAGCAGCATATGCCTTAAACATGGCTACTGTTTGGAAGGGGTGACCTATTAATCTCTCTTGATCAGATAAGCCCTTGTGAATGTAAGCCATACAAATCATCTACACTATCCATCGTGAGAGGCTTTGTGAATTGAATCTTGCCCTCGCCATAACAGCAGATGCTCCTGCCATATCTTTACAGATTCCCACAGTTCTCTTAATATATGCTTTATGAGTTTTCTGCACATCAAACATATGCACACTACGGTGTGTGTTACTGGACGTAGGAACCGTCAAAGCAGGAAGATCAACAGGTGCTGTCACATGAAGCACATGATCGGTCTTAGGTTGATACGAATCAGACAGCCAAATGCTGACTCAATCCTTCTGAAAAACAGTAAGCTCTGGGTCTGAAGACACAGCGTGTATGTCCCCAACCTGTCTACCAAATGTAACAGTGACCAAAAACACTTGAAACAACAAATTGGGAGCCCCTAGTTGATGAGCCCGAACTGCCACTACCCCCGGACAGATACTGATCTCCTGACAAAGTCAGAGGTGGCAGTCCTAGTCTTGAGGTGGCAGATTTGCCCTGCAGGAAATGAACGGATGAAACTGTAACAAACAGGACCATGTGATGGAAACTGTCGTACAGCCACATACATAAATACACATATAGCAAAGAGAAAACGCCACATGGCAGGGGAGGGCATGAAGTCTGTAGGGTCAATTTACAAAAATTCATGAATGAGAAAAGCAACTTATAAATTCCATCTAGCATCCGTTCGGTAGAAAAGGAACCATAGATACAGATTGTGACTCTTTCTCACTCATAATGTAGGGAAGGGTGAAGTAAACTTCTGAATGGACCACGCATATCAGTCTCGAAGAGTGACAGCATGAAAAGTGAGGTATGAAGTTGACGACTAGTGTAAGGGTGGCCTCACAAGACAAAACAAAGTGTCGGTTTTGTAAATATTCTATATCAAAATATGGTTACAACTGTTGTGGGATTATTAATGGACATAAACATGCTTGTATGGAGGACTTCTCCGAAACTGGATCTCCTTGATCATTTGACCGATGATTGTTGAAACTGACTGTGATTGCATAATTCATTGTACATTATAGTTTCTACTAGATCTACCTGTGAATTGGTCTTTAGTAACCATGGATGTCATAAGAGGTGACTGACAGGGTGGGGTGGTCAGGCTTGCCTACCTTGGTTGAAACATGATATTGTATCCAAATGGCATACATCGATGCCCATGATGTTGATCAGTGGATTGTCTGATCCAGACTCAACTACTTATAGGCTGCCACAATACAGCTGACATATTGCTTAGTGAACAAACCAACCAACCAACCAAGATCCAAATTAGGAAGACTGACAAGATAGCTTACCAGTTTTCTCTGACATGGCTGAAGACCAAGGTCATAGAAGACCAAATGAATATTGGAGAATTTCCCCAGCAGTGTGGTGTGCAGCATGTGGAAGAGACCCTGTGATGCATGGAAAAACTCTGATGATGATCCTGTTACTATAACGACAGTTTCCCGGCTGACCTTCTGTAAGGGTGTGGCCTGAATATACTTGACCATGTCCTCCTGCAGTTTCTCCACACCCTCTGTGGGGTAGGACTCTGCCTTCTGAAGGTTGGCATCAGGGAGGCTGGAGAAGGTGTGGTGACACAGATTGTCCACACATGGCTCCTGTCCTGAAACATGTCATTTTAAGGATTTGGTTTAGGTATCTGCATGTTCAAATGAACAGAAGTGAAACTAAACTAAAATTTTTGAGAATTATCTGATATCTTTTCAAGTCTTATTCCACTTTAGTTGTTACATGCTAAAATGAAGGAAATCTTTGACACTTTCACAAGTTTCTGAAAGTAAAAGGAAATAAGTTAGGTAAGGGGGGGTAACTCTTTGAGTTGCTATACTGAATGATTATCAAAGCATATTTTGTATTCATTTCACTAATTTGGTTTATTTTTGCTTTAGAAATGGCAAAAGACAAATAACATAAGAAAAACTTCAAATTTTATTTTACATCAGAATGAGAGTACCTCGGGTTGTGTATCTGGAACAGACTTGCGGGTTGAAGGAAGGGAAGGCAAATTTGCCCTTGATGCTTCGATGTTCTGAAAAAAATTTGCTTTACCTGAAATTCATACTAAAGCCATGCTTATAGATGGGTATTCTGAAAATATTATGGTCCATAATACATTCAGTCATTTGGTTCCATGTGAAATTAATATCATATCTTTAGAAAGAGTCTTTGGACCACTACAGCCATTGTTCCAAACAGAATGTCACCTACTCACCTGAGAATGTGCCTAGTATATGTTCTAGGTCCCATTTGTCTACTATCGGGTATCTCAAGGACAGAACAGCTGAAAAACATCATCATCAGCTATTATAACTAATGCACAACCTTGGTAACTAAGAGGGGAATTCTTACACTTAATAGTTAAACAATATATTAAATTATCACTTATCATTCTACAGACAGAGAAACATACTGAATAGAACACAGACAAACGTGGAATTTTGAATCAATAACTGTTTAACAGCTGGGAAAGTTTCAAGTATTTTTATGTTGATTCATCAGTAAATGATATGTAAGACTCCAAATACCTATTGAAAATTAACAATGCCACATACAATATCCTGTTTAATAATGTTGTTTGTACTAACTACTGACAGTTATGTTTTTCCTGTTAATTGCTGATTCACTCAAACAAATCTTGTTCTACTTCTCATCACTTGCAAACTTGATAAACCCTTGTAAATATTTACGGTCATACTTACATGCAGGACGCAGGTTTGCCACATACTCTTTGTATACAATATTCTCACTTTGCTGACCTAGAGAGAGGTGAGGAACAAAGTATGCAATTTATAAGAGTAAAAATATTGTTTTACACATATCTTGACTTATACAAACTGATTATCTCTTCATTCTCCTGAAAAGTAGTGGAGATAAGCAAATTGATTCAGTCAGGATTGGAAAAAATGAACATTTCTTTCAGGCAATGCAGGCTTTGCTGGGTGGCAGATACTAAATTCTGAATGGGCATATGAAGACAAATTTAATATCAATGACAATTATTTACACTGTGTGGTCCAGTGGATGCCCAAAGAATATAACTGTCTGATATCACAAACAATACACTCAAGGCCACTGTCGTTTCACTCTCAAAAATAGATTACTATCACGTGTAGTGTTTCCACCAGAATTAAATTTCCTCACCATGGTTTACAACATACAGCAGAACAATGATCAGCAATGCTGTGAAAATCCATCGCCATTTTCTAGGAACTGAAAAGAAAATAATTCCCTTGGCAAAACAGTAATACTGATATAAACAAATCACAAAAACCAACAGATCCAAAATAATATAAAAATAATTTCTCTGTATTTTCATTTACACCATGCTTGTCGGAAGAGGTGAATGATGGGATTGGGTGGTGACTTGGTTGGCAAAGTCATCGTATTCCATTCATTTGTGTAGATCAATGGTCAGACTACTGATTACTAGATTGTCTGGCCCAAACTTGATTATTTACGGAGATGTAGTTGGAATATTGCTGGTTGTGGTGTAAAACTAAACTCACTCACTCAACTATCATTAAGCACGAAGTGATGGCTTCTAAGTCAGTTGATAATAAAGTAACAATGCTAACATTGATATGTCAATAGTTACAGTTACTCCGGAAAATTGGCTGAGATTTCTGTAATAGTGTATATCTGTAATAATGCCTCTATTAGGCAAGATGATGGTGCTTACCTCGACACCTCATTGTAAGTAGAGCAACTGTCCCACCTTGCTCCTTTCATGTGACCATTATCCATCATGCAACATATCTCAAGCAAATCTTCATCTAAAAGAAATATCAGAAAAGTGAAAAGGTCAGCTAGCAATCTTGGTAACTATCCTAAACAGGACACCAAAGGAATAACACTACCTCATGACAGTAACAGTGACTTGGACCCCTTTGCCAGGGATGCCTATGACATCTGATATGGCTGGACTTGTTTACATACAATTATATGCTTTAACACTTTACTATGGCAACCTGTAAATAGCAGCCTTACTAATAAACCAGTGGTTGATGGTATTTCAACCTTACTGAGAACCCAGTGATTGATGACACGAGCAATGATGTCCGCGTATGAAGAACTGAGTGTCTGAAAACCCAATCTTATTTAGTTTAGTTAGATCTTATGACAGGCTATAGTGTGCTGCAGACCCATTCCAATCTAAATTTATGAAAGATTCTCAGAAAAAGTAATTCTGTTTTTGCGTTATAGTCTTCGGCACCAAATCATTTTTGGTGAATAAGATGACTTGATGAAAAAAATAAATCTTCTATTAACCATCATCATTTACTATTTCCACTGTCATTGATTTGTTCTTGTGTCAACCAAGTCAGTGATCCTGAGTATTACTCATCTCCTACAAGAGGCATAGGTTGCTGAAGACCTGTTCAAACTCTGATCATCATGGGTAACATGGGCTGAGATTCATTTTATTGCTATTGCACTTTTTCTGCAATTGTAAGAATAGTGTAATCATTATTGTAGTAATCTTATTAATTGTAAACATTTCTGCACAATTCATTATACAGTATTCATTTAGCATCAATATTCATAAATATGGATTGACACTGTATTGGGAAAACCAATATAGTGGGGTGTTTGGTATTACTGAACGGTAAACCAGTGTCTACTACTAAACAAAATTCCATTTCCATATATTTTTGAAGTTGCTGGTAGTGACAGCTTTTCCGCGCAAAAAGCCTCACAGCTTTCAGAGCTTCTTCCAGCAAAAATGTTGTCTAACACAGAAAATATTCATTGGATATGAAGAAAAGAAACAAAGAAAAACAAAGAACAGCATTCGATTATCAGGGTTGTTAGTGACCATTCAAATAACAGTTTTAACAAATGTTACTTTGCTGTCTTATTTGGACTTTTGGGGTTACATCCTTTCAGCATATTAACATCACATATTACAAATGCTTCCTGACAATGTCAGCATATACATACACATTGCCTCCATATATGGTGGAAATACTGGGCTTTTCACCCAGGAACTCTTTCTGACACTGCTCTACAAGTTATCAGTATTGCAATACACACATCGGCATCCCTGCAGTAAGCGCAGGTGGAAATCCACTCTGCTTATATCTAAAGGGGCACTGATGCAGAGCGAATAATGTTTCTCGCCCACAGTCTAATTATGAAACGAATCTGCAAATTGGTCAGCGCCCGCTCCCTTGACTGTGACTGGACTCCGGTCCACAATAACAGAATTTCTTCACCTAAACAGTCAGGAAGCCGGATGCCCATCATATGCCATTATTTAAAAATATCCATGGTATTCCTTGTTTGATTGTAACAAAATATCCCAGCAGTGTAGTATTTTTCAGATGCTTGGATGGTATAGTGACTGATCCAATTTGATCCTATTTCTGTGTTTTTTACCTCGATATTTAATCATGTTATGTGAAAATATTATCTCTACAGGCATGTAGCAAGCCATTTGTTTTGGTCCGAAAGATTGCAAAGCTTTATATTAGATAGTATAGATAGTTCTGAGTGTGATAGATAGATAGATAGATAGATGTTAGCGTAGCTGTAACAACAAATATCATATGTAAATTTTGGTAGCTATGGTAGCTACCCTGGTTTACTATCTATGATAATAAAAACACACAGTTGATTTATTTGAATTCGTAAACAAAAAACAATGACTTTGCCATTGGTAGAGAAATCTGAAAATTTTCTTACGTAAAAAAACCCCTGATTACACCTATTTATCCAAGTACACAGCAAATGCCTGTATGTATTTCTTATGTAACAAAGTTCTGTTGGTATCCTTAAAACAGAGATGCATGTTATGTAATATGTGCATGTAAGTGATGCAAGAGGGTTTATCAGCTGAGTTACAAAACAAAAACCAATCAAAGGATTAACCGATAACACACTGATTGATTAATTACTTTTATCTTCTACAGCCGATTTGTCAAAAGGAAATTTGTGTAGATGAACTAATCTATACTGACCATACCCTGTCATAAAGTGCGAGTGTAACAACAACATCCTCCCTTCAAAGAAATAACCACCATTACGTTGATTGACTGATTGCTCATTATTGGTTAACTAAATTACTTAGAATGGCGGACGTCATACAATTAGTTGCCTGGTGTGCTATCTTGGGTGATCAATGAGTGGTTTATCAGGTTTTCACCAATTTGAAAGATGTGAAACGATGTGTTACTTTTTTGCAAATTAGACTGTTGTAAGAAACACAACACAGAGCAGGATTGTTTACCAATTTCAGATGAATGGAATATCGTTCTTTTATGTGGATATTGATTGATACATTCCTGAACAAGGTAGTAGTCGGTTTTAAATTCATTATTTGCATTTTGTTTTAATATATTAGTTGTAGCATTCAGCAGAATCTATATGACAGAAAACACACACTAGATTGTGTATGTGTGTGAAATAGGATCCACATTGGCAGTCTATACAATGTTTAAATGTTACAGTCATGTTAGAAATTTATTATAAGCATAAGCAGACTGTGTGTTCTTTTATTAATTTTCAAAATCATACAAATATGACAATAAAGTTATTAGGGTTATGAGACAAAATATAGAGACGTACAATGGCTTTGTTATTTATCCGTCCTAATAGTTTTTTACCATTTCTACCACTGGCAGATCCTTCAAAGTGTTTCATTTGTTTTTTTAATACATTTGTAATGAAGTAAAAATGACTTCACCTTAGTTGATCTGTCTATAATTAAACTCTCAATTGCGCATACGCACTGCACATCAGAGGTCACGAACCAGTCACGAATTCTGGGAATCATCCTGATACTCATGGGAGAAAAACAATAACAAAGGTTTAAAACAGTCCATGGAAATTGCTCTGCATAAGTGCCCCTTTAAGGAACTTATTTATTTCCAACATTATACAGTCACATATATCATAGTTGTGCTTGCCCAGCTTGGATTTGTAAGTCTGAGATTATGGCCAAATTGCCAGGTTTGGTTTAACAAAATTGTGAATGGGCACCATGCACATACAAATTTCACAAAAATTCTATTTGCACATACGGTTTATATATAAATGCTCATAAATAAATAAGAGGTGCCAGGATTGGCTAATAATTTGCTGGAATATCAGCATCCTTACTGGGTCTAGCTCTTTTGTTGAACAGTATTGTATTTTGTAGTGTCTGGACAGGAGATAGGAATATAAAAACATGCCGTGTCAAAAGATCATGTTTGCTTATAGAAGCGATAAATGTCCTAAATCCTTTGTTCAGCTTAGACAGACAGACACAGACATGCACGCATGTGTCACTGATACTGGTGCCATCGGTAGAGTTTGGACTGTGGAATACACTCGAAGACTTACCTTGTTATGTATGGAAATTGACCTTATTTACATGCATAAATGCAGAGAACAACAATATCAATATTAGTGACGACAGGATCTACAGTTTCTCACGACAGTGCATTTCATGCTGCGAAAGGGATTAAATAACGTAAAGAGATAATCATCTCGATTTGGAACGTCCAAGCTATTGTATAAAGGGAAGTAACTCTAAACCTACACACGTGCCGACCACACACAAATATTCAGAAACAGCTGCCGTCTTTGAATGACAACAGCATCGTTTTTTGTTTTTTGTTTTAAAAAGAAATGATAGTTTACATACAAATCTCATGTTTACGGTTATATGTAAATGCGGAAACCGTGATGTCTGAGCGAGTAAGGAAACTATCTTTGCTTCTGACAGGCGATTAGGTGCTTAAATCTGAAGGTATAGGTTCGAATCCCAGATGGAACTTCACCCAACAAAAGTACTTGAATCTTTACTTTACTGAGAAAGTGCAATCTCAAATAAAGCACGTGTTATATATGTAAATTGTTACGTTAATCATATGTGTTTCAGTTCAATAATTCAGTTTTAATTAATGCATTTACCTGTGAGAAACGTTCTTCCATTTATCCTATATTCAATTGTGGGCTCTGTGAAGCTGTACATCAAATTCTCACGGAAGGTAATCAAGTGTTTTCTTCTCCCTACTTTTCTATTTATCCTATATTCATTTGTATGCTCTGTGATGCTGTACATCAAATTCTCACGGAAGGTAATCAAGTGTTTTCTTCTCCCTACTTTTCTATTTATCCTATATTCATTTGTATGCTCTGTGATGCTGTACATCAAATTCTCACGGAAGGAAATCAAGTATTTTCTTCTCCCTACTTTTCTATTTATCCTATATTCATTTGTATGCTCTGTGATGCTGTACATCAAATTCTCACGGAAGGTAATCAAGTGTTTTCTTCTCCCTACTTTTCTATTTATCCTATATTCATTTGTATGCTCTGTGATGCTGTACATCAAATTCTCACGGAAGGTAATCAAGTGTTTTCTTCTCCTTTCTTTTTAATCAATGAAAATATATATCTTTTCTTGCATGGTTTTCTCACACATGATATACCCATTGATTTCTTGTACCTCTTTGAATATAAAATTAAACTAAAAGGAAACAATACTGAAATATACGAAATAAACATAATAATTTATAGAAAGCGTGTACTCATATTGTTATTTGATATGACATGGTATGATGTGGTGCGATACATGATATTATATGATACATAGTATGATATAATATGATGTAATACGGTGTGTTAAGATATGATCTGAGACGACAAAGTATGTGTAACGTGATGTTATGTGATGTGGTACATTTTGATGTGACATATTGTTATATGACAATATTATTCTTTCCTATGATATTGTGTACTGTATTCTTGTGTGCTATGGGCCTGTGGCCTTCAGAGTGAATAAAGATTGATACTAAAATAAATATATGGAAAAAATGGGAGCAAAACATTTGACACATAGGAAGTGAAGTTTTTCCCCTTCGCTCAATGCAATGCATTAATTTAAGATTCTGCAATTATTAAATACACGAATAGCAGTAAGTATATCACACCAGTGACACTTGAAGAAGTATCGTCATGGAGAAGAAATGTTCGAACACAAACTAGTTAAAACTCTTCTTTTAACTGAATTTTGTTACCAAATACTGTCAATGAGCATAAATGCAGTCGGGCATTTTATCTCTCATAATACTCTGCAAATTCATTTGACTCAGCGTATAGGTGCAGAGACCATCACGCGATCTTTTAATCTGATCTTAGTTTTGAAATACATTGTCCCTGTAAGCATACCAAGTGAAAATACTTGATTTAAACAGTATAAAACTTTCCACGAAAGACATGTAATATACATAAAAGGACAATAAATATATATTTAAATTCTCCTCCTTTGTTCATATGCTTATTATTGTATAGGCGTTTTATAAGTCAACATCATGTGTTTCTATTTTCATGAATATAATACAATTAATAATGTTGACACCAGAGATTGTAGTGGTAGTGCACTGAACATTACGGTCGTGGAAAAGTCTTTTTTTTCAGCGCATAAAGGCGTATCGGTGTTTACCACAAGTTTTCTCACAAATGCATCATAGAGCGTGACTTCGTCCAGGGTTACATGTGTTGTCGTTCACCGGTAAGCAGGCCCCCATTACACGCGGACTAGTTTTCCTACCGAACAGAGACATCACTTCGGCAATGGCAACCAAACTAGTGTGTGTCGAAGACTTTAAGAAAATCGCCGAGGCGAATCTGTCAAAGTATGTCCGTGAATATTATAACAGTGGAGCGAATTATGAAGACACTTACGGAGATAACACGGCTGCATTCGGGAGGTGATTCAATGGACTACTTCTTACATTACTAGCACGGCCGTATATTGATTAAAGGTGGCAATTCGTTTCATTCGTTATGTCGATACAGACATAAACGTGCATGTCTAAATATTAGAATTCAATGCGTAATGGCACTGACAATAAATTATTGACGTGTATACATGCGAGTGGTGGCGGTGTCCTGGCAAATATACTCCCCGTGGTAATACGATCCGTATCCAGGCGTTACTGAACGGTATCCTTTGAAAGTTATATGGACGAAAACACACTTGAAAACGCGGCAAACAGAAGTAACCTCTTCGTCATATGTATGTTTTTTATTTGTTTCGTGAATCCATTATTATAGGTCTTTGGGTGTGTGATCAATCTTTCGTGGCAGGTTATAAGCTAATGTGTCATTGAGGAGATGGATGGATTCCGGCGTCTAAATTCTTTCAGAGCAGCATTTCAGATGCTAGTTACCTTTTCAAGTATGTATATCTATAGTTATAGACAACAATGGGCAGATATAGAAACAATAACTGCCTTGAACCAACCAGTTGATGAGATGGCAGACGCGGCCAAAGGCATGACCGATTACGGTTATAAATGTCAGATAAGGACAAACGTTATGGATGAACAACTTCGTGTGTCCCCATGTGACGCCCCAACTTCTAAGTATGCCGCTCAATGAAGTTATAAATGTCATACACACTAAATAACGAAAGTGACAAAGTGGTACCGGTTAGCTGACAAGTCAATATACTAAACGGTGGTGCTGACGATTGGGAATGGCGATTCACATTACACAAATAATTGCAGTTAAGTCTCACCTGTCTTGACTGCATATTTGTTGGCC
Source organism: Haliotis asinina (assembly GCF_037392515.1). Classification (NCBI taxonomy): domain Eukaryota; kingdom Metazoa; phylum Mollusca; class Gastropoda; order Lepetellida; family Haliotidae; genus Haliotis; species Haliotis asinina. Next base: position 50,823,096 of record NC_090287.1, read on the forward strand.
TTTGGGAATATTTAGACGATGGCTGTCCTGAACTAGACAACTTAACCGCTAAACTGCACAGGTATTGTTTACAGGTATATTAGATCATATTACATGTATAACCACTTGATGTCATATATATTGTTTACAGGTATAACACGCCACTATACAAATATAACCACTTAGTTTCAATGATGCTGTTTACAGGTATAACAAGCCATCGTGAAGATATAAATACTTAATTTTAATGATGCTGTTTAGAGGTATAACACGCCACAATACATATATAACCCCTTCATTTCAGTGATACTGTTTACAGGTATAGCAAGCCATCGTGCAGATATAACTACTTAATTTCAATTATACTGTTTAAAGGTACAAGATTCGACCGAAGTACATGCGGGATGTATCCAGTAGGTCAATGGCGACCACCATCCTGGGCCAGAGGGTAGACTGTCCTATCGGCGTGTCCCCGGTTGCAATGTGTCGTCTGGCCCACCCTGATGGAGAGGTGGCTGTTGCCCGCGGTATGTACCTCATAAGGACCTGAAGGTGATGTTGTTGCCTGTGTGTGGTAGGTGCTTGTTACGACATGTGTTGCGGTAAACGAGGCTTAGAGTTCAGTAGGTGCAGATACGCCCATTTCTTTTTACAGAAGTAAAATATGTCACATAATGTTGTTATTTCATCAAATATGGGTTTTTGTTGAGTGACCTGGTAAAGTTGCTATTTTCAACAGGGACAAGGTCAAGCTTATTAAGTTTGTACATCGTTCCCCATATAAGGATGGACTGTTGTACTGTGCGTAAACTGACATTATGAGTTTCGATCTAAGGTTGAGGGATAGGACGTATTGAGCAAATAACCATATACTGAAGTATTGCACGTAAAATGTAATGTAGAGTTTAAAACAACGTGAGTTACTGTGTTGCCTAGATTTATAATATTTACAAGGTCTTTTCATTTCGTTTTGCTCTTAAATGATAGGATTTAATAGTATTTTTATGTTCCTTAGGGCTGTTATTTGTTGCTCCAGATCCCACGACCGTCCTTTACAGCAGTTATTCCCAGACGGTCTCATTGATCATCTCTGGCAACAGCTTATGTACTGTTATTGCTCGCCCGTTGAAGATACTGCATTCTACCACGACCTCAGTAAATACTGGATTGTGATTGGTTAATCAAAGTCATCCAGAGGTATATAATCACGTTATATACCTCTGATTTTCCAACACGTTAAGTATTTGTTTAATATCTGAATAGCACGGTAATGGTAGAATGGAGATAAACGTATTGTGTTGGAAAATCAGCGGTATATAACAAAATTGTAATAGCTCTAAATTTTGTATTTAAAACCTCACGCTACGCGTTCGGGTTTAAATCAAATTTAGAGCTTTTATAATTTCGTTATATACCTCTGATTTCTCAACACAGTATGTTTATCTCCTAAGTGTAATATTCTCTCTTCAGTATTACACTAGTGTAATACCGCTTGACGTATGACGTCAAAATGGTTCAAAGTTGTGACGTCACAATGCTAATGTTGATGTCGCGATTTTACTAGACCTTGCTTGACGTGAAAGCTGAGAGTCCTCACACTGTAGGCAATTTCACCTCAGTTTCTGTCAATTTATCTTGGCGAGTAATAACCAGAATACTAAACTCGCTTCCATGAAATACCATTTTCATTAAACTCATTAAAGATTTAGTATCAAACCCGCTTTCGCACGTCTGATACCAAATCATTAACTCGTTTAATAAAAATGGTATTACACGGAAGGTCGTTTAGTATCCTCTATGTAACCAATGGTTTAACCAAAGTGACGAACGTAAGACATGTATCACTTTGGGCTAACCTCCCACGGGGGCTATGATATCTATTACTGAAATATTTTTAAGCACTTCAGTAAACAGTACTTTCTCATACTCGTGAACGCTTGTACATCATGTTTGCAGCATGTGCCCGGCTTGGTCGATGTTTCACACTGTCCACATCTGCCACTGCGGGTCTGGAGGAGATTGGGGAGAAGGTTCCTGACTGTTTGCGATGGTTCCAGATCCATATCATCACTGACCGAAATATGCTGATTCAACTTGTGCGGAAAGCAGAACGTGCTGGCTACACGGCCCTTGCACTAACTGTTGACTGCCACGTGCACGGACGCCGCCATGCAGAGATGAGGAACCACTTCACATTGCCAGCTCCTTACAAGTATGTTCAAAATGTAAAGCTTGTTTGTTGTTTGACGTTGTACTGAAACATATTTCAGCTATATGATGGTGGTTTGCATCTGGAGCAGAAAATTCAGTGATTGACATAGTGTGTATCGATCAGCGAGACTTTCCTTGACATACATCACCCAAAGTATTGAGCTCTTTGGTGGTTTTGGATGATATAATTTGGTAGCTGGAGACCAACTCCAATCTGAATGTTAGAGGATCGAAATGTTCAGTGTATCAATTGTTATGTACTGAAAGCCATGCAGATTTATTTACATGTACAATACATAACTTGCGTAATTATGGTAGGTGGGACGTAGAGTAACACTCTTCATGATTATGTTATTATAGGCTTGCAGGAACACACATCTCTTTTCAGGCTGGGTGTGTTAGAGGGACTGAAGTCGCGTGACGGAATGACTGAAGAGGAGAGGGAGGGAGGGTGGAGCAAGTTCGTCAACAGCCTCTTCTGCTCCTCCGCAACATGGGAGGACCTGCGATGGCTGAAGACGATCACCAGACTCCCGGTGGTGGCCAAGGGTATTGTGACAGGTATTGGAAACATACATCTAGGCGGATATAGAATTACGGAGGAATGATAATGGTGAAAAGAGGACTGAATACTTATTGCCAAGAAGGAATACCACCCGTTCGAGACAAAATGATACCAGTGAATTGCTAACACAAAACCAAATAGACATAAAAGAAGCAGACTAATGAGTGTAGTAAAACAACCCACCAACTCAACAAAATATTGCATGATTTGTGTCACAACAATCAAACCCTTGTTTAAGAAACTGACATCATTTATTTGTGCGTTCTGCCAGTTTGTTGCGGAAGATACATAAGTGTCGTTATGTTATTGAGGATGGACAAAAGCAGCATGATTCTGAGGACGAAATAACATCTGTTATTGAATTACCTTGCCTACGAAATTGTCTCAACATAGCCATGCATGTGTCCAGGTGAGGGGGCCCGGGAAGCTGTCGAGGCCGGTGCCGATGCTGTGTGGGTGTCGAACCACGGGGGGCGGGAGCTGGACTGTGTCCCTGCCACGGTGAGAAGAGTGTTTGAGTTTTACAATGTTCGGACCCCTGCTTAGTCAATAAACATTACATGTAGTAGATTTGGTTTCATTAATGTCTGACAACAAAACTATTCCGACAGCATGTGACAGATGAAGTTCAGAAATGTTGAACTATGTCACTTCACAACTGTTCACAATTCATCAGATGTAGATGGATCAGGCAACAAAACGGATCAGGTGGTCAGAATCCATGACATGTTTGAAGCATGCGTTCGTGCCCCGACGGCTTTGATTGTGAGCACGATCATTGATTTGTGTGGTTCAGACAACAGGCATATAGCTTGAATATTTCATATATTAAATAACAAATGAAACATCTGGAAGAAAAGGCTTACTTATGTTGTCAGAAACAGTTACAGATTGACATGTGTCACTTCTGAGTGTGAATGTTATGTATTTTTCTTTATTCCAATCTAGATTGACGCGCTGCGGGAGGTGGTGGTTGCTGTTCGTGACAGGTGCGAGGTGTACCTGGACGGGGGAGTCAGGAGTGGGCTGGACGCTCTCAAAGCCATCGCAATGGGGGCACGGGCTGTCTTTGTAGGGAGGCCGATTCTCTGGGGTCTAACACACGCGGTAGGGCACAGCAGAGAGTTTGACTCAGAACGACGTAACAGTCATTGCGTCAGTACGAAAGTCACATGATTTAGAGTTTGTCTCCAGACTGTTTTTTAAAAATATTTTTTACATGATCAAAGAGAAAATAGGGGTAACTGTGCAGATTTGTTATAAGACGGTAAGGGTTGACCATTAGATGCAATTATGATGTTTTTGTTCGAAACATTTGATGGATAGGTGTGAAGGAAACAATGAGATAAGCTGACATACTAGACGCAATACACACTGGTGGAGGATTAAATTGAGGTTGACCTGTTCATGACATGCCCCGAAATTATCGATAGACCCCGAAATTATAGGCCCCAATGCTGACAACACTCAGTCCTGTCGTCACTGTGATCCTGCTGATGCGGTGATCCAGCGCTGGTGATGCTGATGACGTCAATGTTACAATCCGATGGCGCTGATGGAGAATACGTAGGTGATGATCACCCTAGGTCTTCCAGTTCTGGGACTGGAGATATCTTACCAGTCTGGCTGACGCGTCCTGTGATGGCCTGCTTCTATAGCGGATCGTTCTGGCAATATGGCTGTTCGAAGCCCTTCTACGAAATTCCAACGGTTGTTCTCACCCCTTTACTCATAATTTTGGCCTTTTTGTGTGCCTTTAACAGGTACACCAGTGACAATCCCAGTCGATAGTGTTTAATACTGTTGACGTACGTGTGAGACAACACAATCATGATCTTCGTGATATCTAATGCACAACACTGTGATGGATATCTGAGAAAAATATCCTCAAATAAAAGGTGTATACTTTCCTTTTAGTAACGTTACTGTGTTGTCCCTCAGGGAGAAGAAGGAGCGAAGAGGGTGCTGCAGATCCTCGGAGATGAGCTGAACACGGGCATGGCCTTAGCAGGTCAGTTGATGGTCTGTTTGACTGTTATGTTAAAGGTCACATGCAACCAAAACATCAAACATAATTGTAACACAATTATCACTTATTCATGGCATATAATATACACCGCTGTTTGTTAAAAACAAATAAACAAAATTATAAGCGTACACTCGCGATTCAAAAGTGCAGTGTTTTGTACTTGGGCTTACTTCCCTCGAAACGAAGCCCTCGGGAGACCGAACCCAGTCATAGCGGAGGGGTGTGCACTCAAGTGTAATGAGGGCTTCCAATTGGCTGTTTCATTTGCTGATACGCTGAGGGCTGCTAGTGTGTTCAGAAAGATGATCTGTTTGATGGGCATTTTAGAAATATGTCGAGTCACAAGAAAGTGAGATTCTTTATAGATAACAACTTCTTTTATTGTACTTGATGCGTCGTTTCGGTATGGATTCATGTACCGTTGTCAAACAAAATCATATACACTAGAAGAAGTTGTGAGCCATAAAGAATGTATATAGAGATGTTGGGTTTTGTAAATACATGTTCTCTGAATTTGCGTTCGATCCAATGAAAAATCATTTCAGTAGAGGTGGTGAACTACTGCTTGGCTGGAAACTGGCATCCGTCCAAGTATAAAGCAGGACTTGAAACTGAAAGAGTTTGCACCAGTTTCCGGCAGATCCAGACATCCCAGAAAAATGGCAGTAGTTTGTTTGCAACCCATAGACATAAAACGTGTCATGTCTACAATTAATCACACCTGCTAAATTACAGAATGTGGCAGAGATAGGACTCGGGTGCACGAGTCATAAATCAATTTATATCTTTTATGGCGTATAGCCTGATAGGTGTTAAGTTCAAACTGCATGTGGTCAATGATTGAAGCTGTGTATTGCGTATTGTCTTGCAGGCAGGCAGGCAGGCAGGCAGCCATGCAGACATATACGAGTGGGTGTCAATAAGTTTTGAGCCTTGCATAGAAAAACACAAAATATTGGAATGAACCACATTTATTTTTCAACATAGTCCCTTTGTTGGTCAAGACATTTGGTCCATCTCTGTAGAAGGCGCCATTATGGTCCTCAAACCAAGCCTCAGTAGCAGCAATAAGCTCATTATCATCCTGAAATCTAGGACCACACAAGTGATTTGGGAACAGATGGTAATCACTTGTTGCCAGGTCTGGAGAGTAGGGGGGATACGGCAAGATTTCGAACCCGCATTCCTGGACAGCAGCGGCTGCAACGTGAGAGGTGTGTACTGGAGCATTGTCTTGATGTAGAAGAATACCACGTCTGATCTTGCCCCGGCGCTTCTCCTTGATTGACTGTCGTACTTGCCTCAACAAGTTAGCGTAATATTCCCCATTCATTGGTCTTCCTTTTGGTAAGTAATCGATGTGTATGACGCCTTTGCTATCCCAGAAGACTGTCGCCATTACCTTCTGCACTGATCTGGAGGCTTTGAACTTTTTGGTCCTGGGAGAAGTGACATGTTTCCATTCCATGGATTCTCGTTTGCTCTCAGGATCATAGTGGTGGATCTAGGTTTCATCACAGGTTACTAGCCTAAAGTGAAAATCTTCTGGATTCTTGTTGTATCTGTTTAGCATGGAGTTGCTTATGGTGACCCTTGTTTGCTTCATTTCATCTGTAAGCATTCTTGGCACCCATCTTGCGCACACCTTAGACATGAGGAGATGTTCATGAAGAATTGTCTCGATGGATCCGTGTGGAATGCCTGTGGTCTCCTCTAACTCATGGAGTGTGATTCGACGATTTTCCAGCACAAGTCTATGCACTCTGTCAATGTTTTCCTGACTAGTGCTTGTTGTTGGGCGACCTAGACGGGGGTCATCTTCAAGACTCTCTCTACCATGCTTAAATTCATTGACCCATCGTTTGATGGTAGCAGATGAAGGGGAAGACTTCCCATAAACTGCTGAAAGCCTTTCTTCAATGTTCTTCGCCGAGTTTCCTTCAAGAACTAAAAACTTAATTACTGATCTATACTCAATTTTATTCATTTTCACTGCCGTGAGGGGGGTCTCTTTCTGTCGATGTGAGCTGTTCAATAACTTCTGAGAGTAGGATACCAAAACTGATATATCACATCAGCCACACCCCAAGGTTCAATGTCGTACCATAGGCTGTGACACCTGTGTCTGAAAAATGCCCAAGGCTCAAAACTTATTGACATCCCCTCGTAGGTGTCAGTATAAACCAGACATTGAGCTTTCTCTGCTTGACACGCGGCAGCGGTGTGTAGTTCTGGAGTCTGGACCAGACAATCCAGTGATCTACAGCATGGCCATCGATCCGCAATTGGGAACCGATGACACGTGTCAAGCAAGTCAGTGAGCCTGACCACCCGATCCCGTTATTGGCCTCCTACAACAAGCATGGGTTGCTGAAGGCTTCCTTTACCCCGCACCTTCACGGATCAAAAACAATATGAAGAAAGAAGAGTACGGTATATATCATTATCTGAAGCAAGGTAAATCTAATCCCACTTACTCAATATTGCAGGTGCCTCAAAGGTGAGCGAGATCTCTGGAGATATGGTGGTTCACAAATCCTACTACAGCTGCAAACTCTGAGTGATGGTATATGGCATACTATACCCTTTTATTTTTGCGGGATGTGCGGGATGAACATCTTCAACCACACGTGCTTGTTCCTGACGTTTCCTCTCCCACGGAAACGTGTGAAAACTCTTACATGACTTACCGACGGGTTTTGTTTTCATTTGAGTGAATATGTTTATCAAGCGATAAAACAACACGGTTGCAGCTTGAGTGATCAACAAGTAATGATTCCGGGTTACAGCTCGCTTCTTCACCATAATGGTTGACAAAAGGTCAGTGGAATTTCAGATCTGGACACGATTACTTACAGACCACAATTGTCGTAACAGACCTTTGAGTTACAATGTTTCCATGCGTGTTATACTCTTTAAATTTACATTGAGTTTGTAGGTGGACTACATGAATGGTTGTAGGCGCTGTTTGCCTTTCTCACATGAAGATCTCTTCTGGTTGTGTATTCAAGTAAATCGCGCTGACATATGCTATAGTAATTCGTGTTTGACTGAGAAAGATATAACTTTGAAATAAATACACGCTGAATGTGTTGACTTTATTTTACTGGTATTAAACTTGACTGAAATGCTGAATGGAGATTTTATGTTTTGAACGTACGAAAACATTTGGAGTGCATGTAGATGCTACTAGATAGTGTCATCTTTTGGCACTTTGGGCAATTGTCCAACAGTATAACTGCTGGGAACACAAGAAATGAGCTTCGATTCTGCGTGGAGTATCAGAAGTGGATCTGTCTCGGGACTGGCTCTGTTGTGGATGTTTTCATCACACAATTTGTATTCTTGTATATCATTAGAGAAAACTAACCCAGAGATGTCTACTACACTGATACTGGCATATGTTCCAGATGTTCGTAAGTGTATTGTTACATCAATATACGAGAAACAATTTAGGTAATAGAAGCCGATGTAGAACGGTTATCACACGAATGTAAATATTTGTGTTCAGATTGCCTTCAGCTGCACCATGATACAAGTGACCATTTCTAAAACATGTTACAAGTCGAAGTGTTCTGAATTGTTTAAGGAGGTCAGCAAAAGCTCGCATGAAACGTATAGACTACACGCTGTGTTGAATCAAGGCCAAGCATATATTGGTTTCAGAAAGCCTGTATCCTCACATTTAATGGAGGGATGCTGTTTTCTAATTTCTGAATAAACAGCTTCTCTGCCGATGCATGGCTGTGGTTATTCCCATGTTGGTCTTACCACGATAAACGTGCTATCGTGTCATTATAATCTGTGCAGTTCTAGTTGCTTTGTTGCTTTTCCAATACATGCTGTATTTCTGTTCTGAAAGCAGCGTCAATGATTATCAGAAAGCAGCGGAAACAACGTTGTTGGACATGTACTAGCATTAAACGTATTTTAGCTTACATATGCCGTTTAAAGGTCACATATACTCTAATAGGGTACAAATGCAAAATCACTTGCTGACGTCGTTATAAATGAAACCCCGCCATTAAAACTGCTCATTTCGATCTTTAATTATCTTAAATCGACCTTTTTGTCAACATTGCACAATTCTCAGCCGCAAACGAAATTTCAACCAATCAGAGCGGCGCCTCTCCGTGACGTAATAGTAGGTATAGAAATGAGGGTCTGTGCAGAATTCATCTACATTTCAGGGGGTAAATTACTTCGTGCACAGGTTTGTACAAAACTGAAACAGCGAAAGCTGTTGTGAAAAATGAAAGCTATATGTTCTCACAATCTACTATGACTTAGTTTTGTCTCCTGCTTTGCCAGTTTTCAAGTTTACAACCCTTGTTTTCTTAGACGATTCTGTCAAAATCACTTGGTGTCGCTAGGTTGTAATCCGTGTTAGGTGGTATAAACCTACACGTTATTTGTCATCATTCACTTGATGCTCAGTTAATGAATTTATAGCAGGTACAATTTAGTGGTAACGCCACTTAGATTACCCGACAAAGGCCCCCAATTGGCATTTCTTGTGTCTGGATCGATCAAAGGATTAACCGATAACACGCTGATTGAATAATTAGTTTTATGGGGATTTAAATGGGGGATTTGTCAAAAGGTAGTGTTTATGTATGTGCATTTACTAATCTATACTGAATACACTCTGTCGTGTCTGTGTCTATGTAAAAACAACACCCTTCTTTCAAAGGATTAACCGCCAATACATTGATTGGCTATTGGCTAACTAATTACTCTTCTAAAAGAATGACGCACATTATGCAATTAGTTGCCAGGTGTGCTGTCTTGGGTGACCAATGAGACTATACAGCAATGTGAAAAACTTGAAACGATACATTTCGTATGTTCGATTGTTGAAAGACGCATATAACTTGGGAAATCTGCAGATGATTTACATATCACTCGTTTTTGTGGTTATTGATGGATACATTCCGCGAACAAGGTAAGAGCCTGACATTGCTCCTATAACTTTAATTTGTTTTAATTTTAATATTTGCATTTTGTTTTTATTAAGTTGTCGTGACTTTCAACAGAATCATTGTTTTCGTCGTGAAGTTGTAATGATACAGACGACATACACTAGGGCGTGCGTGCGAATTATGATTCATCTAGGCAAACTATAAAATGTCTACATATTACATTCCTGTTATACGTTCGCAGATCGCCTCTTTCTATTAAGTTTCAAAATCCATACAAGTATGATTATAAAGTAATTAGGATCATGAGACCACATATAAAGACGTATATTGACAAGTGTCTACATACTGGTGAGTGAACGTTTACAAACCAAGTAAATTTAGCAAGTGTAGAAATTTATCGCGCAGTATTTTCACTTCGACTCCGACCTCGCTTATGTTACGTTACAAGTTATGTCATGCAAACTCCTTTTGGCCATGATTCAAATACATATTTAACTACTAATAGAAAGTATTTTCGATTTTCTAACTTGATGAAAACAAACCAAATCTCATTAATTCAAATGGACTTTAGTCCGTGACTTCACGATTTTCAAAAATGGCGGCGCCCTGTCTGAGAATGAATGCTATTGTTAACTCGCGAGTTTGGGGAATCAGCTCGCTTAGCAGCTAGGAGGTGTAACTATACCAACCCACACACAACTCGAGAACCGGAGTGAATAAACAAGGAGTTTATTATGCCACAGTCACAGGATGATCTTTACATGATTAGGTACAAATAGTTATTAGAACATCATGACACGGTAATCAGGTGTCAAAATACATTATCATTATAGGCCGATATACAAAGTACATAATCATCATACGTCGATGTACACGACACATACTACATAAATCAAGATACATTTTCTAACACATAACATCAACCCAATTTCGTTCATACATCTTATAATACTAGCATATCCAAAACAACATTACGCGGCACATAATGAAATACACAGTGTCGAACACACTCTATACATTATACCAGGATCATTCAACACTGGAAAGTATTTACTCAAAATACAATAATTGAAACAATACACGACACGCTCCACGACAGCCACGAAACCACTATTATCAAACAGACAAAACATGAACACGTGGGGAATCGAACCCGGGCCTTCAGCATGACGAACAAACGCTCTAACAACTAGGGTACCTAGGGTACCGCTCCTGAACAGAGCAATTAGGAGATAAACATCATGTGTTGGCCAATTTCCGGGTGTTGTTGAGTATTTGAAGCACGGGAATGCATTTGGAACCGACGGCGTCAGCCGGAGGTTTCAAATGAAATATTCCCGTGCTTCAAATACTCAATAACTCCCCGAAATTGGCTAACACATGATGTTTATCGACACTGTAAACAAAAAAGTAAACCAAAGGGGTTTTACTGTCTGCACTCGTTTACATCGAGTATGAGTACAGCAGTAAAGTGTCATCAGCTGGCCGTTTCAGCTGGTTCCCATGGTAACGTCTGGAGTTGCTCATTTGTGACGTCATTCTAACTTTACGTCACAAACTGATTTGAATGACGTCACCACTGTTGATGACACAACAAAACAATTGTTTACGTGTAAATACGCAGTGAATAGTCTTCCAGTTTCCGGGAATCTAATACCATTTGATCATGTTTTTCAACCAATCAAATTACAGAACACAGTGACTTTTGGTTTACAATAGAGAGTAATGCAGTCTAAAATATATTAACGACCACGTTCCACCTAAACATAACGACCTTGCCAAGGATCTTAAGATGTGGTCATGATAGCAAAAATGTATTGCAGAAAACATTGAACAGTAATGGTAACGATTTGCCAAGGTAGAAGAAAGTAAAGGGTCTTACCTGAGTGAATAAACAAGGAGTTTATTATGCAACAGTCACAGGATGATTTGTGACTGTGGTCGTCCCTGTTTTATACCCTTTTCCAGTTGTCATAGCTAATCGGGTTTACTGATAATATTGCTGATAAGTTGTTGTATCTAAATCCCATTGCCTAATTCGATTACCGATAACGTGCCTACTGCGAAGTTAAGTTACTCTATCTGTCAGAATTACATAGAGATTTTCATGACGACAACGGCGTTGACAAGCGAAAGACACGATGCATCTGCTGACACATACAAGATATTGGTCTTGGACATTCGTTATCGGTGTGACCATGAGTGAAGTTCACGATAAATTGGATTAGCCTATCTCTATCTGTTGACACTTACAAGATATTGGTCTTGGATGCTGGGTAATGTGAGAGTGTAGACGTGTCGACGAAGCTCCCGAGATGGGTATCAGATGGGTAACAATACCGAATGAAAATAGGGACCTTCTGTCAACCCCACAAGTCACGAGCGATTGTGCATGGAATATCAATCGGAAAAAAGTATGTTTCGATGACTTTGAGACTAGTTTTGATCATGTCTTTGTTGCTTATAGCAGGGAGCCTTTATAGAGTATCCCTGCTTATAGAGTGTGGCGACGTGGAACCTAACCCCGGCCCCAAGTCGAACAGACAGTCAACGTTATCGTTAGAAGAGACAGGTGCTGTAGGTATTAGCAGGGCCAAATACACTAACGATGATCTAATGACAGCTCTAATGGATTTGAAATCTGACTTAAAAACTATCAATGAGCATGTGGCAATATTAGACACGAAAGTTGACAAAATGGCGGCACAGGCAAGCGAGCAGAGGGGAGAAATTACCCAGCTCCGTTCTGAAAATAAAGATCTGTGTGAACAGATAAAGCAGCTAAATGATAGACTTGATGATTATGAGTCCCGCTCAAGGAGAAGTAACTTATTATTCCACGGTTTGGAAGAAGAGAAGGGTGAGACTTGGGATCAATCTGAAAATAAAGTCAGGGCTTTTATCAGAGACACTCTCGACATAGCCGAAGCGGACGATATTCTTTTCACAAGAGCCCATCGTCTACGGAATGGAAAACAAAACCCACCCATCATCGCCAACTTTGTCCTAACAAGCGACAAGAATCGTATCCTTTCTACATCTAGGAGGCAATCACGAGATCGGGAAACCCCGAGACGAGTTACGGAGGATCTTACACAGCGTGTTCAAGATGCTCGACGATCGCTTGCACCATTGTACTCAGATGCTCTCAAAGCGGGATTAAAACCAAAGATCCGTCACGACAAGTTACTCGTCGATGGAAAGGTGTTCATTCATGACAAAAAGAATAATAGAAATGTCTGTATCTCAGGAGGAAAACAACGACAACATAATTCAAATGGATCACACGCTCAACCAGAAAGCCACGCCTCTTTGTTTACACCTGACAACGGAAGCGAAGGGGAGAGCACTCCAAGTAGAACTACGCGATCAACAACTCAACGTGACAAGTGAGGGTCAGGTCATGGCTCGTGTAGTATCCTTAGCTGGAATATCGAAGGACTTTACAAACATGTGAGTTCTCTGTTTAGTGACTTTAAACGCTTCTGCTCTAGATATGACATCATTGGACTCTGTGAGACCTTTGCTAGAAATCCGAATGATTTTGAGTCATTACTGTCCGGTTTTCGTTCATACCATTACTGTAGACCTAAACAGAAGTTAATGGGCCGGTACAGTGGTGGTGTCTCTGTGTTCATTAAAGAAGAGCTTATATATTACATTAGAAGAATATTCACTCATTTTGAGGATTGTGTAGTCTTGTTGTTTGAAACATCCCAGCTTGGCCTTGACAAAGACACTGTGTTGATGTTTGTCTATACATCTCACCTGAACATTCCCCCATATATGTTGATAAGGACATTGACGGTATCCAACGTCTTGAAGAGTACATTCTGGCAATTCGACAAAAATATAATCAACACCATATTCTAGTCGGAGGTGATTTTAATGCAAGAATGAGCAACTGTCAAGATTATATCCCTGGTGATGATTTGCAATATATTCATGAAAACAGTGAGGACTACCCCTCTGACTATTTTAACATCCCAAGAAATACAAAGGATAACAAAAGACACAACAAATATGGTGTTTCATTTGCAGATTTATGCTGTACACATGGTCTTCATGCACTAAATGGGAGACTATTCGATGATAAATTAGGTAACTTCACTTGTATAACCCATAATGGTGCCAGTGTGGTTGACTATTTTATTTCAAGCACTGACTTTTTTCCACACTTCAGCTCTTTTAAGGTACTTGAGAGGGATGAATCTAACCATTTCCCTCTATACTGTGTTATTGTTTTTCCTAGGGTATTAGATCAACCAGCTCAATCCAATAATCAACCAAATGACCCAGAGCAAATGGAACAGGAGAGCTGGACCAAATACTACTGGTCTCAGGATACTAGTAATACATTTATGCTTCATTTCCATGAGCTATTTCTAGAACATTGTGACGCTGTTTTTAGGCAGATTGAGGAAAATGTTGAACAGAGTGTGGAATCCATAACTTATCTTTATCAAATTGCAGCTGATCAGTTTAAGAGAACTTACAGAAAGCCAGGTACTGGTACTGTGAATATACATCAACCAAAGTGGTTGGATAATGAGTTGGAGGAGATCAAACACAGAAAATAATCAGCCCTGAGATCTCATAGGGCTGCTGGAGGTAATATTGATACATATATATATTACAAACGGCATTTTAAACTTAAATTCCATTTAAAGAAAGAATATTATTTCCAATGTCAAAGAAAAAGAATCATTGAATCAAGGAATGACCCAAAACAATTTTGGAAAGTGTTAAAATCTTGTAACATGAATATAGCAGTTGTCCCGGGAATATCTGTAGATAAATGGTTTAAGCATTTTAGTGAACTTTTAAACTGTGTTTCCACTGATGACAATACTGAGGATGTATGGAGCAAAGTGGGCACATATACCGATATAGAGGAGGAACATCTGTCGATACTAAATTGCCCTTTTTCAGAAGAAGAGGTACTCCTATGCTTGAAAAATGTTAAAAATAATAAATCACCATGACCGGATGGACTAGTTGGGGACTTCTTCAAAGCCACTAGGAATTATATTTCACCCATATTAACAAAGCTGTTCAACAAACTGTATGACAGTTCAGTCTTTCCAGAATGTTGGGGAAAAAGCATCATATGCCCTTTGCATAAATCAGGTGATAAAACAGATCCGAACAACTACAGAGGAATTTCACTGATCAACTCCTTATGCAAGATTTTAACCTCTATAGTAGACAATAGACTGAAACATTGGTGTGATAATAATAATAAAATCTCAGAATCACAGGCTGGATTCAGACATAACTATTCAACAACAGATCATATTTTCACCCTTCAAGCTATGGTCACTAAATATCTGTCAAAGAAAAATGGAAGGTTCTACTGTCTTTTTATTGACTTCTCCAAGGCCTTTGACTCTATTAACCACAAATTAGTATTAGTATAACCACAAAGGGTATAAAAGGAAAATTTCTCAGATTTATTATTAACATGTATTCTACACTCTGTGCTTGTGTAAGAACTGATTCGGGGTTATCACCATATTTTAAATGCAATATTGGTACCCGTCAAGGATGTACGTTGAGTCCACAGATCTTTATTTTATTCATAAATAAACTTGCTCAAATGCTGGAGGAAGAAGGTGGAAGGGGTGTCTTTATATCAACTCATATTCCTGATGTATATTCTCTGCTTTTTGCTGATGATGATATCAACTGTATCAGACACTGCCCTACAACTACAAAAGAAAATTAATGTTGTTGAAAAATTCTGTACAGCTACGGGAATGAGAATCAATTTGAACAAGTCCAAAATTATTGTTTTTAGAAATGGGGGTCCTCTTCGTTCTTATGAGAAATGGTTTTTAAATGGTGAACAAATAGAAGCTGTAAATATGTACAGATATCTTGGGATTGTGTTCACTCCTAAGCTGTCATGGACTAAAGCACAATCATGTTTAGCAGCTCAAGCAAGCAAAGCTATGTTCTCCATCTATAATTACCAAAAACATTTTGGATCTATTAATCACAAGGACTATTTTAAAATATTTGACTCCATGATTGCTCCTATTCTGTGTTATGGATCAGAGATTTGGGGAACCACTTATTGTAGATATATTGAAGCTGTACATATTAAGTTCTGTAAGACTTTTCTCAAAATCAGCAGGTATACCAATAATAGCATGGCTCTTGGAGAGTGTGGCAGACTCCCACTGCAATACCAGTATACCTCTAGATCAATAATGTACTGGTGTAGACTGCTGCAGCTACAACACCATAGACTTCCTTATCAAGCCTACCAAATACTCAGATCTCTTGATGATAACAATAAATCTACCTGGGCTTCACACATAAGACAAATACTTTTTCAATATGGTTTTGGATTTGTATGGATCTCACAGGATATTGGTTGTATAAAAACATTTATATCTATTTTTAAGCAACGATTTTATGACTGCTTCCTTCAAAATTGGCATTCTGCACTTGAGTCTTCATCAAAATGTAAATACTATTCACAATTTAAATCTTTACTTAATGTTGAACACTACTTGTCCTAAGACCTCCTACCATATCAACGGAAAGTTCTAGCTATGTTTCGCTGTAGCAACTTTAGATTAGCAGTGGAAACCGGTCGCCATACAAATACACCATATGATCAACGTCTCTGCCTCTACTGTCACTCTGCTGGTTTGAACTACGTTGAAGATGAGTTTCATGTCCTCCTTATCTGTAGCAAATACTCAGAAATAAGAAATAAGTGTTTCACAATCCAGCAGACCCATCCTCCTACAATTGAAACCTTTGTACGTTTACTTACCTGCACCAACATTAAATGTCTTAAATCATTAACTACATTCCTCTCCACTGTATTAAAACTAAGAAGTAAATGCACTACATCAACAAACTGACCATGTACTTCAACCATTACTCTACACCTAGCATGTATATATTATATATTTTTGCATGATATTATATTATGGGCCAGTGGCCTACATTACTGAATAAAATGTCTGTCTGTCTTGGACCTTCGTTATCATTGTGACCCTTGGCAGATTGAAGATGTGGAACGTGTAGCATTTCGATATTTCAATAAAATATTCTGTCATAGAATCTTTATCAAATATTGTGCATTTCCACCATGTTAATACTATTTAAGTTTGTTTCCATAGACTTACAAAATCAAAATTACTTTCTACTGGTAGTAAAATATGTATTTTATTGATGGACATTGGGATTTTGCATGACATTGCTTATAACGTAACAATTTCACTCTTGGAAGCGAGGTGGAGGGCAAGATAATAAGCAATATTATTCTCACTTTGACCCCCACCTTGCTTCCTTGGAAGAAATCGTTATGTTACAAGTTATGTCATGCAAACACCTTTTGGCCATGATTCAGATACACATTTAACTACTGGTAGAAAGTGGTTTCGATTTTCTAACTTGATGAAAAGAAACCAAAATCTCAATAATTCTAACTTTTAGTCCTTGCCATTTTCAAAAATGGCGGCGCCCTGTCTGGAGATAAATGCTATTTAAGTTTCTTTTCACCTACTTACAAAATCAAAATTACTTTTCACTGGTAGTAAAATATGTATTTTGTTGATGGACATTAGGATTTTACATGACATTGCTTATAACATAACAATTTCACTCTTCGAGTGAATCGAGGCGGGGGCCAATATAATATTATTTGCGATAATATTGGCACTTCGACCACAACCTCGCGTCCGTGGAAGAAAGAGTTATATTCATACAGAATCCTTTTGGTCAGCAATGTGTGGTAAGCAGTCTTTATTTTATAAACTCGATGAAACTTGAAGTCCCATTTTCTATCCTTGAAACGTGGTAGGGAGCGAACCATCCGATTTAGTATGCACCACAGGCTTCCACATGCTCGCTTCGCACACACAAACAACCAATTTAAGCACACACTACGGGGTCCGGTGGAAATCTGTGCAGTGACACCATCACCCGACCCAAAGGAGCAACTGACGACAACAAAACAATTCGACATGTCTTTGGTGACGTCGAGAAATCAGCAAAATGACGAGCTTGCTACACATTTTCTATACAATTAATTGGAAATCGTTCCTTCTATTACGTCACGTCCGGTTCTCTGGCGACAATGTTACGTAACGGTGTCTGTGGTTTCGTTTGCGGGCGAGAGAGAAGCAGACGGCTTTTTAACAACTTTTAAGCGCTTGGTATTAATTAACTGCAAGGTGTTTCGTTTATGGCTAATCAGAAGTCTTTCATATGCAGTGATAAAAAGAGTACCAAAAAAATTGAGTTTAGTGGTCCTTTAAGCTTGAAGCTTGACCATAGAGGAAGAAACTAGACACACGGGTGAACAAGTGTATTGTCATTGACGTGACTTCAATTCACTCACTACACATCTGTGGAGACAAGTGGACGTTCAGAACAGTACCGTTGTTTTTTTGGTTTTTGTTTTGGTGCCACCACCGCTTGCAGCCGTCACTATTCGACCCCGCCTTGGAAGGGATTGCACAAGTCAGGTTTTCGCTTGGACAATTCCTTCTGCAACGCGTTCGTACGTTCTGCAAGTGTCTGAGAACGATGGTAACGTTTACGCAGGCGTCGATCGATGGAGTTCGTCCCATACATGCTCGATCGGGTTTAGATCAGACAATTTGGAAAGCCATGGAAAGGCATTTGGTAAGCTGTGTGGGGTAGACCGGTGTGCTGAAACAGATCCCTCACAGTGGGAGGAGGTGAGTTAGCAGGAACTGGTCGATGTAGCGATTGGCTATAAAAGATGGAGACGTTGGCATAAGTCAAGGTATATGTCTATCTGTGTCAGTCCCATAGTCGGGTGTACATTAAGTCACCCAGGCGCAGAGGTGAGCATAGCTCAAGGTATGTGTCTATCTGTGTCAGTCCCATAGTCGGGTGTACATTAAGTCACCCAGGTGCAGAGGTGAGCATAGCTCAAGGTATGTGTTTATCTGTGTCAGTCCCATAGTCGGGTGTACATTAAGTCACCCAGGTGCAGAGGTGAGCATAACTCAAGGTATGTGTTTATCTGTGTCAGTCCCATAGTCGGGTGTACATTAAGTCACCCAGGTGCTGAGGTGAGCATAGCTCAAGGTATGTGTTTATCTGTGTCAGTCCCATAGTCGGGTGTACATTAAGTCACCCAGGTGCAGAGGTGAGCATAGCTCAAGGTATGTGTTTATCTGTGTCAGTCCCATAGTCGGGTGTACATTAAGTCACCCAGGTGTAGAGGTGAGCATAACTCAAAGTATGTGTCTATCTGTGTCAGTCCCATAG
Organism: Haliotis asinina; assembly: GCF_037392515.1. Classification (NCBI taxonomy): domain Eukaryota; kingdom Metazoa; phylum Mollusca; class Gastropoda; order Lepetellida; family Haliotidae; genus Haliotis; species Haliotis asinina. The sequence continues at coordinate 50,842,069 of NC_090287.1, forward strand.
TCGGGTGTACATTAAGTCACCCAGGTGTAGAGGTGAGCATAACTCAAAGTATGTGTCTATCTGTGTCAGTCCCATAGTCGGGTGTACATTAAGTCACCCAGGTGCAGAGGTGAGCATAGCTCAAGGTATGTGTTTATCTGTGTCAGTCCCATAGTCGGGTGTACATTAAGTCACCCAGGTGCAGAGGTGAGCATAGCTCAAGGTATGTGTCTATCTGTGTCAGTCCCATAGTCGGGTGTACATTAAGTCACCCAGGTACAGAGGTGAGCATAGCTCAAGGTATGTGTTTATCTGTGTCAGTCCCATAGTCGGGTGTACATTAAGTCACCCAGGTGCAGAGGTGAGCATAGCTCAAGGTATGTGTTTATCTGTGTCAGTCCCATAGTCGGGTGTACATTAAGTCACCCAGGTGCAGAGGTGAGCATAACTCAAAGTATGTGTCTATCTGTGTCAGTCCCATAGTCGGGTGTACATTAAGTCACCCAGGCGCAGAGGTGAGCATAACTCAAGGTATGTGTCTATCTGTGTCAGTCCCATAGTCGGGTGCACATTAAGTCACCCAGGCGCAGAGGTGAGCATAGCTCAAGGTATGTGTCTATCTGCGTTAGCTGCATGGCCATGTGTACAATGGCTCACCCAGATGGAGACCTGGGCATAACTAAGGTAAGTGTCCATCTGTCGGTCCCATGTTCCCACTTCATCTAAAAGGAGAATAGGATATAGCTTAAGGGTGTTTCTGTTTCATGTACAAATCATGATCATCGTTACGCAATTAATGTCTTCACATCAGCAGAATATGTATCATCATCATATTATTGTTATTACAATCATACAAATTGAATCATGCCATCACCACGAAACGTATTTATAATGACCAGTGCTTCTGGCTTTTTCCAGCGTGGGCATGTGTTTAAACACTGTCCAAAATTGCCTCTGGGTTTGAGAGAAGGTTCCACACTGTCTGCGATGGTTCCAGACCCACATCCTCACAGACCGAACCATGCTGACTCAGTTTGTACAGAAAGAAGAAGGAGCTGGCTACACTGCCCTGGGGCTAACTGTTGACTGTCATGTACTCGGACGTTGCCATGCAAACCATCAGAAATGGTGCGAGAGAAGTGGCACTATAGCATATAGACCAAATCGTTGGATCTGTCCTGACATGACCACACCGACAACGACGTGTACACTGGTGTAATAGGGTACAGGCATGGAACCTGGGGAACTGGCAACGCGTTTGATTCAATGATCAGTAAACTTTGTCTCTGTATCCATTTCACTTCTGTTTAGCTACTGTTAAGGGTGGAGCACTCACATAGTACATGCTACTCCATATAAATCATCATCATCACCATCTCCCCCCCCCCCCCCCCCCCCGAAGCCATGCTATAAATTGATCGGTGCCCTGGCTTATTAGAAAATAGCACATATTGCTTGTTTCAACACTCGCAGCGGTTAACTTAGTGCGCCCATCATGGACAGCCTTGCCGTGTCAAGGTCAATCCTCTGATTTCCACTAGCCTAGTTCCATGTTCTGGAGATTCACTGACGGTTTTCACGTGTGCGTTGTGGAAGTTTCATTCAACATGAACATAATTTGTCTTCAAGTGCATGATACTAATTGCTCAAGTTAGTTCTTCAGCAGTTGACCTTTACATGTTCTTCGGTATTTAACTGTTGATCAACTTGGTATGCTACAATTATCCATACCCTTGTGTACACAGATAACTTGTTCCAAGAGCACTGCAAGATTTCATCACAACGTCATTCAACACGATCAGTGTCGCCCAAAAGCAGTAACTTCCGACAATTTTCACCAGTCTGGCCCTCCTAGGACGTTTGCTATGCATATTCCCAAAGTTAAGATATGAACTTTTCATGTAACATCCATGACATATTATGAATCCAAAAAGGTTTTCAATTAACGATAATAAATCTGGAGTGAGAGTCTTACACAGATACTTGTAGGTTCATGTCATTCGCATCCATTCATTCCCTCCTCCATTTTAGTTATTTTGAGTCGTATAGTTAACCGTTTTAGGAGCACATATCTAATGGTTTGCTTATATCACGTACTATACTTGCGAAAGCCTCGCAGAATAAATTCTTGGCAAATACTTTCTTCGTATTTTGTCGTAAAAACAACAACACTTTAAGATGGTACATTCTTTAATGTTTCATTTCAGATTTGAGTCAAGCCAAATAAAACCGTCACAATGTTTATGTGCAATGAAAGGATTACAGCAATCCACTTAACCCTATGTGAATGAATTAAAACAGAGACTTAAATCTGGTAAACACAGAAAGGGAGATAACCGGTGATGTGACATGCCCTGTGAGTAAACGGAGTTTAAATGAAGGGCAAGTCCCATTATATTTCAAGGGGTAGTAGAGTGCTGGTAGTGCCGCTAATGCACGGGCTTTATTAACAAAGTAAACGTTACACTATTTCTTTTAAAATGCAAGATCATTTTTCATGTCAGCAGGTATGTCATCCATTTTGTTGAGGTTCGTGACATTTAGCAGAGACCTCTTATGGATGGAAAGGGTTTTGTCGTATCTATTGTCCACGTCTGTCTATCCGTCTGCAGATTCACAGGGTTTTACACTGCAAAGTCTTTGAAGGGCATTTAGAAGGGAGATACCTTAATGGGTGTCAGTTTCTGTAGTAAGGGGGGCACAGCATTTAGGAAGCAGATACCTATATACGTACAGGTGAAACAATACGTTGATAAGAGAGGTTAAATGCCCACCATTCTTATCTTATCATCCTATGTTGTTTCTCCTGTTTTATATCGCTGCCTCTGCTTCCAGTGATTTCATTCATCAAGGAGCAGGAATATATACATATGGAAATTAATTAAGCAACACCAAATTCAAAGACACATAAAAACTTAACAAAGTTTAACGAAGTAATTTTGATGATTGATTATTCAATTTTGATGTATTGACATACAGCATGAGCTTTTCATGGGTTGATATGACGCGCGTGAAGCTTGCACAGCGCACGTGCATTGCTTTAACCTCAACTTTCGAAAAATGCACTTTTTCCCTGGGGTGTTTACAAGCGCAGGTTGTCGATTGCATTCGGTTTTTCATTCATTTCAATGTCATGGCACGTAGGAAATTATCAGAGGCCACTCGTTGGCAAATAATCGGCATGAGGAATGCTGGTATGTCTCTAAGACAAATCGGGACTCAAATCGGACGACATCATTCCATAATTTCAAAACTTTTGAAAAAATACCGGGCCACTAATGAAGTTAAAGACCTGCCTAGACCAGGAAGACCCAGGAAGACCACAGTCCGGGAGGACAGAGCTTTACTGAGACTTGTACGGCGCAGGTCCTTCGACTCGAGCTCTCGGTTGAGACAGGAGTGGCTTCCAGGGAGACCCATCTCGAACAGGACTGTTCGGAATCGTCTGAAAGCTGCAGGATACCGGGCAAGGAGGCCAATCAAGCGACCCAGACTGTCTCCAGCCCATAAGGCAGCCCGACTGGCCTGGTGTAATGACCGTTTGCACTGGAACATTGCCTCTTGGAGGAAGGTCCATTTCTCAGATGAGAGCCGGTTCTTGCTGCACATGGTGGACGGTCGTACTCGGGTCTGGAGGCAGAGGAACACAGCAATGGCTCCACGGAACATCCAGGAGACTGTGGCCTTTGGGGGAGGTTCCGTTATGGTATGGGGGTGCATTTCCATGAACTGCAAGTTGGATATCATTACCATCCGTGGCAACCTTAACGGTGTTCGTTACCAACAGGAGGTTCTTGACAGGGCTGTGGTACCTCATTTTGAGAACCATCCTCTGGCAACGAGACCCATATTTATGGACGACAATGCTAGACCTCACAGGGCGCATGCTGTAAATGATTTTTTGCGGCAAAATGCAATTGACAGAATTGCCTGCCATGAGCCCTGACCTCAACCCCATTGAACATTTGTGGGACTTTATTGGCCGTCGTGTGAGGCAGAGAGACCCACCAGTCCATAATCTCAACGAATTGACGGCTGCCCTGCATGAGGAGTGGAACAGGATCCCCCAGAATCAGATCCGGAGACTCATCCAAGGAATGAGGAGGCGTCTGGAATCGGTGGTGCGTGCGCAGGGAGGACACACTAGATATTGATGAAAGTCGGTGTGCAGACTCTCAGATGACTGTTCTTTCTTTCCATGTGACATTTGTGTTAATACACCTGACAACAACGTCTGTGGATGAATAGTAAATTGTGTCCATTTTTTCATGAATTTAAGACAGTTTTAAGAATTTGGATTTCGTTGCAATAAAGCAAAGTCTTGATACTTTTTCCCTTTAAGTTGTTTGTCAGAGATCGTCTGTTGAATAAAAAAGTGTCAAACTATATCAACCCGGCATATTTTGATTGTCAGAACACTTCAAAGTTGCTCCAATAGAAAAAATTGGGGTGTTGCTTGATTAATTTCCAGGTGTATATACTCCTAAGACATACTGGATCATCACAAGATTGTGTTACGCCCATTCTTTAAAATATACACTCCCAACATATCTGTGTTTACCTTGATCTGTACCTCAATCGGCAGCCTGATGACATAACATAAGCATCAGTTTTCTAATAGGATATATCAGTAAAGCCCGATATGCCTCGGGAGCGGTGCATCAACGCGTAGTTGGTGAAGGTGTTGATGGTCCTGTCCTGAAGGTGTTGTGTGCCTTTACTAGTGTCTTCACTCAGAGTTTGGAGCTGTAGTAGGATTTGTGAACCACCATATCTCGAGAGATCTCCCGTATACTATTTGATCCTGAAATGAAGAATTGCGGTGGGAGACACTGCTAAATACCTGAAATTGCTAAAATAATCTACTGCTGACATTTTAAAGGTTAAATTTTAACATACCTAGATTTAAAATAGGGACTCATATTTCGAAGGTTTCATGTTACAGAGTGATCTGAATAGTGGATGTGGTGCTGCAGATGTACGCAGTAAAGTATCTCTGATGGACGGTCAAAATGTTTCTAAATTGATCGTGACTCCGGCAACATTCAGTGTTCGGGATTTGCAACGCACCGTGTTTTCCTCAATCAGTAGCGCCCTCATATAACTGGAATACTTATGGCATCAAATTAAACTCGCGCTCTTCACAGTAAAAGCAGATGATTTATGAAGAGGAACGCAGTGGCATATGGTTATTTCTGTTTACGATTAACCGTTATCATTCCGAATATAACGGAACTGCAGCTGAATACGGTCAAGTCTGTCCACCGACTAACCTGCTAGAGCCATGTCCGTGCTGAGCTCATCGCCAAGGATCTGCAGCAACTTCTCGGCTCCTTCTTCTCCCTGGGGGACAAAAAGACGACCCTGTAACTACATAATAAGCTCCCATAGAACTAAAATAGTTAAAAAAGAGGTCAGTCGGAACCCATTAACTCACTAAAATGACAAGCCACGTCCAAGAAAATTTGCACATGATCAGTGAATATCCATGGTTCTTTTGCGTCTGTCACCTACCGCATAAGCTAGACCCCAAAGGATCGGCCTCCCCACGAAGACAGCCCGTGCCCCCATGGCGATGGCTTTGAGCGCGTCCAACCCACTCCTGACTCCCCCATCCAGGTACACCTCGCACCTGTCCTCCACGGCCTCCACAACCTCCTGCAGGGCGTCGATCTACAGGGGGAGATAACTCTCTGATGTGACAAGGGGTTGGTGGGCTTATATGATATATCACAATACATTCTCAAAGTGGAATTGTCCTATTGGATAAGTAATACACATCATATAGGAGGGTCGTGCGTAGTGATCTGTCTTGTTATTTGATGTGAATTTGGGTATAAAGTCGTACTTACGAATATTTCACTCCTGTGACGACGTGCATGTGTGTGTATGTGTGACAGCTTGTACTAGCCCAGACTTAAGAAGCTTTTATAGTGCTATCTCACTGAGATACCGTGCCGCAGTTAAGCATGAATACCCCACTCAGACACATTATACTGACTCCAAGCCAGCCAGTCCTTGTACCAGTAAATGCTGAGCGCTAGGCTGGGACAAACCATATTTTTTACATACTTATCAGGTAAGAAAGCCAACAATGCCCACGTGAGTGGCGCTTACTCAATTTCTCTCATAACACAGTCTACAAAAAAGTAGAGACGCGAGGTCAACATACGGGCGGTAGGTCACCCAGGTCACGAGATGACCTGGACACGTCATTCCCTTACTAGAGACGAGCGAGTCAAGACGTGTTGCTTGGCCGCTCTACTGGATTCTAGTTAAGTGTGTGCTTTGTTTATTGCATTTTTCTATAGCTCTCTCTCTCTCTACTATCATCATTCTAGTCGCTTTTAGGTGTTTTTCGTTATCTGCGACTAGCTGATTTTTTCTTTCTTGCCAGCAGTTTGTGGGTCGTCGGCCGTCGTCCCACTTGCACGTGCTTCACGGGTGTCCCGATTGTGTCTCGGTTCACGCTTGTGTGGCTCGTGCACTCGGACCCTTGTCGGGCTTCCGCGTTACTCGCTGGCGGATAGGCGGATTGGCGGATAGGAGAACGGACCTTTCGTTAGGGGTTCCTTAACTATCGTTCACCTACGCCTTTGTGCGCAGTAGCGGAGGTCAGGCGGACCCTCCGCCTAGGCGAACCCTTCGCTAGGAGATTTTTCTGTCGTTCCCCTCAACCCCTGTGTGGTGTAGAGGAGCATTGGCGGACCTTTCGCCTTGACGGAGAGGCGGAGGACAGGCGAACCTTCCGCCTGGTCGGACCTTTCGCTTGTGACGTGCCTATCCTCCTCGGATAGGAGTTTAGTCTGCCGTCACCCCTCGGCAGCGTACCCTGTCGTGCGTTTCCACCATGGTATTCGCCTCCTTCTGCACTCAGTGCGGCACTAGGAAGTCGGCTAAGTGGGATCCTCACACATTGTGTAGGCTTTGCAAGAGTCCCTGCGCTGCGGATAACACTTGTGCAGAGTGTGAGGTCCTCTCTGAGCGGGACTTTCGTCAGTACCTGACAGTACTTAGGAAGAGCGAGAGGGAGTCTCATCGGAAGAAGGCAGCGCCTCCCGCAGGTTCGCCAGTGTCTCCGGCGTCATCTAGACGATCTGCGCCTCGCTCTCCCATCCGCCCTCCTTCTCCCTCCGCATCAGAGGAGTTAGTTATTCACGAGGAGGCGGAGGAGTTCGACTCTCAGTCAGGAATGGAGTCGGACCCCATCAGGACTATGCCAGAGGGGAGCGATACTCGCTCCCGTTCCGTCTCTCCCTCTCGGCCCCTCCTGAGGGAGGACGTAGCCGTATCACCGGAGGGGAGGAAGGAGAAGAAGAGAAGGAAGGAGAAAAAAGCGAAGAAGTCTCGTAACAGGAAGCAGGTTCGCTCAGGGAGGCTTCTCCTTTCCGTTAAAGGGTTAGTGGAGTCCATCCTCGATCAACGCCTTGGTCCGCCCACATCGGCTCGTTCCGTGGAACCCTCCTCTCCGCTCCGCCTCCGGAGGCGGACGCCTGTTCACTCCCCGAGGCGCTCTCCTTCTCCCAGGTCCTCCCCCTCTAGGGAGTTCATTAACACAAGAGACCCTCCACTTATTCCTATCCTCCCGGAGGAGGTGGGGGATGACAGCGACCCTGTCCTCCCAGAGCCTAACCCTCCAGTCTCTGACTCTGCGTCTAGACTGGAGGCAATTGCGGAATACACCGGTGTGGTGTTGGCGGAGGTGGACGATCAACCTTCTGCCGCTTCTAGGGTGAGAGGCGAGTCTTTCTGCCCTGAAGACTGTGTTCTCTCCCCTCGGAAAGTCCTCCCTCCGCACCGCTTCCTTGAAGCAGCCGCTAAGGAACTGAAGGAGGCTGTTGCCACCGCCGGACCAGGTCGCCTTACCCCTCAGCTCCTCCTCTCAGACAAACAGAGGATCAGGCTTCCAGTGGCGAACTCGCCCATTCCTTTAGATCCTCCCTCCTTGGATCCCGATATCTCTCGTGTTGCTTCTGCTGGGGTACCCCACAAGGTGTCGGACAATCACCTTATCCATTTGGACAAGGAGGCCAGATCCATTGTGGGGCTGAGCAACTATGTTGCTCACGTCTGCCAAGCTATGGCCACTTTCGCCAAGGAGGCAGGGATGGAACAGGGTGAGGAACCTCTGTATAGGGCATTTGGAGCGGTAGCTGGCGGAGTGGCACAAGTCACCCTGTCGGCTGCTAGGATTTCAGCTGCCATTACCAACCTCAGACGGGAAGGTTTCCTGGGGCGCACTAATCTCCCTCCGGAGATTAGGGACTCCCTCCGTCACGCCTCAGTGTCGGCAGACACCTTGTTCGCGGGGGAAATCCCAGAAGCTCTCCGCACTCGCCATGAGATCCAGCAGCAGGACCTAACCAATCGGATCATGACGGGTGGCGGACCCTCAGCAGGCTCCACCCCCCGCAAGCGTCAGGGAGGTCCTCCAGCAGACCAATCCACTCCTAGGAAGCGGACAGGGAAGGTGGACTTTCGGTTCGGAGGTCGTGGCCGAGGACCCACGAACCAGTCCAACCAGCCCAGCCAGGCTAACCAGGGATTCCAAACCCCCAGCAAGGGCACTCCGCGGAAGCGGAACAAGGGCAAGTGGACGTCCAAGAAGAAGTGACTCTTGGTGCCCGCCAATCCTTCCGCCACCTATCATTCCTCCTTTCGACGGACCCGTTGGCGGCCGCTTGAGCCTCTTTGTCCCAAACTGGCGTCAGCTAGGACTAGACCCATTCGTGTGTCGGATCCTGGAGCGTGGCTTCCGCATCCCGATCTCCTCTCCGCCCCCTCTAACCTGCTCTCCGGTGGAACGTCCGATGGACTCGGTCAGGTTCCAACTCACCTTAGAGCAGGTGGAGTCTCTAGTCTCCAAGGGGGCAGTTCAGGAAATCCCCCTCCAGGATCTGACTCCCGGGTTCTATTCCCCCGTTTTTGTCAGGCCCAAACGCAACTCGGGGAAATGGCGGCTGATTCACGATTGGAAGGAGTTCAACTCCTCCTACCTCGAACAGCCGCCATATTTTCGACTCTTGACTGTTCCATCAGCCATGCGGTTACTGGAGCCCTCGGACTACATGGTGTCCCTCGACCTCCAGGATGCGTACCTGCACATCCCCATTCACTTGGCGGATCGCAGGTACCTCCGTTTCGTCCTGGGGGGCAGGCACTTTCAGTGGAATGTCCTCCCGTTCGGGATTTCCTCTGCCCCATGGCTGTTCACTCGTGTGACCCAACCCATCGTCCAGTTCCTCCACGAACTCCAGGTCCAATTCCTTATGTACCTGGACGATGGGTTCGCTCACAACCCTTCGCCCCCATTCTCGAGGCGCAACGGGACCTCGTCATCCACCTCCTTCGACGCCTAGGGTGGCTAGTGAACCTGGAGAAGTCGGACCTGGTACCAACCACCTCTCTCCAATACCTAGGTGCCATACTGGATACAGTAGCCTTCAAGGCTTTTGTACCCAAGGAGCGGATGACCAGGCTAGCGCCCCTGATGACTCGGGCACTATCAGAGCCCCTGTGCCTCAGGCAGTGGCAGCGGATATTGGGCCTCCTGACGTCAGCCCAGGATCTAACCATAAGGGGGAGGCTGATGCTCCGACCTCTTCAGGTGTTCCTCAACGAGCACGTCAGGGAGACCCACTGTCTTCACCCAATAAGTCTCCCACCTCACCTCAGACACTTCCTCACCTGGTGGCAAGTGGACGACAACGTCCTCAAAGGAGTTCCCCTAAGGACACCTCTCCCGACCAGTCACCTTTTCGTGGACGCCTCCACCCAAGGATGGGGCGCTCACTTGGGGTCGGACCAGACGGCAGGTACCTGGTCGGCAACCCAGCAGGACCGGCACATCAATGTGCTGGAGTTGGACGCCGTACGACTTGCCATCCTCCATTGGTCCGTTCCCCTCAGGCACCAGACCTTACTGGTCCACACGGACAGCTCAGTCGCAGCCTGGACGATCAACCGTCAAGGCTCCACCAGAGCCACTCCTCTCCTAGACCTGACCCTCCGCCTGTTCGAACTGGTAGACAGGCTCTGCCTGAGCATCCGTGCAGTTCACATTCCAGGAGCCAAGAACGTCCTGGCAGATGCTCTCTCCCGGCCGGACGCGCCTCCTTCGACAGAGTGGCAACTGAACCCGCGGACGTTTCAGTCCCTCTGTCTCCAGTTCGGCAGGCCCATGTTGGATCTGTTTGCCACCAGGCTGAACTGCCAGCTCCCGATCTATGTATCCCCCGTGCCGGATCCAGCGGCCTGGGCCGTCGATGCACTGTCGTTAGAGTGGGAAGGGATGGACGCTTATGCCTTCCCTCCCCCAGCGGTTCTAGCACAGGTAGTGGCCAAGCTTCAGACCACCAAGTCCATCAGACTGCTTCTGGTGGCTCCCATGTGGCCTGCCCGGCCCTGGTTCGTTCCCCTTCGCAGACTCTGTCTGCAGGATCCCGTTCAGATCCCTCACCGGAGGGACCTTCTCATAAGCAAGCCAAGCGGCCGTGTTCACGAAAACCCTCAGGTATTCGATCTGCACGTTTGGCTTGTATTCAAAGGGGGCTCAGGAACAGTGGATACTCCAAGCGAGTAGCCTCGGCCTTGGCTTCCTCACAGAGGAAAACCACGCAGAAGCTCTACGACTTCCAGTGGGGTTCCTTTTCCTCCTTCTGTGAAGACAACGGCGTGGAGGCCGGTTCTGCCACTCTTCCCCAGATAGCTGATTATCTGGTTCACTTGCGCAACGTTCGAGGGCTCAAGGCCTCCTCCATTAACACCAATCTGGCGGCCATCATGTCCGTTATAAGGAAGAGGTCGCCGGGACTGGACATTTCTGTACTGAGGGAGCTCATCAAGTCTTTCCGACAGGCGGAGGGTCGGCGCAAGCCGAGGGCTCCTGAGTGGGATCTGGCAGTGGTCCTTGACCACCTCAAGTCAGATTTTTATGAGCCTCTGGAAGAGGCTCCCCTCCTCCGCGTCACGGTGAAGACCACCTTTCTAGTGGCCATGGCCTCGGCGGCCCGAATATCGGAGCTTCACGCTCTTCAGGCGGATCTCCTGAGATTTGAGGCCACGGATGGAGGATCGGCGTCCTTGGGCCTCGCCCCCGACTTCGTTTGCAAGAACCAACAGGCAGACGAGCTGGGACGTACCTTCCACATCCCTTCCTTAGGGCCGTTGGTAGACCCGACGGAGGAGGGAGCACTCTCTCTCTGCCCTGTCAGGGCTCTCCGAGTGTATACCGACCGTACCCGCTCCCTTAGGCAGGGGCGGCGGAGGCTCTTCCTCCCTCACTCCCAGAGGAGCAAAAGGGAGATTGATCGGAGAGCTCTTGGGGTATACCTTCGGTCGGCCATCATAGAGGCCTACAAAGGCCAGGACAGACCTCTTCCGACTCGAACCAACCCACACGAGATCAGGGCCGTCTCGGCCACCATGGCTTATCACCGCAACATTGCGGTGGCGGACATCATGGCGGGCTGCTTCTGGAAGTCTGGCTTGGTGTTCGCCAACCACTATTTACGAACCCTCTCCAACGAGGATCTGGCGGGCATTTCAAGGCTAGGACCCCAGGTCTTTGCCCAGCAAAGAACGGGGGATCCTTACCCTTTAATTCGGCGCGGGGCTGCTCCTCTTTAGGTGGCCTACACTCCCCCGCCTCTCGTATGGTGCCAAGCTGGGGACCTCAGCTACACACCCTTTTTGCCTCAAATAAACTTTTCTGTTGCTTCTCTCCACTCCTTCAGTGTTGAGCTGTCTTTTCTCGTGTTGGGTTTCCCTTCCGGGGTTGTCGGCCGATCCCTCCTCCTTATCGGAGATGTCCGGACAGCGGTTGGTGTCCTACCCGCCCTATAGTGCGGAGGCGGATGCCGGTAGATCGCTCTCCTCAGGGTTTCTTGGTTCCTTTTTACGTAGAGACGCACGGGCGAGGTCTCGCGTCCACGCTCTCAGCCCTCCGCCTCTGTGCCATTCTGGGCATTGTTGGCTTTCTTACCTGATAAGTATGTAAAAAATATAACATTTTTGATTAAATGTCATTTTTTATACTTACCTGGTAGAAAGCCAACAGTCGGGAGTTCCCGCCCAGCCTCCCCTCCTGAGGGTTTTGTTGTCTGCCTCGCTGGGTAAGGGAATGACGTGTCCAGGTCATCTCGTGACCTGGGTGACCTACCGCCCGTATGTTGACCTCGCGTCTCTACTTTTTTGTAGACTGTGTTATGAGAGAAATTGAGTAAGCGCCACTCACGTGGGCATTGTTGGCTTTCTACCAGGTAAGTATAAAAAATGACATTTAATCAAAAATGTTATATTTTATCGTCTTTTGGTATGACGCGTCCGGGTATCGAACCCCCAACTCTTCGTGCGGACGCTGTACCCACTACGCCACGGGAGCGTTGCTGAACAAGGGGATATATGGCCTACAGCATTTCACTCCTAGAACAGGGTTGTAGAAAAGAATACAAAACATACCATAATGTATTATTATAGCAAGGGCGCACGAAAGGATAACTGATTCAACAAGGACAACTGATTGTGCAACATGATGGTATATCAAGATGCTTCCTTGAAACGGGCAGGGAAAACGTTGACTGATATTAATATCAAGGGTCTTTACAGGAAATAGGGCGTCCTGTAAAGTAATAATTGCTTATTACATCGACTTTATATTTCTTAACACGGCTGCGTTAAAAAGAATACTACTATGCATCTTAAGGACGCACTAGACATTTTTATACACATATTCACTATACATTACACACATTTTTCTTTCGTATAAAACTGAAAGGGAAATATCTTGTGGAACAATGAATTCTTAAAGCATGGTTTATATGATGAAGCGTCATGCATTCTTTAAGCACGACTTTACAAGAGGTATATTAAGTATAATACCCCACTGAATTCTTAAAGGTCACATGCAACCAAAAAATCAAACAATATCAAAACACATTTATCGCTTATTCATGACATATAACATGCATTGCTGCTTTAAAAAAAACCAGATAAACAAAATTATAAGCGTACAATCGCGATTCAAAAGTGCAATATTTTGTACTTGGGCTTACTTCCCTCGAAGCGAAGCCCTCGGGAGACCGAACCCAGTCATAGCGGGTGGATATGCACTCAAGTGTAACGACGGCTTCCGATTGGCTGTTTCATTTGCTGATATGTTGAGAGTTCATTGTGTGTACAGAAAAATGATGATGTTTGATGGGCATTTTAGAAATATAGCCAGTCACAAGAAAGATTTTTTATGGATAACAACAGTTACTTCTTTTTGTGTACTTGATGCGTCGTTTCAGTATGGATTCATATACTGTTGTCAAACAAAATCATATACACTAAAAGAAGTCGTTATCCATGAAGAATGTATATAGAGATGTTGGGTTTGGAAAATACATGTTCTCTGAATTTGCGCTCGATCTAATAAAAAATCATGTCAGTAGAGATGGTAAACTACTGCTTGGCTGGAATCTGTCATTAGTCCAAGTACAAAGCAGGACTTGAAACTGACAAGAGTTTGCACCAGTTTCCGTCAGATCAAGTCATCCGAAAAATGGATGTAGTTTGTTTGCAACCCACAGACATAAAAACATGTCAGGTGTATCACACGTGCCTAATTACACAATGTGGCAGACACGGGACTCGGGTGCACGAGTCATAAATCAACTTATTTTCTTTATGTCGTATTGTCTGATAGGTGTGAAGTTCAAATTGCACGTGGTCAATGATTGAAGCGGTGTATTGCATGTTGTCTTTAGCAGACAGGCAGGCAGGCAGGCAGGCAGGCAGACATATAGGTGTGAATAAACCAGACACTGAGCTTTCTCTGTGGCAGAGACTGCTTACCACAATCAACAAGGTTTTTTTACGTAACGAGTAGATTATTTACTTGTTTGTGTACACAACCAAGATTAGACTACTGCTCACGACCTCAGACTCTGGGCATGCATACTGTTTCAAGCTCCGCGAACCTATTCACTGCGCATGCGTTATCGACGCAGCGCAGCACAGCTGTTGAAACCAGTTTTTCCCCCAGCGCTGGGGGGGGGGGGGGGGGGGGGGGGAATTTAGTGAAACGTTTGAACTCAGATTTCGCGGGCTTTTTTCCATCGCGTTTGTTTCAACTTTATAGGTTGAATTGGCATTTTTTATGATTTGTTTCGGCATACCGAAAGGTACCAGAATCTGCAAAGTTGTGCAAGCTTAAATATAATACACCACAATGATCCACAAAGAAGGGCTGTACAGGGGCGTACTGATATACCACAATGCAATGGTTTTACAATATACAATAATGCACCCTCAAAGCACGACTTTACATTGGAATATATTATATATATACTTGACAAAATAAGTTAGGGATATTGGTGTTTTTATCATTGATATTTTATCAGTGTGTCAGTGAGTAAATAGATCATTATTCAAAATTTCAAAATTTGCATATATCCCAAACTAATTTTGCCCAGCATACTTCAAGACATACTCAAAGGTTGAGTGTACTAGGGACTTTAATGCAGTTTTTCTTCTCTGCTAGATATGTGTCACCTGAAAATCTAGCATTGGGTACTTGTCAGACTCAGATACTCCCTGTCATGATCCGTGCTTCCCACAGTTCAACATTAACATTGAGGTGTTTGGTAGGACAAATACGTTGAGCTCATAGGTATTTTTTCCCTTTGTGACCAGTGAGCAACTTTAATACAATATGTTACAGTGAATTCACAAAGCATGAGTCTAAAAGTGAGTATATTATGTACTACAATGAATCAGCAAAACATGAGTTTACACGGGAACATATTATGTACCACAATACATTAGCAAAGCATGAATTTACAATGGATTGTATTATATACCACAATGCACCCGCAGACCAAGAATTTACGAGGGAATATACGACATACGTGCATTCCGAAAGCGTGGTTAACAGGGGAACACATGGAATAACACGATGAATCCGTATATGATCCCTTGACCATGCGTTTAGAAGGGGACACATAGTATACCACGATGCGGCCGCAAAGCAAGAGTTTACAAGAGAATATATTCCATTACAATGCACCCTAAAAGTGGGGTTAACAAGCGAACACATGATATACCACTATGCATCCGTACAAGAGGATATATGAGAAACCACGATTCATTCTTTGAGCAGGGTTGTACAGGGTTGACAGGTTTGTTATCTCACACTGATTGTTGAATTCGGCAATGTATGCTCTCTGTCATGCGCCTTTAAAACGTTAAAACGCTTTACAGTGTTTGAACTCTCAGTCTAAGACTTTGAAAGTCAGAAAGGAGGTTACCTCAACAATCTCCGGTGTCGACTTGACCATGAAATGCATCTATATTGCTGCTTGCGCTCACAATAGTGTGGTCATATCTGGCAATAAGGAAAACCAAATCTACTGTTAGTTGCTGACTACTCTGTATAACTCTGATCCCTTATCCATGCTCCCCTATCCATGCTCACCGTGGCGGCTACAGAATCTAGTTCCCGACCCCCGTGATTGGACACTAAAATTGCATCAGCGCCAGCCCTCAAGGCTTCTCGGGCCCCATCACCTGGAAACACAGAAACATGGCAAGGTACGTCGGAAGTTGAGGCTTTTCGTCGTTAGCACCACAAAAAAAGGACTTTATGTATACTCAAATGCAAAAGTAATGCAAGTCAAGTATATAGTATACATGTAAGTGAAGACATTTCATTGGCTACCAAGACCGATGGCGATAAGTTTTCGAGAGGTAAAGTGGTCGTGTCTGACCACTCGATCCCGTTAGTCGCCTCTTCTGACAAGCATGGGTTACTGAATATGAATATTCTAACCCGAACCTACACGGGTGTGAAAAACAGTAAAGACACATTGGACACAGTGTCATAACCATTATCATCACAATTGTCTCAACAAGTGAGCACGTCATAAGCCTGAGTTCGACCTGCAGGCATCTCCGTAAGTTTTAATCAGTATTTCGGAACTCTGCCCTATGCCTTTATGTACAGAGGATGGCGTCCACACTCACTGTATGTTAAGAGAAAACAGAATTGTGGATCATATCAATCTTAGTTACACTTAAGAGTATTTCAAGAAGTACCTTTTACCCCAGTGGGATAAATCACTGACGCAGTTTGCCTGTATATGAATTCAGTCTGAAGTATCTGTAGTTGTTATCCATTTTATGCTGTTTTACGTCCCGTCTAAAACCGACAGTACTGGTCATGTCATGAAACCCTATCACCTAGCATACGTTACTAACATGATTAATGCTTTCTGTACACCGGGACCCCTTTTCATAAAGCTACCCCAGCGCTACGTTTGTCGTACCTCCCATAGACTTACGACAGTCGTATCGCTACTTTAGCGTTCTGAAACGGTACCCAGACACGTCGTTAGGAACCAATATCACATCATCAGCAAACAGCAACAGGAAAATCACTAATTTATCGAGGGAAGAGGCGAACCTCTTCTTGCCTCCTCTACCTGTAGTTATGCCTTTGATAACCACCGGAAGTTTAGTGATAGTCTTCAGCCATCGCAGGTCGTCCCAAGTTGCTGCAGAGGTAAAGAGGTTGTTGAGGAATTTAGTCATCCCTGCTTCTCTCTCCTCTTCAGACATCCCGGTACGTGACCTCAATCCCTCCAAAACACCTAGCCTGAAAATGTTCCATTGCAAGAAGCTGAACTGAACAAACATATACCAATTAGAAGATACTATACAACTGAAATCTCGTACCACGACAAACGTGGACCATAGGACGCGTTAGTAGTTCACGCGAGATCTTAGTGCTTATGATGAGAAACAATGCTTCACATCTTTTCGTAAGGTCTCATGGTTGTTCTAGTCGACAGTAAGGAACTGATAATCCTTTGCATGAATAACAGATTTCCTGTCTTAGTACCTGAAGCCGCGCCTCGGGAGACCCACAGGCCCTGTTGCCAATGTTTCCATCCACTGGCCTTTGTGATCCTCATACACAATGTAGGCATTATATTGGTTGTTTCTATAGAAACAGTACATTAATGGTAATCGAGTAGTATTGTTTCACGCATCTTTCAGATATATCCCGTTACAGCTATTACAGGAATTGACTAAACACATTGTACCATAGTAGGGAATCCAATAAGTGTTGTATTCCTTATTACCGAATGCTATGTCTATGAATGATACACAGTCCATGACACTTACTTGTGTGTTGACGGTAAATTGAAGTCATTTCTCATCTCGGCATGGCGACGTCCATATACCGGACAGTCAACAGTTAGTACTAAAGCCGTGAAGCCAGCACGTTCTGCTCTCTGTACGAGTTGTATCAGCAGATTTCTGTCTCTCAGGATGTGGACCTGGAACCACCGCAGACAGTCTGGCGCCTTCTCTCCAATCTCCTTCATCCCAGTAGTCGCCATAGTAGACAGTATGAAACAGCGGCCAAGCTTGGCACAAGCTGCCCACGTGATGTAGGCATGTTGACACTTTATTCATAAGTTAAGTTAAACTCCGAAGTAGACAGTATTTCCCAACTTTTAAGGCAAAAACGTCCTTGCTCATACACGTATAGGTGTATGCCTCTGAAAACACTTATCGATATGTCAGCGTTAAAACAATATCACTAAAATGCCCTTCCACAGATAATATATGCTCATTTTCGAACGACGGAGAAAGACTAAAACAACTAATATGGTCATTCGGCGGCTATATATTTGATGGGGTATAAAAGTTGTGTTTTGGACCTTAGACTTCGTGTTTTCAGACTCTTAGTTTTGGTCCAAATCAAGTGTATGCTTATGCAACCTAATTCTCGTGGATCATCTACGAATGGAGAAGCGTGACGAGGAAGCGTGCTCGTTCACTCCTCCACTACTTCGCCTGAACATACTGTGACGTGAATGTGAGGTAATCGCATAAGATCCGCCCACTCGTGAATATTAATGAGTTCTGTGCACGTTTGCCTCGTTTGCCTCTTGGGCAAACCTTTGCAAAGCGAACTGCGGCGACTAAGCTCATGTTCATTAACAAAACACATATAAATTACGTACATTTTGCATAGTGTTTATTGAACGTTAATACTGTTTAAACTCGTCATCTCCTTCTGAGGTACATACCGCGGGCAACAGCCACCTCTCCATCAGGGTGGGCCAGACGACACATTGCAACCGGGGACACGCCGATAGGACAGTCAACTTTGTGGCCCAGAATGGTGGTCGCCATAGACCGATTTGATACATCCCGCATGTACTTTGGTCGAACCTTGTACCTGTAACAGCGTTGGAAATACCTACCTGTTCGACCGACCGGGACAAGTTATTTTCAACACGGACAGCCATGTTCTCAAATTCACCTGCGACGGTCGGATTAAAAGTTAGACTGTAATGTATATAAAGATATTTTTGGGGCAGGTACGTTTTGGTCAGGGTTGCCAACTTTTACATCTTACCGGCTCTGTGGGGACTGGCTGAAATGTTTATACCCTGCCTGTAAACAGTAATATTACTATCAATAAAATTAAGTGGTTTTGTTTGTATGGTGGATTTCTAACTTTCAAAGCAAAAGTTACATATACATATACATTTGATGTTTAGAGGACTGAAGGCGTTATTTTCAGTACAATGAAATATCTGTGTGGATTAGTCATTTTGCCCCCATCGAAAAGGAAATGCAAAGCCAAATTGTTGCTATGGTAAGAAAGACATATTTGCTGGATATCTGAACACTTTATGAATAATGGCAATATTCCAGCTATAGGGCGGCGGTCTGTAAATAATCGAGTCTGGACCAGACAATCCAGTGATCAAAGACATGAGCATCGATCTGGGCAACTGGGAACCGTTGCCACGTGTCAACTAAGTCAGCGAGCCTGACCACCTGATCCCGTTATTCGCCTCTTACGACAAGCAGTGTCGCCTTTTATGGCAGGCATGGGTTGCTGAAGGTCTATTCTACAGCGGACCTTCACGGGTTAGTAATGGCATATCGCAAACAGCGCAGTGCAGACAATACACGCACATAAACGTAACGATCAAGAGCAAGGTCCTGGGCCTCCTTTCACAAAGTAATAAGGTGATCGAAAGTCACTTACGTAATCTTACTGCAATGTTAAAGAATGAGAGTCAAGGGTTAACCTTAGTAAAGCTGCTTCATGAAAGGAGCCCTTGGTCCTGTGGAGTATTTCCTGTGTCTAACGGTAACATATTAGTAGGAAGAGGATATTCTATTTATGAATGAAATGAAAGTACAGATCATACGATGCGGATTCAGCTCATTTAACCCTTGCTACATAATGGAGATGTTGCATTGACAAAGGTACGGAGTGAATCGTTTGTAAGCGTTGATCACCCTGGTCTTATAGGTGTTCTGTCGGGTAATGCTGTGACGTTCAGGAACAGTGCATGCTGGTTCTGAAGGAACATATGGTGTATGTGTTCAAACATTGTCGTCTTGAAATAGTTATCAATAGTGAGAAAAACACCAGTCTCAGAGACCATTTAGACCGTGCATGTAAACCTGTAGACCCGGCCTCTTCCATCAGCTGGATGGAACCAAGTGGCTTCCCATCGCTTGTGAACCCATACCCTTCATGCTTGAAGCCTCTGATGGCTCACGTCAGATCTCTCCTGACATATTTAGATGGCCTTTAACCCGTGAACATCTGGTTTGAATTGGTCCTCAGTGTGTCGTATGGGCGACAATGGTTTGTCTCGAGAGGATATTAAAGGAACAGTGACCAGGGTAGCTGACTGGCCGCAGACACCTTATTACAAGAGCGATAGAAATACACTCAGTCTGAGAGTCATGATTTATGACAGACTGGCCATAGTTATGTGAAAACATCATTTGTTCTAAAACCTGTTTTGGGTACAGTGTTTATCATGGGTATCTCCAATACAATTCTTTAAAGCTGATGACAATATATATGTGTAAGTAACATTTGGACAATCGCTATATAAAGACCACGTCTGCAGAATAAATAACATTCAATTACTAAGTGACATTACCTCCCAAAAGCCTTCCTATTGTCTTTGAAAGTATTTTCATAATTCGCTCCACTGTTGTAATATTCACGGACACTCATTGGCAGTTTTTCTTCAGCTATTTTCTCAAAGTCTTCGACACACACGCACACGGGTTCGGTCGCCATTCCTGATCAGACGCCTGAAGAGTATGCAAGAGCGGAGGAGGAAAGTTCATATATACGCGCACCGTCCCCCACGGGCTTCATGCGTGTCAGTGACCGAGACGTTTTGTGGCTGTCAGTCAGTTCCGCTCGCCATATTCATCACCCTTGAACAGAGGTTGAGGTAGCCTGGCTTTTTTAAAATCAGCAGCAGGCACACACAGACGGCTGCTTGAAGAAAATAGGACAATTAGAAGTTATTGCGAATTCCAGTATCGTTATAGTGGTGAGTATCAGAGTAACTTTTTGAAATAATACGGAAACCTTTTTCATCAGCTACAGGAATATACAAACAATTGCTTGCACAAAAAAGACACTTTATAGTATCGATGCATTGCTGAGTATAAATGTGTGAAGCAAAACGGAAACAAATGCAAGATGTTTCTGCACTTCTTTATTCTCATAAACAACCTTGATAATACAACAGGCCATACCAAAAACATGTATACAAATACAAAATCAAATTTAAGATAGCAGACAAACAAAAGAAAACAACACAAGATTTGATAGGTGTGTAATATATTTTGATACATTTACTAACTCTCGAGTTTTATTCGCAGATATTTTTTTTTCTAAACGTTGTTATACTGGGAAAAGAAGTAAGACGAGTGGACATTGTTCCTCATAGTATGCAGTGCTTTGCATTTAAAAAAATCATGCTATTCATATGAGATACTTTTAGCAGAGAATAATTGACATGTTCTATCATCTCTTGCAATATTACACCATCAGTTGGTCTCAGTAGGCAAACTATGGTTACATGTTGTGTGGGGTTGTGTTTATAATGCAAGGGTCACAAATTACGCAAAGATTAGCAGTTATTCCGGAGGCAAGATGGCTCCGAGTTTCCAAGGTTTGGACTCAGCCCCACACAAAGGCATTCATGAAACATTTCATCTTAGGAAGTAACTATATTAAAAATATTCCTCTGAAAAGGTTGGATCCTGGGTAGTACGCTCCTCAGTATACTAACCGAGTGAGCAATAATAACACTCGGGATTACTTTAAGTGTAATTTATTAGTATTTGACAAGCCCCATTTAGCTAAAGTACTACACATTAGGCTTTCAGAGGAGTTTGTAGTTGTCTGTTTCAGAAGATTAAATCTGCGTTGCATCCTTCTATTTACAGTTATCTGCTTAGGATTAAAGTATTTGAGGTCAAGGTCTCTGACGCCTAAATACTCCACACGGGTGGGAAGCAATGTTGAGGTTGTGTGAACGCCATAATTATTACAGCTGCCTTTCAAGTTAAGCGTATGCTAGCGAGTAAAACCGTTGTGTTAACATGACCCTTTGAAACTCAGGCACTCTGCAGGAAAATATCCTGTGCATTGTGTCACCGAACTCGGCATCGGGGAAAAACGTACATGTGGTCACTTCATGGTGGAGACTGTAATTTCACCAACGCACTCAATCATACAGTTGGTTGTCACTGTTTATGAACTCAAATGCATCTGAGAGTGTCAGTATGTCACAGGACACATACACACGCTTGTTCCGAGTGACATGTAGGGCACAGCATGGGCTGCTGAATTCTAACAGTAAATATATTCCAGAGGAACAATTGCGATCAAACGAGATAAGTCACCCCGATGCTATATATTCATATCGTCTCTCGTCTTCGCTTTGATATTTCGTCGCAGCATCCCAAACAACTGCTACAACAACCATAAAACAACACCAAGAACCACAACCATTTCACCAATATGTCTGTTTGTGGATTCCGTTCTAAGTGAACTGTATCTCGTAGCGCTACGGCCATCGTGAGGCAATGTTGCAGTGTAGGAAGTACGAATGCATGAGAAAGGTTACAAGCTTCATGATCTCCTATTAGCAACTGCTCAGATTAGATTCTTTTTCGACTCACAGATTCAGATATGATGGTCCTAATTATTCCACAACTGATATCGAGCAGTTGGAAGCATCTCTCCTGATCGGCTGACATGAAATGGCGAAATGTCAAATGGTGAATATGATTACCAAGCCGATAGACACCACTGTAGGGGGAGTAATCAACACGCGGGGAGCAAGCGTCTTGCTATTTAGTTAATAGTAAAGAACAAAAACAGCAATACTCTATACCCCCTAGAAATACGAGTCAGAAGTGAAACGAATTCTTAAGGCAACAGCCAATCACATTAGTCTTGATGTTGTAAGTCATCTGAAGATGACTATTGCACGATGGAAATGAAATGAGTTGAATAGATTCTGTAACCGATTCCTAAAATCTAGAAGAAGCCTGTCCGTATTTGTATATTTCGATTTATGGCTGCACTGGTTAGAAAGTACGGAGTATATTCAGCAGGAAGAGTGACGCTTTCATTCAGTGGCACAAAGGAATCATTCAAACAACCTTCCTATAGCATGAAGTATTCGTTGTTAGGGCGCCCATACATGTGACATTTACGCACATGTAAAAGTGCTTAGGTCTGAAATCCCTCAGTGACACTGAGAGTAAAATGAAGTCCACATTTCAGTTGTATGTTTGGTTCAGATGTAAACTAATAAAACACGACACCGGGGTTTTGGCAGCAAATGTAAAGGAGGGGTTTTCCCGATTCCAGTGGTTTACATTTGCTACCAAAACCGAGGAGGGGCGTTCTATCAAACTTATGAACCGCCATGAATGCAAAACACAAATATGTACTGGTTTCAATTTCTGCAAATGTTTTGTGTAGCGTACAGAGCGGAACAACATTGATGGAACAGTCCACAAATAATGGAACAGCAGGTGAAATCGAGTGCGACTGTGAGCCACCTGCCTGCTTTACAAGCGCTACCTGTGTCCTGCACGTGTCCTGCTCGCAGTACCCGTCTTGTGAGGATCACATGGTTCATACTGACAAACAATCTCATTCTCCATGGCGATCCTTCGTAGCCTAGTGTATTCAACTGCCAAACTTGAGAGCCAAGGGTTGTGATTGTTCGAAACCAAACATCGCCACTATATATTGAACGTTTTCAATATTTTACGAACAGCGATAGCACGAAAAAGTTGTATCAGTCACAAATAATGATCACTTCGAAATTTATCCTGATATGAGGTTTTGAAACGTGCTCTTCAAAACCTGGAATGATGCAAAGTCAAGGCAGATATCTACCCGATTCTGGATGGAGCCTGCTTTAATGCAGAGAAAATCGGAGATAGCTTTTAAACTTCACTGAAACACATATATGCAGTTTTAATGGGCAGAATGGTTTGAAACACTAACAACTGAATGTTTTACAAATTTTCTTAAAACATGCAAAACACGTCAGACTGCTGAAATGTTATTTACATTTACATTTATTTACATTTTTTATCGAAATTGTCAATATGGAAATCCACATGCCACTTAATGTCAAAAATGTGCACGTGCAAGTCACTCTATCTATGGAATGCAGAGGAGAGAATACACCTTCACTGATGCTTTTCACTATCAGGTACCTGTTTAAAATGGCAGTTTAAAATGAGACGTTTTTTGACATTTGCTGAAAAGGGTCATGTCATAGGTCTTTTTGGAATCTGGTGAAACTCAACGGCGGGTAGCTGTACGCTTTAATGAGACAGGGTGGTTTTTGGTACTGTGTGTCAGATTTCAAGCTGATGGTCCCAGGAATATGCAGTCGATCAGGTCGCCCCAGAGTCACAGCGGCCGGAGATGATAGGCACATGATTAACACTCCGTTACGTAGCAGATCTTTAGACAGAACACTTCAGTGTTATCAATATAAGGATATCCAGGAGCGCCGTTTGTTGACGTGTAAGGGCAGCCGGATCCAGCTGTAGGCGACCTGGAGTTAGTCGGTCACTAACACCAGGTCACAGTAGAGTAGACATCATGGTCGCTGGAATCAACGTCAGTAATCTTCGGTGAGGAACTCAGATTCAATTTGTATTCATATGATGGTCGGCAGAGGATTTATTATTGCCATGGTGAGCGAATCACAGATGCAGTTGTGGCCCGCATAACCGATTTGACGGGGGTTTAGTCGTGGTTTGGGCAGGGATAACTCCTTATGGACGTGCTCCAATGCGCGTGATCGACTGTAATCTTACTGAACATCGTTATCGGTTCTGGATTCTGGCTCCCGTAGCAGTACCATTCCTGCAAGCTATGAATGGCTTTTATGGTCGACACTCCTTACTGCAAGACTACAGTGCTAGCCCTTGTAGTGCCACGCACGTCTCGGAAAATCCTTAGGCAGCAGGGCGTAGAGCGAATGAAGTGGCAAGCATGCTCGTCAAACCTCAGCCCAATCGACCATCCCTCAGTCGACGCGTGTACACTCCGCAGAGCTCTAGTAGAGGAATGCGATTTCGCAAGGCTTCTCATGAGGAGGAAGCTTTCTCATTAGGAGTATGAGAACAAGGTGCGCCTGTATCTTGTACGCAAGATGAGGGTACACAAAATACTGAATCATCGAGTGCTTCACATTTGTTATTTTCATTATTGATAGTTGGTCTATGCAACTGATCTTTGTAGTTGCTGTTACAACATTTTGTCTGTGTCACGATGTGGCACATTTGTCAACACATCAAACATCATGATGACCCTCTTAGCTCTGTTATTTCTGAGAAAAAATTTACATGTACTATGTATGATACCACTCTCCAGGGTGTGGAGGAAAACTGTAGTTGTGCGTTCTGTTTCTCGGCGTGTCAACATTATATCCTAGCTCGTCAGTGACGACTGTCGAAGACCCGATGTGCTCTGTTGCCTACGCCGAGTTGAATGTAAGTGGAATAGTGTGCAAGGCGACGTCGATTTACGTACTTACTCTCTCACTTGGCTACTTATGAACGAAAGCAACATGTTTGCCATAAGTGTGGTCGGTCAGTTTTGCGGAGACCGTGAATGCTACCTGTGAATATTTTAACATTTAACAGGTACTGAGTTGTCCCAGAAGTCATTTGGGGATTTGGTAAAGGTGTTTGTAGTGGCGTCATCTAGTGCTGTGGCCTCAACAATTCTAGACAGGTCTAGTCCGTAAAATTGGAACACATAAATGATATATAATAATTGTTGTAATTATTGGCTCAGTCTGTTAACCAATAATGTACAATTTACAACGTGTGGCGTGACAAAGGTGGAGAGGTGTGTAAGCTTCAGTGCAGCGATTGTCATAGTAACCTGTCTCCACAGTGACAATATGTCTAAATGTTTATTTTGCCGTGCACACCGAATGTGCACAGAAGTGTTTTGCACAGTGTATGTTCGTCACGTAGGTCGTGCTGTTGCTACAGCTTGCAGAGACCTTGTGAGTGAGTGAGTACGGTTTTACGCCGCGTTTGGCAATATTTGATGTCACCAAGCATTCGGTCATGCTAGACATTACATAATGGTTCAGTGTGTAATGGACACACAGTGTTAATATGT
This sequence comes from Haliotis asinina, assembly GCF_037392515.1. NCBI lineage: Eukaryota > Metazoa > Mollusca > Gastropoda > Lepetellida > Haliotidae > Haliotis > Haliotis asinina. The sequence goes on from NC_090287.1 coordinate 50,867,561, forward strand.
CGTCGTTTAGACTATAGAAACAGAAAATATGCTCCTAAATGAAGAAACTTCATGCTGTTTTGGAAGTTACTGACTGAGTGCATATAACCGAATGAAACATAACATCATAGCTCCAATATCGTAAAATTACCACTTTACAATTTTTCAAAACATGATTATCCAGAAAGTGTTTGGTAAAGCCACAGAGGGCTAGTAAAGCGTCAGAGTAAAGTCATCTGAGAGAGCATCGATAACAGTTTGGCAGTATATTCAGGAGTATATATTCTGTTTCTGTAGTTTCTGTTTCCATAAATATACATAAAGGAAATGGAAAACGTAAAGCACTCCAAACCACTACGGAGTTTCAGAACTGTTAATATCAGTACCCTGTCGGAAATACTAAACTGAGTGAGTGAGTGAGTGAGTGAGTTGAGTTTTACGTCACACTCAGCAATATTCCAGTTATATGGCGGCAGTCTGTAAATAATCGAGTCTGGAACAGACAATCCAGTGATAAACAACGTGAGCATCGATCTGCACAATTAGGAACCGATGACATGTGTCAACCAAGTCAGCGAGCATGATCCCGTTAGTCGCCTATTACGACAAGCATAGTTGCCTTTTATGGCAAGCATGGTTTGCTGAAGACCTATTCTAGCCCGGAACCTTCGCGGGTCGAAATACTAAACTGATTTGCGTAGACATAGACAAAACAATCTAGGAAACGTATATGAACAACGTTATGGAAACACATACGCTCCCACAACAAGTGATGTTATGCTCAAGATACCATAACAAAATTTCAGCTAAGCTGTATCACGAGGGTAAATATAACAGATTTATGTGCTCGTGGTAGGAACAGTGTAACAAATTCATGCACTCGTGGTGGGAACAGCGTAATAAATGTATGTACACGTGGTGGGAACGGTTTAACAAATTCATGTACTCGTGGTAGGAGCAGTGTAACAAATTCATGTACTCGTGGTGGGAACAGTTTAACAAATTCATGTACTCGTGGTAGGAGCAGTGTAACAAATTCATGTACTCGTGGTGGGAACAGTTTAACAAATTCATGTACTCGTGGTAGGAGCAGTGTAACAAATTCATGTACTCGTGGTGGGAATAGTGTAATAAATCTATGTACTCGTGGTGGGAACAGTGTAACAAATTCATGTACTCGTGGTAGGAACAGTGTAACACATTTATATGCCCGTGGTGGAAGTAGTGTAACACATTTATGTGCCCGTGGTGGAAATAGTGTAACACATTTATATACTCGTGGTGGAAATAGTGTAACAAATTTATGTGCTCGTGGTGAGAACAGTGTAACAAATCTATGTACTCGTGGTGGGAACAGTTTAACAAATTCATGTACTCGTGGTAGGAACAGTGTAACAAATTTATGTACTCGTGGAGGGAACAGTGTAATAAACGTATGTACCCGTGGTGGGAACAGCGTAATAAATGTATGTACTCGTGGTGGGAACAGTTTAACAAATTCATGTACTCGTGGTGGGAACAGTGTAACAAATTTATGTACTCGTGGTGGGAACAGTGTAATAAACGTATGTACCCGTGGTGGGAACAGCGTAATAAATGTATGTACTCGTGGTGGGAACAGTGTAACAAATTCATGTACTCGTGGTAGGAACAGTGTAACAAATTCATGTACTCGTGGTGGGAACAGTGTAACAAATTCATGTACTCGTGGTGGGAACAGTGTAACAAATTCATGTACTCGTGGTGGGAGTGAGTGAGTGAGTTTAGTTTTACGTCGCACTTAGGAATATTCCAGCTATATGGCGACGGTCTGTAAATAATCGAGTCTGGACCAGACAATCCAGTGATCAACAACATGAGCATCGATCTGCACAATAGGGAACCAATGACATGTGTCAACCAAGTCAGCTAGTCTGACCACCCGATCCCGCTAGTCGCCTCTTACGACAAGCATAGTCACCTTTTAGGGCAAGCATGGGTTGCTGAAGGCCTATTCTACCCTGGGACCTTCACGGGTCACTCTTGGTGGGAACAGTGTAACAAATTCATGTACTCGTGGTGGGAACAGTTTAGCAAATTCATGTACTCGTGGTAGGAGCAGTGTATCAAATTCATGTACTCGTGGTGGGAACAGTGTAACAAATTCATGTACTCGTGGTGGGATCAGTGTTACAAATTCATGTACTCGTGGTGGGAATAGTGTAATAAATCTATGTACTCGTGGTGGGAACAGTTTAACAAATTCATGTACTCGTGGTGGGAACAGTGTAACAAATTTATGTACCCGTGGTGGGAACAGTGTAATAAACGTATGTACCCGTGGTGGGAACAGTGTAACAAATTCATGTACTCGTGGTGGGAACAGTGTATCAAATTCATGTACTCTTGGTGGGAACAGTGTAACAAATTTATGTACTCGTGGTGGGAACAGTGTAACAAATTCATGTACTCGTGGTAGTAACAGTGTAATAAACGCATGTACCCGTGGTGGGAACAGCGTAATAAATGTATGTACTCGTGGTGGGAACATTGTAACAAATTCATGTACTCGTGGTAGGAACAGTGTAACAAATTCATGTACTCGTGGTGGGAACAATTTAACAAATTCATGTACTCGTGGTGGGAACAGTTTAACAAATTCATGTACTCGTGGTGGGAACAGTTTAACAAATTCATGTACTCGTGGTAGGAACAGTGTAACAAATTCATGTACTCGTGGTGGGAACAGTTTAACAAATTCATGCACTCGTGGTAGGAACAGTGTAACAAATTCATGTACTCCTGGTGGGAACAATTTAACAAATTCATGTACTCGTGGTGGGAACAGTGTAACAAATTCATGTACTCGTGGTGGGAACAGTTTAACAAATTCATGTACTCGTGGTGGGAACAGTTTAACAAATTCATGTACTCGTGGTGGGAACATTGTAACAAATTCATGTACTCGTGGTGGGAACAGTGTAACAAATTCATGTACTCGTGGTGGGAACAGTTTAACAAATTCATGCACTCGTGGTAGGAACAGTGTAACAAATTCATGTACTCGTGGTGGGAATAGTGTAATAAATCTATGTACTCGTGGTGGGAACAGTTTAACAAATTCATGTACTCGTGGTGGGAACAGTGTAACAAATTTATGTACTCGTGGTGGGAACAGTGTAATAAACGTATGTACCCGTGGTGGGAACAGTGTAACAAATTCATGTACTCGTGGTGGGAACAGTGTATCAAATTCATGTACTCTTGGTGGGAACAGTGTAACAAATTTATGTACTTGTGGTGGGAACAGTGTAACAAATTCATGTACTCGTGGTGGGAACATTGTAACAAATTCATGTACTCGTGGTGGGAACAGTGTAACAAATTCATGTACTCGTGGTGGGAACAGTTTAACAAATTCATGCACTCGTGGTAGGAACAGTGTAACAAATTCATGTACTCGTGGTGGGAATAGTGTAATAAATCTATGTACTCGTGGTGGGAACAGTTTAACAAATTCATGTACTCGTGGTGGGAACAGTGTAACAAATTTATGTACTCGTGGTGGGAACAGTGTAATAAACGTATGTACCCGTGGTGGGAACAGTGTAACAAATTCATGTACTCGTGGTGGGAACAGTGTATCAAATTCATGTACTCTTGGTGGGAACAGTGTAACAAATTTATGTACTTGTGGTGGGAACAGTGTAACAAATTCATGTACTCGTGGTAGGAACAGTGTAATAAACGCATGTACCCGTGGTGGGAACAGCGTAATAAATGTATGTACTCGTGGTGGGAACATTGTAACAAATTCATGTACTCGTGGTGGGAACAGAGTAACAAATTTATGAACTTGTGGTAGGAACAGTGTAACAAATTTATGTACTTGTGGTGGGAACAGTTTAACAAATTCATGTACTCGTGGTAGGAACAGTGTAACAAATTCATGTACTCGTGGTGGGAACAGTTTAACAAATTCATGCACTCGTGGTAGGAACAGTGTAACAAATTCATGTACTCGTGGTGGGAACAATTTAACAAATTCATGTACTCGTGGTGGGAACAGTTTAACAAATTCATGTACTCGTGGTGGGAACAGTTTAACAAATTCATGTACTCGTGGTAGGAACAGTGTAACAAATTCATGTACTCGTGGTAGGAACAGTTTAACAAATTCATGCACTCGTGGTAGGAACAGTGTAACAAATTCATGTACTCGTGGTGGGAACAGTTTAACAAATTCATGTACTCGTGGTGGGAACAGTTTAACAAATTCATGTACTCGTGGTGGGAACATTGTAACAAATTCATGTACTCGTGGTGGGAACAGTGTAACAAATTCATGTACTCGTGGTGGGAACAGTGTAACAAATTCATGTACTCGTGGTGGGAACAGTGTAACAAATTCATGTACTCGTGGTGGGAACAGCGTAATAAATGTATGTACACGTGGTGGGAACAGTTTAACAAATGTATGTACTCGTGGTGGGAACAGTGCAACAAATTTCTGACAAAGTGATAAATATGGAATCCAAATGTTCCCAGTTTAATGCATTTTGATATTACTCTCTGTCATGTTAATATACTGTTGTCGGTCAATGAACTATTTCTCTCTCTCACTCTCTTTGTCACACATACACACACACACACACACACAGAGAGAGAGAGAGAGAGAGAGAGAGAGAGAGAGAGAGAGAGAGAGAAGGCACACACATATACAGACACGCACACACACACCGTGATGAGAATAATTAGTACATCTAGAAATACTGAAAAGGTGGTTTTGTCAGTTATTTTGGAAATATATATTTGCCTTTTTTAAGGAATTTAAAAGACAGTTTACAATTATGTGGTAAGAGGACGGAATACCACTTAAGAGGACAGTTTACAATATCAGTATCACAAAACTTTCAATATCTTACTGCAACCACATAAATAATAAACCTCACTGCAAAAACATAGGGAAACATTTAATCAAATATCGGATCGACGTATTATGCCTCTTTGTAAATAAAACAAAGAGAAGTGTCCTTTAAAAAATCGAAACAAATTAGTGAAATACAGAAACAGATCAAAGATTATATGATTGTGATGTCATCTATAAACGCTTTTGTATGTAATTTAACGACAAAGAAGGAATCTCATATTAAATATGTCACTACGTATGAAATATGCACTGGCCATTAGAAATGGACTATTTAAACAATGTCTGTATCACTGAGTCTAAGAGCTATGAGTATACAACATACTTTCTCTTGTATGTGTGAAAGAGGCCTTTGGTATAATAAACGTATCTGGCCTTGACCATACACACGTGGACACAACTGGTGATATAAAATTACTGAAAACAATAATTTTCCACCACTTACAGCCATATTTTTAATGTACAGTAGATTTCCACTCAGCTGCTATTACAGGTTACTTAACATATCTCGTCACATTCCTTCTCTGCGGCCGGCCATATCAAGATGGAATATTCGGGATGATGCTGACCTATATTTCAGCTTTGTATTACATCGTAGCTTTATGAAAATGTATATTTCCATAGTAACAAGGTCACTCCAGAGCTGTCATTTAGGTAAACGAAGCGCTTCGTTGGCCAGCCACCACACTATAAACGAAGAGGAATGTCTTTCCTTGATGAGAGAGAGGTGGGCGTCTCTTACTTTGCATACATTTTTCTGGGCGGCGGTGCGTGTGTGTGGTAGGGGGTGACATTCACATTGTAATGCTTCCCCGTAAAAATCATCATTTCATCCTTGTCAGAACGCATACATTATCAATGGCCCCTTACAGCAAGGGCATCTCAAAGAGTACTTTCTGGACAGTGTCTCATAAGTGCATACAATGCAAATGTATACTGAACCGCAAAAGAGACGGTACACCGATAGTGGTCTCTTAAACCACACGCTTTAATTCGCTCTAATTAACATTCAAATCGGAGGTTTGAGGTCAAACTCATTAATTATGGTTGACGCAGTTTCGGGAATGACATTTGGAGCTCCAACAGACAAAATCGCCAAAAATGGTAACATTAAGATATCACAAAGTCGGTATCGTGGGTGGCCTCAATTTGTATCGATGACGTCGTTGCATCGTATGTACATGGAATGATTTACAGTCCCTTTGGATCAAAAGCGGACCGATAAATTGCAATCAAACTCGAAAACTAATAAACATTAAATGCTCAATGAAACGCTGATCATAGTCAAAACATGGCACTTGGGTGAATACTCTACTCAATGGCTGATCGAGTGCAGTCCGGTTGTCGGTCTTGGTTCGAGATCATTCAGTTTTCTTTGAAATTCGTCCCAAAGGTGTGCTATTGGACCTATATCCTTAATGCGTGCATGTCACTGTAGGGTTTGGATGGCATGTTGTCTCAGAAAATCCAATGTTGCTCTGGCAGTGTCTCTAGCTCTACAGTCTTTCTGGAAGGTGTGATTTCTGTGACGTCCAGCATGTGGTCCTACGTGAGGTCTTATGGCTTGGTCAACTGTCAGGTCATTGCCTTCTCCTGGACCGAGGGACGCCAGGGAACGAAGCCTCCGGTCTATACCGATTACTCCCTCGTTGTCTACTGCAGTCTGTTTTGGCGGTGACGAGCGGTGAGGACAGGACTATGATATGGTCTGTGACTGCAGAGGTTTCTTCCGCGACGTCGGCACTGTGTATCGCCAATTGTTTTTTTGTGCGAGTCTCAATGGTTCCGTCGCTCTGGGTAAGCGATCCTTCAGATGGTTTCGCACAATCGGTCTTGATACTGAAATATTACTTAAGGCCGTTCACTGCTTGGACGGTCTTGGATGCTGTTAGTGCCCTGCAGTCGGCAGATTGTTCTAACATGAACATTAAACGGACTGGCTGCCCTCCGTGAGTTCTGATCAGCCTGCAATCGTCCCAAGGCTTGGTTAATCTGATCCCTCGTATATCGTGGAATGGTACTTGCGTCAAATGATTTCAGGCACGTTTGGGACTTGCTTTCATTGACTGGGTTGGCGCTCCATTCGTATATTTTCATTTTCACGAATGTCATTTGGAACCTCGTAGTGCGTCGCTTTTTGGGTACGTTTGGTCGATGTGCTTTTTCACCAGGAAACACACCGATGTTGATAACATGTGTCAATCTGGATTGACAAACCTGTTAACAAAACAGTACAATCACAATAAAGGCAACCTGTAAGAACAAAATTTGGCATTTGGTTTTGAATGATGAGTGAGTTTAGTTTTACGCCACACTCAGCAATATTCCAGCTATATGGCGGCGGTCTCTAAATAAACGAGTCTGGACCAGACAATCCAGTGACCAACACCATGGGCATCGATCTACGCAACTGTGAACCGATGACATGTGTCAACCAAGTCAGCAAGCCTGACCAACCGATCCCGTTAGTCGCCTCTTATGGCAAGCATGGGTTGCTGAAGGCCTATTCTACCCCGGGACCTTCACGGGTCTTGAAAGATGAAGTTTCTTTTGCGGTTTAATGTATCATATGTTAACAAACACAGTGACATTGTATTCGATACAAACTATACTTAATGATCTCTCATATTTTATTTTTGTTTTTTAACGTTCACAGCCTCTCACAAGATGACTGATGTACAGATTCATCCCGTTCCTATTAGTTTATTAATTGTATGTGTGTGTTACTTTGATGACATTTCAACAGAGGTACTAAAGTTTATCTGATAGTGTTCCCACTGTGACATGCACCTACAGCGGAACAGCCCCATTTGTGAACCAACACCACCTAACCTCTTTGCGTGCAGAGGCATTCACAGGTTGTCCCTCGCTCCGAACCAAACAGAACGTGCTTACTGAGTAACTGTATACTGTGAGTACACATCCACGTTTGACAGAGACAGTGTTTGGGTGTTTGGGGTATGAATCACAAGATAAGCTTATCGTGATCACCTATGGAAGTTGTCAAAAAACGTCTATCAGCTGTCAAACTTGGAAGTGATATTGCTAACCTTATCCTCCAACAGTATGATGAGATTTGTTAAACGTTGTTCAGACACTTTTATATTTAGAGGTTCTTTTCATATAGTAGGTACAAGTGACACACTTTCAAGGTCCTGTCCCATTCACCATTCAAATTATGATCTGTGGATACGTGACATCAGCGCAGATATTTCAAGTGGTGATAAAGTATAAAACACACACGCAAACACACACACACACACACACACACTCACAGAATGGTACATACATACATACATACATACATACATACATACATACATACATACATACATACATACATACATACATACATAAAAAAAAAGAAACGAAAAACCCAAATATCAATGAAATTTCGTGTTATTCAAAGACGTGTAGATTAACGGAAAACAAAGATGCCTGAATGAAATTATGTGGAGCAATGGACTGCTATCCTGTCCATATTTCATGAGAATCACAATCGTTACTGCTGTCCACCAGGTGGTGTTCAAGTCAGTACCTCGTATGACCACCTCCAGCTGCTGCCACTGCTCGACACCTCCTGGGTACAGATTGAGTCAGTCGTTGGATGCTTTGTTGTGGAATCCGTCTCCATCCCTCTACCACTGAATCTGTCCACCTGTCTGATGCTGTTAGGAGCAAAACGTTCCTGACGTCTGTAGGCACGGTCTCTACCATCACGTCGCCTGGGGAGATAACGGGATTCATCGCTAAACTAATTATGCGATGAACGTTGCCACCTCACTCTATGATCATCTCACTGATTGCAATCATCCAATTGCCTCATTTCGAACGGCAGCGTTCAGACGTCCCGTTTTCGTGTACAGTACTGGCAAAGATTGGGGATGAAATTGTGAGATTCATTTTGGGTCTTTTATAGTCACATGCAGTACTCATGCTTTGCACGTGAGAAACAATCATTGTGCTTGATGTTCTTGCTGCATGACATCCACGCACATCATGACAATCCACGATTGATAAAACCGTTCAAAATCATTTTGGTTGCGTTTGGTCAAACATGAATTTCTAAAACATTCCATAAACAATGTGCAACCTGAAAACAATGTTTGAGTTAACACATGTGTACAAAATTGTATCATTTTAAAATTTCATTTTGCGTTTCTTTTTTGAAGAGTGTAGTATCCTTGCTTTGTATGGGAACACTTACAATGTTGAGTGCGTACATTTGCATAGAATATTTTTAGAACGCGAGATGTAGTGGTACGGCAACTTCCCATTTTTGGCAGTCTGTCGTGCACTGCACCATACAGGTGCTGTATCTCACTGCCCAAACTAGGACAACTGGTGTGACCAACTAAGATGAATCAGGTCTCGTCAGTAAGGTGCTAGCTAATATTATACCGGAACAATTAGGATCAGTTAGGCACTGAGGATGTTTGTAAAAGTAAAGAGGTTAGGAAAAGAAGGATGTTTTATTTATAGTATATATACATTTGAAGCCGAATTTTTGTTACACTTACGCTCACTATGAAATAAACCCCCGGGAATAAACTTATGGTACATTAACATATTATCTAAACACATAGAGATTATACATGAAGCACGGTTTGTCAAGCCGGCAAACAGTAGTAATGACAACTATGCTGGATACACATCCTAGCCCTAGCTCACATTTGTCTCTGATCAAGGCTTATACAGTCAAGGTCACGAGACAGCGAGTAAGTCATTAACATACGTAATGTAAAGTAATGGACACGGTAGCAGAGCTCTTTCTGCCAGAATGTATAACGTTATTGCAATGGGGATTAACAAGGGAGATCAGCGGCTTTCGACTGATGGCAGTTCAGTGACGTCTGGCATTTTCATGTCCTGACAACTCACTAATTAGTCCTTGTAATATAATGGTCAGTTGTCTCGAATCAGTCCCGGAGATAAAATATAGACTACATACATCACTGTTTGTGGTTCATTCCTGAAAATTTGAAAGTGTGTCATTTGGCAGGTATCTATTAAGATTCTGGAAAGGATTTTTTCGCTTTTGTTAATTGTTTGACATGAAATAAATAAAACTCCCTTTCGAGATTGCTGCGACGTTCCTATCCTATCCTATAATGAATATTAATGAGAAAAATGCAGTTTTAGCGAAAGGAAGAAAAACAGGACCCTAGATTTTAGTCGCCTACGAAATAGATATATCTGGTAATTATCAAACGATTGCTATATAAGCCAAGGCTGTTATTGTTGGTTAAAATAAGACAGTAATTGTATGACACACACACAGACACTGACACAGACAGACAGACAGACACACCTCACACATCTTCGATACGGATCGAATCAACAAACACGGATGGTACATGTAACTGGTCCAGTGGGATAAACATCTGAGTCAAATGGAGTTACGCACAATGTAGATGTGGCTGTGGATTTGTTGAACCTGTCTGGACAGTGTTGTCATTCTGTCTCCAAGTATGTATTCCTCTGTATGTGTTGAAAGTCCCTTGCAACAGAACCATTTGTTTGCTGGCTTTTTGGAAGGGAGGTGGTAGCCTGACGCGTAGCAGGCCAATTATTTCGTGTAAGCTCGATAGGTTGCTCCTAAAAGAATGACTACAGAATGGATTAACACGTACGTGTTCTATGAAGGGTGACTATAAATACCTGCATTTCAGTCATGATTCACATAATCTCATCAACAAAGTATTCATATACATATCGATGGACAAACAATCATTACTTTGAACAACAGAAAATCTATGATATGAAGAATAACATGTTTACTGTACATTGGTAATGCTTTGGATTGGTGACTGATGGTAATGCATTGTTATCAAAGAATATTGTTGTCAATATCATTACCATATAGTATTACCATTTTTAAAATTGTTCTGATAACACGCTTGAAGTATTTTAGCAATAATTAAAAATAATACATACTTTAACAAAAAACATGTGTAAGCCCGGGCTTTTTACCATTATGCTGGCCACGCCACTGGTCGTACAGAATAACCAGTTTTGATGCCCCACATGAGTACGATGAGTTAAGTCCATTTCTGGTGTCCAACGCCGAGATATTTCTGACATATTGCTAAAAGCAGTGTAATACTAAACTGAAGGAAACTGAAAGTTAAAGTTTGTGCCTTTTGAACGACGTCCATGCATGGACTGTTTAGCTATGAGTCTGAGTTATTAACAAAGACGACGACCATTGATAGGAACATCACCTTTTTCTTGTTCCTTAGCTTGCTATTGTTACCTTGCCTGGTCCTCTTTCATTCAATCAGTCATTGACTCACATATTTCAAGATCCTTCCTTGTGAAAGGTCCTGCGACTGGCGGTAACGGGTGGTCCGGCTCTCTGGCTTTACTTACATTGACGTTATATTTCTCGTCAGTAATTATTTCATACAGATAGTGTGAAGCAAGTGAAGTCCGGGTCCATTCCATACATTTCTGCTGGATGTATGTTCTCGAGTTATTCGTTATATGTTACATTCCTTGTGCTTGAAAACATACATGATGTACAAGGATAAATGTTCACACACAGAGCTATCTTTCATTACCTTTACAAATTTGTCAACATTGCAAAGGCTACTTGTGCTAATGCTTGGCAAAAACTTATTTCTCAAATTATTATACAAGTGACATGAAGTTATAAAGTGAACTTCGTCCTCAACGACCATAACATTCAGATTATCATAACAATATTTACAAACTCTCTCTTCTCTTGAAATTCCTCCCCATCGCCCTGTCTCAACTGCTAGTTTGTGATTACCACATCTAAATCTGCTAAGAGCAATTCGTAAACTTCTACTTTTAATATCATACAAATACCTTTCAGGCTCTAACAGCGATTTAATGAGGGAGTAATTTGTGAGTTTACTCGTTTCACTCACAGACAGTGCCCATGTTTGCCTCCAACAATCCTGCAGCCTTTCTTTGACATTTCTAAGGAAAAGATAGGAATCTCCAACACCTTGCTCCAATCATACAACTCCAAAACCTAACATATTCAATAGATGTTTAATTCTTGAGGCCCATGTGGATCTTCCAGCCTCATCCAGCTGATGCAACATCAAGTAACAAGCCTTAGGATATCTGTTGCTGGGCATATACAAGATCTTAAGCCAGTATTTAATGGAATTGAACATAGTGGTGACATGTAATGGATACCTTCCCAGCTCCCCATACAAGGCTGCTGCTGGAGTGTTAGAGTTAACATAGAGAAGTTTCCTGAGAAACTTACATTGAACATTTTCTATCGCCTTTACGCTTTCAAAACCCCAGACACTTGAGGCATAGCACAAGATTGGAGAAACCATCCTGTCAAATAAAAACAGAGATTCTTTAATGCTAATCCTTGCCCTTTTTAAAAAACCAAACAAGACGTAAAGTGCCTTTTCTCCTTGTTGTGCTAGGGTATTCCTTGCTAAGCCCCATGAGAGTTTAAGGGTAAAGAACACACCAAGATACTTATAAGCTGACACTGTTTCTAATGGCGAACCATTATAGTACCACTGTTCCTTTGTTGTCACTACACCACCCCTTCTAAACACCATAACCTTGGTCTTATCCAAATTTACCTTCATCCCATATTGACTACAAAATCTACTTAGGGTGTCTATTTGATGCTGCAGTCTTCTAACGGAGTCTCCAACACTGGCAATGTCATCTGCAAACATTAACAAAGTGATGTTATCTGCCTGCTCATTTACAAATATACCCGTGCAGTCATCAAGTCTATAAGTATCTACTAGCTCATTCATAAAAAGAGTGAATAAAAGGGGACTAATCATACACCCCTGCCTGGTGCCCACCGTGCAATCAAAGTACTCAGACAGTGAAAACTTATTAACGACCACACATGACTTAAGCTGGCTGTACATAGATGAGATAACTGTGAAAAATTTACCTTTCACACCTCGCTGTAATAAAACATATTTCATGAGGTGATGCTGAACGCTATCGAAAGCCTTTGAAAAGTCTATGAATAAACAATAGCAGCGTCCTCTTGACTTAGACAAATATTTCTGAATGAGTGATTGCAGAATAAATATATTGTCAACAGTGCTATAACCATGTCTGTAGCCAGCTTGTTCCTCATACAGCTTCGCTTCATTCTCACACAAGTTAACAAGTCTGTTATTCAATATTTTGGTAAAGGCTTTTCCTATAACCGACAACAAGGAGATTCCCCTATAATTATTCGGTTCTGCTTTTTCTCCCTTCTTATGGATAGGGAATATTATTGTTTCTGCCCATTGTGATGGGTACACACCGACATCTAGTATCTTATTAAACAACATGTGGATATATGGCATAAGTACATGACAAACAGCTTTCAAATGTTCATTCAAAATTCCATCGGGACCCGGGGCCTTTCCATTTGGCAGATTATAAATCACTGAACAGATTTCCTCAACAGTCACAGCTTTGTCTAACTCTCGAACACTTTCAGTATTAGCACTAAAGTCTGAGTGCTCCTCATCATGCTCATAATCACTGACAAATTTATGTACATAATCACTAAAGTCTGTGTCAGTTTCAAAATTATTGCTGTTGAGTAAAGCTGAAAAATGTTCATACCACTCATCAGGTGTGATTGATTCACTGCCCGACTTTCCTTGTCTGTTATAACGTTTAATGTATTTCCACAAGTCCTGTGTAGTCACACCTCCCTTACTAAACACTTCCATCACATCCGCTTTGTCCACATTGTTATATCTATCCTTCTTTCCTTTGCATGCATTCTTAAACATGTTTCTAGAAAGTGTATAATTATCTAAATCAATGTCAGAACCAGATATTCTAAACTTGTCTAAACACTTATTTTTCTCACTTTTGAGAATCTCACATTCCTGATCCCACCATGGGGGCTGTCTAAGTGACTTTCTCTCGCCCCTTGTGCCTGGTTTCATACCACAAATTATTAACAGCAGCATCAGTGTCATTATTTTCGAGATTATTCACAAATGCCTCATGCACTTTACTTAATTCACTACCAATGGAGTCAATGTAGGACTGGCTCAAGTGAGGTTTCCAGGTGAGTCTGTTCCATGATCTAAGTTGTTGACCAGTGCTGTATGAAGACACCTGTGAGGCTATGGTGAGAGTACATGTTAGTGGCAGGTGATCATACTCTGCAATAGCCATTATGTTGAAATCAGACACATTGTTGTACAGACTGGTAGAGACTAAGACATAGTCTATCACACTCTTGCCAGTGTGTGAAATAAAAGTGAAGTTACCACACTTGTCTCCTCCTGATCTACCGTTGAGCATGTGAAGACCCATAACCCGGCACAGGGAGAGGAGTGACCTACCAAAAGAGTTCACCACATTGTCCTTCGATACCCTTCTAATGTGAAGCAAGTGAAGTCCGGGTCCATTCCATACATTTCTGCTGGATGTATGTTCTCGAGTTATTCGTTATATGTTACATTCCTTGTGCTTGAAAACATACATACTCGGACACTGTAGAAGATACCGAAGCAATGTGCTGGATATTAAAAAAAGATAGCTGCAGCAGAACCAGATTCCACGGCGGCCATTTTGTAATGATAATTATAATATCTAAGAAAACCTAACCGCCGTCAAGGTTTCACACCCTGCTCAAAGCACACAAAGCTTACTTTGAGTACGCAATTCATCATTATCCCGGATAGCGCAAGCTCCCTGTGAGGCGCTAGAAAGTTAATAGTCTCATGACGTATCCCACCGGGTACCCACTTTCCGCTGGGCGAACAGAACCAGTTTTGAACAAACTCACTTGGTGAGACCACATGGATGACTTGTGCTTTGATATGGGGCAGGACTACTCTCAGGAGTCAAGCTGCCAGGCAGTCACCCATCCAAGGATTCTCCGTGCCAAACGTTGCTTAACTTCAACTAAATCGATTTGCGGGTGGAAAAACACGTGTCTGTTAGGAAGCAAGTATTTAACAAGGCATGCTTGTTCTACATGATTTCAAAATCGGCTCGTTCAGCTTTCTTATTGCAACTGTTGTACCGAAAGATTCCTGAAAGGATTATACGTACGCTTCTGTGATTATTGTTGCAGTGAAGATTACTGCTTTTGATTATCTTGAAACTTTACTTTAAGATATGAACATTGAAAGTACCGCTTTAGATAATACCTTATATGTTTTTGAAATTCAAATTGTAAATGTCTAGATCCCATGTCAAGGGAATGTGCATGTTTCCATTCTACAATGTCAAGAAACATTTGAAGGTGAAACGAGTAATTACACATGTACAGCCATCTTTCAACTTTTGAAATGGGGTCACGGGAAATGGAGAATGGAACAAATATTACTCAAATTATAATTTATTTACTTATATTACTGAATGATTTGAACATAGTGATTACATAACATGTTATTCAGTAGTTTTCCAAACTGAAGTGATTACAGCCCTCCATTTAAATATGACTGAATTTCATAAATGACAGTTGCATATCTATATTGATTGGGCTTAACCAAGTTATCATGACAGCACCTTGTTTTGGATGACAGGTTACAGAAAGAACGAATGAATATCTCCCCAAAACAACTTATTACACGGCAAGATATTTGCATGTGCTTGTCGTTTGATATCGTACTCAGCAATATATCAGCCATGTGATGGTATTCTGTAAATACTCGAGTCTTGATCCAGTGACTGACAGCATGAGCATCGATGTGCGCATCTAGGACAGGATGAAGCGCGCCAACGAAGTAGGAGGGCCCGTCTGGGTCTCATACAATGTTCCCATGAAGGAAACCGTACCTGAGCCTTTGGCGTGACGAGCGAGCGCTTTAACCATTACGCTACCCGGACATCCTACTCTGGCAAGCACGACTGACCCACCTAGATCGTCACATAGTTAGTGTCATGTCAGATACATTAGCCTTTAAACCACATTAAGTGGAATTCCGGCAGCTGTAAACCATATCTACTGTAATTTGATCCATAGAATCGGTATCCGTATAATAAAGGCGTCACAAAATGGTACGGGACAGGTACAGAAATATATACGGGCGCACGCACGAAAACCGGGTCAGTGACATCTGATCTTGAATCCCGAGTCAGTATCTCTATCAAAGATCTTAAAACATACGAGAAAATGACGTTGATATTCATTAAGCTTGTCGGTCACACGGGATTAGAAATCAATTCTTTATTGGTATAGAATGTTTGGACCTATAATGTTTGGGCGACATAATTCTGCTGTAAACGTGACCTCCACATGAGATGAATACAGCGGGTCAAGCCCTTGTTGTAAAAGTAGGTCTGTCAACTCGTCGTAAAACCAGTCTTAGTCACGGCCTAGTACTTCCCCGTAATGTCCATTAGCTTTCGTCGTTCTGCAAAGGGCGGTTGTCGCCATCGTAGATTCCAATTCTTTGTTTGCGAACTGCTGTCCAGTGAGCTGTTTTTGAAGACATGACATATATGCCCATATTTGCTTGCTGCATTAATAATGTAGTGGATATATACTGAACAGCAAAAGAAACTCAACTCTGGCTTTTTTGTAAAGATTTTCAATTAAAGGCATAAACATGAACGCTTACTTTTTCACTTTTTCGAAACTTGCTTTTCTTTTAATGTTTAGTATGTGTTTTGTAATTTTGATTTCAGGCATTCGCGTTGTTATCTGTTTTTTTTTTAGATATGTCGTATATAATCATTGTCATTTACGCCCTCTCAGTAATTGTTCATATCTGAATGCAAATCTTCAGTGTACTGGTGGAAGATAGCGTTCAGTGCTATATTGTATACTTACATCTCTTGTAATAGATTGTAATCTTTTGTTAAAAATGCATCCCTGACTTGAAAAAGTTGCACTTTTCATGGTCAACATTGTAACGAATGACAAATATACACATGATAATTAATCAAGCACCATCTGAATCCAGAGGTTATTGTTCCAAGTACCTAGGACTCTATGGTCAACGTTATCAACATAAAGCACTGGAACGTTATCAACAGGAAGTACTACGTCGTGTTGATCGGCCGATATTCATGGATGACAACGTCAGACATTGTCGTTCTAGAGCCGTAGTTTCACATTTGCAGAACAAAACCATCGAACCTTTACTATGGTCCGACCCTTTGGGCCATATTTGACAGAATACTGGACACCAAGTTCGAGTTTGAGATCCTACAGATCAACATCTGCGGGAACTGAGAAAGAGGAGGAATTCCATGGAATCCTGGTGCTGAGGTTTCGACGCTTGATTGCCGGCAAGAGATGTGGTTGCCACTTTTAGTTAAAAAATCACAACAATAATCACTTGAGAACTATGGTGAACACATTTTCCGGCATTGTTGCTATTCTTGATTTTGTTTACTTGTCCCAGATTGCAAGTCAGTTGTTATAAAATTCCTGTCTTTTAAATTTATCAAAACACGGTCGGGTTTCATATACTTTTATTCACGAGGTGATGATGTGATGTAGACTTCACTTCCTACGCGTTACGGGTTGTAGGTGTACATACTGCTGGCAGCGATGGATTAGTGCTATTGAGTGGTCCAGGAGAACATGTGGACATCCAAGAAGAGATAAATTGCGAAATATCACTTCAAAACGTGAAACGTAACAATTGGGTTGATAATTTTTTATGAGAAACGTGTACAATGTGAATTATACACCTCTTAAATTTATGTACAAAGATGCAAATTTACACATCGCCCAGGCAGCTTTTTGATCAAACGTACATACAACCCAACAGTCCATTTTGAGAAACCAGCACTTCCTTTACGGTAAACACGAATAGGAAATACACAATTCCATCAATCAAAATGACTTATCCAGTCAGATATTACCGTAAATTGCGATATTCGCGTGAACATGTAAAGCTGTATAATCCAGTTTCAACATGGATTCGCAAACCTAGGCGACTAAGATGGCTGATTGGCCCTGGTTAAGCCGAATGCTGACTGGCCTATCATGAAGCACTGTACAACCAGGATGGGAGCTCTGGGACAGGTGACGCCACGTGATAGGTCATGTCAATTGCAATCCAGCCCAGGCTTCGCCGCGTTTTAGTATCCATTAAACAGTTTTGTGGTAGACAGTTTGTTTTCTTTGTGTGCTTTCACAGACACATTCCACACGTTTGCATGTCCTTATTACGGGCTCATGGTGTATCAGGTAACTGTTGACACAAGGAAAAGTATGGTAATGCCGGAGCCCCGTGCTGACATAGAACAGGGAGCCTATACAGAGGTTGTAGAGTATCCCTGCATAGAGTGAGCAGGCATAGGACCATTGTTGTACTTTACTGCGACTGTCAACTGAATTACAAAGCAGTAATCTTTTCGTTAAAATAGTTTGCGAGTCTGAGGTTGCATGTTGAAGACGCACTAGATATTATAGCATATATAGCATATAAAAGAATGGCAAATCGTGTTGGAGAAATTCAACACATGCCTCTTGTTTTATACGAGGCTCGATCTGACAGGTTAGTGTCCCGAAACAGGAGCAACGCTTGCAACAGTCGGACACGAGGTGACACAATAAACCAAGTTAATTAACCTACACCAGGCAAGGAACGTAGGACCAGTTCTTACAAAACTGCTAACCTGCACGTCAAGGCGCCATGATTTATAAATGTATGTAGACAAATGTTATACAGACTCAGTAATGAAACTCTGTTAACTTGAACACCTTGATTACGGAAATACATATTTGAAAAATACAGACATCAACAGGGCACATTCCATATTGTTGATTCGATTTCGATACACGATATTTGATTTGACTCTGATTGGACTCGGTACTACAGCGACAATGTACATGAAATACTACAGTCTAGTTCGGCAAGCGTGGAACCTCGATTAAAACAGTCAGTTAGCTCCTATGCCTCGGGAATATAAGATATGAATTTGTATGGCGTGAACGTTGACATGACCACTAACAAGAACATTGACATGAATTTAACTATAACGTTGTCAGCCGTTTACCTCAAATATTGTCCAGTTTGATACTGACTGGAACATGTAAAAGGCCTAAAGGCTTTGTAACAACAAGGTGAAGTCATTATTGCCATTGAACATGATCACAAGTGGACCACGCGAGCCATAAAGTTGACTTACACACAGTATCAAAAGTCTTAAGGATTATCATTAGTGAAGCCTGGTTCTTACTGTAACTCTACCCCGCATGCGGACACGTTTCAACATATTTGGGTGTGTCCCTGCTCTGGGTGGCATGAAAGAGAAGTAAATATTTCCGAATATTTACATTTCTTAAAGGAATCACAATTAAACACATTTAGACCATTCTGAAATATGTAACTGAAATATGTAACAACACATTTAAATAGTGGTCTCTTAAAACTGCATTCCTTTTCCGATCTATTACAGATGTAGTTTATCGTTTACTGGTAATTATGGAAAGCTGAACTGTCATCTAAAACTCTGAACATTAGGATTATATTTTGCCCCGGGTCAGTGATTCAACACATTGCCGTCTTCTAAGAAAATATTCACACGTACACGTAAGAGTTGCGAAATAATCTGTCTCAACAGTTCGTGAAACCCCACTGGAAAAATACGCCAAACTAAGTTCTGATTTTATCGACAGTATGCATTAGCAGAACTTCTGCAACGCATGTCATCACACTTAATTTTTTTCACTCGTTTTCATTGTGCATTTAATAAGTTTTCAGAACAAAATGGGTGAATGTGCACCCCTGCACCTCCCCACTCTTGACCCGCCTACGTATTTTATTTCTTTAGATACGTATTTTGGGGGGGAATATTTTATGATGGAGCAAACATTGCGAAATCGATTTCATAAACAGTTCTTTGGAAGGTCATACCTAGTTACTGACAGTTTCATAAAAGCATTACCACTAGTTGTTTCCTTCTTCACAGAAGTGGGCCGAGCGTGCACCGCCACATGCAACCTGTATACATACATTTGTATACGGTAAACATGCCTTCACAAAAGGTGTCGTGCGAGTACCGAGCGAGAAGCACGCACTGCTTAGAGCACACGCAAAACGAGTTATCCACCTGGTGTAAACACCATCCCAACTTTCTTCCCATTGCTTTATATAGGCCCTGAGTCGTCAAATAGGTATTTGAATGTGGTTTATTTGCAAATTGGACGAGGATTCATATTTGTTTTGCAGCGTTACGAGGCTTGCCTGTAGTCTCAACAGCACTTGAATACATTTACCCTGGGGCTCAGTGACATATATGCGTATTCATTTCAGTTTTAAAAAGGCGTGTTTCGGCTGGTGAAATATGACCGTTCATGCGAAGTTATGTGGCAGATTTTCATCTTATAAACTGCTTTAATAATGGTGTGTGTGTGTGTGTGTGTGTATGCGTGAGCCCGCGCTCTCTGATGTCTACAGCTATTGTACGGCTTGAACTATCCATTCTTGTCGCACACAAGTCATCATGACCATTTATCTGAACACAACGGCGTTACTTCTGTCAAAATGTATATAAAGTATAGGTATGGCGATGGATTCTCACGCTGGCTTGCGATAGTGTCCTCGACACAGAGAGGACAACAGGAACTTGCATCCATCTCATTCACATCATAGGATACCAGGTTTTCAGAATCTTTATTTAATGTATTCTCCAGTTTGTGTGAGTGAGAACAGCGTGCGTGCGTCTCACTGATTGATGTTGAAGATCAGCCGTTGTCAGATGCCACTTCTTTGTAGCTGACACACTTCAATGTCGCACCGATCCATAGAAAACATGACTTGCGTTTTCGCTAACAACTTGTGCCATCGCTTTTTAATAGAGAATAACATATTGGTGAGCTTTTAGGAGACATTGATTTATGATGATAATTTTTGTGGTTCTTTATGTTTGTCACATGATCCTTCCCCGGGGTTACACTATTGTTATGAGATGTATTAAACCATCGTGTAAAGGCAAGCTAAATGGACCCACTAGACCGTCGTGTGTTATTTGTGAGAACACTGGCTCTATTAAAAAGGTGTCGTCGTGTCAGTGAATTCAAGGCAGCGGACTGGTTCACGGATACATGAAGGGCAGAGATTAAACAATTTAATTGAATCTTTCTCCACAGGGAACAAGATACACACCCTCCCCCATTACAATAATTTTGTAAATTACATATCAACTACATATAAACTCGTCATTTGCAGAGGAATTACTAATTCAAGTAAACTTTCTTTGTTGCTTATCACGTGAGTGATTTTATACCATTTCTGGTGCTACTCGTTTTTGTTTTTCTGGATTATTGTGAAGTGCTGCACAAAATCATACTCAGTCAGTCAAGACAAATGTAATGTGAAATGGGATATGACATTCTGGTAGTAGTTGGAGATATTCTTTGGCATCAATAAATCTCTACATCTGAATTGTTTCTTTATGCTTACGATACAGAATTTTTGTAAAAGTTCGCATGATTAACAAGATATATAGTACACATGTAACTTCCACAATATTTCAACGGTCGAATATAATCAGTTATAATCAAATCACCAGTTGCCTTCCGTTGATTTATTCAACTGAGTTAAAAACGAAAAGAGATCTGTGTCAGTCAATGGCTGTTTCACTTTTAGATATATGATTACAGACTCAGAACATGATATCACCACTTTCAGTCGACATCGTGAAATGGACGCTGCTTTGAAAAGTTGAATTTGAGATGAAAATTCAAAGATTAACTGGCCAAGTCGGCATGTACAAATTTGCCGTTTGAGCTTTTGAGTTTTTAAATTTTATAAAGAAAAACCGCGTAATAGAAGTATTCTGTGAACGCCGACAATGCCCCAGCATAATTCATTTGAAAGGTGGTGTGTGTGTGTGTGTGTGTGTGTGTGTGTGTGTGTGTGTGTGTGTGTGTGTGTGTGTGTGTGTGTGTGTGTGTGTGTGTGTGTGTGTGTGTGTGTGTGTGTGTATCAAACACTGTTTTAAATTAATTAAAAGGTAGTAGGTTTGGGTTTTACCTTTTCAAACTATATGTACTTAGTTACTCTAGTTTACTGGCGGTTTACAACTGGGGTATTGATCCCAGTCAGCTAGACCAGCAGCAAACCCTTCTTATGATGGTTATATGGCTACTTTGTGTACTCAGCCGACTGAGCTACCATGCCCGATGCAGGAGGTCGTCGCTCAGTCCATCTTCCACTGGTTTGCTGAAGATGCGTTCGTTCGTGAGACTTGTAAGGATATCATGTAACATACGACTTGAAGTTCCATGAAATATCGTAACGTTCTCGTTTTCTTTATAGAACGCGTATTTGAAGTGTATACGACTAATTTCATGCGACACTCCTAAGGACATGCGACATGGACTGCCGGGCGAATAAGGGACGCCAGCATTAATATCCGTATCTCCATCGCAGTCACTTAAAGGATGAAAAGAAAACTTACATCGGTGCCAGCACGCAGCCGGATTCTCTGTCGAAAAACGACTTCCTCGTTTAATTCACCTCTTTGGAGAGGAAGATCATGGGTCATTGAATATTCCACTTATGACACACGCTGAAAGAGGATAGGGGACATGTTTGTATGGACATTGTGAAATTCACTGGACGCATATAGCGATCATGGGTTACATGCGTTCACTACTATAAACCATACAGGTAGTTATGGAGTCGGTGGCGCTCCTTGTTCCAGGTGCAGGGTTTGTTGTGTTGGCTGACTCACATGCCTGATATCACACGTGCTTCAAGCAGTGATACCATGGCTGTCTTGTTTTTGGTCACGGGGACTAGACGTGTGTTCAAGATAGGCCGTAGAAGACACATTCCAAGGTTCCCAAAGTAACATTCACGTATTATACAAGAATGATGAATGCATTTGACTTACTTACTTTAACAAGGACTTTTATTTATTATGCCCTTTAAGGAACATGCATTAGTTACATGTGATAATAAAATACATGTGTGTATATTTATTGAAATATGTGATATGTGCATATATAGGCGAAAGCCTGTAGAAAATGTGCCAGGAACACGGCAACAACTATTGCAACAGCGATAGTCTATTAACGGGCATAAGTGACAGGCATGTTCACTGGAACTTGTGTTAAGACATGTCCTTTCTTCCTGTTGTCACCACCTCGTGTGGTCCAGTCAAGTTCCCCTACAGCCTATCAGTTCACAGTTTCGAAACTTGCAGCCAAACAATGCCACTTGGAGATTGGATGGCAAAGGATCGGGACACCAACAAAATCACATGTGAATATAAACTTGTCTCAAAAGTCAAAAGTTTCCTTTTGTATAATATGAAAATAGATATCAATCGAATTCACCATGCATATGACCTGTGAGCAAATAGGCCATTGCCATATGTTGACAGTGAATTTCACTGTTGAGCAGTTAGAGAAAGTGAGATTATCCAACCACCTTAGAGTTTCACACAAGAAGTAAAAATATAATCCTTCTTTTAACGACATTTAAATCCTTAACCACATTAACAGTTGGACTGTGTTGACCCATGTCAGGCAATGAAACAATACTTTTACAACATAACATTCAGGAACCTTTCCCCGACATTTTGCTGTATTTGTCTCTTCAAGACCAGAAACGGTGCTCAGCCTGCACTATAACTGGTGTCACGCTGCGTGCTTGTAAATTAAGAGCTGACAGATGAAAATGTGTGACAAAATTCCAGACCACTGGTGTGGATGTTGGTCCGGCCAGCCATGGCAGTTAGATATGTTTACTTGTAACCCGCCCCCCACATGAGCTAGTTTTCTTGGAGATGTTAACAGACCCTGAACCTGAGGAAATCTAGACTTGCTTTACTTTGGCTTTAGCACGGCAGAGAACGCTTGGCCATAGGCAAAATAATTTGGTTCGGGAACTGTGAGATAGACTACTTAACTATCGATGGTCACACACACACCATCGATGCATCGATAGTCACGCACACTATTTTCGTTTCTGCTGTCGATTAATTGTTATCGGAGACTCAACACTTGCTTTCCATCGATTGTTCGATGCATCATTACACCACTAGCAGTAGCCTGCCCCGATCTATTACAACTGCAGGACAGATCACTTACGTAATTGACTTACCGCGGCATCTCTGTAGCTACGACATAGGATTTCAACTCCCACAGCGAGGAACCCTTCGTTTCTGCTTGATCGTCGGCTGCGACATCAGTGGTGTCGAGGGCACAGGCAACAGCGATGGAGACGGTTTTGGTTCAGTAACGAGTCATATTTTACTGCTCCATAGAGACAGAGGATTCTTACTCTCGAACTTTCATACATAAGGATACAGTTATGAAGTGTAATGATGTGGGCTGCGATCTCTCATACCTGATTTGGTACACATCCAGGGCAATCTAACAGCACAACAATATTGTAATATTGAACAAAGGATCAAGGAATCGGGCACCGAACCCACGATCTTAGGATTCAACCATAAGGAATACAACACCTTAACAGCAAACAGCACTTGTTTTAAATCTCAAATATAACACCTTATGACGTGCAAGGTGTGACGTACATCTTAAAAACAAGATTTTAATGTTCATCCGAACAAACAATGGATTGGAACCATGAACATTTTGGGGGATATATTTCAAGTGAAAGGAGATCTGGCAATAGGGTATGAAAAAAACTGTATTTTGATAGGTCTACATCTATTTACAATATTTTGCTAAATTTAAAACAAATCGCGATGTTGCCTAGAACATATTGAACCATGACAAATAAACCAGATAAAACCCCACACCTATGTTAATGGCTGCCCTTTTGGACTCGACACAGCACACGTATTACACATGCATTGGGGTATGGTGATGGTATGTCTTCACGAATGCAGCGGGTATGTTTCACATGTGCCTAGCAGAGCATAGCAATTTTATCAGTCACTGACACCCGATGATTTAATGTTCTCTAAAGCCCTCATGGGGCTACATCTGAAAGAAATATTGACAAACTAATCGTTTCATGTTATTATGTGCGCCAAAGTAATAGAGCAATGCTTGTACACTTGTGGAGAATGTCTCTATTATGTTTATTGATATCCGCAATATCTCTGTACGCACCTGTTGATGCTTTTGTCTGAATGACACACCGGTACCTGTCTGAGGGGACTATGTTTGTAGAATGAATATTAGTGCAATTTATAGTCATCTCTCTTACATTCTCGTTTTCGTTTTCAAAATCCCATCGATGTAACCCGTTGAAAACCGAAGGATTTTCTACCATGAGTCATCAAACTTGAGTGCCGTTATGTAGTTTATATGCAGTTAAATAAGTATGACTGTTAGAGATATTTTGACATTTGTTCTGTTCAGTAAGTCCATCCTGGGTCAAGCCAGAAGGTGGATCGCGCTGGGTTTTGCGCTATTCATGTTAATGTATGTCTTGTAGATAAGAGTGTTCTTTTTTTTGTATCAGTGTAAGAAATAGCCACTGACCCGTATCCAGCCGGTCCAGTAAATCTGCACAGTCACTGACCCGACTGGCCAGTGAATTTTCATGGTGTCATTTAGTAAATATCATGCGAGATTATAGACTGACAAAACTGTTCATCATATCAGCAATCTAATGATGAAACCCACGCCATGCCGTCAACGTCGTATTCTCATTTTTGTACAATCTTTTGCTTAGCTTCTACATTTAAATATCGTTTTAGTGAATTATTTTGTGGGCTGGTAACTTTCAGGCATAACTTCCCCAACCAGATAGCAAAATGTGGAAACTATTTCTCATACTGTTTCAAAGTCATACGAATTTAAGGTACGACCCGAATTTATGGAATACTGAGAGCAGAGGTATCTGTCCAGTAAACGACAGGTCAGGGTCATGAGGACTCAATGTCCACCAGTGTCTGACCCCGGGGTTGAGAGTGAAGCACATGACGCGTGTGTTGATCCACCCTACCTGGCTGATGTGCGCGTTGTTCGGTGATTCAGAATGACGACCGATGTATGTATGTATTTAAAATTATTGCAAAAGAAGATTGGGGATTATTACCGTGGTACGAGCTGGCAGATGAACAGTAAAGCAATACGTTTTATAAATTGAGCACTGAGCGCCTCGATACCTGACGTTTCACATACAAAACATGAACGTGCAATGGTCCCGATTTTAAGGTTAATTTGATTCATCCTTTATATGGTGTTCCTACATTACTGACACGCCATTCTAAAATGTTAGCGCCTGATCAGTTTGACCAAGCATCGTCGCAGTGGATTGAGGTCAGATGTAGGGAAATGTAAACACTTATTGATCAACCGCTAGCGGAGATACGTATCGGTCGCAAGGAGCGTGTAAGACACACCGATGTACCCAACAATAAACAGGCCATACGCGGCCACGTTTTCACTCGTCACCACTCTGATGTTTTGCCACTAAACTGAGAGAAAAAAATACATGTGAGAAAAAGGTAAAGTGAACACAGACAAACTCAGATACGTTTAAAAGTTAAAAGTCATGTATTTCCTACATTCAATAAGGGAACATGTCAGTGGTCAGTTCGTTCAATATACGGCCGGACGAATAAGGTGGTAAGTACTTACCCGTCTTTTAAAACACATGACTCGGACTTCAAACTTAATGTGCAATGCATATTTTATCTTTTTGGGTGTCAGTATCAGTGAAAGATGACGTAATTAGAAAATATGCACCCCTTACGCCCTTCATGAAACCGGTATTACTTAGCACGACAGCGGTGTGTGTTACTGCCCTCATGGTTACACTAAACGTGCAAAGGCCCTTTGGCAGACGTTTCATAGCAACAAGCAACTCCTTTTCCCAGAAAAGATGAAGTGCAACCTACAACCTTCACGTCCCTCAAATCTCTACTAGTGAGAATAATAGAAATAACATTATAGACTTATGCGTTTTAATTTCAGCGCTGAACCCAGGACAATCAAAAAGAGCAAAAAATGTGGTGTATATCCTGCACGTGAGGTTGCCTTGGTATCTAACGCAGTCGCTGTCGGATAGTGAATAGCTATATCTGTTACATCACCGAGTTTGATCGTACACGGTTAAGTCGTATGTACAAATTTTCGTATGTACAAATATACAAGAAAGCATGTTTGGGAAAGAAGTTGTTTACATAATTGTCTGCTGTACTTATCCGATGTTTAAAGTCACATATTCAAATAATGTCTGTTTGAAAACCAAGACCAAGGTCAGTTTATCAGGAAGGAGCCGAGACTTATAAGATTAAGGAGTTTGAACTTCTTGATTTGACCAAATTTCTCCAGTATGGACGGAGATCACGTCCAAAAGCTCTTAAGCTAAACACCTCGGGTGATGTTACATATGCCGCAACCCCATATTACATAAAACGAACACAAACATAAATATATGAAATATATAATCAGAAGCTCGTCAAAGAAAACACATCTTTATATTCTCTCAAACTTTTAAACCTTGTTTGTGACCTTGACACATCCGACTGTCACGTGATACCCGTTGCCGTGACAACTCATCTAACAGGTAAATATTTGTCAGTTGAAGTCCTTTCTGAAATGTGTATTTAGTATTGCTATACTCGTAGGTCATTAACAGCTTTCAAACGGTATGTAGCTTGACTGTAGAAGTAAGGTTGTTGTTGGATTTTTCCTTGGTGACGTATCCTGTTGCAGGTTTGACACACTTTTCTGGGAGCGTGAAAACCGAATTAAGCTGTGTTTGAAACCACTCACGTCTAAATGTCACGGAGACACCGGCCATGTCATATACACAATATACGTCCATACGATTGCGTTTATTTATAAATGGAACAGAAGTATTTCGTGTAATGAAACACTCCCAGAATCATAACGAATGAAATGGACTAAGCTGACACAAGATGCACAGTCCCTTTTCACTAAATGCACTCTGCATAAGCATATATATGCACTTTGCATAATGTTATGCTTAAACATAAACGTAAGCATTAACACTTTATACAATGTATAACCAAACGCAAACATATACCAGTTGTTGCCTATTGTACAGATTACGAAAGTTCATCATTTTGTCACCGATTCATGAATCTTTGAAATGTCCCCCACACGTCTACAATAAAACGTTTTGTATCAGAAACAGGTTCGAACACACCAAAAACTGGAAAAGATTAAAAAAAATAATAATTGGTTAGAAATGAAAGAAGAAGAAAGAAGTTGAAGGACAGTAATGGTAATGGATCGATCATATATAGATTGATTAGGAGAGTTGGTCAGTCATGATTGAAGGATAGATGATGAACATTTGTCGATCATAGTTACATGTACATAACGGATGATAATGGGTCGATCATGATTTAGCTATAGATGATGAGAATGGGTCGTTCATGTTTTAGGGATAGGTTGGTCAACTATATACATTACCGGAGAAGGATGAAATGGCTGCAGTTAGATAACCAAAGTGCGATTCTGAATCGACCATAAGGATATGTTTGTAAATCAATATCGAACGTTGATGATACTTGGCGCTCTCAAAATTGTATACCGTGTACTCTTCCCACAGTCACAACTAATTCACACAGGGGCAAATACTTTTTTCAACTAAAAAATTCCAATAGAACATTTTAAGAAGTACAGGGAGGTACTATCATCTGACATCATAGATGTGTTAAATTTGGAAACGTGTGTCACGTGTCTCCAGAAACGAGTTAAACCCGTGAAGGTACTGGGGTAGAATAGGCCTTCAACAACTCAAGGCTACTATGCTTGTCGTAAGAGGCGACTAACGGGATCGGGTGGTCAGGCTTGCGAACTTGGTTGACACACGTCTTCGGTTCCCATTTGCGCAGATCGATGCTCATGTTGTTGATCACTGGATTGTCTGGTCCAGACTCGATTATTTACAGACCGCCTCCATATAGCTGGAACATTGCTGAGTGCGGCGTAAAACTAAACTCACTCAGTCACTCACTCAGAAACGAGTTACTGGGTCCTTAAAGTTGTAACCCTGTCCTTAACAACGCGCTAACAGCCAGTCTGACACCCTTTGACATTTAGCAACATGAAGTTAGAAGCGGATTCTGGATTCTGGATTCTGGATTCTGGATTCTGGATTGGGGATTCGAATCCCGAATCTGATTTTTTGTACATATTAGGGATTCGAATATTGTGAGAACATAATTAGCCTGGTTTTGACGTTGTTCTTATAATTTAATGTTAGGAGAATGTGTGTGTGTGTGTGTGTGTGTGTGTGTGTGTGTGTGTGTGTGTGTGTGAGAGAGTGAGTGAGTGTGAGTGTGTGAGTGTGTGAGTGAGTGTGTGAGTGAGTGTGTGAGTGTGTGTGTGTGTGTGTGTGTGTGTGTGTGTGTGTGTGTGTGTGTGTGTGTGTGTGTGTGTGTGTGTGTGTAACGTTTTGACCGGGCATTGTTGATTTTGTTGGAAATATTTTTGAAGTTGATTAATTTTCTTCTTTTATATATGACATGGCCAGTGTTTTTACACATTGGGGTAAGTGCTCAGTCCTTCGCCGCATCCTCCTTTCATTCCGTGTATGAGATATCTGATTCTGATTCTTTATTCTCCATAGGACCAAAGATACCATACCAAAGATGGTATAAGAGTGAATTACAAGGTATAACAATACAATATGATGTGCAAGATAGCAGTACATGTAATGGTTACAATAAACATGACAGTGAAAGGCCATGACTCTCGTGTTACAAGAATATTGATAAATGTTGTGAGGGATTTCAGTTCCTTTCTTTTACTGGATGAAAAGAGTAATTTGAAAAAATGTATGATGCCATTCTTGGTATATTTAATCGGTATACGTTTTTTTCTATGACTTTCAATTGATGTACAGCGAAATATGTAATGAAATTAGTCTGCTATAGCTGGTGAATTACAAAATTTGCAGGTTCTTTTTTCCTTTTGTGTACTGGTCCAGCGACCTTTCTCAATTGGTAGTTTATGATTTGAAGTTCTAAATTTGAGTTGGGGGTAAGAGATATAGTTTGGTAGATAAAGGTAATTTTTAAATTTAGGTAATTTCTTGTAATATGTATAATAAAATCCTTTTGAACTGTTAGTAACTGAACTGTTCCATGATTGAAAAAAATGATCACTGAAAATTGTGTCGATCATACTAACCAACCAATGTGTGTCATATTGGCTTGACATCAATAACACACATGAAAGGCCACAGTTGTTTAATATTGATTCAATGTGGCTAACCTAAGGAGATTGGTAGTTAGAAAATATATCAGATATGATAAATGTTAACAGGTCACCCAATAGTTTTCCCCGTTCCTGACACTTGTTTATGCCAGTAGCTTTCATTCTTTTATCAGTCGGAATTGTTAATGGTTTTCTGCCCAGCTCGCCATATACCATAAAGTTAGGTATAGACCTTTTAACCTGATGCCAACTTAAAAAACTTCAGATGTACCTTTTCAAGAATATGTATATTTGAATACTAGTATCCCCAAATGTCTGTACCATACAAAAGAATTGGGAGTATCATGGCATCGTAGGCTTTAATCGTACAGTCAAGGTTACGGGCATTTCTTTAAACTATATACATACATTTTGTGGCATTCACACATAATGATTTCAAACCGAGGGTAAATTTTCTATTTTTGTGAAATACAATCCATGATGTCAATAATGATCAACAACGTCAATCTCAATTTCTTTTTTATCAATGAAAAATGATAGCTTATTAACTCTTCTTTTGCCCTATGTATGTATGTATGTATGTATGTATGTATGTATGTATGTATGTATGTATGTATGTATGTATGTATGTATGTATTTATTTATTTATTTAAGTATCTATGTGTGTGTGTGTGTGTGTATGTATGTGTGTGTGTATGTATGTATGTGTGTGTGTATGTGTGTGTATGTGTGTATGTGTGTGTGTATGTGTGTGTGTATGTATGTATGTATGTATGTATGTATGTATGTATGTGTGTGTGTAAGTACGTACGTACGTACGTACGTATGTATGTATGTATGTATGTATGTATGCATGCAGATTTTGTGCTAGTAGCAAACAAGACTGTGTCATCAGCACAGAGTAGTAACAACAACTGTACGTATATCAAAGCATTGTCAGTCAAACTAGAGACACTCGCAGTTCTCACTTGTCAACCACTTTTCAATATCATTTAAGTACATAGAAAATAATAACGGGGAAAGAGTTTCACCTTGTCGCACCCCTGAGTAACTAAGGGAAATGTCTGATATGTTATCATTACGTTGCACACATGACTTGATATTCTGGTACATATTTTAACTAGGGTGAGGAACCTACCGCTAATTAAGTTATGTACACCTTGGACCAGACAGCGAATATTGAATGCTTTAGAAAAATCTATAAAAGCACAGTAAAGTTTCTTTTCACTATGTTTCAGTATATCTGTTAGCAATGTCATTATGTTCATATTATCAGTTTTATGAGTATTCGGCTCTGAAATTCGCCTGACAAAATTGCGTTAGTTTCTGAATATTCCACGAGCCTATCATTGAGTATACCTGTAAATTGTTTAATCAGGCAGCTCAGGATGGTTATAGGGCGATATGAATATGTGTCCGTTGTCGCGACTTTACCTTACAGATTGCTTGCTTAAGTGACATTTTAGAAGTTGGTATGATAGGGATGAAGACTTTTATGGATCGACAACTTCTTTCTTGCAATGGATGCGACGTTTCGTGTTGACGTTTCGGATCACTGGCTTTAGCTCGATCATAGCGTTTTGGCGTGCCAGGTTCCTGTGCAGTTTTGTTTTGTCGTTGGATATTACTGGCAAACGAAAATAGAAGTGGACTATGAACGTCGGAAGAAAGCGAAGAAAAATCTTCATATTTGCATTTCGGGGACGCGAGAAGATAGTCAATTGTACCTTGGTCTCTGCACGTGTAATCTCCGGCCGAAGCCTCATCTCCGATTCGACCATTGCAGATGAAAAGATGAGATGAAATGCTGGCAAAATTCTATAAGCGATTTACCATAATTGTTTACTCGCGTATCGTTTGTTGTATGCAAATCTAAATGTGCTGATTGTTTGTCATGATATGCGGAACTGTGTTTCACATTTCCTAATGTTGTGCACGTGGAGCGGAAGATATCCGGACTGTCATCCGTGACTGCGTGACTGAGTTCACGTGCGGGACAGGGGCACATATCAAGCACTGATTTGCTGTTTTTGGAATGTTTATGATTTTTCTTAGGAAATGGTCTGTCATATCAAACAGCATAGAAGATATATAGTTACACTTGCCCGTTTGTTGATTACCTCTGTGTTGTTACTGGTAAACACATATAAGATGATCCACGACCTGACAAATGACCTCAATTTGCATACTTGGGAACGCCCCACAGAACGATCCACTTGAAACAACAGGGAGACAGGTTGTCTGATAAATATCGAGAAGTTCATTTTCCCCGTGCGCTTCACGCATGAATTGTTATAGCACACTCGATTTGGGAACAGGTACAATCCCAACGAATTGAATCAACACAATATACTGAGCAAATATGTTTAGGACCACCGATCCATTTCACGAAGCAAATGACATTTTCCTGTTTGCTTTTTAACAAAATTGTTGAATATCTAAAATGCTTGTCAATGCCCCAGTCATCTATTTGTCCTTGTCTTAACTAAAGGTTAGCATGGAATATCAGTATCTTATGCCTGAAATTGCAGTCTTATCATTCGAAGGAATATGCTTTTATGTCATCTTTTCTGTTGGCGGTTGTCGGACATTTGTCCACTTGCTTGCTATGATATGGTGCATTATCCATAACGATGACAGAGTGCAGTGGAAGGTTTGGGATCAACTTTTCCTGGAGCCATTTAGAAAAATTATCAAAGTTCATCTCGTCATGATAGTCTGTTGATTTGAGTTTGGAATCAAAAACAAGCAAAGCATTTGGAACAAAACCGTTTTCACCCCTTGCATGAACCACAATCAGCCGAGGTCCGGTGCCAGACGGAGGTTGAACCCCATTTATTACGACTTCACCCTCAAGTTGCCAACACTTAGGGACAATGTGGTGTACATGCAACCGTGTTTCATCGATAAAGATGAGTGTTCGATTTTCTTCTGTGTTTTTTTATTGCACGCAAGTATTGCAAACGCTTGGAAACAATGTCTTTACGTTCCATTAAAAGTTTACGGTTTGACTGCGCTTTTCGCCACCTACACCCCATGTCTTTGAGATTTTTTCGAAAAGTTTCCTTAGTACCCTTGTAGTTCCAACTGGCACTTTGCCATATCATACATCGTATCCAGAGTGGGTGTACGTAGTTGTTTTTTTTACGCCATATAAACTTTGTACAAACTGACGGACTGCACACCGGTCGAAATCATCAAGTTTGTAACTGCAAGTTTTGGGTTTGCGCAACTTGGTGGGACTGATAAATGTAGGTCCACTCGCACTCCTACCACCTTCTGCCTTAATGCGCTTTAAAGTTGTCGTTGAGAGTCCAATAGCAAGGCTACTTAGTAAAAGAGAATCTGCTTTGGTTGCACAATTTTTGTCCATATACATGATAACATTGTATGCTATCTCCCTTGCCTGAGAATGAACTATTTGCCCATGTTTTCCTAACTTGGACATTTTTTACTACAACTGAAATCGGTTTAACAGTATTGAGACAGGTGTAAAACAGTAGCGAGGCAGGTGTTACACAGTAGCGAGACAGGTGTTAATCAGTAGCGCTGTTGATTTCATGTCACGGTTAGCATGTATTGCTCGTGCATAATCGTCAAGCTACATGTAGCAGCCAAGTGTACTCGCCCAATTCGTTGTACCGCCTCTCTTGTCACAAATGCGTTTAGTGCGCAGGAGCATCTACTATGTGTCTAGCAGTAGCTGTTATTCGCGTCCCTCCTTCAAACCGTGCGGTCAACTGACATAATATTTTTATTAACATTGTTACAAATGGAGACAACGCAAGAAGTAATGTTAGCAACAAAATCACTATCGTGTAGATAGTTTGTAAACATGCAACTCTTACGACTTGTCGGTTCTAGAACAGCGTCTGTGGGGGAGTCATTCGGAACTGATTCATTGAACAGAGCATTTAATTTAACTTCTGTTTCAGATATATCTTGGCTATATCCATCACAATTGTAACTAGAGTTTCTTTCAAAGTCATCATCGGTGTGTAAATCTAAATACTTTAACTGTTTCTCGCGATATATGGCACTGAGTTTCACATTTCCCTAATATTGTGCACGCGGAGCGGGAGATATACGGACTGTGTGACTGAGTTCACGTGCGGGGCAGGGGCACATATCAAACACTAATTTACTGTTTTTGGAATGGTTATGTCTTTTGATAGTATATGGTTCATCATAACAAACACGCATATGAGATATATAGTTACGCTTGCCCGTTTGTTGATTATCACTACTTTGTGAGCTGCTATTCGCGTTCTCCAGTCGCACCGTGCGCGTCACGCTTCTGGACCCTGCATCAGTTAAGCCATCTGAACAATCCCTACTTGGTCATTTAATGGTTATGCGTGGAACTGACTTTTGACTGATACGAGAAGCGCCTCTGACTCAAGCGAAACATACATACTTGTCAATCAAGTGCGCGCGCAACCCCTCCCTGAGAGTAAAGCTCGGTGCAGACCTTCAACAGGTAGCAGACTCGCAAAGACAGGCGAGGCTCAGGACGCGTTCTCGAGAGAGGGCAGCAATACGTTGTTGCACTAAGAAGCAGTGTCTCCCTACCACACATCAGGATGATGTCTAACGGCCACGTTAATGAAGGATATGACGGCTTACCAGAAAAGGTAAGAAGTTTACTAAGTTCGACAATGGCCAACGATGCTCACACTCTAGGCCCATGCGTTTGCCGTGAGAACATGAGTCCCCACAACCCAACAAGAATCAGTGTTATTCAAGCCAATAATCTTGTATTGTTGCTCACGACACACTCGGAGTTCATGTTACAGCGTGAACAAAACAATGCTTGATGACAGAGCTTTTCCTCAGGTGTGACATGTGCCTGAGCGTTAAGCAACATGATGAATTATGCCCCAAGGGCACCAATGTGTTAACAATGATGTATTCTTAAGGTACTACTTACATACTTACGCGATTGTGGAATACAGAAAATAGACAGGGGGTTGTCTGGATCATTTTATTCTGCTGAGGAATTTACATTGGAGTTCAAATTATCAGGTTAAAGATTAACCGATGTTTTCTGTAAATAGTAATACATTTTCAGGTCGTAACATGGTCCAAATTATAATTATGCCCAGAGAGGACATGTTCCAAATGGCCCTTTTCATCATAAGAATGATGTGTAACTACTAACATCTAGTGAGAAAACCTATGAACAACCCACATTAGTCATTCAGTTAACTATTGTGTGGCTTCAATCCATTTACAAGTAATCTGACTGAAACTTAAAGTCTATTTTCAACATGTACACTTGCCATGACCAGCTGCCATCTTGCCAACGCATGAAACATAACCTGTAAGGGACTTCGAAAATACAAGCATTATTATGGATAGAGTCCACATAAGAGTGATCACAGGTTATAACAGGTGCTGTTGGCCGTGTAACATTCACGTATAACTACGCACATATATGGAGAATCACACAACATTTATTACAGTATAGTCTATGTCACTAACAGTCGCATCTAGCTGACGTATACCCAGTATATATGTCTCTCTGTAAGGAGTGTTTGGGGATGACTAGTGCTGACTCGTTTGGTGAATAGACCTTTAAGCGTCATGTAAATACCTAGGAGCAGTTTATTTCAGAAGAAATAGAATAGCGTTCTTGTAAAAAGGATCATGATCTTGGTAAATATGTTGAGAATGCATGCTCACGTGTCTTATGAATGACTGTCAGTACGTGCGCAGTATGTTGACCGAATCTACGGCTTAACAATGTCCCGGCCCGTCCAAATGAGTACCTTTACATTACATGTAATAGAAGCTGCAACACAGCCGCTGTTGAAGCGTCCCCCTTGTAGGTCGTCAGGCAGAAAGGAGCTTTGCAAAGTCTTTCATACGACACTCGTGATATAGCCATGACAGTGTACCCGTTTATCCCAGTAACGTTATGCGCATGTCGGTGCCAAATCATTGTAATAGTCCAATGTTTTCATATTCACCTTTGGCCTTTTTCTCAGTTTTTAACGACCAAGGTTCAATAGGCTCCATCCAAACTGAAATGTAGAGTTAAAATACAGGATGAAATACCGTGAACTACGCTTGACAAAGTGACGGATGTAGTGAAGACCTCGTGATGCATATTACAGTTTTATTGGACATGACGTTATTGATAACGAAGTCAAATCTGTGGTGCATTTGCGACCGTTTCATGGTTATTATTGATATATAGTGCACTCATTATTGATATTATAGTATTACCATGCACCCAACGCATGTTCTGAGAGCTTGTGACTTAAGCCTTAATAAGTACTGTTACATATTCTGAAAGAATCAACTGGAATCTGCAATGTTAAAGGGACGTTATGTACACAACTTGCAATTACAAACTATCAAAACCAACAGGCCGCCACAAGAACACCTCTTCCTACTAGCTCGATTTCAAATGTTCAGACATAATTTACAGAACAAATCAAAGCAACGTGCAATCGTGACCATCATCCGTGGCCCCTGCTGTTTGTGCCTGTTGTTACATCTGTGTTCACTTTAAGATAGAAACTAGATTTGTACAAGCCTGTACAGGCAGCACACGCAGAGAGTGAATAGGTACATTTGCCATTAAACATTGTCTGATGTCATCCCATAACAAATGTCTCTCTCCAACACTTCATAAAACGCCGTGTTTATCGGCTTCTGATTGGACAGCCAGAAATTCACATCCGGGTCACTCATACATCATACCTGCGCTATATCCTTGTGACAAGTGTGTCGTGCAACAACATTGCGCAGTCTCATACCCTTGTCAAAGTGCACGTGCTTTATACAAAGAGATTAGAATACGTATTTGTGATACACCTATGGCTTCTGTTCAAATACTTGATTTGATGTGGTTGACGACCCTTCTCCCATAAATAATTACAGCTTGTTGCAAGCGCATATGATCTTTATAAAAGGTCTTCCCCAATATTTTGAAGACAAATATTTTCTTATTGGAATCTTTATAAAACACCCATGCTACTACTACTACTACTACTACTACTACTACTACTACTACTACTACTACTACTACTACTACTACTACTACTACTACTTATCGCAAATGGTGCCCGTTAATGTGGTGTGTCGCAATCTTCATACCCCCACAAACCAGATTTATCTATTGCCGCTAGCACCACCACCACCACCAACAACAACAACAACAACAACAACAACAAACAACAAACAACAAGGGGCGTTCTGTCGATAAACAACTTCTTTTATATTAATATGAGCGTCTTTTCTGTAGGGTTGTCCAGCTTGGCTTAACACAGTCACTGTAGCGATGTAAATGTCCGGCCACGGACCTGTGGCTTGCATTGTCTAGAGTTTGTCCGAGGACTGGCCCACAAAATTCGAGGTCATGCTCGGAGGGCGTTTTTATCTCACCACAGGCTAACTGGACACAATTTTACAATAACAGAGAGTGACATGTGAAAATCCGGATTTAAATGGTCTGCAGCTGGCGATTGTTGGGATCGGGTGGTCAGACTCCCTGAATTGGTGGATACATGTGATCGTATTCAGAATGTGTCAAAACTTTTCTTGGTCCATACTGGATTATTTACATAAGTATAGTAACATAATTTACATATCCCTGGAATACTGCTGGGTGTTACGTTTGTGTTATTTGTTGCATGTGTTTTGTGACTGTTATCTCTTGCATTCAGACATTAAATAATGTCCTCTGTTGTAACACTTATCTCAAATTGACCATTAACTTTAGATCGTTAGACACTTAAATCGTTAAATGCATCTCGACTAATATAAACAGCAAGCGGTTGGGAACGCTTCGTTATGAGCGTGTTGGCCATA
Source organism: Haliotis asinina (assembly GCF_037392515.1). Taxonomy (NCBI): domain Eukaryota; kingdom Metazoa; phylum Mollusca; class Gastropoda; order Lepetellida; family Haliotidae; genus Haliotis; species Haliotis asinina. The sequence continues at coordinate 50,905,291 of NC_090287.1, forward strand.
TACGGAGTTTATAGTATACATGTAGCCTCTGTCGAAACCTCAAAGACACAGTGCACGTTAACAGTTGAATACTCACACGCACAGCTGTGGCGTCACACTTCCGCCACGGAGATCACTGGTGTGTGTGTGGACTCTCACTCGTGTCCTCGGTATGCCTGAGGTGTATTTACATGCACCCGTAAACTGAGAAGAGGGATATACAAATCTGGTGTTTCAGGGGACCTGTCTCCCGATCCACAAACCGTTCGTAGCGCTACGACATTCGTTAGATAATGATGAAACATAGACTTACGACAGGTCGTAACGTGACGACCACTTTGTGGGTCGGGTCCCACAGTAACTGAGATCAAGGACATTTACGTGACGTTCCTGATAAGTAATAAAATGATGTAGTCTAGTACTACTGTACTTTAAAACAATTGCACGTTACATTTGGTGCAACCGAATGTTACTGTGTGTGTGGTAGGAGGTACACACAGTGACTATACGTAAGTTATATATCTATTCTATATATGTAAACAAACGATGCAAATATCTGCTTCGAGGGAAACGCTGTGAAAATATTCTCTGTCTGTCTGGCTGACTATAAAGAATGGAGTCCAAACAATAACGTATGACATTTCTGCATGCGATATTTCGAAGCTCTGTGTGTCATGATGTTTGCATCTTTGATGTATTGTATTTAGATGTACTCTACCGTTCACATGATTTTCTGTTTCAGGGCAACGGATACATCGATGGTAAAGATCCAGTTGTAAGTATCAACCTGACATTCATTAAACATGGGTGTGTACAAAGCTGTACGATAAAGATTAGGGATCATGATACTTTTCCGGTTATTTGTACGAAATTTGGTGTCCAGTGTTTCCTAACCCTTGTGCTCAGTCCAAGAAAACTGAGGGTCGAAAGAAAGTACACCTCTCAGTCAATGCCCCAAAACAACAATTCATTAATTTAGAATTATATGAAAAACAAAGTCGTAGTATTTTCTCTCAGTTTACCTAATATACTAGACACAAGAAATAGGGGATATTGGTATACTGGCGTCTCCTATTCTCGCCTCGTCACAATATGGCTGAGATATTGCCGATGTGACGTTAAATATTAACTCACTCACTCCTATTCTCGCGGTACTTACGAATATCAGCTGAAAAAATAATATAAACAGTTCTTTTCATATACTACCGACAGAAAATAAGGGAACCAAGAAATTGAATGTAGATGACTTTGACTGTGACAGGGTCCGTTATCGTGGCGTATCTCCCAAACGCAACATCCAATGACAATGGAATTTCGCATAATGCCTGCCCAGCACGTGCTACACGTGCACACAGAAGTTAACTCCTGTAAATGTACTGGAGAAGTCGCAATCACTAATGCAATAGAGATTGACACTTACTGACAGAAATGCCTCCGAGGCAGTATCTCGGTGAAGCAACAAAATGGAGAATTGTGGGGATGATAGAGGAGGGGGGGGGGACATCATTATGTGAAGTTGCCCGGCAGATGGGTAAATCAAAAAGTGTAATTTCACGCCTGTGGGATAAGTACCGTCAAACGGGTGGGGTTGCAACGAGACCTGGGCGTGGTAGACCAAAATCAACGACACCACGACAGGATCGTCTCATTACGTTAATTGCTCTACGCGATAGGTTTAAATCGGCCCCTGCCATCAATAGAGAATTCCGCACACTCACTGGAAGACGCATTTCAACCTCAACCGTTAAAAACCGACTCTATCAAGCTCGTCTGAAAGCAAGACGCCCTTTAAGGGTGTCACCCTTTCAGCTCACCATAAGCGCCACAGATTGGCATGGGCTAGGCAGCATCAGGGACGGGCTATGCGCCACTGGCGTTACACCATGTTCTCTGGTGAGTCAAGGTTTTGCCTACGATTCACAGATGGCAGAAAACGTTGTTGGCGTCGGAGCGGGGAGCGATATGCCAGAGCAGCAATTCTTGACCATGATCGATATGGAGGTGGTACTGTCATGGTGTGGGGTGGGATTACACATGACAGACGATCAGATTTGGTCATCATTAACGGAGCCATGACTGGTCAGCGATACGTTGACCAAATATTGCGTCCTGTTGTGGCTCCATTGGCTAGAGTTATCGGCCGAAATTGTGTATTCCAAGATGATAATGCCAGACCACATCGGGCCCGAATTGTCTCCGCTTATCTCCGACAAGAAGGTATCCAGACATTGGACTGGCCCTCTAAGTCCCCAAACCTGTCCCCAATTGAACATCTCTGGGACGTTCTTGGTCGAAGGGTGTACGCCAGGGACCCAGGACCCGCCAACCTGGCCCAGCTTGGTGCAGCTCTCCAAGAGGAATGGCGGGCAATACCACGGGCAACCATCCGGAAATTGATTAACAGCATGCCATCAAGGTGCCGTGAACGTGTTGCCCAACATGGTGGACACACCAGATATTGAACTTGACGCCTAAAATTGATTTAATGGATATTTAAAGCAGTTTCAAATTCGCTATTATTTCATTAGTTCCCTTATTTCTTGTCGGTAGTATATGTATGCTTGTTGTTTTTAAATGAAGAGATTCCCCCTCTAATATCTACATCAATCAACTGCTTGATCCATCAAGTGTATTATCTCATTTGAGCTCGATGAAAAACATGGTCGTCCGCCGCTGACTTTTCGAGGCGTCTCCTATTCTTACGTTACAACGAGAAAGTAACGTTATTACGTGTAAGGAAGGGGAATCTTATCGGGAAGGGCGGGGAAAAGTTACGATTTTTCCAGGTTAGTTAAAACTCACGATATTCGTTACATTGCAAAATTTTGATAATTCACAAACTTGGGCCACTTCCTAGTTACTCGTCAGTGATGTAAACAACCGCATCGGCGACCTCTGTAGAAAATGTGTTTACCGTGAGAATAGGAGACGGACCTATATATATTAATGTTTGTTGTTTCATCAGTGTATCAATGAATAAATAGATCATTATTCGTAATTTCAAAATTAACATATATACCTAACTATTTTTGTCCAGTACAGTATTATATCAGGGGTGCCTCGGCAGCCACGAAGCCAAATCACCTATGTTGCTAATTATGGAGGTGTTTTCCCGCGGTATCTGCTGATTATCAGTGTTTGTCCCATAATATCCATTTAAAGATTCTCTCCTTATCAGTATTACTGTTGTTAGGTCATGAGTCGCTTATTAATCTGATACTCACTGGCAAGACTTAGTGAACTCCACGCCTAATGTAAAATATCACGTAGATGCTTTTTACAAAGGAAACATAATTACTACAATGAGGTGTTTTGAACTGCTAACAACAGCAATAGCAGTTAAATCAACACATCAGCCAGTATCTTTATATCCGCTTTAGGTACTTTGGGTTTGTTGTTTATCACTTACCAACATTCCAGCTTTATAATTGCGGTTAAGAAACAGTCGTGTCTCCCTTTGATGAAATGTCTCGTTGTCGGCTTTTCGTTTTTTAAGATGAAGTCTGTTTTCGCACGTACGGTAAAGGAATGCGCATGCGTGTGTATGCCGCCACTTGTTGACTAGTCCTATGCTCTCCAATGTAAATTTCCGTGCAGACATTAGCCAAATGTTTTCTTTTACCTCATTTCAATTCTGTTTCATGTATATATGCATGTGGAATTATTATACATGCAACTTTATGTTATATTTAATGTAATTCTGTTGTGACCTGAATTAAGTGGTTTTGAATCCTTGGATGCTTGATAACTTTTACATGTTTCGTTTCTTATAAACCATTATTTACACTTTGATCTGCATTCTAGAATTGGGTGAATCTATACTGAGGCACGTGATGTTATGGATAACGACGTCTAGTTAAATTCATAGGGTGATGTTTGAGTGTAGATTCTTACACAATTATCAAGGTAAAAATACCAGGTAATGAGAAGTATATCCACATACCATTAACAATAGCATGGGATAGAATAACAAGTGACACATGATTGGACGAGGCCAGATAGGGAAGCAGGGTTATTCATTCATTGGCCACTTTGGCTTTGAGTGTGGTCGAGATTGTCCTCTTGGCAAACTCTTAGTAGAGTTTTTTTTTAAGGTTAGTAAAGTCATGCTAGTGTTGATACAGCCCATGTTTTAGGTCATCAATCAAAATGTCGCATTGTCGCGTTGTCACTAAAGTGTCGCATTGTCGCATTGTTAGTCGTCGCATGGTCGTTTTATTAGTTACGACGGAATTTAAACACTAAGACAAGCATGATGTCTGTGGGTGAAGGGTCGTTGGTTGATGGCATGGTATCGTCTGAAAATATTATGAAATTATCGATACATTGTGAATCGTGACATGTCCAGGATTAATTATATAGGATTCAAATAGAGGTGATAAACAGACTTCAGAACGCATTATTGTCATGAAAGCGTTGTCCCGTTGTTGTGCATTTTTAGGCTTTTTAATTTCTTTTTGCACATCTTAGATGGAGCGACAATGCGACATATTTTTACCTTGAAACTTGTCTCTATGTCGAATGTTGCCCTTTGGATGAATAGAAAAATATTTTGCAAAACGCGACAATGCAACAGCGACCATGCGACAAAAGGCCGAAATGTCGCGTTGTCGCATTGTCACGCTTTGGTTAAATATGCCTCTTTTTACTATTTTTTTGAGAGGGCACCAATGCGAAACGACAATATCCCTTCTAGGATTCCATATGCCACAATACCTTTTCGTGCTGTTTTAGGACAACAAGGTGATAGAGGTGGAGGAAGAGGATGGCAAGGAAGAGGAAGAAGATCCATGGAAGGTGACAACAATTGAAGTGGAAGAAAAACCATGGTCTGGTCAGTGACTAGAAACGTTATGTAAAAAGTATCGTGAAACATAATGTAACGTTATATGATTCTAACAAGACACAGGAACCTAAGTTGTCTCGAATTACGTGTGATTCGACTTAATTTGTGTAATTATTGATTTTGAGTTGGAACTTGATGAGTAAAACTGTGTATTTCTTTAACACAGAGTTGAACTGCGCTGAGCTGATTTTCCGGCTGTGCAAGTATATACTTGGAGTTGCCCTCATCCTTGGTTTCCTCTATATGTTCATCTGTTCCCTGGACTTCCTCAGCTCTGCCTTCAAGCTCCTAGGAGGTAAGTTCAACTGCCTATGAGCGAGTGAGGAGGAAACTGTTTTGAGAAATATTTCAGTTTATTACAGAGTGCCAACTTTCTGGGGCGAAAAACCGAAGAGCTGCAGATGGCAGACATATTCCTTTGTATTATAACAAATGGAGAAAGTGTGACTAGAATCCTGGTACGATGGACTGACGTAAATCCAAATCGTGTTACCTTAAGTCACTGAAAACCCCTCAAAATTTATAATTTGTGAACTGATGCTTTGCTGGTATTGAAACACTGAGGGTGATAGCAGACTTAGCTGTCTTTAAATTCAGCATCAATGAGTGAAGACGTGGACTTGGTTAAGCCGTAAGTGATGAATGTCACATGGTGAAATATATGCGGTGGCGCTACCTAGAGGGTAAAGCGTTCGCTCGTCACGCCGAAGACCCGGGTTCTCCTCCCGATATGGGTACAATGTGTGAAGCTCATATCTGGTATCGGGCGTGATATTGTTGGAATATAGCTGAAAAGCAGCATAATATAAACTCACTCACTTCGGTGAACACCCTGAGGTAGGACATGGCGATAGTAAACGCAAACCATGACAGAGGCTCATGTGGATTCGAACCAGCTATGATGGGCTTCTGTCGTGTTTAAGGGGCGCAACTAATGATGACCTGGAGGCACGGTGAAGCTTCTGGGTGTTGTTGAGATTGTAATCTTGCATCTAATAAAACATTTACTTCCTACAGGTAAGGCAGCAGGTCAGGTGTTCCAGAACAGTGACATTCTTTCGAATCCCGTGGCTGGGTTGATGATTGGCGTCCTAGTGACTGTCCTGGTACAAAGCTCCTCTACCTCAACCTCCATCGTCATCAGCATGGTTGGTGCCGACAGTAAGTACATGGTCACTCCATTTGGTTTAGTAAGATAAGCTAAGTGAAAACGTCTCTTAAAACAGCTTCCCTTACTTTATTGGGAATAGAACGCTTCCACATCTGCGTTATCTCCCCTCTTCAACAGGATACACCTATATTCGACACAGCTATCATGCTTAGGGACAGAATTATTTAATACCCACAATGCGTAAGTGTCGAAAGCGTAGTGGTATAAAATATATCACCCGTTTATCCGACAACACCCAAATGTGTTAATGAGAATGATTTGGAGATTTAACGTGAGCTCTCCAACATAAAGCTATTTCGATACTACTGTCTTCCCAAGCAATAACAACGACTTATACGACAGTCGAGGCGCTACGATAACTTTCTGAAAAGGGGCCCTGGATGTATAGCTGTTGCTTTGTATAGAAATCGTTAGTAATATTTTCCTTAAGACTATTTTCATGTTCGGCGTGCGGCTGATCACAATTCGGTCTCTCATTTCATTCGAAAGTCGCGATTAAAGACAAGATCTTTACACTACAAATTACATAGTTGATAATTTCCCTGAAATGAAATGTTCCTTTCTTCTAGTTTTGACAATCCAACTTGCGATCCCTATTATTATGGGAGCCAACATTGGAACGTCTGTCACCAACACCATCGTCGCAGTAGGTCAGCTCAACAATAAGTCCGACTTCCGACGTGCCTTCGCCGGCGCCACCGTGCACGACATGTTCAACTGGCTGACCGTTATCATCCTCCTGCCCCTAGAGGTTATCACGGGTAAGACTATAACCCAATACAGCGACGGCTCAAAACCCGGACACAGTCTCATTAAAATTCAGACATGACAGCAAGAGAACACCTCATTACAGGTCATGTCAGAACAACGTTACGCAAACTTTGACCATCTAATGAATTAACGACCAGTAACTCGCCACCAGCCAGTCAGAATAGCACTTCCGTAGTTTTCAATGACAAGTTTGATTTCGCTACCCGACTACTCATATTTTGCCAGAATGTCTATTTAGATATAAACATTGATCGGAAGAAATTTCCCATTGTTACGGTTAGGAATTTTGTCGTGACAAAAGGTGTAAGAAAGTCACAAGTCAATTTCAGAATACTGATTTCAAATACAATGCAAATGAGACCAAATCTAAGGCAATGGGTCACAAAATATGATATAACAAACTCACCAAAGTCTTAGTGCGAGAGAAACAGTTATGCAGAATGTAACACAGTGAGCGGTCTGACGGCGGCTTGGCCAGAGGTTACACCCAGTCCATTCCCCACATTGTTCCAATGCGTGATATTGTTGTAATATAAGTAAAAACCGCCAAAATCCTAACTCACTCATTCCAAGTCTTATATGTTGGTCTGTGGTTAGCAAAGGGAAAGAAGCCACTAGGCCACAGGACCAGCTTTTGGACAGTTATTAGTGGTCCTGTCCGTACTAAACTGGTCCAAAATACCATGCGTAGATTTGCTTAACACTCAGTTCAAAATTTACTAGCCACCGGGACCACTGCAAAATTATCATATAGTGGTCCTGATGCAATTTAAGTCACCACGGACCACAGGAAAACAGCCAATGTAAATTTGGCACACTGTTAGCAAGGTTTGGAGAAACTGTTTTTGACTACTCGCAGTTTAATTTATACATACCGAGTTTAGTTCATGGGTAGTCTCGGCCATCTGTGAGGGTTTGGTGTACGAATTGGTGACAGATAGAGCAAAATTATTAGGATAAATGACAAAGGTATCACAAATTGAAACACTCTAAGATAGCAGGAACTTTCTGATGGTGTGTGCAGTATCGACAGCTTTATTCCAGGCTATTTAAGAAGGCTGAGTGGCCTCATCGTGAACTCTATCCCTGATCTGGCACCAGACAAGAGCGCAAACCGTGATTTCTTGAAGGTCATTACGAAGCCTTTCACCAAAATGATCATTGAGGTGAGTACATCTGCAGAACATAGGTGGAGAGACTCAAGTCATTATTCGCATAGCGGGTATGAGACAGGTACTGCCCTTTCTCTGACTGACAGCTTATGTGCTAGCATGTGTGCATTGCACAACGGCACCCGAGTATAAATTCAGAGACCAGCATGAGTGCTCACTAACAGCTGAAGTGGTTGACACAAAATACCAGGCTTTTACAGATAAGCAAAATGGCCCAATATCTGCCACACTGAAAGTGGGGATCATGCATAATGATAAATGAGGGTTTTCCAGATGCACCACATCCTGGTGATTACCCCGCCCCCCTCTCCCTACTTTCCGTTTTCCAATAGGTTTAAAGGTAGTCAGTGTTTGTTCCAGGTCGACAAAAGTGCCATTACCAAGATTGCCACCAACACACATAAAGGCGAGGGTCTACTGAAGACATGCTCTGATAAAGTCACGCCCTATTCATGCTGCTCCGAAACCCTCAAAGAAATGAACGTCCACAACAACGAAACATACTCCTTTGCGAAGCAGATCAAGGTTTGCAGTGCCCTCAATTCCTGTGCCCACAAACACACTTGCTCCGTCGATTTCTGGAAGGGTGACAACTTCAGCTGCAGTAACTTTGCCCTCGACACTACATGCTGCGACAACTTCACGAGGGGCTACAACTTCACAGATAGTGTGAAGACAACCTTCTGTGGCGACCTGGTGGCCCACTGTCAGAACAATTACCTTGTAACAAGAGACTGTATGGAATCAGCATGGTCTAACAACACCATCTTCTCCTGTGATTCGTGGATCGACATCGAGACAGAATGTATCAAACCTAGTAAGTAGCTAGTACTAGTTATCAATATGCACATGGAATAGGGCCCGTAAAAAGGTCACGACATTTCACGAGACCATGGTACTTCCGGTTACAAAGAACGTCTCATACCCTTTCGAGTGGCTTCATGGTTGTCTGATGACAGTAAGGAGCCGATAATCCTTGCAGGAATAACAAAATATCGGAACCGGAAGTAAGCTGGGTCCCGTCTCGCATATCGCAAATTCTCAAAGAGAATCAGCTTAGTAAAAGAAGTAGCGTCTCGCTACAGGCCCTAGACACATGCCACAGGTGCGTAAGAGCTCAGTCGGCTGTATGCCTCAGTGCACTGGGGGATGGTTACTACTGAAGATGGTAATATTTTGGGATGATCCATCGGCGGTAGGTAAAGTTTGTCAAACAGTTTCCGAACACCACATGATTACATTCTTGCTGTAAGATTTCTCTAGTAAGATCTAACACACACTACCTACTGTCACAAGCACAACCGTTCGCCGTTATCAAATCAAGATAACATCTCCAATAGCTTGGTTATATTTTCATAGATAATAACATTACAACGCATTTTTCTCGTATTTACCCTTATTCGTATATAATGCGTTATGTTAAATGGTATTCTCTTGTCTCATCAGTACGTATTCGATGCTCCGGAAGTGTCTTATGGTTCCTTATCTTTTACAGAAACGCACCTGTTTATGGGTCTGTATGGAAAGATAGATGATGTCTATATTGGAGCCATCCTGTTGGTCATATCACTCGCTGTGTTGTGTATATGCCTCGTTTGTATTGTCAAGCTCCTCAACGCTCTGCTCAAGGGCCAGATTGCACTGGTCATCAAAAAGTTCATCAACGCTGATTTCCCAGGCAAATGTTCGTACTTCACTGGTTATCTGGCCATTTTACTCGGGGCTGGACTGACCATTCTTGTTCAGAGCAGCTCCATCTTCACCTCCACGCTAACACCCCTTGTGGGAATTGGAGTGATTGAGCTTGACCGTATGTACCCTCTCACCTTGGGTGCTAACATTGGAACCACGACTACCGGCATTCTTTCTGCTCTTGCTCAAGACGGTTCCAAAATCAAGGATTCCCTCCAGGTTGCCATGTGCCATCTTTTTTTCAACATCAGTGGTATCCTGATATTCTACCCGATTCCATTCTTCCGCCCACCGATTCCAATGGCCAAGTTTTTGGGCACCGTCACGGCTAAGTACCGATGGTTCGCGTTCGCGTACCTGGCCTTAATGTTTTTCTTCTTACCAGCTGCTGTGTTCGGACTGTCCATCCCTGGCTGGTACGTGCTTGCAGCCGTGCTCATCCCTATCGCCATTATCGTCATCATCATCTTAATCGTAAAACTGATACAGAAGAAGAGACCCAGTTGTCTCCCTCCTAAGTATCAGAACTGGAAATGGCTCCCTGAACCCATGCGCTCTCTCCGCCCTTACGATAACGTGATGCAGCGTGTATGCTGCCCCTGTCTGTTGTCTGATGATCTAAAGGATGAAGATGAACAGGAAGATCCCAAGAAACCCAAGTCAAATGGAACAGTCGTTGCTAAGCAGCCAAGAGGGACAAATGTGGACACACGACTTTGAATTTCCCAGAATCAGTGTACAGTGTGTTTTAAAAAACTTTCTAAAACAATCTTGGAGAAATATTGTATTTTTCAAGTTGTTAGGCTGCTCCTTCGAATATGTATTTTTGGCGATAAAATCCCGGTTTCTCCTAGAATATGTAAATGGTCCACTTGCTAAAGTGTACAGTGTGCAGTATGGTACGTCAAAGCGTATTATAACATTGTATTATCATATAGAACACAACATTACACTAGATACTTGGAATGACAGTGCATCATGTCGTATATCTTACTCAGATGAATGAAGACCTGAGTTAGAACTGGCAACCCATGATTCTCAAAAGAGGCCGCTAACAATATTGCTGACTTGATTAATACATATCTTCCATTACGATTGGTCGATTTATCGTGATGCCAGCCACTTGATTGTCAGTTTCAGCTTTGATTATGTACAGATCGCCGTCATATAGCTGGAATGCGTGCGGCGTTAAACAACAAACAACATATGTCACAGGGTGTTGTTTAAGCACACTTTGCTTCTTGTACATACCCTAAAATCACATTATCTTGTCATTAACATATGACACATTAGTCAAGAATTGCTTCTTCCTAACAGGAAGAAAGATTCAGATCTATCCAAGGAAGGAGATTCTGTGATAACTGAAGCCTGTGTTATCACCATGAAGCACAGATCTTTAATCCGATCTGGCATATATGGTCTATGTTAGTTATCTCTAACGGGTTTCTCACCCACAGATCTGACTCTTTCACGGATATGTATAAGCGCACAGTTGCTTGTAACGCTAAAAACTGCTATCAAGGTATACACTGTCTCTGATGGGTATTGGTGACAGTTTTTAGAGTTACAAGCTCCTGTGGATAAACGAAGGGTATACGAAACTGCATGTTATCACTTTAAGAAACACCCAACATGCACGTTTCCAATTTTCACCTTAGTACCTGTAACATGAAGGGTAACTTGTATGATATTTGCCATAACTTATTATTTAAGCTTTTGTTAACTGTTCAGTCAATAAGCTGAAAGATTAAGCTGATGAGATAGAGTTCAGAAAACAATTCCACTATGACATTCGTTCTTATTCTCTTTATTAATACCTCTACTGGTTTACCTTTGTAGTTATTTTACAAACTAGTTTTACTTATTGTCTGTGATTAAGAGAATGTAAGTCTTTCTTAATGAAACTACGCATATGAAATTTACATATCATTTCAAGGTCATTTGTTATTTCATGAAGCATGTGTAATATGTGAACTATATTTTACATTTGTATGTTATTTGATCATATGATGTTTTACATTAAAATATTTTTACTAATGGATTTCTTTTCTGAGCTTATTTAATCTATTAAATGTAAATAACATGACAAATTAGACTTACAAATTTTGCTATTAAGTAGGTTATGGTTTTCAACCCAGCAATTTATCTCCCGCATTGGCACTATTGCCTTTTGGCATAGGCAAACCTTTACTATTTTCATTATGATGAGTGAGTGAGTTAATAGTTAGCGTCATATCGGCAATGTTTAAGCCATATCGTGATGAGAGCAGATTTTACGTTTATTACGAGTAGGTATATTTTAAAAAAACTGTCGTAGAGGTTGGTAAAATAACTAGACTATCACAGTTCGAATTTCCATTATGACGAAATGTAATCGTGCTGATTAAGTAAGTGAGCTGGAGTACTCTGGCACAAAAATAAAGAGCGTATGCGTCACGATCGTACAGTCCGATGAAAGTTGTTAAATGGGTTTTGAATGCCATTAGGTTACCTATTGAGATGGTTCTTCTGGTACCGACATTTCGGGTGGATTTTTCATCACCCCTCCCTGTCTATTTCATGTCCAAATCAGTGATGCAAATGACTTTGCACGCACGCACGCACGCACGCACGCACGCACGCACGCACTGAAATGTAAGGTCATCATGAAGACAGTCAACTTGTACCTGGCATCATCTCATTATCCAAATGCTGGACATGATTGCTAAAACTGACCCAGAACAGGTTAACACATACACAATGTGTGTTAACATTAATTAAAGAAAATTCAGCCGTTTTTGCATGAAACTAGTACCTTCTGAATAGGTTCACACAACCTTGTGCTGAAGTAACTCTTCATTAAGATTCGAAACATGCACACTAGATATTGGCAGGTCGCGGGACCAGGAGTGAACAAGTCTAAGTCACGAGTGACCCGCGTGGACTATCAACAATGCAGAGAGTACGCTTCACCAACTCATTGGATACTGCATTATATACGTGTCGTTCGATCTCCAACGTAGGCACTTTTATACTTTATTTTTTCTCATTTCTAATCAGTGAATTTGTCATAACCAGCTCGGTAGTGGAAGTGGAGAAACAAGAAAAACAGAAGAAGAAGAAAAAACAAAGCATCTCACTTACCCGGTCTCAAGGACATCACAACTTGAATGTGTGCCTGCCATTCAGAGCGGGGACCGTATATATTGCACCGTGTGCATACACTTCAGGTTTTAAATGTAGATTTGCATTATAATAGCGTCGCAAGTCTAAATATATATACCCCCAACCCCCCCAAAGACAGATAGACACACAGACACAGACACACAGAGACACAGACAGACAGACACACGACAAAACCCAATACCAAACAAGCAACAATGCGACATAACAATATCCAAACCAAAAAATAGCCTCGTGGTATATTGTGAAAGGTGTGTGCAGGCCGTTGTTGCTATTAGATAGGTGATTCAATGTGCTAAAATCTTTCCAAGGCTGTATGACAAATGGAAGATTTCAAACAGTTCATTGTAGCTAAATTGGATTATCACTACCCCCTTGCATGTTATCAGAAATGAGTAACTTGTAATGTCTTCAAATTGCTTGACGATAGACCATTATCGTAAGTTGCTCATAAGGTGACATCATAAAGGGCTCAGCTCTTGATGTTCAATCACCAACGGCTCGTTTGAACTTGAGTTCAGTAGGTGTCATTCCATTAGTCAAACGTCCCACTAGCCATCAGGGCTGCCCAATATAACCAGTTTACCGGTATTTACTGGTTCAGACATGAAAACGATACGAACTGCTACACGCTGATCGAAAACAGGTATCTTGACATGCGTCTGGAAAACTTCGCAACACTTTGGATATTTCCGTTTTGTTGAATTGTACTTTTCCTTATTTCATTGTGAAACAATATTATTTACACTTTTATTTTGGCATGATTAAAAGTTTTTATTAAAGTTTAATGACGCATAGTGATCTAGAATCTAACAGTAACTCAGTTATAAGTAGTTTGTAGTTACATATCTGAAAGTATGCTTTCGCATCGCAATATATAGCAAAATGGAAATCCTCTGCATTACCCATCCTTACTAATCCATACGGGTTAAAACAACATATGGTATGGCAGATTGCACCACCAACAACATTTGCAATGCTATTGTAAAAACAAAGTGGAATGATCCAAGAAAATAAGAAACAAAAATACAACTTCGCATCAGTCAACTTTAATAATCGGTCTTCAGCATAGTGTATATGTTACAGTCAGCTTGTGAAATCAGCCAATTCATGAAATGACTAAACATTGCAGTCATTTCCTGAAATGACTAAGAGGGTCAGTCATTTCGCGTCCTTTCATGGAACGGAATCAAAATAATTCTGTCATTTCAACAAATTGTACTTAATACAGTCACTTCGGGTCCTTTCATGGAACGGAATCAAGATAATTCTGTCATTTCAACAAATTGTACTTAACAACTTAACCAACAACAGTGGATCACAATTTCAACATCAGCTGTTGTCACTAACAGTTAAAGCTATTGTGAAAACGACTGTTGCACTTCAGCCTGGCTTTGAAGCATTTATACTGTTTGTTTGACTTTTGCTGTGCCAAGACCAGCCACACCTCACAAACTCCTGTCGATGACGTGAAATTTCATGAAATGAGTTAAGTATACTGATTGACTTTACGGCAATTATTTACCAACTAACTATATTTTTGTCGATTAACGGATACTGCGGTCTGTTTGATTCATAGTCTTATTGACAATTAAAACTAAAATCTATTAATATGCATACAGACGGTGTAAAACGACCGATCAATCAGTTGAACATATAGTCCAGGTCATCATATTTGTCAATGGTTGTCAGTATTCAGTTATATATTTATATCCTCGTCAAATTAACATCATCCAACAACTCAACCTGTTTCACTTTTCCACCGACTGGCATCAGTGATCCAAGTCCGTAACTCATGTTCTGTCATACTCCAATAGCTGACTGACTCCATCTTCCCATCAGCTGCTGGATCGTGCTGCAGAAGCTTCCCATGTTGTGAACCGTGACGATGTCAGAATGTGACACACTTAAAAAAATAACGATAGCTAGGAATAAGAACAGTGATCACAATGTCGACAATCCCCTTAATACCAGTGGCGATATTAATAACAATCATATGTACGCAGTTGTGATGATGACAATCATGATTATGGTGAGGTGCGACTGACAAAGTAACCACTTGTCGGATGGCATTGACAAAACTATTCTCGACACAATACAATATTCCATCGTACAGAAGATTTAGACTTAGTAAATGTACATTAAATATAGAATATTGATACCTAACGTATCAGTTCCACATTATCGCAAAGTTCCTACGTTAACATTGCCTTACCCAGAGAGGCCTAATCTGCAGACTGGTCGGTAATTCAGCAGCACACTGTAAGGCATGGTACCTAGGGACCACAAATGGTATTGTTACTCTGGGATTCGAACCCATGCCATTATGACACAAAGTCTGCCGCCGGACACAAACCGACGACGCTACTCCATACAATCATATCCTCTACAAGATTACAGTCTTAACAAATGGAATTAAAACCTACATGTATCTATACATCTACATTGGTTTCAACAAATTCGTACAAGATAAAGACAAACAAGGATTGTTTATTGATTGTACACCTGTGCAGGGAGTCGAATCAGCGTCTTCCGTGTGACGAGCGAACACTTTAACCACTTGACTACCCCAGGACGGCTTGAAAGACTGTGTTATAAACACAGAAATTCGTCTTCTCTAATAAAAACATCGTGTCATTAACGCCACTCGAGAGTAATAACAGTGAAATACAGAAAATTAGTAACATGATTTTGTCACTATCCTGACATATTTTTGTGTTGACAGCAGCTGCACCATTGTAATAGTACTGTTCTCCTAAGTTGTCTCATTTGAAGTCATTTCCCAAACAAATGCATAGTTTGTATGAAATGAAAAAAGCTGAAGAAGTTTCACCTGTTTTAATAAGTGACAAATAAAAACGTGATTGCCAGATCAAGAAGAGAGGCAGCAGGGGGCGGATAACTCTAAATTAAAATGAACGAATCTGGTATTTTGCGCTGAGCATTTATCAACGGAAGTTAATTCCTAAACAATCGATAGTTACACATAATATCGATGCATCATCGATACTTTTCGTTTCTACCATCTAATTGCTATCGGATACATCGTTACAGCCCTGACGTTCAATACTCAACTTGTACTGTGCATTTACTGAATATCTAGACTAACAGTCCCATTCTCTCCCATTCGTTTCTATATTTGTTTGTAAAAATGCAGTCTCTCCCAACTCTGTCTCCTTTCCTTTTCCTATCATCTCTCATGATATTACCTGGGAACTGAAGTAGCGTGAACACCTTCACTGAACCATGTACGTAAACCACTCTTTATCCAGTTTCAAAACATGACCAATAGTTTTGGCAGGTCTTCCACTGATCAGGCCCACGTCACAAGTGTACCCCATGGACCATCCACAATAGAGAATGCATGCTCTCGTAGCCACTACACAGTGCTCTTTGATAGTCATATCGCAGGCTATATTTTGTTTCGGGCATTTTTGTCATTTGAGCTTTTGTGAGTAGCATTGCTCATCAAGGGGAGCAGCCAGGTGGAAAAAAAACTGTCTTAGTCTCTTGTGGTCGCAAGAGGACCTTTCAAGCAGGTTGCAAACTGGGACCCAATACATACTTTACATTATAGAATTGTACAGTATGTTTACATTGCATTTTCATACGTAATTTTGGCTGTCTTCAGCATCATATTTAGACTCAGGATTGAATTCAGAATTTATTAGTGACGCTTTGACAGCAACCATATGTTTTATCTTCTAAATATACATATGGAAATTAATTAAGCAACACCAAATTCAAAGACACATAAAAACTTAACAAAGTTTAACGAAGTAATTTTGATGATTGATTATTCAATTTTGATGTATTGACATACAGCATGAGCTTTTCATGGGTTGATATGACGCGCGTGAAGCTTGCACAGCGCACGTGCATTGCTTTAACCTCAACTTTCGAAAAATGCACTTTTTCCCTGGGGTGTTTACAAGCGCAGGTTGTCGATTGCATTCGGTTTTTCATTCATTTCAATGTCATGGCACGTAGGAAATTATCAGAGGCCACTCGTTGGCAAATAATCGGCATGAGGAATGCTGGTATGTCTCTAAGACAAATCGGGACTCAAATCGGACGACATCATTCCATAATTTCAAAACTTTTGAAAAAATACCGGGCCACTAATGAAGTTAAAGACCTGCCTAGACCAGGAAGACCCAGGAAGACCACAGTCCGGGAGGACAGAGCTTTACTGAGACTTGTACGGCGCAGGTCCTTCGACTCGAGCTCTCGGTTGAGACAGGAGTGGCTTCCAGGGAGACCCATCTCGAACAGGACTGTTCGGAATCGTCTGAAAGCTGCAGGATACCGGGCAAGGAGGCCAATCAAGCGACCCAGACTGTCTCCAGCCCATAAGGCAGCCCGACTGGCCTGGTGTAATGACCGTTTGCACTGGAACATTGCCTCTTGGAGGAAGGTCCATTTCTCAGATGAGAGCCGGTTCTTGCTGCACATGGTGGACGGTCGTACTCGGGTCTGGAGGCAGAGGAACACAGCAATGGCTCCACGGAACATCCAGGAGACTGTGGCCTTTGGGGGAGGTTCCGTTATGGTATGGGGGTGCATTTCCATGAACTGCAAGTTGGATATCATTACCATCCGTGGCAACCTTAACGGTGTTCGTTACCAACAGGAGGTTCTTGACAGGGCTGTGGTACCTCATTTTGAGAACCATCCTCTGGCAACGAGACCCATATTTATGGACGACAATGCTAGACCTCACAGGGCGCATGCTGTAAATGATTTTTTGCGGCAAAATGCAATTGACAGAATTCCATGGCCTGCCATGAGCCCTGACCTCAACCCCATTGAACATTTGTGGGACTTTATTGGCCGTCGTGTGAGGCAGAGAGACCCACCAGTCCATAATCTCAACGAATTGACGGCTGCCCTGCATGAGGAGTGGAACAGGATCCCCCAGAATCAGATCCGGAGACTCATCCAAGGAATGAGGAGGCGTCTGGAATCGGTGGTGCGTGCGCAGGGAGGACACACTAGATATTGATGAAAGTCGGTGTGCAGACTCTCAGATGACTGTTCTTTCTTTCCATGTGACATTTGTGTTAATACACCTGACAACAACGTCTGTGGATGAATAGTAAATTGTGTCCATTTTTTCATGAATTTAAGACAGTTTTAAGAATTTGGATTTCGTTGCAATAAAGCAAAGTCTTGATACTTTTTCCCTTTAAGTTGTTTGTCAGAGATCGTCTGTTGAATAAAAAAGTGTCAAACTATATCAACCCGGCATATTTTGATTGTCAGAACACTTCAAAGTTGCTCCAATAGAAAAATCAAGAATATCAAGGCCTCAGTCGATGGGTCATGTCGTACACATTCCTTCTTCTATCAGTTTCATGTTCACTTTACAAACTGTACCTGTACTGAGCCTGCAAGGACGCAGTTGGATTCATCAAGATACTGGCGTTGCCCTGCACTCGTGTAAATCGGGCAATCACGTTAATGTACTAAGTATTACGCCGCTTTGAACGTGGTTTACTGTTTATATCAGATCATTTAGGCAGAATATTTAGGAAGAAAAGCAAGACGTGATATCGGTCTCAAATGTTTGCCATCTTTGTTGATGCCACAAACATGGCCATGGTGCTGACAACCAATGAAAATACTTCCAGGGAACCCATGACATTCCTGGCACGTCAGGGAGACGTAACTGCATAACGGTTATTTTCAGCTTAGGAAAGTGACCTATGTTTCTTTGACGATTAACACATACTGGGTGGTGTTCACGGCATTTATCTGTCTGGGATAGTAAACTGACTCAAAGGATCGGTTACAGTTTGAGGTTAAGCTGCACAGAGTACACAAATGAGAAGGGAATAAGATTGTACTGTTGTTGGTAGGGTTTTAATACTTCACTTTAAGTAACTGAGTTAAATGTTGAACTAGCTTCCTAAAGTACATAGTTAAAAGCTTCCTAATGTACATGGTGACTTCAAAATCGAAATAATTTAGTTGTAGTAATTTTGGACATAGTGAACTGAGATAAATACAATTTGTGATGATTTGGGGTGGTTACACAGGGGTGTTAAAACGTAGTCAGTCTAAGTATATAATCGAAGCCCAAAGTTTGAAAAGCTTCCATTATTTTTTAAGGAAACTATTAGCAACACCATATCCAAAATCTCGCATACGTGGGCTATGTGATTAACGGCATCTTGACAACACATTGTGGTATAGGGGTATAACATTTCTTTGTTGCAGAAAAACGATCTGTCGTTTCTTACCTCTTTGATAACGGTTTACCCTCAGATAATGTCACATAAGATATTTATACTATTGGATGACTTCCCTTCATAATCAACATTCAAAGGTTTGGATTGTTTTAGTTATATTTATAGACAGGACTATTCTATTTTTCAAGGACGTATTAATCTTTCAAAACATTGTATCCGGATATTTAAGCCGGCACTGTTTACAACATATTAAGCGCTGACACGTGTGTGACCATTCGGTATTTAGTTTGGACCCTTGGCATAATGTATGAATAAGTGAAAACGTGAGAATACCTTTTGTCCTTATGACACTCTTATTTGAAAGGGGGTTAGTGTCTTCAAAACAAGTTTTTTCTGTAAACATGAAGGTGGAATTACTTTAACAAATCGATTGTTAGTTCAAATTGCATTTTATGCACTTTAATATCTAAGTTTGATGCTAAGTTTCAAATTATTAAAAATTCTAATTGTCTGGGCTGGTTTGTTGTATGAAATAGGTAACAGGCAGGAGATTGCCGTTGGACCATGAACTTTGTTGGCATAAGCTGTCTGGGCTATGGGCTATATGGGTTTGGGCAGGTTGCTACACACAGACATCCACTATTACACGACTAAATATTGTTTGTGGTTTTCAATAATCTGTTATCTCTAGAAACCAGACACCAATTGCGTGTCTAAACCACCGTTACGTAGATCGAGAGAAGTGGAGATCCAAGTTCGAATTTGTTTTCAGCATTCAAGGCTTGCAGTAAGAGGCTACTGACGTGAACAGGGTGTCAGACTCGCTGACTTCGTTGACACAGGTCATGGTATTTTAACTGCGTGAATCAGTGCTCATGCTGTCAACCATTGGATTGCCAAGTAGCAGGAAAACTTGTAACGTTAAACAAAATAGAAAGAAAACCTTCAATTCAATGAAACATAGACTTGGGCATTGCGTGACTCAACGAATTTTACTCTTCCACCGCCTTCACTCATGTTCTGTCATACTCTGATAACTGTCAGACTTCATCCTACCTTCAACTGCTGAGTCATGGGGCAGATGTATCATGTCACCCGCAGCCTTATTGTTGCGTCAGTGTCAAATGTGGAAAATGTTCAAATTGTTGGTGATAATCAGATTAGGTATAGGCATCACAGTGTCGACTGTGGTTTGATACCGATAATTATTTAACTAAGTTAATTCAGAGTGATGATAAAATTTATATTTTATTGGATTTCATGATGTATTTGCATTGAAGTCAGTACTAAAAAATGATGGAACAATTGAGAACCTTCATAGGCATAATGGATTGGAATTTGCGTGAGAAAAACAAATGAGGGTGTATTTTTTTCTGTCGGAATAGAACAAAAGACACAAGAACCAAGATCCCCATGCCTATTATACCCGCCCAGCAACGATCCCGCAGCAGCCAGTGAAATTCGGGTTTTGATCTAGCGAATGATAAAGCTGTTGATCAGCGATGACGGGCTGCCTTAGTCGAATGCTAATGGGGAAGAAACACTGTGGACTAGCATTGCAAGAATCTAATCTGAACACGTTGAAACACTCAACATTCCAAATTTATAATAACATTTACTGAACAGAAAAAACGCAGCCCTGATTTTAGTCAATTTGTTTTAATAGAAGACATAAAGATGAACGCTCACTTTTATGAGATTTCAGTTTTTTGAAACTTGTTT
Source organism: Haliotis asinina (assembly GCF_037392515.1). Classification (NCBI taxonomy): domain Eukaryota; kingdom Metazoa; phylum Mollusca; class Gastropoda; order Lepetellida; family Haliotidae; genus Haliotis; species Haliotis asinina. Next base: position 50,926,000 of record NC_090287.1, read on the forward strand.
CAATTGTCTTTTGTTGCTCAGTATAAGTAGTGTACATAGCATTGCAATACGTGCAGGTGTAGGTGCTATATTGTTAAGTTTGAGTTAACATAAAAGGATTTACATAACAAGTGACACATACATACATTTTTTTCTAATTTGGGCATTCATCAAGTTCACACTAGAATAATATCTTCAGCTGGATACCAGAGGGGCATATATCTCCTGTCTTTTCAACCATCACAAGTTCATTAAAATGCATACAAATACTCTTCAAAGATTTAAATTCTGCGAGAAATGTCCTGTTTCTTGACGCCATCCACTATCATGCTGGGCAAAGAAGACTGACCGTTCAAAATTGTCTGTATGGTACATGTTGCCGATTGAATGTATTCCATCGGAATGTAAATGAATTTGATATTCTAAATTACCGTGTAATTTATAACCGTAGGTAATACCAGGACCGAGAGAGCGCAGTTCTCTCACAACCTTCATATTATCGGAAATGGTCACGTGCCTCAGACAAAAAGGAAATTGCAGCATGTTGCTGAAAGACCAAAGGTGGCACTGGGATATGATCCTGTACCATTATCATGGCATAACACTAGACGTCACACGCTCTGTACCAATCATATCCCATACAGATAACTGTCTTAGTAGATGAACTTTCTGTGTAAGCATACATACATACATACATACATACATACATACATACATACATACATACATACATACATACATACATACATACATACATACATACAGACAGACAGACAGTTGTATTTCGTAGATGTGGCCATGAGGCCTATAGTACAAAATGACAACATGGAATAGTTTTTTATAGAGTGCTTGGACATTATCTTGTTTACAAGAATTGCTAGACGGAGTATGATATTATGATTCTTAGTTGTTAGAAGATCTGCAAGGTTTTTGTTTATTTGGGTTCATTGTATACGTGCATGGTATGTAGTGCTTTGTTCCGTTGCATATAAAGGACATTTCATTAACACATGATACTCATCTTCTGGTACATTTTTACTATAATCACACATAGCTACACCAATGTCACGGTCTTTAGATCTTCTATACGGAACTATTTTCAGATTGGTGGAACCGCTTCTGAATTTTGTTAACACTGCGCAGGCGTAGCGAAGAGAGAAGAGTCAAACACAATTCTAGAACAATATCAGATTTGAAAGCAGAATGTATGTGCAATGATTTTTGAGTTTCTTATATGCATACACAATGATTTAATAATATTATCGGGATAAAAAATTAAGAAAAGGAATTGACATTAGATTCTGCCCTCCAGTATAACTGTTTGCTGTAGAGAATTAATTCTTCTGATTCAATTATTAAAAAAGACAACAACATAGTGTCAATGAAGCCACTTGAGAGCAGTCATGTTAAACCTGTAATAGTAACATAAGTTTATTACTAAATATACCCTGACTTATTTTATATGGGCTGCGGCAATTCGGGCACATCAAGCAGATTCATGACATGACCGAGACTATGTGTCATGGTGTTGCTGAATCAAGCTCAGTAATGATGCTCATGCCACTTGAGAATCACAAAATATCTCTCTGATTGCTACACTGAGTAGGTAAATTGAATGGTATGCGGGATCGCCTGGTGTGTTTTATTAAAGGAGCAAACATACCTTTTCATGTGCATCACGACGAATGTATACCCTAGGCCTTCCGTGAATAGATACATTGGTTCAAGACGAGACACCTGTGAGTCATTTGTGAGACATAACTGAACCACGAGTGAAGCACGGGATATCCATGCTTTAAAACCGACATCAATACTATATTTTATCACTCAGTCATGCATGTTGAACATTGGGATTATATACAGGTCAAGTTAATGTTAAATGCTTATCACGACCACAAGTGCCCAGCGGTATTAGAAACCAACGAAGCAGTTCGGTGGAAACCTGGTTTAGTACAAAGAGGCATCGCCGTTCTAAAGGATGTCAAATATACGGCACTTCTTGAGGCTATTCAGATGTGAAAGCAAACATGTTCCAGAAACGTTATCTACACCTCTACTGATGAACGGACACAGACTCGATTAAAAACGAAGTATATCTACCCATAAGGATTCCTCATGCAACAAACTTACCTATTATGTAAACAAAAGAAGCTTAGTTTGAGGAAGATATTGCAGTGAGAAATGTTTATTTTTTTAAACGAATTGAAAGATCTCAATAGATACAGGTGTAGAAAATACGGAATATGTATTGAGGACCAGGCCTAGGATATAATCATGAAAAATTTATATCGGACATTTACATAACATTTGAAATATATAAGGGGTTGTGTATATTCAGTGGTTACTCAGTAACCTTGATCTTCATGTTTAACATATACGTGACTGAGATTAACAACATCACTTTAGGATTCTGAATGGGATTTTCAATAACTACCCACAGAAAGGCAACGTTGCTGTCTATTCCATGCTTTTTTCATTTATGAGAATATTAAAAACGAAAGGGGGACCACGACTAATCCCTGAAGCACCCAAGCGAGAACAGGGTCGTAGTCCCAAGAATTCTTTGGAAAACTCTGATCACAACCAATGTGTTAAGAATGGACTTAAGAAGTTTCGCAGAGCTACGAACGTTTCGAGAATAGCTAGAATCTCTTAGAAGAACGTATATTCGGCATTAATACTATGTGTGTTCTGTTGCTTTGACAACTATTAAACTATTAAGATACATTCAACTATTTAGATACATGAAATATTGTCATCAATACCATCTAGCAATCTAGCTCCTCTGCTTTCAAACTTTCACTCTGCCCCAAAATAATGCATACATACATGAGGTAGAAATTGTAGAAATGATTGGAAAGTTAATTAATCAACATTTCTGTGTAAAAGTATATCCATTAGCCTTTCGTCTCAACAACTCTCGACAACAAGGACTTGATTCTGACCAACTTCAGCGCTGAAACGCACCTCTTGACAACTTTACAGCGAAACAGTAAAAGACACGTGTTTTGCAGGCAAGGGCAAAATGCACGTGCATGCATGGTATAAAACATCCTCACAGCAGAGAACAGATCGTATTTCAGCAGAAAAAATATTTTACAATGCCGAGGTTAACTTCTGTAGAGCGAGAGAGGGTCATCGACATGCTGCAAATGGGCGCTACATCGGGTCACGCTGCAAGAACCTTCAATAGCTCCGTCGTGACCGTCAGTAACCTTCGTCGGAGTTATCAACAGATTGGTCAGACCTCAGACAGGTCCTGGACAGGCAGACCCCGGGTGATAACTGCGCAGGACGACCACCATCTGAGGACATCACACCTTAGAAACCACTTCCTGACGGGAACATCATCAGCGTCAACAGCACACGGTCACCCAGTGTGTCGAAGGACAGTTTCAAGTAGACTAGGGGCCTATTGGCATCAGAGCCTACCGAGGAACGTTGCTGGCAGACAGACATTGTCGCTCGAATTGTCCAGAACTGTTTTTCACGCCAACAACGTCATTGTACTGCCGTGGCCTGCATGCTCTCCTGACATCTCGAGAATCGAACACGTATGGGACCAACTCGTCGATACAGTTATTCAACAGAATCTACCAGTTACAGTACAGAAAATGGCTCAAGTCCTTGTCAAAGAATGGAGGCGAATCCCAGCTGACGTCATCAGACGCCTCACACTGTCAGTCACAAGACGTGAGTTTGCGTGTTTTCTTTCCAGAGGTGGACAACCTCGCTATTAGAGACTTCTGTTGTCGCTTTGCTGTGTTTCCCGAATTCTTTAGCTTGACCACAACCTGCCCTATACGTTGTTGTTAAAACTCAAACGTTTGTACGTGCACGTGCCCACGTCTTGACACATTATAATTTGCAAACTTCATGTTTTTAGTGATATAACAAAAAAGGGGAATAATAAAAAAGGGGGAGGGGTGTTACGCGGATATACATAAAATCCTTACATTGTTTGTATAATAATATGCCGTTAGCTCCTAACAAGAGATATTCCTCAGCGTTTCACTATGTCTACATTTCACGGTTAAGTTTTTAAATTCTCCCAGTTGCCTGTTCTTTGAAGAATCTTTTGACCTGGGTTACCCGCCCTTGGTAAACTACCTTTTGCTTGAGATAATCAAGAAGACAGGAAGCAAAGGCTCACACAGTTGAGATATGGAGTGAAAAGGACAATGGGAAGAAACGTCGCACTGAGCAGAAGGTCAATGCAAAAAGACATTCTTTTCGATATTAGCATCTGACCATCATTGTATTTCTACTGGTCAGTCAATGCCGTATGTTTCAGGTTGTTATGAAGTTATACTGTGCCAGCTGGTACTGACTAAACAATCTTGTTATTAAATGTCATAATTCCAGTGTTATCCTTGTTACTATATCATAAATATTATCAAGTTTATGTCTCTCTGTTTCCTGGCTATTTCAAAGGTATCAAACACTTGGTGTTAAAATGAAACAAGTCTATAATAGTATTGACAATGTGAAAATTGACTGAATGTGCCAGTCTAAGTATAGTATTCCCAGAAATTATTGAGAATCATGTTGCGTCATGTAACTCATTACGTTTATTAACTTCTGGCGTTTTACTTACATAAACATGTTAAAACATCATCCTTTTACAGTCTCAGTCTTGTTTTAGTACTTTGTTAGACCTCCTCGCTCAGCAATGCATGCCTGAATACGCCTAGGCACACTACCCATCAAAGTTTGTAGGTAATCGTGTGACAGGGTATCCCAATATTGGACCACCTCGGCCTTCATATCTTCAATATTTCTCAGTCCCTTTTGGTTTATTCTGTCCTTCATGACTCCCCACACATTCTCAATTGGGTTTAGGTCTGGGCTGTAACTGGGCCAGTCTAAAACTTGAACATTTTCGCCCGACAACCACTGTTTTGTGTAGCGCGTGTGTCACCCCTTTCAAAATCATCTAGAATGAGCTTTCTTTTCTCTCTTGCTGTAAATTCTGCCATGTCAACACAGGAAGCCATCTGCTCAGACAAGGGAGATAATTCTTGACGTAATGAGCTGCCTTCTAAGCCTTCAAGAGTTGTCTCCCTTATTTAGTATGCTTAGTGCATAGTGAAAGCCCTTTTCCCACTCTTAGCATCATTAGAAAAAAAACAAAGATTTTCTCAATAATTTCTGGGAACACTGTAAACTTAGTGTTATTCGTTACACCGCCATACTGAGTCTAAAAAAGGATAGTTGGAAGTCGCGTCAGCGACCTATGACCGTCCAATCAAAAACAAGACAGCCGAATTTAACTAATTAGAAAATAGTTACTATAGGGCTCGGCGGGATTTACAGTTCCCTTTCGAAATCACCAGTGACTAGTTTGATCTTTGAGTTTCTGCGTGAAGTGGTTTTGGATAATTCTCTTACTAGCTTTCATTTCTGCAATATGACATCCTGGAATATTTTCGAAAATGCTGTTTTCAGCGACTGTTTACACACTGGATACTTCCATGTGTATCACTCGCAGGCGATCCTGCGGGAAATAGCATTCGGAATCGTTCGAGCACTAACGTTTTCGACGTAAAGGTCCTACGGTATGTGCGAACGTTAAAGAACGAATAAACCGTGTGGGTAGTCTTAAGCGGAAAACCAAATTCTCCCTTAAAAAATTGTGGTCAGTTAATGCCGAGAAAAGTTGCCAAAAAGGTAAAAATCAAAAGCACTCACTAGTTGTAAATGATTGATGACCACAAGGGTTTTGCATGACACAACTTGTGTCATAACGATTTCTTACTCGGACGCGAAGTTGGGGGTCAAGGTGACAATATTACTGTAAGCAGTGTTATATTGACACTCACCTCGCTTCAAAGAATGAAATTGTCATGGTATACGCTATACCATGCTAAATCCTATTTTCCCATATTTAACAATTGTGACGTCAAGGCTAAAGTCAACGATTTACAACCATTATGACAACTAGCGTTTTGACAGAATCGTCTATGAAAACAAGTTGTAATATATCGGAAGCTAAACAAAACAGGTGGCAAGATAAAGTGACAGTGGATTATGAAAAACTTTCATTTTTCACAACCATTGTCAACAAACTTGTAAACAAGATAATTTACCCCCAGAATGTACATGAATTCTACAGCGCCCCACACAGGCATACCTCACCTTATCAATATTGATACAATGTTGTTCATAAACAAAGCATGAGAGTTTTCAGGATAGATTCATAACCTAACTAACATGGTGGTGCTGGGTCCTGTTAATGAAGCCCAGGCCACAAATCAGACGAAGTGGACAGTCTTTTGAAGTGTGCTCATATCTGACAGGTTGACTCCTGAGAGTTTCGAGGGATTCAGTCCTGTCCCACGACGGAACACATATGGCCTCACCTTAAAGCTTGATGCATCCCCAAAATAAGCATAATTGAAACACAATTATATTTTATTTATGGCATATGATATACATTGTTGATTATGAAAAAAAGAAATAAATAAAATTATTAGCGTGCAGTCGCAACTTAAAACTGCAGTATTTTGCTAAACATTGGTAATAAAATCCCATCCACACATACACACTCTCTAGCCCATACACACAAACGCAAAAGCATGCGCGAGCGCACGAACACACACACACATACACACACTTTCTTACGCTAAAATCTTACCTTATTATCAAAACAGATTAAACTATTCTACAGAAATAATTTATTGAAACTTATTATGGAGAATGAGCAAGGGACTTTACGAACTGGTTATTTGTAAGTAAACGCAACATTCTGTCTACTGCCGAGATAGATGGGAATAAACAATAGACACTGGCTATTTCTTTCCAAAGATTATATCTGTGATCTGGGTAAAAGTTAACCAGAAAATGTAATTCGCCTCGAACAGCTGCTACTACAGCGAGTACAGACCCTTTCATGAGGAAGTGACTCCGGACGAGAATATCTTCCACGTTCTACCTATAATGGTAAAGTGCCACAACGGAATGTACTCAAGATACTGAGATGTCATCTGAGTAGAATTATATCAATATAATGTTCATCCTGTAAGAAATCTTTTAAAAAGAAGATAAGTACGAAATAAATTTATTTCCATAATTATTTTTTGTCCTGTCATTTATCATTCCAAAGCCCAGAAATCCTTAAGATGTTCTTTGGTAACCACAAAATCCTCATGTGAAATACTGAACAGATCAGTTATAGGTAAATGAAAGCAAACTACTAATTTATGAGCTCCAATACACCAAGATCTCAGACCTGCAAGGCATTATGTAATGTACATGTACCGCCCATTCTGCCGTGTTCCCCAAACAACGGCTCCATATGAAATACGATTATAATACAACTTAATGTCATAGACTAAATCATTTCAATAGGTTTCCTTAAAACTTCATTTATTCAAACAATCTATTTGTTTCAATATAAGTCCAAAGTGCACCGAAATTCTATCCCCTTTGTCTATGTAATGTATTCGGCAAACATTCGGTGTATCCCCTCTTATCATAAACCCCCCTCCGGGCAGGACCCTTAATTCTCAAACGCTATCAATACATGTCAATTAACACCTCCTTAAGTCGCCTAATCTTACGTGTGTACATGTGCATGGGCCAGTGACCTTGCACAATGTGGCGTAATGACTCTGTATAAAAACCTGACCGATATGGTCAGTCGAGAGACCATCCAGGGACCATCCAGCGAGACCAACCAGCAAGACCAACCATGGAGACTAGATCATCGACAGAAGTGGACGGATTGTGCGTCTAGTCGGGGTGTCGGCCACGGCCGTCGCCCCACCTACGACTCCGTCGACGATGAAGAATCACCGTCGGACTTCTGAACGTGTGTAAGTGACAGAGCGGGTCTCCACATCGGGATCATTGGCCACTCAGTCCCGATGTGCGTTCTGTCACATGTTTACCACTGTATGTACCATTTCGACCATCATTCAACCAAACAGTAATAAAACATGGCTGCTGCTGTCTTCAACTCTAACACCGACTCATGTTCTCCCTGTCTCTAGTCCACCATCCTAAACTACCACCCGAGAGCGACGACCACGACGACCGCTCTTGGACATTAATGTAAACTTTATAATCCATACCACCAACTTCCTTAAACTTAAAATATCACACCAAAAGTTGTACTCGCTGATTAGCTATTTCCTTAGCAGTAAAATGTAAATTTAAATTTAGTGATTCATTTGAACTTCAGTTACATCGCGTTATTTGTCAACTTTAAAGGACCTACTTCCTACTCGTTGTTAAATATAAGTTTAAATCATGACCGAAAAGATTTTGCATGACGCAGCCTGTAACATAGCGATTTACAACCATTATGACAACTAGCGATTTTGACAGAATCGTCTATGAAAACAAGTTGTAATATATCGGAAGCTAAACAAAACAGGTGACAAGATTAAGTGACAGTGGATTAGGGAACCAACCATTGTCACAAACTTGTAAACAAGATAATTTACCCCCAGAAATGTACATGAATTCTACAGCGCCTCACACAGGCATACCTCACCTTATCAATATTGATACAATGTTGTTCATAAACAAAGCATGAGAGTTTTCAGGATAGATTCATAACCTAACTAACATGGTGGTGCAGGGTCCTGTTAATGAAGCCCAGGCCACAAATCAGACGAAGTGGACAGTCTTTTGAAGTGTGCTCATATCTGACAGGTTGACTCCTGAGAGTTTCGAGGGATTCAGTCCTGTCCCACGACGGAACACATATGGCCTCACCTTAAAGCTTGATGCATCCCCAAAATAAGCATAATTGAAACACAATTATATTTTATTTATGCATCGTCTGCATCATTACACTTAACGACGAAAACAATGATTCTGCTGAAAGCTACGACAACGTATTAAAAGCAAAAATGCAAATATTAAAATTAAAGTTATAGGAGCAATGTCAGGCTATTACCTTCTTCGAGGAATGTATCCATCAATATCCACAAAAACAAGTGATATATAATTCATCTGCAGATTTCCCAAGTGATGTGTCTTTTAACAGTCTAAGATACAAAAACGTGATGTATCGTTTCAGGTTTTTCACATTGCTGTACAGTTTCATTGGTTACCCAAGATAGCACACCTGGCAACTAATTGCATAGTGTGCGTCATTCTTTTTAAAAAGTTATTTAGTTAGCCAATAATGAGCAATCAATCAATGTATTGGCGGTTAATCCATTGAAAGAAGGGCGTTGCTTTACGTAGACACAGACACCACAGAGTGTATTCAGTATAGATTAGTAAATGTACATACATAAACACTACCTTTTGACAAATCCCTCATTTAAATCCCCATAAAAGTAATTAATCAATCAGCTTGTTATCGGTTAATCCTTTGATCGACCCAGACAAAAGAAATGCCAAATGGGGGCCTTGTCGGGTAATCTAAGTGGCGTTACCACTGATTATACCTGTTATAAATTCATTAACTGAGCATCAAGTGAATGATGGCAAATAACGTCTAGTTTTATACCACCTAACACGGATTACAACCTAGCGACAAGTGATTTTGACAGAATCGTCTATGAAAACAAGGGTTGTAACTCGAAAACTAGGCAAATCAGGAGACAAAACTAAATGATAGTAGATTGTAAGAACATATAGCTTTCATTTTTTTCAACAGCTTTCGCGATTTCAGGTTTGTACAAACCTGTAAACGAAATAGTTCAACCCCTGAAATGTAGATGAATATTGCACAGACCCTCATTTCTATACCCACTATTACGTCACGGAAACGTGCTGCTCTGATTGGTTAATATTTTGTTTGCGGCTGAGAATTTTGCACCGTTGACAAAAAGGTCGATTTAAGGTAATTAAAGATCGAAATGAGCATTTTTAATGAGGGGGGTTTCATTTATAACGATGTCAGCAAGTGATTTTGCGTTTGTACCCTATTAGAGTGTATGTGACCTTTAAAAGTTGAAAAGGCATTTTTGATAATTTGTTACTGTACATCCACACAGAGAGCTATCAGAATCTGCAAAGTTGTGCTTTGCGGTGCATGTAAGTTTAAGCAAGTGAGTTTGTTAAAACATTACCTTTATTTACTCAGCCGAAAATGGGTACTCGGTGGGATACTTCATGTGATGGTTAGCCGTCTAGCGTTCCACAAGCAGTTTGGTTTATCCGGAGTAAAAATAATAACCAAATTGCAGCGCTTTGAGCATGAGGCTTCGTGGTGTCGAATTCGAAATTCCAAATGCCCTTTCTAGGGCTCCTTCCATTAAGGCAGGAGACCCACTTTAATTGATATCATTCGGATTATAATATGTTATTCTGCCGTATTTTGTACCAAACATCGATCCTAAATTAGTGCTCAGAATCGCTTCCGAAAAATCACTAAGGTACCACAGCGTTGGTTGCGCCAAAACCTCAGGACTCTAGGTCCAATAGCAAAGGACAGATAATTCAAAATGAATCAAACTACCAAATTCCTGGAGCAGCTCTTTAGACCCATAGTGCTATGAGGCAACGTTTGACCGCTATGCAGGGTTACAGGAAACTTGACGGGTGGGCATTTCCGTTATCAATAACTCTATGTGTATGATGTCTAGAACTATGCACATTTGTACATATGTATGATATACATCAAATATGAATAACTCAAGCTGTGTTGCGATACACTGATTATTTACGAATGTGTAGATTTTGGCTTTTATTTTTTTTATTTTCTAAAATGTATCTTAAAACAATCATCACTATTTCAACTACGTCTCTTCCAAGTTATGGGCTATGGTTGATATTCCAACAGGATAATGCCCATTCTCCCACGACTAGAGGTGCTGTGGCTTTTCAAACGTGTTCAAATGCTGCCTTGGTCTGTAGTTTCACTGCAATCTATCGCTTACTGAGCATGTGTGAGATAGAATAGTTCGACTCCTACGTCATATAACAAACCCGTGATTTGACAGCAGAAAACCATTCCACAAGCCTCCGTGCCCATCTGACAGACTTTTTGTGACGATGATGCACCATTCCTCTTACTTCACGGTGGGCATACCAGTGTTTGTGACATCGCTTGACCTCTACCCTGCTATTTAATAGACATGGACATAAAACATGTTTTTCCTGTCTTCTGGTGATCTCAGTATTCACCTGTTAATTGTTACAAGGAAACCTTTCATTGTTGTGAGAATTCCAAACTGAGACAGACTTACAATATGCACATTTTTTATTGGTAGCTATACATTACGTGTTGCTATAATATTAAAATTGTGGCCAACTAATGAATTTATTCATCTGGACAATACAAAATGTAATCTAGGGGATCCTGTTCTATCTTTATTTTGTTCGTCACAAATCAACTCGGAAATATTCGAGAAAAATAACCCGTCCATTTGAAAAAATATGCCATTTTTGTCTAGAGACGGATTTCAACGATCAACACTTTTAGAAAAATAGTCATTCACATCCATCCACTACGCAAAAGGTGTTGACACTGAACTGCCATGTTATGGAAAGCAATAATTTACATGCAGCGAAACAGGATATTGTGCTCCCCTGTAACAGCTTCCTTGACTCCTTGTCACACCACTCTTAAAGACACGGGACACAGGGGCTAGCCATCATCAGGACGACATATCCAGCGAAGCATTTAACAGTAAAATATATTAGATTACCCAGGCAAAACGGGGTAATATACCATGGTTGGCGAAAGAGGTTAAACGTTGTACATTTATACTTTGTAATTGTTCTTTAACGGGTAATTATTGTTATTGCGATTTCACTTGAGTAGTAGATGACATTGCGCACGATTACTGTGTCGGTACATAAGTACATGAGTATAAGTAAATCAGATGAGTCAAACAAGGCCGATGACCCAGAGTTGAAAATACATTTTGCATGTTTTAGGAATTAGGAAATGCACTGACTAACTTCCCACTGCATTTGATACGGAGAGTTTTAACAAGTTTTTCAGTAACCACAAGCCGTGGCAGCAGCGGCGTGCTGTGGCGTCATTATATATTTTCGAAAATCCATTATTCTTAAACAAACGGCGGCCTGGTTTTCTATTAATCATCATCTTGAACCAACATGTGTTAGCATTGGGGCTTAAACCCGCATCTTACATGTTTGTGTGCATAACCGTCAGCCACACTGGGGTGTGAAATTAAAGAATAAAATTCTTAAAAATGTGTACAATCTAGAAATATTCGTAAAAGTATGTTTAATGTCATTAGCGATATCAACTTTTATATTAACGTTCTCAATCACTTCATGAAATTAATGGAAACGATGCAGACAAAGTATAAATTTCGAAACGAGGCTTCAGGCGCGCGCACCTGGATCAAAGACACTTTTCATGTACGTCACGAAAGACCGCCTCACTCAGTTCTTGTCAGTTTTCAAATATTTTCCAGATAATAATGCTTTGGCTTTTTGTTAGAGTAGGAGTGGATATTTGGTATTGGAATATCCGGTTCATCAACTCTTCAATGAATGGACAGTAACTGGAATAATCCATTCCAGTTAGGGACCTCTCATCTCTATGATAATGTAGTGGACTGGGTCCAACAAAGTTGTCTGAACGGCTATACAATAAGTCTAGCGAGGGAGTGAGTCTGTATACAGTTTTCCAATCAACCCATGTTGTACCAGGATCCGCTGTGTTGAGTTGTATTGTCTCAGTGTTGTCTCAGTGTTGTCTCAGTATTGTCTTGAGCTGCTTCCCCAGCCTCTTCCATTTAGTATTCACTTGAATAATTTATCATTCTTCATCAGTAAGGTTAGACGGTATTTAAGTATGTAACTATTCCACCTGATAACATCATTTGGTAATGAACACATAAGCCGTCATAATGTACATGCGGTTTGTAAATATTTATACTTCACTTGTTGCTACAACTAGAAGCTCAGCGAAGGGACCTTTTGATGACCGTAATAAATCATTTTGTTATCTAATGATATGTCCGAAGTAATAACTATTATCAGCGACCACAACAGTGGACATAATATGTTCAGGTGATCAAAGCGACCAATTATCAGGACAAACATTAGCATTGCGATAGAAACAATTGGAGTTTGTACGTCTGAGTTTATGACATAATGGGATTTGACATTACTTTTACTGCGTGAGCCGTCAGGTGAAAAGTTCAGTCCCTGTTCCGAGAAGCCTGTACAAACAACATGGTTGACATTCTAACATGATTTATAGAAGGAAGAACTGACAATTCTCGAAACATTACACTTGTTATATAAACATACAGAGAATTGCAACAGCAGGACCATCAGCAAATAAACTAAAGCACAATCACTCTTACCATCACGACAACAATCTTTACCGATAACCACAAAACAATGTTTCCAAAATTAGAGAGTATTACAAGACTCCAGCATGTCCTCGTGACTCATTGTCAAGCATTGATGACAACGAGTGTTTACGAGACAGTACGCGTGCTGGACCCGACTGACACTGTCACAGACAAATAGCGATCAGAGAACGTCAGAACTGTTTCGATGTATCTTATATTTTTAATCTACGATAGTGATATGGAAAATAAGTGCACTGAGAGGAAAATTGGTCTGAAAACTGTAAGAGCACTGAAATGAATTTCAGACGTTACATCATCGACCACACATAAACGTCTACGTCGACAAGGAAGTGTGAAACCTTTAACTGCCGCGTCCTAATTTGTCTGCACGAATACCATTGCTGATTGATTGTCTGGATTGTCATGTAGCTTATTTACCGATACTGTAGACTGTGTTTAAGTTGGTGTAGACCTGATCCCAGCAAGAGGAGGCGTGATGCTGTTGTGAACAATATTTCAGTTACATCACAGTCTGTGAGCTTGATGTGGGATCACTGAGACCGGAATGTAAATCTTCTCCACTGTATTGGAATTCAATAGCAAGAAGGAAGGAAGCTGATCAGCCAAAATGTTATTATCACAAGTATATCTGAAATTCAAAACCACTTTCGCTGGTACAAACGTCTACACCGTCACCATCACCGTCACCGGCTCCATCACCACCGCCATCATCAACGAACTGCAACGTGAAGTTAACATGGCATTCATTTTGAACACTACTACACGTTTTTAAAAGACATAAAGGCATTTTCATAATCATAAGAAATATCTGCCCAAATCTGCGTCCATTGTAAAACCATGTGATACGTGGCAATACAATGATATACTGATCATACACAGTGTTCTTATTTGGGTGGACGTGTACTACTTCACCGTTGTCATACATCACAAATACAAGCAAAGTCAAGTAAATTGCATTGGTCATCTGAACATTAAGAGTATATTTTCGCATGCGTTGGTTTACTAATGATTGCCTAACCCGTTTTTAATTCAGTAAAAAGGCGGCCAACCTGATGTTACATGACAGCATACAGGCCATAGACGAATATATATCTTTGCGGAAAAATAGAAGTCTTTAGAGCGAGCTGCGATCTCGGTACCAAGCACCAGTTGCACCGGTTCAAGACTACCAAAGGGCGTGCAGTTATGAACACCGGGAAAAATGAAAATAGCACAGTAAATGTATAGTTCTCTGAACCGTGTTGAAATACTTTCAGGGTGATAAACAGGGTGTACTCAGCTATCCTGTTTTGACATCATCCCGGATCTATGCGCTTACCATCCATCTACTTTGGGGTCAGTAAACTGACCTACATTATTTAACGTTTGAGGTGACCTATTTGCTTACCGATGTAGATAACGCGCACTTGGAATAAACCGGCTTATTTTCCTGAATCGTTCCTGAATATCGCTAAGTATATTGACCCAATCATCACTCAACCAAATTAAATACAAAATACTGAAAAGTATCACCAATTAGCGACCTAGCTAATGTGCTTGTAAATATCCATTAAATATGAAAAAGTACGAATGAAAATAGAGATAGATGTCCCCTGTACAGACGTGGAAGAAAGGCCGACAGTACCCACGACCAGGTGTAATATTATCAGTATTAAATTTGTCAGCAACATTGCACTATATGACGGCCTGAGAATACTTGTGTCTGAAACGAGCGTCAATTTATTTATGCCAACTGGAAGCGATGAAATGAACGGGCACTGTCAGTTGCCGCTTGTGACATGCATTCCCGGATCATATGAACATATGAAGTGACAGCCCCGCCTCAAAGCCCGACAATAGATACGTTTTAGAAGCACAGCACTAGTGATGGGCACTTGCAAACAGTTCAAAATATACAAAATACTCTTTTTCTAAATCGCCATTTGAACCAGAACTGTATTCAGGTGGTTAACAAGCAAATCGCTCTGCATTAGATATTCAAATATTTCGTCTACGGTTATCAGAAATAATGGTTAACACTTGACGCCGGTATACTACGCTTTGTGACATTATTCTCACAGGTGTATAGTATGCGTGCATCTCTTATAACTGGGTTATACTTGTTAATATTATCTTATTGCACTGTTGCTGCTTTGAATACGTGCTGGGGGTGTTTTGTACAGAAACACATCTTGATCTGGAATACATACATTCTTTCAAACATACATACATTCAAAATGTTAGTAAAAATGTTGCTAAAATTGTATGAGACTTATGTGTATACATTTCATATTCTTTTGTGTCAAGTTTACCTTCATATACTGGTTTATAACACAACTAAACTTGATCTGGAATACATACATTCTTTCAAACATACATACATTCAAAATGTTAGTAAAAATGTTGCTAAAATTGTATGAGACTTATGTGTATACATTTCTTATTCTTTTGTGTCAAGTTTACCTTCATATACTGGTTTATAACACAACTAAACTGACTATTCGTAAAATATGTCCTGGTCGTATAACACGCACAACAGCTGAGCATAGACTGACATTAGCACATCAACACACATGACCCTAGAATAATGCCTGACATAAGTTAACTTGTGATATTTTCTTTGTGGCCGCTGTGCCTTTCAAAGTTTCATGGTCCGTTGAGCGCTGGAGTTCGTCACGTGGTTGACCTTAACCCAGCCTTGTAAATATAAATATACCGAACACAGCATAAGTCCATTTCACCATTATGGGGTCTATGACGCATATGTGTGTTAAATGGAAGGAAAATATATGTATGAAAGGAATGGGCAAGCACGGCGATCATTCACTCATGCACATTGCCTGATCGAGCGAATCACATCATGTGGTATCTGGGAAGCGTTGTCTCTGTCATTTAGGGGTTTAAACAACCTGGGATTACTTTGATAAAGTCTTTCTTGGAGCAACGGCTATGAGCTATATGTTTGTGTGGGTAGTGCTGTGTTACCTTCGCACCGTATTGAAAGTGGAGAAAAGAAAAAGCAAAACACTCAACATATACACGAAGAACGTTTTCAGCACCCTTGACATATCTCACGATTGAATGAGCCCCAATCTTAACCCTCTAGGACATATCTGGGACATGACTGGTCTTCGTGTGCAACAAAGGGATCCTCTTGTACAGAGCCGGGCCCATTTGGAAGCTGCTTTATACGAGGAATGGAGCAGACTTTACCTTGAGAGGATCAGGAGACTGACAGGGGTATGAGGAGGAGAGTGCTGGCTGCCATACAGTCACATGGAGGTTACGCTCAGAATTGACCTTGAATCTTGTAAGACACACAAAATGACATTTTCAATGTTCACATTCACCAATAAATTCAGTATTAAACCTTCAAGGGCCATTCTTGTACTGATATGGTTTTTTTTAAAAAATGAAAATCAGTTTTTTTTAAAACGAGCAGTTATCATGATAAAATCAACATGGATTCCAATCATTTTGTCGTGTTCCGTGAGTCAAGGGATCATACAGGTCAGAAAGTCTCGTGCTCACCAAGAGAAGATTTATGTACTTTTTGCAAACACATCATTGCAAACATACAAAATAAAAAACATTCAGCACCCCTGCATACACACACTCATCACCTTCCCAAACCCACCCAACTCGCTGGGTTCGCCTATGATGGGCATCGATCTAGGCAGCTGGGCACGGATGACTTGTGTCAACCAACTCTGTGAGTCTGAACACCCACTCCTACGACAAGCAGGGGTTAATGAAGACCTATTCTAACCCGCATCTCCGCGGGACAGATTGTCCCATGGCCAGGAGCACGCAGCCTCCTTCGGTTCATACCGGTTCAGAGCGTCGTACTATCGCTGTCCGTTGCGGGTAAAATTCTTCGAAATGAGTCATGAGTCTGGGTCATTGGTCGTCTTCCCTGGTCACACAGGTCTACCAATATCTGTACTTTTCCGCTGACCACATGCATACCTTACAAATCGAATACTATAGACATGAAATAAAGTATCGCAACCCCTGTGAATTTTATCGTGCACTTAGTCATTTATATCCATATCGTAATATGGTCTATGTGGTTCATATCTCCCCCCTTCGCGTGCACCGTACATTGCATTTATGGCATGATCAAAGGTATCGTAACTTGCTTTAACCGGTCATTAAGCAAACATTAAAGAGAGGTCCTCCATTGGTAAATCTTGATTTATCGATACAAGCCCTCCATCTTATATACTGGAAGAAGGTCAGGGGTGGCAGTTAGCGGAGGTTACACCAGATATTGATATTGACAGGCAGACAGACAGACAGACAGACACTATAATTTATATTGGCACCCATGCGATTTCTTGAAAATCGTATTATGACCACACTCTGATAGCGTCACACGACCATAGTTATAAGAAGTAGAAAATGAGTCAATAATTTGTCATTGTTGTTACTCAAAAAAACCCAACCCTGCACGCGTTTGTCCCTTTTTGCGTTAATATTTCATATCTAATTATTCCTTGAGGCAATTTATCCAGCGTTGTAAGTTTAAATGAGTCCCTTTGCGATGGATAAATTGCAACACATTGGTACTATACAAATTGGGTGTAGCGAAACATTTCGTTCACGGTTAATGCTGTAAGTACCGTTACTGAAGCTGCTACAGGACGTCCATGCATCATGCATGCCTATACCCTTCCTTTGTGTGTTTTCTGAAAGTTTACGCCTTGCCGTGCCAAGTATAATCAGTTCTGGAAACCGTAGTGCATATACTGTAATTATGAGAGTTCTTCTCCAGGGCGCTTGGAGCAGTTGTAGAACGTGAACTTGCGACTCATAGCTTTTCAGATATTCTGTGAAGCACATACTTTACAGGTGCAATCCAGTGTTTTGGGGTAGGATCACCTGACTGAACCAAAATGGTAAAACTTAACCTTGTGTTCAGAGGTGGTGCTTAACGAATGTTATCAGCATATATCTTCAAGAAGATGTCAATGTAGGGATAACCCTCTGAGACCTTAGGGCAGCTGCAGGTCTCCTCCTATCCCGCATTACCTTACCTTGAAAACGACACGATGAGTGTATTCTGTAATCACAAGTGAACATGCTTATAGAATGCAAACAATGCTTGGGGCTATTTGCATCCTGCAGTGTCATCTCTGCTAATGATACCACGCCCATGTCGGGTATTTGTTGTGACTGTTCAGTTCTACTGCCTTCGAAATATTAATTTGTTCCGACCTAGCCGAGACAGTAAGTTTGTACAATATGCTGCTCTCGCACTCTGTAATTTGAGTTATATCAATGTGATCACATCATACTTTAGTTACTACCTGAAACCACTGTGGTCGTTTTTGATCACTTGATGTGTGACCCGAAAAGTTTTAGGCATGAATGTCTTGCAAAAATACATTTATTTTAACTCGTTACAAACACGAATTCACTCGTGCTCATGTCGATGTCGATTTTGTCAGTTCACATGAGTGTGATACCTGACAGGAAAAGACAACTCTGACAATGATACCACGTGTTCAGAGTTTTGCATGGTTCTTAAAGTGAGTGTGTGAGTAAGTAAGTTTAGTTTCACGCCGCTTTTAGCAAAATAGCAGCAATATCACGGCGGGGGACATCAGAAATGAGCCTTAACACATTGTACCCGTGTGGGGAATCGAACCTCGGCTTAAGGCATGACAAGCGAACGCTTTTACCACTAGACTACACAGCCGTCTCTATATTTCTTAAAATTCCTGGTCAGTGTTTCTTCATAAACGATTCCCACTAAATGGAATTCTCTGTGCTACAATGCTAAATACGCGTTTTACATGAGTTCTCGACTTAAAAGGAAAACGTCAGGAAAAATCTCCATTTAAAATCTAACACTAACTATGATAATAATTTATGCAACGATACAACCTTCCCAAAGGTTTGAGCCTGTGATTATCTTTATTAGGACAAATAAAGAAGCAGGGTGACTGCAGAGTCACTACTGCAGTTGGCTTTAGCTGCATTAATCTGCTGGTAGTTCGGGCAGTGGCAGAAAATATATATGAAACTGTTTTGTGAAAACGTGATGATAATGAAGCGAGTGTGAATATGTCTTTGACCAAATTACCAAAGAGAACACCTAAGAACCAAGAGAAGAAAATCAGGATTGACTCCATGTTCAAATAGTGCGTAGCGTCAAACAGATCGATAGATACAGACAGTTGAATATATTACACAAAAGAGTAACAAGTTTGTGTTTTGTTTGTTCACGGAAATGTACTGACTGACCCATGTGAGAGCATCCGTCCCTCGTATGTTGACTGCTCAAGCACAGAATGAACCTGACAGAAAAGGCGGCGTGACATCAAGCCGGTGGTCTATGGTGGAAACATGAAAAAACTCACGTGATTAGAGATCGGTAAAGGAAAGAAATGTCGGTACTTAGGATGCTTTTAAAGAGCTTTTAGACAGTGGGAGCGTTATTAATATAATAATTAGCAGTTAACAGCATTTCAGCTAAGTGACAGAAATATGTGTACGGTGAACAGTCGTGTTGGCAAGCAGGACAAGAATGGTGGTCCATCGTTTGAACCGTTCGTGTTCGTGACTTCGGTTCTGATAATTGGTTCTTTCTTAGTGACATTCAGGTGCCATGTAATTATGGCAATTTCGCACTACTGGCTGTATATCCTTAAACGCTACCGACTGTATTTCTAGCCAGAGGAGTTGTATAAGTGAGGAAAAAATCATTAGATTGGAAACGAAACTAGTAGAGTTGTTGAATCCTATCTGTGAAACGTGTATGCTGCCAGGGATAAATCTTTAATATGTATAGAGATAGCAGTAACAAAGGATTTTACACGCTTTACTAGCATCATACATTGGAGTCATTATATGTGATTACTCAGCGAGAGGAAAAGTGATGGAAAGGTGAATCTACTGAGGTTAAAATTTAATGAACGGTAACTGCACACAGATTATACGAAGAAGGAAGTCAAGTAAGCGCTAGTGAAGTCTACTCTGATTAAAAACGTTCATTAACAACACGAAGAGTATACGAAGATGGAAGTCAAATAACACATTACAGAGGTCTGTATGAAGAGCACATTATTATCTTGAGTAATATCCAGTCATGTAGAAACCCCTGGCAATCATCGGACTTTGTGCCTAGCAATCTGATTGTGTTACATCCATATGTAATCATATACACTCAGTCTGGTATATTCACAGGCTCGTACTTATTATGTAAGGAATGTCGTTGAACAACAACAAACATGTCATAAGATCAAACCCTGTATTTTGTATCTTGTTTATCGCCACAGGGTGCATGATTCTTAATAATTCAGCTCTTACGCAGGGAGCTAGCTGTACGGTGTCAAAAGCCCTAAGCAAATATCTAAAAATATTTAGTCAATTTTGCATTTTAAAACCATCTGGGTTAGATGTACAGCCTAATGAATATTGTATAATGAATATTTGTAGTATGCAAGGACCACCATAGATTAACGTTTAGTCTCTGAATGTGCATATTTTTATTGTAACAAACAGACCTATTTAAATTGAAGGGAGCCCCTGTGAGATGGGAGACATTTGCTTTATTTAGGGCATTTTTCGCAGGTAGGGCTGGGCAGAAGAGAAATGATGTGGTTCAGGGACTGAGACATACAAGGAGTATGACTGACTCGGTCTTCCACGCCGCCGCAGTTCATTGTGCAGAGTTGTGTCCCTTGGACCGTCCGATCCGCATGACAGGTTTCACATGCAAGATTTCCCCGATTTTGTTTCCAGGTTTGTCTGCATCTTAAAGCGTTCACCCACGTGATGAATGCCGTGACACTTTCGTCACTTTCGTCACTCTATTCCCACATGTATATAATACACCCGGTTATTAATCAGAATACTGTTCACAGCAGCAATAAACCTGTGGCAGGGAAATATGTGTATGTGTGGAATGGACAAATCAAGCAGCTCTCTGGGTATTTACTCAGGGTATTTCGAGATTTGAACCCAAAACACCCATACCCAGCAGTCAAGCACCCTGATCACGAGCCCATCCAAAACACTTCAACCACAACCATTCGACATGAATTTGAAATTTACTTCCACATAACAATGCCTAATATTCCTCGGCACACTGTTTACATAGGCAAAACATATACATCAAACATTTTCCTTGGAATAAATGTTTATAATCCAGGCATGTGTATGATGTGAACGTCTCCTCGAAAGGAACCAATTTTTCCGCAGGCTCAAAAGCGGACCGATGAAAACATATCAACATAAAATACTCAAAGAAACAATTTGTTATGAGCAAGGATTGCAGAGAGAGGGACAGTCTGGGGTGTGAAAAAGGATGGAGACGTCACAGCACAGGATAATTAATCAACAACTTTGTAGGCACTTGTGAGACTGATTCTCGAACAAACAGTGAACTGTGTCAATATTTTAATGATAGTTTGTTTAACAGTCCTTCTATTTTTAGGGAAAAAATTCTGCAAAAGTCTCACCGAGTTGGTATGATATTTTGATCATGATCAGTATTTCCTTGAATATTTTGTGTTTATTTGTTTTCGAGTTAGGTTGCAATTTATCGGTCCACTTTTGAGCCAAACGGACTATACCAGCGAGCACTGTATGGGAACGTGTGGCTGGCTGTGACTGAAGATGAAACAAAATAGAACTGTTTTCTTCCCGATAGTTTCCATTTTTTTATGTTTTATAAAAAAACACGGGTTCGATTCACTGTTTGAACAATATTTTTAAAAAAGAAAACTTTAAACTCTCGCAATCATACATTGTTTTATTTAGTTATTATTTTAATTTTGAAATACGTGACGAAATCGGTGATGGAATAAAGATTTTAGAAAATTTCGAATCATAGTCCTGATCAAAGTTGTGTTTTAGATCTTATGTTTCGTCGACATTTTTCAGCCTTGCAACGTTTTGATAACGTTTGAATTGTTCTAAACCGATTTTCAAACGTGTACTGACTTTCGTTGTGCCGTTTATTTCTTAGTTGAAAAGTCCAATGTGTCTTTCGGCTCACATGTGATCCCTTGATATAATGCCTGATGACTGATCTACTAGATGCTAACTTTTCAACCCATTTTGTTTTATACTTTGCTCTCATCCGAAAGTACTATGTACAATTCCTTAGTGCTTGGCTTCAGGTGTTGTCGTGAACCGTATTCAGTAGGAGTTGTCTCCCCTGGACCGTATGGCCTTCGACTCAATTGGCACCGTACGTAAAATCCACTGTTTTGAGTTAAATGAACATATTTTTATCTTTATTGACCTTTGAGGTAATTATGTACTTCGTACGCAAATATTGGTATATAAACAGTTTGCCCGGAGTATAATTACGTCAGAGAGGGAAAAGATTCAGCCTTGCTTTGCATTCTTTAGCTAAAGGAAGCCCCGTCACTCACGCATCCTTAAAATCGTGGACTACCTACCATTGTCATTGTCAGACAATGTGAATGTTTTGTTTAAGTCATAATTGAAAATGATATATAAGATAATGTTTAATCATACAACAGCTTTAAACATAATTTGATAGTCTTTTGAATCAATCATTTACTGAAAAAGCCTTACATTTGCCAGTGGCTAGTCGTTGAGTTCCCTTGAATCCTGTAATCGAATTACAACGTCAAAACCTTGAATTCTGGTTAATGAGACACGCAGAAAACAAATATTATTATACTGACACCTCAAAACAGGCTTTTGTATTATTCATGATGTCAAAATAACTTGTCCAATTGAGCTCGGAGAATTAAATCTTGAAGCGAAACGTGAACTTGAAAAAGTGAATGTTTGAATGTTTTCCCTGAAGCATAGCGAAGGCGAGTTTCATTTGACGACGCCGTGAAAGTATGCAAGTCCTTTTACGACATGATGACCGATGTAAATCTCAAAGTGACACAGATGTCAAATATTTGTCATAAACTAAATGATGCGAACCGGGATTAAAACCCACATGTCCAACTCTGGACAGCATATCACGGTGACTTCGACAACTGGGCGTCATTGTAGTGAACTGTTTTCAGAGTTAAATCATTCTGTTGTTTGTTGTCAGCGTGCATTTTTCATCAACAATATTCCAGCTATATGATAACAGTCTGTAAATAATCAAATTTGGACCTGACAATCCAGTGATCAACAGCATGAGCATCGACCTACGCGATTTGGATATTATGACATGTGTCAATCTAGTCAGCGAGCCTGACGACCCGGTCCCGTCAGTCGCCTCTTATCACAGGCATGGGATTCTAACCTGCACCATCACGGGTCGATACAGACAGAAATAAAGGCGATTTATATGAGGACGCTGCCAAATTGTTAGTAGAGAGTGAATGAAAACATGAGGAATACTTAGAATTGATCTTCAGTGGCCCTTGCTTGTCGGAAGAGACGAATGGCAGGGTCGCGAGGTCAGGCTGACTTGTTGTGTATAGTGTTGATCACTGTGTTGTCTGGTCCAGATTCGATTATTTAGATAGCACCGCTATATACGTGGAATATTGCAGAGTGAGTGAGTGAGTGTGGTTTAAGAGTAAAGATTGAGTAAAAATAAAAAAATGGACTTCACACATTGCACCCATGTGGGTAATCGAAACCCTGTCTCCGGCGTGTCGAGCGAACGCTTTCACCACAAGGTTGCCCTATACCGCCTCCGATAGAGAGGAAACCAGACCAACAACTCAAACACATTGGTGTGATTTAATTTTAGCTTGGGACTTGTCTTTCCACTCTACAGAGTGATGGTACGAACTTTTTCGAATTTGTATAGTATGCATATATACTAGTATACATCAGCTCTCCGTCATCATTAACCAACCATCATAAATCCTCAGCGCTATTCATTGATATATGTGTAATTTGGATCTCTGGATCTTAGATTTCTATTTGTACTATGTACTTGCGTCCTTTTATAGACTATTTCAGTTACTTTTAGGACGAACAAAATTAACTCAATTGCACCACACCTTTGAAATATACGGCTAATGGAGACAGCCCAAAAAACATACAATGACAGTTTGATGATCTTGTCATGCAGTTTCCCGAAGACGTATAATGAAAACAAGTGTAGTGAAAGAGCAAGGCCTCATAGGGTTACCTTGTCCGACGGGTACACTGCTCTTTGTCTGGTCTGTGTAGACAGGCAATAAAGTAGACCGCATGCAGAGTACTACAGAGGTATTACAGTGGGACGTTGTACATTGTAATGCTGTCAGGTGAGCCATGGACCAATAAACCAGACACATACAGGGGAAAGCACTCCAGGCTGGACGACTGCCATGTTTGGCCAAGAACCGATCAGACAAATGGTCTCCACCGTGGGTCGCATATGGCCCTGCCATCATTCGCTTTGCACATTTACGTCTCCTTGGAACACCAGCAACGCATGACCGTGTGTTTGAATCCAGGTTCTTCGTTTGTCATCATAATAAACACCCGGGGCGGTAAGGTGGGATAGTGGTTAAAGCGATCAAACATCACTACCGAAGGCCCTGGTTCGATTTCCCATATGGGTACAATGTGTGCAGCCCATTTCTTGAGTTCTCAGTTAGTACTCAGATATTGCTAAAAGCGGTGTTAAAATATATTAACTCACTGACAATGCACACCCGATATAACGTCGGATTATCTATGAAGCTGACATGACGCTGCTTCTGTTTGGTTTTTAAGCTTTTTCCCGTTGTATTTACAACGTCAATCCCTTGGTAAATTTCCTGTTCTAAACCCTGGTATGGATCGTGTGTTTCAAGAAGAGCAAAGACAAAAAGATTTGAGGAGGACCGATTTATTCATAATAAGACACATCCTTCTAATTGCCATCGTTCTTTGACTTGTTCTGAATAGTATATAAGGAAGCCTATACCAAATAGTACTAAATAATCAATTATAAACCAATCGCAGCTGAAGATCGAGGTCACATTGCGACTGGGTTCTGGATTAGACGAAATTCAGGCCGTAAACGTTTTTTTTCTAAATTGTCTCAGTTTCTTATTGTTACAACCAGTCTTCTGGAGAATGCCGTGTCTTGCAGTTCCGAAACGCGATAGCTGTAATTCTGTCATGGCTTCAGTAAATGCAGGATTGGGATTAGTTAATCAAAGCAATTCAGAGGTATATGATAACAGGGCATACCTCTAATTTTCCAACAGAATGTGTATTTTTTGAAAATCTTAATAAAGTTATGGTAGAATGGAGATAAACGTACTGTGTTGGACGGTATGAAGAAATTATAACTCTAAATTACAATAGCTCTAAATGTTCACAGTTTTCGCGCCCTGGGTAAAGTTTGCACAAATGAACTACCATGTAAGATAGGTTCAACATCATCAAAATCTTCATTGCATTTGAAGGCAACAGGCCCATGTACATATTAATAAGCATATTCCGGAGAAAGTAACCAACAAACTTTTATAGCGCAATCGAAATTTAAAAAAGAAGTGAACACAAGCGTCGCCTTCGTTGGCACTAATATTTCGTTCATTTTTATAGTTATATCAAATGTAGGCGGTAGTGCCAGTGTAAAGGTAGATTATTCAAGCTGATGACGTGCCAGGGTCCCTGCAATCTTGCTTGGATGCTCCAGACGACAGTCGGTTCACTTCAGTCAGCTTCCAGACATCGCCTTCGACTCACTTCTGACACCTAATTAGCGTGATGACATCAATAAAACACCAAACTCGACGCCATGATCCTGTCTAATTGTCCACTTCCTCAGTGCAGGCACGGCTTGATGGGCTGCACCGCGTCCTTCTATGTAATTACGTCTATTGATCGAGCATGTTCTAGTAGGTGGTCATCTGATGCATGTGGGAGGGACAAGGATGTCGAGTATCAAGTCCAGACAGAGGGTACACATGTTGGTTTGCATATGGATATGTAATGACTATGTCATAAAGGATCGCTTTGATGTTCCAAAGGATGATACTGGCTATTTTACGTAGGGAAAATGTGGAGATCAAATCGTGTATAGATCAGCAGACAGGTCGATTTTGCAATTTCTGAGCTCGTTCGAATCCTATTTAGACTCGAGCTCCAGATGGTGTACACCACAGAAAACCACCCAGCTAAATTATGTAAAAACGCGTTTTTGTCTACTGACCGTTAATATTTTCAAACCATAATACTTCACTATATCTTGTATCCACGATACAAAACGGTTGTGGTGTAGTCGAATGGTTAAAGCGTTGATTCATCAAGATCAAAAGTCGGTTTCAGTTCCACGTACAGTGTGTAATGAAATGACCCTACTTCTAACCCTCTGCCATGTTTTAAGCAGGAATATTTCAAGAACAGAGCAAAAACTTCACTCATTCACATCCGTGTAGCAGGATTAGCTCTTTACAATTTTCTTTTCGAAAATCCCAGAACAACCAATGATTGGTTGTGACAAATTTCCCAGCTGATAACAGATGAAGATATACATGTAGCCAGGTGTCATTAATATCTGTGCCACTTTCAATCAACGTTTACCATGTATCTGGTATGAGCCTTACTTGTACATGTGTCCCATTGCACACTAAAGTTAACCTGTTTTCTGTTCATTATTTTCTGATCTGAAACATCATTGTGTTTCAGTGTCCTCTAACTGAACCATCCCGTTGTCCGTATTTTTGTCAGAGTTATCCATAACTAAAATATCAACAGTTACATCTTTAGTCACAGTGGTCTACATTCTAGCTTGTGTGTGTACAGCTTTGCTTTGCCTTAGTAAGTCCGCAAACCTGGACAATAATGAACTCACGCTGTGGGTCCAACCGTTAAATTCCCTTCGTGTCAGTTCACTCGTGATGCCGAAGTCTAGACAATGTGTGTAGCCGATTTCTGGTGTCCCTTGTCGTGATATTGCTGGAACATTTTAAATGCAGCACAAACCCCAACTCGTTTCACAGAAACGAGGTGCTGGGATTTAAATGGTTAATTGTTCGTCGAGTGAGGATTTCTTAAAATATTCCTGGTTCGAGAGTACATTTCAACTACATGTACTTAAAGCTGATGCCTTTTTTCTCCCGATACACGAAATATGACCCAAGTGTCGTCATTGCTATTGCGAAATTGTGTTTCAGCTGGTAGCTATTGCGTAACTGGGTCATATTCAGCGTGAAGATTTGGGTCCTCGATTACGCCACTTCCTTCAAACTAATGTATATAGAAACATAGTGTTAACTGAACAATGAGTTATGTTAAGTGAGTGAGATAAATTCTGAGAGTCGTATTGCATATTTCTCCATAGTACATTTGGCATCTGAGGACAACTGGTACATAATTTACAAGTAATTATGATGCACCAGTAATGATTCATTTCAAGTCGCTTTGTGTCCTCTCAACAGACAACAGAACTGTTCATGTCAAAGTTGCAAATGTTCCAAGTGACGTCGAGTGCCACCTCCTGTAATCAAAGATGGGATAATTACAAATTCACCAGCAGCACAACAACCGCTGGGCTTCGGGTGGTGATGCCAACTATCATTACGTATTCTGTTTGGAATGAGTGGAGTCAGCCACGTTGTAGTCAGCGGCTTCGTGGACGGACACATGCATTTGTCATCTCGGGAGCAGTGGTAACACTTGGAACACACATGCCTGGAAAATAGTGATCCATTTAGAATATCTTCAAAGAGATAGTTGAGCGACAGGGTCCTTGATAAATCAGAAAGTGTGGATGGTTTTAGAGACCAACCACAGACTCATTTCAGTATTGCATGAGCGATTGATCATTAGTACTGTTTGTGCAGTGTGCCCTTGGGAGCTGTGAGTGATGGCTGGTATGGTATGCACAGCATGTCCCAAGGGAGCTGAGTGATGACTGTTATGATATGTACAGTATGCCCATAACGAGCTGTAAGTGATGGCTGTTATAGTATATGCCTTGTCTGTGCCAAGGAAACTGTGAGTGATGACTGGTATGATATGTACGGTATATGTCCATAGAGAGCTGTGAGTGATGGCTGGTCTGGTATGCACAGTATGTCCCAAGGAAGCTGCATGATGACTGGTATGGCATGCCTTGTATGTTCATAGGGAGCTGTGAGTAATGGCTGGAATGGTATGCTCAGTATGTCCCAAGGAAGCTGCATGATGACTGGTATGGCATGCCTTGTATGTCCATAGGGAACTGTGAGTAATGGCTGGAATGGTATGCTCAGTATGTCCCAAGGAAGCTGAATGATGACTGGTATAGTATGCCTTGTATGTCCATAGGGAGCTGTGAGTGATGGCTGGTGTCGTATGTCCCAAGGGAGTTGAGTGATGACTGGTGTGCTATGTACAGTATGTCCATAACGAGCTGTAAGTGATGGCTGGAATGGTATGCCCTCTATGTCCATAGGGAGCTGTGAGCGATGGCTGGTATGGTATGTCCTGTATGTGCCTAGGGAGCTGTGAGTGATGGCTGGTATGGTATGTCCTGTATGTCCAAGGAAGCTGTGGGTGATGGCTGGTTAGGTATGCCATGTATGTGCCTAGGGAGCTGTGAGTGATGGCGGGTATGGTATGTCCTGTATGTCCAAGGAAGCTGTGGGTGATGACTGGTGTGACATGTCCTGTATATCCCTAGCTAGGGAGCTTTGAATGATGGCTGGTGCAGTATGCCCGAAGGGTGCTGTGGGGGATGGCGGGCATTGATAGATACTGACAAGTTGAGAAAAACAGACGAAGGTAAATCAAACTGCGTACCACAATGCCGATTATAAATTACAACACGTAACAGTGATGTAGACAGAGTTTTTCCCAGGTTGTTTAGAGTGAGTGACATTGATGATACAGGTCATTTTAGACGGCAAATTTACATAAATTAGCATGCGAATAACAGTCACGCGTCAGGGTGCTTGAACGACCATGAACACGCGGGCCAGTTCATGACCAAAGTTAACTCAGGGTGGACCAGGCTATATCAAGATAAACCCTCATATATCAGGGTAGACCGGGCTAAGCTAAGACGAACCCTGGTAGATCCAAATGGATCAGATTAAACCAAAGTGAATCTGGCAGATCAAGGTGGACCAGGCTATATCAAGATGAACGCTGGTAAATCAGTGTCGACCATGTAGAACAAGACCAACTGGGGAAGATCATGGGGGTCAAGGATGGACAAAGATGAACCCTGGTAGAGCAGGATGGACCAGGTTTGATCACGATGAACCCTGGCAGATCAGGGTGGAGCAGGCCAAACCAGTATCATCCTAAGCTGACCAGGGTGGACCAGGGTGGACCGGGCTGGACCAAGGTGACCTGGATGACAGGTACTAGGCCAAAGTAGAGGACAAAACAATCTTGACGTTTGGACAATAAGCCTCTAGACCTGCAATAGGGACTCTTACACTGTCAAGTGCCCACTACTACTGCCTGTGATCCCCGATAAGAGTCCGTGTCAGCCAACAGCATTACTTGATCTACATAACTAACCACACTTGTGTTGGCCAAGGAACAACGCCAAAAGCTTTCCATATCACGGCTGACAACTGACATATTTAATGTATAGTCACAAGATGTATATTAAAATACCGAGTCTATAAATGTCACCATTTATTAGCCGGATTCTTGTGAGTGTTGCTATATCCAGCTCTCTATGACCCTCACGTTGCTATATTTGATTCTAGGTCTCTCCCTCTCATGTCATGATGACAGGTGCAGTAAAACAGCTGAGACTGCAATCTGACAGCACTGACCTACTAACAATGTAAGGCGCAGTGAGGGAGGGAGTAGGGGGTGGGGGGTTAAGGTCATGACGACAAAATCCAATCGTCGGCCATGAGCCTGGGTACACTCACCGTCGGTAATTCGAGCCGATAGTAATCCTTTGATGACACTGAACCTGTGCATACATCAAATATCAGCCTGACGCGATGACATGTTTCAACTCTACAGAACGATTCCATACATCCCTGCCCAGTACCACTTACATGCGGCAAAATAGTATAAACGTGAAACTAAATTTGACAAGAACATTTAACGTTATCAGAAAGTAATTGAGCCATTATAATTCATCGTAAAATTAAAGACTCAAGGCCCCAAACGGTAAATGTATCTCGTGTCTAATTCAGCCATCATCAAACATGGGTGTATACTCTCTTTTTCACTTCAGTTTATTTTAATGATAAAGAATATATGGCTGGAACAATGCTACCTGGCCTAGACTCCACTGTTCACAGTCCACTGTCATACCACAGGGCACGGCGTCGGGAGACCAACGAACACTTTCATGTGAAGGCAACAGAGTGATGAGTTCTACCCTAAATGCTTACACTTTTCGCGTTGTCATTAAAGATTTTCAGAGGCCCATCCACATAAACTTAAATCACTATTGTGTGATTTACGTCCCATGTCACGACAGATAATTGAAACATATTCTCCATTCTCCAGCCATTTTCATTTTCACCAGAGTGGCAACGTTTTAAAAAGAGCATCACTACAGGCTGCTTCCTCCCTCAAGAACAAACATTACAAGTAGCAAACATATCATATGAAGAGCCCGTTGTGAAGGCAGTCTTGTAAAGACTTCATCTGGACAATGGTCTAGGTGGGGGTTAAAACTACTCTTATCAACTCCTTAGATCTTATTGGACTCCATGTTGAAAAATGAAATCTACAGCTTCCTGTGCAGGCAACAAAGTATGCCTGCAAATATTTTCGCCCGAATTACAAACTTGATTACGACTGACATATCTTAGAATTGGTAATCAGGTTGTGCTGTCAACTGGGTAGTGAGTCGGTATATGTGTTTGACAGTGAAGCGTTGCGACGTAACCACTTCATTACTGTCCGTTGCACTCCGTGGGTAACGGAAAAAGCCGAGTGGGTCTGAATGAGTTGAAGGTAATTGGTCTGCTGGTTGTACGTCTGCAGGTTTACACCCGACCATAAATCGATGGAGTAATCCACACTGTAATTTTACTTCACTTGTTCCGGATATAATTTGACTGAATAGATAGTGTTGATGCTGTCTATTCATCCACCAATTATTGGGCTAATGGAGATCGGCAGATAGACACACAAACTGTTACTGAACCGGTGAAGACCGTTCCATGTCGTCCGTATAAAACCATTCGCCAGTTTCATTCCCATAAATGAGTGAGCGACGGAGACGTTCAAAAGATTACTGTAATGAGTACAATAAATGATGAACCCATCAACTCATAGTGTTCACGTGCATGATATTTCAGCAATTTGATGCATGATTCTTTTGTAATTGACCTGCATCTATCTATCTAGCTATCTATCGATCTATCTCTAGAACTAGAAGTTATTTTGAAGCGTTCGTCCTTCAAATCAAGGGTATTAAGTGTGAACATGGCCGTCTTACCAGCATTATAGTTTACAGGAAACTGTTAAGGGTAATTCACCTGAAATAAAACACAAAAAGAACATTAGAACCATGATATACATGAATTTAACATAACAGAAAGAATGCATGTATGGTTTTGCAAATTATTATAGCATGTATTTAATGATTGAAAGTCAGTAGCTACTTACAAAGATTATCATGGGCCCCTATGTTGAAGTGTCCTCGGGAATCTGCCCAGCGTATCCAATGCATTGGGACGGAACAACGTGTGAAGCCTATTTCTTGTGTCTTCCATTGTAATATTTACCGGAATATTGCCTCACAGATTCAAACCAGCTTCACTCATTCACTATGTGTTCTAAGTGAGATCACAATGTATTCATTAAAACTGAAACCGGTTTACCCACATAAAACAGGTCATGAGTCTTCGTGAGTTTGACATGAGGCCCCGTGGTCATATTTTACAACTGAAAACAAACCTCACGACTCCTTCTGTACGTCGTAAAAGCAATCTCTGATTGCATGTTAGGATCACCTTCAACAACATTCGGTGCATGTCCGCTAAATGTTTACATTTCTGGCAAAACTAACGAGAAGAGGTGCTATATGATGTAAGCGGACCATGACTCCAGGGCTTGAACACCTGAGCAGCGGGTCCTGTAACGGCTAAGGCACGAATATCTGACTCTGATCACTACTCGATAACCATGATTAACCAACCCGTAAAGATCCGGGTTAGAACTGATCCTCAGTGACAACCCATGCTTGTCGTAAGAGGCGACGAACGAGATTGACTGACTTGGTTGACACATGCCATCGTATCCCAATTGCGTAGATCGATGCTCATGATGTTGATACTGGATTGTCTGGTTCAGACTCGATTATTTACAGGCCCTCGCCATATAGCTGGAATACTGCTGACTGTGACGTTAAACAACAACCCAACCAACCATATTTTACTACAGGCAGTTGAGAACACCTCGTATCAAATAGAGGCGTGTCAATAGTATGGTACTACGGACAATAACATATACAATACCAAACAGCATACCAGGTAATTGTATAGCCTCTTTACCGTTCGCATATTCAACAGAGAGGTCAATTGGGGAGTCGTGTGTTTGTTTTCGGACCGTGGTTAATTTTCCCCTCGACTTAAACCGAATAACTGCGAACATGTTTACCACACGACCAAGGCCACGAGGTCATGAATAAGACCGGTGGCCATTTGTGTTGTTTAGCCCTTGAAGTGTAATACCAAACTGACACGAGAGTTTTTAGGAAGCATATAAGCTGGTTTTACGTAATTCAATTATCTACTGGCACTGTTATGTCTGGCTGTTGATGTCAATTAGCCCAACGGTTCAGTAACTTGATATACAAGATGCATGCAAGACCAAGTACTGAATGAATCCTCTATTGTTCAATTTTAACACACATTGTCGTAAACGTGATTTACGTTTACGAAATAGGTATGAACTGTTTCCCCCTACCCTATTCAAGGTGATGTATTTCCTGTAGACACACGTCCAAATACGCATTCAACAGATACGCATAGCTGTCGACGTGAGCATTGATCCACGTCGTGGAAGTTGGAGACTTAAGTACATGACGTTCTGGCTGACATCTCATTGTTTCGGGTGACTACCAAGTCATACATTATACATTAATGGCCATCCGATCCTTGTTTCATCCGTCATACGCCAACCGGAGTATTGGTGCTGTTTATTCACATGAACAAAAGGTGAGATTTTGAAATGTTCAATAGTTAAAATGTCGACATGAATATCCTGAATATTTCTTCATGGACGTCAAAGACCAGTCGTTTCCAAACAGCAAACGTAGTCCATTGTGACATAATTTATTCAACATACCAGATGGTTTTTTAGGACTTTGAGGTTAAAGATCAACCAGAAATTATTTTTTACAACCTTAGCATCCGAAGAATCCATTCCAAATATATTTACAGATTCAAAATATATTCATACAAAAAGTATTGATTTGGCGTTGATGTACATCATCTATACATTAGTCAAATATTTAAACTTTATTACATATCGTAGTCGTCGAAAAAGTATCTGTCAAAATATGACCAATCACTGTATTGTCTGGTTCACAGGCCGACGGCATAAACATGGTGTATGAATATGCAAATACATGACTAATGCTCACGAAGAGATGTCAGCGCTTCGATCACCGTCTTATGCTAAGATAATCGCCTATACAAACAATCTTAGAACTAAAATTACTTTCTACATTCCGATCTTAGTGCTACGATTTCTTTACTTCCCATGCTTCAACATCCACCTGTCTTAAAATCAGAGTAAGACGGCGATGTGATCTTCCACGCGAGACAGATATAACCCTAAGGACACTGTGAAATGACTGGCAAGTGAATGTTGCTCCCGGCCACCCTCCCAGTTCTAACAGCCCTTCCACCTTATATATTGCTGCGTTACGCAGTAGCACGTAATTTAACTGCTCCACCATCTTGAAGATATGTGTACACATTTGCAGTTTATGACAGTAGGTTACGTAGTTCCACACGACACGATTCATAACACTTGGGTAGATGATGTAGGATGCATGTGACTCAAGGTGTGTTCCGAGTGAATATACAAAGATTACTGCTCTAGATTTGAACCTACTGGAGAAATGAATAGAAAGACGAAAAACTTCTCTCCTCCATACCTGGTCAGTTTTGAAAACATGAGTGAGTGAGAATCGAGGTTATTGTTTTATTTCCCTATGTGTCCCTAGTCTATGTCCCTATGTGTCCCTGGCCTATGTCCCTATGTGTCCCTAGTCTATGTCTTTGTGTGTCCCTGGTCTATGTCCCTGTGTGTCCTTAGTCTATGTCCCTATGTGTCCCTGGTCTATGTCCTTGTGTGTCCTTAGACCATATCCCTAGGCTTTGTCCCTATGTGTCCCTGGTCTATGTCTCTGGTCTGTGTCCCTGGTCTATGTCTTTGTATGCCCGTGGTCTAAGTCTTTGTATGTCCCTGATCTGTGTCCCTGCGTGTTCCTGGTCTATGTTTCTGTGTGTCCCTGGACTATGTCCCTAGTCTATGTCCCTATGTGTCCCTGATCTATGTCCCTATGTGTCCATGCTCCATATCCCTATGTGCCCCTAGTCTATGTCCCTATGTGCCCTTGGTTTATGTCCCTATGTGTCCCTGGTCGATGTTCCCATGTGTCCCTGGTCTATGTTCCTGTGCGTCCCTGGTCTATGGCAATATGTGTCCCTGGTCTGTGTTTTTGTGTGTCCCTGGTCTATGTCCTTGTGTGTCCCTGGTCTATGTCCCTGATGTGTCCCTGGTTTGTGTCCCTGATGTGTCCCTGGTATATGCCCCTTTGTGTCCCTGGTCTGTGTCCCTATGTGTCCCTGGTATATGTTTTTGTGTGTCTCTGGTCTAAGTCCTTGTGTGTCCCTGGTATATGTCCGTGGTCTATGTCTTTGTATGTCCCTGGTCTGTGTCCCTGCGTGTACCTGGTCTACGTTTCTGTGTGTCCCTGGACTATGTCCCTATGTGTCCATGTTCCATATCCCTATCTGTCCCTGGTCTATGTCCCTGTGCGTCCCTGGTCTGTGTCTTTGTGTGTCCCTGGTCTTTGGTCCTGTGTGTTCCTGGTCTATGGCTCTATGTGTTCCTGGTCTTTGTCCCTGTGTGTCCCTGGTCTATGCCCCTGTGTGTCCCTGGTCTATGCCCCTATGTGTTCCTGGTCTATGTCACTGTGTGTCCCTGGTCTTTGCCCCTGTGTGTCCCTGGTCTGTGTTCCTGGTCTTTGTCCCTGTGTGTTCCTGGTCTTTGTCCCTGTGTGTCCCTGGTCTTTGTCCCGGTGTGTCCCTGGTCTATGTCCCTGTGTGTCCCTGGTCTATGTCCCTGTGTGTCCCTGGTCTATGCCCCTGCGTGTTCCTGGTCTTTGTTCCTGTGTGTTCCTGGTCTATGTCCCTGATGTGTCCCTGGTCTATGCCCCTGTGTGTCCCTGGTCTGTGTCCCTGTGTGTCCCTGGTCTATGCCCCTGTGTGTTCCTGGTCTTTGTTCCTGTGTGTTCCTGGTCTTTGTCCCTGTGTGTCCCTGGTCTTTGTCCCTGTGTGTCCCTGGTCTATGTCCCTGTGTGTCCCTGGTCTATGCCCCTGTGTGTTCCTGGTCTTTGTTCCTGTGTGTTCCTGGTCTTTGTCCCTGTGTGTCCCTGGTCTTTGTCCCTGTGTGTCCCTGGTCTATGTCCCTGTGTGTCCCTGGTCTATGTCCCTGTGTGTCCCTGGTCTATGTCCCTGTGTGTCCCTGGTCTATGCCCCTGTGTGTTCCTGGTCTTTGTTCCTGTGTGTTCCTGGTCTTTGTCCCTGTGTGTCCCTGGTCTTTGCCCCTGTGTGTCCCTGGTCTGTGTCCCTGTGTGTCCCTGGTCTATGCCCCTGTGTGTTCCTGGTCTTTGTTCCTGTGTGTTCCTGGTCTTTGTCCCTGTGTGTCCCTGGTCTTTGTCCCTGTGTGTCCCTGGTCTATGTCCCTGTGTGTCCCTGGTCTATGTCCCTGTGTGTCCCTGGTCTGTGTCCCTGTGTGTCCCTGGTCTATGCCCCTGTGTGTTCCTGGTATTTGTTCCTGTGTGTTCCTGGTCTATGTCCCTGATGTGTCCCTGGTCTTTGCCCCTGTGTGTCCCTGGTCTGTGTCCCTGGTCTGTGTCCCTTTGTGTTC
Organism: Haliotis asinina; assembly: GCF_037392515.1. Taxonomy (NCBI): domain Eukaryota; kingdom Metazoa; phylum Mollusca; class Gastropoda; order Lepetellida; family Haliotidae; genus Haliotis; species Haliotis asinina. Next base: position 50,962,176 of record NC_090287.1, read on the forward strand.
CTGGTCTTTGTCCCTGTGTGTTCCTGGTCTTTGTCCCTGGTCTTTGTCCCTGTGTGTCCCTGGTCTATGTCCCTGTGTGTCCCTGGTCTTTGTCCTTGTGTGTCCCTGGTCTTTGGTCCTGTGTGTCCTTGGTCTTTTTTGTCCGTGTGTGTACCTGGTCTGTGGCTCTATGTGTCCTTGGTCTGTGTCCCTTTGTGTCCCTGGTATATGTCCCTATGTGTCCCTGGTCTTTGTCCCTGTGTGTGCCTGGTTTATGTCCCTGTGTGTTCCTGGTCTTTGTCCCTGTGTGTCCCTGGTCTTTGTCCCTGTGTGTCCCTGGTCTATGTCCCTGTGTGTCCCTGGTCTATGTCCCTGTGTGTCCCTGGTCTATGCCCCTGTGTGTTCCTGGTCTTTGTTCCTGTGTGTTCCTGGTCTTTGTCCCTGTGTGTCCCTGGTCTTTGTCCCTGTGTGTCCCTGGTCTATGTCCCTGTGTGTTCCTGGTCTATGTCCCTGTGTGTCCCTGGTCTATGTCCCTGTGTGTCCCTGGTCTATGCCCCTGTGTGTTCCTGGTCTTTGTTCCTGTGTGTTCCTGGTCTTTGTCCCTGTGTGTCCCTGGTCTTTGCCCCTGTGTGTCCCTGGTCTATGCCCCTGTGTGTTCCTGGTCTTTGTTCCTGTGTGTTCCTGGTCTTTGTCCCTGTGTGTCCCTGGTCTTTGTCCCTGTGTGTCCCTGGTCTATGTCCCTTTGTGTCCCTGGTCTATGTCCCTGTGTGTCCCTGGTCTTTGTCCCTGTGTGTCCCTGGTCTATGCCCCTGTGTGTTCCTGGTATTTGCCCCTGTGTGTCCCTGGTCTGTGTCCCTGGTCTGTGTCCCTTTGTGTTCCTGGTCTTTGTCCCTGTGTGTTCCTGGTCTTTGTCCCTGGTCTTTGTCCCTGTGTGTCCCTGGTCTATGTCCCTGTGTGTCCCTGGTTTTTGTCCTTGTGTGTCCCTGGTCTTTGGTCCTGTGTGTCCTTGGTCTTTTTTGTCCGTGTGTGTACCTGGTCTGTGGCTCTATGTGTCCTTGGTCTGTGTCCCTTTGTGTCCCTGGTCTATGTCCCTATGTGTCCCTGGTATATGTCTTTGTGTGTCCCTGGTATATGTCTTTGGGAGTCACAGGTCTATGCCTGTAAGTTCACGGTCCATGCCACGTGTGTCACATTACCCATATGCCTTGTGTGTCCCTGATATGTCTCCCTACCTTGCCTGTGTGTCCATATGTGCCCCCTTGACTCACCCTGGTCTGTTGAATAGATGGGGGAGCGCGGGGGGGGGGGGGGGGGGGGGAGGTAAAAAAAAATCACACAAGTTAACTGTTCATCTTATCCACTCGCTCACAGTAAAATCTCAATTACGTCGACACAATTTAAGTGAACGTTATTTAAGATCGCCCAAATGGTGTCTCTGTTTCCAGTCCATGTAGAACAAATGTATATTTAAAGTCAGGAGCTTGCAATCTACGTCAGGGAATAAATAATTCTTTGCTGGTAGATTGAGAAATACTTTAAATATTCATGTCAACAGCTGTTCATCTCTATATATTTGTACTCAAGTAGTTGACCTGATCCACTCCACAGCCTCGCAATATGACCCAGTGTGTCGTCGTCACTGATATTGCGAAATAGTGTTTCAGCTGGTCGTGATTTCAAAACTGGGTCAAATTCGGCGTGGATATTTGACTCAGTTTCATCAGTTTATTGCAATATCAGTTGCTGTTTATTTGTATTTCAGACATAAAAATGCACTTATGGCTATTGACAACAAAGACAACTATCTGTGGATTGCCATTTAATAAGAAACTGAATGCAGGGTCGCAACAGCGCTTCGTGAGTGAGTGAGAGAGTGAGTGAGTGAGTGAGTGAGTGAGTGAGTCAGCGAACAACATACAGCGTCAGAACAATTTTCTGATATTTTTTAATTCCACCAACCGGCTAAAATATCAGTTTATATTAATTAAAAGTCTTCGGTACCTTCGAACATATATCGGTTTATCAATAGTTCGAGGAAAACGGAATCATCATACCATTGAGCCGATAGTGGTTCTGGGTGGAATATGTTTATCTTGGGTATAGACTCAAGTGGAGTTTCACCGGATCTAAACAAAAGCCAAACGTTTGGTGAAGATCAACGCATGCAATAATCCTAACGTGAATTGTAGTACATAAATATGGTATTAAAACGAGGTCAGCATTACAAGCAGGTGGAAAATGACTGACCTGAGGTCAACTGTACTTAGCCAACTAACAAGATATTGTAATGGAAAGCTAATGTGTTAGGTGAAAGTGAAAGTGAAAGTGTTTTTTTAAATAAGATTTAAAGATGATCAGACGAGAAAGCAAGGTCAAGCGGTGCTGGTTTCTCAGGAGATGAATATACTGGCAAATCAGAGGTATATAACAAAATTAAAATAGCTCTAAGTCTTTTTGAACACTTCGTGTTCGGTTTGAAATGAAATTCCAACACAGCATGTTTATCTCCATTTTACCATTACAGCGTCACTAAGATGTGAATAAAATACATACTGAGTTGGACAATCCGAGGTGATATCTCTGAATGACTTAACCAGGCACAATCCAGTACTTTCTGATGTCATGGTAGAATGAATATTTAACGCAGCATCGGTATTATTTCAGCCATATAGCAACTCATATAGATGGGTAGTAATGATACGCATTGGTAAACATTAAGTTCAGTGATGTAGACAGAGATTTTGTCCTCCAAATGGACTGTTTACTTGATCTATTTGACTGACGGCCACCCAGCTGTGGAAGGTCTGTACATTGTGTAAATGTCCGGCTGCGACCTACCAAAAATAGTCCAAACTGCTAAAAAATCATACTTATGTTTCCATGCCGGAATGAGGTGACATTGTCCGACTAGGCTCCGTTTTGAACTGTGTTTTGAATAAAACATCCCTGATAGAGAAATAAATAAAACTGCCATACGTCTAGACGTTTACACACAGTAACTCTACCAGAAAATCACTAACACGTGCGCTTCAACTCGACTTTAAACCCCTTCTATTAACCTTACCAGTTTGACAAAGACTTATTCCGTCTGAATTTGCATTGATGCAGTTGTGTGCATGTCCACCACCTGCTCATTGATACATAAAGTCTGGCTGAATGCCGTTAACGTACCAAAAATATCTGGGACTCCGATTTCATTTTCTCCTTACGCGTGGGGCGTTTGATAAGCACTCGACCTAGTTGTCCTCACTCACTGGGTCAGTTTGCTGACTGGATTATCGACATGATCGAGTCACTTCTTCCGGGAGTGTCGACCACGTGGAACAGAGAACAGCTGTTGATGGGACCGCTGCGTGATTCTGAACTAACCCGATCTGCGTGACGGTTTGCCGGCACAAACCGGTGACTAGGTTCAGTCTGTAGATCTCTGGTATCAGGCTGTTCAATCGTGGTGTTAACGCCGATTATTGTTAAAATGATTGGGGAAGGGCTGGGGGCACTGACCGAAAGATTTTGTCAAGGTAGTGTTTATTGTTTGTTAAATGTTGTATAATATAACAATGCAATCTGCAATATTCTGTATTTATGAGACCAGTGTGTTAATAATCACTTCTTGGTCTAATAATCTCTAGGTTTGCGTCTTGAGTATCGTTCTCTGTAATTGGGTTACGATGACATACATCGGCGAGGTCAGCGAACCTGACCACTAGATCCCGATAGAGGCCTTTCACCATAAATATGGTTTGATAAAGACTTATTGTGACCCATACCTTCACGTAATAACATTTCAGTGGGTATTACCTCATAAACAGTGTACAGCATCTACATAGATAGATATTTACAAGGGGCGAATAAAATGGTTGAAATGCTGATTAAATTTCAGTATTTTTACAGAGGGTGTCGCGCTACAGAAGACCCAGACCACTTAGCGGTGGGGTAGCATAGTGGCTAAGCGTCCACTCGTCACGACGAAGACCCAGGTTCGATTCCCACTTGGGTACAGTGGGTGAAAAGTTTGATGGAATTTTGCTAAAGCGACGTAAAACATTAAAACATTACTCACTCACTTAAAGACGACGACTAAATTTAGACATGGCTTCGTAATAGCATGTGCATGTTTGCTTATCACCAGGAACTATCTCGTTCAGACAAATGTAGCGTCTCAATACTTGTAACCTTTGTAAACAGGTTATGTAGCATACAAATACATAACGCTTTGTAAATATATGTAACGCACAAATGCGTACAGAGAACGTGAAATGCTTACGTGGCAGATAATAATTCATCGCACAGATTTAAGACGATTTCATCATAAAACATAAAACTGTGGATTGCGTGTCATTGTATCACGGAGCAGTGCTCATGATGTCAGGCATTGGTTTATCTGGTCCAATTTCGATTATGTACAGATCAGCGTCATGAGCACCAAACAAAATACACATTCTCTAAAAGTTTGTTTCACATTCAGTTATTCACACATTATATCGCATCATTCCAATATATCATCATTGTTTCATATTGAGATCAAGCATGAACGTCTCTCGTACTATGCCTACACGCCGTTGAAGGATTTGTGAGTACTTCGCTCTTTGGCAGGGTCGCAGACTTTACATTATCCCGTTGACTGTATAGAGAGCCCATTTGGCGGGCTTAGGGTCACAAATATACACAACGTGATTGTTTCGATATTTGATACCCATGTGTCAGCACAAATCATTCCGGTAACTCAAGTTGTATTATATATGAACAGGGTATTGATGTAAGGAATGCCAACGCTGACACAAGCTAGACTGATATTAAATACACTGGTCACAAGTGACGACCTCTTCTGGGTATGCTGTATGTATGGTTGGTTCAATATGGCGTTAATGTTAGAGGTGGGTTTAATGCCAAATTACTTCGTTGCATACTGTAACTTGACTTTACATGCATGCAAAGGCAGACTTTTATTTTTAAAAGCATCATATGTTCCAGAAATTTAGGACAAATTGTATGGATAACAACTTCTTTATTGCGTGATTGCGACGTTTCGGTACAGATTCTTGTACCGTTGTCAAGCAGGAATGAAAGAAATTAAATGAGTTGTATAAGTCTATTGTAAAAATAACACACACACACACACACACACACACACACACACGGGACGCACGCACGCTTACGTGTACATATACATATGTAGTGTGATTTGAGCACTGACAATATTCAGTAAATATCCGTACACACTACCACTAATGAAGTAACAAGTCAGGTTTGTGCAGATCACTGTAACTGTAACAAATCACTGTGACTGTAACTGTAACAGATCACTGTAACTGAGCGTCGGACAATTGTTTTCGTTGTTTCTCTGGTATGTGAATTTCCTTTACGGAGGAATATGCAACCTTGAGTTGTTAAACACACACTTATGCTCGCATCAGCCAAACAGTGTACTAAATCAACAATAGTTCCGCAATAGTTTCGCAAAAGTTACTGTCGAATCAGTATTTCGAGGTACTTTCAGTGCGTTGCGATATAGAACCAGTTAGTAATGTATGGGGCTACATACGCTGGTCTATATCCTACCTAGAATGTCATTAAACTAGGCTTTGATAATATAATATAAAAAGACTGAGACAGCTTCCTATTACACATATATTTAATTCCCGTGTGTGCTGTCTTCAGCACTTGTAGAGACAATTACGTCTATCTGACCATACTGTCAGCATATGTTCAACACCAAGAGCTGTGCCTTGTAGGTTGATATGTACGAAATAAAACAGACAAAACGCTGGCCAACTGTATGACTATCATAGACATGTGCTTATGAATCACAATGATGACGATATTAGATGTTCCCGGAAAGATGACATGATGCAACAGCAAATCAGTTGTTTACTGGAAGATCCAAGTTCATGCTTGGGAATTGAATCTGTTCTTTCCAGTGATTCATAAGAATTAGAAATGTCCTCCACATGTGTATCATAAAATGTTTTGAAATTTTGATCTATGTCTGCATACAACATACGTCTCTTCTACATGGACATGCTTAAATTTAAGGATGAACAACTTCGTTGTGAGATGATGCGACGTTTCGATACAGATTCTTGTATAGTTGTCAAGTTAGTAAGACGATACAAGAATATGTATCGAAATGCTGCATCATCTGAATAAAAAAGTTGTTCATCCATTAAGCTTGTCCATATTTTACTCCCTAGCTTCTAAATAATGCCACTCAAAGAACTGACACGGCTCTTCGATGAAGTTGGAAAGCCAATTACGGAACGAGTTTTAGTTTATAATAATCAGTAAAAGTGATCGTACTGCTGAATATAAAACATTAGTTTACGATTGTTTTTAAACAGTTCTTATCAAGAACAACCCACAACAGGCAGGAATACGGGCTATCTAATACGCTTGCTTTGTGTTACATTTTTGGAACGAATTAGTCGACAGATAACATGCTGAACCGGAATAAACGTGACCACAGACAACTCGAGGATAGGGCTATTTAGTGCTGTCGAACTCAGGGGAAATCTTTCCCGATAGAAGTTTATTACAAGATGGATGACGGATGCTCTCGAGTTCTCGCATTTTATCGCGTGACTTGAGAGAACTGCCGTTTCCAATTGCCATGCATGTTGGTAACTGTCTGTGGATATGCATTCACTCTGGTGCGTGCAACGGACCACACGAGTCCACTCTGGACCACTGGGTAAGTTCTATACTTCGACGTTGGACTGATGCCAGACTAGCGTTTTGTGGTATACTGCACTTGAAACAATTCTGTACAAACAACTCCACCCATGACGCTGATTAAAAATGATAAAAACAGAACATTCCAGGTGTTAATTGTTTAGATGACATTCACGTCGTTAAAATCTGCTCAGGTTCAGGATTCCCCACAACAACGATTCCTTTCGTCCCCTGAGTTATTGTGAAGAAGCAGAGGATATATCTTTCTGAATTGAACAACATAGCTTAGGCCAAGAGTACTATCACACAGACACAGTATATGGTTATTTCCAATAATGAGAAGGTATGTCTGTGGTTGCAGTGTTACTGGGTTCAATACTATCTGGGCTGACCATATATCACAACATTGTTACTTTCCACATTCGGCCTTATATTTACTAACAAAGTTGTGTATACATTCGCGGTTCAGTGGTAGTGAATAGGGTTTATCTCCTCTCTCAATTTTGCAATAACATTACGCCGATAAGATCAATGACTGGGGGCGTCAAGGACGGATATGTTGTCCTTATAAACTATCTCTCTGAGTATCACACTCACAACCAGACTGATAATCTGACAGAATCTGGATTGGAACCTAGGATCTTGAGACTTGTTTGTGGTATTATTAGATTATGACCATTAGTACATCACGGTCATTGGGGTTTTGTGTGAGTCAGTTGGGTTTTACGCCGCTTTTAGCAATATTCCGGCAATATCCCTGTGGAGGACACTAGAAATCGGTTTAATAAGTGTAACTATGTTGGGAATCGAACACGGGTCAATTCGGCATGACGAACGCTTTAACCACTAGGCTACTCTACCTTCACGGTTTTGTATGATTTATGAAGGGTGAGCTTCTGCCCCTTGACACTGTTGGTCAGACTCCCGAGAAATGAGAGGATGTTTCTTGAGTCATATCATGTATAAAAGCTGTAGATTTTCAAAAGCAGAGAATTAGTCTCTGCGTCTGGTGACGATTACAAGATGAAGAGAATATGATGAAGTATTTATGATGACAAATACATTATGATGAGTTCGTTATGACGAGCATGTGATGAGGGGGTTCATGATGACAGGTTCATGATGACGAATATATGGTGACGGGCTCTTGATTCATGATGTCGAATATATGACGACGGCAGGTTCATTATGAACGAGTATGTGATGACTTGTGCAGTCAAGATTCTGCTTATGATTACGAATGTTAAATCACGATATATGATGTATATATGCAACGAATAAAGATCAAGAGAACAATTATTATACATATGCAGCACACTATAGCAACCATACACCAGTATTGGGCTATCACTTCTTTGAACTGTTCAATTAAGTTCAATATACTAGTCCAACGAGTACACCGTCCTTCAGACTAATCAGTTTCAACGATCGAGTGACTTAAAGTATCTGCTAAAACATTCAGGATTTCAAGGTCAAGGAAATATTTTAAAAGGAATATGTACAATTTGATAAATGTGATATTCTTTCATACCCCCAACTCTGCGCTTGCCCTGTTCCGGGGTCACGGTGACCTATTCTCTGAGTGGGTAGACGAGATTGCCCACTCAGCAACCAGTGGATGGCCTAAGCGATCGATATCTGGATTCAGAGTCATGAGCAGGGGTGAAACATTTGATCTCCGCGCTATTGTTCGATCGAAGTTAGCTTGGTTCCAAATGGTAATACTACCCCAAGGAATTGCAATGCTTTAATCAGTTGAGGGCGAACGAAGATGGTAAAGTTATGTCATGTTTTATTTGTTTTTTGCTCAGAATCAATATTCAGATAATAGGGTGAAAAGAGATCGTGTATTACTTGAATTGTAGGAAGAGGTGCATGGATTGAAGAGGCAGTCTGACACTGTCTTCGCACGGACGTTACTCCATGTCTCCTCTCTTTCTATTTCAAAGTGGATGATATTTTATGTACGAGAAGTGGTGAATGTAGTCTTGTCGTACAGACCCTGAAGTATACATATCCAAGAAAGCCCACGAAAGTCTAGAAAAAGTGGCAAGTCTAGGTTTCCTTAGTTTGACGAAAATGAAGAAAGTCTCAGGGCTTCAGTCCATGATATTATTTTTTTCACCATGAATGTTTTTTCAGTAAAATATGTTCATTTCAGAGACTAGCTGTTAGTCTATGGTGAATGGTGAAATATCACCAAGCGAGGTGTTGGCATTCTTTATTTCAAAGAAGCCTCAACCGCCATTTTATTTTGTGAATATGTTGCCGCTCACTTGTTTGAAAACGTAATCTCCAAAAGCACCTGACATAGTTGTAAGAGCGGAAACTCCTTTACTTCCGTAGCCTCTCTATCAGTAGTGCGCCACCACACCACCTTCTACACAAACGTGTGCGTCATTCTCCCGACCCCTTCATCTTCCAGTGTGTCACCCCTCGCTCATCACCACCACCCTCAATCAACATCGTCACTTTGGTTGTTCCTATCATTGTACAAATACATTTTCAGAGTCTTCACAAGTCCCTGATCTGTATGATTTCCCTCCTACCAGTCCCCACTGTAATGCAAAGGCTTATACAATACAAATTGTAAATTTTGGTCAGGTGGAGATCCTTTTAAATCTGAAGAGAGTGCATCAAAACGTTATTTTTTCAACTCTCCCTAAGCTCCACCCACAACTACCCTCAAGTCTACGTGACCTCCCAACAGGTGTCCAACTGTGGATAATTTCCGTGGCTGTTCCCCCACCCCCAGCACCCCGGTTTCGCTTCCCTGATGGTGTGTACACTCGCACCCAGTCCACCAAGCGTTCCTGGTGTAGCAGGGCGTCAACTGCCTACGTGCGATACCGCTCGTCCGATCGTGTACAGCTTTGCCCTGTTACGGCATGTTGCAGACAACAAGAATCACTCATGATTTGCATTAAATTTCAATCTAATTGTTCAGGAGCTTTTGTCGCTGTTTTACAGCTTGTAGGAAGGACCTGTCAGATAGAAAAGTCAAGATTTGTAAGCAATCCATTAGTCTTGCTCTAAGGCTGTATTGAAGGAAAGGCCACGGATGTTAAGTACTTCTATCTTTGAAGAGTCAGGTCTATATAAGCGGGCTTTAATCTAAGGACCCATGGACAACCTGAAGTTTTCATATGTATAATGTAAATGAAGAAAACATGATTGTAAAATAACCCAAAACTTCTTTAGAGACTTGCGCAAGTCTAGCGTTGGAACGCCGTTTGAACTGAGGTGTCTGGCTTCCGAGCGCTAGACTAACAACTAGTCTCTGAAATCTGCATATTGTACTGAAAAAAGTTCACTGTGAAATAAGCTGAAATGAAATGATAAGTAGACCTAAAACGTTTCCAGAAGCTGTGGAAATCTAGACTTGCCACATTTTCTAGACTTGCGTGGGCTTTCTTGGTTATTGCTTCAGTGTCTATAAGAGAGACTATCCGGACGCAGTCAACAACCCTCCTACATTTGGTCAGCTGTAAAATAAGTGATGAGTTTACCAAAGTGCGAGAGTTGCATCGAAATGAAGGAACTTTGTTATGAATGAAATAAATAGAACCGATCACAAAAATACATAATGATATACAACTGCTCCGTTCTTTCACAGTCAACACAAAAGCATCCGAAGATTTCATGACGCAACTTCGAATAAGATATTGCCAGATGCACATAAGTTAATTCAAGATAGTTGTTCCAATACATTGATAACAATATTGTGATTGTTTGAGTGTTGTATTTCGTTATTTCGACTTAAGCTGTTTAATGAATAGCATAATATGAAATGCACACTAAGATCAGTAATAAAATGTGCATGCTTTGATCTCTAGAATGAAACAAATCCACTTTCAGTATTGTGGCAGACTTTGTCGGGCTGTAACACTTTGCAGTAAACGTGATATGGATTGTGTTGGAAGTACATTGTTTTGAAGTTAAAATTCATTCCGTCTCTTCTTTTCATCCATGACATTACAAATGTATGACCGGTGGTTTCATTTTAGTCACTGGTAGGAAGTGTGCCTCCCTAGAGATCTACGTCATACACTGACATTGACCTCGATGGCCGTTGACAGTTGGAGCAAATTTATGCCTGCCCGCATGTTTGCTGAAAATGTTTTATTCGAAATGAAAACAGAATCTAACTTGCAAGAAAAAAACACCTGGAAGTGTTTCGGTTTCCTGTAAATGGATGAGTGAGTGAGTGAGTGAGTGAGTGAGTGAATGAGTGAATGAGTGTTTCACGCCGCCTTTAGCAATATTCCAGCAATATCACGGAGGGGACGATACAAGGGGGGTGGGGTTAGGGTTGGGTGGGGGGGAGGGAGTGATGGGTGCGAAGTTGGTGTGAACATGAGCGAATAAGAAAATGTGCACTAAAAACAAGTCTTGAAAGTCTGTTCGAACAACCCTCTTTCATAATTCATTTTTATGTCTATGAAAGTTTCATCGTCAACACTCACGTAAAAAATTACACCTTTGACTCTACCTCTAATTAGACTAAATCTAAACATTATAGTTCCTCCTTGTCAGTATTGCACTGCAGAACAGGCATACTCCTTGCTTAACTGTACGGTATCATTGCTTAATAAAGGGATAGTCTACTCAAAATTCGGAAATACAGTAGTTCTTCTTTTTTTAAATAATGAGAGCCTGATGAGGCCACGCGGAAGTATCTGTTGCCAAAATAGACATTTGCGCAAGAGATGAATGGGCGCAGGCGTGAAGGCATTGATCCCACTATTTTAGGTTGATGGGTAGCAATGTCTGGCCTGTCTGAAGGCGAGGCTGAGAATAGAGACGCCCTTGGCGACAATGTGGGAGGAGTAGGTCGATCTCTCTATATCACAATGACGATTTCTGGCTATATGGGGCTCAAGGGTCGAGGTGGGGAAAGTAGGACGGAGGTGAGTTGAAGGAGGATCGAGAAGCAGAGCGATGTACCTTACTTGAAATATGTTTATGTTTCATCTTGTGTCCCTCTATCGGAACTTTGGGGTAGCGTTTAATTTGTTGATTCAGGAAAAATCATGCTAAATATGTGGACCTCGCCTTTGAAATGTCTCCCTCACATCCCAAGTACACTGTCGTTTGGCTCACCTTTGTTCTCGATCTCCTTGGTTTGGTACCTCCTGATCTCTTGGTGCAGATCAGGAGAGTGCCCCGGTCCTCCACCGTGAGTGCACCCCTTCTGATACTACAGGTGATGCAGAAAATGTTGGGGAGTCTACATACACTCCTGAAAGTTCTTGATGGGTTCGACTAGGCAGCGTTTCTTGGGAGAAGTCCTATTCGCTGCAATTAGAGCCCTGAGCTGATGATGAGCCTACCGTGCCAGGATCACCCGAACCCTCTCTACTGCATTTTCATCTTAATCTGTTAAACATAATAAACACTCACTCAAATCCAAACACTCATTCACCCATCCAAACACTACTTTGAGCGTGCGCTTGGCCTCGGCTCGGAAGCCTTGGCCTCCGTTTATCATGCTGCCGAGAAGATACCTTGCACTGGCTTCACCAACATGATGACCGCCCCTCTGCCACTCCCACTTCTCCGTCACCCATCAACTCCAAAAGGCAAGAATCAGTTCGACGTCTTTTGTTAGACTAAGTAGTGGAGCGTAACGAAAAGTAGTGAGACTAGGTTTACTTTGACTGACCAAAAATGTAGATTGATGGAAGCTATTTACTTAGAAACATTTTGGCTTAAAATTTGGAAACTTATGTCTGAATTATCAAATGTAGCTGAAAAAGCATCCAGTGTCCATACAAATCCCAGTCACCCAATCCCGAATATTAAGCAGACGGCCAGGAACCATTAGAAATGTGTTCGCCTGACCACGGTGTTTACATTAAAGTCTTTCACTGTGGAATTTTAATTACACATCCCTGCATGCTTAATGGTACATAACAAAACGCCTGGAGTGATGTTTGATGTTGATATCTATCTCCCTGCCCGTCTCACCTTGGGTCAGCAGGACAGGTTAATGTCAGGTCATGTTTGTTTCTGGAAGCACATTGGTAAACACCAACCCATCTAACAGGTCAAAGTGTCATTTGTGTTGGGATGATAGATACGGGGTTGACGCTGCTTCTAAAAGTATTTTCGTCATATCATGGCGTGCAGGTTTAATTGTGGAGGAAGTCCAATGGGTTGCATATGTGGCACGGGTCAAAGGGATTCACTATGTCACGATTGGAGTTGCGTCCCTTGGACACTCCAGAAACCGATTATTGGTCTGAATCCCTATTCGCCTTGTTTGTTTTTCAGCACCTTAATCCGTGATTTCCCCACATGGGTAAACGTTTGAGATCTGCACCACTGCAGGTGTCTCCCCCATATTAACTGAAGAATATCTTATCATACGTAGGATCCTACTTCTTCGTTGTAACCCCCTAGAGGCCGACGTGCTCCTTGTTATTCAGAAACAGATGTTTATGGCCAATAGTAATATCAGTGTCATGTACATCTGAATTCACCTACAGGAGACCAGACACGGTGGTCTGTCATACACACCATGAAACAAATATTTTCAAGAAGCCAGAATAAGTGGCAAATCTAGATTTTGCACGGTTCTGAAAATGGAGTCTCTGGAGTCCTTTTCATAATATTTTGTGAGTAAATGTAGTCTAGTTCTCCAGAGGTGGAATAGTTTGACTAAATGCCGTTATAAACAGTCTTCATAATATGGGAGGAAAACCCGAAGTGGTGTTAGAGATCATAAGACAAACTCCAAAACATGATCAAGACGAATGGGAATATCTACGAACCCTCTGAACTAAAAAAAATCTGAAAGTTGGTGCCGAGGCCATTGCAGCTTTACTAATGAGCTGAGACTCGTACACCCGTTCTTTGTATCCTGTGCCACAACCTCGCCCGCGAATGACCAAATTGACATGGAAAGTCGAAGTCATTGTTCTGAGTACGTTTGTGTTTTATCTATTAGATGCCTCGTATGAAATGATTCCAATCTGGGTCGTGCTTGCACCTGTTCCCATGAGAACCCGGTTCAGGAGACCGCTGTGAACTGGTGGTGTTATCGGTACAATTGTGCTGTTGAAAGATTGTATCCTATTCAAACCTAGATAGGCTAGCCGAAACTAGACAGTGTACACTGACAGGTGCGAATGGCAATAGCGAATCACCCTTTGTCACCCTTATGTGACGCCTCGTTGGGTCCTGGTAAATAGCGTAACTACATCGAGTTATCTCTAGATCGAGACAAGCGAAGTTTCATGTAAACAGCGCATGATTTATTTATCTAAGTATGTTCAATGACGAGAATACATTAAGCAAAGCGATGGGGTAGTCTGATAGTTACAGCATTCGCACGTCATGCCAAAGTTAGTGAGCTTAACAACGCCGCTTTTTAGCAATATTGCAGCAATATCACGTCGGGGGACACCAGAAGTAGTGTAAGTACTTATTACCTATACTACTCCAGAAATGGGCTTTATGCATTGTACCCATGTGGGGAATCGAACCAGGGCCTTCGGCGTGACGAACTAGCACTTTAACCACTAGGCTACACCAGCAACCCGTGACACCAAAGGCCCGGGTTCGATTCCCCTCATGGACGCAACGTGTGAAGCACATTTCAGACGTTCCCCCGACGTGAACTTGCAGATCGAGCAGAATGTATGTCAGAGTGTAAATCACTGCTTTGGACCACATTGTAACATGTTTGTAGCATATTTGAAGCATATTTGTTCTTGATCTGCATGTCATCGTAGCCTGTCGACTTAACACTGTTACGTTCAGAGAAGATTCTATATGTGACGTCGTCATGTAGGTTCACTGATACCCACTGCAGAATGTAACAACATCCTGGCACGTACACAATCGAACGACGACGACGACAACAACAACACAACCAAACCTCTTGCGTTTGACTCCTTTTTTTCTCTAATTTGAAACTGTGTGGTAATGGTTGTGTAAGCTAAGAGTGCGGCGTAGGGCACAAACGTTTACTGCCTACGCCACACAAACGTTTACTGAAGAACACCGCGAACACGTATGTAATGTCGTCAAACTGGAAATTATATTCAGTGGCAATCTGTGAATCGATTTCATTGCTACGACTGGAATATCACAGCTGAGCGTACAAAAAGAGTAAAATTGTTCAAAGAAAGTTTTATTCCAAAAGTAATGTTTTTTATCTTTCACAACGCAGAGTAAGATGATTTAAACGTCATAATGACCCGGGGACGTGAATTATTTCGTTTCAGCTGTCAAGTTCGCTTTCGACATTTCCTTTATCGATTGGCGCTCTATTGGTGGAGTGACGATCACCGCTGCTACGCACACAAGTGTGTAATCTTGATGCTGTATTGCCTCATCAATCAGTGTATTTTCATGACATGCGGTCCTTTCCTGTCGTATTCCCTCTATATATCTGGACCTCTTTAACATAGATATGTTTTGTAATCGTTCACATTAACTCCGCCATTACACAGACACTAATGAATAACAGCATCATTTTTCACATCACTGGAGAAAAGTGTCGGTATAATAATACAATGTGACAAAAGAACTGATATCGATCATTAGATGGTAACTGTATTTGAACTAAACGGGGGACGATGAATTTCGGTCCTCGAATATGATGACAAATCACACAGAAAGTAAAAAAAGATGTTTGTGTAAAACTGAATAATTGTTATACCTAAATATTCCATATTTGTGGGTATGAATTGCTAAGTAATATGAAGATGAGTAAATTGCGGTTTATATTCTGCTTTTATCACAACCACATTACTCCTGGAGGAGTGAGTATGGTTTTACGTCGCAATAATCCAGCAATATCACGGTTGGGGGACACAAGAAATGGGCTTCGCACATTGTACCCAAGTGGGGAATCGAACCCGAGTCGCGCCGGGCCACTAGATTACTCTACCGCCCCACTCTGGGAGGAAAGCTTAAGCTATGTGTAGCAGATGTGTCCCACTTTGGCGATACCCATGGCCACAGGAGTCATGCTGACAAAACAAAATCGTTGCGAACCTTGATTTGACTCATCTACTGTCGTAGGTTTCTTGTGTGCGTTCCAGAAAAGCATTCCTGTTTTTGTTGAAACTCGGGATATGACACATGATGACCCACACAAGTGTGCATAAACACCATGTGTATTCACATGTAATCTCGTCAGCATTAAACTTCCGGGTGTGGACATGAATCACCTCACTTCCGGTGAACCTTGAAGCAGTTCTAGGAATTGAGATTTTCTCAACAGATACAGGCAAGTATGAGAAGTGTGAGATTTCAGGCTTCAGCCGAAATCATAGTCTGTCTCTGAACAACATTATTTTCACTACAGTCTAGCCCTAACTGCAGTGCTATTTTAAAGCCCTAATTGATGCAAGTCTAGATTTTCCCTGGTTCAGGAATCTGCATTCTGGTCTGCCTTGCGCTCCTTTTCAATCTGAATGGGATTGTTTGTTACAACTAGAATGATAGATTCAGAGCTAAAGTGTCAGTATACAATAAACAGTCTTCCGTTTTGTACTGTGAGACGTCCATTTCAGTCATTCAGAGATTTAGTGTGTGTGTATGTGCGTGCGTGCGTGCGTGCGTGCGTGCGTGTGTGTTTGTGTCTGTTTGTTTGTTTGTTTGTACAAGTTTTGACAAATGCCAGTATCATTGTGTTGCCAAGCATCAGACAGGGTGTCAACAGTTACCATCATATAACGTCCGCCCAGACAATCGGTCCATGTAAGAACTATAAGATAATGAATGAAGCAGTTCAAGCACATGTCCAAACAGTATCAATGTGAAATCTTACTTGTAACATGGCGGAGTGCTTGCCTTTAACCATCTTAGTGTTGTACAGCGTGTCTACTTATTCACACGTGTGAGTGAGTTCAGTTTTATGTCGCTTTTAGCAATGAGAGTGTGCGCTTTGAACAGTGTTTTAGTTACATGAAAGACGGCTTAATGGCGATGTTCAAGATGATGTCGTAGACATTTATGGCCTTGATGTAACCAACGACCATGTTAATAATTCCACCAAATTTGGGTTATAACTAATAGCCAGGGCCTAGATTTAGCGCTGAGATAGTCTTAAGTCAATGTTAATGTATGCCACTTACAACTATCTCAGCGCTAAGAGAGCTTCGAAAATCGAGGCCCTGTTCCTAAAGCATTCATAGCGCAGCTACCGTCGACAGTGTCAGTCTTGTTGTTTTACGCCGCAGTATTCCAGCAATATATCGACGGTCTGTAAATAATCAAGTCTCGACAATACAATCCAGTACTTGATATCATGATCATAATTAGAATACGATGACATGGGTCAACCAAGTTAACGAACCTGACCACCCGATCTCCGTAGCCCCGACAAGTATGGTTTACTGAAGACCAGTGCTAACCCGAATGATCACGGGTTGTTAGCCTCTGGGCTTACGGGAGATACAATCATCATAGCAGTAGGATCACGGTGTCAAACGGTACCTAGGATTCCAATCCTCGAGACTGATACCGCTTTTGGAACGAATCTTCTTTCCGTGCACGCATACATTCGAACTAATGCACATACGCATGTATTCACTAACACAGAGACACGCTTACACGCACACACACCTCCTAGAATTAAGTAATTACTTGCAACACGTTACATGATCTCGGTACTGTTTACGGACAACTAATCCCATCAGGTTGTAATCAAGTCAAGTGTTCATGGCTAGGACTCGACACTTTGTACATATAGCTTGTAGCGATCTCCTCACGATTGTGGTCAGGTTGATTTTCGTCATGCAATCAACGGAAGGTATCAAGTAATTGCAGGCCTATCTGCACAAACAAAGCAGTTGACAGCATGCAGCCACTGCACGGGATGATCTTGAAGATCTACAACTTCAGGTTTCAATGGTGACCATTGCAAAGGTAAAGTTGTTGTTGTCGTCGTTGTTGATGTTGTTATTAACAAATGCTAAAAGCGTTGTCTTGTTCTTAACCTTTATCGTGATCAGATTCCGGTTTATAGGAGTTTAATGGATGTAAACCGTTGTGACATTGCTTGATTATTGCTAAAAGCGGTGTAAAACTAAAGTCGCTCACTAATGGATACAATCTGCATTATATTCGCATTCTCAGCCATCAATGACATGTATGCCGCCTAAAATGTTAAAAAGTAAGAGACAAAACGTTTGTGGACGACATTATATGTGAATACTCTGCTCTAGTTTATGTTCATTTGCACTATGCTGGATAGGTCATGTGTCTCATCCAGAGTTTGAACAAAAGTTTATATTTTAGTGAAAGAGCCTCATATCACCAAAACAGTTGTAATTCTGCAATTAACAGTAATGCTCTGGGGACAGGTAGGAACAGTTAACTGGGAAGGAAACCGTCACACAGACCAATGTGGTAAAACTGCAGCGCATCAAACTTAAACGCTTTTCAAGCGGATGGGAGATAATGATAGCGATGGTGATGGTGATGGTGATGGTGATGGTGATGGTGATGGTGATGGTGATGGTGATTAAACCTTCTTTTTCAAGCAAACACGTAACAGGATATAATATCTGTATTTTATGCAAGTATTCATGCATCTTTTCTTGCATTGACAAAACAAACCAGTATTGAGATCTACATGTAATTAAGAGCTTAATGAGGATGGATACCATGGTTTGTGCTCATACCTGAAGTAGACGGAGCACGTATTTAGGGTACGCGGTTATTTCCCTTTATCTAGCTTCTAATAATACTGTTATTTTGGCCAAACAAGCATTTATCCTGAGGTAAACTGGGCAAGAGTTATCTCCCCTTATCAACTTTAATTGAGCATGCTGGTTTAATTGGAGATAATGTTGATGCACTCTGGTACATATATTTTTTTATTTTGAATATTAACCTAGTGTGAATGTACTATAAAATAATTAATTTATAAAAGAAATCTTGTTGTTATAAACATCTCTTTCCACTGATGAATCAATATATTTTAAATTCCTGTCTTTTTAGAAATTAATTAATGTGTCAGATACTACATATTGCCCTTAAAATTGGTTTTCCTGCTTTATTTCATTTCAATGCTGAAATATCTTTATGAAAACACATATACTGAATGTTAAAAGTAAACAATTTACCTTTAAAGAACATCTATATCACATGTTACTTTTTGTCATAGTGTCATAGTTGGGCGTCACTTGTCAAACACATGCAGAGGTGACTTGCTATTTTATTGCATAATTACATTCTGGAGACATTTTGGTATTTGAAATGCAACCTCCTCCTCCATCATTGACAAGTCTTTTATTAGCTGTGGAACAAATCAATCAAACCGTATAGAATTTGTCATTGATTACATCAGGTCAGTTATGTATGCTCAAGGGTCATTCCTACAGCTGTGTATCAGATTTGAAGACAATTAATATGGACCATCAGTGTCCATCTGTGTCCAGTGTTGGTGGAAGTAGACATTCAAACACTCATTCAATCAACTGAGTAAATCCCAATCAAAGGACTCTTGGGAATACATCAAGTCAGGCTGTAAATGTTGCACTTTACGATCACGTTAGTGCTTTCACATACGAACAGTTATGTTACCATAGCAACGCATACCAAACCCTAATAGTAGCAATGATTGATAGCTAACAGTTGACTTGGGCATCAGAGATTTGTGGCACGGCACTGTTTGGTCGATAATGTTTGAGTCGTTGCTGATTAAAAGCGCCATTTCAGGTTAATTGTATATTAGAAAATTATACTTTGTGAAACAGGAAAGATTTATATGAAAGATTATTTAGTGAACACCAAATAAACTTACTATTAAAAGGACAATTGTTTTAAGGAGATAAATCACATACTGCAAACTACAAATATTTACTTATTACAATTATTGGCATCAAAATTCATGTTCGTGTGGCTGCATACTGACGTCCCTTTTTGACAGACAGTCAGACAGTGAATGCACAGATTAGTGGTTGCAGATACGTGAACTTTTAACAAATACGTTCCATTAGATCTATTGGAAGTGAGCGAGTGTGTATTGTTATACTCCTTTTGGGGAAATATGCCAGCAATAGGACAACCTGAATGGCCATTATACACATGTTCCTATCGGGGAATCGAACCCGGGACCTCGGTTTGGCAAGCCAACGCTGAATTACTAAGCATTATCTTCTGACCTGTCGGCTTTTATCATGACAAAAGTAGCATATGACATTGTGCACGTAAAGGGATGATTCGGTGTTCTATCAATAAGGTTCTGAAACCTGTGACATTCACGACATGCTATAAAATATGGTAACACGACACATTATTAATTACGGTAATAAGCGTTTATCACCACAATATCGTGTTCTTCTTCTGTTTATCATGTTAAAGTATACATATTCAGTTTTAAAGTGATATATAATGAAAGCAGTTTCCGGTTGGAGACATACCCGAAAGGTCATCTGAATGATCTTTTTTTGTGTTATGTAAAATATCAGAACGTCGGACACGAAACCCATACAAAAACATCTAGTGGGTAGAAATATGGCTGTACACTTGAATTACAATAAAATAAGCGGATTCTCTGAATAATGTCCATTGTAGAAGTATAAAAAAATCGTTGGAATTATTTCATAAGATTTCCTTTTTTATGGTCTGATTTATTGTTAACAGGACGATTTGTTTGAGATAATAAGATACATTAGTTTGGGACTTTGTGTACATCAACTTGCTTTTTAAGTTGTGTTTTTTTATCTGTATGAATCTGCCTTTAAAATACCGCATGGTTTGCCCACTTATCATGTTGGAATCAGACAACTGTATCTCCTCGCTTTTTCAGTTTTATTCTTCCGCAAACTGCACTCGACAGAGAAATGTAGGTGGAATCCTGATACAGGAAAACATGTTTTCATTGTTTTAGTTATGTTAGTAGTATGTTTACTTATTTTTAGTTTATTTCCTTGAAAATATAAATTGGTTGTGTGATCAATAGCTCAGGATTCAGTATTGTTTTTATTGATTTGAGTAAAAGGTTCAGGTACTTTGTGGAACAGTCAGAGGATCTTTTATGGGAATTTGTAAAGTCTTGAAACAAAGTTGTCAGCTACTACCAAGTTGTCGTAACGTGAATATAAAAATACTTCCGTTTGTGCTCTATATTATGACGCCAAAGGCACGGCCGTTCTGTGAATACCACAATCTCCATGTTAGTAGATTTTACCCCTACACGTGTCTCGTCCTTATTCCACACACGATCTCGGAGTAGTCGTCAAGAGCTGGTGTCGGGAGTAAATAGATACCCAACCGAAAGAGAGAAAAAATATCCCTGTTCATTGACGCCTACAGTATTTGACCACGGTATTTTGTGAGAAGAGAAAAAAACCGTATTGTGGGGTTAATTGATGGGCAAGTTTCCACAATGAGCATTCTCGACGTCCGTCAGTCGATTTAGTACCTCATTTCAGCTGGAGACGACAGTTCAAGAAATGCCATATTAATCCATGCCCCTGGTCAGCAAACTGTAATAGCCCTAATGTTATACGTGTTGGTTTAAATGGTTACCAAAGAGACATCATCGTGGGGTTAACTGGTTCTATGCATCTGTCCAGAGACATTACAGTAAACTAGTTGTCTGTGTTTATGAGAAAGTAAACTAATACCAGTTTAATGGAGGGTTCGTTAGAATATGTTATAGGGATAGGGCAGACATTCCAATTTCCAACCTTAATGTTTTAGCACTGACAGGTGAATACAGCGTTATCAAAGTGAAAGTGAATACTTAAGGGAAACTTGTCAAGTGGAAGGCATTCAAAGCAGACCCTCAACCACATCGGCAATCTAAAATTCAAATTGACACATCTCAGGCGCAAAGAAGTATTCTGAACAATAAAAAGAATTGATTTATAGACAAAAAAGGCGTTTGATGGGAAGTTAGATTTGCACGCAAATCCGATTTTTTATAATACTTGGTATTGTTGGTCTATTAGTTTGGGTTTTCTTAGATGAATATTTTATGAGCTAAATACGCCAATGTGCCAGAGGTCAACGTCAGCGTAAACGGTGACGTCATGATGAAAACATTTTAGATCGATTAATGCAGTTGGCGAGTTGAAAATATTCAAATCAACTATAACTTCTGCTAGAGTTTCACGGCACTTCCGGAATTAATACTCTGGAATGTGTGCCTCGTGCTTGTGCCATCGCCATGTCGTGGCCGATGGTTCTTGAATACAGTTCATTTCAAAGTAAATGTACTGAGAGCTAGGAAGCTAGGACTGTTGCAGATAGTTAATGCGTTAGCTTCGGAGAAACAAACTTTTTTGTAGTGCGTTTTAACAAGGCATGACGATTTAAATATGGAGGTTCTTGTACCTCGCAGTAGGCGAAGACGGCAACGAGTTTCCCTATTGCTATATTAAGATAATTATAAGAAAGACAACCTGAAGGCCACAGTAGCAAATTATGTATTTAATGAATATTGCCCAGTCAGCTTTGTGTAACAGTTTAGTTTTTACAACTTTCCAAACTATCAGTACGATATTGTATGTCACGACTCGTGTCCTAGTCCCGCCTCTCCATATAAAACCATTTGGAGGAACCATTACGCGTAGTGATGCGAATGTGTATGCATGAACTTGACACGCATGCGTCAAAACATGCCTGTATGGCGTGTACATGCCTGTCTATGGAATTGCAGCCTTCCCCCAAATGTCCCATATATCAACACACAACTTCACTAGCTGTCTGCACCTGGCATACAGTCGTTATGTCCCCTTAACACCATCATCACGAAATCAACTGGGTCAATACCACGGGTTAACTTCCCCCAAGCCCCACTTTCTGCTGCGACGTACGGTTTGAACGTGACGTTCTCCTGGTCAGACGGACTGACCCTCTCCAACTCGTGATCAAACGCCGTCGGCCCGGCGTTCTCGGGTCCTGATGGGTGACAGCCTGCGTCTTGAACAACAAACTGTGACACAACGGTGTCAGGACCTGAGAGAAGTCTGTGACAAACAGGTCGAGATGGACCTGATATGGTTATAAGACATGTTGCAAACCATGGACTCCTTTCACAAAACAACCGTTACTAAAGTTATCCTTACCTTCCATTTTTAACATTGCGCATTGACGTTGCCTTAAAATCACATACGAATCACCTTGGAGCTTTATGAAAGAGGCCAAGAGTGTCAACCTTTAAAGACTCAAGGAAACATTTTGTCCCTTCACTACTCATTCTTCAAAGCTTTTTGAAACTATGGACCATCTTCTTCCTTTCTGGTTTGTTTGTTTTATCCGTAAATGTTTTTACGCCTCAGGTGAGTGAGTGAGTTTAGTTTCACGAAGCTTCCAGCAATATTCCAGCAATATCACGGCGGGGGACACCAGAGGAGGACTTCACGCATTGCACCCATGTTGGGTAGGTAATCCGGGCGAACGAACGCTTTATCCGCTAGGTACCCCACCATGCCGTCACACTTAGCCCCAGGTTCCATTCCCCCACATGGGTACAACGTGTGAAGCGCATTTGACACTTCCCCCGACGCTTATCCACTGGTCTACCCTACCTCCCCTGTAGGCCGCAAGTGTCTTTGAAATGTTAAAAGTGTAAAAATAACGTCAGACGACTTTTGGTTTACTGCGCCCAAACTTACCAGAAGGTTATGATTGTCTGCATTTTCACTTGTGCACTTCAGCTATTCACATAGTGAACATAGTAGAAATCTAATGTCCATACACTACTGTATTTGAGATCTGTATTAAGTTATGTTTTGCAGGTGACGTAAAAAGATATAAAACTAAATCAATTTCGCTCTTACAGCTTTCAGCTGCTGTCACATGTTTATACATATACGCCCGAGACATAATAAATGGGGTAATATATTTGAAACGATAATTTGCATAATTCCTTCATGATAACACATCGACCAGACAGCATTATATAATCAGTATGATATAATATACAGACATATGTTGCGACATGTATTGTGAAAAAAATACCATTCTTAAATTTAGATACATAATTCTAATTCGGAATATGGCATTTCATGAGTGAGCTGGGACAAACGTCGCTTTGAACAGAACTGCAGTTACATCATGGTGTACCTGTTTAAGACGAGGAGAGAGCCTAAAGAAGCCCATGAAGATCCGGATTAAAACTGATCTTACGTAACCAATGCTTGTCATAACAGGCGACTAACGGGGTCGGGTGGTCAGGCTCGCTGACTCGGTCGACACAAGTCGTCGATGCTCATGTTGTTGTTCACAGACTGGTCTGCTCCAGACTCGAATGTTTACAGCCCGCAGCCATATAAGTTCCTAAGTATAAGACGGTCACATTTGGTAGAAGAAAGATATAGCTGGAATATTGCTGAATGCGGTGTAAACATAAACTTATACAATTCCATACATGTCTCAGATATTTAGCACTTTAGTGAACCCTTTATGTAATGTTTAAAGCTTTAACACAGGTAGAAGCTTAATGAGGGCCAACCGGGATTCAAACCTAAGAGCGTAGGTTTCAACACAGCTGACTGCGTTATTGACATACGAATGATGCATATGCAGCTCTCAGCATCTCTATACATGACTGAAAACATTATTTCATTTCAGGCATAAATGTATTATTAAAAATATAGAATGATAAAACTTATCAAATGTCGTGACAGCATATGCAAGCGTTTTGTCTGTTTGTTGTGTTACGACACGCTATGGAAAAGTTCACTGTTACGGCAGTCTGAAAATAACTGATTGTTGACTGGACAATTCAGTAGTCGATAGTGATTGTAGTTACTGACCCTGACATCTCGATCCAGGTGGTAGCGCCTTACGGCCGTTGCCGGAGTTGCTGCTTGGGTTGCTGAGGTTGCTGCTAGGGTCGCTGGGAACTAGTTTAACCCAGAATCCCCACCGGGGGCATTAAAACACTACAAACATAACATCTTTTGTTTTTAGACTGATTATAAAGAAACAATCTATTCCACAATGGTTTAGAAATATTATGATCACCACAAAAGTCATGTCACCAGTTTTACATTGTCAGTTTGCTTTATCCACGCAGATGTACTACCCATCAAAGGTTTAGACTCACTTAAAGCGCTAACTACATGTTGCACATATAGGTGGTTACATGGAAGATTGATTCGTTCACTTTGGGGAACCAACTGTAAACCTTATGCAGATCAGTTGCACACAGGCCATGCGTTAAATTGCTGTAAAGCATGTGCAAATATTGTGCGTGTGAACCGCTGCGTTATGGTGTAAAGCTTTGGTAGGAATTCCCCAGCGTTCCCTGATTTTCATTATCTATTGAACTCACGACAATAACCTTTTCAACGTTACGAATTCCTTCATGTGTAAACAGCACCTTTAAACAGTAGGGAATATTTTGCAAAATATAGTTTAGAACAGTTGACTGAAGTAATTGGCTGCATTTATGTTAGTGAGTCTAAGCCTTTGATGCGTTGTAAAGATCAGTTGTTTAGACATCAAACTACAACGACATTCGGGTTTAATTGATTTATTCAGACTACAAGCAGAAGCTTAAAAGTCGTTCTGCTTTCCCTGCATTATGTCATCATCTGTCAAAACATGTACAATACATTATATTATAAGTAACGATGACGCATCAAGCAAACCAGAGAGAACCCGAATAACTACTTACTGCGGTGACAATGTCAACGAATATCAAAAACAACTTGAAATTCAAGCAGCTCATTGCGTCACATATGTATATGTTATTCCCCAACTGACATGCATTATTTACGCGAGTCGTAGGTAAACGAAAACCATTGCTGTGGACGTAACATCGCATGAAGTGCGTAAGAGAACAGTAGTATGTATTTGGGCAAGCAATTAAGACCGTCACATATGTAACGGCGATATATGCGAATTTCCCATGCTAAATGGCCACGGTCTGATAATCCGTAACAACGCTAGCGTACGAGGTGCGATTTTCATAACCACCCCACAGTGTTGTAGGTCCCTGTAGATGCGGTTATATAGTGAGACCAACGTATTACATTGAGTAGTTGTTTGTACATGTCCAGAAGGCGCGCTATACCGGCTTTGTCGCCTTGCAGTGGGTACGATTAGGTAGGGGGTTTAGCTGCTAAGGGGGAGATAATACGCTATAATGATACGCTTCGGACATGCTGAGAGACGTAATCTTCTGGAGTAAGTCCCAGCTAGCTCCACTATTGTAAGCCTGGATCTGTGGTCTACACGGAGTGGGTGACGATTTCGAGTATATGTGTATGTACATGTAGAAAAAACTGCTTCGTGTCCAACTTTTCTTCTGCAAAATGGATGAAGAGGTAGGGAGCGAATATGCAGCCTTGTCATGTACCATTACCGTGGCGCTTTTCATTGTGTCATCCCTTTAATCACAATAACATTACCAGAATGCTTTCCATCAATTCATCTCATACTTGTTTTATATTACTATGACAACCAGTTTTTTTCTTTTTTTCTTTGCACAGTTCATGGCATACCCGTACTCTGGTAAAATGTCACCGAAGTTTTGATGTATATATGTTAGAGAACTG
Source organism: Haliotis asinina (assembly GCF_037392515.1). Lineage (NCBI taxonomy): Eukaryota > Metazoa > Mollusca > Gastropoda > Lepetellida > Haliotidae > Haliotis > Haliotis asinina. Next base: position 50,988,311 of record NC_090287.1, read on the forward strand.
TTAAAAAACATATTTATATAACCACTTTTTTAAGAGATATCAAGTAAATTGCACAAATTTATTGAGGGGTTTCTGTCACTTGCTAAATTACATGCTCATATTATGCTTCAGTAAACTTATGTTACTCTTTAAAATGGATCGATTACGTATGCGTTTTGACAAATTACAGGGTAGTGACTGTTCTTTTCATATTGAACGTTGAAAGGAGGCTCTTTCACAAACTGTACATTCAACGTAATTAAACATAATATCAGAAGCAATTCAGTCCCACTTACAATTGATACCCAAACCGGGCCTTCATGCATGTCTGTACATTTTCTGCACATATATTTGATTTTCGCTTTGGTGTAGGGGCGGTGGGATATCATTCTGGTGTAGGGGCGGCGGGATAGCCATGTGGTTAAACCTTTACTGGTCACGTCCAAGGTCCAGGTTCGCTTCCCTACATGGATTCAGTATGTTATACAAGCTATATACTGAATAAGTATCATACCTCAGCTACATGCAATAACTTAAATGTTAACATGACATTTCAAAATATTGTCATTTAAAGTTTGCATACGAAACTTTAGCAGGCATGAGTCGAAAGAAATGTAAATAAATTCTTCACATATTGCCACCAATGAGTGCACTGGTGCATTTAATACAAATATCTTTAAGAAAACAACCACAACTTGCGTCAGACTAATATCCGTTTCCCTATATATGTCAGAAGACAATCATCACATGTATCAGTGTGTAGTACAGCATAAAAGCAGGTAGACATGCATACATGCCCGGCTTAGCTGTATGAGACGTGATCAATTAGACGCTGATTAGACAGACATGCCCAGACACAGACTCGTTACACACGATACATGAGGTCCAAGAAATCATATCCTACAACAGCTCCAACTGTCTCATGACCGTAATCTCTTGTTTCCTTCGGAACGTATATTTTGAATAGACACAGTAATTGCTTGGCCTATCTGCATTGCTCCTTCATGTGGTACACGTTAACACTGGTTGCCGCAGACGTTGCAATTAGCGTTATAATTGTTGATTCGGTGCAGACACAAGGTAGAATAGAGGTTTCATGTTACCTTTCTTTTGGTACATGTACATCTTTTGTTTAATCTTTTCATATATGCTGGGATATTTATTTGTCGTGAATGAATATTACAAGTAGCAACACGAACAATGAATTTCGGTCTACCTCTCAACATTGTGATAAGTGTGTGCCGATATTAAAAATCTGACGTCTTAAAATCACGATTGTCTTCAAATGCCGTGCCTTCATCACGCACTGCAACTACGAAGCATGATAATTTAAAGAATAACTTGGGATAAAGTCATTACTTCCTGGTAGAATGGTTTCTTATTGGTATAGCATTTCCAGTTTGGTTTTACATGCTTCCCCATCAGGTAGCCCGAGGCATTATGGCTTCCTTCCCCTCGTACGTGATGGAATACAGAGACCTTTGCGGAAACGGCGAGTTACACTAACAGGAAGCACGCTCTTCTTACACTGTATACTCTTCATAACATGACCCGTACTTCGTTCATGGTTGGGCTGGCGACAGCTAGTGGGGTTAACTAACATTCACAGATGTACCTCCATGAGTATCTTGTCCTTGATCGTGTTGAGAATAATCACATTAAAGTATCACGTTATTTTGATACATGAAGCTGCGGACAGTGATAGTCCCCGTTAATTCAAACTCATTGATCTAGACACACCCGTACTCCTGTGTAGTGCCCCTACCCGTGACAAAGACGCAACAGATACAACTGCAATATACTGGTACTTCAGTAGTTTGTCTTTTGTTAAAGACCTACACACAGGCACATCGACAGGACAACATGAAACAGATGTAGTTTCTTTAGCCTCGTATATTCCGTGGCAGTTGATCTACTGAGTGTAACTAATAATACTGGGACTAGGAGGTTTAGGTAGACTGCATAACGACATAGTGGCTTCCAATCTGTGACAACCGTCCCCTAGTCTGTCATCCAGACTCTGAAGCAAATACTAGTATATCCAAGAAATATGGCAAGTCTACATTTCCACAGCTTCAGTCTCAGGGTTCCTTTCCATTACATTTTATATTTTTTTCTGTAAAATATGTTCATTTCAGAGACTACTTGTTAGTCTAGCCGTACCCTTGTATGTACCCCAGCATACCGCCGTACACCATGCGATTCCCAGACTAGACTTGCTCGGATCTCAGTGCTTTAAGTGTTTGCATTCCGCAGTTGCGTTAATATAGAACGGCGAGAACTTCAACTAAAATCAACCACACAGGCGTTCTGGCAAGTCTAAATATTGCCAGTCTGGGAAAGTCTTTGCCACTCCAGATGTATTTGATATTGTATATTATATGATATTGATGTAGATTTTGTATCACAGGAGACTATTTAGTAAAGGGTCCACGGGCATACAGTTAGATATAAGTAAAGAGATTTTGAAAAGGAGCCATTGTCACTTCTGCATGTTTCATTAATGTCTTCCTTATATCATCATTATATGTCACTAGTGACTGGAGTCCATATACGTGCATATATTTCGATGAACTAAATCTAAAACATGTATCAACCATCAACCAGACCACAGATCTGTCATACAGACCCTGAAGCAAATATATCAAAGAAATCACCCAGAAGACTAGAAAATGTGGCAAGCCTAGATTTCCGAAAAGAAGAAAGCCTCATGGCTCCTTTTCATTATATTATATTTTTATTACTATGATCTTATTTTTCACTAAAATATGTTCGTTTCAGAGACTAGTTGTTAGTCTTCCAGACCATCAAGTAAGCACGCCTCCGAAGTTGACCGTCTCTGAGAAAAACAACAATCTGTCCTGGACGGTTGGGGAAGGGATGGGGGTGGGGATGGGGGAGGGGATGGGGAGGGGATGGGGGTGGGGTCTTAAACGCTGTGCATTCCTTCGTTATGTGTGTCTTTCCCTGACATTAATCTCACACGTCACGAAATATTGTTCAAGACAAGTTAACATCCACTCACACAGTACGCCACACGTCAGTTCTTTTTTACTTTAGCATTTCCAATCCATGCAACTGTCTGGTTGAATGCAGACAAGGTGAACGGTTGGAATAAGAACTACGTCAATGTATGTATTATTCCATACATTTTATACGAGACCCCAGATCTCTTTAAAGTATATGGAAACGAATACACAACGTATGAATAAAGCAACATTGTCGAAAGTTATAAAAACCGTCCTATTAACAATGTATGTATCACTATCAAGACTCGTGGGTCTGTATTGCCTAAGTACGACGACACAGGCTGACTGACAACTCTAGGAGAACATGTCAGATGACCCAATTGTGTCTGATACGCTTATTTGATGAAAAAGTATATCGAAATAGGATTAATACAGAAATAATGATTCGATGTGCGTGTATGTGTATTGTAAGGTCTAAGGGCAGTGTTTGTCCTTAACCCTGAAAAACCGCAGACTCTATAGACCCTGAACCATACAAAGCTATGGGTCGTGATCAGAATGCGTAGAATTTTAGCTACAATATAAGGATTCCTAGCAAACCCCAAAAATGTGACAGTTAACGAACAGAGTTAAAGAGTGTAATTTAACTCTAGTGACTGACAAGTCTTCATTTACATCAAAATCAACATCCATGTCAAGGATCGAGTCTTCTGACGAGTCTAAAACCGAATGTTCAGAAAGGAATATGTCAGAGTTGTCAGAGTCATTGGGGATGAAAAGGTGTCGGCCACAAAGACCTGTAGAAAACAAAAACTGTGGGTCCGGGTGGATTCTAGTCGGCTTCGGGCCTAAGGATCGACATTGATTTCGAAAGTAACTGTCTTAAGGGGTCACAAAACGCACGCAGTTACTAAACACACTCTGGTCCTTGTTGATATACGTGAATGCGATAGGAATGGTTAATAACTTGAAATCAACTAAAGGATTTGATTTTGTGTTTATTACAGATATGCCTTATAGCATTAACACTGGCGTTTCACAAGACACCAAAGAGATGTCTCAGAATGAGTTTCGTCATTCAGCACTTCAATTATCTTTGTGAAGAAAACCACGTTGTTGAATTTGCTGAAGCTTCAAAGAGGAATTGATCTAACTTATCGACTGTCCGATAGGGCATTTCTATTTGACCATCAAAATGTTACTTTTCATGTATTTTCTCCCATTAGGAAACGGAAAGTGTGGATGTATTTACAATAGCAAATAGTTTACCTGTCAAACATCCAGTCGAAATTCAGTGTCCAGACTTAGAAAGCCGCGAAAAATCCCTAAAATACCGATGCCTAATATAACGTTCTAATAGCAGACACTGCCGCCCGCGGCTGTACAATGTGGCTTCACCCAAAGCTATTTCCAGTAACCCGTTTGCCTAGTTATCAGATTATCAATCAATACTCTATGTGCATTAAAATACTACCGTGCCATGAATATGTAAGTACATGTATACCCACGCGTTCATTTATATTGCATATATGTCTATGTTAAGGGTAGTTAGTTGAATGCGAACGCTTAACAGAAGTTTCGATTTACTATTTCTATATAGAGGCAATTGATTTCCCCAGCGAGAAAAAAAAATTGACTCCGTTACGTCGGTGCTCTGCATTTGCGTAGGTATTGTACGCACGTCAGTTCACAAATAGCTGCGCTTCCCTCCAGAAATCCAATGAAGAAAACCCCGTGTCCATAAAAGAGCACATGACGTCAGAGATCATGGAGCATCCAGACCCAGCACCGAAGGGATATCTACACTTTTCAGTGAAGTTTTAAGTTTAATGTCTTGTCAGAGGAGGTAATCACTCTCACACTGACTTGCTGTTGAAGAACTGACCACTTTGGGATACAGTGGTGTGCCCAGTGCCTCTGACCCACATCGTACCGGGACACAAGGATATATCGACTTGATTGCGACCCAGCGCTATGCTGACGCAATACACTCCCACTTGGACTCAGGGAAATTTTCACACATGATTTTCACACAAGGTAACTTTCCGCATGTCTCACGGCTCTCATTTTTCTACGATCTGCTCTTCTGCTTGATTTAAGTCGATTTTGTACATGGCCACAACTCGGGAGATAACTTGTAGCTTACTAGTATTTTTACAACTGTGCCGAAATGTAGTAATAGAGTTCAACGTGCTATATTAGAAATGAATGTGAAGGCCATGTGTCTTTCACTCATTCTGATTGGTTGCCTTCACGGAGGCTCGACGAATGATAACCAATAGTATCGCGTGTAACTTAACCATCGTTTCTAAATGACCCGGTTCAGTTTTAGCCTTTCGCCGGTGTTGCAATGCAGGTAAGTGTAAGAGCCTGTTGATTTACATCAGACGTACACTTAGACTGTTCCATATAACACTCATACTTGCGTCGGGGTTCAATGTGAGGTGGACGTCACTCATGTGTACCTAATGTTTCGTTGCACATTACAAAAATCGGGATGATAGATTGCGGTCTGGCATAGCGGATAGCGTGTTATCACTTTGGAGCTGGAATATATTCCGTGAATGGATCAAATAAGCTATCTTCTTGGGAAAAGAAGTGTGTGATGTGCTTCAGGAGTGCAAACTGTGTTCGATTTTCGTTCTTTGCTCTTAACTTTCACTTGAAGATATCCTGACAGTGTCACGATAGAGCATTACAAGTCTGCCACGAGTGATGGAAAGTGGATAAACGTCACAGATCTAAACACGTCAACTGACAGAGAATTTTCTGCAAAATTCAGAGCTTTATAATTCAGCTAAAAGCCTTCTCGATTTTCACTTGCTTTTGGTTTTATCTCTCCCTAGTTGCATACAGACTGTACGACATTTCACAGACTATTCCGATCCTCAACGCAGATGTAACCTCACATCTGTCGCTTGTGTTTCTAAGGGAGATAACCCATGCTGTTCTACTGTCAGGTGGATTGTCAGTTGACAGGTGGTAGATTTGGTAGCAGATCAGTCTTTGGTAGCTTTAGCTGTCAATTTGACGTCAACCAAAGAGGATGGACACAGTTTTGACAGTCTGTCAGGTAGATAGCTATTTTTGCTTTTTCATAACTGCTCATAATTTATGCTTGTGGTAAATCAATACCAGAATCTGGACCTGTTTTGTAACTTTTTTTCGTACCAGCAATTCGTTTTATAAATTTCATGACTTTATCTTAATGGAATACTTATACTTTTATAAAGGTCTTGTACTGATTGAGATGACTTTTGAGAAGTTTTATATACTTTCATCCCAAGTGAGAATCTTGTGCTTAATAATATGTACATTGCATTGAAAATAACACACAGTATTGTTATCTTTTTCATGCTTTATCAAAGGTATACAGATTTTACATTTCCATACATAACTGGTCAGTATAAAATCAACGTCTGAAATTCTTGAATTCCAATTCAAACTCAATGGCATTGTAATGTATGTATGTACCTTGAACATAAAAAATGAATAACTACTCACATTTTATGTGAAATATGATGAAGTTATGATTTGATCAGATATAATGCTGAGTGACTGAGGCTATATAAGCAGGCTGTGTCGTGCAGTGTTTGCAGACTGTACAATCAGTGCTAAAATGAAACTTTTGGCATGTCAGTTCTGGAAGTTAATGAAACTAGTATCAAAACTACCTTTGAGAAGTAACATGAATGATCATACTCTTTTCCTATGTTGGTATTTCTCTATATGATACAGACACCTGTAAACAATTGACTTGTTTTAACATGGTAACAGCTAATCCTTGCATCTTTAGCATTTAAATGTTGGAAAAGACCTGTTTGTCGCATAGTAGCCTAACTGCCACAGTAATGACAAATTTTATGGGAAAATCTGAGTTTCTTGATATTCTTGGGAAAATGTACCTTTGGTCTGTTATCTGTCTGGTATTGATCTAGATGTACTTCATGTATATGGAACTTTATTTCTTCACTATATACCATTGGTGGGTTGCCAAGGAAGAGGGGTATTGTTCGGACTTGCCTGAGGTTTGGCTGACAGTTTGCCCCTGTATGGACTGGGTTATCAGCTGACAGCCGTTCTGTTGCACACAGCTCGAGGCTGGGCAGTGGTACAGTATGTCACTAACCTGTATCGGTATAACAGCTGACTTGTAGATCTTGAGCCATATCTAAGATTTAATAGCTTGTCAGTAACACCACTTTCATTGATGTGTGTATTTGGATGTTAGGTAACCAGCTTTGTGGAGCTTTGAAGTGCAATTAATGCCTTTTAATGATGACAATCTCCCATGAAGAATTTATGACCATTTGGTTCTGTTTGCATGTTCACCAATTATGCAATTGTTGAGTTTGTGCCAAGAGAATTAATATTTCTGTTTCCCCTGTTATCTGATGCTGTTCTTGATGATTACATGTTTATGGCCATTTTTACTATGTTTTCGGATGGTCTTACTCAAGGCTCTGTTTGTCATCCCAAGTCAATGAAAATATAATAGTCCCATAGCTTTGTTTGTGAGGTTTAGGTAGCCTTTGAAATAATTTAGAATGTATCCAGACAGACATTGCATGTTCATAGTAATATGCTCACAAACCAACCACCAATACTGTCATTTCCATGAATGAGAAATTGGTGGGGTAGCCTAGTAGTCAAAGCATTCGCTCGTCACGCCCATTTTACGATTTCCTACAGATTGGGTACAGTCTGTGAAGCCCATTTCTGGTATTCCACACTGTGATGAAGCTTAGATATTGCCAAAATGTGGCATAGGATCCAACGCACTCACTTACTCGATAGATGAGCCAGAGGTCTGATAGCTCTACCTTTAAGGAATCCAATTGTATGTAGGTAAATTAAGTTACTTCATTTGGGACTCTTTGCCCCCTAATTGTTAGACATTTGTTTACTGTTTTTTGTGAGTAACAATATAGTCTCAGTCACTAGATGCCACTTGCAGTTGATTCAAGTGTTGAGTTATGTCATTGTGTGCTATATCTGTAAAAGAAATCATTCAGTGAAGTCAAGAGGTCTGTAGCATATAAACCATAATGCAACCCTTTGACAGTACATTTTGGATTAGTTTTAAACTTCTCTAGTCAGGAGACACAATACCTGTTGAAACAAATTCTGTTTTAGAAATATAATGCCAAGAAACAGTACTGTCCTATGATGTCTTTAATACCATAATTCACAGGGGAAGCTATTTGCTCTATTCACTTAAGTCTTCTGTTGGTTTGTTCATGAAGTGAAGCCTCACAGATAAGTGTTATTTATCAGCAAAGCTGAGCATATTTAGTGAGTCATGTGGAAACTACACTATTGTAGCTGATAGTGTCCTATGTTCCTGAGATGAGATTACGTATTTAGCACAGGGCTATCTGTCACTATGGTCACACACTAGTGTCCTGAATGACTGAAACTAGAATTTTATTTATGACTCAAAATACTTTTCTTTTCCTCTATAATTTTAATTTAGATAATTTCCTTAACTGATTTTAGAGCTGTCTGCAAGTATTTGACAAAATAATTTACCTTTACCAGAATCAGTTTATGGACTCTTCATGTTTGACATGCCATTCTAAAATATTGATGTGTTAAATTTGTGTTGGACGGGTAGCCTAGTGTTAAAACTGTTTGCTCTTCACACTGAAGACCAGGGCTCCATTCCACACATGGGTAAGATGTGTGAAGCCCTTTTCTGATGTCCCCAGTTGTGTTTTTGCAGGAATATTGCTTAAAAGTGGCATAAAACCATACTCACTCACTTTAATTTGTGACCCGTGAAGCTCCCGGGGTGGAATAGGCCTTCAGCAATCTATGCTTGCCATAAAGGGTGACTGTGCTTGTCGTAAGAGGCGACTAAAGGGATAGAGTGGTCAGACTCACTGACTTGTATGACACACACATCGGTTCCCAGTTGCGCAGATCAATGCTCATGTTGTTCATCACTGGATTGTCTGGTGCAGACTTGATTATTTACAGACCGCCGCCATATAGCTGGAATATTGCTGAGTGCGGCGTAAAGCTAAACTCACTCATTCACTTGTTTAGTTTGTCATGTTTTTCTTACATGATAAGTTGGTAAATAGTTGTAAACCAGTGTCTTGATGAATCAAGCAAGTTCATTCCTGTATCTTCTGGTTTGTATGCAAATTGTCCAAAATCTGAGGGCTCCTCCCCAAATAAAAAGAAAATGCATAGTACCTGGTACAGGTGATTATTTTCAAACTCTTCCACCGAGGTTAACGATGATCTGCCCCTGCCTCTACCAACACACAACAGAGGTAAAGCTTACGCACATGGTCCTGACTTTATCTCTCTCTTTTAGCCTGTGGCAAAACAATCCAGTGCACTGGTAAAATTAGCTCAACATTTCCCTCTTCAGTCTTGTTCATAAATCAAAATGTTTTTCTGTTAGGAATGATTGGCTTAAAGCCAGTGTAAAGGTCCTGCGTTAACTTGCCACTTTCACTGCACATTGTTTGGCAGGGTTTAGCAGTAGTGGAAATTTCCAGTGAGATAACTTTGTTCATTTTTGCAACATCTTTTTTGCTGTCCATTCATATGGCTCTAACACAGTCACAAGTAAGTAATGCTATTTCTAAGTGTGTAATTTCAGTAGGAGAATGAATGGTGATACTGCAGTATGTCCCACATGATGTGAGGGTATCTGATGACAGCTAATATTTCCTGTGTTGTGTAAACAACTGAAGTAATTAAGGCAGTACCAGCTTAGTGGTTAGCAAGGCAGTTTTAGAACATGATGAAGTCAAACTGCCTCAGTGATATCACGGGAGAAAACTGTGACCAGGGCATGTTCATTATTTCGCCAAGTTTTGATAAGATGTAATGGTACCACATTTGAAAAATGTTTTCAGGAAATTTTTAGATGATGATTATCTCAATAGTTTATTTATACTAACTATAAACTATTGATGATTATCTCCATCCCCCAAAAATGTAACTTCTCTGAACCACTAAGAATAACTTATGATAACAAATCTTTTTAATTCTTCAAAATTCTTGATGTTCTACTTAACTATTAGAAAAACTACAAGTCCAGTACTAATTCTTCGGTCCATAGATAAAATAGGTACTTTCACTAGTGTTGGTAATTAGTAATGCTGCTTTAAGTCAAGGGTGTAAATTGAAAATCGGCAAACTACTTTCTTTGCAGGTAATTTCCTACTTCATGTATTTTAAGCAGTTTGTTGGGTACAGAATTTAGGGTCACATTCAACAGAGCGACTTGTTGATAGTGAGTGGTAAGACAGTAGTACACAGCTAATATTTAACTCCAGCTAGACATTAGTGAATGTGAGGTTATGCAACAGACATACTTCCTATGTCCCACAAGTTCAGGCAATGTTTGTTTTGCTGTGGAGGAGGAATACAGTGTATGGATTAACCCTGTAGATCAGGATGTGTGACAAAATGTGAGGCCAATCCCATGGTGGCGTGAGCACTTGCCTTGTCTACAGGAATTATCTTCCTCTAATGAAACATTTTCTGAATTGGAAACGTTTTTGTTCTTTTTTAATAGTTTGTCTATAGGTATGGTATTGATCATAGTGGTATGTGTTCTTATTCAAATAATGAAACTTTTTCAACCTTTTTGGACTTTTTTATTCTAATTTCGACATGACTAGAGTGAGTGAATTTAGTTTTTGCACAGCTTTTGGCAATAATTCAACTAACCAATAACCCAGGAAACACCAGAAATGGGCTTCACATATTGTACTCATGTAACGAATTGAACTTTGGTGGCCTTCAGTGTGGCAAGCAAATGCTTTAACCACTAGGCTACATCACTGCCCCCCCCACATGACTAGACAGATAAGTATGAAAAGTGCTTTCATCTCAGATCACATCCTACTGCCAGATGGTATTGTTGTTTCAGACTAAGTATTAGCTTAGAGAAAATGAACCTCAATATCTAAGTTTATGGTATAAGTTTGTTGACTAATACATGATCTTGCACAATAATGATAAATCTGAACTGTGGATCAGTACAAGATTGCTGACAATTTTATGCTACAAAATTTTGCATGTGAATTCGTTACTTGATATATTATATACTATGTGTGATTTTGTTAATGGGATGCTTCAGGGAATTGACTCTGAATATAGTGCTTATGTGCCTCTGTGGTTCAACTTGATATTTTAAGCCGGAGTCAAATATAGATTTTCTGGTCGATTTGGATGGAGTGTATTTCAGGAAGCCATGTGATTATGTAAGGCAGTTCTAACTTAGTATCTGTGTTATGTTCAATAACTCATTATTTAGTAACATCTGAAGTGATGAAACAAATGAGAGTTACTACACAAGCACACTAGGAGTGATTGTATTTTACACTTGTTGATACAGTGGTATTTCCTGTTTTCCAGAAAGGCCTTTGGTCTCTATGCTATTCTTCAGTTCCATGAAAATATTGATGCCTTGTATCAAAACTGATCTATCGATTGCTACCTTAATAAATTGCTTGACAATTGATTTGCATCAAGCCTTCCCACTTTTCGGTCAGTTTGTATCGATGTTGTGTAGTTGATCTGATAATCACCATCCCACAGGGCATTGATTCTTCAGCGGCTGTACATGTATGGCCATGTAGACCAGCTCAGGTTCCAGCGCCATGTGACTGAAATCTGGCCACATGGCAGCCCAGCACCCTTCCCACCCACTCCTGATAGCAGCAGCTGGCTGTCCCACCCACGGCCCCAACCAACTCCTCCAGTCCACTTCTTCATTGATTGCAGTGTAATGCTGATCATTATGACTTGTGGAGATCAGTGTTCATTGCCATGAATTATGTACAGCTGATTATGGCTGTGTGAAAACGCAGTCATTTCGGAACAATATTCGTTTCATTTTCTGTTAGTTGTTTTGGGGATTGGATGTTTTTGTTAGGTTTACTGTGATTATTTGATGTCTATAATTTAATGTTTTGAGGATTGGATAGTTGTGTATGATTTGGTGCTTTGGAATGGTTGAACATATAATTTTTTGTTGTGCTTTTGAATACTTGTGAGTGGTTATCTTATCATTTAATGATGTTCATTTATTAATTTTGAAAAATTCTAGAAATTTATCACTTGCATACCTGTTTTTTGTCTGTAGCTGGTTTGTGTTCAGGCATGCTGGTGGTTTCATAGGTTAAGGATTTTGATATATGTAGTGTTGTTCTGACAGTTTCTAGACAATGTATGTGTACGTATGATTGATTAAGGCTGTTGGGATATCAGTCAATGTGTGTCAGCTTATGAAGACTTATTGTTGGTATCTGTGAGTAGTTAGAAAGTAAGACTGACTTGTGCCTTGTACTGTTTTATCAGTACCCAAGTGCTAGTAACTGGTTAGACCACGACCATAGATTTGCTGGATGTCATAAATGATGGTATGTTTTATCCCCTTAGAGGAATGATTGTATTGAGATCTTTGTTAATGATTGTATAGAGATCTTTGTTTTACTGTATTCTTTTAGTACGAGCTGGTGTTCATAAGGGCCTAATCAGATTTGTCCATTTGGGAAATTATGATTTACCATCCCTGGTTTGTGTGAGGATGTATCCTGATATCCTGGAAGAATTTCAGGCATTTTTTTGTTTTCTTATGTTATCACTACTGAGTAGTCTGTTAATGTTTCAGGTTAAGTTGCAACGTCACTAATGGAAACTAAAGTGGAATCATTTCTTATGTTACCAAGAGCCATCTTGCTCCTTTTAAACAGAATGAAATTAGTGTTTACTTCATCTTTAATCAGGCACAATGAAGCAATCTTCTCCATCTTTCAGATGGACGGCTGACTTCCGCAACATATATTGCCTGCTATTTTGAACAAAAATGGAAAGCCCCTGTCCCAGAACGCAGGAATTGAAAACAGCTGTTGGAGAATGAAAACATGGTTTCGATTTCTCTGACGCATCTAGACACATTTCTGTTAATAACTCTAGCAGGGTGCGTAGGCTCTCTGTGGAGTAAGCTTTCATATCAGGTTGTTCATATTACTTCATCTAGTAAGCTACATCCTGTCATTTTCTGTTCCCTTGTCCTGGGTTGTCCTAGGTCCCAAGGTGTGCCACAGAAAGGAGTGGAGTAGGGGTGGGGGAGGTATGGGGAAAGGTGAGGGAAGGGTTTGGAAGTGAATGGGCCACTGGGAAATAACAGAAGCGGAACTCAGATAACTAGGACAGACACGAATTACAAAAGTCCACAGAGTGCATCCAAAAGAATTTGTAGTCAGTTATCTAGAACTTGAGTTAGTGTAAACAAAATCCCAGATCAGGCTTAACCATATGTGATATCAGTTCATGTCAGCCTCATCTTATATTGGGGTGCAGTGATAAGGTTTTGATGTTGTTGACTGATTCATTAAGCTAGTTTGATAATCTGATCACCTGATAAGGAATCTGATTTGATCCTGAAAAGACATTCCATTGTGTTGTGAAACACTTTATTACCTGTGAGCCCTTTCTTGAGATACACTCATCAATGTTATGTCACATTCAAGGGTTATGGATTTTCATGTTGAAAGTGAGGACAGCACCATTTTTTATGATTTGATTTTTATTAGCAACTTGTAGATTATACATATACAGTGTTATGTACAAAATCCATATTTGCATCCCCTGATCTTACAACTTTACATCCTGACTGGTCTTTGACCATACATGATATAGCCTCTGAAGGGATGTTTTTGAAGTTTGCCTGAATTGAACTCTCTCTGTGGTGAAATGAAAGCTGTTTATGCATGTTTCTGTCTGTGAATGAAGTGCACCTGGCTGACTCCCACAGCTGCCACCATCTGCTGCAGCCAAGCCCCATTTGGTAGTGAGTTCAGTTTACTTGAACCACTTGAGATGGCTCTGTTAAAACAATGGAGTAAATGTTTTATCCGATGAATTACATTTTATTGGCCATTAGTTGAAGGTATGAAGTATGAAGCATGCCTTGAGTCTGAAAAGATCATCAAGATTTGATAAGTTATATTGCTGTGGTGTTAATGCATTCATGTGTTTGACAGGGAATTGGAATTGTTTGAAGTAGGTTGGATATTGTCATATATTATTGAAATAATTCAAAGTTAACAGTAATATGGTTGAGCATATGTTAGATGTCCTGGGGCCCGTTTCACGAAACTCTCGTAAGCCTAAGATCTCTTAACTTTTCTCGTAGCATCCATAGCTCCTGTGTTACAGTATAGGAGGTACAATGGCTACGAGAAAACTTACGAGATCTTAGGCTACGAGCGTTTTGTGAAACGGGCCCCAGACAAACATGTTGTTTAATCAGCAGTGATGTGGCAATTTCACCCTTGGTGATGAATTAGGTGGGGTTATCCTGATCCTGACTGCACATCCTGGTTGAGGGCAGCCGAACCCAATATGACACTTTATGTTGTCAGCACATCCCAGAGTGGGAAAAGCTTCCTCAGAGAAACATTTAGGATGACAACAGGACAGAGCACTCGCTAGTGTGGACAGAACAACAACAATCCATTTTGGAGGTAAATAGCAAAAACATAGTAAGGGGTAGCATTCTGTCACCACTGTACCCGTAGTGAGCCAAGCACACCTCAGGCACACACCAGACCAAACAGTCAGCCCACCGTGACCCCAATTAGGAAAAGCCAAACTCAAAGTCTGTCAGACACTGATGCAAATATGTCCAAGAAAGCCCATGCAAGTCTAGGAAATGTTGAAAGTCCACAGCTTGTCTCTGAAAATGAAGAAATGAACGAAGTCTCAGGGCTTCTTTTCATTATATATATATATTTTAAACATAAACTTATATGTCTGTAAAATATGTTCATTTCAGAGACTAGTTGCTAGTCTGCCAAACCCACTGTAATCCAGTTAGCACAGCACAGCTCTTCCCCTCATAACCAAAGCAAGGACAGCCCAGCCCAGACCACACAGGCCCAGACTACTGTAACCTCAATGAGGACAACCCAGCCCTGTCTCCTGTATCCCTAGTGAGGACAACCCAGACCTGTCTCCTGTATCCCTAGTGAGGACAACCCAGCCCAGTCTCCTGTATCCCTAGTGAGGACAACCCAGCCCTGTCTCCTGTATCCCTAGAGAGGAAAACCCAGCCCAGCCCAGCCATAGCACATACACATAACTGTACATACACATGATTGCACATTAATCTGTCTGTAACCCCAGTGAGGACAGTTCAGCCCTGCCCCTTTTTACTCTAGTGAGGACAGCCCGGGCCTGTCCCTAGTCAGGCAAGTGGGGATAGCCAAGCCAGCTGTCATTTCTGGTGAGGACAACCAAGGCCACCATCACTGAAGTGAGGACAGACCAGGTCGGTCACTGAAGTGAGGACAGCCCAGGCCGCTATCACCCTTGAAAGGACAACCAAGGTCACCATCACCCTTGTGAAGACAGCCCACACAAGTGAGGGTAGTTTGCTCCCGTGAGAAGTCCTATGTCATGATAGCACACTCTGTTGAGGACAGGACACCCCAATGTTCCACATGACTGTACATCCATCGTACAGCTGCCACCAGTTATGACCCATTTTCCCTTTGGTTGACAGCTGGAGCATGGCTCACTTGTGCGTGTGCACATACAAATCTCATTATGTTACAATCATCACACCATTTGATGTATACCATGTTATATTATCAAAATACGGAAAAGAGTTGAGAGTCTGGTTCTGCTCTACTGTTATAGGCAAGTAATGGATTTTTTTTTTTGTATGAAAGTCAAAGGTATTGAGTGCATATTTTGAAACATGGTTCAGTGTCCTGAGCATGGATGGTCTTCTACTTCAATTGATAGAATGTAATTTCACCATGTAATATGTACATTAAGGAGAGTAGAGCCTCAAGAATGTCAACCTGATAGCTACAACACTTGTTGACAAATGTTGCATGAGTAGATGTTTTTGCTGAATCTTATTGTTGTTTACCTCCGACTTGTTTATGCTGCTGTTACTGTTCTGCTCTGTTTAATATGAAATTCATGTATACCCTCCCTGGAGCATTGACGTCACTATATAAATAGTCCAAGTTGTCTCTTCTGTAATGGTTGGTCACCTGCAAAACAGCTATCTGTTTTCTTTGATGTTTGGTTTGATTAGATTGTTGCGTAGATGTAGACACCAAAATGAGTCAGATATACACTTTATGTATTGAAAAAACATAATTACCCAAACAGTTGGGAGTATGTAATGAGAGTATACTACATAAGGCATCAGAGTGAATTACTGTCAGTGGTAGTTTCAATCTTCCAAGCGAGAGGTGGCAGCAGTGCTGTGGACTGGGACAGCTTTTCATTCCTCATATCCTATATATTGATTGTGCAAGGCTGGTGAAGCCAAAGTGTCCAGCAGACGGAACCATTGACTTTCCTGCTGTTGCCAACTAGGTGTCTCAAGAATCTCAGGGCACCCTTGCATCTACCTTCTCAGGTCGGGATATCTTCTCACTTAGTTCCGTCAAAAGCAGCAGGTTGTGTCATGTTGAGTCGATGCACCGATTTCATTCCTGCTGATATATTTTCTGTCCTCCTTGGATGAAACATTTTGCTAAACTGCTTCTTACTGTTGGATTTGTTTTGGTGACAGTGATTTAGCATTACAAGAAATGGAGAAGGAAATGGCTGTGCAATTTTAACAGTTAATTGAGATGCTGGGGCTGTGGTGCTGCTGTCAGGGTTTGATACAGATAATCCAGGAGTATTAGCATAGGCATATATTCGGTTTGTGGTGCACTTGACATTGTGCATAATAAGTGGTTTTGTTGTGTGTGGCACGGACAGTAATGGATTCACAGCGTAAGGTAATGTCCTTCTCCAAGTGGTTATATACCTCCAGCTGTGCTGTAACATGTATCCAAGGTTGTCATGGTCAGGCTGCTGATGTGAACTCATGAGAACATCACATACCACAGCATTTGTAGCATTGATTTCATGACAGTGGTGATGTACATATGTCTTTTTTTGTGATCTAACGAGCTGTACAATATCTCTTTGAGTAATTTCATTGTCAAATTTGTGTATGTCACTGAACGAGCAAACTGACATTGTTCCATAGTTCACTGGAATACATGAATCCTTCCAGCAGTGCTATCTATTTGTGGCCATGCATTAGCTGTACTGGTTTTATGGTATGGGGGCGATGTGTTGTTGTTATGTGTTAGTGTCTGAGCATTAACTAGTCACTGACTTGACAACCTGCCTCCCTGTGTTGTCAGGGAGCATCTCCAGTCAGTCTGTGTCACTGTAGCTTGTTTCACTTGTCTTGTGAGGAACTGATTCTTTTGAAACTGGTATGTATAATAATATTTTCTCTGTGCAAGAATGAAACAAGTATTTTTGCTGGTAAAAGAGCTTAAAAAGACTGTTGATGTCTTTGATGTAATGAGGAAGGGTGAAAACCTGATGCTATTCCTATTGCATAAAGCTACAGATTCATATGAACAATAGTATCCATAGGAATTAGATTATGACTGTTTACGTACATACTTTAACCATCAGTGTATTCTGAGGAGTTTCTTCATTGAGGCTGCAATAGGTGATTTTAATTCATTATTTACTGATAAAGGAATGTGAATACCTGCAAAGGAAACATTATCTTATTGAAATATCTTTTTTCGTATAGAAGCAATAATATCAAGTTCTTGATGATACAATACAAGATAATAGCATGAATTCTTTGATTTACTGTTTGTGCTTGAGTACTCTGTATATTATGTGTGAAGAATCTTAATAGTAGTTGCCCAGGTCATGTCTATCGTTTCATGTTGCTGGTCAGGGTATAATTTGATAGAAATATGCACAAAGCTGAGTACAAATTTGTAATTTTATCTGTTGACTGGGTTATGTGTATTGTTCTGTTGTGGCGATAAGCAAAGATCATGATGATAAAATATAACCTTTAGGCACCAAGCAGGGGGCTGTTCAAACAGCTCCAGGTTTTTATATCTGCCAGTTTTGATATGCCAGGTAAGGGGTTGTAAATACCTCATATCACCTACCAGCTCTGGCTAGTTAAAACTGGCCAACATCAGCTTCTTTCAGTACTATGCCAGCGTGACGCCTATCATCTCTGGTCATGTTTTGAAATATGGAGCTTGAAGTTCTTCATGCTCCCTTAGGGGAGTGATGGAGCAGATGTGCAGAAGCTTCAGCCGAGTCTGTCAGGACAAATATTGATAAACACTATACTGATCACTTTTTTTTAGCTCTCCTGCACTTACGGTTACATCCTGATATATCCTTGAAATGGTATTCAGCCACACGCCAGGGTGGTTTCCAATTTCACCTGAGCGCGTCATTCTTACATGAAACATCTTTGAATGATGCACACAAGTAATACGTAAATGTTGGCTAGCATACGTCATGAAAGCGAGAACGTAGATGTGTATCTACTACATTCACTCCTCGAACATAGGCAGTGATGACACAGATTGGTGGAGTGCCAGTTTTATTATTAGCTTTGAGTGTGAGAATGGGGAGTTCTGCTACCTGTACATATTTAAGGAGGAACTGCCAGTGTTTACAGTGGCTGCTCTAGCACAGGCAACAGCTTCATGGAGGCAAGGAACTTGGTGTTACAGGATAATGACTGGATCAGCAAAATGCTTCATGAATAACTCAGCTTTTTAGATTTGACTTTCATTAAAATTTGGAAGCAGATGTCCATGTACATATTTTGTGGAAATGATAAATGTCATTTAGATGTTTTTTGATAAGCCTCTATTAGCATCCTTGGATCTCGTGTCAGTGTTTGGTCATTCATGCATCTAGAATCATTCTGAAACCTATATTCTTCTTTGTCCACAGGGTGTGAGTATTGAAAGTTGTTGAATGCCAATCGGCTGTGAGATGTGTAGATGTAGTCAGGGAAGATCAGTTGTGTTTCTGTCAGGATTGCACATCATATTTTTTGTTTCAGGGTTCCGGGACGTTAGATTTTCCACCCACTTCCCTATGGTCAAGTATGGATCTGGACTCCAGTATAAAATGTGAACCTAGCAGCCCTCTTGGATTAAGTCGATGTTCACAACCATCTCTTGATGAAAGTTTCGGACGGGATGTTTTCGGAGATTACGGCACCCATGATGACTATGGGTCTGACCGCTCCTATGGTGACAGTGGCGATAGTGGAAATATCTCGCCTTGTAGTGTGGAGAATGGCAAAATGGATTTCTGTACCAGTACCTTGTCGGTGGAGTCAGATAATGCTGATGGAACGAAGAGAATCTGCCTTGTTTGTGGTGATGTAGCATCAGGATACCACTATGGTGTGTCGTCATGTGAGGCATGCAAAGCCTTCTTCAAAAGGACAATTCAAGGTAAATGTCCTCTTACAGATTTTCTCTTGGATTTAGTGTAAAAGGTGATAGCATATTTATATATCCTATGTTCATGTGTTGCTGAGCACAGTTTGTCAATGGACATGTATCTACTGATAAAGGTAGGTTTTACAGTGTCAGTTTGTATCAGTGTACAAAAACAAGAGAACCATTATCTTATCTCACACATAAATGTCGCTTTCTGATTGGGTGAGCGCTCTTATATTATTTTTAATGTACCCTGCTTACAAGTGAGGTGCATTGCAATGCACCCAGTTGCCAATGGTAACTCATTTGTGGTTGTACTTCTTTATCTCGAATAATATTGAGTCAGGTATGATGTATGGAAATTACTGATGGATTACGAATTCGAGTCGATGGAAGGGAGATAACTCTAAATCTGTTTTTCCTTGTGGCATTGACAAAATCTAGCAATGGCTATGAAAAGATTTGCCTTGCGTTCCGATATATTAATTTTGACAAAACGTTCAACTTAAGTCTGTGTGAATACTGAGAAGAGAAATTACACCATGTCAACTTCATTAAGACAATACCTGCAGGAGACACAGCAAGATGCAAGATTCGAATTGAGTTATTCACACAGGTTCGTTGAAGTGTATGATCAGATACCCGTGCTCAAAACAGTTCAAAATTAACATTGAGGTGTTCTGGAAGATAAATACTTTGTTCACTGGTCCCTCAGAGTCCATGGGTTGATGTACCCTCAATGTTTGTTTATGTTCCCCTTGCCATTAGGGCTCAGGGAACATTAACAAAAACTGAACATACATCAACCCATGGTCGCCTCGTGACCAGTGAACAACTTACAATATATGGTATTCAAGTTTACTAAAGAAGTCAAAGTGTGTTTCTTACAATCCTAATTTCGTAAGAGAAGACATTATGGGGATTGTCAGAGTAATATACTGTCCCTAGATACATCAAGCACCAAATAAAGATTTTGGGTTCAAAATGAAATAGTCTCTGCATAGCATCTGTATGCAAACACATACCAGAAATTGTGTTGTTCTTGGTGTGATAAGAGTGGTACCAGCAGTGTACATCAGTGCACAGCATTGCGTGCATCATTGCTGATAGTTAACTGCATGATACGTACCATTGCCATGTCTTGAGTAACAACATGACGTCAAACATTTCTGCTGTAATAGCATGCTACTCATTCCATGCGGGCCGTGACCTACATCCGGTATTTATTTTTGGTTTATATTGTATAAGACATTCCCTGATTTATTGGTGAGCTAGTTGTAGTGCAGGCCCATCTTGGCTTTTTGTGTCTAGGAAAAGAAATCTATGACTTTCTTCTTCTGCAGGTTTGTAATGGCAGTCAGACAGTGCCATAGACCTGTGGTTGAGGTGTTGAGCTCACTATGGGAATAGCCTAGGTTCACTTCCCAAATTGGGAAGAATTTTTGCAGCCCACTCTTCATGTTGCCCTCTGGTCCTGCTTAATATTGCTACACTGCAGATTTTGCTGATGGCATTATGGCTTCCCACTAAGCAGGTCTAGGATTTGATTACATGATATGTATGTGCTGGCAATGCTAGTCTCTCTGGGGATTTATATGCACTGAGAAGAATGTTGGCATGGGACTTGTGGAATGAAAGGAGGAAATGTTCATACAGAATTTATATCGTGCACAGTTTGTTTTTCTTATAGATGTTTGTGTTCAGTGACAAGGTCTTGGACTTAATAAAGTAGTTTCCTTAAAAAGTTTATGGTTTTGTTCCAAATGGATCTGTTTCAAACTCTGTATGGGTCTTAGTGTGTGTTTCTTGGTATTCCTTCATTGGTGCAGAAAGTTTAGTTTTGATGTCAATCATCTGAGATGGAGACGCTTTTTCAACAATCTAATTCTGAGAAGACGTGAAAGAAAACATACACAAATTTTTTTGATAACATCTCCCAGTACTATACATACATGTGAGAGTTCTGTAGTTGTAAGTGTTTCTGTGATGCAGCAGCTTGAGTGAACTTAGTGGTGGGGTTACACCAAAACTGGAAATCACACTTAGTGTCCATGTGGGGAATCAAATCCAGATCATCAGCATGACAAGCAAACACTTAATCCACTCAGCTACCCCATCTCCCCTTGCGGAAAACTAAAGTTGTTTGCAGATGTAGATCACGAACTCCAGTACTGTTACAGTCTCATTTGTCTCCATTGTTCTCATGTCTGTGGTCACGTCATAACTTGCTTCAGTTAACATTGATTGAATTGTTGTGTTATCCACCTGTGACTGTAAACAGTAGACCTTGTTCATGAAAATAGATCCAGCAAATCCATATTGTTCACATTTGGTGATGCTTACTTCTTGATAGTGTGAAACTCAATACATATAGAGCTGGAGCCCTGCAGATCAGGCTTAATATCCATTCTGTCCAGTATTTTATGTGCAATAACAATGTCCTGACATGGATCATACTTCAGCAGATATATTTGTTTATCTCCTGTTTTGTTCATTGTGAACAGATAGATTTATGATATAAGAACATGTAATAACTGTGATAACTTGTCCAACTTGTTGAAGTAAAAATCTCAGCTAACTATGCAGGTTGTACCAGGCAACCAACTCGGTGGTCAGGGCTGGTTATTTGTGTGTTTACAACAGATCATTCTGTACCAAGTTTTTATATAACAGATAGAAATTTGATAGTGTGAAATGAAAATAATCATGTTGATTGGAATTTCAGGGGATAGTAGATGGTCAAATTCATATCAAAGCTGGCTCCAGGGGACTATGTAGTCAGGCTCAGTGCCATGTTTGATTGAACATTGTGGTGCCCTGATGATGTGGCATGCGGTTGTCACTGGTTTCTTTGTCCAGAAGGGCAGATGGGGTAGCCTAGTTTTTAAAACGTTTGTTCATGGCTTTCTAGTAGAAGGATGATCAAAAGCCCATCATACAGCAAAGTACATCAGTTCTCACTTTAACATGGCAACCTACAGGTTGGTTAGTTTAGGAAGGAACATTTTGACATCTGCATGCAGGGGTTCAAAGTCTCTTTTAAAAGCGCCTTGCCACAGGGCAAGTGGCTTCAAGAAAGTAACATATCTTGACTAATTTTCCACTTGCTCAGTTTTTATGACACAGTGTTTGATATTAATGTGTACTGGACTATTTATCAAAGAGTGATAAATTGCAAAGAATGATATTTCTAAATTACTATTATTGCGAAATGTAATAGCTACATTATGAGCAGATATGAAATGAAATCCAAGTTTATTTGCAGTCTGAAACCATAAGTGGCAGTTATCTAGTAGTCCATGAACAAGTAAGATACCATTATTTGATTGCCCGAAATGAAAACTGACTTGTCCCAGGCATTAAACTGACTTGTCCCAGGCTTTGGGCGATGGTATTTTTGAACCCCCCCCCCCGACATGCATGTACGTAAACAATTGAATGTAAACAAGTAGACTTCCTGTTTTAGGGATAAGGTTTAGCCTAGTAGTAAGTGGCCCTCTCGTCATCTTGAAGACCCAGTTTCAGTTCAACACATGGGTAGAATGTTTGAAGCCAATTTCTGGTGGCACCTGCTGTCATATTGCTAAAAACAGCACAGAACCAATCTAACTTACTTTCTTTAGTTGTTAAACCATTTCTCACTCACTCTCTATATTAGATACTGCAACTTATGTCCGTGCAACTATTATTACAGTTAGTTTCAGCTGTTGATTCTGTCTTCTGTAGATCTACAGAACTGTTTTTCTTATCCAATAAAATAGTGAACAGGTGGATGGGCAGATATAAATATATTATAATTACTGATATATCCATTTCTGTATTGAATGGATCCAGTTGATTGATCACTGAAAATATATGTAAAAGAAAATTTGCCTGGCCATTACTTACTGTTGTAGTTTAGTATAACCTATTATACAAGGTTTTTTATACATCTCTGTGTCATAAAGAATATTCAGTCAGATCGCATTTGTCAGAAAATACCGACGACAGTTCCAGGTGAATGAGTGCTCTATCCCACATTGATTTGTAAACAGCTCCCTCCCTTTCTAATCCTGATATAGAAGCTTAAGCCCTGGTGAGATATTGATTACTATGAGAGTTATTTAACGGGTGCGTATAAACAGTATACTCGGTGTTCAGTTCTTTGCAGAAATACGTCTGCACATTCATTAGTGTCAAAAAAGAAAGCTCAGGGGTACTGGATTTATTTATAGGATCAGGGTATTAGATGCCTATATAGATTCTTTGTATGCTTCATCTTAGTCTGGTTTAGGCTTGTTGGATTTGACTGAGGTCATCTGCATACAGTCTAGTTGGACACCACTGGCCTCTCCATATTGTCAATTATAAGTTTGTGCAAATCTCTGTAAGTTTCAAATTTTTAGTTATTTTACGGTCTGGAACATTTTTGGGGTTTGTGCGCTATATATGTATCCTATAAAATGTTCTGCATCCATGGTTACAAAAAGAGGTTTTTTGTTTTTTTTCTGCAACAAATTTCTACTGAGTTGCAAACTCCTTAATTGCAAAAACTGGTCATCCAAAATAATATTGTTAGTATGGGACTGTGATGCCATAAGCCTTTTTGAAAATAAGCTTTAAATGATAACAGTCAGTGTTCTAGGATCTGAGTTGGTCTGAAATTCTGTGTTATTGCAAGGAATAACAGTCAATGTAACAGACAACTGACATTGTCATATCCTGGTATATGTTAGGGTTTAACTCGAGATATTACCTCACACTGTATCATGTATTACAGTATTGTCAACCTGGCTTACTAACATTTGTATCATTACTATCACTACATTCAAGTTTGGACATGTAGATGTCTTCAGGTATAACTTTATAAAGAGTGACATGTTGATTTGTAAATGACTGAATGTCATTTGTGTGGATGTGTGTGAATGTCAGATCTTTAAGTTGTCATGAAAGTGCAAAGACTTGGGACCCTTTGATTGAGAGTATTCACCCAAATTCTTAAGAAGCCATGTTAGTGACCCTCTTTAATATCAAGCAGTGCAATATGCTGCAGCCTCTACCAGTTCCTGTTGTCCAGGTCTTTGTTACTTCATGTGATGATGTGATATGTGAGATCAACATCTCTGTTATTGCACGTTCTGTGTCACTAACCAGAGAAAATTGCAGAGATTAAGAGGTGCAGATCGGCCCTTCAATAGATAGCTTTCATCTGCTATCAACTGGCAGTTGTAAGTGGTCCAGTTCAGTATAAAGCTATGTTGAGGCTTGCCGGCCTAGATTGAAACCATTGATTCTGGAAAGGGCTGACTTGCCCATAACGATATTGATTGGTGAAAGAGTACTTTATTCTGTAAGATCTGCCTAATCAGCATAGTGTCACAGGACTGTAGAGCCAGTCTAACGCTATTGATCACATGCTTTTGTAATATCATAAAACCTCACCCACAAGCACGATGTGCTTGATTGACAGAGAGCAGATAAGCCTTTTAACGCATCTCTAGAGAATCAGTTTCTTTTCATATTTTGTATCAAGTTGACATTTACAACTCCTCCTTTTGCCCCGGCTAATGACTGCACGAGTTGATGTCTTCATGTGAAGCGAGTTGGCAGATACTGTTATACCTTATTTATTCTTGAGCTGTGATCACACTTATTTGATAGTGTAGGAGGGGCCATTTTACTTCAATAAAGCTGAGAAACTACATCGGATTTAGATTCATAATCTTTTCAGTTCACAACATTGTGTTAATGGCAGTACAGAGCTGAGTATGTTCAATTTTTAAACATAACTGGTCTTAGATGAAGAAAAAACATTTGAAACTTATTGTGCAAATTGGTTTGTGTTTTAAAGTGAAAAATGTTTTAAAAGATGTTTCTTTTAAATTTTTTTGTGTATATTCAGAGTTTTATTGTTAACCTGCTAATTTTACAACGTTGAGAATAGTGGAAAACAATTGAAAGATGCTTTTTGAAAAGCTCAGGGATATGTTTGCTGTCTTTTGTTATCTTTGGCAAAGAGTAGAAATTGTCTGTTTCACCTCTCAGGTCAAGCAGAGCTATTGTAATGCAATGATTATATATTCCATTGATAAATGACAAACAGGCTTAGTATCATCAGACAGTTGTACAACTCTACCATGCTAGATTGATTGTGGTCACATTTATACCATCCACCAGGAACAACGTTTCACAGTACGTGATACTATTAATGTAGGTAGTATTGATTCTAATGGATAGTAGTCTACGGTCAGCATTTGTAGAGTCTGACAGATCGTAGGATGACATAGCCTTGTTAGAACAACACTGTTGTGTGCAAAGCATATAAATGGAATTCAGTGCTTGCCTGACAGCACATGGCTAGTAAAATGTTAAGGACCAGTTGATACTGGAAAGATAGTATTTATTACTGATTGCTATTTCAATCCAGCAGTATATGTTTACTTCCAAATTGTTACGGTTTCCTGGTTTATATATTCTGTGGTTTAGATTCACATCACACAGTGTTTTATCAGAGTTGGCACAACTCAGAAAGTTTCTTACAGTTGTAGCCAATCATGGCAATCACAAACTGTACTAAGGTAGACCAGTGCCAGTAGATATATCATTTTGGTGAGGTGGAATATGTTTAAATACTGGCAACAAATGCTACATTCAGTATCTATGGCAAGTTTGAATTGGCAGAGAAAGAAATGCATAACCAGCTGTGTCATCAATGATTTTCACTGATCTGTCATTAAAATAATTTCCATTACTTTTTTGTCTTTTACAAATGAAGGAATTTCTTTCAACAGATAATCATTAATGATTATTCTCTGCATGACATGATGTGTTATATGTTTCTGTTGTCATATGAATCTAAAGTGTATTTTTATTGTGTTTTGAATTTAACATTGCTAAGATTTGAGGAAATTACTTAAAATTTTATGCAAAATTATTTTTAGATATGCAGTGGTATCAGTCAAATGACTGATATTTGGAATGTTTCATGTATCCTGATAAAGCAGTGATTAGAGTGAATAATTATTTGTGCTTCTGACGTGTATTTGAACATACAATCCACGAAGCAAGTCCTGTTTACTCTTTGCTCTGGTACTGCAAACCAGACGTCCAGGATTTAACCTGGTCTGGAGACATACCACTAGTGGGGAGGGGGTATTCAGTATCATAATAAAATGCAATAATATCTGTCTGATTTGTTAGGCCTTGTGTGGTGGTCTGGAAAGGTGCCAATGACAAGCTCATGACTTATGTGACTTAAGTCAAGCCACTATTGTTGATTTTACACCTATGGGAATGTATCAAACCAGATTGGAGGTCTCATAAATGAAATTTGTGAGACTTGGATGAATACCTAGCCAAACAGTGAGTTCATGTTTTTTTCTGATTTAATAATATTCGTGTCATTCAGAAATTGATGGTGGGTCTGGAACTCAAGATGCAAGACTGATTTCTGTAGCAGATGGTGATGGTGCAAATATACTTTTACATTGATTTTATTGGTGGATTAAGTAGTGTTTTATCGTATGAATAATGGAAAGTGATGCATCAAACCTCCTGTTGCTTTTATTGATGTTCACGTCCTGCACTCTCCACCTATTGCACAGAGAAAACTATGCATGTTGATTAGAAATAGGACACAGCTGATATCTCCATGGCATACGTTCTGGTAAGTCTCCACTATACCCTGGGCAAGTCTGCGGCTCTGCCTGATAAATTTATTTCCTACCTTGGCTGACTTTTTATCCAAGCAGGTGTCTACACTGGAAAGTTGAGCTAACCAATCAGAACCTTTTTCACTTTTTAAATAATCTAAATGATTAAACATGGCTACACAAACCATGTAGACATTCTCAGAAGGAGGTAGAAGACTTCTTGCATGTATTTTGTTGAGTTCGGGGGGAACTTTTCAAATGTCTGTATTATTACCCCAAAATCTCAGTCACACTGAGAATAAACCTTCGCAGCTGAAACTGTTGTCTTCCTTGACACTGGCAAGCTTGGTTGTAACACTGTCTTAGATGATTGGCTTCTGTCAGAATGCAGAGCCAGCAAAGGGAGGTAATAAAAATAATTGGGCCGTAGATGCATCCAGGGTATAGTGGAGATACATCCAAATGTATACACTGGAGATATCGAGGATGATGTAAATGATGTCTTATGATACTTGGCAAGTCTAGACTATTGCATTTCCTGAAACTGAAGAAAGTGTTTGCCCTCCTTTTCATGATATTTTATGATAATTTAGGACTTTCTGTAAAAGAATTCAGCTAAGTATATTTGTCTTGGAGAGTAGATATTAGTCTCAGCGACCAGGTATCTTAGGCAGTAAGTCTGCATGCAGAGTTGCATGCTGTTAGTGTGTTAGACTTACATATTAATTAATTCAGATTACAATTTTTCGCTTGTCATGGCACTGCATCTGTGCCTGATGGCATCACAAAAATATAACAGACATTAGGCTTTCTTCAAAGTAATGTTGCCATGAATAGTCTTACAACCCATAACCATTCAATTGTTTGTTGTATAGATAAACCAGTAATATTTTTAACAGCTGTGTACATATTGTGTGACTGCTATGACAGAGAATACCCACAAAGGTTGATTGATGAAAGTAGTGGCCCTTGACACATGTGTAAAGAACTAGATTAGGTAGTGATGTATGCCACTGAAAAAAGACCAGTGACATTTTTCTTTATCACTGCCTGTTCCCTGTTCTGGCTGACATGGGTCTGAACCCCTAGTGGAGCAGGTTTTCCTTGTGGTGTCATTGTTAGGTATGATGTTGTCAAGTGGACAGGGGGGCATGTGCATTGTATGAACGATATCATTTGTAATCCGTTCTGCTGGCAGACTGACAGGAACAAAGTGAGTTGAAATAATACAACATGCTTTCACCTGAATTGTTATTCCCGCTATGCTTGTCGTAAGAGGCGACTAACGGGATCGGGTGGTCAGACTAGCTGACTTGGTTGACACATGTCATCGGTTCCCCATTGCGCAGATCGATGCTCATGTTGTTGATCACTGGATTGTCTGGTCCAGACTCGATTATTTACAGACCGTCGCCATATAGCTGGAATATTGCTAAGTGCGATGTAAAACTAAACTCACTCACTCACTCACTGTTATTCCCGCCAATGTCCAGCTAAGAATTAAATGCTTGTGTACTGCTAAGATTTTTATGTGCATTCAGCCTCCCGAAATGCTACCAACAATGGCAAATGCTCATCTGTTTAATTTTCCATTATATTAATGTTAATTGTTAGTATTTGAATTTAAGGATATTACAACTATATTGTAACTAAAAGGAAATATTTATAGAGTGTTTTATTAAACAATATTTGGGAAAAGGAAGTACAAATATCTGTAATCTTCTTTCGATTTACCTTGCAGTTTATGCCACTACTGGCCATTGTTATGTGTCAGTGTAGCTATGTGTAGATTATGCTTCTCAGTGCCGCTCAGTGTTTGTCAT
The DNA here is from genome assembly GCF_037392515.1 of Haliotis asinina. NCBI lineage: Eukaryota > Metazoa > Mollusca > Gastropoda > Lepetellida > Haliotidae > Haliotis > Haliotis asinina. Next base: position 51,017,008 of record NC_090287.1, read on the forward strand.
TGTTCTTTGTACATACCAGCTATTGTCTTGCATCAGTATAATTATGTGTAGCAACTGTTGAGATAACGATCAAGGAATACTGTTGAGTGACAGATGGCAATACATTTTTCTTGCAGTGTCTTGACAAACTTTAGGTTTTGCTTGTTCTTGCTCTCTATAGATCAACCACTTGTTTAATGGTGATGGGCCACAGCTGTTTCCAAATATGGTCTTGCAATATTATGAGTTACTATGGCCTTCTTATGAAGCCATTTATGGAACTACAGCTGTAACTCCCAAATTTTACCACAGATTTACAACAGTTTTAGTGCTAACTTAACAGTCCTGGAATCATTTTAGGTGCTACAACTGTAACCTAGTTAGTGAGTGTTTGGAATACAGAGAGATCATCATGTACTAGAGCTATCTTATGTCAGGTGTTTGAGCTCAGACTTGGATTCACACTTGCATCAGTGGTAGTGTCACAATGGAACAAGGTATTTGGCATCTGGGATATATAGAAATATGGGTCACTGTTTATGTTGCACATTTTGGTTGCTGTTTGTAAGTTATCAAGTATGGACATGAAACTCCAATGACCGATGTTATTAGCAGTGATTCAAGCTGTTCAGGTTATACAGACGCATATTCATCATTAAACCTCATTCTATTTGCTGGGGACCAATCCTAACCAGAATCTCCCACGGATGTGGAGGTGATAGTCATACTATTGAAGTGGTTGGTACGAGGGGATGTCAATAAGTTTTGAGCCTTGAGCATTTTTCATACCCAGGTGTCATAGCCAGGTACAACATTTAACCTTAGGGTGTAGCTGATGTGATATATAAGTTTTGGTATCCTAGTCTCTGAAGTTATTGAACAGCTCTCATTGACAGAAAGAGACCCACCTTACGGCAGTGAAAATGAATAAAATTGAGGATAGAGCAGTAATCAAGTTTTTAGTTCTTGAAGGAAACTCGGCGAAGAACATTGAAGAAAGGCTTTCAGCAGTTTATGGGAAGTCTTCCCCTTCATCTGCTACCATCAAACGATGGGTCAATGAATTTATGCATGGTAGAGAGAGTCTTGAAGATGGCCCCCATCCAGGTTGCCCAACAACAAGCACTAGTCAGGAAAACATTGACAGAGTGCATAGACTTGTGCTGGAAAATTCTCGAATCACACTCCACGAGTTAGAGGAGACCACAGGCATTTCACACGGATCCATCGAGACAATTCTTCATGAACTCTCGTCATGTCTCAGCTGTGCGCAAGATGGGTGCCAAGAATGCTTACAGATGAAATGAAGCAAACAAGGGTCACCATAAGCAACTCCATGCTAACCAGATACAACAAGAATCCAGAAGATTTTCACTTTTGGCTAGTAACCTGTGATGAAACCTGGATCCACCACTATGATCCTGAGAGCAAACAAGAATCCATGGAATGGAAACATGTCACTTCTCCCAGGACCAAAAAGTACAAAGCCTCCAGATCAGAGCAGAAGGTAATGGCGACAGTCTTCTGGGATAGCAAAAGCGTCATCCACATAGATTACTTACTTACTTGGCAGAAAAGACGGAACAAGTGTCTTGACTCACAAGGGGACTGTGTTGAAAAATAAATGTGGTTCATACCAATATTTTGTATTTTTCTATGCAAGGCTCAAAACTTATTGACATCCCCTCGTACCTACATCAGTCTTGCCATGATAGCTGATTAACCTGGAAATAAGGTGTTAGCTCTCTGAAATTGTTTTTATCCATGTTATCCTTCACTACTTTGGAATGATTGATTGTTAGTGAAGGAAAAGATAGAAAAATATCAGAAAATTCTGTTACATTCATAAGCAAACATTTAGCATGAAACTAACTGCATTGGAGAGATTTATGACGCTCAGTATGTCTTGCAGATCCTGTGCTTAAACTTTAAATCTGAATAATGAAATTGGACAGAAAAGATCTCATAAGACAGTTTTAAGGAGATTGTCCATATTATACTGACAGTTGTAGAGTTGAGGCGGGTCCTTAATATCTGTTGTGATACAGAATGTTAGTATTTACCTCTTGAAATGTCTGCTTGTAGTGCAGAGACCCCCATTAGGCTTGGATCCCAGCCAGGACAAAACTATTAGTCTTGTCAGATCTGATGTTAACACAGCTAACTACTAAGGTGATTGAGAAATGGAAGTAAAGTTTTTTCAAATCACAGCAACTTTGTATATTTTGTGTGATACCAAGTAGGACAAGTCTTACATCTACAGAAGACTATGTTGGAGCTTTCAGGCCACACAAGGTGTTGGCAAGGCCTTGTCTGATGTGCTTAAAAAGAAAGTCTTAAGTGATCTCAGTTGGTATCAGACTTCACTTCAGTGAAACCCATGATCCAGGGGGTGCTGACAAATATAAAAACATTTTGAGGGGAACACTAATTTGAATCCTATGACATATTTCTGGCTTACTCACTGCATGTAATTGTTAGAACCTTTCATATATAACATGTGTCATCTGCCAACAGTGACATGAAATACATTGACTTCTTCAGGTTTCTATTTTCATTTAGTTTCATATAGTTACATTGAATATTTATCAGTAATAGATCAGTATTTAGTACAGTGATTATCGATATGTATGATCAACATCAGTAGCCAGGTTATTTTTATCACAAACTGAGTTGTGCATCCTTGGGTCATCATGACCTGTATTACACATACAAATTATGTTGCTGAGATCGGTTTACTGTTTTGCACTGAGTATGCACTGTACTTTGGTGACCTCCATATTTCATTGTCAAGATCAGAATTAAGTCAGAATTGACACTGATGCCACTTTTTGCATGGTTTCTCCTTTCGAGACTTCTGTCATTGACAACTGATAATGGGGAGTTTCTGAAATGTTTCACATGCTTTTAGAAAGGAGGAGGTATTATGGTGAATGTGAATGAGGTGTGAGTGAGACAATTCTTTGTGTTTGATCAAGGAAACCAAGAGTTGTTTTTAATTTTCAAAAACATTACCTATTTATCATGTTAATTATTTCAGTATCATTTAAATTACCAAAATTGCAAATTTAGCAAAACCTCTGATCTTTGTATTCCAATTTCAATGTAATATTCCCCATTGAAATGTTTGTGAGAGTAACTTGTTCTGAGTTTCATGCCTTTTCAAGAAACAGTGAATAAATTGGATGTAGCACGCTTTTGGGAAAGATCTTGATTTCAGTTTTTAAAAAATAAGTTGTTAGATTCAAATCTGAACTCCCTGAGGCCTTGAGCAATGAAAAATGTGCTGTCACAGGCCTGGAAGTATGTCTGTCGAACTCACAAATGGCACATTGTGTGTTGTGCCATTTGTGCTTTGCAGCTATGTTATATAGCATATATACGCCCCTTGCATTTATACCAGTGTACATACGTCCTTCCAGAGCACACTAGTGTTGACAAGGCTCAACCTGCTTTATAGTGGAAATCCAATATGTTTCACTAATCATAGTAATAAACGTGTTGGGTTTCTGAATAGGCCCAAGGCTTTAGATTGACTGTAAGGAAGCGATAAGCCTACAGTTGCTGTGATTTGACGATAATACCAGGTTCAAGTTAGACTAGATTGATTTTTGTTTAGGGAATGTCAGGCTGCCTAATTGCAAAGGAAAATTGTGAGGAGTTTTTATTACATGGTTTTGAAAAAATAAGCTTAAGAAGTTTTGTGTAAAGAATACAGGTTTGTTGATGGCCATTTTATGAATTGGGTGTTAGTAAATACATTGACGTAACATATGGAATGAGCTTCATTAAAGATAAACAACGAAGTTCCTAAGGTGTGTTGAAAACTGAAACAATAATTTGATTATATGGGTGAATTATTTGTTTGCTTTTCTTTTTTCTAAGAAGAATTAAAAGCTGTGAAGAAATTACTATAGATCCATGCCTAGTCAAAAGACTGAATATTCAAAAGGGAAATATTCACCAAAATCTGATGATTGTTATACAAGCTATTGAAGTTGTATTAAGCCCTACCTCATAAAGTGTAAATGAAATCTTGGGGCTGTCAGCAGCTGTGATGAATGGGACTTATGTATTATTTTCTCTTGTAGGAAATATTGAATACTCCTGCCCTGCCAGTCAAGACTGTGAAATCACCAAAAGAAGAAGAAAGGCATGTCAAGCCTGTCGGTTTCAAAAATGTTTACGAGTTGGCATGCTTAGAGAAGGTAAGAACAGATTTCAGGACCTTATTGCTTGTCAACCTTTTGAAAAAAGTATGCTCTACATAATTCTCAGCCTCAAAGCCACTACAGCACTGTATTGGATCTTACATACTATTGTAGTATACTCAGCAGAAAGATTGTAACAGGTCGTAAAGAGGTAATGCTACTTACCTTCTCAATAAACCTTCAAATACATGCTCATTTACTTCACCTGCATTATTGCATGAATGGATCTTTCACTAGGGTCATAAAATAAAGCTAATGAATATTGTCAATGTTCACGTTATGTATTACTATGATGATGGCCCTTATTGACGATTAAATGGCTGTTTCAATGAGGTTTTAATTGATATTGCTGATTAAGGGATCTGTAAGGTTTTTGTTTGGAGAAAGAAAATTGGCATATATGAAATAGAGAATAATGAAAATTGTTATACCTTGATGATTGCTGTCTAAAACCAGTAAAACATGTAGGTAAGCAGAAGTAGTTTTTAGCAGACACTTTTCATCGACAGCTGTTGTTCTAATGTGTCAGTTTGGTGGTATGTTGAGATCATATATCAGTTGAGGCTGAAGCTTCAGCAAAACATGCCTGCTCATGTTCAACATTTACACATTCATGACAGACACATTCTTAATTGCATGTAAAGCATCTCTGTAAACATTTCCTATTGCTGTGGCTGTAGCAGCATGGGCTGGATTAAGGTATTGTTGTACATATAATGTAGCAATTCAGAATATCAAAGGATCCTGGTTACTGACCCCATGAAAGAATTCATATGGCCCTCTGGATACCTGGACAGTTATTCCACAGGTGACAGGTTCAGGTTACTTCGTCACAGTGGTGCTGTTATGTGTCTGTTGGTGTGGTATTTTGAAATATTACAGCACACTGCAAAATAAGCTTAAAGAGTGTTTACTATGTTGTGTTCCAATTTGAAACTTAACTACTAGTTTCTAGCACAAAGTTACAGCTCACAGAATATCTAATTACAAACCTGAGCATGTTTTGATCTGTATGTTATTACTGTTGCAAATGGTCTTTACAGCCTTACAAAATGGAATGAGTGTGATGACAGTTGAGGGTAGCGGTAATGACACTGATTGCATAACTGGAACATTTATGCCTTTAACATTTGCTCAGTCTGACAAAGACAGTCTTGGGTTAGTCACTGTCATGTGCACAAATTGTTTTACTGCAAATTATCATTTACAATAAATGGTGAAAGTGGTAGTCCACAAGGAAATATCATTGAAATGCATTTTGTGAACACACCTATATTAATGTCAGTCCTGTCCATACAACTGATCAGTTTAGTTACAGTTTGAAAGTGATCACTAAGTTATGTTATCACAGATGTTTAGTGAGAATGAGTGACTGATTACCACCTTCAGCGTACAAATCTTTATACTTCTATTTGGTGTGCCATCATTTTCAAAACGAAGGAGCCAGTCAACCTGTCAACCACTCCAGCTGAATTTGGTAGGAATGGTTCTTTAGGCAGCCATGTATGTCGTCATCTGAAGTGGAAATCTGTAGAGCTGTTATCTATAACCACAGCCTAATATATACTTAGAGGCGAATTAGAAGGTATGCTGTGGAGGCATGTGGGATGTCAATTGGTTCATAATGACCATGTTGAAGGTGATGGTTGTCACCCTTGCACTAACTGCTCTCGGAAATGGATATCAGTAAAGTGTGGCTAAGTACATGGGTGCTGTCATGACCAGAGATGTAATTGATACTCACCATTTACTTGGGTTCTTTGTTTCATCGGTTTGTTGTGTCAGAGATGATATGGGTTGTCTCAACAGATGTTGTAATGGCGGTTTTTGATATTTCTTAATTACTGTGAGCCAAAAAATGTTTCTGGTTTGTATGTCTTGAAACCAATTTTTACTAGTGCTGACTAAATATCAAAGTTAATGTTCAGATGTATTCTCAGGGAGAGGAGTAGATTTTTGGTTCATTTTGATGGTGAGGTTAACCAGTGCTTAAAGACTTGTTGGTCAGCTTAATCAGACCAGTTTCATTTGCAATCACAACGTAATGTCTCTAGTGCAGTTTTGGTGTCACATAAGTTTGACGAACTAATACCTGTAAAACTGATGGTTAACCAGTTTACATGAAAGTTACATGAAAGGGATCTTTATAAAACCTTTATTGTAAAAATTCAAGGACTGTGAGCATGTATGTTGAAATGCTATAGGAGCAAACCTCGAACAAGACCTGGGCCCTACTGAATTTCAAACATTGTTTTCTCTGTAATGGACTTTTGTGACTCCATGTGGTAAGGAGTAAAGGATCAAATGAGTTGAACAAATGCTGGATTGTTAACAATGTCACCATTACATCTTGTGGTGTTATTTCATTACCAGACTGTGTCAAAGCATGTCCAGCTTGATCAGGCTGGCCAAAGAAACAAGGGTCACCACCATGTGTAGGTGCTTATTTGGACAGCCTTATGCCTGACACACAGTGGAACCTCAAATGAACAATCATGAAAGACAGGTATTGCCAGAATGATTGCCTTCCTGAAATCATTCAGCCTTATGAAGGTTATCAGACTACCAGCAAAGAGAGGAGTTCTTCTCCAAACTAATCTGATTTTGGATGGTTCTTGATTTGCCTGATGTGAATAGTAACCCTGGCAGACGACATTTACCAGTCAACTATCAATACTGGCTGCTTCCTACGTGTTGAGGGAGGTCAATTTGGGTTCTTCTGCTTGCTGGAGTAGGATTTGGGGCGTCATTGGACTTGCATGTAGAGTATTGATTTGCAGGGTTTGTGTGCCCCTGCCTCTGGCCTCTCCATGAAAAGAGGGGTCGGGGTAATTGATGTCGTAACAACAGCAGAGTCTGTCATTTCTATTCTTCCTTTAACCGACGGCCAACCACCAACAGTCTGGGCACAATCAGAAAACCAGAAATCAAGATTAGCATGGAAAGTTGGCTTTTATCAACTTGTCAGAGAACCTCTTTGGAAAATTTATCAGAAGTTGAAATCAATCACAAATTTCTCATCCGGTGCCTCTCTTGCTTAGCGCCATATGGAATTTTAGTAAAATCCAATGTCAGTTGAAATGACATGGATGTCTTTGTTAGCATCTGCTTAAATAGTGGATATTTTTTCAGAGGGAGTAATTTCAGGTTTTATTGTTTTGATAATGGGATTCAGATAGAATATCAATACAAAGTGTACTTAAAGTGATAGTTTTCTTTGAACAAATAGTCTACAATCAGTAGACTAAAGATGTTGATAAGCATTGATAGTTTTTTCATTACAAGATTTTATTTCATTTCTGGTAGAAAATCTGTGTTCACTGTTGTCATAAATGAGAATGCTTTGGTTCATGATATTCAAGCAAAAGGGTGGTCTATCTTTGTGATGTGTGCTTATTTTAAGTGGTAAATGCTATTGTATTTCAGTTTCATAAAAATTCTGCCAAAGCCTTTATGAAAGACAGTAAATTCATTCATGACCTTAATTTATACACTGTTGCTCCTGAACAGGAATAAATTGAATGCCCTTTCTCATTTAGTGATAAACATTTATGGGAGTTGCAGTGCCTCTTTGCTGACTGTATTGATTGATATGCTAAATGTCACACAAATACTCTAAGAATCGCACAAGCAATGAGGGCATCCAAGTTCCAACATGCTTTGGTTTCAAGAGATAAGGAAGCTATTTGGCAGATTTGGATGATGATTGTTCACCCCATCAGGAAGCCGCCATGCCTTAATTGACCTAATCTGTATTTTTAAGACGTGAAACCCAGGCCATACATCCTTGTTCTAATTGTGACCGAGTCAGATAGACCTTAATGATTGCTCAGAATTCATCCTTGCCCCAGCAATAGATATCTAGACATGCAGTTCACATCCGTCCACCCTTGAAAATCAGCCTGGCAAACAATCCTAGCAATGTTCAGTAACTGAGGCCTGTTCCCACCTGTCTCTCACTGCTTTGTCTTATTTCCAGGTAGCCAGGCACTGTTACTATGGTAACATGCATCCCAAATGTCAGTGGATTCTGTTAGGTGGTGCTTAGTTGGTATTCTGTGGAAGTGATGAAGGGAACATGGCCTCAAGGTATCTGTTGCCACACCTGGCTGTTTAAACAGGAGGAACCATGGTCGGCTCTGTCTGTTAGAGATGCCATTCCTTGTACAGGAAGGAAAGGGGATCTCTTCCACTGAAATCAGCTCATTACAACCTCCAATAAACATTTAATGGGCCAGTGAATCAGATGAAAACGTCTTTTCAGATAAGCCTTAGACCTTAATAGCATTGGAGATATGATTTGTCAACTGTTGATATTTGGAAATGAGGCTTTGGAAAAAATTGTTTTATGACTTTTTGACTTCACATGCATGGTGGCTAAGATCAGGGTTGCAATACTTAATATGCCAAGTATAGTCTGTTCTCTTGCTGACACATATATGGTATGATGTTTCTGATAATGACCATTTGAAAGGAAACTTTAACAGTTTGTATCAAATTTGAAGTGGAATTGATGGTGGCACTGTATTGGCATAGAAAGATGGACTTGTATGTTCTGTCAATGCAACATAATTGTACAGTGTCTTGTCCTGTTTAAACTTGCTTGTAATTGCAGTGAATATGGCTACACTGAAATGTTAAAAGGCTTAACTGCTGAAGTCTTCCCCAATAAAACAAGTTCTGACTTTCCTTTGGTATAAAAAAGGCAAATAATTTGTAGCATTATACATGAAAATTACCAACATTGTAGTGGTGTGGATTGTTGTTATGCATAGCGATGTGGAAAATATCCTTTTCCTGTAATCTTAAAGTCATCACTCATACAGAACGAGTGTCCTTGGTGTAATTCAGCCATAGAACACAAGCAATCAGAACATTGTGTTATTAACGTTGTCATTCAGTATAAGAGATGGGAAATGCACAGAAATAAGATCTGAAAGCTGAAGGTTGTGTGTGAGATGAACACGTGATGCTGTGATGACAGCCATGGATCTGCCTGTTGTAAATACATGTAAGGAGGTAGTTAGACAAGTGTCAGCTCATTTTGAGGGGCACCCTAGACTGGCAGGACAACCTAACAACACTCACCCAAAGGGCAGATGTAAGATCATTCCACCCGCTAGAGCATTGTGACCCGATCAGTTTGACCCTATATGCAGTTCATTGTTAGGGGCTTGATGAGGTTTGCATACTATGTCATTTGGGAGTAGAACATGGAAAAGCTTAAAGTTCTGTTGTAATTTATTTATCTGTCCTAAGAAAAACAGAATGTATTGTTTTTTTAAGAATAGGTATTTTTTTCTTCTAACAAATCTGAAAGTTCCAGTGGTTGTTGAACCTATATTTTTGTTTTGAATTAAAACGTAAATCCAGATTTGTTACATGGTTTCTGTAATACTCTTTAGTTGAAGATGATGTAAGATTTTGCTATGTGAAAGAAAACCCGTGAACATTTGTTGAGATGGACTTCTTCAAAGTGGATAAAACCCTGTATATGCTGTAATTTCATCACATCTGGGATGTAACCATGACTCGACTGTAATAGTGCTTGTTTGTGTTGTGTTTACAAGTTCAGAAATATCTAGTTGATGTAATGTTGTGTTGAATGAAGTGTTATTTGCTTTGTTAGATAGCCATGGTGTGGGCTTTATCTTGCCTAGACAGCTTGAAAGCTGAGAATAGTTAAAATTACAAATGCCTGAGGTTGCTTTTATTGTAAAGCAAGTGACTTTTAAAAAAATATTTTGAACCTCTGAATATTCATAGGGGGACACCAGAAATGGGCTTCACATCTTGTATACTGAAAGTAATGACCCTCCCTAAATACTTGTCATACTTTTGGATGACGTTCTCTTTGTACGTGTACATTTTTATCATTCTCCCCCACCTCCCGAAAAGACAAATACAGGACTCCTTATAATTTATTATGAAATGTTATCATGTTTTTCGCTAAATTCATGTGTATGCACTATTGTTCATGATCTTTGTAAGGGAATTTTGTATTCACTGGTGAACTCAACATCACCAACAAAAAACATAACTATAATAGTATGAAAGAATTGCATAGTCTTTACTAGTTTTAACGGTGCATTTATTTTTAGATGAATATAAGTTTGACCTCATTCTGACAATGTCACTTCAGTTTGTAGAAATGGGCTAGAAGTTACTGTTTTGATCCACCATTTATCATCATTCAAGTAGATATGTTCTACTGAGATGAGTAGAAAATGAATAAAACAATTGATCCGCCATTGTTACTGTTCACTCATGGTCAGTGACATACACTTGTGTCCACTTCGTCTTCATAACTAAAACAATTGATCCGCCAAAGTTACTGTTCACTGATGGTCAATGACATACACTTGTGTCCACTTCGTCTTCATAACTAAAACAATTGATCCGCCAAAGTTTCTGTTCACTGATGGTCAGTGACATACATTTGTGTCCACTTCGTCTTTATAACTTGTCAGATAGAAAACCAGGTGATGAAATTTATTTCTTATTGAAAGTCCTCATACTGATAAACACTGAGCATAATGTTTTTGTTTGTGTTTTGTCCTGAATGAAATTGCTGTTTTTGCTAAAACCATTGAGGATTTCAAAATGTCAGCTACCACAAACAGGAACTAGCCCCAGCCGTGCTGACAGAAATGAAGTTATTCCAACAGCATCAGTGCACTGGTGTCAGTACACTGGCATCAATACACCTTTAGGTTTAAAGTTCCTCAGGGCCAGTTGGATTCAAATATTTTTCAGCCATCTTGTCACTAATTGGATAGATCTTGTAGGCATATTTCTGTTGAGGTATAGATGAGGAACATTATTGAACCTTGTACAGAGCCATAGGCATCGACTCTATTCAGATATTTTGTCATATTCTGTCATTTTTTCTACAACAAACCACTGGAATGTTAACTATCCCCCCTCAACAATGAAGTAAATTTCTCTGTCAGTGTGTCTGCAATACATTGTCCGAAGCATATCTCCTAAACTATTCGTGATAACTTAAACAAACGTGGTACACATAGCAAGCATGATCCCAAGATGTGCTGTTTTGGGGTCAGACCTAGATATGAATTTCAGTTTTTGCAGTTTCCATGAAAACATGACTTAGGCTGTGACTGTGAGGACGTCATTTTGTCTGGAGCATATCTCATAAACTATATATGCATGCTTCATCAAACTTGGCTCATATAAGAAGCAAGATCCCTTGATGTGCCTTTTGAGGATTAGACCCAGATATGAATTTTATTTTTTGTGGTTCCATGGAAACATGACTTAGGCTGTGACTATGACTGATGATGTGGATGTCATCTTGTCTGGAACAGATCTTCCAAACTATACATGCTCGCTTCATCAAACGTGGTACATATGTCAAGCATGATTCCCAGATGTGCCTTTTGAGGATTAGACCCAGATATGAACATTGTTTTCTGCAGTTGCCATGTAAACATGACTTAGGTTGTGACTATGGTAGTGTCATCTTGTTTGGAGCAGATCTCCTAAACTATAGATGCTAACTCCATCAAACTTGGTACATATGGCAAGCATGATCCCTGATGTGCCTTTGTGGATTAGACCCAGCTATGAATTCCATTTTTTGCAGTTTCCATGGAAACATGACTTAAGCTGTGACTATGAGAATGTCACCTTCTCCGGACCAGATCTTTAAAATTGTCCACTGCTTCTTCACCAAACTTGGTACATAGATAGGTTTGGTGGCATAGTGGTGCCTTTTTTAGTGGGTTGGATATCTTAATAAAATATTGTTTGTGTTTGCTTGGCGACAAGTTTTACCTCAACTGAATTTGGTGGTAGTGTTCTTTCCTGGGGCAGAACTTTAAATCTTTACAGTTCTCTCCTGCCACTGTACCATATGCTCACCAAAACATTGACATACTGTATCATAATTAGCACACTCATTCATGAAGAGAACATTTTCACTGTTTTCATGTTTTTGTTTGTGGAGTTTTCTTGAGTCATGAACACAAGGGCAGTTATGATTCACTCTTCACAACTTGTGAAGGAAACTATCTTTTCATAAATTCAATTCATCATTCACTATTACAGTAATTTAATATACGTAAAAAGGAGTAGTTTCACTTCAAATTGAATGTCATTGCCCATAGCGTGATACGCAGTGTGTACATGTAGTAGCCTTAGAGTGTATTCACTACAGCCTTAGTAAGTACCCAAAGTGCACTTATCACCGAAGGCTTTCTCCCAAGCAAGTTGTCATCATGAATTAATTGAAATACTGTTTTAGGAACCAGTAAGCCCAACTCATGAACCCACTATTCATTCACTGGGTCAGTCAAATATTTACCTACCATGAGCAGTAACCCCACAATCTTTTGCTATATTGTTCATGTTGGTTGGCCTAGCAAATAGGACAGATCCCAGCAGCCTTTACTGTTGTGAGACAAGGCAGAGTGGGCAGATTTGTCATTTTACACAGGCAGTCATATAGCCAGAGTGCAGTTCAGTGCGGCATTAAACAACACATACAACTAGCTGAGCCTAAGCAAAATATGTGACTCTTTTGAGGAACATCAAGGCACATCAAGTAGCAGCAGAATGAATCTACAACAGCGTCAGATTGATGTCAATGATGGGCTGTTTGTCAGATGTATAGGGCACTGTGATAGGTCTCCTGTTGTTTTTCTCTTGGCTCAGTTACTATGTATTTTTTTATGTTAGAGACAAATTGTAATGGTTGGATTTCTATCATAAATGTTGCAGAACAATGTAGAGGGAAGTGAATGCCATAACTCTTCCCTAAACGAAGGTTCTTATGACACACTCAGTGGAATGTTATCATCGTATCTGTTTTCCCTGCTTGGGCTGACAGTCACTGATGCCTGTTAAAAACAATCACACGCAAGCTTGCTGCAGCCTGACATGATAAGACTACCCATCATTATAGCTGCTGTTGAAGATAAGAGTCATCATCTTTGTTATGAGGTACAGAGAATAGTATCTGTTCTGTTGTTTGCAGGTGTTCGCCTGGACAGAGTACGGGGTGGCAGACAGAAATACAAGAGAAGCTCATCAGACAGTCATCCATTGATACAACAGATTATACCTGTAATTAAGAAGCCATGTCAAGATCGTAAGTGCATCTGATATCAGAACTTGGAATTCAATTTTTATGAGACATTCAGCTGTTCAATTCTTTGTACTGTTTGTAACATTATTTACATTTTCTAATACTGAGTATCTGGGAAAATCCAGTTGAAATTGGTCTTCATTTGCCCATGCTGTCTGTGAGAGTTGACGGATGGCATCAATTCCTTAGACTAGCATGACTTTTGTTCACCCAAGTTATTGTATCTCATTTGCATAGATAGATGCTTGTGATGTCAAATCATTGGATCCTTTGACTTTTATATTATTATTGTTTTTACGGATTGTCACTATAGTTGGCATTAAACAACAATACCAGAAGTCGACTGAACTTGATGCTGAGATCCAGGAATTAGGCAAAGATTCTTGGTTTGCATTAAAATTCTCTTGAAAGCCCTGGGGTCCTGTCTGACACTGGATAGGATAATAGGCATTAACCATAAAGACTTTACTAGACATCATTCTGTTGACAATGATATTATTTTCTTACAGCCGTCGCAACTCCCGATTTTAAGATTCTCAACACACTTCTTGCACTGGAAACCCAGTTAGACAAATTGTATGCTACGCCAGATCCCAACCAACCTGATGATGAAGTCAAGTTCATGGCTGCAGTGTCTGACCTTGCTGATCGAGAACTGGTCATCACCATCAGCTGGGCCAAACAGGTGCCAGGTGAGCTTCAGCCATCCTACTTTTTTATAATTAAGTTACAACTAGAAGTGTCAGCTTCACCAGATTATTGTTTGTTTATTTGTGTTGTCTGGTTGAGCAAATGATCATACTTCCAGGAGTCACACTGCCATGATATTCTGTACATGCAACCACAAGATTCTGTGCACACGCAATGAGTCTGTGAAGCATAACCTAAGATTCTGAACACAACCATGAGGTTGTGTAACACAACAGCAGTAAGGTTATGTAACACCTTAAGATTCTGAACACACAACTATTAGGTTCTGTAGCACAACCACAAGATTTTGTGCACACGCAATGAGTCTGTGAAGCATAACCTAAGATTCTGAACACAACCATGAGGTTGTGTAACACAACAGCAGTAAGGTTATGTAACACCTTAAGATTCTGAACACACAACTATTAGGTTCTGTAGCACAACCACAAGATTTTGTGCACACTGCAATGAGGTTTTGTAACACAACCTTATGATTCAGATCCACTCCTGCTCACATATTCAGATACAGTGGCCTGTCCTACATGACCTCTTAACATGCTGTGTGGGTGCTTTTGTAAAGTAACAGATGTCACTGCTACTGTCACCGTGGCAGACAATTTGATGTAAATGTGGTTATTTTTTTACAAATCGTACATTTTCATCAGATATATTTATCAGCTATACCAACGTTTTGTTTTGTGTTTAGTATTGCTCAATGTCTTTGTATAGTAAAAGATATTAAAGGCAAACAGTACATTGATAGTGGTGATGGGGTTAGGATTGGAGGGACTGTATAATTGGAGAGGCTGTGCAGTGATGCTTCCTTTGGTTGAAATAGAAACCTATGATTGTGGGTACTGAACTTGCAATGACCAGCTGTCATATCGGTGTCCATATGAACCACTGTTCATATTGCAGGCCATGTGTCACAACTGCCAATTTGGTGAATATGTGATAAACTGAGATATTATTGGCTATGTGATACAGTTGTCATATTGCTGACTACAGTATTTATGATACCGCTGTCATATTACTGGCTATGTATGATACAGCTGTCATATTACTGGTCATGTGATACAGGTGTCATATTGCTTACTATGTATGATACAGCTGTCATATTGCTGTATGATACATCTGTAATATCGCTGGCTATATGATACATCTGTCACATTGCTGACTATGGATGATGCATTTGTCATATTGCTGGCTATGTTTGATACAGCTGTCATATTGCTGACTATATAATACAGTTGGCATATAAGTGATGATGTATGATACAGCTGTCATATTGCTGGCTATGTTTGATACAGTTGTCATTTTGCTGGCTATGTTTGATACAGCTGTCATATTGATACTCATACAGGATACAGGTGTCATATTGTTGGCTATGCATAAAACAGCTGTCATACTGCTGACTATGTTTGATACAGCTGTCATATTGCTGGCTATATATGATACAGCTGTCATATTGCTGGCTATATATGATACAATTGTTATATTGCAGGCTGTGTGATGCAGCTGCCATATAACTATGTATGATACATCCGTCAAACTGCTGTCTGTGTGATACAGTTGTCATGTTGCTGACTGTATGATACATCTGTCATATAACTAACTATGTATGATACAGCTTTTGTATAACTGGCCATGTATGATACAGCTGTGATATTGCTGGGTATATATGATACAGCTGTCATATTGGTCTCTATGGTGATACAGCTGTCATATTGATGAATGTGTGTTAAAACGGTCATATTACACCATGCTATAGCTATCATATTGCTGTCTATGTCATACAACTTTCATATTGCTGACCAGCATGACATACAGTTTTCATGATGCATATTTTAGTACCAGTTGGCCCCAACATGATCCTAGCAGAAATTATTTCAACTCCATCAAGAGAAATTCATTTATTTCATAATTGTGTTCTCATTCTGTGCATTCAACTGGTGCACCCATTTTGGTAATGATAATTAATGTAGGTGATTACTTCCCAGAAACATAGATATTATAAGTCCATTATTAGCTCCAGTTTATCAGATAAAGATTTCTGTGTGCTTCAGTGAACACAATGATGGCTAGCCAAGTCCTAGTGGATGCAGCTGTCTATGACATGTGATTGAAATAGTTCAGAATAGAATGTTGTTATTGTATGTCATGTATTGTCATGATAAAATTGTACAAATGTATTTAAACAGATATTGTATAATGCTATTTCATTTGGATGCATTTAAATCATCTGTATGTCCTTGTCATGTTTCATGCTATGTTGGTATGTCTGTATATTTCATACAGATTACTTCAATAGAAATATTCCATGTAGCTTCAAGTAAATGGGAAACATGCTCCTTGGCATGACAACTTGTCTAGAAGGAGGCTGATTATCTTTTGCTATAAAACTTGCTATAAGACTATGCATGTCGTAAGAAGTGACCAACTGGATCGGATGGCTAGGCTCATTGACTTGGTTGACACACGTCATCGGTTCCCAGTTACACAGATCAGTGTTCATGCTGTTGATCACTGGATTGTCTACTCCAAACTCGATTATTTACAGACCACCATGCTATATCTGGAGTGTGGCATAAAGCTGAACTCACTCACTGACTGATTATCTTTTGGATGAGGTTTGTTGCCCTCATTACATTATGATGGAGAAACTGATGAAGCTTTTATTTAGAGGACATGTAGAAAGAAATATATTGGACCAATCTGTGAAGCATTAAGAAACCATGGTTGGCATTCAATCTGAGTTAATTTTATTGCCTTTAGATTTGATCAAGATTCTATTAATCAAGAATATTGAGAGAGGGAAAAACCTGTAAGTTCTTCAGTGGCTTGAATCCAGACTTTATGCAAAGTGATTTTGTCTTGGTAAATGCACATTGTTATTTTGACATTGTGTAAGCATAAATATTTATTTCTTTTTCATACGCTGACGTGTCAATATAGTGTATTATATGCAAATCTTATCTGGAGTTCTGGGTATTGACATAGTTTATTATGTTGATATGTGAGCAGGCATTTATCCCATTGCTAATTATGTTAAATAAATTTGTAAATGGCCTTTGTTATTGGGATCGCCTGTTGGAGTGATGAGTTCCCAAGATGTGAAACTGTACAAGAATTTGATAGTGAATTAGTGCCAGGTGAATTAAAATGGATGGGCTGGGACGACTGGATAGCTCTCTGTCGAGCGGAAACAGGTGTTGACGACAGCCACCACCAAAAAATTGATTTGGTTTAATTGGATTGTTGTTGTGAGCAATAGCAGGAAGAAGTTTATTTTCAAAACCTTGTTCTGTTTCTATGGTGAGTTCAGAAAGTGCATTCATTACTGATGAATTTACTAATGATGCCAAAACATGCCCCTTTATCAGCACAGAAATAATGGAATGGCTGGGTTAATTACATGGATACATGACATGTTTATGTTTAGACAGTAAGGTATTTACTATAGGTCTTAGGTTCGAATGTTCCTGGGCAGGACAAATGAATAATTATGAAAACAAAAACAAACACTTGGAGAATAGTTAGGGAATTGCAGTTGAATCATGTTATTTTCTATAAGGTTGATGTTGTATCTGCTTTCCAATACATGCTTATCTGTTATTTTCGATGACAAGGTTTGTTATCTTTAGTTGTAAGGAACATAATAAGGTTGTGTGGATCCTTAGCAGATGTTGTGTGCGATGAGACATATTCTCCAGATGAATTAATGTATGGAAATTCTTGATGTGGTGAGCGAGTCCATATGGCCGTGGAGATTAGCTCTCACTTCCTAGATGTAGACATGTCATGGATCTCAGCTTGGCCTATCAGGGAATTTTCTCTTGGAGCCTTGCCCACCACCTGAGCTGCAGGGACTTCCTCCCGTCTTGCAGCCTGGACTAAAATGTCGCCCATTTGGCTTGACGAATTAGAAATTTCATGTTGGCACTGTGCTTTGTGTGTGTCGTGTTCATTGATATCTGAATAAGAAAGAACTAACTCCATACATGTTGTCTGCTGATGTATGAACTGCTGATGTATGAGATGTGGTACTTAAACAAAAATACAATGAACAATTTTTAAATGTGGAGCACATGTTGAAATGTACATTAAGACCAAACCTGAAGAATAGCAGTACAAATCCTACATGTGTTGTTCAACATGTGCTTCCTGTTGTTTCTCTAATCTTGATAATGAAATAACATTGCTGCTTCCTGGTGCTCGATGAGAATCATGAATTTATAATTCTGTTTTTTTTTCTGATGATTCTCTGCGACAATACAGGATATCAGCCATGTAAAATGATTGATTGGAATTATGCTTCCTATTCTTGTCTTGCAGCAGCTTGTTAATATAGACAGATGGCTCAGGCATTATTATACAATGTTGATATGTGACAAGAGAATGTTGCAAGGCTCTGTTTGCTATGTGCATATGTTATCAGCTTTGGAAAAGAGTTTGAAACAGCTAAAGTTTGAGGAGTTTATCTGTCACCTGTCACTCTTCATAGATGAAACTCTTTCGTTTGCAACTTGTCTGAAATGAATAAGGAAAATGAATATTCATTATCTTGCACTGGTAGTTTTTTGGTGTTTTGAACTTTACAGACTTGTGTATTATCATTTGTGATTGATGGGTTCAGTTTTGAAAAATGCATGTCTTATTTCCGCCTTTTTCTTTCACATATTTCTAAAGTGAATAGTATCCCAGGACGACATTGCATGATTAAAATGGGTCACAGATGTAACAAGGACTGCAGGGTGAGAATGTTGCATGGTGAGAATGGGAACAAACTGTACAGGTTGACTCTGCTGGTGAATTTCTCATCTCAATGTAGTCCTCTGATAATTGCAATCATTGTGACATCGTCCAGTCTGTCAGAACCTGTCAGGTTGATGTTGTCAGGTGACACTTAGAGTCAGTCTTTGCGTTATCATCAGTTGAGAACAGTTTTGGTGTAACCTTTTGATGTTTGTAATGACCATGTGAAGTAATAATATAACTGGGAGGAATTAAAAATGGTGGAACATATTCTTAGAAAATGTATCAATCAATATGATTAATTTATGTTTGCATCCTTACTTGTCTTGAAAGTATCATGTATGGAAGACACATATCTGACTGTGTTAAAATAATACATTAAGACACTACTACATCAGAACACAGGTCAAACTCAAGACAGCCATGCCATATGATCTTGCCATGCAACCCTTGAACTTTTACAATTGGGCAGATAGGTTAAGACAATAATGTGTGTATCTCAAGTGCTTGATTCATATCATTCTTATCATGTTGAGGTCCCAACTACAGAAAGATGAGGACTGTTTCATATGCAAGTTCAGAGCAGGAAGTCCCTCTGTGGTAAACTATCTCTAATAGGATAACATATAGGTCACTGATATGATTCTTCTTCACCTATGTACAGGAGAAGTCCCTTGTGCAGTGTTGGAAGTGTTAAATGCTGACACTATTTCTGGCCTTGTAGAAAGTGCCTCATGGCTTTGTACTGCGTTACTGACTGTGGAGGGAAGCTGGACTTGCTGTTTTGATTGATGCTCCTTTATCACAGCTGATAGAAATGTATTGATATGGATCGATCGTCAATAAAAAAATGGAAATTATGTGCTTAGGGTACGGTATGACAGGTCCATGAGGGCCATTACGTAACATATTTCCGCTAATGAACAAACTGACGTATAGAGGCCAGAGTTTCATGGGACTTACACAATCCAATTTGCTGTCAGTATGAATTTGTAGCAAATATGATTGTTGGGATTTACTCAGTGACAAGACTAACTGATTCCTGTCCCATGATACATGAAAGATAACAGAGCAAGGCCACAAGGCCATACCCTACAGATGTAAACCTGGTTTAGAACTGATGAATTAGACTTGTGTGTAATTTACTAGAAATACATATGAAATATATAAAAATCTATTTCTTCTTGTCTTTGGGCACAGACAGATTTCTTTGGGGGCAGTTCAAATAGCTGTTGTAAGTCTCTAGGTTTTACATTTCTGTTTGTGACATTGGCTCTATGACTGTTTGAGATACACAATAAGAATTATTAAGTAACTTAGCTACATGTACATTTTGAGGAATATACCTGGCTTAAGGCTCATTCCATCAACTGACATTTTTTTTTGTGAGAATAGGAATGTCATATAAGTAAACCCTCTCAAAGACACAAAGTTCTATTATTCCTCTCCTCCTCCCCCCTGTCAAACTAAAACAAAAACAAAGCCCTCAAACCCCAAAACAAACAAAACAACAAAAAAAACCAAAAAGCTAACCATGACTCCCCCCTCCCCGCTGCCCCATACCCCCCTTAAAAAGAAAAAAAAATGTATATGTAAAAAAATCCAAAACTAAACAAACAACCAAAATACTAAAAAAATTACAAAACTTAACATGCGGAAGGAACTGACTGAGTCTCCATTCCTGACTTGTCCTGATTATCCATGAAGATCCAGATGGGAATGCTTGTCTTCAGAGGCAATTAAGTGGATTGGGTCATTACTCTCATTGATTCAGGTGATGCATGTCATCATAACCAAGTTTAATAGATCGATGCTTATGATTGTCATTCACATGATTGTCTGGTCCACACTCAGTTTTTTACTGACTGTCTTATACCTGACCTTTCTGTGTTTTGTTGCAGGTTTCACCAACCTCTCCTTACAGGACCAGATGAACCTCCTGCAGCACTCCTGGCTGGAGATCCTGTGTCTCAATTTAGTGTTCAGGTCATGTCCTTACAACGGTTCACTCAGCTTTGCAGAGGACCTGAAGGTTTCCCATGAACTAGCCAAAACATACAGTGTACCTTCAGAGTTTGATTCTCTTACAAGGAAGCTTTGCAAGAAATTCACATATCTTGGTGTGAGCAAAGAGGAGTATGTGCTTCTGAAGGCAATCACTCTATGCAACATAGGTAAGTGAGGTTAAAAGATGAGTTCAATTGTCTTCCCAATTATTTTACATTCAGACAAGAATGAATTCCTTTCATTTGCCATGAAGAGTGACAGATAAAGAAGTAGTAGGCAGTTAAGTGAGCAATGAAATGTTGTACCTGGTTAAGCACTGTTCGGACTATGTTGACTTCATCTCACCCACTCAGAATACTTTCTCTGAGTGTTACACAAGAGAACTGACATGCGCATAAAGCTTACATCTTTCTTCACTCATTGAGGTTGGTATGTGTGTGTCTTATAAAAATTAATCAGGTCCTGGATCTTCAAAGATTTGATTGTATTCTATACAAAAGACACCTCAGACTTATATCATATTTAGCATTTGGAGTATCACAAGTAATTCTTTGACTGTCCTTTACCTTTCAGCAGATCAGTTGAATGTTTTTTGTTGGAAGTATGTTCTGTTTGAAAAAGCTGTTCTTAACTAGAATTTTTCCCCAGCAGATGTGGTGGCAGAGGTAACCGATTCAGTTCAGACTTTGCAAGAAAAGCTTCAGGACTCTCTCATGGAGATCATCAAGATCCGACATGCTGGGAACATGCGGCGGCTGGGGCAGCTTTTTCTGCTCCTACCCCCTATAACACACATCAAACTGCTGGCCAAGCAGTTCTGGTTTGACATGAAGAAGGATGGACGTGTCATCATGCACAAACTTTTCTTAGAAATGCTTGAGGCAGATTCCTGAGGAAAGTGTTCTGGCCAACTTGTGGGGCCATTCCTAATTTCTACAGCATCTAGGGAACATGTCATCTTGAGGTAGCCTGCTAGCTAGGACACTGAGGAGGAGTACCTGCTTGTAGGCTCATGAACAAGGAACAGGATGAGTGCATTCTCTTTGTATAGTGTGTGATATTCACTCATGGAATCTACAAGTAACCACTGGTAAAGCTAAGGGATTGTGTGTAACAAGGTATCAGGTTGTAAACTAGGAAAGGATCTTGTTTGTGTTGACTGTGTTAAAACAAGATCACCATACTCAGAAGGATTACTGGGGATATGGGAGCTTTGGACTACCAGCAATGTCTAAACATCAGTGATAATGTATATATCTGTGTGTGTGTCCATGTGACCCTTCCAGTTCCATTCCTGTCATGCAACAGTAGTGCTTCCCACAGCAGTGGCTGTAGGCAGAGATGTAGAGCAAACCACAATCAAATAAAGCAGTGTGCTCCAGCACAGGCCTTATATCTGGCTCTTCAAAGGTGAGACGTTCAGCACTAACAAGATGTCTTGGTCTGACAGGAGATTGGTGTCTGGTTCAACTGGGCTTGATGTCTGGTTCTGTTGGGGCCTGATGTTTGGTTCTGCAAGAGCTTGATGTCTGGTTCTAACGGGATATCTGATTCCAACAGGACTTGATTCCTGGCTCTGCCAGATCTTGATGTTTGGTTCTACCAGGCTTGATGTCTGGTTCTACACATGCCGGATGTCTGCCTCTGCCCTTTCTCTACAAGAGAGCAAACATGAGGTAGGGAAAAGTGAGCTCAAGTGGATTACAAATGAATCATCCCAATCACAAACTGGTCAGATGGGCAAACTCATTCAACCTCAACCAAATGGCATTTCATCCTGTGGGTGATGCAGCTAAATGGCATGAGATGGTTCTTGTAGCTTGAACATGTACAACATCTATGCAGAAATCATTGGACAATGTACTCATGCGTGTTAACAGTTTGGAGCAGGACATTTGTGAGATTATCTTCCATCATTATTTGGTAGGGCCTACCTTGGCCGCTGCCCTGGGTGTCCTAGAACTGACCTCATTGTCATCACCATCCAGCTCCAACGCCAAAGTTCTTGAATGGCATTAAAGCTACCTGAACAATCAAGCCAAAGTTAACCATATCAAATATATTGTTGTGAATTTATCATCGTGAATTATCTATTGATTGGACAGACAGCAAGAGAATGGTGATCGTTTGGTGTTTAAGCTTGGAGACACTGACTCAGGTTGAATGTGTTCCCACAAAGGCAGCACTCATGGTATCTCTGTTCATTGTAGCTTTGGGTGTCAGATGTGCAGTTTCTGCCACTGTAGAAGATGCCAGTGACACAGTCCTTATAGCCCTTGCAGTGAAGGCTTTCTTCTGCTCATCCATTGTGTAACACTGGCTTTCTAACACGGTCATTAAGTGTTTTTATAGTCACTATTTCTGGGCCAGTCAACTTAGGATGATCTTCATTTTGGTATTTTCTGTGATGTTATGTAAGTACCATAACCAGTGTTTAAAAGTGTGGCATGTAACATATATTATGTTTATAATGAAATTCAAATTGCAAAATGGCTGAGTTTCATCAGAAATGCATTTCAACATTGGAACTTTCTTGACCATGTAAATCATGTAATTACTTTCTGACGCATTTGCTTAAATCTTTATGGACCAGACCTCACCAGGCAATGTTCAAATTCCAAATTTATTGCACCGATCAAGTTTGAATATGCTAATTATTAAATAGAGGGAAATAATTTAGAGCCTGACAAGTGTAGGTTGCAAAATCAAATTACGGCATTTGGTAGAAGAGTGGCTATATTTTTAGAAGCCATGTTGTAACTGTGTCAGCTTTTGAGTTTTATGGATTTGTTTAATCAGGTGTGTGATATGCAAAAGAAAAAAAAAATATTGTTCCCTTTGAAGATTTTTGTTTGAAACTTGTGTCACTGCCTGATCTTGCCAAGTCAGAATGCATTTGAGGGAATTTACATCTTTCACCCTGTAGGCCTAAGTTGCTTAACAGCAGTTTTACATGTATTTGAACTGTTAGTGGCATGCATGTCAAAGTGTGCTATTTTCAATCAAACCTACCCATAACTGATAGTCATCTAGGACCAGCTGTTGATTCCAGTGTTAGACACCATGTTACTACTGCATTTTATTTCTAATTTTGGTACCTTGGTGTAGTTATTGTTGTTAGTTAATGACAAATGTTATGACACTCGTTAATCTTTCCAGTGGGTTACCACCTTCTCATTATGTGGTTTATTTTTCATGTGTTTTATTATGTTTTGTGTTTTGTGCTAGTGTGTGTGTGTGCTAGGAACAAGACTAATATGTAAAGTGCATGTTGTTAGGCTGATAGAGGTGGCTAAAGTGACTAATCCAGACATGGAATTTAATATTGATGTTTTTGTAAAGTCAAGACTCTGATGAATTTCAGCTTGGATTTTCTTCCCTAAAAACAAACCGATTCCAAGGAATAATGGATATTGTAAATTTACTGATACAAATTTAAGAAGGAAACAGTGATATAATATATCCTTTCATTTTTGTATGTACTTCTGACATAGATACCATCTATCAGTAGTTACAGGTGTACATTGATGAAAATCTGTTTTCTCTTGATTGTACAAGTCTGAATGGTTGACTTCCACTTGGTGGTCAAAATATGTGGACAGCCATTGTCCTGCAGGGGACAGGATTATTAAAGAGAGGATAAGGTTCATCATCAAGGATTGAGGATTCTGGAGACTATTGTGTTTCCTGATTCCATTGTTTGATTTATCTGTGTCTGAAGATGTTACTTTAAGTGTCCTTTTAATTTAGTTGCTCCTACTCTGTTCATTTGGATCAAGCAGTTCTTCTTGTTAATGTGGACAGTGTTTGATAACTTCCACAACTTTGGTTCCAGCTGCTTATGATCCTTGTTTTTTCAGACTGTACTTTTTTACCAAAGACTCACAGATCTTGACAAGTATGCAACATCTAAGAACCCCTATCCATGAACAGAAGTTAACATGAACTTTACTAGACATTGATTTTGTATGCTTTTATGACATTGTTATGTTAAACTGTGTGATAGAGCAACGAGGTGATAAGGAAATCGATGCAAATTTTGTCACTTATTCCCATCAAATGGGCACTGTTTGTTTCACCTATCAGTAGTATACTTTTAGGCAACATTAGACATCAGTGTTATAGCATTCTGACTAGTGTGTGAATTACAGAGGCCTTTGAATAGGATTGATGGGCTTGCTACAGGTGCATCGTGGGCAGAGTCCAAGATACTCTGTGTATCTGAGGAGTCAGTGTATCTGTGATTGCGGTTCTGTCCCTGTTATGCCCTGATTGAATGTGTCTTCAGAGTGCTCCTTAGACAGGTGGCATCAGTGTTGCCTGGACCACTAACAAAGTCCTATTGAAATGTTGAAGTTTAAGCATGTATCCTACAGTTATCTCTTGCAATCTCAGTATTGTGGCATTCCTCCCCACCCACACCCACACCCACACCCACACCCACACCCACACCCACACCCACAACCACAACCACCACCCACTCCCAACCGTCCAACACTATGAATTTCCTGAAATGATGTCCTGAATGTATTTTTGTGTGCATTTTCTAGAATCTGCTCATTCATAGTCAGTCTTCTTTCGTTTTCTTTTTTCCAATGATTGATCACAAGCAGTAGAAACGGAAGCAAGGAGACAGCTATTGCCCTACCGATCTTGTAGTGAATCCACATTTGCTTGTAGTGTGTCACTATTTCCTGTGGACACATGGATGCCAAATTTGTATTGGTCAAGAGTGGAACATATCTGGAAAATTGTTTCAGGCAAATAGAAGGAAAAGAAACTAATAAAGATATACAGTCATATCATTATGCCCAGGGCTGAAAAGTTCTTGACATCCATCACCACTGATTTGAAGAAGAATTTCAAGCCGCCTTGGTTCAAAACATCCAGCACTCATTCTTGATCAGTTTAAAGGCAGCAACCATTCTTATTCTGTTCTGTTTGTCACATCATCACTCTTTCAGTTTACTGTTCCAACTTTAGTCCTCATTTTGTTTGGCAACTGTCATGTTTGTTCGGCAACTGTCATGAGTTTTTGTTGAAAATGTAGAAAGGTTCATTGTCATCATCACAGTACACAGAAAAATGAAAGCAAGGTAAACAATGCAAAAAGAATCCTCTTGTCCTGTGACATCTGTTGTGTTGTGTCTGATGAGTTTTTTTTACCTTTCTGTGTGGGCATGACCACTTGACACTTTTCCTATGTTAATTATGTCAAAGCATGGTCTCATGAAGGTTATGTTGTCATGTCAGTATTCTTGTAGGATAGTCCAAAGATTCAGAGCATATCACTACACCCTGTTTCATTGCTAGCTTGCACAAGCTACCATCGGATTTCATTTACACGTACATGTACCCACCCATTATTGTAGAAGTGTAGCTGTGATGGGGGAGGGGATCCCTATCCTGGACTGATGTGTATGGTAATTAAGTACCCATAGACCCACGGAGAAGCAGCTTAGCCAGCCAAGATACATACACACATATTATAGACCTGTAGCAACAAGCTCTGCTTGTCCTGCTTGGGGTAGATTCTCAGATGAGTACATGAAACATTCCTGACTTTACTGATATTTTCAGCCTCTCAGTCTCCTTTGCCCTGGTAGTGTTGGGCGTAGGTGACTGGGAACCAAGTATAAGTATTTATTGCATAAACATGTTGGTGTTTGGAGTTACCCACTTTGTGATATTTTCAGGTTGCCATCATTAGATATAAGATGGCTGACTGTTGGAGTGTTATATTGTATTAGAGTGTCATATTTATCAGGTATGCAAACAAGAGTTTATGTATCATGTCATAATCCCATCAGTGCACAGCACCTTCATCAAAGACTTCACTTCACCCGGAATTTCATTTTACCAGATGTTTGAGGTGGTAAAGAAAGGTGGACTGATTTCATATCTTAAATCAAGTCCTAAATTATGATCCTTGAAGGTGAAGTCTTTGGACCATGACTGATGGCAATTGGTTCCGTGCACTGATGCTCATACACATTACCCAGTTCCCAAGTTTCATAGGGTTCCTTTATTTTTGTATACACACCAGAGTTGGAATACACTATGTCACAGAGTTTATTGTTAATATCCAAACAAGAGTCTTTTTCAGTTGTTCGTATGAACTTATAAACCAGATTACTGTTTTTGTTGCATTTATTTCTAGAATTCAAGCATATTCCAGGCCCAAATCTCTTTGCTTCCTGCTTTCCTAGATCAATCCCAGCTTTGGTATGTGCAAGACAATGAGCAACTGCTATGTCCACTGTCAGTACCTGAGATCATACCTTGTTTTAGTGGAATGTATTGTTTGCTTTCAGTACATCAGTATGTCTTCTCATCTATCATACTGAATGTATTCCAGTAACATTTCCAGCTGGAAGCAAATACAAATTACAATCATGTGTTGTCATGTCAATGATTTGACACCACTATCAAATCTTTGAAAGCTTCAAGATCTAAGCAGCTGCATATTAAATTAATTGATCATTGCTTATTGTATATTAAAACCCCAATTATGAACACATATTATTATTATATATATATGCATGCATCTTCTCCCTTCGACCCCTCACAGGTAGTATTTTGCTCGTTTTGATTTGCTAACATATATAACAAGACTTATTTCATTCTACTTACGTATATCACATACCTTTGGAATATTCAGTTTCTCTCCTTTAGACAAATATTTACCACATTTATAACTTATTAGGAATTATTATGGAATTGTCAGAATTTGAGTGGATAAGTTTGTTTTATCAAAATTATTTTTATTTTGCTCCACTTTGTTTGTGTCCAGAGTTTTTTTTTCTAGCAAAGTGTGTTTAAATAAATCCCTGTTAATCCTTTCAGATAGGAGGGTTTTATTATGTGTACACAATGTTATATTGTTATGTAAAATATTCACTATGTAATGAAGTGATTGATTTTATAGATTTGAAAGAGTTACTTTTTGAAAGCTTTTAGATAGAAATGTTAACTGTTGGTTTTATTTTTGATGTTATTTCCCAAGCCATTTGTCACTGAATTCTTGTAAGAATGTGGCCTTAGGAGGCCAATATGTTTGTCATGTTGATGAATGATGTTTTGACAATCAGCATGAACTTACAATTATTTCACCCATGCCTTCTTCTCCAAAATAGTGTTAGCATTATGATCATCATGTCTAGTGGTGGTGCTATGATAACCTTGAGGAACAAGGCTCGGTTTGGTAATTGTTTGCAGTCAAGTTTACAGGATGTTGCCAAGACCACAAATAACGACAGACTCTGTCTAGAAGTTAACAGTGGTTTTATACATCTTTGATGACTATTTACACATCATCCATTTGAGTCCCCATTCTTACTTGAGTTGCCACGGTGATCAACCTTGTTATGCCTAATATGAGTAGTATCAGGTCCCCATCAGAGGAGTCGGGAATTTGACCCTTTCTGCTGGGCCCAACTATAGAAGTCAGGATCTGAAAGAAAATGACAACTTTGAAACCTCAACTCAGAGGCTGTGATGTCATTATTGCCTTTTTCCATTTTTTTTATTAAACGTAACTCAAACTGCACATTGTGTCCTTTGTTAGTTTACAATCCCTGAGGATGCATTTCTGAAAACTGACTGTCCTCTCAACTCTGGAAAGTCAAACCACATTGAACTATTTGTAAACCTAATAGGAACATATACAGTGTTCTGACTACCAATGTTAAAAGTACATTTCCTTAGAGATATATATGATGATACTGCTATATTCAGTTTCTTTGATCTACATTCTAATTGCCTGATCCTGAAAACAAGGACAATATCCTGTTTAGTAATTAGTGGTGTAACAGCCCTTCATTCAGCAGTAGTAGACATCAAGACATGTTAATAATTCTGTAAGGTTAATTCGTTTTGGGATTGATGAACCATTGTGTAAAAACTACAAAACCTTTTATCAAGTT
The DNA here is from genome assembly GCF_037392515.1 of Haliotis asinina. Classification (NCBI taxonomy): domain Eukaryota; kingdom Metazoa; phylum Mollusca; class Gastropoda; order Lepetellida; family Haliotidae; genus Haliotis; species Haliotis asinina. The sequence continues at coordinate 51,045,684 of NC_090287.1, forward strand.
TTAATGCCATTTGTTTTACTAAAGAACCAGTTGCTTTCTGACCCAGTTGTATTCTCTCTTTGAACTTAAAACCATTTTTTCTGCTGTTTTGTTTGTGAGAAAACTGGGTATAACATTAACTCTTGTCCTAGACGTATCATCAGACAGTATTCCACGCTAGGTAGTGATGAAAAGTGGACAAAGTAGGATGGAGCTGTGGATGATTTCATTAGCTCTAAGGAACTACCTTGTTGGAACAGTATGGAACTGAACTTCATATCATCAAATATCATTGGGAGGGAAGGGAACTCAAATTGATCTCGATATGTTATGTTTATTTATTTTTGTAGGCCAGTTAAGGCCAGATGTTTTATACCTTGTGCTCCATGACAAATGACCTTCACAGATTGCCACTGGGTACCATGATAGTTTAACTCAGTTTAAACGATATTTTCATGGTCACAAGATACGCTTGCAATCCTAAATCAGGAACGAATCTCGTAGCCAAGTAATTTGTGACCAATTGAATTTGTCACGGCATTCCCTCGGCAATCTGTGAAAGTATTGTTTTGGTGTCTGAAGCAATACTCATGACCTCATATCTCCACTCTACTTTGTCCGTCAACGTCCGACTCCTCTGATGTGTTCAGTATAAAGCTGCAACCGTGTCTTGTGCCTTCTGTCTGTCTCTGGCCCAGCCCGCCATTTCTTGTGCCATCCTGTCTGTAACGTAGGTAACTCAGCCTAGAAGGCTAGCGTTTCCAGAGCCTTGTAGGCTCTTATTGTCTTGTTTAACCCAGGCAAAGAATAACGCCTTGCCTTTGTTAAGCAAGACCTTTACAGCCTAATCATGTCCAAGCATGGACTAACGAGGCTCCCATCAGACTCCACCACCATCGAGTCCTGACAGAATCACTGAGGTGCCTCACAGCCCTCGGGGATAAACGACTCAGCCACGTCCTGAAGGTTTATCACATTTGCAGTCTTATTTTAGATGTTGATTTCTCTTGTTGATATATTTATCGGATGTTTTTTTAAGGAGATGCCAGGTTTGTTGAGTGTATATAGCAATAAAAGGATGAAATTTATGAATCTTGTGTTTCATTGATGTATTTGATCTTGTGTAAGTTTTGATAATGGTGGTAGCTCATCGTTACATTATCATCACGATTCCCGAGAACAGGGACACTGAAGAACAACACTGACATTGACCAACGATAATGCCCAATTGCTCAGAGACTTAAGAGGCAGTTCTACATCGATTTGAATAATTAGGTATTTGTAACATGTACCGAAGACGTTTGTTTTCCTCAAGTGCTCATTTCTGTGAACGAAATATCCTTTCCCTGGAACTCTTGTCATCAGCAAAGAGTCGTTACACTCATTATGTCATGTCCATCAGGACATAACCCCAGGAAGCCATAAAATAGACCCTAACAGAATATTCCATCAAATGGGTACAGGACGTCCTAATACATTATTTATCATCGTCAAGCAGACATCAAGTCCTTATTCGGGATTCAGGCACGCCATGACCCACAGCTACCATTTCTCTGCATCTGAAGGCAACATTAAGCTTGGGAAATAACCTGACGAACATGTACCATGCAGGTTTTATGGTCAATTATCTGTTGTGGTAGCCTGAGCAGCCCATCAATATAAACTGACTGCAGTTTTCTTGCCAGGCACGAAGACATCGACCTTGTATTGATCGTCAGCTTTCGTCGTGATTACGCCCTCGGCGGCTCTGGCCCTTCGCTGATGAACCCCTGGGATCGATGACGCTGTGAACTGGGTCGCTTCAACCATGTAGGTGTATTTGTCTACTTGTGAGTGGGAGGCATGGGACAATTGCATTAAGTTAACAATCGACACGCTCTATAAGTTCCGTTTCATTTGACTAGAACAGAATCTTTTACAAGGGTATTGATCTTGTAAAAAATATCGGAGTTTTTTTTCCTGCCTTGACGTGTGCTCGGCTGGCTTTCGAATTAGGTCCAGGACTAGCCACGAGGCAATGCTTTCCTGATTATATTGCTCTCAAGATTCTACCATTAGATTTGAAAGCAACTTGATTGCATTATTGGTAACTGGTTTCCATGAATGCGGGGTCGTTTTGAAGTAGGGACCGTTAAGATTATCTTCCGACAATGTTTGTATTGTATAAATCGTCAGCTGCTGAGTAAATGCTGACAATACTAGCCGGTTAAACAATACTAGCCGGTTCAATTACAAAAAAACCCCAACAGTTTCTTGTCCGGGGCATCAAGTTTAGTGCTGCTTTCTTCCGAATGAATTATTTCTCTTTAGCGCTGGGAATGTTGAGATTATTTCCTTCAATTTTGTGATCTTTTCGGTACCACTAGATTTAACTACATAGATGTAAACCTTAAAAGGTTTACAGGACATGGACCAACTTGGATTGACGTCTACAAGACCCCTACAAATGGCTAGGGTTGGAGACAAGGCATCTGGTTCCAAGCTGATGTATATAGATGTAGGTAGTGTGACGAATGTTGAGGGTCGAAAAAGGATTAAAATCGAGTTTTAGATCAAAGACGCTAGACCACATACAAATGAACACAATTCGGGGAGAATACAGATGATCGACAACACCATGTTACTTCAAATTCTGGTTAAGTTGGGATGACTGATATCGATCAGTTGATGATGCTGATTAATTGTCATCTGAATCACGAACCTTTGGTCTTGTGGAGCCAGACGGTACCATCGAGTTCCTGAATGATGCAAAATGCATTTACTGTGTCAACCATTTCGTTTCAACGATCTTTCTATTTTTTATTTCTGAGACGCACTGGCCGGAGCTGCGAGAAGTGTTTGTTCTTGACTAGTTACGAATATCAAATATATATCTGATACTGTCATGTAGAAAATACACGGCATATGCAAAAATGCACTATGATTCGTGAATAATGACAGCTTTTGTAAATAATGTAATATATTTCAGCATTTAACGATCGGAAAGAGAATACCTTCGGCAGTTAGTTGATTGTTCTCACTGAGGTAGTTACAACATTTACAGATCATCGAACAATGGTGGTCGTTGCTCGTATTGTCAACCACTGGCCCGGCGTATCAGTACTCGGTTTACAACACATCATTATGAAACTAGGAAACCGATGCGAGCAACGTATAACAACTCTCACACCCACGCACGTTACATATAGCTATATGCCGTCACACATCTAATTTTTCTACGGCATGATCATCGAGTACCAACGGCGTACATCCAAACTTCTGATGTCAGTCCCTAATTGTCAAGTCCAGACCGTCGTTAGAAAGCTAGAATATTGATGATCGCGAAGTAAAACAACGATCGCATCCGTTTACGATAAATATTGACATATGCGTCCATGTACTCAGTTGGTCCACAACTCCCCGTGCTTTTAGAATGAGACTGATGAGATTCGGCAGACTCGCTAACTTTATGGACACATGTCATTGAATCCACAGGTCGACAGACATGATGCAAGTCACTGGCTTGTCTGGTCTACATTGGCGTATTTACAGATCCTTGTCATAAGGGCGGAATGTTGCGGAGTGCGGCGTTAAACAACAAACAGAGCGAACGATTCTTAATACAATCGGTCAATGTTGCATTACAATGACGCACAGATCCATAGAAAGGAAATGTCAAAAGTTAAACACATATGCATTACTACTTAGACGCCGTTATCCAGCCATAAAACAACTGGATTGATGTTTACAACCATATTAACGTAACGTCTATGCTCATCAGAAGAGACATTGAGTACAGCCGAACAATTGTACAGAACAAAGTCAAATTATGTCAGCTAATATAGTCAGGTTATTATACTAATTCCCACGGCACCAGAGCCACGTCCCACCAAATTGAAAAATTGCGAGATAACAAGTGATTGCAGCACGTGAAATGCTCTTCACGTGTTTGCCATGTACGACTAGTCTGTTGGGTAATCATTGCTGATTTGTGGACATCGGCAATTGTGCATAATGTGATGGTCCTCTGCAGTGGGCAGTCTTTGAAAGGGTACACTGATATATCAGATAGATGTAAGGATCTGTTGTCATGTCTCGCCTGATTAACACGACCATATGATATTTTCTACTAAGGAGGTAGTCTACCTAACCACCATACAACAAAGGTCCATCCAACCGCCACCCTTTGTGTGTGTACACCCAACTACCCTGTAAAAAGTACGGCATATATGTCCGCACATCCACATTGTAACAAAGGACGGTGTGTATGTACCTAGCTACCTTGTAACATAGGACGTTGTATGAGTCCACCTAACTGCCCCCCTGTAACATAGGACGTATGTGTCCACCCAACCACCCTGTAACAGAAGACACTGTATGTGTCCACCCAACCACCCTGTAACAGAAGACATTATATGAGTCCACCCAACCACCCTGTAACATAGGACGTTGTATGAGTCCACCCTACTGCCACCCTTCAACATAGGACGTTGTATATGCCCACCAAATGACCCTGCAACATAGGACTTTGTATGTGTCTATCCAACCTGTAACAGAGGGGCCTTTTATGTGTTTATCTAACACATAACATTGGGAGTCGTATGTGTCTATCCAACCTGTAACATAGGACGTTGTACGTGTCCACCCAACCGCCCTGTAACATGGGACGTTGTATGAGTCCACCCAACCAGCCTGTAACGTTGGACGTGTATGTGTCCACCCAATCACCATGTAACATAGGACGTTGTATGTGTCCAACCAACCACCCGGTAACAATGGGACGTGTACGTGTCCACTCACCGACACTGTAACATAGGACACGTATATGTCAACCTAACCACCCTGTTACATAGGACGTGTATGTGTCCACCCAGCCACCTTGTTACATAGGACGTGTATGTGTCCACCCAACCACCCTGTAACAGAAGACATTGTATGTGTCCACCCAACCATCCAGTAACATAAGACGTGTATGTATCCACCCAACCACCCTGTAACATGGGACGCGTTTGTATCCACCCAACCACCCTGTAACATGGGAGGTGTATGTGTCTATCCAACCTGTGAAGCAGACACATAGGAATGTTGCAGTTGCGGTATACCCCACCAAACCGTAATATCCACCAAACCACCCTGTGACATGGGACGTGCATGTGTCCACCCAACCACCCTGTAACATAAGACGTGTATGTATCCACCCAACCGCCCTGTAACATGGGACGTGTATGTGTCCAGCCAACCACCCTGTAACATGGGACGTGTATGTATCCACCCAATCACCCTGTAACATAGGACGCGTATATGTCAACCTAACCACCATGTTACATAGGACGTGTATGTGTCCACCCAGCCACCCTGTTACATAGGACGTGTATGTGTCCACCCAACCGCCCTGTAACAGAAGACATTGTATGTGTCCACCCAACCACCCAGTAACATAAGACGTGTATGTATCCACCCAACCACCCTGTAACGTGGGCGTGTATGTATCCACCCAACCACCCTGTAACATGGGACGTGTATGTGTCCAGCCAACCACCCTGTAACGTGGGCGTGTATGTGTCTTTCCAACCTGTGAAGCAGAAACATAGGGATGTTGCAGTAAACGGTATACCCCACCAAACCGTAATATCGGTCAATTGGGTAGTCATCATGGTACAACAACACCCTTTAACATGTAACTTGGTAGCGAACGGTGGACCCAAACGCTATAAGATATTCATAAGCACCTGCCGAAATTCCTTGTTTCAAAAGAAATCGTCATTGAATAACCTGTTTCTTATTTACAAAGGCATTCGGTATTCTTTCGGTACATATTTTGCAAGGATTCAAAACATGGAGTAGGAACTATTCTCATTGTACAACTAGCTTCATGTTTAAACTCTGTCCCCGTGTACATATTGACCGGGATGTATGGGCAACAGCAAATGCATCATTTGGTTTAAATAAACCAACACGTCCGTGATGACGATCTTTTTGCTGTTGAAAACGGGACATAAGGATGTTTTCACTGTCGCCTTCGTTAAGAGTAACCACCCGGAACTTGACATCCTATTTTGCAGGATACACGAACTACCTGAATCGTGTACGATCATTTTTTTTTCACTTTGTTGACATTGTCATGTCCGGGAACACATGTTGATATTGCTGACTTTTCTTCGAGCTACAAATCTAAACGATTAGGAGTAACTAAAAATTTGAAATTCCCACCTTTAGGATATAAGTCATCCGTTTGTTAAACGTGGACTTATTTTCTGAAGCATTTTTACTTTGTTTCTTTCACAAGCTCCAAATGTGGAATGTGACTAGAACATCTAAAATCTTACATCTTTTCTTAGGGAGACAACGCGTGCAGACGACATAAAAGGATACATGACTGTGTGACGTTTATATTTGCTACAGGAACCTGCGCAAGTATATATATACACAGCTTCAATCTTTAGGCATTTCATTTGATCGACCCAAAGTTTAATGTTAAACTTTTGTAGATTTTCTCATGTTTCTTTTAAAATACGCATCAATCACATTTGTTTGATAGATTCGCCGTATTTACAGAGTAGTATGTCACTTGTGTTTGTCTGATTGGTTGCGTTTCATTGGACTCATTGGAAAGAACGTGTAGAACTCATTATTTCTTCGACACTTCCATTGCGTTCAGGCAAGCCTGATCGTATCAGCAACGCCTTTGATTGAGAATCTTTTAGTTTTGCCAAGGTTTGTCCGCAACGGAGAATCAGTCTTTGGAATCAATCAGTTCTATTGGACCTGTACTCTATAGCTAGCCAACTAAAGCAAGGTCACAACCTGAGAACCACATAGGCCTTGAGTCCAACGTTTGTACACTAAGTATAATCTTCTATTTCCTGAACCATTTCCCAGGTCTTGTGAAGGAACCTAATTACAATATACACATCCAACTTGGGGGGATTGGGCAGAGTTGGTCGTTGAAGATAGGATCGATTCCTTGGGCGTCAGCCGTTTGTCTTCAGGATGGACCTGCGGGCGCATCGATACCTACACTCAAATGACGCCCCGCGGGAATGGTATGACAGACATAATCTGGGACCTTGGCTGTCTCCCTTACAAAGACACTAATTAGACCAAGGAAACTTAAATCTTTGCTGTATTTTACCCGTTCCTTTTCCAAGCAATGCATCCGTAACATTTGATTAAGATGCAGGAATGTATCTGTTCCGTGTATCTTAGTTTGATGAGAAGGGAGATGAAAGAAGGAATTACGCCCTTTAAAGGGGTGAAGGGAAGACGAGATCCTATTTCCAACAACTTAGATATCAAAAGGCACATTGCGTCACTATGCATACCCTGAGGAATGTCGTTGTAAATTGACTGTGAATACCGTATGGCAGCAATTTGTGTACAATTGGCATGCTGTTGGTGGGTATTTACAGCCAGATCATGACTCATATATTCACGTTCTTGATATTATTGTGGGTTTATCGCCGATTTGAGCATTTACATCATACTATGTTCGTGAAAGTCGAAGCGCACACTACCAGGATTTGAAACGTCCACCGCTTGAGTAAATCCGATTAAAATACGATTCGTGCCGACCAAACAAGGGTCGTTCTTTTGGGAATATCGGATTTAAATGAGTAAGTGAGTCCGTGAATGGTTTTCGTTTAACTTTGAAAGAGTTCAGTTATACAACAGTGTGTCTGCACGACGTGGGACAAAAGTCCGGAGAAATGCAAGCCTTAGACGTTTACTAATTTGCCTAAACCCACGAGCAAGACACAGTATCAGGGGGAACCGGGTTTCGAAGTCTCATACATGCACGCACAACTCTGCACAGAATTGCGATGCCTCAGTCAACTGGGCTACCCGTGCTCCCATTTTGCTGTTAGATGCCCCTAGTGTCAGGAAGTTGTCAGGTAGCTCGCAGACATCAATGTTCTAATAGTTGTTCTCCGAAACTGATTCACCACAGAACGTATCAATCAAGAGTACAACAGTTCCCAAAAATGAACAAACTCTTGGGCGAGTGCTGTTTTCAGTCCATCGAAAGTTTTCACCGGCGTTAAATATCTCTATTTAAGACCTGTAAAGCCAAGAAGAAGTGTTGCAATGTCGTTAACGGCTACGTTGTCAAGCTGGGCCGGCGTAACGAACATCACCAACCTGAGTCTAGTGCTATAATTACCTGTCTCTAAGCTAAAAGCTTGTTAGCAAGAACCAGGAGAGAGTTTCTACATCTGCGTCGAAATTATCAATTTTCCCTCCAGAAATACCCGCATGCTTCTTCGTGAAAAAGAGTATTGATTTAACAGGCAAGTCGTACTTGGAAGTGATTGCAAAACTCTAAATATGTCTTACTCTGTCTGAAACATATTGCTCTAGGATACTTTTTATTAAATGAAAGTTATTAATTAAAGATAAATCTTGTTATTAGATTGCCACGAGAGTGGTTGTAGCTTGTCCCTATCTGACAGACTGAAGGTTCACCATTGCAAACAAGCTTCTCAACGGTGGCGTCGATGTGTGTCAGTGAACGTCAAAGACAGATTAACGTATATTGGGCTTGTGTTCAATTAATGTGTGTGCGTGGCATCCAAGCCACTGTGAATGGTAGTATGTGTTCAATGCTCCTCTCACTCCCTCAAGGATGCCAGTCAAGGTCACAAGGTACATCCGGTCACTAAAGAACCTGTCTTTTTGCATACTAGCTTATCACACCACAGATTCGCAATCAATCCTTCTGTTCCTCATTGAATCCTGCCTATCATCCTGCTGTTCCTCATTCAGTACTGCCTATCACTCTTTTGTTCCTCACTGAATCCTGCCCACTTGTCACTCTTCTGTTCCTCGTTGCATCCTGCCTATCATGTTTTTGTCCCTCATTGAATCCTACCCATCACTCTTCTCTTACTCGTTCAATCCAACCTATCTCCCATCTGTTCTTCAGTCAGCCGTACCGTCCATTGGGATGTTCCCAGATCCATCATCACCAGCGCAACATATCTTCCATCTGTCTCTTCTTCGTTCTACTCAGCCATTCGCAATTTTTTCAGACCACACTATCAACCTTCCATCTGATCTCCAACTTTTACCCATTTTTCCTTTCTACAGTTAATCTCATCTTTATCTGAGTTACCCTTTGGTCCATCCTTTTGCCCCTCGACCCACCCTTTGGTCCATCCTTCTGTTCGCCAGTCCTTCCCATCATCCATCGTTCTGTTCATATGATCACCCTTTGAACCTTCAATATTTGTCATCCATCAGCTCACCTTACAGCTCATCATATTTCTTCATTGCCTCTATGAGTTCATTTTTCATTTTCTTGTTATTTCATCAGTCCTGGTGTTGGTTCCTTTCGCCGCCATCCTTTCTTCATGGACCCATATAAGGCAATGTATCACATTTCACAGACCTATAGTGTTTTTTTTTGTCGTTCATTCGCGTAGAAGGCAATTTCAAGTATTAAGAATCGAAGTTATTTTTTTCAAATTTTGAATCAAGCATGTTTTACATAAACAAGGGAAGCATTACTTCTACAAACCATTTCTTTCACGTTAATCAGCGTAATGTTGTTGAAACTCCGACTCTGGCGAACAACATCGCCAGCAGTGCCAGGAGAGGTACAGGGAGCGCAAGTGATGATAGCCACATCAATCACAAGGATTACCACTTGCAGAAGCAATTGACACGCTAACGTCAAATTACAACGCAACTAATGGCAGCCAATATCATATGATGCCATCACACTTGGCGGGGTCAGATCACTAGGCAAGGATGGAAGCGACGGATGATGTCGGCATCAAGTAAAACCCTGGCTCGTGGTTGCCAAATTTCAATGTAATTTAACTTTACACTGTGTTAGACTCAGTGCTTGCTAGTTCACATAATGTATAGCATAAAACAAGTGATGATGTGTGGAATTAAGTCTAATGCAGGATCATGTTAAGGAAATTTCATATTTTATAGTAATTATGTATTGTGTAGGAATGGATGCCTGCCCGTTTACATAGTGTAGAACATAGCATGTAGCGTTGAGAATTACGTCAAATCCGGATTATCTTAACGAAATCTATATCTTTTCACAACTATACATTGTGTAAGTATCGATGACTACATATGTACATACTGTGCACTGTACCTCCTCGAATGCTGAGAAAATACCCAGTAGTTTTAATCCACGCTCACAAATAGAATCGGGATAAAAACTGCCATTATAATCATCTTGAAGTACCGCTAGAAGATTGTAGATTGCAACGGCAGGACGTCGTCTGGATGACCACGAGATAATCATTCATTTCTTCATACTGATTGTCCATCTGCCGGACATTAATGGTTATGGCATTATGCCAAGATATCTAGTATTGTACCAACAGCGACATTTCAATGAACAAATTTACTGTGGACAAAACGTATTAATAATATACCTTCTTCATAGAACTAATTTATAAAATTCCATCTACTCTTATTATTTGAATTATTAACATACCGGATTCACATTTCGATACACACTTCAAGAGAAGTATTTTGCTAACGAATGTCAAAAAACATAACAGATCCGATCTTTGACATGACAGGTAAAAAGGACAGTGATACATCCAAGACATCAGTGTCCCTTGGGTCGATGCGGTAGCTTAGTGATTAAAGCGTTCGCTAGTCACGCCGAAGATCCGGGTTCGAATCGTGGGTACATTGTGTGAAAGCCAGTTTCTGGTGTCCCCCGTGTTATTGCTTTAACATTACTAAAGGAGGCGTAAAACAAAACTCACTCACTTCTTAAGTCACTTAAGAATGTTACAAACTTTAGAGCATCTGGATAGCATTACAATAATACAATTTATACTTGTTCATTATTTCTGACCTAATGAAAACAGTCTATGTATTCACATTCCAACAGGGCTCACTGAGTCAATACGACCTAAGCGCAATAGTTCTGATATCGCGCTTGATTGTGGCATCCTGCTTTGAGAATGATTTGTTATGCACAGCTATGGAAACCAACTTTAAATGGTCATTACGTCATGTTGGCGCACTTGCCCACCGAACCCCGTCCAACTCTGTAAACTGAAAACGGTGAACTGTGTAGACAGTAGTTAGACGTTAATCTTGCTGTAACATTGTAATCGAATCGGACTTTGTCGGTTGCACTTGAATCAAATCGGAATATCCCGCTGTTCTGCATGAACATTGTGAAATACTATATATTCACCTAGAGATTCCCACTGTTTTCACCCTTATATATATGCAAAGGTTACATTAAACATCAAACATCGTCATGGGCAACCCAAATGTAGAGAAAACATGGTTTCAAGTAAGTAGCTGTAAAGCGGGAGGTCAAAGGCCCGTATAATCCAAACGCAGTGAGTTGAAATAACAGTTATTAACCTTTGTTAAAAGGAGATAACTGATTTGTGGTCAGGTCAGAGTGCCCGGATGTCCATTACCTGTACGGATGCATTGGATATTTTAATAGAGGAAATTGGGATATTGTTTCCAGGAATGTTCACATTTAATCTGCAGGTGGAATTATCTTGATGGGCGATATGGAAAATCTCACTGACGTTAATTGACGTCACGCCCCACGCATTGTGATAGCTCGCGTTACCTGATAGACTGAGAGCAGAAGGAACATATACAAATGTCCATAGCTGGTGTGACTGCAATGCAATCACTACAGGCTGTCACAGCTGACATCTACACTAAACTTGTTACACGCTGAATCGAATCAGGATGTTATTCTGGAAACAAAACACTAGCGATTTCAAGCACTAGCAAGTACAAATATAGACAGTTGACGTTTTCTAACACCTTGGCGATTTCAACGTTCAACTCCCAAATGTTACTTCAGTCTGAGAATGAAATATTACCGTCAGTTTCTGCCATAAATCACCACCGTGATGAATGTACAATGGATTTTTTTACTCGCTACACAACAGGGGGTACATTTAGATGAGCACTAAGCGGATATGCGTACACTGGCAAATAACCATACAACCTAACGAGGCGTTGCTGCCTGGCAGAATCTGGAGATGAGGATGTCTGGAAACAAAGCTACCAAATGCAGATACATTCATCTGATTTATCCTTTTGCTCAACACTGTCTGTGTGACACTGATGACTACCGACGATCGAGGTGATTCAGTCATCTTCCTGCTGAGAACTCTTTTACCAAAGTCATGAGCAGCCACTTGGTGATTGGAGATAGGGCGCTATACAAATGGACGTACTATCCTTATCCTTATTACGGCCATGTTATAAATGGTACAACCTGAGGCATAAAGAAAAAATGGTGTATGCCTATCTGTGAAACGTCAACCATCATTAATTAACATTACTAATGTTACATTAATATGTGGACTTTACTGAACATTTTCAGAATTCATATTTTGAATTTCCTAGTTGACTACAAATGCGTGTATGTCGTAATACGCACGAAATGTTATAAGACAAGTTGTTGTTATCACCCAATTTGTGTCCCTTCATTAGCTTTATAAAAGTGAATGTATAACTTGGTGCGGTGTCTATCAGGAACAGATTAGGTCAGTTAATTATTGATTTTGACAATTTAAATGGAGTCCTGGAAACCTCACCCATTTTGAAATTCGATAATTGTATACCGTCAGGTTACTGAAATTTTGAAACAATGTATTCAGCATTGGTTTACTACTTTGAATCTGCGATTCATGATTTAAAGACATGTCAGCTGTTTCCGTTTGTCTTCATTTCCAAAACCCATTGTTTGATTGTTTGAGTGAAGTATATCTGATAAAGCTAAGTGACCACTTGAAGCGAGTCAGCATTTTACCATTCAGAGGGTCCAAAGTCTTCACCACACTGTACCAAGACGCACAAGAATAGACTGGTGTACCCTTAGCTGCCTGTTGTCACGATCATTTCAGCACAACCCACGTGAGTGAGTGAGTAAGTTGGTGGGTTTGTGGGTGAGTGAGTGAGTGGGTGAGTGGGCGTCCCCCGCCGTCAGTTTCATAGGGTATTGTTGAAAGAGACATAAAGCCACACTGACTCACCTTTAACCGATACATTTAACATATATACACAAGGAAACCATAGGTTGTCAAACTGAAGCCACAGCAAGCGGTAGTACGTGAATGAATGGAGTTCGTGAGTGAGTGGAGGACGTGAGTTGTGGCTATAAAAATATTTACGTAACACCACGTTGCATCAATTTTAGATTGGATTAGAACTTATCAAGAGGGAGGAAATTCCAGTTCACCACCTTCTTGTGGCTATAAAAATATTTACGTAACACCACATTGCATCAATTTTAGATTGGATTAGAACTTATCAAGAGGGAGGACATTCCAGTTCACCACCTTCTTGAAACTTACTAGCCCGTGCAAGTGACGCTGAGTCATGCAATAAATATATAACAGCATTATCACATCAGGGGGTACCAGAAATGTGCTGAGCTCGACATGTGGAATAAATGTGAAAAACGAATCATGGTCACAGAATTGATTTAACGATTGTTAAATCTTGATTGTTTTTAACATTAAAACGAGGGACACAGGAAGTAAACATGCTTAACTCATTAAGATGAAATAAATGACATCGAACGAATCACATGTTTTTCTCCTTACACTTTTGAGTGACGGCTTTTAGATACTTTTCCCCATCATTATTGATATAAATAAAATCGACTCATTCATATACTTTCTGGACGGTGTCTCTTCTCAAGAATGTATAACTTAACCTCTAACATGCGTGATCTAAGTTGTTGTGCCGTGCGATGGCCACTTATGGTTTTCCAACACGCTGACGTTTGCGTCCCTTTGGACACCTTATCGTTCAATAACCCCCAGCAGCAAACTCGCCAGGATGGAAGGGAATCCGTTCTGACCTGTACCTCAAAGGGAAGGCCTGGGCCCACCGAACTGGTACAGACTCCCCATAACTGTCACCCAGATTGGGATCATGCCTATGTTTTACCATTAACGATGGTATGACGTCTAATTGATCAATTCAAACTGATTTTAATCTTATAAAATACATATTGATCTACAAAGCAAATACAAGAGAAGACCTAGAAAAGTCTTACTTTTAGGAGCTGAGGCAGTCTTGACTTACCAAATCATTCATGAAATGTATTCTCTTGGATCTTGGAGACTATTCATAGAAATGTTCACTTGCCTTTCTTGGTTCTTTCAGCTTACGATTTGCCTCTAAAATACTCGGCAGGTTGTCTTGCTTTCCCGATCAGCATCACTCAAATTGTCAATATCTTCCTCTGCTATTTCGGCGTACCGTCTACATTCTTTAGACAGTATATACAATACCTTCTGGACCTTACTAAGATATTTGTTCACGTACTTTCTTATAGAGAAATCAACCAAGGCAGCACTGCCTGAGATTTAAAACTGATATTAGATCTAGCACCAGTGTTGATTCAGCAACAATATGTAACAAAAACGTAATGTGTACTTCGTTCGGTTGCTTACAATTTATTCCAGCACATATTTGTCTCTTTGTAACCTTATACCTCGTTCCTTACTTCGCCTTACACATTCAGATGAGGATTGGTTTTATTAGGATTATTACGAAGTCACTTCCATTTTCTGCAGAAGAGATGCTGATGATAATGCTGATGATGCGGTATTCCATTGTCTGCATCTTGTAACCTTAACCTTGAGCTTCCCTGAGCCCAGAAGGGCGAGAGGAACATAAACAAACATCGGGGGCACATCAACCAGTGGGCCCTGTGGGATTTCCTTATCTTCTGAAAATGAGGAAAGTCTCAGGGCTCCGTTTCATTATATTATTTTTTTCACTATGAACGTTTTTTCAGTAAAATATGTTCATTTCAGAGACTAGCTGTTAGTCTAATCTTACCGAACACCTCAATGTTAATTTTGAACCGTTTAAAGCATGGGTATCAGGTCGTACACTTCAGACAACTTGTGTGAATCAAACGATTTGAATCATGCATCTTGCTGTTTTCCCCTCAGGTATTGTTTTAGTAAACTCGCCGTGATTTAGTTCCCCTTCTTAATATTCACTGGGAGTGCACATGAACGTTTTGTCAAAATTTATTCATTGCAATGCGAGGCAAATCTTTACGTAGACATCGCTAAGTTTTGCAGACGAAACAAGAAAAACAAATTTAGAGTTGTCTCCCTTCCAGCCATTTGCATTCGCACATTATTGGTAATTTCCGTGCACCATGCGTGATTCAATGTTATTCGAGCTAAAGAAGTACTATCACGAAGTACCGAATGAGTTGCCATTGGCAGCGGGATACAGTGCAATGTAGCTCGCTTGTAAGTGGGGTACATTGAAAATAATGGAAGAGCGCTTAGCCAATCAGAAAGCGACATTTATGAGTGAGGTAAGATAATTTAAGTTATGTATAGGGGATACTGAGCACGGCATGCCTAACTGACACGTATTCAGTTACACTGCATGTATTTCTAGTAAAACTTTTATCATGTTGGATGCAATCTGTTGAAGATGAATGATGCAAATTTTCTGTGCTGCGATTCGATACCATGTCTAAAGAAGGGGATGCAAACAGAGACAACTGATCAAATGACATGTTCAATATAATGCTGTCACAAAAGTGTCACGTTATTAACTGTCACGAATCACTATCAAATAGTGATGGTACAAGGTGTTCGCGAAGAGGTATTCGATTCCATGGTCCACCGTAGGCGGCCGTCACAAAACGGTCAGTTGGTTGCAAAATATATTTCTTTCCATGTCATTGTTTCCAGTCAACTGTATCGCGTATAGCGTGCTGGTCGTTTTGACTAAGCAGATGTGTTACATCACATACCAGCTAAAAGTCTTACTGATGCAAATCTTCTATGCTGCGATTCGATACCATGTCTAAAGAAGGGGATGCAAACACAGACAACTGATCAAATCACATGTTCAATATGATACTGTCACAAAAGTGTCACGTTATTAACAGGCTTAAAATTGTTCTATACTGCCGTTAAACGTTAGCAATAGCTAATAATCCCAGGCACATCAGGATTCTTGACTTCAATAGATAACACATCAAAAGGCAAAAGAGGCTCGTCTCTGATATAATGAACCCACTACGATATTAGAATTTACAGTAAACATTGTACAGATTTATATCCATCTGGAACTGCCAGCATATATATCGTGAGCATTAACTGGTGATCTGGAGTCGTCTGGCTTTAGTTCCGCGTTCCGTCCAGTGACGTCATCACCAGGATGTATCGGCCTCAACATACACACTCTCATTATGATTGGTACAGCTCCGTGTAAGAAATTAAACAAGGTAGGATTGTCATATGAATAAATATTTATCGTGAATGTGTGTGTTCTTTGTGATTATAAAATAGGCCTCTTAATACGCTATATACATGTAGACTATATGTTTTATGTAAGCTATATTCTTTATTCGTGGTGCTCTATTATATTAGATGCGCTTAATGTTTGTATTTTTGTGTTTAGGGTGATTTGATTGACATGATCACATACGTACGTATATCAGACGTTGTCCCCGTATCTACCCCCAAATCCCCACCTCATACCCATTATGTGATCAGCTTAAGGTCAATGCACCCCACAATTCCCTTAACCCCTCCCCAGCAGCCTTGAGTACTCCACCATTGAATGACCAGACTTCGACGACCCCTTTCATCTCAACTGACCATCAAACGACTCTAATCAAAAATACCAATCGAGTAATCCTATTTCCTGACAACCCCGCCGTTCTAATGAAACCCCGAGTAAGTAATTAATTCAATTCCGCTCCAGAGCTTTCGAAATATTGAAGATCGCTCGGGGCTGCTTGATGAAGGAATAAATCCCTGAATACGTTATGAACAGCCCTCCCCCTTAAACAAATGATTACTAGATGCGGGAATAATTTGACAACATGGACTTGAAGGACCTCACGCTGCAAGAAGACAGGATATATTAACTCTGAGCATATGTGGTAACGTTGGTGTGTAGAAGCTGAGGAAGTTTTGGAATATAGCAGTAGCTTTTGTCAGGACCGACAAATATGAATTTTTGATCTTGTCATTAGATATTCTATCAGTTATACAAAACTCTTTCCATAACCAAAAGAAACCTCTGCTGTTAGATGAGTTTATTTGGATTGTGCCAACACATCTGTCACGAATCACTATCAAATAGTGATGGTTCAAGGTGTTCGCGAAGAGGTATTCGATTCCATGGTCCACCGTAGGCCGCCGTCACAAAACGGTTGCAAAATATATTTCTTTCCATGTCATTGTTTCTATTCAACTGTATCGCGTATAGCGTGCTGGTCGTTTTGACTAAGCAGATGTGTTACATCACATACCAGCTAAAAGTCTTACTACACTGGGATTAATGGCCAACACTAATCTGTCACATACCATTACACAATTCAAGGTATCATGCATAATCACAGTTGAACGCATAAATCACTTGAACCCCGTGAAGATCCGGTTAGCGCTGGTCTTCACCTACCCATACTGGTCTTAACAGGTGGGATCAGGTTGTGAGGCTGGTTGGTTTGATAATGCATTTCATCGTATCCCAGATGCGTAGATCGATTCTGATGATGTCAATCGCTGGACGGTTGGGTCCAGATTCTATTGTGTATAGACCGCAATCATATATCTTGAATATTGTAAGGAAATAGGGCATGACGACTGTAGCTATGACTACGCTGATCGGCTCATGCTTGTCACTGAAACCATCTGTATACAATGCATATCGCGTGGTTAGAAAGTGTGACTTTGCTGAATGTACGTAATCGTACACCGGTGACACGTGTAGCTCATACCTTCATCCACTTGTTTTCCAGGACCTGACTACCATTATGTCACGATAAAGCCTCAATCCTACAACACACAAACAAGAGGAGGAAGCTCGTAGGAAAAGACAGGAATGAACTCTCGATCACAAGAACGAACGCCTTTAACACAATGGGTAATCGCATTACTGTCCCTATTTTACCCTAGTCGAATGGTAGGAATCCGTCCCCCCTCACTTGATAGCTGATCACACTATCAACCACATGCTTGTCCCCTTCTTGACACGAATACAACTTTGTGCCATCTTACTGTGATACATGACTCCAGCATTCGGTGTTTCCATATCGCTACATACGTGTTGATTCAACCACTGAATCTACTCAGTTCACAGGCTGAATTACAAAACCGCGAAATCAATGACAATCGCTATAGTGAATCACTCTCAGAGATTCAATTATTCTACTCGACTCTCGACCATAACACTTCTATCACCGAGTCACAATTTCAACCATTTAATCACAAATTGAGTTATCCAATCACGTTAGCACCCAATCGATCTTCAACCCAAACTTCCTAACACTTGATCCAGCCAGCAACAAAACAATCAACTGAAACACGTGGTTAAACAACACTGACTCAAAACGTCATCAACCAGCTGAAACATCAAACTGTCAACTACAAAATTATTCATTCTCAAAAAGACTACAAAGAACAACAAACCTTTTCGAACATGTATTTTTAGTGACTCTTTATACGACTATTTGTCTTTTGAAAGTCACTAAATCAAGAAAAATGGCCAATACACCATTCCGTGTGCCATTTCGTTGTCCTACCAGCTTCGACGCATCTGTTAAAAGCATTGATGTTTTTTCAACAGGACAATATATCGTAGTTCCTGAAGAACAGGTCGAAACAATCTTGGAACTGGCTGTGGATACACGTAAAACATGTTTCCTTCTCACCGATGCGACCTGACCTCAATATTTTACCTCTGATTGAGAGGTATATCCCTAAAAATCTCAAAATCCATTTTTCTCTTGGCCCTAATCGTATTCGTAAATAATAGGTTGTCCATGCCGATATGGAACAGAGACAACTGGCCCAACGAAGACATGCTGTCAGGGTACAACATGACACTTGTCTGATTTTATACGAAAGGGAATTCAAGTTTAGTAGTTGAATCGGTATTCTCTTAAAGCTGCCAGCACGATGCACTGTAGGTCTGTATACTCATTTTAGGATTAAAAAGATTCCCAATTATTCAAATTTTGAGGAATTTCTTTTTCTCCTTCCTGGCTGTTTCCCGTTGGGATTTCTGTGAAGAATGTTGTCGCTTTATCCTGTTTGTGTCTTCGAAGAGATTCCATCGCTGACAATCGCCTGCAATTCTTTTGTTATGCTCCCCGTGGGTGTTCGTGGACATAACACTTCATCACTGAGACATACTGGTTCAGTGTCTGTGAGGATAATTCTAGAGTACGTTACGTCCCCATTATAACGCGTCATCTCGTGGCGTTGCTTGAACTAGTAGCCCTGTGGTCAAAATAATGCCCTCCACATAATCACATTGTTCCGTTGGTATTTCAGGACACAACTTTCCCAGGCTACGACATACTGCTTTCTTCGAGGATATTGGGGGCATGTACTGTTTACTGTTTATTATCACATATGTGTGAATACCTCCTGTCGGTATTCCGTCGAATAACGTAATCAGTACCACTTGTTGGTACACGATGACATCGGTATTCCTGCGAATAACGTAATCAGTACCCTTTGTTGGTGTCCCCATGTTGTTCTCAGCACCATGTTCCTGCAACTCTAGTGTCTTTGACGGTATAGGACGAAACAGCCTCTAAATATAGAGCGTCAGCACCATAGAAGCGTCATTGGAGATTATCACCCAGAATAGGTCATACAGTAAAATGCCAGCTGGTAGTGAAAATTAGCCATGTCGAGCCGAAAGCCTGTTATTGATCCCCTGCATGGATACAAATTTTGAAGGCCACGGTGGGTGTCCCCGAGTATGAATTGTTTGAATATTGCGAAAAACATCGTAAAACCCTGCTCACCCATCCACTGTCATGCCTAGGTTTAAACCTGTCAACATTAAACACTAATTTCAAAGCTTTCACTTTGAGAAGTCCCTGCGGCGGTAATACAGACCAACAGCGCTTGGGTCTATGTCAGTATGCCTGGCTGTAAGGACCTACTGGGAAAATTGAGTTTCATCAATCAAATTATGCCAATGTGTTTAAGCTTATGGTCAAGTTTATTATGATTAACATCAATCTAATTCGTTAGTTATATCGAGAAATTGATTGAATCCCTCTTTGAGGATTAACTGTAAAAATTGAAATCATTGATATTAGGTTTTTTTTTATTCATATAAGGGAATTATCACTGCTACAAAAAATCCAAATTCAAGAAAATACCGCACAAAAACAAGATCATGTGAACGTTTGTTTTGTAAAATGGCATTCAGCCAGGGGATTTTCACTGTGGAAACACATGGTATTGTAACCAGGGCGGAATTATAAAGGTGAATTTAAGCACTGCTTAGGATATCCATCAAGATCCGGATTAGAACTGATCTTCAGTAAACATGATTGTCGTAAGTGGCGGCTAATGGGATCGGGTGATCAGGCTCGCTGACCTGGTTGAGACGTCATGGTATACCATTTACGTAGATCGATGCTCATGCCGTTGATCACCGGACTGTTTGCAGACCACCACCATATAGCTGGAATACTGCTGAGTGCGGCACTCGCTGTATATGAGTTATGTGTTTAAATTGTACAAACTTTGTTGCATGTACCATTAAGAAAACTGCGTTAATTTTGAGAGATCAACAGCTTTGGTTTTATATAGTTGTGTTTTTTCTTGATGGTAGCTGATCCGTTAGAGGATTCTGCAGCTGTTTGTGGTCTTCAGGTGAAAAAATATCCCCAGTAGGAGAGGTATTAAAGAGCCACGCTTTACAATAACAAAAAGCCTTTGATAGTTTGATTCAAAGGAAACGCAACTGTCCACGCATGGCTGTCACGTGACTTTGACCAGCTAGTATACAGGTTGTTTGGCAGGTTGACATTTCTACCATTACATACATACCTATATGAAGCCAGGTGGGTGGAATATGCCCGGACTGGCAACATTCGGTTACCGCTGAACGTGAGATGGTGTTTCATGTATATATAGGTTTATATGTAATTATACACAGCCGGCGTTCAGGGGTGCCAGACAACTGGTATTGAATATGCACGATGTTAAACTAAGCACAGAGCTGCGGTCCCAACCTTTCCGACGTATTACTACAGTGCACAAAGTCTTCCTAATATAACCAGAAGGAAAGTCTTGAGTCTTGAATTGTTTCAGCGTTAATCTTGACCTTCAAATAAAGGATACATGGTCAGTCCAATTATTGACGTCACAGGAGGAGAATGAAACGCGGTTACTGTGACTTAATCACAGTGTCTCACTACCCCGTCCTAATTTAATTCTGTTCCTGTGACAAGTCAGACATATAGACCAGCAATCACCCTTGAAGGCTGACGGGCAGTCTATTGATACAGATGATCTTTCGTCACACTGCGCTTGTGTTGGATTGTCCACTGTGGTACAATGTATAAGCCCATTGTCCTAAAGCGGCGTAAAATAATACTTACGCACTCAACTTTACCCTGTGTTACATTTGTTGCATTTGAATGGATCTATGATGAGACCCGTGAAGATCCTGGTTAGAATGAATCTTCAGTAACTCATGCTGGTCGTATGGGGCGACCTACTGGATGACTGTTCAGGCCCTTCGCCATGGTCATTGTATTCCATTTGCGTAGAAAAATGCTCATGATCCTGATCACTGGATTGTCTGGTGCAGACACGACTATAACAAACCGCCATATAGCTGGAATATTGCAGCGCTAAATTAAACTCACTCAATTCTGTGATGAATATAGATTCCCAATATCTGTTACAGTAATTTATTTGCCACAAAATATATTTACTGTATTTCCACTGTCGAACGATTGCGTTGTAACCAAAGTGTGTGACTGAGTACGTGAGTTGGTTTGACAAATTCATTCACGTAGTGTTTCCGGTGGATCTTGGAGGAAACTGGAAGTGGGGGTGAAGTCAGAAGTGAAAAAAAACGACAATGGACATAAACATATAAAACATACATGAGCATGGACGAGTTGTCAGTAATATGAAGACGTCTGATAATATAAATATAATGATTATATGGTGTACTGCAATATTAAACATTGACATTTCCACTGGGAGGTACTGCTCCTCCTAAAGACTAAATGATGTTGTATTAGACTACTCCTACTCCTAGAAATATTGCTATCACTATTTGTGCTGGAACAATACTAATATCTGAAGCCGGTTTCACAGGATGCACTTCTCCTACCTCTGTATGCACGGAAACGTGACCGCTAAAGTGGTCGTTGCCGACCTTGGATGACAACGTAACTACAGTACCGTAACGTTAACCCGAGCTTTAATGCGTTACAAGAGAAAATAGGGATTTGTCCTGAGTGTTTGATGACCTTGATAGCCTGGTTCACCTTACCCGGCTTTTCCTGGGTACAGTGCCCTGAGCCATGTTTACGTACTGTTATTGTCCGAAATAGGTCAACGGAATACGGTCAAGATGCGATAAGAGAGATTAGTGATGATAGTAATAATAATAATAATAAATATGAGACAGATTAAACGTGTAAAATAAGCTTAATATTTCACGCTGATACGTTTTGAAAACTGATAATGATGTGGGGGTTCACAAGCCGTGATTACCTGTCTTTAAAGGTATACTCTTATCATTTGTATGCTTACATGTTTTATTATATTGTGGTAATTGCCCATTCTGATATCAGCTCTTTGGTAGAATTTGGTGATATCAAGAACAATCATGTTACGCTCGCAGCACCTCAAACACACTCACACACACACACACACACACACACACACACACACACACACACACACACACACACGAACACGCATACGAATACGCGCGCACCCACATTATAACAAGACTTTAGTACATTAAAAATTATATTAAAATCATTTTTTGACACATTCCCTTAAAGTTTGAACTTAAAGGATAATTGTGTATCATTGGTAGGTTATACCTTATAATGTAAATTTCATTTTTAGTAATTTTTGGATGTTGTATATTCGTGAATTTTCATGTAATCATTATAATAGTGCATATTATAGTGGGCATTTATCCCCGCTCGTATGTATGGTCATGTACTTAAATATTATTTATAATCACCTGCAAGTATAGGATCAGTTGAAATATGGATTTGTTTGACTATCTAAGATGATCTAAAGTTAGTGCATCAAGTAACAATATCCATTCGTCACGTCTGTGGGGGTTGCTGTATTCTTAATAGATTAGTCCCTCCTACACCAGTATCGACAAAAGTCACGACATAGGTCTAGTGATGAATTTAGAATAACAGGCTTTGCATTTACCGAGAGTGTCCTTGGTAGAGGCACTGCCATAGCAATCAGTGCCGTCTCTGGGAGCCGTCGTCGACTGTGCTACGTCCTGTCGTCGGGGATGGGAGCCATTTGTGTGTAGGGAGAACTGCCGACACCCTCTCTCATCTGTATCTTTGCATTATTGCTTACATTTAAACAATATTGAGATAAACTCTGGTTGTAACGTCCGAACCCTTCCGAACATTTGGCAACGACGATACAGATCATGACGCAAAAATCTCCAATGACAAGGAGCATGAAACATGAACTGTCGGCAAGCATGACACAGACCATATGAAAGTACACAAAAGTTAAAACGAGCATCAGCTATCGAGGTGGTGGTAAATACAGGTTATGTTAGTAGTGATATAAACTCAACAAAAATATAACCTTTACACTCGTTTCAAAGTCAATAATTTGAACATTTAGGAAAATGGGTTTGAAATAACGACTGTATTCAATTCTCTTGGCATTAAAGATGATATGGCATACAGATCATGTCTGTCATGGAATCGGTTCCACCGGAAATGCGACTACAATGCCCATGTCACAACTTAATGAAATCATGTCAATATCGGGTGTGTCCTCCATGGGCGTTCACAACTGCAATACAACGTCTCCTCATGGATTGGATGATGCATCTGAACACAGCCTAGTATATGCACCACCACATTTGTACCAACATGGCACCAAACCCCTGCAAGTTCTGTGGAGGGTTCCTTACTTGAGGAAGCCGCCTGCCTAACACATCCCACACATGCCGTATAGGGTTAAGGTCGGGAGATCTTGAGGGCCACTCCATGATATTGATGCCAGCGTTCCTGAGGAAATTCGTTCAGAATCTTAAATTGGCCGTATGAGGTCTGGCGTTATACTGTTGGAAAGTCAGACCTGGACCATGAGCTGCCATGAATGGCAAAAGCTCTGGAACGAGCACCTGATCCCTGTATGCTGTCCCATGAAGGTTTCCCTGGATGACAATGAGTCGGCATCGAGCATGACCGGTGATAGCACCCAACGCTACCTCCCCCAAATCGTTCCACTGTCTGTACGCAACACTGGGCATTGCGTTCCCTTCGTCTTCTCCAAACTTTAACCCATCCATCAGCAAAGGTTAATGTGAACCTTGAGTCATCACTAAACACAACCCTATTCCAATCACGCTGGGTCCATCTCAGGTGGCGTCGTGCCCAGAGAAGACGTTGGCGTCGATGGAAACGGTTATAATTGGTCCACGATGTGGCCGCTGTGCATGAAGACGAGCAGAGCGCATTTCGAATGGTTTGGGCAGTCACTCGACCTCCAAACAGTACGTTCCCAGTGGATGTGGCAGTGACAAACCGTTTACGCAAATGACGTCAAACAATCTGTCGGTCTTCTGAGTGTGACGTCACACGTGGTCGACCAGGAAGGGGGTGCCAGTTTGATGGCCACATGTCTGGAGATTATGGATGGTTTGTCGACTGCATCCCATAACCCTCGCAACATCTGTGACGGACGTTCCCGTATTCAGCATGTCGATGGCACGTTCACGCTGAATGTTTGACAGTCGTGGCATTGCAAATTAGCGAATAATTAACCATAAAAGCGCGTTTTTCTGAGATGACACTCTACTCTGCTACCGTGAGATCAATTGCACGTGTATCAATAGGTCACGTGACTTGTGATACGTGGAAACGTGATTTTAGCATGCAGTGCTCTCCTTCTTGCTACGTAGGCCCGACAAGTAGAATGAATGTGTGACGTAATGCCCTTGACAATGTATTTAACCATAATCACAACAAGAACTTTTTCAAGAAAAGTTTCAAAACACTATTTGAAAAATAATGAGTGTCAAGTTTATTTTTGCTGAGTTTTATTTTGGGTTTCATGTACATCATTGATTTCTTGATTTAGGGAACGTTTACCCTATCAGTTTTCAATCGGTGTGGCAGCCCAGTTGTTAAAGCTGTTCGTCTTCCCATTTGGGAGTAATACAACTCTAATTTTGGTGTCCTCGCTGTGATATTGCTAAAAGCGGCATAAAACCATCCTCGCTCATTCCATTTATTATAGGGGCGGTGGGGCAGCTTAGTGGTTAAAACATTCGCTCGTCACATTTAAGACCCGGGTTCGAATCTCCCCACGGGTACAAAGTGTGAAGCCCATTTGTGGTGTCCCCGTCATGTTATTGCTGGAATATTGCTCCAAGCGGCTTAAAACTTTATTCACTCACTCCAGTTATCATAAAAGACAAATCAGCAAGGTGACTGTGTTTAAAGTATAAATACAACACGTACGTATGGACAAAGTCGCACGTAATATTTCCAGATTAATCTGAACACTAATCAATAACCAGTAGAAATATACCCATGAGGACGCATATAACGCTATGCAATAATTCAATCCGTTATTTGATCAGCCCGTCAAATGAATATTTTGAAACTAGGGTCTTATGATAGCGCGTGTGTTATCATATCCTTGACGGATAATGATGGCCAATCACACACAGGGCCGAGGTCTCAGTGTGTTGTGATGAGGGACAGCGGATGTTTGGCTCTGATATCAAGCTGTATTACCCAGTGATAAGTCCGACCACAAGTATGCAGTCAGATTGCTCACATATGCTGTATTTTGGTCAATACAGGTGCTTGAGTCAGCTTGTAGGCTGGAGGCTTTGATCTGAGAGTATTGGCGTATTGTAGGTCTTATGATAACTGACCATGGTAACATAAACATTTGTCTGTTTGACTGTCCCTGAACCACATTTATTTTGCCTACTGTCAAGCCCTCTCTGCAATGCTAAAACCTTAAATAGATTCTTAAGTCTAGATTTCTTCAGGTTCACAAAATCTCTGGTCTGCATGGGCTCCTTTTCAATCCATATTTGATTTGTTTGTTATTGTCAACATATTATAGATTCAAAGACTAAATGGTATTTTACATATACATTTAACGAAGCATATTTGTGATAATCACGAGAACTAAACAGGGTTTTAATGAATCTGCCTCAAGTGATTATCAATATTCATATATTCCGTCAGAAGTTAAGCAATTACTGGTATTTTTCCCATTTAACATCTTTATTCAGCAATGTTCATTTCCAAAGACATATCTCAAGCAGATCTCAAAACTGCTCATACTTTGTGTCAACTTGGGTATAGTCCGTTTGACTAAAAAGCGGACCGATGAAATGCAATCTAACTCGAAAACTAATAAGCATAACATCCTCAATGAAATGCTTATCATCTCACACACTTGGTTGTCTCTTTGTTTGCACTCCTCCCTCGTACCAAATAGTGAACTGTGTCAGTATTTCAATGATATTTGTTAAACAACATTTCTATTTTAAGGAAAAATATTCTGAAAAAAACCCCTCACAGAGTTGATATGATATTCTGATTATGATCAGCGTTTCATTGAGTATGTTATGGTCATTAGCTTTCGAGGTAGACTGCAATTCATCGGCCCGCTTTTGAGCCAAACGGACTGTAGTATCACCATATCATGTTACATTGCATTCTCCTGCACCTGGCTACACAAGGCTTCACTAGGCTTCTTTATGCTTCATAGCACTCCTTTACATTTCACCACACCAACACAGCACTTACAACCCACACCACTATACACTGTACTACTCCGCACAACACCACACAAACCACAACATAACACAACAATCAAATGACATTAAAGTAGTTTAATTGTTTACTTTGCAATCCAATCCGTCCTTGTTGCGTAACCATGACAATATGACAATATACCTTTCCAAATATAAGTGGGAGAAAACACATACCACTGAGGTCAAGGTCAGTCATTTGTGACACGGTCAAGGCCAAACTATTCCGGGTTTACGTCAGCGGGGTATTGAAACGGAACGTACAGCCAAACTACGTGACCCACCAGATAGCAGTCCCTCACACGGTTAATGATTTCTTTATAGATGAAAATCTTCTCACATGGAACGGCTTGATTTATGATGTGTTTGTTAAAACCATTAGTTGGCCGAGGCCGACCGTGAAATGCGTACACCTTGACATAATGCTGGTAGGAGTACTTGAGTTACTGTGTAACTGTCACACAAATGAATACATCCATGTTTGACATCAGCTGATAAACAAACAAGAAACGGTTATGTGATTGTGATGAAATTGATAACAGTACTTGGGATTTTGCGTGCATCATACAAATGCGTATATCCCCAAACGCTTCTCAACAACTAACAGAGGTTACAATTTCGCAGCTCAAAGTAATGAGCAGGATCAATTTCATTTGCCCCCTACAGCATGTGATTGTTTTAGTAAACTTTATTTTAAATATCCTGAATGCATGTGTGGATGCATTTAATGATTGCTGAAAAGCTTATCACCCCGCATGTGAGAGGAAAGAATGAAATATTTAAACAATTGAGGGTGAGATCTTCTCTTGAAAGTGTATGTAGCATTTCCATGTGTTTACGCTAACAGGGGAGATTTTGAAAAGTCAGTCCACATCAAGAAACAATTTCAAGAGTAAATAACTATTTACAGATTGGGCTGATGTTGCTTGGCATCCCTTCAACAGTGGCTAGTTTAAAAAGACGCTAAAATGATATAATCACCCG
Source organism: Haliotis asinina (assembly GCF_037392515.1). Lineage (NCBI taxonomy): Eukaryota > Metazoa > Mollusca > Gastropoda > Lepetellida > Haliotidae > Haliotis > Haliotis asinina. The sequence continues at coordinate 51,073,428 of NC_090287.1, forward strand.
AGTCAGCTAGATTTGAGAAACGGACATTAAGCAAGGCATACATGACGAGATCAGAATTAATAGGTAATGTCTGTAGGCGATGGGTGTTCCATATGCCCATTAACATTAATTACAGACAAACAGCGATTTGTCTTAGATTCCAAAACACTCACCGCTAACTTACTCTTGCTGAACGGCGAAGCCCAAACAGAGATGGCGCAGCTACCGATACACAAAAACCGTTGAATGGGTAAACGTGACGCAGATGAAGGCTTCAGACCAGGTTGTACTCAACTGAAATAACGTCATATTCTGGGCATTGGAGTGTTGATCACTATCACGCTGGAACACAGACAGACACAGACAAAGGTTGAAAATGTTGACGATTTGACATACATAGAAGAAGGTAGCCCTAGAACACGGAATCTATAACAAGAGGCAGGGCGGGGATGATCAAGATACAAGGGACGGATGGGTAATGAAATTACAGCGTACCCATGTTAATACCTGGACCCGTTATGATCATGTGACAATTAGATTAAAAACAATGTAATCTGTTATTCTTTTATGATTAAACGGTTGTATTGCCCTTGAAGATTTAGAAATCATTTACAGTAAGCTGTTTTGAACATAACATATAAGTACGATGTTGAAAAAACTCGTAATTTTAGCCTCAGAGATGAAGATTGAATATATTGCCATTTCTAACAATTTGATTTCAGGAATTAACAGATCGGGATTCCGATAGTAGGGGTGGGGTACCCGGGTAGAACATTTGGACCTGTCTCAGTCCTATCAAGAGGGTGATAAATTGGAATTTTATTCTTCGAAAAATAACCCCATCATAGCAGAGACCTACAATCGCCTTCGCACATTTTCCTCCTTGGGGAATCGAACCTTGATTATTGCCTGGACAAACAACGTATTATTCACTATGCCACCCGTATATCAGTGTTTACAGAATAGTTGAGCTTCTCATCGCTCCATGATCGTGAAATGAAAGGGTTGTTTTACATATATATCATTCCAAGAAAGACATTGCGATGCAGGTCTTGTCTGAGAGAACATATCAATAATACACATGTCAACACAATGGTTGCTGGACGTCGACCCCATGGTGTAAACGATCAGTTTGCTGTAGTCGTCCCTTATCGCCCCGAAATTTTAATCTTTCTTTCACATAGTCTCTGATCAGACCGGGCCTATGGATCGTCCTTAATGACAATGTATTATTTCTACGTACATTGTAGATATAATCTTGGAATGTATTGTTTCCCTTGGATCTTCTAGTCTTTATTGTTTAATTCCAGTCAGATCGAATTGATGAGCATCGGTCTACGTGACTGGGATACCATCGCATACATAAACCAAGTCTGCGAGTCTCACTACCAGTCACCTCTTACGAGAAGATATGGGTTGCAAAAGACATAATCTTTCTGTGATCTTAACATGTGTCTCAGATATGTGTAAACATAAAGTCAACTGCCTGTCTGGATATATACTTGTCACAAGAAGAAACTGCACTGTTCAAATTCTGTCTAAATCAACAATGAAATGGTTTCATGTAAACTGTAACAGGTGGATACTGAGACCATGCGAAGACCGCTGAACACAATGTTTAATGTCCACGTGTGGGGAACGGGTCGAACAACAATGCTACTTGTCCGAGAATCTGATCTCTGTATTCCACCCGTATCAGACTGCCTTGAACAACAACTGAAGGGGTCCTCAGACGATCTCGTATCCCACATCAAATCACCACGGAACGAACCCAAAAGTAATTCCTCACCATGACACAAGTTTGAGTGAGTGATTGAGTGAGTGAGTATAATGTTCCGCCGCTTTTAGCAAAATACCAGCAACATCATGACCCGAGACACCAGTAATGGGCTTCATACATTGTACCCATGTGGGGAATCGATGTACCCATCGGTAGACACACTGACGTCCATCACCATGGGCTGTCACATGACCTAGAGACATTCCCCGACGGACCATCCTAGTAGCCCCACGACGCTGTGTTGTCGTTGAGTCGAGTAAGAGTGTACTGTTCATTAATTCTTTTTTTTCTGACAAACAAAGGTCAAACAAGTTGCATAACCCAACAGCAGTCTTTTTTAAATTCATGTACTCTATGCACAGACGTCTTGCACGGGCTAATGCTGAAACCGCTAGCATCATGAAACGTAGCATATATGTTCAATTCAATTCACTATTTACTGTATCTACATATGTATTTATGTACTCGTGTAGTTCCAATATGTATTTTTGTGAGGTATGTTTCTTTTCGTGAATAATATATTTCAACACTCTTCTGCATTCAGGTTCTTCTCAGTTGCTGCCGAACAGGCTAATAAATGCCTCTCATGAACCAATGGCCTTCGACCGACTGGGTGTAAATCTTTAGTTCTTTTAATTTATGTCGGTATACACAAAGGCCAAACTATATTTACAGAGACCACAATTTACGTCGAATACCCGAATATTAAAGTGAGTGAGTGAGTGAGTATGTTTAATTTTACACCGCTTTTAACAATATTCCAGCAATATCATGGTAGGGGAACATCTGAAATGGGTGTCATACATCGTTCCCCTGTGAGGTGAGAATTAAAAAAAGATCTTTAGTAGTTTCCAAGAACAGGCTTGAGTTATATGCCACTGTACACATTTTTCACTTACTATACACAATAACGACTCAGGACTGGATCTAAGTTGATATTTCTCGGTAAGCGCCGACAATGAGGATTGAGCGGGCATGACCATGCGACAGGACGACTTGAATCAAGTTCATACTCTAAATAACTAGCTCAGTGCAGCGTAATACAGTGCAACTACTTCTGAATGCGGCGTAAAACAATACTCATTTTCGGAAAGCTTAGTGTACTATTAATACCGATTGCCGAGGTTGGGATCCCCACCATAATAACATAAACTACCTAAGTCAGGAAATTATTCTTCATGCGACATCGTTCAAGATACACTACCGAGCAAAACAAAGGATACACTCGTGTTTAACGGTCGCTGAAAATATAGAAAACAAGGAATGGTAATTCGATGAAGATGTTTAATGTTTATGTTTGGGGACTTATTTTTGCCGTGTTTTGCGACTGTTCCAAGCCTTGTTGCATTTTTTGGTCAAATCCAATTTTCACGCGGATGTTTCTTTTGCCCGGTAATTTATATGACAATGTACTCGTATACATTCTTGCAGCTGTGGCCATTAAGTGTTAAAACAATTCGCTATCACGCCTTGTAGCGGCAGCTGCTCTGTCAGGGAGAATTTACATAAATGAAAAACAAATATAATGTGCATTATATTCATCTGATGACAGGATAAGGACACAACTGAAAACTTTGGTTAAGCTTCAAAGACGTGTATATCTCTGCTAAATCTCCAAGGAGCGCAAGTAAACAGATTTACATACTGTAGGCAGAATCGAATTTAGCCTCTAGTCGAAAATGGGAGACATCCTAAACGAATCTGTTTCATGTTAATTTCAGACCTTAGGTTAAAGTGGCACGCCATGGCAGATAACATGACGACAAACATGACACCATGTCACACCTGCGCTGTACTGTTATAACACGACTGAAATGTATCTGAACTCGACGTGAACCCTCATTAAAAATGAACCCTCTACCTATATTGCCATCATGGCTGTGTAGCTTGTTGAACAAAATGCTAGACAAAATTCAAACATGCTACGGCACAGGAATTACCAGTTCAGAGTTTAGTCCAGTAGACTTGCCGGAGAGGTTATCAATTTGGGTTCGAATCCATATTCTACTTGATTAAGTTTCTCTGTTTGTCAGTTCTATAGTTATTTCGTTCCACCGAGATTTAAAACTCAAAGATCTGCACCACTTCAGGTACCAAGTTGACACACCGCGACTGTTCTGAAATAGTGAGTGAGCAGGTTTAGTGTTTTCTCCTCACTCAGCAATATTCCGGGTATATGGCGACGGTCTGTGAATAGTCGAGTGTGGACCAGACAATCCAGTGATCATACGATTTAAGCAACTGGGATACCATGACATGTCTGAACGAAATCAGCGCGACCTACCGCCCGATCCCGTTAGTCGCGTCTTAACACACGATTGCTGAAGATTGGTTCCATGTCGGAGTATCACTGAAATGCTGTTTGAAAGACTTTTAAATTCGGAGTGGAGTTCAGTCAAACAGATTCACTTAAAAGTGAAGCAACTCCATACATGAGCAGAGGACCGATACATTTTCCATCAAACAATTTTAGAAAATTTGAATAAAGCATTCCACTTGGGACTCACACGTATTTTTCCCAAACCAAAAACCACCATCTATTCGTGTGCTAGTATTCCCAGATCGTTGCTTAAACATACCACATCTTTAGAAATCAACATTTTAAATATAAATCAGGTTTCGTTTTAGTCGTTGAATATGTTTTCAATGTTTCATTCTCGTTTGGGATCATAGAATGTTACAATGTTATACATTTAAAACGCTATTTAAGCATCATATTATGCCAACAGGGATTGGAATATCGGTGCTTGTTGCGAAAACTACGATGAAAAGGTGACCTTGAAACAAACTTATCGACTTAATCCCTCACACTACGTAGACGCGGCTAACAAGATCCCACAAGACTAAGATAAAACCGTCCAAGATGAAGCCCGGCCGCAAATTAGAGCTAAATAAACTTCTAAACTCTATGAAGGGAAATAGCGATGTTTCTTTGTACTAAATCCGGACGAAGCTCTTAGGCTGATTGCTCGCCCATCTGACGTCGAAGCTGACACGTCTTCGCCAACGTTGTATTGAAAGGGTGTACATGTGGCGAACACATTAACGTCAGTTCTTGTTAGGTCTCGTGGAATCACGTATCGTGTGAGCTGTAGAAAAATCACGTGACTACATGTCTAGTACGTGCGATCTCGCTAACGCGCATCCATCTGTGTTTATAGACATGAGAGTTTGTGTGCATTGAAACGTCAGGCGTCAGGAAAGGGGGACTTGGTGTTGACAAAATTGTGACAAATATAGGCATGATGAATTACTGCCGGGGTTTAGAAATACACAGACCCTCTCTCGACGCTCCCTCTTTCTCTTTGCCTACTTCCTCTACTCTAGTTTGTCTTTTGCAATTGTCTTTGCCTTTACCCTCGTGGTATCTTCTCTTCTCTTTCCCTCTTTCTCCATGTTACATGTATTCTTTGTCCATTTTTGAACCTAACACGCTCCGTTTCCCCCTCCTGTCTGATCTCTCCTCTTTCCACTTCTTTCTCTCTTTTGTATCTCCTATCATTCATCCGTGTCTCACTTTCATTTGTCATTTGCTCGTTCTCTATCCTCAAACACCATTTCTTCTCTTTTCCCTTCCATTGTTTCCAACAATTTTCTATTCATCTCCTTTATTCTGAAGTGCTGAATCCACATTCTTTTACTCTCCTTCCTCTTCTTTTACCACCTTCCTCCTGTAGAAGTTCGCCATGTTTATTCATTAGCTTCCACTCCCTAGCATTCTAGGACGGAGGGGTAGCCAAGTGCTTAGAGAGTTCTCTCTTCATGCCGAAGACACGGGTTTGATTCCCATCACGGGTGGAAAGTGTGAAGACCATGTCCGGAGTCTCCGCCGTGATATTGCTGGAATATTACTGAAACGGCGTAAAATTAAACTCACTAACTCATGTACTCATCCTTACCCTTCTTTCTTCGCTTGAAACCCCGGGGAACATTTTTGTTAAACGTTGGTTTCTATCCTTCACAAAATACGTAATTTATCCAAAGACGGTTACGTTCTTTGTAAAAAGAAAAGATTACTACGTCAATAAAACATCAACTGGAACATTCAACGAAATGGAATTCTCACCATGATCTGAAATGTGTTAGCTGAGATAGATTCGTAAAGAATTTCAGACATTCACGTCAAGTGTGTGCATTGGACTCTGAAACCTCTCCCTGCACAATGGTCGGAAGGAAAGATTGGATGGGACCGTGTAGAATTCCTTCTCACCATCTTTAATTGGAGCCAAATATTTGTTTTTTAAGTAATAAGATATTGTAAAATATAGACGACTACTGATAATGTTTGATCAACCAATAACTGGTCCAGATTTGATCAATTTCTGTCGAACGTCGGCCCGGTTTGAGTCAATACCCCATTTGATTCACAATTGATTGAAATTTTGGGTGAAAGGGGGCTTCGAGAGTATTCACATCCAAGACATGACAAAATTGAGTTGAGTCCGACGAGATTTGTTCTGACACAGGACAAGTGATCGAACATCGATTCAGGTTGTGTAACAGTAATAAGCGTTCTGTGTTTTCTGGATCTAAAAACCAGTTATTGGAATAATGTTTCCATGCAAAACGGTTACAGGCTCTTACACCGCCAATAACATGCCACAAACGTGCATTGTGTGGGAGAGGAATTGGGAGTTATGGCATGCTGGTGTTTTAGCAACCAATTATACTATATATTTCCTCATTCCTGGCTCCAAAAACATAAAACACAACATAAAAGAAAAGAATAACGACCTTTGCCAATCGTTTTTTGTGTTTTCTTCAGAGGTAGGATATTACGCTTTTTTGTAATTATGTTGCATGAGTAACAAAACTGAATACCAGAACAAATTATGAGTGTGAGTGAATAATGTTTTATATCATATAGTTACATTTACCCTAATGCTGACAAACCAATGTCTGATAGTGAGAGCAGCGATGCAAGACGAGGACGGACAATAATACATAAGATGTTTGTTGACATTGGAGCCACCGTACTGGATGATTCTGGGAAATGGACACATATTACTGCTCGAGAAGCATGCTAGTGTTGAGAAATTGCTCAGAAGAGCAAACACCGGTGACCTGTCGTCATGGGCGCCGGCAGTCTCTATGTCAAGAATTGATGATCGCTGGTGGGAATAACAAATTGGCCTTGATTGTGTTCCAGGTTTGTCGATAACTTGAACTTACGATAGAGGGTAGGGGTGGTGGTGGATGGGGCGTTGGTAACCGGCGTTGGTAACGTCTTGGCCTGTATCGCCTTGGCATCTCATCGCACGTCAAACGGTGAAATAAAAAGACAAAAACAACAAGACAAACATATTCAACACCTTGCAAAAATAAGTATGTGGTCAAACTCTGTATAGTGGGTGACCCTTCCGTCAAATTGTGACTATGGTGTTAGTTACAATGCGGTCAGGAAGTTACAAGATATGTTATGCTATGTATAGAACTTCCGGAAGGTTTGTTGGGTATTCGTTGGACTTTCCGAGGTATATTCATTCCATCAAATGCACCGGTGAAGTCATAAGCATATTTTAAAACATTTTATTTTATTTGCAGAGCTAATAATGTCAACCTAGCTTTGAAATTACATAAAAATATTGAGTTTTAAATGATGAGACCGTGAAGATTCGGAATAGAATTGATCTTCAGTAATGAAAGCTCGTGGTGAAAAGAGACTAACGGGATCGGGTGGTCAGACTCGCTGACTTGGTTGACATATGGCATCGGTACCCATTTGCGCAGATCGATGCTGATGCTATAATCACTGGATTGTCTGGTCCAGACTCGATTATTTACAGATACGAACATTGCTGATTCCAGCGTTATACAAGAACAATAAATTTAAATGCAGGGGGTGGTGACCTAGCCCCCACCACCCACTTAAACCACCCCACCATTGATCGATCACCACTCGATCAACCGATCTACCCATCACTAACCCAATCCATCAGCTAGCCACCATAAACAGTTTACAGCCTGTCAGATCACACATGCTGAAATTGCCATCACCTAAATCGCACATTATTCTGGAAAGTGTGAGGAAATGTTCAACCTTTAACGTTGAAGATTGTAAAATACATGTCCCTGTTTAACACAACGATGAATCGTATTAATTGCGGTAATACTAGAAGCGTGTAATCATCTGACTGTTAGCATGACAAATAAACATGCCAAGATACCATCACACCTGTTCGTGAGAACATTCCAAATTAATGAAATTATCCTCCATGGCAGCAAACAGGAAACAATATGAGGGCTACCAGAAGAGAACAACCAGATGTGAACACAATTATATACACCTGGGTGAATTTTTAGCACTGTGACGTTAAAAAACTGTAAGAGTGCACCAAAGTCGCTCGTTAACATACTAAATGCTTCTCCAGAGTCAAACTAACGGGTTTTACGAACCCCGGCTGAAATAATTGAAAATTCTGTTTCATGAATTTTAATTAGTCCTTGAATTATTCACTACTAGGGCCGTACAGTCCAAACACTATAACCCGATCGAGCATACATATTATTGTAATACGCCTGTTATGCCGTAATGGATTTATGAAGTAGGCCTAATTACGTTGTCTGCGTCGCATATTGATGTGATAAACAAGGTAAAACACCCCAGGCTATATTGGAGTTTGTCATATTGCGTAATACCATGTACAGAGAGCAACGTGACATTGCAGTCAAATTTATCCTGTTTTGTTTCAGTAAATGGATTCTGTGGACAAGTCGATGTCGTGCAATCGCTAGGCGTAATAAGTCTTTAAGGGTAATGTTACACAAATCCCTTCTACGGTTTTCTATCATAATTGCTATTTTAATGTAAACGTCAATCAGAACCCCTATTATATCCACGCGTGCCCTTCAACAAACAACCTCGAATTGTTTCTTGGCGAACTAATAACTAAAATGACAGTATTTTATGAAAGTTATACATTAACTGATTTCTTATTATGCACGTGATAAGTGCATTTTTTATGTAAGGCAGCAGTGATGTGACGTATCATAACATGTGCCGAGTAATGCTAGTGCCCAGAGCCTGCCCCCCACAAGAGAGGAGATGGGCCCGTTTGTTCAATGCATAAACATGGTGACATTTAGCGATATTTGCAGGCGAAACTTCCGCGTGTGACATTTGTCGTAATCCTGTTTCTCTCTCTTTTTTGTACATCAAGCATTAATTCTAGCGACGTGTTACCACTTCACGCACAGAAGAGAGCCGAATGTTTTAGGAGCAATTAATACGATGACGCATACGACTGACAGCGAGTGGGAACGCATGACGGCTGTATCGTGTAGAATATCGCGGTGAGATCATAAACGATGAATATGAAAGGACTGTGTTTATTAGAGGTTTACGGCCGCCAGAAAAAACAAAACAATCATCATCATCATCATCATCATCATCATCGTCGTCGTCGTCGTCATCATCATCATTATCAATGTAGATGGAATATTGCAAAGTGCGGCGTAAAACTAATCTCAATCAAGCATCATCATTGATATCGTCATCGTCATTAATCATGATTTAACAACAAGACAGAATAACGTTACATCGTCTGTCTCTGTTTTGTGTGACAGTAAATAAACTATAATTGGTGGTCCACTTTCACTATCACTCCCTAGTTTGAGTGACGGTGACAAGGTGACGCAGTTTTACAATATCTTTCTCTATCTTGAACTATCTATCCATCCACGATCCGTATACTAGAAATACCTATTAGACAGTGTCACTGTGGATTTCGTCGCTGATCGATAATGTGGTTAAAATACACGTATTGGTGACAGCTTATTTCATTTTCAGATGGTCATCCAATACTCGACTCGACTCGTATTTGCACCAGTCATTGTAGCGTGTGATTTAGTATCTCATGCACTCATATTCAGCTGGCTTTGCCCAGATGTTGTTTGTCTTTAATTCATACAGCTTCCATGATATATGTAGCTATTACCAGAGTTAAATGTTGGGGAACTACATCGGTACGGTGCTCGTGTGGTCTGGTGGTCTGAAGAGCAAATCTGTTGATAGACTTTCATTGCTCAATCTTCACTTTTATTACATGTATATGCATTAATATACTACTCACGTTAGGGAGCATCCTCTGTGCAGTGTGAGAAGTCCATTCCTGGTGTCCTTCCCCGCGATATTGCTCTAAACCCAACTTAAAACCCAACACGCTTTTCATTACTTTGCTACACTGACAGAAAGGATCTCTCGATTCCTTCACAAATGAATATTAACTACAATATTTCAAAAGGATAAGTTCACTTTATGCTCAGTCGTATGTACAGTCATGCTGGTCATAGTCAGAGGTAGTTGCATGTAAATGTCTTACGCCTTAAACTCACCAAGAAACTTACATATTGCATTATTTCATTATATGTAAAATGGCAACATCGTCTGTGTCTTTTGGATACGTTTTGATTTTGCTTCATTACCATAATCGATCTGATGACACCATGCTTATATTAATTGGTTCCAACAGACTGGCAGATATACAAGAGCTGAATAATTTTGGAGTTCAAATCTCTAATCCACCGAAATCAACAGACATAGACACAGACAGACAGACAGACAGACAGACAGACAGACAGGCAGGCAGGTTGGCAGGCAGGCACACACAAACACACACAATACACACAATACACACACGAAACACACACAAACAAGTACACAGACGCAAGCACACACTCATGCACATTTATGAAACTTTAAAATCGATGTATGAACAAACTGTACAAATGTATGACAATATTTCATGAAAAAAGCACTTTTAAAGCACTTTAGAATTCATTCGTTTACCCTTGCCATGCGATGTGGCGAGACTGTTAAATGCACACAGCTATCGAGACCGACGTATGTACCACCTCAAGGTCAGAGTTTCTCGCAGTCATAAATCATTCCTCGTCAATGTTGTACACATATTGACGTGAGTTATTGTTTCCTACGCAAAGCTGACGTGTATCTACACTACTCTTCAAAGCAAACTTTCTTTCTACGGCGGTAAGGACGAGGTCATTTCGCGTCCATGTCGGGTCCAGCTGACATTTGTTCGCGCACTCTTAGTCAAGATAAAGAGCAACGTGACGCGAAGGTTTCGCTCCTAGTAGTCATCGAGGGGAGGTTGGATTGCGCAGTAGTCTACATACATTTGAGTTGCTGACCACGTCGCAGTTGATTGTCGTGACGTCTGATGCCTTCGGTACGCCGTCGAGAACATCCAAGACCGTATGGCAAACTAATGCCACAATGGAACCTCATCTAATTATCTCTTGTCAGTAAAATGGCACATTATGGGCAGTTTTATTACCATTTTCAGCTTCACGAAGCAGTGGTTCCCTCCGATTGCTGTTTCATCTGTGCAGGGATATACCGTTAATGAAAGGATGTACGCGTCAGGAAATATGAAACGAGCCGACTGGTATCTTTGTATGAGTCGTGAGCGAATGCATCCCAGATCATTCAGGAATGCATGCTAATGTTTTATGCTATATGATTTCATAACTGGTTCGTCAAGTGCCTGAGGATTCTGTTGATTGATGTCAAAAGAATTCGAGATGTTTCATTGTAGAAGAAACAGGGCGAAAAGTGCAAGATTTGCCAGTTGTTATGATAGCCTAGGTGAGTGATTGATTGAGTGAGTGGTTGAGTAAGGATATATGTCGGTATAAGCAGTATTTGAGCCACTGGACGGCGATGTACCCCAGCGGTTGGTTTCGCAGAGTGCATCCATATGGTGATTCGATTTCGGGTCCTTGGCATGACAAGCAAACGGTTTAAGCACCAACTTTGTCCCCATCATCTCCTGCATCCTTCCTAGTCGCAATAGCTAACCCCATGCCACAATCCATTTTGATGTCAACTGAAAGGATAATTCTTAATTTTATACGAAATGCATTCTGCAGTTAAATTCTTTGAATAAATTCTTTGGAAGTCAGGATTTCAAGTAAAAACCCACCCAAAACGTTTCCCAATCCCTGTTAAGTCCTGCCTGCACAGGTGGAATCTGGTGATGACACTTTTGTATCATTGTATCTCGATAGAGTGGATCGATGCTCATGCTGTCATTTATCTGACTGTTGGGTACACTTCATCGTCCGCTGGATAACGTAACATCATTAACTCGCTTTTCTATCACTTTTTCATAAATGAACAAAACGTCTCCCCTCTTACGCTCATGAACAACTTAGCAGAAAGGGTACTCCCTAAAAAGGGAGTATTGTATTTATGTATTTATTTATGTATTGGTTATTTCTTTCACAATGCATAATGTACCAGGCAATGGGAATCTCAAAAGCAGAGTTTCTGGTGGTGGTAAGACAGATTACAAATAAATTGTTTATAAATCATGAAACTTCTGTAATAAGACGTCAGCACTTCTACCAGTAGGCGGTTGCATGTCATTGACAAGTACCACGGGTTCGAAAGAACAGTCTTTTATCCACACTGTAGTTAAACACACCGTGAGGAAAACAGACCATTAACCAACAAACAAGATTTTGTATCTATATTTAAACGTCATAAAATCTTTAAAATTCAGTTCGACGTCATTACTATACAGTTGACGTATCAAAGACGTCAGTTAATTGCATTGGGCTATAAAATGTTCATAAAACACTTTCAGATACGGTCTGAATATAAACCTCTCATATCAAAGGAATCATTCTTTCAAGGCAAAGATGGAAATTTTGATAATAAAATTTTGTGTCATTATTTATGAGGATTCATATATAGTCAGTAAAGTGTGTTCATGTTCACCACCGTAGGCTGTCTTAGTCGTGATATTTGAAAACAAAAATCCAATCTGACACTGAAATAGATTATTTTAAAGATAGATCTATGCACAAGAATGTATTGAGTGGGTTGTTTTTCCCTCCCACGCCCTTCGTTTTTTCCAGACATGCGTACTTTCTAATAATTATGTGCGTGTATGTATGTGTATGTGTGTGATAGCAGTGTGTGTGTGTGTGTGCGTGCGTGCGTGTTTATGAGTGCTTGTGTGACAATCGTTACTTTGTCCTATGGCACAAGTCAAGCTTACCACTCAGTGATATGATTGTTAATTAGCGCATATCGGTGACCTGGGGAACTATATGGATAGGAACGTCTTTATTGTATCATGATGTATATTTTTTCCTTTCCGTGAAGATCCGGCCTACAACTGATCTTCAGTAACCCATGCTTGTCGTAAGAGGCGACTAAAGAGATCGGATGGTTAGGCTGGCTGACTTGGTTTGATACAAGTCATCGTTTCCAAATCACCAAGCTCGTGCTGGCGATTACTGGACTCTTTTTTCCAGACTCGATTGTTTACAGAACATATAGTTGTAATATTGCTGAGTGCGGCGTAAAACAAACAAACAAATGAACAGCAACAACGATCATATCGACGACGTGTTTTTTAAAACTTCACAATGGGTACGTGTTTGACATACAGAGGACATACAAATAGAATGTGTTTTCATCTTTCAGCTGGCATGTTGAGGAATGCGGCGATAACCAATGAAAAAAACAAATATACATTGTTGCCTTGCCTTTATTGCCAATCATTCACTTCCGAAATGTCTTTCAACTGGAGATCGTCTGCGATTGCCCCGTAGACTACGATACAGATTCTAGTCTAGATGAGGTACAACTGTCACCTGTTTCTACACGATCGCCTTTGGCCTCGGCGCAACAGCAACCACTTCGACGGAAAGCTTGAGTGGGTACTGCGATATCCACTCAAGCCTGTTTCTGAAATCACCGAATGGTTCCCAACAACGCGCCATAATAAACCCACAACAGTCTTCAGATATATCTTAAACTCGCAGACACGTCTATTTCCCTCACCAAAGGAGAATCGATGATCATGGCGTTGATGGTCTCGAGAACATTTTCACCTCATTCATTTCTCCCAATGACCATAGTGTTGTAAGCGGCTAGGTCGAGGTCGCTCATAGCCTCCATTCCTCACTTCCGCTTCGTGAATCACAACGATGCTCACCGCACAGCGTGTTCGCCAACTACGCAGTATGACACAAATACGGATGTCCCGATAGTCTGACAGATGACCTAACAAGTCAAGGCCGTTCGAGGTGGTCGACCGTATAAAAAATGCCCAAGGTGGTACAGGTACACCATTCATCAGGCCTGTTACATGAGTTTAACTGAAAAAGATCCCCCGAGGGGTGTGTAGTTATATATCAATTGCCGCCCAATGTAAATGAGGAAACATCGATAAACGTAAAAATGTTTCCTTGCTGATGGCAGTGTCACGGTACGTCACGCTTTGTTACGACACCTGACGGATACACGAGCATACAGACAGGCGCTAGAAAAGGTCACATCAGAACAAAAAGATCCGGGACCTACTAGTATCTTGAGCTATTTATCAAGTTTAAAATATTTCAGGGACTTAGTTATCAAGTTTCAAATCTATCACGGATCAGTGACATATCTTACCCATGACAAATCTGAAAGGACATTTCAACATAAAAAAAACTGTCATAATTATACCCGGATTCATGAAGACATGGATAGTATTCTGACTGATACGATAAGACCAGAAAAGGAAAATGCGATGTCATTGATGATGAAGCAACACTTAAGAAGTAAAACAACCAAGTAAAACGAACTTGAAAATCTGAAATGAAACGCTCATTAATGGAGATACTTCTTAAGAAAAAAGAAACAATGCCATAACATTGATACAAAAACCGCCATAAAATTATTTTAAAAAATAAATGAAACGTGCTGTAATTGATACTAAAAAGTATATTTTATGACAGAAACAATAAAACAAATTCCAAAACTGAAATAAAACGTTATGTCTTAATAGGAGAAAAACAAGACAAATTGCAATAGACCATCGGCATCTATACGTTCATTCACACGTGTGATATTGGCAATCTCATCAGCGCTTAACCCTTGATTCGTTCGTGACCATGCATCAGTACAAGGATGCGAAACATCAAACTTATTTATCAGCCTGCTCTATTTCATCGTCTACTGGGAGTCGTCGCATTGCCACCAGACAAAACCCAGCATTTAACACATTTGGACGCCGGCGAAAGAATTTATCTAGATCCCATGAAATATATTGTGTCGCGGAATAACAATGGGTTTCCGGAGCCGTTATCCGTCAGTGCAGACGCTCAGCGACCCGCTCGTGCATACGAAACTCGGTCTGAATCCGTGTCCAGCATTGCTCATTTAGGAACTAGGGGCAATTATTCGTTCTCGACCAACGTTTGTGTCGCTGTTATGGTTCCGGAAAGGTTAATGAAATCACTCTTCGATCGACGTACAAACGGGATACAGGATGGTGATAACAGCATATATAATCGTTTCATTGCATTCTGTTCTATCATTATGTGGCATAACCGTCTACGAGAGTTTGAGGCATAAAACGCTTTGTTGGACATGAAATATCTATCTGATGCAGAAACACAATTGCCTTTCCAGCGTTACTGGTGGCCGAGATAACGCTTGATGAATGAGGTTCTCATTGAAATGCCACCTTGGCTGGTTCAGCGGGCACACGAAATTCTGTAATAAGGAGAAATATTAGCGGAATCGAACACGTCACGTGACTATCATTTAGGTTCATTGTTCAGAACGTTGACGTCATACGTTGTATTTATAGACCATTCGAGAAATAAGTTCAGTCTTGTCGACATGCTATTGCTGAAACATTCGTTTTTCAACGAGGAGAGACCTGCACTGACAGGCCTGATTCAGTGTTGTTCGGTAATTTTTTGCTATTTTTTACTCCAGCAAACTACGAAAAAATAATCACAATCTGTGATCCTGTGTTATGATTTATTAAGAAAAGGACATCAGAGGTCATCAGAACGTATTTCTTTCAAACGTTTTGTTGTAATATTTATCATTTATATCGTCAATATTTCTGGGAATATGTTGCTGCAAGGTGTCTGTGATATTTTCATGTCACAAATAGTCACAAATTGTTTATACGCGATGAGCGCCTCTCAGGCGCCGTACCTCGTCCTGAATAGTTATGTCACATACGTAAGTAAAATACCTGAAACATGAATGTCAGATTCGCCCTGATTCAGTTTCTTGGCTCCCTCATGTCGCAGCTCTCGTCAAGGGGTGGTTCACTTGTGGTTCACTACACTTCACTTCCCCTCTTTCCTTCCACTTTGACCTAACACGCCATGAGTGATGTGCGAGACAGCCTTGTCCTGTAGGAAGAACTCCCGTTGTGTTCCTTATAATGAAGAAGTTAACATCCATAAAACCCCTCTCTCCTAGCACCCGCTTTGTCATTAATCGGACAAAATGGCCCATGCACCAATTTGGCGTCAGATTTTCCTGAACCATCATCTGAAATCAGATCTCCTTGTGTAGGATATGTTGTCCCATATCACCAGGCTGTCGTCTCGAAACATCAGATCCGTAGTGTATATTTCGCCTTGGAATTTCAGACCCGTTGTGTGTATTTCGGTGCATAACGCTCATTTCGGCCTTGGCAGAAACGTAGACCTTCATCTCGTAGTCGGAGACGAAATCGTGATTCATGACTGAACCAGACGTCGACAATTTCTCTGAGCCCATGTTTGTTCGGTGTTGATCATCCATCACAGAGTCCCAATACATGGACAAATACCGGTATTGTGGATCTTATTCCCACCTCGCGCACACTGATGCAGTTATTTTGGTATGATTTTCCCCACAACAGGCACGTGCTCTGCAGACTCGGCGGCACTATCTTGTCGATGGCATAGATGAAAGACCCGGATGAAGTGATCTTGAAGGATGGTGAATCCATAAATTCTCAGACGATCGAGAGTTGCATTAAGACGGTTACACAAACGAGATATTGTAGTCTGGTGTACGTGAACATGACATATAACTGCAGAGAGGGCGCTCTCGCCTCAGTATATCCAATATGGCGACGTAGCAATTGGTAACATTCAGCCTCGGTAACGGCCCACCTCCAATACATGACAAAATTTTGAATAACATTTAACTTGAATATAGTCATTGCCATTTCACATAACTGTCACAGATTGCAAATGACCGTCTTCCTTAATAACCGTTCCATGGCATTTATGTACAGTCTTGTATATACTTCTCCATATAGCTGCAAAAGTTTAAAACCATTGCCTTCCTGCATTTTCCAGTTACCTTTTTAGTGAAATCGTCAAATGAAAAAGAAACGTATTTGTTTTCAGTACAGTGGAAGCTGTCTGAACCGACACTCATCGGGACTGAAGAAATTGATGTGCCAGATTGTAGAGCTGATGATAAATGTACAAGTCACAGGCGAGATTTTACGCTGGTGCTGACAACTTGCCGGATTGGACGGATGCCGGTTTCGACAGCTTCCACTGTATTTCATGAGTAAAATAATAATAAATAAATAATCAGAAACATCAGAATTAACATTCTAATCATCTCCCATAATGTACATCTTTATAGTTGAAGACAGTACCATATTCATAGATGTAGATTAATATTATCCACGATGAAAGTACTTTATTTAGAGAGAAAAGAAGACTTAGTCATGTCTTGAAGCAGCCATTGCCGAAAAAAACTTTTAATATCCCAGCAGAGTAATATACACGCGTCTGATGTCCTAAGTACGTAACGAATCAGTGCAGGAGGAAATGACTCAGGCCGTGAACATTTATACCTGTAATGAAGCACGGACATGGTGACGAAACTCAGTGTCTTATACCACAGAGCATGGAACCTGCAATTCGAACCATGCAAATACCATGCGGATCCATGCAAACACAAGGGACACAACTCGATAGAGTTAATTATCTGTCACATCAGTTGTCTTTAGACAATACAAACTGCAGAGGTCATCTAGACCTATGGACTTTAAATGATTTAGACTCCTTAGATACCGGATTACCCGTGCAGTTTTCCACTGAGACACAGGGGAAGACTGCCACAAGATCGTCGTAACCCACTGACAAAGGCCCCGTATCCAGATATCTCTAATTAACGAGAAAAGAAAGAATAACTATCCTTGGCATATGTCACAAAAATGTGCAGCGGGTGAGGTCATGGCAAATAATATCCTTCCACCTGTCAACGTAGTATACAGGAATGTTGAAAACATTGTCTGTATAGAAATACATAATGTGTCTTTTGATAATCAGACATACATGCGCCATATACATCCATATACCGATAATCTACAAAACATAGGGCATACATACGCTACAAACCAAAGGAATCATAAATATGTTTGGTAATGTTTTTGATATCGTCTTCCCAATGTCCACAATCCATATTTGTTCAATATCCTGGAACGTCTCACGACATACCGACGCACATTTTGACTGAATCATCCTCACCCTATGCAGATCTACATATGCCGGACTTAATCCGAATTACTTGACTGAAGGCCCTTAGGCATATATCGTACGAACCGTGACTCGTTTACGCATTATTAAAACCAATAGGCTGTATTTGTAAACACTGTTTCCTTGTAAGTACGTTACACTCTTAACTCATATGAATTGTACATGATGTGATTCAAACTGTTTCTATTGCGTTTGTGTTTGTTTGTTTGCAAGATACCAGATAATCGATGTCAAAGTTCTCTTATTTCTGCATGTGCTCTTATCCTCACACCTTACATCCTTATAATTATCCTTCTCAATTGGCAGATACGGCGGAAGGAAATCGAATTCAATACTGGAACACTATCGATGGTGCTTCCGCTCTAGGTTACCAATCAGATCTCTACATTTCGAAGATCTATTTCCTCTTCCGTGTGAAACATGAAATCTGAATATAACTCTAATCTATGAACAAATATTAACTTGTTTCATGTAAAATATGTTGGATACAAATCATCGGTAGATTTTCAGATGTCACTGCTTCGATGCTCACAGTACCTCTCCACACCAAAGCAATTTCGCGTAGGAGTATGTATTACTTTCATTACGTTAGTAAACCCTCTAAAGTATCATTCCAATTATATAAACTTAACTTTTTTAAAAGCTTGTGGTAAACTATGTCCGCAATTAGAGGTACTTGTACCTCACGGCATTGTTCTAGTCTCTCAGAAACATAGATCTATTTTGTAACTTTTTATATTAAAAAATAGTCTCTTGACTTATAACAGTGATTGTTAATTAAGGTTGAGCTCAAATTGCTAAAGTTGAAAACTTGACATGCGGATTTTATTGAATGCTTCATCCGATTGAGATATTGAAACTTAATCACCCCTCTCTGAATGAACACCCAGCTAAAACTTTTTCCTGCAAATGAACTCTCCCGGTCAGTTTAAACTGACCCTGTGGTACGAAGGAAGAGGTAACCGGAACACCTAAAGTTCAGTGACTTTGTTTCCTTCTTTTAATTGTCATGGCAACAACATATTCTTTAAAGCTGAGTTGAGGCCAGCAGTCACACCTCATTCACCTCAGGTGCATCACCGTCCACAAATGCTGTTGTTTCCGTATTCTTGTCTGTCATTAAGATGTGAAACGTTTATTTCAACTGTCACTGTGTGTACGTTAGTATCCCCATGACGACCGTGAGTCTCACGGGGTTATGACACTAAACAGTTTGTATTGTCAAAGATTTTAGGGTAGAAATGATGGTGTATTGGTGATAACACTCTGAGAATTCACTTGCACGTTCTTCGAGAAGAGGGCTGTCTGGTTCGACCTGATCACTTGGCTGCGTTGCTGTCTTCCTCATTTTTACTTCTGTCTCTCATATCATGCTTGTCTCTTTACATCATTCTTGTCTCTCCATATCGTACTTGTCCCTCCATGTCGTACTTGCCTCTCTATATCACACGTGTCTCCATGTCATACTTGTCTCTCAATATGTATGTGCGTATGTATGTATGTATGTATGTATGTGTGTGTGTGCGTGCGTGCGTGCGTGCGTGCGTGTGTGTATGTGTGTATGGGTGCGTGCGTGCGTGCGTGCGTGCATGTATGTCGTCACACCAAGCAAGACACTTCCATGCATCAACTTCTGTCTGTTTTCATAACTTCTGTACTACATACGCGCAAAGGTGGGTATCATCTGCAAAAAGCGTGTAGTTAAAACAGTATTAGGCATATGCTGTTGTATGTAAACTGAACAAGAACATGTTCCAACAGCTGAACAGAATGAGATATAGCCTTCGTCAGTGGTTTAACATCTGACCATGAAGTATAACACTTTAAGCAGTCTCAGCTGAAGTAGGTACTCAAATTCTCTAAAGTGTTTTCTGTATTGGAACACGTTTATAGACGTAGTAATATGAAGGGCAGAAACGATGAAGGTACGGTCGTACATGGTGACTGATAGACACACATTCACTTAGATAGTACGGTCATGTATGGTGACTGATAGACACACATTCACTTAGATAGTACGGTCATGCATGGTGACTGATAGACACACATTCACTTAGATAGTACGGTCGTGCATGGTGACTGATAGACACACATTCACTTAGATGGTACGGTCATGTATGTTGACTGATATACACACAATCACTTAGATAGTACGGTCATGTATGGTGACTGATAGACACACATTCACTTAGATAGTACGGTCGTGCATGGTGACTGATAGACACACATTCACTTAGATAGTACGGTCATGTATAGTGACTGATAGACACACATTCACTTAGATAGTACGGCCATGTATGGTGACTGATAGACACACAATCACTTAGATAGTACGGTCATGTATGGTGACTGATAGACACACATTCACTTAGATAGTACGGTCATGTATGGTGACTGATAGACACGCAATCACTTCGATGGCACGGTCGTGTATGGTGACTGAATGACACACAATCACTTAGTACGGTCGTGTATGGTGACTGATAGACACACAATCACTTAGACAGTATGGTCGTGTATGGTGACTGATAGACACACATTCACTTAGATGGTACGGTCATGTATTGTGACTGATAGACACACAGTCACTTAGATGGTACGGTCGTGTATGGTGACTGATAGACACACAGTCACTTAGTACAGTCGTGTATGGTGACTGATAGACACACAATCACTTAGTACGGTCGTGTATGATGACTGATAGACATACAATCACTTAGATGGTACGGTCGTGTATGGTAAATGACAGACACACAGTCACTTAGATAGTACGGTCGTGTAAGGTGACTGATAGACACACATTCAATTAGAAGATAATATACGGTCAAGGGTACGCTGCACAGTTGTTTACACTAGCAAATGGTTCCTATTAATTACTCATTAAGAAGACGATCACAGTTTATAGGTAAATTTAGTGACCTTGTGAGTCAGCGGAACAGTAATTGATAATAACCTCACACATTCACACCAAGCCATATGTTCCTTGGTCTGCGACCTCAGTTCCCTCGCTGGTGTTTTTTGCATCATCAACGAAGCGTTATATGGGATGCTTTAGCGTGTTTTTTGTTGCACAGGTATTGAACCTAAAGCAATCTTCACATTACCTCCTTCACTGAAGATTTGATTCGTATGTCGAGCACATCTGAAGCACTGGCTAATTCACTTGTGGAATGTTAATTTGCGCTTAATTCTTACAATTTACGTGCATGAATGTGAGCGTCGGTTGTCTTATTGACATATTATCATTTGTAAGTGTCTGTTTTGAATGGGCGGTTGTAGCCTTGTGGTTGGAGCGTTCGCTCGTTACGTCAAATACCCTAGCTAGGTGCTCTTGAATTGTTGATGGAGTAAACAGATGGGGCGATGATAGATAACCCGATGCTGGATGACAGACTGCCGGGTGGGAGATACAGATGATGTTTCTTCATAGATAGAATGATGGATTAGTAGATGAAGATCTGGATAGAAGGATGGATACCTGGGGTACCTGGGGTACCTGGGGTGGAAGATATATGGATTTAGTGTTGGATAAATCATTGAGGAGGAGGAGATGGATAGATATTAGTGTTCAGTGGAAAAAAAATGATAGTCTTAAAATTGAAAGACTGGTAAGACACGCGTGTTCTTTGTAGATATGTGGATTGATAGGTAGATAAACCTATGGACAGGTTGTTTGAATTGACTGAATATATTTCTGTAGAATAGAATGATTGTTTATAGTACGGATGATGGATCGATGCATATATGTATTGATGGTACACTGGCTAACTGGTCAGTAGGAAACACAAGGGAGGCCAACAGAGGGAGGTGAGTAGATAGTAAGATGAGTTGAGTTTCACTTATGAGCAGATGGGGTGTTGGTTTGGTAGTAGTTGTCATTGGCCTGTTTGTTATATAGTTCAGTGTGCACGTACTGTAGAACATGCCCATGAAGATTCGGGTTAAAATTGGTTTTCATCAACCCATGCTTCTCGTAAGAAGCGATTTACGAGGCCGGGGGTCAGACTCGCTGACTTGCTTGACGGATCATAATTGCATTATTAGTATGATGATCATGTTGTTGATCTCTGGATTGTCTGGTCCAACTCGATTATGTACAGACCACCGGCATATAGGTGCAATGTTGATGAGTGTGACGTAAAACTAATCTCTCCCACTCACTACTGTTGAATTTCGGATTGGTTTGCCAGTATCGTAAGTGATGGGAAAATATGTTTTTGACAAAAACGCACATTTGATCTGACAGTGCCCTAATGTCATCTTATGGAAAGTTACTTTAATAGGTCAACACTGTGTTCTCCAGTAGATTTAACATTTTGGTGGTTATATCATCAAAGCCCCGGGGTGTTGGTATCGGGTCTTTAACAACGCCTGTCGTTATGTCGCGGTGATCTTACATCGATAATCTGGATAATCTCACATCTGAAATAGTGTTACCATATACGTGTTATGACTTCTGTTATGTCGCCCTTACGTGTTACCAATATCGGATAAATTATGTTGTTAAGCTCCTTGTAAGTTCTCGCTTGTTGGATTAATCCCAAAACATAAACATTCTGCTGGGATTATCAGTGGTATGCAGTGTGAGGCAGTGGGTGCTGTTTTATGCTTGATTTAGCAATATTCCAGTGATATTGCGGTGAGGAATTGGGTTCTCATATTATGTGAAGACTCGAACAATAGCCGTGATGAACGATGTTGCAACGCTTTAACCATAGGGTGTATCCAAAAGCCATTTGTTTTTATGTTTCTCGAGAGCTCAAAACAAGCAGGGGGAGCACGGGTGGTTCGTGCATGCAAGGTGAGGGAATTCGCCGTGAAGAGTTGCGTCCCTCGGGCGCGCCAGGATCCCATCATCGTGGGTTCGAATCCCTGCGGTCCCCTTTATTTTCCTAAGTTTGTAAGATCCATACCCGTGGTTATGGGGTTCATCCAAGTGGTGAAATTTGAAACTTACACCACTGAAAATACCCCCACCCCCCAACCCAAAACTTTATATGGAAAAGGCTAAACACAATTCATTCTTACTCACTCACTCACTCACTCACTCGATTTAGCATGTATGTTACATTACATCTATATTTCTACGCTTTAGCATGTATGTTACATTACATCTATATTTCTATACATCGATTCATGATCACATGTCAATGAAATGTCGTCTTTCATATTTTTACTCGTTATTCTTGTGTAATATGGTACTAGCATTAACAGCGTAACTACCAGGTTGCCATGGAAACACCAAATTTCATGATCGGTAACTGTAACGTCACACCCTTGACTCATCACCTTGCCTGTTAGTGTTCTGAAGCAATCATTGTCTATCTCATGATAAACATACAGTCATCACGTTGTTCTTATTTATAACTCGACATCGTGGTTGTATGTACATCTGGTGCTGCTTGTCAGTCGGAGCTATAAAAATACTTGACGGAATTTTCTTCTCTGTGAGATTTAAAAATGGATTGTTGTTTAGACATGTTTTATGATTATTGTGTCTACAGTCGTAGTTCTTCCTGTTGGCGTGACTGAGTGACTGAGTGGGTTAAGGTTTACACTGTACTCGGCAATATTCCAGCTAAATTTATATGATGGCAGTCTATTAATAATCGGATCTGGATCAGACAATTCAGTGATCAACAGCATGAGCCTCTATTTACGTAATTCAGATACGATAACATGTGTCAAGCAAGTCAATGATCCTGACCACCCGATAGTCGCCATTTACCTTTCGCTCATCAGAACATGTCCACTTGATACATGTGGATCAACATGGGGAATAAGTTAATATGGTTTTGCAATGTTTTGGCCGTATCTTGCTATGGAAATGTAGTATGTGATTTATACATTTCAGCCATACCGGGGATCGAACACGGTTCCTTCATCTTGAACGTTATGTGTCATCTCGTCAGTTGGTTTATTTTCTGCGAGTATCGGTTTTTCACGTTATGTCTCTTCCCACACAGTATCCTCGATGTATCGACCCGTCCATCGCTGTATCATCCCGTCACACAATGTATCATGTAGTTAGTCGCTGTATCATCCCGTCACACAATGTATCGTCTTGTTAGTCGGTGTGTCGTACCGTCACACAATACATCGTCTCAAAACCATCTTCCCCTCGATCGCGACATGGAAACGAACCGCCTGCATTTTTTGCTGCAAGAAGAGCCCACTCAGACAGACAAACAGACAAACAGACAAACAGACAGAGAGGCAGGCAGGCAGGCAGGTAGGCAGGCGGGCAAATAGAGAAACTACAAACACATACAAGAACCAAAACAAGAACCACAAAACTCGAAACGAGGCAAATTGGGTTGTTTTCGGGGAATGAAATCTCTGGAGATTGGTAGTTACGCTACTCCACAATCAGCCCGAAATCAAAGTCAATCTGAAATCTGCATTTAGAAAGCCTGATTCATTCGCATTCACTATGATAATTACGCAAGCGCCCAACTTTACCCACATATTTGCAAATTAAAACATGGTTGGATCGCTGTGTCTAAAGTCTCAGAGCAGCGAGGACAGATTTGAGCGACAGGAAGCTTTAAACTTCACATTAATTCAAATGATCCAGACAAGGGGTATCTGTTTTGTAATTCACCTACACCATTCATTGACGTAAACAGCGACGGGGGATAAGAACAACTTGTGTATTTCACTCGTCCTGTGACGGGAGCGTGCGTCGTTGCCTGGATGTATCGTTCCGAGTGACGAGGTCTGAACGAGGAAGTCGTATCTCAACTTGACACGTCTCTCGGAATCGAGGGAGGTGCTTAGGAGGGATGTTGACGAAGATGAGCTTCTTGTGTAACATTGTCAAAATGATATGGTACATTTACTAGTGGGAAGTTTATTTTACAGTGAGGCGATGTTGCTTTCATGTTGATATGTTTGGTGTATCGGGTATCATAAATAATCTTCATGGTTGTAGTTGAGATGAAAAGAATTCGCAGGTACTTCGATAATATGTTTGCGAACTGGAAACGTGTGTCATATCATCACTTAAATTATATTTGATGTTATGTGAAGTTGGTACTTTATGGTGTTTGATTGTGAAGCTGGTATTTCATAGGGTATGTTTGTAAAGTGGGTACTTTATAGAGTGAACGCGTGTGGCAGAAAGCCACTGCTTTAAGCATAATGTCAGCTTACCACACACGTGTCAGCAGGGTTGAAGCCATCCTCGATATCTCCAGGGTATACATTCCGAAAAGTCTCCACAATACCCTGGCCCGATCGGCCCGATAATTTTATTACCTCCCTTTGCTGGCTCCGCATTCTCACAGTAGCCAGTCAGCTAGACCGCCGTTATAACCGAGCTTGCTAGTGTCAACAAAGGTAGCGGTCGCAACTGCGAAGGTTTGCTCGCCGTGCGACTCACAATTTGGGGAAATCACACAGACAAATTTATAGGTCTGAAACTTTTTAAATGTTTATGCAAGAACCCCATCTACCTCTTTCAGAGAACCTCTGCATGGTTTGTTTGCCAAGTTTAATCGGTTAGATAATTTCAAAAGCGAAAGTGAGTTGTGATTGGTTCGCTCAACTTCCCAGCGTAGACACCTGATTGGATAAAAAGCTAGCCAAGGGAGATAATATATTTATCGGGCCGAGCCGTAGATGCACCCAGGGTATAGTGGAGATTTATCGGAACGCATATCCTGGAGATATCGAGGATGGGTTGAAGCTAACCAATGCTGAGTAAATATATATAATTTTGACGGTAACAAACAAACCCATGTTCATTGAAAAGGAGCCACGGGGAGACCAAAGATTCAGCCGGAACCTCAGGAAATCTAGACTTGTTTCATAAAGCAAGAGAAAAACATTGGAAACATGCAGCGTCTCCCGTTTAGAAGAAAACAAAGTCCCCAAGCTCGCTCTTTGATGGCAGCAGTTCTCAAGGATCCCAAAGAAACCCACTGACTATTAGGTCGGGAAGAAGACGGGGAGAGGATAAGGCGAGGGTAAGGGATGGTTGACGACTACCCGAAACGTCAAGTCATATCAACAGCTAATATTATACTATTATATTATAGGGATTTAGCATTGCAGAGGTTGCTAGGCAGATGGGAAAATAATGCTGTTCAGGGACTGTGAGACAGACTAAGTGGAAGCTCGACCTTCGAGGCAATTATTCCATGAGGCCTAGAGTGTTCGGGGTGTGCGTGGGAACTGGCATTTATACCAACAATTTGAAGCGAGCGCCGTAAGACTACTCAGGTAGCCACGAGATATGGTGTTCTTCGCCTCTGCCCGTATCAAGTATTGATCTTGTTGAAGCAATGGTACTTAACGCGTACGTTGTTTGGTGTTTTTGTAACATTTTTTTATTTATACCAGGAACTCTGTGTTCTTTGTTCAGCGATAGCTCCATTGAAATCAGTTTTACAAAGTTATGTTTTTTCGGAAAGGGAGATATCCTTGGATTGGCAATACCAACGTTTACATGGGTGACTACTTATGCATGGGCGGTACTGTTATACGAAAAATGGTTCACAATGTCTGAGTCTAACCATGCAAGACTTCGTTGTTGATGTTGCAAACATTTCTTAAGGTAATCCTGTTCTAAGACTGTTGAATATATATGTTCCTCTAGTGAAATTGTCCTCTTGGTTTCTTTCCGTGAGAGGGCAGTGGGATAACTTAGTGGTTAAAGCGTCCGCTCGACACGCCGAAGGTTCGATTCCCCACATGTTTACAACGTGTGACGCCTATTTCTGGTGTCACCCAGCTTCCTCCACGTGGCATTGTTGGGATATTATGTAAAGAGGCGTAAAACCATTTTCGTACAGTCACTCCTTGGTTGAAGTGAATTATTCCCAAACGACGTACACAGACCACGGTAGGAATCTTTCCCCGCCATTTCCATTTGCAATATTTCCATGAGTAGATGATTGACGACGACACATCTTCAGCTTACTTACTCTTAGTTTGGGGGATTTCCACGATGTTTAGTCATGATATCCTCACGCAACTGCCTGATCACTTGAGTATAATATTAGCTGTTGATATGACTTGACGTTTCGGGTAGTCGTCAACCATCCCTTACCCTCGCCTTATCCTCTCCCCGTCTTCTTCCCGACCTAATAGTCAGTGGGTTTCTTTGGGATCCTTGAGAACTGCTGCCATCAAAGAGCGAGCTTGGGGACTTTGTTTTCTTCTAAACGGGAGACGCTGCATGTTTCCAATGTTTTTCTCTTGCTTTTTTGTCACGCTTAACCCAAGACCCATCCATTATTACAAATCTCTTAGGATCATCAACCAGATCTGTTTCAAAATGACGTAAAACTGTCACTAGCGATGATGAACTTGGAGCACTTCTGATCAAGCGACAGAAACCATGGAACCTTTGTCTTGCCCAGCTCATTACTCTTAATGCTTTCTCGCGAGAGATGCCAACTGTTTTTGACGTGTGGCGAGTGGTCGATCATACATTATCGTTATCAACGTTTTCTTCAGTTGTGGCAGATGAAGGTTTTCCTGGCCTTTGACCATCGTCGAGGTTCTTGAAACAAACTGCAAACCTCGTAACAGTGACAAAAACATCTAAATCTCCTTGATACCACGTCCGCTTGGCTGCTGGAGATGGCACCTTCTTAGCCAATGGTGTCTCCATCTTTATCAACAAAAAATAACATGTCCTTGACAATATTCCACTTAATATTTTCAACACCATGGAAAATATGGTTGTAGTATAGTACATAATATGTGCAGAATGTTGAAGGCGTAATGCGTATCCTTTTTGTTGGGCTCAGAACGTTTTGGTCGCAACTCCTACTTTGAGTACAACCTCGTCCAAATTTGTTTAATTCTACATTCAGAAACATGCCAACGATAGTCTGTAAATATTCAAGTCTGGTACTGTGAGCAACTGACCACGCTGTTGACTGGCGACGACACTTAATTGAATGAGGTTTTGGTGACACATGTATCCATGGTAGATTGAATGAGCTGTAGGAAAGGTGATATATAAAGGCATCAATGAGCTGTAGACATCAACGATTGCAGACACAATGTGACTTAAAATGGAATGTTCAGATTAGATACAGAACAGCTATTTGGGAAACATTATGCAACACCGCCATCAAGGACCAACTCTGTGGATCTTATACAACCGAACCGCATACCAACCCGATAGTTAGCTTTCCCTATCAGGAACATTAGTTGCTATGAAACCGTGTGTGTAGTTTATATCTGCCTCAGTCAGAGACGTGTGAACGAAATTCTTCGCGTGTTTCATTCTATTTTGAGGCGACTGAAAATTAATGAGAAGGGGGTTGTCGTCTGGGACATGTGACCCCAACGCCTGTGTGGTAGACGTTCCAGCAAAATAGCCCTGCTCAGACATGAACGTTCGTTGGCGATTTTACGAGAACATGCACAGCAGAAATGCTACACGAACGTGATAAATGATAGTAAAAGACAGGTCCATGATCGTTTTCATTTAACCAATTCCATGAATGATTAAGACGATGTATGGCGCAGAGCACCACTGTCATATAATCGTATGGACCCTTGAGTGTTTGTGGTTGAGGAGGATAGACTAATGCTTAGACTCTGAAAACATATAATTTTGAAATTAACGTATAAACCCATTTAAACTGAATAGGAGCACCATTGAGTTTGGAATGTGAGGAAATCTGGATTGCTTCATTTAGCGTTGGAGGGAGGACTAGGTTGTAGGGGAAAGAACGTGTTTCTGAGACTGTGAGGCAGATTGGAGGGTTGGGGTTGTTTCGGGGGTGGGGGGTTTGAAGTTTGGGGGGTGGGGGTGGGGGGTTTGGGGTAGGATGGGGTGGGGGGGGGGGTTGGAGAGCTGTTAAGGGGGTTCAGGTACGTCATTCACTGATGTCATCTTATCAGGAAACTTAGTGTGACAGTATGTGTTGTTTCCTTGACATAATTATATTCCATGCATAATAGCCAAAGAACATACCTACCGACAGACATCCCGCCTCCTCTGGTAGTCAAATTCAAGGAAACTCGTGTTATTCATGTCGGTGACATCAAGTGAAGTTTCAAATTTTACGGGCGACGTTTTCAAATGTTGTGCTGAATCAGGTAATGTGCTCACACCTACCAGTGAGACTAACTGGAGTGAACAGAAATGGAATTCACACTTTGTACTCATATGCTTGTGTTAGTAGGATTGGGGTTACTGATGGTGGTGGCTGGGTGGGGTGGGCATCATACAGGGTGGCTGAGGTAGGACAATAGCTAACTCTTCCAACCTTTGTGTCCACATAACATATCTTTTCACTTATGCTTTATCCAAGGTGATTCTAAAGAGCGTCACACGTATAATAGTCAGGATTACATGTACGGCGCCAGAGAGGCATTCGAAAGGTTTTACAGTAGATTTGTAGGGACTATATTATTTAGGTCACGACTATGCAATTGTTGTCGTGAGTGAGTTTGCTATTCCAGCTATACGACAAGAAGGTTTCACATCAAATGTGTGTGACGGAAGGCGCCGGCGGGCCTGGTGTAGATCTGGCCTCACTACTTGATAATGATTCTGACCTGTGAAGATCGGAGATCGGAGGGTCAGGCTCGCTGACAAGACTGACACGTGCCATGGTATCCCAACTGTGTAGATACTTGTTCATGCTTTTGATTTCTGCGCCGTAAAACAAAACTTGCACACTCACTGATGATGGTTGTGAATCACATGTTGATATGTGATTGTACAAAGAAATCTGTAAAGACTGTATTACCATGGACATGGTTTTACCCATTTATCACCAACATCATAGACCGGATTTTGCAATGTTAATGTAAGCATTTTCTCCTGTGTTTCCTGTTCTGTAAGACACCGGTTCGAATACCAGTTTCGCCTTATGTTCACGTAAACCTTGACTTGAACTAACTTTCAAAACAAATGCATCTGGTTGATCTCTTGGAAATTCCAGGCATCTGTAACTGTAGCGCAGACATTCAACCTCTTATCGTTATTTAGAAAAGAGTTGGTCAGCTGAATTCTAATCTGACAAATAAAACGCTCTGAACAAGGAAGGGCAATGGAAGCTCATAAAACTGGCATAGGCAACAGGTCAGTTTTCTTACACAGGAGTTCTAGGTAGTGAGTTGGTCAGTGCGCTATTTCAGCTATATGTGCTACGCCCCAATCAGCAAGATCCCACTAGTCGTTTCTTACAACAAACGTGGATCACTGATGGTTCTAACCCGGATCTTCACTTGTCTTATAGGTAGTGGCAAACGAAAAACAGCAGTACGAAAGTTGAAAAACATAATTGCATATATTCTTGACTCATTCAAAACAACGCATATAGTTGGGGTTTTTTTATGTTAAGGGTGAATTGATGAAAGAATACGACACTCGCAGATATCAACTTTAATCTCAACGTGTTGCAAATTTCCACTTCTTCTACTTCAAAAGTAATTTCTTGGAAATAAACCTGATATCTTCAGTTCTGTGAGGAAAAGTTACAAAATTGTGTCAAAACACTGAATTAGTGTACTTTTCATTTACAGTTGGTTTGAAACAACTCAATGACATCCATATTCCAGTACTAACGGGAGTCACCTGCCAACTGTACAATGGCTGCAAACAAATCCATTCGTAACTACTCGTCATTCCGGCAAGGCCGTTAGCGTAGGTCACGGAAAGAGGCGAGTAGCTACGAATGCAAACAGACACTTTGCTTCTGTTTGGTATTTCTATAAATTGTGCAAAATGATAAACATGGCAAACTCAACACATACTTATCACGGGAATACATTTGACATAGGTAAACTGAACTTAACTATAAACTATTGTCATTTTTGATAAAACTGAATATTCGTGCTTACTGCGCAAAACAATTACCTACACCCAAACATTACTCCATTGCACGAGTGAGTGACACTTTTAGTAGAAAATGAAATAAACAGCGCTATCAAAACTGTCTCAAATGGTGCAGTTTGAGTAGCGTCACGAGGTATACTATGTATCCTGATTGACAGAGGAGACACTTTTGACATCACGTACTCACTATACAGTTTACGACATTCAGAACAGAAGACGGCTTTTGTAGTTCTGACAGACGCTGGTGGCGAAGTGAGCTGAACACTCATCTTCGTGTCACAGACAAATGATCATGGGATCCGTATAGACTTTTAACGGACACAGTTAACTTTGTAATCAGAGCTGTGGTTGTTAAGCTAAGCATCGTATTGCAGAAAGAGATGGTTGAAACGACTGTCAAACTACTATCTAACGGCAGTCTAAGTACTAAAATGAAGCATCATATTTCAATCTCATTTCGATTTTTTTTCTGATGACTTGAATAGAGCGATATCCACATATTGCAATAGAACAGCATTCTGTTTCATAGACATGCATAAATTCGATTAAACAATTGATTTAACAATATTCAGTTGTATTCAACTATCTCTTTTGGGCTTGCTGTTAGTCATCAATATGTCACGATCTTGCAGACGGAAGGTAATGTCTCAACACAACTTTGTGATCTCAGCTGCCCCATACAAGATGGTCTCTCTTTATATGAAGGATTCAACAGTCGGAGTACTTGGGTTTTCCTTGGTCTGGTTATAACGCCACACTCTGCAATAATCCAGTTATATATCGGCGGTGGTCTACTCTGGACCAGACAATCCTGTGATCAACATCTTAACCAATGGGATACCAATGACATTTTAACCAAGTCATCGCGCCTGACCACCCAATCCTGTTAGCTGCCTCTTACGACAAGCAGCCTCTTTTAAGACAACGTCGTAGAATATTTATTCAAGGAACTTACCGAAGTTCGGGCATTACATAGTGGTATTATTATGATCCAAGCTGTATTAAAACCCTTTCACTCAGTAATTGGTTGGGTTTCACTCACTGACTGGTAGGGTTTCACTCACTAGGTTGTAGATGTTCACTGATGAATTGGTAGGATTCACACACTGATTAGTAGGGTTTCACACACCAATTTAAGAATGTCTGGATAGCATATTTCTTAGTATAACCTGAATGTCGTTACAATTAGTGATCTGGCTAACTGGGTGTCGGGGCTCATGATATTAAACACCAGTTTGTCCCGCCCAAACTCGATCATTTAGAGCCCTCATTGATATAACATTCACCAACCCATGATAATGTCTCTTGGTTCCAATATGTCAACTGCATCAATCTCAAAAGGTGTCTTTACCTCTCCAAATACCATCGATCCACGACGTTCTGTGGCCAGTGAGTACAGAGTAAATTGTGCATAGTGGAACCCAGCCACAAACAGAAATAATTGGTGAAAGCTTTGGCTCATCACGCTGAAAAACCGGAATCGATTCCCCACATGGGTACAATGTATGAAGCCCATTTCTGGTGTCCCCCGCCGTGATATTGCTGGAATGTTGCTAACACGGCGTAAAACAATAATCACTCAATGACAAAGCCATGTTTAATCACAAAGTTTGAGATTGTTAACAAACGAACCTCTATGACAGGTATCTATAATTAAAACAATGGCGAAAAGAAGATATTGTGGGATAGTGATCAGATAGACGGGTAGTCAGTTGATATCAAGAAGGGCACGAACTTAGGAAGATCATTGGATGGAGAAAGGCAAAAGAGAAGGCGGATGACAGAGATTGGTGAATGGTAAGGTGAGGTTTTGTTTGACACTTTAATGGGGGTAGAGGTCGAGCGGAGTGCACATGGAGGGAAGTGGGTGAGGGGGGTTGTTATTTCAGCTAGAGTTATTTATCAAGGTACTCTGTATTTACACTTTATGTGCTATCATTGTGTCAACGCTGCCTCTGGACCGCTGACAGCTGATTGTGAGACTGCTAGATTTCTTGAAAGCTGTCCATAAACACGAAATATATATGTGTGCTGGCTGTAGATATACATGCCTGAGAGATGGAACTGAAATATATTTACACAGTAAACTACGTTTGAGATGAACATGCTTATAACAAATTGGCGAATATCGCGAACTGTTTATTTGGCACTGTACCCTTGTATACTGGACAATTTAGGGATATTGGTATTTTTATGATTGATATTCCATCAGATTGTCTTTGAATAAATAGATCATTATTCATAATTTCAAAATTTAGATATAGATTGTATCCTTAACTATTTTGTCGAGTATATATATTGGTCGAAATGCATATATCGAGTTTTATCGAAGAAGGTTGCTCTATTGCTATACTAAACTCAGTCACTTCTACACGACCTTTCGTAAGGGATTGAACTAGAATTGAAAGTTCCTTTGTATACTATAAGAGTTAAATTATCAACATATATGCATATGTATTTTAGAGATGTATTGTTAACAGAAACACACGCAAAGCCGTTTCTGCAGCGTCCATTGTGGAAAGTAATGAGAGCATAAAATGCAATTTGTATTTCACATTTTGTTTTAAAGAAAGACTAAATTTAGTTTTCAAGATCGTTGAAAACTCTCAAGTCAAGTCAAAGTCAAAGATCTTCATGTCAACCCGAAGCCTAGGTACAACCTAAGGCTAACTACCTAGCCGGTCGTTGACACCATTAGACATGTGAACCTTGTAGGTACAATCCTAATGACCAAGTTGATGTGACTGCGAGACAGGTGATGTGCATATTTACATTAATTAACATCGTTCCCGTTTCAGCGAGAGCCAGATACAATGCATTATGTGATCATCTTTATGAGGAAAATAACATCAGTGTAAAGAGGGAAATTGTGGTGTTTTTGATAGGAATGTTTCAGATCATTTATATGGGGTAATGCTACTAAAAGAGCACGCCTTGTCATCTTGAAAGGTTGTGTCAAGGCTGTCGTCCGGCATCCATCCGTCATACATTTTATGTTCACGTCACTTTTTGTTTCGGGACTTCAAAGTATACCCCGTCTCAGATCCCAGGTAAAGATGACGTTTTTTAAATTAATTATCGTTGTCATCGAAATCTGAATAATGTTTTACATGCTACAAATGTTGCGTCCCATACAATGCAGAAGTTGACATCCACAAATTTCACTCCTATATGAATCAATTTTAAATGCCATTCAAACACAATGTCTGAAGCATATTAACTTTGGTTAAAACTTATTTTAGCAACATTTGAACAGTATTACCTATGAAAAGAACTTCACCCATGAGAACTTCGATTTGCCCTTAACCCTGTAAAGCTGTAGGCCCCAAGGACCAAGAACCATACACAGTTGTGGGTGCTGATGAGAATGTGTTGGTCGTATAGTAGAGCTACACTATAAGTAATTCCCAGTAAACAAGGCTATAAGGACTTATAGAAAACAAAAGCTATTGGTCCAATTGGTGTAGTGGTATTCAGTCAGCTTCGGGCCATAGGACCGGCGTTAATATCGAACTTTAATATTGGTGTGTGCGGCGTAACACGACAACAACATCACATCAACGGTGAGATTGTTTCAACCTTTACAATGGGTACGTGTATGGCATACAGTGGACATATAATGTGCTTTTTATCTTCTGAGCAGTGAGAATATTTACCAGTTACATTGCGGTGACCTTCACCCATGTTTTGGTAGCCAAATGAATTATATTCACTTTAAATTTTCATCCAAGGCCTTCTGAAATCAAGCAGAAGCCTACACTGGACGTCGACTCAAACTGAAGTTATGAGTCAATAGCTGGATAGAATGTAAGTGATTGTTTATGTATGAGAGAGTTTTGCTTAGCACAATCAATAATTTTATTTGCTTAAAGACAAAGATAAACACTTGTCCATTACCGGCCCTCTGGGATATCCCAAACACGCCGTTGCGCAGAGTGAAACAGAGAAACCAACAATCTAAATGTTATATGTCATTTCTGCAAACACACAACATCTCGGCCTAACACTGAAGCGCCAAGGAACATCAGATGGGATTGTGTTGTGATGACGCCTCCCAGACGATGCAATAGCCACGTGGCTAAATGTTTTTTCGTTTTGTATGTGATGCCCTGTAAAGTATGCGATGCCATGTAAAGTATGTGGTTTCCTGTGAAGTAGGTGATGTCTTGTAAAGTAAATGATTTTCTTTAAAGTAGGCGCTGTAAAGTCATATCCTGTAAAGTAGGTGACGTCCTTTAAAGCATGTGTTGTCCTGTAAAGTAGGCAATGTCCTCTAAAGTAGGCGTTGTAAAAAAGGTGATATCCTGAAAGTGGGTGATGTCATGTAAAGTAGGCGATGTCCTGTGGTGTCCTGTAAAGTAGAGGATGCCCTGTAAAGTATGAGCTGTCTTGTAAAGTATGCGATATCCTGTAAAGTATGCGATGACCTGTAAGGTAGGCGTTGTAAAGTAGGTGATATCCGGCAAAGTACGATAACCTGTAAAGTAGGTGCTGCCATGTAAAATACGTGAATACCCTGAGAGTAAAGAATGTGATGTCCTGTGTGGCATGTAAATGTCCTGTAAAGTATCTGAATACCCTGAGTGTAAAGAATGTGTCGTTCCGTGACGTATATGATCTCCTGAAAGTATGTGATATATTTTCTTTACGTTCTTCGTTGTCATGCTTCTTGAATACTACTATGAGGGGGGTAACATTTATTCCTATGTTTTACTAGTTGCGATGATTCTCAGTTTGGCTTGAAATAAATTTATACGTGTCTGTTGCGAAAATGAGGTCATGGAGGCCGGTTATTTTAATGTCTCATTTCGTTCTGTGTCGCGTTCTTTTAGCGTGCTGTGATACTGTTAGATTAACAACTAGTCTCTGAAATGAACACGTTTTGGAAATGGAAAGGACCCTTAGACCTGAGATTTTCTTCATTTTCCTTAAGCTGTGGAAATCTAGACTTCCGGGGGCTTGGATACATTTGCTTCCAGGTCTGTGTGATTGACTATGATCCTATATGCTCCTGTTATGATCATGTGATCAGAACCATGCTCATTCATACACATTTCACTGCAGCATAAAATGTGCATCAATTGGTGAAATCTTCCGAAATGACCTTGTGTATCATTGTGAACTAGGCTAAAGTAAAACTGATACGACGTCAAACTTAAACTCACTCACTCACTGCTGATTCCTCCTGGTGCAGTGCAAAAATGTTATGTAGGGGTAAAAATAACTCACTTAACACTGTGTCCAGTTTTGAAGTCGGCTACAAAGAAATGTTCAAACTTAAATAACAGAGGTTTTAATCTTCCCAAATTGCTGCGTTACAATTTGGCTATAAACTCGGTTTGTCAGTTTGGCAGTGTATGAAAAATGACGGACAGCGCCGATAAAGACGGGCTGATGTGTTATTACGCGTCTCATTTTCAACATTGGCATCAAATGTCTATATGTCATGAAATTTAGCCATTTCACATCATATCAGACTAGACGTGAATTCCCCAGTACCCGATATCACAGTGATGTCTTTATGAGCGCAGGATTACTGTCCTGTCTGATGACTGTGTAATGAAAGGTCACGCCAAAGACGTAATGGTGACGTTTAATGTTTGGTGGTGGTCCGTTCATTTAGCACGTCCTCGCTCTCAAGATCGATTTTATCAGAATGAGGGAACCCTGTCATGTCAGAATACGTTTTTAGTTTAAGTTTTTTTACTTCGAATTTTATTCGTCGGTAAGAAGTTCCAGCTCGCTGCCTCCCGAAGTGAAACACATGACTGACTGTATCTATGTTTGCGTTTTGCCGTGACCTTCACCCCTGCTTTAAAGATTTTCCGGTGATGTTTCCGTTAGAATTTTACACTTTCATTTCTACACGCAGAATGGCTGTCAACGTTTCCCTGGACTGTTGAAATATCCATTTTCCAGAGAAATGTTACTCAGTTGTAAGCTTGAAAAATACATCAACGTTTGTCTCTGTCGAAAGTAGCCACAAAGGATTGAGATGACGTGAGGCTGTTAGACGTCACCTTCACCCTACAGAAATAGCAGCGTCGGGAATACTAGCTGGATGTACAGTCTCTGACCAACCTACGACAGTTGGACCCCAGTGGCTGCTTCAACAGACAGTAAATCGAATTAACCTTTAAACAGCGAATTTAAGTAATCTCCGCTGACTGGCATTCTATTTGAAGATTTTTTTTACAAAATTTTCCAGACACATACATAAGTCTCAGAAGTTGAAAACACCTCAAACGTCTTGAAACTTCGTAGCTACTTAATTATAATGCATTTCAACAACTGTATGATTAGTCCATGATGCTTGAATGACGTAAACCTGTAGCTGTATCCCCAGTAACAATCCGTTACACTAGTAGTGCTGCTGGACACACGGCGTCAAGGAATGCATGTAAGTGGAGACACCTTGAGTGTGTTCAAGATTCAAGGCCGTATATGACACCGGGTACCATGTTACTGTGATATCCTTGTCTGCTTGTGAAATAATGTTGGGATGACACTTGGTGTGTGTTGACGAATGTCAGGTAAAGACTCAGTGAAGTCATCAGATATTCACGAATAAAATAAAATGACAATGGTTACTGTATCACAAGGCTTTCGTAAGTTAAAGTTGCAGTGATATCACATGGATGTTATTTCAAATTATAGTCACAGTGATGTCATCAGGATGTTAAATCGCAAGTTATACAGTGATGTCATCAGAATGTTATATCGCAGGTTATAGTTACAGTGATGTCATCAGAATGTTATATCGCAAGTTATAGTTACAGACATGTCATTACGATGTCGTAACTCAAACTTAAGTTACAAAAGTGTCATTAGGAATTCGTAACTCAAATTTATGTTACAGTCATGTCAGTAGGCATGTCAGTAGTTCGTAAATCAACGTCATGTAAATTCGAAACCAGTGGGTGTCAATGTCAAATTCATGTGACACCAAGTGTTTCTCGAGCAGTGAGCAAGTCTTGACCATCCAACGACATAGATTCAACACAATATTTTGAGATGCGTGCACTGCAGACCTAGACCTACATGAGATTACATTGAAGAAAAAAACATCACATCTCATTAGCATTCCTAAAATATGTCTTTTACAAACAACACGCAGGCAACTGATTTTCCCACATACTTGTACGCCTACTGAATGTCAATGGTGCACCCAATGTTGAACACACTGTGTGCCCTTCAGGTTCACTATTATATCTTTGTTACTAAAGAGAAGGTGAATCAATTATGAAATATACAATTTCATGGATGACACCTTGTTTATTGTATAGAACACCCATAAAGAGGTTTGCATAATTATTACTGAATGATGTTGGTCATACATGCCAACAATTAATATCAGCTATATCTTCCCAGTCGTTAATTTGAGAGTGTGTACCCCCCCTGGAATGGTTTACAGATTGACTGAAGTTGGATAAATTGATGCATACACGCATAAAGGGTACATTCTCTTGTTTGCACATTAGATTAGATTCTTTAAATGCTGCCTTAGCATAACTTGGTACTTAGCCCCATCCTGCGTCACACGGCCACTGTATTGCATCAGATGTTATGCGACTGAAAAAGTCAAACATCATCCAGCCCAGACTCCGAAAACGTTACACCATCAGTTCCCACTACATTCCGTCTCCGCATGCACCTGTAATATAACTTAGATTCACTTTCTAAAAGTACATCTCCCAACACTGCGTGGGAAAAAAACAAACTACTCCAGATCAATCATTATGAAAGCTACGAACTTTTTAACATCACCATACACTATAGGAATAGCTGTTATTTGCTAATCTATGCCAGAACATACGTCATCATCAGCCCGCGCCAAGGCCAAGTAGAAAACACCCCAAACGCCGTCACGCCAACGATAACGCCAACGCTTAATACCACCCCCCCCCCCCCCCCCCCCACGTTTCCATTCACCAATCAAAGTTTCTCAGCAATTTGAAAATCTAGCATCAGCCTTACATTGTAAACGTGTTCCAGCTTCAGCAACATGGAGCTGTTTTTTCTTATAATTTGTAGTGAACTGAAATATAGACCTCTGGAAATACTCCTACGTATAAAAATAGACCTACTAATGTGTCCAGATATATCTAAATCCCACACCATCACCACGAACACAGCTGTTGGTTCTGCTGGTGAAATGTGACTAAATAGCCGTCACTATCAATGATGAAATTAATTCAAGTGGACTAACTCAACACACTGCCTTGTCAGTAACATGCCCAGTGCGAAGTCTCTGTCGGTGCTTATTACGACTGAGGATGTAAACGCTGCCTGTTATCCATTCTTTATCATTGGCAATGAATCTTTTTTTCACCTCTATCTGCCATTTCCGGTCAATAAACCACTTTGAAAAAACCGTGGAGGAAACGTTGGCACAAATTGTATTTCTTTGTGGTATTGCATACTGTTATCACATAAGTGCACACTCAACAAGAATACCTCAGTCCCAAAGGTAGCGGAACTAGGGTATTGGGCAACGGGGGAGGAGCTGATGGGAAGATGTGACGGGGGAGAAGGAACGCCGGAGACTGGACGCAAACATGCGCTCGTCACTAGCGAGTAAATATCAAAGCGATTCCATATTCCATAAAAGTAGAGGAAGGCAAGGCACACACGCATGCACGCACGTCAGATCCAGTCTGTGGCATCGCATTGCTCTCATAAACACCAGTTCGGACTGCCGCTGGTACAAAACAAAGCTACTTCGGAGCACGTGGTGGATTCTCCACGCAAGCTGCCAAAACCATCATCGGCATTTGACCTTATCCAATTCCTCTTCCGCCCACGTAATGCCTTTTTGTTCGAAACCATGGCTACCAAATGCGCTTGACCCGAAGAAGATACTGTTACAAACGTCCCAACGATGGTGGAGAGTCATTCGTAGGGAGGTAACTCAATAGGAATGGTTACAACATGCAGAAGTGGTATCTATCCCCCGTGATGCTATGTTCAAACCATTAGTCTTGAGGGTAGTTATCTATCGCTAGAATTGACTAGAGGTATCTGTGAGATGCGCCGCACCCACTAACTGTTCCTATTTTTGCCTGTGTGGCCTATTTTCGGTTTGGATTGCATCATGGTAACAAATTAACCTAGCTCCAATGGCATCACTGACGTCATGCGCTTTTAAGAAGAGACCATACTTTAGGATAACATTTACGTAAACTGGGTCCTGTCTACAGAAGCCAATAGTATTAACGTATATCACACACAGTATTTCCTTCGCAGCCTTTGACGGAGTTTACTTCTGAAATTATGTAGACTGTAAGAGATTCAAATAATTTAAGTTCAAGGATGTAAGTTCAAGGCTATGCAAAGGATTTAAGATCCGGGTTAGAACCGATCTTCGGTAACACATGCTTGGCCTCGGATGGGTGGTCAGTCTCGCTGGCTTTCCCTTACACTTGCCATCGTATCCAAATTGCATAACTCGATGCTCATGTTGTTGAGCACTGGACTGCCCTGGTTCATTTACAGATATTCAGACAAAAGCCATTTAGCTGAAATATGCTATGCAGCCTGAAACCAAACTAAACTCGCTCACTCTAATTACATAACATGTGATAGGATCCAGTCATGTAAGTATCCACTTTGTCAGACAACGAGAGAACCTACACATATTTTATGACAAGAATAGACACAGGTTCCGTTTTAGTTCTGGCATATGAGAATCAAGATCTTCACGATCCTCTTCTGAAAAGCTCCAGTGAAATATTGATTACATAGTTTTCTGTTAAATATAGCATTTGATCTCTGGGCTTAAAATATTTGTTATGTAAGTCTTGGATTTTTTCCTACACAACCAACATGTTTACATGATGAAAATGAAGAAAGTATATTTATATACCGTTTACGAAAAGTAGGGGATGTTGGATTTACAAGACTGATAAAATGCAAATGATGAAGCCAAGGATGAAACGGATGTTGAAGATAAATTAAGGGTAAATGTTAAAATGTACATTCGTTTAGAAATGTTTCATGTGTAGGGATATATATTTTTTTTTCTCGTATATATTATCATTGACGAGTGGTATGTTTGCAAAATGAAATATCCCCTACTGTTTTTGAATGGTATATATTTGCACGAAATATGATTTAGCTTATATTATCAATTAATTGTACCTAAGCCCATTTAGTCTCTTACTATAAATAAGTATCCATCTGTGATGTAATGAAGCCCTTGAAGGGACATTGCTGAGTGTCGCATTCTTTGTGTGCTTGTCCTTTCAAAATCAAGCCCAAAGTGTCACATTTTAACAATGCGACAACTGGACATTTTGACCATTTCTCGCATTGTCACAATTACAAACTTTAAATCATATTTGTTTACCAAGGGGCGACAAGAAGACGATACTGCTTCCAGGATTCCGTAAACATGGAATACCTTCCTACCCCGGAATGGCCATGGATGTTCCCTAGGAAACAGACGCGTGCAAAACGTGTTTTATTATGATGTCTTACATCCTTGTCACCATCGCGCTTTAAAAGATCTGTGAATGATATACATAACAACAAAAGAAACGGAACTCTTTTTTTCTGTTTAATGTAGAAGGCACAAACATGATATTACTTTTATGAGATTTCATTTATTTAAAATTTGCCTTTGTATTGCTGTTCAGTACATTGCACACACAGGTTTCTAAGCCAGTAAACTCAATAATCTGGACGGATTGACGAGGTTTTACTATTATCTATTTGAAAGAATATTTTTCAAGTGTAGAAAACATTTAGACTAAGTTAAGAGATTGGCAGCTATTGAAAACAATCAATTGTAAACTTGACGTATTTGTAAACGTATTAAATCCTCCTTTGTAAGGCCAGTAGATATTAAAGCTATTGAGTATCATTTTTTATTTGAGAAATGGATTTATGTTTGCGGACATGCCCCCACACATTATCAGGAACATTCTCAGTGCGTCACAGAGAACAGGGGTCTGATATTGGAAGGCTTACTTGTGGCTACATCACGTTGATAAAGTGGTATTTTTATCGTTAATACTCATCCACAATGACAAGCCATTCCTTGAACGCCACCAGATTATAAGGGCGAGGGCCTACCCACTCACGAGATGAACACGTTACACAGAGTTGTCATTTGTGAACTTTAACGGAGTCTTTTATCAAATAACATGCGACAGGTTTCAGTGAGTGGGTTAAGAGAAACGTCACCCAGAGTGAAAGATGTAAGCGTCATGGATTCATTTGGACGTACTTATGAATGATGCATCACTATGGCGTCTCATTATGTGTTCATTACATGCGTACATGTTCACGTGTTACGTCGGTAGGATATGTGTTGGCGTGAACGTGTTGCCCACGTGTGCTATTGTTTCTTTGTGTTAGTTTTTTTTGCTGCTCGTCAATACTTGAAACAAATTGCATCAGGAGTGTAGATTTCAGTGAGAATTCTATTCTGTGATTTGTTTCATGTTTTTGTCTGTTTGGTGTGGAATTGTTAAACAAATGTTAACGTCGATAATTGTATGAGAGTCTGCAGCAGTTTCTTTGTCGTCAGGTTCATGCAAAAAGTATTCTGGTGAAATTGGGTATGATGCACTTTGAATATTTGAATATGTATTAATAACAGTCTTTAAAAATCTTTAAAATCTTAGAGGTATATTTTGAGTGTAGTTTTTGCACAAACTTGAGTAACTCCAGACATGTGAGGAAACGGAGAAATCTTGTGGTGGAAATGTCCTGGTGAAGGACGTCTTCATTCCCCTTCAGCAACATGACGTCAGGACCAATATGGCAGCTACGTTGTAGCGTCAGGAACGTCTGGTCACTTCGGAAACGTCATTCGATGTCTTCAAGAAGATCATGGTAAATTCAAGTGTCACGTTAGGAGTCAAAATCAGGATGTCGTGGTGCGTCGTGATTGCGTAACGACAAAAACACCGTGAAAGGTTATTAGGACTGTCATTGTACTAAGGTTACAGCAAGCCAGCATGTCATAGTCATCTTTTAACCTAAAGAACGTGACATCACGTAAGCAAGAACATTAGATTATGTCAAGAACATAAGTTACAACTTCATATCATGTCAACAGCATAATTTACAACCTCATATCATGTCAATGACATGACATACATCATGTGACTGTCACATTACGTCACCAACAACTCCACGGCAGGTCATGGACACGTCGTCAGGTAATCAAACGTCACCGGTACTATTTTCATATTTTGTCCAGAAATGACGTTACATCACGATTTTACTGATTCGTCAAAGAAAAAAGGTATTGTAAGAAGGGCGGTGGGTTGGATCGTCACACTAAAGATCCATGTTCGATTCTTCTCATACGGTTTGTTCATTTTTGGTATCATATGTCGTGTTATTGCTGGAATATTGTTAAATCATTTTAAACCACATACACTCATTAATTAAAAGCATTATTTAATCAAAGTATGATTGAAACTTCCTCTATGCATCCCTCTTAGGACATCGTTCCTACAATACTCGACACTGACCCATACACCATCGACTGAATACGGCGTACTGATACCCTGGAAATTGAGTAGTCTGTAAACTGCCCAGCTTGACCAGTCAGGCTATACACCTATCGATAGCCGATGGAGTTCAGTGTCAAACGTTTGCCATGACATGTGTGAAACATAATTGCTTTGAAACAGGTCTAGACTTATCGAACATCTCTCCACGGCGGACCGATCAAAGTAAGTAACGGATGTATATGGTAGCAGGCGGTGGGGCATTTCGTGTTCGAGGCTGTAGGGTAGAGGTTGGCGATGAGTGAGGAAGGGAGTAGGGGGGTTGGTGTGGGTGGTGGGGGTGTGGGTGTGGGTGTGGGGGAGGGTGGGGGTTGTTTTAGGTTGGGTTGGGGGGTCGAGGAGGGTACTCTTGGTTATTTTTGTCAACATAACTATATTTAAAGCTCTTTGCTATCGGTAATATCCTTATCGGGTATTTTATTATCTTGCCATGAAGACTGTACATGGGTTAAGGGGAGCACGAGTGTATAGTTCACTAGTGGCAACATCGCTAGTCACTCCTGGGTATGTGCCTAGAGCAAT
The DNA here is from genome assembly GCF_037392515.1 of Haliotis asinina. Taxonomy (NCBI): domain Eukaryota; kingdom Metazoa; phylum Mollusca; class Gastropoda; order Lepetellida; family Haliotidae; genus Haliotis; species Haliotis asinina. Next base: position 51,117,364 of record NC_090287.1, read on the forward strand.
CTGAACATACTTGTCGATATTGACACTCGCTAGTTTGATGTAGAATACTCACCATTAAAATTGATAGGATACATTTCGCTGATTCTCCTGCTCACAATGGTCGTGTACATATTTCATGACGGTTACTTCAAGAAAGTATCGATTATTTTATAGTGTTCATGCACTGCTGCACAAATCCACTTAGTCTACTTTACTACTGTAATACATTTCTACTGTAATACATTATCACTACATGAGTGATGAACAAATCTACACTGCATTATACTACACTGTGCCAGATCTCACGTAATCACATCTGAACACGCATCTTAATTGTGTTTCTCAGTGCATTTTTATTTAATTTTTTTGTGCTGATTAACGCCACGCTTGAGGTTTCACCCGTGTGACTTTAGTCTGAAAATAATCGAGTCTGCACCAGAACATCCACTGATTAATATCATAAGCATCGATCTACTCAAATGGGACCCAACTAAACAACAACATGATAAACACGACAGGATCGTGGTACGCCTAAGGGTGACAACTCGTGATAGTGTGGTAGTGTAGTGCATAATATAGGTGTCATGTAGCATGATATAAATTTTCACCGATTGAGCACTTACGTTGGGGTTTAGAGAACTTGTGTATAATGGATTTTCAAACAAAAATATGCATGAAAAGTATTCGCAGAAACGATGAATGGAATGTTCTGAATTGCATTACGAAAAACAAATAATTTACGCCCCATATCAACCATTTGAGCTGAATCACCATGTGTTTCGTGAAAGGAACTAACAAAGAGAACATATCAAGATGCCATTAATGTGTTTCAACTGCCCATATCTATAGCTAGTTTGTTTTCTGGGGTAGTGATTTATATCTCATATCGGCGTTTGACAATATTTACCCTGCGGCCTTGGGAGGCTATCAAACAGTAACGTTTCGAGCTATTATGGAGAGTTATCGATTGTGTAACTTTTTAGAAGATATTTCTGGCATGTTTTAGATCTTTCGTTTCTCAAGAAGATATTGACCTCACTTTCCTGCAACCAAGGACCGAGGCACCACGCACTCAACAAGAACATTCTTCCAACACGCTGTGATAATGATGAGTCAAAGAGCCGAGCAGTAATCAATCATTCTGAACTGAAAAAAAAGAGTGTAAAGGGGATATTGTTAGATTTAAACAAAGGATGCGCGGTGTATTAGTGTATGTGGGTTTATATCGACTTTTACCAAACATAATTGGTAAAATTGGTGCCAAAACAAGGAATTGATTCACATTTCAATGAGATGATCGAAACCGGGTCGGCTGCGAGATTGGGGTACTTACTGACTATTACACTTCTATACTACCGCTAGCGTAATTGATTTACTTATTAATAGATATTTTTCGTGTTGGGAAGAAACTGCATTCGACAACGGTAAAGCACTAACGAGTACATTAGAGAGAGTGTGTGTGGGTGTGTGGGTGTGTGAGTGAGTGTGTGTGTGTGTGTGGGTGGGTGAGTGAGTGGGTGTGTGGGTGAGTGAGTGAGTGAGTGAGTGAATGTGGGGTGGGTGGGTGGGTGAGTGAGTTAGTGAGTGGGTGGGTCGGTGGGTGAATTGATTAGTGGGTCAGGGACGGAGTGTGATTTACACCCGATGTGAATAATACGTTAGATATATCATCGGATGTCAGATCAATATCGGAGTAAAACATGATGCAGGTCATTTATGGATAAATTGCAAGGACAAATAAAAAAAAGAAAAGAAAACTACAACCAAACAAAATGTGACATTCGAACCATCATCGGCACGAAGAGGGGGCACAACTCTACACAGGGAGAATGCATAACGAATGTAGGTCATGCTGTCAGTCATGTCTTTATCATGTATTAGAGATTAAAATATATAAGGCAGAGGGGGTCAGGTGCTCTTCCCGCACTAAGACTCATCATCAGCTGATAGCTCTTGCTTCCCTCTACAGGCAGCCCAGACAGCGAATGGGACTTTCCGAGGAAACGCTGACAAGTCGAACGTAGCTATAAGATCTTTATGGAGAATATGGAAACACAGCAACACTGCAGCCTTCTGCTTGAAGTCCTGCAATAACCGGTGTCAGGAGGGCTGGGCTCCCGGCGGAGAGCCAGGGCACACTCCTGAACTGTGTGAAGAGTTCAGGAGGTACCAAACCAAGGGCACCGAGAGCAGATTAATGGCGACAGTGAGGACTTGTGATACAAGCGAGACATTTCAAATTGAAAGTCTGCAAAATTGCCATGCTTTTCCTGAACCTTGTCGACCCCATTGTTGTCAAAAGAGACACAAAATTCAATGATATAAACAGTTTCACTCGTTTATCCAAAAGGATTGTTGGCTTGGATCCGTCTATCTGATACGGGCGTATTCCAAAGAATGTTTATAATCATTTTTTATGCCCTCTTAAGGATTGACCCGCTGATCATTATCTTCATAAGTTATTATGTTTTATAGATTAAGGTGAAAATGCAGCAGAGTAGATTCAAGGGATCTTAAATAAATATTGTTATTATCTTTATTTTGATGTATAAGTGAAACCCAGGTCTGCTCTCTTGGTCATCGTCTATCTCGTCCCGATGTCACCATCAACACGTTGCTTGGACAGTCCAGTAACTATTTCCGGTGATGTCTGATTGCTACATCGGTAAGTCAGCCTCTATCAGTTCAAATTGTCTCCAGCCCAAGACCACAGGCTAATGAAAGAGCAGGGACCATTAAGTTGTCCACTTCTTCAGCGACCACAACGATGCTGGCAACGTCTTCAGGCGCAAGGACAGACACCTTGTTATAGATAGGGTGAAGGTTCGGACAGGTCTTACTCCCTGACTCTCACTAACCATTGGGTTATTCCCGTGTGTGTGCTTAGGAACTGCCGATGTAATCATTGGCGAAATTAGTTTAGCTCTCCACTATACACAGGGGTGATACAAACTGGTTAGGCTCTTCGTTGTTGAATGTAAACATTTGGAGATCGACTCACACAGATTTGATTAACCAATGCTTTTCTAATTCCAAGAATATTCATCCACCGTAAGCACCTATTTCAAAAACAAAAAACGCACCATTTATTCACCATATTTCCGGGTTCTCCTCATTTATTTTAACGAGGGGTTCGTTGGTGTTGTTGGCCAAATGGGAATACGTTGATTAATTTTAACTACATTATTTATTCTAAGCCAATCAAGGGGAAGGTCAGTAGGTTTTGAAGAGTGGCCTTTTGGCTTTTAACTTGGGTCTCTTTGACAGTTAATCTTAAAGAGGCGGAAGTGGGTTCCAAGGTCGAACAATTTTATCTCCTTGATATCTTCAGTTTATTCAGGATTCTAATCCTACGGGTCGAACTGACGTGTGAGGGATTGATACTTCTCTCCCTTTCTTTCACTGTCATCCCACGAGGGGGCGCTAACAGATTGGAGTGTGCAGAACACTGGAATTAGCACTATATTAATGGTCCTTGAGTCCCAGAGCCCTATTGTCCATAGTGTGTACATGTTCCAGCAGTCCCTACGCTTCCTGTAGTTACAGTCCAGTCAGTGGTCTTGGAGGACTCTACGGAACTGCTTATTCCGTGCAAAGTACGAAGAAATGGCCCCAGAAGGGGTGGCGCACTGTCGTCTCGTAATCTGACCCAGCGTATAATCCCATATCAGCGGCTAGTCCTGTTAAGTAACGATGATTGTGGTTTACGGAAATTGCTATTGTTGTTAAGGGACAATCAACTGACAGAGGCTATCCAGGTACATTATTTATCAATCAATCATTGTTGACGGTCTGAGCACTGAATCGTTGAAACGGAATGAAGGCACACGCTCAGTGCGTCTTGCTGAGAAGGAAAGACTTGGTGTGGTAACAGTTTAGCAGTTTTAGAAGGAACAGTTATTAAAACCTTTAGAAAAGTATTTGACAATCGTACACATAAACACATCTTACAAAGCGGTTTGTGTTAGAGATAAAAATGTGAACTCGGGTATATATCTCCAATAAATGGAAATTTCGACTTCAATTAATCATTGATGCTTATGTATACTTTTTATTGGTTGTTTTACTCATGATTTATGAAGTTTTTGATGAAGGGTTTTATGACTGAATTGAAAAAATAGATTATTTAATTCATCATTTCTTGAAAAGATGAAAACATTACAATTCATGCTAGGAAAATAGAAACTTCAAACTTTACACTGGTGTTGTGGATTACCTGTGTGCAATAATTAAACACTCAATAGATATTGCATGGTAAGTATCCTAAATTCAGCCAGAGACCGTTCAAACGGCATGTCTAACCAGCTATAAGTAATATTTGTCTATATACAGAATAAAAGACACCGTGGAGCCTATAAGTATACCCCTCACTTGTAAAGACACTACTATGATTCTATAGACAATAGAGATAAACACAGTTCACTGAGAATCCACGATAATCTATACTACGGGCACACTTTGAACCAAAGATAGGATTCCCTGTTCTAAAGCTGTATTCTCTGGTTTTATATTTATATCAGCTGACGCAGTTACGCGTCTATAAATATTGAAAGAAATCTCATTTAGCGATTGATTAGGCTGGAGGAACATGACGTCGGTAAAGTGACGTAATGGGGTGAGGCAGTGCCGTGGAGCACGCAACTCGCTGACTCAGCGCTTAATCATAACCCAATAACTCTCATCGATATTAATTACCCGATTGTCCAGATAAAACTAATCAGATTACAGTAATCATCTTTAGAGACAATAGTGATTTATAGAATCGTGTACTTTTTTAGAGCACGATCGACTAATATTACAGATGTAAAAATGTGACGTGGGCAGTCTTATAAACCATCTGTGCACTGAAACAGAGAGTCATATTTTTTAATTGCAGAAGTATTGGCGACACTACTTTTTCTAGCAGCCTAAACATATGGGCAATTCAAATTTCAGTCAGTTGATTACATATTTTCTTTCTTAATTACGTGACTTTGATAATGGAAAGAATTTTATTGGCGGTTCGTCAGAGCCATTTCGTGAGCATTCATATCTACATGGTTTGTATATTGACATATATTTTATTTGATAATTTACAAATAAAAACACACTAATATTTGCGTTTTACACAAATTATCTTTGTAAATGAACACAAAGGGCATTTCCGGCACTAATCAACATGTCAATCGAATTAACCCTGAGTTCAGTTGAATTAGTTTAGTATTTTGTTTGCAAAAAGCCACTTGCAGTTGTTCACAAATCTGAGTGGCGGTTAAAATCATCTTCGGTAATGCAAGGGTATGCTTGTACTACGTTAGCAATCTGCACAATTCTGTATATACATAGCTGTACAGCTACCATTGTGTTAAGATCTTAATATCTGCAACAAAGGCCTTTTAAAGTAAACTTCCACAACTGGATCTTAGTACTAAGCTTAAACTTGATCGTAATGTTGTTTTTGGTAGTTTGGTAAGACCTGCTAAGGTCTACTAATTTCTACTGAGTGAAACTATCGAATATTAGTGCTATGAAGATTTGGGTAATTCCTAAGATTGTAAAGATGACATTCACTGGATGGTCCGTTCTAGATGGTTGTCTCATTATCCTCACAGAACTGTAATATTTCTACATGCGGCTTTAATCAGTTTACATCATTGCCACTGAAAGGAATCAGTTCTCAAAACAAATCAAAATATGAAACATACAGATTCTATATACTAGTATATATGCAACCGCCCAACTGCCGCCCGTAGTCAGGGATGTTCCGCCCCTCATGTTAAGAAATTAAAAAATGCAAATCTAATTCCTTGTGTTAAGACTCTTACAAAAACATGATTTCCCAGTTCCAGATAATCAGTAATTCCTGATTGTTTGTTCTCTAAGTCGGTGTGTATTGGACCTAATGGTCATCCATTGTTAATGCCGGCCGTCATCCCCTGGGGTCTCTCCTGCCAGCAGAACTAGCCACAACGAAATGAACATAAACATGACTATTCCCTGGTTTCTTAAATATTTTCACGCAAGCAACTCTGAACTAGATGTAATTGTCTTTTCAGTGCAATCAGCAAAGGTCATTGGTCACATTAACACTATAAAATGCATGGAAACAAATGGATGTAAATCACGCACATGATCACTTGGTTAATTCTTGGCCACAGGTCAATGACTTCGCTTGTGAGGTGGCGATACACTACTACAAGCCGCTCAGTGGAACGAGGGTGTACACCTGTGTCCGCCATGTCCTATGGTGAATCTTGTGAATTCTGATTTTTTTTCAATCTAATATTTTTATGTATAAAGAGTGAAAAACTACACATTATAATAACGATTTTACTGATACTCAAATAATGATGTTATGATATTTTTACAACGCGGGGGACATGTAAACTGGATACTTTCTCTAGAGCGATACCGAATATAGTCCCAGTACTACGTTTCGGGACATTCAACCCATTCTAACTAAAACTAGCAGTACGTAAGAAGCCATGAAAATACGATTAACACTCTATGCCATAAATGTATTGATGGCTATAAAGCATGTTCCATGGGAGGAACCTCCATGAATATTGCATACTGGCTGTCTAGGGGTCTCGCAGCATGTCCATTCAAGTAGATTACTGCCCATAAACGATAATGCTGTCGTCCACTTGTGGCGGGCCAATGTCCAGTTATTTGATCAACGCTTCCGACTGCACACTCGCCCAAGGGTATAGGTACCATAAGTGTGTTACTTGTGAGGCGATGAACACCAGTGTCATCAGCTTTACTCCCGCCGACAGCTCACCATCGGCATTTTCCACCGTATGCTCCCACTCCCGTTCTAAATCCAACTATAAGACAGTTTCCACTCCTCTCTTCACTCCTAACCCATCTTAGACTGCACCCACCCGTTTTCGCTTAGTCCTACGGCCAAACCCACTTTTGACCCAAGCTACCCCTACTACATGGCCTCTTCTATCCCAGTTCACGCTGTCCCACGCGAACGCTTGTTTCCCGTCATTGAGCCGCCCGATCATGAACATGCCTTGTCCACTTTGTCGAGGTATGGCTCTTTACAAGTAGGAATCCACGATACACCTAATATAACTGAATTCTCCTAACGGGAGGTCATTCTTTCATCCCATTTACCTTTTGTACTTGTCCTCGAGACAACGTCTAACCAAAGGAGAGCGGGGACACGTTAAACACCCTAACACATGTCACTTAACACATGTCTGCACAACCAACAAATTCAGATGGCCAGTATCCTCTCTGTGATTAACCTAACCCAGTGTACAAGTTGGTTCGACTAGTGAAAAATGAGCCGAAGGGACCCTAGGGTCTGCCGTTGGGTACAGCGTATGTACCAACGGTGAGATCGAAGATTCGTGGAATGGTAATATATTATTTTACTGATCAACGACCCCGTTATGGCCGATGCAACATGCCTTAAGAAAGGTTCAGCTTAAGAGATAACTGCCTGGTCTGATTACGACTGTTGTTTTTTTTATACGGGTTTGATGATAATCAGCGAAAACGATATCTACGACGGCGATGACGAAGGCAACGGTGATGATGAGAATGACGACGACGACAGTGATGATGATGATGATGATGATGATGATGATATGGAGTTATGTGAATACACTTGTATACATATGCAAAGAGCCATAAGAACCCACGATAATGGCATTTATTTCTGTGCAGTGCTGTAGATGCTATTTGCATCAAATACAGCTATGACTAGAATGCACACTAAAGTACATTTATAAGTAAAACTAGAAAAGAGCATGGTATTTCGAATACTGTTAGTCTTGACTGAAAACTGCGTTGATGATTCCGTTATGGTAAGAGGTAGAATGTTCCAAGAGAAGCTGAGGTAAAGTACAAACGTCTGTGACCCAAGTTTTTAATTCAGTATCTGGCATGATGATAAAACACATAGCTCAGAGACAGAATAAGTCAAACAGCAAACACTATCTCGTAAATATTAAAAACCAAAGGCAGATCCGATAGGTACGTTATTATACTTACATCACCTCCATCATGTGTCCCTGGGAGTAAGAGGATTTGATTCCATGCCTTTTCAGGCAATATCCAGTTCTAGATGGGCGTTGCCGGTTGGGATCCCAGGAAGAACTATCTAGCGACGATGTGGAACGAAGAGGCTTTAGTTCTATTAGCTAAACACAACTAAAGGAGGTATCGGGAGAACACGATGACTGCACAGGACATATATATAATTATATGAACACGATGTTACTGAAGAATGCCTGATTCTGTTCAGGTCGTATAAGATCAACATCAGGCATCTAAATATATTTCACAGTTCAAAGTTAACTAGACCATAAATAGAATATGCACAGAAATTAAATCATCATTTTTCGTTCATAAAAGATGATAACAAGGCTATCCCAATGCAGCAATTTCTCATGTTTGTATAATGTACGTCTAGTCTGCTGGATATTTCGAGTTATTAAACAGTACTGCATGCTCAATGACATATGAATCGTATTAGTTTAAGTGCAGGAAAAGCTCAAATGAATGATGTAATGAATTGCTACAATGATCGGTTCATTGAGGAAGCTTCCCTAATGCAATGTTATGGGGACATTAATTGCAAGGATTCATTATCAATCAGGCATGTGTACTCAGAACAAAAAACTTGAGATCAATGAGTCTGCTTCGCCTGTGTATGTTTGGATCGATTCATAAAGATTAACAAAAGTGACACAAAAATCCTCCACCACCACAACCGCACGCACGCACGTACGTACGCACGCACGCACACATACAAGACTGTATAACTGTTGTATGGGCTGCCTTCGACGTTCCGAAAGCCGACTTTTTCAAATGTCGAACAATATTTAGAGTTACAGTTTTTCACTATTGTTTTGCTACAGCATTCATAATATGCCGAAGGTAAAACTTTCGATAGGTTTATGATACCTGAAGACGTGAGACGAGTGAATGCTGTAACCACTAGGCTGACCCACCGCCCCTTTTCGGTTTGATCAAAAGACTTGCCGTTGGAAGTGGTTATGACTGGTGACGCCAATGGGGCAAGACATGCTCATCTGTTTTTTTACTACTAGGTATTTGAAAGTGATTTATGATTTAGAAACACGTCATAAATTGAATCGTAAATCGACCTTTAGCAGATGCTTCCGTTGAATATTTAGAGGGTTTGGTCCTTCTTGTCTACCGCGCTTCGTGACTGGCTTGAGCCGAACAGCCGACTTGAGTGTCACTCAATGGTAGGGTTGAATACGTTTTAGATAGTTTGTATTAATTGTAAATACACCCAGTTGTTTACAACACGCACATGTTCTTGCTTGCTTTCAAACCACTTTTTTCCAAGGCTCCAAAGTGGTTTTATTGCTTTGTTCATATAAGGATGGCTGCAGTTTATTGTTAGTGCATTAAACATTGTAAGCACTCGCTTCATGCTCAAGCAAAACAAACAAGCTCGAGCAGTTAACCGGAGCAGACGAACACAGCATGTGCAACTGCATGTGTGTTTACTCAAATTAAAATTCATGATCTATCTCAACAGGAATGGAGATTAAGAGCATTAGGACTGCCTCAAACCCCCGGGTAAATGACGCTTTACGGTTGTCGTAATCAGAATGCACCTTTTGGCTGGGTCATGGGACTGACTGCGAAGCGGGTCAAGACTTGTGATATCGGAATCGATTGACTATATAAATGTTTTAATATGTGCTGTAGCTATTTATGCCAATACTGTTTACATTCCGTGCTTCAAAACTGACGTTAATTGAAACAGATGCATGAAACAATAGCTTGAAACTTAAAAGTGTTAATGTTATGACATACGCGGTTCACAGGAAGGAACATGCTGTTGCCATGGTGAAAAGACATAATCGTAGCCATGGTGATATAGCGGATGCTGGTAAATACGTCACGCGATTGAGGCTGGACGACGGGAGTTGATTGCGTAACGATTTTCTTTGCTCAACACCATCCGACTAAATAATGCATGCATGTCGAATTTGGTGTTGCTGAAAAAAGAAGACAGATGTTTTTTTCAAATGAGTGTGAGATCGCTGCCAATGTTGCAAAGAAAGGTTAATTTTCCTCTCGTTGATAACGCATCACAATAAATATGCACAAGAATTCCCTACTGACTTTTAGACATTTTCTAGACTCCTTGTGTCTAGCAGAACGGATCTGAGTTCCAGCCATCTGCAGAAAACCATATATTTTCAGGAAAAGCGAGCGAGTGTATGCTGATTTAGGCCGCAGAAAGCAATATGCTATCTACGTCACTGCGTTCTTGACAAGGACGTTGCAGATCAGGGATTGAGAGCATGATCAATAACCAACACTGAAATAGCTGAAAATGCTTGCGACGTTAAGGACCATCAAATCAACTTTAGCATGATATATAGTATGCACACATCGCTTCTGAAAGGTGTACGAAGTGTTGGTTTGTCTGTTTTGTTTACCACTACACTCGGTAATATCACAACTATATGGCGGCTGTCTGCAAATAACCAAGTCTGGGCAGACAATCCTGTGATCAACAGCATGAGCATCCATCTACGCATGTATGTCAACCAAGTCATCGAGTCTGATCAAACGGACCCGTTAGTCTTCCGTTACGACAATCTGTTGCGTAAGACCAAAATTGCTACTTAATTTAACACCTGATCTTCAACGGTCGTATTATGTGTGATTGGGCTTTCTCGTTGATATGAGATATCAAACAGTGCATCAAAGACTTTTATGTGGTGGCCAGTGATGATTCCTGGCAAGAAAAAGTCTATCTGACAAATGCTTTTCGTAAGAGGCAAGAAAGTGGATTGGTTGGTCCAACAGGGTGACTTCGTACTCCGTCAGCGTACTCCGACTGCTTGTAATGTTTGTTTAGTTAAGACGTATTCACAGGTCATGTCAACATGAAGCTGCGATTTTGCTGACTATGGTCTTAGGCAATGAATAAACAGACAAATATTTGTACCGAATAATACACTCGTCATCATATCGCTCGTTGGCATATCAGGTGATCGTTTTGGTCATTTTCTTAACTCTGAAGTAAACGCCATAATTCAGTACGTTTAGTTTCATATCGACTTATAGAAAATGAACAATTGTTTTGTATTGTTTTTTTATTGCTTACAATTAACCGAAAATTCATATACACACATATCGACTAAACATATTTCAGCAACACATAAATGTGACTGAACCTAATTAAATTTAACGATATTGCACAAACAAGTAAATGGTGGCGATACTTTTGTTTTCACGTCCAAAACACCCGCATGTAAAAAGCTAATAACTCCCAGTCTGGTAAATTCTACCTTTGGGGATTCAAGTGTCCTGGTACTCTAAGAAATAATCACTTTTTTCAGCAAATCGCTGTCTTGCAGGTCTGGAAACCAGAGATGGTTGCTCTCTTGGCAAACACCCACTCTATGTTTGTTACCACGTTAACTGAGGGATTCAGAGTGACAGAAACGATAATTTGTGTTGCCAACGGCATACAGCACAGGTAATATGCATACCTGACCTATCACTATACTTCAGATGACCCAACAATGTACTTCAGATGTCCCATCACTATGTTTAGGAAATATGCAACTTGACCCATCACTCTGCTTCAGTGATATGCAATTTGACTCTCCCGGTGCTTCATTTAAAACACACACTCGACCCATCAGTGTTCCCCAGGTATATGATACATACAAACAGCCACCACGTGACAAGCTCCTGCATCAGACGATTGGGTCGTGACGACATACAGCAAAAATAGGTGACCGGAAAAGAAAACAAGCGCTATATGGGGAGAATAGAAAAAGAAGTAGGTCGTCCCTCTTTAGCTTCAATAGATCAGTAGAACGCGCAAGCTGCCAATGTCTGCGGAGCAGTGTGAAGAATAAGCAATCTGTGGTATTACAATTCTCTCTGCAGATTCCGTTACCTGCCAAGATATGCTTTAGTTTAAATCCCAGATTCCATTCATCAGGGAACTAAGAAATAATCTACTCTTGAAGGTTTAGCCAAATGCATATACCGACAACCCTCATCATACTCGTTAAGGAGTCCGTCGGATTCCCATGGTGCCGTGTGTACTGGTATTGAACCCCAAACTGTCATGGAATCAGTGATGGAGAAAGCAGTCTCATCACGCTATTCATGGGCATCATTATCAACAACTGCTTCATCATCACGCAAGCCAATCATACGTCTTTCCTTCTTGAACACGTTCACGTGACGTCTTCAGAACACGTTCTGTCACATAGAGGAATGTTAGTTGTTGCCTGAAACCTTACCCCGACATGCAACCACGCCCTTCATTCATATCATCTCATTTCAACCACAACATCCTTCCAGTGTCTTTAACTCAGACCTCCTGAACAGAACCAAAATAGTCTAGCAGTGAACCACCCGGAGTCTCTCGGTGCAACTCTACCGGTGCCCCAACCACGATCTACTGAACGCAAGAGCCTCAGCTACAATCTGCTGAATACAAGAGCACTGAACCAGTGCCTCAGCTAAGATCTCCTGAACACAACACCACCCTACTTATGCCTCAACTACGATCTGCTGAATACAACACGGCCCTAATAGTGCCCCCAATCTGCTGGCCAGTACCTGCAAGTGACAATCAAACATCCTAACACCGTCACAGACACTCAAAGACTCAACTCGTGAACACCAGACAAAATTACCAAAATAACCACAGGACATATTCAACATTCCACGAGTCCCGCAAACCTGGTCCCACTAAAACAAAACACCTTTCGTTACGGACAATGGATTAATGCTAACAATTCCTGGAAGTTACACTGTACATCTCACACCGTTCCACAACTCACCCCATCGCACCACCAACCCCACTCCTTCATTATGTCAAATCATCAAATCATTTGACTGACTGTATCAAACCAACCTCCTGTCTTATTTATACAGATAATTGACAAACAAAGCTTGAGCTCTTCAAGCAATTCCCTTGTCGATACATGGCTCGGCATACCTCACGGATCCCAGTTTACAAGCACGGCACCGAACAGGTCACACACCACTGGAACATGCTTCCCATCACACACTCCCCACCCCTACCCCCAGCCCCCACCCCAAATACTTACTGAAGCCATGTACTCAGAATTAGAGTCGGAATGACCTAAGTGGTAGTACCTCGGAATGCTGGTCATGGAAAACAATTGACCTCTGGTATAGCAAATATCAGAGATCAGGAAAAGAATGTTAACGGTAGTTAATGTCAAAAGTTACAAGATATGCGAAAACTATCCATTCCTCTGTGGAATATCAGGAACATTCCCCTCTCGAGACGTACATATTTGACTTCTCGCCCACGTGTATGAGTATCCAGATACGTTTTATTGCCTATAGATGAAAAGGACTGTATGATCAATACATATATACAATGTCTGGATTTTGTGTCTTCTGCACTTCCATCTTCTTAATCATATTGGTCACGTGGTGTCTCCTTTCGTATTGTCTTATATTTGATATCTGCCTTAAAGTATGAAGCCAACTACAACAAGCCTCATATCGGTTATGTAGACAATGTAGTCTTGCGAAATGTCTGGTCAGTGAAAGTAGAGTTGTTTCATTTTCGGAGTTAAGTACAGCTGAAAGAAGTGTGGTTGGTTCTATTGCTAGCTATTTTCAACCGTCGATGTTCACGTTTTAACCAAGCTGACATGAAAAGAGGAAATATAGAATTTCCTGGTTGATCTTTCCGTATATTTACCTTCGATGCGTCTCATGTTTACTTGGGCAGTTCGTCCTTATCGTGGATGTTGGAATTACAACATCTTCGCCCGATGACAATTTTTGGTTATTAAAATATTGCAACAACCTAGTAAAGTTTGATTTGAAAAAAAAGTCCCATAGCCGATCCACTGCTCTTTCCTCTCTTATTCTCCGTTTACTAAAAGACGGGAATTCTTCCTTCACTTCCACTGAAGTATGAAGTATTAATTTTGAACATCAAAAGCTGTCAATCTAACTGACTCTTGTAGAGTTCTCGCCTGGGGCAGACTTTACCAGGCAGGATTGTTGCAAGGGTACTGTAGGGTAAGGTGCACGGAGAGTAGGTTTGACTAGGGTCTTGGTGCATGGTGGCACGATAGGGTACGTGTGGGGTTAGATAGTTGGGCGTGGTCGGTGAAGGGATAGAGGGGGTATTATTGCCTCACACAAGTTAAAAATGCCATTGTCCTTTAGACCACTGCAACTGATCGTCCAATCAGTCGGTCAAACATCCATACATTCATCCTCCGCATTCACGTTGTTCATCCATCTGTTCGTCCATCCATCAATGATAATATTCACAATTTTTCATGCTTGAACCAACTAACCCCCTTCAAGCCATTCGTTAATAATTCAATCAACCATACATGATTATTTACGCTTTTCTTTCAGACGACCTAAACCGGTTTGGGGGTATTTCTGGGAGTTTTTTCTGGTGCTACTTTTTTCCGACTTTCTCTGAAAATAGCTCCTGCAATGGCCACGGGATGTCGTGTAAGAAACATCTCACTGTGTACGTTTAACAAATCTACGCGGTATGCACTGATACACAAACCAGACGTTACCAGAGACCCACTGACGTCTTTGTCGCTGGCAACGCCGCATTACACAGTTACCGAAATAACACGGGGAAAAAATGTGTGTCTTGCAAATCAAATAATTCACCACAGTTGATAAAAACCTAGATTTATAAAGGGAAGTGTCAAGCAAGCGCGAACATTGAATAAAGGTTTATTTACCTTCTGATTGTCTTTGGTGTTTTGTTGAAGATGCTATCACAACTTAACCAGCACATTCATCACTAAACGCCTGCTACACCAGATGTGTGCTTGTTAGCTGCAGATAACAAGCGTCTGAGACAAGCGTCAGAATCTCTTTGTTTGTTTGTTATTTAGTGCCACACCCGACAATATATCGTTTATTCTGAATAATTGAATCTGGGGTTAAAAGCAATTGTTTGACCGCCTGTTTGTCTGTCTGTCTTACCGTACCTAAACCACAGTAGCTTCAGAGAGCGGGTGAGTGAGTTTAGTTTTACGTAGCACTCAGCAATATTCCAGCTATATGGCGGCGGTCTGTAAATAATTGCGTCTGGACCAGACAATCCAGTGATCAACAGCACGAGCTAAACAAACAGCACAACAAACTATCCATTTTATGTTTATTTCCGAAAATCTCTCTTTTCAAAAATATTAAATATATCCGTTCAAAGCATAAATTCGGACTCACCCACTCGTGTTCAGAGATGTGAAAGGGTGCAGCGAATGTTCCCATATCTTCGTAATATAGAGAAAGAATCCAAAGAGGGAAACAGAAGGAGGGTAGAGGGGGTGGTTGATTTAAATAACCTACTTGTCAACTTCAGATTATAGGACACTGGACGAGGAAGAACACATCACTAAATGACGTGTATATTATTTACTGGATAGTGGTTCAGAAACAGATGTTTACACACTGATCAGAATAAGAGACGTCTTATGGTTCTGGGAAGAGTTTGGTGACGGTCTCTTTGTACATTCAATATTTTCAGTAGTCTGGAGCACACTGTTCCCATTCGCCATGATATTAAATAGGTTAGTTCTTATCACTAAATACCTCGTCAGATAACAGACACTGGTAATAACTAAAACTGATGATCATGAGTCTAGACACGGGTGCAACCATAGAAGGTAGAATTGGGTGCTTGTTTTCTGCTAACCAAGGTCATTGAATGCCTGATTACTAAATTCGATTACTGATTCGAAATACCATTATGGGCAAGACGTTTACAAGTAAGATATTTCTGTAAAG
The DNA here is from genome assembly GCF_037392515.1 of Haliotis asinina. Classification (NCBI taxonomy): domain Eukaryota; kingdom Metazoa; phylum Mollusca; class Gastropoda; order Lepetellida; family Haliotidae; genus Haliotis; species Haliotis asinina. Next base: position 51,133,117 of record NC_090287.1, read on the forward strand.
AGAGTTGAAAGACAAACGCACACACTCTGATGCTTTGGGGTTTAAACAAGTACGTAATAAAAAGTTTTAAAAAGTGTTTGGATTGTAACAAGTGTTTTGGCAACAGATTCACAATGTTTGTGACTTTAAGTCACAACACGATTTAAAATACTGATGTTGTTTGTGAAATGATCTCCAAACACCAAGAGAGTACTTTCTCTTCTATTTTGGGGCATTAAACACACGCACATCAGCAAGCCTATAAAATGTAGTTTTCCTAACGTAGCCAGTTCCTGGACAAAAAGTATAGCGTCGCATAAAACGTGCAAGTAGGTTATTCTTTACGTTCCAAAGGTCAAGGTCATTGCTAAAGTATGATACGTTACGTGATACTTTTAATGACCAACAGAACCCGTGAGCCGTGAAACAACCCTGTCAACTATCTACCCTTCTAGCCAGGACTATAATGTAAACTAACCGAGGCGTAACAACGATGTACTGTTAGGCAGATGAGAAGTATTGTGTGGTCACTACCTAGTGACGTCACGCCAGTAACTGTACACAATATATATCACTTATGCTTCTATTTCGGTATCGCTCAACCTGATATTTGTCCGATTGCCGAATATTAGCTTTCAACGTATGAATCTTAATTCGTTTCCTTGACCTACTGTCCGTGAACCCAGGTATAGCGATTTAATTCGCCCACCTATGTAGGTATGTACAGAAAATATATAACGTATCTTTGAGCTCGACTACAAATATCAGTTCCAGATGTTTAAAGATTGTTCCTTCATTGTTATCTTGTAATTTCTTGAACGATGCCGCCATGGAGAGTTTAAGCAAGATGATTGAATGTCAACGAAAACAGATCAAATGAGCAGTGTGAAAACATGTATGTGACATGTAGCAACAAGTTTGATTTGTCTCTCCCGATCTCTCTTTCTCTCTCTCTCTCTCTCTCTCTCTCTCTCTCTCTCTCTCTCTCTCATTCTCTCTCTTGAATTACAATTTTGTATATGTTTGTTCTGATTGTTTGACTCCGTATTCATCAATATTCCAACTGTACATGCATCTACGCCAAAAAAGAGTGAGTTTACAATCACCAATTAGTCGAATGGGTTGTTTAAGACAATTTCTAATCTGGAATTACTTGATTTTGTTATTGCAGGTAAATATACAAACAAAACATTTGTAAAATATTTAGAAAAAATGACAATGTGAGTACTCATTTTGATCAGTAGATTTAGCATGACAAATCAACTGAGTGATTGGACCATCCGGGGTTTTAGTAATAGTCTGTATCTGCCGAGGACAACAGAAATTGTATGCTCACTCTTAGTCCTTGAATATATATGGATATTGATAGCAACACATAAAATTGAAAAGGAGCCCGGGTGAGCTGGGAACACCTGGTGAAATGTAGACTTGTTTTATGTAGGGTTTTACTATTGCTAGGAGGGCTTCGTTAAAGGGAAAATAATGTGGTTCATGGACCGTGGACAGACTGCAGAAACTGGCTTCGCACATTGTCAATGGCAATGTTAAGACACGGATCCATTGTTTATGTCAGACGAACGACCTGTAGCCTCACCTGTAGCCGATTCCACTATCCCCGAACATCTCAGCGATTTAGGAAATTGATGTTTAACAAACGACGACCAAAAGCGGGCTAGGAGAGTTTCGAACCGCGACCAGTAAGGTAGATCCCATTGTGAAGCTAAATCGCTTGAATCATAAATGAACCAACTTTCCTTTTCCTTTCCGTGTGTTTCCGTTTTCCTTTCCGTATGTTTTCTTTTTCCTTTCCGTATGTCAGTGAACAAGTTTTAAGTCATTTAGACGTATTGTGGAGTTTGCTGTTTTAGCAAAGTACAGATTCTCGTGCATGTGTTGGTGATAGACCCATTTGGGATTCGAACCCACACTATCAGAGTGAGACACCAAACCACCAGAACACAATGCCCGCAATCTGACCCATTCAGCCACCAGAGCTTCCACAAAACTAAAAGCAGGGCAAAATCATCAAGAACTACTAGCAACCAGTGATAAGTAAATTGGAACAGTTACCATGGCTAAGAGCTGGAAACACACAATGCCTGTCAAGAGGACAAAAGTGGTTTTCTAAAAGAGATTGATTGTTTCTATGCTTTATGCCATTTACTCTGTGCATGTAAAACAGAACAACATAATTGTTGAATGGCAATGTTACTTCCTTTAAAGCGGCAGCAAACGAAGACTTAGTACATCACACATGCAGAGACAACGTTCACTTGGGAACGGAAGAGCGGAACTTCCGGTATATTAGCGCCCTGCGGTTTTTCCGTGAGTTTTCCTTGCTAATTTGTGGCTGTGTTGTTCTGTGCCAAACATTTCCGTACATCAGCTTTGATGGATATAGTCTTATGAGATTAGAACTGCGGTAGTGTTTGGCTTCCAATAAGCTTTGACATTTGAACAGATGACAGAGCAGCTTGATTGATGCAACATGGGACTTGTGAGGCAGCATTTTGTAAAAGCCGATAGTGATACTGATCCATTTGTTACGAAACGTGTGTCTAGTTAGAGAGAGCATCTTAAACTGCCTCATAATGTGGTTTTGACCTGCGTTTATGACGGGTAGAGGCGTTGACATTTGTGTCATGTTGTTGATGAAAGTTTAAGTATTCACGCGACACTTAGATCATCTTCACGAACATGTTAATTGACTATAAATGTCCTTTACGGTGGACTAGAATTTCATGACTGGATCCTATCGTAACCACTGGCTGTTTCAAGCTTTTTAATTCTTTGTCCCTCCGATTCAAATTCCTGAGATCATTTACTTCAAACAAGATGGTGGCATCCAATGTATGAGCACAGAGTGTCATATACAAAGAGATCAAATGTAACGTATGTTATATTTGGGATCACAGAATGTCATTATTGTACAGATTCTAAAGAATCTGAGCAATAGGGCTCGAAAGTGTCAGCATATCAGTGTTCTATGTGTACGCATGAACACCATCATATAGTAACACATGAACACCATCATATAGTAACACATGAACACCATCATATAGTAACGCATGAACACCAGGGATTATTATCCTTTATAACCATGTGCCCTTAAAGATGCTTCCCCAGACGTCCAGTTCATTCTTAAACTGGAACCCTACTGTACGTGCTATCACCACTCCGACCATCCTAAAAAAACCATAGAAACGGGGACACTGCTGCTGTGGAACACTGGTGTGTGGTCCAAGAACACTCAGTCCCGTTCTATAACCCGGTAGTAGCGTCTTGTGTCAATATTGAGAAACTCGATGCTGCCGACATTGTGATTGACACCAAACGAACTGGATAAACGCAAATTAATGAACCTGACATCAGCCAACGGCCCGCTCTCACGAAGACGTCTTCACGATAAGACAACTGCAATTTTAAGAGTTGTACTTAGACCTACAAGATTTCAGATCACTTTTATAAAACCGGTACTGTGTTTTTATACACCCAGACCCTTCTCCACTGATTTCCGTGAAATGCCTATCCTAACCAAAGAAAAAGTACGTCACACAGCAGATTTTCGTTAGTTCTCATTTAAGACAGTCGTAACTGTAAGATACCTTTGTGCATCCGGGCTCAAGTGTGTTTGTGTGCCACAGTCAGATTTGAGACATTTCCTTGACAACTGACTGCCTAAAGGTCCAAGTTGTCATGGCAGAACGCAGATTGCCCTGTCCACTCAGGACCAAACTCTGTCCTGCCAGATCGGCAGAGTTCTGATTGAACCACGCCATTGACGTTCTGCAGCAATTAATATGAACACAGGCGCTACACTCGGGGTTGATAAGGGAGTAAGTGGGTTACTTGGCGTTACCGGTAGGCCATTGTTCCTGGGATTAATCCGAAGCGAGACCCGAATTGACCGATATGATTTGAAAGCCGCATTAATATCATTAACGTGTATATTGTTATAATCTCTAAAGAGTTATGGAAGCTTAATATATTAAGGCGATATAGTAATTTGCGTCCAGGGTCACAAGGAAATGAATGAGCGAGCGAGTACTCATTTCATTACTGGTATTTCGACCAACACTATATTCTTACATGCGCCGAATATTACTAACATTTCAGTTTACTCTTTCACTTTAATCTTTAAGCGGGACTTTGAGGATATTATACATCGATTTAATGTTTCGATAGTTATTACGCTCATGCACATCTCGAACAAACATGAAGTATTGTTATAAGGAGCTTCAAATAATAGAACGAAACAGTGACAGAATATGTAAATGTGTCTACTAAGGTTTTAACAAAACTATTCTGAGATCGAATCAAGTGATTAGGATTAAATGTCTGTCGGCACCATACTAATGCTCAAAAGGGGTCAAAACGAAATTCCAGCATTATCTTAGCATTATCTTAGCATGGCCTTTAAAGAAACCATATCGCACAATCAGTGATAGAAAGGAAGTTTAACTCAGTTTAATTTTAATTACAAAATATTTGTAGGATGATTCTATCATTCCAAGAGAGTAGATTCCCGACCGCGTCATGCCGAGACATTAAAATATGGTACCTGTTGGTCCCTGTCTGGTGCATTAATGGGTAGAACAAGAACTGTTGACTCAGAGTCAGGTATAATGTGTCTGAGTAGGATATTCATGCTTAACTACGGCATGGTATCTCAGTGAGCTTCAGCACTATAAAACCAGCTTAAGTCTGGACTACTACAAGCAGCCACACATACGCACGCATGCACGTTGTCATATGGGCGAAATATGCTTAAGTGCGACATTAATCCCCATTTCATCTCACCTGTCCTTTGCTCAGTGGAAGTGAGTGTTAATGCTCATTGACTTCCATTAATCTTATACTTCGATAACCTGTGTTTATTTCTAAGTTATGAACTGAATATCTGTTTCTGCTATTTAGAACAGCATGTTTAGGCTGTCGATGGCAGTATTACCCTACTGCCCTAGAGAAGACAACACATCGTTTGCAGGTTTAGCGTTTAGTGTTTGACTTTGCTGGCTGTAATGAAGGAACATGTTCTGGAATGGCTGTTATCATCACTTATGCTCTGTTCTCCGTTTCGCTAATCTTTCCCTTTTTTCCACTCAAATTACTCTGAACTTCTCAACTCTGAAATTACATAACCATTCGTTCGCGTGCTGGTTTTAAACACATTACGACCACATAGCAACGGAACCGTTCATACAGTTACTTATATACGCCTCTATGTTTGTAATCTATCGCCAGGTACTATCTCAGTGGTGAGGCGTGTTTGTTTCTGATCATGTTGAAAGACATTTGGTTATCGGTAGACGGCTTAAGACATTCCACCGAGTAAATTGAGCAGTGCATGCAGCCGTCGTGCACACTACCCCCACGCCTGCACTAATGGCGTCAAGGGTCAACGACGTTACATGAACGTTGTGAGAGATATTTGGTGTTCGCATCTCATCAATCGGTTTGTCAGAGAGATGTCGTGAAAAGATGATCGTTCCTCTTTTCGGGGCAATTTTATGTTCATTTTCTCGACGTATTCTTCACATGAAATGCGATAGGTGTTTAAAAACATATCCACTCGTCAGTAGGTTTCATGAACGTGTTGAAAAACCGTGTTTTTGTCGTTGAATAATAATGATTGTTGGTGTGGTAACGTAGGGCCTACATTGGTATGATTGCTTTCCGGTCAGGTGACTGCCAAGCTCCCCACAGGGTAGCTACCTGGCACTGCTGGATTTAGCGATGCCTGTAAGAACGAAGACATAATCATTTTCTAACCATGTGGTCTTTCGAAACTGGGACTTATCGACATTTTTAGGCGTCAAACTCAAGGCCATTTCAGTGATTTATGGTCTGAATCCTCTTCACCAAATACGTTCATTTTCAGAAGGGATTTCAAGATGACGGTTTCATATTTCGAAAGGCGCTTGCCAAATGTTGATATTTGCCACGTTAAACATGCAAGAGAAAGCATGTTCATGTGCTCGCGGCTCATCCTACAGGTCAGTCCTTGCGAAAGTCATTGACCTGCAGTAATATCTTTTGTAACAGTCCTTGAAACAGGTGTGCACGGTACAAAACAGATAATATATTCCTCCGCCAATACCCGCCTCACATATTGTTTACCTTTCACATTAGAACCAATGTGGCAGAAAGCGTAGTTGGGTAAAGGTTAATCATTTCCAGAACTTGAACACTTATCATTCTTGTAGGAGCCAAAATCACCTTTTATCTCACAAAACGTGAACTTCATGAACAGATGTGCCGCTGAATCGGCTAATGTCTGACGCTTGTTTCTGAAACTGCATTAACTGGACGCTGATGTTATATCTGCTCAGCAACTGCTTCCTTATCATACTGACTAAAAACGATCATAGAAACACTGGCACAAAAAAGAGAGATGGCGTTGGCAATTACCCTGAACGATTATTATGACGATGGTGATTACAAGCATTGTTAATCATCTGTGTTGAATTTATAAAATTATGGTCATGTAACGAATGTGAAGGTTTAGATTTAGTTGTAATGCTGAACGCCCGGTTTTTCTCCGTGTAAAGTTGGAACTTTTTGTTGTCTCTTTCGTCAAGAACTGATGGGTACCCACATTAATGGTTTCAAGAGAAAATCTGTTGTTGATTTCTCTTTCTCTGCATGGGAACTGACGTGCACCCACTACACTGAACATTGTAACCTGTGACTTTCGGCAAAGTGTTTGCAATATTATTTCCTTTGAAACTGGACATACATATGTCTGCTTTTGCAATAGTGCTTATATTTAGGGTACATTCAATTACACATGGTAACCAGACAAGTCAGTTAATTTGACTTCGACGAAATTGACGTAATGCGTTCGATACAGCAGGTTAAAATAAATGGGACATCGTTCGCTGAATAAAATGTGAAACCTTATGCTTCTCTCTTTTTATCGTTCTTAATTATATTCACAGTCATGACTCTCTTCAAGAAACATATTGGTAATGTTTTTGAGGTCAAACACTTGTATTGTCAAGTACGACCGAGACAAATTGCAGTGCACACGGAGTCGTGCATGTTTGTACTGAATTATAAGTGTAACATGTTCTATGAGGTGATAAGGAATGAACGCGACGGGATCAAGGTCAAGAACACTGACTTCACTAGACTTATAAATTACTCTTAGTTTCTCAATATACATAATCTTGACAGAAACAAATAATATTTTGAAATTGAGAGGAACATCAATGGCAATGGAGACTCAGAACTGAAGGAAATGAACTTGCGGACGCACTTTATGTAGGGCTTGGAGAAAAGGAAAATAATGCGATTCGGGGCTGTGAGACATGATATTATTTCATCCGAGAGAGTTGCATGTAAGATCAAGAGCAGTGGGGTTTAATATTGCGATAACAATTGTTGCTAACATATAACACCGTTCCTGAACATGTGTGTGGTCGGTGGGGAGTAGGGAGGGTGGAGGCAGTTGGGGTACTAATTCGATAGTGTATTCATGGTGCTTTCACACTCGTAGTTTAAAATGACTGTCCCACGGGTGCAGCATACTGTCTCAAACTGACCACACCCTGTTTGTCTCCTTAATGTCGAGGGACTGTGGGGTAGCATAGTGTTTACAGTGTTCGCTCGTCTCACCCGAAGACATGGGTTCGATTCCCGACATGGGCGTTATGTGTGAAGCCCATTGGTGATGTACTCACCGTCATATTGCTGGAGTATTGATAACTAGAAGCGGCGTAAAACTAAGCTCACTCACTATCCTTTAATGTTGATCACCAGGCAGGATACCATGTCATAAAACAAAACGTTTGGTAAGATGCAGTTGACAATCGAACCACGGGGCCAGAAAGGTGGTCGAGAGTGCTACAGCCATGAAACTATCGCTGTAGGAACAGTGTAGCAGTCTATCAAAGTCCTCATTAAGGTCTGGATTAATATTCTTATCCAGGTGAAGTTTGTGAAAAGACTGTGCGTAAACATCATTCCCCGTGAGGGCTATGGCTCATTTTCATAGGAGCAGTGTTTTTGTGACACGGAGTCTGAGAAGCAATCAATACGATTAATGTCTATTGTAGGGTAAAGAGAATAAGAACACATGCAGTGCCCCTCTATGAAGACGTGTGCATCACATCTCTGATATATGCGGCAACAACTGTTTTCAACCACCTGAAAGTCTTGTTGACAGCTTACAAAAAAGAAAAAGAAGAGAAAAAAAAGAAATCATAGAAACGGCAAATTCTCATTTTGTTCAGCGATATATATTGCTCGCAACTTTCATGATATTACTACGTTCAGAGACAGACACCACGATGTCTCAAGTCTGCGTTGACAGTTTTGTCAGGGCAATGTTAACGTTAAAAACGTTAATCATTTTTGTTTTCAAGGTACAAGAAAACATGTCTCTCATGACGGTTAAAAACTTCTTGTGTTAGAAATTTATGTAAAATAATGACATTTCAAGTTTGATTTCTTACCGTGGGCGATGAGTGGAAGGAGTTTCGCATTGAAGTTTTAAAATTGATTTTTTTGTAGCCATTTGACTGAACCTAACAGGCTTGAAAGAGCTGTGTCGGTAGAACCCAGACGCCATGCATAGCTATGTGGTTTGTCCATTCCTTGTTTTTGTCATCACTCAGCAATATTCAGTATTCCAGCTTTATGGCTGTCGTCTGTATCTAATCGAATCTGGATCAGACAATCCAGTGACCAACAGCAAGAGCATCGATCTATGCAGTTGGGACAATGTGACATGTCAACCAAGACAGAGCCTGACCACCCGATCCGTTAGTTGCCTCTTACGACAAGCATGGGCTGCTGAAAGCAGATCTTCACTAGTCGCATTGCCATTGAATGCTAAGCACCAGTAGTACACATACATAGTTTCTAATCATTGCCATTGAATGCTAAGCACCAGTAGTACACATACATAGTTTCTAATCATTGCCATTGAATGCTAAGCACCAGTAGTACACATACATAGTTTCTAATCATTGCCATTGAATGCTAAGCACCAGTAGTACACATACATAGTTTCTAATCATTGCCATTGAATGCTAAGCACCAGTAGTACACATACATAGTTTCTAATCATTGCCATTGAATGCTAAGCACCAGTAGTACACATACATAGTTTCTAATCATTGCCATTGAATGCTAAGCACCAGTAGTACACATACATAGTTTCTAATCATTGCCATTGAATGCTAAGCACCAGTAGTACACATACATAGTTTCTAATCATTTCCATTTACGCCTATGCACATAATCCACATATATCTATGGTTACGAAGCATAAGAAGAGCAAAATTATTTTAAGTTCATTAATCAAAACATCCAGGACATGTGTTCCTCGGAGATTAGATATAATCCATGTAAAATGTTCTGTCTATAACATGGTGCATTACCCCAGGTGTTCAAAAGCATGGGAGGTTAGCAGCTGGCGAGACAGAACACCCTTTCGCAGATACATGACGGTAGTACGCGTTCAGCTTGTCGGTTTGATGTAGGCAAACAATAGGCGACTATCAGTAATCTTTAGTTTTCTTACCAATAGTTTTGCTGTTGGAATACTACCTTTGTTAAAGTGGTTTGAAATATCTGTCAAAATTTACATAACTTAAACTATATAAACTGTGAAAAATATACCTAATGATGAACCATGAGTCGAACATTTCAGGCACAATTCATTGTTATAATATCAGCAGAGAGTTAAGGTAGCCTGGTTTCTGATGGTTCACTGTCAATTGTCCAGGTAACTCTCAAGAAGTTAGGTTAAGTTAGGTTCACTCCCAGAGTCTCCATCGCGATGGTTTTGGAATAGTGGCTAGAGGCTACATAAACCTCGTTCCAAATGTTAGCTGGGTGAACTTGACCTAACTTGACATTAAGTTCCATGCATTCAGCTGTTGCAGATTAAACTAGTTCTTGTGTGATGCTGCATACTCGTTATATAAATATCAGATCAGGAAAAAACAGATAGTACGGTTCACTGACAATCTAATTCAGAACATGTAATACAGGTGAGTAGAAGAAATGCCAGGATTTGCCCAGCTTCAATACCTTCCATGTCACTCAATGGTCTCAATTATTCTGTCTCGCAGCTTGCCAACACCTCGCCTCCTCTGGCATTAATGTACAACACTGAGGAGGGCATACGAAATGCCATATGGTGTTCTACAGAGGAGAAAGGTCATCAAAAACAAGCGTTATTATAGTAATCCAGCGTTGGCTGTAGAGGCTCATACTAATTCAATGAACATATGTTTTATTTTATTAATCACTGTGAAACAGCGATGGTAACAGGTGTTAGCAAAACGGTTCTTACAAAGCAGCGGGGCATGACCTGTGATGTTGCAACAGGGCTCTTACCAATTATACCACTTTGTTTGTTTGTTTTATTCGTTTTATATTGTCCCGTGTTTTATATTTAAATCTCTTACGTCTCCGAAAACAGTTGACTCAAATCCCGGGTAAGTAATATGTCTGTTGTCGGATCTAAACATCAGTTCTGAGACACATTCAACACACACGCATTTCCCGGAACCACCATTCCGGAATGACTCCAATTGTCGCGAATAACGGAAATAAACTAGGCCCCTGTCTAGTGGATGGTTAAGCACTTTCGAGCGTTTCATTTGGTGGCACGTCAGAACGTGCCTTGCCAAGAGAGGGCTTTATCGCGGGTCTCTGTCTATACTGTTAGCGTTTCCTGTTCTTGAAGAATTGGTGGCGCTGTCGTCTGGGGCAAGAATCGAACCATCAACCTATACTTATCAATTTGGATTCTATTAACAACACTTCAGTATGTCATGGTTTGCATCAAATTCCCTTGCGTCACTCTCAGATGGAGCTAACAGGGCTTGTTATAATTGGAATACCGCTTAAAGTGATCTTGAAACCAACCTACTCACTCTTTTGTGTGTGTGTGTGTGTGTGTGTGTGTGTGTGTGTGTGTGTGTGTGTGTGTGTGTGTGTGTGTGTGTGTGTGTGTGTGTGTGTGTGTGTGTGTGTGTGTGTGTGTGTGTGTGTGTGTGTGTGTGTGTGTGTGTAACTGTGGAGGTAAGTCTAGTTGATGACGAGTTCGCTTGTCCATAAACTCTACTGGCGAATCGAGGGTTCCGATACCCCCTAAACACCCCTTCACTCTTTGTAAATGACTCATGGTTCTATTTCGTAACTAGAACTGTTGTTTGTTCAGTCAAACATACTTCTTTGAACGTGTCGTGGTGGCATGTAGCTTTGAATGATGGACAGCTTGTAATCGACAACTTATGTCACCAGTGTCAGTGTATGGCATCCTCTGCGTGTAGCTCTGCTGAATCGTTCTGCATATTGCGCTGGGATCGATATACTGCATGGAGGTGCCAGCAAACTTTACCAGGGTATGTTTGTTCGTTCAAAGTCAACTGTGATTGACATGGGGAACTGAGGTACCTCGTTGCCCCATCACAGAAAGATTTAGAGAAATGCTAAGTACTAACACACATTGTTGACCTTCAACTCATACCGAGTGGTGGATTTCAATTTTCCGAATCGGTAAGTCACAACTCGAGTCAGCGGGAATGAAAATATGTTAAGGTCGTCAGAAAAAAATGTGCGTAAGAAACATCACAAAAACTGTGGGTCTGCTTGAAGAAATAAATCATTTGACATCTCTGTTCTGTGGAAAAAACAGTATCGTGCACTGTGATGATTGTAACATTAATAGCTCCTTAAATCTGTGGAGGGTCGGTTTATAATTGGACCCTAACAGCTTGGCATTGTAAGGGGCGACTAAGTGCATGTGTGGGGAGACGTTTTGATGACGTGTCCGGAGTGGATTGACGCTCATTGTATCAATCACCGGAGTGACTGGCCTTTCCGCAATTATTTACAAACCGCAAACTAAAAGACAAAAGTAGCAATAGCAGCAACTACAACATCAACAACAACAACAACAAAAACAGCAATACATAGAGAACTTATCAACTGTTTTCCCTTCAGTCACCAAATATTTCCATAACAATAGCCATGGAATATCGACTGTAAATACAGTAATATTCATTTAATTTTTTCCTGGTGATATAACAGTTTCCTCAATGCCTATAGCACGTGGCTTTTTTTATGCCAGACCGTCTTGACTATTGCAATCCACGGGTCAAAAGTCAAAATGACGCCGACTCATGCGATAAAACCGAAACATCACCATACGTCTCCTATTCTGAATGTGTATTGACGACTCGATTTGAGAGAGTCTAAGACGATAGATGGTAGACGGCGCCCAGTTTCGCGAGGTGTATATTTAATCGCAATCTAGTTTCCGACCAGCTGTCTGAAGACGAGTATATGGAATATCATCCCGCGTCGAAAGGTACCGGCGCACGGGTTACATAAACATACATCACAGAACCCCAGCAGATGGAAACCACATGCCACATAGCGTATCTTTATAACCGATGCTGAAAACATTTGACTTACCTGCGGAATAATCCCTTGATATACCCCCCTCCGAGTGGTTTGCGTGTTGAGGAAGTGTTCACAAATAGCCTTGAGAGGCTTAATTCAAGAACAATATACAATGATCTACGTTTCATGTGTAACTGGAACAGATGAAGCAGATTTATTTCACTGCTTTGTAAATTGCTGATGCGGCATAAACTAATATTTATTCATTCACTGAATATTGTAGGCGGTCATCAATATTATTTTAAGCCAGAATTCCTGTAAAAGTAGTTGAATAAAATCCATTAACTTTATAACTAACATATATATATGAATTAGCTGATGTCCTAAAAATAATAATAGTCATATTGTCAGGCCTGGTTAGAACACAGCTATAAATAGTCTCTTAGCTAAGGACGGATGCGATGTATGGATAAATAACCTTTTTTCAAATACAGTTAGGAGCGTAATAGGTTCTGACACCGTGATCAGTAAAGTATGGTTTTATGCCGCTCCTAGCAATTCTCCAGCAATAACACGGCATGGGCTGCCGTAAATGTTTTTCACACATTTTACTCATCTAGTGATCTAGTGCAAAACAGTTATAACAGGGGAAGACTATATAAACAAAAGAATTGTGACTGATTTGAATCTTCGATCAGTTTATTTCTTTTTAAATGTATTGGTTCCCAAAATAACAGTGTCATATATATATAAAACTTTGATACACGCAGACAAATACTGTACAGATATTCCATCGATATTAAATACATATATTAAGTAAATAAATAGTTGTTGGTAACCGGGGATGTGTGACAGCCGTGGTCATGGTTGAGCAGGGGATGTGTGATAGCCGTGGTCATGGTTGAGCAGGAGATGTGTGATAGCCGTGGTCATGGTTGAGCAGGAGATGTGTGATAGCCGTGGTCATGGTTGAGCAGGAGATGTGTGACAGCCGTGATCATGGTTGAGCAGGAGATGTGTGATAGCCGTGGTCATGGTTGAGCAGGAGATGTGTGATAGCCGTGGTCATGGTTGAGCAGGAGATGTGTGATAGCCGTGGTCATGGTTGAGCAGGAGATGTGTGATAGCCGTGGTCATGGTTGAGCAGGAGATGTGTGACAGCCGTGATCATGGTTGAGCAGGAGATGTGTGACAGCCGTGATCATGGTTGAGCAGGAGATGTGTGATAGCCGTGGTCATGGTTGAGCAGGAGATGTGTGATAGCCGTGATCATGGTTGAGCAGGAGATGTGTGACAGCCGTGATCATGGTTGAGCAGGAGATGTGTGACAGCCGTGATCATGGTTGAGCAGGAGATGTGTGATAGCCGTGGTCATGGTTGAGCAGGAGATGTGTGATAGCCGTGGTCATGGTTGAGCAGGAGATGTGTGACAGCCGTGATCATGGTTGAGCAGGAGATGTGTGACAGCCGTGATCATGGTTGAGCAGGAGATGTGTGATAGCCGTGGTCATGGTTGAGCAGGAGATGTGTGATAGCCGTGATCATGGTTGAGCAGGAGATGTGTGATAGCCGTGGTCATGGTTGAGCAGGAGATGTGTGATAGCCGTGATCATGGTTGAGCAGGAGATGTGTGATAGCCGTGGTCATGGTTGAGCAGGAGATGTGTGATAGCCGTGGTCATGGTTGAGCAGGAGATGTGTGACAGCCGTGATCATGGTTGAGCAGGAGATGTGTGACAGCCGTGATCATGGTTGAGCAGGAGATGTGTGATAGCCGTGATCATGGTTGAGCAGGAGATGTGTGATAGCCGTGGTCATGGTTGAGCAGGAGATGTGTGATAGCCGTGATCATGGTTGAGCAGGAGATGTGTGACAGCCGTGATCATGGTTGAGCAGGAGATGTGTGACAGCCGTGATCATGGCTGATTGATGGTGGTATCGATGGAACTTGTGAACTATTCGGGGCGGTGAGGTAGCCTAGTTGCACCGTCACGCTTAAGACACGGGTTCGGTTCCCCAACATGAGCCCAAAGCGTGAAGCCCATTTCTGGTATCCCAGAACACTAGATGGCTGGAACATTGCTAAGAGCGGCGTGAACCACACTCACTCACTTAGTAACTGTTCCCACAATAAATGACATTGACTGTGGAATATATTGACAAACTTCCGTATTAACGGGGTTCATTAAATCATCAGAAGGATCGAAAGTATCACGCTTAACATACATTGGCTAATGCATGACAAGGTTTAGATCGTCGTACGCATGGTGCTTTGAAATAGCATTTACCATTGTAAGTTTGAGATCTTTTCATTGATCGTTAAGATCTTGTATCGCTGTGGATTCATCAACGTTCATACAGTTTGACCTTCGCTGTATGAAGGTTCATACTCTAATAAACTCCCCAAAAAGTGAAAATGAATTCTTAATTTACTCTGACGTATGACAGTTAGGTTATATGCAAGAACACTGACAGTGTATATATTTAAGAGAAGGTTTTATGGTTAGGAAAAAAATTGCATTGTGCATCTGTCTTTCTGGTCCCGTCCGAGTGACTTTCACTCGAGATAACCCAAGTTATCTGTGAGGCCCTAGAAGATTAACTGTCACATGACTTAACCTGCCGGGTACCCATTTTCTGTTTGGTGATAAGAGGCAGTATTGAGCAAACTCACTTGCGTAAGGTGGTGATAAGAGGCAGTGTTGAGCAAATTCACTTGCGTAAGGTGAGATTACATGAGTCGCGTTGCTTCGTTGTAGGGGCAGGACTGGTGTCCGAGGAACTCATAGGAGTCAAGCTGTCACCAGATGAATGAATTTCGTTCTGTTTTAAAATAGGTAGGTCATGCATGGCGGTTTGTCTTGAAACATGTCTCTTCCATTGGTCGACCCAAAAGACCAGGAACGAGGCATTTTCTCTGCCTCACTCTAAAGTATTATTTTGAAGCAATATAACTTACATAAACAAAAACGAAAATGCGAAAGATTTCGCTGATACATGAATAGTGTCCATTCGCAGTGTGTAATGTGTGATTGTCTGTTGATGACAGAAGCCCGTTGAAGTTTCAAGTACGTTCGATCGTCGTTAGATTTCCCCCGGTTAAGGTACACTTATGCGCAAACGCACGGGAACGCACCATAACCACAGTACCTATCTCCTCGAAAACTCGTCAGAGTAGGTTAAAAACGAGCGATAGCCTGGCTGACCATGAAATGAGAATTATCGCAGTTAGCACTGACAATATTGGCTCTCCTTCCTATGGGAACACTCTTGAAGATAGCTGATTGCTGAAGTATGCTGTGAAATATGCCTCCCTCTTGGAACATCAAACGTTG
Organism: Haliotis asinina; assembly: GCF_037392515.1. NCBI lineage: Eukaryota > Metazoa > Mollusca > Gastropoda > Lepetellida > Haliotidae > Haliotis > Haliotis asinina. The sequence goes on from NC_090287.1 coordinate 51,148,799, forward strand.
TTGTAAAAACCAGGAATAACAGATAAGTATGGTGCTGGTTCAGCCAGAACCCCGACCCCCCCTTGTGGTTGTAAATATATCGCCAGCTTCCCCCCCCCCCCACACACAATGACATTACCACCGTTCCCCTGTAAGTACACACCTTTCGGCTCTAACTACTTATATTTCAGTAACAAGCCAAGATATATGCCGCATCAAGCTTAATGGGTTAATGGCGTCGTTATCGAGTAATCAGGTAACAAAGATATTGCGTTAAAATATTAGTGTCAATATTTTTATATTTAAAAACTACACATGCAAATATTTGTTCATAAAAAGATATTTTGAAGCTTCCCATATTGCCTCAGTTGAGGCTTGGTGGCCAGGTGGTTAATGCGTCATCTTGTCAGACTAAAGGCCGGGTCGATTCCTGAGATAGATAAGTGTGCACAGTGGTATTTCCTGTCGTGACATGGCTAGAACTTACAGTAGACATAATGAGAACTGTGTCTGGAATGTTGCGTTTTCAGATTGTCTCGCTTCCAGCAACTCACAAACGACACTCTCATTAACCTTACCTAAAAAGGAATATTTGGAGTGAAAGAGTTTGGCGGAGTTTCAGTGTGTGCTTAAATTCCTTGAGGCCAGTGTCAATCATGTGAATAGTTTCGAACCTTAACGCTGTAAGCGATAATCATGAAATGACTTTGATCGTGTGTGTGTTTATTATAAGTTGTTCACTGGTCACGTGGGTGCATCAACCCATGGGCCCCGAGGGATCAGTGACCAAGGGATTGATTTTACCGAACACCTCCGAATATCGGAAATTACTGATGTTTTTGCGAATGCAAATCAATAGGAGGGAGATAACTCTAATTCTGCTTTTCTTGTCTGCAAAATCTTGTGATGGCTACCGTCAAGTACGGGCGCCATTCTGAGCGGGGTATATAGAAATGTTACTCGCTTGTAAGAGGGGTACATTGAAGGTAAAAGAGGAGCGCTCAGCCAATCAGAAAACGATATTTATGAGGAGGGTAAGATATATGTGTAGACTTTCTGCTAGAATAGCATAATTCTGCTGTACATAGGTGGAATAAAGCCAACTGCTTCATATGAATGTGCAACAACTTTGCTTGAAATGAAACAAGTACTTGACAAGCAACACTGTGTACATAAATGGAAACATAAAGTGTCACGAACAGGTTGTAAAACCAAGAACCCGAGTCTACTTTGGTTGTAAATTCTATTATATACGTCTCGCCTACATAGAAGGGCACTGGCTCTTTGTAAATGTGGTGTTACGCCCCTGAGAAATGAATCTAATAAATATGATAATTGTCTTTTATCTGAAATAACGTTTTTGTAAAGATTTTATTGAAGATGAATATCACGTTTTACCTCAGAATCCATGATGTCATATTGAATGTTTTTAGTGATTTCAACGAGATTCAGTCTGTCCATTTCCAAGAAGGTTTTATATGCTATAACGACAAAGATAACGCTAGTTCATACCTTGGACTGAATCTTCCAAACCTGCCAAATTATCTTTAAAACATGCTGGCAGTTTGCAGAATCCTATCTAATATTCATTCTAAAGTAATAAAGTCTTTCGTTATAGTTTCTTTCGTTTATATAATATAGTTTCATGTAATTCCGTTTAGAACGATTATTGACTAATCAGGACGGAAAGTGTGTGTGTGCTTATTCGGTCCAGGCTCGATCATTTAAAGACCATCCCCAAATTACTGTCTGAAAACAGTAAAACAAAACAAAATCCCATTTTAGAACTGTTCTTTAGCCACCCCGCATTAACCTAATTGGATACATAGATGCCCATGCTATTAATCACAGGACTGGATCACTGACTTGACTGTTAACATACCTCCGTTATGTAACTGGAATATTTTTAGATGCGACATTCACAACTAAGAAACAAATCATATTTCTTTGTTCACACATGTTCATTTAGCGTTTATATAAATCACGTACACAGGAATCACGTTTGGAAGGAACTAGGCGCTGACTTATATCAAAGCTTTAAAATTTCTGTATTCTAAGATTTCATTTGAGACTATAATATCATATTTGAATGACTAGATGGCAAACCTGACCCTAAAATAAATTCCATGTCTCATCTGTCAATCTGTTTGGCGCGACATTTAGCCACAAATACGCGAACACGAGTCAAACGAAATGAAACCAATCTGAATTTATCTTCAATTTGCGTCAGTGAAAACTAAATTCTATCCCATTTGCCTTTATTGGTTGTCTGCTGGGCTGAGCACCACGTGCCAGTATGCCATGGATTCCAAGGTTTGCTTTCATTCTCACCGAAATGTCAAAGCATCAAACCAATATACCTTTCTCGAGTTAACCCGCTTGCCATTGCGATCCTATTCCACAATGATGCAACCCCTCGCTAACCGTGTGGATGGGCTGCAAGGCTGCTTGTTACTTCTTTGCTTGACGTCATTGTTGATACTGTGAGAACCCGTTCTCAGTTGCGTCATAGCTCTTTAGTGACAGCGTGGATCAAAGTATGGATGATGCAACAGCGAGTGGTGACGTCAAAGCATATTGCCAGATCGAGGCTGCGGGAACCCACGTGACCTAGATCCCCGCGCACTTCCTTTAAAGGTGTAGATGAAAATACTCGGCTCATCGCAAGTCGGCTCTGCTATCAACGAGCGCCACAGATTGGGATTACTGTACAATAACAATGCTATTTCCATAGCATTTGAATCGTCTGGGGCGATTGTGGTAGATCTGGTGCTGATATCTCAGGCGGTTTTTCACCAATGTGATTTCAATGAGACTCCGCTTCTGTAAATCTGTCTTGAGGAACAGCGCCATCTGTTGGTGGTTGTGAACCTTAGATTGGGAATTGCCAGCCAAATGCAACGGCTTGTGTTCAAAGAATAGCGTGTTGGGTAATAAGAAGTTTAAAATACACAGAATCCCTGACACGACATTTAAACGCGCATGTTGCAAGGGAGAATGCCACTGTGGTAATGATAATGAAGTAGATGCAGGTGTAAGTTATTCTAAGCTATGTATGGTTTACATTTTCGAGATCAAAGAATTTCAGATTCTCAAACACAATCCTGAAATTCACCAGTATTGTACATTTTTCGTATTTTTACCTTTAGCTGTCCCGAACGTATCTAAAGAATTATTTTATGTGCAATATATACAATTGACATGAAACATGTTTTTTGTGTGTTTAAACCGTTGTATTCAAATCTCATAAAGATGATCATCAAATTGGGGGAAGGAGACACATATTACGCTAAAGACCCATGCTGGACGCCTGTCGGAACTTTACAAAAGATCAGTTATAATGACGAACAGAATAGTTACCTGGATAAATTCATACCTGTCGCGTTATATTTGGCTGGTTTTGTCATTAACTTATTTTTTCTACATTAAACACTGGATATATTTAGACATTGACTGATGGACAGAAAACGATAGTAGCACAGCTGTGTGATGTAAATGTAAATATGATCGTATTTATTCAAACATAAAAGATGACTCGTCAGCTAGTCCCCATTACACAAGTAGGATTGGTCAGCTCTTTCCTGATTGTTATGAAAAGGTGCATTTTCCCTCCGCAAAAAGTGTTTTCCACACATTACACATTCGATGAATAAAGAATGACTAGGTGTTCTGAACAAGAACAAAGGTACATTGTTGTAGTTTGTAACTTTACTTTTATACTGAATATACTGAAGAGCAAAAGAAACGTAGCTCTATTATAATTTTCTTTTAAATACAAAACATAAACACGAATGCTTACTTTTATGAGATTTCATTTCTTCGAAATTTACAGTGCAGTTCCGATGTCTATCAAGACATTGTTTGGTCTACATAATTCTCGATAAAATATCTTCAAACAAACCTCACGTGTACTCCCACTGCTGCCAGTTGTTACCAAAGAAAATAAGGTTCTGCCAGAACAGTCGTCTAATCCAAACAGTTCAGGAAATATGGTGACTGGGTTTGTAAGTAAGACATTTTGGTACCAGGCTAACAGTTTTTGTTATCTTTCATTACAGAATATGGAAGAAAATGCCAAAGGTTTACCATTTTGGTGATGCCGGAGAGCACAGCCGTGGTGCTGGTGAAAGTAGGTCGGGTGAAACGGGTTTTGAACCCACAAGTGACGCTACTCTTGTGGAAGCCACAGAAATATCACATGGCCAATACTGGTCAATCCATGCCAAGACATTTATGCTTAACACTGCCTCCTCCAAAACATAGATCCTTATGTTTAACGACAGCGTCACATCGACATTTAGTTGGTTGATGGGTTGGCTGGTTTGTTGTGTAACGCCACATTCATCAATATGCCGGCTATGTGACAACGGTCTTTATGTGATCGAATCTTGACCAGACAATTCAGTGATCAACAACATGAGCAGTGATCTACACAGCTCGGACACAGTGATATGTGTCAACCAAGTCAGCAAGCCTGACCATCCGAGTTCGTTAGTCGCGTCTTACGACAAACATGGGTTACTTAAGAACAATTCTGACACGGGTCTTCACGGGACTTACACCAGTGAGACCCTGTGGAAACGAGGCTCAGATTCTGTGATGGTCAGACTCGGTAACACGCATGTAAACGTACCCTGATAATATTTCGATTATCGATAATTTCGATTATTATGTACAGATCTAAAACATTTTAACAAAATTTGAAAGTTTGCCATATCATTATTGTTCAGGAATCCAGTGTTACCTTTACATATAAACCTTGTATGATGTTTTTGTACAAAATGAATGCATTACAACTTCAATTTGACTTAGCAAAACAGATTTTTGTCCGTGTCATGCAATGTTTAATTCAGTCAGTCAGTCAGACAGACAGGCATATTTTATTCGGTAATGTAGAATAGGGGTCTATGTTGCAATGAAATTGACAGTAACATTTAGTCACTATTTTCTTGACGTAAACATTTTTATATAAATAGAAATGGTTGTAATTTAGTTTTTGCAGTTGTGTATTTTTGACAAACGTAACTGGCCATGGAATACAATGTAACATAAGTCATTATAATATTCACATTCAAAGAAAACAGTATCTTCGGTCTCAATGAAACCATTACTGCAGTAAATACTTCTTGAAATGAATTGAACATCCTTTAACTGAACTGAACATCCTTTAACTGAACTGTTGTTGAACGTTGCACTAAGCCAGAACCCAATCACACATTATCATTACAACATTACGCATCATACATTTGCACATCCTCGACAGCTAAGTCAACACGTATCGTTTCTCCACTACAGTATGTGGAAGTGGCGTCATAATCTGCATCCCTTTGAGTGACAGGCCCGTAATATATTTCCCTGGATGAACGAAGATGGTGTACGAATACTCAGTTGCTGATATGTGTGTAGTTAATGCGGGAATCGACTACAGAAGGTGATGCAGATATGAGGTTAACTTCTTTGAAAGGTATTTTAGAAGTTGTATAGATGAAGGAAATTCGCATCCATTGCAATAAAGAAGTTGACTATCCACAGAACTGGGTTTTCCTTCAGATATGAGGTATTTGATGTTCGTAATGGAAGGATGTTAATAGACATATTTCCAGTTACAAGATCACAATTCGAAACCTTATAAGAATGACATGTTTTGATTGTGTAGCTCATCAGTTTGCTCTTTTGTGCAACGTACATTTACCTCTCATACAGTGCGCATTGATTACATAAGTTCAATGAATACAACCTCGACACATCGGCACATCGGGTTACGCTAAGTCGGTGCGGCTGGTTCACAGTGACCTACTCGAGAAATAAAAGTACACAAGTGATATTATAAATGTAACAATATGTATTTTGGCTATATGCGTAGCTTGTCTCTGTTGGTGCTTAAGAAGTGATCTATATCTACTTAGTGCTCTCAACCCGAACTGAAACCTATTCTTTCTTACACAGTTTACCAGGCCGAAGGATAAGGGGAGTTGTATTTTTTTTTAGCTTTCTTAAGATGTTTGTATAAAATATATGCATAATCATGTTTGTGTTTGGAAACAAGAGACGCCGACACTCACTACTAGGCTGTTAACTGGAACATTTTGTGAAAAAGTATGCAACGAATAGAACAAAAGGGGAATGCTTCAGTCTCTGTGAATATCAAGCCAGTGATTTTTTTACTTCTCCAAGAAGATACAAAGATAATGGATAATTTATGTGTTTACCAGTTTCGATTCTACAAGCTTGTTCTTTACTGTATATCATGTTGGTGAAGATTGTTTCAAGCCGATAAGGTTAGTGGGGTGGTATAAAGGGCTTGCTCTCAGCGTCGACCTTGGCTGATTCCATGTAACAATCACACATCAGCACGACGATATTGCCAAGTAGTAGGGACTGCATAGGGTGGTTGGGGTAAGTGGGTGGATGAAGAAAGGATGGGTACAGGGATGAAATGGTCTGTGAGATCCCGGGGCTGATGTGGGTGGGGGTTAGGCTGGATGATGGATTTAATGAGTATAAGAGTGACGGAAGTACGAACTTGGATCAGTTTGTGTCAGGGCTGAGAGAGAGTGTAGGAGTTTATCATGTGACTGGTATGTGAATGCGTTTTAGTTTTATGCCGCTTTTATCAATATTCCAGCAGTATATCACGGCTGGGGACACCACAAAAGGGCTTCACATATTGTACCCATGTGTGGAATCGAACCCGGGACTTTGTCGAGACGATATAATGTAGTTCTAATGCAGTGAGGACAATGTGAACATGAATTCAGCACCAGTTCCTCAACACCCTCCCCCACCCCCATCCCCTCTCTCACACACGAACACGCACGCACGCACGCACGCACGCAGGCACACACACACACTCACGCACCTACTCACTCCACACGACGGTAACATCTTCCACCCTCCTATCCTACAAAAATAAAACTATTACATGTCAATTTCACAGTATTTTGAAAATAAACAACATATTAAAAAGAACTATGTAACGTCTACCCTAAATCTAGTTTACACAACTCACAATATAGTTAGGATCATCTGGAGTCGAGCCACAGACAACAACCTTCTCCCACGGGGGGAACATCCCTCCAGCGTTCACGGTACCCCCATTACAACACCCTCACAAGGCTAATTCCATAGCAATCCCAAACCATTTCATCATCCAAAGGTTTAATGTCCTGCTATTTCTTATTTGATCCTGCAATCAGGAATCGCAGACACATCCATTTGGCTGCCACTGCCTCCTGTTCCGCAGACAGCTTACCTCTCGATGCAGAGTCGTAACACCATTAGTGTTGTGAATAGCGTTGTAACGTAAACAGTTGTTAACTGTTTATGCTCGTTTACGATAAGCTCGGCGTATGTCATAAGATAAATCAAAGGATAATTTGTTCTGCTTTATTGGAAGCGTTACGATAACACTGATTACACACTTAAAGAGTGTAGCTACTTGCCTTGTAATGGCGCCGAAAGAACACCGGGGAGTCATATACGCATATCTCAAAATTTAATTACGGTGCTTATTGACAAGGATCTCTTTAACAGTATAACGCCAGATTTTGTAAACATTGTGCTTCTCGAAAGACATGGTGAAGGTACATAACATGTTTTGCGGAACGCCGTTCCTTGTTGTATATAATAATACGAAATTAAACCCCGGTGGGATGTACACTAAAAGTAGTTAACCCCCACCGGTGGAGAGAAGTGATTAAAATACCCAAGTAGGGCTCGCGTGTGTGGAAAGACGGCCCTTAACATGCGTGGCAATCTTCATTTTGACTGTTTTTGTGATGTTTTTTCTGGTATCGATCCATCATGATTCTCATGGTAATTTAAACATCCCACAAACCAGAAAGCAATTAGGAACAGCATATATTACATTCGCACCTATATATAAACACATTTACAAAGGGAACCGTTTGTCGTAATTTGTCTCAGTCAGACCCAATGCAGTACCCAGTGGTTTTGTATTTAGGTCAGAATTTAGCCCAGTCAGTAAGATCTTGTGTGACTGTAGTGCTACTTCCTGTACAACTGATATGACAGCGATTTCACAATTACGAATATTGCCAAATCTGGTTGAAGCAAGGTTAAGTATGAGGAACCGTATTAACATCCGTTTGGTTTGTGAATGATCCGATATCGTGAAGCGTCGCATCGCCACTTAAAAAATCGTTGGCAAGTATTTTCGTCGAGAAAAGCACATGGGTATTGATTTCTGTTTCCTGGCGTATCTTGGTATGTAAGTGTTTGCGGCGGTATACAGCGTTTACGGACATGAAATTGTACGCTTATCGTCAAATTGACGAAACCCGTGATTGTGTATTTCCATTATGACTACTTCCCATGACTATTCTCCCATTATGACTATTTACCACTATGACTACTGTTTCTATATATGCATCTTGGATCAATGTTTCTTTATCCCAGTTTCTGGATGAAAGTCGGATACTGGAGTAGTAGACAAAACATATTCCTTTTGGAATGCCATGATCAAATGATTTAAACGAATAAACTAAAGTACAAAAGAAAGTACACCAATGGTGATTTGGAATTATGTTCCAAAAATACATCGTGGCCTAGATTTTCTAAGCTCTCTTAGCACGAAGAAAGTCGTGTCTTAATGTTAATATATGGCACTTACGACGATCTTAGCGCTTTGAAAACCTAGGTCCACGCGTGTACAGGCTTTTTTTGTACGTCAGTTATACACTTTGTGTTCACGTGAACACTGTGGAATGGGTACAAGGGCATCGGGTAACATGTTTGTACCCGACCTACCCGACCCTTCTTACACACGGGAAGTCCACGTTGTTCAGTTGTCGCGTATGGTAATTGTAGTAATGTCGGTGCTGATCTGGGTCTATCCGCCTAATGCATGCTAGTCCCATGGGCACTTAGCTACAGCGGTGTGTCAGACCTGTTGTGATAAGCCTTCCTTGTTTTAAGAAACAAAATAAAAGTTTAAAGAATTTAACATATTCAACAATGCTGAAGACATTCTGGGCCCTGGACCCAGATTTTCAAAGCTCTTTTAGCGCTAATATAATCGTAAGTTAATGTTAGTGTGGGCACTCACGACTATCTTAGCGCTAAAAGAGCTTCGAAAATCTAGGCCCTGTGTCTAGATTTTCGAAGCGCTCTTAGCGCTAAGATAGTCGTAAGTGCCATTCGTTAACATTAACTTACGTCTATCTTAGCACTAAGAGAGCTTCGAAAATCGAGGCCCAGGAGCACAACACGATCGTAACCTTACTACTAGAGTAATTAACCGCATGTTTAAGTATGCTCTTACGATCATTTTAGGGCTCAGGGTCTTCATGCACAAAGCGATCTTAGCACTACGGCTATCCTAAATCTAAGTTGGAGAACGGGAGTTACAATCATTGTAGCGCTAAGATTGCTTAGTGCGAGTGAGCCCTGGTTGCTTTGTGAAAGTTTGCCTTTGTACCTCATATTTGTGGGAATGGGGGTATAGAATGGTGGTTGAGGCGTTCGCTCGTCATGCGGAAGTCCCGGGTTCTATTCCCCACATGAAAACAATGTGTGACACCCATTTCTGTTGTCCCCCGCCGTGATATTGCTGGAATATTGCAGAAAGCGGCGTAAACCAGAATCACTGACTCCCTACATTTGGTGGGCAGTGGAGTAGCCTCGTGGTTACAGGGAAGATCCGGGTTCGATTCCCATAATGAGTACAATGTGAGACGCTCATTTCTAGAATCATCCGTTGTGGTATGGCTAAAACATTGCTAAAAGCGTAAAGTAATACTCATTCACTAATATTGGCGAATTTTGGTCACAATTTGGTATGAAATACGAAAATGCACATTGACTTTATTGACTATTGTCTAATTGATGTTTTTTTGGGGGTAAATAAAATTATATGTATATATACCAAAACAGAGACAGGATTACCTCTCCTTGGGATGAAACCCCACGTCACCCTTCAGCTCCCCTCCTTTATCGCTGCTTCAGAAGCACTATCGCCCGTTATCAAGGGTATGGCACTACTGTGGGTTAATATATGCAGGACGCACATATTAACTAGTAAATCTCTAGATGCAAAATATTGTCTACATGATTACCTGAACGAAAATAGTTGCCAGCCCATTACGTACGGGGAACAGCTGACGATCACTCGTGAATGCATAGCAGCCTTGATCCGGATTAACAGCCCGAATAACGCTAACTTACAAGTCAGGAAAGTCTGAATTGACAATGTATCATATGTCCTAACGTGAGCGTGCGACAAACGACCAACGTGCCAAAAATCACTGGATGTAAGGTGTTACTTCCTTCATTGGTTTTGGAGTGTATTTCCTGCATGGAAGGGAAGCGAAGAGGGCTTCAAGGATCTTTGAACGTACATAGCGTGAATGAGTGAGTTTAGTTTTAAGCCGCACTCAGCAATATAGCACGCTCTATGACGGCGGTTTGTAATCTTGCTCAGACGATCTGGTGATCGACAGCATGAACATCGATGTACGCAACTGGGGTTCAGTGATATACGCCCACCAAGTCACCTCTCATCTCCCCCCCACCCACCCACCATCCCGTTAAGTGGCAATGATGACATGTTCTCATTTCTCGCCATGTTTCCACAAACTTACAGAATCAATATGTGCAAGTATGACAAAACGAACACATTTCCAGTTGTGTCCAGTAAGATCGGTTAACGTCTTTTTGCAGGTATCGAACTACGACATTTCGCTCTCCAGGCAGACACTTTGTCCACTTGACCCCAGAGCCGCTCTCCCCTTGATGGACTTCCTGTACCTATATTTATATACTGCTTCAAGCAATATTCAGTCTATGAGGGCAGAGCCTGTCAATATTCGCGGGCATGTGATCATTGTGAAATACACGATTCCATTCTGCCTAAGTATACTGGCTACGATATACAAAATAGGTCTTTATTTAAAGTCATTATTCTTTCGAAGCATTGATTCTTCAAATATGAGTATTTCCACGTAATCAAACGTCATTTAACGTCATTATTTATTCGAGCTTTGCGGCCAGTACTGGTCAGGTGGTGAAGCATTAGTTCTGCAAACGTGAGTATTTCAACGTCATTAAACGTCATTTAACGTCATTTATTCATTCATTACCTTCAGTCCTGCACTACTGTCAAAGTGATGAGAACAAAGTTAAATGCTTTTGATATTCAGAACACAAACAATATCAATCACCCATGTTCAACGCCACCTATAGTGAATTTATGGACCTATGCTGATAAAAATAACTAGGTCAAAAGCAATTGACTGAGATCTCGTAAATGTCCAGAGACAGGTATATGACACGTTTAAGAAAATTAACTTTTTCAGATCGAGCAGTTTTAAGTTCGAGTCGAAAATACGAACCATATCATCACACGTCTCGTAAGTATCACATAAAATTCCATTTTTTCTCTCTGCTTCTCTGTGGATATGTAAGAATGCCGTGAGATATATATCTGGGCTTAAATGTTTCATCACTGTCCTAGCCAAGAGACGGTACCTAGCGTGTACCAGGGCTTTGGGTCTTAGTGGGCGTGTGTCTGTCTCATAGTGGGAATATAAACAAACGCAGATAGTGAAGTAACAAGTGCCAGAACACTACATGGATTAATAGACCTTGTGTGTGTGTAGGCGCGCGTGTGCGAGAGAGAGAGAGAGAGAGGGGGGGGGGGAGAGAGACAGAGAGAAAGAGACATGTGTTTGTGTTTATGTATATGTTTGCCTGTATTTGAGTATGTTAGTGCTGTTGCTGTCTCTCTCTCTTTGTCTGTGAGAGAGAGTGTGTGTCTGTGAGTGCAACTGGTATCTCTGTCTGTGTCTGAATCTCTGTGTGTAGGTGTACGTGTCGGTGTGTGAGTTGGTGTGTGTTTGTATGTAAATATATTGTATTTTGGATTACACTTTCTTAGTAAGGTACAGGTACACTTTGTGTGCTTGCGATTAGGTGCCTGACTCTGAGGGTGTGGGTTCGAATCCCGGATGGGACTCAACCCAACAAAAGCACTGGAATCTGTACTTTACTAAGAAAGAAAGTGTAATGCCAGATATGACATACGTTACATGTGACAAATTTCTAAATGGCATGGCGTAATGGTATGCTTGTGTTTGTATCTGAGTCTCCTGTGTCTGTCTGTCTGTCTGTCTGCCTCTCTCTCTCTCTCTCTCTCTCTCTGTGTGTGTGTGTGTGTGTGTGTGTGTTTATGTGTGTGTCTGTGGGCGCGATTCTCTCGAACACGAGTTGTGGATGTAATCACTGGATTGTCTGGTCCAGATCAGATCAGTAACAAAATAACAGGCAGCCGCCATATGATTGAAATGTGCCCCTCTGTCTGTTTTTCTCGCTCTCGCTCCCCAACCTCTCTCTCACACACGCATACATCGCAATTCTTTCTCTCTCTGTCTCTGTCTCTCACTGTCTCTCCCTTCCCCTTCTCTCTCTCTGTCTCTCTCTATGTGTGTGTGTGTGAAGGTGTGCGTTTTCCAAAAGTGGGTGCCTGTGTCCGTGTGTCCGTGTGTCCGTGTGTCCGTGTGTGCTCTTTTCACTGTCTTATAGTAAAAAAATAAAAATATAGAGAAATGATGTTGGACAGGCAGAAAACTTATCGTTGTCTGGTCAGAGTTCATTACTAAGTGTTAAGAAATAGACTATTAATATAGCTATCAAATTTAATGCAAGTTTGGGTACGTTTAGCGATACGTTTAATTTAAAACAGTTCAGAGGCCTTAAGTCAACGTTCGATGTTTTATTTTAAATCCAAGAATGTTATCGAAACAATCGTGATGTACATTTTCATAATTACCCCATTGCCAGGAGACCATCTGATGAAAGGAGTTCAGGTGAGAGATCTTGATAGCTACCTGTGTCAACCTGTCGACAGGTGCAATGCACAAGTGTCAATATCATGTCGACACACCTGGTCAAACTCCACGTGGGGACAGCAGAAACACCACACGTGGAGGCCATGCTATATCGCACCTGTTGCAAACGTTTAGCAACGGTGGCCATTCATTATCCAGTAAAATATAGATGTACAGCAGTATCGATAAGATTACCGAGCTCAACATAACACGATGTTAGCTACAAGTTCCACAGCTTGGAAGCCCGTGGTTTAATAAATACTCGTATGTCAGTGATCATTGGTCAAAGGGGGCCGTCTCCTCCTTTCAGTACGTCCATCTCAGCCTTATCATAACGGTCAGGAACTCACGGGGGTTGATCATGTTATGGTCATCGGTTCGATAGTCACGTGGAAATGGTCAGTGTATTGTTGTTTTTCATATTTTTCAGAATTTTTGTCAGTTTGCGTGTCACACTTTAAGGACAGTCGTTTTATATTTCCTATTACAAGTGAGTGAATGCGTAACTGAGTGATATAACGCTGCTTTTAATATAATGAACAGCAGAAGAAACGCATGTATCGAAAACAGTCTCATATAAGTAAGCGTCTTCTAATTAAAAAACTTGACAAAAGGCCAGAGTTGCGTTCCTTTTGCTGTTCAGTATACAGGTTCTGCAAGTGAGTTTAGTTTTACGCCGCACTCAGCATTATTCCAGCTGTATGTTGACAGTCGGTTGAAAACGGTCTTGTTTTGGAAACAAAATGTGTAAAATAATATTTCAATCTGAGTTGTTGCCATGAGCGATGAGTAGAGGAATACCGCATTGAATTTAAAACAATGAAATTGCTGCGCCTGAGCCTGGCAGGCTTCAGAATGCTGTGTCAGCAGAACCTGCACTCCCCGCATAACCATGATGGTAGGTTGGTTTGTTGTTTACCAACATTCCTGCTGTTGCGGCGATCTGAAAATAATCGAGTCTGGACTTGACAATCCAGTGATAAACAACTTGATCACTGATCTACGCAATTCAGATACGAAAACATGTGTAAACCAAGTCGGCCAGCCTGACGACCAGGTTCGTCAGTCGTCTTACGACAAGCATTGGTTGTTGAAAGACGTTTCTAACCCGGATCTTCAAGGGTGTACAGGTGAAGTGGTGCAGCTCAACAATGTCAACTTAAAACGTATATCTTTGTCAGAGTAATGTTGCCCGTCTCATGAAGTCATCACGTGATCACATACTTACGATAACGGGAGAGAGAGAGGAAACAAGATTAGGGCTGAGTGTTTGGATTGTCCGAACACGAGCTCTGGATGTAATCACTTGACTGCCCGGTCAGATCAGATCAATAACAAAATAACAGGCCGCCGCCATATGACTGAAATGTGTCCCTCTGTGTGTTTTTCTCGCTTTCGTTCCCCCACCTCTCTCTCTCACACGCATACATCGCAATTTACACACACACACACACACACACACACACACACACGCACACACACACACACGCACGCACACACACACATACATACATACATATACAGACATATGTGTGTATGTATATATATATATATCACACGAAACTGGAGTGAAGTGCCGTGTAGTAAGGTGTGAAGTTGTGCTTAAAGTAGTAAAACCAAGCGAAGTGAAGGGTAGAGGTGTACAAGGGCAGAGAGGCTTGGAGCAACACATAATGGGGCGGAGTGGTGTTGTGTCGTGTGCTGCTGCGCGTGGTAGAGTGTGAATTGATGTGTTACAGTGTGAAGTAGTGTGTTATGGCGTGAACTTGAGTGTTATGGAGTGAACTGGTGTGTTATTGTGTGAAATGGTGTGTTATGGTGTGAACCGGTATGTTATAGTGTTAACTTGTGAGTTATGGTGTGAACTGGTGTGTTATGGTGTTGATCGGTGTGTTATGGAGTGAACTTGAGTGTTATAGAGTGAACTGGTGTGTTATGGTATGAAATGGTGTGTTATGGTGTGAACCGGTATGTTATAGTGTTAACTGATTAGTTATGGTGTGAACTGGTTTTATGGTGTTAATCGATGTGGTAGGGAGTGAACTGGTGTGTTACGGTGTGAACCGGTGTGTTACAGTGTTGACTGGTGTATTGTAGTGTTAACTGGTTAACTGGACTGGTATTGACTTGTGTGGCGTGGTATAGCGTGTCATGGCGTAGCATGGCCTCGGGTGGAGTGGCGTTGTGTGGTGCTATCAGGGTGCATTAATGGTTTGGTATAATTCGTCATTGGCGTGTCATGCTGAGGTGAAGTTTGGATAATTGCTTTAGTGTAAAGTATTACAAAGCATTTCGTGTGGTTCAGTCACAAGTCCAATCTCAATACCCAGACGTACTGCCCCTCATTTCTCCCATAAGACCTTAACCCCCTACAGGACCTCTAACCGTGTTACTGAAAAACTTTCCTTCTTAAAGTGTCACTACCAGAACGGTTATCCTCGGGTCATCACAACCGAAGCACGTGGCGATACGGGTACACAAAAGGTATCCCGTCTGGTCGATACCCCGCACCCAGGTCTCCATTCTAACAAACAGCACACCAAGGGACTCTGTCTGGGTGAATCTACAACCGTTAAAGTAGAACGGAAAACCAGTTTAGATGTTTCAATTTTGACTTGAGTTAAAATTGTTTGTTTGAATACCGAACGTAATGATTTCAGGAACCAAACGTCGCTGAGGTTTGTCCGTGACTATCTTGTGTTAAGTTCACTGACCACGCAGTTCCTCAGCGAACATCCGGGTTAGAGCTTGTCTTCGGCAGCAAATACTGGTCGTGAAAGCTATGTGGCGGGATCGGATGGTTGGACTTTTCACCGAATTCCAAATCCGTTGACAGATTCTCACAATAACTACCACTGAAATGTCTGGTCGAGATTCAGTTACAAACATACCACCTCTATCTAGCTATCTAGCTGGAATATTGTTGAGTGCGACGTTTAGCAATTGACAAACAATCCTACATCTGAAATCTCATAGCCATCATGAGTTTAACTGACTGATCACAATATGAAGTTTTTGGTTGAAGCAAGTCGTTGTCTCAGAACTGTGCAGCATTTATCTCACAGAAGACAAACACACATGTATATACATTTTCATATAAAGCGCCACTACCCAAAAGAATAAATATATGCATTTTCTCTCTTATTCTGGCTACACCGCCCCTTCATTGACTGCTGAGCATCCGATAAAATGAAAACTGTTCCAGGAACACTCGTGACATATAACATGTCCTCTACTCTGGTCTTCAATGGACACTTAAGGACAACACTTAAGGTCTTGACATACAACCAAGTACACCTCGTTTCCTTTGTATTCCATCGATTTTCATGTACACGGTGTTGCACTGTCATCAGAATCGATGTTTGGATGGTGAGGGGACATTTTCATAGAAACAAACTTGAGAGCAACAGAGGATAGGTGTGGTGAGGCGGTGTGTAACGTTGTACTTAAGAATATTTCTCTCATACACGTGCATGCATGTGTATGTGTGGCTGCTTGAAGTAGTCCAGACTTGAGCTGGTTTTATAATGCTGAAGCTCACTGAGATACCATGCCGTAGTTAAGCATGAATACCCAACTCAGGACACACTATACTGACTCCTTGCTGTATCTGCCGAGAGCTATGACGCGGCCGTGCACTGAACCCGAGACCTTCCGTTCTCCGGGAGTTCTACGCTCGCCTCTCTCTTTAACCACAACATTACAGAGGCGGTTGTAACAGAAGATAAACAAACTCCTCATGGAGACGTTTTAATGAATCAAACACTCACAAGAAGCTACAACAACAAACTGTAATGTCTACGTCTTAATATAAAATGAAAGAGTGATTCACAGCACATTACCAAAAAAGGAGATACCGTTCTTGGTAGACCGTAATAAGTTTCAAATGTTTGCTCATTTATGTGCATTTTAGCAAATGTGAGTGCTGATTGGTCAGTTGAAGCCATATGGTCTCGCAGCATTATTTTCTTTTTTGAGAAAAAAAGAATTCCGTTTTGACGTCACTGACTTCATGACATCACCAGTTGCGTAGATTGCCCTGTGGTTGTTATTTCTTTGTTTCCCTCTAATAAGATACAGGATAAGCTACTCGCTACTCAACACTCGGATGCACTGGTACTACTACTAAGAGTTCTAATGGTCGTGATGGCGATGATGAAAGTGATGATGATGATGATGATGGTGATGATGATGATGATGATGATGATATAAATGTATTTACCTTCACTGAAAGCCGTTGTTTACATACATTATATGCCATGCCATCAATCCCCAGTTCCCCGGTATTTCCTACTGTGCTGAAGCAATGATGAAATACTTCAGCTAAAACAAATAACTGGCTGTTCGCCATGGCTCCTACTGTGGCAAGGAAACGTACCAACATACCCCGGCTGTTATGACCGAATTTCAGATCACTTATCTGTCAGTGTTTAAACTGGGTCTCACGCCGTTTTGAATTCCTCTGTTTCACTTCGTTTTGTAATCCTCTGTCATATAACGGCGTGGTGTGGGAAGGCAGACAAGTAATGAAGATCCTAGAATACTGAAGATTTAGCAGTTTGTTGACGCCAACACACACCGATATGATGCAATCATACTCACCTAACGACGGTCCACTTTTACCTGCATTAATGATCAAACTTCCATACCATCGGTATATAATCCGACAGTCCGGGTCACTGGGTCAGACCATCCAATCCTCATTTTGAGCCAACCATGGTGTATTGGAAGGACGTATACTGATAACTGAAAAAAATGTTTCATTTGTATGGCTTTTCAAAACTTTACTACAGGTCTCAGCACTTCTCCAGATGTATGACAACCGACATTAATAAAGCGGTGTAAACCAGACAAGCCAGTGATTGATATACCGAGCAGCAAACGTAGAAGCAGTTCCGCTTTTGCGACAAAGATGGTAAAGTATATATATAATGACTTGTAATGTTTTTACGTGTAAGGAAAACTCACGGTAGCCGAGTCGGATATATAAGATCTGATTCTCATTGTTTTCCTTGACCACCCCGATTATAAATGTATTATATCTTCTCACAAGTTTGATGCAATCATATTCCCTTGGCTCATTTGTTGTAACAGCCTCTTTGGACCTGCATAACTACTTTCACTAACTTACCTGTGAAATTCGGGTTAGAAATGATCTTAAGTAACCCCATGTTTGCCCTAAGAGGCGACCAACGGGCTCGGGTGGTCGGGATCGCTGACTTGGTCGACACATGTCATTGTACCTCAGTTGCCTAGATCGATGCTCATGATATTGATCACTGTATTGTCTTGCCCATACTCGATGAATTACAGACCGCCGTAATACAGCTCGAATATTACTGAATGCGACGTAAAGCAAACTTTACTCACTTTCACAAACGTAACGGCATTGATATGTGACAGAGCATAACAAAGCTAACTTTACTCACTTTCACAAACTTAACGACATTGATATGTGACAGAGCATAGCCTAGATAGCATGACCACTTGACATTGCGAACCCATGACATCAACAACTTGGCACACAAGTATGAATCGATTACAAATATCAGCAGCGACGTCACGTCGTGTTGTGGAAAATGCTCAGTTTAAATTTATTGTTGGCAACCAAACATATTCATTTGCAATCAGTCTGAAAATATTACTTATTGGTGCAACTGTTCCTACAGGGACTTCCATTATGGCTACATTTTACTATTAAAACGAAGATTGTGTAAGAGCCATGTAATCGGACGCACCACAGATGCGAGAATGTATGTAAATGTGTGCATGTTATGCACGTGAGAAGGCACGTGTATAAGAGCGATGATTGTCAGGTGTCAGCTGACGCATACACAGACTTCAAGACGTGAAACTAAGCTCACCGCAAACGTCAAGGGATTATACAAATGTTAAACTGACCCCGAAATAAACTTTACTGTCAACAAATCTACCAACCCGAGGATCATGGTGGCCAGGATGAGACAAGGAGATAGGGGAGTTACGACATGAGACACCGACAAGGCGGTTTACCTTGAGAGATTACAAACGGCCTTGATACAGTTAAGATGGCTGGGTTGAAGGTATTGTCTCAGTTCCACAAACATTTCCCTTCGTCGCGAGGGTCGCCGGAGGAGAGAGACCCACTTTTCTGTTTAATAGTCGCATTGCTGACTACGGACATTTGCAACTGATAAAAAACAGAAATCTGTTTGCTTCATGAGATGATATCTACTCCACATGCTAACATTCCCCTGAGTACAATCTGGGCTTCGGATACTTTCCATAATAATGCGATATCAGAACCTGTTAAACACCCCAAAAGGACTTACTATACCGCCTGTAAGTTCAATTTTACCCTCAGTAAGACCTAGTATTTGGCTTGCAAGACTTACTATACCGCCTGTAAGTTCAATTTTACCCCCCAGTAAGATCTAGTATTTGACTTGCACGACTTACTATACCGCCTGTAAGTTCAATTTTACCGTCAGTAAGACCTGGTATTTGGCTTGCAAAACTTGCTATATTGCCTGTAAGTTCAGTTTTACCCTCAGTAAGACCTAGTATTTGGCTTGCAAGATCAGCGTTGCCATCTGTAAGTCCAATTTGACTCCAGGAAGATTTACTCTACCGCCAGTAAGACCTATCATATGGCTTGCAAAACCAACAATGTCGCTGGAACATGGCCAGCAAGATATACCATACAGGCACTAACGTCTTTATCCTTCATATGCCCAGTGTAAGCATAGCACTTAAATAAGCCTCACATTTGTTTCTAACAGTTTATTTCGTCTCTTTTTTTCCAAAATGAACGTACGCTTATTTTATTATGCAAATGCATATCATATAAAATCCTATAAGATTGAAAGACGCCCAATGTTTCATCACATCACGAGGAAAAGAAGGGTCAAGCTTGACGTACTAACTGCTAGAATCTGTGTCGGTGATAGGCTTGTCATATATCCCCATAGAGACGCTCTGTGCTCATGTTGTCGGTGTGATAACGATATCACGTGTGATATACCGCTGTTTAACGCCAGACCGAATGCTCGTCACGATTTAGGGTGTTTCTTGGAGTTTTTAAATCATATTCAGATGGACTTCTTTATGGAGACATTTTATCATAAATTCAGGTTTTATTCATCTCACGATTTATTTTGATTTATTTTTTTTCTGTAAAGCTTTTCAAGCGGTGTTTAGACACATTAGTATCAATAGCGGGAGGTGCTGGGTCTTAAATGAATGAAAAGACGTTGGTGCGACTGTGGCAGTCATCATTCTCCCTTTACATACGTGTTTTCTTAATTGTTTAACCCCGTTCTCATCAATATGGAAGCTGTGTCGCAAAAAAAAATAAATAAAAAAAATAAGTCAATCTCCACGATGTTGTTCAGTTGAACGATACATATATTTAGTACACGTACACCCAAGACCCACAAAACTCTGATTTCAGACAGAAATGTATAATTATATATTCACTACTGTCTTAAAATAAAGAAGCTATTTTTCATGGTTGTCAGCTTCTTTATTTTGAGGAATTCAACGTTTCGGGAATATACTTACACATTCCTCATGTTAGTAAGGATATACTCCGAAACGTTGTGTTCCTCATAACGAGGAAGTTGGCATCCATGAAAAATCTCTTCCTTATGGTTATCACTTCTAAATGACGTTCAAAGACCTATACTGAGGTAATTATCAGTTATTCAAAATAGTTTAGCTATCAGAGGCCCAAACCAGAGTAAATGTCAGTAACCTGAGAGACAAGGCAAATGAGTTGACTCGCTTTCTACTAATACTGGATCAACAGGACAATGTTGACAACCACATGTTCCTTTCACACCCAAAGAGTCGATACATGGCATATGTACCCAATCGATTTGGTCTCACTCTGATTGATAGAAATAGGCAATGTTTATTTTCACTCTGTTGTGTAAATTCCGTCTTACAACTGTGTGGTATTAATTGGTACGTTGAACAAACACTGGAAGCTTAACCAATGTATTGGTGTAATCGAGTGGGTGACGACCACAAGCACAACATCATATCAATGTACATGTGTTAAGATCCAGTACTACTACTACTACTACTGCCACTACTACTACTGCCACTACTACTACTGCCACTACTACTACTACTACTGAGTTGAAAGGGATTATGGGGTAGCTTAGTAGTTAAAGTGTTCGCTCTTCACGCCGTAGACCAGAGTTCGATTCCTCACATGGGTATAATGTGTAAAGTACATTTCTAGCGTCCCGAGCCGTGATTGTGCCGGAATATTTGCTAATGCCGTAAAACCGCGACACACTCATTCACCACTTAACTGAAATGAACTGTCGTTACTATTTTTCTCGCGATGAGGCGCTGTCACAGCTTGCTTGTTGGAAGTTGGATTCCGGATTACAACTAGGTAACCTAGGCTGTTTTTCACGTGGTGACTAAATGGATCGAGCGTTCAGATTCGGTGTCTTGGGTGATTGGCTTTGTTGCTTGCACTACTTACAAGCACTGTACTGTTGCCCAGACGTGACTAATCAAGGCAGGAGCAGCAATAATAGCTGTCGTGGTCCCAGTAGTGGTGAGAGATGTTGTTGCTATTGTTGTTGTTGTTGTTGTTGTTGTTGTTGTTGTTAAAACACATAGCCATGTGGTATAGTACACGTAATACCAGGTAATTCCGAGGAAGGGGCCATGTGGAAGAGTGCAAACGCCTACCCCTTGTGCTGTACAGTTCCATGAATATATGGACTTGACAACAACGAAATCGTTTGATGTATTTACAAGTTTCTAATGAACTACGAAAACATTTAATTGAGTGTAACAAACTGTCCCCATATTTACAATACTATAGTGTTATATGATATGGTGTTTCAAGTGATGAACTTTACTTCCTGTGACAGGGGACCCGTGAATGTCCCGGGGTAGAATAGGCCTTCAGCAACCCATGCTTACCATAATAGGTGACTATGCTTGTCGTAAGAGGCGACTAACGGGATCGGGTGGTCAGACTAGCTGACTTGGTTCATATTGCGCAGATCGATGCTCATGTTGTTGATCACTGGATTGTCTGGTCCAGACTCGATTATTTACAGACCGTCGCCATATAGCTGGAATATTGCTAAGTGCGACGTAAAACTACACTCACTCACTCACTCCTGTGACAGGGACGTATACGAATTATGCAAGGGTTCATTTTCCCCAGCGGTGAAAGTGTTCGACACCAGTGGTAGTTAGCAAGGAAAGGGGTACAGCTGTTGCTTGAGTAGGAAAACTCACTAAGCTTGTTTCATCAGATACGTCCTAATGCAAAGCAAGCCTGAGAACGATGGAAACTGGCGACAGCATGCGAAGATCTTAGGGCGTCCATTATCCGAGTTAATATTCAAGACGGTGTGTAGAGGGCATTAAACAACCCCTTTGAGTTGTTGTAGACACAGAATTAATGTTGTCATGTGCCGTGGGGTAGATGAACCCTGGCACTCCGTGATCCGTCTCGCCCAGCATTCCTCTGACCTCTAACCCATCACTGGGCATCGCCTCGGGTCGTACTGCCTATGGAACAATGTCCACTGTTTGTTTACTGACACATTAGGTCAATAAACTTCCTCTTAAATTCATAGTGCATTGCCACGTAAATTTCCCATGACACAAATGCTTTGTTTTGAAGATGCTAAAATGAATGTTTTACTGCCTAAGATGCATGATGAAAATATTAAGTATGTTTACATGTCTCGAGTGAAATAATGAAGTAGGTGGTGCATTGCTTTTCAACCTCTGCAGTCTTCGTGCATATCAGACATTCACAACAGACCACAAACAAACCACTGGAATATTAATGAATAAACGGCCTCCACAACAATGAAAATGTTCCTGGTTTTTCTTCACAATATAGCGTGTAGGTATTTCATAAGCAGCTGAGCGACTTCAGTCAGTAGAGAAGAGACAGGAGTATACCTTCAACCGTTCATTTCACAACATGGTAGTCAACGGCGTGGTGCTCACATACCTTGATAGAGGAGACACTAGTATAAGACTAAAATATACATACAGTTGTATCAAACTACGTAAGGACGCAGTGGTATTAGACTACATCAGGACGCAGTAGTATTAGACTACATATGGATTCTGTAGTATTAGACTACATAAGGATGCAGTAGAATTAGACTACATTAGGATACAGTACTATCAGACTACATCAGGATGCAGTAATATTAGATTGCATTAGGATACAGTAACACTAAACTACACAAGGATTCAGTAGTCGTAGACTACATAAGGATGCAGCAGAATTAGACTGCATTAGAATAGAGTAGTGTTAGACTACATAAGGATACAGTAGTATCAGGCTGCATTGAGACACAGTAGTATCAGACAATATTAGGATGCAGTAGTATCAGGCTACATTGGGATAAGGTAGTAATAGAGTACATAGGATACAGTAGTAATAGAGTACATTAAGATACAGTAGTAATGGAGTACATTAGGATACAGTAGTAATAGAGTACATTAGGATACAGTAGTAATAGAGTACATTAGGATACAGTAGTAATAGAGTACATTAGGATACAGTAGTAATAGAGTACATTAGAATACAGTAGAATTTGACTTAAAAACGGTAGTAGAGGACAAGAAACATGGCAAAATAGGTCAGGTGTTGGTAATGTCCGCAATTTCTATTAAAAAAATGAATGACAAAATGGTATCCCATGCGATTCCCTATTCTGGCCAGAATGATATGTTCCCATGGTTTCCAGGTGCACAGCTGACACGCCTTTACATGCGTTTCTATCGGTGGCAACACCATACCATCCCCGTTTCGAACACCTAGTATTATCATTCATCAATACTTCTGAGCACATGTATATGACCTGTACACCAAACCCTGCTTGAAGTAAATTATTTAGCTGTGGAAACTGTAGCAACAATTGTAGATATAGTAGTAAAATTGTTTGGGGATTCCAATGATTGACTATCGGCATTATCGATACATTTGTTAAATCCTTTGCAAATCAGATGTATCGGCGTAAGCAACAGTAGATTTAGTACCACTAGAGTCAAGAATCACCATATCAACATACTCCTTATACCACGAAATGCTACTAAAAGGACTGCGAAGCTTATAAAAAGGTACTGTACTTTATTCACAGTATCATAGGTGTTCAATATGACATCTTTGTTAACTTCTTCAACCAACTTCAAACTAATTGAATTAGTGGTAGAACATTATTATTATAAGATTGAAGTCAAACTGTTCATTAATTCTACAGTAAGAAATAGTTTTGCCTCAGGATTTAAACGCGATTATACCATTCTCTGTACACATTGGTGACTTTTCAGCTAAACAAATATTCAGTCTGTAAAAAGAAGTAACCTCTATACTAAAATCGGCGAGAATTACACAATAAAGTCCGTTCTATTTTACCATATGTGTTCACTGAATTTACTTGAGCTTTCGAGAGATTCAGCTCGGGTCACAGTCAAGGATTTCATTTAGAAAGGCGGCCTGATAACCCCTTAAATCATTTCAACCTTATAGCGTGGAAATGAAAGTCAAATAATCATTCATACGTCCACATCTGCCAACTTTAATAAAACTTCCCGCAGGTTATGCTTATTACATATACAATGCCGGACATTTTCATTTCCTATATGTGTGTAGTATAATACACGTATTTAATTCAAGAGAAGTGAATTATTCAACACTCTGTAGCATTTATTACACTTTTTATAAAAAATTATATAGTTTTACAACCTTTAATTTGCATGAAAGAGTTATACCTGCGCATAGATGACCATGAAGAAGAATGGAGCTTAGCCGATATTGCAGAAAGAGGCTAAATTCACCAGTCTACAGCGCTACCAGAAAATACTGAGAAGGTTGTTTCGGCAAATATCTAATACATGTATACAATCTACAGAAGTTTTACTAATATGAATATGTTCCGGTATGATTCTCATACAGCTCAAGTCTCTTTTCAGTACTTTGTGAGGCCCCATGTCCTGCAATACGTAATCTATGCCTGTATCAATCCATCCATCTTTATGGTAAACTACTTGTGTCCTCGTGACATGTATATGGAGGTGTAGCGCTTTCTAAATATAACAGCATCAATACATCACATGCTAACGTTGTACATGCAGCAGAGTAATCGGGAAATAAACAATGCTGTACACAGTTAAGGTTGTTAAACCTGACAGATATATTTGTTTGGCTTCAAGCTATCCCTAGTCTGTGTTCACGTCAAGCAGGTATTGTTCGGATGTAGGGTGACAAATGTGTGTGACCACAGCTGGACATTTACTGGACACTTAAGCGTTATATATGATGACACTATGGGAACTATGTTACGTTTTATATGTGGAAAGACTGTAACAGGTAATAAACATATTGTGTTCTCAACTAGTTGATAGGCTACATGAATGTTTAACCTGGTTTAATTGAATTTGGAATCGGGTGTCGTTGTTCAAAGCGACCATAACGCTTAGGTGACCTTAACTCCTATACCTTGACATAGACTTAATGTAGTCTTAGTGCTTAGGTGACCTTAACTCCTATACCTTGATATAGACTTAATGTAGTCTTAGTGCTTAGGTGACCTTAACTCCTATACCTTGACATAGACTTAATGTAGTCTTAGTGCTTAGGTGACCTTAACTCCTATACCTTGACATAGACTTAATGTAGTCTTAGTGCTAAGGTGACCTTAACTCCTATACCTTGATATAGACTTAATGTAGTCTTAGTGCTTAGGTGACCTTAACTCCTATACCTTGATATAGACTTAATGTAGTCTTAGTGCTTAGGTGACCTTAACTCCTATACTTTAACATAGACTTAATATAGTCTTAGCACTAAGGTTGTGGTGTACAGCAGAACCATGCAGGTACGTCTCTATTTTCATGGATATGTCACATGTCATAAGACTTCAATCGCAAACTTTATAGGTCAGTTTCTGAAGTTTTGAAGGACTATTTTGTAGAGACGGGGTGTTATGCAATCGGTTATAACACCAACAATATTAAAGTCTCATACTCTGTGTTATATTTATTGGGCCTAGTAGCCTAGTCATTATGACATATACGAGCAATATTTGTGTCAGTATTTATTTTGATTTATAAAAAACATTCACACATCCTTTGGAAACGTGTTTTAAGGGCGAAGGGAGAGGGACAAGAGTGACCAGAACGTACAGGTACAGCAACTTGCGTCACCCAGGCGCGAAAGCATCCACTGATTGCCTGTTTCGAATCTCAACCCAATTCAGTTCAACTCTAACCTAACATATCTTGATATAGATGGAGTCTGTTCAATGGGCATGATATCCAACTCCCAACTTAAATCCACTCAAGATTAATGTGAATGTTCTTTTTTATTTGAAAACAACAACAAACGCACCATTTCAGTCTAGACTGTTGATAAGATCCCTCCGCCTGTTGGGAGAGTCAATAAGACCAAGACAACGTGTTATTTACTGCCGGTTCCGGAAACCATTATATTCAAACGAGTCTCATCTGACGAGGATATTTATTAGATCGCCAACGAGGAGCGTTATACTGTAAAGGTTATGCAATTTTCACGCAGCAGTATTGCACTCTAGACGATCTACAGAGTGCAACATCGTCACACGAGCCGTTGGTGCTGCCGAAAAACCTACTTAACGCACCGTAACCCAGACTCTGGAACTAAGGCATAAACAAGCACCAACTTTCATCCTCCTGATATTAGCTGGATTTCTCCACGGTTTTTTTTTCGTAATATGTTGCCAGGTAATCCAATCCAGCACTGTAATCCTAGAGACAAGATTAATGAATATGAGGCTTAACAATATTTAGAAAGGGGAAATGAGACGTAAGCCTCTGTGACGGGAATCTTAGGACAGTAAGTGGTAGTGTAGGTGTATGGGAATGGTGAGGTGTATTATTGAGTCTGCTGATCAACGTTTTTATCAGGGTTAGAAATCTGTATGGAAGATGTATACCTATATGTGACTGTTAGTGCGAGCAGGATGTCAGGTAAGATCTAAACTGTATTTTTCAGAAGTTGAAATGTCCACAAGTAGCAGTCATTTAAACCACCTGATTCCCATTCTTGCTGCAAACACATGCAAAGGAAGGGAATGATGTCTTCAACAAGTAAGTAGTGAGTGAGTAAGTTTAGTTTTACGGTTCTTGTACCAATATTCTAGTAATATCACGACGGTGGGAGACGCCAGTATTCCAGCAATATGACGGCGGAAGACGCCAGTATTCCAGCAATATGACGGCGGAAGACGCCAGTATTCCAGCAATATGACGGTGGGAGACGCCAGTATTCCAGCAATATGACGGCGGAAGACGCCAGTATTCCAGCAATATGACGGCGAAAGACGCCAGTATTCCAGCAATATGACGGTGGGAGACGCCAGTATTCCAGCAATATGACGGCGGAAGACGCCAGTATTCCAGCAATATGACGGCGGAAGACGCCAGTATTCCAGCAATATGACGGTGGGAGACGCCAGTATTGCAGCAATATGACGGTGGGAGACACCAGTATTCCAGCAATATGACGGCGGGAGACACCAGTATTCCAGCAATATGACGGCGGAAGACACCAGTATTCCAGCAATATGACGGCGGGAGACACCAATATTCCAGCAGTATCACCGCGGGAGACAACAGAAATGGGTTTCACACATTGTACCGATGTGGGTAACGGTGTTAAGCGTGATGAGCGTAGGCTTCAACCACTGGGCTACCCTACCGCCCCAGCCTTGAAAGAAAAACCAAACCGATGGAGATCGAAACTTTGATGATACCCAGGAACCCGAGTAGTGCTGGCCAATCAACTCCGTAGGCTGTTATAGGCTTTGATAATCGACATGGCGCCCCCTCAAAGTCACTAAAGTTCATTTACCATTTGGAAGCTTTTTTCAATATCTATGAAATGCTCTGTATGCATTTAAAGGTAATGAGTTAAAGATGAGACTGCCGTATAGATTTTCTTCACATTATATGAGTTATAGGCTCTGATCGATGCCTAGTGACTTCTAGAGAAACCGATGTTAAACGAGAAATGTATGTGGGGATGTAATGACCTTACTTACGATAAACCGATTTTAATACCACAGCTGGGGCTCTGAGATTCGAATCCGTGTTACTGTCACTAAGGGATGTATTTCTGTGAGTGGCCGCCATGTAAGATAGTATTGGGGAGCGATAAGATGTGTGCGGGGGTGCGTACATTATGTGTGTGTTCCCCGAGTGAACCGGACGAGTCCTACACCCTTGGTGGTGTTATTTTAGGTTTGGATCGTGTGCCCTAAGAACAGGGTTACAAAATCTAATCAAGTGACACGTACAAATAACATGCTGACCATGTTATGCTAGCCACATCCTTAAGCCAACTCCTCGTTGGTTCAGTTTAGACACCTGCACATACGTTTATTTTGATCATAAGGGTTCAGTTTGAAAGGATGACTTACGATGCCCCGATTACTAAGAATGAATGGATGCAATGTTGGCAGGCGTTAGGATGTAGCTGTCTATATTGACTTACGTCCTAGTGTCCAGGTATTGACGAACGTACCTTGGCATGTGCTTGTGACAGGTATATTTACTGAGTGAGTGAGTGAGTTTAGTTTTACACCGCACTCAGCAATATTCCAGCTATATGGCGGCGGTTTGTAAATAATCGAGTCTGGACCAGACAATCCAGTGATCAACAACATGAGCATCGATCAGCGCAATGGGAACCTGTGACATGTGTCAACCAAGTCAGCGAGCCTGACCACCCGATCCCGTTAGTCACCTCTTACGACAAAGTCGCCTTGTATGGCAAGCATGGGTTGCTGAAGGCCTATTCTACCCCGGGACCTTCATGGGTCGGTATCATTAATGATCATTAATCATCATCATCATCATCATCATCATCATCATCATCACGATTCTTACACACGTGCTTATGATATAATTAGTACTATGTAAAAGGGCCGCGACCCTCAAAGCAGTAACTCATTGACGTCGATTTCCTTAAAAATATGTTTACAAGCTCATAACCCAACTTTACCGACCTACTGATAGATTGTAAATTCCCCGGAAGTAGAATACTATGACTAGATGGACATGTTTTATGTGTTTCTGTCAAACCCGAGTGGCAGATACGCATTTATGTGCTCCAGGCATCAACGTGGACTTTAAGCTGACATCGATTGTTTGTACAAAGACTGTATAGCGTGATCAGACGCTTGTTCCATTGACTCAGTACTGTCTTGCTGTTGGTGTTGTACGACAGCTTATCTATCTCCGGATAGATATTTTGAAGCCTGGTAAACAACATTATTGTGAAATATAGCATGTAACACATGAGGGTAAGATTTATGTTTTATACTGCTTTGAGTGAGTGAGTATCTAACTAAGGTTTAGAGACGCTTCCAGCACTGTTCCAGGAATATCACGGCGGGTGACACCGCAAATGAGCTTCACAATTTGTACCCATGTGGGGAATCCAACCCGGGTCTTCGGCATGACTTGCCAGTGCGTTAACCACTAGGCTGCCCCACCGCCTTGCGTTTAGGTGTGAGGGTACGTGTTGTAGAGAGGCACCTCACTGTGAGGACACACATAATTATTCCCAAATACCATGCTGCTACTCAATGTCGAGCACAAGTAGGTGAATACAATTTTGTGCCGCTTTTGGCAATATCAAAACAACATCGAGGATGCAGGTCCTCTACGCCATCTACACATGGATCTAATGTGGGCCGTAAAAAGCTAAAAAGTGTCCAAGACTATATATATACACAATATTTTTCGGGTGCAAGAAGAATACATGTATTAAAAATCCGTTTCCGGAAATGACGGTACTCACCCAACTTTTTAAGCTGAAGGAAACTGTGATCGATCTCCTCGTTATTTGCCCCATCAAACTAAAAACCATTCAGTGATTTGTCTTTGTATCGATTTGCTATAACCGAGCGTAGATTTGGTGGAGTTAGGTTTAATGAGTTCTTTCTATGGTGCTATTGACGATGTCCTTAGTGGGCATTGAGTTCCAGGGAAACACCAATAATGGATGTACAACAACGTATCGTGATATACTAACGCACAGAGGCTTCCAGCTCCCCTAACTACCGGCCATTACTACCGGTACATCGAGTCAGGTCTTCATTTTACAAGGTCTTTATCATTAATCTTGTGTAGCAAAAGGTAAATCGGGTTTAGAAAACAATTTACCTCCGAAGAGGCAACAATTCCCATATTCATTTGTAACGTCTTAATCTAAATGATGGCCCTTCGGATATAATATGATTTGGGTTAAAGCTGTCATCTGTTATGAGTGAGTGAATGAGATTAGTTTCACGCGGCTTTTTGCAATAATCCAACGATAATCTGGGGACACCATATATATATATATATATATATATATATATATATATATATATATATATATATATATATATATATATATATATATATATATATATATATGCTTCAGACGTTGTACCCATGTTGGGAATCGAACCCAACGTTGAACCGGAAGCTTGCAGTGGTAAAGGAGGCGAATAATGGCGCATGAAATGATGAATGAAATGTATATTTAGTGAGTAATTATGACATATAAGGTTAGAAAAGCTCGCATATATAGGAGGACTAGTCATTTGTCTAACTAAAAGTGCTTTATGGTTCAACTTCTTTATTATACAAGGTCACAACGTTTCGAGACAGATTCTAGTCTCTTCTTCAGGTGAGGTGAGGATAAAACTAAAGGGTTGTAGTATATATACACATAACAGTAGACCGATAACAATGGGTAACAAGATATACAGGTTTGTATGGATTGATGTACAGGCTTCAATTGATTGATGTACAGGCTTCAACTTATGTACAGGCTTCAACTGATTGGTGTGCAGGCTTGTTGCAGATGGTGTTGCAGATGTTTGGATAAAGATAAAGATTTTAGTTTGATTCCTCCAACTTCTAAATGCCTTTGAAACAACTTAGTCATTTGTCTGTTGTGCAATCCTATTTTCGCTACCGACTGAACAATGATCCATTGCATGAAAAGCCGCGTTTGGCGATGTGAGTATATGTATAAACATAGATATACCCAGCTAGGGGTTTCTCAACTCTGTGCTGCCTGTGCATCTTTGAACACCTATTCTCAACGTCTCGCGTGACTTTGCAAGGTGTCAGTAATAGTCCACAAAGAGGTGGATAAACAGTCACCAGTCTGCAGAAAGACAACAACTAATGAAACTGTTGGTAAGATTAACAATAGCACATAGAGACCATGGTCACAACAACCAGCCTCGAGACAGTACGTCAATGGACACGTCAGACACTGTACGATATCAAGAGAATGCTTCATTAATACGATCAGTCATGCCGCGTTCACATCGTCTGAACAAATGGTCAGCGATAACAAACAACATCATAACGGCAAACATTGCATCACTTCTGCCCTACTTACACAGCCAAGACAATGCAAACATGTTATCTACTTTCGACAGACACTGTTCCCAAACCCTCTAGACTGATAATTGATCATAATCAATAATCACGAAGCGTTTGGAGTACGTCTGAGGTGTCACCTGCCCATAACAATGTTCGGTATCACTGTATCTATTCCTGTAAGGTCATGGGTTGAGATTAAGGGCACGCAAGAGGAAATAATTGGAAGGTAGTGTGGTCAAAGTTCGTAGATGTCACAATCGTAGCAGCGTATTCATGATAACTGTGACTTGGCAAAATTTTACCTATCATTTGTAAGTATCGCCATGTGTGTGATAACGAGTTGATGACGCCATGATGTGATCGTGAATTTGCAGAATACAGTTGTTATCAGCTCGGGAACATGTGAGAGCTGCGCAGACTAGTGGCTTAAAGATTAGTTCTACAGATAAATCTCTGAGAATGATCAGCCTCTGTACCCTGCACAGTCATCTGAGTGGTGACATACATGTGGTCACTCTCAACCATGAATATAACTTTTATAGCGAAGTGGTCAGAATCAGCGGCCTGATTACTTCAACCTTTTGCCACAAAGACAAAGAGCTAGCGCAACATTTGAAGAATTTTCTAAACTTTTGGCTTTAAATACGTGTCTGTATATGCTACAGTCAGATTGTGAAATGAGTCATTTCGTGAAATGATTAAAACTTTCAGTCATTTCGTGAAGCCATTTTCGCGTCATTTTGTGTAAGAACAATCAATGTACTTTGGTCATGTCATGAAATTTCATTTCATCTGTATGTGGTGGACAGGGGTTTGAGGTGAGGTGTGGCTGCTCTGGACACAGCAAGTGTCAAACAAACCGGTGTAAATGCTTCAAAACCAATCTGAAGCGCAACAGTCGCTGCCTACAGTTTTGACTGTTAGTGACAATAAGTGATGTTGAAATTGTGGCTCACTTTTGTAGATTAAGTTATTAAGTGAACGTCCATTCAGTGACCGAAATATATTGACAGTTGTTGCATAAAATGACGCGAAATGTTTAGTCATTTTACGAAATGACTTATTGATTTCACAATGTGATTGTAACATATATACCCAAGTAGAGTGTCTGTGTCTCTCCCTCCCTCCCTTTTTTTCTCTCTCTCTGCCTCTGTCTCCCTTCAGCCCCTATCTCTCCCTCGCTGTCTCTCTCTCTCTCTCTCTGCCTCTGTCCCCCTCCAGCCCCTATCTCTCCCTCGCTGTCTCTCTCTCTCTCTCTCTCTCTGTATTTGTCCAAGCATTATCCCACTAGAAGATGGCACACTAACCATGAAGCAATACTTCAGACAATTATTACCCAAATTAACTGATATTGATCGCAGCTGGTTCTAAGGACTCTCCAAACAAAGCCTGGGTGTGGAGAAACAGATAACACAGTGACAATCGATGCCAAACTCGCGAAATGACAAAAACATAGTTTCGACGTTGATTCCTGTAATCCTCCCAACAGCTCCAAGCTAGCGCCTGGTACACCATGATACACATACCATGGCAAAGCCATTCATCTCACAAGCCCAGAACAAGTTTAATTGTATTAATGTTAATCGCAGCAGGCTAATAATTGTAAGTATTTGTCAAACTAAGCATGGTGTTTTGCCTTTTTATTAACAATTTAGAGCTCATAAAGCCGGCAAAGTGGGGATTTATTTTTTTAGTTGATTGAGGCGTCAGATACATCTTACAGATAACCCTTGGCCTCAAGAATTTGTACTTTAGCATTCAGGTGAGGTATACGAGAGCTGACGTAGCAAAACACGAGTGAAGGCCGTGAGAGTGAAGCGAGCGAGGGTCTGTCTCTTCGGCGGATAACCAACTCACCACGAAACTAACGGAGCTTGCAGGCAGATTTATCTTTGTAGTTATGTATAAGGCTCCTTGAGTGATTAACGACGAAACAATGTATCTTAGCTGTAGAACGACATATAAATATTCTCAGACTATAAGCAGTTCACATTCAACGCATTTGTCATTATAGCAAATCAACGACATTGCGTAAGGTTTACGAGAATTCTGTAGATAATTTGGATGCCTCTACCAGGGTAGAATTATCAGCAGCTTTGTAAGCATACATATTGAACTGTCCGTACAAACTCGTATTCTATGGGTAGTATGGTGTGGGATGGGGTATAATTTATGATTTGGTTGGTTGGTTGGTTGGTCGGTTGGTTGGTCGATTGGGTTGTTGTTTAACACCGCACCCAGCAATATTCCAGCTATGGCGGCGGACTGAAGGTAATCGAGTTTGGACCAGACAACCAGTGATCAATAGCATGAACATCGATATACATAACTGGGATTCGATGACATGTGTCAACCAGCTCAGCAAGCCTGACCACCCGATTCCGTTAGTTACGACAAATGTGGGTTTATTAAAGACAATTCTAACGAGTATCTTCAAGCAGGTCGGTGTGTTATGAGGACCGAGTTAAATAGAACTTAGCAGTAATTGTAAATTATTTATAATTATGAGTATTTTGATGGTATCGCAATATACGTAAAAGTCATGAAATAATACACAGGGACATGGCACAATCGATTTTGTACATACATTTCCTCTCTCTCTCTCTCTCTCTCTCTCTCTCTCTCTCACACACACACACACACACACACACGCACACGTGTATCTGCTTCACAGCCACCAGCAACAGCACCAGGACCAGCACTACCTACAACCACGACCACCCTGTCACTACCCTACTCCTTGAAGCTAGAAGGAGTATCGCTTAGGGTGAATCATGTTTAGAGAACACTCTTATATTGACTACACTTACTAATTTAAGTAACAAATATGACATTTCCAGATACTTGAAATATTATTGATGCACGAGAGCATACATTCCACTTGACTTTTTAAACACACTGCATGCTTCCACCTCGCTTAACATCGAAAGAAACGACACTGACATACTGGTTACAGTAATCCTTCTGACAAAGAGCAGATAGTATAAGTTTGTTTTAACATGTTTAATATTTACATTGGCCACAAACGTCAAACTATCCGCGGTGTGATTACAAGCTGTAGACAAGGTAATGGAAGAGAGCAAACACACGCCATGTTTATTTTCTGTGTAAAGTATAACGTTTTAACAGACAATGTTTAGTTTTCCTGTAATACATGCGGTAAGACAAAAAGAATCACTGTACTACAAACAAGGTGTGGTGAACCAGTTTGTGTGAACCAGGTTGAAAAACTAGTTTTCAACTAAAGGGGGGTAACTGTTGAAACTGGCTACAAATATATTTGAAAGCCAGAGCGAGATATTTCAGGATCGAAGTGAGCAATGATTGCTTGTGTTTTCAAAATATTTTCGTAAATGAAATTTCCGTTACATATAATGTAAAAAGTGAAATCAAATGCAACATTTTACAAAACAGTTCTTGAACTGTGTACGCAGTATACATGGAATTACCAAATTCATGCCATCCTAAGACTCCTGACGTAAAGGATGGCGATTCCTTGTACATTACCAAAGTGCAACGTGCTACACATTTGCAATTTCCAATATTTCCTCTCTCGTTCTGACCTAAAAACCACGTTGAGCCTAGGTAGGTATGTAGGTAGGTAAGGTTTTAGGGCAACCTTGGCATATATGCTCCCAACACTTAAACTGTTAAATTATTGCCCAGTTAAATTACGTCGTACTTATCCGTTTTAACGAGGAAGTCTTATACAGCTCTTTGTATGCATCCATACATTAAATTATCGCCAAGCATTGCGTTCAGTGTAAAATTAGTTTTGGTTTTGTTAAGCACAATGTCTCTAAGAGTCTTACGTGGGTTTTCATGAGCTGGACATTCAATGAGGTAGCGTTGAACTGTTTCTGGGCACTGTAAGTTACAGCTTTCACACAGAGGAGAGGTGTCTTTATCTAAAATGCTTTTATATGCCTGTAATCCACTATGTCCTAGTCTGAGGCAAGTTAAAACAACTTCATCTCTGCGACAACGCCGACGAATTTTAAAATGTTTTTTTATTTTATTTTTTTTACTGCAGGACACACAGAGTACATGTGTCTACCTGTACTTTCATTGTCCCATGTATTTTGCCAAGAGGCATTTATTGACGATAAAATGACAAACCATTAATCTCTTGGAATGGGCTTAATTGAGTGAATATCTGGCTGCGGTCTGTTGCAAGCCATGTTAGCAAGTGTGTCAACCACTTCGTTCCTAGCTACACCAACAGGAATCCAAAGAATATCACAGCTGATGTGCATGGAGCTGAGAACAGTATCAACATACACGATGTCGTACATAGTGTCATTGCGTGGACCTTGAAACGTTGAGACTAGATGCATGGACGAGTTGTCTCCCTTTGTTCTCTACTGTATCATTCACTATTTTCGTAAGAATAAATCAATTCCTTTGGTATATGATCATAAAACTTTTCAATCGAGTTTAGTTATCAAACTAATGAACCGCTTATTTGATGGTGAAATCAACCCGATTTACAAACACTTTAATACAGTTTAAGTTCCCATAACCATCTCAGAGTGACGGATATCCGTGAAGTCCCGGATTAGAATATTGGCCTTCAGTATCCTATACGCGATTGTCGTGGTCAGGCTTGCTGACTTGGATGTTCATGTTCTTGATCACTGGATTGTCTTGTGCAGCCTCAATTATTTACGTGGTTTATTGCTGGATGCGGCACAAAACTCACAGATTCACTCAAAGTGACGGAAATCTAGAAGAAGAAATACGTTCCATTCTCAGCGCATAGGACTACTAATTTTGTTGACTGTTGATTTCACTTGACTGATATGAAGACTTACATGAGGAAAAGTGAGTCAGCATCAGCAGTTAAGTTCAAACAGATCTAGAGTATGTAAAGCTGACGTCGGGTGTAATGACTTGGTTCATGTATGTCAGTTGCTGAATCAGTTATTCACGGACCGCTGTCATGTTGCGGGGATATTGCTGAGACCACTGTTAAAACAAAACACACAAACAAAACATATTCAAACATACAACAACGGAAATTAAACGGATTAAACAAATATATAAGCAAAAACAAGCTACGAAACACGTAGAAACTTGTAAACAAAAGTACATGTACATTTTATGAATATGTAATCCAAGACTGATAGTTATATAATACGTGCATCTGCTTTAAAATCACTAAAATCGTTTAAATCTGAACATATAAAACTAAATCGAGAGAGGAGGGTAACACGTATTTTTCCTTATTTGCTATGAAGAAGGTATATGTAATATACATGCAACCTGAGAAATATGTGGTACATTTTGTTTTCCCTCAATTGAAGCACGGTCGTTGTATCATGACTGCTCATGTATGTATGTATGTATGTATGTATGTATGTATGTGTGTGTGTGTGTGTGTGTGTGTGTGTGTGTGTGTGTGTGTGTGTGTGTATGTATATAAAATCAGCGACTGAAATAACTACTTAGTGCAATCTTGCGCATTTCATCGATATTTGAGCAGTAAAACCTTGAATCTTTTATTGTTTGTTTGTAATCCGTAAAGGAATAGGTCCCAATTTTTATGTTAACCAAGGGGCACTTAACTCCGTAGCAACATTTTTGTTTCAAAATGGCGTCTAATGTTGAATATTACGAAAAACAGAAAGAATTTCAAGATAAAATAAATAAGAGGTAAACATTTCTTTATGAACTTTTCTGATAAGGAGTTTAACCATATTCTAATTGTTATGCAAGCGTAATATCGCGTCGACATTCTGTAATGCATTGCATCGAGTGGGGAGTCAAGACATACGACATGCAGGTGCTTGCAAGTTCCCGAACTGCCGACTCTCGAATAGCGATGTGTAGGCAACAAATAGAAGGACAATTTCAGATCGATTAATGTTCAAGACCAATGAATCATTGTCATCCAAAATATCGCCAAACAAATTCCCAAATTTTGACATAGAAGAATAATAAATTCGCAAATGAAAATGTTCTCTGCCCTCGTCCCGTTTGTCATAAGCAAACTCCCAGTGAAGGGGAATTTGTTCTATACAACATCTTGTCAATCAGTTCGTGAGCTTCGGTTTTATTTTTTTGTGTTCAAAATTATTTTGTGTCCTGATTTTATTGGTCCTGCCCAAAAGTATTTGGTACACATCTCTGTACCATGCGACACTTGCCTCAACGTATTCAGTTAACATGATGTGGTTTACTAGTAGATGTGCCTTGTTTGTGTTTTTGTTTTCCTGTAAGTGGTTGATTTTATGGGTGTTACTTTACACCTTGCCAGGGGCGTGAGTAAACAACAACGACCATGTCTAAAAAATATTAGTAATAACAGAAACATGATTGCCAACACAAAAGGTTTAAGTTCAAAAAGGTTCATCTGCGACAGTTGCTGTTGTACATGGCCACTTTATGTTGACAGGTTCCCTAAGAGAACATTCTGAATAAGATTTAAATTCTTTTTTTTTCTTATTGCAGTGAGCAAGAGAGGCTTAGATTGGAGCAACAGTTGAAAGCATATTTTCAGTCAGACCAGAGATTGTGAGTACTGGCATGAATAAATATATTTTCCATGAGGATCATGACTTGAGAATTTATAGGGTATCATCACATAACTGGAATATTAATAAGCGATACAGCACTAAATGTATAAAAAGCAACAATCATATTGTTTTTAGGATCTTTTGGTTCTGCACATAGTGACAATCAAACACATATCTCAAAGAAAATGAGATCAGCTTATGCAATTAGTGTTTCACATGTCATAACTGTGTTTTGATAGGGGCAAGCTAAAGGCTGTACGTCTACATAACTATTGGAAGAAGATCTGTGAGGATGAACGTCGGAGCAAGCAGAGAAATGAACAGATCCGCCGGGAGTTTGAGAGGATTGATACACATATGGCCTCTCTTGGCTCCCGAACAGAGAAACTCAGAATATTAAAAGTTTGTTATTTGTCAAGTCAAGTAGTCATGATAGTGAATTCATAAGTAATTGATAGTGATAATGCATACTTCTGTAGATATGAATTTCGATTATTCCACAGTATTTTCATTTTGAACGTTACAATATTTCTATTTCTATGATTTCTTGTTCTTCTTCTACCAGATTTTGTCTCTCTACCATTGTCTACTATGGGGATTATTTAATATTACTAAGAAATCGAAAGGGAATGAAATGAAATTAATCCCCACTTCATGGTGAAATATAGTTTATACATCATTATTGTGAGATTCTGTGTTTCATTGACAGAAAGAATATGAGGAATACATAGAGAGGACGTACCCCAAGTGGAGGGAGCTATGTCAGGCCAAGATGGCTGTTTCTCAGGTACCAGGACAGATAGTAGCTTTTATAGGGTTGTTTGTTTTAGAAGAAAATATTACATCTGGTCTATTGTTTTAAATTTCCATAGCCATGTTAACTGTGGACTCCAAACTGAAGTGAAGAAATACTATTATGAATGCCATTATCATGATGGGTAGGTAATGTAACCCACTTAACCTGTGTATGGAGCTTGAAATTTTGGTGAATGTTGATTACCATATTTGGCATGTCTGGAAACCTACAGTTTTGTTGGTTACATCATTTCAACATCTGACATCTAGGTGGGAGCAGCTACAGAAAAATATTTACAGCTGCTGTGGAAAGAAGCTTCCTCAGAGTGTTCAAAAGGGTGTGGTGAACATAATTGATACTACAGTTAGTTGATTAACTTGATTTTAGACTTAGAATTTACATAAGCAAAAGTTTCAAACTCTTGCCTGAGCTTATTTGGACATTGGACGTGAACAGTATCATGTCTTTCAGTTTATGATTTCCAGTCTTTGTTTTGTGTTCTAGCCTGCCACCACAGATGTGTCAAATGGTCAGGCAGACAGTCCTCGTGAGGAGACAGACCCAATAGCTGAGAAGGTGAAGCTACAGATGTCGCAGATCATCAACAATAAATCAACAACTAAGCCATCCAGCAATATCATGAACATCCGAGCTGTGGGAACACCCCAATCAATTTCTACAAGTGCTGTTCCTGTGACAACCCATCAGACCTATACAGTTTCCCAGCAGTCCTACATGGCTTCTCGGTCGCCTCCCTATGCCACCCAGCAGACACATCCAGGGTCACAGGTGGCATCATCAGTCCCTCAGCAGAGCAACATAGGATCACAGCTTGCATCATCCATCCCCCAGCACTCTGTACCATCAGTCACAGATTCTCATCACACATATATAAACACTCAGCCATCTCAGGAGACGTATATCCAACCTCCAGAAGCTTTTGCTAATTCCGGTCATGTTGCTGAGACCACTGTTGATCGGGACAGTAACTTGGTGGGTAAAGTGCTTCAGTCGGAGACTCCCCGTGATGTGAGCAGGGTGTCCAATACTCTCTCAGACACACCTCGTGACAAGAGTGAAGATGGTGGACCATTGCCTGTACAAAACATTAGTATACAGAAAAGGGTGGCAAGCCCAGCTCAGGCAATAGGTAAGACAGGTGATAAGGAGATGAGGATGTTTGTCAAGAGGAAGAATGTCGTGGTCATGACTTTATATTTCTAAGTTCATTGAAGTAATTGATCTCTTCATGTTATTAGAATTTTATGGTTAGTGTCATTATTAAATTTGATTCCTTTTCAGTTTCAGCCATGCAGCCTGAAGTTGATGAAGATGATGTTGACTTTGGCAGCGATGTTGACCTCCCACTGAGTGATGCACAGGGTCAGGCTCCTGTACATCAAAGGGAGAGAACTGTGTCAGGTGGAGAAGATTCAGTCTCCACATCAAAGCCTTTTGCTAGAGGATCCAGTTTTCACTCATCAAAGCGATGGAGGTATTTAAGTATTTTTGATTATGTCTTTTGAATGAGTTGGGTGTGTGTAGTATGTTCGTGATTGGTCTCCAACTGTTGTGTAGTGAGTATGGATGGCTCTGTGTGTATGTATTCATTATTGATCTCAACCTGCTGTTTGTGTGTATTCATGACTGATCAATTGGTCTGATGACTGATGTCTATCTATTTAGTGAGTATGGCTGTGTGAAGCCGGAACTGACACTGGAGGGTTTGCTGTTCCTTCTTAAAGTAGTGCAGGAGGATTTCCCCCAAGTCTTAGCTTTAGATGGCTACTACAGATCCTACAGACCAGACTCATCTGCCAGACAGGAGATCATACAGTGAGTACACCATATCTCCTCTCTCCCATTTTGTTTCACATGGAACAGGAATCTCACCTACACTTGATGTCAAAGTGTGCTTAATTACATCTGTGAAATTGACGAAGGGCATACAGGTTAAGCTGTCTAAACTGACAGAAGAAATAATCTGGTTTAGACAGCATGCTGGATTAAAGAGCCGACATGGTTACCTCCCATTAGAACTGAACAGGTTTTGTCTCTCATCTACATTGCTGTAATGTGTGGTTGTCTCAGTTACCACTCACATTGGCAATGAAATGTGTCAGCTCTCTACGTACATGTATAGGTATACCCATACTGAACTACAGTCAATTAGTTTTGTTACTGTAAATCATTAAATTTTTGCGAGCATGATATTTTTGCAAAAATCGCGAATGACTTGAGCTCGCAAAAATATCATGACGCAATTTGCTGGTAGATTGCAATGAATAATCAGGAAACAACCTGTCCTATCTTCGCTTTATTATTCACCAGTTCATATAATTAACAATAGATCTAGACAATACATATATTAAGCAATGACAACAACACAAAGAATGACTAATTACTAGCATTACTCGTACTCACATGTCACATATCAAACAATGGATACCTGAACAAAGTTACTCAGTCAGTACGTCCGATAGTCCAGACAGGCGCCAACCATGCAACACACATTTCTTAGAGACTTTTTGAAAGGTCGAGACCACCAGCGGGCGTGGATAGGTTTCATGGCACTTATCTGGAGATCAACAGCTTCGCCGACACTGACTAAACTGGTTCTTCATCAGTGCCAATTTATTAGAGTCATTCCATTTAATTTAATCCCTTTGAACTGTTATAAGCTTATCTGACCTATGCAGCAAGTGTTGTTTTTAGGAAAACATCACTGATTGCATACATGCGGAAGTACTCCACTGAATCTGTGAATGGTGTTCAAGATTAGCGGCAAACGTTAATATGTGATTGGATTTACTTCAGATAAAACTTTCAGATGCATGTAAGCTTTGAAACTGTCAAACTAAACTATGTTTTGAGAATTAGGCAAGTCGCAAAAATTTTGTGATTTACAGTATTTAAATGATGATAAATGTACTAGCTATGGACAGGACTGAGATTT
Source organism: Haliotis asinina (assembly GCF_037392515.1). Classification (NCBI taxonomy): domain Eukaryota; kingdom Metazoa; phylum Mollusca; class Gastropoda; order Lepetellida; family Haliotidae; genus Haliotis; species Haliotis asinina. The sequence continues at coordinate 51,190,307 of NC_090287.1, forward strand.
TATGCCAGTGTCAACAAGTTGTTGAATTGGGCAGTATGTCATACTAGTACAATGATACTGCAATATCAGTCTGTGATTTAATCCTGCTTCTAGACAAATTCTGTTCTGCCTACTCTGAAGTCTAGCTAATAGCATTCCGTATGATAACACTAGAAAATGATGGAAATGATGTCAAGCTGCTGTGGTATTTCACAATGGTTATCATACTGGCAAACTGTTGGTTGTTAAATGTGGACACTGGCTACATGATGCAGTCATCTTTGTTCTTAAGTATTGTATACTCTTCTAAAAAAGTAAGGCTACTTCAATTTTAATGTACGGGTGAAAAAAATTGGGAGATACATCAGAATCAATCCATGTTGACTAATATATAATTATGAATGTTTTGAGAGTGCATCACCACTTGCACTTCCTTAAGACTATAGTTGTGTGTACAGTAATTGCTTGTGAAAGGTGATTGGTGTTTGATGTGAAATTTGCATGTGTATGATTTTCATTTTCATTTTTCGTTGTGCACATGTATTCTATGTGTTGTGTTTTGGGGTGTTGTGAAAGATAAATGATGATGTTTTGATAAGATGTCTCTCTTTGAAAAGTTTGTTAAACACTTATAAGTCCTATCCACATTGAAAATTCAGGTTTCATAACTTTTTTTGAAGAGTATATTTATGAGAGATCCTGGAGCCTCCTCCATGCTGTGTTTATCATTCAGAAAAGCCAACAGCAAGAGTGACATGGAAACGTTTGACCTGAACCAAGTGAGCATGTTGGTGCTGGAGCAGATGATCCTGGTAGTGATGAGTCTGAAGGATGGTTATTTGTTGTCTGACAGTCTACTGGACCAGGCTGAGAACACTGCTCTCACACAGCAGGCCATCAAGTCAGTACTAGTTCTGTTTACAGTAATTCAGTGAGTTTAGTTTTATGCCAAACCCTGTAAGTAATCTAGTCTGGATTAGACAATCCAGTGATCTACAGAGTGAGATACAGGAATTTGGATGCAATGACATGTGTCAAGCAAGTCAGACCACCCGATCCTGTTCGTTGTCTCTTATGACAAGCATGAGTTACTGAAGATAAATTCAACCTCTGATCTTCACCGATTGTTCTATTTAAAACACACAACTTGTTACTGATCCTGTCATAGTCCTGACTGCTGTGTGTGTATTGTTGATATGCCTGTCTGTTTCAGCAATCATGTGAAAAATAATTAGCAGTGGTACAATGTGTGAGGCACGTTTCTGCTGTGCCATGCCATGCCATGCCATGGTATTGCTGGCATATTGCTAAATCTGCGATGCCTTTTGCTACTTGCAGATTTTTGTCATTTATAGTTTTCCTGGTTTCCATGGAAACAATTCACTTAGTTACATAAAGGGAAGTGTGGGTTTCTGGAGCACAACCTGAAAACCTTTCAGTATCTTTCTGCAAGACTTGGCAGGCACATCAAACAGATCTTGAACTGGTGTCTTGCTGTTTGTAGAGTTTTTTTTCATGATTTCCATGGAAACAATTTTGATAGTCTGAAAAGAATCAAGTAACTGTCACATGATGTATTCTTTCAGTTTCAAATATGTTGGGGGTTTGGGGGTATTTGTCATCTTTTGATGACTCTTGTTAATGTGTGGGCAAATTATCTCAAGAGGTCTAGTCAGTCTGTTTAGTTAATAAGTTGCCTCTGCACCCATTATAGGCAGCAGTTATCTCCCGATGGGCAGACATTGTGGAATGGCTTGTTCAACCATTTCTCCCTGCTGCTGCAGTACAAGGTGATGGAGCCTAAGGAAATAGCAGCCATTTTTGTACCCTGCATAGTAGAGGATGGGTCACTCAAACAGAAAAAGGTGAGTGGCATGTTGTACAAGATCTACATTGATATATTCCAACTACTCAGGTTTCAGGTTTCCACTTATAATATATACTCATGGCCTCCCCATGGCCCTATATTTGTGATACCTTGTCCGTCGTATTCACAAGCTATTGGTCACTTGGTCAAATCTCAGCTGTCCTTTGGTGACAAATTAAGTGCAAAATTGTTTGTGCTGAAATTGCATTTTGGATTCTATTCTAAAGATTAGATGTGAAACATCATCATAACTACTGTTTCAGTCTTCTGTCCTTGTCTGGTCACAGGCTTATTTGCAAATTAATATCTAAAGATTCATCTGCAACAATGAATTACAGTGTATAGGTATCAGAATGTGTGAAAAGTAAAAAGTGGGGCCACCTGGGATCTGTTTTACAATGCTATCTTAGCACTAAATTGATTGTAACTCCCATAGTTAAACATATCCTAACGATACTGGTAGTGGTAAGATTGATTTGTGCAACAAGGTTCTGGTTCTCCAGGTAGTCTGATGTCATTACAGTGTTATCAGATCAGTATGACCAAATGCTGGCTGGCAGAGCTGAATTGTAATGGAACAATGTGTGTCTTTCCAGGCATACCAGTTGGTTACACGTCTGCTGACAGTAATGAGTGGGGATGAGACAGACGATGCCTCTTCCCTTGCCTCCCCGGTGCGTCAACCACCTCCGCCTCACACACCCAAGGCTGAAGTCAACAGTGGCACCTATGATGGAAAAGGTGAGTCACTTACTTAGTTAATGAGGGTTCTGGGTTGTTGAGTTTGTCACGGGGAGGGGGGATGGCTTTATACTTTTGGAAGATGTATTGCTATGTGACGTTTTGACTGTCTGTTCATTATTGTTTCTATATTTGGTGGGGAAATCATGGGGATCTGTTGCATCATGATAGAACCTGTATGAACCCAGGCATGTTATGTGTTGTAGGTAATGAGTTACCCAGCTCAGTACCCAGACCCATTATGATCATGTGACTAATAGATTAAACAATGTAATATGTTACCCTTTCTTGATTGAAAGGTTGTGTTGTTTTGGAATATTTTGACATACTGGCGTCTCCTATTCTCGGAGTACTTACAGATATCGGCTGAAAAAATAATGCAAACAGTTCTTTTCATATGTATGCTTGATGTTTTTAAATGAAAAGATTCCCGCTCTAACATCTGCATCTATCAACTGCTTGATCCATCAGGTGTATTATCACACTTGAGCTCGATGAAAAACATGGTCGGCCGCTGCTGACTTTTCGAGGCGTCTTCAATTCTCATGGCATAGCGAGAAAGTAATGTTATTAGGTGTAAGGAAGGGGAATCTTGTTGGATAGGGCGGGGAAAAGTTATGAGTTTTCCAAGTTGGTTAAAACTCCCGAATATTCGTTACATTGCAACATTTTGATAATTCACAGACTTAGGCCACTTCCTAGTTACTGGTCAATGATGTAAACAACCACTAAGTATCATGCATCGGCGATCTTGGCAGAAAATATGAGAATAGGAGACCCACGAGAATAGGAGACGGAACTGTAATTTACAGCCTCTTCTTTTTGATATAATACCTGCTTCAGTTATTGAAATATTTGAAATTTTAGCCTCTGAGCTGACGAATATATTGCCATTTGTTGCATATTTGATGCCAAGAACATATTGGGTATCTGGGTAGGATCGGGTAATGGCGATGGGGTACCTGGGTAGAAATGGAGGACCCGTTCCAGCCCTAATGTGTTGTTTAACCCACTTATTGTCACATGATACTTTGTTATTATATGATGTCTGTGCACATTTGGACATCATGAAACTCAGAGTAGACATAAACACTAGGGAAGATGTTTGTGTATTGGTATCTTCTTTCATACAGTCCCACCACTGAAGTTTGGCAGCCTGCTAGAGAAACCCCTCACTGATGATGAGTCAACCAGTTTCTTCAGTAGTGCTCCCCGAGACAAAATGCCACTAAATGGTACGTATGGGAGGGGATTCCTTTGACACTTAACCACTGAAAGGTCGGGGACATGTTGGAGAAAATTTCAAATTCGAAAAACCCAGTGCGATTTATTTTTTAGAATTGTTCCCCAGTAACTTGTGCTTGTCTTAAGAGATCCACTTGTCTTAATGGATTAAGGCCCAGTGACTTGGTTGATAGTGTGTCATAGCAGCTGATGATATGTGACGTTGCTGATTGTCAGAAGCCTGAGGCTAGTACAATTCTGTTTGGTCTAGGAAGCGCAGAAATATTAGCCATTACAACTCCAACTAAAATAATGCTGACAGCTAAGTTCTAGATGCTATCCTTTATATGGATTGGATTGTTGGGTCCAGGCTGAATTCTTTACGGTGTGCAGTCATTTACTTGAATAAGTGCTTAATGTATTGTATGTGGTTTACATTGAACAACAAACAAACAAAATGAACATAGCTCCTATTCAATATATATGCATCTTGGAGCTGCTGATTGTTGATGTTCCTTTCCCAGAAACTGATGCCTACAAGAACATGCTGAGTGGAACAATGAACAGCCAGCCCAGCAGACACATGGAGGAGGAGGATACTGATGATGATGTTGAGAAACAGTTTGCCTCTGTGTTGTCACCTCGCACACCAGCTAGCAACAGGTATGAGGAGCATGGGGGATAGAGTGGGGCAGAATAGCAGGGGAAGGAAAGAGGGGAGGAAGGACAAGCGATGAGATGAAGAGATTAGGAAGGGGAGGGGGTGGGAGATTAGGAGTGAAGCACAGAGGGAAGGGTTAAGGTGAGAGTGTACTAAATGGTTTGACATTGATGATTTTTATAAACACATTACTTCTGTTTCCAAGAGTTTGCTCCCCTGCTCTTTAGATGGCAGAAGGTGGGGCAGAGGGGGCTTTGGTGATAATGTCTAACAGTGAGCCATGGCATTTTGCTCACCATTTCAAACAGTGTAATAGTTGTCTGTTTCCTTGTGCTTGACTGGAGTTGGCTACATCTGTAAAGGGAAAACCAAGAGTAATTTGAAGGAATTAATTTTGCTTTGGTACACCGGCCATAATTTGATACCATTTTAGGTACTTGATGTTTCCAAATATTTCATCTGTGATGAAGATCAAAATACTTCCAATACATTGATGAGTTAGATGTTACAGTGTTTTTGGACTGTCTGAAACATTTACAGTTTGGTATATCTCAGTGTCCATAAATGTTGCTATACAGTGAGTATTTCACTCGTGTCCGAGACTTCTTCTGTGGAAAACAAAAATTGTTTCATGAATTAATACTGTAATGGGAGCGAATTCTGCAACTTTCTGTGCAGAGTTATGTCCTGTAACCATGCCAGGATCTGCTGATATTTTCTTTGGTGGCGGAATACCTGTGTTTGCCAATTTGCATCACTGTATTGCTATGGGCCTCCAGTTCCACCCACATAAGTTGACAAGCTGTAATATACTGTATTTCTAATGAGTGTTCTTGGAACAAATTTCCAAATGGGAAGTGGTTTACACCTGGTGGTAATTAAAGACTTGGCTCTAATATCTCAGCTAAGGTGTTGCTACAGTTACTTATCTGTTGACAGGTAGAATGTAAAAGTTTGTGACTCAGAATTTATGTCAAAATATACAGGATAGAGAGTGAATATATACATATCGAAATGAATGTCGGGCGAAAACACTCTGTGTTGAGAGTTAACCTAAGACCTTATCTCATATATGAAAAGAATCAAATATACACTGTGTTTTTAGATTGTTTTGTCCCCTGGTTTGCAAACATTGCCAACTTGAGCATGCATTAGAAGAAATATGACTGAATGACTGAAACCTGCTTTATAAAGTCATAATTCCTTACTTATACAAATATATACACTGATTCTTCTGTCTATGAATATGCTATGTTTATTTTCCGTGGCAGATGTTAGGTAAATATGAGTCTTTTTTCTTCTTATTTCTACTGTCTGAGTAGAGAAGCTAGGCATTCTCCATCTTTCCATGCAAACCATTCACACCAGGTAAGATATGTGATAGCGGTCAGATCGTGTCAAAACATCCTCAACCTTTCAGCATTCCAGAGGCAGTGGCTAACTTTGACACACAAAGTAAGCCACCTCAGATCGAAGACGATGAAGTGTCCGAGATGAGCAGCCCAACAGCAGCAAATAGTCCTGTGTATGTCCCAACAGCAATACAGATGAGGTACCCAACTGCTGTTGTCATACTGCATGTTTGTACCGGTGTCGCAGAGCTGTTGTCTGGTTTAGCTAACACTACATACAGCTTTGGTTATAGCTGAGAGTAAAGCTCTGCTGTTGTTGCTGATGCCGTTGTCTGTACTGATGAGACAAGTGACGTCAGTGCTGGTCTAGAGTTGCTGTTGCTGTTTACTATATGCATGAATGTCAGATTTAACATGGCTGCACGGTTTTTGCTGGCTTACTGCTAACATTTTGTTGTTATTGTTTGTATTCTGAATATCGATCAGAATTTTCTCTGTTCAAAGGTAATCTTGCATGTTTGTATGTGACCTAACATTTTCCTTTATTATATATTGTTTTTCAATTAAATAATCACCCAATAATTTTTTGTTTTGTTAACTTAATTTCTGTTGTCATTATGCTACTGAGGTAGGAAGAACTAAAGATGAAAGTTTAGATTTCAGGATTGTTTTTTGGTTAATTTCCTTTGAAGAATTTGGTGCAATTGCTACAAATTTCCCATACTTTAACATTTAGACACAGCATTAAATATTGTAATTGGAAAAATAAATGGGTCTTGTGATGTAAATAATGTTGAATATATGTGTTAGCAAGCTGATATATTAATGGTAAACAATATATATACATATAATCTCTTTAATTTATAATGCATGATACATAATGTAATTGCTCAGCATAAAGCTTTCATACATTTTGCTGCTTCAGTTTGTCAACATACTAAATTATGTACATATCCCATGGTATGAAGAGTAATAGATAAATGCATCTTGGAGAACTTTACTGAGAACATTCAAAGTTATCAAACAAAAGTAAACATTTCAAGGAAACAATTATAAATAATTTTATTTTTCAAACATACTCTCCATGGGCCTTAACAGAAAGATGTAAAAAGCTATTGTTGTCATACATGTACTTGAAGAAGAGATTTTTAAAAGTATTTTGGTTTATCAGTGCTTTTGACCCGTGAAGGTCCAGGATAGAACAGGCCTTCAGCAAGCCATGCTTGCCATAAAAGCCGACTAACTGGACTGGGTGATCAGGCCCGCTGACTTGGTTGACTTGTCATCGGTTCCCAATTGTGCAGATCGATGCTCATGGTGTTGATCACTGCATTGTCTGGTAGGACCCCATTATTTACAGACTGCCACCATATATAGCTAGAATATTGCTGGGGGCAGCATAAAACTAACTCACTCACTATCAGTGCTTTTGTAGTCTTATTGTTCAGTACCTCCATTTTTAGGCATCATATATATTTGTCAAGTCATTATTGTTCCATCTGTTCCAGGTCCACAATGAACTCAACAGGTTCAAGCCAGCCAGCCAAGAGAATAGGTACAGTAGTAATAGATAAGAGATCTGGGACAGATTGCAAGCAAATGGTGGAATTCATGGTTAGAACAGAAATATTAGCAATGGAGGGAGAGTCTGGGGTGATTCCCAAGGGATCAGGGTCAGAACAGGAATAGTGGTCATGGAGGGAGAGTCTGGGGTGATTCCCAAGGGAATCAAGGTCAGAACAGGAATGGTGGCAATGGAGGGAGAGTCTGGGGTGAATCCCAAACGAATCAGGGTCAGAACAGGATAGTAGCAATGGAGGGAGAGTCTGGGGTGAATCCCAAGGGAATCATGGTCAGAACAGGAATAGTGGCGATGGAGGGAGAGTCTGGGGTGAATCCCAAGGGAATCAGCGTCAGAACAGGAATATTAGCAATGGAGGGAGAGTCTGGGGTGAATCCCAAGGGAATCGGGGTCAGAACAGGAATAGTAGCAATGGAGGGAGAGTCTGGGGTGAATCCCAAGGGAATCAGGGTCAGAACAGGAATAGTAGCTATGGAGGGAGAGTCTGGGGTGAATCCCAAGGGAGTCGGGGTCAGAACAGGAATAGTAGCAATGGAGGGAGAGTCTGGGGTGAATCCCAAGGGAATCAGGGTCAGAACAGGAATATTAGCAATGGAGGGAGAGTCTTGGGTGATTCCCAAGGGAATCAGGGTCAGAACAGGAATGGTGGCGATGGAGGGAGAGTCTGGGGTGAATCCCAAAGGAATCAGGGTCAGAACAGGATAGTAGCAATGGAGGGAGAGTCTGGGGTGAATCCCAAGGGAATCAGGGTCAGAACAGGAATAGTAGCAATGGAGGGAAAGACTGGGGTGAATCCCAAGGGAATCAGGGTCAGAACAGGAATAGTGGCAATATAGGGAGAGTCTGGGGTGAATCCCATGGGAATCAGGGTTACTAGTAGGTACGGTAGCAACAGATGTCAAGTCTTGAATAGATGTCTAAGGGATTCATCTTAAGATTGAGCTCACTGGCAGTTGATGGCAAGTCTGGGGTGAATTTGAATGGAGCCTAGGTAGGAATAGGCACAGTAACAAGAATGGAGAGTCGGGGGTAGATCCCAAGAGGATGCTGGCTTAGACTAGGGCCTCCAATGGATGTTTCAATTTCTTCATGCATTTGTTCCCAGCCATCAGATAATGATTCTATTTCAAACTCTTATTACAAAAGCATGAATATTCTATACAAATTTCTTTCAGCGGGAATAAAGATCAGCTCGGACCTTGACACAGATTCTGAGCTTGATGTTCTTGCAGCCAGCAAGAGACGCCAGGATTCAGCAGAACTGGAGGATGACTTTGACTTCTATGGCTGATCCTTGTAGAACACCAGATCACCACCACATATCTCTGGTCTAGTCTTGATTAGTTGGTGCATTTAAGTCCATATGTATCCGATACATTTATAAACATTTATTTCTCAGCAACACTTATTGACCATATGCACCTCCACATTCTGTAAGCACAGGATGTTTGGAAAAGTAGTTCTTGAACAATGCGTACATTTTCATATTTATGGCAACATTACAAACAGTTGAAATCTGAACTGTCCAACTATATATGTGCTGATTTTTAAACATGTTCCCATATATCAATGCTTTTAACCCTATTTGTGATCCTAGGTTAGGATAGGCTCCAGCATTCTGGTTGCTGTCTTGGTGACTCAGGCGACTGAGCAGCATGTTATACAAACAGTGTCCATAGTTGTACACAGTTTTAGTATAGAGTTTCTTTCCAGTCTTGATTATTGACAGGCTATTATATGTCTAAGTATGTTACAGCCATGAGATATTAGTGGTCAATCATTATCCACAGACTGCAGGTTTTGATTGTCATACCTGTGTGTTCCGTATAGTATTGAAAGAACATGCCCACATGCTCATGTGGGTGACACAGGTGTGTGTCCACACAACAGCCAAACAGCCATTGTGTGTTCAAATCCTTTGACCAAACTCAATCTTCTACACAGTCCTCATTTAGTGACAGTGTAGTGTAATTTGTTAGTAACATGGCTGATGACATATTTGAAATCAGAACAATCAAGTAAGAAACTGGGCTATTGTTAATATACCAAAGACAATTACCAGCCTACATTCCCTCAAAAAAAATGAATCAGACTTGTACAGTAAATGCAAAGACAAGATGCAGCTGAACTGACAACTTATTGCAACTTATATACATCATCTGCTGGATCACTAAAACCTGAAATAAGGATGAAATGACTAGTTATACATTTATGTACACAATAAAAATCCCAGAAGTGATCCCTGTTACAAGGGCAGCTTTAACAACCAGCCAACCTCTTCACGGGGAGTTTTCTATTTTGATGACCATTAAAATCTCTGACAGAGTCTCCCACACTGTATGAGATCAAAATATATGACTAGACTCAAGAGATAGGAGAACTGAAGGATTATGCAGAGATATTATTTACCATGGTATCAGAGAGTAAAATTGGACAAGGAACAAAATGGCGCATATCTGTGCTGAAATTGTAACATAATCTGTCAGTTGTCTTCACATTCCAATGTTTACTAGCTTTTTCTGTGATATTCTTGGCACCATTGGTGCTGAAAATGGCTCCTTTATAGTAGAATCATGTTTTACATTGCAGAATTGTTTGAATGTATTTATATCAGTTTCCGTCCACACCAGCAAACAAAATGCTGGCACAATTCAATTCAATCTGATGCTCTGACTGTTATTCTACAAACTAAAGTGGCTGAATAAAACTTTAAATTGCACGGTTTTTGTTTTTGAATCTGTACACTTTTAAATGCCCAAGTTTACAAAGGGCTGCCTTCTTCAGAAGAGAGATCACAAAGCACATCACAATTAGTGGAAGAAAATAGCAGGAAGACTGAAAACATTTTGGACAATTGGAAGCATGATGAAGAGGTCAGATATGTACTGAACAGCAAGGAAATGCAACTCTGTCTTTTTGTCAAGTTTTTAAAAAGAAGACATTAAAATTATCCTTTACTTTTATCAGATTTCATTTTTTTCAGAAATTGCTTTTCTTTTTCTGTTCAGTATAGTTGATAAATTGTCGCAAACAGTTCTGACATCCTGTCATGTAACATATACTTCGCTATACCTTGTCACACAACCCTAATGGCAGTCATTTGGCCATCAATACAAACGGTTCAACTGTTAATGTTCTTCCAGATTCACAGAGCCTCTGAAAGAAATGATAAGTCTTGCAGGTAACAATGCGTTTATTCATATATCAGCAGAAACAATAAAGCATGCTCTGATGAACAAATACTCTGAAAATATATATCCTTTGTTCACAAGAGATGTCAACAAGTAATAGCACTGGTCTATATATATCGATGCTTCACAATGAGTATTTCATTAATATACCATGCATAAATGTCTTCACTTCTGGGAATATTTGAGCAATATAGTGATCCTGGTATTATTCCCTTTGTTGAAAGGTGCAGAGGGTAATGGCAATACTGAAAGCATGTTCTCTCAAACAACAGTCTTGCAAAAATGTTTCCAAAATGGCAGACTTAGTTTATGTGGCCTTGCTGATGAAAGTACTGGGGATGAAACAGATTATCCGACAATGGATCATTAACATCTGTCTTGCAACTACATTGTACAAACAAAAAGGCAGGTCCATTCTTGATTCAATCATTTTTGATGTTTGTTGTTTCATCAACACAGTGCATTGTCACTAGTATGGTGTAAATGGAAATATATAGAGATTATATTTTAATTGTAGGATGGACTTAAGTTAGAACAATTACAGAATGTAGACAAACAACTACAGCGGTCTTAAGCAGCCATTTCAGTCTTTTGGCGAAGTAGTGTCTTCGAAAGTTTGCCAAAAGAAAGATAGGCACAGTCCCAAATGTTCTCATTTTGCATTGCAATCTGGAGGTGGCCAGGTTGTTGACAGTATGAGACTGATGCTTGAAGCCATGGTGTCCTTAGATAAACAACATAATGTAAAAGTATGTGTTAAGTCATCCTCGATTTCTCCTGGGTATGTATGTTCCAATAAATCTCCACTATCTACAGCTCAGTCCATTGAATTTATTACCTCCCTTAGCTGGCTTCTTAGTCAGGTGTCTATGCTGGGAAGTTGAGTGTACTAATCACAACTCAGTTTCTTAACTTATCTAAATGATTAAACTTTTCAGCACAAATCACGCAGTGGTTCTCTTGGACGAGTTCTTGCATACATTTTTTTTAAGTTTATGACCTGTCACTTTGCCTGCATGATTTCCCAAAGTCTAAGTCGCACTGCAAACAAACCTTCACAGCTGCAACCACTATCTTTGTTGTCAATGGCCATCTCAGTTGTAACAGCAGCAAAGCTGATTGGCCATTGTGAAAATGTGGAGCCAGCTAACGGAGGTAACAAAATTACTGAGCCAAGCTGTAGATGCATCCAGGATATAGTGGACAAATATTGGAACATATATCCTGGAGATATCGAGGATGCTGTTCAGTTGGACACTTTTGAAAGTGAATAATGCAAGGCAGGCATACATATAGGTACGATAGTGGTAATACAGTCCTCACTGGAGGATGGGGGTCAGAGGAACTTCATTTATCCACAGACTGCAGCTGAATGTATACATTACAAAAACAACCTCATCCCTGACGGACTCACATATTATAATAACTTAAGTACAGGAATACAATTTTCATTATTATAATAATACATGGTGGATGTGAATTTACAATGAAGTTGGTTATGGCGTCTATAAAACATGCACAACTCTACTTTTGTTTCACATCAAATGTTTTGGCTATCTATAGTTCCTTGCACACAGCTCACTGGCAGATGGGTGCACACAAACTCTCTGATGGATGATTGCACACAACTCACTGCATATGGTTGCACACAATCTCTCTCACAACACTGCTAGATAGTCATAGTAATTGAGAAAGAAACAAGATATAAATACTGCCTGTAGATATTATAAGTAACATATTAAATGATGTTTGTATATGGTGGATGAGTTAGTTGCAATTAAGTACCATTCTGAGTAGTCTAAAAAACAGGTAATAGGGGAATAAGGAATGTGACACAGGTTTACGATGTTCTCCAAGGAAGCCAACCAATGCTGACAAAGGAAGGATTGTAATACTGGAGTGAAATATAGATTAGAACCAAGGGAAGCAACTCCACCCAGTACCTCACAGTGCAGTGAGCTGCTGGCAGCATTCCCATTGTAACATTCAAGGCATGAGTTTAATTAAAGCAAAAATTTACCAGCAAATTACTTAGCTCATTTCTTGAAATCAACTTTAAGAGCCAAAATGGTGACACTAGTTTCACATCACACAAGAAAGATCTTCACCATTTGTCCAAACATTCCATTTTCGAACACTAACACACAAAATAACAATATGGGTACTGAATCAATGCATTCAAAAAAATAAAAACAGAACCATAAATCACTGCACTTAATCCAAAAATGAATAAATCAATAATTAAAAATCATCAACATTGAAAGCTCAGCAAAATCTCCCACATATGAGCACATACAAACTCCCTACACTGATCTGGCCTTTTGCATCCCATGTATAATGCTATAACAATGCATGTGATTCAAGCATAACTGAATGAATAATGAAAACACATTGCACACTTCCTAAAGTGAAGCCTGAAGTATACATGGGTCCATTACATCCAGCTACACAATCCCAATGCTAATCATAGTTGATATGGGACAGTGGGGTCGCCTAGTGTTTAAAGCATTTTCTCATCATGCCCAGCACCAAGGTTTCATTCCCCACATGCGTACAATGTGTGAAACCAATTTCTGGGGTTCCTCCACGGTGATATTGCTGGAATGTTGCTAAAAGCGACATAAAACATACTCACTCACCTTTAAACCCTACACACCACCATAGTTTTATATCAGAAGTGGCACTGACTTTTCCATACCTCCAGCTTTAGGCTGAATTCAACCTGCTCATTTGAGTGATTGGATTTGAAGAATCTTTGCAGCATTGCATACTTCAACCAGGCTATAAGTGAAGTTATAGTGGCAAATAGGCCCACGGTATTTATCACAGCAGAATGGACACACAATGTCCATGGTTATCCAGAATGAAGCAGCACACTAACTTGTGTTGCAAACTCATGGTTATCTTTTCAACAATGTAGATCAATAATCAATCAGATTATAGTACTTTGAAATAATTTTGACCAACACAAACAAGTTTAGGTCCTGTCAGCCTAAATGACACAAGCAACATATCAAAGCACACATTTAAACATCAAAGTAAGATGTCCAAAATACACATGCAAAAGAAAGGCTTGAATAAATAGCAATTTCACTGGACATAAAGACAACTGAGTCTAGGCTCAGACATCCATCACACTTTTCGAAGAACTGGGATCATGATATTTTTGCCTGACTTATTTTATTATTCATGGCTTACCAAGATTGTCTCAATATATTTCTATAAAACAAAATGATAACAAAATATTTGCTATGTCTGTAATTTTGGTTAGCACTGGAACATACTGTAAACAAAATATTTGAAAAATAATCAGTCAGTCCAATGACAAAAAATATACTTCATATTTGTTCCACTTTTCAAAACATGCCTCAGTATTACATATTCGATCCTCACAATAATGTTGATATGAAACTCATAGAATTCACAGGAACATGCAGCCAGATTATTCAGAAAAATTCATCTCAGTCCCAATCAAACACAGAACTTACAATAATTGATGAATACCCTAGTGTACTAAACATATTTAAATGCAAAAAAAAAAATCATTCAAAGTTGTTAATTTCAAATAATTCAAGACATACATTTATTGTATTTGACAGCATAAACACATAAGGAAGATCCAGATGATTGTAAGAGAGGACCACAGACATCTTATTGCTAGGATCTAAACTGAAAATGAAAAGTTCAGCACCACCCAGTATATTTGCCAGTGTAGGTTGTCTGATAGGAAATCTTTCAGGAAAAAAACAACACAACTATCATGATTTGGTTAAGTACATTGCAAGAAAATCATTCTTGAAATTATCTTTTACTTTAAGCAGAATGTATGCGCTTTGGGAAACAGGCATTTTCTTTTCCTCAAACAAGTTACCTTCTTTTGAAATGTGAAACTCAGAAATGACTGTTATGTGGCCACTTGATTGTCATCTTTGACAAGTGAAGCCAAAGTTTAATAGTGTTGCATAAGCAGGATAGGAATAATTATTATGCTTTAAGAATGAGTACCATCATATCTTTAACAATATTTCCTGTAATTGTAAATACAAATGATTATGAATTAAAATGAGCTAAATGAGCTACTAGATGAACGTCTAAATATGGAATGGTCTTCCCAATTATTTTAGCCTAACATTTCCACATCATCACATGTTAATTTTGGCTGGTGCTTAACTGTTTATTCTTGGTATATGTTAGCGTATGGGAGCTATGATCGGCTATGATCGGCTAACAATACTGACAATGACTGAATGTCACTCATTTCATCTTGTGTCTACACTTTCAGCATTTACAATTAGATAAGTAGTATGCTGTTACTGCCACCACAGAAATTTCACTGTTTATCATACATCACACTGATTTTTTTTCACATCACAACAAAATACATACTGATGCCATTTCTTAAATAAATGTGTTATATACATTTGAGCCCCATTATCTAGATGGTAAAGTGTCAGCTGAAATCCTTAGAACTTTTCCAAAATTAACAACTTATGAATGCATATATTTTGAAAAGTTGTTTCCTGAACGATGGAAGAAGGGGTTGTGTAGCCCAGAGGTTAAAGCATTAGCTTTTCATACTGAAGGCTCGGGTTTGATTTCCCACATGGGTACAATGTGACAAGCCAATTTCTGTTGTCCCCTGCCGTGAAATTTGCTCCAGTACTGCTTAAGGCGATGTAAATCCCAGCTCACTAACTCACTTGATCAATGGGGTCTGACATGATCAACTTTATGATCAAAATGTTAGATTGCTATATACATTTTAATAGTTTAATTATCATGGCCTGGGGTCAAAGGTTAAAGTTGAACAGAGTTTAATGCTACTTTGAATAATAGTTGATGAGAATCTGATGTCACTGTTGCTGAAGGAACCCTAAATGCAAGATGTCTGACATAAGTGACCATATCAGAGTTGCAAGCACATCTTGGGATTGCTGGAGTGTAAGATAGGTGAGCCGTTTTCTGGGTCAATGCATGATGTTTTGCCTGTCATGTGATTGATTCTAGAGTTGGTCTGCGTGTTGCAAAGTACTCCTCATTGAGCTGTAGACCTTCGTCATCATCTTCAATCTCTCCCTCGAACATCTGCATCAACAACACCTCCACCTTCTTGCGACCTGGAAATAACAGATTTGGGTAACAAAGAATACCTTAAACTGCCCTTCCTTAATTACTATTTCAGCATGTTCAGTGAAGAAAAAACTATTCTGTGTACAATTTACTGTAAGATTATATTTGAAGACATCTTGCTGGAATGAAAAGAAGACAACAAATCAGTTGGGATTAAGAAATGTTGGTCAAGGGGAGTCCTCAGATTGGTGACCATGTTTGACAGCTTGACTTTGAGAATTTCTAGGAATTCTGTCTGACTCAACAACAATGCAAACATGATACATGGGGTCTCTCCCAAGGCAAGTTTGTTTGCCCAGCTGTGAATGGGTACCCGGTGGGAAAAGTCATACGACTTTTAACCTTCTAGCGCCTAACAGGCAGCTTGGGATAACTGGGTAAAAATGTCAGTGCTCTGAGCATGCACAACAGCAAGGATCCAAGTGCTTTATAAATGCCCATAAGTGTTAATATATTTCACAGACTAAAAGTAGTAATCATCAGAGGGGTTTGGATGATCCTGGCACAGCCAGCCTGGTAGGGCTCATCATCAGCTCAGAGCCCCTGTCCCCACTACAAGTGGCAAATGGGACTTCTCTCAGGAAACACTGCCCACTTGAACCCGAAATTTATGGTGAATATGTAGACTCCTTAACACTGCAGCCTTCTGTGTTACATTTCACATTTTAGACCACCTGACTTTATCCACATGAAGGAGTTAGTAGGATTGCTAATCTGTTCCACACTCTGCATGCACACATGATGCAATGGCTTCTCAGAAAGCTTCTCCACAGATGATCGACTCTGGGCAGACTTGGTGAATGACTTCACCTGGTTTACTCCCATTGCTGTACCATTCAGCAGTACACTGAACCTCAAATTTCAGCTTAGTTATCAGAAATGATCATCCTGATCAGGCGGTGAAGACGCTGGATGACCTGTTTTGTCCAGTCTCTAACAGGAGAGGACTGGCATGGCAAAAGTAATGGTGGCTTTGACCTCCTTACGAGCATTTAGCTCTGTGCCCCAGATTTTCTTTAAGCGAGATTTATACTTGAACCGAAAGTTGTCTTGAATCTGGGTACTCTGGAGCATGTCTCCAGCTGATCTTCCACAAGCTGCTAAATGACTCCTCCTTATTGTAACTTGACCGATCATTATTAATATCATTACTATTATTATTATCATTACTTTCTGTTGGAAAGACAAATCTTCAGTCGACTTCTCTGTATGCATGATCCTTCTCTGTACGCATGATCTTTCTCTGTATGCAAGATCCGGCTGTTACATACTGCATCTAAATAGTTTTTCAGGATGCAGTGATTCCTAGTTGTACATTTCGTTCTCAGGATAGTATGGGGTAAAAGTAACAGGATAACAGGGTGTCAGGCATTCATGAATATGGATATTGGAATATGGATTACATTCTGGGCCAAGAAGTGGTTGGAGCCTCTCAGTAGTTTATCAAGGAGACCAAGGTTGCAATACTGATTCAACAAAATCTATTAACAAGAACAAACATGGACAATATCAGATTTGTTTTGTGTTATTCCCCATTTCTCTTTTCAGATGATAAAAAAACTAAAACACTTTGGTATAATATTCCACTTCCATATTACAATTTACATCACAGAACAAACTAAGTAAAACAAAATATGGCAACATGAAGCTGTTAACAGCAGGATAATAGAATGTACATACTTTTCTTCTTGAGATGAAACTTTAGTCCTGTTTCCTGTGAAAGGTCTGGGATGCTCTCACTGTCAGAGTCATCTCCCTTGTCATCCTCTCTTCTGTCTGGGGGTACTTCATTTTCTATGAGTTCTATGGAATCTGTTGATGTTGAAATTGCAGGGTTTGGCTTCTTGCTAGAAAAGCATTTAGAACAAATGTTAACTGTGAATAAATAGAAACAGCAGCTTTCATCTGGCATCAAAGTGAGAGAATGAATGAGTGAGTGAGTGTGCATGCGTCCGTACATGACTGAGTGAGTGAGTGAGTTTAGTTTTACACTGCACTCAGCAATATTCCGTTTATGTGGTGGCAGTCTGTAAATATTCAAGTCTGGACTGGACAATCCAGTGATAAACAGCATGAGCATCAATCTATACACACACCTGCCAATGCCAAGGCCCATTTCCTTGATCTTGGCCTCAACTTGCGACTCTAGTTTGGGAACCTTCTGCAGAGAATACTCCAGGATGAATGCTTCTAGGATGAATGCTGTGAAAATACTGCAAGGAGAACACGTCACATGGAAGTTGAGGTTATAACTGTCAAGGACAACCCACAACACAAAGTCCCAATACTGTACAATGAGCAAGGTGAAAAAAACTGCAAAGTACAAACTTCAATAAAGCATTTTCTATACTGACTGGTTAATGGTTGTACTTGCACTGCAAACACTTCAGGATACTGTTAAGATAGATTGCATTTTCAAACAACAATTGATCTATTTTTTGCCAACAACCCTGTTGAGATTATGCCGGTGTACCCATATTTGTGATATGTTTTCTAATTTTAAGAAAATGGTGTACAAAAGAAATATCTGAATTTGGTGATTGTACTTATAAAGTTGACTTACTTGAGGACCAGCACAACACATGTGAGATGGAAGAGAAAGAAATATATCCTGGCGGCCTTGTGGGTTACCAGCACAAACCCTGATGTGAGCAGTGAGATAGAGTTAAGGTAAAGATGGCGGACTTATCCATAACTTTTACAATACACATTACAGTAATGTTTGTTGAAACCTAGGCTGGTGGGTGAAAATACCAGATTTGGACTCTTCAGATTGATTGATTGATTGATTGATTGATTGGGTTTGATTGGTTGGTCTTTAATTCCCACATTCAGCAATATTCCAACTATTCCAGTCTTTAAATCATTGAGTCTGGACCAGACAATGCAGCGACCATCAATCTATACAACTGGGATATAATGACATGTGTTTGCCACTTTTGATGACAAGGATGGGTTACTGAAGATCAATTCAAACCCGGGTCTTCCTGAGTTGGGTCAAGAGCGAATGAGTGAGTGAGTGAGTGAGTTAGTGAGCAAATGAGAAATAGAGAGAGTACCTTACATAAATGATACGCTATTATTACTGAGATAGTGTCTGTTTATAGTTCATTGACCAAAAGGATATCATGCCATTGATTGACTACAGTCAACTCAAACAGCAACACAATTGACTTGAGCAGATCGTTGAAGTTGTTACTACAGTAATGAGACTTGTAGAATGTGGAATCCTTCAGAGCTGGGTTGCCACAATATCTCTGACTTTCCAGTACTGTTGACTCGTTGTAGCCGAAATATTGTATCTTATTGTTGAAGATTTCCATCCCAATAATAGCATAGAAGTAGTAGAATACCTGTGAACAGTCACCATTCTTGTAAGGAAGTTCCTTCACAGATTTGATTATGACTTTGGAAGTAGAAATTTCAACTGCACTCAAATAAACATTCAAAGAATGTGCACTTGATTGTAAATTCACTTTAGTATGGATAAAATTGACATGGAAAACATTTATTTATGGATTACTGGTATTAGAGTTTATGTCAATTCCACCTGTAGCCAAAGCCGAATTCACACTCAGGCAGAGCAAACAATATGGCATAAGATTCTCCAGGGCTGTGTTCCTCAATGTGATCATAGTACTAAGGTGATCATAACTCCCACACTTTGAAAATGAAACATACAACTTTATGCATGACAATTTTTGTTTATTGCATTAAAGGTCACATGCAATGTAAAACGCAACTTTACAGATTCTGGTACCTTTCGGTATGCACTTACCGAAACAAATCATAAAAAATGCCAATTCAACCTATAAAGTTGAAAAAAAAATGCAATGAAAGAAAAGTCAGTGAAATCATAGTTCAAACGTTTCACTAAATTTCCCCCAGCGCTGGGGGGAAAACTGGTTTCAACATCTGTGCTGCGCTGCGTCCATGACGCATGCGCTCTGAATAGGTTCGTGGAGCTTGAAACACTATGCATGCCCAGAGTCTAAGGTCGTGAGCAGTAGTATAATCTTGTTGTGTACACAAACAAGTAAATAATCTACACGTTATGTAAAAAAACTTGTTGATTGTGGTAAGCAGTCTCTGTCTCAGAGAAAGCTCAGTGTCTGGTTTATTCACACCTATATGTCTGCCTGCCTGTCTGCTAAAGACAACATGCATTACACAGCTTCAATCATTGACCACGTGCAATTTGAACTTAACACCTATCCGACTATAAGACATAAATGCAACATATGTCATATTTGGGATTTCACTTTCTTAGTAAAGTACAAATTCTAGTACTTTTTTCGGTTGAGTCCCATGCGGGATTCGAACCCGCACCCACAGAGTCAGGCACCTAATCGCCAGCACACAAAGTCAGCCGCCTAGCCCGCTCAGCCACCGCGACTTCCAAGAAAGAAAGTGAAATCCCAAATATGACATATGTTGCATTTGACCACTTTCTAAATGGCATCGTGTAATCATAGCTTTCGGCCGTGGGACTATGAATCCATGCTGAAACGACGCATCAAGTACACAAAAAGAAGTTGTTATTCATAAAGAATCTTACTTTCTTGTGACTCGCCATACTTCTAACATGCCCATCAAACAGATCATCTTTCTGTACATACAATGAACCCTCAGCATATCAGCAAATGAAACAGCCAATCGCAAGCCGTCGTTACACTTGAGTGCAGATCCATCCGCTACGACAGGGTTCGGTCTCCCGAAGGCTTCGTTTTGGGGGAAGTAAGCCCAAGTACAAAATAATGCACTTTTGAATCGTGATTGTACGCTTATAAGTTTGTTTATTTGTATTTTTAAAAGCAGCAATGTATATTGTATGTCATGAATAAGTGATAAATGTGTTTTCATTATGCTTGATTTTTTGGTTGCATGTGACCTTTAAGCAACATTTTGAGTTTCGGCTGGTTGAGTTTCAACATGTTGAGATTTTTACATCGTTATCATGCTAAAAGTGTCTCATTCTCTAACATTGACTTACGACTGTCACAGCACTATGATCGCTTTGAGGAACGGGACAAAGTTCAGCTGGGTGCACATTAAATAGTCAAACAATAAAAAGACCAGACTAATTTTACGTTTACTTTTCAATGCACCATTATTATGACTAAAAAGATGGCAAGAAATATTGCAATATATTTAAACATTATCATCTATGCCAATAATTCGCAGTTTAACTTATTCTTCTTTTCCAAGTACTAACCATTATGACGCCACCGTAAGTCAGGATGGAAGGTCCAATATTGACGATGGTCATAATTATGACTTTAAATCTGTGAATGAGATATCAGAATACCAGTACCATATGATGAAAGATAAATACACACAAGAATATTTATTTGACAGATCTCTGGACATTTTAACAGATTAAATAAAGCATGGTAGGGATATTATCACCGAATTAGCTACAAAACTCCACCTATAACAGCAGTCTGTAGATATTGGTCTGGCAAACCATTGGTTGATTGCACGAGCATGAATCCAAGCAAATGGGAAACATCAACAGTTTCACTCTACACAGTGATAATAATGCCATGACCCGTGAAGATCAGAGTTAGAATTGATCTTCAGTAACCCATGCTTGTTGTAAGAGGTGACTAATTGGATTGGGTGGTCAGGCTTGCTGACTTGTTTGACGCATGTCATCATATCCCAGTTGCATAGATTCATGCTCATGCTATTGATCACTAATTTGTTTGATCCAGATTTGAGACTTTAAAGAGCACCACCATAGAGCTGGAATATTGCTGTGTGCAGTGTAAAACTAAACTCATTCACTCACTCTTGATGCTATTGACAAATGACCATGTCAAGCAAGATCATCTTTGTACAAAGATCATTTATGGATTAGTTCTCTGCATAATGCAATCACCCAAGTGAGGCACCTGAGGCTCGGGGTCTAGAACGAGGATGGGTCTGCTTCAAGATTCCTATTGTTTATGTAGATAAGCTTACAGTTTCTCTATGGAGGTTACTAACTTTGTTGTTAAGAGGCTTAGCTTGATAAGATTTCTGCACAAGCACCACTTACCTCTGTATGCTGCCGAACAGTTTGATTAATCTCATCACACGGAGAACAAGAAGCACATCCAGTGTGCGGAACTCGTCGGATGCTGCAACACGAACAAAGTGATAATGGTGTTATGATAAGATGGATAGAGAAGCAAGCTCATGGTCGACAAATTCCTGAAAACTCAGCACAAAATTTGAAAGGTTTTGGAGGCTGGTACCACATGTTACTGTAATAATAAGGAGGCAGAGAAAGACAGAAAAGGTTTTTCCTTTGATAATGGAGATAACACCAGCCGAAACATCAACCATTAATTATAAAAGTCAAGTTTTCCATATCAACAACTCTTTATTACTGTTGGGAATTGGTTCAAATCTAATAATAGATGATTGGTTCATTACAACTGATAAATCATTGAAAATAATTGGTTTGCATTATTTATGAAATTTTCATGGTTATTTTTGTTAATGCACAAAGAAATATAGGAAAAACATGTTGTTCTTTGGGTTTTGTTTTTGCAAATTGCACAAAATTTGCAATTTTCACATCTTTAAAGATGACTAGTATGTTAGGAATATAAATTTCTTGGAGTCTTAAAGATTAATGCAATCATGACTTTGAGCAGACGAAACCAAAATTGTGAAAAATTTTATTAATGTAAACAAGTGCTCCATGATGTTTGTTTGTGTTTGATTATGTAGAAACATGATTGATTGCTCGGTCAATTAGTCACTGTGACCAACTTCGATTATTTCAATTAATCGCACCAAAACTAGTCTCTGTGGGTATTCTTATAACTGTCATCTATAGAGAATGCCTCTAGAAGTTGAGAAGACGCGAAAGGTATCAAAGAAGGTGATGACATCAAAGTCACCCAAGCCATAAGGTGACATGATACTGGCACACATCGTACCAGGAGATGTACATATGACAGTACACATTTGGTGTCTGTGGATTATACTCCTTTTGGGGAGTCTGACTGAAGGTGCTTGTCTTGATGGGAACAACCCAAATACACTGATGTACATATGACAGTTCACATTTGGTGTCTGTGGATTATACTCCTTTTGGGGAGTCTGACTGAAGGTGCTTGTCTTGATGGGTACAACCCAAATACACTGATGTACATATGACAGTACACATTTGGTGTCTGTGGATTATACTCCTTCTGGGGAGTCTGACTGAAGGTGCTTGTCTTGATGGGAACAACCCCAATATACTGATGTACATATGACAGTACACATTTGGTGTCTGTGGATTATACTCCTTTTGGGGAGTCTGACTGAAGGTGCTTGTCTTGATGGGTACAACCCAAATACACTGATGTACATATGACAGTACACATTTGGTGTCTGTGAATTATACTCCTTTTGGGGAGTCTGACTGAAGGTGCTTGTCTTGATGGGAACAACCCCAATATACTGATGTACATATGACAGTACACATTTGGTATCTGTGGATTATACTCCTTCTGGGGAGTCTGACTGAAGGTGCTTGTCTTGACGGGAACAACCCCAATATACTGATGTACATATGACAGTACACATTTGGTGTTAATGCAGTTAATGCAAGATGGCGGACACATTTTGGGAAGGGCCTAAATATCCAAATCCAGGTGCTCCAAGAAATGACCAGCTCCAAAATTGATATGCTATTGTATGCATACAATACATATTCCAACAACCAGAAGACCAACAAAATACAAAACAAAGTAAACAAAGTAAATACACAAAGATTTATGACGGAAAACACCTCTCTATATGAATATAAAAAATATCTAAAAAAAAGACAGACAAAAATACTAAACAACATCAACAGCAGATTTCTAAATTCAGAATTACAGAATATCAAAACTAGTTCACAATGACTTGCTAGGAGCATGTTGAGAAGGACAAAAATAAACAAAATAGAAATATTAAGGGGAGGTAACTTTGATCAGAGAACTGATGAACATGACTGAGCCATGGTTTGGCTCTGTCTTATTTGAAGAGAAGGAAATAGCAGGATATACCTGAAATAATACAACAAGAAATAACAGCATAAATATAATTTTATTCAAAAATGGTTTCTTAAGAATGTATGTTTTCAAAAGAGTTCTCAAACATATTTGCAGAGATTCATAAGGAGGAGACAGAAGACTAACATACTTAAAATCCATGTTTTATTTATCAAAAGTTTAAAATCAGCAAAACAACACAAAACATGTTCACAACAAAAAGCTCTACTTACTCACTATAAGAACAATTGTGTCAGGCTACACAAGCTTCAGTTCTGATTAATGCATTATCAAATCATAAATCATCCATTTTTTATCAAAAAATATATTTAAAAGTACACTTACATGCTCCAATAATAACCTCCACTGCAGATGCTATCACACATGCAGCTATCACAAAAAAATCAAATCTGAAAAACAAATTGAAGTCAATAAGTATGTGTTCCTATCATCATTATGTAACATTTTATCTATATTGAATTTTAAAAAAAACCATTTTTGTTACCATCTAAACACCCTATATTTAGCAATCATGACAATTAGATGCAGTTCTTATATAAGTACAAAATGGCATCAAAGATATTTCTTTGAGAAATGACAATTGTTGAATCAGTTAATGGACTGTGAACTGTATTCTTGTCTTACATATTCCAGAAGCGCATGAAAAACTCTTTGGCACCATATGTATAGAGTTTCAGAAATATTTCCACCATAAACATGGAGAGGAAGAACCAGTCTGCATCGTCAATATCAAAGGCGATGAAGAAGGCATTGATGAAGATAAGGAAGTCAAAGGAATAACGGAAAAATCTGAAAAGAAAATTAGAATTCAAACGCTGATTGAGGACTTTCTCAGTCTGAATGAATATCAGGTGTTAGCAATTTGTCTTAACAAAATCATACCTTAATATCTCCAAGAACAATACCATAGATTGTTTTTGAAACCTTATGAAAATAAATATTTAATCAACATTACTGACATGGACAAATAAGACTTCATTTTAATGGGATCTGAATTTTGATTCATGACTCATGGTCATAAAACCATATAAAAACTATATGATGACCAGCTTTAAGAGGTCAGGCGTTTTCAGTGAGAGGAAAAAATACTCTGTACTGCTCAGCAATTTGAAACAAAAAACTTTAACACTTGTGAAGGTTTGGGGATAAGCTGTTAGACAAATCTGTCATATACTATACTTGTGTCGGACGACGATCTTCAGCAACATGCTGGCGTAGGAGTTATATACTTTAGGGAAATATTTCTCTATCAAAGTCTGTCTATCCTTGACCTCGCTGAGCTCCACCTGAAGAAGATCGGCAAGTCCCATGAATTGCTTCTTACCTGAAAATAAGATGTAGCAACTGAACTGAATTTTCAAACATTCTGAATTTCTTTTTTTTCAGATAGAATTTGGACCTTTATTCAATCAATTTTGCATAATTGGTGTTGTCATCTTCTAATTAAAAATATTTGGTGCAGTAATGAACTTCTTTTCTAAAACAAATGTTTTCTTGCTGTAAAACAACCAACAAATGTATTTGTGAACTCTTTAAGATATAAAAATTGGCACCTTTCTGAGTCTGTTTTTTGCTGTGTTTGCTTTGCATCACAATTATGTGTCTAAACATTGTCATTGTGATGGTATATTTTGGCCTTACTAATACATTTGAATTTCCTATTAGATTTTAAAAATAGCTTTACTGAATCTAGAAACCATGAGGAATGACTCACGTATACATTCGTTGCCCCCGATATCAAGCACCTTCATCATGACCTCGAGGTGCATAATGCTCTTGGTGGGAAGTACGATCCCCATCAGTTGGATCCAGCATCCTTTGGTAATTACATACTCTCCATTCCGACGCACCTTGAGAAGCTCAAACGCTTTGGCTAACCGACGTCGTTTTCCATACACTGACATGCGGACCTCATTCTGAAATACATCTTGCAATTACCATATGACCATATGACTGTGTTAATTATGACTGTTGCAGTGCTACTATCCCTTTGTGTAAAACCCCCTAGTCATATGAAATCCTTAGACTAGCATGAAAATGTACTTCAGGGCAGAGGGGAAGAAAAGCTCCCTTGGCTTTTGCTTGATTGTTGTTAAAGGCACCTAAAAGTTTACTAGTAAAGGAAACCTTTCAAAAAAGCTTGCAATAGACTATGAAGATACACATTAGGCCATGAAGGTTTATATTAGACCATCATGACCAATATTAGACCATGAAGGACTACAATAGGTCATGACATCATGATGACCTACATTGAATGACGATGTCATACATTAAATGATGAGTAATTACATTAAACTATGAAGGCCTACAATACCCTACGATGTCATACATCAGACACTGGATACATAAATCAGATCATGGAGGCATGCAATAGATTGATGTCATATGTTAGACCATGAAGGCTTACATTAGACCATGAAGACCTACACTGAACCATGATGCCATATGTTAGACCATGATGGCTTATAATAGGCCAGGAAGGCTTACATTAGACCATGATGCCTTAAATTAGACTGTAATGTCATGCATTAGACCATGATGACCTACATTAGACCATGATGGCTTACATTAGACCATTATGGTTTGCACTAAACCATGATGGCTTATATTAGACCATAATGTTATGCATCAGACCATGAATACAGAGATCAGATCATGAAGGCATGCAACAGACCGTGGTGTCATATATTAGACCATGAATGTTTACATTACACAATGATGGC
The DNA here is from genome assembly GCF_037392515.1 of Haliotis asinina. Taxonomy (NCBI): domain Eukaryota; kingdom Metazoa; phylum Mollusca; class Gastropoda; order Lepetellida; family Haliotidae; genus Haliotis; species Haliotis asinina. Next base: position 51,216,799 of record NC_090287.1, read on the forward strand.
CAACATTAGACTATGAAGGCCTAAATTAGACCATGATGTCATACATTAGACATGGCTTACATTAAAACATGAAAGCTTACATTAGACCACAATACATCAGACATACATCAGATCTTGAAGGCTTGCAACAAACCATGATGGCCAACATTAGACCATTGGGGCCTAAATTAGACCATGATACATGGTCATACATTAAACCATGATGTCATACAGTAGCTCACAGATACTTATATTAGACTTTGAATATTCAGATTAGACGATAAAAGCTTACATAAACCAATGTGGCTCACATTAGACCATGATGGTTTATATTCGGCCATCGTGTTGCTCGCGCTATCCTCATCTGGCAAGTATTGTTATGACTTAATTAGTTAATGGCGTGAATATATATGCTTATTGAATATATATGCTTATTTGTTATATACTCTTCACAAAAAGTAGTGGATAATGAACTTTCAATTTGGACAGGAAGTGTAAACATTAACAAACATTTCAAGGAAAGACATCTTATGAACACACCACCAATGCCCTCTATTACCTTCCCTAAACACAACGCATGATATGCATGTACACATTGCAGTAGCCCCATACACGTGCATGGGGTCCCATTCCTGATTTTGACGTTTTTTCAAGGTCAAGAAATCACTTAGAACATTAATTTTGACACTCATCTTGCATTACACATTTGTTAGTGTTTGTTTCTTGTGTGTTTTAAAATGAAAATCATATACTTGCAAATTACATGCCGTACACCAATCATCTTTCAAAAGCGACTAAATTCCAAATAACTGTAATGGTTGCAAGGAAGTGCAAATGGTGATGCACTCTCAAAACATTCAATAATATCACATCAACATTGATTGACTCTGATAAATCTCCTAAATATTTTGAATCGTGAATAAAAAAAATGAAGATCCCCTACTTTTTTTTTTAAGAGTATATTTGTAAAATGGAGCAGTGCCAACTTCTTTGTGACTGAAGAATGCTAACCTTGAGGTTCTTCTTGTAGTTGTTGTAGATGGCAGCCAGGACGATACTCATGAAGATGTACAGGCAGATGATGAGGTAGATGATGAAGAAGACGGCAAAAAAGTTGTTGTAGTCGTACGCTGGCATCCTGCAGAACATGTGAGGGGTAAATTCAGTGGAGTTCTTACAGGTACAGTTTCACTTAAACCAGAGTGAGTGAATGAGTTTGGTTTTATGCCGTTTTTAACAACATATTCAGTAATATCACACCAGAAATGGGCTTCACACATGGTATATATGTGGGAATCGATTCCGAGTGAGCCGACCAATTTTTCTGGCATCTTCTTAATTCCTCATACAAGGTATCATATGAACAAGAAACCTCCAAAAGTTATTTGGCATATTACTGTATGACATGGTATGAACCACAGAGCTTCTACTCTATGTGCAGGTCCCTGGCTGAGTGTTTGAGAGTGAGGGTAACAAAGGCTACAGGTACTCACATGACATCAGGGTTGTTGGCGGTTGTAACAAGGACATACAGATCCCACACGCAGTCAAGGTAGTTCTTGAAGTAAGGGTCACCATTAGGATAAACCAAGTTCTTTCTGAAAGTATTACAAAAATGTCATGTTTACAGTATATCAATATCATCTTAGAGAAGAGCTTGATAAGTTCATACCTAAAGATCACAGGCGATGATGATGAACATAAGTCAGAGATGTCATTCAATATTATTTAAACTGGAGATGTCATACATTCAGGGTCAAGAGATTCTCATGACATCTCCATTACAGAAAGCGTCCTGGTCTCACCTTTTGTAGAACAGCTTAAGAGCCAGCAGAGCAAAGAGGAAAACGCTGAGGATGAACAGGATGAGCACGTTGAGGATGTCGGGCACAGTTCGGCGTATGTTGCGAAAAGCTCGACGGATCTGTTGAAATTAGGATGAGTTAGTGAGTAAGTAAGCGGACAGGTCTGTAGGCATGCATGAGGGTAACATACACCCATAAATGAGTATTTCTGGTTTACTGCCACTTTGTACATTACACCAGTTACATCACAGAATACCAAGATGTCGGAAGAAAGTCCAAAGTGATGCAGGTCTTAGCTGTTGACCATTTTTGTGAGGTCCACAAGTACAGGTATGTTCCTGACAAACCAGAAATCAAAATATATTCAGGACAAACCAGCAGTCACAGCAAAATTTGTTCCACAGCAAATTGTGGAGACTCATTGGACAAGGCCACACATGGATCAACAAATCTTTTTGCACATTGTCCTTAATCTGCTCTTACTATGTTGTCTCCCTGTGGGGGATGAACATGTGTAGAAAATGTAAAGATGCCTTGCATTGATCAGTCTGTTCTATATCATCTCCTTAACCATGGCATTGTGATTGAAGTGTGCTCATCACATCGAAGGTGTGGGTTTGTTTCAACACATGGGTACAATGGCTGAAGCTAATTACTGGTGCCCCTCTGGCGTGCTAATGCTGTAATATTGCTAATATTCCTAAAAGTGACACTAAAACCATACTCATTCACTAAACATTACTGAGAAGTGCCTTTTTGTCTCAGTTCAACACTCAACAAGACAATTAGTTTGCCAGAATGGCAATATTTGTAGCAGAATAAGTATTTATCAGAACATGCATTTGGTCATTTTCTTTCTAGCATTCTGCTCGCAAGCAGATTCAGTTGTCACAGAATCACATGATGCCATCCTTTTCAACATGACATACTGAGGGGCATTAAAGACGCATACTGGACCTTCTATACTAAGTTTGTTTTAGAAATGTTGCTGTTTCCAAAACTACAATATGGTGAAATCATATGGTTAAAAAATGCACAACTCTGATGTTTAGGTTCGAATCCCACATTTTCAAATCACAAGGATGTGACATTTCAAATGCACCCAAGAGCATCTGTGATGACAATGCAGTTGGATGAACAGAAAACCATGGTGCACGTGCAAAGTGCACACTCAGCTCCACCAAAAGTACATGTTGAGAAATGGATATCATTCACATTCATGATGCCATGGTTGACCAACGTCCAAGGGATCCAAGTGACTCGAATGCTGCATTCTGGCCAAACACAGAGAGATCTTGCTAATCACTTCCACATCAACCAGACAACCCTTTCGAAGGACACACGGTACTGAGATGTGTCACTGACAGTTGTGTGATCTCATACCATTTGTTTTGGAAATGCTTGCAAAGACATTGTTGCATCTGTAATCATCTGTAAACACTGAGTACTGTTAACAAGTCATCATAATGACATTGCCTGTATATTCATATGGTAATTTTAGATAAATGGGAATTATATCTGACATTTATTCCTCATATGCATTTTTATTGCCTCTCAGTATAGTATTCCATCAAATGTATTCTTATGTCTGTCTCGCTGCTGTGAGGGTTAAGACAGGAGACAATTACAGATACTTTCTGTCTTTCATTATATCTCTTCAGATATTAGTTATTAAGTATTTGATGCTAGAATTCCAGGAATCAAACACTCTGTGAAATACTTAATTAGTGTTTCTTCTATTGTATTATGCTTTAAAGCATTGTTTACGCCCTGGAATATGATAATGAGATCATTCTACCTGCTTCCCATCAGAGAAGTTCACTATGAAGAACGGTCTAAGTGACCTTGACCATCTAATGGCACGGGTTGGTGGGGTGACCAGGTTTTGCCACACAATAAAACAGATGATATCGAGCACTGTCAGCTGAAAAAAATAAAACATATGTTAAAAAAAGTGATATTTTAGAACTTTTACAAGAAAACCCATCATGATACACAGAAAATCCCTTCATGATACAAAGGAAACCCACCACCTGACAAAGGAAATCAACCATTATAGGAGTAAAACTCAACAGAGTATAGGAGTAAAGTGCATGAGCACAATACAGGAGAAACTCCTAGTACACATGTACAACTCACCACAATACAGGATAACCTCACCAATGCACAAGTATAGCTCACCACAATACAGAAGAAACTCACCAACACACAAGTACAACTTACCACAATACAGGTTAAACTCACCAATACACAAGTATAGCTCACCACAATACAGAAGAAACTCACCAACACACAAGTACAACTCACTACAATGCAGGGTAAACTCACCAATACACAAGTACAACTAGTTTAAAATGATACAGGAGAGACTCACCAATACATAAGTACAACTCATCACAATAACAGAGAAACCAACAACACACAGGCAAAACTCACCACAATACAAGCAATGACCATGATGTTCTTGGTGTCCTTCCAGAAGTTGGTTGTGACATAGGCACAATGGCAGATACGGAAAGTAAAGTACGCCATACATATGCCCTCTACAATCATCGTAGCCTGCAAAAACAACCATGTCAGTGCCATATTTCGAAAATTTATTATGATGTGGTTATTTACATAATACATAAAGTATGCATTTGAAAACACCTTACTGTCACTTTTACAGCAGAGTATTCTTAGAAAGTAGGCCATGCAAAGCCTTGTTTAATACCATCAGCCATGTTCTATCACATCTTGATGAGGTACAGTCTACCCTGTCAGGAATAGTAAACAGAATGCTCATTCTTGTCAGCTCTTTCAATACGCATGGGTTCTGAGGACCTGTCATTGCTACCATAGACATAATAGATGGTTACTACTAGACTGGGGTTTGCATTTATGCCAGGATTCATTCCAAAGGTATTTCATATTTTACCGACCAATCAAATGTCACTATTAGGGAAAGGAAAATAACTCCAACTGCAAATTGCAGGTTTAAATGAACTTAAGGACAGTGTTTCCATCTAAAAGATTTTAAAGGGGTTTCTTTAGCATGTCAGTCCATTTTTCAATGCTGAATTTTGTACAGTATCAACAGAACTTGCAGAAATTCTTGTTTGTAGGATTGTGAACACACTGATACATGACCTTGTTGACATGTTTCAGTGACCCTATAGGTTTCAACATGAGATAGACCGATTGGTCAGTTGATGACTTTGTAAGGTCATGTAAGTCTCACCCAGTATGGTGCCAGCCAGCCAGGAACAGCTGGGTACTCAACCAGCGCAAGGGCAAGGTCAATCATGATGAAGAAGTACAGCAGCCATCGCAAGTAGAACTTGTGGTATAATATATATGCTCTGAAACCATAAAGGGAGGCTACCTGTGGGTGAGTGTGACTGTATGTCCTCTTCAAAAGAGGGAACTTCAAGGGATTTCAAGTGTTCCACTATCATTCGCATAAAGTAACTAGAGAAGCATAATAAGCATGAGTTAGGATGAGGAAAAATTAAAGTTTATGTAATTCGTGAACTTCAGGTTTCAAGGTGCTTGATTCCAGAACTGTATTAGTGTTAAAATGAGTGAGTTGATGCGGTGCTCTAATTGGTCAAATAAATGTCCTTTGGAATTGACCTGCAAGGAAATGTTCTCCAGTTCTTTAGATAGCAGTAACAAATAGCTTACTTCACGTGTTCATGGTCTGTTTTGAATTCCATGTTCCGACCTCGTTTTGCATCCAACACCAGAGTTGCAGCAAGCAACAATTTCTGAAAACAGAATGACAAAATGTTCACAGTTGCATACACATAAAATGTGTCCTCAGAGTGAGTGAGTGAGTGAGTGAGTGAGTGAGTGAGTGAGTGAGTGAGTGAGTGAGTGAGTGAGTGAGTGAGTGAGCGAGCGAGCGAGCTGGGATTTACACCACTTTCAGCAATATTCCAGCAATACCATGGAGGTGAGGACACCACAAACTGGCTTCACACAATGTACCCATACAGGGAATTGAACCTGGGCCACCCCACTGCCCCACTGAAATCTGAGTGAGTTAAAATTTAGTTTCATGACGCTCTTAGCAAATATTCCATCAATATCATGGCACTGGACACCAGAAATGTGGATATCAGTGATTGAAGCTGAGTCTTCAGCATGATGGCCAGATGCTTTAATCACTAGACTGTTAGCATGCCCACCAATGAAATATGAAGGGAAAAGGATGGTTAATACAAATTAGGCATACACTCTATTTTCTCTATGAGATGTTTTATCCTTTGCTAAAAAATAACATGCAAAGCATTAGACATTTCACAATCTCAGACTGTTCATGTCTTAGTTATATATAAGAAAATTATTTCAAGGTGGAATTAAGGCCACATCCTACAGACCAACTATCTCATTCAAAACCACACAAAATCTATATTTAAAGGAAGACTTTGATCCTCTATCTGGTGTCCATTTCAAGTCGACACACAATGATCTATGATCGGTGTGAACATGTCATTAATATCTAACAGCTACAAGATTGAATAACATCATAATATATGAGCTATTAGGCAAATGTGTATTGAATCACTTTTATGAAACTCTCTGGGGCATATGACCAGAGATGAGTCCTATCTCATTACTTGATGATATTCAAGGCTGATTTTGATCATGTATTGTAGGTACTTGTGACTCTCCCACACATTAAACAGAGTTGTGAATATCTCTTTTTATGACTTTTAGAAATGTACTGTCCCAAAAAAGAAATGCATGGACAAGAAACCTGTTATGAAAATGTTGTGTTTTCAAACATGTATGACTTGCCCACAAATAGACTTTAGTACATGAAATTTTACATCAGTTTAGAAGGAGGTAATTGTTATACAAGCAAGTTGATACGTTTAGAAAATGGAGGCACTGAGTGTAATGGTGACGACGACAGACGCCTGTTAACAGAAGAATGGTAATCTCCAGAATGCATTCTTTCACTGGTGACGTTCTGTACTGCAGTGTCAAGATGTGACATAGTGATTTGACCTTGAAACTTCTTCAAAATGAATGGAAATATCTGTATATGAGTAGTATAGGGAATGACAGTCCGAAAACACTTTTCAAAAACCCCTCTAAAAAGCCTCATTTACTAAATGAGGCTTTGGTGGGACCATTAGCTCTTGCTACTATTGCCCCTACTACAAAGCCACGCCATCACGTTTACCGTGACTTGGCAGGCGGTAATACTGTGCCGTACGGTACGATCAATAATTCTTCTCTTACAAATCCCCTACCCGGCCCATCCCTCAAGTAGTAGAAGTTAGGTTCGTCGGCTTTCATATCCACTTTATCTATGTTGTAAGTTTTGACTGACCATATAGGATCGGTGGCTCGCTTACGGCTATCGCCCTCGTGTTCCCCCGGCTGGTATAAATACCTAACTAAGGCCCTATCCGGTATCTGTTTCTCCTTTCCACGCAATGGAGCAGACGACTCTGCTAACACTGATTTTAGTTTGATAGCGTCTGCCGGTTTCTTACCAGTGAGCCGGGTGACTTCATGGTTGATTGCCGACACCACCTCGGGTAACCTCGCTACCCATTCGGTCGATCGTTTTCCAGTGGTTGTCATTTCCCTAGCATATTGATGGCCGAACAAGCGCTCAGCCAAAGTCCTATTAAATCTCTCAACTATAGCTTGGCTGCGATGGGCTCCGGCCGTGCCACGTCTGACCTTTGTATCGTGTTTGGCTAGCAGTTGTGAAACGGCACCCATGAACTCCCGTCCTGGATCAACTTGCAGCTCTGTTGGCCAAGTCAGCGGGCTGCGTTTGTATATGCGTTCTAATCCTTTGGCTACTTTGGCCGAATCTTTCGTGGTCAAGGGTTCGGCTTCCTTGTAACGACTGGCTACGTCCACTACGGTTAAGGCATACTTGTACCTCTTATCATGAGGTAGGAACAGTAGGTCTGCCTGGTGAATGCTATTAGGTATGTTAATTCTGAAACTCCTTCTAGGTACGTAGCGTGGCGCCGGCAAATAGATCTGCCACAGGGCTTGTTTTTCAAGCCACGCTTTGGCTTTCTCTGGTGATACTCGTGCCATTTTAGATAGCTTATCTACTGCGCTAGCTCCTTTCCAATATCCACGCGGGCTGTAATAAATAGCCTCAAATTTTTTCATGTCCATACGCGTATGTGTTTATACCATCAATAGCTATCCAACGTTTCGTGTCCATAGGCGATAGGGACGTCTTGTTTATAGTCAGTCCGTATATCTTATGCCCATCACTTCTAAGCGTGTTCATCTTATGCCTAAAGGTACGGGTCTTGAACAGGGCCTCCTTGAATCTGGCGTGTTTGATGTGTTGTTTCACCACATACTTCTTAACCCCTTTAGCTTTTCGGATCTCACTATTGTCGGCTTTCAATATAGAATACATCTTAGGTCTTAAACCTATGTACTCAGCTATTGGCGTGCCAGCACACTCGTCCTTCATCTTACCTAGGACCTTTTTATTTACCGTGCTGTGCATGGTATGGGTCTTAGGATAGTCGCTGGTGTCGTATAAATCGATGTGTTTTTTCATATCCTCGTACACGTCCTCGGTTCGAATCTCCATCAGCAGGGAATCCGTGTCAGTGTACAGCACTTCGCACCTGTCGCCGTACTGTTTCTTGAGCTCGTTGTAGTAAAAGTCGTACATCAGGTGTTTGGATAAATCGAGGATACTCATCCCAACGTAAACAGGTCGGTTGAATTTTATGTGACTTTTCTTCATGTGTATGGCAACTAGGTCATCTGTGAATATTTTATTACGGTTGAATGCCGGACTGGCTATCAATTTCCTGAGCTTGTCTTCCTCACTAGATCTAACCAGTTTCACGGTTACGCGTTTCCTCAGGTTTTCCATAGTCTTACCAAACACCGAGTTGTTCATGAGCTTGTAGAGATTTTTCTCAAAATCACTGGTGGCTTTTTTTCGTAGGTCTGTGTTCATTCTGATGTAGGGCTCCATCCATGGGCTCTGGTCGAACATGAGCACCCTGTGTATTTTGGTCAGCCTCATACCCAATGACAGGTACAGCTGTAGGTTGCGATAGTGAACTATGTACTTGGTCTTATTCATTAAGTTAGGCACGAGTTTCTCAACGTCCGCCACACGACCACCTGACAAGTTATGTTGGTACTCAGACATCCAGTCTGGGTTAACCCTCATACGTTCGGGTGCAAGGGGATAGCTGTTGTGTGATGTGTGTAATTCATTGGGATACTCTAAGTCAACTTCGAGGATATACCCTTTGTTCGAATCTGGTGCAATACTCATAATATCAATGTTTGGTACCCATTCGAATCCTCCTGTAGGTAGATACTGGCTCATGGCCCAGCCGTACAGGTTGTTTGCGTCGAGGTAGAGAATGTGATTGGTTGGTTTGTTAGGATCGTAACCTTTCACGTATTGATTATTTGCTTTCGCGTATCGTTTGGATGCCATGGAAATCCCACCTCGCAAGCCTTTCTCAATGAATAGGTGCATATCGTAATCTGTGAGCAATTCTAAATTAACTCCGGTCTTTCTAAGCAAGGCGTCCCACGACAGACCTGGGCTGGTGTAATACCATGCGGGGTCGAGTTTATACTGCTTTAAACATGTTTGCCGAAACGTCTCGAACACGTCGGCTAACAGCAGTACATCTGTCCTCAAGTACAGGTCGTGATAATCGCCAAGGTTCTTACAACCAAGTTTATTCCATACGTTAATCGCGTGCGAGTAATCGTCTCGTGAGACGGACGCCTCATTCAGCTTGCTATAAAAACAGTCGATAGGAGGTAGTCTGGTCTCTGTGAACTTAGCCCAGCTATCCATGTACTCATATGGGTACACGCCCTTCCTCATGAGCAGGTGTCTAGTCTCGGCGTCTGTGTATCGATCTGTGATAGGGAAGGTATTGTTGGCCTTGACCAGACTGTCGAGTGACGACAGGAGGAATTGAAACGAGTCAATGAACCTAAGTCCGTTTAAGCTGAAGGAGATGTATCTCTCCATGTTGTTGGGGATGCACGATATATTACCATCGATTTTCGCGATGGCCTGCATGATCAAGTGAGAGTCGTATCCTCTCAAGTTGTGAAAGACAACGGGAATGTTTATTGTCTTAGGATTGATTTTAAGCTTGAGGTTGCACGCGTTGTGAGCGGCGCCTCTATACTTACCAGTTATGTGGCAGTGATCTCTCACCGAATCACCGTTAAGTGGCGAGTCGCACACATGACAGTTAGTGCTACTGGCGTGAGCTAGCTTGTCGGCTCTGGTCATACGCATTGGAGCGATTCTATACAATGCATTCCTAATAATTTTTTCTTCCTCCTGTAAGCACTTTAGAAACCTTTCAGCCGCGTCAGGACCCCTATACACTACCGGAGCTTTCGTTTCCCCGTCACAACGGGCGACAATGTATCCAAACGAACAGGCTTTATGCTCTTGTGTTTTGTGTGTGAAGGCACCACTGGGAGCCTCGCCGGCGGCAGCCACTAAGGCTTCGAAGTCGGCGTATATTATATAAGGCACAGACATTTGGTTCTTGTGATTGTCGAATTTTAGGATATTTTCACCTTCCTTAGGCATGTCGACTCGTATGGCCGTCTGCCCAACACCTTGGCAATCCTCCAGGTGGGATTCTAATAAATCGGCCCGACTGAAACAGTGTAGGCATCGTACACAAAAGTGTTTTTCCCCATCGTGTTTCGACTGGTCGTGTAACAACCGGCTGAGATGTTTTATCCACGTGTAGTGATACTTTTCACCTTTTTGAATCATGAATAAATTAATAACTTGACAATCCTTCACCGGGCTGACCCTGTGTATTATTGTTGTATTACCTTCGTGACCAAAAACATTTATAGCCAGATTATTCTGTTTTTCTACTTTAGTAATCTGGGTTATTGGGGTTGGTTCATCTATACCATCCCAGTTGAGCCCATCGTCCTGTGGATAATTAGAAGGCCTGTTCGGATTAGTGGCAGCTGGAAATATGGCTGACCTGAGAGATAACCTCAAGCAATCGTTTCCTCTATTCTTAACGTTTACTATGGCTTGTTTGTTCTTATAGTAGGGAGGCAAGTCTAGGTATGACCCACCTCTGAACGGCACGTATTTAGCTATATCTAGATAGACGTTATCGATTTTATCTACAGCCCACCCGGACCCTAAGTGTGTGTAGCGTTCTAGGTATTCTCGTATCTGCTGAAAACTATTATCGATTGATGTGTCAATGGTCTCTGCATGTGTGACGACCTCTTGTTTACCTCGGAAGTAAGGTTGAAAATACTCAGTGGTACTCCCAACCTGTTTATCGAGTGACATTTTCACTGTGATCTGAAACTTGATACTTCCTAGATTATTTAGTTCCTGGTTGACCTTATCAGCTATCAGAGGCTTAATATCTGTAATATCTATGTTTCTATCAATGTGCATGCGCCAACCTCTCAAATAATTGCCTACGGCGTGCTCAGTGCGCACAAACTGTAGGTCAATAGCTCTATTCTGTCGTAATAATTCTACAAGCTGTGGTTTTCTCATACGAGAATACCCACCTAAACCCAAATCGTGTGCCTCGGCTTTCAGTTGTTTTATAGTTGGACGTGCTACTGGGGTATGTGATAACAATGTGGTTAACCCGGCTTTCCCCAGTTTTGAATAACCCGTGTATCCAAGCTGTTTCGCTTGAGCTTTTAACTGTTTTACCGTAGGAGGGACTTCTAAACCTAGTAATCTCAACAATGCTGGCTTCCGCATTCTAGAATACCCGATAACACCTCTCTGTTTTGCGACCCTCTTGAGCTCGCGCACAGTAGTCATTGTGTTTACACCTAAGAGAACTAATGTCTAATTGGTTCACAGTAAGGGGAGGTAACTCCTCCACTCTTGATAAAAAATATTTTATTTCTTGTAATCACTTATTAACCAAACTCGGTTTGTTGGCCACAATTCTCGTAAGTCTTCCAACAGCTTGTGTGAATCTATGTAGGCATCGATCAGTGTTTGGTTATTTGATAACAATTCGATTAACCCGGCTCTCCCCAGGTTTGAATAACGCCGGCATCCAAGCTGTTTTGCTATAGCTTTTAATTGTTTTACCGTAAGATAGGCTTCCATATTCAAGAATGTACAGTAGACATGTTTACACCTAAGAGAACCAATCTCTAATTGGATTTTATCTTGAGCAGTCGCCTACGTTCTTTTATGTAGTCTTTTTTATTCTCGTATATGAGTTGATGTCTGACTACGTTCGCTCCGTGAGCTTTACATAAACAGTAGTGCCCTTTAACCCCGATACCACACACAGAACACGTGTAGTTAGGACTTCCCATATGGAAACAACAGAACCCCTGATTCCTGCATTTCCTACCACAGGCCTCGGTCTTCCCCATAAGTATATATTCGCATCGGTATGGAGCGGGTCTCATGTTTACTTATATAGGTATTTTAGTTTAATTGCTTAGCAACCAACGCAGTAGCTGCTATACCCAACACTATGAAGCCCAGTTCACGATTCATTTGTCCCTTGGATGGTGTGTAGTACTGAGCGAGTGTGGGTTCATTGAGCGCTTCCAATCGTTTACCAGTTAGTAGGTAGTATTCTTTCATTGCTTCATCGACATCGTTGAATGTTTGAACGGCATGGTTTTCACGCTGGAGTTGTTCGTTAATGAAATCGAGCCTCTGGAGGCGTTTTTTAGCGTACTCGGCCTGTGCTCTTTGTAATTTCTCAGTAGCGAGATCGTGTCGCTTCCTTTCTTCCTGTATTTCAGCCGCGTGATCATCTCGTAGTTTCGAGAAGAGGAAATTACTCCCGGAAAATGCCAGGGCATTCACTAACGCCCCACCAACCATCATAGCTATCGTGGCCATCCCTATATTTATTTCATTATATTATCAGGTATTATTCCTTGTTTTACTAGGATGTCTTTTGTGGCCATCGCCATACCAAGGTTCATTATGAGCATACCCATATCCTGCAGGTTGAAATCTAGCTTGATAGTTGGTTGTTTAAGCACCATTTTAGTCAACCGAGCGTACCCTACGGCTAGACTGGCTACCACTGTGGCGTGGTATGCGTCGTTGACGAACGTTTTCCCCTCAGACATTATGTATATGATATAAAATATTTTAAATTATAACATGATATGCGGGTCTACCATGGGGGATACCCCCATACCCTCACTGTTCTCACTGTTGGGTTGTGGCTCACTGTGGGAGGTGTATAACCATGTTATAACCACGGCAGCAGTTACACCTACAGCCAACAACAGTCGGGTTGGATTGGTCACTTTATGTTGGTTACACCACCGTTTTTTACCGGCAGCTACTCTCTTAGGATTCTTCTGTCTGGTTACTGTTGGAGGTACCTCCACTGAAGGGGTCACTGTTGGGGGTGGGGTCTCCTCCATCACTGTTGGGGGTACCTCCACTGGGGTTTCCTGTGCAGCATCCATCTATACTATTATTATTATTCTTTCTCTCAAATTGGCAATGTTTTGCCGTGATAATCGCCGCCGTCACTGGGGCCAACAACATACCATATTTGTGGTACAGCCCGCAGCTGATAGAGCTCACGGCGTGTTCGATAAAAGGGTCTTTATCTAGGTCCTCCCACAGGTAAAGTCGGCGCTCTGGTGGAATGGGAAGGAAGTGTGATACAATACCGGTGTATATCTGGGTCATAGCCGATCCTATTGTCTTTGTCATTTCTGCTCCGAGCCGGGACTCGTATCTAGCGTACAGCTTATCGATTTCTTCGGCTGACATTTTGTTAATTTTATCTGGAGTGTAGTCTCCAAAGTAATGTTTGGCTTTGCCGCCAACAGCCAACGCCACCAGTTTCTCTCGCTTGGGGGAATCCCCAGTTGGGGAACCCTCCACAGACAATTGTTCGAGCAATTCCTCACACTCCATCTTATAATATAACAAGTAAGATTTAGTTTTAACTATATAATACCCGATACAAACAAAACACAGAGAAATGAAAGTTAAGTTGCACACGACAAATACTTCAAATATCATAGCTATGCTTAGCTTTGCTTAGCTTTGCTTAGCTTTGCTTAGCTTTTACTTAGCTTTGCTTAGCAAACTATATATGCTACTGGTTGGTCGGTCTTTAATACGAGCTTAGCGTGTTTAGTTTCAGCGAGCTGTTTCTTTACCCGTTCCCGTTCTAATTTACTCATCACATCGTTCTCTCTCAAACACTCCTCGAACGAATCCCTGTCCTTGCAGTGAAATAAGGCCACCCATCGCGTCTGCTCCCTGAGGTCTTTCAACACCGAGTTGAACTTCTGCGTTAGCACCCAGACGCTGTGATTTGCATGCCGGCCGGAGAAGGCCAGGTACGATAGCATGTCTCTCTTTTTTGTTATCTCGCGATTAGCGCTGCAGTCGTCCAGTATAAACAGCGTCGGTTCCCCTTTAAATTTCTCGTGAAGAGCTTTCAACCAGTCCTGCAGGCGTGTTCCAGGGTCGATTTTGTGTACGTCCGGGTCAGTCATCACCCAAGGTCGCGCGTACGTTTTATTCATGCCCAGAGTAGGGCACATGATAACGATGTTATCGAACACATCCTTGTAGTAACCCTCCAACATATCCAACACGAAAACGGTCTTCCCACATCCAGTCTGCCCGCATATGATAGCGCAGTGTGGGTCAGTGGGTAGGTGGGGGAGACCCCCACTAGTAGATGGCTTGCACGAATCTCCCATTGTCTATATTAAGTTGCGCGTCCATAATTACGTACAGATATAATTTCAACTTACCAGCGGTTTGGGCCTTCTTATTAATCTGGATGGTTATCCCTTCGCTACCGTTATCTATACGACGCCCGCTACCGTGCAGTTTATCATCATCCGTGGATCGCATGTCCAACCATAGGGCGTATTTGGTGGTCAGGTATTCACCGATCTGCACGGAGCCGAGGTCCAGGTCCTTTGTTATGTAATCCCCCACTGGTAGCTTTTTTATCTCATCCCACTGCTGGTGTGGTCTCATACCATGACTGAACAGCTGGTTGGGCACGCCCTCGATAGTCACTTCCACCTTTTCAATCTCGGGGTTGAAAAACTTCTCGCTGTCCCTCCGGAATGGATCGTAATCCTCCACGGGTACGACCAGGATACCTTTCATCGATCGCGCCGGCACGTTCAGGTTGATATTCCACACCGTGTCGCTCTTATCTCGCATGACTGATCTATGCCTCAGTACGCGATCGTACAGTATAGCCATCTTCCCAGAGTACTGACTTCGAACCTGCCTGGCCAGCTCCGGGCTAGTGACCATGTCGAACTCCAGAGAGATGTTGTCTATGGCATAACTGGCCTCATCACCGTTCGGTGTACGCACTACTTTGCTATAGTCGTTAAACGTGAGCTCGTATTCGAGCCTATCACCCAGCGCGGCCTGGTAAAACGGCGCGTGTCCCGTGAGCAACTCGAAGTCGAGCGGCACGCAGAATCGATTCCCGTATGCTAGAGCGATAGCCTTTTCACCGTCCGATAGCTTGTCTTGTTGGTCTTGCGTGAAGACGTATCCTATACGCGCCCGGGTTGATTTGCTGATACCCTGGTACACATCATTGACTCGTTCTCTCTCGCTTTTCCAGAGATCCTTGTAGCAGTGAAACACGTCGCTGTCGTCGATGCTCAGCACCTCGTTACCGCTGATCTTGACGGTCGTTTTCTTGATGATAGCTCGACCCACGTTCCGCACTAGCTCGCGTTTGTCGTTGTCGGAGGTCAACGTGATATTGAACGCCAGTCGAACAGTGCCTGGTACAATGAGGTCATTCTCACCAAGGTTTGGAAATCTAACCAGCAGAGTTTGGTTCTGGTCTATCTTGCTGGGATTGTTGGTGATAGTCACCGACTGTCGCACGGCTCTGGCACCTAATGGCTCTCTCAATTTTCTGAAAGGATCTAATTTTCTACCGTACATTGTTATATAAAAGAAATATATTTTTAATACTAATGGATGAAGACATACCTATGGATGATATGTGGGACGATAGTGCCCAGGCATTCGATGATGAGCAGGAGACCTCATTTACTAGTTTGCCATTGAGCCAACAACTTTTAGAAACAACGGTAAATGATTATTACGAAAGTTTAAAAAGTGATAAAAACTACGTTGAACCCCAGGGTCGATACCATAAGGATTTTTTTATTGATACAAAGGGTGTTCTACGTCTTAAGTCTGCCCCAAAGGTTGACCTCTTTAACAAGATCACTAAAAAACCACTGGCCTTGTCAACTCTAGCCAGCCGCAATGGTGGTGCTGAATTTATCCGTGAACATCTAAACATGCGTGATTACGGTGGTGCAATACCTAAGACCGTTAAAGAAGATCTGCAAGCTACCAGATCCCACCTCACCACTATAGATGAAATGACGCCAGAGCGTGCTACAGAAGCCTCGGACAGCATAGAAAAACTGTTGAGCACCTACTGGGACAAACCGTTACCGGGATTTGACTTTCCGGTAAGGGAACTGTACGGCTTAGACGAAGCCGTGAAACGCGTGCGTGGAGAACTCGTGAACAACATGGGGAAACTGAACGAAATCGACGAGCACATCGCTAGGGAAAAAACCAAACTCACCGAAACTGACGACGATGATATGAAGCGTCGCATCAATGAACGACTACGCGATTTAGAAGACGAGAGACGTACACGATTGGAAGCCGCTTCCTCGAATCGTGAACATCTTCGATCCCAGATCAGTCGCATTCGGGAAACAATCGATAGAATACTGAATGAAGATACAACTTTAGCCAACAGGATTCGGATATTGTTCCGGGAGCAAGGGATCACCATCGCCAGCATTCTGACTGCATTGGGTTTCATCATATCAACCTTGGTGGTGTCACTGGTGGGGGGTGCCCCTGTGGGGCCTGCCGGCGGCGGTGGAACTCCAGGCGGTGGTGGTGGTGTTAAAGACTGGATCAAAAAACTCGGGGAAGGCCTAGCTAAACTGGCTGGTAAAGCCGCCGAAGCCCTTCCCGGCATACTGGGTAGCATCGTCTCGTGGTTGTTGAGCGCTCTGTCTAAAACTGCCATGTGGCTCAGTCAAAACCTGTGGGCAGCCATCGTCGCCGTGGCGGGTCTGGTGTACGTAGCGGCTAAGAAATCTTTAACCAAATAAGTCCCAAAGTTACCCCACCAATCACTAAGGCTGTTTTATTATCAATATGCTGCTGATAGGTGGTGGAAACCCCCGGGGGTACCTCCACATGAACTTTAGGCTCCGGTGGTGGCACCACTATACCCTTTTCACGTGGTTGGATGTGTGGGATATGTGGGGTGTTAATATCGGGGTTGATACCCAACTTTTGGTCCGCCGTGGCTATGACTATTTTGTTGTTATAACCCACCACTTTTTTTATTCTCAGTTGCATATCACTCGGAGCCATGTATAACCCCACGCCGAACACGTAATTGACTTTCGATCTGGCGTATTCTAACACGTTTTGGTAACGGTCGATGGCCCTCGGGAGATCAACTGGAGAATTGATAGCATCCTCAACGTTGGAAACGAATTGTGTCTGAGCGTCGTAAGCAGTTCCCTTACCGAGGATGTTAGAACGCGTCATCGACTGCGCACCCAACAGCGCCCACACGTACGTTCGAATCGAGTCGTTCAAGCGTATTGTACCAGCACGAGTGAATCCTTTCGATGTTTTTGAGATCATTTTAGTCCAGGCTGTGGCTGCATCAGGACTGGTTTGCTTTATACAGCTGACATGGATCTTTTCATTCGTTGTGGGGCCTGTAAATGTATGCCGGTTTGGGTTATATGAACCATCTTTAGAACCGGCATAATATGTTCCGGACCTGTAGAAGTACACGAGAACTATACCGAGACCATGGTTCACACCAGGAAGGCGAAAGTCTTTATTCGTTGGAATCTCAAACTCCCCACAAATACGTTCATAAGCGCGTCTATCATAGGGGTTATTCGTCATACTCCACGCTTTATCTTGGGGAAGAGGAGCACTTATTTCCTTCAATATTCGTCTCGTTTGATAATAAATATGAAACAAAATAACCGCCTTACTCAGTTCGTCTATACCGTAGTCTGGTTTCACACCCGAACCTGTCGTCGCACACCACACAGCAAAGTTGAGTTGGTTCTGCCAAAACTGCATTGGGTTTTGATTCCAGTTTACCACCGCCTGCGCGTTATTAACGGACACGACATACTTTTCAAAGATATCAATAAAGGTTGTTTTAAACCCCGTACCATCTGCATTCACCACGATTTTCAAGTGTGCTAAATCCATATTATATTATATAATTTATATAATATAATATGTACATAACACTTCCAGGAATAACGAGCGGTGAGGCCGTTCAGCTGACGCACGCGATCGATAACACGTCAGGTCAACTCGAAGTCGCACTCTGTGATATCACCTACCTACCGCAATGGACTAACATTAATATCAGCAACAATAAGCTATTCGTCAGTGGAACTCGCAGTCAGATAACTGACGGCTACTACAGCGTGTGCTCTCTAAACGACGAGGTCTTCAAACCCCTGGGAGCCGAACTCAAAATGAACGACTCAAACGGCACAGTGGTGTTAATCAACAACGGAAGAACCTCCTTGAGGCTCGGCCGACCATTAGCGAGGATACTCGGTATGTCTCCTGACGAGATAAAACCAACAACAACCGTCACAGGCACGAAGTTACCCGAACTAGTACCGTACCGAGAGCTATACATTCATCTCAGTCAGGTGAGCACAACGTATAACATTCAAGGAGGCCACCCTTCCACTATATTGAGAGCAGTGCCGGTTAAAACTGAGAAATTCAACGACGGTAGAACCGAGTCATTTTCACCACGGCAGTATAAGAAATTAACCCAGGGCAACATACCTGAGCTGACAATATCGGTGTTAGATATAAATCATAATCCTGTAAATATAGGATACCTCAGCTTAACGCTTCACGTAACATGACCAGCGCACAAGGGCCCGGAGTGAAAAAATGCGTCAATATCGGGATCTCCGACCTCGGAGACACACGCGGTTTCGACGCTCCCGGAGTAGATGGTAAATCATACGCCTTGCAACTAAAAAACAACATTTACAAACGCGTTGAAATCCCCTCCGGTGGAGCCCTAAGTGATATGATAGATACCACAGGAGCAACAGCCAACACTAAGTACGCCCTCGTCAACACCGGTGATGACAACTGGAGAATATACCCATCATTCGGAGGTAAACTGTTCGACTTAGACGATGTTGAGAGCACTACCGTCGTCAAAAACAAACCATATATGCTCGTCTTCACCGAAGATGACAAGTGGGTGTTGTTACCCGATAACAAATGGTTTCTCAATATTAGACTCGTCTCCCCTTACGTGTTCACGGATAACAAAGACAACCACCTAAACAAAGTCGTGAACAATGGAACCCTGCTCGTGGCTTACGTCCCAACTCAGAGACGTAGCATAGTCGTCAGCCCAGTCAACACTATAGCAGCCCACATGCTATCGAGTAAACCGGCCATGCAAAACGTGAAATTGCAGTTGGTGTCTGAATTCGAAGGCGTGGTTAAGATACTAGAGAGTCTACCGGCAAACTCAACACTGTTCATCAAAGTCTACCTAGGGGAACCATCGGGGAATGATGTCGAGATCGTGAAGGGGATCAAACTCGGGTGGGTGAAACGACACCAGTTTCAAGTTTGCAACGTTTACGTGCGGGTGGGTGTCGACTCCAAGACCAGTCTGCAGGGGGTCAACGTGATCGTAGAAAACAAGATATCACTAATCAATATCTTCCTGCCTGACAACATACACTTCATGGGTATAAAGTTAACCCCTGAATTATTATCAGAAAACCAGTTGGAAATTATATCATAATAGTATAATAATGACCAGTCATCATCCCAACACTACACTTAACGACCTGGGAGATACGGAGGGATTCGATGAGCCTGGTGAGGAAGATGAATTTTATATCCTACACTTCAAAGACAACGTGTACAGACGAGTGTCGTTATCAAACTTAAAAGAGCCTAGATGGTTGATCAACTTAACATTAGCCTCACCTTATATCACACTAAAAGAAGATGATCTTATCACTAAGATTAGAAACAACGGTGACTGGATCGGGGAGTTCATTCCGGATGGTGGTGTAGCAGTCATAGTAGGGTTTGGTAATATAAAAACTAGGTTAAGGTCTGTTGGGTCAATCAATAAATTAACATTTAACACTAATATACCTTTCCCGGGCAGTATTGAGCTATCATACTACCCTTTAACAATCATCATAGAAGTCTTCTTTACGAGTGATGGCACCATGAGAGTAACCCAAATTTTACCCGGGTTGATAATAAGATGGGATTACAAACACGCAGGTGAATATTGCCGTATTATTATACAACGAGGATACCAACCGGACCCTATAAACCACTTAACAAGCCTCAGTGGGGTTTCTATTGAAATAATAGGAGAGACTATTAAACTCTCACCTATTACCCTGACTATTGGTATAAACCTTCTAAGCCTTAAATACATTAAGAGAAAGTTAACTGAAACCCAATTAAAATATATTTCATAATATATATTATAGGATGGGTCTGTACCCAGTCGTAGAGGAAGTAGCGAAGACGTTGGAAACCGTAGATGGGTTCCGCTTGAGGCAGTTATGTGATGTGAAACGTCAACTAGAACAAGACCGTGACACGCGGAAAGCACTATGTAAAAAATATAATAGAGCTTTCAATATCGTGGACGGGGCTGACACTACCCTTATGGCAACCAGCATGGGACTAGGGGCGGCAGGCGTTGGGTTGTTAACCACCATCGTGGCTGCACCTATAGTGCTAGGTATTGAAATAACGGCTGGGGTGACAGGGTTGGTAGGGTTGGCGCTTAAGTTAGTATCACGCAGACTTAATCGTAAGGCATTGAAACACGACGAGATCAGGGTTCTGGCCGAAGCAAAGCTGAACACAGTGAGTGAGCGAATTTCCACGGCACTATCTGACAGTAAGATCTCAGAAGAGGAGTTTAGTTCAATCCTCTCTGAACTCAAAAAATATAATGGAATGAAACAAGATATTCGATCCAAGTCTCGTAAGTCTGCTATCAGCGAGGATGAGAAAAAAAAGTACATAGCACAGGGAATACAAAAAGCCCAGCAAGCCTTTATTATGAACACCAAAGAGATCGTAGGCGGTTCACATTAAACTGTTTCCTCGATATAAACATAACATAGCCGTAAGCGAGCCACCGATCCTATATGGTCGGTCAAAACTTACAACTGTACTACTTGAGGGGTGGGCCGGGTAGGGGTTTTGTAAGAGAAGAATTATTGATCGTACCGTACGGCACAGTGTTACCGCCTGCCAAGTCACGGTAAACGTGATGGCGTGGCTTTGTAGTAGGGGTAATAATAGCAAGAGCTAATGGTCCCACCAAAGCCTCATTTAGTAAATGAGGTTTTTTAAAGGGGTTTTTGAAAAGTGTTTTCGGACTGTCATTCCCTATACTACTATATGTATGTATGTATGTGTGTGTGTGCGTGTGTGTGTGTGTGTGTGTGTGTGCGTGTGCGTGTGCGTGTGCGTGTGCGTGTGCGTGTGTGTTGTTTTTTTTTCTCATTTGAAATTTTATATCTGTGTGTCCTATAACAACAATCAATAATAACTGCCCCAACGACCCATGGTGAAATCATTTCAGCAGGTGTAGAAGTATTGGAGAAAACACGCCTCCAAGGTTTTGGTAGACAATGTAAAACCAGAAGGGGACTGAAATCACGGATTTCCTGACCCCCATGGTTTTACATTGTCTACCAAGTGATTTCTCTAACATATATATTGTCAATGCTGGGTAATTACGATGTAGATGATCATTATAATGAAACTACGTAACAATAACTGACGCACATGGAAAATCAATTTAATGACAGTAACTATAAGTAGATAATATAACTGCATCACCTTCGTCGGCCTGGTGGCCATGCGGTAGAGTGTCTGCCTACATATCTGAGACATGTGGCTCCAGTCTTGCTTAGAAAAACATATCTGTTGTGAGTTAAATCTTGAACAATATTTTTCAAGCGATTTCAAACACTCATATATCATTTGAATGTCGATGTTCATATAAAGTTAGGAAATGTAAAACCTGGAAAGCAGTCTTATTAACGAAAAGTAAAACCTGAGAAGAGGTCTTTTTAGCGATAAGTAAAACCTGTCCATTCAAAACAAAAACCTCAGATGCATTTTTTCTGGGAAAACAAGAGATGACCTAACATACAGTGAGAAGCACACTTTAGGTTTGTTTTAAGGGAGACACCTGTTCCCTGTTGATGTTAAGAGTTGTTAAAAGCATTCACTGACCCACTGACCTTTCTGGTGATATTTTAGCAATTCCACTATATCAGATAGACAGCATCTTCACATAAGAATGATTCCACATTATTCATTGTACATGCAAAATTGGTATACACCTATATATGTATAAGTCCTGACACCTCAGAAATCATGCTACTATTTATTCATAGGATTAATAATTAACAGAAATGAGTGAAAACAGCAGTCAGCAACACCTCAGATATATCATCTGGTTTGGGACAGAAAAAAAACAGTGGTTGATATAATGAGCAATGATCTGTGTCATCAGGATACAACTAGTTTACACACTGTGAAACATCATCATCTTCCAAGCCTGAGATGCTGGGAAAGGGTTGCTTAGGTATGAAGTGCTGTGTGATGGGCTCTAAGGCATGAGATCCTGAGGTAATGGGTGCTGTGCTGTGCTATGAGGTGCCAAGGAATGAGGTGCTGAGGAAGGGGTCTTTGAGCATGAGATTCTTGGGCACCGGGTCACCTGGGTAAGAATGCCATGGCATAGGGTGCTGGGGTGCAGGAGCAGCGGATGGTGAGGTATAGAATATTGGAATATGGGATGCTGAGGTAGACTTGAAGGTTGTGTAGCATGGCTGCTGAGACAGGGGGTGGTGTAGCATGGGCTGCTAAGACAGAGGGTGGTGTAGCATGGGATGCTAAGACAGTGGGTGGTCACAGCATTGGATGCTAAGATAAAGGGTGGTGTAACATGGGATGCTACAGTGCTGTTTGATTGGTTTGATTGGGCATGGGATGCTGAGGTATAGAATGCTGAGCATGGGATGCTAGGACAGAGGGTTGTCACATCATGGGATGCTAAGACAGGGTGGTCACAACATGGATGCTAAGGTGCTGGTTCACTGGTTGCTGGGGCATGAGATGCTGAGGTATAGAATGCTAGATCATCGGGGTCTGAGAGGTTGGTGCAGCATGGGAAGCTTAGTAAAGGTGCGGGTTCACTGGAAGCTTGGGTCTGGGGCACAAGGCATGACAAGTCGAGACATTTGCTGCAGTTGTATGGGGGGCTGGAGCAAACAGCATTTGGGCCTGGAATGCTGGGATGAATTCTGACTGAGAATCCCTGCTGAGCAGGACGGAGAAAGAGTGAGTGAGCTTAGTTTTATATCTCTTCCAGCAATATTCCAGCAATATCATGGCAGGGAACACCAGAAATGGGATACACACATTGTATTCATGTAGGGACTTGAACCTGGGTCTTCGTCATGATGTTGTTCCACAGTTATTTCATAAAGGAAACTAAACACATTTTCGGTCTCATCAAGCCATATTATTTTCACATTCATCACTGAAGTGTCTTTAATCAGTGAGGTAAAGCTAAAGTTAGATCTGATTCAAACACAAAATATGGAACTGATTATCTCTGACCTACTGTCATGTATAATATGCTGATAACGTATACTTTTACTTTGTACATTAATTATTGGGGGTGGGGGTGGGGGAGGGGACATTCACAAATTCACAATGTACATGCAACTCCATGAACGGCCGTTATAATTATTGCTATATATATAAACATACAAGGACAAACATTAAATGGATAAACTGTTTAGAGTTACCTCCTCGTTCACACTGGCATCGGATTCTTGTGTCGGTTTCTGTGCATATATATCACCATCAAAGTGAACCTTCTTGGGTGGACTGTCAACAGTGTCGCCAACAGTGTCGCCAACAGTGTCTCCTTCGCTGCTGGTTTCATTCTTTCCGTTTTCTATACCAGAATCGGCCTCTGTTGTACTTTCGCCGATGTTGACGTCTATCATCACATCGTGATTGGCCATTGTGTACTCTCCGAACGTGTATGGGTGTATGTTTCCCTGTAGTTAATCTAGATAAGACGATCGACCGGTGTCATTTACAGTCCATTTGCACAACAATCAACATGACGACGAGAGGTCTTGAACCAAAGTTCAGATAGCCTTGGCAAGAAAAGGGCACTTTAGTAAATAAAAGTCTCCGATAAACCAGCTGTAGGCAGATTGTTTACTTACACGCGTCGGAAAAAATCTGGACTTTACTGTGTTCTCTCTGAACAACCATCAGCTGTTATTTGACACTTTGCACTGCCACCAAGGGGGCGTGGCGCATGTCGCAACTCCCGCGTCGTTACGTCAGTAGGCTATACTCTCAAACCGGCATGTATTGTTTTGACTGGGCTCATGTCTATCTAAACTGGTAATGTGTGATCGCTAAACTTGCACACCGTTCAGCGGTAGAACCAGTGTATGCATTAGTTTCCCATTGGAAACAATGTTGTGGTATTACATTAATCTTTTACAGAGAAATGTGTCACATAAACAAACATAATAAAGAAACAAATCCAACAGTTAAATATTTACTTACACTATTTACAACTACACACTGGATCCAGAATAAAAGGAACACAGTTCGGCGGAAAGATGGCGGAGAGTTCGGGAGATTCGGAGCGGGAAGGAAAGGCGATTCGAGTTGGCATCTTAACAGGTACGTCTTCGTCTGCTGATTTGGATATAGGTTTAGAAAGAAATGTCGTTGATATTGATATTATTTTTGTGATTGACAGAATCAGGATCGAGCGCATTCACGTAGATCCAGGCGTGACATGAAATGTTAGTCGTTTTTTGTCAGTGGAACAGGTACCTCCTACCTGGAGTCTACTCAGTAGGCTACCGAGAGTAGATGTTTGAGCCGGTGCCAATATTATCTGGACCAGAAAATAACAGTTAACACACAGCGAAAGTGGCAAGTGGTGGTTTGATGGCAAACGTTACAATCGCTTGGCAATGATCAATATGAATCCTTAATGGACCAATACCGATGGTAATCCAGTGTTTACTGTTTTCCGTGTCTTACATACCTAGGGTTCCAGGTGTCATTGATGGATGCCGAGTGCTTAGTCTCATATGTTATCGATTGCATAGGGTGACTGAAATACGTTGTGCATATATGCTACAGCTGTACTTACCTACAGCTGTGTTATCGAAATAATATGTAACTCCTCTTTTCAGAGTTTCATATCCAGCTGTGAAAAACGCATCACTGAATTCTTCCAACATTCTAGAATAAAAATTTTGTCACCAAGTGTGTAGATTAAATGACCAAAAGATTTTGGGGAGTACTGCTCTTTACTAGATTAATTAGTGCCCTTTAGAGACTGGAAAGGGTGCCTAAAACCATAACCCTAACCCCAAACCCTAAAGATTGTAAAGGGTGTCAAACCCCCCCCCCCCCCCCCCCCCAAACCTAAGGATCATAAAACATGGAGGCGCTGTAACGAGATAATTGCTCCATGGCACTGGCTGGTGCAGCACCCGATAAACTGATTCTAGCCGATATTGGGTGTGAAAATGGTCACTGTCCAAACGACAGTGCTTATTTAAAATGAATAAAAAAGAGAAAGTAATTCAAACGTTAAGTGTATCATTTTCTCAGTTTTTCAGTCACCCATTTGTCTATTTGCAGCATGTATAAGCTCCAAACTTTAATATTTAGAATATGCATGGAAAGAGTATCGTATCAAGATGTAGGATGTTAGACACAAATATAATAGTAAGAAATTAATACAATGCTGCCAGATCATGCAGAATGAAGTTAATCATCATTTCTAGCTTCTTCTCATAGTCTTAGCTGAATGAAAACGATAAATATACACAACAAAGCACAATTTGAAGTTCCTTTGCAATACTTGTGAGACCAGTATGCCAGTAATTTATGGAAGTTATTGAGATTTACCGAGGCCAAGAGAGGCCAAATATTTGTTCAAAGCAGAGGATATGGCTAATGTGAGGATCAGTGATCAAATATGAAATGCAGTTTGCAGTCAGACAAATTGAATATGATAAGCAAAGATTTAAAAGAATTTAACACAATTTTTGGGGGTGAAAAACTTGTGGTTTGTTTGAACGGTTTGAACTGTATGTTAAAATAGTCTTGTTTTGGGGTTTTCAATCAGGTTTTTATTATCGAGAGTGTCACCCTTTGACTATTTATTTCAATGTAATGAATTTTGTAACATCTTTATCATGTTTATGTTATCACCAGTTTCATTCAAATTTAAAATACATGTATTCTAAACATATAACAACAATGTACACTTGCAAATGTCTAGTAGTACTTTTTTTTCGCATTGTTGTCCAAACAGTGATTTGGACCCCGGTTGATTGGAAAATTGTGATCTTAAAAACATATTAAAAATATGTAAAAAAGACAAGGTAAGGGTCCCCACAAAATCCTGCCAACCCATTTTAGTGAAGCCACCATTTTCTGAGAAAT
Source organism: Haliotis asinina (assembly GCF_037392515.1). Classification (NCBI taxonomy): domain Eukaryota; kingdom Metazoa; phylum Mollusca; class Gastropoda; order Lepetellida; family Haliotidae; genus Haliotis; species Haliotis asinina. The sequence continues at coordinate 51,243,214 of NC_090287.1, forward strand.
CAGTCTTTAGTAGTGTGTCACCATAGTATATATTTGAGGGATGGCAACAGGTGAAAGTGATTTCAGCTGAAAATCAGCTGGGGGTCTGGGGGCTTCAGGCCCCCCTATTGTCCAGGATCAATTGATTTTAATTTAAATCTGCGGATTTGTGGAAAATTGCCATCCCTGATATTTGGCAGTTTCTTTGAGGTGAAGGAAGGTCCGTTGAGGTCCGTTGAATAAGAGTAAATACCATCACAATTTCCCATTGATATATTTTCAGTATTATGTATATTTGATGTATCATTCAGATATTTGTTTCTTGAAGCTAATTTCATTGTCTACATTTAGCCTTGATAAATATCTTATCATCAGACTGATCATATGTGGATATAAGGATATATGTGGCGAAAATATGTCTGTGTGTTGTGAAGTGCTGTTTTCATTTGCGTAAAAATGATGTCAAATGTGCACATGTTCATATTAAGGTATACAATCAAACCATCTAATTGTTTATCTGTGTTGGACATTATTTAAATGGTAAAATCAGTCATTTTATGTTCTGTTGAAAGACTGTTACATTCTGACAGAGTAGCCAAGGCCTCTTGAGTGTATAACATAATACCGTTCAAGTCCGAAGTTCTAACAATACTGTTCAAAACTGCTGTTGGGGAAACCTCGTGCAGGCTCAACTCCACATGTTTCACGAGGTGAAATTTCGCGAAGTGAAGAGTGTTTGCACGAAAGTTCGTATTTCAGAAACAAAAACATACGCGAATATTGTATGTTCACAAACGCAGTTCCTTTTCCTGAACAAGACTTTTATTCTGTAAGGACTTCGGCATGTTTAAGGGTCTACCAGTTGATTCTGATGATGATAGAATTTTTGTATTAAAATAAGTTAGTTTAATCTAGACATGGACATGTTGTTTTCCCTTGAAATATTAAAATGATTCATGCCTTGAGGCAGTGGTTTAAGAGTAACTGAGATTAGGTGCTCGCCGCATTTAGCAATATACTATCAATATCACATCAAGGGGCACCAGAAATGGGCTTCACACATGGTACATATGTGGGGAATCGAACCCTAGTCATTGGCTTGACGAGCAAACGCGTTGACCCCAAGGCTACACCATTGCTGTAGTATATCTATGAAATGAAACACAGGATAACTGGTACGCCATTAAATTCCATTCAGTGCTCTATATGTATTCTTAAGCATTTCCATTGCTCCTATATTGAAAAAATAAGGTGTACATACTCGTGCTGCTGAAAAAGTATCTCGGGGCCCTGGACCCACTTGCACAAAGCAATCTTAGTGTTACGACTATCTTAAGCCTATTTTGGAGAATCATTGCAGTGCTCATATCACTTTGTACAAGTGGGCCATAGTGTACATATCTGAAGCATGGATGTTTAAATATGAATCATAAACATCATACATATAGAACCACATTGTGACATATTGTGCAAGTGTTTTCTAAATGAAAATGGATAATAATAATATTCCAATTTTTATTGTATGTTTATGTTTACGTTTTTGCTGGAAAATATTTACTGACGGTTGTCAAAAATCAGCTCACTAGCTATCTCAGGAAGTTTCATGTTTGTCAGTATCTATCCAAGGGAATATGTACATGATCCAGCAGTCATATGATAATTAGATATGCATGAACTACCTTTAACATGTTTCAATTTTAATATTTTGATATGTAAAGTTGGAAAATTAGGAAATTGGTAAGGATGCATGGCAGAGATAGCACTGATGTTGGCATGTTTGTGGACATGCATTTTAATTCTGAAATGACAATATTAGTTAAAAAAACACAATAATTCACTGTAACATGTTTAAAGATAAATGAAGCTTTATTTGTGAAAAAAACCCTTAAATGTCCCTTGTAGTTAATAGTCTACTTGTGTTCATTCTGGCTCAAAGATTTCATTTCTGTTTGGGGAAGATGGTCATGAATATCCACAGAGTGCACCCAGTCTAAATTAGGATTTACCAGAAACTTCTTATTTTGTCCTTATCCTGTCTCATGCTTAATATGCTTGTCCCCTCCTATCCGAACATAGTGGAACACTTGAATCCCTTGAAGTTCCCTACATTCAAGAGGACATAAAATCATAAAAATCCCATTAGCCTGTGCATTGGTAGGCAATGCTTGTCACTCTCCCCTGGATGACGGATGTGAGGACACCAGGGTCCAGATACGGCACCATATCGTTTTAGTTTTGACCTTATATTATCTAAATTTTAGCTGTATCTGGTTTTTGGTCTGTATATTTACATTATCTAGCAATTATTACCAAATTGTAGGTATTTTGTCTTGTATTTCATCATTGTATGTTTGCTGACATTTGATGAAAACTTGCTTGGGTTGTAAATACTGGTTGTCTGCGGTTGATGTGCATGTATATTGTCCTGACACTACGGTTTGTTCTTTCGGCTCATGCAGTATCCTTTTAAAAAATATATATAAAAAAACGTAACTATTACAGGGTTCAATAGTTGTGTCTTTGCTGTTCAAAGGCGTGCAAAGGATCATATAAGAAGGCATAGCCAAGTCATGTGAAAAATGTCAGCTAAAAACACTGATAAAAGCTCTAGTAATTGTGTGTTAACTGCTGGCCCATTGTCTTTGGGGAAGACGGCAGCCGAAAGACTTCATCAAGCTCCCATCATGGTTCATCACAGAAGTTGTGGTTAATCACAGAAGTTGAAGTCATTCTCTTCGGAAATCATCCCTCCAGAGATCATCCCTCCAGAGATCATCCGTCCAGACGAAGCAGATGCTTTTGATGACCCCGTGATCCTCCTGATGGAGGTTACAGACTTCACTTACACATCACAGCCTGGTACAACTACAAGTGCGACAGCGGCAGAACTTGGCTCAAGACCTACAGCCACTGCAACGTCTCTTCTCTGAGAAGATGAAAGCTTCCACTGTCTTAAGGCCTTCAACTTTGATGTAACTGACCCTGTGCAGCTGCGCTACAGCTACTTAGATAAACATGAGCCAAATTTACAGTCTTCGGGAAGATCTTCATGATAACTTGCACAAAGACTTGAGTGAAGGGCGATCTGAAGCTTGACGATGACTAGTTGAAGATGAAGACCTGCACAAAGACCTGCGCAGAGATCTAAGTGCAGGTGCACCGTCTGAGGCTTCACCGCTTGCCTGCAGAAGTTTACAGTCTCCCACAAACACAATCTCGGCCTTGACTTTCATCCAGGAAGAGTTGACTGTCACCAGATGTCAACGCCGCAGGGTTTCTCCATACAAACATGGAACAGGTCACTCTCCAGGCCCATACAGACACCTCTGACATGATTAGTCATCACCACCGGACCTGGAGGATTGTCACAACTCTGTACGCAAGGGTTATCATCGAGAGTACTCATCATAAGATCAGCCTACAGCATGCAGACTTTTCAAGGGAAATTTACCAAGATCGTTCACCTGCACGCAGGCCTGTGTGAAACGAATCCTGTCGTCAGTCTTTATTCAACTGTCACCCATGCACGCACAATCTCTCTGAAAGGAAGACCAGACTGAACGTTCACGTTCGTTAGTCGTCTCAGCTATTAGAAGTCTGGAAGATGCCAGGAAGGTAGGTTCCAAGAATGCAGCAAGTTCGACATATGGAAATTTCACAAAGGCACATTCCATGTATATATACATTCTATGAAAGCAAATGCAGTCATCGAGAGAGGTTCTATGAAATTACAGCTCTAGGAAGTTGAGTGAAGTTCAGTTCAGGAAGTTATATCATGTCAAGTTTCGACCCACATCATAGAAATTCATCCCAGAAGCATGCTACAACATAGATGTTGCCCATGTTGAATCAGTGTGTGGATGACAGAAGAGGCACACATCTGAAACTAACGATGTTGCATAACATCCGAGAAAGCACCAAAGTTGTTACAAATGCCATGTTCGTACATTTCGGACAGATTACACAAGTTATCCCTTCTAGAGAAAATGGTGTCAACTTTGTAAGATTACCGCTAGATACAGATTATTTTCATGTACATTGTTCCTGTACAGAGATCAAGAGGATGGTTTGGCAATCCTCACCAGCCAAAGATCGGACTATCAGTCTTTGATGTATAGTTGTTGCGGTGAAGATACCAACTCTACAGTCACCTTTTTGTGCATTTCAATATGATTTGATTCGTCAAGAGGATTTTATAGCACTTCAATGAGACTGGTTTCTACAGTCACCCAGTAACAACGTTAAGGAAGGATGGCAACCACATTATTTTCAAAAATGTATAAACACAACTGTCTTAATTACATCAATACCATGCGGTGAATTTTTTTTGCACACTTCCATTCAGCCACGTATACACCTGTTCACTCATGTAACTCTGGGATAGGCCCTAAAGCGACTTTATGGACAAGGTCGAGTGTTGGCAAAAAACAATTGGAATCTGATTGGTCCATTGTTGACGAGGCCATTGTTGACGAGGCCAGAATTCAGTCACAGTTCATGTATCAGGAAGTCGTCTACAGATGTAAACCATCCTTTCATTAGTTTCAACATAGGTAAAGCTTCATTTTCAGTCCATGTAGAAGTGTACAGCATTATTATATGTTCTGTCAGCAGGTTAAATGTTATTTATGTGCGACGTGAAGAGACAAGCATCACATGGTTTCAGCTTGCGTCTGCCAGACTCCACTATACTATAAGTAGACTTCCATTGGCAACATCGTATCATAGATTGTGGGTAATTTAAAATCGAGGATTGATGCATCATCGCTGCATATTGCTGAGTTTCTGGTAACATCTTAGTTACAGATGAAGCCTGAGCATAGCTGATTCTACCTCAGCCATATGACTGTGTACTCAAGTAATCAGTTTTCTGGAATACTTCATCAGCAACGAGTATTCTGCAAATAGAATGAGATCTTATTACTGTAAGACTGATGAGATACGATTCAAGCCACGATACCACAAGCAATACTCTCTCTGTTGACACTTCAGTTGGCAGTGTTTACGTGGTCTACTGACATCAGCCCATGACATGACTTGCAGGGGAGGTTACAGTTACGCCTGTTACAGAGGTTTGTCAATGATCACCTGAACAATACAGACCTGTTTGTTCTACCAGATTGTCACGAGTCATATCTTCTTTGGTGGACTCACAGAGACAATGTCTGTGGGTGAACCTGCCTAATAGAGCCGACCTGCAACGTTCATCTATATGTAGATGCATCTCTCCAAGGATGGGGTGCTCACCTTGACAACGAAGTCGTTTACGAGAAGTGATCGAGACGAGATCAAACTCCACACATCAGTCTTTTAGAGAAGAAAGCAGTGATCAGCACAATACAACATTGGTCAAGCCTTCTCAGTTAGTTCTGATTGTGAAACACAGTACTTGCATATTACTTCAACTAGCAGTCCTCTAATAAATTTGGGTTTTCTTTTCTGTTTCTAAGGCGTTAAAAAGTAGATATTTTATTTGGAGCAAGTGGAAGCTTATGACACTTGTTTACTGAAAGTAGCTATTTGATTGGTTGTTATTTATAGATTGGTCAATCGGTGATGGATTAACAAAACACAAATGGTTTCAGTTGCCTTTAGAATTATTCAAGAATTTTTTAACAATGATTATTTAGAAATGGAAAAGATTTATGTTTGACTGTCTTGAATTGATGTCATACGCAACATGATTTTGATGTATAGGGTAAATATGCATTGTTATTTTGACAGAACGTAAACGTAAATATTTTGTGGTTTCTTCATGTGCAGGCATTTATTTTTATTGCCTATTTCAACTTTTCTATAGCATATTTGACACAAATACACAGCTTACCTGGCGATCTGGGATTTTTGAAAAGGTTGTAAGTATGAGGATCATGCAAAACATTGTGAAATGTAGACAAATCAAATACAGCCATTGCAGTGTAAACACTTGCATTGATTATGATCTCGGATATGGGACACTGAAGATATGAGTGGGCTGGAACATTTTGTGAGGTATTTCATAGCTGTGATTTATATATATCTATATGGAGATCTTGTTTGACTGTAGATATGTTGCACAGTTTCATTGTTTTTAACATGTTTAATCAGAACATGCTTAAACTTCTTCACATGTGTGTGCATGGTCTGGGCAACATCATAGATTTGGTTTGAAGGTTTCTAAATGTGCTTATATTGATCACTAGATAGTATGTTATTGCCATTTCTTTCTTTTGTGGATTTTGAAAATTCATATCTTTTCTTTTTCTAAAGTTATCAGTAGTATATTGAGCTGTGTTGGTTTCAGTGAGTGACAGCTGTTCCACAGGCCAGGTGGAGGATAAGAGTGGACAAAACTTGAAATCCCTGGTAGAAGAGAAGAAATTGTAAGTGTAGACGGATTACCAGGGCTTAAGTTCACCTACCCCAGCTTGGATTGGGGGAATAGATGACCCTGTACTCAGCCAAATAGGCGACTAAATGGACCAGGTGATCTGGCACATATACTTGATATTGCTGATTGTATGTCATTGTACACAACCGTAGCCTATTAGTGGATCGTGGTAATTATCTTGCTATCTCGTAATTCAAGTCATGTATGACATCACGAAGAGGTACTTTTGATACATCCATTGCCACGCCACAAATATATTCCGAATTAGTGCATCACACGTAAATATACTGTCTGACACTGAGATAAATAGCCAAAGATCACTAATACCAAATTTTATGTTTTGAAAATGTCAAAGAAAAAAAGATACCGTTAACACCAGCCCTCTCACATCTCTTCATCTGTTTTCCTAGTAATCAATAAACAATAAGTCATGTGACCTAAAGAGATGTCCTGTGAAAATTGTGAACCATTTGAATCCATGAAACAAGGTAACGTCACATTTGTGGGCACACAAATGCCTTCGGCAAACATTTCATTCATATGTGGAGTATTAGGCATATTCATTTTCCTGAATCAGTGAATAATAAAACTTGTGAGTATACATGAAGAAGATGTGTATTTAAAACATAATTTTCACTGTGCTTCCCTTACATCCACAAATCACAAACTATGACGCACATACCTCACATAAATCCATGCTCATCAGATTTCACTATTTACAATCTGCTGTAGTAAAGGTGGAATATTTCTGTGACTTCTGCAACAAACTGAGCAAAAGAGAATTAGCATAAGTCGTTAGTTTATGACTAGTGTAAAAATTATTGTAAAATAGAGAATATCTGAGCATAGACAGAAAGGGCTCAATTTTGTTTTATTTTGTTAATTTGATTGAAGAAGCCTTTATCTTTCTGTAAAATATGTTTCTTTCAATGACACGGTCTAAGTCGAAACTAATTTCTACATGAAGTGTTGCGTTTTGGGACCTGGAGTGGAATGGATTTGTTTCCTTCTTCATTTTCCTCCGTCTTGTTTCAGAATTAATGGAGAAGTTTGTGTGAAAGAAATTGTACCAGATGAAGTTCAAAGGATAAAGGTGGGGATTATTTTACATCATTATCTTGCTGATGTTATATTGATATCCAACCTGCTGAGAAATGATCAGATTTTGATCATGATGCGATTTCTTGTCTGTTGTATGTCCAAGTACACTCTGTCATCCAGCTCATCATGCTCATGTTGAAACTGCATTTTATTACTCGCCCATGGAAGATGCTGCAGTGTAATATTTTTACAGCAGTATTACACTAGTGTAATACCGCTAGATGTATGACGTCATAAGGGTTCAGCATTATGCAATAATAATATGTAATGTATTTGACTCGAGGAAAACTGGGAGTCTTCCCACTGTATCTGCAGTTTCTATCAATTTGTGTTGGAAGTAATAAACAGAAAACTAAACTTGCTTCCATGAAATACCATTTTCATTAAACTCATGAAAGATTTAGTATCAAACTCGCTTTTGCTTGTTTGATACCAAATCATTCACTCGTTTAATAAAAATGGTATTACACGGAAGGTTGTTTAGTTTCCTTTATGTCTAGTTTTCTTTATGGAACTGCCTGTTAACAGATAGATAATAGATTTAACTTGTGATTAATCGATCAGTGATTAATGATTGAACAAGTTTTTCAATGAATAAAACTTTCTATCTGCTCCTTGAATCAGGATCTGCTCATAGACTGGACAGACAATCTCAAGCTAGACCTCATCCTGTCCACAGGGGGAACTGGTTTTACTGCTCGGGATGTAACGCCGGAGGTAATATTCATCATTTGTCAAAAACACTTACAAGCTACCACTCTGTGGGCATCAGCCTATAGGGATTACTTTGACAGAATGGTTCCCAGTACCTCATTAGAATTTTCCCTTTAGAATTCTAGGGCGGACAGGGTTTTCAGAACCCAATATTTTCCTCCCTGTGTGAACGCATACAGTGTCAGCATTCAAGTGGAACGATGTAGTCATGGCACTGGTAATATGTTGTGAATGGATTCCAACTACAAATGTCTGTCTGACAAATGTACCTGCTGCTGCAACTAAGTAGAAGGGCTCTGAACAACTACAATGCTTCAGTTGAATTTCTGGTCTTAGCACAACTGGTCTCTACTTCACTGTGCAGAGTTATGTCCCTTTGGCATTCGGGAACCCAGCTTCACCTGGGCCCTTATTCTCAAAACGTTTGTAGCCCTAAGAACTCATAACTTTAACCTTAACCAATGTGTTAAAAATGGGCTTATCAAGTTTGTAATTCTATGAATGTTTTGACTAATTTGAGAATAGCTATAGTTTGTTTGGCTCAAAAAGTCGACTGATGAATTGTGATCTAACTCAAAAACTAATCAGTATAAAATTCTCAATGAAAAGCTGATCATAATCAATGCATTTGTGTGAGGTTTATGCCGATATTTTGTCCTGAAAATAAAACGGTTGTTTAACAAAGTGTCAATAAACATGATAAAATATTGACACAGTTCACTGTTTGTTACGAGGGAGGAGTGCATTGAAAGGGACAGCCAGGTGTTCGAGAAGCAACCTGCACAAGTGTGGACAGAGTTATTTATTCATTAACCTGTGCTGTGCTGTCTCCATCCTTTCACACATCCAGCTGTCACACCCTGAAATACTGTTCAAAAGAAGCTGTAGATGTTGCATACTCTTTTGTATATCTTGAGATGTGTACCTCTTCAGGCAACTAAGGCTGTGTTGGACAGGGATGCTCTGGGAATCACTGTGGCCATGTTAACTGGCTCTCTCAACATCACACCGTTGGCGATGCTGTCCAGGTGAGGGACACTATCAGCATATATCATATACCTAGTGTTTCACATAACAATATGTACCCAGCAATATGTTCTGGCTGGACGTTCGAGGTGACTCAGTCCATCAGATGGTGAGCTTCAGTGACTTTGTTGACATGTCCTTGTATGTGTGGATGGTTGCTATTATGTCGTGCACTAAGTTGTATGCTCCAGAAAACGGATTAATTACAGGTCACTGTCATATAGGTGGAATACTGTGTGATATGAAGCAACAGCTAACCAACATTTTTCCTGAATCCTTTCTCTAGTTTCTACATATTTTAGAAAATTAATGGTCTTAAACCTATACATGTTTTAGATTTCTCTGAAGTGAGATATGTTTCAGGTTGACGTGTGGCATCAGGAAGAGTACTCTGATCATCAACCTGCCTGGCAGCACCAAAGGGTCCGAAGTGAGTAGATATTGTAACTCAATGTGTCCTTTTCAAATTCATGTGACAAATGTAACACAAAGTGATCAACCTGTTCATGTTGAATGGAGTAATACCTTAATGGTTGATGGGATGTCAACTTGATTGTCTGCTATAGGTTTGATTATTTACAGGCCATTGCCATGCAATTGTAGCCAACATATTGCTGATTGTGACACTGAACAACAAATGCAAACACACATACCTCCACAAATGGATTTTTCACCATTCAGAAGTCCCACTTCATGCAGTTCTACTTGTAATATTTGTTTTCCACTCAGGAGTGTTTCCGGTTTGCGGCAGTGGGTGTATCCCATGCTGTAGACCAGCTGCAGGGATCGCGGGAGGTTGTGAGGTCAACACATGCTGACCTTCAGGAGGAGGGCATCCGCTCCAATGAACCAGGGCAGATTCAGGTATGTTATACATTTACATACCTCTTAGCCAACCTCTGTGTATCCAGGAGGGTCCACTGCCCCTTTACACTATGCAATCGTAGCGCTCTGAAAGTATGGCTGTCATAAGTCTTAGTTAAAGTATGGGGGTTACAGTCTTCTTAGTTCTACCATCATAACGCTTTGACTGTGGTCACTTCTATAATTGAACACTGAGTTCATGCTCTTATGACTGAATCATGAAATCGGTCCTAATACCTCAATGTTTTTGAAAGTTCACTTACTTATTGGGCTCCTTAATGTTTGGTCAGAACTTCAGACAGTTGTACACTCTACCTTCCTCCATTACTCATGAATACATAAGGCCTCTGTGTCAGGTAGTTAATGTTTTGAAACAAGGAATCAATTTGAGGACTAGGAAGTCAGCGAGTACAAGACCGATCAGTTCATATTGTTCATGTCTCTTTAGACATGGGCTACGTCCGTGTATTTCTCTTCTACATGTTGCTTTTATCTGAAGCACAGAAAAGGTTTTTTTTGACCATCTCATATCATTGTCTTTATGAAAGAAAAAAACATAACTTGGTTAAGTGATATCTTCTAGGAGATATTATTGCAGTAAGATTCTCTGTATAACCGCTGTATGGGGTGATGTATTTTGAACTCATGGGTGTTTTGAGAATGACAATGTGATGTTTAATTGTTTTCTGTTGTGTCTCATTGTTCCTGGAGATACTAATTACAATTCATGTTCTATTGTTTCTGCTTCAGTGGTGTAGCTTTAATATTGCTCACTGTGACATAAAACAACATTCACTGTCTGCAACAATGTTGCCAAATACTGTATGATTATATGGCATAGCTGGCACTCTGAAAATATCAGTGTTGGACATATTTTGTGTATGACATGAATGCCATCAGATGGGACATAGTCAAATATGGAGAAGTTGGTCTTTTGTCTGTTGCCTTCTGATATACTGGAGAGACGTTATCCCATGAACTGAAAGTTCCCAAAAGCTGACTGTGGCACAAAAAGCCTGCACTTTGTTACTGCTGACCTGATTGGGTGTCTGAAGTTAGGACAGACCTACAAGATAATGGTCTCCTTGTATTTGCCTTGGATTCAAGACTAACAGTCCTTGACAAGTAATTTTGATTCAAACTTGTAATATATTCAAAGTTGGATTTGTCTGAAGTGCCTGTTTCTTACATTCCAAAATCTTTTAACCTTATAACATGACCAGGGGTTAAAAAATCCCATCTCCTGATGAACAGGACAAGTCAGTTTTTATTTCGGGCAATCAGATATTGGTGACTTATGAGTCTGTGGGCGACTAGATAATATTGCTTTCAGTTTCAAACTGCAAGTAAACTTGTATTTCCTTTGATATCTGATCAAAGTGCAGCTATTAAATTTCATATTAACAGAAAGTAAAGTCATTGCTATTTACTTCCTAGTAAATAGTCCACTGTGTATTAACATTAGATACCATGTTGATTTATTTGTTCATATTTGCATCATCATGATTATGTCATGAGAATCAGGACAAATGAAAAATTAGTCAGGACAAGTTACTTTTAAAAACAGTTTTGAACCTCTATTGACAGTACATTTGATAATGCAACACTAAGCATTGTAGCTCTCACTCTTGTTTTGTTCTGACTTTCATTACTCCACGAAATCATCACAATAGACGCGACATTAGGAACATCATATTTAGGACTGGAGAACATTTAATGACATTTGGTCTGATGATGTCCCCTAAGCAGGTTTAGATATATATTAAATTTGAAACAGGGAAGTATGTCAGTTGTGATCCTTGTTGTGTGAACAACAAAACTAAAAACCTCTTTACCTTTTACATTAACAGTCTGCCTTGTGTTGAAAGTCTGATGCCAAAATAAGAGGAAAGAGGAAACCAAATTTATATGTTTAGGAGGCCTTGCTTCCTTGCAAAATCTTGGAAAAAATGTTTATCTAATTCTTTTGTTAGAACCTGTGTTAAGGCAGAAAATGCATTTGTGGCCATTTTACCAATCTTGCAATTTTTACACTTAGGGTATAATTGTCTTTTAACATCCAGGAGGAGACTACAGTCCAGACCTGCTTCAACCTCTGTATTTCATTGTATGATAAATATATCTTATATGATTCAGTTTTTGTTGTCTTTGTTTTTGACGCATCCTTTCCCGGTGTCCCGGCATGGCATTCATTTGTTGTTCTTTACGAATATCTTCTTCAGTGACTTCAGTCATATTCACTGATCCCAAACTTTGCATGAGAGATAAAGACTGATGTAGGGGAGGCTGGTAAATGGCTTAGATTGTGACAAAATGTTGGAAGTCAACCAATATAGTAATGTCATGATGATGGAACCTTGATGTTTTTTATTTTGCAAGCATGGTACCCTTTAAAGGTTTTTCTGACAACCCCATGCCCATCATGTGCCAGTGTATAACTGTTTGTACATAAAACCCATTTCCTGTGTTTAGCACACCTCGGATGAAAGTATGGACAATTCAGTTGAGAGTCTTAACCAGACGCCAGATATTTCCGATCCTGTCATGGACACTGAATTTCCTGGAACGGTTTCATTTGATGCCCTCGACACCCATCCATTGTCGAACTCCACTCCCATCATAACGGACTCCAACGTAGCAGCACCCCTGTCTCCTGGTTCTAACTGTCAAACACAAAATATTACTGAAGTACCCCATCATTCCGAGACTCTAAGTAAAGGAAATGACTCCCAGCCAGAAGAGTTCACCCAGCTTTGTTTCCAAACAGAGCAGCCCAACTCAAACCTTACTGAGGAACCATTGACAATCATTGCCATGGTGCCCAATCAGAATCGCATAACACAGCAGTCATTTGACAAACAGACCAAAGACATCACCGAGCTGTTTCAGTTGCAAGGCAGTTTTGTGGATTCCAGTGAAGCAGTTCTTGCTTGTAAGACACCAGAATTGCAGCCTGAGACTGCACCTGAGATCCAGTGTCCTGATGTACCCGAGATCTTAATACCCGAGTTGAGGACTCAACCTGAAAACAGGTTTGACAGACATGGTGTCGATGTTAGTGATAAACATGGGGATGTATATGAGTTTAATGAAGAGGCTGATCGTGTTCGACCAGCTGCAAGTAGTGCTCAGTCAAACACGTCTAATTCCGAGGAGCCGATTCTTCGCGCCAAGCTTCATAAGAGTGCGGATGATGGGGAGGTAACTCATGTAGAAGTTGGGTCTGCAGTAAAGACCTTTTTACGAACTCATCCAGCAATACGGGGCATATACCTGAACAAAGGCAAGCGTGATGTGAAACGCAACCTGGTAAGGATGAGGAGAGAGACATTGGCTGTGGATGTGGGAAGCTGGCAGCGAGGAACTCACATACATGACAGAAACCGTCTTGATGACCACTTCGATCTAACAGAGGCAGGGCTGGAGAAGAAGAGGAGAGTGGAGAAACGTCTGTCTCGGGATGAGTACGTGGTCAACTGGTACATGTGGTGCCCTGGACATGGCAACTGTCGCCGCAACTGTGGTGGATATGGCAAGTGTGTTAATGGTAAGCTGTAACTTATAGTATCGAAGTTACTGTGTGATGTGTCAAGTGGGAGTCTTAAGCAATCTGTGCTGATTGTAAGAGGCAACTAAATTGATTGGGTGGTCAGGCTTTGTGATTTCAATAGTGTGTCCCGGACAATATAGATTGATTATTAACCTGTAGCTGGAATATTGCTCAGAGGTGGTGTTATGACATCAAAAAAGCATAAATGTGTGTAATGTGGCAAGATTTTCAATGAAATGATGATTTCATTTTGACTCTCAAGTCAAGTGATTATTTTGGGTATACCTCAAAAATCTTTTACCACTATCACATTACCTTCATTATGTTGTTAATACACTGTTTGCTTGTATCAGCGTACAGGGATCTTTTTCTTCATCTGTTGTTTGATTGTATGGATAATTTAACTGAGTTCAGTGCTATTTATATATTGTATTAGGACCTCCCTAGTTGTTAGTAATTATAGGTGTAATGAAAACTATTTCTCACATTTTTAAATTGAAGGGTTCAAGCTATAAAATTTTACAGCAATTTTCCGTGCTACATTACATTTTGTGTTTGTGTCTGTTGAGGAATTGTTTTGGTTTCTTCTGTTGCAGGCTGTAAAGGAAAGACTCACAAGCAGGACCGCCACAACTGCAAGCTGCTTGTAAACCTGAAGATGTTTCTCAGTGATACAGCCAAATGGCGTGTTCACATCAGTGGCAGTCATGTCCCACTTGAGTACAACATCTTATGGGAACCACCTAAACAGAACCAACAACGAATCAACGAAGACACGCGGGATGTCATCCTGGCATCTGTAGCCACGAAGAAGACAAGCTCCTCCCAAATACAGGAAGTGCTCTCTAAGAAACCATCATCTGTTGACTTACCTGCAGTCCCGTCAAAGAGAAAGATCTGCCGCTTTGTGTCTAGTATGAAGAAGCGACGGAAACAGAGAAATTACAACTGTCGTGATAACAGTTTAGATGGTTTTGAATCTGTTAAAAATGGTGGTGAAGATGGATCTGATGGGGAAGGGGCTGAGGATGTTGACACGGAGGGAGGAGAGATCGAAGGGGATCGGGATTCGGAGGAAGTGATCAATGTTGATGAAGATGATGAAGAAAAGGATAACGTAGCCAATAATTCTGTGCCATGTGTCCCAGCATTCAAAGGGTTCCAAGCAGTGTCAGATGCTGTGGGCTTGGATGAGTCCAACATTGTTCCCTCAGTGACATGTTTCAAAATGACGGACCCAGCAGGCAATGTTTACTTATCCTACACCAGAAATGTGCCATCTAATGAGAATGCATCGTCTGCAATATTAACCAATCAGAGTGTTTCAGGTAACCCATCTGTAGCCCACAATGACATGGTGTTACAGATATCCTCAGGTAGTGCACAGACTGGGTTTTTATACACTCCCACGGGAGAAGGGGTGGACATGGCCGGGCCAGACCAGAGCAGCTCCGACCAAGATGTGGCGGGGTGTAGTGATCTTGGAGCATTGTTTCTGGCAACATTTAAACCTCAGTGAGTAGGAAGCACAGGCAGATTTTGGTGGAGTGTCTGAAAATGTTGAGGAGCCATTTTTCATCCGGAGGAGTCCTCATAATATCATGATAAGGATTACAGTTTAACAGAGATCAAAATGCTGTTGCATCAAATCAGAATGAAACTGAGACTCTTCCTAGATTCCAACAGTGTGGGTATGACCATGATGTTGAGGTCATGGAAGAGAGATCAAAATGCTGTTGCATCAAATCAGAATGAAACCGAGACTCTTCCTAGATTCCAACAGTGTGGGTATGACCATGATGTTGAGGTCATGGAAGAGAGATCAAAATGCTGTTGCATCAAATCAGAATGAAACTGAGACTCTTCCTAGATTCCAACAGTGTGGGTATGACCATGATGTTGAGGTCATGGAAGAGAGATCAAAATGCTGTTGCATCAAATCAGAATGAAACCGAGACTCTTCCTAGATTCCAACAGTGTGGGTATGACCATGATGTTGAGGTCATGGAAGAGAGATCAAAATGCTGTTGCATCAAATCAGAATGAAACTGAGACTCTTCCTAGATTCCAACAGTGTGGGTATGACCATGATGTTGAGGTCATGGAAGAGAGATCAAAATGCTGTTGCATCAAATCAGAATGAAACTGAGACTCTTCCTAGATTCCAACAGTGTGGGTATGACCATGATGTTGAGGTCATGGAAGAGAGATCAAAATGCTGTTGCATCAAATCAGAATGAAACTGAGACTCTTCCTAGATTCCAACAGTGTGGGTATGACCATGATGTTGAGGTCATGGAAGAGAGATCAAAATGCTGTTGCATCAAATCAGAATGAAACCGAGACTCTTCCTAGATTCCAACAGTGTGGGTATGACCATGATGTTGAGGTCATGGAAGAGAGATCAAAATGCTGTTGCATCAAATCAGAATGAAACTGAGACTCTTCCTAGATTCCAACAGTGTGGGTATGACCATGATGTTGAGGTCATGGAAGAGAGATCAAAATGCTGTTGCATCAAATCAGAATGAAACCGAGACTCTTCCTAGATTCCAACAGTGTGGGTATGACCATGATGTTGAGGTCATGGAAGAGAGATCAAAATGCTGTTGCATCAAATCAGAATGAAACTGAGACTCTTCCTAGATTCCAACAGTGTGGGTATGACCATGATGTTGAGGTCATGGAAGAGAGATCAAAATGCTGTTGCATCAAATCAGAATGAAACTGAGACTCTTCCTAGATTCCAACAGTGTGGGTATGACCATGATGTTGAGGTCATGGAAGAGAGATCAAAATGCTGTTGCATCAAATCAGAATGAAACTGAGACTCTTCCTAGATTCCAACAGTGTGGGTATGACCATGATGTTGAGGTCCAGGAAGCTCTCTTTAACATGTTTAAGGAAGCTGCAATGTGTTTTTCTGTTGTTTTAGTTTATGATTGGTTGTTATTTACTTTTCCTCATCCTGACTCACTCTTAATTTCTTGTCTCCTTCTCCCTGGTGAAGGTAATGGAATACCTGAAATCCCCTGAAGTTCCCTTCTAAAAGAAGCAGACGTGAAATACACTCACCCACCAGTAGCCTCCCTATTTCCACCAAATTGGTCATATGACTCTCTCCTCATCGCCCGACGAGGCAGGCTGGAGGCACCTGGGGTACCTGATAAGCAATTAAGCATGAGTCAGAATAAGCATAAAAGATAAATTTATTCAGAAAATTACATAATTCTACTCTCAGCAGTATTCCAGTTTATGTGCTGGAATACCCCAAGACCCTTCATACTTTCAAATCCCCTGAAGATCCGCATTAGGATGATCATCAGCAACCCATGCTTGTCACCTGATTGTCATGTCCAGGCTTTAATCATTTAAAACCTGCGACATTATAGCTGGAATATTGCTGAATGTTTCATAAAACTAAACTCACTGACTCATGTACTTCCAATAGCATGAGTGTGAAGAGTTTAAGGATGTGCTGTTATTTGTTACTTAACTGTTTTTATTGCTAAGCTTAATGTAACATTGATGTGTTTCCTCACAGTTTACAGAATTGCCCAGTAACCCTTTCACCACATCAAATGTTATTAGTACATCATTGGCAATCAGACAATATGTACATCTGTTACAGTATAAAAGGTAATCAAGGGCAGGAATGCCTTCTGGGGCTTTTTGTACAGATTACATTTGGCCCATTGTTCAGGGACGTGTACATTTTTTTGTTTTGTTTTATAAACTCAAAGTCACATTTTGAAAAAAGGGGTTGTTGAACTCATCCATGATATTATATAATGTGGCTCTTAAAGAGCCCAAAGTTGCGTTAAGTGACTTATA
Source organism: Haliotis asinina (assembly GCF_037392515.1). Classification (NCBI taxonomy): domain Eukaryota; kingdom Metazoa; phylum Mollusca; class Gastropoda; order Lepetellida; family Haliotidae; genus Haliotis; species Haliotis asinina. Next base: position 51,260,652 of record NC_090287.1, read on the forward strand.
GATCATGCAGATAGCAAATATCCACGAGTAATAACTGAAAGGATGTTTGCATATGTCCAACTTGCCTTGCCTAATATCTTTGTCAGCTGTGTATGGTAAGCCCACCAAGCTACTCACAGTGATAGCCTGTAGATGGAGCTCTCTATACATTCACATTCATGCAGGCAATATGCTCAATGTAAGGGAAGTTATGGCCTCCATCCTTAAGATTTGTCAGCAATCATGAATTGGTCGCTCTGTGTAACAAAAGAAAATCCATGTGGGAAATATTTGAAGTAATTCCCAATTCACTACCATTGTGTCTCAAAAGACATTAAACAGTTGATGTGTGTTGACTCAATGTTTTCCAAAGTACAAATTTGGGGGATTGTTTCTATGTAATATCTATTTTCAAACAAATTATCTCCTACCACCCTAAAACGAAATTTTCGGTCCCTCAAGACATCCGTGTTGTTGAAAGATGAGAATCTCTAACTCTATAATACAGACAAACAGGATAGTATTTGTAATGTGTATTAAAACTGATTCTGTGATGTCATCACCCCTGATAAAGTTATTGCTCACCTTATTAAGCACTGGTTTGCCTATACCAGCTCCTGTGTTGTTGTTACATTCATACCATTAACCACTGGTTTACCTTTAACAGCCCCTGTAATGTTGTTACAGTCATTCATACCATTAACCACTGGTTTACCTCTAACAACCCCTGTAATGTTGCTACAGTCATTCATACCATTAACCACTGGTTTACCTCTAACAACCCCTGTAATGTTGTTACAGTCATTCATACAATTAAGCACTGGTTTGCCTGTATCAGCTCCTGTGTTGTCATTAGGGTCATTCATACCACTAACCACTGGTTTACCTCAACCAGCTCTTGTGTTGTCAATACAGTCACTCACACCATTAACCACTGGCTTTCCTGTACCATCTGTGACAGTCACTCAAAACATTAACCTATGATTTGCCAGTACCAGTTCATTAACCACTGGTTTTTCTGTATCAGCTCCTATATTGTCGTTACAGTCATTCATACCATTGATCACTAGTTTGCCTGTATCAGCATCTGTGTTGTTATGTTCATTCATACCAGTAACCGCTTGTTTGCCTGTACCAGCCCCTGTGTTGTCATTACGTTCATTCATACCAGTAACCACTGGTTTGCCTGAACCAGCCCCTTTGCTGTTGTTACTGTCACTCATACCATTAACCATTGGTTTGCTTGTACCATCTCATATATTGTTACAGTCCCTGATATCATGAACCACAGGTTTGCCTATACCCACACCTCTGTTGTTGCTGTCACTCATACCATTAACCATTGGTTTGCTTGTACCATCTCATATGTTGTTACAGTCACTGATATCATGAACCACAGGTTTGCCTATACCCACACCTCTGTTGTTGCTGTCACCCATACCATTAACCACTTGTTTGCCTGTACTATCTCATGTGTTGTTACAGTCACTGATATCATGAACCACTGGTTTGCCTATACCCGCACCTCTGATGTTACTGTCGCTCATACCATTAACCACTTGTTTGCTTGTGTCAGCTTTTATGTTGGTGTTACAGTCACTCATACCAATAATCACTAGTTTGCCTGTTCCAGCATCTGTGTTATTGTTATGTTCATTCATACCATTAACCACTTGTTTGCCAGTCCGGGCACTTGTGTTGTCCTTACAGTCATTCATACCATTAACCACTGGTTTGCCTGAACCAGTCCCTGTGTTGTTGTTACTGTCACCCATACCATTAACCACAGGTTTGCTTGTACCATCTCATATGTTGTTACTGTCACTCATGCTGTTAACCACAGGTTTGCCTATACAAGCACCTCTGATGTTACTGTCACTCATACCATTAACCACTTGTTTGGTTTTACCAGATCTTGTGTTCTTACAGTATCTAATAACCAATTATACTCATACTATCAATTAGTCTGTGGTGTTTCTGTTCATTGGTTTATTTATCTTTGTTAGGTCAAGCCTTGACAAGGCTAGTGAAACAAGACTACTTTAAAACAGTTTCAACTAAAAAAAAGAAAAGTAATATATTTTTGATTGCATATATCTGTAACCCCGGGCAGTCAGTAGCCCTGTGGCTAAAGGTTTCACTCAACATGACAAAGACCCATGTTCAATTCCACACATGGGTTCAACTTATGAAGCCCATTTCTGGTGTTCCTAGTGGTAATTTTGCTCGAACATTGCTAAATGTGGCATAAATCTAACCTCACTCACTCATCACACTCAAGTGCCCCAGTACTACTATTCATTATCATAAGGTAACTGAAGTATATTAAAGGCGACACTAGTTGTTACTCCACATGTCAGTATTTCATGTCATCATATAGCAACCTGGAGAGTCAGTAGATCAATGGTTGTTTGCCTTGTGATATAAACACTGGTTACTTTGCATGTTGCCCTCAGCAAGGGGCAGTTTGTACCCCACCAGTTTCTGTCTCATCGGTCTCATAAGCCTGAAATGCTTCCAAAAGTTCAACCACATTGTAAATTGTTGACTTTACAAATGAGTTCCTAAACTCTGTATGTTAAAGTTTATTGGCTGCTCCACTGTAAAGCCACTGTTTTCACTTGATGTACCAGACATTAAATATTGTCTTTACAGTTTTTATTGTGTTTGACTTTTTTTGTGGTCAGTTCACAATGGAAGATGTGAATGAAATAAATGTGTATGTAGGACTTAACTTTCATATATACATTCATATATACATCAAAATTAATTGCTGATCCCTGCTGCTGTCCAGTGGGAGACTATGTACAACAGTACACGTCCCAGTGCTTGTCAACATATCTCATGTACTTTTATACCCAATATCTTCAGCCTTATTGTCAAGGCCACCACGAAACATTGACCACTTTTACAGACTCTTAACACGATATCTCATGGGCTGTTGTACTCAGTGTCTTGAAATTTTGTGACAGCCTACACTGGGAGATTTCTTAGACATGGGTGACCTGATATGGGTGACCTTGACCTTATCTTCAAAGTCACCATGACACTTTGAACACTTCAAACTCTTGTTAACATGATACCTCATAAAATATTGCACACAGCGTCCTCAGTTCTGTCGACCGCCCACACTGGGTGATTATGCAGAGAGCAATCATTTCAGGCATCTTGCATGTGACCAAAAAATATGAACTAGTAAATATGTTAAAATATTTCATTCTTTACGATGAGGAACATTAGCAAGCACTTGCTGCCATCTTCAGTTCTTCTTATGCAAGTGTGTTTATGTCGTGGGTTTCCTTGACATATTCTACACGTACTGAGAGAGAAAAATAAGGGGTCTCATACAATTTCAGATTCTGGAGGTAAACATTGCAACCAGTATCCACAGATGTTTTGACAGGCAGTGCAGAGTTATGTCCCTTAGCCACTAGGGCCATCTGGTGTTTGGCTCAAGTCCCAAATAAATTAGTAATAATACTGCTAATAATAGGAGTATTTGTATGGCACTGACTTCACCACACAAAGCAAGTGCTTAAGACGCATGAGGCAGAGAATTCCAAACCTTTGTCCTGATATGGCCCTTTCTTGGTGCAAGTGTTCTGGAATCATGATTGGTTGCAATCAGATTTAGTTGTGCAGTCAGCAATGCTGTTTCAAAAGTGATCATTGGCAAAACCTTGGTAAAATCCACATGCTGAAACTAGACCCTCTTCCCCAGCACAATGCGCAAACAATTCGTCTAGACAGAGATGTTAGGGTGGATCAATGGCATCTCCACTCCCCTCGTTGACGATGGACAAGCTTGCCATAAGTGTCACATCAACAAAAACACCTTGTCGATTGATTCCTGCATTCTATGTTGCGCTAGTTTCAGATAAGCATGAAATACCAAGTCTATTCTTTGCTTGTTAATTAACGGACTCCATGGTGGCTGCCATATTGGATCAAAGTCTATGTAACGTGATTGGATTTGATAGAAAGAATTCATGTTGCGATTTGTGATCGCTAGGGTATTTTATGAGAAACGGGAAACAGAGGTTACATTGAAAGATATGACAGGAGTAACCTCTGTGGGAAGAGAATGGCTTTGATAGGACATACTGCTTAACAAACTTAAAACTGTTGAACAGGAATGGCCAGGACTGCATATCAAAAGTGCTGTATAGCCGTATATTGTGACAAAGGTGACAATTTGTATTTCAATATATATTGCAGTGTGATGAAAGTTTGACAGTACATGAAGATCCCAAAAACTATTAAGAATGAATTAAGTGCATATCCCTTATGCTCTGTTGCCACCATTTTGTTGTCATGGATAAAGGGAAGATCATGCGAGAGAAAAATTGCAATGAATCTCGAGGGAAAATGTGATTAGTGAAAGAATTCATGTGTTGATTTTAGTTGAAATAATACAAATAATTATGGAATTTGTCACATTTATTCTTTTTAAAACCATTATGCTGTAATATTGCAATATACCAGCAATACTCTGCAGTCCTGTGAAGACATGATGTCAGGTGCATGAAGCATTTCATTTGTAAAGGGTATTCTTAACAAGGAACCGATATGGAGGATGCCTGTTGAGTTCATACTGTTTATATTTGTCTCTACACTTGATTGTCTGCCCTCTGAGAAAACCTTCCATACGTGGTTAGTCGGTAACACTGAGGAAGTGACCACCCCTATGTATTTCTTCAAATAGATGGGGACTAATGAGCATTCCAGTCGTCATCACCATGGTAATCATCATCAAGAGAAACATCATCATGGACATCACCACCATCACCATGGGCACGATCACCATAGCAAACATGGACATGATCATCACCATGGAAACAATGGCCACAATCACCATCATGGCCACCATGGACATAGTCATCACCATCAGCACAGGGATGGTGGCCATGGAGACGGACACCATCACGACCTCAAAAGTAGGTTCTAGTTGATATCAACAAACTACATATTCTGCTGTAAAATAATTTTAAATTTAAAAGCACATTTGGGCCTACATCTCCCAGCTGTGTATACTTAGTTTTTTAGAAACTTATGCAATATAGCTGGAATATTGCTGATTGTGGTGACTAATCCCAATCTGTCAGAATGGTTGTGGTTTCCAATCTTGGTGAAGCAGTTTTATTGTATCATCTTTTGAATAGTTTTGAATTTGTTGTTCTGTATGTCTGAATTAGGCCAGGTGGATGCTAACCGTGTGGCATATCGCCCTCGTGAGTCCCCGTATCCCATCGTGGAGGTGGATGTAGCTGTCAGCACTGTGTTGGACAAGGCCCTGGTGTTGGCAGCAGAGACCGTTAGTTTCAGAGGTAAGACACAGTCTAAGTAAACTTAGTCTCGGTACTTTTTGTTGCACTACACTACTGAGTCTAACAAACCCTAGTAGGAGGTCGCGTCAGATGCATCCAGGGTTTAGTTGAGATTTATCGGAACGTATCACCTGGAGATGTCGAGGATGAGTTTCGTAACAAGAGGAAATATCTCAACGGAAGTTTGAGTGGTGTATGTCAGATGTAATTTTGCCTTTGATTTTCTTCTTAACATTCTTCCATTCTTATGTACAAGTAATGTAAGCTGTAAAGCCGTTTAACACTGTTATTCCTGGTCAGATTTGTTTTGCAACAACATTGCCTCGCCATCAAGCGGTAACTTGATATATTAGATGGCACATCTCTGTGACTTAATAGCCACTGTTTGCACATCATCGTACCCAGACAATGTGGCTCACTGCACGCAGTATCCAGGAACGTGTAGTCCACTTGGAATAGTCCATTGTGAAATAATAACCAAAATATGCGAGTTGCAACCTATGTGGAAACCAAATCCTTCTTGTGCTCGTCGTCTGTTTCCTGGTCAGATGTAGCAGATTTATTCCAAGGTCATATTCATATTTCAGAGTCTATAGGGCGACATCTAGCGGAGGACGTTTTTGCCAGAGATCCTCTTCCTCCATTTCCAGCCTCCATCAAAGATGGCTATGCAGTCATAGGTACACTACTCTGCATCTGTTCACTGTACAATACTGGGGACCTGTGAAGATACGGGTGGGAATTGGTCTACAATGACTCATGCTTGTTATAAGAGGCGATTAATGGGATCAGGTGGCTAGACTCATTGACTTTGTTGCCACATGTGATTGTATCCTAATGTTGTAGATTGATGGTCATGCTGTTGATCATTGGATTGTCTTGTTCAGAACTGATTATCTACTGACCATGGGCATGTATCTGGAATATTGCAAAATGAGACAAAATGGATTAGGTGCTTAGGTCGATGCAGTTAGTTCAATGTCATTGTGCCCCAATGATTTTAAACTTTATTCATAATATCAGCCACTGATTTTTCCGGTCAAGACTCATATTTTTACATGCTAATTGAAATAAATATGGAAATAAACAGGATTAGGACACAATCCCATTGCATATCCTTGCAGAGTGGATCTTCATCAGAGATGTTTAGAATTGTTATCATGCACCTTGGTGCATGCTTTACATAATGGCAAGAAACAATATATATAGCTTGATATTACAGATGATATGTAAAAGTAATTTTGTATAATATTGATAATGTCTGAAAATATGAATAATAATGAATGCATTTAACATAATATTTAATTTACTGATGTACATGGTTTGTGTTTCAGTCTGAGATTTTCCGTACATAAGTTAGTAGTGTCAGTTTAGAAAATATATGGCTTTGTGTTTGTAGTTCAAAGGAGAAACTGTCTCTTATTGTTAGTTCCTATGTTCTAGCGTCAGACGGGGATGGACTTCGGCAGGTCATAGGTGACTCCACCGCAGGAGATGTGGTCAGTTTTGACTCTAGCTTCTCACTTACTCTTGAAAGAATTGACATACAATGCACGAAAAAGTTTTGACATAACAAACTTGTTTGACGCTCAGTTTCTTTTGATACAGAGGTCACCAAATAGCATGCAGGGGGTAAAACCCGTGACGTAATTAAAGAGATGATTTATATGGCAGTGACAGAAAGCAATATTATTTTCTTGGAGACGGGTCCGTTGACCAAACAGTGGAACCAGTTGTCAGTGCTACCCAAAATTGGTTCTTGACGACTTTTCATAATGTTTGCATTGATCCCACATTGGTAAATATAGGTGTTTTGTATGAATAGGTATAGAAAAACAATGCCATACAATGTTTTGAAATGAGAATTGAAAATAGTCAATTCAGTACTGTCAAGGCAGGAAACGGCTCAATCCAGTGAAGATACAATGTGATGTTTCAGCCAACAAGGGAGGTAACTCCGGGCTACTGCATGCGTATCAACACAGGTGCTCCCCTGCCACCAGGGGCTGATGCTGTGATACAGGTGGAGGACACCATCCTTACTAAACACTCAGAGGATGGACAGGAAGAACTGGAGATTAAACTGATGACGGTTCCAAAGAAAGCCCAGGATATCAGGTACAATCACACACTGGTGAAAGAAACCTCGGTGATGTGGAGTATACAGAATATCAGGTATTGACATGAACAAATTAGTAAAACAGGCCTCGAAGATGTGGAAGCATGTTATTGTGGTGTTCTCATTTCATCTTTAAATAAATCTTTTATAATCTGAATGAGAAATGAATAATATATACTACTCACACGTAGCTAAGGATCACAAAATTTCACAACTTTACTTAAACGTGGATTCATAATTTGTATCCATGTAAAACTGGATACATAATGTGGTAACACCTCTGCAGGCAAGCAATCACTTTAAACTAACCTCGTGCACCTGACACAAGAGTAACCATAGAAATGGTTTTCATGGCACCAGTCAGCCATTTTGCAAATCATGGAACGAGTCACTGGCAAGTGCACAATACCTGTCAGTAGCAGGTATAGATCCACAAGATGCAGTGACATAATGAAACCTAGGATCCAAGCTTACAACAAGTTTAGATATATGAACCAAATTTGAGCTGAGGTCATAGTTTTCTGCTGAATCCATGATTTGATCCTTAGCAAAGTGTGAATAGTACTTAAGTTATGGCCTATTTCTGACTATTGTGTGTTCGGTTTTCAGACAAGTTGGTTCTGATATTGAGAAAGGTCAAAAGGTACTAAGTCAAGGCCATAAGTTGGGTCCCTCGGAGTTGGGGCTACTGGCAACGGTTGGGGTGACATCAGTCAGCTGCTACAGAAGGCCTGTTGTTGGGGTCATGTCCACAGGAAATGAGGTCAGTTTTCTTTCACACTCAGTCGTGTGCCTTAGGTATAATTTTCCAGGTTTAAGTGGAACATTCCCACTCCTAGTAACAACATTCCATCAAGAGTTATCTCCCTTGTTTGCATTTTGTAAACAAAACACTAGATGAAGAGGCGATTTTGTATTGCAATATTCCTGTTGGAGTCAATACTCTCCAAACATTCATGCTATCACTAAACAAGAGTTTCAATCTATCTACAGTGTACGAAATTCACACTATCCATGCAACTAAGGCCACACTATTGTCAAGGTGTCACTATGGTGCATCTCAAATTATGGCCATCACTGACCACAAGAGTATGTCATCGAGTTTATCAGCGAGTTGGCAATTCCGAGAAGCGCCATCCAGAATAAACTAGCGCAATTTCACCTTATCTATCCCCACATTCTACTCGCCCTTTGCCAGCATCCTAACACATCTCTCACCATCTCACACCCAGTCCCGCTGTCTGCTGTGATACTTCTGAGCTGCTATTGTGACCGTTGCATTGACTTCCACCTGGCTCAGCATGAAAGATCTCTTAGGAGAATTCAGCGACACAAATGGTGTACATGTAACTTCTAGGCCACAAATGCCACACCACTTCTGTATTAATGTACTACATAGAATCTCCACATTCACTACGACAAGTTGATATTGTCCATGTGTCGACCTGATGTAGAACATTGGCATATCTTGCTGAGTCTAAAGTGAGTGTTGTCTACAAGACTACTGCATTCTAATAGATCTATACAGGTTACATTGACCTAACCTTGATACCCAAATTGATAAAAGTTTCATGTTGATAGAGTTGCAGTTGCTTGCATCATTCTGTGTTATTGAAGAGTTAATGTTTGACAGTGAATGGCTGTATTGATTTTGAAAATTTGATTGTACAGTTTCTAAGGTGGAATGTCAGCACAAGGTGACATAATTTTTCAAACTCATGTAAGAAATTGCCGTTTCAGCTACTGCTTTGCTCAATCTGTACAAATCCTTTATTTCAGTCTAGAATTGTTGCATGGCACTGGATCAGAGTTTTTGTGCTGACTGCAATGATGTGAACCAAAATAAGTTCACAAATAAAAATGTTATGCCAACACAATTGACTGCCATTTTGATTGTCTCTATCTTTCATTCCATATTTAAATCATTTAGTGAGGATGCTGATCGATATAACTGTATCAAAAGTCTGTCATTCTTGTTTGATATTTGATTCTGAGACATGAATAAATCTCCATATCAAGCTCGCGAACACATGAGGGTATAGGAACAGAGGATCAAGGGTACAGGATGTTACATTACATGTCTGAAACTGTTCCAGGTTCACAGCATGCAATAATACCCTGGGACACTATCAACCAATTTTACAGACTACGACTTTCAACGTATCCCAGTTGTGTAGATCGATGTTGATCACTGGATTGTCTGGTCAATGTTTTGATACAGATGGAATATTGCTGAGTGCGGTGTTTAGCAACAATCCAACCAGCTTGGTGACGTGATTCATTGCCAGACACTGGCATGGTTCCTTTGCTTGCTATAGCAGTCACTAGAATGTCGGGCAAAGCTTTTTTTTGTTAAAGGTTTCTGTTGTGTTGATTTGTTGGAACATTGAGGAGTGCTGCATAAATGAAACAAACTCTCTAACAGAAGTCTTTTGTCTGTCCATGCACAGCTGCTGGAGCCGGAGGATCCTGTGGCGGAGGGGAAGATCCGTGACTGCAACCGTACCACCCTGCTGTCTCAGCTAAAGGACTATGGGGTTCCTACAGTGGATCTTGGAGTAGCCAGGGACAGGTAGGTTCACGTGTCTGTTGTGGATGAGCTGTCTGAATAGGCATGGACTAGATTGGCTTTACAGTAACTGAAGGCAGACTTATATGGGTCAGACTGTTGAATGGCTATAACGAATTCCACTACATCATCGTCTGAGTGATAAATCAATTTCAACAAACAGTACAAATCAGACTGCTTGAACTGCATCAATTGTGTTTACAGTGTGTAGAGTCTGTTCTAGTGGCAAGGTGGATGTGATAGGGCCAATCAAATTGGTGTCATGTGGTAAATGTTTTTATGCAAACACAAAACATGGCTTCGTCTGCTTGAAACAAACACGCCTGGATTTTTCACAGGAGGAAACAGAGCATTTTGTGGCTCATTATCTGAGTCATGATACACTCTGAAATATTGTGGGTATCCAAACCTTCGCTTGGGCATTGCTGTCATAGTATTGTGCAGCAAATAATAGGGGTTAAACCGTATACAGCAGTATTAGTAAAACCACAGTATTTGGCCTTCAGTTCAGTATACTGTAATGGAAGCCAAAAATTCACTGTTTTCGTACCGTCATTTTAAGAACCTTTTTATACCTTTCAAAATGTCCAGAAATTGAATCTTGTTGTCCAAGTCTATTCATTCGTAGATGGCTGCCATTTTCCTCTAAAGTAAGTTTGGAATTGCCTTGAATGTTGTCTACTTAGATCTACAAGTCAGCAAGGCATCAGTACCTGTGTTCCTTTTTCAGATATTTCAAATAGAAATATTTATCCAATTGTGTTATACCTCCAAAAACTCTATGCATCATGTAAGTATATCATTTGCATTAAAGATAAGTTGTTACATATCGTAAGTATAAAATTCCCACTGGATTTATCCAAATACGACTGGTAGAAGATGTTACACTTGCAACTACTCCAGTGATTGAGTGAGTTAGTGTAACGCCACACTCAGCAGTATTCCATATGGTGGTGGTCTATAAATAATCAAGTCTGTATCAGACAGTCAAATGATCAACATGATGAGCATCGATCTGCGCAATTGGGAACAGATGACATGTGTCAGCGAGCCTTACCATCTGATCCGGTTAGTCACCTCTTATGACAAGTATAGTCACCTTTTAGGACAATCATGGGATGAAGGCCTATTCTACCTTGGACCTTCATGGGTTGCAGCTATTCCAAATTTATGCATGTCTGAGATTTCATACCTTTTACTGAACTAATAATATTAAACAGATAAGCTCATTGAAATTAATATTGAATGTGTTCTAAGATTTATGCAGATATAATTAAAATTTGATATCCTGAATGTTCTGTGTTTAATTTTGCAGTTCATATCAGTGTCATTTTTTAATCTAATCAACTGAAAAAACATTACCAGCAGCAAAAGATTCATTTGTACTGGAATAACAAAATGATTTACTGGATGCACATCATATTACACCTCGATATGTTTCAACAACTGGTCAGCTATGAATGTGACAACTTGACCTGAAATGAGGTGTTATTCATAGACACTTGATCATTCAGCAAACTGTCATCAACCTGAATGATCTCGTGTGAGATCTGGAATACCTGCTATTAGGAACAATGCGTGAAGGATCACTTGCCATTTGCCATCCAGTTCTTATGTGTTGAGTGAACTTATTGAAATTATTTAATATAATTTATCTTATGACAGTTTTGTTCATTCAAAATAACAAAGATTGTTTTCCCATGCAATTAAACAATGTAAGGTTTAGTTTAACTCTTTTTGTCAATTTTCTGCATTATGATCTTATCTCGTATACTGAACCGAAACGGACCGAACTGAAGGCCTTGTACCTAAAGATGTACCGTACTGTTGTGAGAGTGTACTGTTTCACCCCTAGTTGATAACTGCTGCAAAGTCTGACATTTTGATACCATGGAAACAAAATTCTGAGAAAATATTATGAGTGTGAGAGATTATATCGGCGGATTTAATCATGTGAGGGATAACAAACTGACTAGTCGATATTTGTTACATATCCATGGAACACATTGAATGTATGGAAATCAGCAGGTCGTTATGACGTGCCGACCAGTGTGAGTCATACTTCATGCTTGAGGTGAATAAGGCTTGGTGTATTGTGTTTAATGTAGCCCAATGGCATGGCATGTTGATTATGTCAACCACACTGGTTGTGAGGTTTGCTTGAATAATTGTTGACTGTATTGTTGTAAAACAGGTCTGACAGTGACCCACAGTATTTTAGCTAGCTTTTACTCTCCAATGCTTGACAAATGGCCCACTACAAACTCTAGAATCATTGATGGTATTTTCTTATTAATCTCTTTGTGAACTGAACTGTTTTGGTTGACATGTAAATAAGGTTACATTATCGCTGACAATTTCGTTTGCCCATTCCTTTCTTGTTTCTGTTGTCTGCAGTCCAGATGAGCTGATGAAGGCATTGCGAAGGGCAATTGACAGTGCTGATGTGATTGTCACAACAGGGGGTGTGTCCATGGGAGAGAGGGTAAGTAGAGGTAGGGCCGGGCTGGGCGTTGGGGTTGGGGGGTTTTGGGTTGGGAATGGGGGCTGGGGACTGGGAATTGGGGCTGATGGCTAGGGTCTGGGGGTAGGGGGTTAGGGTTGGAGTCAGAACGGACTGGGATGGGTCTGCGTCTGTTTTTTGGACAGGGAATATCTAACCTCACTGATAAACCTTCTTTAAGGTCAGTTTATAATGCATTCAGAGGTTCATGCTGATGGAGTCAATACTCATTGGACTCAACAAGTTTCAAATTGAAACTACTCATTGGCTTCTTTACTGTTTTGTGTGCAGGACTACCTGAAACAGGTTCTGAAACAGGACTATGGTGCTGACATTCACTTTGCCAGAGTCTTCATGAAGCCAGGGTAGGTCTTTTATACATGCTTACTCAGTTCTGATCTTATTTGCTTCATACAAAAACATGTTAAAAAATGGTACTTGTTAATCTTCCTGGTGCTCTATAAGTGAAGTAATTATTATTATAATTCTAAACCTCATTTCATCACAAATGTAATCTGTGCTATTGTTGTCTCTAGGAAGCCAACGACATTTGCAACATTAGAGCACAATGGAAAGAGGAAACTGTTTTTTGGTCTGCCTGGCAACCCTGTTTCGGCTATAGTTACATGTAACCTGTATGTGATCCCTGTTGTGGCCAAGATGTCGGGCAGCCCCCAACCCAGGAGAACTGTGCTGCAGGCAAAGGTGGGTGTTTGGGGTCATTGTTGGTCATTGTACCCTGGGATACAATATAAGTTGTTCACTTGTCATGAAGGGGGCATGGGTTGATGTACCCTCAATGTTTGTTTTTGTTTCCTGAGCCCAAAGGGCCCCTTCATGACTAGTGAACAACGTATTTAATATATATTACTGAGCACCTCAATGTTAATTTTGATTTGGAATTTGAACTGTTTGAAGCATGGGTATCGGATTGTACACTTCAGCCAACATATGTGAATCAAACGATTGGAATCTTGCATCTTGCTGTTTTTCCTGCTGATATTGTCTTACCGAAGTCGCCAAAAGTCCCCTTCTTAATATTTTCAGGGACTACATTTGAATGTTTTGTCAAAATTTATTTATTGGAATTCTAGGCAAATCCTTACATAACCATTGCTAGATTTTGCAGGCGACACAAGAAAAACAAATTGAGAGTTATCTCCCATTCATCAATTTGCATTTGCATGACATTGGTAATTTCTGTGTATCCTGCGTGATTCAATGTTATTCGAGACAAAAAAGTACGACCACAAAGTACCGGATGAGTTGCCATTGGCAGCAGGGTACAGTACAGTGTACTTCTCTTGTAAGTGGGGCTTGAAAATAATAGAAGAGTAAGCCAGGTTGGTGTATTATTACTGTATTTACTACAATGATGGTCAGTAACAGAGGCTGAGTTTGTCAGAGAGTTACTTTTAGTACATTACCCAAGAGAGGTACAGGTCTTTGTTTGTTGTAGTGGTATACCCTTGTTCGACAAGGTGGGTGACTGGGGTCAATACTGTAATGTTCTTGTGGTTGTTAAGTGGGTGGCGTTTTCATCAGTGTTGGATCTTGTGCTGTACTGAGTTATATACCCGACATTCCTGGATCATCTGAGCAAGAAACCATATTGCACAGACACACTGAAACAACTGATGATTACTGATAATAACTTTTTATTCCAACTGATGACAAACTGATGATAAGTAATATCACATATGTTGCTCTGTTGACCAGTTTGAGATACATAACTAGCAGATTATTTGAAAAACTACACAATATTTCCTAAGTTACTGTATATTTGATTTAGTGTCCTCAACCTACCATGATTTGGGTTCACCACATCAAAGGGTGTCAAATAACTTCGGCCATTCACTTCATCTTTCTTATCTTCATCACAGATATCTCAAGATCTCCGTCTGGACCCAAGACCTGAGTTCCATCGTGCAGTCATAACATGGACTCCAGGAGAAGCTATCCCAGAAGCCACCAGTACAGGAAACCAGATCAGTAGCCGTCTGCTCAGTATGAGCACTGCCAACGCCTTACTGATGCTGCCTCCAAAGTCTGAAAGTCAGACTGCCTTGAAAACGGGAGACATCGTCAGTGCCATGGTGATTGGCAGAATCTAGTCAAGAATTCCAACACATATTTCCATAGCAACCTTCCAACAGGCCACAACAAGTCAATTTACTATATATATGTGTCCAAGTTGAAATGAACTAAGCACGCTTGAAGTGGTTAAAAAAAATGAGTTTTACAGTTATTTGTTTTTAGTATCATTATCATTCCAGTTTGCCATAGCCCTTGTTTATATGAGTACTGTAATATCAATCTTTTACAAGTATGTATTACTCCTTGCAAATTTGTCCAGGTCTGGTTCATCCATAGTACACATAGTGGATGCTAAAAAAAGAGCTGCCTTTTTCTCTGTTTAACATCTTCAGTACATATTCATATAAGAAACTGCTAATCCCAATCATAAACAGCCCATGGAGATTAAGGTAGATTGGTCGTCAGCAACATTTGCTTGTCGTAAGAGGCAACTAACTTGAATGGGTGCATTTGTTAATGCATTTCATCGTATCCCAACCGCCTAGATTGATGCTCATGATGTCAGTGATAGGATTGTTGGTCCAGATACGATTATTTCCAATCTATTGTTATATAGCTCAATAATTGCAACAGATTGTGATAAATGACACACAAAATCATTAAAGCCACAATGTCAAACTACATTTCTCTAAAAACACATAATGCCTTTCTCACAATAATGCCAACTATCAGCCCTCAGGAAAGCTGCCGTATAATTCATACCCCAAATTTTACGTATTTAGATAACTATATCATATTAAAATGTTTGAATGAATTGATGCAATGTTGCATTAAATCGACTCTCACGTCTTCTGCCAGGGGAACATTATTTCAAGCAAACTCCATAGAGTTATGTCCCTTAGAGTGCAATTTATGGATATCTTGCGCACAACTTGTCATTGAGCAATCATTTACTTTCCCTAAATGGCAAGTGTTATCTGTTTGGAAGCTGTTCACCTCAAAGTTTCAGATATTGATTTAAGGCAAGTCATGAAGATGCATATGCCCTCAATATATAAACTATGGGCCAAAATATTAATGTAAATGTGTGACATTGTGCCTTCAACAATGTGGGTGTCACTGCTTCTACCAATTACAACCATTTTTAATATAAAAATTCTTCAAAATATATCAATTTATCTTTAGATAGGAAATATGCTCCTTCTTATCCTGAAATTATGTACATGTACAAATCATGTACAGCACTGATATCATGTACACATTGCCTCCCAGTGTAGATGTGGGTGGAACTGTGATGTATGGTGTCATTAATCATAAAGTTGCATATTTTCAAGGTCCTTTTTTGTTTCATATCACAGCAAGTGTCAAAACCTCATGACCCACTGTAATTTCAAACACTGGGTCTAGCTCAGCTCAGAATGTCACTCTTTGAGTTGAAGAGTACAATCAACAAGATACTTAAAATATTTAAAAGCAACCCATCCTCTCTCTCATGATGTAGTAGATTGCAGAATATGTTAAACAAAATACCCGAATGCATTCTAGTTTTTTGCATCAATATGTTTATTTTTTTTTTATTGATTGGTTTATATGGCCAAAGATTGGAAAGTTTATTTAGAAATGTGTGGGTGTTGCCAGTTTTAGTGTTGAGCATGTTAGTGAGTGTAGTTTTATGATTGGCGACAAGTATTATAGAATTCTGATTCCATTTTTTTGTGAAGTTTTTATTATGGTGGTTGGATCTGACAGTTCAGATGAATGTTTGTGTGTATAACTCGGTTTAGTTGCTTTAGGTGGGAGTTTAAAAGGTATATCATTTTGGTGGGAGGTTAACTTCCTTTCAACTCAGCCAAGGTCCAGTTGCTCAAGTAATATTGTTTCCAGCCTATAACAGCGGCGTAAAAGTAAACTCACACACTCACATGGCCTATAACTGGATGAAAACTCTTCAGGCAAAGAATCCAACGATTGTCAGTTTTCTGGATGGTCTTGAGAGTCCAGAGAGCTATAAGGGCAGAACATACCTGTACATAAATCTCATCATCCTTCCTCCATGAGGATTTTGGTAAGACAAGGTTCACTGGTTGTAAGAGGCATTTTAATTGATAGGTTGTGACAAAGTCATTGTAACCTCACAGTGCTTGTTGTTGTTCATAATGTCAATCACTGGTTTATCTGATCCACACTCTGTACAGCTACTAACAAATCTCACTGCAAATGGCTACTAGTTTCTTGAAGTGGTATCTTACTGTGAGTCATCCCTCTGTGAAATCTTGGGTTTGAGGTTCATTTCATGGCTGTTTTGTCTGATTGGTTTAATCACAGGGAACTGTGGAGTTGCTGGATATCACTGAGGCATAAAACAACATCATCATCACACCCTCTCTCAGTGCCCTTGGTTGTCAAGGTAATGCTGATAGTGTTGTCTGGAGCTTATGCTTTCTGGTTCTGTTCAGGTTCATGAGTATTTGCAATCTGCTATGATGTGTTAGGAATGGTGCTCAGAATGGTATAAATGACCGTTCTTAGTTGTGTGTTTAGCTTAGCATGAGCTTAGCAGAGGCGCTGTTTTGTGTGTATGTCTAAATGAATTTTCATTTCTTTTAGTCAGTTCATGAGGGTTTTTTTTATCAGATTCATTCACGGACTGTTGATATTTGTGTCATTATTGCTAGATGTGTGTTTCTTTAATCTTTAGCACTCATGAACATTTTGGCAGCTATTGTCAGAGTTGTTTGCATATATTGGTTACAGACTCATGTTAAGAAACAAAACAAGGTATTATTGAAGATATGATGCTAGATCTATTCTTTATAACTATTGTCATTTCTCTATTGTTGCATGTATTTCAGTTCAGTGCTTTGTTTTGTTTGTTTTGTTAATGTGGAATAAGACTTGGTTCTTTGACCATTGTTATTAAGCCTTTTTTTTTGGTGTTTTCTGTTTGCATTTTTCTCTTGTGAATTACTGGAGTTTCCCTCAGAAAACTTGTATTATACACATATATATCGTGATAAACAGAAGTGAAGGAAACTGGAATTAATCAGAATTTTTTAGTGTGTTATAATAACTCTGCGTGTGTTTTTGCTATAATTTAGTGCAGTTTTAAGGAGTGAGGTGTTGTAGTAGATAGGACTGGCTTAAAAGATGTCATCAATGCAAAAAATTGATCATTATCAATGTGACAATTGCGACATTGTTAATATTATTATATTATATTATAATATTGTTAATACATAAACTTTGTGATGAAATATAGTCTTAATTTAGTTAAACAATACACCAGATTAGCTCTATTTTCCTGAGCTGGTGTTGAATTATGTTCAGGAAGCTGCTTTGTTTGTGGTCTCTGCATAAAAATGTTCCCACTTGCCAGTGAGATGAAATATGTTAATTTCTTTCACCTTTTCTGACTCTTCTTGTTCAAAGTTACTTTCAGAATATTCATAAACATTCAGTCGATATTTCCTCAATTATTATTTCTCTCTCATCTTTGAAATCTCAAGGATATGTGTTCAGATAAATCCTCACCATATCCAGGATGCATCTGTGGCTCTGACTGCTGATTTTATTACCTCCCTTGGCTGGCTTTTTTGTCCAATCAGTTGTCTACACTTGGAAGTTGAGCATAGTAATCACAACTCACTTTCACTTCTTATGTTATGTAACTGATTAAACTTGGCAACACAATTGATGCAGACCACGGAAAACTCTGGAAGAGGTACAGGGAGTTCTTGCATATATTGTTTCAAAGTTTCACACCTGTCAATTTGTCTGTACGATTTCCCAAAAATTGCACTGCACCTTCGTGGCTTCTGGCAAGTTCAGTTGTAATGGCAGCTTAGCTGATTGGCTACTGTAAGATTGGTCACCAGGCAAGGGAGGTAATAAAATCAGCAGTCTGAGCGGCAAATGCATTCAGAGTGTGGTTGAGATTTAGTGTAATTTATACCCTGGAGATAATTGAGGATGTTGCTGTGTATGTTCTACATCAATAGCCAGTCCCAGTAGTGTGATGTTTTGTATTATGTTAGTATTACTTCAGTATATGAAGCCTACTCTATACCTCAAAGATGTGTATACTAGGGCTGGTACGATTCACTCGTGTATTTGAATTGAACCATATCCATCATGAATTCTGTTCATTATTCAATATTAAAGGAATGGAATACTTGAATTTTTAAGAAACTGTCTTGAATTGAGAGATGCCAAAATGGAAAATATCTTAGCCAGGCTTGATAAAAGCCACCACTTCTATACCTTATTTTGCCTGCAATTGGTCACTGGCAATTGTTATAATAAATGTTATAATAAATTAACCCTGTCTCCATGGTCAGAACTTTTTGAAGAATGTATTTGGTCATAGTTTCATTTGTATAATCAATAATATATCCGCTGCTGATCTACCCGTGAAGATCCAGGTTAGAATTGGTCTTCTGTAACCCATAAGAGGCAGGCAACTAACAGGATGTGGTGGTCAGACTTGCTGACTTGGTTGACACGTCATCATATCCCTTTTGTATAAATCAATGCTCATGATATTGAACACTGTAATGTTTGGTAAAGATTTAATTATTTACAGACTGCCAAAATATGGCTGGAATATTGCTGAGTGTGGCGTACACTAAACTCTATCACTCAAACAACTGTTGTCTTATTAATGTATATGCTACCTGATATTAATTATGTAAGTCATATTTGAGTCATAGTAGATTCGTTGCAGCCCTAGTGTATACTCAACATTCCTGGTCAGTAGTGAATATGTATAACTGGTTTCCTGTATATGCTGGTTTGTAAATTTATTGTCAGCTATCAAAATATGCATATGAGCTTGTCAATGTCGAATGAACCTATTCCTTGAATGAAGATGGGTGAACCCAAGCATTGGCTGATATCGATGTTGCGGAACTCACATGTTGTCTGCAGCTTTTGCAGTACAACCTGGGCACTACTGGTCTGGCTTGATTGTATTTGATGAAACCAGGCTGTATTTTGTGTGACTGGTTTAAATGGTGTCTATACAGCAAATCAGTTGTATTTATTCACAATTTGTGGAAGAATATAGTGAATGCAAAGCTATGGAGTTGAAGCTGAGCATCGGATACATCTACAACATGTATAAAAATGCCAGATTCTTTTTACTATTTTTTACTGAAATGAAAGAAGTTTGTGAGTCGTTATGTGAAATCAAATTTTTCACGAAGAAACATAATTGTAATCTGCCCCAAGGCAGGGGATTGTGAAAGTGCTGTTTTTGCTGTGTATTTTGGCTGACTTACAGATTGAATAAAACTTCTGCACAAGTTGTCCCTGATGGTTTTATTTATTTGTGATTTTGTCAATGTCACAAGTTGACTGTTCGGTTCAGAGTCAGTTTGCTGTCCGGCACAGTAAGACACACATGGCCTGGTTAGTCAGTCAGTATGCTGTCCAGCCCAGTATGCTTCACGTGGCCTTGTTGGCTCGGAGTCAGTATGCTGTCCAACCTAGAATGCTCTGCGTGGCCTCGCTGGCTCAGAATCAGTATGCTGCGCATGGGCTGGTTGGCTCGGAGTCAGTATGCTGTCCGGCACAGTATGCTGTGTGTGGCCTGGTTGGCTTGGACTGAGTATGCTGCGTGGCCTGGTTGGCACAGAGTCAGTATAGGGTAAGATACGCGTGGCCTGGCTGGTTCTGAGTCAGTATGCTGTCTGGCCCAGTATGCTGCACATGGTCTGTTTGGCTTGGGGTCAGTATGCTGTCCAATCCAAAATGCTGTGTGTGGCCTGGTTGGCTTTGAGTCTGTATGCTGTCCGGCCCAGTTTACTGTGTGTGGCTTGGCTGGCTCGGAGTAAGTATGCTCTGTGGCGTAGTATGGTGCACACGGCCTGGTCGGCTCAGAGTCAGTATGCTGTCCGTTCCAGTATGCTGTGTGTGGCCTGGTTTGCTTGAGGCCAGTATACCCGTGGCCTGGTTGGCTCAGTATGCTGTGTGTGGCCTGGTTGGCTCAGAATCAGTATGCTGTGCATGGCCTGGTTGGCTCGGAGTCAGTATACTGTCCGGCAAAGTATGCTGTGCATGGCCTGGTTGGCTCAGAGTCAGTATGCTGTCCAACCCAGAATGCTCTGCATGGCCTGGCTGGCTCAGAATCAGTATGCTGCGCATGGCCTGGTTGGCTTGGAGTCAGTATACTGTCCGGCAAAGTATGCTGTGCATGGCCTGGTTGGCTCAGAGTCAGTATGCTGTCCAACCCAGAATGCTCTGCGTGGCCTGGCTGGCTCAGAATCAGTATGCTGTGCATGGGCTGGCTCGGAGTCAGTATACTGTCCGGCACAGTATGCTGTGTGTGGCCTGGTTGACTTGGACTGAGTATGCTGCTGGCCTGGTTGGCACAGAGTCAGTATAGAGTAAGACAGCAAGGCCTGGCTGGTTCTGAGTCAGTATGCTGTCTGGCCCAGTATGCTGCACATGGTCTGGTTGGCTCGCGGTCCTTATGATGTCCGGCCCAGTATGCTCCTAGTTGGCTCGGACTCAGTATGCTCTCTGACCCAGTATGCTGTGTGTGACCTGGCTGGCTTGGGGCCAGTATACTGTCCGGCGTAGTATGCTGCGCGTGGCCTGGTTGGCTCGGAGTCAGTATGCTGTGAGGCCCAGTATGCTGTGTGTGGCCTGGTTGGCATGCATTTACACGATTTGGAGACGATAACTTCCCAACCAAGTCGGCGAGTCTGACAAACGATCCTTCTTAGAACAAACATTGGTTGATGGAGACCAATTCTAACTAGGAATAGACATTTGAGCCAGCTAGGACGGACACAGTATACTAACACTCTAACCAAGCCGAACACAATATATGCCACTGAATCACAACATAGCTGGATACAGAGGTGAGGGGCAGGGGTGCGCTCCCTCCCTTCCCCATTTTGTCCTGAATTTCTTTTAACTTACCAAAGAAACTCAGGTGAAAATGAGAAACACCCCAAAGAAACACCCCACACCCCCACGCCCGTTCCTTTCTCAATAGTATGCAAACACGCCACACCTTCTCAAAAAGCTGTATCTGACCCAACACTTGTACTGGGATTCACTAGCATGTATTTATTCGTATATGACTGAAATGAAAGGTCTTGGATACCATACTGCAAAGAAAAAAGATTAACTAACATGGATCCACTAGTCTACAAGGCTTTGTAAATTAGTGGACTGTGACTCGACGAACCCATCATTGTACATGAGTCACTCATTATATCACTCACGTGTTTGTCAGCGTTAAAGGTAGACCGGGCCTTCAGCAAGAGGGAGGTAACTCTTGGTGGTTTCTTGCATAAACCTGCCACCCACAATACAGTATTCCTTGTGCTAAGCATTATATTGACAGAATCAACTTGGTATGTTTTGTCAATGCCGTAAAACGATGCATTCTTAGAAATTATGCTATATCATGAGGAACATAAAAAATTCAATGCAATGCTCTTAAAGACATGGGATTATACCTCAGTACACTGATGCAAGACATCTATCTGTACTTCAGTATATTAAGTATTTATATTAAGCTACATACGCTTTCGTTGATCTTGAAGCAAGGGTATATTATACCGTTGCATATTGATCTATATCAAAACGGATATGTTATTAAACGTCCTAAGTCTCATACATTAATCTTGAAGTATTTAATCTTAATAATATATCGACCTTGAAGCAATATAATATTAGGCATATGTCAGTTGATCTTTAAGCACGACCAGCATGTAGGCATACGCATACTGTAGATCATCTTTAGGCGAAGTACATACAGGAGTATATATATGTTTCATTTTATATTGGTCTTGGAGCAGGGCAAGTATACATACATTTGCTGAAATAATACAACTGCATATACTTTAGGTGAAGTATCTATGTTCGAGTATATTGATGACGAAGGAAGATGGATGTATATACTTCGTGTATTCGTCTTGAAACGCGAAGAGCATTTTTACTTATGTTTATTGATAATGACCTGCGCGTCCTTTCACAAAGCACTAAGGTGATCGTATACCACTGAGGTAAACCTAGTGCAACGTTAAAGAAAGCTTGCTTCGTGAAAGGAGCTCCTAAATTAAGTACATATACATAAGTACATTGATAACTGAGGCAGATAAACATGCATACTTTAGTATTTTGATAATGAAGTGAGATAAGCATATATACATTTGTATATTGATAATGAAAAGAGATGTGTGTGTGAGTGAGTGAGTGAGTGTGTGTGTGTATGAGAGAGAGAGAGAGAGAGAGAGAGAGAGAGAGAGAGAGAGAGAGAGAGAGAGAGAGCTGTTCTTATGTAATATACTGGACTGTACTGATTGTCAGGCAAGTCAGTATATTCAGGCTATCGACCCATGGTACATTGATCGTCTGTCCAGAGTTTAGTGATACGTAATACCATCAGTGAACAAACTTCAGTAAACAGTTATACAAGCAAGAAAAGTACATGTACATTTAATACAGTCATCTTGAAGCGAAACCAACATATACACGTTGTCTTGAAGCGAAACGAACATATACATGCTTCAGTATATTACTCGTGAAGCGAGACCAATATACTTAGTGTATGCGATGACTGGTTCAAGGAATATGCCGTGTTAAATATGCCTGGTGCCTGCACACGCGCGTGAAGGTGCGGTGGTGTAGGCTGGGGTACACGTGCGACACCTTCCATCCACCCATCCATATACTGTGTCGTTATTCCTTGTTTCAGACACAGAGAATATATTTGTCTGCCATCATATTGGAACCCGAGTAGAACATAAAACTGTCTGTGATAGTCAGTCTTAGTGTGCAACTACCGCGACAAGTAATACCTTTGCTGGTTGAACAGGAACTTCCGAAACTTTACATTGTTTATCCATCGTTCTGTCTGTTTTGACAAAAAATGAACTGTGTCCGATATAGGGGGGTAGGCTTAGATATATGTTCGATAAGTATTCGCTGTTTGAGCAGAGTGGTGAATGAGGTTTGACACCACTTAAACAGTGTTTGAGTGATATCATGGCGTCTGATGTAGAAGAGGTGTAGGTCTTTGTGTTTACCGATGTTGAAACTCGTAGAAGGTACTGATGAACGAAGGTTTATAGAAGTGGATCTTATTCACGGCATCGGGTGAGTGAGCTTGTCTAATGCCACGTTATACAGTATTTTACGTACAGTATGTCTACATCCGCTGATAAAGTGCGGATACAAATTTACAAGGGGAGGGTAATATTTTTGTCAGAAGCCAACATGCATGTGCTAAATTGATATAGATAATCAGCGTTTCGCGTAAGGTGGCTATGTTATTATGTTTACAATACATCATTAGGCATCGGGTTACACTTTTTTTTGCATTCATTATGTTACACTGAAATTCCACAGATCCAACAGTTGGCCAGCATCCTCGTGGCCGTTCAGGGGTAGAACAGGTCCCCATCAATCTATGCCAGCATCCTCGAGGCCATCCATGTGTAGAATAGTTCCCCGTGAATTTATGCCAGCATCCTTGAGGCCATCCAGTGGTAGAAGGGTCCCCATCAATCTATGCCAGCATCCTTGAGGCCATCCAGTGGTAGAATAGTTCCCACTCAATCTAGGTCAGCATCCTTGAGGCCATCCAGTGGTAGAATAGTTCCCACTCAATCTAGGCCAGCATCCTTGAGGCCTTCCAGGTGTAGAATAGTTCCCACTCAATCTAGGCCAGCATCCTGGTGGTCATCGAAGGCTTATTTATGTCATCTAGCCATCCTTCCATCCATCCTTCCATCCGTCCATCCATCCATCCATATCTACACTTTATATTATATGACGCTCTATAGTTCACGACCCGCCCAGTAGATTTCCGCCGGCTTCACACAACACGCATTCTGTCAATAACGACATTGTAATTAACTGTATACAGCTGATACAACGTCACCCGACATTGAAACGTATTCTATAAATGAATAAACACCACACCCATCAAACAACACATCCCTGCAAAACACTGTGAATTGTTAACACTATCTATCTACACCAGTATTAATGAAGAGATTGACGTCACCAGGCCGCGTTATTACGGAGTAATAATCGGAATGGACGCCATGGTGTCCTAGGTTTTCCTACACAAAATTACTGAAATTACCAGGACTATTAACGCTAAATAAAGTGACGTTCCATCATATAAGATTAACCTGGTTCACAGAGTTTACACAAGCCTTATGTCAACTATGATTTTTGTGCGTATGTTTTTCAATTTTCAAACAACTGGCGTCTCACCTTTATCCTTCATTGTGGGTGACGAGTTTCCTCGAACAACGTTGTCACGTGTTTTATAGTATCTTGAAGTTGCAGAATTTGATCAGTGATGCTTGTAACATCGAAATCACAGATCGCCCATCCATGGACTTGATGGGATACAGAGTGGATGGGCATTCGTCTCAAACCCCATCTCAGTCTTGTAACATAGTTTAAAAGCTGCAGTGGCTTTACCATAATCGTGAGTGAGAGAGTGAGTTGGGTTTTATGCCGCTCTAAGCGATGTCCCACCAATATCACTTCTGTGGACACCGGTAATGGGCTTCACACATTGTACCCATATGGGGAATCGAACCCGGGCCTTCGGAGTGAAGAGCGATCGCTTTAACTGCTAGGCTACCTTACTCGTAAGATATCCATACCACAACAAGTCCGTACCACAACAAGCCCGTACCACAACAAGTCAGTACCACAACAAGTCAGTACCACAACAAGTCAGTACCACAACAAGCCCGTACCACAACAAGTCAGTACCACAACAAGTCCGTATCACGACATGTCAGTACCACAACAAGTCAGTACCACAACAAGCCCGTACCACAACAATTCCGAACTACAACAAGCCCGTACCACAACAAGTCAGTACCACAACAAGTCCGTACCACAACAAGTCCGTACCACAACAAGCCCGTATCACAACAAGTCAGTACCACAACAAGCCCGTACCACAACAAGTCCGTACCACAACAAGCCCGTACCACAACAAGTCAGTACCACAACAAGTCCGTTCCAGAACAAGTCAGTACCACAACAAGTCAGTACCACAACAAGTCAGTACCACAACAAGTCAGTACCACAACAAGCCCGTACCACAACGAGTCAGTACCACAACAAGCCCGTACCACAACAAGTCCGTACCACAACAAGCCCGTACCACAACAAGTCAGTACCACAACAAGTCCGTACCACAACAAGCCCGTACCACAACGAATCCGTACCACAACAAGCCCGTACCACAACAAGTCAGTACCACAACAAGTCAGTACCACAACAAGTCCGTACCACAACAAGCCCGTACAATGTGTATATGGCATGACTCCAATGGTTCACTTCTCACAAAAAAAAAAAAAAGCTCTTCTTTGATTGTGACATATCCATGTAATGACATTTGAATCTGTCTAAAAAGCCGTCTTTTATGTTGGGAAATGTCTTGATATGAACCCCCATTACCATGAACCATCACAGGCACCATGTACTGGTGACAGGTTAACCAATGTGTCAGCCCCCATGAAACCCATGTTTTCAGACTAAAGGAAATCTCGCGTTAGTGACTTGAAACCAACTGTAACCTTAACGGTAAAGACAATACGGCTATATGAGTCATATTCTCCTTACACCTTCCCCCAACTAAACCTTTCTCCCAGAGAAGGGCAGGAGAATTACATACGCCGTTGGGAGTTCGGAGGCACCTGTGCAATGACATATTGATATTTGGATGGGATTTAGAATGTTACGGCAAGGTCCACGGGGATCCCGCTTTCAGTGCTTAGTAAAATTATCTGGCTTAACCTTTCAAAGTTTAAAGCGAAAGAATAAGAACAGTGACAAAGTTATTACGAAAAAAGTCAGGTTGTCGGTCTTCTGACATTCGACCATTCAGCATTTAAAACGCCCACGGTCTAATTAATTTTTCAGCAGAGATGGTTTAACAACTTTGGAAGTTGACAATTCAAAGCTGATTTGATTGAGAAATGGTGAAGTTAAATGTCTTTAATTTACAACAGTTTAAGTTATTATTCACTACCAATACCTGAAAACGCAGCAGACTGTTTTTTATAACGGATTGGGCCATTCATTGGAGATTAGCATGCTAGATTTATTAGCATAATTGCCCGGTGTCGATCATTGAAATTGTACAGTGGGGTGATGGATGATTGTGTCTTGAGACTGAAGTGCGAGCTGAGACTGACTTACACAGGTTGAGATTGTTCTGCGTGTTGAGATTGATGATGCGTATTGAGATCGGGTGGATGCATGTTCAGATTTTACTGCGGCTTCAGATGGGTGATGCGTATTGAGGTCAGGAGGATGCATGTTAAGATTTTAATGCGGCTTCAGATGGGTGATGCGTATTGAGGTCAGGAGGATGCATGTTAAGATTTTACTGCGGCTTCAGATGGGTGATGCGTATTGAGGTCAGGAGGATGCATGTTCAGATTTTACTGCGGGTTCAGATGGGTGATGCGTATTGAGGTCAGGAGGATGCATGTTAAGATTTTACTGCGGGTTCAGATGGGTGATGCGTATTGAGGTCAGGAGGATGCATGTTAAGATTTTAATGCGGCTTCAGATGGGTGATGCGTATTGAGGTCAGGAGTATG
The DNA here is from genome assembly GCF_037392515.1 of Haliotis asinina. Classification (NCBI taxonomy): domain Eukaryota; kingdom Metazoa; phylum Mollusca; class Gastropoda; order Lepetellida; family Haliotidae; genus Haliotis; species Haliotis asinina. The sequence continues at coordinate 51,287,788 of NC_090287.1, forward strand.
CATGTTAAGATTTTAATGCGGGTTCAGATGGGTGATGCGTATTGAGGTCAGGAGGATGCATGTTAAGATTTTACTACGAGTTCAGATGGGTGATGCGTATTGAGGTCAGGAGGATGCATGTTCAGATTTTACTGCGGGTTCAGATGGGTGATGCGTATTGAGGTCAGGAGGATGCATGTTAAGATTTTACTGCGGGTTCAGATGGGTGATGCGTATTGAGGTCAGGAGGATGCATGTTAAGATTTTACTACGAGTTCAGATGGGTGATGCGTATTGAGGTCAGGAGGATGCATGTTAAGATTTTAATGCGGCTTCAGATGGGTGATGCGTATTGAGGTCAGGAGGATGCATGTTAAGATTTTAATGCGGGTTCAGATGGGTGATGCGTATTGAGGTCAGGAGGATGCATGTTAAGATTTTACTGCGGGTTCAGATGGATGATGCGTATTGAGGTCGGGAGGATGCATGTTAAGATTTTACTGCGGGTTCAGATGGATGATGCGTATTAAGGTCAGGAGGATGCATGTTAAGATTTTACTGCGGGTTCAGATGGGTGATGCGTATTGAGGTCAGGAGGATGCATGTTAAGATTTTACTGCGGGTTCAGATAGAAAGGTGTATGGTGAGATGGATGGAATGAACAGTGGAGTGATATTGAGTGAAGTGAATTGAGATAGATGGATGCATATTCAGGTGGATGGATGTGAACTGAAAGGTGGATGCATGTTGAGGTGGATAGATATGAATTCCGATAGATGGATGCATGTTGAGATACATGGGTGCGAACTGAGATAGATGGATGCATGTTGAGGTGGATGTATAGATGTGAACTGAGATAGATGGATGCATGTTGACATGGATGGATGTAAACTGAGATAGACGGATGCATGTTGAGGTGGATGTATAGATGTGAACTGAGATAAACGGATGCATGTTGAGGTGGATGTATAGATGTGAACTGAGATAAACGGATGCATGTTGAGGTGGATGTATAGATGTGAACTGAGATAAACGGATGCATGTTGAGGTAGATGTATAGATGTGAACTGAGATAAACGGATGCATGTTGAGGTAGATGTATAGATGTGAACTGAGATAAACGGATGCATGTTGAGGTAGATGTATAGATGTGAACTGAGATAAACGGATGCATGTTGAGGTAGATGTATAGATGTGAACTGAGATAAACGGATGCATGTTGAGGTGGATGTATAGATGTGAACTGAGATAAACGGATGCATGTTGAGGTGGATGTATGGATGTGAACTGAGATAGATGGATGCATGTTGAGGTAGATGTATAGATGTGAACTGAGATAAACGGATGCATGTTGAGGTAGATGTATAGATGTGAACTGAGATAGACGGATGCATGTTGAGATAGATGCATGTGAACTGAGACAGATGGATGCATGTTGAGATTGTACTAAAGGTTGAGATGGAGTGATGTCAAGTGAGACTGTACTGTGGTTTGAGATGGATGGATGTGAACTGAGACAGATGGATGCATGTTGAGGTGGATGTGCGGTGAGATGAATGGTAATCCTAATGGACATGGATGTAAATCATTTACAGTATATGTAATTGTGTATGAGCAGTTTGAGATGAGAGAGTTTAGTTCACTCCGTTTTTGGCCATATTCCACCAATATCACGGCCGATCTGAATAGACATAGAATACACACAGTTCGAGATGGATGGGTACAGGCACAATTGTATGTGTAGTAGAAATGTGAGACAGTATTTTTAGATTCATTTGATTTCGAAATTTGTCTCTACGAACACAAAAGTCCATTATTATTCATCGTATACACCGGTCCTTATGCACACCTACTGCATTCATTAAGAATACACCAACACCAAGAAACCATATGCTAGAGGGGGCTAAAACAGATGAGAGACTTTGTAATCAGTTGGGCACCATGTATAGATCGTGGTACCATAGGGCCTCCTGGGTGGAAAGGACGTAGTAGTTCTGAAACCTTAATGTTATGGTTACCAAGACGGTGACTGGTTTGTAGGTGTAGTGAATATTTAGTAGGGATAAAAATCTAAAGTACATCTGATGGTACACCCAGTTTTTCACATCATTTGCAACATAAACCGTATGTCATTAAAGAGGGTATTTGCCTGTGCAAATCTATTCTGTCAACCACAAAACGTTTTATCGTTGAATTTATTGTTTTACTATTATTAATATTTAAGAAATAATCAATGATCCACAGTACTGTCTGAGCGACAACGGTACCATATAGGAAGCAATGTTGCTTAAAGGCGTTGCATGTCTAAACAGAATGGAAAGTAAAAAAAAGAGAAAAAAAAAAGAAAAGAAAAAAAAAAGAATAACGAAAAGAAGACACTGGTAATCTGGAACTCAAAAACTAGCTCCGATGTTTTCGAACCCGGTTTGCTAAATAAATGAATGCTTTAACCATGGTGCCATCCTGTAGAGGCGTAGTCTAGTGGTCTAAGCGTTCGCTTCTCACGCCGAAGACCCGGTTCGATTCCTACATGGATCCAATGCGTGAAGTCCATTTCTGGTGTTTTCGCCGTGATATTGCTGGAATATTCCTAAAAGCTGCGTAAAACTAAACTCACTCGCTATATTCCTTAATATAAACAAGGGGTGTGTGGTCTGTTCGAGCAATACATTCTTGTCCGATAAGTACAATCTGGCACATTAATACTCATGAGTGAAATAAAGCCGCGTAAGAATTATAAAATCGAAATAATTCGCCACAACAACAGAATCTAGGTCAGTGGCGTAAATATTCCCTATAAGACATACTAACCCACAAACGAGACCATGTATAAGCTATATAGAAAATATGACATCGTTCAACACCAGATGGTTCGTGGTTAGTGTTGACCATGAGGTGATATGTCACGTGTAACGCAAGACACGTGGCCGTCAAAACAACATGGCGGCCTCAGCGGTAATCTTTTACATCCATGTTTGATAATGAAAATCACAAGTCTCGACCTTCGTTCGTTGTGTTTCTTATGTTAAGCAGCTTCGTTGTTTACACACGATGAAAAAATATCACAGTGATATCCATGTCGTTGTATTGAATAGTTTCAGCCTGACGTCTCTAGTCGGTTCTCTGCACTACACTATACAGTTCGTGCTTACACCAACACACAACCAAGCGATATTACCTTTTTTCTGATATTACGCCTTTAAAGAATTGACCTTTTGCGGACAGCTGATGAAATGGCTGTTTCATACTACCTTATGAACACATGCTTACAACATAGTCGGAATAATACAATGACCCATGCTCGTATCGCCAATGGTGGCACAGATACACTTGCATTTTCCACAAACACTCGATGTTATCAACATTTGATTATGATGAGCACAAAAAGCATTCTCATGATATAGTCGAAATCGGACAATCGACTCTGCTCTTGATGAGTGATGATGATTTTATGCCCATTTTAGAAGTATTGTTTTAGAGGTGAACACAACAGATGGGCTTCACACCTTGTACTCATGTGGAAATCGAGCCCCAGTCTTCGGCACGAAGAGCGACCGCTTTAACCACTTTGCTACCCCTCCACCCCTGCTCTTGGTAGAGATTTCATGTGGATGTGAGAAAGAGTTTGTCTATTGTTTACCATTTTGAAATGTTTCCAATAGTATTCATGCATAGATACCAACAAGTATCACAATCTTTTCAATAATTTAAATCAAACGCAACTTCAGTCGGATAATCCTTTCATACGTGTTATCCTTCTCTGCAAAATGTACATACATTTTTCAGCTAATTCAGCTTCGTGTTTTGTGACATACAAGATCGAGGAAATACATGTACACATCTTGTGCTTTGGGATTGTTTTCGAAAAAAATCAATGTTAATTATTTAATACCCATAGTGCCTATGACGTACATGTCACAATTTTTTTATACCTGTTGCCAAAACACCCCAGATATCCTTAACAGTGTTGTACGTAGGAAAATCATGATTTTAATTTGCACAGAACTTGTGACTTGTTAATCACAATGAAAACACTTTCAAACACATTTACGAGATTCTATTGAAATTATATGTAATACTAAAACAGCAGGTGAGTACTTTCTTTTGTACTTCAGTCTAGTTAGTACAGTGAAAGGACTTTATGTCATGTTCATCCTAGAACTGTTTTCGGGAACAACTTTTCATTGGCATTTTATTTTACAGAAATCTGAAATGTTTTCAGTCATATATAATGTTATGGCTCAAAGGCTATACATAAACATTCTATTTTTGGCGTAAGTGTTTAATTGGTATTGACGCAAAAATCTACATCAATGAAAAACCAACGGCTCTGAAGTCAATACTATTGTTGTATTGATTGGTGTTTGACTTTGGTTTGTTCCAAAAGATTTATCGATCTGTGATTTTGTCGCCTTGACCAGTTTTCCGCCATTCTGGTCAATGTTTAGTCATAAATGTTCCAGATTGTGGTTACATAGGCAACCTTCTGGTCATGTCATCGTTTCGTGTGACTGGTCGCCGTTCGTCGACGGAGAATGGCCATATATACACTGTATTGTTAGGCGACATAATCCTGCAAAACATTTACAGTTGTTGTCGCACCGCAGAACACTCTCCGTAAAACAAAACAACAGTAATAACAACAGATAACCAATGGTCGGTACAGTTGGACAAATGAGGTAATTATGCCACATAAAGAGCTCCGAATAACTGCGTTTAGTACTGCAGATCGAGTGCGTCATTATCGCAGAATATTTTGGATTGTGACACTGGTATTTGTAGATAATACCTTACATAGTGGCAGTCATTTGGTAATTGCGTGTTGGTTTCTTTGAATGACTGACTATAAAAGGCCATTGCGATGTCGTGTACCCGTGGTACTAGTTGAATTGTAAAACAACATGCACTCACTCTAACGCCTAGATGATCGCCACATCAACAACATATACATTCACCCACTCACTCGCTCTAGCGGCTAGATGATATATTCACCCACTCACTCGCTCTAGCGGCTAGATGATATATTCACCCACTCACTCGCTCTAGCGGCTAGATGATATATGAATCCACCACTCGCTCATCCAACAACCCACTCGTTCACTCACGGACTCACTCATTCACGTTGTTGTTTACGCTAAACACACCCTACACGTCGTGGCTGGGAAGCCATCTGGTTTCTTCTGGGGAGAACATATTTCCTCACCACCACCCCAGTGCTTACATCCATCGCATAAACATAGTTTCCTGACCAGGGTTAAGAATCACCAATACGTTGTATGTTACACATATTATTTGTATGATACAGATATTTGCCGGGTTCGTGTACAGGCACGGTGAAGTACTTCTAAGGCAGGGAGTCAGTTTAATTAGGTAACTGCCGGTCCAGCACCGTGGCGCGCACAGCAAGATGAAAAATTATAAATCCGTTGCAAATATGGTTGTGCTATCTATCGGAATCAGATACTGGAAAAAAAACCCCTAGTCATTAGATATTTTGCATTTCACGTTATGTTTTCGGCTATACGAAAACACGCAGAAGAATGTACACCGATTGAACGATTTAAGAATATGTCACTTGTTGTTTGGGAACATGCGTTAAAGGGGTACTCTCCACAACGATTGCCTCAACCAAAATAGCATGGGAGTGAACAATGAACTGTCTATCCTCACTCACGCAAGAGTGGCAATACGCTGAAACCGCGTCTGTCAATACATGCATTTCGGAGCACAATTTGAAATTAATCATATTTGTTAAACGGTGTACCCTTCTGGACATGATTATAGAGCCAGTGTAATAACACCACGTGATGGGGCTACTATCCTCCGGTGTTTGCAAAAGCGCAAAGCGAAATGCGCAGATTGACTTGTAGCCAGTTTAAACCAACACCCACCTGATATAGGCGAAGTGCTCAATCCACGTGACATGTATTTTTTAAAGTATATAATCAATTTTTTCTTGCTTGTCTTTAATTTTCGACAATGAAAAATGCATTAAAAGTAACAAATATGTTAACACCTCTGTTAGAACCAGACGCGTATTCATTCATGACAGATGTGTGGGCGGTGGGTTAAAGCGTTCGCTCGTCACGCCGAAGACCCAGGTTTAACTCCCCACATGGTTACAACGCGTACAGCTTATTTGTGATGTCCCCGTCGTCATAATTGTGGAATATTGCTAAAAGCGGCGTAAAACCAAACTCACTCACTGATAGTTTTCGTTGAAACATGACGGTCAAGCCGTATCAAATGCATCACCATGTAAATAATTTTGTGCAGCGCCAAACAAGCATGCATGCTTATTAATAACATTCTAAGATTCAAATGTCATTCAATTACATCCATATTTAAATCACATTTGTCACACATTTTCAACAAATCCACAATATTGCAAAAAAAAGATGCATTAGGGATATGTCTGTACATGTATACGTAAAATCTATAAAATCTATTGGTATAACTATATGCAGTAAATTCAGGCAGACGCTGCAAATATCTGTAAATGACTACTGTTTCACAATGTATCAGCCCACACAATATGGATATTGAATTAAATCGGAGGTGTCAGCACCGGATATGTTGTTTTCGCCGACAATACTCAAGAAAACACTTTCTACCGACAACTATATTCTTTTCTTTCGATTATTTCCACCATCTATAGCAGCTTTATCAGCTAGATCAATCCAATCATAAAACGAATCCTCTTAGGACCTTTATATCCCCAAACGGGCCAGCTCGTTGATAAGCGTCAGTGTACCAAAGAGCATGTTAAGTTTCCAAACCCTCTATCCCTTATATTAACGAATTTACCTAAAAGCTGGACAGAGCTGTTTAGATAACAACATCAAGAAAATAAATATGCATCTCACTATAAGACTTGCAGGTAAATGCCACGAACAATTACGTTTACATTTTGACGCTCAGAGCGTAGTCGTGTCTCGCACAAGCTCATTTCCAAATGGCTTTTTTTTCACCCAAAGACTTGAAGTCGTCGATAAGCTGGTATTTAATTTGTCGAAGACGTGGTAGTGACGTAACCGGCAACATTGTAAAGAATTTCACTTATTTCGCGCTTTTTCAAATCGTGGACAAATTAACCCTTGTTTCGGTGTTATCTTGCCCCACACTCCGTGTCTGTTTTCAGGCAGTGTTTTCTCTGAGTCGTGTTTTACTGCAACCTTTTGTACAGGGATCTGCCTGATGCAGTCACTCTGAGTGCACTTGTGATAAGACGGGAGAAGAGAGCAATATCATGGTGGTTACTTTTCATCATATTAGTTTGAAAAATCTAACCTCGTGACCTGAGATAACGTCCGTGTCAAATGCTTGTCTTGATTCCGCGGCAAGCTCGCTTTGAGCTGTTGACGTTTTGTAGATGCTTGTGGTTGTTTCTTCCAGAGTCTCTATGGAATGCGCTGATTCAGTTCCGAGTGCAGTTGATTTGTGTGACACAAGTATATTATACTTTATAAACATGTGTGTGATTTTATTACACATAAGGAGTTATGAGGCATGGAGAGACAATGAGAGTGAGCGAGTGAGTGAGAAAGTTCGGGGGAGAGACAGAGAGGGAGAGGGGAGCTAGATTGAGATAGACTGAGAGAGATGTTTTTTGGTTGGTTGTGTATCTGTTTACCGCCACAATCAGCAATATTCCAGCTCTGTGGTGATGGTCTGCATATAATCGACTCTGGACTAATTATAACCCTGTGATCAACAGCACGAGCCACATAGATACAATGATACACTTGAACCCGTTACCCTGGGTAGACGCCTCTTGCGACAAGCATGGGTTGCTGACGACTAGGGGCTTCTTTCACAAAGCAACCTTTACTACAGTTAACCACCTTAGTAGAGAGAGAGAGAGAGAGAGAGAGAGAGAGAGAGAGAGAGAGAGAGAGAGAGAGAGAGAGAGAGAGAGAGAGAGAGAGAGAGAGAGAGAGAGAGAGAGAGAGAGAGAGAGAGAGAGAGAGAGAGAGAGAGATCACGGATTTCTCTTTGAAAGTTCATTGTTGTTGAATAAAGGAGTCATGCCGCTTTACTGACGAAACATTTCAAACATTCTTCTTTGTCATTAATTCCATGCAGAACATTGATGGTGTTTATTTTGAGTACAAGACCATAAGGTCTTCAACCCGCAATGCACATGTAAAACAAGAACATTGACTCTTGTACAGTGAATCAGCGTAGAGAGATATGACAAGAAAACCTATGTGGGAAGAGAATGTGAATCAATAGTCTTACTTTAAATTTCTTTTAGTCATAGTTATCAATACTTAAACATAGTTATCGATACTCAAACATAGTTATCAATACACAAACATAGTTATCAATACTTAAACATAGTTATCAATATATAAACTGACAGAAGACTAAAAATAATATTACGACTCCATTGTTACACAAACTAACATAAGTATGTTGTAATTATGTCGTAGACATATGAGCAATACAGTGGAAGCTGTCTTACTCGGACCCTAAGCAACTCGGTTTTCTATATAATTCGGGCCGAATTGTTGGTCCCGGCAGAAGTTAACTAAGTTATCAATACATATAGGCTAACTAATTCGGACTTCATGTAACTCGGATTTCGGACTGAAATCTCCGCCTTTCAAGGTAATTTACTATGAAAACATCGCTAATTAGCTCTGACTAGCGGGACTGATAGCTATACAATTCTTCTTTTAGACCATAACATCTCTTTTGAAAATGCAAGTTTTGTTTTCAAGTTTTATAAATGCATGGAAATATGGGCCTACGCGTTTCCTGATAGGTTTATATTATGAGTAATATTGTATAGAGTTATGTTGATTTACTTAGCAGTACTTCGTGAGAACTTACTTATATCTTTACATGGAAGATTGAAATGAATATCTGAAAATCAATATCGGTTATCAACGTCCTGTGCAAACTAGACGTGGTGAAAACCATGCTTAAACAACATCGTCTACAGATACAGTAGTACAGTATAGTATCACTTGATGCTTAGTGGAGGTGTTTCCGTATATTAATTTATAACAATGTTTAGAGGAATTTGATGAACTTTGTCTAATTAGTCGTATCCAGTATTTCTACTGTTATATATTCAATATTCCCACTGGATGCCTCCTGTATTCTGCACTAAGTCCACAGTCTGCCCACCCTACTAAGGTTTTACCCTTGAAGGTCCGGGTTAGAACTGATCTTCAGTAACCCATGCTTGTATTAAGTGCCGACTTAATGGACCGGGTGGTCAGGCTCGCTGACATGGATGACACATGCCATCGTATCACAATTGCGAAGGTCGATGCTCATGATGCTGATCACTGGATTGTGTGGTCCAGACTGTAGTATTTACAGACCGCCTCCTTATAGCTGGACTACTGCTGAGTGTGGCGTAAAACTAAACTGACGCACTCACTGTTCAAGGTATTGTAACGGATATTGGTGAAGGTTTGATTCACAAATGTCCGTATGGGTGCTGGTATCAGATTTCTTATGACCTTCTGTTTGAGCAATATCCAACAGTTATTTCGGGTGTGTTCCACAAAGTACACGTCAAACATTTCGCACCTAGCGTCATCACTAATTGTCAGATATCCATTCAAATGGTTTTCACAGCTAGTTTGAAGATAATCTGAAGACTGGTTATTGTATTGCACTGACGTTATAGAAATATTTTCACCTGATCAAAGGCCTCGGTACTAGCGAGAACGGGAACATGGATAACCCGGATGTTTGATTCATGGTCATTTATACTTCATCTTAGTCTCCCTCGGCGACAAGAACGTTAACAGAAGATGAGTAATAGAGTGTCACCTTTTGTTGCATTCAGCGACATGACAGAAGAGTATGTGGGTGAGTATGGTTTTACCCCACTTTTATCAATATTCCAGCAATGTCATGGTGGAAGATACCAGTAATGGGGTTCAGACATTGTACCCATATGGGTTATCGAAAGCAGATTTTCGGCTTGCGAGCAAACGCTTTAGCCACTTGGCTACCCCACCGTCCTTCAATACAGAAGAATAGAATTGACAGAAAAGAGTAGTAGCGTCTCTGTCAAAAGCAGGGTCCTTTCCTGCTATACAACATGCTTGTGTTTCTAAACCTATCTTAAACATTTGGTGCATGTGTGACAGTGAAATGTATAAAAAATCCAGTATCATGTCTATTTACAGATGTAGACATGCTGAAACTAAGTGAAAATCAATACATCATTATAACGATTATGGTCTAGATTCTGAATATATGAGTTTAAATTAAAGTAAATTTTAATTAAATTGAAAAGTATACCAGTGAGATAGAAGATTCTGAACCTGGGGAAATCCAGACTTCTTTCATTAATAACTTTTTCATTGCAAGGGAGGAAGGAAAATAATGATCCCCAGGGAGCTGAGATTGATAATATGATGTGCTGTTAGACAAACATCCAATGATCGAGGGGAAAATACCAGCGCCTTGAGCATGCACTACTTGCCTCACTACGTGCGCGATATTAATATCCTATAATACTGATATGGTGCGGAGACAGTGAGACAGGCTAAAACGATTAGTGTATTAACTGTTATCTTTATACTATATTTTACCCCTAAGAATAAGTATCTCTTTCTTCATTTTCTGATATACGAAAAATCTGGCGATCCGCAGTTAAGGCGAGCTCACTGATCGTGGACCGTTGTCAACTCATTACCATACAATGTATTATTTCAACATAAATCTTTCAGTCTAGTGTCACAAAGAGCTACATCATAACTGAATTCCTAATCTGTGTTCAAGATTTAACCTTATCTGTTTATAGTCAGTGGACTGGTGTTTAGCATGTCTGTGGTCACAGCGAGTGACATCACCCATAAGCCCATTGCTTTTCACCCCACTATCTTCCGGAATGTTGTTAAACAGTTCAGCATTGACGAAAACTCCCCCGCACTGATAGTAACGCTAATCTGATATGTCGTGTGAATGTTAACGACAGTCTGAACTCCTCGCATCGTCGATATTTCTCAGTAACGATGCGAAGATATGCTTGTGTTGTTTCGATTGCTTTTCAATCTGTCAATTATCATGTTTCACGGTCGTTTAGTTAATCTGTGTCAATTCACTGTGATCGTGTTAGAGCAGCCTTTCATGGCAGTCTGAAAGCGATATGATCGGAATGACTGGTGTTAATATTTTACGAATGAACTTGTTTATCTTGAACTCCCACGGGCTCGTCGTAAATAGTATCTGTGTCATTAGTTTATGCGGCAATAATACAAGACAAGAATATAGCCCGTATTAGTCGGCTGCAGTATAATATTTTAGAAGAACTCGACATTGATATTAAACAATTGATCGTTGGTTTCTAATTTGATTCGAACTGTAGGGTAGCCTAGTGGTTAAATCGCTCGCCCGTCGCGTGAGAGGACCCGATTCGATTCCCCACACGGGTAAAATGTGTGAAGTCCAATTCTGGGGTTCCCCGCAGTGATATTGCTAAGAGCGGCAAAAAACGAAAGTCACACACTCACTCGAATCTAATTCAAGGATATGTGATCATTGTTCCGTCATCACCATAACTCAGATCATAGTTTTCTCCAAAGTATCGATCTAAATTCCAGAGCCATGCTGTGGTATAATAGAATGTGACGTTAATTTACTTACTCATTAAGTTTTGCCCGCCTACAGCATTGTCCTGTGAAAATCACTCTAAGCACTGACCTTTACAACTAATGTTTATGGCAAGACCAGACGCAGATAGTCAAAACAGCGGCCAAGCTTTTCTTGAATTATGTATGCCTTCGTATTCGTGTTAACAGAAATGCTCCTATGAATGACAGCCGTTATGAAGCGACGTCTCGGCACACATTGTTATACGGAGAGTGTTTAATAAATCTATAAGGACCTATACCGAAACCTGGCTTCTTAAACCTCATCCTACCAAGTGGGGTCTGAGAGGCCCGGGAGATGCTTTCAAAATATCCAGCAATTTCCTATTTATATGTTTTTTGTGGGATATTTTAAGTATTCATTGGGCAACGTCTCCGCTACCTGCAAAACATCGATTTTTGTTCATTGTAACAGCTGTACAAAAACGTTACTAAACATTGTTTGAAATCTCTCTGGTATTGCTGAACATGCGCTTCAGAGGCCTAGTCACGTATTCCAGGTTTTGCCATACAATTGATCGAACTGAACATCCAGTGCTTAGAAATCGAACATTAACCACGTGTCCTCCAGGTAAAGGTTACTGTAACTGGAAATAGGAGATGATGGTGAAAGCATGTCAGAAAGTTCTGACAGCGGGTCGGACAGTGGAGAGTTCCAGATCCGAAACCAGATGTAATGGATGGTGTTAGTGGGGAGAATAATAAAGTACCTGAAAGCTGGAAGAATGGACACAAACACGGATGTTCTGTGGTACTAGACGTGTGGCAGAGCGACATTGTCAACGTCGAGAGGTCAAAACCCAACGTCGGCATTGTGCCTTGACAATAGAAAAGGCCGAGGCTTCGTGAAGTGCAGACCAAACATACAGCAATAGCAGAAGTTTGGGATATGTTTCAGTCTTCTCCAGGCCACTACTACATACCAGGGCCCCGTTTCAGGAAGCTCTCGTAAGCCTAAGATCTCGTAAGTTTTCTCGTAGCCATTGCACCTCCTATACCGTAACACAGGAGCTACGGATTCTACGAGTAAAGCTACGAGATCTTAGGCTTACGAGAGCTTCCTGAAACTGGGTCCAGGATCAAATCTTACCGTTGGTGAGCAGCTGGTACCGTTTGGTGGATTCATCCAGTGCATGCCAATGAAACCGGATAAATATGGACTGAAATTGTTTGCCCTGGTGGACTTTTTGTACCCACTGAAATGCATTCTATATCTTGGCAAAGAAGGGAACTCAAGATGTAATCATGTTGTTATGAGTTATTGGGTGTTTGACCATTATGTTAAGGTTTGGAACAATGAAAAACAGTAAGAAGTTTTGGTTTCAAGTTTATTAAAACATGTTTATTGTATGTAAGGGTTGCTGTTCTTGCAGTACTGGCATTTGTTTGGTGGTTCTCTCCGCTGTTAGTCCAGCATCCGGTGTAGAGTAAGGTGAAGCCCCCGACTCACTGAAAAGGACATTTAATTCTAATTTTAGCTGTTCAGAATATGTCTAATTACTTTCATCGTCGTGTTATTTTCAATGAAGGTGATATTCACCATTTACTTAGCACATGCGGGTCCTCACACTGGGAGTGATAAGCTCTAGCTCCTTCTTCTGGGAATCGCTCTCGCACCGTGATGGGTTTGCCAATGTGCCATGCCAGTACGTAAGTAGTATGTGTAGATAAAGTTTCCGACAACTTAAGAATAAATAAGTGTTGTTCCTGGAGCAGCAAGTATTTCCCAAACTAACACTGAAAAACGTGTTGATTGGGATTAAAATGTCCTTTTTTACATTTTTTATGTGCTTTTATGACATTGCATTTTTAATGAATTAATGGTGAAAAGGTTTGGTATTTTATGTCTTTTTCAAGACTATTTCGCTTTGTTATGGTAGTACGAGTTTATTGAAGGTGGAAATCGCAGCAAACGTGGAAACACGTGTTGATACTGGCAAACCCATAGTGGTTCTTTGGTACAGAGTAATATACGCATTTTGCATTTTCCCTGCAGAAATGTTGCCAGGATTCGAATCTTGTTCCTTGTGGCCCTGTACCTTCACAGTTCCACTATCGCTCCCCAAACCGAAAGATACTTACCACAAGTTGTCCACATAATGCTCTGTAGACCCCTTTCCAAGAGTTCCAGTGACGCCCAAGAACATGCAGGAGTCCTCCTCGAGCACTGTAATATGCATTCTAAATCTACTAATATCTCAGAAAAGGTTGAGAGCTTCATAAGAATTATTACTAATTTCAAATATATTAATTATTTTGGAATTTAATAAAATGTCATTATTTCACATACAACTGGTTTATATCCAAGCAACGACAAATTAATCTGCTAAAAGCTATTAGAAATGACTTACCCGTCTACTCCGATGCCATCTTGCAGTAGCTGCATGGTTTCCTCAGTCTGTGTAATTATACATAATATTGTCCTTGACGCGGGTCTAAATATATCCAAAACCAAATACAAGGGAGACTGGGCCTGATAGGCCCATGTGCAGTAATAAACGTTGTGAAATATGGTGGTGGGATAAGGACTTACAGATTTAGTGAGTGAGTTAGTATGGTTTTACGCCTCTTGTTTTATAATATTCCGGCTTCACATTTTGTTGGGAATCGAAACCGGGTGTACGGCGTGACAACGGACTCTTTAACCACTGGGCTACCACCGTCGCTCCCTCTTAACAGAATGAAGAAGTTGTCATCCACAAATGCACCATTCTTCTGTTCACGTTACAAATTCTTAAATGTCAATCAAATAGTACGTAGATGGATCGTCAAGGTGGTAATCACTGGATCGTTTGGTCCAGATTGGAATATTTCCCGATTACTGACATGTAACTGGTGTTTGACACACAGACAAAGAAAACACGGTCAAGATTACACAGCGCACCTGTAAACGGGTATTAGAGGCAGTGAGGAAACACGTGTTGAACAGAAGGTTTCTTGCCCATTGCCTTATGGCATCGATTAGTTGATAAATACATGCTGTCATGCATCAAGCAAATACATGTTATCATGGAGTGGGTAAATACAGGCAGATGCATGACAGTACCCTACAACAGGAACACACTCACGTGTGAAGTCAGGGGTAAGAATGGGGAACATGCCTCATCCGCCCATCTTCCCCGGCCGCATCCGTATGGATCGGCTCACAGTTGGAATGATTTTACATTGGTATCCAGTCGTCACATCTAGATGCCGGCTCTCTTGTTTGGTGAGTGAGAGAGTGAGTGAATTTACTGTCATGCCGCACTCAGCAATATTCCCGCTATATGGCAGCGGTGTGTAACTAATCTGAAGTCCCTGTACTAGACAATCCAGTGATCAGCAGCATGAGCACCGATCTACGCGACTGGGCGATGAAGACCTGGGTTCGAGTACCCACATGGGTACAATGTCTGAATCCCATTTCTGGTATCCTCCGCCATGACATTGCTGGAATATTAATAAAAGCGGCGTAAAACCATACTCACATACTCTCATATCGCTGAATGCGACAAAAGGTGACACTCTATTACTCATCTTCTGTTAACGTTCTTGTCGCCGAGGGAGACTAAGATGAAGTATAAATGACCATGAATCAAACATCCGGGTTATCCATGTTCCCGTTCTCGCTAGTACCGACGCGATTGATCAAGTGCGACTCAATAACCAGTCTTTCTGTTTCAGAAATAGATTAAATTGTGTGTAAAATTCAAACTAGCTGTGAAAACCGTATGAATGGATCTAACAATCTGGGATGACGCTAGGTGAGAACTGCTTGTGGCAGACGTTCGAAATAACTGTTGGATAGTGCTCAAATAGAAGGTCAAAAAGAAATCTGATACTAACACCCATACAGACAGTTAGTAATAAAGACCACATAAATATCCGTTATAAAACCTCAAATAGTGAGTGAGTAAGTTTACTTTTACGCCACACGCAGCAGCATTCCAAGGCGACGGTCTGTAAATAATCGACCCTGGACCACACAATCCAGTGATCAGCATCATGAGTATCGACCTTCACAATTGTGATACGATGACATGTGTCAAACAATTCAGCGGGCCTGACAACCCAATCCTATTAGTCGCCTCTTACTACAAGCACGGGTTACTGAAGATCAGTTCTCAGATCTTCACGGGTAAAACCTTAAATAACCTAGGCAGAATGTGGATCCCAATGTAAAATACAGGAGGTATCCAGTAGGAATACTGGATATTTCTTGTAGGGAAAATAATATGGACAACGTTGTTGTTGCATGTCATAGTGTCTCAGGTGAGTCATATAAACAAAACACGAAAACAAGACACGTGACAGAAAAAACCCAAAAAAAACCCCCAAAAAACCAAAAACAAACAAACCCCAAAACAATGGCACATGTACTGAGGGAAATAAGTAGACACCGCTTCGTTGCAGTGATACTTAAATTTTCACTCCAAATGCCATACAAATTTGCAAACACACCTGACACACCATACTGGTAGTTTCACCTGTTCCCTTATTTATTTCCCACGCTTTTCAAATCGCATGCGTAATTATTGTACTTCACTCGTTACCAAGGAAATGGCTTCAAATATATATACAAGTTTCCATGGTAACCAAATTAAACTACAACATGCGTCTATTTCCATAAGATCCTAAACTAATAGTAACCACTATGCTCGTTTCCAGAGCAACCAAGCAAACAACTAGAAGCATACTCGTTTAGTGAACACATAACGCTTTCACTGTGTGGAGGGTGGTACTTTCCCTACTTGCCACAGTGATTATAATGATGATGATGATGATGATGATGATGATGATGATGATGGTGGTGGTGATGATGATGATGATGATGATGATGACGACGACGATGATGATGATGACGACAAAATCATCATCATCATCATCATCACCATTACACCAATTACTCATTACTCTGAAGACAACATGGCAACATATTATACCACTGTTATAAAGTGTAAAAAACACATAATATATAACAGTAGGATTCTGTGTTCTGTGTAAAGGTCAGTGACTGTGTGAAACCGATAGCGAGAACAATTTACACTGACAGAGTTATTAGTTATGAATTATGACTTCTGCATAAAGTACATACTGGTCGGAAGAATATCTGATATATTTGCAGTAATGTGCGTTACAAGGTCGATAGAAGATATGAAAATATAACTGTCAAGGCTGCCTCACATGGATAATCCTGGGTGAGGGAATATAATGACATTATTTAACAATTGATTAATATTGATTATTCATTGCGTGGGCCCTTTGTAATGGTGACGATGAACCTCTCAGTATTCAGAAACGGGATAAATATAGAACAGGCTTCAACTGGTATGCGGGACAAACAAGCACGTTACCCACTGTGCTACCTAAACAATCTAGGTAACTGTGTGTTCATGGTCATATTTTCCTGAATCAAGAGACAACTGTAATATGTTTTAGCATTATTATCTCACAGTCAGCTGTTTTAATCATCTGGGGCGGTAGTCTAATGGTTAGAGAGTCCGCTCGTTAGGCTGAAGGCCAAACACGATATTTTTATTAATTTTGTTTGGATTCAGCTACTTGCACCTGTTCATACATAGGATTATGCCGAGGTGTATTGAATTTCATTAAATATCTCTGTTTATGTAAATATTTCATCTCATTCGGGGGCGGTGGGGTAACCTAGTGGTTAAAGCGTTCGCTCGTCACACCGAAGACCCGGGTTCGATTCCCCACATGGGTACAATGAGTGAGGCCCATTTTCTGGTGTCCTCCTCAGTGACGTCGCCAGAATATTGCTAAAAGCGGCGTAAAACCAAACTCACTCACTCATCTCTTTCGTGTTACATGTGGTTGAATGGATTTCACCCCTTTTCGATACCAGGATCCAAAACTCGTGCGTGAGTGAGTGAGTGAGTTTGGTTTTACGCCGATTTTAGCAATATTCCAGCAATATCACGGCGGGGGACACCAGAAAAACTCGTGAGTGTGGTAGAAGAGGTGTGATGGGATGGAGGTGATACGCTTCCAGCATCTCTCCAAAACAGTGGTTTTATTTCATTTCCCACCAGCATGAAAATATATGATATGTCACCCAATACAATGAATCATTATGTGATTCAAAGTAATTCAATAGTATCATAGAAACTTTAGATAAGTTTCTCTTTCATTTGATATCCATTAAAATCGATGAAGCCATATTGCTGATATTATGATTTCGCTCATATATTTATCTTATTTATTCCAGAAAAGGAGTGTCTAGCCACGTGTTGTAAAGGCTTACCACATGCCCTTCTGCTTTGTTTTTCATTAACGTAATCTTTGACATATCCTCACCTTTACCTGACGTCACAAACAGCGCCATCTAGGCAGAGCACGTGACAGACACGTGTGTGCCTGTGTCGTCTGCTTCGCCATTTGTGATCCGTATGGCGAGAAGGGAGGTCCCCTTGTAACGTACAAAGTGTTTATTTGATGTAAATAAATCCTTGTTGTTGCTGTGCATTAATGTAACGGCAGCTGCTAAATCTTCTACATCATAAACATGGATGAAGAACAGGCTGAAAACATGACACGTTGAAGTAACAGAGCCCGATGCAAAGAGGCCATGGTATGGCCCGACTGCCTCTGCAGCTTACACAAGCTAAATAGAATTTTTTCAATCAAAGCTAAAATGAGCCATGAGTAAGTGTATACAGAATAAAATGAAACTATTTTACCTGGATATCCAAGATCGAGAGACTGCATGGCATGCTATATTTACCATAATTCAGTTCATCTTTAATGTGAAATTTGTCGTTCAAAAAACACTATCGAAAAAAAACTATCGAAAGTAAATTTATATTTATTGCTGTAGTATATATATTGCAATGCACTTTGTGTGCATTTAAATGTGGGTGATCCAAAGGATGATTGGTTATTATTACCACCGTTACAAGTAGTTCATAATCATCATCATCATCATCATCATCATCATCATCATCATCATTAAAATAATCACGCACATTTAAAACCGCCGCCATAAAGATGGAATATTGCTCAGTGCAGCGTTAAACAACAAATCGTCCACCGAGCACTTTAAAATCATGAATGCCAAATTAAACCATCCAGACAAGGTAATTCAGTTCACTAAATTTCGAAAGAAATTAACTTTCTGCAAAGTCCCTACATATCCAATGCCCAACTAAACTGGGTTATAGTACAAATCATGCACTGCAGTAAACGTGTACGTTCATTTGTTCCGAAGGGGCATAACCCAAAACAATCGGAAGGAAGGGAGGTTCACCGCCAACACGTGCCGCACAGGACCGAGGGGAGTGGCACGTGAACGAATTGTCGCGGATGGATACACCCTCTAGGCGGTTTATTTTCTCGGGATAGGCGACAACTGAAGGAGAAAGGGAAGACCTTGTTTATTAATACACCTTTGTTTCTTGCTTGTCAAATGTCAGGCTGAATATATACAATTAGGTTAAACCACGGCAATGAGTTCCGATACCGAACTATTTCTTTTACTTAAAACAAGCAACGTCTTTGATGGTGTTTCGCGGTAGGACTTATTGAGTTAGGACGATATGGGCATTAAACTGTGGAGTCATCTTGATTTATCATGTAGGAAAAAAGTGTTTATTGTAATTAGGAGGCGCAGTAAATCTCCTGTCTTTATTCGGCGTATGCTGCATTCTGGGGGTAATAAAAGGAACATTCTTTCGTAGATAATGATTCTGAACATAGACTTATCAGTACGACCGGTCGTACTCTCGCAGCCTTGGAGGTGTATCGCAGTGTTCTGCATCTCTTTGATAGGAAGCCAGGGCACACCGACAAGACCTATTAACTCGACCTCCTGTCGAACTGCCATCCAATTATCATTCTGGCTTGGGGGTACATATCACTAGCCCCATGGCCTCTTGGCATTCGACGCACCCCACTGTCCACTGGCGGGATTTATACCTCGGTTGAAATGAAGCTGGCTGATCAGCGCCGGCCACCCACGGGCATACGATCTCAGAGGCTGCAAAACAGGAGTTCACTTTCAAGCTTGGACGATAAAAGAGACAGTGCTTGGGGAATAGGGTATTCGGAATTTGCAAGGGTGCCGCTTAGCACCCCTGTTTTCAGGATCAGTTACAGTATGCACACCTTTATCTCAAATTAAATATTTTAGCTCACATTTGGCAAAAAATGTATTAATAACAGTCTTTTTCGTTCTTTATTTGCAGTTATCTTTCTAAACCATTATCGACTTAACTAGACTATTTCCTTTTTCCCTATTATGTTTGTCAAAATGTTTACCACCTGTGTCCTGTGGAGAAGGTAACCATCATGGCGTATTTATGTCACGTGGTACCTTATGTCACGCTGCCCATGAACATAGATCAATGGCGTCCTTTAATGTTTCGGATGATACAGGATCATCCTGGTTCTCATACCAGCTCATTTAATATTCCACCTGCAACACACACCAACAGGGGAATGCAAGTTCAATCAAAGGTACTAGTTTTAAGCAGCTTCTTTGGTAAAATACTGGTTTTAAAAAGAATCATTTTTACCAGTGATAAAAATGATGATGATTATGATGATGTGGCGTGTGACGTTGAAGAAATAGAAATAACTGAGATGTTTTCTTATATCACAGTCAAACCACTGTCATGTAGTTCTCTCTATTCCCACGTTACCCTTCGTGAGACATTATTATAACAACTATTTAACAACTCGTTATATTTTCTTCTCAGGTCAATGGCCTCAAGTACCTCGCACCTGATCAAGTTCTGTTGATACTGGCAATAGCATCCTCATCTATCCCAGCTACAGCCTTACAATACCTGCATGTCCATAGGGATCCAAGACAAACGTTCAGTCCCTAAAAGTATACAGAGACCAGCCCAGAGCCTTAGTGTTCGCAGTGTTGAATCTGTGCATAACTGAACACGTTTCAGAAATAGCCTCATGGGGATTTCCGAAAGATGAAGTAATGACAGAAAGACTGTGAGACATACAGATCCGTCAGATTGTGTTCTTCATGGGTCCCCAACAGTGACAGAGCCCGTCTCCCTGGCCCATGACTCTGGACCTCCCAGGTACCGGTATGGGTCAGCCCCTAGCCGCTGCCCCTGACAATATATAAGCATGATAGATAGGGACTAAGGTAGTCGTGTTGAAGGCTTGACTTAAACACGTGCATGGTATGCCAACGGAAGACCGTCGATCTCTGGTAACAAAATTTCTAATATATCTTGTTGTTGCTGTTAGGAATTATCTGAGAAAAGACAATTAGTTATAAAAAGAGGTAATTATAATCCCCAGTTCATTTGATGTTCACGCGTGTCGGACAGAGCGGGAGGTGGGTGTGTGCGTGTGCGTGTGCGTGTGCGTGTGCGTCCATTACAATATATTACAGTATAGGATCTTCAAAACACGAGCGTGGTGACCTCTTAATGTGTTCTCACAAACATGAATGCGTGGACTTCAAACATTGTACCCATGTGGGGAATCAACCCTGCAGCTGGGTTTTCGGAAAGACGAGCGAACGCATTAAGCACTAGGCTATCTCACCGCCCCTGAGCTCAATAGAACTGGCATAGTAGCATGTGCTTTAAAAAAAAATATATACTGACTGTATTTATATTGTACTTGGCTTCATTAAGATAATGGTTCACCGCACTCACCAAACACCCTATCTCCAACCCCGTTATGTCACTATCAAAATCCTTCATATGCAATTATGCAAATGTTGCATCACGAATATTATGAATTAAACATGTAAAGTTTATCTCAAGGATTCCACCAAGGCATACACTCCAACCAGAACTCTTCGTTCCCAGAAGCAGATACTACTGACGGCCCCCTAGATCTGCCTTTGGGCTTCATTGGGCAACCGACCTTTCCTACATGCAGCACAATGTCTGTGGAACTCTCTATCTGTCAACATTAACCTTTCTGATTCTTCACAAGTTTCAAATCTCGCTTGAAAACCCATCTCTTCAAGAACACCTATTACTAATTTCACAGAATCTATTTTTGGGTATATTATCCTCTGATTTTATTGTAGCGCCATGAACACGCATATGTGCATGGATACAGGTGCATAATATGTTCATTGTTATAATATATTTATATATTATTTCTGAATCTCCTCATAAATGCGACACATCAGCTTGTTAAAACTGATTTCTATTCTAAGTCGCCAAACTATCAAAACACTTACCATACAGTATTTAAACACTTGCACTTTTATAAAACCGAAATAACGTCATAGAGGGGTTAGGGATAAAATTTTCATTCAGGAAAGTCAGATTAGACGATAAGGCCAAATTAACGACACAAATAGTTTCTCAGAATGATGAAGATAGGGCGAGAATGAATCCAGGTGTTCAAGTTTAACAATGCACATCGTACATCCTCGTCATTAGGTATCGGTGTTCCAATAGGCCTCACGTATGAAGTTTGTGTTCGAGCAGGAATCGATCAATAAACAGGATCAATAAAAATGGAAAGACCACCCAAACATATTTAGATAACTTTGAGAAAATGAATTCTCAACACCCCCATACCATAAAAAATAATAACTAAAAAAAGTAACAAAAAAAATACGATAAAATATAAAATTAAAACCAACCACATTTTTTACGCAAATAAAGGTGAACAAAAGAGAATCTTGAAGGTAGCTTTGCATTAGATTAATTAAAATCATGAGTGATCTTGCTATGATAAATTAGTCTTTAGTAATTATGACAAACAGAAATAGCACGTTATCGTTACGTCATAATGTACTGTTTTGTGTTCCTAAATGCCATATATTTACGGCGTCTAATGTACTCGGTGACATTTATCCAGGGCACATGTTGATGAGATGACGTCATACCTACGACATCTTCGACTACGACATCAATATTTACTGCATGAATGGTGGCAGCAGGGACTACTGGAACGGACGAAGGTGAAATAAATTATATATGTCACCAATTACTCCGGTCGTGTAACTTAATACTTAATACTCTCAGCTTCAGGAAATACTTTTGATAATTGTTGGTTAAGACACCTAACACTCAATACCAGTAAAGACCTATCATTTTGACATTAGTTGATATTATAACTGTCTCAAAAGACACCATTCAAGACACCTAACACTCAATTCCAGAAAAGATTTGTCATTAGGATAGTAGTTTATTAGTTATAGTCTCATAAGACACTTTCAAGTAACGTATCACTCAATTCCTGGATAGGCTTATCATTTTGATATTAGTTGATATTATAACTGTCTCAAAAGACACCATTCAAGACACCTAACACTCAATTCCAGAAAAGATTTGTCACTAGGATAGTAGTTTATTAGTTATAGTCTCATAAGACACTTTCAAGTAACGTATCACTCAATTCCTGGATAGACTTATCATTTTGATATTAGTTGATATTATAACTGTCTCAAAAGACACCATTCAAGACACCTAACACTCAATTCCAGAAAAGATTTGTCATTAGGATAGTAGTTTATTAGTTATAGTCTCATAAGACACTTTCAAGTAACGTATCACTCAATTCCTGGATAGACTTATCATTTTGATATTAGTTGATATTATAACTGTCTCAAAAGACACCATTCAAGACACCTAACACTCAATTCCAGAAAAGATTTGTCATTAGGATAGTAGTTTATTAGTTATAGTCTCATAAGACACTTTCAAGTAACGTATCACTCAATTCCTGGATAGACTTATCATTTTGATATTAGTTGATATTATAACTGTCTCAAAAGACACCATTCAAGACACCTAACACTCAATTCCAGAAAAGATTTGTCATTAGGATAGTAGTTTATTAGTTATAGTCTCATAAGACACTTTCAAGTAACGTATCACTCAATTCCTGGATAGACTTATCATTTTGATATTAGTTGATATTATAACTGTCTCAAAAGACACCATTCAAGACACCTAACACTCAATTCCAGAAAAGATTTGTCATTAGGATAGTAGTTTATTAGTTATAGTCTCATAAGACACTTTCAAGTAACGTATCACTCAATTCCTGGATAGACTTATCATTTTGATATTAGTTGATATTATAACTGTCTCAAAAGACACCATTCAAGACACCTAACACTCAATTCCAGAAAAGATTTGTCATTAGGATAGTAGTTTATTAGTTATAGTCTCATAAGACACTTTCAAGTAACGTATCACTCAATTCCTGGATAGACTTATCATTTTGATATTAGTTGATATTATAACTGTCTCAAAAGACACCATTCAAGACACCTAACACTCAATTCCAGAAAAGATTTGTCATTAGGATATTAGTTTATTAGTTATAGTCTCATAAGACACTTTCAAGTAACGTATCACTCAATTCCTGGATAGACTTATCATTTTGATATTAGTTGATATTATAACTGTCTCAAAAGACACCATTCAAGACACCTAACACTCAATTCCAGAAAAGATTTGTCATTAGGATAGTAGTTTATTAGTTATAGTCTCATAAGACACTTTCAAGTAACGTATCACTCAATTCCTGGATAGACTTATCATTTTGATATTAGTTGATATTATAACTGTCTCAAAAGACACCATTCAAGACACCTAACACTCAATTCCAGAAAAGATTTGTCATTAGGATAGTAGTTTATTAGTTATAGTCTCATAAGACACTTTCAAGTAACGTATCACTCAATTCCTGGATAGACTTATCATTTTGATATTAGTTGATATTATAACTGTCTCAAAAGACACCATTCAAGACACCTAACACTCAATTCCAGAAAAGATTTGTCATTAGGATAGTAGTTTATTAGTTATAGTCTCATAAGACACTTTCAAGTAACGTATCACTCAATTCCTGGATAGACTTATCATTTTGATATTAGTTGATATTATAACTGTCTCAAAAGACACCATTCAAGACACCTAACACTCAATTCCAGAAAAGATTTGTCATTAGGATAGTAGTTTATTAGTTATAGTCTCATAAGACACTTTCAAGTAACGTATCACTCAATTCCTGGATAGACTTATCATTTTGACATTAGTTGATATTATAACTGTCTCAAAAGACACCATTCAAGACACCTAACACTCAATTCCAGAAAAGATTTGTCACTAGGATAGTAGTTTATTAGTTATAGTCTCATAAGACACTTTCAAGTAACGTATCACTCAATTCCTGGATAGACTTATCATTTTGATATTAGTTGATATTATAACTGTCTCAAAAGACACCATTCAAGACACCTAACACTCAATTCCAGAAAAGATTTGTCATTAGGATAGTAGTTTATTAGTTATAGTCTCATAAGACACTTTCAAGTAACGTATCACTCAATTCCTGGATAGACTTATCATTTTGATATTAGTTGATATTATAACTGTCTCAAAAGACACCATTCAAGACACCTAACACTCAATTCCAGAAAAGATTTGTCACTAGGATAGTAGTTTATTAGTTATAGTCTCATAAGACACTTTCAAGTAACGTATCACTCAATTCCTGTATAGACTTATCATTTTGATATTAGTTGATATTATAACTGTCTCAAAAGACACCATTCAAGACACCTAACACTCAATTCCAGAAAAGATTTGTCACTAGGATAGTAGTTTATTAGTTATAGTCTCATAAGACACTTTCAAGTAACGTATCACTCAATTCCTGGATAGACTTATCATTTTGATATTAGTTGATATTATAACTGTCTCAAAAGACACCATTCAAGACACCTAACACTCAATTCCAGAAAAGATTTGTCACTAGGATAGTAGTTTGTTAGTTATAGTCTCATAAGACACTTTCAAGTAACGTATCACTCAATTCCTGGATAGACTTATCATTTTGATATTAGTTGATATTATAACTGTCTCAAAAGACACCATTCAAGACACCTAACACTCAATTCCAGAAAAGATTTGTCACTAGGATAGTAGTTTATTAGTTATAGTCTCATAAGACACTTTCAAGTAACGTATCACTCAATTCCTGGATAGACTTATCATTTTGATATTAGTTGATATTATAACTGTCTCAAAAGACACCATTCAAGACACCTAACACTCACTTCCAGAAAAGATTTGTCATTAGGATAGTAGTTTATTAGTTATAGTCTCATAAGACACTTTTATGTAACGTATCACTCAATTCCTGGATAGACTTATCATTTTGATATTAGTTGATATTATAACTGTCTCAAAAGACACCATTCAAGACACCTAACACTCAATTCCAGAAAAGATTTGTCATTAGGATAGTAGTTTATTAGTTATAGTCTCATAAGACACTTTCAAGCAACGTATCACTCAATTCCTGGATAGACTTATCATTTTGATATTAGTTGATATTATAACTGTCTCAAAAGACACCATTCAAGACACCTAACACTCAATTCCAGAAAAGATTTGTCATTAGGATAGTAGTTTATTAGTTATAGTCTCATAAGACACTTTCAAGTAACGTATCACTCAATTCCTGGATAGACTTATCATTTTGACATTAGTTGATATTATAACTGTCTCAAAAGACACCATTCAAGACACCTAACACTCAATTCCAGAAAAGATTTGTCATTAGGATAGTAGTTTATTAGTTATAGTCTCATAAGACACTTTCAAGTAACGTATCACTCAATTCCTGGATAGACTTATCATTTTGACATTAGTTGATATTATAACTGTCTCAAAAGACACCATTCAAGACACCTAACACTCAATTCCAGAAAAGATTTGTCATTAGGATAGTAGTTTATTAGTTATAGTCTCATAAGACACTTTCAAGTAACGTATCACTCAATTCCTGGATAGACTTATCATTTTGACATTAGTTGATATTATAACTGTCTCAAAAGACACCATTCAAGACACCTAACACTCAATTCCAGAAAAGATTTGTCACTAGGATAGTAGTTTATTAGTTATAGTCTCATAAGACACTTTCAAGTAACGTATCACTCAATTCCTGGATAGACTTATCATTTTGATATTAGTTGATATTATAACTGTCTCAAAAGACACCATTCAAGACACCTAACACTCAATTCCAGAAAAGATTTGTCATTAGGATAGTAGTTTATTAGTTATAGTCTCATAAGACACTTTCAAGTAACGTATCACTCAATTCCTGGATAGACTTATCATTTTGATATTAGTTGATATTATAACTGTCTCAAAAGACACCATTCAAGACACCTAACACTCAATTCCAGAAAAGATTTGTCACTAGGATAGTAGTTTATTAGTTATAGTCTCATAAGACACTTTCAAGTAACGTATCACTCAATTCCTGTATAGACTTATCATTTTGATATTAGTTGATATTATAACTGTCTCAAAAGACACCATTCAAGACACCTAACACTCAATTCCAGAAAAGATTTGTCACTAGGATAGTAGTTTATTAGTTATAGTCTCATAAGACACTTTCAAGTAACGTATCACTCAATTCCTGGATAGACTTATCATTTTGATATTAGTTGATATTATAACTGTCTCAAAAGACACCATTCAAGACACCTAACACTCAATTCCAGAAAAGATTTGTCACTAGGATAGTAGTTTATTAGTTATAGTCTCATAAGACACTTTCAAGTAACGTATCACTCAATTCCTGGATAGACTTATCATTTTGATATTAGTTGATATTATAACTGTCTCAAAAGACACCATTCAAGACACCTAACACTCAATTCCAGAAAAGATTTGTCACTAGGATAGTAGTTTATTAGTTATAGTCTCATAAGACACTTTCAAGTAACGTATCACTCAATTCCTGGATAGACTTATCATTTTGATATTAGTTGATATTATATTAAAACTGACCCGTAAGACACTATTTAAAGCACTTTTATATACTCAGGGAAGACTTATTACTTTAATATAGGCTAATTTCTAAATTTGAGCTTTGAGATAAATTAACTTTAAAATCTGATTCGTTGAAAAACGATTCTAGAAACCTACATAAATATCTACATAGGAGTTTCGAAGTATCTGTCTAAAAACCCGACTCAGGCATCGTGAGCCACGGCGTCCTAATGTATGGCAACGTTTTGTACCACTTTAAATAAGCACAACAAAGTCTTTTTTTAAATTTAAACAATCCGGAAGCCTCTTAAAGACAACTATGATCAACGTGTGTCGCTCACATAAAACCTTGCATGCCACAAAGTGAAATTTGGCTTGACCTTTACTTTGGAGACACACAAAAAGTCATTTCCCGGCATTTTTTATGCTATGTAACAGTATTAGGAATGGTTTTCAGCATTCATTCGGGGAAAAAAAGATCGGGATAAAAGATGATGGGTATTTGAACGGGACTGAACTAGTATTCTAAATATACACTGCCACCCACACAGCGTATTGTACGCCCACACTGCAACAATGGAATAGCAAATATCAATAAAACAGAGCTACAGAGCTTCCATTGATATCATGTAGAATGCGTTTGTATATATATTTCTCTCTCTCTCTCTCTCTCATATATATATATATATATATATATATATATATATATATATATATATATATATATATATATATATGCAAAGAGAGAGAGAGAGCGAGAGAGGAGAGAGAGAGGATGGGAGAAGGAAGAATGAAATATGTATATATGTCCCCAATCTGTATACTTACATACATGTGTGCAACGTATTGGCAACAGAGTGAATTGATGAAAATAGCCTCTATTTTCGGCTCTCATGGTATATGTGACGTTTAAGGTTATTTGAGGTGAAATTTGGATTTAAAGTCTCGTTGTGACGTTTTAACAGATAAACAACGCTTTTCAGATAAGACTGCCAACAAGGTCGTCTGTCGTTCCTAATGGATTCAATATAAAGATTATTTGATTGCTTTCAACCTTCAGCTGATTAAACCCTTTTTCACATTCTCCAAATGTCAAGAATATTTTCAGTCGGCACTTTATCTTTGAAGATTTAATTGGTGTTTCAAAGTCAAATAATTCCAAATTTTATTTAAATGCTTGTTACTCATATTCTTATCAAACTGACCTTTAATTGCCGTGTTTGTGATCTGTTCGCCAACGATAACAACTCATATCGTATTTGAATACTCCACATGTTGTGAAAAAAGCTAGATGCAATGTTTAGAAATGTTGTTTGTTTATTTGAGCTAATTGTTTGCTGAAATATTAGGAGATCTCTCGGGGCGAGTCATCATTCTCGTAACGTTAATTACCTCTTTTTGCTGGTATAGTTCGAGGGAGACTTTACGTAATAGAGAATAATGACCTTGAAGAACTGTTATCTCCATTATCTGCATTCCACTCCACAATAACGGTAATTTATCAAATGTTACCAACCACAACCACACAAACAGAAAAAATCAACCCCAAACAGGTGCTGGTCTGTTAATGACGGGGAGGGATGGGCGGGTAGGTATGTGTATTGGTCGTCGTTAAACAGTCGTAGTGATTTTCAGTTTTCATACAGGACTGGTAAAGCGTCACTGTCTCGGTGTTTAATGTCGATATACTCATTGGAATATTTGATAATTAATCAATGAGTGAGAGGGCGAGATTAGTTTTACTCCGCCTTTTGCAATATTCCAGCAATGTCATGTCGGGGAAAAGGTCTTAACATATTGTACCCATGTTGAGAATCGAACCCGGACCTTCGAATTCGTCCTGATGTGTGAACGCTTCAACCACCAGGCTACCCCACCGCACCTTATAATTAATCAATGAACCCCACAAAGCGCGTTTGTGGGCTTGGAGACATCAGGGAGTAATTTGGGATAACATGGCATCCCTACAAGATATGACTGTAATGACATGACTGTGTGCTGACCCTGTGTCGTCCATATGCCGTAATGTACACTGACAAAATAATGTGACTTGTGAAGTCCCATAAATGCTTTGATAGATAAGTTAGTAGAAGTATGGTTTCGGGCCTGGTGTGATTGACAGCTGGGAAGATTGTACAACTAGGGCGATGACACTTGGTCCTGAGTCCAGGACAATAATCGGACCAAGGTGGACAATGTTGGTCGCAGAATGGCAAATGGACGTGTAACCGCTGAACTCTGGAGACTTTGCATCCCCGTTCACGCTGAAACAAAAGTAACGTATGTTGTTTTCAAGAGCAAATGTTTTTGTCGCAAATGAATTTGGTCACCCAGCAGTGAAATTCTTTTGGCCTGACAATCTTCCAGGGCATACTGAATAGTCACCCCTCCACCAGAGACGTTTCGGGGAATATGAAGTCTCTACAGGACTGCGGCCTTCTCTCCAGATTATCCAAAGGTCCCCTGGTAATGGGTACTTCGGCACTGGCAGTCAAGGCAGCAAACCGAAGATCATTGTTGGTTCAAGAAATATTCCACATACAAGGCTGCGGTTTGCTCGTCACGCAGAAGACCCGGGTTCTATTCCCAACATGGACACAAAGTATGAGGCCTATTTTTTGTGTCCCCCGCCGCGATGTTGCTGGCATATTGAAAAAAGAAGAATACAAGTAAACGCACTCCTCTGTCATATTGCTGAATGCGGCATGAAGTGACACTCTGTTACTCATTCTCTGTCATCATTCTTGTCGCCGAGGGAAACTAAGATGAGGTATAAATGACCATGAATCAAACATCCCGTGTAACATTGTTCCACGTCCACGCTTGTACCGCCTGACCAAGTGAAAGTCTTTAGAGTATCTTCAGAAATAGATTATCAGACAATCTCTGACAATCAGTGATGACGCGAGCTGCGAAATGATTATGTAGTTTGTTGAAGACATTCGACCGAAAATCGCTTTTGGATGTTGATCAAAAAGAAGTTGAAAAAGAAATCTGATATCCATACTAGCAGCTGTGAATCACAACTACACAAATGTCCGTTACAAAACCTTGAATAGTGTGTGACGTTATTGTTACGCCGCGCTCAGCAATAGTCCAGCTATAGGACGTGAAGCGAATGACTGCCCTGGGCATTAACTCCCCTTTATCACTTAGTTTATTGCATAAGCTACCTTTTTAACTTTAATGTTTGACAAACAATAATACTAAATTCTGATCGATTTCGTTTGATCACTTTGAGAATAATTACACTTTTCAGTCATTAAATTGCTCTTTTTGATGCAACCTTTCCTTGTGCAGAGTGGTGCCTGACGATCTCGGGTGTTCTGGAGCCATGGATAAGAGTTTTGCATAGGCGGATCCAGAGGGAGGGTGCATGGGTAAGCACCCCACATTTTTTGTCCTGAATGCTTATCATATGACCCGTGAAAACGGGGTGAAAATGAAGTGTGCATCTCCCCACCCCCCGACCAGCACCCTCCTTTCTTAAGAGTGTGCACTCCCCTATCTCAAAAAGCTGCATCCGCCCCAGGTTTAGGTGTTTCTTGAAATAGACTTGAAGATTGACCTTTCTTACCACAGTTTCTTCAGAATGTGATGATTAACATGAATTTGGTTATATATGACCTCACACACCCGGGAGTCAATGGGGAGATCATACAACTAAATTTGTTGATGTAACAGGCACAGTAATTCGACCATTACAGTTTTCTATCAAATGAACAAAATTCCTAGACGCTGGTACAAAAATGTCAACGAGCGCAGATGCCAGGCATTCATCTGAATAGACATCCCACCATCACCTCTGTCTGGTGTCCTCAGTTGAACCATGATTCCTCCCAATGTGGGGGCTATAAACCTATCATCTGGCCAGAAAATTGAAATAAATATTTAGCTAACGGGAGTCTACTACGACTGATTGCTACATATTGCCTTCGTTTGGTTCGTGGAGGAATACGAATCTCGTCTGGCGTTTTCATTGCCAAACAATCACGTAGACTTGTGAACAAGTCAATATGGCACCGAAAGAGAGCGTTCCCTGAAAGCGTCCATTGGCCTATTTCTTATACGATTTGACTGTAAATTATAATTTCACAAAAAGGTAGATCTATGGAAGATATTTGATTGTGCTATCCTTCCGAACGAAGGAATATCTTCAGTTCAGTTTATCTTACGTCGAAGTTTAGCTCCCTCTTCAAAAACTGCCTGTTGCCGATTTAGAAGATCACTTGTTAATTTGTGTTCATTGTTTGGGGTGCGGTCTGTTTGTGAGATAAGTAATTGTTTTCAATCATCATAAGTGATCGAATTTGAGATTGCAGAATGTGAGTACACATTTCGCCAGCTTGGCTCAAACCACCTCTTTAAAAATTAGCAATCCCAATTACAAAGATCAATGCTCATGATGTTAATCACTGGATTGTCTGGCTATTTACATACCGTAGCCATACAGCTGAATATTCCAGATTTGGCTCACTTACTCACTCACTATAAGATTCGCGAACATGAAACAATGAACTGTGGTAACAACACCTCACAGTTATGTGGTGCGTTATTTATGTTGCTTGTATTACGATTCTAATGCATTAATGACTAAGCATTTAGATGTACCTTTGATGAGCCAAAGTGACAAGCATACACACATATCTATCCTCGAACAGGGCTTTGGAATTCCTAAAATCTCCTACACCATATTTTCACAACATGTACGCGATTGATAAAATGATGTTTGTAACATCTAAAATATAAGAAGCCTTGAACCATGCATAGTAAAGATCATCTAGTGCCGGAGCTCAGTGCACGTGTAATAGCAGTAGACAAGATATTCCACGGGCATCACATGCACGGGCGACTCACACGGTATAAATATAGACAACAAAGAGTTCTTGTTTATTTTTAAAACATCCCCACAACTGAATGTTTTGTCAAAGCCTTAAAGTAGGATGCATTTTATGTTTTTGAAAGTAGGGATGTGTTTTAAAGTAGAGAAGTGTTTTATGTACCAGCTTCTAAAAGAGAACAGTATCGCACTTGCGAGTTTCAGCGGTTCTGTAATGGAAAGGTCACGAGGCACCGAAGATTCTGGAAGAAGAATCAACAAGACCCCAACACTAAACATGCAACTGTCGAAAGATAACTTTTCCACAATGCTGAATTTTGACTTGATACTCGTAAGGAATGGCAAGTGAATTCCTAGGTCAGAATCAACTGATCAACAATAGCGTGAGCCCATCGGAATATTGAAAAATATTTTTAAAACTTTCTTCTCCCTCTCTAACTGTTTGATACGGAAGCGTATTAGGGTCACGGTGAAAAATATTTTTGGTGTCACTATCTCCTACGTAGGACATACTGTCTCCTACGTAGGACTTAGTATCTCCTACGTAGAGATAGTAAGTCCTACGTAGGAGATATTAAGTCCTACTTATTATCTCCTACGTAGGATATACTATCTCTACGTAGGAGATACTATCTCTTACGTAGGCCTTAACATACTCTTAAAAAAACTAGGGGATCTTCATTTTTTTATGATTTACGATTAAACATATTTAGGAGATTCATCGAAGTCAATCAATGTTGATATGATATTATTGAATGTTTTGAGAGAGCATCACCATTTGCACTTCCTAACAACCATATTTATTTGGAATGTATTTTGAAAGATGATTGGTGGATGGCATGTAATTTGCATGCAAACGATTTTCATTAAGAAAAACAAAAAAAACCCCAAAAAACAAAAAACAAACAAACAAAAAAACAAAAACAAAAAAACCCCACTAGAAACAAACACTAGCAAATGTGTGATGCAAGATGAGTGTCAAATTTAATGTTCTAATCGATTTCTCGACCTTCTTGAAAAAATGTCAAAATCAAGAATGGGACCCCATGCACGTGAATGGGGCTACTGCGATGTGCACATGCATATCATGCGTTGTGTTTAGGGACGGTAATAGAGGGAAATGATGGTGCGTTCATAAGATGTCTGTCCTTGAAATGTTTGTTAACGTTTAGAGTTCCTATCTAAATTGAAAGTTCAGGTTCCCCTACTTATTTGGAAGAGTATGTATTCTTTTAAAAGTTCGGATTATATGAAGTATGGTTATTGAGAAATGTTTGGTTATGCAGGACGTTAGATAGTAGAAATGCACGTCAATGCATATTTATGACACTAACGCAGTGTTACTACACAGTGTTACTGTGGTGTGTGTGTGTGTGTGTGTGTGTGTGTGTGTGTGTGTGTGTGTGTGTTACGTTTTGGGTGACGTGGACCTTGATCTAATTGCAGTTATGGGTATACACACAGGCACTCACTCACGCACTCACGCACTCACGCAGGCACACACACAGAGGAGTGGGGAACAGTTCCCGATATGAAATTCTCGTTATGACACGTCCTCCGAAAATTTTTCTTGTCTTCATATGAGGCTAGGTTGGATCTGATACAACGTTCGTTTGCGGTTTGTCTTTTCGTAATCGTTTAAAAGTTGACTTGACTCGAGTGGAAAAGTGTTGAATGCGGCGTAAAGCAATACGGAATTAAAAGAAGGCAAAAGATTGTCATTATAGTTGCTTGTATAAGTATAAGGATATAAGTTCGCGTTGATTGCCACCGATAGACACGTCTGTGCCCGCAGATTATGACTAATGCGCAACGAGATCTGAAATATCCAGCGCATAGTAGAAAAATGTAACTGCAACGCGTAACAATAGGGCAAACTGAACCCGAGGCAGTAAAGTACAACAGTCGGTCCAACACATGAAAGTAATATGCAAAAGTCTAGACTCACTTAAAACACCCACTGTATGCTATATATGTATACATGGTTACAACGGAGATGAATTTCTCCACCAACTTGGGGGAAACAACTGATGCAGATTAACTGCACGAGGATGATTCATTAAATTGCTGAAAAGCATGTGCAAATATCGTGCATGTGAACAGCTGCGTTTTGGTGTAAAGTAGGAGTTACTATCTTCTAAGTCCTACGTAGGTGATAATAAGTCCTACGTAGGAGATAGCATTCCGTTAGTCGCCTCTTACAACAAGCATAGTCGTCTTTCATGGCAAACATAGGTTGCTGAAATCCTATTCTACCCCGGGACCTTCACGGGTCTTCGCTTCTTCGCCTATAACAAAATAGTGGTAAATTCAGGAAAAATGTCTCTCAGGTTGTGAGCTGTATTATTGTATGTATTTGTTGCATTACGCATCGTGTATTCAAAAGATGACGAGTTACCTGACGGATATCATCATCCAAGCAATCCAACCTCTTCTTCCGGAACTTCACCTTTGCAAAAACATTGTAAGTAAGGCATATTGAAGGTGACATAACCTAGTAACGTCTATCAAGAAAGACGTGAAACGACGTTTGTTTCATTACACGTTATATCACGTCAAGATGAAGAAGAGAGGTGTAATCTGATATGCTACACTTACGTCTTATCTGACACGAGCGTTCAGCCATACGATAATCGTGGGTGTGAAACGCTCCTTTGCCTACAATATTTCAGCAATGCCTTTGCGTGTTATTTTATACAAAGCAGAAAATGACTCACTTTAATCACTTGGGCTACCAAACTGTAAACTGATATACATGTACATGGGCGTTCTCAGCATGTTCAAAATCTATGTACGTTTATATATGATCAAAGCTGGACATATGCAGAGTTTAATCATGTCATTTTGACAAATTAGAAACATATTTACGGCAAACCGTATATGATGATGTATCATTCTTTTAATCTGTAAGTTCTGGTTAATGCTGAGTACCTTTGTCTCTATTTTTAATATCTAGTTTGATACATAATATATATTCATGCTGTTACACTGAACACAAAATATGTATTCCAGTTAGGATTCAAACATATTCCAAATGAATTATTTAAATGCAGTCTTGACTGCCCTATATGACACTAGTACTATAAAACATAGCAATGCAAAATATGCACAGTAGAGCAGGTTGTCATCCCTAAACAAGCTTGCCCTTGCTTACAAGCAATTCTGGTACCTAGCTAGTGAAGTGATAAACCAACACTTACAACAAAACTGGAACTACCTTGAGAAGGAACGTGCCAAACTAACACTTGTAACACAAGGTCATCCGTGCACAACCTTGTGAAGAGACATAACAAACCAACACTTAACACAAGGTCATCCGTGCACAACCTTGTGAAGAGACACAACAAACCAACACTTAACACAAGGTCATCCGTGCACAACCTTGTGAAGAGACACAACAAACCAACACTTAACACCAGGTCATCCGTGCACAACCTTGTGAAGAGACATAACAAACCAACACTTAACACATGGTCATCCGTGCACAACCTTGTGAAGAGACACAACAAACCAACACTTAACACAAGGTCATCCGTGCACAACCTTGTGAAGAGACACAACAAACCAACACTTAACACAAGGTCATCCGTGCACAACCTTGTGAAGAGACATAACAAACCAACACTTAACACAAGGTCATCCCTGCACAACCTTGTGAAGAGACACAACAAAGAAACACTTGTAACACAAAGTCATCCCTGCACAATCGTGTGAAGTGAAATAACAAATCAGCATTTAACGCAAAGCCATTCGTGCACAACCTTGTAAAGAGACATAACAAAGAAACACTTGTAACACAAGGTCATCCGTGCACAACCTTGTGAAGAGACACATCAAAGAAACACTTATAACACACGACCATCCTCGCAACCTTGGAAAGAGACACAGAAAAGAAATACTTGCAACACAAGGCCATCTGTGCACTACCTTAAGAAGACATGTGACAAATCAACACCTCTATCACAGCACATCTTTGGGAAGAGAGAAACAAAGAAACACACACTTGCAAAACAGGGACATCCGTGCACTACCTCGAGAAAAGCCATAACAAACCCACACTTTCAGCAGTTGTCCACCACGCCACAACCTTAGACAGACGTTCCTTCAATGCCCTATATTGAGTACTCCTTTCATCTAATTGACCACTGAGACCTTTGTGGTTTTCATCTCAACCACATTGAAGTTATAAACTGGGAAGTAACAAAAGATGCCAATCAAGCCAACAAACAGCATGCTTTCTTTGATGTGACTATCCTCATCTTTGGCGTTAATGCACTCTTGTACATACACTTACCACATAAAAGATGTCGAAATCGCGAACCGCGAGATGTTTTTTAGTGTGTGACAATATGTGTGGGAAGGTGAATGTGGACGACTGTTTGAGTGGTGATTTTGAACACCGTTTTTTGTGAAAGTGTGAATGTGTTTTTTAGGGACCTTACAGGTGTGAAATCTGTAATCAGAACGTACATGTGTCATCCTGATCGGACGAGTGATACTGATCAAAATGTGGGTGTGTAGTATCAATATCGATGTACATGTAGGTGTGTAGTAAGTATTTATATTAATGAAAATGTGGGTGTGTAGGAAGTATTAATATTGATGACAAATGTGGATGTGTAGAAAGTATTAATATTGATGTACAGGTGGGTGTGTCGTAAGCATTTATACTGATGTATATGTGGGTGTGTAGTAAGTATATATGTTGATGTAGATGTGGGTTTGTAGTAATTATTTATATTGATGTACATGTGGGTGTGTAGTAAGTATATACTGATGACAAATGTGGGTGTGTAGTAAGTATTAATATTGATGAACATGTTGGTTTGTATTAAGTATTTATGTTGATGTACATATGGGTGTGTAGGAGGTATGTTTACTGGCGTACATGTGGTTGTGTAGTAAGTATCTATGTACAAGTTGATGTACATGTGGGTGTGTAGTAAGTATTTATGTTGATGTACATGTGGTTGTGTAGTAAGTCTCTATATTGATGTATATGTGGGTGTGTAGTAAGTATTAATATTGATGTACATGTGGGTGTGTAGTAAGTCCCTATTTTGATGTATATGTGGGTGTGTAGTAAGTATTAATATTGATGTATATGTGGATGTGTAGTAAGTATTTATGTTGATGTACATGTGGATGTGTAGTAAGTATTTATGTTGATGTACATATGGGTGTGTAGTAATTACTTACATTGATGTACATGTGGGTGTGTAGTAAGTATATATTGATGACAAATGTGAGTGTGTAGTAAGTATTAATATTGATGTACATGTTAGTTTGTATTAAGTATTTATGTTGATGTGCATGTGGGTGTGTAGAAAGTATTGATATTGATGCACATGTGGGTGTGTAGTAAGTATTTATGTTGATGTGCATGTGGGTGTGTAGTAAGTATTTATGTTGATGTACATGTGGATGTGTAGTAAGTATTTATGTTGATGTACATGTGGGTGTGTAGTAATTACTTACATTGATGTACATGTAGGTGTGTAGTAAGTATATATTGATGACAAATGTGGGTGTGTAGTAAGTATTGATATTGATGTACATGTTGGTTTGTATTAAGTATTTATGTTGATGTGCATGTGGGTGTGTAGTAAGTATTTATGTTGATGTGCATGTGGGTGTGTAGTAAGTATTTATATTGATGTACATGTGGATGTGTAGTAAGTATTTATGTTGATGTACATGTGGGTGTGTAGTAATTACTTACATTGATGTACATGTAGGTGTGTAGTAAGTATATATTGATGACAAATGTGGGTGTGTAGTAAGTATTGATATTGATGTACATGTTGGTTTGTATTAAGTATTTATGTTGATGTGCATGTGGGTGTGTAGTAAGTATTTATGTTGATGTGCATGTGGGTGTGTAGTAAGTATTTATGTTGATGTGCATGTGGCTGTGTAGTAAGTATTTATGTTGATGTACATGTGGGTGTGTAGTAAGTATTTATGTTGATGTACATGTGGGTGTGTAGTAAGTATTTATGTTGATGTGCATGTGGGTGTGTAGTAAGTATTTATGTTGATGTACATGTGGATGTGTAGTAAGTATTTATGTTGATGTACATGTGGGTGTGTAGTAAGTATTTCTGTTGATGTGCATGTTGGTCTGTCAGTATTGATGTATACATGTGAGTGCGTAGAATGTGTGTTTTTATGTTCATGTCGGTACTTCAGTATTAATGTAAATATGTAATTATGTAAATATGTAAATATGTAAATATGTGGATTTGAAGTGAGGTCGGAGATTTATAACACAAGCAACAATAACAATTTAAAACACGATGGATCCATGACCAAAGTAAGGAGAATACACGGTAGAACCATAACACAAGTAATAAAGAATACATGGTAGAGCCATAACACAAGTAGTAAGGGATACACGGTAGAACCATACCACAACTAGTAAGGAATACACGGTAGAGCTATAACACAAGTAATAAATTAAAGTAAAACACAATGGATCCATAACACAAGTCATAACGAATACACGGTAGAACTATAACCCAATTAGTAAGGAATACACGGTAGAGCTATAACACAAGTAATAAGTTTAAAGTAAAACACAATGGATCCATAACACAGGTCATAAAGAAAAACATGGTAAATGTATACTGCTTCCAAACCACATGTGAAGGTTATCATAACTGTATTTTATAAGTCATGAGAAGATTAAGACATGTATATTTAGTTTCATACAGGCCACAGTGCTAACGTGCAACATTGATATCGTTATATAGCACCAGTGTGCAATATAACGAACACATGACCATTTTCTTTGAAGTAATAACATTCTTTTTCATAAATTCGATTCCACAACTAAACAGAACTGAAACTAAACTTTAAAATTTCAAGAACAGATTAACCTACACATGTATATTTCAAGTCTTAAAGCAAACAGAGAACGCAGGCAATGCGCTAATTCCTTCCTTTTAAACGTGCACAATGTTCAGACAGGCTTTCGCAATGCTCTCATAAACTATACAAACATTAATTGACCTTGTCTTTCTAGTTTGTTCAACACAGTAGAAATACTTTTATTCGTATTTAAGAAAATACGACTTAAAAGGGGCGTTAAGAGGACGTTAACGACGCCATGCTTCAGACGTTTTACGTCAAACAAAGTGACATATTCTACGTTAAGTTGAAGCACTGTTCATGATTTACACGTTAACCAGATGTAAGATAATGCATCAATTTACGCGATTTATCTTTGTTTAACACTTCTTTGTCGATTGCATGTTTTCCAGGTTCGTAGAGCGCGAGAAGGCGCTACACGCGCGTAGACACTACACGTTTTACCGTCGAGGGAACATCAAAGCAATTTACACGGCACTCTCAGGGTTTTTCTCTACAACTGTTTATCCGTTTTCTCCTCAAAATCTGACAACCGTTATTTTCTACGCCCTTTTACGCTAAGTTGCAACAAAAATATATTACGACACTGGCACTCTTTTTAAAGAAAACACA
Organism: Haliotis asinina; assembly: GCF_037392515.1. Lineage (NCBI taxonomy): Eukaryota > Metazoa > Mollusca > Gastropoda > Lepetellida > Haliotidae > Haliotis > Haliotis asinina. The sequence continues at coordinate 51,327,462 of NC_090287.1, forward strand.
AGTATCATGTATTGTCGTTTTTGGCGAAATAACTGGAGTTTTTATGACTGCAAACATGTTTTTTGGTCTGGTTGTGTTTTGATGAGATTTCGATGGGGTCTCAGAGTGCTTATTGCATGTATGTAAGTTGTGATTGCAATGTAGACATAATAAGCCTTGTTGACAGTTATTCATCAGATTGGTGATGTATTTCACGATTTATTTCATGATCTTATTTATGATGCTGAGATGTGTTTTCACGCGTTACTATGCTCTCGTTCTTTTGTTTCTTCTCAGCGACAGATCCATATGGTAATTAAGAGTTATTTAATGAGCTATTTGGACTTTTTCCATTAAAGGAATGGTGAAATAGACTAGTAGTTCACTGGCGTTCAACTAAAGACCTGGCTTTCATTCTCAACATGGATACACATAGTGAAACCTATTTTATTGTGGTGTCCCACCGAGATATTTGTGGACTATTGTTAAAATTCGGCGTACTACCCAAACCCCTCACAACTCTGTAAGCATTAATAACGACCCATTATCATATTTAGCATGTGTTTTATTTTGGGTTACACCTTCTTTCTCAGTGAACTACAGATTCCGTTGCGGCCGCAGTGGCTGTGTGGGTAAGACTGCTGACTTTGTGAGCTGGCGATCAGGTGTCTTACTCTGAGAGTGACGCTTCGAATCCTGGATGGGACTCAGCCTAACAAAAGTATTAGAAATTTAATCCCAAATATAACATGTGCCACATTTGACATTCAAATGATATGGTGTTTTCACATAGAAATGCCCCATCCTAATTTGGAATACACATATTTAACCATTGATGACAACTCATTGTAAATTTCGTTGCTAATTTGAAATAGGATGCATGATTGACCATTAATGACAATTCGTTACACGAACGGTTTTACGTTTTGAACATTTAAAAAGAATTGAAGAATTAGGACCATCATTCAGCATTTACTCTAATGAATGACAAGTCGATACGATGTCCTGTGAGGTGGAAATTGGTTTCAAGTTTGCATACACTAAATAGCGGTTGTGTGTGTGTGGTGCATACAATACATGTTCATTTATGAAGTGAGGTGAGGTGGTCATATGTGTGGTACAGACAATACATGTACATTTATTAATATGTGTTTGTATGTAAAGAGGGTGAGTATTGCGAGTATGAGCATATGTGCTATTTATATTCATGTATGTGTTTATTTTTGTGTGGTATGAGTGTTTTGTGTATATGTCCTTTGCAATGTGCATGTATATTTGCATATCGCGTGGGTTAGTCTTTTTAGTGTGTGCATGTTTGTGCATGTGTGTCGGTATGAATATTTTGTGCATGTGTGATGTCTGTGTGTTGTATTTCACGTGTGTATGTTTGTGTGATGATGCGAATTGTGAGCGTGGGCGTGCGCATGGAATGTGCGTTGTGACTGATTGTACTGATAATCTTTTAATAATTAGGGGAAATATTTACTAAAACTCAAGCTCACAACTTGTTATATCGACCACCTCTATCTGGAAATTTCTCAGAAAAACATTTTTGAAAAAGTAGATATATTTTCACTAAAATCTCACTTAAAACCTACTGTCTTCGTTTTAAAGAAGACTTGACTTAAAGTTGATTGTACATAAGTTGAACAATTAGGAGGCATAGCTGTGCTGATTCCTTTGCTTTATGTTCTCTCATATACCTGAACCGTTAAAACGGGACGTTACCAGAGTCGAACACGGTCCGACGCCGTAATGAGCCAACGCACTAACCACAAAACCACCCTTATGATAAAAGGTGTGATGGCGTTAATATGTACGCATGGCGATATCATGTTATTGAATAAACACGCAACAGGGTCGCTGCCCAGTAATAAAGTAGATAGACATGGCGGCATTATATAAAAGTTATTACAACAATGTTTCACGGTATTACAGATATTTATGTGCATACAATGTGTACGGGATGTGTTTACAGCGTTTTAGTGATATGTGAAGATACAGAGAGCGGTTCGTGCGACGTAACAATGTAAACAACAGACGATGTTCTTAGCGACTCAGAGATTGGCGAGCAGTATTTATGTTGTGTTAGAATATCTAATACCTTTAACTGGCACACTCTCAGAAATGAATGACCTCCATGTCGGCCGTTGCTACGTTTGGCGCTCATCTGCAGCAATGACCTTGACCGAAGACTTAACGTATTCCATGGCAGATTCAGCAAACAAACAAAACACAGAAGTTTTTCTTGTGGCTAGATTCAGGAGATGTCATAACAAACCTTCTTAGCAACGCATCGCCACGGAACAGGAGTCCCAGTTCACTACAGGGGCCTCGTATTTGAAATCCACACCGCGCACCGTATTATCAACACGAGTTACCTTTGTGGATTAACTGATGTTTAGACAAAATTAACGTCAGTGTAACTCTTCCAAGTTTCGTTTCTTTCATACACTGGACCCATGACAATGATGTATGTTCAAGACGAGCCTCCAAACGCACATGGCGTTGCTGTTTCTACAATTATGACCCAGTCGTTAAAAGCAGAATCGGTTTTAACTCGGGTTTGAGAGTATTGCCCTGACGTTTAGAGCTACTGGTAGGGTATTACTCTGAGCGGGATATGAACAGATGTGAATCAGGTTTATAAACAACCTCGACGTATACCATGTTTTGACATCCCCGACCACCTGTTTAAACCGACTGAGTATGTTCCGGTGAAAAGAAGGTCAACTTTAAACATTTCTTATATTTGACCTATTTGTTCCTAATGTGCCCAGTCACTGTACCATAGCTTTGAGAGCTTTTTAAAAAATAGTTCCTGCAAACATGCGTTGGATATTGGATACAATGTTTTCAGTGAACATGTTGGACATATGTCGATTATGTATTTCAGTTTGATTGTACATTTCCAGTCTGCAGCTTTTGGTTGAAGAAAATGAAAATGTTTTACAGGAATTGATTTTCTCATAAATTGGAATGTCAGCTGTCTCCGAATGCTTTGATGAAAATAGCAAGATATTTTAATTTTACTTCAGATTTGTATAATTTTGGTGTCAGATGTAAAACAAAACATTCAACAATCAGATCCCGAGTTTTCCTTTCACATTCATACAAAGTAATTAACGTCTCTGTAATGAACTTGACATGCAATTGACACGCACATATAATTTGAAATGGGCATGACGTGTAATGCCCAACACATGTGTAAATTATGAGACTAATGCAATTGCCAGATTGAACATAATGTTACGCTACACGGAGATATTGAAATTAACAATGTTATGCCTCTTTTTGTAATGTGTTATCTAATGTATCCTTGGTAATGCAACATGTTTCGTTGTATGAAAGTGTGGAATGAACCGTATTAATTGTCGGAGACGTGTGTGGTTGTTGAGTTGGATGAAGTCACGTACTTAAACCAGACCATGTCATGAACTGACAGTGTAGTGATGAAATTAGATAATGAAATGAATATCACTCTCTACCCTTCCCCCCGTGAAATGGCCTGTATTATCAAATTCTTCATGAATGCGTTCTGTGTGTATTCCGTGTAGACTGAACGCCAAAATACATGATACGGTCGACAAAAAGACGAAATACCTGAAAGACTCATGCATGCATATTTTAAGAATTTAAATTCAAAAACTGAAATCACCACCATCACCTGTCCGCCCCTCCCACCCCTCCAGCTTCCTACTCCTGTTCAGACCACTGGCCCATGTGTTAAATCACAGAGACGCTGTTGTGCTTAAGTCAGTATGTCAAAGATATATTCCAAAAATTAATATCGATAATTGATACCAAGAATTTGAAGCATAGGGTCTTACTGTGATGACTTGAAAATGTGAATGTGAAATATAAATGTGAAATATATAATATATAAGCCTTTTTGTGTAACGGTATATATTTCAGTAGAGATCACCTGTACATGATGTCGATCTGTTTTCATAAGTTCCATGATAAGCTAAACAACTCACATGGTGCTGGAGGATTCCTAGAGTCTCGCAGATGAAGCGAGAGCCCGCTAGATTCTCGTCAGTATGTTATTACAATGCAGGCTTCTGTTTGTATATTGACAGACTAGATCTGGCTCTAATATCTATAAGAGGCCGGTGAACCCTAGGTAAATACCGTAGCCTCTAAGTATACACATCTACTCGCGATGTTTTCAATGTTATACGAACTATATCTTGAATGAGCCCTAGTCACAAAAGGTTTCACGGGATTAACACACAGAAATAAGAATTTGTACAACAAACGGTATGAATATATTTTTAGGATTTCCTTATAGCTACATCTATTCACATATTCTAGTCTCACTTGTAGTTAGGGGCGGTGGTGTAGGCTAATGGTTAAAGCGGTGTCTCGTCACGCCGAAGATCCGGGTTCTATTCCACAGATGAGTAAAATGTTTGAAGCCCATTTCTGGTGATCCCCTCCGTGATATTGCTCGAATGTGGCTAAACGCGTCGTTAAATCATACCCAGTCACTCATTCGAGCTTGTCTATATCTAATAATATTGAAATGCGACTATTCCTTCGTAAACCGTCTTTCAAACAACGCACATATCCATATGACACAAACACTTGCTTATTCGATGGTGATGCATTTGATGCAGCTATCACAATGTCGACCTGGAGTTTGCAGTGTTGTAACGGTCTTCGCCCTGGTCAGTTCCAGACAACATTGAAATAATTGTTCAGTTACAATCTTACTTATATACGCGTACTTTTGTTTGCCTAAAATTCATAATCAAAAATGGAATCCAACCCAGGTTTTGACATACTATATTTTTCTGGTCTCGACCATGGCGTTCTGATTGTTGCCTTCATATTAGTAACAATGAAACATTCTTTGGAAAACAAAACGTCAATAACTGCCAGTATACGTGTTTTTTAGCAAGAACTGAATTTTCACAACACATTGTCCAGAACACGAATTTCTGACGAGCGAAAGTCTGTCTTATGTGTGTCACTCGTGATGGAATATTTGTTTCTCGTACTTTTTAAAACAAGATTTCTTTGTAGAAGCATATCCTGACGCCCATTCCTAGAAACAAGAAACTATTTTGAGCATACGGACCAATCACATTCGCAGTGCAGTGCATCTTTGCTCGCCAGGCCGTCGTAGCAGATGTTGGCAGCAATGGAAATGGTGTAGTCTCGGTAAACAATGAGAGATGAGAGACTATCAATGCGGGCATCTGCAGAACCCCTCGGTCAGTGTATATACCTGTTCCGTTTGTGTATAAAAGGCTCTACAGAGATGCCTGTCATAAAGTGATTCCTTGAGGGTCGAGGTCTTCCTACCATTGTCGAACAAGGTCAATGTCTCAGCGGATTTGAAAGAATTCTGGTAAAATATCTCACAGAACGATCATGCACTGTTCACAGGATGGTACAGGTTCTGGAGGGGTGCGATTGAGCAAGATTGTTTGTGGGATAACAGAAAATGTTCAAAATGTGTAAGAAACGTTTTTTAAGACCAAAGGAAGTCCAATTCCTACCCCGACCTAGAGGACGAAATAGCCGGTCCCTTACATTTTGATAGATGTGTAGATATGTTATGTATTTCACGAAACTATCAACATATATATGAACATACATGTAACTGTATCTTGTATGAAGCGGAAGTACACATTAAAAACATCTGACAATAAATAAAATGATCTGATTTGGTTCGCAACTTACTCATAGAAGAAACTGCATACTAGGCAAATCTAATCAGCTGTGGACATTACATGGTATAGAATCATGAAGGAAATCCTCAGACAAACTGAGTCATTAGAACAAATGCTTTTGCTGTTTCTTGGTTTCTGTAATGTAAAGTTTCAAAAGGTCAAAGCCACTTTAGTATTTTTAAAAGTTGCTTAATTGACACATTTGCCTAATTAATTCTTTGTTTAAATGACGTATGGTACGGTCCACAGCAAAATATTTCACTATAATATAATACTCTATTACTCTCGATGTGAGGTGACTTCATAAGCCGCAACAGAATTCACACAAACCATTACCACTAATTTCACAAATGCAAGACACCTAAGGATTCGAACCAAACAGCGGACAAAGCGAACCGAACCCTGCTGACACGCCGTCTCTGTGTTCCGTGGAACAACTCAGTGTTTTAACCGTTCGACCGTCGGTCAGTCCAAAATTATACCCACTAAGACGCGGCTGGAGTGAAATTGCCTGTCCATCGGTTATCTCAACGCGGCCAGAAAAGAAGAGGCATGTCATTGAAACTGGCACTCCTGCTGTTACACACAGCCGCTCAGGCGCATGTAGCCAGGAACTAGAAATTATAGCTTCGGCTCCTGTCTAGTAGCGCCTCACTGAGCAGATTTCGTCGTGATTTTATTTGGTCCTTGACCATTCCGACCACTGGTCATTTGAAGTTGCTACAAGTAGTTTCCGTATTTTCTCCGTACCTCTTTAGTCAGCACTGCCTGTGATAGTAATTACCCACTTACCTTGTTCGTGGAAGGGGGCTTCTGCCATCTGGTGAGGATTAAGGTCTTAATGGATGCCAACACTCTCGTCAGGCGCGCGCTAATTGATTGCTGTTCTACCATGCGTCTGACCACACAAAACCGAGAAACAAACCTCTTGACAAGAAACGATGTCTGTGCAATTTGTATACAATGTGTGCATACCAACGATGCTGAACCGAACTTTACCATAACTTTTGTAAATAAATGCGTCAGAATTAACTTTATTTTTTAATATATATTTGACAGTAGCATTCTCCTCATATGTTATTCGAATTTGACTACAATAGCAGGCTATTACATTCATGCAGTATTGAAAATGTGATAAACGTTTCATGAACATGATGTTTACCCTAACAAGTCGACTGGAGGATTTTACACTGAAAAAGAAATGACAACTGCTATTCAAGGTTATGGAATAAAATATAAGCTACCCAAAACACTCACTTGAACGCAACCAGCGTGAGAAGTAACAGTCAGTGTAGTTAAGAGATAGTTCATTCCCGATAGCAATGGGCTTTACGCTGTCAAAATGCAACCTGTTATCGCTTATAATATATGTGAATTACGACTCCTTATTTATAAGTTAGTAGCAAAAGTAGTTTAATCACTAGAAATTTAAAAACTAACTAACTTTCACAAACCTAACCTAACTTGGTCGCCTTTGTCCTGGCGCCATTGTCCTCTTTTCCCCGGGGCGATCTCAGTGCGAGGCCTGGGACCGTCGTATGTCTGATTCAAAGTGTGGTAGTGTCGGCCATCTTGGGCTTAGATGTATATATTGGTCCAGACGAACTTGAAAATATGCAGCATGTGTTTTGGGTTCCGATCTACAAGGCATTCGTAACGTTACAACCTGCCGTAACTCTACTGTTTATCATAGGTTCACGAATGTCGTAGAGCTACAAAGTTTTGTGGATCTGGAACTTGGTCTCCAAGGTAACTATTTGGACAATAATGATATTTAAAGTTCTGGGTGAACTAAAGACTCACCATTGTTTATACTCCGTGTACATTAAGATAATATGGATGTTCCACGCTTTGTGTCTTGTCAAGTTCAGAGTATCCTGTTGATACCTATCGCGTCTGTTACAAACAGGTGTACTGCTGCATGGCTTACAGAACGCAACTATTTTTCTTAACCCTTTCCTGTGTGTAGATAATGTTCAGTCTTTCCTACTGAACATAATACGACACACGTCTTGAAAACACGTTAATCCGGGTCCGCTTGCATAAAGCGATCTTAGCTCTATGATTGTTGTAACTCACAGTTAAAAAGTAAAGATAGGTTGGAGTAACTGCGGCCGTAACATTAAGATGGCCGATTCCGTTAGTTGCCTTTTACGAAAAGCATTGGTTGCCGAACTGTAACCGTGTCTTCTCGGAGGTAATCTTCTAGGGATCCATCCTACTCTGATACATACTCATACGATCGTCATTAGGCCATTTTGTGGAATGAGCAGGTCAGTGTTAAGATTTGTTTTGTCGTTACCATGTCAATACTGTGTCTAACGCCTCTGAATCAGAGACATGCTGCCACTTGATCATCCATCCCTTGAGTCACCCCAACTAAAGCATCATGGGATGTTAGCAATAATGTCAACACCAAAATCACCACGACAACGGTGACCAACACAGAAACTCCCTGTTTACCTTAAAGTTTGCCATCTGAATCGCAAAGTATTATACACAAAACCTGTCCGTTTTTTAAAGATGAATACGTTTTTCATGAAATTTCTTGAAACTAGCTTTCAAATGTCTTCTCCATTTTCCTACAACGTTAAATGCACACAGTGTCCTGTTCCTTTTTAAACTTCCATCTTCAAAACAGGCTAGATAAAACATCTAGTAACACCATTACATACATTGCTTCCAACACGCAACTTCAAGGGACAAGACAATCTTTGGATCTAAGTATAAACCAAATTTAGTGTATGTATTATTTTGTATTAAAACAATAAACTGGATTATTTAGTCTTCAAAGAAAGCTGAACGTGGTTACTGAGACTCTCTGTATCACATAGAGGATGGTGAGCAATTACCGTTAGTTTTCGGGATGGGGATGGATGTCTGTCTCACAGTCCCTAAACTGCACTATTTCCCCGTCTTTCCAGTCCTTCGTGCACTCTAAGTGAGTGAGTTAGTTTAGTTTTACGCCACACTCAGCAATATTCCAGTTATTTATATCAGCGGTCTGTAAATAATCGAGTGTGGACCAGACAATCCAGTGATCAACAACATGAGCATCGACCTGCGCTATTGGGAACCAATGACATGTGTCAACCACGTCAGCGAGCCTGACCACCCGATCCCGTTAGTCGCTTCTTACAACAAGCATAGTCCCTTTTTATGGCAAGCATGGGTTGCTGAAGACCTATTCTACCTCGAGACCGTCACGGTTTTCTGCACTCTAAATCCTTAAATGTCGTTCCTCTGGTTCTGATTCTCTCATGTCACTGAAGCCCCTTCAGTTTATTTGTTTTTTTCAACATTATAATATTCTCAACGTCAGTCATTGAAGGTGGTTGAAATGACTTATAGCAAGTAGAGGACTAGGTTTGATGTGTAATTCGTTATTCGACGTAAGCTGAAACATAATCAGGTAAAAAAACTCTTTCACCCAACCTCACTAAGTTTATCTTCACGACATTGACAACAAATGATGGAATACGTTTTGAGCTGTTTAGAACTCACATAATTGTAATTATCATATTTCTATTGCCTCTAAACTTTCTCACAAGATTGTGAAATTTAAATAACCTTGTAAGACTGAGTGTATGTTATTGTAATATTATAACCACGAGGAAACAATTATCCGTCACTTTTATTGATGTTAGCATTAAGTTGAGCCAGCTGCCTTGCACCTCATGCGTAAACAAAGAAATGAAGTAACTCTGCTTCAATGAAATCGTAGCTATTTTAAGATTTTGCAACTTGATAGTGTTTGCATACTTCGCTTAACCCATGAACTTTGTGTGTTCTTGCAAATAGCATTAACTTGATGTTGTTTAATTGTCATCGGCTAAGCTGGGTGCACAGAGGTCCAGCATCAAAAGACATGTGTTAACGACCCGTTGTGCTACAAACTTGTTTTCTACAGATTTATTTTGGAAGTCTTGACATTCGAGTCTGCTTAAATGGCTTAAGTATGGCTCAAATGACGTGCCAACATATCGACATCAGATGCCTGTCAGGGATATTGCTCTGAGGCCATGAAAGCCGGAACGTCTTCAAGATGTTGAGCTTGATTGAGTTAAGTTAGTATTCTATGAAAGAGACGTTTAAACAGGGCTTTTCGTCGTTTTAGGTTTTGGGTTCGAACTCGTATCTCTCATGCTTTTTACTTTGATATCTCATTGGTTTATTATCCAGTTTAAGTTATGGTATGATGAATCTGAATATTTAGAAGTGTTTAATCTAACATTGGTAGAAAGAAAGGGCTTCGCACATTCTCACATCAAACCCGGGTCGTTGGCGTGACGGGCGAACGCTTTAACCTCCAGGCTACTCCTCCGCCCCAAGTCTAGTCTAAGTGAGAGTACGTATAATCTCTTTTCATGAACATTTTGTAAAAAAAATAAAAGATAAATTTAGCAGAAGGTGTTGGCGGGTCCGTTACAGTGAGAGCAACGTTTAGGCGGGTGATGCTTTTAATTCCAGTCTCAGATCTTGGTTGAGAGGGCATTTACGACGAACGTATGATCCTTAATCAGAAGATGGAAGTAGGCTATTTTAAAAGTTCTCATTTTCATCCTTTTGAAGAAAGGAAATTGGTATAAATAACAACTCTACAGCGACAACGTTGTGGATATTATTCAGGCACCACCGCTGACGTAATGCAGTCATCAATGTTGATGCATTACAGTCAGTACTTTTGACATGCAGTCATCATTGTTGACTAAAGCATACACCCTTGTATTTATTCAAACACCCTAGCGATGCACAAAATCATACTGCACGAAGGAAACTACTTGAGGAAAAAAAACCAGGCCTTTATTTCCCATCTCTTTTACCAGCTGTTTTCCATTCTCTACCGGACTCTTCCTGTTCTGCATACATCTTTTTCCACACTCACTCCAGTTTTTTACCCAGATCTTCCTTTTATGTTTTGTAACCAAATCCTTCCTTTCTCTACCCAACTCTTTCTAATATGTAGCCAAGTCTTCCCGTTCTATGGGGGCGATGATGTACCACGCCATGATGTTGCTGGAATATTGCTAAAAGCGGCATAAAAACACATACCCACACACTCACTCTTATTCTGAAGCCAACTGATTCCATTCTCCACCCAACTCTCCCTATTCTCTACTCAGCTCTTTCCATTCTCCACCCAACTCTTCCTATTGTCTACCCAGCTCTTTCCATTCTTCACCCAACTCTTCCTATTCTCTACTCAACTCTTTCCATTCTCCACCCAACTGTTCCTATTCTCTACTCAACTCTTTCCATTCTTCACGCAACTCTTCCTATTCTCTACTCAACTCTTTCCATTCTTCACCCAACTCTCCCTATTCTCTACTCAACTCTTTCCATTCTTCACCCAACTGTTCCTATTCTCTACTCAACTCTTTCCATTCTTCACCCAACTCTCCCTATTCTGTACTCAACTCTTTCCATTCTCCACCCAACTGTTCCTATTCTCTACCCAACTCTTTCCATTCTCCACCCAACTCTCCCTATTCTCTACTCAACTCTTTCTAGTTCCTACCCAGCTCTTTACATTCTCCACCCAACTGTTCCTATTCTCTACTCAACTCTTTCAATTCTTCACCCACCTCTCCCTATTGTCTACTCAGCTCCTTCCATTCTCCATTCAACTCTTCCTATTCTGTGTTCAACGCTTTCCAGTTCCTACCCACGTCTTTCCATTCTCCACCCAACTGTTCCTATTCTCTACTCAACTCTTTCCATTCTCCACCCAACTCTCCCTATTGTCTACTCAACTCTTTCCATTCTCCATTCAAGTCTTCCTATTCTGTGCTCAATTCTTTCTAGTTCGTACCCAACTCTTCCCATTCTCCATCCAACCCAGTTCCTGCTCAACTTCTGAACTCAATTCTTTCAATTCTGTGTTCTTTCCATTCTGCAGCCAGTTGTTTCTATTCTGCACTCAGCTCTTTCCATTCTGTACACAACTCTTTCCATTCTCAACCCAGTTCTTCCTATTCTCTGCACAACACTTTTTGGTTCCTACCCAACTCCTTCCATTCACCACCCAGGTCTTCTTATTCTGAGGACAGCTTTTTCCATTCTCTGTCGAACTAGTACTGGTCCTGTAGTGTATCCAACACTTTCCACACTCTATCCAAAATGGAAGAACAGCCCCTGATTGTCTTCAAATCCTTCAAGACTGAATGTCTGGATATTGAGCCTCTTCTTTCAAGTAAGAGTTTCGTTTTATGCTCTAACATATGTAATTGTGTGTTTAACTCCTCTGTTTCAAGAAACACCCTGTACTGACCATTTCCTGTCCCTGTTCCATCTCCCGAATAATTTCTGTGCACAATCCATCTTTATCTGCCCATATTCCCCACCCTCTTCCCATGTCTCATCTCCATTTCTACCACTGTCCTCCCTGTACCCATCTGATCCTACTTATACTTTGTGCCCACCCAATTCACTGCCTATACTCACTCACAAGGAGCGTCCGCTCGAGCGATCTGCCTGTTGTTGCACACTGCAGACACTCATTATGCTGTACCTAATACTAGTTATCTACGGTTCGGGAATGTTTGTGTTAAGAAATGCACAATGCTGCCATTCATCTCACTCAGTGATGTTCGTAATGCAATTCTAACTACAAAGAGAATCTATTCCTTGCCCTTTCCATGTCAGGAGGCATGAAATAAACATATTTATACAATGGAATTTTAACATACAGACGCAAATTTTCTAATTATCAAATTACAAAGAAGTAGTTGTGACTATAAATATGACACCGTGTGACTGAAATAAGCCTGTGCGTACTTGTTTGTCTGATGAGGACATCTGTTTCTCGACAGAATTAGCAAGAACGCTTGTCACGGTGAAGTCAAATGAACAGAATACAATAAATACGTTGACGTTTTCACAAGGAAAATGATTCAGCTGAAACTGAAACTGAAACTGAAACTGATTCAGCTGAAATCAGCCTGATATTATTTTTAATATCACACATTGATATTGTGTTTGATGCAAACCAATACTGTCCTTGATTCGAGACTGGCAGTGCTCAGTCAATGTTGAAATGGGACATCTACCATGGCATGATTCCGAATGTTGATTTTTTGATGGTAATACATGCGTAGAACGCATATTGGTTAACATATTGGGGGAAGGCTGACCTATTAAACACCTAGAGGAAGCAAGAACTTTTCTGAATTACTGACAGACATTTTCATTTGTGTGTATTTTGGTTAACGCTCAATGTTCTCTTGAAAGACTGGCGGTTAACACGCGATCACTACGCCAGTATTTAGTGTGATACCTTTGTAATTACAAAATAGCTCTTTGTAATCTGTAGGCAGTGACCCCCATGACGTCATACATCGTACATGTAAGTCGTGAAATCGTAACCTAATGCACATTCTTGAGACGGTTATAATCAGGAACAATCCAGAAGGCCATGGCTATAATTAGTCCGAGCAGAATTATCTCTTCTTGTCATGCTTCTAGCCTCTTTTTGCACAATACACCTCCCCGAGTCTTTGCCGCACTGGTAAAATGAAAAAAATGTTATTGAAAGAAATGGACAAACAACTGATTCTATTTAACACATATACCATATCGTTAGAAGAACATCATTACAAATGCCATGGTGCCATTAAGACGTTTGATTAAATTCCTTGGAGCTGTGCTAATTTGTTTATTTTTTCGTGTTCTTCTACGAAATTAAAGTTTCATATCAGCCAATTGACATCAACCGTTGCGCATGCTCAGTGACGAGTGTACTGACGTGTGGAGACGAAAGTGTGACGTCAGCATACAGTGTTGCATTACGGTTTAACGAGGAGCAATATGTGTTGATTCAAGTAATGCCTTTTCTGTGAAGCTAGTCACGCCCATTGTGTCTTTACACAGATCTACCCAACTGTGATTGCCCTATCGATCTGCTGACTCAAAGTTTTCGTATTATTGTGCTCAATACAAGTCTAGCAGTTCATTAGTTGTTGTTGTCAGGGAGTTATTTACATATCATAAACATGTTGATATATTAACGCAAGGTCGATAAAGGTCGAGACACGGTGCTGTAAAACACGCATTACGTGTTTTAACTTAATTAAACTGTCCATGAAATGTACAATTACTTGGTTACACGTTTGGTAGGCGTTGTCAGCGCTATCTATCTATCTACAAGTTAATGGTCATTAAACATTCTGGGTAACTTATTGATGCAAATATTACTATAAAAAAGATGATGCAGTAGAAAAAACATTTCGGTTTCGACATAATTTGAACAGAATTTCTGAAATATTTCTGTAGGAAAGGTAGGCGGGTTACTGTGTCTACCCATTTCTAAAATCGAATCCGAGTCTTCAGCATGACAATCGGCCACTCTAACCCTTTGGTTGCCCCAGCGCCCTTTTGTAGGAAATCGCAACGAAGAGCAGCTAAAATACAAGCATGGGTTTTGTTGATAAACTTTGCTGATAAATCTGACCGATTTCTTTGTGAGTATTTACTCTATTATTTCATGCCTCGTGATGATTCCTTGCTGGTAATGGTAGAGAAGTGACGAGGGGCGTTGGTTAAGAGATCCCGTGTTTCGAATGTTCGATCCGCTCTCTCTTTCTCTCTCTCTCTCTTTCTCTCTCTTTCTCACTTCCCCTCTTTCTTTCTCTCTCGCCCTCTCTCTGTGTATCTGTATATATCTCTCTCTGCATCTCCCTCTCTCTCTCCCTCCCTGGCAACCATTAACAAACAAACAAACCAGGTCTGTTAAACGTCTTCGTTGTCAATGGGACGTTTATTTTCCTTACAACAAACATGCTATTTTCTATATCTACCACTGAACCCATAGAGTGTCTAATGTGTACCTGAAGGGGTTTTTACTGACGTGTTCGCGTGGTGGGAAAAAACAATCCAAGCTGGTACAGTGTTAATGTCTAACCACATTGGTATGTATATCTTCCCAAGTCATGACATATCTGGAGATCATGAGATGAGTTGGATGATGTATTCCAGCAAAGATACAGCTCGTAAAGAATAATTGATCTGGTATTAAATACGCTGTGAAACGAGAATTCATATAAACACACCTACGGGTTGTTGCTTTAATTTCAAAAGAATTCGAGTCGCCATTTGACACACCTATCATTAGTCATTAGGGCAACACAACACAACCTGAAACTAGTCAGCTGGTGTAATTTCTGGGCCAGTTAAAATCACTGCTAATCAGCACCATCCCATTACTCTGAACAAATTGACCTAGTTGTTGCAACTGGATCTGCCATATTACGGCATCCATAGTTCATTCGGTCTTCTCGACTTGAATGCACACTAAACTAGGCTGCTGTCTACAAATGAGTTGAGTGCCGTCTGCGCACTGAATAATAGGAAACAGTTAATCATCAGACGTGAGTTGATACTACTTTCCCAACAACAAGTAACATATGGATGGTTCATAGTGCGCTTGGGGTGAAGGTTTAGTGCTCTTTGTGTCAGAGGTGGTATGTTTGATAAGTGCTAAAGCATCATTCACGGTGGGAAGATGCTTTCACTGCAAGGGTTTGATTATTGTAGTATGTCCCAGGGTGTTTCTTGAAACAGAGGAGTTAAAACACAATTACATATGTTTGAGCATAAAACGAAACTCTTACTTGAAAGAAGAGGCTCAATATCCAGACATTCAGTCCTGAAGGATTTGAAGACAATCAGGGGCTGTTTTTCCATTTTCCCTCCACGAATATATAAATGAATACCTGTCCCACATGTACGCACAAATGGGAGTTTGTGCTTGCGAGTGCGTGAATGTACGTGTGCGTGTGCGTGTGCGTGTACGGATACATGTACGAGTACGTATCCGTATGCGTGGGACTGTTTGTGTACGGAAGGACGGTGAGTGATTCCTCACATTCGATAATTTCATCTGTGACGATGTATAAAGTGATAATATCAATCAATGTATGGATTATGGATGGCTAGTTAGTGTTCAAGTTCTGGGTTAGATATCATTCGCAGTCTTAGCGCCGACTGTAGTGGATCGATTACTCTCGTTTGTCTGGTCCAGAATGTGTCAAGCGTGAAAGCTGTATTCTCAGTCATTAGAGAAAACTGGGAAAACGTCACTCATTGTGAGCAGTGAAGACTCACCCACACTCCGTTCCCCAGAGGCATTTTTTGGGTGTCCAAATTCAAACACATAAAAATGTCTTACAGGATTACATATTTCTGAAATGTAATATACATTTACCGGTCTTAAATCAACAGATAAAGGACCGCAAAAATGAATACAGAATGCTTTTATCTCCTAATTCTAGCACGACATTTTGAGATACAGGATTACATATTTCTGAAATGTAATATACATTTACTGAAATCGTGTCGTTTCACCAGGGTCCGATGACACACTAAACCTGCCAGGTATAAGTTCATATCCCTGAATTGTCATCGAGTCCGGTCCTTTTCATATTTCTGTCCCCAGTTCTGGTGCCCCCCTCCACGATATTGCTAGAATATTGCTAAAAGTGGCGAAAAACTAAACTCACTCATATTTCAATACCCTTGTACGTAGGGCTTAGTTTGCCTTGCCATGCCTATCCCAGAAGAGCAATTGGGATGTGCACAATTTGAAGAGATGGGTATTTTCTAGTCTGTCCCACAGGAGTCAATAAGCAATATATATATCACAAGAGTCAATAAATATCTTCTGTAAACTGTATCATCAACCAGTTCCTTAATAGTTCATAAAGTAAACACAGATCGTCGCGACATGGAAATAATTTTGTTTACATTGTGTATATAAGAAATGTCAACGGAAGTAAAAGAAATTATCATTCATTCGTGCCCGTAACATATGTTTGCGAGCATCTGCCTGCATAGTGCGGAACAGATAGAGTACTTGATGCCAGCTCTTCGTCGTAGGTCAGAAACTCCAGTATTGCCATGGGAATCCTACATCTTGGCTGATCCTTCTTTCCCATCAGTCTCATTCATCATCACAGAATTATTTACCAACAATGATCAGTCATTTCCCCCTGGGATATACTGAATGGGATATAAGATAAATGGGGATATAAGATAAAAGATTAAAGGTGTATTCCTCTGTTGTAACTGCGAACCTCACATCGCTGTATGTACAACAATGTATTGACTTCACCGATAAGCTAGGCTATAGTTAGTTTAAATTTTGTCTTCCTGGGATAGGGCGTGGATTAATCTTCTCGCATATAGTTACTGTAAACCTCCTTGTCGTATATAGCTGTAGCTTTATTCTTCTTCTAAAGGGATAGGGCACGGACTAATCTTCCCGCATATAATTAGATTAAGCCTTCTCGTATATAGCCAGCTTAAATATTCTTCTCCAGCAATAGGGCATTGATTAACCTTTTCACATATAGCTAGCTTTAATCTTCTTGCCGTCGTATACACCTAGACTTTTCTACAGCGATAGGACATGATTTTAACCTTTATGAATATAGTCAAACACTCAAATGCAACCAGAATCAACATCCCGCAGTCAGTTCATCCCTTCCTAGTTAAGAAACATCCTTCGTCATCTGTCACAACGTTCGTTGGTATCTCGTCACGCTAGGTTGTCACATGCCTGCTTTCTTCATTACCCCAGTTGTACAGCGATCCAGCCTTCTCCTAGCTGATATGGAAGCCTATCAGAACTAAACGCATCCGGGTCTGGCTACAACTGTCTTCCATGGCCTGGACGGGACCCCTCGTTTGGATGTTCGTATGCCAGTGAGAATACGGTCCTCTGCATCAGAAACCTGCACTGTTAGCATTGGCCATCGTTCAACATACTGATAACACTGATGGAAATAAACTTCTGAATGAAGTTTATTTTGGGCGGACTTTTTACCTGCTAACGAGAGGACCATGCGGCCACAGCCATTCATCTTATTCCCAATACTATGTTCGAAATTCTGAATGCTCTCAGGTGTGTGCAGATCAGGACGACGGCTGGGTTAGATTGCCTGCAGGGCTACGAATTTCAAATCTTAAGAGCCCTAAAGCCCGCGTCTTTAATGGGAAGTTCCCCATGCGGCAAATATATGTGACGTCTAAATCACCGCATATAATGTGATGTAACATATTCCTAAAGAAAAACAATAAAAGCGAAAACAGGGAACACTCATGGATTGTGTACACATGTTTTTCAGAAAAATAGTTGAACCGCTAGATATAAATCGTTTTATTTACAGCATAATAGTTTAAAAGCATTGTTTCGACGACAGTAAAAAAATCCAGACTTCAATTGGAATACATTCTCTAAACCAGTTGAAGAATGCTAACATCGTAGATCGTTGTCCATGGTGTGCTTGATCCAGGTTCGATATACTATGTGTGCGAATTAAGAGTTATGGGAGTGATTGCTGCAATGAAAAAACACCATTAGGCTTATCGCTGCTAGTTAAATAACGTTCCGTGGTAGACTTTTATTGTAAAGAACAAGTTGTCTTTGCATTTGAGGTATTTCTTGTTTTAGAAACGTAATTCGTTGGACCTTTCTCTGTTGCTGTTCACAATAATATCTGGCTTGCCCTGCATCACAGATGGAGGCAACTCCGGATAAAAACTGCAAATCTGTTTACTATTACAAACTATGTTTTCACAATGTTTAACACGTGAGTATTACTGGCGCTGAAACAGTCTTTAACTACTGGCAGGATCCATTTGTGAATGAGAACCAATCGTAATGACGTCAGATCTACATGCACTTCCGGCCACTAAGCTCCACACAGGGCAGATGATAGAAGAGCTTAACGGTGGTATTTAGTTTGTTAACATGTTTGGATATTTTTTCAACGTGAAGTGTTGTGTGATGTTAAAAGCTGTAATCGCCTGCTCGTATATTTTGACAGCTCCACTTGTTCAAGCAGGTATTACACGTGTAAAACGTGCGCGAGCGCCCCTGCCGTCAGTCATCGGCCTTCTGCGCCTCAATTATCAGCCTCGTTCTGAAACGGAACCTTATCAGAGCCACCAAGCTAGGTTGAAGACTTTGACTACCCACTAAAAATACCTTATTTACATGAATTTCCCATCAAAACAGAACTTCCGTAGCTGTGGAGCGTCTGTTGTTTTAACACCGAAACTATGAGTCGCGTGATTCGGAGTTTTCATTGAGCTTGTCTAGAAATGATTTATGGGAAGGAGATCAGTTTCAACACCTGATCAACACCTTTCGTCTGACAAGACAAGATGTAATCGGTGCATGGTGTGGTTTCGTGGCTTATATTGTAAACATAATTTTTAAATGCGCTTATTTTCGGATCAGCAATAGCATATGTTTAAGGACTGTTGCAGCTGTCGCCCTGGTACAAAGCCCTGTGAAATTCACGGGGAGCCCTGTAGAAGTTCGTGGGGAGCCCTGTAGGAGTTCGTGGGGTGCCCTGCAAAAACTCTTGGGGAGCCCTGTACATGCACGTGTGAGGCCCTCCAGAAGGTCGGGTGGAGCCCTGACCTTGTGGAGCCCTGTAGAAAATCATATGGAGCCCTGTAGAAGGTCGTGTGGGCCCTATAGATGCTCGTGGGGTGCCCCGCAGAAGCTCTTGGAGAGCCCTACAGATGCTCGTGGGGAGCCCTGAAGAGGGTCGTGTCGAGCCCTGTAGAAGCTCTTGTGGAGCCCTGTAGAAGCTCGTGTTGAGCCCTGTAGAAGCTCGTGTGAAGCCCAGAAATGGGTTTCACACATTGTACCCATGTGGTGATTCGGACCCGGGCCTTCGACTAGAGGAGCGAACGCTTTAACCAGCCCTTCAAAAATACTAGTATGAATTATTCAACCGCTGTGATGTTTTTGGAATTTGCTGAACGCGGTGTAAAACCAAAGTCACTCACTGATTATTTAAAAGAAAATTAACAATCATTTTCCTCAATCCGACTCGTACCCGGTGCAATAAAACACAACAATTAATGTTATCATTTCTTGACTGAAGGGTTGAAATCTTAATTATTTCTGTTGAATGCTATGGTTAATGACAACTATTTCCCAAAAGTGCCAATGTAGCAATGATATAGTGAGCAAATGGGTGGCTGAGTGAGTGATTGAGTGGTCGGCTGGATGAGTGGTTGGACGGGTGAGTGAGTAGTCCAATACATCACGGCGGGCTAGACAAGAATGTACTGGGCTGTGTTCGCGTGGCTTACAACTGCTTTGAACTATCGCTTTTACATACACTTCGTGATACATGATTAGCATAATGTATGCACGAGTGTGAGCTTTTTTTCTTTCATTGTCGCCAAAACTTCGTATTTTGAATTAGCTTAATGAAGTCTGTGACTGTTACAAATAAGTTAATATATCATGAGCTCGTTTTACCTGAAATAGTACTGAATGTCTCTTTACGCTTGTTCGTCAAAGGTTTAAATCCCCCCGCAGTTCCAGGCTGATAAGTACACTCCAGCTAGTTTTATGTTTTGTAATACAAACGGTCGTCAGGATACGATCGGTGCACACTTTTCGAACTTTTTGTCTAATTTTCTACATCTTAACATTCCTTGATGTAGGCGCGCCGCTTTAGGAATCAGGTTTACACGTCACGGGACGTCTATGTGATGGTTTTATATATCAAGTTGTTTTAAGGCATCATGCTCCGGTGAAAAGGCCACAAGCAGAAAACAACACATTCTAATTTGTTTTATAACATATACTGTTGGTATATCTGTGCAAGCCACCCCTCAAATCGTCAGTAAAGTGTCCCTCCCATACCAGCTGTTAACCGGTCAAACAGGTAGCTGACTAACGTTTTCCATAGTGGCATTTGTAGCCAGTGCAGTTAATACCGGTGAAATGTGATCTAATAATTTAGATCCAGTGATAATCCCTACCTCTCTGTTCGGTCCTCTCTTGATATCTTCTATTCCTGGTTGGTTTCTGTCATACAGGTGCTGTATTCCTACCCTCTATTGATATTCTATATTCATATATGCATCATGTACTAATTCATCGCATGAAGTTATCGATGTACTGACGCATTGCAGGTAGTTGTCAATGTACCGATACACTGCATGTACTTAACAATATACTGCTGCATTACATGCATTTATAGATGTACTGATGCAATGCGTACGGTGACGGTTCTATTTTTTGTTTTACAGATTAAAATGAAAATGCAGCAGAGAGGGTTCAGGTGATCCTCGCAGAGTCAGGCTAGTAAGGCTTCAACAGCTCAGGGCCCTACACCCAGTCCAGGACTTCTCCAAGGAAACGCTGCCTGGTCGAACCAATCAAAAATGTTCCGGAATATATACAGGCTCCCCAAACCTACACCATTCTGCATTAGTGTCAGAAAGGTTGCACTCGGGAGAGAACCCGGGCACTCTCCTGATCTGTGCCAAGACATCAGGAGGTACCAAACCAAGGACCCCGAGATCAAGGGGTGTCTGACGGGTACAAGCGTGACATTTAAAAAGGCGAGGTCCGCATATTTTGCATGTTTTCCTGAATCTTGCCAATCACATTGCTGTCAATGGGAAAAGACAATTCAGTGATATAAATAGATTCAGTGGCCTTATCGACAAAAAGACAAAGATCAGGACCCACTTGCACAAAGCGATCATAGAGCTACAATTATTGTTACTTCCATTCCTTAATATAGGCTTAAGATAGTCGTAGCGCTAAGGTCGCTTTGTGCAACTGGGCCCAGGTTTGTAGGCTGGAATTCTTCTAAGGCTGTCTATGGGCCTATTACATAGAAGTTTGAAAGCATCATTTTCCATGACGCTCCGGACATGTTCGGGATCGTACAATATTATAGGACGTCTCTCTTATACTATTTGTGATAGTGGATCTCGATCAACAAGAGCCCTAAGATGTCACCCTTCCCCAAAAGCAGACAAACAAAAGAGAACACGGTTCCTTCCAAAATGGGGAACTATATACGTAATCAGTTGCGCAGCTGATGAGTGAATTCTTGGAACGCCTCCACATGCATATGTCTACCATAAAACGTTTCGAAAGCTGTACGAAGGCTGTCTGAATGTTGTAACCCCATCAACACAGCCTTTGAGCAAGAGTTCTATGACACCTTTTGTTATGTTCATGGAAGAGTTCTATGACACCTTTTGTTATGTTCATGGAAGAGTTCTATGACACCTTTTGTTATGTTCATGGAAGAGTTCTATGACACCTTTTGTTATGTTCATGGAAGGAACTTGATTGTGAAACCTTGGGAACGACTGCTCTCTTTACCAGGGTAGGTCAGTATGGAGTCAGGGGAATTAACTGCTTGACCATTATTAAACGACTGTAGATCGTTTTTGTACCTGAAGCTTAATCTTGGCGAATTTGCTTGTTTGAATTTTGTGGAATTCCGAAACATAAAGGAGAGGAGCACCAATGACGTCATTGGGAATGCGTACCTTTTGCCTAAAGGTCTTATTTCCAGTTTCGATGTCAAGCTTTTCAAGCACTGCTTCTTCGACACACGCTTGCGGAAAGCCCTGTATCACTCGGAATCTTTATGTATAGGTCTCAGACTGAAACAGAAAGGGTGGCATCTCTGGACTTCTTTATTGCAAGTTCACATAGACAACATCAGACCATCTTTAAACTTCAGTTTCGTTAAGCTTTTTGTCACATTTCTTGTCCAAATTCAAACCAAAGTCAGTCGGTGCCAATGGGATGCCTGCTTCTAAATGACTCATTCCCCCCTCCCCCAAATCTTACATCGGTGTTATCTGTGAAAAGACTAAACATTGCACATATTTGGAAAGTACATTTCCAATGCTATTTGACGAAATCGGTTTTGACAAATTGCCTTGAACCTTCAAGGACAGAGATGTATATGTATGCGAATCAGTGATATTTAGTGATAAGTGCCTGTTAAGTGGCAAAAAGTTTATATCTTTCCGAATCAAACATTGTTCTTGGCTCCAGATACCGGAAAGATATATTTTGACAATCTACATAGTTTCATAATCAAACAATGCCGTACACAATGCTACGGCGTTAAGTACGAGGCTACTAGTTTCCTGTCATAGTCAACATACATGCAGGGGTTTATAGTAAGCAGATGTTGAATGTTCTACTCATTGCATCTAGCTTCTAATAAGTCACATTATAAATGGCTGAATTCATCGGGAAACGAACTGAAACCCTTATCAGGTATTAAGATTTAGGGAGGTACGAGCATCTTGAAGATAATTTTCAACCGGTTTGCTCAATGCAGCAGATAGGGAAATTCAAAGGAAATACCAGCCAACAGGGAAATGTCATTTGTACAATGTTAGAATCACATCACGTGATAGATGAATAACCTCTCCGGGGCCTCACCCCCGCAGTCTGTACTGGAGTGTGGAGACATTTATGAATAAGCCAAAAGGGTCAACTTATTTAGCACATGAGATAAATTATTTATGCCGCTTTAATCAGTGTTTCTCCCCTTTAATCTGAACTGAAAGTTTTTAGGGATTGTAATTGAGGCTTCCGTTATGCCATGAGATTAGCACACGGTGTTTTTGTAACATGAATGGCAGAAGCATCTGGAATCTAAATATAGTACCATTTAGTTGTGTAATATGTGTCCCCACCCATTTCCCCAAATCATTTCCCCGAGTATTCATACTCTTCCTCTCCATATACGTCCGTTCCCTTTCTTAACGGTCTGCCCTTCATACACTTGTCTATTCCTCGCTCTCTTTAAGCTAGAGTTATAGTCCCATTTGCATGCTTCTATCACGTTCGTTTTTACAAATGGCTTTTCACATGCGTCTGGTCTGTTTTCCCTTCCTCCTTTTTTAATTTTCTCCGTCCTTCATCTCGCATGCTGTGTATTTTCCATCTTGCGTCACTTCCATCAACCTCTGTGGTATTCCATCCATCTGTCCTTGAAATGCCTTAGGCTTCCTTCTGCTCTTCAACACGTTTTTAAACTGTACATGACATTTCTTCCATCATTTCGACACATCTCCTCCCTCTCCACATCACATCTTTTCCATCTGTTCGACACATCTCCTCCCTCTCCATGTCACACCCCTTCTATCTGTTCGACACATCTCCTCCCTCTCCACATCACATCTTTTCCATCTGTTCGACACATCTCCTCCCTCTCCATGTCACACCCCTTCTATCTGTTCGACATATCTCCTCCCTCTCCACATCACATCTTTTCCATCTGTTCGACACATCTCCTCCCTCTCCATGTCACACCCCTTCTATCTGTTCGACACATCTCCTCCCTCTCCACGTCACACCCCTTCTATCTGTTCGACACATCTCCTCCCTCTCCATGTCACACCCCTTCTATCTGTTCGACACATCTCCTCCCTCTCCACGTCACACCCCTTCTATCTGTTCGACACATCTCCTCCCTCTCCATGTCACACCCCTTCTATCTGTTCGACACATCTCCTCCCTCTCCACATCACATCTTTTCCATCTGTTCGACACATCTCCTCCCTCTCTATGTCACATCCCTTCTATCTGTTCGACACATCTCTTGACCTTCGAATAGCATCTCCTTCTTCTCCACAAAGCATCTCGTCCACCTGTAATTCACATCTCTTCCCCTTCACATCACATTCATCTTTTGGACACATCTCTTCCCCTCCAAATAGCGTCTCTTCCCCTTTACATCATTCCTCTTCTCCCTTTACATCACGCCACCTATCCCTATTCATCACCTCTTCCATCGCTTATTCCCATTCCATCCACCAATCTGTGAAACCCTACATCCTTCATTCCCCTACCTCCCATCTCTCCTTCACACATATATTTTCTGTCATTCTTTCATCTGTCCTTAACTCTCAACACATACTTCCTCTCTCACACGAATATTTTTATCTTCTTCCATCCACTGTACTCGTGTTATCCAACCCCTCAACCATTTTTCTCTCATGCCCGTGCCCTCCTGCCTTTTCTGTGTTTCATTTCATCTCTCAATAAATGTTCTCTCGCTTTCTCATGCCCCACAATCTTTTCCGCGTCTAATCATAGACTGGCCCCTTTGTGATGATACCCGATCTATACTGTTAGAGAAGTAGGTGAACTTCAGTCTTAATTTACGATTGAAACATATTTGAGATATACAGCAGAGCCAATCAATGTTGATGTGACAAAAATGAATGTTCTGAGAGATCATCACCACTTGTAGTTCTTTATGACCATAGCTGTTTGTAGAGTAATCGCTCTTGAAAGATGGTTGGTGTATGACGTGAAATTTGCATGTGTTCATGTTAATTTTCAACCGATACAAAAAAACGGCTATAAGTAAACGTTATAACAACTGTGTGATGCAAGAAACTTGTCAAAATTAATGAGTTACAATGACTTATCAACCTTCCTGAAAACCGTCAAAATCAAGAATGACACGATATAGATGTGTTTTGGGGTACTGTGTTGTGCACGTGAAGCCTATGCGATATTTTAGGGGTGGTTATAATGAGAAATGGGGGTGTCTGTTCTTGAAAGGTTTGTTAACGCTTGTACTTCCTGTCTAGTTCAGGTTTCCCTTATAATACTTTCATATATTGTGGATAAGCTGGATAATCCTTACCATGCAAATGCATGTATACTATAGCAGCAGGGTGGTAACGAGGATGGATAAGCACTTGAGATTTTACAGATGTTTAGAATGTTCTTTACGAAACGGCATGTTAAACATCTAGACCTGTTATAAGGATCACACTACAAACAAACAATGGGTATGCATATTTACATGGATTTGCGTAACGCAAGATTTCAAGAGCGGTTTTCCAGGAGGTAGATTAAGGCATTTGAAACACTCATTTAGCAATTAGAGTTTATGTGTGTAAACTCCGAGAGTATCAAAACTGCTCCCTAAACGTCTCAAAGTTTTTTGGATCACCATAAACGACTTCATCATAAGATTGTGGCGTCACTGGTCCTCATTGCACATGCTCCCGACACTATCAAACATGGAAATATTCCTGTACAAACATTGACGTAACGATCCCGTGCTGTAAGTATGCCCTTCTCCTTCGAGGGCCCCGAGCTCCGAGGGGGTCCGAGGTCGCACTTTGATGATAAGACGCAGGGTAAGTGCGGATTGAACACCTAACCATCTGCTTTGATTCGAACCGCAGTGCGATCTGAATCCGGTTTTTATATTCGTGGGATTAGTGTAAATAAACCTATTCATAATATTATAACATGTAAACAATTTATTTTCAGAAATGTCATTCCCTGGGTAAGATATTTTAAGCGGTTTAACATCATGACGGGAAGGCTGCATTCGGAAAGAATCGTTCACTGAAAATATGTTCGACTGGTATTTCTCTACACCCACGCAGATCTGTAAAACCCAAGTGTGACATGTTCTTTCGACAGAGGGGCATGGGATAAAGACGTTACGTACAACATACAGATACATGTGAGATGTACTAGTATACTAAAGTATACACTAATGATTATTAAGTACCTTTTGAATTTGTGAATTGGTCTCCACATGGGCGGCCCAGAATACACTGGTTTTATTGATAATGATGATTCTGGAACTAATAGCAATTTGAATACAAAAATGTAAAACATCATTGAGGTGACATTCGCCGAGAATATTTTAAGCATATATGATGCCAGACTTCTTGCTGTTGTTAACATACGACTGGTCTCAATTCCTCACACGACTGCAAAGTATGTAAAGTGATATTCTCTGCATTCATGAACAGGAACAATATTACTCTCTCCCTTGGTCTGAAAGATCTTAGTTTTCCTCGTAGGTCAGAATAATATCAGTCTTACCCAGTTAGTCTGAATGATGTCAGTCTTACTCCGTAGGCCTGTAGAATATCAGTCTTACTCCGTTGGTCTGTAGAATGTCGGTCTTACTCCGTAGGCCTGTAGAATGTCAGTCTTACTCCGTTGGTCTGTAGAATGTCGGTCTTACTCCGTAGGCCTGTAGAATGTCAGTCTTACTCCGTTGGTCTGTAGAATGTCGGTCTTACTCCGTTGGTCTGAATAAGGTTAGTCATACCATGCTGTTCTGAATATTGTTAGTCATACCCCGTTGGTCTGAAAAATGTTAGTCTTACTCATTTGGCCTGAATTATGGTAGTCATACCCCATTGGTCTGAATAGCATTTGTCTTACCCCGTTGGCCTGAATAATGTTTGTCTTACTCCGTTGGTCTGAATAAGGTTAGTCATACACAGTTGGTCTGAATAATGTTAGTCTTACTTTATTGGTCTTAATAAGGTTAGTCTTACCCTGCTGGTGTGAAGACCAAGGTTAGAACTGGTCTTCATGAACTCATGCTTGTAATGGGCGACCAATGAAATAGTTGAAAATAACTGCTTTCGCTATGTGGGTTTTATCACTGGTCCTGGTGTTTCATAGGTATGTTAATATTTTGATTCTATTAAGTCAAGACTTCCATTTTATCAATGTGACATCAATGTCACACTTTCGTCCTGTTTGATATATAAAGCAGGAGGTATTTTTTTCAAAAAACATTGTTTACAGGAAAGGATTCTAAGAACAGGATGTTAGTCAGAAATAAATGGAAATATTTTGTTTCTTCATATATAAAAGCAACACCGACAAGTGGTTAACATCCTTGTGGATATGATGAGTTTCTGGAAAGCTCGAAATTTGGCCCAGAAGCGTAACCTTGTATGTTGGGAATCTATAGGCGTTGAATAACAATCGAATGGTCACTTCTCTTCCTCCGATTCACTAATCTGAACATGAATTAAAGTAAACAAGTGAGACTGCATTATGTGCTTAATAGTCAGAGCCATTCGTTAAGATACAGTTTGACTAAAACCTGTAAAGCTTCTGTGACAAATGGGATCATTTCAAATTTTCCTTCATGTCGAGCAATATTTCAACAGTTCACAACTTTGGAGGTACAACAGATTTCATTCGCGCGGCATACAACGTGCTCAGAAGTTGTTCGATCAAGGTTACAACGTTCAAGTTCTTAGACAGGTTGCTAGGGCGTTTTAAGGTAGACATTGACCAGTTTGTGCGTGTGTTTATGACAGGTGCCGATGGTTGGGGTTTATAGCGTATTTAGGAATATTCCGGGAACACCAGACGAGAAGCAAGTTCAGAGTGTAAGGGAAATAGAGCTAACGTAGGCAGCAATGGGTCGAATGAGAATAAGGATGCGCTGTAGCACCTTAAACCCGGTACATTACACAATTCGAAGTACTGTTAGCTCGTCTTTTCAGTATCTGAACACCTCTCTACACACATCGAAACATTTTCTGTTCGTCGACGTATTTTATTTATTGTCCAGTAACTATCCTAAGGCTAGCGTGAAAACTAGTAATATGTTAATATCCCATAGCTTTCTTGACACTGCATGTACTGCAACCTCGATTAACACGTTTTCCCTGCAGTCATTTATGTAATCAGAAATGTTTATAACATAAAGAAATAATTTGTGTAGGCGACATGTCGTGGCATCCATTCAGCATCGTGCCCAGCATTACAAAATGCCAATCCCCATTGTCAATAAAAATGAACAAAATTATAAAACGTCTTTTTACAAGAAACAGTATTTTCCTTGGCATATTTATTTTCATCGTGTTTGCTAAATGTGTTCAACACGTCAGGAAAGTACGTTTTGAATATTCTGATATGTTCTTCGTGTAGGTAGCCAGTTTTGTCACTTTCTTATTTTCTGTAAACAGTTCATGTCGCTCGTTACTTAAATGCTTATTTTAGCAAACAGTTGAACAAATGGAATGACCATCTGTTCCGAGACATGTGATAAGGTAAATCAACTGAACACTCCTTCTGCAAATGAGCACCTGTTGAAGTAGGTTGTTGTGTATGCAATCCAAGATGGGATAGGGCACCTGTTCAGTCTACACAGGTATTGCTTGTGTAGCAAAAGACTGTCTTCTTATCTGTTTTATCTTAAGATTACACAGCAGAGAGTGCTACAGGCATTCACGTGCAAGTGAGTGCGTGAGTGAGTGAACCGGTGGGTGAGTGAAGGAGTCAATGTTTGGCGTTCCTCTTCACTGATGTTTCATTAGAATGACCCTTCACTCTTGCGATCTCGCCACATCATTTAGCACTTAGTCTGCAATCGTACATCTGAATAACGTTAGTCTTCTCCTTTGCTTTTGTCTTTTGTCTGTTAGTCTTCCTTTAAAAACCGGCTAATAATGGTGTTGATTAGGGTTGGTCTCCCCACCGCTAGTCTGAATGATTTAGTTAGTTTCTGTATCCTTTAGTTAGACAGTGAGGTAGCAGAGTGGTTAAAGCGTTCGTTCGTCAAACAGAAGGCCCGGGCTC
This sequence comes from Haliotis asinina, assembly GCF_037392515.1. NCBI lineage: Eukaryota > Metazoa > Mollusca > Gastropoda > Lepetellida > Haliotidae > Haliotis > Haliotis asinina. The sequence goes on from NC_090287.1 coordinate 51,356,298, forward strand.
GATTCCCCACAATGTATGACGCCCATTTCTGGTGTCCCCGAAATGACATTGCTGGAATATTGCCAAAACCGGCGTAAAACTAAATTCGCTTACTCTGGTCTGAAAAATGTAAATGCTATCTCCGAATCCGTGTGTCGTTCTGCGTTTGTGTGAATAAGGTTTCAGTTTTCCCTTCTATACGTCAAACCCCTTAGTCTGAGACTCAACAATGTTGTGTTTACCCCGATGTTTTCTATAATGGATTTACGCTTGTTAGCGTCTCCGAGCTAAGTTGAATACTATACGTGTAACCTTTGTTAGTGCGTCTTCATGTTGTTAATATGGTAGCACAGAAACCACGGATGTCGACAGAAAGCCCCGTGAATATGTGAATGTACAGAGTGGAAGATATGATCATCCGGTACTGACCATCTTGTGATCTAGAGGACAGGCGTCTGTGCAGAGACTTGGGGGCAGCTCGGTGCGATAGCGAAGGACATCTGTCATTATGACAGTTTTAATACTCACCTGTCTTATATTATGCCTTGTTGTAGTTTTAATACTGACCAGCCACCCATACCTTTTCAAAAGGTAAAGATGCTGCCTTGTCTATGGTAAAACTACTCAGTTTCAACCATATTTTTGTTGATTTTTTATGAAAGTTTAGGATAATCCAACATATCCCCCATCAGACCGAAAAAACATTACATCAATTGTTACAGTACTATTGTTAACATAACGCGTATTTTTTTCTAATTTAGAGGACTCACTCAGGTATCATGGATAGTGAAATGACACTGACTATCCTTCCTTGTTCCTGTCTTTCTTAGAATCAGAGCGTGAGGTATGCAACAGTTCTTGGAACTCAATGTTTACGGAGTAATTTCAATACATGTGTAGAAAAAATGTTGCAATAATGTAACGGATCTGTGGCGTATAAGTTCCGCCAGTAAACGAACCGTTGTTTACGAATCCACTGTTCCAATATTAGTGAAGTAGGAAGTAGGAAGTTAGTTTCTGCTGGCCCATGGGATCCGGCGTAATATATCAGTTGCAGTCTGTCCTTGTATAACAGTTGTACTGGAGCAAATAGTCATGATACGTGATCCGGTCTATTCCACCTCAACCCAAATACTCTGGATAACTTTTGGTTCGTCTATCCCGGGTAAACAGTCCACCCGGTTGTGTCAAGGAATTGTTGGTTCGGTGTAAAACAACATTCTGTCTTATTTGTTTGGTACCTTATCCAAAGCGACATTAGCCCCGTGAGGTCAACCTGTGGGGAGTTTTACTTCTCGATCCGTTTACTGTAGAAACGTGATGTCTGATATCGTCACCATGTCCAGACTTCTTAGAAGAACGAGTTCCCAAAGCCCAAAACTTTGAGGATGACAATGTCTGCCCCATTTGATGTGGATCTGCGTTAACCGTTGCTCTTGCTATCAAGCGCCAGTTGTATTCCTAATTATATATATGTAATATATATACATACAACCGCGACCACATAGGTGGAATATTACTGAATATGGCGAAAAACTGAATTCACTCACTCATTCACTTATTGGTTCGAGTTAACCTCTGTCCCTTTCAGTTTCTGATCAGATATCATGGTGAGGTGATAATATTCTTAATGTGAATTGCTCTACGCATCAAGGTGTTGCCCCAAGGCGATGTTTAATTATAATCTAAACTTTAATCCATATTTTGGTTCGATCCCATTAGGGATAGAAATACTAGGAACTGGGTTTCAGAAATTAATTATATTTTCAGAACCTGACGGATCTGGCTGGGTATACCATGTGTAAGCTGCAAATGGTAAGATGTATCACTGTAAAATCAGCATTGGTCTATACTATTACATACACGCACACACAGAGGCGCGCCATACATGTGTATGCATGCCGCGGTGAAAGAGACTAATTTTTACAAAAACCTCAAAAATACATTTTTCATATATCAGCTTCTGATAATGTACCACTAAAAGATATTCTGTTATGTTCAATTTGTAAAGGCCTCAAAAAAGTTTTTTCAATGCCAGTGTAACAGTGTCTAGTATGTTGGTTCATGCAAACAGTTCCACTGGAAATGTTTGAAGGGTGGACATCGTTCCTATTGATGTCCCAGTTTCTTTTGCACCGGATTACAGTACTGCATGCTTGACGTTTTTTCTGGTTATTAATTTACTTTCTTCTCGAAGCCACGTTCCACCCTTTGGGTCTTAAAATTTCAGGAATTCTCAAAATGTGAAACACTATCCCCATTTTAAGTGTTTATATACTAGCAACCCCCATCGTTAGTTCTCAACATAGCATGTTTGTTTGGGAAATAAAGCCCACAAACATTTCTCCCTTCTCGGTTAAAACTGCTCGAGCTTCAGACGAGTGGTGTTCCAGTATTTGCTTTGAGAGGGGATCACTCGGCGTTCGGAGGATCAAGTTGCAAAAACAAGCTAAATTTGTGTCGCCCTGAGTTGGTTACGTCATACCTTCACGGTCGTTGTCGTAGTGCTGTTGTTCTGAATGCTGATGTTGAAGGTGATGGTGAGAGAAGGGTCAAACTTGAGACACATGCAGACCATCCTCTTCACATGTCCACACATCAGTGAAGTTTATCATTGATATCTCTAACTTCTTTATCAAAGAATTATTAGGTAGTACTGCTAAACTATTGGAGGTAACACTAACAGGATTCAGATTAGCGAGAGGGGACTATCAGGCGTATATCAATCCCTTCATTAGTCAACATATCGGGCTAAACAACAACATTATTGAGGCAAACAGGGTAGCCGTACAAGGTAAAAGGAAGCATTACTGACACAACGCGGGAAGACTAAGATGCACTGACATTGTTCAGACTAACACTTGGAGATCAACTAGAATTATGCAGACTGGTGGAAGAATAAGTAAAAGTATCCGGGCTAACGGTGGGGAAACTAAACCTGATAAACAATAGCATTATTCTGACTTATGGTGAAAATAATACTACCAGACCAAAGCGATGAAACTGATGTTACCAGACTAAAACGGTAAAAATAATATTACTCAGACTGACGAAAGCAGGATTAATCCTTCATGATAAGTGATTGAATGAATTTAGTTTTACGCCGCTATTAGCAATATTAATTCAAACAATATCACTCCGGAGGACGCCGGAAATGGACTTCACACATTGTACCTTTGTGGGGAATCGAACCCGGGTCTTCGGCGTGACGAGCGAACGCTTTAACCACTAGGTTACCCCACACACTCAGTGATGAGGCTGGACCATATCTCTCAAAATAGACCATGTCCACGCTCAGATGAATCAGATGAATGCGATCGGTCCAGTTTAATGAATTGTCAAAGCACAGTGAAACTCAATCTCACACACTCTGATTAAAATGTCAGTGCATATATGGTAAGGTTCCGCACGGAACAGAAATGCACTCATGCTTGTTTTCATATTTGACACTTTTATTGACACATTTTAATGGACGAGAAGAACTTCCTGGTTTTACGACCCCCCCCCCCCCCCTTATAATTAACATTTTCCAACCCCACCCCCGCATTATGGAACGTCGAGGATGACCTTGCTTTGTCGAGGTCATTAAACCACAGCATAACCAGAGTTTGGGCATGTTTTTGAAATATATTTTAAATTTATGTAAACTGTCTTCTTTCAGAAAACACGTCGTTTATCAGCTTGTGCTGACTCTCTTAATTATATTCTGTATTTCATGTGTGGAGCGTTTTTTGCCGTGTCGACTTAAAACGTTATAATAACACGTACTGCTCCAGTTGAGTCTCGCCATGGGGTGCAACACAGCCATAGATAAATTGCTTCATGCCACATTTGTAAGAGCATCTGCGCTATCTCCGACTGAACAGTTAACGTACAGGGGGTTACAGATCTTTACACGTGAGTCTGAGGGTGAAATAAGTGTTCCGCCATACCGTCTTGTAAGACGTCGATGCATAGCTCAACATGCGCTACAGATTTCATTGCGTGTTTGTGGGTTGTTAGCGAAGTTGAAAAGTGGAAACATTGTCTTTAAATCAAAATCACCTGCTGGGAATTTCTGATTTAGGATCTGGAACCTAATTGGGCTTAAATCAGCAGAAACATGGAGAACACCCGTGTTTCAATAAATAGAATATTTTTTAACAGAATTTTACTTTTCAGATACTAAAATTTAAACACTTGTTCCCTAGGAACATATTGTGGTGTGTCTATAACATTATGCAGCGATCATCATCATCATCATCATCATCATCATCATCATCATCAACGGCAGCTGCACTAGCACCATTGTAATTTCCACGCGTCAGCTATCAAAAGCTTTAGATACAAAAACTTTTCAACGCATGAGGTAATTTCGGGAACTAATAAAATACAACGAGATAGAAAATTAACTGTCCTTTAATTTCCTTATAAGAAAGACTTTGTACATCCACATTAGCACGAGACACTCTGTCAATCTTCGTCATATAGAGTTCATAAGGAGCACAAAGCGCAGTTATCTTCCCTTGAATATCTTCACACTAGACTTGTCTTAAATATCATGATATTAAAGGCGTCACTGTCTGCACACAAGTGAGAGCGATAAACTGTATATTTGTGAGATATTTTTTACATTAAGATATCTACGTAAAATTTGTGGACAACTGACAGTGAGCGCCGGAGGTCAAATCGAGGGGAGATAACTCGCATGACAGGTATATTTTCATTCACGAGTGAACAAGCATGTCAGTTTATATAATCCAGTTATTAAACGAAAGCATCGGAAAGCAGCAGATATCTCCATGAACGCACCACCTGATTCAACATCAACGACAACATATACCGAGAGCGAAAGAAACGTAACTCTTTTTTGTCAAATTTTTAAATAGAAGACATAAACGCTTACTTTTATTCAATTTTTTCGAAACTTGCGTTTCTTTTGCTCTTCAGTATATTTCTGTTGACACCTGTGAATTTGGCAAATGATTGTTTCGTAGTTACCAACCACCCCTTTGCGATCTTGTAAGCGATAGACATAACAGTTTTCATAAACCCAGAACCAAATGTAGGCCCTAAACAATTGGTAAATTGTTATAAATTGTATAAAGTATATACTATGAACCGCAACCAACAGGAACATTTTCCTCTTTTGTAAAGAAAACTACTACGAATCCAGCACGTTTACAATGCAAGCCTCATAACCCGCTTCCTAAATATATTTCCCCTCCGATGACGAATTTCAGCAATCTCACCATTTTTAGAAGCTATCCACATTTAAAATCCATACCCTTACCATATGGTAAAGTAGGTGATTTTGTCTTAACCTAATCAATCAGTTATTAATTCGTTAGTACTTACATACAAAGATGCATTAGCTTAAAAAATATATAAATTAAGAAAATAATTATCTTTCGAACTGCTGGAATCGCTCATCCAAGCAACTGTGACGTTACGCCAATTCCTACAGTGGCACTGTGCTTAAATCGAACTCGAGATGTTAATATGCTAAAGCTCCAAAATAACAGCCTTGAAAGCCACCGGACCAATATCGATAATACCATGTAGTAACTTACCTTTAACATAACATTCACATATGGTAATGACAAGTATGCTTCAGCCAATATAGTAAAATTGCTTCACGGAACGAGGCCCTGGGGACACACATTCCGCTAAGTAAAAGACATTCGAATCGCAAATGTTATGAAACTTGGATACAATTTACCTGATTTCTATAAACGAGAGAAAAGGCCATTTTTGTGTTCTTAAGACTGGCATTTGCAGCACGTGCCTCTGTAGTTATATGCGCGATCTGTTGATAAGGATTGTTTGAGGGGGAGATAGTGACACCAGACGTTACAAAAAAGACGGGACACCATTTAACAAGCAAATTACGTCATAAAAAATCAACTTCTCCTTGCTCAAGGCAAATAATCTGAATATTAGAAAACAATACACCAACAAATATAACATAGTACTTTTTACAGCCAGGTACGAATACACTGTTGAAAACAAACGCTCTCTCGATCTCGACCAGGGCGTGAATGTTTCGCGTCACGGTTGCGAACGTGGGAACGTTTGCGGTTGTATTTCCAGTCATTACAAAAATCCAAAATTGCGACCGAGTCGCGAACATGACACGATTCAGTCGCCATCAACTGGGCTTTTGATTTGAACAGTATGTGCATGTATATAAAATATTTTTTTGTGGTTATAGGTCCCTTAATTCATCGTTGAGCTAATGTTAAATGTGCATGGAGAAGAAATGGGTGTTTCACGAGGGGGTGTCAATAACCTTTAGACGTATGACTCACATTTGGTTCTCTTGTACTTCGGCCATTTACAGTCTTTTACTCAATATAGAACTTGCCATTTGCAAATATTGTGGTGTTAATTGGCATTCCAATAACTTTCACGACAATACATTAACGCCATAAGTGCCACAACCATCGTTTGCAAAACTGTGAATCTTGGGCAGAGACTACCGAAACGGAACACAAAAGAACGAGACAATATTTCTTTTCTACTTCAGCTTGCTTTGAAACATCTTACAGTTTTAAAATGTGCTAAGATTGTGCTTATTGGTTGTGTGTTTTTAAAAGTTGAGTATTACGTAATATACACTAACAACTAACCTAGGATGTGAGGCTGTCTTTTCAACAAATGTAATGCCTTTTACTAACAGTTGTTTATTCGTTGGCGCTCCGTTTCTTCGAAATGATTCTACTTAACTATGCGAGTGTATTCAGTTCAGATTGTTTTCGTCCCCTTGTCATAATCATAATACACAAGAGCCAAATATACATACAGGTCGAAGGTCAAACCAGCACTAAAGCCTGAGGCAAATCTATCTGTTGTCTCACCAAAGGTGAGAGGTCGTGTCATGTGAAAGGTGTCGCTCAAAAAATCACCTTAACCATAGCTGATCATTTGAAAGAGTTCAGGTCAAGGTCAGGTCAATATGACAATCAAGGTGACCTAAATGACGCCATATAGTCCTATGATGTTTTTTGTAAACATAAAGAACTAAAATCATAAAAGTTAAAGAAATGTAGAGTCTCGGATTTCAAGAGCGAACCTCCTGATTCTGTCGTTACTGTTCAGATTCTGTCTTTAGAAAGCAACAGATTTCAATAATAGCATTGTGAGCACTGTCCCTCATCCGTGAAAACGAACACTGTCCCATGTTATGAAATCCTAGAAAAAGCCTACGGGACATTTTCATTTTCTTCAGACAAACCGAGCCACGTATGCTCACAACCGTACCCGTTACCCGTAACCACGTGACAAACATCACGTGATAAATTGGGGCGGGTCAACATTTGAAATGGTCCGCCCAAGTTCATCCTAGAAGTCACCTCGAAGCACTCAATCAGCAATATTCCGTGACGACTTGCACGCAATGCTTTTTGAGGTCTCAAACAAAACGTTGAATTGATGAAGTTCCTCACCTTCGTACAATATATACACCACATGACCATGGCAGTCAGAGGACACCATAGTTCCTTTTCCTTCCGACATCCTCCTTCTCTACACGTGCACAACGTGTCCTCTGGGTATATATGCACGTGCAGATCGCGCACCACATTCCATCACTACAAACACACTCCTCAGTGGACTCAGAGAAATTATATATGAAGACTGGTCCATCAGTGTCTTGATTTACAGCAAATTAAATAAGACAGGATGCATGAAAATCACGTGGTTGGAAGAGCAAGGATCGGGAGGGAATCAGACGACACCATATCACGTGAGCCAAGTGGCGGGAAATTTATTGGTGAAAGTATGGTCACTCTAGATTGTATGGCGTTTTCCGTGCACTACGATCAACGTTCCTCACAAAACATGCAACCGATTTGCAGCCTTACGTATAAAGGGAGGGGCCGAGAGGGGAGGGACTTATATGAGGAAATACTGTTACAGCAGCAAGCGTTCCCCAACCATGGCGAGATTGAAGCTGCAATTACCACACTTCAAAAGAAGGCCCCAACATCCATGATCCATCGCAATAAAGATACCCATCACCAAGACATTCTGCTCGGAGTCCTTCTAGTGACGGCCCGCCATCTAGCAGTTGTAGGTTTTCGCCGGAAGATGGCAGCCCGGTCTGGTCCAGCTAGTTACCAGGGACAACAGGCCGACTGGCAAAAGACAGCAAGGAGCGAGCGAGGCGATTGACAGGCTACGGCGCCACAATTGATGCCAACCAATAGTCGTCTGCGTTTTCCGTTCGGTCACCTGGAAAGAGAATCAAAACACATAACAGTCGAAACGCTTTGAAGTCGTAAATGAGGGCTCGTTACTGGGCGTTTGCAAGAAGCGTGTGATTGGTTGGAAGTCAAGGTAGCACCACATGGTGTATGTTTCAATATGAGCTTTGATTTGGGTACAAAGAATCCCCTGCAACTAGAAGGGATACATTCAGCTAGTAATCACGCTTTCAGACATTGTTTTGTCTGCTCCAAGGGTAGCTTGACCACTAAATCCCATATTGGAGTCATCACGGCCACGCCAAATTGTTTGTGTTCGGATTATGTATCCGGAATGAACTTTTAAAGAGGTTCTTACAAAACCAGACGATACATAAAGCTTGTTGATCATGATTACAGCTAAAGTTAAGCGTTGTTTTTAAATGTGCACACAATGGCAAATTATACACCTTGTTCAAACCAACAAAGCCATCACCCTGAGTTGAAACGTCATTTATACAATATTCATGATGCAGATCGTTTCAGGTCCATTGCAATTTTTCGTTTGGGCGAACAACCACGATACGAAACGCGAAAGGGGTTCAAATTCCCGACTGAAACAGTTTAAATTCAACTTAGAACAACGAGGTGTACCAGGTTTCCGATTCATCTGGATCCAAAACAAAAATACACTGACACAGGATATCCCCGTGTCTCACACCACACCCACCACAAACGTACCCCGATACCGCCTTACCAATAACATTTGTTGTGGAACAGTGGTAAATCATCACAAAAGAAACCACACGCAGTGACTCCCAATAACCGAAGCTACTTGCGCGTAACTTGTTGAACACAAAGAACCTCCATGATTAACAAGGTCACATCAGCTTTGGAAACTGGGGTGAGCACGTGCATCACGTGGGAATAATTACAGGTGGATATCTAATTAACTGGGTATGACGTCATCCGTAACTACCTTAGTTGCTCACAGGGTCTAAATAACTGAAGAATAGGAAAAACCTAAATATTCTTAGCAACAGGATAAAAAATAAGTTTTTATATTCTCATTAATATGTCTGAGTGACTAGTGTGCTATATACAGATACTGCAGACGGACCACCGTCTACTGTAGTCATGACCATGCGTGTTCAAAAGTGAGCGAGTTAAGTTTTACGCCACGTTTAGTAATACTCCAGCAATATAACAGCGGGGTACACCTAAAATAGGCTTCACACATTGTGCCCATGTACTAAATGTTATATGGACTGCACATAGCCGTAATAGCAACTAGGTGTACAAACCCTTTCAAACAGTAATTATAACGTCCGTTTACGTCTCATAATGCAATATATATCAACGATAAGGGCGAATCACTTTGTATTAAATTAGTGATGTTGCATGATACATATAAATGGAACAAAACTGTATGCATTTCATGAAACCACTTTGCTATGATAAAATCAGTCGTCTGTGTGAATAATGTATGTATTAAATGTCAGGTAACTCAAACTGCTTCAGTTAATGTAATGCATTGTTTAGTAGGCTGGTTACTTTGGATGGCACTACGATAACGTGCATCTCTCGCTTAGAACTGGCCTTCTGTATCAATGCTTACCTTAAGTGGATATGCATAACTTACTATCACTGTAAAGCCGTGAAGGATGCCCTGCCGTTTATCAGAAAATGCAAGTTTCACAATAACAATATTACATGTATATTGCTTCGTACTGATATAGCTGAAGACATGACGCATGTTCTGTTTATATGTATCATACATTGTAAGCTACATCTTGGGCTACATTTATGGATAATACATAACGTATCTCATTTTCTCCTTCTGGGTTATAGAAAACACGTCACAATTTAATTCTGGACTCACAAAAGTCCAGAAACTCTCAGCACTGTGGGCACTCTGTCACAAGGGATTTGGCAAAATTAAACATGCAGCTGTTATGTATATGTGCTAAGGATGAAAAAATGAAAAAAAGTTTTTCGAAAACTCAAAATTTAAACTCGCTCTGAATTATATCAGTTCATTCTCTGTCTACCGCCAGACAGGTTTTAGTGCTTTTATTATGATTACATGAAAGTTTAGAGAGTTTAGAAACCGCCATTTCACGTAGACTTTAGTTTTGAAATCTCTTTAGTTATTTGATCCACAAAGTTCTTCTTAATTACAAAGTTTATTCTTCTTAGTTGCTAAATTTAGTTACGCATGCCTACTAGCTAGTTACTAATCGCTTATAGTCACCTCTCTGGCAGTCTTGACACTCATTAGTCCAGGGGCCAGTTCCTCAACGCGACAGTCGTGCTGTGACTGTCGTAAGTCTATGTTGAATTATGAAAGTTAGGTCGTCCTAGTGTTACGATCGCTTTAAGGAACCGGAAACGGATTCCCTGTCGTAGTTCTGTCGTGTTTTAGCCCGTATCAAACCTTGTAAAACCAGACCTCCCGCTGCGATGACATCAGATGCGTGTATCATCACAGACACCTTGGAGCCACGTAAATCCGGATACAGACCCGTGAAGATCCGCGTGAGAATTGATCTTCAGTAACCAACCCATGCTTGTCCTAAGAGGCGATAAACGGGATCGGGTGGTCAAGCTCGCTGAGTTCGTTGACACATGATGTCCCATCCCGATTGCGTAGATCGATGCTCATGGTGTTGAACACTGGACTATATTGTCCAGACTAGATTATTTACAGACAACCGCCATATAACTGACATATTGCTTAGTGCGGCGTAAGTTCAGTAACTAACTTCCTAATGTGGACTCGGGAGCGAGTGATTACTAATTTCGATCCCTCCTCATGTTTGTTTCTTAACTTCGCACTCAACTATAGTACATGAAGACTCTGTAAACGATCGCGTCTGAACCTGACAATTCAGTGATTGACACCAATCGCAACTGAAATACGATGGCATGCATTATCCAAGTCAGAAAACTGGATTAAATAACTTATCTTACGGCAAACTTAGGTTACTGACTGCAAATACAAGCATCTTCATACGGGGAAATACGAAGGAAACAAGTTGCATACTCTCCCATGTTTAACACAATAATGAAGAGATAATCCAAAAAGAAGCGAACCTTCAAGGCATTTTTTAACTGTAGGTCTTAAACTGGTGTTTCAAAAATGGGCAAACTGCGTTTGACCATCACGTCCAATCCAGCTGTAATTTGTCTAAAATAACTGCCGTATTCCGGATGTCGTTGATTGCCCTCTACGGCGCTGACCGCTTTGTCTGGGGTCTTGCTGTTTATTCTTCAAGTGAAGATGTATTTCGCTTTTACTTTCTGATGCCCACCACATGCGGTGTCGTTTGATGTATCCAACGTAAACGAAAAGCGGATATTTGCTCTGTTTGTGTTCAGTAGATCCAGTCTAAACAGGCAACAGTACCCCCTGCGATAAGTCATACGAATGTGTGGCCATACGTTATTGTGGTAAACACAATTGATAAACACCCATAGACCCCATTATCAAAATTTACAAAACGCCTTTGGATTTTTCTTCAACACGCCGTTTGCTTCGCGTTTGTTGTGTCGCATTTGTTCTCAAATGGAGTAAGGTTTTTACAGAAAACAGAAAAGCATTTGAGACGCATTTGAGTCATTATGCTCAAAGCACCGGAATGTGTTGATCAATTTAGCTGCAAACTCAAATATAGATTCTTTAAGCTACACGACACTAAAGAAACATTTGTTTTTAAATTGATTATGTATGTTTGGCAAATATCAAATTGGATGTGTATTGAGCAAATCATGTTTTTTCTTGAAACTACCCTCGCTTTTGATTAGCGCATGGATACTCATCAGAATATATAACACTAGCGTTTCATTTTGAGACATATTAATCTTTAAAACATCATCTCATCTTGTGGTCTTCACAAAATACCCACACTGCACTTAAAACCCAATAATTTACGTCTCCCAAGGAGGGGCATTGTTTTCCTCCAAATCCTACAACAAAGACTGACAAAAGTAGTGCCATTGCTTGCAGACCTAAAGACTTTGGTTAGAAATTGCTAGACCCATTTAAGCAAATTCAGTTTAAAAGGAACTTTGTTTTCTACGTAAACATATGTAAAGTTGGGAGCCACGTGCTTAAATAGCTGCATTTCTCCATTTTCTGTTTCATGGCACCAGTGGCCTACATAGAACCATGAGAACGTAAGACACATGCTTACAGCCACAGAATGTCTGCCTGACTATTTCTTGAACGTGTTCTGTGGACTTAGTTATGATTCCTAATGATGTTTATTCTAAAAACGGAAAAAAATGTTTTTTATATCGGGACTTGTTTTTTCGGCGTTAAAGGGTTCGTTTGTTGTTGCGATGTAGAACGCCCGATTCCAATAGATCATGTGGATCAGGATTTGATTACCGGTTCCTTATGTGATATAGCTGAAGTATTGTCCTTATAGACGTTAAACCCTCACTCACTCACAACAAAGGTGATTAGATTGGACTTACGTCATAAAAAGCCTTGGTTAGCTATTTCATGTTCTCTTCATGGTGGGCATGCATATACAGAGACCTCATATTGTAGGACCACACAAGACAAGTGAGGTTTGAACGGAGAGGAGCTTAAAGTTGCTATTAAATCATGAGACTTAGAGTGTCAAATCACTGGGGTCGCTCAGTGGCTTTGAGCTTTTAAGGACTCATGTTCTGTTTACTCAACGCAAACATTTACAGATCATGCATATTTTGGGGATGTTTTTGGGTAATGACGACTAAACACACAATGTCATAAACAATTTCCAAAATATTCATGAAAAAATTATTTTTCATTTGATGGGGAGTGCCGGAGCGTACTGGCTAACGAAGTTGCTTGTGAGGAATGTGACGGGTGCGAGGCTCAACAAAAACTTTTCATTTCACAATTCCTGATGCTCTGGGAAAATGTATTTTGATAAAAACTTTAATTTTGCCTACTACCTCAAATACTGAAAATGACAAACAAAGAAAGCTACGCACACAAATTAACCATGACCTACTATTAAAAGATTCCATTTTCAGGCGCCGCGTTCCATGGCTCATGCATGTTTAAACTGGTTACATTGTTTGTATGCGACTCAATTATTGCGCATATTTAAAACTGGCAGACCCAAGCCAAACAACATTATTTACATACATATCCGCCATAATGTAAACAAAACATAACAATTTCAAAATGTTTCCGATTCTAATTTTTTTATGCAACCATTACGCCATAGTTGCGCGGTGTAATTATTTATCGATAAATACACAGGGACAAATGTGTGTTTAGGCCCCATACTAACGGCCTCCAGATTGTAGTTTCCAAAGAATATTTGCGAACTTGCTTTAAGAATATTCGTGAAATTGTTTTAAGAATATTTGTGAAATTGTTCCATAGACGTTAAGGGATTTAGTCTCGTCTTCCGCTATCCGGTTGTATTGTCTGAGCCTGTTTCCCTGCAATGGCCAAATTGTGGCGCTTTCTAGAACTTGTTTTCATATACATTGCCACCAACGATGTAACAATGAGGTGCAAATTTCCTCAGCATTGATAGGAAGAGGCTGGTTCATACTGAAAGCATCCCAGCGACTTGGCTAGGGAGGGGGCTGCCGGGACGGCTGGAGGGGCGGGGGGTGAGTATTAGGAGCGCGGACTCATGGCGGATAGACAAAACACCATAAACCGGCAACACGTGTAGACAAATAACTGCAACCGCTCCCAGGTGACGCCAACAGAGATGGTCATTAATCGGTCAGCTGACAAAATGACAACATATGAACTTAATAAAAAACGTATGAAAAAGGGGGAAAAGAAAACGCGTACACATATTTGACCGTTGTTAGATTTTACGTTTCAATAATTCAAGTTCTTAAGAAAACAAGAGGGACAATTGAATCCTGAACCGAATGTTTACATATATTCTCCCTATATAACTTTATACAACTCACGAAAAGATTCATGGAGCTCCTCAGGTTGGTTAAGTTTAGGGGTCATTTTGCGAGACGATTCTTGAAACAAATTTCTTGATAGGAAGTGTCTGGTTCATGCTGTAAGCATCACAGCGACTTGACTGAATTTGTAGTGAAGCTTTGGCGGGAAAAGGGATCATAGATCCTGATTTCATCAATACGTGTGACTTAGCCGTCTCAGGAGCAGAAGTTAAGAAGAGTTGAGTCCCCTTGACTCGCCAGGAACATATGATCATTGGTTCGAATCCCATTTCGGTTCTAATATGTTTCTAGTATTTCCAGCACCATACCCTTGTGCTTAACTCAAGCAGCAATCATTTGAGACATGCATAGCTCCGGGTTTTCCTCCCACATTAAAATACGGGCCGTGATATAACTGGAATAATCTTTCAAACTCACTGTATCGTCAAGTGTTACATTTATGATTTAGAAACTAAATCTCCAAGAGGTCCCTCTGTTTGTTGTAACTGGATCCATAAAATATTGCCATCTCTTACTTGTCTTGAACCAAATGAACTACAGAAGTCATTACTAGCTTCTCGGATATCAGGGCCTGAACGCTTCATTGACCTGAAAGGTCTCAATTTTATTGCGGTAGCTAGCATTTCTCATCCCGGAGTCAACGAACCTTAAACTTGAACGTACTTTGTTGGCAATTATGTGAAATGGGAAATCTTTGGTTCACGACGGGTTCAACTTCATTGAGATCCACATATGTCTTAAAAGTACGTGTGATATATAGTTCTGAATATTCCCTTAGAAATTATACATGAAATGACATGTCATAATTATCTTATGAATGAAATGAAAATTAAGGTTGAAAGAATCAAATATAATTAAGACAGAACGCCCATACCTTGCTAAAAGCTATCTTGACGTTTGTTTTTTTTCATTTATGACATGGACTTACGTGTTTAGTAACGGAGCTACTAAGTAGCCGATATTACGCATGAAGCGATCTTCGCATGATCGTAAATTTCTTACCCCTTTTGCCCGAAGCGTTCTTAGTTTTACGACCACTCTTACGTATGTAAATGGATTACTATAGTCGTAATGTTGATATGATTTTGTGGAACAAGTAACACGCCACACATTAGCCTGATTAAAGCAACTAACGTAATAGCTATGCTGTTACACGGATTTACGATTGTCTTTTACTAAGATACCATTGCCAAACGAAGAGCTGAAACCATGACGTCACTCACCCACTTGTTGCTTCAGTCGAACATGATAGAATTGGTCAGAAGGCTGAGAATGTACTCCTGGTCAATCATTTCACAGCGGAGACCCGTGTAGCCCATTGGGCACCTGTAACAGATTGTACATAATCTAATCAGTTTATGGTCACATATGAATGTTACCCGTCGACAACTGTAAGTATATCATCATGTGTGAACGTTACCCACTGGACACGTGTGACAGATTGCAGTCTTATAAGTATATCATCAAGTTTGAATGTTACCAACTGGGCGACTGTAACAGATTGTAGCTTTTTAAGTATATCAATACCGAATGCTACCCATTGGGTACCTGTCACAGACTGTAGTTTCGTGAGTATACGTCATGTTTAAATGTTACCCATTGGGTACCTGTCACAGATTGTAGTTTCGTGAGTATACGTCATGTTTAAATGTTACCCATTGGGCACCTGTAACAGATTGTAGTTTCGTGAGTATACGTCATGTTTAAATGTTACCCATTGGGCACCTATCACAGATTGTAGTTTCGTGAGGATACGTAATATTTAGATGTTACCCACTGGGCACCTATCACAGATTGTAGTCTTATAAGTATATCATCACGTACACATTGCTAGTTACATCGGTTTCCTGTCCTGTATTCCTGGCCTGCATCACATCTATTAACTCCTACATCAATACCTAAATCACGTCATGTCATGAACCGTGCATCTTTAACATCACTAGCTATCACATGATCCAAACATGTCTAACTGCGTTCTAGTGAGTGAAGTTTTCTTTCATCCTAAGTCAGTTATGCTACCACTGGGACATCTGTAACAAGCAATACCAATAGTTGCCCTCGTGGGTTTCAGAGCACGCCAGATAATTTGTTCTCTGTCGTGTATATTAACTATGTATACTACCCGTGCGATAGGTGTTTGAGAGACATTCACATTCGCCCACAATTTGTTCGCTGTGCAGAGTTGCGTCCCTCAGGAGTGACAGAAACCTATAAACGTGGGTTCAAATCCCGATCCTAATAATATTTGATGGTTGCAAGCACCAAGCACGAGTTCATGTAGCCAGTTGTGTGGATGTTAATGCATGAGTACATTGCCAGTGCAATTCTCGTGGGAATTCCTGGATAGAACTGCTTCCTAAAGGTTCCTTTTCAGAAAGTTACCGTATCGCTACGACAGTCGTAAGTCAATGCTACAGTATAGGGGGTACGACAGTCGTAGCTACGACAGCAGAGCGGCATGCTGTGGGTGGCAATACCAATCACTGGATTGTCTTGTCTTGGCAAGACTTTTCACAGATCTATGTCACGTTGCTGGATTGTACGACATTAAACAACAAACAGAGAAATATTGGCGTGAGTAACCCTTGCAAGCGCGTGAGATCATCATGCATGATTTGAATACTGTTTTAGGTTAACGAGAGGGAAAATTATTGCCTTACTTGTAAATGTAAGCATTACAAACTACCATAGAGAAATCATGTGACAAATCGGCTAAATGTGAAACCAACAGGAATGGCTATTCAGTGATGATGCATTTGATACGGACATCGTTGCTGTGATTGAGCCACAAGTTTGCATTGTTTCTGTGACCTTTTTGCATCTAGTAAAGTTTTTTTACGTCACGTGTATATTGCCATTTGTGACTATTGATCACTAGTGAAACTGATCAGGTAACATTGTTATCACACTGCATTATCTGTGTATTAATTATGCATATGTGTAACCAACCA
This sequence comes from Haliotis asinina, assembly GCF_037392515.1. Lineage (NCBI taxonomy): Eukaryota > Metazoa > Mollusca > Gastropoda > Lepetellida > Haliotidae > Haliotis > Haliotis asinina. Next base: position 51,373,336 of record NC_090287.1, read on the forward strand.
TGTAACAAAATGCATGGCTGTAATATTATGATTCTACATGAAAGTTCTTGTCAGCAAGCGTAACAAAGAGTAATGACAGACACATGAGAAAATATTGACGTAATTACCATTAGTTCAACGATAGCATTGTATCTTACCTAACGTTGGGTCGACTATCACAGAGAATAATACAAGAGAACCCATATCAGAACCCCAAACCATGTCAACATATCTGTCATTTAACATCAACTCTTGTCAACATATCTGTCATTCAACCTCAACTCTTGTCATCACAACAATCCTTGAAGTTCAGCTCTGTATACAGCAATCATTCGTTGGTCAAATCACCAAGGCCTACTCGCAGAATAATGACCATTAGTTATCATCGATCCGTATTATCTGTACTTGATATTCTCGGAAGGGAAATGGACGAAAGACAGAACAAACGATCGAACAAATCACCGAACAACCCCCTGCTCTCCCTTATGTTGTGCATGAGATTAGCCAAACCATACAGAGCGTCAAAGGATACGTTACTTGAGTATTTGAAGTTTTGAACGTATTATTCACATATTACAGCCACATATTTTCACCTAATACCTTATAATTATCTCTGTTGACATTATTTTCTACTTATTTTCATCTTAAGGTGTTTATACCATTCCAATCCACATAGAGCATGTGTTGAATGAATTGTATAAATCGTTATCAATTGCTATTGAAGCCAGGTGTTCGATGAAGGTGAGCGCATCCCACCAGATTGCAGTGTAACAAAGGCACATCAACACTGGGCTCTTATTCTCGAAACGTTCGTAGCCCTAAGAATTCGTAACTTTGATCGTACCCAGTGTGTTACGTATAGGCCTAAGAAGTTCGTAGGGCTACGAACGTTCGAGAATAGCTAGCCTGGTACGTAAGTCAAGGCAAAGGAATTCCACCGAACGTTTTTTTTCATGAATATACACTATGCCATTTAGAAAGAGGTCAAATCTAATTTTCATGGAAACAGTGCCGTTATAAATCTATAGTGGTGCATGTCACCAGCTATTGTAGTTGTTATTTACGTCCTGAGCATTATGTTGGACATAAGTGCCAGCAATAACAAGATCAATTTGATTACATGGTGATAATAGTTGGTATGTGGACATGGCTCATGGCTTGTTATTTGCATTCAAGACTAAAATGCATATATTACATTATTGCAGATACGATGTCCTTGCCACGTTGTAATGCGTACGGAGAGGCTATTAAAGAAATCTGACCAACCAAAGATTGTGGATGTATGTCTGTGAACTCATAATCCATAAACATAACGTCCTTTTTTTATGAACACCTTACGGAATAATAAGGAAGAGTCTTTGAAGGGCATTTGGAAGTGAAATGCATAAGAATGACGATTTTTTATGGATATCCATAAAAAATCTTCATTCTTAATGAGGAAGAGGTGGAATTTAAGTCTGAGAGGAACGTCACAGATTTGTAATGTACTGTTGTAGTTTCTCAGACTGTCAGGTAAACAGAATATTTGCAATGTATTATGGCAAACTGGTTCAAACTGTTAGATAAACTACCCAAATGCATTATGTCGTAACATTATCAGACTGTTGAGTCAACCCTAAAATATTTGCATTGTGATATAGTAAATTGAACAGGCTGTCAGGTAACTTCCCCAACGCATACACTGACTTATCATACAATAGATAGTGTTCTCGGCAGGATAATCCGTTGGGGTCATATAGGGATATCGATGCAAATTAGAGGGGTCATATGCAAATTTTAGGGACTACTTTGAGAGTGTAAACAAACATTGCGTCAAGGGTCGGTGATCGTGTCCGCATTGACGGCCGTGGTACTGTCAGTGCTTTGATCCCAGACAATTCATGCCTGGTTATGGTAGATGAAGTAAAGCAAAGATAAAAATCTATAGGCTTGAGAAGATACCAACAACAGTTTCACGACCGACTGTCAGTGTTAGCGAGAGGGACGGTATAGGAATCCAGGTGCACAATGTTATGCGAACATTAAAGTGTATTTGTTGTTCAAAAAGTTAACTGAAATTTTCTGAAATTCCACGAGATTGTTTTGTTATTTTTCAAACATAAGCTAAGGTTTGTTGACAAGAATACGTTCTGTAACATAAAAGCTTACTGGGAACTAGATGACGACGCAGTCAAATGAGTGATCAATAGAAAATTGCGTCGTCGAGCTTGTGACGTCACCTATTACTACACACATATTTATGACGTCATACATATACAGGCACGTCCCATGAAGTTTAGTGTCATGATGTCCAAGGCTCGCTATATACAAAGTTTATTCCTAATGCTGGATATTAGTCACCCCAAAACTCACTCGCGTGATAATCTATATGTAAACAACGGCAATCAAGTCCACGTTAATGACAGTTTCCATTAAAATGGGAACCTATATGATAGTGCAAACGTTCTAGCACAGTATCGTAACGTTACCAGGTTGTCAAGATCCAATATTTGCGTTGTGTTGTGGTAACTGATTCAGACTTGCGGGTAAACGTTCCATTTACATTGCATCGTATTATCTGTCAAGTAATAGATCAAACGTTTGCATTGTGTTATGATAACATTATAGTCTGTCAGGTACCTTATACACTCATGTAACCAACAACAATCATTCCCACGTCAAAAGACATTTTCCATTCATATAAGCATGCTTGTAATGAGTCTTTGGTATAGAGTTCCCCTGTAGATAATAATAATAACAATGGTTTACTGTCTGATTTATTATGGAAAACCTCAGCTTGAAATTAGGAACCTAATGAGCATCTGTGCAGCCGATGCCGACGAACGAATAACAGTTTGTGAAAGCTTCTCTGGCTAAAACCATGATTTACCACAGGCCCACATGCAACTAGAATGATTGTATTACCTCACAGACATTAAACATATGTAACGAGAAGGAGCGTACTGTCTGTTTGTTGTTTTACGCCGGACTGCTAGAGCAGGGAGCCCACTGAGAGGGAGTGAGTATTGCCTTGAGTTGAGGCAGGTGCACTAGTGCAGGTGAACGAAGATTGCTCAACTGCACATCTTTATGTTAACACGGATGAACTTCACAATGGATATATTTATAATCTCAGACTGATTGTCTCCAAATCTCTGTCCTGCTAAGTAAGAATTGAACTAATAGATGACTTTCTGATAGAGAAACGACATTACGCATTGATTGGTATGCAGTCCTCCGATATTCCCAAAACAGTGCATTTTTTTCTGTCTTAAGACACTCCAAAGCTAGATACCATACGCTAATTTTTATCAAACGTAGCGCGAGTCCCATCCACGCGATCATGACGCCAACATTTCGACTCGAGTCTAACGGCTTATTTAAACTGCCATGACACATTCGCCATTGGAGATAAAATGTTTTGCACGGCAGTCAAGTGTGTGTGTGTGTTCTTTTTAAAATAGTGATGAAGTTTACAACAAGCATCAGTATTCTGTGGTAGGCCAAACTATGTTCAAATTGCGTCACAGCAACATCTGTGCGAATACAGGCTTATCATGCCACCATCACGTGCCGATGACCCTGTAAGACCCCTGTTTCAAGATCCTTGAAAATGCCATTATTTGTTTGTTTTCCCATGCGAAAGTTCCTCAATTCTACATTGAAAATTGCAACCATTCTCTACATCTTCATATTGTCCAAAAAATGAAGTTTGAACCTTGAGGTGCAGTGCATAGAGTGAAAACTGCAACGCTTGCAACCCATCCTGAATTCTTGAAAAACAAAAGTATTTTTTCACGATGAACTCTCTAGGTCGATTATTCCACATCCTTACGTCACTTGTCTCCATCCTCCATATTTTTCTTCTCAGCATGGTTAACCTCTTTCCCCTTTAGAACCCCATTAACCTCCCATCATCACGCCTGAACCCCATCGTAACCACACCAGTCAGCTTCATATCCATCCCAATCCCTGCTATTCCAAAAATTACCTTGCAAGCAAGATGACTACTTTGCTGAACAAACATCATTTCAATAATCCACAAGAATGGTACGTGTCTTCTGTGAATGTATGTAGCAGATAGGGTGATAACATAATTAAACACGAAGGGATAGTAGTCTAGGTATGCCTGTCTGTCTTGCTACGCTACGAGACTGGTTTGTTTACATCACAACAGCATGTAAAGAAACGTAAAGCATTTATCATAATTATTGGCAAATATTTCAAGGAAATAGCTGAAGCAACTACTGCTGGACACGGTAGATTTGGGTTATCATTTCCCCTACAACAAGGCGCTCGGGCAGTGGGAGATAGGGAATGTTATGTGAAGTCCGGGCGCTGACAAATGCTGTGGTTCTCCCAACAAGTGCTGCTCTACACGGTGCTACATGTGACATCGTTCAGTCTCGTTGTAAAGATTTGCGGACGTCAAGCCAGCACCAGCTTTGGATTTCTATTACAAAACAGCTCATGAAGGAATTTAGTAGGAATTTGTTAAGAAAGTCACAACAGCGGAATTAATGTTCCATGACAAACTAAAAGCTCTGTCATTTTGTCAGATGGGATTGCTGTGGAGATGAATATCTACATCTATGTTGTGCTCAAGGCCCCACTAGAGACCATAAATCAGGGCTTTTTGTCAATGATTTAAATTTTCTTTGTTAGAAACATATTTGAAACCCTTTAATAAATTTGGCATATTTTCCTTCTGTTTATGAAGCAATCTTTGGCCGTCAAATCACAGCTCTGGTGCTGAGAGTTTTTACAATCTTAAATATGCATTTTGAACTCATTGTAGCGGTGTTGAAATGAATTCCTTGAAGTCCGATTGGTAATGAACTCGCCATTAATATTTGTGCTGTTTTCGGTGACGGTGAAAAAAAAACATACATGGAACCTCTTTGGAGGAAAATGGAACATTCAAGCTGAATTTATTATTCTTTAGTTTACATTGATTTAAGAAATACCCACCACTACACTCAGTTTGAAAATGTTAAAGTTCATGTCGGTATTTCAATATCGTGAATCCAGTATTCATTTCTGATTTCACTTACTGATAATAAGAATACACGAGCACTTACTGGTGGTAAGAATACGCGGAAACAGATAAATAGAGCGATGGTTGTTTGACGATGGTTGAAGGTATCGACAGAATTATATGCTTGGTGCATGCTGTATGGTGCATGGACGTTGTTTAAGAACGTATAAAATAATTTGTTGCCGATAATCGTATGGGTGGTTAGAGGCGGTGTTTTTCTGACGTTTGTACAAGGCAGACGTGCAGTAGGTCTCGAGGTCTCTTGGTGACCCTCAGGGTACTTGACGGCAGACGCAGGGAGGGTCTCTGTGTATTTGAGGGCAGATATATGGTGATACACGGGTATTTGAAAGTAGACAGGTTTCACGGTATTTGAGAGTAGACGCATGGTGGGTCTTATTGTGTTGGATGACAGACGTATTGTGGCTCTCATTGTGTTGGAGGGTAGACTATGGTGTGTCTCATTGTGTTTGAAGGGTAGACGAATTTTGGGTCATATTGTGCTGAAGGGTCGACGTATGAGTGGTCTTATTGTGTTTGAAGGTAGACGTATGGAGGGTCTTATTGTGTTGGAGATTAGAGGTATGGTGGGTCTTATTGTATTGGAGGATAGACGTATGGTGGGTCTCCTTGTGTTGGAGAGCAGACTATTGTGGGTCTTATCTTGTTTGAAGAATAGACGTGGACCATACTGTGTTGAAGGAAATGGTGGGTCATTGTGTGGGAGGGTACACGTATGGTGCGTTTCTGGGTATTTGGTAGTGGATGTGAGTAGGATTGGGAATACTGATAGATATGAGGTTGAGTCATCCTTGAGGTGAAATTGGATTGAATGTTTAAAACAAGTGATATTGAGTAGACTACCCATATTGAGAAACGAACAGTGACAATCACGATTTAACCAACAGGCAACAGTTCTGCCATTTAATCAGAAAATAAATACCGAACAATCAATTCTCCTCATATCCAATCACAAATCACTCTTTGGGGGACATGGCACACCGACATAAGAGGAAGTGAATTTAATTTTATGCCGCTTTTAACAGTTATTTCAAGGCGGGGTACACCAGAAATGGGTTTCACTCAATGTACCCATGTGGAGAATCGAACCTGGGTTTCGGTGTGACAAGCGAACGCTTTAACCAACCACTGGACCACCTCACCGCCGCCTGACATAAGAACAGCATTAAATCACCATACGGTGACGTAGCACTGGCGTACGTACAATCGACTCGTACATCAGGGACGATACTACGACATACCCACACGACATACACACAATACTACCCACGCGGTTGCTAGGCCAACGCAGTTTAACCCGCAAGACGTGCATTCATATTTATTATTCATTTAAACTTTGACCTCTCTCGTATCTCAAGAAGGAAACATTTTCCGCATAACCATCTTCATATTATCGTAATGAAATATTCACATGAGAAGTTGGTGACGTTAACTTTGACGGCTGTAAATGTTATGGAATAGCGTCTCTCAATCCATGACATGATACACCATATCGATTCTCTAAGGCCGCAATACCAAATTGTATATTTTCTTTTGAAAGCAAACGAAAAATATAATCCCATTTATTTAAATTTGCATGGTTGACAATTTGTCCAGTGTAGTTTAAAGTTTGCTGTGTTAAACAACATTTATGGTTCAATAAATAGGTCAACGTTTTTCAAATCATTTCTTTTTTAACAAAAGCCATGACGAGCGTTGATAACAAGTGGCATTCTCTACGCATTAAAGATTCAATGGAGTGTGTTCTGTAAATGGTTCGACAGGTTACTGGCAACACAAAGGTCTCGTTATAGTTTTATAAGGTATTGGAAACACACACACACGGGTAGCCAGGTCGTTTAAGGCGCCGCAATTAGCAGTGAAGAGTTATGTCCCTTGGGCCGCATCCGAAACGTAATAATATTACTGCGGTTCGGATCCCGGTTGCTCCGATTCTGTGTCTAGATTTGTCACTGCCATGATAGCCTTGCTCCGGGCTGTACTGAATGAGGACCCAATGGATGTATAGTAATTCTAGCCTTTAAAGAGGCAAGTCTAGATGCAGGGATCTCAGGAACCCAGTCTGTTATTTTTAGAAATTATCATTGAAACGCTTAATCATTTTTATGATGAGTATCATCTAACCATGGCTTTACAGAATCAGTGTCCTAACGGATAGTAGTAGGGTTTAGTGTGGAGCGGGATACTGACGATTAGGAGGGATTTAGTACATATGTACTTAAAATGTTCCTGTATTGGGTTGTCAAACGTGTCACGCCTTTTGGCGTTTGTGCGTCGTGATGGAATTATTGAATGCTGAGTCCATGTTGTAAAACAGTTCTATCCTTCGGAGAGGCAAGATAGGCGGACAGTACAAAGTGCCCGGTCTGTTGTTTATTATTTTAACTATCAGTTTTTTTTACATTAAAGACCCGTGCAAGTCTATGAATGAACATAACTGGAAAGCAAGATTTCCAGACAATACTAATAGGTGAAACGGTGGTGCAGTAAGACAACTCGGTTGTAAGAAAGAGAAATGACGAGTTGTCGGTAAATTCTGAGACCGTTTCAACCCTCTCGTCATTATCATGTATTCTGCGAAACAGGACCCGATAATATGTAACCTCATCTTCCAGATCAACTTCAGTGATGAACACATGAACAAGTAGTACTAGATCGTGTCCCTGGTTCCATACTTTCTGTGCCCACTTGGGATATGCAACCCGGGTCTGACGAGCGAACGCTTTAACCACTGGGCTACCCAACCGCCCATGTTGATGTTTTTGATTTAGTTATAACGCAGGACCATAATCTTATTTTGATTGACACTTTGATAAAATATTATAACAAAGGAACTTTTCAGATTTCAATAATGATAAAATCGAAGTTTAACAATTCCGACTATATAATATGCCCGTATTTTGAATCGCTATCAGGTAGTGATGATGGACGCTCGTGGAAATGTCAGCGGATCCTGCCCCGTTCTTGGTCACGTGACAGTTTGGCAACTGAGACAATGACAACAAGGCTCAAAGGAAGATCTTCTTAAACAGGAGGGAACAGATGTCATTATGGTATCTTTCCTACGTTTTCTGACGCTAAGAAGTGCCGTGACGTCATCCAGTCTTTGTAACGGTCTGCAGATATATAAACGCGCACAAACAAGAAGCCGTAATAAACTTCTTATTTTATCCCAGATGTTTTAACCCTTTGTTAGCCTGGTGGGAATGGGCGAAGATGACGTTCATAGACATATCTGTCAGACGCATCTATATGCTCACGTCCTTGAAATGTACAGCGTATTTAATTGCATGTACATTTCAACAAACGCGCAATAGACGTGTTCACAAAACTATCGCTCTTGTCATCAAAGACGATAACTCTGTACATGCAGATAAGAGTTAATGAACAAATCTTTAGTTTTTGTATCGCTGTGAATGTTTCACTGTTTTTTAAAAAAGTCTTCAGCTTCAGTAATTGAAAACCATGTTTTGAAAATTTCATGACGCCCATCAATTTATGTCACGCAGTTAAGAATCAACATTGTTCAAATAAAAACGTTAATTCATTCAAGATATATCTGATACGGAATATCTATGTTTCAACTAACAAAAACAGCGTCCTAACTCTAATTTAGAAGCATTTCTTGAATAAAGACCTTTTCTTACTAAAACTAAATTTCATCACATGCGTTTTTGTACAATGTTATCCATAAAATTATTATATCGACAATCGTTAATAATAATCGTTAATAATCGACATTATTTCCAAATATCGATCTTTGAGCCAGCCCTTTCTGTTACGTCTGCTATTGTAAGTACCACTACCTCTGTGTTACAATCAAAACTACTTATGGTACAGTTACTACAGTAATATTTCTCATATACAACATGCTCCTTCTTTTACAACTACTACTACTACCACCACCACCACCACCACCACTACTACTACTACTACTACTACTACTACTACTACTACTACTACTACTACTACTACTACTACTACTACTACTACTACTACTACCACTACCACTACCACTACCACTACCACCACCACCACCACCACCACCACCACCACCACCACCACCACTACTACTACTACTACTACTACTACTACTACTACTACTACTACTACTACTACTACTACTACCACTACCACCACCACCACCACCACCACTACCACTACTACTACTACTACTACTACTACTACTACTACTACTACTACTACTACTACTACTACTACTACTACTACTACCACTACCACCACCACCACTACCACTACCACCACCACTACCACTACTACTACCACTACCACTACTACTACTACTACTACTACTACTACTACTACTACTACTACTACTACTACTACTACTACTACCACCACCACTACCACTACCACCACCACCACTACCACTACCACTACCACTACCACTACTACTACCATTACTACTACTACTACTACTACTACTACTACTGGTACTGGTACTGGTACTGGTACTACTGGTACTACTACTGCTACTGGTACTACTACTGCTGCTGCTACTACTACTACTACTGCTACTACTACGCCTTGGACTACGACTAAGACAACGACTACTACTACTACTTCGACTTCTACTTCTGGGGCGGTAGGGTAGCCCTACTGGTTCCGCGTGTCACGCTGAAGACCCGGGTTCGATTCCCCGCCGTGATATTGCTTGAAGTTTGCTAAAAAGGGTATAAAACTAACTTCACTCACTCACTGAGTTCTACTTCTAAAGGTACTACGAGTACTGTATAGTTGCAAGCACTCCTGCCGTTGTAAAGCTAAAAGCGGCGTACAAACTAAATTCATTCGACACACTGTTGAGTATCGTATGCTATTATTTCTGCTGTAACGTCAGCAAGTACATCTACTGATGTACACACTACTACTACCACCACTACTACTAATGCTGCTGATAATGCTGCTGATAATGGTAATGCTGCTGATAATGCTGCTGATAATGATAATGATAATGATAATGATAATGATAATGATAATGATAATGATAATGATAATGATGATGCCATTACAACGAGACCCTGCTACACTCGATGTTGTTGTCAGGACACTAGACTTGTTCCTAGGCTGTGCTGAATGCTGAGCCCATTGGTGTATAGTAATTCTATCCTTCGAAGAGGTAAGTCTAGATAAGAAAGACTCAAGTCTGTTATTTATAATTTCTTTGACATATTCTGATTTCTTCATCTTCTTCATTTTTACCTTAGAGACTTGTGCACGTCTATCAGGTTGCCTACACTTCTTCACTAAACTAACCGACACTCTTGTTGCATTGAACAGTCCGGATGATCTGGCTTAGGGACAAATACCCTATTATTCACGGCCTTTTGTCGTACAGTATAAACGGTTACAGTGACGGCATGAATTAGAAAACAGTTTACTATAAATACGGCTTCTTACGGGACTATTGCGAGACATTAGGGAATATGTATGACATAAACACAAGCCCAGATATCGACCACCCAGGATGCGAGCCGAATTCGGAGTTCCTCGGTTGTTAATGCAATGTGAATATTCGAAAACGGAAGAGAGAGTTTCTCAATATGTTTACCATCGTGAAACAGGACAACGACCCATTTGATATGATCTTACGTAAGTCGTGTGAATGAAACTGGCTTTGATCGTACAAGTTAAAAGATTTTACGGCTAATAATAAAATAGCGTCGTCACACCCCGAAAGGAAGATGAAAGACTCTTAATCAGCGTTGTCAGGTCAGCTGTGACCTCCATTTTGCATGCACGAATATAGTTATAAAATCTTCAGCGCGTGGGAAATGTATTATGGAGTCCGCATTTAGAATCACCTTTCAAACTCCGCGTCAGCATCGTTTACGAGATTTGTCTCCATCAACGACAGCCTGTACTCTCCAATCAGTGTCGTTGATGCAAAATACATTTGAATGCAAAATACATTAGAACGGGATCCAGATCCAAATAGTACAACAGGTCTGTTGTATGGATTCTGAGAATATTCGAATCTGGACCAAACACTCCCGTAAGTGATGCCATGAACATCAATAAACACATTTTGGGTTATGATGACAAGCATGAAGGAAGCAGCGAAGCTACCCAACCGATGGAATCTTACAAGTTTGGGAAGCTGAAGACCAATTCTTACCTGATCTTCTGGGTGATACAAAGGTGAAGTGATACACGCAGTGTTTCAAACCAAACTATTTTATATTCTATGAAATGAGAAATAATAGAATGCATCCTAACATTTTAAACACCCTAGAAATTGATACGCGCAGCATAATCAAAAGGTTTTTCAAAGTAATTTTGAAAAATAAACAATATAAAACTATTCGTCGATCAGGGATAGAGAGACAACAGTATCACAGGGCTCTATGACCTGTTCTCCAAAACGATCTTAGTCCTTCGGTCATAAAGTTGGGACCACATACTAAAACACCTCCCATGAGATCAAAGCATTTGGCCATGTCTGCATAATGCACCACACCATTTCATTTGCCTGGAACCAGGGAATATACAGAAACTGTAAATGAGCCCCGATTAACAATAACATACCAGCGCTTGCTTACTGCTCTATGAGTGCATCAAAATGCACCAAGGAGTATCTTTTGCACTGGTATTACTTTGTGTCTCGGAAACATATTGCGTCCTAAGTAACCCCGCGTAGTAATACATTATACACGCTATACTGAGGCGCTTACAAACGAGCGCAATCATCCGCGATTAATGTGAAACTTGATATTAATAGACCTCCTAAAAGCCGTCATCCTGTAAGTAATCCTGCCGATTATTGGTCACAGATACACAACGTCTAACTGATGAATTAAACGGCAGAACATCAGGGAAGAATGTTGCATCCTTGAGTTTGGAATTGAGACAGAGATTGGGCCTTGCTCTTAATATAGTAACTGATTTGTGATGTGATACTTCATCCAGCATCTCCTTATGCTAAAAACCATACACTTCAACTGATTTGTCTATGTGTTAGGAAACACATGCATGAGCCCGTTTTGTCTATATGTAAGGAAACAGATACGTTAACCCAGTTTGTCTACGTGTTAAGAAACGCATACTTTATCCCATTTTGCTTACGTGTTAGGAAACACATAGTTTATCCCATTTTGTCTATATGCAAGGAAACACACACTTTATCGCATTTTGTCTACGTGCTAGTAAACGCATACGTTATCCCATTTTATTTAAGTGTTAGGAAACACATAGTTTATACCATTTTCTCTATTTGTAAGGAGACACATACGTTATCCCATTCTGTTTGCACATACTTTATCTCATTTTGTCTATATGTAAGAAAACATAATACATCCCGTCATCTGGGTGTTATGAAATGCTATTCTTCACCCCATCTATATGTTTTGAATACATATACTTTATTAATTTACATTTCCTGTGTGGCTAGGAAGCGTACACTTCATTTCATTTCGGAGACACATATAATTCACCCCAACTGCCTATGTGTTAGGAAACGCATGCTCATCCCATCTATCTTTGTTTTAGGAAACGCATGTTTCGTCTCATTTGGCTATGTGTTAGGAGACATACGTTTTGTAGAAGTTTTGTAGAAGTTCTGTCAAATACATATACTGCATTTTCTATGTGATTGGGAAACACATTTTTCATTCTACTTTTACATGTGACACACGTGGTTTAGTGAAATACATGCTTTAGTCCATATGGTACGGAACAGATACTCCATCCCAATTTTATCTGTTAATATACACATAATTCATCCCATTTGCCTATGTGCATGGAAATGCGTGCTTTAGTCTATTTGTCCTACGGCATTCCATTAATAAATGTGGTAGGAAACATATGCTTCATCACAATTATTTCTGTTAGGATGCATACGTACTTCATCCCATTTGTCTCTGTGTTCAGAAACATATGTTCCGTACCGTGTTGTAGATATTTCAGGAAACGCATACTTCACCTCTCTTTTCTATGATTAAGAAACACATATTTCCCACATATCCGTCTCGTGAATTTCTTGAAAGATGCATGTTCAGGGGTAGCCTTTTGCGAATGCTGATCAGGGGAAGATGAGTGTTTGGAATGATGATGATGGTGATATACTGACTAGTTTTCTACTTGGAAGAGTGCCAGTTGATAACATTAGAGACCTTGATACATATCTATGGATTCAATGTATGAAAATCACAAGTAAAGCTGTTCATGAATGGAAACGATATTTTTTCACATTTTACGAGATTAACATCCCCCAGTATATATACATACCCTGAACTATTTTTTGCATTGTATAACTTTCATAACACTTGTGCTTTGTAAAATGTAATATGTGATAAAACAAGCATATTTATCTTCAATTTTGGAGGAAATAAAGACAATCTAACCATCTCCTTCTCGTGAATTTCTTCAAAGATGCATGTTTCAATCATAGGAAACATATGCTTTATCCCACTTTTTTTCTGTTAGAATGCATCCATTCTTCATCCCATTTGTCTCTGTGTTCAGGAACACATGTTGCGTCACGTGTTGTAAATATTTTAGGAAACGCATATTTCACCTCATTTTCTATGATTAAGAAACACGTTCTTCTCGCATCTCCTTCTCGTGAATTTCTTCAAATACACATGTTTAGGGGTAGCCTTTTGCGAATACTGATCAGGGGAAGATGGTCATGAAATTAGGGGACTGCACGATGGCAAGGGTCAGTCGTGTGATTGGAACATTCCTCATACCTACAAACTACTCTGGGGGACTTTCATGGGCGAGAGCAGAACCATTCATCAGTACATGTAACCGTCTTTATCAGTACTCATCAGCACCTCTACCAGTACCACTATTCGCCTTAATCACTACCTACAACAGCCTTTCCCATTACATTTGGCCGCCTACATTACGCCCTATAGATGCCTTAATCGCCAACTAGAACCGCCTTCATCGATTGGATTGGTTGTTCTGTGCAAAGGTAAACCGCCTGCCTTTTAATGAAGTACCTACACCAACATCCAATGGGAATCAATCATTGTAACTTGAACACTCCATGAACACATTGTTCCGCCTGGAATAGCACAAGTGGTGACCTCAACTTCCACTAACATTGGGTGCTCTAGATTTGTCATGGGGCAGAGATACGTGAAATAAAAGTAAACATGGTAACATTAACATTCCGTCACAGTGAACCTTGGAATTGCTTACAGGTAGCTAACCGATGTCTGACAACTCTTATATTCTATTCTGAGTTTGAGTTCTTTGAGATGCATTTTAGGAAATGTAAAAAAAAACACATGTTTTTCTTTATTTCAGTTTGTCAAAGGCTACGTGGACTTTTATGAGCCATGACATATGGCAGTAAGATAGCATAATAGGTAAAGTTTATAATTGCGCTGTTAGTTTCTAATGACGCCCACGCCAGTCCTTCAGAACTGCCATGATCTAGACTAGCATTCTGAAGGTGAACTTGGCAAGTCAAATATTTAACTTAATGTACGGGCCATATATTTCAACGTTATACTCTTCAAAGTAGAGAGGAAAATTCGTATTGCAATTAACCTTTAGCACACCTGTATGTGTGCTCTTTAATTTTAATGAACATCGTTCTACACTAATTAGACTAGAACCAAAATACCGACACCACAGAAATATCGAGCGTCATTATCTGATGAAACATATTTTAATGTGCATGAAAGGAAAACTATGAATGGGTCACTGACACCAGTTATTGGCCAACTTACATCAGGGTGCGTTTGTAGAAAACAACGTTAGCATACCTGTATGGTAAGGTATGATATTATGAGGACCACAGGGTTAAAGTCGCTTTGTACAATAGTACCCTTGTGCTCAGAGGTTACATTTGCGGACGTGCAACGTTGAGATTTATGTATGGATTTAACGACCATTAAGGTTGGGTTGGTTCGAAAGGAAAATACGTTATGGGGAAGTGTAGTTGCGTTAATCTATGTTACTGATCCGACACAACGATGGTGATAAGCTGGTTCATCATCTGCCGTCATTCTATGGACGAATTGACTTGAAGCGGTTCTAGGAAGTGAACGTTATATTCATTATGTCTCTTTAAACAGGGGCAAAATTAAATTTTAGTTCAGCAGGTACCTACTGTCTGGGCTGTGATGTGCTGATGTGCTGTTTAATAAGGTGTTGTGTGATTATGCAAGGATGTACTGTATGATGTGACCATGTGCTGTATGGTAGAGTGTTGTGTTGTTCTGCATGGATGTGCTATATGATTTGCTGTGTGATGTGATGTATGGTGGAATGTTGCAGTGTAATGCATGGATGTGCTGTATCGTGTTCTGATGTGCTGTATGGTGGCGCGTTGTGTAGTTGTGCATGAATGTACTGTATGATGTGGTGCTGTGATGTATGATGTAGCGATGCTATCTACATATGCATGAGTGTGTGCATGAATTAGATAATATAATTACACAGTGTTGTGTACCTTTACAAGATTATAATCAAACACTTTCGAGGAGCACTGCGATGGCGGCAATCACCAGATGAACAACATTTCCGCATTCTACTCTTACTTTCAGTGAAGCCGGGTGGCCCAGTGTTCAGCATTTTGCACCCTGTGGAGACCTACACAATATCTTCACGACATTATCCACAGCTGTTTGGGGCGCATGTCATACACTCTTGGCGTACATATGTTAACACAGGCGATTACCTCCACGAGTAATCGCTTCGTACCGCAAGTTTGAAACATGATTAAAATAACGACACCCATTTGTAGATAATTAACAACTAGAACACAACTGGGTCAACCCACAAAAACGCTGTTGATTTGACACTCTAAGAACCCAAACTTTCAATTTTTGCAATATTTGGCCACACATTTTTTTCAAACATTTACATTAGATACTCGGAATGCAATGAGCTAAGGGTGTAGTCATAGCCTGTTAAGAAGAGGTGTGACATTTGTGTCAAATGGAGGGGTTAAATACTCCTGGAAATAGTCGACTGGTACTAATATCCGCGCGAAATGGGTTTCTGGTCTTCGCTCATCGGCAATGCTTATACAGACCCGGGGGTCCATTTGAACATTACTAAGTGTTGAAGGATAACGTTCCTTGTCGTTCCAGGATCCGCTTCACGTGTCTACGAATCCTACATTCGGCCAGACAATAATTCTGTGTCTAGGAACACGTGCCAGCGGTCAGACTCCAGGTTCCATCAAACTGGTGAACGAATCGTGCCACTTCGATCCTCACCGAATAATATCATATGATTCAGTTGGAAGGCAGGACGTGAAAGACAATCAAAACATCATCCAATAATGTTAACCAGAATAGATATTCAGTCCAACACTTGGATTAGTGCGATGGATTAGAAACATACTGAATTGTGCATTCCCTATCATAGAGGTGAGGGAAAGACTTGCATGTGTTCATGGTGGATGCTTCCTCTAGAGCAGACTATTCGCACCTGCTATAATCACTCTGTAGTAGTAAAATACACTCTCACGCTCATTATACAGTCTGAATCGGAAAATTCTGTATATTATTGATTTTTGCTTTTGCTTTTATTATGAACAACACACGTGAACCCATGCAACGGATATGTGTAAATTAGCTTGTGTAACCACTTCACCAGTGCGAGCCAAGGATATGTTTGAGTTCCTTCGTGTTTACCAGAATATTTCCACCCTGGGACTCATTCTTACCGGAAATGTTTCCACCAAACCACTCACTTTTACCAGAAATGTTTCCTCCCTAGGGCTCATATTTACCAGAAATATTTCCACCCAAAGATTCATATTTACCAGAAATGTTTCCACCCTAGGACTAATTTTAACCAGAAATTCCTTACAAATCCTCTACGTTATATGTGAAGGAAAGCAAACTTTATGGCCTTGTGATGATATGTCTAGGACATTGTTCCTGGAGGAGAGCATGACGCTATTTGAAGATGATTAATGAGATTCTTTTCACAAGGGATACATTATATTACCGCAAGAAATAACGAGGCCTTGGCATCTTTTATTTACAGTTTGTTCTAATCTTCTTGACTCTTTAGACGTGTCACTTATATATTGTATACGCCCTCGCGATTGTCTCTGCAGTCTCGCATTACAATTCGTTAATCATGATTCGATTATGATCCTTGGTTTGTCTGCACCGTGCGTGCACACGCGGGTTGTTGACGTTGACCATGACTCCTTTTAATTATGATCCTTTGTTTGTAAGCACCATGCCTAAACTCATGGGTTGTTTCACGTTGATCATGATTCCTTGTGATTATGATCCTTGGTTTCTCAGCAGCGTGCCAGTACGTGTGGATTTTTGACGTTGCCAATGCGTCCTTTGATTATGATCTTTTGTAAGCTCCATGCCTATACTCGTGTTGATCAGGACTCATTCTCATGATCTTGTGAGCTTAAGCATCAAGCTGACACGCCGTCATAAAACGATAAGCTGTTTAATGTGGCCTTTGGGCAGTAGGGTAGTATAGTGGTAAAAGCGTCCGCTTGTCAGGCCGAAGACCCGGGTTCTATTCTCCATATGGGTACAATGTGTATGAAGCCCGTTGCTGGAATATTGTTAAAAGCGGCGTAAAACCATACTCACCCTGTCAATGCATTGCTAAACCAAACTCACTAACAGGAAGACATCCGACGCTTTTCAAATTCACAAAAGCACATGTAACTGCAGATACCCCGAACGTCTAAAACGTATCTCATTCAACATAATTATACATTAACACACATATCTAACACACACACACACACACACACACACACACACACACAGACACACAGACACAGACACAGACACACACAGACACACACAGACACACGCACACATACACACACACATGCTCACACACATGCTCATACGCACACACATGCTCACACAGTTACTACCCACCCATGATATATGCTTTAACCATTTCATACCAACTATTTAATGAATCACTTTGAATCCAAGATATTAATATGAAATATTATACGCACAGTCAGTTGGCCTTCATTCGCCGTATTAATTATGCACACCAAAACATATTTCCTGCACAGCACGATGTCTTGATGGGCTGACGAAGACCGTAGGCATGACCTTATTTTGCATCTGCCTACGATTCCATAAACGAAATGGCATATGACATTACAGTGACCCGTGGTGTATCAAGGTTGATATACAATCACATACATTACAAACCTCCCTCTTATTTTGAATTCTATGACTCAACCCTCATCTCATCTTGCTGCAATTCGATTGCATCTTTATGACACTTACAACTAACTTTGGACCAGGTATATTTATAGCCACGTTGCTTTGAAATTCGACCAAACTGCTTTGTAGTGCAATGGATCAACAAACTGCGACCTAAAACCAGTAAGAATACTCCACCCCCGCAATGTTGATTCGCGGCAATGAGAAACACAACATAACTGTCTCCGATGTCTTTAATGCATCTTATCTTTGGTTCGTTTTCCTTACGTCTTAAAATCTTAAGATCACATTGGGAGGGTCCGGATTTACGTAATAATTGCAGGAACAAACGGCCCGCGAAACTTAACAACTTGCTTAGAAAATGGCAGGGACTTTTTGAATAATTGATGTAAAAAGGGTATCATTTATTAAGTTCCCGTAGTCATGGCAACAGGTAAAGAATACTATCAAGGGTGACATATGGAAGAATTCCTGGGATTGTTGCCGTGAAAACTTACACGCGCTGCATAAAATTACGTTAATGCTGTCCTTTTTTCACAGATGGCTTTGCCGAAATGTTTAAAATACAATGGAACTGTATGAATATATATTTTATCTGGAACGGAGCCCATTTACAGCGCGTGTTTGCTTTATTAGATCTGAAGAATAATAGCATCGGGCGATATTTGATATCTCTGAAATAACAATATCATTCTTCGCTAACGTGCAAATAATATAATTTGTATAATAGATATTACTACATTACTATATTTATTATAGCTAATCACTTTAGAGAAATAGTACAACACTGGTTTGTTGGCCAGATTTCCTACCCTGTATCCCTTGCCGAAGATATTTAAAATGGTTCATTTGGAATGGATGTTAAATATCATGTTAGTTTAACAACTTATTAATATATGATACAAAACAGCATAGTCATTGTCTCTACCAATTGATAACAAAGGTTCTGTTTTATCAAATATACCGTCATTGTTCACAGTTGGACACGATCGCATTGGGTGTTGGTTGTGGGAGCCTCTGAAAGGGGCTCCGAAATATCACAGGTGTCAATGTGCTTTCATTTAATCAGCTGTTAATTATCTCTTTTGTCGTTCCTCCTCGGCCTGCAGTCCTCCAAGGACAATTTAACAGTGACAATGGGCAATTAAATACTAGAAACGATAGCCCCTTGGTATTTGGATCCACAGGAATGTGACAATATCTGAGTTTCTCAGTGTTCGGCTGCCATCGAGATGACGTCATTGAGAATGGTCAAGAAAGGTTACACTAGTATTGTCTGGAAGTCGTGCCAAGAAGAAGACAAGTGCGGTGATTTGCCAAGATTTGATGCGCCAATACTCCATACATATTGCTGTCACCGAAATAGATTGAGAATGGATGACGTCAAAAAATCTGATCGATAAAAAATAAATTACTAGCTTCTTTTAATTACCTACAGAGATACGTGATGAGCCAGTTTTTGGCTCTGGTGTATGATTTTGTCTCTCAAGATATTTAACATCATATAATGTATCGCCTCTTAAAGATTCTACTTATCTATCCATTACCAATATAAACCTCTATTAATATATATTTAATATAAGTCTTTTATGCCGTCTTCTTTAACGGAGAATGATACTTACCATGTAAAATTTAACAAATCATGACGCATAGGATTTGGATCGGATGTAGAGTGAGTGAGTGAGTGAGTTTACTCTTACGCCCCGTTGACAACATATTTTGGCAATTGAGATATCACAACTGGCTTCATACATTGTATCCATGTGGGGAATCGAACACGAGTGTTTAACGTGACGAGTGAATGCCCTAACCACTGGGCCTACCGTCCGAGATCGAAGTGTCCATATAGCAATGTTGATAAAATATTCTGAACAGACAAGAATGCTGATTAATTTCTTCAATTAAGTTCGAAAGACGCAATGCTTACAGCTGACACGTACCTCCTTACTAAACTTCTTTTATATCACTGAGGTAATAAATTGCCAAATGGAGCTGAAAATATTACCTGATACCTTAAAATATGCAAAAAACATGTAAATCTGTTTTTATCTATACTAAAGAGAGAGGAGACGCAACATTGTTTTGTCAAGATTTTTAAACAAAAGACGCTTACTTTTATGAGATTTTCGAAACTTGAGTTTCTTTTGCTCTTCAGTATATTTGTGGTAAAGCCTTGGTCTTAAGAATAATTGCTATTTCCTTATTGAATAATATCGCACATTAAATAAAGCATTATGTGTGCATGAAAACAAAACTTTCTCAGTGGAGTAGAGGGATACATAATTTTGACACTTACCCTTAAATAAACATTAAAACAATCCTCGAAACGCTATGGGCTGTTGGTGTAGCGTTTTACACAGGTACAGTGTGGAGTAAAGGAACTACATTTCTGCAGTTGTTATACAAAAAATCAACTAGTTTGTAAGCGCCTAGCGGTGAGGTCAGGAGTAGACCGAACCAGCGATGGTCAAAACATAAATCCACATTCCTGATCAGATGTGGGGGGCTTTTAGTTCATTGACATAGAGTAACGATAATATTATTCCTTGTGGGTTTCTAACCATATGTTGTCAGAAGCGCGATATGGCCTGCAGATTGGGCTGTGGTATGAAAGCGAGACTTGTCTACTATAGACTGTGAAATAGTGATATCTGTGAATGCTTGTATTTTATTTCGTGATCAAAGAAAGCATCGTGACAATTACATAAACGATTAGTTTGTATCAGAAAGGGAATATGGATGATAATACTAGTCAAAATGTTCTGTCAGGTCTGTCTTTCAACGCTCATTCGTCCCAAATGTGTGCTAAGTATTCTCTTGACGATGGTCTTGATGAATGGTCTTGGAGAATGCTTTTGTTTTTGGGACTTGGTTCTCACTTAGAACTACATCTTGATAATAAAATGATAATCTGTGATCAGTAATTATCATGCAAAGGGTTTACATTGCGCTGACGCTTCATAAAAGATTCGAACCCGCACCACGAAGCCTACCAGATGACTTTACCATAGAACTGCATTTACAGACGAAGCCTACCAGATGACTTTACCATAGAACTGCATTTACAGACGAAGCCTACCAGATGACTTTACCATAGAACTGTATTTACAGACGAAGCCTACCAGATGACTTTACCATAGAACTGTATTTACAGATGGAATCAAATTGATTCTGTTTCAGCAAGGGACACTGACGCTCCGAGTGTTCTTGCTCAGACTTGACGCAATGATAGCTTTGTTTATCACGGCCACAAAAGACATATGACTTCCTCTCCAGCAAAAACTCCAACTCCACCGAGATTCATCTCCACAATCCCGTCGCACATCACTACCCTACAACTTACCAATGTATCCATCAATGCCCATGCAGCCATTGTCTCCGCGTCTTGCCACATCAATATTTCAGAATTGTGCTGTGTCGTATCGAGAAGAACAGATTCTCTGACAATGGAATGCCCCGTCCTCGGGGAAGAATTTGCTGCAATAATATCTATTAATTATCACAACAATACAACGAGAAACGTCGTGACTGCTTTACGGTCGTAATTCCAGCAGCATAAATTATTTCTATCTATTAGTGAAGTGTGGTGAAACACAAAAGGCAGGCGTCGAGGGACGTCCCGAAGAATCAGTGCATCCTCGTATATCTAGCAATGTGTCGCGTCAGTTTGAGCTACGATCATGTGCTTGTGATCTGTATTATCAGGAAATATGTGAACGCAGGGTTCAAATGTACAGCCGAGTTGTGACTACAGAGTCAATGTCGACCAAAGGGTGTCTTGTCGTTATCCTTCTGGCTGAGAGTGTACGACCGATGCAAAGTATACACACTCATTAGACAAAGCTGTTAATGTAAAGCGAATAGAAAGTTATGATACTCGTCCGCTTAGCTTGGAATATCCTACCAGTGGTAACAAGTACACATGCACAACCGTTGAAGGTGCTAATACAGAAATTAAGACCAGTTCACATGCACAATCTCTAAGATGTGACTTTAGAAGTGATGACAAGTTTACATGTATAATCCCTCAATCTCTGAATGCAGAAGTGATGACTTGTATACATGTACAATTCCTCAATATGTGAATACAGAAGTGATGACTAGTGTACATTAGCTTCCCCTATGGTGTGGATGCAGAACTGCCAAATTAATTTACAACTGATGGCAAGTTTACAATCCCTAAATACCAGTATGTGAATTCAGAACTGTTCACGAATTGAAAGGTACAATCCATCAAGGTGTGAATTCAGAACTGTTCACAAATTGAAAGGTACAATCCATCAAGGTGTGAATACAGAACTGATGATAAATTAACATTACAATAGCAATGCGTGAATGGAGAACTCATGAGAAGTATACATGTGCAATCCCTCTAGGAGTGAATAATGAACGGATGACAATATACGTCCACACGAACAGACGTCTAAAGTTCCGAACGAAAAACCTTTTGCAACACGTCCACACGTACCACAAAATATCAGTTGTGAAAATGATCTGACTCCGATTTCCCGAGACAAACCTAAGTCTGGGTTTTGACTCAAATTTGAGAAAATACATTTCCCAGAAAATACTGAAATTGATATTAAACTCAAAAATAGTGGACAATTTGAATTTTATGAATATATTGCTAACGTTGTCTGTTTTTTTTATTTTATATATGCAACTGAGTTAAAATTTCAGCTGTTTCAAGTTGTCTAACTCAGTTTGAAAGTTTAGTAAAAACTTAAATTCGTTTCGAGAAATCGGGGCCAGATCCTCATTTCCTGATCGGGTCCAGCATGAGCTTCACAGTCTGTGAACTGTCGTCGGTAAAGACATGAACATGGCGTGGTGTTATCGGTGCAATTAATTCACATC
The DNA here is from genome assembly GCF_037392515.1 of Haliotis asinina. Lineage (NCBI taxonomy): Eukaryota > Metazoa > Mollusca > Gastropoda > Lepetellida > Haliotidae > Haliotis > Haliotis asinina. The sequence continues at coordinate 51,396,373 of NC_090287.1, forward strand.
CTCGAAATTGTCAACTGGCTTTGTGACGGTAATTCATTGCCTCCTTGTTCGCATTCCACGTTCGGCTTAGGAGAGGGCCATTGCCTTAGAAACAGATAACCACATATTACCAAGACAGAGCGTTGTGATAGACGTGTCTAGCCCTCAAGGCCACAGTTATCACTGCCAGGCTGCACGTAAGGCAGTTTTCATTTATGTTAATAAAATAATATACGGATTAAATTAAATCAACACAAATTTCACATCTGCAACAAACGAAAATTGAACGGTATTAGGTTGGAGGCTACGAAACCTAGGCTGTATTTTGGAAACTAGTCCAGTCCTCCGGCGCAGTAGTAATTCGTTCTCGCTCTCTGCGGTGGGGTAGCCTTGCTGCTAAAGCGTTCGCTCGTCACGCCAAAGACCCGGGTCCGATACCCCACATGGGCACAATGTGTGAACTCCACATTTTGGTGTCCCCCGTCGTGATATTGCCGGAATATTGCAAAAAGTGGTGTTAAAACCCAACTCATTCGTTCAGTCACTCACGCTAGCAACTTATACACGTGGGTTCGAATCCCGGTTATCCATAATTCTGGTTTCAAGTTTTATCTGAAGCATACCAGAGCCCCTGGATTTCATCATTTGTAAACATTTAAGACCTTCCCGATTCTCATCACATGTGAGGCTGCTAATAAGAAATGGCAAACCGTTGAAACATTCATATGAGAGCTTTTTGCCCTTTAACCCACGTGGAACCTACTTCCGAGGATAAGTCGAAAACGGGTATTTTTGGCATAGATGTGTTAATATTACATTGAACTCTCATGAACGTTGGCGTTAAACTCTAAATGCGTGGGTAAGCCTCCCAACGTCAACCCAATAGTAATGGCTCCGATACCGTACTATGTACACAGGAGGTATGCAGATAGGAAATAAATAAAAATAATCTACACACTTTTCAGTTATAATTGACTTGATAAAACTTTATATGCTATGAATAATTCACCTCCATCCGCTTCTGACCGAGGTGTTATTTTTTTTGGTCAAAGTAACGCAATCTGAAAAACCTTTCAAACCGTTCGTAACCTTTAAGAAAATAGTCCAGAACATTGTTATCTGCATTTTGATGTAAAGAGAAAATAATGAATAGAATTGAAGTTGAATTTTCGTCCATATTGGTAAAACAAGGAATGCGTTCAAGGGTCCCTTTTTACCATGTAAGGAATGAACACATTTGTTGATATTTTGACATTTTTTGTAAAATTACGAATCAACCCAAAGCGTCCACTGAATATACACTACAGCGATTTTGGGTATATCAAATACAGAGGAATGGTTTATTGTAATAGACGAATTTATTAAAATGTGTTGAAATTATTGTTGCTTTATCATCAATTAATGATCTAAAGAATATTAAAATCGAGTTGAAATGCCAGAAAATCTGTCCACTGATTTTTGCAGTTTGCGTAAACTAATAACGGGTTTTACAATCTCTCATACCCGAACCTGAACTAAAACGGTCTAGCTTCCAAGATTTGGTTCAACTCCGTCAGATGAAACTGTTGATTGTAAGGTACAGGTTTATCATCATGTCCTCAACAGCATATTTCCATGTTGAATGACGAAATCCAAGATCTGAGAACTTCACATTCATATATTATGTATCCACACTATTGATACAGTGTGTGCAGTACTGGGAGCTTTCCTGCTTACGTATCACCACTATGTATGATGTATACGATATGTGTATTTAATGTCAGTGGTGACTAAAACCGTACGTAATTTGATATTATTAGCACACTGGAGAATTGCTAGGTTCAGATGACTGGTTACTCAGATTCTTGTGAAAACCTGAATGCTTGAAGACCTGTTTTTACCGTTTTCGGTTTCGGTACAGGACCGCAGCGACGTGTTTGAAGGTGTATTGCTGGTCCGATTAATATGTTCGGTACTGACCGACTAATAGAGCACTTCTTTCAAACGTCTTAGCGTTTATGGCGCCTGGTAGAATGAACAGTCTCTTACACTATATTTTCACATATGTGATCACAAAATATCGTGAACCCCCAAACTTGTACTGCACTGTTCCGTTATGTGATGCCTTAGAAATTGATTTTCATGCTATGGCAATAGAAACAACGATATTACTTCGGTCATTACAACTTGATTTGTAGTTTGTGTTTGGGATTTGATATTTTGAGACTGGTACCTGTACCCACTGAAAGCCACACCCCCAACCCTCCAGAATGATGTCTCTAATACCGCCTCTATGATGGCTTACATAATCACTACAGGGTTCATCCTCATGATATCCAGCCCACTAAGAACTGTGTGTACCTACCCCTACCCATTCCAGGACTCAAATTGTCCTTACCAGCTAGGGGTGAGTATTGCAGAGATTTTTCCAACTGCGATATACTGCAATGCGAAAGCGAAACAACGAACCGTGAGGTTTAAGACAGCAACTTGACCTGATCAGGACTTGTCATAGACCACAGATCATCCATGTGTAAATATTTAAAACAATCAGATCGAAAACGTTGCGAAACACTTAAACAAAATTAAAGCGACTTTACTTCAAACCGAACTTAACTTGACTTCCGGTTTGGAAAATCGAAATATTCGAAGATTTCCGTGTGTTGCGGGCTCTTCCGAATGCATGTCTAAATGCCGATATCAGCGTATCGCAATACGTATCGTTTTCAAGTCAGAACCGGTAAATACCGGTAAACCGGTTATATTGCGCAGCTCTGTTACCAACTGTTCATCTGACATCCGCCTAACAGACGTTAATTTCGTACCACAATATTTTTTCGTCTTTCCGAATTCCATTTAGGGACAAAATGTGTTGCTGTCTTAAAATTCTCTTCCCTCTTAAGCCGTCAGTGAAAACACAGATTCCAACATATTTTCCCTGATATGTCGAATCTATCTTAAAGATGTTTGAGGATCTGGTTGACAATGTTGCAGAAAGCTTCGAACAGCATCGAGTTGTCATGCTCTCTGACTTGGTAGATGAAGGTCATCGTGTCCCAGTTGCGTGTCTCATGCGGTCAGTCATTGGATCACATGGTCAAGAATATGTGAAGACGGCCGTCATGAAGCGGAATGGAACACATGTTGGATAGCCAGTCCTCTTCTGGAGCTGATTCACCCGATATCTATTCCATTACAGTCGTCGCTTGCTCACGAAGGAGATTAATTCGATTTCCAAAAGACATCAATGACTAACCTGTACTTTCCTTTTACCTGCCCTATTTTAGACTAACGAATACCTATCTGAATTCATTTCAGATCCATTACTCCCATCCGTCACATGCACACACACACACACACACACACACACACACACACAGAGAGAGAGAGAGAGAGAGAGACAGACACACACACGGACACAGACACACACACACAAACAAACAATATTCACACACAAAGGTGAACGCGCGCACACACTTCCGCAAAAGTTAAGGGTATCCAATAGTCAGACCTAACAATGGTCTCTTCGACCAAAGTTATTCCTTTCACGCATTTTGGTATGGCCTTTTGGTGTTTCTGAAGTTTCCTCATCAGCAATGACTTACTTCCACATAAGAATGCTATCACGACACCACCTCTGTACCATGAAGCGCAACCTGGGCCATTATTACCAAAAGCAGTTAATGATTCCAGTTACTCACTCAACCAAGCTTTGACGCGAAGCCTGGTCTGCCAGCAGCAACAAGGAACGCTGGCGCGTCGGTAGAGCGCACGTCAAGCTTTGACGTTATTCAAGGAAGGGGGCCACCGCGGAAGCATTTTTTGAACATATACCAATTCTCGACACGGTGCCGATACGTGACACGACCCGTAGCGGATTTCAGGACCAATGTACACTGGTATCTATATTATGTGTGACCTATAATACATGTTAATGTGAAAACACACACACACAGACACACACACAGAGACACACTCACAGACACACCCACACCCCCCCACACACACACCCCACCTATATGTCTCGAATACACGGTTAAGATCAAATCGACATATATACGATACATCATAAAATTGACAGTGATGCACTGACACAAAATATGTTTAAATAGCTTTTGTTTTTCTAATAATATTTGTTAGCTATAAGTACTCTGTATATGTATAGTTGACAAGATGTATGGTGTATTGAAAAGAATGATGTAGAATGGCACTGAGGTATATTCAAAGAGCAAGCCACTGCCATTATGTGAAAGCGCTTTGACAAGTGAGCCGTCGGTTGTTTCACAGATCGATCAGTCATCCCTCTGTGATATACGTGCGCTTCTAATATTTGTAAAACTGAAAGAATCTTTCGTCTCCGAAACGTCGTACAGACAAATATTACACCAGTTTATCCCGAAAGGCCAACTATCAACTAAGCAAATGTTCATGGGACGACATACACTCGTACACGTCTCAAGGGTAATATGACATCCCTTGAAACCTTTAAAAATCAAAACATGTATCGTTCGTTCAAATCACAATCGTGTCAACGAAGTTCAGTTTCCCCAATACACAACTCTGAAATGCAATTGTATAGATCGAACACACATGATCGTTAATTATTCAACAAGTAAATGGACACAAAAAGCTCCACACAGCAAAATGGTAAAAGGAAATCCACCCGTCTTCTACATTAGGTTCTGAATGATGCACCCGGATAAATATTTCATAAACGAGGTGAAATGTATCTAAAATCAATAGCCACAGTTATTGTGAGGGGACTTTCGCGGTATATATTCAAATGGCATCTTTCACTTCCAAAATAACCCAAGAGGCGCGTACGTCAGATGCAATATGCAAAGATACGTTAAGGAGTCTGCAGAAACATATGTAACCCCCAAGAACACCTGCACGTGTATCTTTGAATGAATAAACCATTGAGACGTGGAATTGGTGTTCCTAAATCCCGTGTTTTGCGAGAGGAGAAGAGTCAATTAGCAGTAAATATATCACGTAACGGTTCTCAGTGTGTTAATGAAACAAACTGGCATCAGTTCGAGAGACATTCACCCCTGACACTAACTGAACGGGTACAACAGTAAACTTGACCCTGTTCCCAAGCACATATGTTTGGTATTCAAGCAAAACTAGGGATCGTGTTTCACGCCAGCGAGTATGTGTTGCGGATTTCTTACAAAATCCTACTTGTAATATTTGGTGCATTTTGACGCTATACTGATCCACAGAATCCTAACAGGATACGTCAATACATGGCAAAATGTGTCAATGGACACGATTGGTGCTAAATATGACTTTCTTAGAAAACCTTTGGAACGTTTACGAGCATAAAACATGGATGGGCTCACCTGCAGGTTTTTAAGTCCAGCGCTCCCACAAACACACACGTTCCTCCGTTAAGACAGTAGTAGCGATCGGCATACACGCATGGCACAACATGGGTGTATGTGATGTCAATGGGGCCACCAGAAAGGTACGGAGATATCCTATTGTCCAGATACGATCGCCCATAGCTCCTCCTTGACCGATGCCCAGGCCTGGTCGGTTCAACAACCACTGTAACGTTATTACTTTTAGACTTGTCCAAACTCTCTTGACCATTACGTTTCGCTTCTAATGTGATTTCGTTCGACTTAAGAGAGTCCGTTACAGATGGCGAATCCCCTCCATGGGGTCGAAGGATATTATTCCTTAAATTATTTTCCTGAGAAGTCAAAGTTTGGTCCCCCTGAAGAATATTTCGGGTCCTTGAGTTCAAAAATTCTTTCACATCCCTTTGGAGACCTTTCGGCAATTGTTTAAAATTGTCAGAATTCTCGAATCTTTGGATCCAAAGTTTCTCCATGCTTTGAATAACCGCTCTCGTGGCATCAGCTGTGATTGGTACGGGCAATGCATTGGTGACGGGGTACTGAGATGTGATACCCGGGGTGGTCCCTCCCGTCGGGATGGGTAGACACTCGCTAAGAGCAAGCAGTGTAACGATCAGCTGTAACAGTGGTAGAAAGAATGTACAACCCATGGTCGGTATGAGTGCATCTTGTGATGTACGCTTTGTAAAGCTATATCGATATCCGTGTTGTGTAGTAGCCGGCAACGCGTTTGTGTGTGAGGGGGCCATGTTGGCCCATTTCCGTCCGTTTATCCCCGCCTCCTTGCTGTCACTCCGGCGCCGGTTTCCAAACTCCCTGGGAGTATCAGCGTCGCTCAGCGTGGATATAGCACACACCTCACGGGCCAGCTCCAGTACTATTAACCGTCCCGCTCTCGGTGGAAGCGCGACTCTTTCAAACGCTGATGAACAATCCCATGGACTGGTAATTTTATTCCGGGTACCAATTAATACAAGGCCACTCGTTTGGAACGCTTGTGTGCATGAGATAGACCGGACGCTAGATATTTACTAAAGTAGATCCGAGGTCAGGGCGCTGTCCCGTGGACGAGAGACTGGCTTGTATGGACAAAGGCAGATTAGGAAGTAACTTGCTTCGTTGGCCAAAGACTCGCTATCTCAAAGACGACCGTGTCATATGTCACCTGCATATGAGAGGGCTGCCACTTTTATAGCGAGCTTCACGTGTCGCCCACTCACCGTAGTTTCCACGATGCTTTTCTCCGTGAGGTTTGAAAACAGGTACATCCACTATACTCAATATTAGTGCAACAGTCGTTATATACTCTGGATCTATCACTCATATTATTTTCGCACGGTTTCTGCTTTTTTTCCTCATGCACCGGTGGGAAAATCTCAGACTGTAAACACCTACCACGTCTACAGAATGTTATCGTAACATAGTACTTTATATCATACATATTATCCTAACCTTACGAGAACATACAAAAGCAACAATATTTGATTGACATGCTGGAAAGTTTCGCCCCGCCCTCTCCAACACAGCTTCATTGGTGCTCATTTGAAGTGTAAACAACAGAATGATACTGACAGTGCTGGCTTTCTCCACCGTCAACAGTTGTAGGAGTAGAAATAGTGACACTACTGGTCGATAGAAGGCGGCGTGGGACAGTGCTGCCGTCGACAGTCAGCCGGTGAAATGTACATGTGTCTCTTTCAGTGAAATGCACATGTGACTATTTCAGTGAAATGTACATGCATATATTTCAGTGAAACGCACATGCGTCTATTTCAGTGAAAAGCGCATGTGTTTACCTAAGTGAAATGTGCATGTGTCTATTTGGATGAAATTTACATGTGTCTGTTTCAGTGCAGTGTACATACGTCTACTTCAGTAAAATGAACATGTGCGTGTTTACGTTCTTTCGAATATTTGGCAGGACTTTGCACAGTGAAATGATTGTATCTACATGTATATACCGACACTCAAACACTTCGCTAACACGTTTTATCGATTAGTAATGGTTGGACTGAAACGTGGCATGTAGTAATACACATCTGGGCAATTAGCACCACACGGCCCTTCCAACACAGGTCCTGTGTGATCTCTCTCCTTCATGTTATGCTAAAGGACAGACAACAAATTTTCACCTAAGATATTTCACAAGGAATGAAATTATTCAAACGATACTGTTTCACAGGGAATTAAATCATTCAAAAGAATTATTCCGTCATGACGTTTCAGTTTTAATTGTACGACCTGTTTCTATTTTTAAAACTGTGTCAATATTTTACATTTACTGAAATCAGAGAATCTGATTTCGACAGTCTGACTCAATATACATCCGTTCCATATTCGTTGTCGGCGGTGGGGTAGCCTTGAGGTTGATGCGTTCGCTTGTTACGCCGAAGGCCCGTGTTCGATTCCCAGTATGTGTACAACGTGTGAAGTTGTTCTGGTGTTGCCGCTGTGGGAGTGCTGGAATGTTGCTAAAAGTGGCGAAAAACCATATTCACCCACTCCTTATTCAATGAAACCGCGTTACTTGGAAATGTTTGGTGTTAACAAGGTAACAGTTACAAATTTCAATGAATCTTGTTTTCGAATTAATTATCACTTTAGTTAATGATCACGACAACTATGCATTATGTAGAATCTTCCATTCAAGTCACAACTGCTGTCGTAATTATTCTCGAAAACCAAGACGGCGCCAAAATGGTTAGAGCGAGAGCCTGTGTCGAAAAAAAACAAACAAACAAAAAGCCCCCAAAACAACAACAAAAACCAACCTAAAAAACCCCCAAACCCCACCCCCCCAAAAAAAACAAACAAAACCCATAAAAACAAAACAAAACAAAAAAGCTAAAAGCATATTTCTTAAATTTGATTATGTCTTCTTCACCACCCGTCACTGTTTGCTAAAAATAATCTGAGGCTATCTTATTGTGTTTAAAACCCATTGGCTCAGTGAAGACTGGGGTAAGAAATTAATCTGCCACCAAAAATGCGGTGTTTCAGGGGCGTCAGTTTTGGGCCATTTTTTAAAATATATGAGTACAGGCAAGATATGGTTGCCTTTCTAGGTAACACCTGGTGTCATCACTGATTTTCAGTGAACCATTCATTTACATTTTACAGCTATTTTCTTTTCAAACCGTACGGTCCGGGTATATTGGTTGAGACCTTTTATTCTTTTGCACTTACGTTCCATATGTAATCAATAACATGTTGACATGAAAGTGTCATACTTGTTTACAGCTTGTCTTGCTTCTGTAAATATTCTCTAAGTAATGTTAATTTAGCCTGCAAGTCCTCATGTAAATAAGCAAGAGCAGAGTCACATATTCGTTCTCGTGCTGTGCTAAGGGACATAACTCTGACTGGGCGTTGACTTGGACACAACGACAGCTGAAACGACAGCTTCAGTTGTATGGGGTACAAACTTATTTCACCCGTGGAACAAGTGCAGGACAATAGCATAAGCCTTAAGTTTGTATCAGTATATCGTTGACAGTTGGGACAACAGCAAATGAATTTACAGGGCTTCCGAAAAATGTTTCCTTGTCGACAGGCCTTTGAATAAGAATTTACGCAGCTTTAAAAAAAAATAAAGCAATACCTCGCCCTTGAATGGGGTTCATGTTCGACACACCTACTGCGAATCGAACAAAGGAACTCGCTGTATTTACTTAAATATTCATAAAAAATAATCCGCTAAAGACATGATGCAATGGGAAACCGAACTCTTGCGAGTCTGATAATAATGCCTATCAAAGAAGCCTTGAGAGTCTTGAATTTTGGTACAGACAATTGTTACGAGAGAGTATTTTCTGTATATTTTGCTATTAGCTAAGTAATAATTATTATTTGGTCACAACATTTAGTGTTTGGAATAATAATTATGATGGATCACATTTCGTTTAGTAGATGGTCAACACTTTTAGGATTCTGGTTTTGCGGAATTTATCTGCTCTTGGTTTTCTATGTGTGTACTTCCGGGAGACTTATCCGAGCGCATTCTACACTGTTGACGATGTTCGTACGTCCCCGAACTTTCGGGAAATGACTGTATATATATAAAAAAGCCTGGTTGCCGTGTTGAGGGCGACACACATTCACACAACTGGAGGATATACATCACTGCCAACGCTTGATCACCCAAACCCGTCAACGCCTGAATCTACATTATCTGCTGTCAGATCGATCGCTGTGTTTACATTCTGCATAGTTGATTATCTCTCGTACTGAGATTTTGTCTCACTTGTATTGAATTTGTAATCAGCACTGATAAATTAACTTGTGACTTTGTATACCTTACTCTCGTTGCATAATAATACAATATTTGAACGTTTTCGACTTGTCTTTGTTCTGTTTTGCTGGTTCACGGGGGATTTCTTACATCGTTTGTCACGGTAAATTCTTAACCGTACCAAAATTGGGGTCTCGTCCAGGATCAAATTCATTTGACATTTGAGGGCATTTGTGAAATTTATTTGATTTTTTTGCAATTTTGCAACAAGTTAATTGAGGAACCAGCAAAATGGTGTTTGAACTTGAGAAGTTTGTATTGTCCCCTGACACTGAGACAATTAGTCAGTTGAGGAAATCAGATTTGTTGCAAATTCCTTCACGACTGAAACTTGATGCCAGACCTGCAATGAGGAAATTTCAAATTTTGAAAATTGTGTTGAATCACTATATTGATGAGGGAATTTTTGAAGATGATGTTTTGGAAATGGTATCAGAGGAAGGTTCAGATCAGTTGGAAATAACGAAACTTGAGATTCAATTACAAATTCAAAAAGAAGAAAATAGAAAACAAGAAGAACTGAAAAAGATGGACATGAAAAAAGTTTGAGATGGAGAAGGAAATAGAAAGAGAAAGGGAAAGAGATAGAAAGGAATTAGAATTGAAAAAATTAGAAATTGACAAAGAAATTGCTCTGAGAAAACTTGAAAACCCTTCTCAGACCTCAGATTCTTCGTCATTTGACATTGCAAGGCATGCTAGGCTTGTACCCCCTTTTTTATTTTCTACATTTTGAGAAAGTTGCGGAAAATCTCAAGTGGCCTAGGGAGTCATGGACTATGCTATTGCAAACAGTTTTGAAGGGTAAAGCTCAGGATGCTTATTCAGCATTGTCAGTACAGCAAAGCTCAGATTATGATCTTGTGAAGAGTACACTTTTGGAAGCTTATGAGTTAGTGCCTGAGGCTTATTGTAAGAAATTCAGAAATGCTCACAAAAAGGACAATAAGACTTTTGTAGAGTTTGCTAGAGAAAAGGAAACATTGTTTGAAAGGTGGTGTGGGTCTAAGGACGTCACAGATTTTGATGGTTTGAGACAGTTAGTGTTGATGGAAGATTTCAAGCAGCTTGTTCATGCTGACCTTAAGACTTATTTGGATGAACAAAAGGTTGATGACTTACATAAGGCAGCAATGTTGGCAGGTGATTATTGTTTGACTCACAAGAGTTTTCTTAGGTCTCCGGGTAATACAAAGTTAAGACATCAGGACATGCAGGTCACAGTGGTGTTAGAACAGGTTCAAATTCTAGTGGCAAGCAGTCATATACTTTTCAGTCTAAGCCTTAGACTACCAGTGGTTCTGATCCTGTTTATGCGTAATGTAAGAAGCCAGGTCAGTTGGCGTCTGCATGTTACAAACTCCAGTTTAGAAATCAGGCTACAGGTTCCCCAAATGCTTTTGTGTCCATCGCACCTAAGCCTTTCTTTCCAGGTGGTTCTGAGGAGAGCTTTGTTTGTGAGAGTAAGTCTCCAGATTCTGTAGTTCGGAAGGAGTTTTTGCCCTTTATTTATACGGGTTCTGTGTCACTTATGGGAGATCATTCTACCCCACGGCCCGTTATTATCTTGAGGGATACTGGAGCTTTTCAATCTCTGAGTTTGAAGGATATTTTGCCTTTTTGTGATGAGTCTTCAGCTAACTCAGATGTTTTGCTTCGTGGATTGGTGGCAATTCTTCTGCCCCTCTCCATTTTGTGAATTTGACTTCAGATCTGATTTCAGGTGAGGTGAAAGCTGGTGTTCTTGACTCTCTCCCAGTTCCGGGCGTCGATTTGTTGATCGGTAATGATCTTATGGGGGCCAAAGTTGGCGCTGATCCAATTGTCACTGTTTTGCCGGCGTGTTCAGATAGTACAGAAAATACACTCTCGTAACACAATGCAGCCAAATAACATGGACAATACGGCCAAATAATATGATGCACGTCACTAGATCAACGAATGAGTTGACCTGAAACTGATTTAAACATTCACTTAAAGTAATGGCGTAAAACAGGCCTAACAGCGCCTAATCCCGGGGATGGTTTGACGTACACTGTAAACAATAGAAAACAAAACACATAGAATATACAGCTACGCTTATGCAGTGATGACAGCGAACTATTTCTTTGGTGCCTGTTACTTGTGTAACATTGAAGTCGCAATGCCTATAACAAACTAAAGTTAATAATTTATCAATTGAATAGTACATCGAATAGTACATCAATTGAATCCGCCATACTGTATACGGTAACGATTTTCATCAAGTGGTTTTATTGCATTGCTGCTTAATAGGGTCTGTGGGTTCCTACTGACTGGTGACACGTCTTGCTGAATTTCCCCTAATGACAGGACATTTCAGCAATGACCTGATGGGGTGGTAGGTTGGTTGTTTTCCAGATGTATCGCGAAGGTCTGGAAATACTCGAGTCTGGGCCAGGTAATCCACAGGAAAACAACAGGAGCATCGATCTACGCATTTGGTACACGATGACTTGTGTCAACCAAATTAACGGCCCTGCCGTCCCGATCCAGTTAGTCGCCTCTTACGAGGCATGGAGACCAGTTTCATCCAGATCTTCGTGGGTCTTTGACATAGATCATCGTATTCCAATTGCAGAGATCAATGGCCAGGCTGCTGGTCACTGGACTGTCTGTCCCAGACTCGATTATTTGCAGACCATCGTTATATAGCTGGAATATTGTTGAGTGCGGCATGAGCTTAAATTCACTCACTCACTCTTTGTCTCATAACAGAGTGAGTCCGTGTCTTATAATTTCGTGGGCTGATGTCAGCAAGCCAACAAGTCAAGGGTAACGTAACTTTAACTTTTATGAACAGGTAGCGAATTGTGTCACTGCTAAACCCTCGACATCGAAGGTTACCTTGATACATCAAATTCGATGGATCGTGGCTACGGTATTCACATAATCGGCAGGTTCTTAGAACAACATGTAACGTTAGATCCGCAAGTACGCCATGAAACCGGTTTCAGTATTATTTCTCTACATATGAGGGGATGCAATGACTAGTGGTATCAGTTGTTTGTTCAGCAGCTTGATCTGCCATAACACGATTTCGTTTGCTGAGGTAACTGCATCGGAGATGAAAGGCATTGTGGATCACATTGCATGTGGTCTGATGGGTTCACCAGCGTAAGTTAACGTTAACGTTGGTTTATCACGTGTGAAGAGGACTACTATTTTGCCATAAAATCCATTGAACGTAGCAGAAAAGGTAACAAGGCTTTTATTTTCTTCCTAAATGTTCTCTGTTGTGTTTCAAGAAGAGTAAGTCTTCATGCTTGTTGAACAAAGACGTCATGCTTGTCGAGCAAAGAAATCAGCTTGTTGATCAAAGACGTCAGGTTGTTGATCAATTTCTTCTATAAATCATCTTTATTTCCACAATTTATATGATACATGAGTACATTCAGGTGAGTACCAAGGAAGGTATAAGTAATTGCACAGTGTATAGTTAGTTACAAGATATTTGCTTGATACACCTTTAACACACTTTCACAAATCCCAGTCATGAAATAGATAAACATCTTTGAGTATGTTTAGCACACTCCTTCTTTCAAATTGTAATGATTATAGCTAAATGCTCTTACAGTATATTCTCTTGGTTATTGCACCTGAATAGATTATGAAAAGATGACTAGAAGGTGAAGAATATGCATTGCATTTTGTGATTTCATAGTATTTTGCTATCTCCCTTACTACATGGTAAAATATATAACTTGTTTTGTTTTGTGTGTATAAATTACATGTTGGTCAAAGATGCTATTTTGCTGAGTAAAGACTTCATGCTTGTTGAGCAAAGAAGCTATGCCGGTTGAGAAAAGACACTAGCTTGTTGAGTAAAGAAATCATGTTTGTTGAGCAAAGACGCCAGCTTGTTGAGCAAAGACGCCAACTTGTTGAGCAAAGACGCCAGCTTGTCGAGCAAAGACGCCAACTTGTTGAGCAAAGACGCCAGCGTGTTGAGCAAAGACGCCAGCTTGACGCCAACTTGTCGAGCAAACACGCCAACTTGTTGAACAAAGACGCCAACTTGTCGAGCAAAGACGCCAACTTGTTGAGCAAAGACGCCAGCTTGTTGAGCAAAGACGCCAGCTTGTCGAGCAAAGACGCCAGCTTGTTTAGCAAAGACGTCAGCTTGTTGAGTAAGGACGTCATATCTGCCGAGCAAAGAATCCATGCTTGTCGCATAAAAACCTTATTCATTATGCAAACCTTAAGATTCCATGCTTTTCGAGTGAAGACTGCATGCTTGTCGAGCACAGAATACATACTTGTCTTGTAATGACGGCAGTTTGTTGAGGAAAGTATGTGTGCTTGTGATCCACTGATTTGTACGCTTGCGCTCTGACCTAACAGAAGAACTCACATTTTCTCAATTTCTACGTCATACAGACCAAAGGGTCTATGACGTGGTTAAGTGGTTAAACTGTTCGCTTATCACGCTGAACATCAGGATTCAATTCTCCACATGGTACACTGATAGCTCTGCTAAAAGCGGCGTAAAAGTATAATCAACCAATCTTAGCTCTGATTTCATCCGGTAATTGGCTCTAAGAGCAGCATGTGGTCTGGCCTCTTGGATGAGAGGCAACCAAGATGCCTACAGGACAGGTTTTATCTTCTTTGGTGGTGATGAAGACAGATGCTTCAGATGTTTTAATCTTATTTGGAAGTAGTGAACCCAAGGTTTGTCCAAGACACAAATGGTTTCAAGAACCTTTCTGGGCCAGCAACCGTGATAGTGCTGGAATATTGCTAAACGCAGCGTGAAACCAACTCACTCACTCACTCACTCACTCACTCATACCTAGTGTTCCCAAACCAAGGGCCAAATCAGGCTGACCAGGGACGAATCAAAGTGGAAGGGTCACTTTAGCCATAATGCAAACTAGCCCCTAAAACGCACTCAATGTTAATCTTGAAATGAAATATGTATAAGACCAGATCATTTAAGAATAACACATTTTAGTGTGTCTTATCAGCTGGACCTGAACATTCTGTTGAGTATCTGTTCAGATCCTATTGAATAATGGATTCCTAATTCCTGGCTGTAACCATCTTATCGGCCACTTCGTGCTATGCTAACTGCCTTTTTCGTTTTAATGGATATTTCGTTGACTTAACGTGGGTGGATATCGGGTATAAAAGCGTGCTATGAGCTTCAGCATTGTGGATGTCGCCTTTCACAGTGACATAATTCAAATGTTATCGTTCTCTTTCACAGTCTGGAAATAATGGCATTTACGCCACGTGAGTAGGCTGTCAAACGTGAGACAAGGACAGTCGAAATATAAAAAGTATTTGCCGAGTACCCGTCTCATGGATTCAACAGAGGAACTCTCTCGGAATTTCCTCACTAAAGCTCAAACTGAAAGCTCGCCACGAAAGGTCATTGTGGAGAAATGACAGGCTTGACTGAAGGTGTCACCTTGGTAAAACATCCTTTCCAACACATCGTGCTTCCCAATGTACTCTTTCAGATGAGATATTAGTTTGTCAGGGCCTATCCCAGCAACTGCTAATTTCATTTGTTGAGCTTATTGAATATACTCGGTATGTCAGTATACTAACTAACCATGAGCAATGAAGGTATGTTCTTATCCATCTGTTTTGTAGGTAAATAAAAGGTAGATTCAACGTTTGCAGATCAAGACAATCTGAATGTGACCTTTAACAAAATATAACTATGGACATTTACGTTTATCCGACAATGGTGGGTACAGTTAGTGGACTACTGGCCACAGACGCATATATTGACAATTGTAAGAAATTTAAAGGCACACTGAACAGAATAAAGCTAACAGCGGCCATTTGACATTCACATATGAGTGTGTGTGTGTGTGTGTGTGTGTGTGTGTGTGAGACAGAGAGAGAGAGAGACAGAGAGCGAGAGACAGAGAGAGAGTTTGGCATTTTATAGCTTCAGTAAACTGAATGCACAAGTGAAAGAAGAAAATGGGGTCGTTCTTCTTCAGCACTTGTCATTGACCACTAATGTCGCATTTACGTCGCAAGACAACATACACCGCGCAACGTCCTGGAAGTTCGGTTTGGGTTCATTTACAATGCGCCATTGTTCCAAATTAGATCATGTTCCAAATGAAACTAATTCTTTGTATGTTGTGCAGAGATAAGATTCATTTAATACCATTCTTGATATCAGAGGAACACACAAAGTCTGCAGTCTAGACTACCAGTTGTCCAACTTTCATATTTTCTGAAGTCGCGGTGGGTGAGCGGGGCTGGCAGCTGACTTTGTGTGCTGGCGAGTAGGTGCCAGACTCTAAGGGTTTGGGTTCGAATCACGGATGGGATTCAACGTAACAAGAGTAATAGAATGTGTACTAATCCCACATATAACATGTTTTACAATATCATTCTTATTTCACTCTACATGAAGGATATTTGTAAATATTTTAAAAGTAACATAAACAGTTCTCTATTTCGACTAGTACCGTAATAATACTTCCTTGTTTTCGTAGCTGAACGCTGTCCTCTACATGTTTTCATGACAGATAGCACCTGCAGTGAAGGTTACGCTCTCCTTTTCGCGAACACCTGGGATCATTACTTTTTGATACTGACTCACCAACACAGATGACGACGAACTCTGAATCATACTGAGTATTTATTTTTTAATTAGTTTGTTGTGGTGGTGACAGCGGAAGACGTATGTGAATACATTGTGTATTTTTAAGGGACTTACAGCTGAAAATAACATCTCGTGTATGACTGGATTTTATCGGAATCAAAATATCAGAAAACTGTAAAGGTTGTCAACACATTAATAGGACAAACGAGTCGCCGAAAACCAAAACCGAAAACGCAAACCTGATACAAGGGCCAGATATGTCACCGTCGTGAAGCCATTTCTTGTTTTACAAGGCAATATATGGACAACACATTCTTCATTTGGTTCTCACGACGCTTCTGGTCTTGTTCCTCCCCTTCAGTTCCCGTCCCGTAATGACGACTGTGGACAGACATTATACAGCACACATAATATGGATGTGCAGGAGGCCAGAAATCAGATTATGTATATACAATCGCAGATGAAGACAAATGTGCAATTATGTATGTACAGGCAGTAACTTGCGATAAAAGAGAAGAATGTTTTGAATGGGTGTGTTTTTATACTGAGATTACATCGCAGTGTAGTTGGAGCAGATTTGATTGTTTGAGAGAGAAAGGACAAGAACTAAATTTAGCACAGAAACGTCGTGAGAAAAAAAATAAAGAAGATGGTATCCATATAAATGTCTTGTACTTCTACACCAACTTCTTAATGCCTTTGTAGAATTTCATTCTTGGGTTCATGTTTAGGTACATCGAAATACTGATTATAGATATGTACTATTATTTGCACGGGACCGTTCATAAGTTATAGATAGTGATGTGGGGTTGTGGTGGTGGTGGTATGTGTGTGGGTATGTGCGTGCGTGGATGTGTGCGTGCGCGCGTGCGTGTGTGCGCATGTGTGTGTGCGTGTGCTGATTCTGTGGGGTCACCTATTGGACTGACAAATTAGGCGCCATCAACTTTGTAAAATTGTTCGGCGTGGGGGAAAATCAATTTTATTGAGAGGGCGTGTACTTTGTACATAAATTACAGCATCGGTCATTCGCCCCAATTGTCATAAATTATGAACGTCCCTTACTAACTTGTACGGGTATTTTTTACGACTGGGTGAATGGGTGGCTGTGTGGGTAGATGTGTGGGTGGAGTGTCTTTTGAGTATGTAACTGAGTAGCTTAACATATCTATCAGACCTTGTGGTTCTTGTTTCAAAGCCATGCACTTATCCAGATTCATTTCGCTACTTATTTTCAGGCATTATATCAGTTGGTAAATGTCAATGTACTTGATTTCATTTTGCTCAAATTAATAGATAAACGACTTGTTTTTAAGCTATTTATATGTATATCATTCCCAATTTCGGATACTTACCCGTTTGCACGTCACGGATTATAATGATATATAGATGTTTAAAACTTGAAACATGAATCCCATAATGGAAGGAGTGTATACATGGTTATGAAAATGGATTTGTAGCCCCACTACCATTGTCTAGGATACAATGCAGCAATATTCCAGATATGGAATATGGCCACGTGTGTCAGAAGAACTGCGTTCAATACCTGGTCACGATACTATATGGAAGTGAGATTCCTGTGGACGACAATCAGTTGAGATCGATGTTGGCACAAAATTTCTGAAAGATCAATACCAGCTCTGAAATTGTCAGCGTAGTTTTTTTCACGTGCATATGATAGATATAGACCTCTAACGACTGAGAAGTGTGTTTGTTGGTCTGTTTCCAAACTAGCGTGTCAATGGTTTGAAGATTTGCTTCGAGCTAATATACGTTACTGATTGAGATCTGAGCCCATCACGGCAACTTTACATTTTGGAAAGATTTTTGTTGTTTTCAATTCTAATTCATAGTATTACTAATGCCCTTTAGTGCCTTATCTCCAAGTAGTTTGCCTGAAATATATGTCGTACTTGCAGTATAATGCAAAAACCACAACGTGAGTTTCGACGAAGTGTCAGTGTTTGAAACTGTTAAACGGGTGATCACCTGGTCCCGATAGTCGCCTCTTACGGTAAGAGTGGGTTACTGAAGACCAATTCTAACCCGTGTCTTCACGGGTGTCTACAAAAGACGAGCTTCTGAATGTATTCAACATTTTCTTTCATGGTGATGTGGCCATAATTAAATTGCGATTGATGACATTACGCTAAGATTTAAAGACATTTGTCAGAGTATTTAGATACATGGGAAAGGCAGTGTTAGATTATGGGACAAAAGTCACGTTTTCCTTGGATTTAGATGACTGGTATCCGGTCAGTCTCATTTCATTCGTCTGACTGGAAGGGATGCGTTAATGCATCTATAATGAACCGTTGCTAGTCTGAGTGGGGCGTGCTTTGTATAGCAGGTGAACAGTTAGCACGAATTACTGTCATAAGGTATAGCGTTATTTGCTTTCTTCTACATATTGCTTTCATATATACATATACATTTCGTATACAAATGTTCCATGGCAACAGACCAGACTGATATGTAGATTTCTGATTGCAATTTAGTTTTGTGTTGATTTGACCTTTTAAATTAGTATCACTTATGTTACAAGCATAGACTATCGTCTTCCGCATTCATTCATTCATTCATTCATTCATTCATTCTAATTACCCATTTTTTGGCCCAATGCTGCCGGTTTAAACGACGTTGTAACGGAAAATACGGCTATAGTGAACTCGAGAGGACTACAGTTCAAATTCCCTTTTAATATTTTATAAAATATGTATCAAAAGACCAAAGCCATAAGGAACAGTTCGTTATATCCGTCTGTACGTTATGATCGTCGTTTGGGGTTTTCATTTGCGTGGTGGCTATTCAGGGAATCCGAAAACATGGCGGTCCAACATTGTACGTTAAACCGTTAGGTTGTCATTTGTCATTGTCATATGTAACATATTTATCTAGCATATGGTACATATGGAATAATCAACTTCCATCATATATTTCATAGAGAGCCTTGTTCCTTCTCATAATCTGAGGTACAAAAGAAAGTACACATGCACATTTGGTGCGTTGGGGCCATTTACTGAAAAACAAACAAACAAACAAACAAACAAAAAACACCCCAACCAAACAAACAAAAGTCAAAAACAACAACAGCAACAACAAAGATAACCAAAACATCGTATACAGTTTGAAAAGTGATTAGATTGTCCCTCACGAGTGACATGATTTTATACATGTTGCCAAAGATATGGCACCATATTGCGACGTGACCTAGACGATTCAGCCCATTATATTCGTGTTAATAGTTACAGATATGTGACATTCACATGGTCTTTTTCAATTTTAAATTTGAAAACTGTATGGTGTATAATGTGTTTAAGATCCTATTTATTAGACAACAAAATACATTTTTAAATTAGCACATGCTTTTAATGAAATTGGTATCACAAGATGTAAGTAGTATGTAGAATCAGGTGTCTTCACTTCGCACATGTGTATATCATGTACAAAACATGGGTTCAGATATCATATCGTCCCAAATATATAAAATAGAAGCAACGTTTGACGTGAAATGTTGACTTACATGTAATATCAAACAAGTCATTTCATTCAAAACTACTTATCTCTGAAGACAAGTTTGAGGAAAAATTTATGAGGAAAATTTGTATTGTGTCTGATTTTGTGGATTATTTTACGTAATTGCTACTGCACTCTGCATAACTCCATCCCGGTGTGAATGCGGCGTAAAACGCAACTCACCCCTGGATGTATGTTGATACATAATACGCGTCCTGGTATATATATATATATATCGGTTATTGTAATAGTATAGCACATTTGTTCTTAACATTACACCGAATATACCTGGAATAGCAGCCTTTACATTATATATATATATATAATGTAAAGGCTGCTATTCCAGGTACACAAACCAACTTGTTATTGCATTCAAATAACATTTTGTATCATAGATAAGTGATTGTTTAATGTAAAATAACCAGTCTGATATTTACTGTAAGTAGGTATATTCGGTGTAATGTTAAGAACAAATGTGCTATACTATTACAATAACCGATCTGATAGATAATATAAAATATACAATTTGTTAATTAATGTATACGTCCTCATCTACTATGTCGTTTGTAGTAACTGATTTGTTATATTACGTAAATAACCAATCTGTTATGAAATGTAAAATTAATTCATATACTGTTATGTAATGTAAATACCCGTATCAAATATAGAATAATCAGAAAAATAATATGTGAAACACAGAAATCTGATATATAATGCATGTATACAGACGTAGTCAAAGACAGCTAAGAAAAATATCCGCGGCCTAAAACCCATGCTATAACATTTTCTGGCTCTCCATTTTCATGTACTCAAATTAAATTTGTTTTCGCCCACATCTCAACGAATACACAAAAATATATACGAGGGGAGCATTTGATAATTCCTGAGGCTTTAGCGTTATTTAAATTAAATATTCATCACTATCAGATACTTTTCCTTTTCTAATGTAAAGTATAGCTACGAGTCTATCCTTGCAAACTTCAAATGAATTCAAAGACCCAATATATAGAAATGAAGAAATAGAAATATATAAAAATAATGAAGACAGTATTTTGAAACATACGTGTCATAGTTGCATGACTATAGTCAGAATAGTACAGATTAGTGTTGGGATTAAAGAAAAAATGTATTTATTATTATTACAAATAACGCTAGTAATAACAAAAGTTTGCTCACGAAACGGTGTACCTCTACAAGAACATCTTAAACAACATCGTTAAACTGTACCAATGGCTTGGAAGTACTTGCAGATCACCATATGAACTGGAAGCACCTGTAGCAACACATGATTAGAAATTCCTGTACCTGTACTACCAATCATATAGACGTACCTGTTACACCAGTCGTCTGGGAGAACTTCCAGCACCAACAACGTGGAAGTACCTGCTTCAACAATAACTTAGAAGTACCTGTAGCACCTGTCGCTATGAAGTACCTGTTACACCAGTCGTCCGGGGGTACTTCAAGCACCAATAACGTGGAAGTATCTGTAGCAACGGTCGCCTTGAAGTAACTTTAACGCCGACAACGTGGAGATACCTGTATCACCATTCACCCGGAAGTGCCCGTAGTCGAAATCACTTGGGAGAAAACTTGTGGCATTGAATTCTCTGTCGCCTAAACCAGAATACGAAACGCGGTTCCTCTTTATCCTCCAAATACCGATTTAGAACATATGGCGTCAATTCACTCAGCGCATTTTTACAGGGCCAGTTATGCCCTTTTGAATATATTCCTGAAAAGTAGACTTTTTCAGATTGTAGATGAAACTGTTCAGATGACTGTTCTTAAAGTCGTTATCTTCTTGAAGTATAATATGCCATATCAGAGCATTCGCGCTTAATACATCGGGGATATGATAAAACCTGTTTTTGCTGGATATACAGTGATGTGAAAGATCCCCACATATCTGGACTTGATATTGTATGCTCAGCAGTGCTTTGGCTCAGAAGTAATTGTGGCAGCCGAATTTTACCCGGTAATATGATTAAGATGTTTTAACACAATACAAAAATCATGTTTTTGTCGAATGTCATCTGACCAGCTGTTATTTGTCTAAAGCAGGTTCTTCGTCCAGAAAAGTATCAGCGTCAAATATGGCTGATACAGGTTGATCGAGAAAAGGTTGAGCTCTGACCCACTGGTGGAATCACAAACACTTGCAAGGGCAAGTCAATTGTTCACATAAAATACAGTATACATTAAAATGAATGTACATTTGGGTTATCATGTTGCCATTCAATTATTTTATAAAACCCAATGGAATACCAGTTAAAGAATAATGTACTAGCCATGTAGTAGGTTATACAGTGGAGTCTATACCATGTATTTATCTAAGACATCTGCTCATTTCTCACAGAGTCGTAACATTTGAATGCTTCAGGTCACTCCTGAAAATCCACCTATTCAAATAAAACACTGTCTAAGCTTATCGGATATTATGCTGACTCAATCTATTATCTGCATACCTGCCTTCTTTTAACCTTGTGCACGCTTCATTATGTGGATTGTTGTGCTCAGCAAGTTGCCTTATTATTATGTTTTACAGATTAGAATGAAAATGCAGCAGAAAGGGTTCGGGTGATCCTGGCACAGTCAGGCTGGTCAAGCTCATCATCAGCTCAGGGCCCTAGCCCCCTCTACACGCAGCCCAGACAGCAAATGGGACTTCTCCCAGGAAACACTGCCTAGTCGAACCCACCAAGAACTTTTCGGAGAATATGGAGGCTCCCCAACACTGCAGCCTTCTGCATTACTCAGATTGTCAGAAGGGCTGTGCTCCCGGTGGAGAACCCGGGCACTCTCCTCATCTGCGCCAAGAGATCAGGAGGTACCAAACCTAGGGCACCGAGAACAATGGGGAGCCTGACGACAGTGTACTTGGGATGCAAGCGAGACATTTCAAAGGCGAGGTCCGCATATTTATCATGCTTTTCCTGAATCTTGCCAATCACATTGCTGTCAAAAGGGACAGAAAATTCAATGATATAAATAATTTCATTGGTTTTATCAAAAAGGACAAGATCAGGTTTGTTAGCTGGAATTCGTCTCAGGCTGTACATTGGCCTATTCCAGAGAAGTTTAAAAGCATCATTTTCCAGGACGCCCTGGACATGTTCAGGGTCATACCATGGCTGGACCTCGGAATCAAAGCCACAGGCATGGCGGAGACGATAATAGAAGCAGCGAGCCATGCCATCATGTCTTTTAAGATATGCTGTTTGTGCCAAGGAAGGGCATCCACTGACAAGGTGTTGGACAGTCTCTGTAAATTCATTGCAAAGACGACATTTCATATTGATGTTTTCTTTAAGAATCACATTCTGGCGATTGCGAGTGGGAAGTGACTGGTCCTGAGCAGCAAAAAGGAAGCCCTCAGTTTCACATTTGAGACCAGCCGACTTCATCCAGGCGAAGGAGTCGGTTGGATTGCTGTTCTGTTCCACACACTGCATATACACACGATGCAGTGGCTTCTCAGACAGCTTCTCCACAAAGGACCGACTCTTGGCAGACTTGGTGAAAGACTTCACCTGGTTTACTCCCATCACTGTACCGTCCAGCAGTACATCGCCATCAACCAAATCAATTATTATTATTATTATTAATCACATATTGGTGCGAGAGTGTATTTTCTGTAAATTGTAAGATATTTACGTAATAATTATTTTTGGGTCACAGTGTTAAGAGTTTTGAGTGATAGTTAATATGGGTCACATTTTGTATCATAAATATTCAGTGCTATTGGTGTTTCATCGGCAGGCCTTTAAGGTAGTTCCCTAGAGTTACCTCCCTTTGAGAATGTTTTGACTGAGGAACACGAAACTACGAAAGTTCTAAGTTAATGGCGATGTTCGTGCTCGAATGTTCAGGAATCAGTGACTTCGTATATAAAGGCTGGTTATTGTGTTGGACACGGACACACACACACAGATTAATCGGAGTACATCAATCTCCCTACCTCCCCGTCAGCGCTTGAACTACAAGATTGCTGCCTGACTGCTCGCCACGTTACATTTAGTATTACTGTTTCTCACGCTTAAACCAAGACTTTGGTGAGTTGATATTGTATTTGTGACCCATTACTTCCGATTTTGCGTCGTACATGAAAGCTCTATTGTGAATCATTCTTATCATGCTATTTGACTGTTCGATACATAATATTGAAAATTTTAGACTTGTCAGTGTTATATTTTGCTGGTTCTTCGCGGATATCTTACACCTTTTGTCACGGCAAATTATTAACCGTAACAAAATCCAAAAGTTTCTAACTGCGAACACATTTCCGGAACTCATTTTGACAGTTTGTTACAGATGTTATCGAGAAGACTGACATGTGAAAACACAATAGCCCTAGTGAAACAATGAAATTACTCTCAAACAATAATGCTGAAGAGATGATGAACAGAAAATTATGCGAATAATGAAGTCCAATCTTTGGGAGAACGATTGTAAAGTAAACAGTCAGACATCATTCTAGTAAAACTACTTCAATTTAAAACATTACATAGTTTGTAAAACTTTTTTTTATTGAAGGTTTATTTTAAAGGGCGATGCTTACGCGCAAGGGACCACCTGAGTGTCCATTTGATGACCATTTTATGTTTCCTGAGTACTGACTCAAATGCCAACACCTGTGCCACGAACTGGAGGAGTCGGACGGTGGAATTAAAATGTCCGTTCAGCATTTGAGTACACTGTGCGAATGCTAAAGCCTTCCGTCATAGCTGGAATTTTGTAACAACGGGCCACGAAACAACCTATCCTTCTCTCTTCACTCAAGTCAGTGTGCCCCTGCTTTATGCTACTCGACTGGTCACTATGGATCAGCCGCTGCAAGCGGAAGTAGCACAGGTCTTAAATGTTATAAAGACTGTGGTGAAACCTAAAATTAATGATAGAATACTGTGATAACATATTTAAAATTAAAATCAGGATGAATCTTAGAGTCTAATCGACGACCGTAGAACTTACAAGAAATTCGGACGTCTGCGCGGCCTCGTCAATGTTACCTTCTCTTGCGGGCTCGTTCTAATTTATTTTCACCAACCCATGCTTGCAAGGAACAACTTACGGGATTTTGTTGTCAGGCTCCATGACTTGATTTGACACATGTCATCATATCCCAGTTGCTGTTGATCATCGGATTGTCCGGTCCAGGATGGAGTATTTACTGATTACTGGAGTACTCACATTACTGGGGTTTCCCAATGTGGCGTTAACCAAACAGACAAAAATAATGCTGCTCATGCGTGACGGGCTTGTACAAAATCACACTTTGTGGAGAGTGAGTGAGTGTGGTTTTACGCCGCTTTTATCAATATTCAAGTTATATCATGGAGGGGACACCAGCATTGCCTTCGTAAACGAGCAAACGATTTAACCACCACGCTATCGCACCGCCCTGATGGGAAATTGAAGTCTACGATATGACAGACCCATCCAGGAAGTAATGAACCCATTGGCCATTACACAATTAACCAGACTTAGGGTAACAGGGCTTGGAGCTTCTCCACAAACTGAAATCCTCACCTTTTCAGCTCTGTCGACAGGTCAGTCTCTCTGGGCGTCATGTAAGCGACGGATCAGAAAGTTCGTGGTTCGAATCCAATCATCGGAAAATATATTTCCGTTACAAATCCTAAAAAGACTTCAAACGTTGACAGGTTTGGGATTCAACCTACTGATACGCAATCAACGTATACCATCTATTTAGTCGCCTACTGCCTGGGATCTAACGTGTGCACCGTTATCAGATGTTTGCGAAATGAATTTACCTGATGATCCTTATCAATAACGATTTACCAGTGAATCGTTTGTATAGAATGACTGAATCATCCACTTGTCTCAACATTGGTTACGGTGTCAGTTTGTGAGAGCTACTTAAATATTGCTACAGGTTTCAACCGCAACGGGTTTATTTTCAACACTGGCTGCTCATTCATCAGATGCAGCTCTAGAAAAATAGCTAGAAGGAACATGGATTTTCACGCAATGCAGTATTTACGTTCATTTTTTGTGTGTCATTATTAAGATTCTTTTTGCCAAAGGGCCAGTGAATTTGTAAGGTGATTAAAGCGTACGACAGTCAGGCTGAAGTCCCGGGTACGACTTCCCTCTCTGGGGCAATGTGAGAAGCCCATGTCTGTAGCCCGCGCCACAGTATTAGCGGCGTAAACTTCAACTCACTCACTCACTCAAACCATCATATGTATTCTTTTCTGTTTCATGTTAACCAGGATGTGAAATTGGGATCCCTAGAAGACGGAATGCATGTCATGGAAGGTTAAATGTTTAAATAAATTACAGAGCCTTGTTATGTTAAAGGTGCGTAAGTGCTGAAAAGCGGTTGTCACAACCACCGACTCTTCGGTAGCGATCTGTCAATCTTAATAACACACAGGTGATCAAAATAATTGTAAAATAGACGTTCCAGGAGGGAGCCTGGAAGATTTTAATGCGACAACGAGACAAGTTCCAATTAATCACCGTTTGCCACAAGCTTTGGCCGCTTTGACAGATCACAGCTAATCGAACCCTTTGGCGCTGAGCAGTTCCACTGGAGCTCTACACCATTCCTCTCGCGGGACTAGCCCCGTAGTGTACGACGTGAGCGGCTAATTGTTTTACCGACACACAGCCCATCAGATCGATACTCCCCCGCAGTTGGCTTTAAGTACTGACGGGCGGCTGTTGGAAGCAATTGTGGACCAGTACGGGGAATCCGGTTTTGTGTATGCTGTGTAATTTGGAAATCTGAAAGCAATGCTTCCAAACGGTTCCAGTGGCCATTCTTTGGAATGGACCGCTTTTTTAGTAGCTGTACTCGTTGAAATAAATGTTTCTTGTAAATAAATTGTGTCCAATTTCCCTTCTCTGATAGGTGATATTAGACAATTGTCCGCCTCCTCTTAAGGTCGTCAGTGAAATAAATAACTCTCCTCCGGGAAACATATTAAACTATATGCTCTAACCGATTGGATGTTCACTTGTAGCTGTAACAAAGAACAGAATAAACATTGAAATTGTAGAACTTTTAAGTAAATCGTTGACTTTTGTGGCGTATCTCTGAATTGTTCTTACGCGCTCCAACTACGGCCCAGTATTCTGTATATACACATGTTAAAAAATTCCGCAACACGCCGTATGTTTGATAGTGTCAATATGTTACCATTATCCATAGTCAAGGAACTTATCAAACCTCAATCCAACTTACTGTCTGGATAAAAGGACCCCTGAGGATGCCAGTGATGCAATGATGTACATTCAGAATTTGTCCGCTCGCCACAAGGTTAAGTTTACAGTTATAGGGGAGGCATTACTACATTATTCATGTGACCCCACCAAACATTACTCCAAGATACTCTTTTGTGCATATGCAGTGTTTCTGTGGCGCCAAATACGAGTTCGGCCATCAGAAGAAATTTACCGCCGTCCAACCATTCCCCATGTCCTTGACTTCCAGTGACGTCGAGTTGGACACCAAGCCAGTCGTGTTACTTTGTACTCTGGGGATAACAACGGAAGTCTGATTCTCCTCTGGCTCTTAACCTCAGCGATTGTAGGCAATTTCGGACATTTCCGTTGGACAAACGACGATGTTGAAGTCATTCTGTTTTTAACTCGTCACTTGATAT
The DNA here is from genome assembly GCF_037392515.1 of Haliotis asinina. Taxonomy (NCBI): domain Eukaryota; kingdom Metazoa; phylum Mollusca; class Gastropoda; order Lepetellida; family Haliotidae; genus Haliotis; species Haliotis asinina. The sequence continues at coordinate 51,423,745 of NC_090287.1, forward strand.
GAAGGGATTATTTTAATGTTGAAAAAGACTATATCCTCGCGGTTGATGTGAACATTGACTGTCCACATCGTCATTAGTCTGGTGATGATTTCTGGACATTTGACAGACCGTCGATGGATAGCAACCAACATCTTTTGCGACAACACTCTCTGGGTCGTAGCTACCATTATTAAAAAAGCCCCGAGCTTACAAAAGATTTTTGCTAAAATATTTTCTTCTAATTCTTGCCAAAATACCTCTACTGTTATCATTAAGTTGTCAAATTTGGACAGTTGGCTGTTGAGGAAGACCCATATTTTCTTATGAACAACAATTCATAACTTCTCATGCTGTTGATGAAAGCTATTATTGGCTTAATGTCGGGATGCAGGTTTGTGATTGGTGCAAGTGTATTGTCTAAAACAATACATGGTGATAGTCAATCTAATCATACACAAAAGATATATGCATTGTATATGTGTGGCTCTATGGTGGTTGATAATCATAGGTGTTGCGATATATTTTTCATGTGTGCATAGTCTCTCGTAGTCTCTACACGGTAATTTCAATTTCATGATTTTTACGAAGACCAGCTTAGCGAGGTATTCATGTATGAAATTACTAGAATATAATTCGATTGGTCACATTCGATAACTGTAGCCGGAATGTCACCGAAACAAATGAAATCCATATTCAGGGCTCTTCACGGCGAAACAGTGCCCTGGTTAGGATTACGCAATGGTAGTAATAATATACCTCCGACAGCAAAGAGCTACATATCCGAGTGGTTTGGTAAAGCTGACAAGCGTATTTCCTGACTCTAAAGCATCATAGTGGAGATGAAATTTCGACTTACCAGCATCAGCAGCAGATTGAAACCTGAGGCAACTAAATGGAGAAAAAGGTTCCAGGAAATTTGTGCTCGAAACAATATGTATAGTCATGGTCACGGCGTTATTTATACGATTGTTATCGAGCTCTGTTCGATTTATCAATGGAAAGGTTGCAAACCCAACACTGGGTTGTAGAGTGTCTTTTATTGTGCCAACAATAACTGGGGTGTGTTTAATTAAACAAAACACTTAATGTAGCATATGAATGATTTAGGCGGCGATATACTCGGTCATGGTTAATGTTATACTCTAGTGTGTGGACAGGTAACCAAAATAAAATTAATAACATATACTATCCAAAAGAGAAACGCACAGACGAGAACATGTATTCAAACATGTATAACTCGTCCACAAATAAACTTTAGTGCATGAAATTGTACACCCGTTTAGAAGTAGGTAATGTCTATCTAACAAAGTGGATGTTTTTAGATAACGGAGACGTTGAGCGTGAAAACGTAGCACGACCCTGACGTCTGGAGGCTCTGGAGGGTGCCTATCCTCTGAAGTCCAGGCACCCTGGCTTCTGCGCTCTCACCCATGACAGTACGATCACGCAACTGTAGTACAGGATGTTTGACTGAAGCGGTAACTCGAGTTCTGCCTGTACGGGAACGGTCATTTGTTATACCCGTTTGGTTGCAACGAGCAGCAAGCTATATCTTGCTCAGAGTACCATTCGCCTGGCAACGAAAGGTTGGTAATCTCCAGCATGCATTCTTTCAATGGCGATGTTCCGTGTCGCAAATACGAGACGTGAGGTAGTGATCTGACCTTGAAACTCCTTCAAAACGAATGCGAATGTCTGAATGCAATCTGGATTTTTATCGTCAGAGAGTGACTGCACAATTTCATTTGGGAGGTTTCTGTTGCGTTGTGGCAATGCCTTTCTAATCCTTGTAAGACATCTCATCAAATTCAACATTTTCAGGTAAAATCGACTTTTTTTCAGTTGTGAAATTGTGTAAAATCGTGTTGTCAACACTTTTGTTACATATTTTGACGGTTGTTTGAACACAATTGGTGATTAGCAGATTTTTAGAAATACATATCGCCTATGCGTTTCTTTTTGGGCATAGTGTATAATATGGGCACTTATATAGTGATGAACTCCATACCGCATGATTATCCCAGATAACCCAAGCTGTATGTGAGGCGCTAGAAAGTTACCAATAATATACTTATCCCATCGGGTACCCATTTTCTGCTTGGTGAAGAGAGACAACTTTTAACAAAATCACTTGCCTAGACTGGAGATTACATGTGTGTTTCATTGTGGGACAGATCGATTCTAGTCCTAGAACCTCTCAGAAGTCAAACTGCCACATTAGGACACTCATGAGTGATCAATGCTGCTCGTCTTCAACTGATTTGAGACCTGAGCTCTATGCATATACCACCATACCACCATACCACCATACCACCATACTACCATACCACCATACCACCATACCACCATAAATGTGATCATGGTAGGAGTCAGTTGTGTCGACACAGCACAACAGGTAATTCTATACATACACTTCGAAGAAGGTGAGGGAACAACGATTAAGAAAAATGGGAGATACATGGTAGTCAATCATTTTTCGAACATTATGTTTTCATTTTGTAGGAATGTTACACACGATCACCATACTCCGAGCAAGTGTCTTAAATAGGATTACGAATAAAACCCCAACCCCCTACAAAGACCTTACGTGACAAAAGATAGTACTAAAAGGCAAATAAACATTCATGGATAATTCAAGTATTGGCTTTGTTTAACATGCAATATATGATTGACACATTTGGCTATGTTCAAGGTTAATACTTCAACTTTGGTTTGTAAAAGATTTATAAAGTTCATGATGTTTGGAGACTTGCATATTTGTATATTTATCCACATTATCATTATATAGTTGTATATTTATCTAAATGTCAAATACTTAGGACAAACCAAGGTAACATGATATTCATCCTCTATGTTATTATCGCGGAAAGGACATAGTCGGTTTTCTAAAGTTAATGTTGGTCTAGCCCATCTTTCTTCCATCATTTTTTTAATATTGTGTTTCATTTGCTGTTCAGGATATATTCAGAGGCGTCAATGGGGTTTCTTTTCCAATGCCAGCTTACAAAAAAGTTGGTCAGGACATTTTGAACAGGGAAAGCATGTCCATGCAGGACAACATTTGAAATTATGCACAACATGGCAAAGACAGACCTGAGAGTGACTGAGCCTCATATCGCACGCTCAGAAGGCCAGAGAAGAAAAGAAATGAATGTCCCTTATCACAAAACCTTCATCTCATGAATTATGGCAATGAACGTATTATCAGTAAGGTGGATTCGGGAGCTCCTGGCATATAATTTAAAAAATAAAATAACAACAACAAATTAAACAACACCAGGCACAACATCCCCAATGCTGATGCAGAAAGACTTTAAAGCAAAATGACATTTCCTAAAGGCTAGTGACCAACCAGTGAAGTACACTTATACACGTCATATCTACAGGGTAATTAGCCTTTGGAACTTAATGTTCATTCGGACAATGGCAAACTTAAAATGGTCTCAGTGACACTAAGTAAATAACCAATAGGGTACTGATCCATTTTAAGTGATTAACTAAAATTGAGAAATCTTGTATGTCCTGAGCGAATCCTAATCAGTTACGTAACTACCATGTCTTTTCGTCTTCTTGTATTATTTTTATTATTTTTGTTTTTAAAAAATGATACAGTTTACTTTAAATACGAACATAAGTAGCTGCGGGTGCAATCGCACCTAATAAATGAACTATAGATTACCTAAACACGCCACCCTTTGTTAATTCAGTCCGGCCTTGAGTATGACTTTCTCACTGTATTCATTCTTTTAACGTGAGTAATAGATCTATTATTAAGGGAAAATGTGTTAACAGACAATAAAGGTAGTTGTTTTCAACCTGCACCCGGCCTCGGCTATTACTACTGAATCAGCTGAAATGAAACAACAATCAGCTCTCATTTAAAGAAGCGTTCTCAATGGTTCGACTGAAGGCAATATCATATATATTTAGATACATATCCTTGCAAACCTAATCTCTGTTGTCATGACACGTTCAGTTATTTGTTGCATTTCCAGGATGTCTATAAACGCAATTACAGATGGTTCATAGCTGTCCACTGTGGACAATTCACTTCAATAGTTCTTCCAGGCTGTGTATTGGTTAGTTGTGAATCAGGTGATAGATTATTGAAAATGAAAACCAGGTAAATCAATAATGTCGCAGACTTAATAATGTCTAATGGTGATAAATCTAGATAATATAAGTTGAGCACAGACGAGAAGTTTGGAATTTTAAAGGTCTTTAAAGGTACTATTTCACACCACACTTCTCTGAAAACAAACAACGCATTCCTCTCAATAATACTCTCAACCCTAAAGGAAGCTGTCCTGTCATATAATATACCCCCTCCTCCTCCCCCACCCCCCTTGCCAACATTGCATTAAATAAAATGCAATCAAATGGTGAAATATACACAATGATATTATATCTATGTCATCATTCAATAAATAAAACGTTCTCACATTGAGACTTTTCACTTTGTAGGAATGTTACACACGATCACCATACTCCGAGCAAGTGTCCACGCGCCTTAAACCCACCGTGTCTTCGTTGGATTTGGTTTAATTAATTAATGGTTGGTGGACAGTAGTGTGTATTCTGTGCAGTTGATTTGGTGATTGGGGTTGGGCTGAATATGTTCTGATATAGCTGAAGGTCACATGCAAACAAAACATCAAACATAATTAATACACAATTATCACTTATTAGTGAAATCTAATATACATTGCTGCTTGTTAAAAAAACAAATAAACAAAATTATAAGCATACAATCGCGATTCAAAAGTGCAATATTTTGTACTTGGGCTTACTTCCCTCGAAACGAAGCCCTCGGGAGACCGAACCCAGTCATAGCGGGTGGCTGTGCACTCACGGGTAACGACGACTTCCGATTGGCTGGTTCATTTGCTGATACGCTGAGGGATCATTGTGTGTACAAAAAGATGACCTGTTTGATGGGCCTTTTATAAGTATGACTAGTCACAAGAAAGTAAGATTCTTTATGGATAACAACTTCTTTTATTGTACTTGATGCATCGTTTCAGTATGGATTCATATACTGTTGTCAAACAAAATCATTTACACTAGAATAAGTTGTTATCCCTAGAGAATGTATATAGAGATGTTGGGTTTTGTAAATACACGTTCTCTGAATTTGAGTTCGATCAAATCAAAAATCATCTCAGCAGAGAAATACTGCATGACTGGAAATTGTCATTCGTCCAAGTACAAAGCAGGACTTGAAAGAATTTGCACCAGTTTCCGTCAAATCCAGTCATCCGAAAAAATGGATGTAGTTTGTTTGCAACCCACAGGCATAAAAACTTGTCATGTGTACAAGTATCACACCTGCCTAATTACATAATATGGCAGAGACTGGACTCGGGTGCATGAGTCATAAATCAATTTATTTTGTTTATGGCGTACAGCCTGATAGGTGTTAAGTTCAAATTGCATGTGGTTAATGATTGAAGCTGTCTATTGTATATTGTCCTCATCAGACAGACAGGCAGACATATAGGTGTCAATAAACCAGACATTGAGCTTTCTCTGTTTACTGCTTACTACAATCAGCAAGCTTGTTTATGTAACGAGTAGATTATTTACTTGTTTGTGTACACAACCAAGATTCGACTACTGTTCACGACCTCATACTCCGAGCATGCATACTGTTTCAAGCTCCGCGAACCTATCCACTGCGCATGCTTTATGGGCGCAGCGCAGCACAGTTTAGTGAATCGTTTGAACTCCGATTTCGCGTGTTTTTTTCATCGCGTGTTTTTCAACTTTATAGACTGAATTGCCACTTTTCATGATTTGTTTTGGGAAAGTGCATACCTAAAGGTATCAGAATCTGCAAAGTTGTATTTTACGTTGCATGTGACCTTTAAATAGGATTACGAAAAAAAACCCAACCCCCCTACAAAGACCTTACAAAAGATAGTCCTAAAAGGCAAATAAACATTCATAAATAATTCAAGTATTAGTTTTGTTTTACATGCAATATATGATAGACACATTTGGCTATGTTCAAGATTAATGCCTCAACCTTGGTTCGTAAAAGATTTATAAAGTTCATGTAGTTTGTAGACTTCCATATTTGTATATTTATCCTGATTATTCTTATATAATTGTATATTTATCAAGATTATCCTTATATATTTGTATATTTATCTAAATGTCAAATACTTAGGACAAACCAAGGTAACATGATATTCATCCTCTATGTTATTGTCGCGCAAAGTACATAATCGGTTTTCTGAAGCTAATGTTGGTCTAGCCCATCTTCCTTTCTCAATCATTAGAGAACGAGAACACAATCTTAAGCATGTCAAGGCTATCCTATAGTATATAATTTCAGTTTGAATAAATAGTTTTCCACGGTGTTTTGATAAGCTGTTATATTTTTTTCACTAAGTGGGAAGATAAGGATAAGAGCTAGGGGTAAGATCCCCAAACTGGCAGTCTCCAGGTGACGTAATTAGGGAGGTATTACAATCCACTGCCAGAATTGGGACAACTACCATCATTAAGTCTAATTAGTCTGTGAAAATGAAACTGGGTTAATTAATCCATTGCTACCTAATTGATACCATTGCTACCTTAATTAATCTCACTAACTGGGACTGCCAGAAATGGGACTATATCGAGCTAGGACCCTACTTCATGTAGTCTAATCCGATACAAGCCGACGCCTTAATTGTGAACTTAAATTAATTATCGACGAATTAGTCCGTAACCTATATGACACATATTCTCTGTTTGGAAGTTGTTCGCCTTGAAGTTTCAATTATCAATTTCAGGCAAGGCGTAAGGGATTATATTTCATTTATTGCATCAGTGGGAAGCTAAAGTGAGTGGATATCCCCCAATATGTCAGTATTATCAGTATCATTCATAGCACGTTACCCACATCCAGACTTCAGGTTACCGACATCCTCGTGTGATTTTAAAAATGCTTATTCTGCAACACATAGGCATTAATAAGGCAATTCAGTGCATCCAGTGTATTCGGACCATCACAGTTTATCAGTGCGCTTAATAATGTTGATTGTATACAGGTGGAAGTCTGCTTATTCGATGGAAATAATCGCCAACCGATGATTGATTTAGAGGCCAGCATTACCTTAGTGCAGTGCTTCTGTGAGGGATCGTGCTGGGACACAATCACCATGTCGAACCGTGAAGATCGGGGTAAGAAGTGATCTTCAGTAACCCATGTTAGTCGTAAGGGGTCGACTAACGGGATCGGGAGGTCAGGCTCGATGTCTCGGCTGACATATGTCACCGCATCCCAGTTACATAGAGTGATGCTCGTGCTGTTGATCACTGGATTGTCGGGTCCAGACTCGATTATTTTCAGACAGTCTTTTATATATGTGGAATACTGTTGCGTGCGGTGTTGAACAACAAACCGCCCAATGAAGATTACTGTTCCTTTTGAGTTCGTTATACAGCTGCGGCGTTAAACAGGTTGATCAAATGAACCAACCAACCAACCGCCTATATGTTGAAAAAGGCACGCTCTTGGACCTGATAGTGCGTGATGATGAAGATCACAGCAAAATTGCCCTGTGAACACATGCTTTTTGTCGTCATAGTAACTGAACTGTTTTGAGATCTATTAGAATAAATATGTTTCTAAGAACATCTGAATCATTTGAAACTAGTCGTTAGAACTATTCAGTTGCAGTGATGTATCAGTTTCTATTATTGTCTTAACCAATATGCTATTTTCACTAATAAAAAGCATATCACTAATAAAGAGTTATCATCCCAAACAGTGTTCCACAGGAGATACTGCATGTGTGAGATCAAACGATTTCTCCTAGGTAGATTTTGTATAACGCCCTGACAATGTTATGCCGTCATAAACTTGATGACGTCACAATGCTATGACATCGTTCCACTGCTATTGAGCAGTACTGTGTTCATAGAATCTCACTCTTGTATGTTCTGATTTCAAATATATCATTACTTCTTGATACAAGAGCAAGCCAAGGATATTTGTAACTTTATCAACTCGTGTTGATATAATTGATATTAGAAGACACTTGGGTAGGATTCAAGATATTATATCTCACTTACTTTTCAGTTTAAAAACATCATGTTTTTATTTAACTGTATCCTGAGCTAGATTCAACGGGGCACAAATCCTACCGGTGAATCCCAATGTCGGGGAATGGCAGGATGAACTCGTACTCTAATAATAACATCGTGTTGTTTCTGTGTTGATAAAAGTACAAGTTGAACGACACACTTCTACAGGTATCGGCGTCTCTTGTCGATAACGTATTCCTTACCTGTGTGACTGTTTTCAGAGCTTGAGGAGATAAATGGCTTAGAATTGTTATAGATTGTGTCTTTTATGAATATTTCATAGCATTCGCGAACAGAGCCGTGACGTATGTCATTTTGCTAAGCAACGTTGAGCCTGACGATGACGTCAATGTCTAACCTGGAAGAACTCTGACGTCAAAAAATTCTTACCAGCTCAGTTTTAGCTTCGGCGTGACATTTCACCAGAATGGTTTGTGTTTTTAGAACAAAGCGTCAAGTTACACCTGTCTCTTCACATATTAGTGATTTCCACCTGCTATGGTGTTCCTTCTGTAATAATGCAAGACATTCTCCGACTGAACATCTGGGCCCTACCATGGATTAATTACAAAGTATCCCTGACATTTATGGGTCTCGATCAATTAGTTGTCATTATTTATATGAAACTACTCCTGTTGTTAATCCCCGCTGTATTGTATACATTTTGTCAACCATCCTGAAAGAGCTATGCTACTAAGCGCCTTATTAATCACTGTTGTATATATTCATGACTTATTCCAAACCCGGTGGTCTTGACTGTGTGAAACCCGCCAAGGTACCATGAGTGATGGTGCGTGATCTTGTGCGTAGAGCCCAAGTGACAAATTAAGCGAAGTTAACCAACATTGGCCACAGAGTGTCCTTGGATGGGGGATTGTGTTCGTCTCTGACCTTTGCGAATTTCTAGGACTTCAGTCCTGTCCCACAGGCAAGTGAGTTTGTTCGAAATGACTCCTGTTCGCCTAGCAGGAAATGGGTACCCGATGGGATAAGTCTAACCATCTAGCGTCTGACTGGCAGGCTGGGTTATATGGGGTAAAATGTCCACCATTCTGTATGCCTTTAGAGCATGTACCTGAGGCATGGAGTTTCGGGATATATATGTGGGCAGTTATTATTATTATTAGTTCTGGTAGTATCGCTATATGCTGACTCCAGGCGTGTTGAGTCTTGTTTGTACGTATGTCTACAGGTGTTTATCTTAACTCAATACATAAATGCTGTTTTCTGATTTTCTAAGCGGTCTTCTGTTATTTTCATTGTACCCCACTTGCAAGCGATGTGCATTTCAATTTACCCCGCTGCCAGTGGCAACTTATTTGGTACTTCGCGGCAGTACGTCTTTATAACATTGAATCGCGCATGATGCACAGATATTACCGATGGTTTGCGAATCGATGAAAGGGAGATAACTCTAAATCTGCTTTTCTTCTGTCGTTTGCAAAATCTAACAATGGCTACGAAAAGCCTTGCATTCCCATAAATAAATTTTGACAATACCTTCAAGTGTGGTTCCCTGTGAATATTAAGAAGGGGAATTACACCGCGGCGACTTCACTAAGACAAAAAGCAAGATACAACAATACAACAACAAGATGCAAGATTCGAACCGTTTGATTCACACAGGTTGGTTACAGTGTACGATTCATGCGACACCCATGCTTCAAACAGTTCAAAATTAACATTGAGGAGTTCGGTAAGATAAATAAGTTGATCACTAATCCCTCGGGAACCATGGTCTGACCTCGTGATCAGTGAACAACTTATAATATACCCAACACTTTCCCCGTGTCATCCTGCGTTCAGGAATTTGAATATTCAAATACTATTGTCAAAGGTGCAGCGGCTTTCAACGTTGGCGCAGTTTACTTGCTGTTACTGTCATACGTTACGTGTATTTGACATTGATAGACTGTTGATATCGAACGCATCAAATGGCAAAGAACTGCAAATCGAGACGGTGCAGTTCGGTGTGCCAAGTAAAATATCTACATATTTGATAATGGCCCTAAAACGTACTCACAACGCTACTTATAACCCAGGTCAACGGATCGGTGTACAATCGATTCTATTCTCAACCCCTTGGGGTGTATACAAAATCCTGGTTAGAACTTCTCTTCAGAATGATTGATGCTCGTTGACTTGGTAGATAATGTCAATCACTGGATTGTCTGTTCCAGACAAGATTACTTACAGACAGCCATGGAACAGCAGGGCTAGTACAGCAAACCATATACTATATCTCCAGCTGCCTGATACCGCAGCGATCGCCCAGCTTACTTCCGGTACCAGATTTCCGGTGACAAATATTGACGTATATTCAAGAACCAGTTCCGGCTCCAAATATGGAACCACCAAATATGATTTTACTGAACAGGATCGCCAAATATGACTTCACTATACAAGACCAAATGTACAACCATGCGTGTCTGCAACAGCCGTTGACAGTCGCAATAGTTCGCTAATTTGGGGATGGTTAGAACGCAAATTTGTTATTCCTGCAAGGACTGCTGTTCCTTTCTGTCAACTGACAATCATGAGACGATTCGAAAAGGTATGAAACGTTGTTTGTCACCAGAGCTACTAATCTCCCAGAGTGCCGTGCCCTCCATACGGTCCCGAGTGTTTGCGGGCTGATTATACTTCGTGATTTGTCTGCGTCATACCATGGAGTTTTACCAAAGTGGTGAAAGGGTTGTAAACGCTTTTACTCAGATTAAAATATTGGAGGGTATCTTCTGTGTACAAACCGTTGTTGATTTGTGTCATTTGTTCTCAGATGCGGATCCACAAGCAGTCCAAAACATGGCGGTTATCCTTGAGCAATGGAGGTGTGAGTTGCTGGGTTTCAATGTCGTATACATAATACTGTAACAGGGCGTGGAGTCATTCGACAGATGACATCCTTACCTTGTCAGCAAGCTGACAGGGTTAACATCTTTGGTTGGGAGGCACACTCCTTCGTCAACAGAAGGCATGTCCCGAGCAAGGTACCCCATATCATTTTGCTCACATTTAATACGATAAGGGCGCCAATCTAATGTCAGAGATCCGTTCTGAGATTCGAACCACGAGCCCGCTGAGTCCAAATCGGACGCCTTGTCAACAGAGCTAAAGAGTTTAACCCACGTCAGTAAGCTTGCAAAGTATGGATGTCATCTGTGGGATGACTCTACGCCCCGTTGCAGCATTCGTTAAATCACATTCGACTGGTCACATTGACGTGGGTAGTGTGTGTGTTTAGGTGTGGGGTGTGGGGTGTGGGGTGTGGGGTGTTTTGAGTGTTTGACATGTATCACAGCACGGGTATGTTGCTGGCAGACCCTAAAGTACCTTATGAGGATGAAGCTGTGATAGCTCACTGCACCTAACAGGCTGCAAGAGTTGAATACTCCCCAGAAGGTCGACTTAGTTAAATAAATGCCAGGAACATCACAACCGTTGATCAAGGGAACACTCCAGTACCTTGAACATGAACTAGTTGCTTGAATATGTGTGCGACATGATATCCTATGATATAACATAAAACATAATCGGGGCGAACCGTGATTCGAACGATCATAGGTTGCTGGCGTGCCCAAGGGTTGTAATTCTAGACAACGAATCCACTGTGCTTAACACGGCTGTCTGGGGTCATTCTGATGATCCAGGTTTCCAATCTCACAGCTGCTTCCATCACAAGGTTTGGTTTTCAGCACAGTAGCCTTTCTTAGGTGTCATACCAATGGCTTTAACATCTACCGCCTGCGACAGTTTGGGTTTTTTTGATTCATCAGGAAAGTCGTGATGTGATGTAATATCTTCCAAAGCCTCAGTACACCAGACTCGTTTATATACTTTAGGACCGTCATGGCCTCTTAGAGATGTAGGAATTGATCGTCTTGGCGGGACACGAGAACAGTCTAACCACAGGGTTACCTGATCTTTTGCTATTACAAATTAATATCAAGTACAATGTTTATCATCTAAAATGTAGAAATATCCTTTGATAGGCTGCGTGTTTGTTCCTCATTTCCTGAATTATTTACCTAGCTACTATCTTCGCCTTCATAATTCACCTGTCTAAGAAGGCGCGTGTTTGTCTTAGTCATAGACATTGTGCTATCTCAATGTAACGACCCGTCAAGGTTCGAGGTAGAATAGGCCTTCAGCAAACGGTGCTTGCTTATAAAACAACTTTATAAAACTTGTGGATAATGGAAATATTGACAATATGTTTACATTCATTTTAACAGGTAGTTGTAACCAAAATTAGTACAAAACATATAGAGAGGGAGAGCGTGTGGAAAACGAACTTAACGCCGAAGTCGTACATAACGGTGCTCCACGGGAAAATCTATTCGTTTATATCCCCCAAACGCTCAATTACATGCAATAGCTCGGCGATTAAAGACACGGAAGGGTTTGTGCTGACATATGGCTCTTGGTCCAATAGGACTCTCTGTTATCAGCCGCTGGGTCATCTATTTGACGATCGCTCCCAAGCTCATTGATTTCAGCTTATTGGGCAAGTGTCCATCACGATGTTCCTCTATCACTTGAAGGTGAAATGTGGTGTTGACTTTACAATTAACATTGTATGCTTTGGCGACGACAGCGTCCGTTCGACAGAGAGGTAAAAAGACCACCATGAGTAGTTGTGGGCGGGGGTGACTATGTTAGGAGTTCTGTTGACCTTGTCGTTATTACCCTATAGAACATAGCTCTACACAGCCCTGTTGTATATTTAGCAAGCATCATTGGGTTAGATATAGCCCCGTTATTCACTTAGAGACTTCCTCATCGAACAAATTAAATCTGCCCTTCATCTTGGTCTTCTCAGAGAGAGGTGACCTCCGAGCGGGTGATGAAGGAAGATAGCGCCAAGCATCTACACCGTTAGGATGTTAGGGTTTGGTTGAGTATCTATGGGGCGAATACGGTTTTAAGCTGCCCTGTAGGTAAATATTATGTTACTTACGTATATTATTGTATGCGTTTATTCTGATTTATAAGTACACTTAAAGTGTTACAGTAATTCGCGGGTATAGAAAACTCAAAGGGATCACTGACTGCTTTTGGTTTGGTTGGTTTGTTGCTTTGTTGGAATTGACAGTGAGTATGTGCATGGCTTTTGTTTTTGCGCCGATTTTAGCAATATTCCAGCAACGTCATGACAGGGAACACAAGAAATGGGCTTCACATATTGCACCCATGTTGGCAATCGAACCCGGGTCTTCGGCGTGACGAGCGAACACTTTAGCCACTAGGCCACCCACCGCTTTGATGGAACCAACAAGTCCAAGTACAACGCTAACAGAAACGGAGACTGCTGGTCTTAACATTGGTTCTTATTACGTACAGTGTTCGAAACATTCTCCAAAATTAGCTTTACGCCGCTTTAAGCAATATTCCAGCAGCATTCCAGCATTATCACCAGGAATAGGATCAACACATTGTTACAATATGGGGAATCGAACCCGGGACTTAAGCTTGACGAGGGAACGCTTTAACCACTAACCCTGGAATATGGTCACATTATCATCCTTGCGAAACATGACAGAAGTGTCAAAATGCACCAAAGCACCACAATGCGACAACGAATCATTTGGACTGTTTGTCGCATCGTTGGGGTCTGAATAACACCGCGCGGCAACACTACTATGTTCAGCTTAAATGTTTACATTATAAACATGCAGTTACATAAAACTTCTCGTGGTGACCACGACGGAAAAACATGAGTTTTTCTGACACGTATGACCTAAAATTTATTGGAATCAGCCTTAATTTTATGATGATTATTGCTCATTTTTAAAGAAAAACGTTTTCATTAAAAAAACCCAGGTCTGCACAAGGATGCCCCTGGAATGTTTGATGTCGAAATTACTGGTGAATGTTAACATTTTTAAAAATGTATGCTTTACATGATTCAAAGTCAGTAGCGAGTGTAACTTCCATGTAACTTTATGACAGCCAGCACCCTCCTCCTCAAACCCTTTGTCAGCCTACTGATCCTCATGTATATCTATAACTGTCATAGTGCCAGCTGTGTCTTGTCGTAAGAGGCGACTAAAGGGATCGGGTGGTCACGCTTGATGACGTGCTTGACATGATAGATGTTCATGCTGTTGATCACTGGTTCGTCTGACCCAGACTGTATTATTTACAGACCACCACCATATAGCTAGAATGTTGCTGAGTGCGGCGTAAAACTAAACTCAATTTTGACAGTTCCGGGTTGCTTCACAAATGGCGAGAAGGTTTCAGTGCCATTTCTGGAACTGCATAGTAACCTACCTGACCTAGCGAGTCATATACAGGGGCTTCGTCTTCTGTATCTACCAGAATGAACCCACGGGATACCTGCAATGGCGTAAAATCCCGCTCCTGCGTGTTTGAACAATTATTACGCTGATTACCAGTTGCTAGCGCTATTGCCTGACATTGAGTTGTTAGGGCGCCCTTATATACTGTACGCAGTCTGGCATCAAGGCCACCAATTATCGAGGATCAATGTACAGAACGTTGATAAAATTAACATGGACAGACGAGGTATTTAGGACGCCATAATCTGTTACCACGGTGCCAGCCTTTGCCACCATAGACTATGCCATGCCACTGTTGTGCAAAACCTTTACGGTGGGCGCTGTGGACGAGCTGGCTAAAGCGCCAGGCTTGTGATCCAGCGACGTTAAGGTGTCGGGATCGAGCCCACCTGTGACCGTGTGTAAACCCCTTGGAGTCAACCTTTTTGAGCAGACACTTGAAGTGTTGTTACAACCCTGTGCACTTAAAAGCACCCACGGATCCGTTGGTATATGACTAAATGGCGGCCACATGAATACGTACATGCACCTAGTTGCGGGTACGGCAACGTGCAGCAACTTGCACAGAGAATTGTGACTATGTGTTCCAGACCACCCAGCTGTGAATTGGTAAGTAGTTAGGATGAGAGAGCCACGAATCGGTGCGCCTAATGTGAGAAAGAATTGTATGCTCGAAGGGAGTTGAGATTGATAATACGACCTGACGCTGAGATTGACACCCAATGGTCGAGAGAAACAAAGCGGCGTAATCAGTAATGAACACTGATTGGGTAAGTTCCGATTCCTCCCGCAATATCACCGCGGGGCACACCAAAATCGGGCTTTACACACTGCACCTGTGTGGGGAGTCGAACCCGGATCTTCTGCGTGACGAGCGAATGCTTCAACCATTAGGCTACTCCACTGTCCCTTAACACTCAGAAATATTGGTCATGCCATGAAACAACAGGTGCAGCTCTTCAATACGTTGCCATTGAGCAACTCTTTGACATGTCACCGAAGAGGACTGTGCCATTAAAGATGACAAATAAGTCTGTGATATGTCACCATAGGGGATTTCTACACGCCACCTTGGTGCAACTCTTTGACGTCACCAAAGTGAACTGTGTCAGTAAAATCACAACGAAATCTTTGATAAGTTGGGTTGGTCAACACATGGAAATTCGTTTCATGTCACCACTATGTTTAATACTGCAGCTATCACCATATAGTACCTCTTTCTTAGAGTAGTGACCCAAGTTATTTGTGGTGGTGTGTGGCCCTGTGCGAATAACCCAGGTCACATCACTGTTGACTTAAGCAACATTGGTCACGGAGAGTCTTTGGATGGGTGATCATGTTTGGCAGCATGATTCCTGAGAATTTATAGGACTTCAGTCTTCCCCTGAAAGAAGCATATGTGATACATGTGGTCTCACCTAAGGTAAGTTAATCGCTGTTCACACAGCAGAAAATGGGATAAGTAATGTGACTACTAATCTTCTCAGGCAGTTTGGATTATCCTGGGTGATAACTGATTGCGTGTTAGCTCTTTGGGCATGTGCCTTGTGCATGGAATTGTGTCCCAATAATTCAGTTCTTTGATATGTCACCACATCGCAACAATTCTGTGTCACTGGAGTGCAGCTCCTTGATATGTCTTCACTAAACAACTCATAATACCTTAATCTTCATACGCAACTGTAAAGGGTCACAGAAGTTTTAATTGCCTACCTTACTGGCATAAAAATAAGGCAACTGTTTCGACACGAAACATCATCTCTTTTCAGAATCTAATAAATCATTCTTTCGAATTAATAACCATGTACTGCAATACCGATTCCCTCGTCCTGGTAATGAATCCGTATTCTTTACCATGAATGGTATACCTAGCCTACTGATTACAACTAAGAAAGTGCCGTGTCCATCACTGATGGCCAATGATCCTTTCATTTAATATTTAAGCTGCCTCGCGCAATGGAATATACGATGCATTTCGACAGTATATCGAGACTGATTTACCTCTGGCGTTGGCGTCGTATACATCTTGCATTTCAGGGAAGGACGCATTCCTGAAATGAAACTGGTGCCTGAAATGGTGGGTGTAAGAATGTACATTGTATATGTTTCTCCTAATGAATATGTCCTGTCTCAGTAAACTATTTCCTTGTATTCATGCAATCCAGCCAAAGAGGAATGAATTAAATTGATACGTTCATTACCAGGAACTCCTTGTTTTTCAGTGAATACATATGAAAACCCTCAACGAGACATTGTGTAACCATGCACACTGTAAAGACTACTTTCCTTGCAATAATTCATGAACGCGCCTTCACATAATAACATCGTTATGTTCTTCCTGTCTTTGGTTGGCTTATATTATAGTTATCTCAACTATGGTAATGACTTTTAGAGTCATAAAGGATCTGAATCAAAACCATGTCACGTTAACTCCAAGGTCGTGCAGAGAAAGGAATCCTTCCAGGACCTGAATACTTAACCATAACAAGGTCATGCCTGACGCAGAGATTCAGGATTTGTGTTGTATTTAGCAATTCGCAGCTATTTTCCATTACTATTCCATCCTCATCGACAGGTGAAGATTAAACCTCGTCTCTTGTCACGACATGCTAAGAAGGAGCATGAGATCAAGGCAAAACACCCCAGCAGGACCCAAAGGATACTTTCGGTGTGAGAATCACCGAAATACCGTGTTGTGAATCTCCTTGTGTAACAGGATCGTTGCACGCCCACGCACCACTACAACTATGATTACGTACAAAGTAAATTCAATGGAAGTCAAGATGTTCGTTTTTTAGCTTAAAAATGGAAATATAATGTATTACTAGTAAATTATTATCTACGTAGGGGAATTGAAGTAAAAATATAGGCTTTAATTGCAGTTTATGTCATGATTTAACGAGACTATCCAAAACCTTGTGAATGGATGCCCATCACTGGCACAGACACAGCAACCTAAACGACATGATAGCGTTGCTCAGTCTTTAATTTCCGTCTTTCGCCATGCCTGTGGCTGTAACTCCGTTGTCCATCCATGACACAACCCATAATATACACAGGATTGCATGGACAATTACACAATTACATGTATAGTACAACCTGAGACATACTCAAGCCTGAAAATCTGATATTGTCCTTGTGGTACACAAATGGAATTATTTTTTTATTAGATTTCCTGTCCCTTGTCCCTCGACAAGATTCAAGAAAAACATGGCAGATATGATCACCTCGCATTGGAAATGTCAGACGTGAATCCCAAGTGCACTGTTGTCCCACTCACCGTTGTTCTCGGAGCCACTGGGTTGGTAGCTCCTGATTTCTTCGCGCAGATCAGGAGGGTGTGTCCAGATTCTTCAACAAGAAGACAGTCATTCTGACCCTTTAGGTGATGCAGACGACAGCAGTGGTGGATCGTTTCCATATTCCCCGGACGCGTGTTGGAAGTCCAAGTCACTGTCTGGGTTGCGTGTAGATTTGGGACAAGGACCCTAAATACATAAATATATATTTATAATCAGTTTGTATAACATTTCAAACGAAAGGACTCTTTTTAACTTAGCATAGCTGCACATGATACTATCTATTCACAAAATACCAAGTTACAAAGCTCCAGATCACAATTCCACGCGTTCCAAATCGTTTTCCTTTATTGCCATCAATATGAGTTCTGGCAAAGATTAATGTGCAATTGGCAGGTGATGACACTCTTTGTTTGACTGCCCTCAGTTATTACGGGCAATATCGGAATAAAGAGCGCCATAAACGTCTAATGTTAATTCTTCATTTGTTTATAATGGAAGGATATTCAGTCATTTTGGTTATAAGCTCTGTAACTTCATTACCAAAATCAACATTTGTATCTAATGCACACTGAAAACCACGAAATGTATAGAGAGTGGGGAAAGTGCATCATTCTATATTCATGTCCAATAAATAAATCTCAACAATTTATCAGCATGTTCAAATCGATAAGATGTTCGATTTGTTCTTTCCGTTTGTTATCGATTTGCAGCCGTTTGATCATATTGTCATAAAATCACTTAGTTATACTGAACAGACCCACATACTAGCAAACCTCGCTTGTAGGCATATCGCTCATAAGAAACGTCACGTCGCATGTACACATATATTTATCTGCAACGAATTTGACCCAGTATTTGTCAAATGAAAACAGCGGACTGCCTTTAAGATTTAATTTAGTGGAAATCATACCTTGTTTAAACTCAGCGCTCATAATCAATGAATCATGCCTTCTTGCGACACGGCGCCATTAGAATTTCTGTTAAATGCCGATTTCCAAACTGAAACAAAGGTTAAACAAGAAATCTTTACTCAAAAGAATAGAGTGTGAAACCTGAAAACAATAAAGAAATAGTATAAAATGAACAATATTCTAAACTTAGTTAGGTTTACAACTTAATACATATTACTGCAAGTAAGGATTATATCAGTAGACAAAAGAACCAGCTTCATTGACAAATTACAATTACGATGGCAAAAGACACAAGACTGGAAGAGCTAGCTTCTTCGCAATACAGTTACGATGGTAATAGACACAAGACTGGCAGAGGTAGCTTCTTCGCAATACAATTACGATGGCAATAGACACAAGACTGGAAGAGCTAGCTTCTTCGCAATACAGTTACGATGGTAAGAGACAAAAGACCGGAAGAGCTAGCTTCTACGCAATACAGTTACAATGGCAATAGACAAAAGTGCGGAAGAACCGGCTTCAATGGCAATACAATCAATATGGCAGTGGACAAATGAGGGGAAGAACAAGCCTTATCGGCAATACAGTTACGTTGGCAGTAGACTAAAATGGGAAGAACCAGCTTCGGTGCCACTACAGTTAATATGACAATAGACAAAGGACAGAAAAAAAACCCAGCTTCAATGGCAATAGACAGGAGTGAGAGAACTAGTTCGTTCCAGTGGCATTACAATTACAATGACAATAGGAAGAGCGGAAGAACCAGCTTCAATGTCACTACATTTACGAAAGGAAGAAGCAGTTTCAATGTGAATACAATTCTTACAATGAAAAAAAGTAGTAGCGGTAACATAAATATCATCAGTGACAATAACATTCACCAAGGACAACAACTGCTAATAATAATATTATAACAATAATAGTAATAATAATACTTTTGATAGCAATGTGATTGGGAAGACTCAGGAGAAGCATGATAAACATGCCGACCACGCCTTTGAAATGTCTCACTTGCATCCCAAGTACACTGTCGTCAGGCTCCACATTGTTCCCGGTGCCCTTGGTTTGGTACCTCCTGAACTCTTGGCGCAGATCAGGAGAGTGCCCCTGTTCTCCACCGGGAGCACAGCCCTTCTGACAATCTGAGTAATGCAGAAGGCTGCAGTGTTGGGGAGCCTTTATATTCTCCGGAAAGTTCTTGGTGGGTTCGACTGGTGGGTTCGTTTTAGTGGGTTCGATTAGTAAATGCCAATTAACAATTCTCAACGATTCCAGACTACACATGACCCCTAAAACATTTCATTATTTATCAATGCAGCAATATCATACAGTTAATGTCCCATCACTGAATCCATTAGATAGACCTTCCTGATTACTAGGTACATTTTAATAACAGTGCTGCGAACCTCTACTGAATATGTACTGAAATAATGTTAACAATTAAAACCATTGAAGTTCACTGTCATGTACTTATCCTTGTCAGTACCTTTGACCTGATATTCCCTCTGTTGTTTCAAAACACAGATGAATCCGTATATTTAAGTTAATTTCAGGAACCTTCTTCAACAAATGTCCATATTGTGCACATTGGTTGTGTTCACCACCCACACACTACAGGTAATCATAAAACTGACAAGATATCAACGTCAACTTCAACGTCAACGTTTTCATCAACAAAGACATCCTGAAACGTTTTAAAACATCGACTCTGTCCCCTCGGTATCGCAAATGATTAAAGACATCCTACTTTTATTCTTAGCTAAGAACTATCCGCATATTTTCAATTACAATTGTATTCATCTGTGAAGGTTGTGCCTGTCATGTTTTTTCTATTTTCTAAAAGTATCACTTACGCTCAATAAACCGTTTTAAATGTCATCTCCACTTCTTCAAGATATCACTTTTGACATTTAAATGTTCGTGTAAACCTCTTTTTATCATAGCCGGGGGTGCTCACTTGGAACCCAGTCGTTTTCAAGCTTGACGCGCCAAATCATGCTAATTACTCCAGTGTCTGTGTTAAATGAAAATCGATGGCTCAAAATTAACCTAAATGGCGATGCCAAGTTGGATGGCATTTACATATATATTTGGGAGGTTCAGAGTTTTTAGGCTTTACAAGCACCTGTTTCGTCACCGAGTGTCAATCTGAGTAAACTGTTTTGTTTGTTTTGTTTTTATATGTAAGATTGAGAGGATAGTGTTTATCTCAAAACGAAAAAGCAGTTTTTAACAACATTTTCAAATATCTTCTCTTATTTTTAGAAAGACGAGTGCTATCGAAGGATTGTTATCCGTAGGTAAAGAAGTTATATCAAATAAAATTGTTATTCCATTACAATGAGAGATCATGATTCATTTTTACATCATTTTGACTCTTCCCTGTTCATTTTATTGTAACATACTTTAATCACACTATTAAAACAACTCACACCTTGATGAATTAGTTTATGCGAATATTCTTTATAAATTAGGCGAAATCAAAATTATCGGGATCGAAATCAGGCAATATTTTAAAATGTCACAAAATTTCAAGGAAGGAAAAGAGTGAAAATCTTTACTTATTTTGTTTGGCATTGCACAACCATATGAGTTTTGTGAGATATTGTTTCGTGAGATGGCAATCATGAGTCAGATGACACATGCTGTCTCCGCCTGAAACTATACGATGCTGACTCACAAGCACCCTAGTCTGCATCAGACCTTATGGTCATCCATAATGTATAACTGCTTAACGCTTGGTCATGTCAATCAAAGGGTCCCCAATGTACAATGTGGAGCACGCGTTGACCTTTAAGGAGGAAACCCCAAGGGCCAAATTTATCTGATTAGCGTTACTGCTTTTCAACACGAAGCAGCAAATCGTGAAACAATTGTCTTTGAGATATAAGTTCATCGACTTATGCCTGGTTCATAAAATCATTCAATCGGCAGTCATCTGTCATCGAAGTGTGTACAATATGTCATGCGGTTCATGTTTATTGTTAATAAATTGAAGACATGAAATATTTAATAGATCACATGCACTATTTGATTATTAAGTGTTATTGCAATAAATGAAGATAGGATCCATTTTATCGTATCCAAAGCTTTGTTTGATCAAGCGTCGTGATAAAGAAATGTACATAGTCTACAATAAAACTGCGTTCTGAGCAAGAAACCTTTGTCAAATGAATCATTCTTGATGATTCAGTGATGCTTTTACTGAATCTAGAGAATGGAAGTGTGACCAGCTGGCTAAATAAAAAATGTGGCGTGTAATTCGTGTTCATTTGGGATTGCGGTTTTGATGACAAATGCACACCATCAGAATTCAAATAGTTATGCAAGGCTTTGTTTTGCTGTGACGAATGTCAAAGGACCGCCATTATACTTCTAGATAAAGCAGGAGCCCCTGACTCACATGCTGAGTCAGTGTTTGTTAAATGACCAAACACTGACTGATATTCAACATTTTGTCGTATGGAAAAATCGAATCACAAGCCTAATGAAAGACTGAAATATGTTAACACGGAAAGAGCCCAAAGACCTACCGTGCCATTTCAATGTCAGATATAGAACATTTCATGATATCAAAAGATTGCATAGAGTAAATGTGAAAAGAATTTGATTTAACTTTAATTGAGGAATAGATGTAGATTTATGAGACCGCTGAAGTTAGTCATGACTATATTGAAGAGACAGTTATGCATTCCCATTCAAGTTTACAAATCACAGCGAGTTCGGTTTGTGCGTGTATGCGTGTATGCGTGTATGCGTGTATGCGTGTATGCGTGTGTGTTTTCGTCTACCACATTCCGATAAACTTATACACATTCTGGAATAATTACATT
Organism: Haliotis asinina; assembly: GCF_037392515.1. Lineage (NCBI taxonomy): Eukaryota > Metazoa > Mollusca > Gastropoda > Lepetellida > Haliotidae > Haliotis > Haliotis asinina. The sequence goes on from NC_090287.1 coordinate 51,446,154, forward strand.
TTATTCGTTGTCTCGCGAAATCTTCTCAACATTTTGTTAAAACAAAATTTAGTCCATATTAGGAGCAATATCATTTTGTCAATTTGTCAATAGACTTTTTAAGTAGGACAACCTGTGCGTGTTTTTCTTCCTCTTTTTAAAAATAATAGTAAAAGGAAAACCCAGACTGTTGTAAATGCTGTCTGCGAATGAGAAGAATGAAACATATTATACCTCCTTGTGGTAAAGCGAGAGAACTGCAGTCAAATGACAACATACACGTCCAGACGACTCAGGTTAGTACAATCCAGAACACATGCGCAGTGAATCTTGAGCGTTTACGGATAATACCGAGGTTGGCCGAATGGTGACCTCTGATTTACAGTGGCGTGGGCGGATGGAAAATAACCTGTTTAGGTTTTATTGGTTTCATAGTGTCCCCCGGGGACGCCGAAACGACGACAAAAGCCCCGTGTATTACGACTTCAGCGAGACCATGTGGTCCCGGTAATTTCACATCAACTTCTGCCGGGAAAACATTTGCGGCATCTTGTTTAAGATGGCCAGTTTATGGGTACCAGACAAAACTCTTGAAGTGGATAGTTTGGAGACTGTATTACCGGTATTAATCCCGATCTGCTCACGTCTTGATTAGAATGTTCCAAAAGTGACAAATAGCTTAATCTTCCGGTACAGCGTATCAGATTTCGGCATCAATGATTATTTTGACGCACTTAAAGGTTAATTGCCATTGAAACACAAGCGCAATTAATTCGAAATGAATTTGATGTGAAACGCAATATGTTACTTTGTTTATAAGTTTCTTATTTCTAGTATAAAATTTGTTTATCGCAATTTTTGTTATGTTTGGCGTTAAATTCAACAACTTCATTGTTAACACAATTATGATCACGTAGTCACCGTCATCATTATCATCATCATCAGGAGCATCAACGTCATGTCCTAATGTTGCACCAAACGATGTGCGTACTTAACACACAACCTTACAAAAAAGGGGCGTGGCGCATTTGTTCAAGATTACACAAGATATTCATTAACTTTCAGAAACAAACAAGGTCATGAACAGCGATATTTTGTCTTCTCTAAAACTACTACTTGATAGAGCACAATGTACTAGACATTAGACTGTTGTTGTGTTAGCAGCGGTTTGATCTTGTCTTTGACAAATTAAGGACAGGCGGATCTTTGCTGTATAATACTACCTCTGAGCTGATTTCAGTATCACAATTTTCAGTTGTATACTATTTACACTAGTGTCGAGCGCCTCATAGCATTCGATATAAAACTTGCTGCTTTATCGTGTGTAATCAGATATGTCTAGGGCAGTCTATTTGAAGATTTTGTTGAAGAAAGATAAATCTGTATCCGTTCCTGATTTGAACAAATTTTATGACTATGTTTGAAAATGTTAACTGGTTTCCAGAAATATAGAGAATGTCACCCTAGTTCTATTATCAAATGTATCAGCACAAAATCTAAAAAGTCGTCAAACGTAGCAAACCTTGGAGGCCTAATTTCTGGATTGTGTCCAAATATAACTTTCCAGGACCCGTATGATCTAAGCTACGACTGAACACACACTTACGGTTGTCGTAACATTCACTTACGGTTGTCGTAACAACGGTTGTCGTTTTGTGAGGCGGAATGCAGACATATTTTATATTAGTGGTTTCAGGTTAATGTTTATAACAATCTTATTGTAGATAAGTAAAGCAACGTCCCCTAAAAATATCGCAATGTAGTGTATTAATATATTGATTCTTTTCCGAGGTTACAATTTTCAGTAGTTGTTTGAAATCTTTACATCATAACCTACCAATTACACAATACAAGATCCACTAAAATCTAATAGCCGAACAGTAATCTCGGCGTGTATTTAGTAGCGTTAATTGTTTGTATCAATTTAACGCACACTGCATGTACTACTTCTGTAAAAAGGTAGACTAAGACTCTAGGTTAATGATATCCATAAGGTTGTACTTGAACACCGATACCTCGTCAAAACACTTATCAGTCAATCAATAAGTAGTTAGGAAAACAACCTAGTAATCAATAAACATTTCATAACGCTAGTATTGGATTATGCAACGATTCGTCGGGCTGCAAACAGATAGGGTTGTACTTCTCGTACGCCATCCAGTGTAGAGAGGGTTCCAAAAGCAAGAACCAGTGATCCCAAGAGTGGTGTCAGACCCAAATGTAATCCTCGTGATCACTGTTAAATACCTCGGCACATGTCAGAGTCAGAGTTGGGTTAATGGCTATCGACTCGATACTGCTCTGCATCCAATACACATTATCCATCTAGACCTGCAGTTATATGATGAAGTCAGACGCCGGCACCCCAAGACAAATAAAAGACAACGGACATTACTTTATCAAATTAGTGTAGACACATTTCAGTGAACAGCTGAAACATGAAGTTGAGTTACGAGAGGTCCATAAGGGAGAAGTTATGACAGAATATTATCGGGGGTCAAGAGTGAATTGCTCTTTATACCAATAATGTTTTAATGTGTCTTGTTTATATCCACTCTGAGATATACACTGGTTATAGCGGCGGTCTATAAATATATGAACCTGGTCCTTAAAAAAAACAGTATCATGAGCAACTGCGCTATTAGGATATATTGACTTCTTATCAAACACGTCAACCACCTTACTCAACCAATCCATCTAATCACACGCGTTACTGAAGAGCTATTCTTACCTGATTATTCACTGGGCACCTTTGTTTCCCTTTAGTTATAAAGGGAAATGGGAATTTGGCGCGGAAAAGCATTATGTCTGATACCCTTGTCATGCAATCAGACGCCCATACTCGCCGATAGGGTGATGAAGCAATTCCCGGCAAAAAGTTTGGAGTTTAAAAAATAATGTTTCTGAAACTTCTCAGGTGGTAATATTTTACGTGAAATTCACGTTTCTCCATATTTGGGATTGAAATATTCCGTCTTTATTCCAACGTGGAATTACACTAATACAAATGCATAACTTGTAAGGTAGCATTGATTTAGGGGAGTTGCTCAAAAGTGAAGCTTGCCGTTATCTCTGAGATCAATGCAAATACATGACTTGCATATACATCGCCCGTTACCACTGGGCGAGCTGAACCGCCTACCGCCCTCGCACACCTTTCAACGATTAACTGTATGAATATAATTTGGATGGGGTCTTTTCAATTCACTTTCGACTCGTATTGATATTTTCGTTTGATATTGTTTTTATCCTTTTTCTTCTCATCTTGGTGAATGGAACTTTAAATAGTTCCAGACTTCTTCGTCAAAGTGGGACTGGACAGTATTTTTGTAGTTTTCGAAGAACGTCGTGTCTAAATGTCAAGGTTAACGCATACTGAACATCAAAAGAAACGTAATTGTGTGTGTTTTTTTTCGTCAAGTTTTTAAACAGAGCTCATAAACATGAAAGCCTACATTTATGAGTTTAGAGACAACGCTACGATTAAAGGCATCATTTTAAGAAATACAGAGCACATATTAGGCAGTGTGTCGACGTTGCACAGCTATTTTGATGTCTCAAAAGAAAATCTAAGAGCTGCGCTAAATACTTTGGAAAACTACTATTCAGGATTAAGACTGACTGCAGATAAATCTAGCAAGCAATATGGCTTGGGTCAATGATTGGAAAGAATATTAAAATCTGCAAAGATTAATATAGATGGGGTTCATGGTGACTTAGCAGTTCTTGGCATTCAGTCAAGCGCAAACTTAGAACGACTATGGGTTATCAATATCAGAAAACGACTACAAAATATCAAGAGATTACGAGCAAACGTAAACGTAACTTGACATTAATTGGAAAAACAGTGATAAAAACTTTAACATTGTGTGCACTTGTTTATATATCATCTGCGTTGCCTTAACCACCCAAAGAATTTGTCGGTGAACAAATTCAGTTTTCATTAAATTTATTTGGAACTTTAAACCAGGCAAAATTAAACGGGTGAATCTGACAAAAAAGCTATGAGAATGGTAATGTGTTTATATCATCGTTAAATGCTTAGTATCGTGAAAAAAGCATGCATAAGAATCTGTACAATAGCTATTCTCTTTTTAAAAGTGAGGTGCTCATGTACCATTTTACTTACTTTGTAAAACTGATGACCCCTACTGGCAGGATCTGATATATGTTTGGAGTAAATACTATAGGTCTCATTTGGACGATGCAAGAGATCTACAGGTTATTCTAGTAGAACCGATATGGTTTAACCACCAGCGCACAATACTCAAATAGACGATTGGTTCTGTAAAGAAGTGTACTAGATAAGGGACGTGTGTGATAAAAATATAAGACAGGGCTTAATCCTTTGTAGACTTTAAAAAAATCAAACTGAGGGGTACATACTTGGACCACTATCTCCCTTTTATCTGTAGTAAATGCCAGTAAATGTTGTTAACTGGCTTAAACTGGAAGGAGATACTAAGCTACAGGATTTTCAATATAGATTCTTGCATCGCATTATATACACTAAAAAGGAACTATTTAATATGAAGTTTATCGACAATAGTCGTTGTCAAGATGTACTGTTGAAAATGAATCCATTTTGTGCATGTTTATTTTGAATGTCCATGGTTGGTCGTTTTTGGTACGAACTTGAACGCTTTTTGAAACAATATTTGCTAAATCTCAAATCTATCCTATTTGGTATCCAGATGCAGGGGACCGCAAACGTTTAATTGGTGAACAGCATTCTTTTGGCTAGAAAAAGACTGGGCTGACTTTTCTACAGGTGTCATGTTGGTGTCATGACTCTTGAACAGGTGTCATGTTGGTGTCATGACTCTTCAACATGTACAAAGTAGGATTTCGGAGTAGTAACTGTACCTACTCATGATAAACATATCTATTATATACATCAGTCTGTACATACAGAACGAATGTACCTATTTATTTACCAGCATGCATAACCTTATTATTATATCTATGTAAAACTAATGTACCATGTACCTACCTACTCTTTTGATCACTACTACTCACAGCAGCGGCCGTGGCACCATATCTTACCAACATGTATTTAATATCACATCTGTGGAATGAATATACCTACTCTTGTAATTAAAAAATATGGGAGAATGATACTTTTATGAGATTTTTTGCTGTACGGTATACTCGAGCTGATCGTCCACAAGCTTGACAAATGATAAGAACTTGCAGGAATATCGTATGTAGACATGAAGACATCACCCATGTGTATGGTCATGGAGCTGGGGGGCACAAACACATGCAATTTGCAAGTCAGTTATCAGCCAGTGAACATACACAAAACATCTACAAGCAACGGTTGTCCGCGTTACAGTCATTCAAGCTAAAAGAATATTGCTAAACTTATTTAACTATCAAACTCTGACTAAGTTATGTATGAGTATGCAATTGAGATATTGTCCATAATGAGAATTGCGTATTCCTTCCAACAGTACAGTACATTTGAAGAATTTAAAGTTGCGACTAACTATAAGGTTTGGAATCTGTATTATCCATTGTTATAACATCAAAAAGGAGATATATCTTACACAGTTGACTTTGATATCGAAAAAGCCCGTTCCTCTTTTGGACTATAAATAGTATTGGATGCTGTCAACGACACACACACACACACACACACACACACACACACACACACACACACACACACACACACACACACACACACACAACAAAACAAAACAAAAAAAACAAAAACAAAAACCTAAACAGATGGAGATGCTGAACGTCTTTCAGGGAGAGTTACGTCACTGCATAATGTCATCAGAGGTCCATATAATGATTAGCTCAGTATGTAACACATAAAGAGTTATTAGCCCTTCCCACTAACAAAACCGGAAGTCGAGGCGACCTGTGACAAATATAATGTAAGCTAAATGAACAAAGCCTGAAAACCATGCGTCTATGAACGTGACTTTACAACCTGCAGACACGTCCATTTCTTATTTTTATCCAGGGTTCCAAGTTTCAAACAAATTATAGACATATTACTCGGATTAACAAACTATAACTCGTTAAAAAACAATGGACACAAAGATTAATCATAATCCCTAATGGCAATCAGGAAAATTATTTTTTGTTTTGTGTTTTTTATGTTCACAAGTATTCTTTAGCAGAGTTGTCATCTGAACTCTTGAAAAAAACCAAAAGAATTTACTGATGGTCTCTGCAATCCGTAATGCCAAAACATTTCCGATTGTTCGTATGCGTGTTCTAGTTGACTTGTGCTTGACTGCAACTCCGCTGATGTACAGTGTGTTTGTCATGTAATTGTATTGATGTCTGACTGAAATCTGTTTCCACCCACGTTTGCCTCCCTCTCAAATTGTGAATCCCGTTAATGTTTGGCATTTGCATCAACTTTGTCCTCGTCAAGCAGCCAAATATGCGTAAGAAATCCCTTGATCAGCAATTTTCTATATAAGAGCAACTAAGAAACGATCTTGACCTTCGGGTCTGACGTCTTCTATTTCGGTACAACATTTAATTGCATTCCACATGTAGGAATACGTGGAAAGGTGAATATCGTAAATAATATTAATCTACGAAAACGGAATAGTTAATCGATTAAATTGATATAATCATCTCACGGTAAGGTACAAGTAATAAATCCCTAATTTGCAGATATGGTGCTGTGTTAGTAACAGGGACTGAAGAAAGGGATATAGCTTGGGGTGTAAGTGGAGTCATTTTTTTCAAGCAGACAGTCATTTCAATTTCAGTTTCTGCATTGCTCGACCGACCGTAAAATTATTACTAACCGAAAACTGGAGAAAAAGTAGAGACTGAGAAGGGATGTAATAATTAGTGTTGAATTTGCAGGTTGTTTTTTTGAAAACCCGTTTTGGTGGTGGAGGTATTAGGGTGCGGAGAGGTCGCAACTCTGGCTTCACAAACGTTTTGATGGTTTGTGTCCTTGCGTGCGTGTGTATGTCGGTGGTTGTGGGTGTACGTTTAGCTGTGAAGCGTATGTGTACATATGTGTGTTTCTGTTAGCGGGAAAGTCTGCGCAGACACGTGTGTTGAGTGCGTTTATGAAAGTGAGTGTGTTCAGGTACGCCTTCATGACATCTTCAAGTTCAATACACAATGTCCAAATGAGGCTGTGTGGCGCTAAGTATTCCTCACAAATCTTTTTCACGACACAGAGTGTTTTAATCTAAGTCTACGCGTCGCTGTTGGAGCCTCAGTAATGTGCCGTGACCTGAGTATCACTCCACGAAAGGGACGTATCTCACACGTATACGTGAGATAGCATCCCCCCTCCTGACGCCATCAATCTACTGCCAGGCTCTGATCACGAAGGATTAAAGGAACAAAATAATATTTGACACAAAGCCACTTACTAATTATAGGGAACACCAAAGACCTTAATAATGTCTGATTCCGGAATAGCCCGGGTGCTGCCGAACGTTGGAAAAAGTAAATCCGGCAGCCGCGTAGTATGAAACTCGGAATTCAATATTGACTTCGTTTTAGTGCGCCGCACTTCACCGCTGTACTGCAAACATGAGGTAAAGCCGGTATACAGTAAACAGGTCATGGTTAGATCCATCATGAATAGTTTCACTGCTGGTAATATACTTTTGATCATGTCATCTCATAGTCTAAAGGTAATAGTCAGTGATATTTTAGATTTCTAATGACAGTAGAAAGATACAACTTTAAGTACTGACGGCAATGTAATATGTAAATACTGTTAGGAGATATTAATTTGACATGTCTTTACTCAGGTTAACCTCAGCTCCCATCTTTTAACATTGCACTAAGGTTATCTAGGTCTAAGGTAACCCTAGTGCAATGTTAAAAATGAGAGTTAAGGTTAACCTTAGTAAAGGTTGCTTTCTGAAATGGGCTCCTGATCATGACGTATCCCACAAGCCCTCCAGACACGACTTTGATAAATCGAGAGTCTTTACAGCGGATCCCCGGTTGCATCAATCGAGTCATGGACTTCAAGGGAAGCAACTCTCAAAAACGACTTGTGGCACATCAGATATAAACTCTCAGGGCGAACTATGATTCTGAAAGAACTCGGTAATTTTCTGGATGAATGTTGAAAGATAAGAAATATTCTGAATCTTCCTAAAAACAAACGCGAAACTACCAGGGGATTCAGATTCCTACGCCATGATCCGAAATTTGACGACTTCTTTACACATGCGCAGTCAGGTCGTCGTGTGATCCCTTAAATGTTATTTGGCGATACCAAGAAATAAACATCACAATAAAGAACGCTTTGGAAGCACATCACACATTTCGTCAACTATATCAATATTCTAATCCAGCTGAACACATTGTCCAAAGCAGACAAGAAAGATTCGCGAGTGAGTTAAACCACCACAAGCTGGGTTTTAATTGCAATCGTCACCCGCTATTTATCTACTCCCCTGACTCGTGAATCTTGTCAGGCAGGTTTCAAAGTAATTAACACCCACGCTCATTTCTGTGTTTCCCCTCAAATCAAACGACCCCGACTGAATGGAACGCGTTAAATGTTAAAAGTTTTCAATCAAAGATATCTGCTTGAAGAATGTATTGGGCACGAGCTAACCAAATTAAATACACTCAAAGATTTATATTTTGAACTGTGTGTAAATAAACCTCGAGTTCCAGTTATCGGCAGTGTATATATAGCTCCGTGGTCCATCATGAATCTGAAGTCATTCCATTACTTGCAGTATCATGTGCTATACTTATACGGCATTCACGGGTTCCAAAGCAGCAAGAGCGATGGGGTGGCCTTTTCATTAAAGCGTTCGCTGGTCACGCTGAATGGCCCGGGTTTGATTCCCCATATTGTTACAAAGCAAGAATTCCAAAGCTGTGTTGCTAGAAGTTTGTAACACAATAAGGAAGAAAATGTGCATTAAAGACTAAAAAATAAATAACAGACTATTGACGCCAGGTAAAGAGATCACAATAACACTGACCTATGAAATTAGGTCTACAGGATTAATCATACTAGTCGCAAGGATTATGTATGAATATTTACCCCAACATAAGTCAGAGTACATATAGAAACCCACAAGTTACACCCACGCTATTATTATGTGATATTTGCATTTCCCCAATCTTCCGCTGTATGGAGAAAGACTGCATAAATTCGCCCGAATCTGTCGACAATCTAATTTGTTCTTATTAACGGTTACTTCCGGTTGGCTGGTCACAAATTCTCGCTTCATAATTCGATAGATATTATAGTCTATTTGCTGCTCCAGGATAGCATCGGGGTGGAGAGCGTGACCAGCACGCAAGGTGCTTATCACCTTTCATTGACCATTAAGCTCAACCTCAGGGGCACATCTAAACGTTACGTATGTGGAAGTCCACACAGTCGTGCCCGAGTGTTGGCTGGTTTGTATGTAATGGGTAAGTATGACAACTATAATTCCTGCCTGTGATAGATCTTTTTGACGCATTAAAAACCTTTGAAACAGCCATAAAGAATTTCTTTCCAAAGAAGCACTGGACGCGCAGTACTTGTGAAGACAGAACAGCCTTAGGAACGCCGCTGTTGACAATTGGAAACAGACACGGTAGCCATTTCATAAACGCATTCACTAGTATTGAGTGAGGAGTCAGTGAAGTTTTACGGCACCTTTAGCAATATTCCAGAATTATCACGTCTTCGGACACCATAAGTAGACTTCAATTATTATTCCCATGTGGGGAGACGAAACCGTATTGGTAAAACCCACCCGAAAAATATTCAGGAATACATTCGCCAGGTGTCCTATATAGAGTGAGCGAGTGAATGAGTATAGTTATATGCCGTTTTTAGAAACATTCCATCAATCACGCCGCCAGAAATAAGCCTTCGGCGTGACTACCAAAAATGTACCCCTTCCCACCCCACGCACGCACACAGGTAAAGTGTTCTGTGAATTGATGGTTCATATTGCAAAATATAAGACTTGCATTATTCTCTCCAGATAAATGAAATGGGCGAAAAATACTGCGTTACTATAGAAACAGTTTGCACCATGCCCAACCTATGTCCTATGTCCTGACTGTCTTATCGACGTACGCATTCACGGACAATGCCATGGTCCATGCATCTTTCTAAAAAACATGACAATTTCATGCAATGTAAAGTTAGAATTTTAGAATTTTCTTTGAATTTTTCCGCTGATATGGTTGTGTTACATATGAAAGCCGAAGATGCACTTACCAAATTGAATTCATCATTAAGCTGGACCGCCTTTACCGAATAAACTAAGTACACAAATAGGCAAGCAGACAAACACGTCCCCAATCATACACCGTTCTTAGACGCCCAGTCACTAATACTTCAATGCCAGTTGCTCTACCCCACTATTTATTTTCACGTAGTCCTATTCGTGATCTTTCATCGTTTACTCTCTGCGCCGCGGACAGCGACAGACATGGTGGTCAATACGAATGATAACGCCTCGTCACTTTCAACACCGGAAAGAATTTTCAAAAGCACCACGAAATCGTCTCTTTCAATCCATGGGGGTTCTTTTTCCCACCCCCGCCATAACCCTAGAGCTACAGTTATGGCGGACTGGTTTGTGGACTCTAGCTAAAGAGAGATTTTGCTGAAGGATTCTGACATCAACTTCTTGAGGGAAGTGGCTTAATTCGACAGACCTCATAGGGAGTTATTTCCCCTTGCTATTTCTACTCCGCCAGCCTTCCAGCTACTGACTGGAGTTATAGAACTCCTGTAATTGTGTCTGTTATGTGATATATTCTCCATACTTTTAAAGAAATCAACTTATAAGGAAAGAAGACACGTTTATATAACAAACTAATTATTTCTTGAATTTGAACAAAAAACGCCACCCATCCTCCTTTGACAGGAACATTTACATTTGCCCATATCACGAATAATGTTCACAGAGGTGACATTCACACTGAAATGTATAGCAAATCTGACACGTGCAAATTGGTGACAAGAAGAGCCGACAAAAACACCAGTTATATTTGAAATGCATGTTGCCACTCGCTGCCGTCTTCATGCCAGAGACCCGTGATGATCCGGGTTACAACTAATCTCCAATAACCTAATCCTTTGACGTGATAGGCGATTTACAGGATCAGGTGGTCAGGTTGGCTGAATAGTTAACACATGTCATCGTATCGCAAAAGCATAGATTGATGCTCATGATGTTGATCACATGAGTGACTTGACTGTTTACAGACCATCGCTATGTAGCTGGAATATAGCTGAGTGTAGCGTATACTTGAACTCACCCACATACTTCATACCAGACAATACTATAACAATATCCTTTATGCAAACACCAAACTAGCAGTTCTACTGACAGAAATTCGTTCTCGACATAGACACAAAGGAAACCTTAACCCCAGGTTCTGCCTCAAGGTGATGCAATTACCCCTCACGCTCAATCCTTACATGGAGTTGATCTCGCTTACCACATCCACTATTTAAAGGCCCTGCAACCATTGACCAGACACAATACTTTTACAGGCTGGAAGAGTTGCATTCGTTCATCTTACAATTCCACCAAATATTTAAAAGGAATTGCAATCATTCAACAAACACAATATTTACTTGGAGATTCAAGACGACAAATACCGAAAAAACAAAACTTTTTCATAAGAAAATAGGATACATTCAGAGAAACGAAGAAGGGAACACATACAAGTACACATGTTCCCTTATTTATTTCCAGAATTTCACCCACTGTGCAATACATACCCTGTGAAGAAACCTAAAAAAAGAACGTGGGAAGACGTGTTGATCAGGACTTCCCCTTATTTGTTTCCATGAGCATATGTAAGAAAAGCAACCATTCATCACGCATCAAATTTACAGGAGATGCACGCCCACGTCCAATATCTTCCATCACACTGTATCATATTCACCTTTATGCCTTCCAACTGATCATGCCTTACATACAGTTACCTTCTCAATCTCATGCGATATTTCTTACAAGAGTAGAGTTGCTGGAATCAAACATGATGTGGAATTCCCGCTAATGTCTGTTTGGCAACGGCAGGTTCGAAACCAAATCGCCTTTTCTCAACTCACTGAATGAGTGAGTTTAGACAATTAAACTAGGAAACTTTCATTTGCATTCTCTTTGACAAACTAAAGTCGAAAAAATACAACAAATAGTGAGGAAGGGGCAGATCACAAGCCGTTCAGAGAGACTTCAGTTAAAGATTAAGTACTGATATTGTAAATATAATAATAATAATAATATAATTATTAAATGACTATTTCAGTTTTATGCTATCACCATGTTCAGTTTACAAGATTTCTTTTAACTTCACTTTGGAAATTCTACAAATACATCAATGACGTAAGTATCCTGAAAGAAACAAGTTCTCCTGTTTCAGTTCCTCAATCAAGAGCACCTAGAAGAGAACCAACCATCCAGATAATCCTTGTTTTTCTGTTTCCTATCTGGTTATACATCAACGCTATTTACTTAATTAAATCGTCTTCTCCATATGAGATAGACTTTGATACCGAAGCCGATTCGAAATGATGGATAGTCAGCAACCGTAGGTAAAGCGTGCAATCAAGTGCATTTCTCGCCGACCACACGCGTGAAATTAACAATTCCCACATGTGTAGCTTTCACTCTACGAAGGGTATGGGGAAGAGGACTAACGAGATGTTTCAAAAGACACCATACTCAATTTAACAGTTCGAAAATAAAACACGATGTGATCTTCAAATGCCGAGAAAATAACAGTGATCTATTTACACTAGTTTGAGATAACGGGCATTAGGCCAACAAAGATACTACCAACCTTACGGCTATAGCTACGTACAAGTTTAATTAATGTAACAAGTGGGGTCATGACATGTATACAGAAACGTAAGGAATCACTATAACTTGGGGAAAGACAACATCCTTTAACTTTTAAATTCAAACGGCGTCTTTGGTCACACTTTTCCAGACAGACGAAGCTAAAATGATTGTTTGTATATCTTTCTAATTGTGGACGTTTCATCTATCACATTATGTGGAGATTTTGTGTTGTTCACTTGACGTAGGTGTGTGCCGTTTGTAAATACTCCCCGAATCCCGGTTTCCCTTGAGTTTGGTTTGTTTGCACCAGACCCTTGATCATGAGTTTCACGAAAGTGGTAGAGGGCTGAGTAAGTGAGTTTAGTTTTACGCCACCTTCTTCAATATTCCTGCTATATAGCGACTGTTTGCACATAATCAAGCCTGGGCCACACGATCCAGTGATCAGCATCATGAGCATCGACCTATGTAAATGGGATACGATGACACGTGTCAACCAAGTCAGCGACCCTGGCCAGTCGATCTCGTTAGTCGCCTCCTACGACAAGCAGGGTGAGAAAGAGCGGGCTTTATTTGAGCCCCAATAATACAGAGCAGGAATTTTTTGATCGGCCTTCTAGCATGAAGCACTCTTTATAGGTAGTAACATCAATGATCTTCCGCAACAGCATGGGAGACTGAAGATTCGGTAGGTAAACAGTTGATTCGGTTTATCCCCAACTGCAAAATCAATCTTCAAAAACGTATACTATTAGATTAAAACTAATGTTTATAATATGCGTTAGTATAAATAATTATGAAACATCGTAATCCGTGCACATATAACAGTATTTATAGTGCGTGAGTGACCGAGTGAGTATTGTGTCACGCCGCATTAGCAGCTATTCACTTCGATGACAGTATTTATAAGAACTTATTTTCTTGACGAGTTGAGCATGTTTTGTTCAGTGATACATTTTCACATTTTTCACAACTGGCGTTCCTTTACACCAAACGGAATTTGTTTATGAGGATAGTCAGTATTCCTCTGTACTAAAGTTCTATGTCTACGTTGCCATCAGCAATATTTCAGCAATGTGTCAGTGATTGTTGCAAGAAGTGGTCGTCACACAATGCACCATTGCTGGAATCGATTCTCAACTCACCGACCAATCGGTTACCTCATCTCTTCTTCCAAAACAAAAGGTCATCCGAAGATGGACGTTTGGACAAAACTTACACGTGTCTCATTTTTTTCTTCAAAAAAGATGCTTGAAATCAAAAGCCTCAAAGTGTTGTTTTATAAGAGATCCTTCAACTGGATCGGTGAAAGCATAGCTAAACGTTAACATTTTCACGGTTAATCGTTTTTCATTTGAAAAGCATGCTTTAAGAAACGGAAATACATTTACACTATCACTGACGTCAACTACGAAAGAAGGATTGGCTTTCCACGGACAAGACATCAAAAATCCTAATATTCAAAAGTTGCCCAACGCTTCAGGAAAGCAGTCTTTGCCTCTAACAAATTGCTAAAAAGTATTTACAGATTTAGATATTGTTTGAGCCTTTGTGAATCGATATGGCGACAGTTTTATACCGGAAATGACGTCGTGAGTTTTGACGCCACAATGCACGTGTTCCTTAGGCAACAGTTAGCGGGCACAAAGTCCTCCTTATCCGCCTTGAAACGACTGCCATCGCCTCTTACAGACATTCTATCCCCAACACTCGTTCTAACCCCTTTCGTGAGAGCCACAAGTACACTACTTTATTGGAATTGATTCGTTGAAAGTTGGATTTAGTTAAAGAGCATGGAGTTATTGGTCTTCGTCCGAGTCATTCAATATACTCGGTGAAGCCACGACGAGGATTTCTGAATGAATCATAGTTGTGGGCGGTGAGGTACGGCTTTTCATCATGCCACGTGACCGCCTGATGAGCACGACCGTTGACGTAAGAGTCGTTATGGGTAGGTCAATGTGTTATGGACAACACGAGGAACTGGATGGACGCTTTGTGATATCTGACCGAAACATCATTTGAGGAAGGTCTGGTGTAATGCAATTACAGTTTGATCTCTCAACTGATTCAGAGGGTGCAACGAAAATCTTGACTTTGTTTCACGATGACGTGTATTGATTAAGTATCAGCTATTTCGTTCATGTATGCAGGGCGCATTGAGAGTTTTAAAGTTTCGTTGCCCTGTTCAATCGCAAGCAAACGTGACCCGCTCCCGTACTTTAAACAATACTTTTCTCTCTTGTATTTCTCGATGAACAAGGTTGAGTGGGTGGAGAGGATTCATTGATAACCCTACCTACGTTTTATCCTTTATTGTATCCATGAAGCAATCCAGGGTCAGCTCTGGCTTCCACCAGCCTGTTCTAGTGCTTTTGCAAGTAACAAACTGCTGCTAAAACTATATTATCATCTAACTTTATATTGATCTGTAAAGTTTTGAGAATCTACGGCAATTATACACTGTAAAGAAATATTACAAATGTCCTACTGTGACAAAACATGATTTACTTATGTCTTCTAGAAACCTAGCCTACGTTATTTATCATACCTTGCAGTCGAGGTATGTTATTGTTAAGTGAACTACCCTAAAACTCTTCATTTCCATGTATTTAGCCACGGACGAAAGCAGTTATCTCATCTAAGTTATATGAGTGTACAAAGGAACGAATAGCTTTGGTTATATCGAGACAAAATATCATTTTTTACTGATCTATATAGTTTTTGATAATCCATGTCAACGATAAATGGCCATGGAAACCACGATTAGTCTTAAGTGGTAGAATTTAATGTGTTCATGTCACTTCACCAAACATTTGTTTATTTACATTTACCATATCTCGTGAGACATGCACTCGTAAGGTGTGTAATAAGTTTTTGTGATGGACCAATCAATGTTGTACCAGGGGGCTTTGGCCCACATCTGTACTGAAATATAGAAATTTGACCCTAACACAGCGGAGTGGAACTATGCTCACAATATCACTCACTGGACTGTGCGGTTCAGACTCGATTATTTACATGCCACCGTCTAATAGGTTGGGTAATAAATCTGATATATCCTAACACATGCTCACGACGATACAAGCGCTGTGGTCGCATTGTAGAATTACGTCCAGGTCTTAACTGTTACTGGACCCTGCAAACTAGGGCCCCGGTCCACAAAGTGATTTAAGGGCTAAGATGGTCATAACCCTCCAACTTTAACATACGCCTCCATGTTCGATCCAGTCAAAATTCATCTCTGTAGAGATGGTGAACTACTGCGCGGCTGGAAACTGACATTCGTTCAAGTACAAAGCAGGACTTGAAACTGACAAGAGTTTGCGCTAGTTTCCGTCAGATCCAGTTATCCGAGAAAAATGGATGTAGTTTGTTTGCAACCCACAGACATAAAAAACTTGTCATGTGTACAAGTATCACACCTGTCAAATTACATAATGTGGCAGAGACAGGACTCGGGTGCACGAGTCATAAATCAATTTATTTTGTTTATGGCGTATAGCCTGATAGGTGTCAAGTTCCAATTGCGTGTGGTCAATGATTGAAGCTGTGTATTGCATGTTGTCGTTAGCAGACGAGCGGTTAGCCATATAGGTGTCAATAAAGGCTGCTTACCACAATCAACAAGTTTTTTAATGTAACGAGTAGATTATTTACTTGTTTGTGTACACAACCAAGATTAGACTACTGCTCACGACCTCATACTCCGGGCAGGCATTCTGTTTCAAGCTCAGCGAACCTATTCACTGCACATGTGTCATGGGCGCAGCGCAGCACAGCTGTTGAAACTACTTTTCCCCCCAGCACTGGGGGAAATTTAGTGAATCGTTTGAACTCCGATTTCGCAGGCTTTTTATTCATCGCGTTTTTTTCAACTTTATAGGTTGAATTGGCATTTTTGATGATTTGTTTCGGAAAGTGCATACCGAAAGGTATCAGAATCTGCAAAGTTGTATTTTACGTTACATTTGACCTTTAAAACAACTTCAGCCAGTTTATGGTGTCAGTCGGAATTTTACAATGAATGAATGAACTATAGTAAGAATTAAGAGCAAGAATTATGTGAATGAATGAACGAAATAAAGACAAAAATAAAAGAAAGACGTACATATGTGAATGAATGAAAGAGTAAATGATACACCGCGGCCTTCACTCCAAAACATATTGAAGGACGCAAAAAAATCGCAAGAACACGTGTTAAAATCTACTTTGAAACATTTGTGTTTACATTAATAATTAATTCAGATATCTTATTGCATGTGGAGAACGGAATGGACATTAACAAAATGTTAACTGACGCTGTCACACTGCCCTAAAAAATAAAATGTAAAACTCCCACAAAGCGGTCTAAAACTATGGCGGCGTATTAGGGCCTCGGTGAAATTTTTTTGGGTGTCTCTATCGCCTACGTAGGACTTATTATCACCTATGTAGGACCTATTATCTCCTACGTAGGAGATAGTAAGCCCTACGTAGGAGATACTAAGTCCTACGTAGGGGATATTAAGTCCTACGTAGGAGATAGTAAGCCCTACGTAGGAGATACTAAGTCCTACGTAGGGGATATTAAGTTCTACCTAGGAGATAGTAAGTCCTGCGTAGGTGATATTAAGTCCTACCTAGGAGATAGTAAGTCCTATGTAGGGGATATTAAGTCCTACGTACGAGATATTAAGTTGACGCTCAGTTAATGAATTTATAACAGGTATAATTAGTGATAACGCCACTTAGATTACCCGACAAAGGGCCCAATTAGGCATTTCTTGTGTCTGGATCGATCAAAGGATTAACCGATAACACGCTGATTGATTACTTTTACGCGGATTTAAATGGTGATTTGTCAAAAGGTAGTGTTTATGTATGTACGTTTACTTATCTATACCGAATACACTCTGTCGTGTCTGTGTCTATGTAAAACAACACCCTTGTTTCAAGGATTAATTATAACCACCAATACATTAATTGATGGCTCATTATTGGCTACCTAAATTGCTTTTTTAAAAGAATGACGTACAATATGCAATTAGTTGCCAGGTGTGCTATCATGGGTGACCAATGAGATCATGCAACAATGTTAAAAACTGAAACGATACATCACTTTTTCGTATCTTAGACTGTTACAAAAGACACATCACTTGGGAAATCTGCAGATTAATTATATATCACTCGTTTATGTGGATATTGATGGATACATTCCTCGAACAAGGTAATAGCCTGACATTGCTCCTATTACTTTAATTTCTTTTAATTTTAATATTTGCATTTTGTTTTGTTGTCGTAGCATTCAACATAATCATTGTTTTGGTCGTGAAGTGTAATAATACAGACAACATATACTAGGGCGTGTGCGAAATCTGTGCATGGTGACACCATCACCCGACCCCAAGGAGCAACTGACTGCAACACAACAATTGGGCATGTCTTTGGTGACGCCGAGAAATCAGCAAAATGACGAACTTCCTACACATTTTCTATACAACTAACTAAAAATCGTTCCTTCTATGTAGTTACGTAACCTGTCTGTGGTTTCGTTTGCGGGCGAGAGAGAAGCAGGCGGCTTTTTAGGAACTGTTAGGCGCTTGCTATTAAATAACCAGAAGTTTTTTTGTTTTGTTTTGGTTTTTTAAAAAAAAAACAAACAAAAAAAACAAAAACGGTGTTCCGTTTATGACTAACCAGAAGTCTTCATATGCAGTGGTATAAAAAGAGTACCAAAAATTGAGTTTATTCGTTCTTTAAGCGCACCAGCAAACGATAATCAAGATTCGAATCTTACATTCCAGATTTATATGTGTCTTTCTGGATGGGCACCATGTTCGTGTGTTTCACAGAAGCAGTTCGTAGTTCGTCAGTTTGGACGTCTTCCTCTAGATGACACCCAGTGCAACTCAAATGCTGTTGAACGCAGCTTTTAGACTGAGTAACTGCAGTTTATAGTTCTTCTCTTCATGATTAACTGCGCAAGTAACGTTTCCAGTGAAAACAAACCCCCCAAAAACAAAAACAAAAAAACCAAACAAAAAAACAAACAAACCCAAAACATAAAAAAACCCCCAAAAAACCAAAACAAAAACAAAACAAACAAACAAACAAAAAACCCAAAAAAACAAAAACAAAAAAAACCTAATTTATGGGGGAGTATTTAGTCAAATCGAATCCTTCAGTTTAGAAGTGTATAAACTTCGGTTTGCAGAATCTTGATTCGTTAAGACTAACACAAAGTTTACATCGTATAGTTATCCAGTTATTAATAACCATGTATGTGTAAAAAGTAATAAATGCTGAGCATTTATATGAAGTAACTGTCTGATGTAATGCAATGGTTGAACTGTGTAACACTAAGGGAACAGGTAATAGTAAATAAGAGTAAATCTTTGCACTGGTTTTACACTGACGATCTGGGAGGCCCCACCTGTATTGAATTATAGCTAAGATGGTGGCTCGTATGAAACTACCAAGCAACAGGTAGGAGGTAGTGGCGGCACCAGGTTGTCTGAAACGATCAGGTACATTGTAAATTCGTCAGTGTATGTTCCACATGTTAGGGGCTTGCTTCCGGTTGGCAATCTTTCCTTAGATCAAACAGTCTTAAATTTAGCATACTAGGCTGTAAAAGCTAGAAATATTCTTCTTTTTCCCTTTCGTTACACCAACTAACCAAAACGATTAACTCCTTGTGCTCACTTCCAGCGAGACTTATGTCAGAGAGAAGAGTTTCTGAGACGGGTTCGCGAGCTAAAGCGAAAACATATGGTGTGTTTATCATAGTCTGTTAATAAACATCCTTCCACGCGTGTAATATCGTACATCCATTGCCTTTTCTGCTGTTGAACTTCCAGTACATTGTAGGTCGTATCTTGAGCAGCCCTTTCCTTGTAGTGGTAAGTCAAATAGGACGTACGCTCTCTTATGAGATACGGAGCTAAGGTTGAATTCCCGAGAAGATGATTGCCGCATGCTATTGGGTGGAATTATAAGGTCTTTTGTAAGTACACATGTTGCATGCATTTGACGTATGGACTTGTTAACGCAATCGCTGATCGTCTATACAAATTAATAACCGAACTCTGGGGATTTTTATTAATTTACCTAAACCGAAAGTAGAAGCGCATCTAAATATCTACGTGACCTTCGCTGAAATTCTCATAAAGTTTCAGACGCTGTATATTTCTAAGTATGTCGTAACAGACGAGTGGTGAGTGAGTGAATTGGCTTTTTCGACATATTTAGCAATATCACGGCAGGGGACACCAGAAATGCTTTTCACATATTGAAGCAATACGACTGTCTATATACATGATGAAGATAATATATTTACAACACCTCCCAGACTTCCCAATATGCCTGTCTCTTTCTTATCCTCGGGGCGTGGATTGTTCCTCGGGTATAAAGTCACTGGTTTGGCCGACCCAGGCTCCACAACTGGCACACAGCATTGATACAAACTGCTTGGTAAAAGACAGTACAACAATAGAATTAGTCGTGGTCATAATGTTACGAACGCTATCGAAATAATGACTGCAACAATTTAATGTATACAATTTAAGTTCAGACACAGCTTTAATATTCGTATCGAATACCAACTCTTGTTTGTTTTATCCTCAGCCGTCGTCAAGGATGGGTGTATACTTTCATTAGGCCGACAGAAGCGTTTGACCGACTGACTGAGTCACTCGCTCAAATCAACCATTCATCTAACGACATTTCAAAGTACTCGAGCATTCATCTGACGCCACTTCTTTGCAACAAACCAGTCATCTAACGACGATTCTTTTTATCCAACTATTCCCCTAACGACACTACCGCGTATCGAACCATTCATCTAAAAAAAACTTCCGTGCACTGAGGCCAAGATTCATCTAACGACACATCTGTTGTTTCTCTAAGGACACTTCTGTGGAGCCAACCATTTATCTAACGACACTTCTGCACACACAACTGTTTCTCTAAGGACACTTCTGTGGAGCCAACTATATATCTAACGACATTTCTGCACACAACTGTTTCTCTAAGGACACTTCTGTGGAGCCAACTATATATCTAACGAGACTTCTGCACACACAACTGTTTCTCTAAGGACACTTCTGTGGAGCCAGCCATATATCTAACGACACTTCTGCACACAACTGTTTCTCTAAGGACACTTCTGTGGAGCCAACCATTCATGTGACAACGCTTTGGCAAATCAGCTATTCAACTGTATTACCATTTATTTACCGAACGACACTTCTGTATAGCCAACCACTTTTCTAACATTTATCCATCTAAAGATGTCTTATAGAGTCACCGAATCAAGAAAAAACAACACATTAATATACTTAACTATTCATTAAGTGTGTGTGCAAGCACGCGTGTGTGTATAATCTTTGTATGGCGCTGTGTACATAAAGCCACTGTGCGTATGTCTGTGTGTGTGTGTGTGTGTGTGTGTGTGTGAGAGAGAGAGAGAGAGAGAGGTGATCGGAATACTCCGATATAACGAATATCTCTGCTACCAATGGAGGTGAATGAATAATTATTACACATTGTATAGCTGTCCATTAATAATATCACATCGTACTTAACTGGGAGAGGGCCTATGGGTTTACACTCGCTCAGAATCAACTCAACAAGGTTAACTGGAGGCAAAGAGAACATCAACGTACACTGGATGTAATCTTTGCACATATAGCTGCATACAAACGCTGCACTCAGAATCCCTCGACATTTCCACTCAATCGCAAATCTTTGAATTTCGCTGTTTGATAGGCGTAGAGAGGAAATTCCTATTAATAAGAAAACAGATCAACAGGAAGAGAAAAATAATAGTCTGACCTTGGGGATGCCAACTCCTTATCTGAAAATCTCAGAAAACTTTAGATAATTTTGTGTTGTTTCCTTGACGTAGGTGTGTGCCTTTTGTAAATCCTCCACGAATCCCAGTTCCACCCGAGTGGGGTTCTTGGTTTTGTAGCACCAAACCGTTGATCATGGTAAAGCACTGAGACCTACAGTATTCCAGCAATATGTCATGAGACATATGCAAGAATGAGCGTCACACATTGTACCCATACCGAGAATCGATATCTCAACGACCAATCGGTCACTTTAACGTTATTTTATCGCATTTTCCAAAATAACAGGTCATCGCATAATGGACGTTTGCATAAAACCGGTACCATATCTGCCTACACGTGTTTCATTTTTGTTCTTCAAGAAGGATGCCTGTGTTCGTGTGGCACCCGACCCTTGCTCTTTATCTTTTAATCAAAACACTCAAAGTGTCGTTTTATAAGAGGTGCTTCAATTCGATCAGTGAAAGCATAGCTGACATTTTCACGGTTAATCGTTTTTCATTTGAAAGTCATATTTCACGAAAGGGAAACACATTTACACTTTCACTGACGTCACCTACGAAAGAAGGATTAGTTATCCACGGATAAGGCATGAAAAATCCTAATGCTCAAAAGTTGCCCAACGCTTCAGGAAAGCAGGTTTTGCCTCTAACAAATTGCCGAAACGTATTTACAGATTTAGATATTGTTTGAGCATTCTCGAATCAAAATGACTTCAGTTTTCATACCGGAAATGACGTCGTGAGTTGGAGCGTCACAATGCACGTGTTCCTTAGGCAACAGTTAGCGGGCACAAAGTCCTCCTTATCCGCCTTGAAACGACTGCCATCGCCTCTTACAGACATTCTATCCCCAACACTCGTTCTAACCCCCTTTCGTGAGAGCCACAAGTACACTACTTTATTGGAATTGATTCGTTGAAAGTTGGATTTAGTTAAAGAGCATGGAGTTATTGGTCTTCGTCCGAGTCATTCAATATACTCGGTGAAGCCACGACGAGGATTTCTGAATGAATCATAGTTGTGGGCGGTGAGGTACGGCTTTTCATCATGTCACGTGACCGCCTGATGAGCACGACCGTTGACGTAAGAGTCGTTATGGGTAGGTCAATGTGTTATGGACAACACGAGGAACTGGATGGACGCTTTGTGATATCTGACCGAAACATCATTTGAGGAAGGTCTGGTGTAATGCAATTACAGTTTGATCTCTCAACTGATTCAGAGGGTGCAACGAAAATCTTGACTTTGTTTCACGATGACGTGTATTGATTAAGTATCAGCTATTTCGTGCATGTATGCATAGCGCATTGAGAGTTTTAAAGTTTCGTTGCCCTGTTCAATCGCAAGCAAACGTGACTCGCTCCCGTACTTTAAACAATAATTTTCTCTCTTGTATTTCTCGATGAACAAGGTTGAGTGGGTGGAGAAGATTCCCTGATAACCCTACCTACGTTTCATCTTTTATTGTATCCATGAAGGAATCCAGGGTCAGCTCTGGCTTCCACCAGCCTGTTCTAGTGCTTTTGCAAGTAACAAGATCTGTAAAGTTTTGAGAATCTACGGCAATTATACACTGTAAAGAAATATTACAAATGTCCTACTGTGACAAAACATGATTTACTTATGTCTTCTAGAAACCTATCTTACGTTATTTATCATACCTTGCAGTCGAGGTATGTTATTGTTGAGTGAACTACCCTAAACCTCTTCATGTCCATGTATTTAGCCACGGACGAAAGCAGTTATCTCATCTTAGTTATATGAGTGTACAAAGGAACGAATAGCTCTGGTTGTATCGAGACAAAATATCATTTTTTACTGATCTGTATAGTTTTTGATAATCAATGTCAACGATAAATGGATAAGGAAACCACGATTAGTCTTAAGTGATAGAATTTAATGTGTTCATGTCACTTCACCAAACATTTGTTTATTTACATTTACCATATCTCGTGAGACATGCACTCGTAAGGTGTGTAATAAGTTTTTGTGATGGACCAATCAATGTTGTACCAGGGGGCTTTGGCCCACATCTGTACTGAAATATAGAAATTTGACCCTAACACAGCGGAGTGGAACTATGCTCACAATATCACTCATTGGACTGTGCGGTTCAGACTCGATTATTTACATGCCACCGTCTAATAGGTTGGGTAATAAATCTGATATATCCTAACACATGCTCACGACGATACAAGCGCTGTGGTCGCATTGTAGAATTACGTCCAGGTCTTAACGGTTGCTGGACCCTGCAAACTAGGGCCCCGGTCCACAAAGTGATTTAAGGGCTAAGATGGTCATAACCCTCCAACTTTAACATACGCCTCCATGTTCGATCCAGTCAAAATTCATCTCTGTTGTGATGGTGAACTACTGCGCGGCTGGAAACTGACATTCGTCCAAGTACAAAGCAGGACTTGAAACTGACAAGAGTTTGCGCTAGTTTCCGTCAGATCCAGTTATCCGAGAAAAATGGATGTAGTTTGTTTGCAACCCACAGACATAAAAACGTGTCATGTGTACAAGTATCACACTTGTCAAATTACATAATGTGGCAGAGACAGGACTCGGGTGCTCGAGTCATAAATCAATTTATTTTGTTTATGGCGTATAGCCTGATAGGTGTGAAGTTCCAATTGCGTGTGGTCAATGATTGAAGCTGTGTATTGCATATTGTCGTTAGCAGACAGGCGGTTAGCCATATAGTTGTCAATAAAGGCTGCTTACCACAATCAACAAGTCTTTTTATGTAACGAGTAGATTATTTACTTGTTTGTGTACACAACCAAGATTAGACTACTGCTCACGACCTCATACTCCGGGCAGGCATTCTGTTTCAAGCTCAGCGAACCTATTCACTGCACATGTGTCATGGGCGCAGCGCAGCACAGCTGTTGAAACTACTTTTCCCCCCAGCACTGGGGGAAATTTAGTGAATCGTTTGAACTCCGATTTCGCAGGCTTTTTATTCATCGCGTTTTTTTCAACTTTATAGGTTGAATTGGCATTTTTGATGATTTGTTTCGGAAAGTGCATACCGAAAGGTATCAGAATCTGCAAAGTTGTATTTTACGTTACATTTGACCTTTAAAACAACTTCAGCCAGTTTATGGTGTCAGTCGGAATTTTACAATGAATGAATGAACTATAGTAAGAATTAAGAGCAAGAATTATGTGAATGAATGAACGAAATAAAGACAAAAATAAAAGAAAGACGTACATATGTGAATGAATGAAAGAGTAAATGATACACCGCGGCCTTCACTCCAAAACATATTGAAGAACGCGAAAAAAATCGCAAGAACACGTGTTAACATGAGCTGTCCTTTTAAAAAAATCTACTTTGAAACATTTGTGTTTACATTAATAATTAATTCAGATATCTTATTGCATGTGGAGAATTTAATGGACATTAACAAAATGTTAACTGACACTGTCACACTGCCCTAAAAAATAAAATGTAAAGCTCCCACAAAGCGGTCTAAAACTACGGAGGCGTATTAGGGCCACGGTGAAAATGTTTTTGATGTCTCTATAGGACTTACTATCTCCTTCGTAGGACTTACTATTGCCAACGTAGGACTTATTATCACCTACGTAGGAGAAAGTAATCCTAACTCCTACGTAGGAGAAAGTAAGCCCTAGGTAGGAGATACTAAGTCCTACGTAGGTGAAAGTAAGTCCTACGTAGGGGATATTAAGTCCTACCTAGGACATAGTAAGTCCTAAGTAGGTGATATTAAGTCCTACGTAGGAGATAATAAGTCCTACGTAGGAGATATTAAGTCATACGTAGGAGATAGTAAGTCCTACGTAGGAGATAGTGACACCAAAAACTTTTTTTCACCGTGGCCCTAATACGCCTCCGTATAAAACACCTTTCCAGTTTTGTCAAATAATAAGATCAACAAGAAAGAAAGAAGTTATGGAACTATAACCCTCAAGCATCAATGACGAATCAGATCAGATCGGCAATATGTCATATTTTTCTCACACCTCAAATACACCCTAACATTTTGTTTTAGATTATGGCACTATCACTATTACTTGCAAACACAACGGCTTATAGCATTTCAATGGCGAAATGTCTTATTTTTCACACACCTCAATTACACCCTAACAATTTTGTTTTAGATTATGGAACTATCACTATTACTTGCAAACACAACGGCTTATAGCATTTCAATGGCGAAATGTCTTATTTTTCACACACCTCAATTACACCCTAACAATTTTTTAAGTCAACTATCACTATTACTTGCAAATACCTTTCAACTAAAGGTATGTTCCCCTTCTAAAAATTAAACGAATGTGTGAAAGAAGTTTTTATCGGCATGATTTAGTCTATCTTCGCTGTGAATCGAGAATAGAAGCCAGTGAGCTATAACATACAGACTTGAAACTTTACTACAAATCTGCTGTCCTAATACGGACACTAATACCAATTATTTGACTTAACCTGGAGTGACAAAATAGTTAACCTATCTACTACATGTTGGATTTCAGTTGTTACAGCATTAACCAAACTAAATCAGCTGTTGAAAATAAACCGGGCTCAATCTTAAATACTACGCTGCCACCATATTGGCTACACTGGTTACGTAACGACCCGAGACGTACGTTCAGCGGGTTTTCGAGGCGTTTCAAGGCATAGTGACACCATCACCCGACCCCAAGGAGCAACTGACGGCAACACAACAATTGGGCATGTCTTTGGTGACGCCGAGAAATCAGCAAAATGACGAACTTCCTACACATTTTCTATACAACTAACTAAAAATCGTTCCTTCTATGTAGTTACGTAACCTGTCTGTGGTTTCGTTTGCGGGCGAGAGAGAAGCAGACGGCTTTTTAGGAACTGTTAGGCGCTTGCTATTAAATAACCAGAAGTTTTTTTGTTTTGTTTTGGTTTTTTAAAAAAAACCAAAAAACAAACGGCGTTCCGTTTATGACTAACCAGAAGTCTTCATAAGCAGTGGTATAAAAAGAGTACCAAAAATTGAGTTTATTCGTTCTTTAAGCGCACCAGCATACGATAATCAAGATTCGAATCTTACATTCCAGATTTATATGTGTCTTTCTGGATGGGCACTATGTTCATGTGTTTCACAGAAGCAGTTCGTAGTTCGTCAGTTTGGACGTGTTCCTCTAGATGACATCCAATGCAACTCAAATGCTGTTGAACGCAGCTTTTAGACTGAGTAACTGCAGTTTATAGTTCTTCTCTTCATGATTAACTGCGCAAGTAACGTTTCCAGTGAAAACAAACCCCCCAAAAACAAAAAAACCCAAAAAACAAAACAAAACATAACCCCCCCCAAAAAAAACAAAAACAAAAACAAAAACAAAAACAAAAAAACAAACAAACAAAAAAATCCCCCAAAAAAAACAAAAACAAAAAAACCCTAATTTATGGGGGAGTATTTAGTCAAATCGAATCCTTCAGTTCAGAATCTTGATTCGTTAAGACTAACACAAAGTTTACATCGTATAGTTATCCAGTTATTAATAACAATGTATGTGTAAAAAGTAATAAATGCTGAACATTTTTATGAAGTAACTGTCTGATGTAATGCAATGGTTGAACTGTGTAACACTAAGGGAACAGGTAATAGTAAATAAGAGTAAATCTTTGCACCGGTTTTACACTGACGATCTGGGAGGCCCCACCTGTATTGAATTATTGCTAAGATGGTGGCTCGTATGAAACTACCAAGCAACAGGTAGGAGGTAGTGGCGGCACCAGGTTGTCTGAAACGATCAGGTACATTGTAAATTCGTCAGTGTATGTTCCACATGTTAGGGGCTTGCTTCCGGTTGGCAATCTTTCCTTAGATCAAACAGTCTTAAATTTAGCATACTAGGCTGTAAAAGCTAGAAATATTCTTCTTTTTCCCTTTCGTTACACCAACTAACCAAAACGATTAACTCCTTGTGCTCACTTCCAGCGAGACTTATGTCAGGGAGAAGAGTTTCTGAGACGGGTTCGCGAGCTAAAGCGAAAACATATGGTGTGTTTATCATAGTCTGTTAATAAACATCCTTCCACGCGTGTAATATCGTACATCCATTGCCTTTTCTGCTGTTGAACTTTCAGTACATTGTAGGTCGTATCTTGAGCAGCCCTTTCCTTGTAGTGGTAAGTCAAATAGGACGTACGCTCTCTTATGAGATACGGAGCTAAGGTTGAATTCCCGAGAAGATGATTGCCGCATGCTATTGGGTGGAATTATAAGGTCTTTTGTAAGTACACATGTTGCATGCATTTGACGTATGGACTTGTTAACGCAATCGCTGATCGTCTATACAAATTAATAACCGTGCACTGAGGCCAAGATTCATCTAACGACACATCTGTTGTTTCTCTAAGGACACTTCTGTGGAGCCAACCATTTATCTAACGACATTTCTGCACACAACTGTTTCTCTAAGGACACTTCTGTGGAGCCAACTATATATCTAACGACATTTCTGCACACAACTGTTTCTCTAAGGACACTTCTGTGGAGCCAACCATTAATCTAACGACATTTCATCGCACACAACTGTTTCTCTAAGGACACTTCTTTGGAGTCAACCATTTATCTAACGACACTTCTGCACACACAACTGTTTCTCTAAGGACACTTCTGTGGAGCCAGCCATATATCTAACGACATTTCTGCACACACAACTGTTTCTCTAAGGACACTTCTGTGGAGCCAGCCATATATCTAACGACACGTCTGCACACAACTGTTTCTCTAAGGACACTTCTGTGGAAGCAACCATATATCTAACGACATTTCTGCACACAACTGTTTCTCTAAGGACACTTCTGTGGAGCCAACCATTCATGTGACAACGCTTTGGCAAATCAGCTATTCAACTGTATTACCATTTATTTACCGAACGACACTTCTGTATAGCCAACCACTTTTCTAACATTTATCCATCTAAAGATGTCTTATAGAGTCACCGAATCAAGAAAAAACAACACATTAATATACTTAACTATTCATTAAGTGTGTGTGCAAGCACGCGTGTGTGTATAGTCTTTGTATGGCGCTGTGTACATAAAGCCACTGTGCGTATGTCTGTGTGTGTGTGTGTGTGTGTGTGTGTGTGTGTGTGAGAGAGAGAGAGAGAGAGAGAGAGGTGATCGGAATACTCCGATATAACGAATATCTCTGCTACCAATGGAGGTGAATGAATAATTATTACACATTGTATAGCTGTCCATTAATAATATCACATCGTACTTAACTGGGAGAAGGCCTGTGGGTTTACACTCGCTCAGAATCAACTCAACAAGGTTAACTGGAGGCAAAGAGAACATCAACGTACACTGGATGTAATCTTTGCACATATAGCTGCATACAAACGCTGCACTCAGAATCCCTCGACATTTCCACTCAATCGCAAATCTTTGAATTTCGCTGTTTGATAGGCGTAGAGAGGAAATTCCTATTAATAAGAAAACAGATCAACAGGAAGAGAAAAATAATAGTCTGACCTTGGGGATGCCAACTCCTTATCTGAAAATCTCAGAAAACTTTAGATAATTTTGTGTTGTTTCCTTGACGTAGGTGTGTGCCTTTTGTAAATCCTCCACGAATCCCAGTTCCACCCGAGTGGGGTTCTTGGTTTTGTAGCACCAAACCGTTGATCATGGTAAAGCACTGAGACCTACAGTATTCCAGCAATATGTCATGAGACATATGCAAGAATGAGCGTCACACATTGTACCCATACCGAGAATCGATATCTCAACGACCAATCGGTCACTTTAACGTTATTTTATCGCATTTTCCAAAATAACAGGTCATCGCATAATGGACGTTTGCATAAAACCGGTACCATATCTGCCTACACGTGTTTCATTTTTGTTCTTCAAGAAGGATGCCTGTGTTCGTGTGGCACCCGACCCTTGCTCTTTATCTTTTAATCAAAACACTCAAAGTGTCGTTTTATAATTGGTGCTTCAACTCGATCAGTGAAAGCATAGCTGACATTTTCACGGTTAATCGTTTTTCATTTGAAAGTCATATTTCACGAAAGGGAAACACATTTACACTTTCACTGACGTCACCTACGAAAGAAGGATTAGTTATCCACGGATAAGGCATGAAAAATCCTAATGCTCAAAAGTTGCCCAACGCTTCAGGAAAGCAGGTTTTGCCTCTAACAAATTGCCGAAACGTATTTACAGATTTAGATATTGTTTGAGCATTCTCGAATCAAAATGACTTCAGTTTTCATACCGGAAATGACGTCGTGAGTTGGAGCGTCACAATGCACGTGTTCCTTATGGAAACAGTTAGCGGGCACAAAGTCCTCCTTATCCGCCTTGAAACGACTGCCATCGCCTCTTACAGACATTCTATCCCCAACACTCGTTCTAACCCCTTTCGTGAGAGCCACAAGTACACTACTTTATTGGAATTGATTCGTTGAAAGTTGGATTTAGTTAAAGAGCATGGAGTTATTGGTCTTCGTCCGAGTCATTCAATATACTCGGTGAAGCCACGACGAGGATTTCTGAATGAATCATAGTTGTGGGCGGTGAGGTACGGCTTTTCATCATGCCACGTGACCGCCTGATGAGCACGACCGTTGACGTAAGAGTCGTTATGGGTAGGTCAGTGTGTTATGGACAACACGAGGAACTGGATGGACGCTTTGTGATATCTGACCGAAACATCATTTGAAGATAGTCTGGTGTAATGCAATTACAGTTTGCTCCCTGAAACGATTCAGAGGGTGCAACGAAAGTCTTGACTTTGTTTCACGATGACGTGTATTTCGTGGATGTATGCAGTTTTGAAATTTCGTTGCCCTGTTCAATCGCAAGCAAACATGACTTGTTCCCATACCTTAAACAGTAGGCCTTCTTCTTGACAATGTATTTCTCGATGTTTCAGTGGGTGGAGAATGAAGCTTAACTGTCTTCGTTTAGTATGTCCATGGAGGGGTCCAGGGTTAGTATGTTCTTGTGTTGTTGTACAAAACAAAATTAGGGCTAAGACGACATTAAGTCTGTTGTAAATTATGGGAGTTACGGTCACTTTAGCGTTAAGATCGCTTTGTACAGCGGCACCCTGGTCGTAAGAGACCTTGGGCTTAGCGGCCCATCGTGTGTCATCCAGACAATCACTCACTGGATTGTCCCGTCCACACTCGATTATGTACATACCGCTGTCTAGTAGGTTTTATGAATCCATACTTAAACATAAGCTGACAAAAATACTAACGCTATGATCACATTGTGGAACAAAGTCAAGGGTGTCATTGCACAAAACAACCTTACCGCTACGACAGTCGATGTGAAGGTATGGAAGTTACGTCCACCTGAGCATTAAGATCGCTTTGTACATGGGTGCCTTAGAAACTAATCTTGTCTTAGCAGGTACTAGAGCCGGCAAACCAGGTTCACCTGGTCTACAAAGCATGTTTAGCTCTCAGATGGTCATAACTCTCAAACTTAAGCTTACGAAAATACTAAACATAAAATGGCATCGTGGAAGGAAACCTGGGAGAAGGGGTATTGCGGCCGCCAGTGTCTACAAAATAAGGTTTCAGTCCACAACGTGATCTTAGCCTAAGATAGTCGTAAGTCTCTTATTGTAACACACTATTTCTAAGATCTTTTCTGTACACCTCACCATACGAAACTGAGATATACCATAACATGTTCTGATCGAACATCTTTCGGATGGTTTGCATCAGTGTTCTTTGTCACTTTCAAGCAAGACAATAACCACGCATGGCAGCATCTGTTTGCGCGAGCGTTGTCAACAATAGCTGCAATGTTTATTACTGTTTGCTTCTATTTTGTACCGTTGGTTATTATACCCAGCGTTGCCTGTCTTAGCGCAGCAGAATACCATAATGAGAGTTTCGAACGTCAGATTCCAGATTTGTACGTCTTCTTGATGGGCACCGTGTCCCAGTTCATGGCTTTCTGCAAAGTAGTTAGAACTGAGCTATCTTCCTTGACATGACATGCAGTGTAACTGAAATAGTGTTTAACGCAGATTTTAGGCACCATGACTAATTAAGTGTTACTATTCGCCAAGGGATGTTTCTTTTCTACCAACACAAGAAAACCAAACCAACTCAATCATAGGAGAGCATTTGATCAAATCGAGTCCTTCAGGGTAGAAGTGTATCATCTCCGGTTTTCGGATTCTCGATTTGTTAAGACCAACACAAAGTTTACATCGTATAGTTACAATATTGTTACCAACACAAAGTTAACATTGTATAGTTTTATAATTAGAAATAATCAATGACCATGCATATAAAATATAAGTGCTCAAAATGCGTGTGAAGTAAGTACCTGATGTAATGAAATGATTGACCTGTAGAACTGAACTGAACACTAAGGGGATAGGTAAACAAGATAGTAAATGAGAACGAATCTTTGCAATGGATTTACACTGACGATCTGGGATGCCCCACCTGTATCAAATTATAGGTAAGATGGTGGCTCGTATGAACCTATCAAGCAACAGGTTGTCTGAAACGATCAGGTACATTGCAAATTCGTCAGTGTATGTTCCACATGTTAGGGGCTTGCTTCCGGTTGGCAATCTTTCCTTAGATCAAACAGTCTTAAATTTAGCATACTAGGCTGTAAAAGCTAGAAATATTCTTCTTTTTCCCTTTCGTTACACCAACTAACCAAAACGATTAACTCCTTGTACTGCTGACTTCCAGCGAGACTTATGTCAGAGAGAAGAGTTTCTGAGACGGGTTCGCGAGCTAAAGCGAAAACATATGGTGCGTTTATCATAGTCTGTTAATAAACATCCTTCCACGCGTGTAATATCGTACATCCATTGCCTTTTCTGCTGTTGAACTTCCAGTACATTGTAGGTCGTATCTTCAACAGCCTTTTCCTTGTAGTGGTAAGTCAAATAGGACGTACGCTCTCTTATGAGATACGGAGCTAAGATTGAAATCCCGAGAAGATGATTGCCGCATGCTATTGGGTGGAATTATAAGGTCATTTGTAAGTATACATAAAGCATATTCAGACCTAAACTTAATTGTATAATGTAGAACTTGACTTTGTCCATCTATATACATTGAAATTAATGAAATGTCATTGCTTGTGTATCAATGAACTCCAAATGTACGGTAAACGCACAATCTATCCAGTGCTATGAGCCTGTGTATTTCGGCATCACAGGTTAGTGACGTCATAGCTCAGTGACGTCATAGCTTAGCAACATCGTTACACACAAAGTTTAGTCTGTAACGCTATTATCATGATGACAACATCAGTGTGACACAGTGGGGAAATTATATATCTATGTAAAGGATCTTCAGACTTTTTTGTTTTGTATTGTATGTATGTATGTATGTATGTATGTATGTATATATGTATGTATGTGTGTGTGTGTGTGTATGTATGTATGTATGCATGTGTGTGTGTGTGTGTGTATGTATGTATGTATGTATGTGTGTGTGTGTATGTATGTATGTATGTATGTATGTATGTATGTATGTATGTATGTATGTATGTAACAAGTAGTTTCGGAGATAATCACATATATAGTGATTATTTGCATGCATGCATACATACATATAAATGTATATCTGTGTATGTGTGTGTATGTATATACATATCCTCTTATGTGCCCACAATGCAGTGAACTATTCATTCAACGGCACTTCAGTATAGTCATCTGTTCATATAACGGCTGTCAGATCTACCGAACCATTAACCTAATGACACGTGTACGTCTACATAGCCAGACACTCACCTTTGTAACATACCATTCCTCTCACGACACTTCTCTATAGCCAAACATCCATCTAATGGCATTTCTTTAACAAATGTAACTATTCTTCAATGATCTGCGAATGTAAAGGTCAAACGCTCATGTAATGGCTCTTGAATGGTCAACTGGTTACCTCATGACACATGTATATCATCAGCATTTAATCTAATTACGATTCTGTATGTCAGTCAATCATCTAACGATCCTTCTATATGGTAGACCAGGTATCCAAAGACATAGAATATAGATACTTGTGACGTGGTATTCGTCTAACAATACTTCAGATCTGTATATTTTAACATTCGTCTGAAGACCTTGTGCATATATGGCATATTCTGTGTATGTCATGTATGTTACCAGAATATA
Source organism: Haliotis asinina (assembly GCF_037392515.1). Classification (NCBI taxonomy): domain Eukaryota; kingdom Metazoa; phylum Mollusca; class Gastropoda; order Lepetellida; family Haliotidae; genus Haliotis; species Haliotis asinina. The sequence continues at coordinate 51,479,891 of NC_090287.1, forward strand.
GTCAACCTTCATCACAAAGGCAACTCTGTATAGTCAACCACTGTTATAACTTATGACACGTGTTTAGAAATAATCATCCTTTAAAAACACAATGCTGTGCATATAGACAGTCATTTTAGGACATATGAATATTAACAATCATTCTATAAAATACCACATATGTGTAGACTATTATTCTTTTAAAGACACAGATATACAGAAAATCATTCTTTAAAAAGCACATGTGTATAGGCAATCATTCTTTACCAAAACAACGGTATAATGATGATCATTCATTTAGAAACACCTGCATAGGGACAATCGTTGAGCCAACAATACCCGAACGTACGTACTATCGCCCTTATGTATCATTCAGCAGTAAACCCATCCTTGACCAACAGCGCGACAAAGAGAACGGGACACTGACCTCTCTGACGCACGTCATAGTTTCCCAACTGCGACCATCCTGTTCGTGATATTAAAAACTGGATTGTGCGGCCCAGGATTGATTATTTATAGAGCGTCGTCACATTGACGGAGTATTGCTGAGTGCCGTGGTAAACAACCACCGTATATATACATGTAATGAGCCATCACTGAACAAATATACTGGGATTCATTGTAATCCTTCACAATCTATGCATAACAACTACACAAGGTAATCAGAATATTCACACACAACCGTGTCAATGAAGTTATGCCAGAAGACTTAAAGTAGAATTGTGTTATAACCACATTTTCAAGTTGTGGATCGTAACTGAAGAAAATCCGCTCAAACTAATAATAGTTCAGAAGAGTTAAGTATTGATATAACAGCTCACCATCATCGCCTGAGATAAATGAATAATTGTTTAAAAGAATATTTTACAATGATATTACTAGCCGATCGCGATCTGTTATTGATACATGTATTATAGGGCGTATTATAGACTGTTTCTCTATCTATCTCTAGCAGTGTTTGTATAGTAATGATATATCACGTCACATCAAATTGTATCGATATTGACTAGTGATATAACATATGACTGTAAAACTGTTTATAAATAATATAACTTGCTAACTAGCATTATGACAGGATATTATGTCGTTGTGGACTAACACTGTTAAATACTAAAACGACATCGTATCATTTAATAGTTATATTTGGAAACTAAACTGGGAGAGGTCCTTTCGGTTTGCACATACTCAGAATCAACTTAACAGGGTTGGCTTGGAGCAGAGAAATCTTAAACTTACACTGGATATAATCTTTACACATACAGGTGCATACGAACACTGCACTCAGAATCCCTCGATAAATTCCACAAAACCGCAACAGGAAAATTAACCTCAGATTATCGTTAACTAGATTCGTGTTTTTCTGTGTATGCAGTACTAGCGTCGTAAATAAAGCTCCAGTTCGTAAAGCCACACTATCTGGTTATTCGGCAGTGAAATTTTAAGAACGCTGATCGTGACACTGATCGTGACGATTGAACACGTGATTTAGTCATGTCATGACGGTGCTAGAATTTGTGGTTACTTCAGATAACACATGAGTATGTATTTAGACCTTTCATCATGATGACGCATTAGTTTGTAGAACATTGAGAGAACAACCTGAGCTTAAAGAATGTTTGGAAAATATACGTGAGTTTGTAGAAAAGGAAAAGAGTAAAATGAGCTTGGGTTTCTTAAAATGTAAATGTGAAAGTGGTGTCTTTCTTTTCATTTATTAAATATGGAAATATGAGAGAGAGGATGAGTGGGTGAGAGGAGATTGATACTAATGTTACAATTGTTACTAATGTTTAATTTAGACTATCTAAAATATGTTCATGTGTGATTGCAGATAATTTCAGTTTATTTGATTTGGTATAAGTGTCGAAAAAAATACCTGTCATGAATACATACATACAAAGTCAAGTAAACCATCCACATAAAACAAGTACGGGAACACAAAGCGTCAGTGTTATCTGGCATCGTTCTTTTAACTGATGCATCAGGCTGGGTAATTTCATTATATATCTTGAAATGCAACAAACCAGCTGAACTCACAATTAGGAAATATGCTACTCTTTAACGACTTAATGCACACCCACATATATATATATATATGCTACTCTTTAACGACTTAATGCACACCCATATATATGTAAATATAATTAAGAAATTATATATCCACGCCTACAAGCGTACAACAAAGCAGGGTTCGACAGGTAGCAGCGGTGTTCGGTGTCCTGGAACTCTCTCTCTCTCTCTCTCTATATATATATATATTTATATATATATATATATATATGTGTGTGTGTGTGTGTGTGTGTGTGTGTGTGTGTGTGTGTGTGTGTGTGTGTGTTCAATAATTATTTGTCAAGAGAGTTCCAGGACACCGAACACCGCTGCTACCAGTCGAACCCTGCTTTGTTGTACGCTTGTAGGCGTGGATATATAATTTCTTTCTCAGACAGTCAGAAAAGGATAATTTATGTGTGAGGTTAGATAATAATTATTGTTCATCTACTTACGCCTCATGCAGTGAAATAATAGAAAACGGTTATTCTTGTGTCTTAATCAACAAACGTTAGAAAACACTGCTCTGCTGCAGAGACAAACTGCCATATCTAACTCATCCAAAACAACATATTGTTCATACGTAATACAATATTTGCGGTACCGGACACTGTCCACGCACCACCCCAGTCGGCGTTCGCGTTAGTTGGCGTATATTAGTCACAAAACAGCATAGTGTTAATCAGTGTTAAAATAAACAATCCAAAACAGTGATTCAAATTATATGAGAATTTCAATGAATATCAAACGATGCCACGTCCCTGAGTGGGTGAGTTTAGTTTTACGCCGCACTCAGCAGTATTCCAGCTACATGGTGACATATCAAGTGTGGACCAGACAATCCAGTGATCAACAGCATGAGCATCGATCTGCTCAGTTGGAATACTACATGTTGACATGTGTCAACCTACTGAGCGAGCCTGACCATCTGTTCCAGTAAGTCGCCTCTGACGGCATGCATGGGTTAGTGAAGATCTATCGTAACCCGGATCTTCAAGGGTCGCCAGAATAATGAAGGTAGTGCCAAAGGACTTATATGGTTAAGGTGCAACAGATTAGACGTAAGATATAATAGCATACAGATTTGAATAAAGTAGAAGAATGTAAAGTTTGTTACCTGAGTGAATTTACTAGACATCCCCCGAACGACTGAATTCTGTCGACCGTATCGTATGTTACCTGTTTCATTTATTAGTAAAACTGACGATAACGCCGTTCTTGTGAACTTGCTATTATATCATATAGTTTCACGTAAGCATTAATGGTAAATGTACATGATGGGTGACTCGTTTAGAGAATCCCACGAGGGTATATCTGGCACACGAGTGATTTGAACATGGGATATAAACATACAACACAGTTAAACGTACAGCACCCTGGTTCTGTTTGCTTCAGAGATACTGGCCCTGGATTATGTCCGGTGCTCGTTATCATTTTGACCCTTGGCAGGTTTAAGATAGCGGATCACTGGTTTGTGATTTCCAATAACATAAATAACATTTCGATACTATATGCAGTCATAAAATATTTGTTAAACGTGCACTCATGTCAATAATATGATTAACAGGTTTGAAAAGGAGCTTACCCTTCACTCACTCACTCACTCACTCACTCGATGTAAATAGGTGCAACGCCCAATTCATCATTTTCGTGTCAGTCTACAAATAGAAAAAGGCGTTTGCACTATCTCACCATAGAATCTTTCATCGTCGAGCATACACCTTACCGACAGACCTACATAGATGTATATTTATGCATGTATTTGCTGGACACGCCTTATTGGCGTATCATTTCTTGTGTAGTGATTCTCCAACGTGCGGAAATCAATGCCACTTGGTATAACATATTATTGACATAAAACAAAGACATCCATCAAGGTAGCAGACTTAAAAGACAACCAGTTCAGAGGCTGACATCCTCTTAAGGTCAGCGTTTCTGTTCCTTCCTAGGGGCAATAGTTTTCAAATATCCAGACAGTTGATGTATGGTTAACCGACATTCCGTTGCCGGCAGCCACCTGTTGGTGGAGTTAGAGGTCAGGTGAGTGGAAGTATAAATCCCTCAGTGCTTGGAAGATAGCTGCAATACTGGGCTCCATATCTATACATATAATTTATGATTTTGTTCCACGGTGAAAAAGGTTTTAACATTTGTATTTTGACTGCAACATTCACACATAATCGTCATCATCATCATCATCATCATCATCATCGATTACTGCGGACAGTTTACTAATGTTCGGATCTCAACTTCAGAAAGAATTTACCTCATTTACTAAGCTATGAATTATTTTTTTAGTAGATGTGCATTCATTGATTAAATACGAACAACTCCTTTGAATGGCTTTTTAGAACTTGCAATCGGGTCGATTTGCGTATGAATGACATTGTACAGAAGGTTGGTGTGAAGATGCGATTGTTATAGTGTCTAATTCAGGACATCCATCGTCCAAATATTTCTGAAATCCCCAAAGTATGTAACCAAGCCATTTGAAACTTATTTGTTATTATTGAATCTGCATTCTTAATTTCAATCACTATCACAGAGTACATTGTCTTGTCAGCTTCCTTGTTCCTCTTTGTCACTCTCATTACTTACTGTATATGACATTTATGGCCTTTACTGGTCAACCCCCTTGGCTGTGTCTGCAGAAGGTACTGCAGAAGGAAGTACTATTGTTGCTCAATGTGTCCATTGTTGAATCTTTGCCTGTCCATTGTTGTTAAAAATTGCTCACATCTACATTAGAAGTGAGTGTGGAGTCCGGTATTCTGACTGTCTGTGTAGGGACGACCGCGAGCAGGATTATGCCGCTGGCAGGGAAGGCCCAGGGGATAAGCTGGAAGTCCGCTCACCTCATTCATGTGTACTTGTTTGTCATGTCTTGTGAAACCAACTAAAGAAGTTCGAACTAAACTATGCCTTTGTCTTCATCGGTGTATTCATTTGTCATCATCAACGTAATATTCATCTTAATCATGAGCTAATTCTCCAGTCACCGTATACACGTGTTGACACGATGATAACTGACTCGACAATAGATGCAGGACGTGAAAACAAGAGAATGACCCATCTGTAATAATCTGTCTACTGACACAGGCAATACAAGAGACAAGAGATCATAAATTATGTGATTATGATAAGCATTGTTGGTGAACCGACATCACCAAAGGCTGCATGTATGCTGGCTAATGTAGCACCAAGAAACACTCCTGTATTAACGATCGTGATCTATCCACTCGGTTTCCATTTTTTGTGAAACCCACATTCGTATGGACAAATGTCTATATGCGACCCACATTTTGTTTTGTATGTGCAAAAGACCTATCCACAGCACTTGATTCACGTTTCGAAAAGATAGACCTTCCGCAAGATAAAGTCTAGACCATCCGTGCGCCCCTGAAGGTGTGAGCCTAGACCATGCGTGAGCCCCTGAAGGGGATAGCCTAGACCATGTGTGCGCCCCATCTGGGTGTGAATCAAGACAATGCCTGTGTTCCTCTTCGTCTGAGCCTAGACAATGCGTATGCCCCTCAAGGTGTGAGCCTTGACCATGCATGAGCCCCTCAAGGTGTGAGCCTACACCTCCCGTGGGGCCCACCTTGGTGTGTATCACGACAATGCCTGTGTTCCCCTTCATCTTAGCCAAGACCATGCGTGCTCCTCTCAAGATGTCAGCCTAGGCAATGTTGTGCGCCCGTCTAGGTGTTAGTCCCTACCAGACCTGCGCAGCTCAAGGAGTGAGTCTAGACCATGAGTGCGCTCATCAAGGTGTGAGTCTTGAAAATACCCACGTCCATGTCGCACTGAGTTTTGACAATAACCACGTCACCATTCGTCTGAGTGTAGAAAATATCAACTTCCCTTTTGGTCTGATTGTAGACTGCACCCACATCTCCCTTGGTCTGAGTCTTTTTATGGCCCAGTTTAAACTGACGGCAGTCTTTCGCCAAGAATGCAAATAGTCTGTTTTCATTTGTTTTCGACACGGTGTATTAGCCAGTTGTACCTTCAAACAGAGGAAGCTGACTAATCACGATATTTCTATCTTGAACGGAGAGATGAAAGAATTAGAATAGCTTTCAATCAGCATGACCATGTGCCGAAGTAATTGCAATTCCTGAGTAAGCTCAAAAACATTTAGAACAAAGTGGACGAAAACTTATTCTTTTTCCATCTTGGCACTTTGGACTCCGGACTCCAGGGGGTCCGACCCTGATATGTGTTCAAGTATGAAAAACTACATCTTGGTAAGGTGTGATACACTACTTAGGTAGAACAGAAGTTGTTGAGAATGACTGACATCCTGAGGAAACGACGATGAGAAAATACAAGGGAAAGGGGTACAGATAGTTGATTCGGTTGATAGAGTTTTAGATTCTAGAGATATTATGGGAAGGGTTTAGGGAAAATTGGCCACAGCTTGAGAGATTAGTTGAGTTAAGGTGAAGTTCCTTGCATCGGCACAGATTCTTTAATTTGTGTGAAGAATGGGCTATACATGTAATGGCAGCAGGTAGAATTTGGGCAAAAGGTCATAGGTTATTGATCCAGGGAAAGAAAGGTTTGCGGTATAAGGTCACAGTTGCATGTTATAGACATTATGCAAGATATAATTTGCGACCTTTTTTACACTGACAAAGAAAAGACAGGAGGATGGGTTCTGAGAATTTGTGAGTGGGTGATTGAGTTTTCGACTTACGCCGCTTTTAGCCATAGTCCATCAATATGGGCCTCCAGACACCAGAAATGGACGTCACAGATTGTATCCGTGTGGGGAATCGAACCAAGGCCTTCGGCGTGATGAGCAAACGCTCTAATCACTAACTTACCCCATCGCCCTTTCGAAATGTGTGGGAATTGTGTAAGAGAGGGTTATATGAAGGTGTGACAGGTTGTGGCTTTAACAGGCTAGAGACAAGGGGTATCACTCTCTGAAAATGAATATGACAATGAGTATAAATCTTCAGAGAGACTGACACATAGCAAGAGGCAGAATACCTGAGGATTGGTGTGGGGGGTAGTAAGTAGGTGGTGGAGAAATTTGGGAGGCAGGGAAGATACAGTCGGATCTCATTATGTCAGACATGACTCACTGTACGATCCATGGCGGCTAGACTCCACAACAACACACAGTCAGATAAATATGCAATCAATTTTCATTTCCTTTCACAAATGTTATGTGGCTAGGTTTGCGACTGGGGCGGTACGTTTCTTAGTGTTTAGCACCGAGTTACCACTGTGCTCGACTTATCTAGCCGCACGTTCAGGTGTACACAATGTGTTAATGTACCAAAACATGCTGACATGTAGCGTTTGGTTTCTACGAGTGTATCTTAACTGTTGATCTGTCTGATCTTTGCTTTATTTTACACAAATCTACGATTTGGATACAGTTCGAACTACTGATATAAGGTTGGGGAATAGTACGAGTCTCTACCGCTGTGGTACCAGGTATTTGTAAATAAATCACATGAAACTAATTCACTACGACGAATAATTCTTCCTTCGCAAAGCTTCCACGAGGCCATACAAATGAAATGCCTGCTCAAAGAGCGACAGACAGATTGCAGGAAGAACGTAAATTCATACCTGCCTCATTGCGTCCCAGCCTCTGTCGGGCTTAATATAATTCCGATGGCTGGGCAGGGTGGTGAGTCTGTTTGTCTGTTGGTAGGGAATGTGTCCAATTACAAACAAGATACTTCTTCGCTTAGGCAGAGGCAAGGGGGCAAACAATCTCACCTGCACTCTTATTTTTACAAGCCATGTGCACTTAATGAAATATCAGGCCACATTAGGAACGTGTTTTATTCTCATCATCACAGAAGTCTGTCTGTTAAGGAAAGGATTCTTTTACAAAGTTGCGTTTTTCGACATTCACCAAGACCCTGATTTAATCAGCCGTGTAAATGCGTCAATAATGACGAGTCACAAATCATTTTCTGACATTCTCTCTTGGTTAAAGGACTCGGACAGTAGTAGTGAGTGAGTGAGTCAGTTTATTTTTATGCCGCACTCAGAAATATTCCAGGTATATGGCGGTGGTTTGTACAGGCCGAGGACTCAAAGCACCAAGAAAAATAATTGAGAGGCCTTTGAATGGACCGCCCGTGTCTGATGTACAAATTACCTATGTTCTTCGATAAATGATTTCCAAATTGCCATCCCTTGTAATAGTAATTAGAAACCATTAACACTGATTAATAAACTAATGAATTCTCAATGACCCACTTTAATCAAAGTGTAAGTGATCGTAACTATCCAAACAAATGAGGTCATTCTTCCTTTTATAATGTACGTGCCGTTCTGTAAATGGCTTATTCCAAAAAGGGGTTCTCCCAATCTAGCTCTCGACAGGAGCTCCGGGATTGGAACATGCGGCAGAGCGAGAAATCTCTCTCCGGACAGGACGCGACGCCGGGCAAAGCTAAATTTGGAATTATACGGTCAATAATGTCAATTTTACCTCTTGTGACGTCATATACACCACGAGAACGGCACATGGCTGCGTTGTGAATCAAAAGCATGTTTAATCAAAGATAATGTAATTGCCGCCAAATGACATTGAAGCAGACGATACGCCAAACATCTTTTTCCCGCGTCTTTCGCACAAGCAGACGTGACTTCCCAATGACGTGTCCAGAGCAAGGTCAAGGGTCAACTACGTGGGGGACGACTCGAAATAGCAAACCAAGCGCGTGTGACGCACATCGGCTACGGGAGGGGCGCATTACTCGTGGACAGTCCAACGAAACAGGGCTCCTGGAAGGGTATTGATCAGGCTTGTGATGTCACAGCTGAAAGGCCACAACACGAACATCGCGGCAGTAGGTACCAACATGGTATGAAGGCGTAACGTCATAGTACCAATATATTGTTTATTAATGTGACATGTACCGCTGGCATTCTCGGCAGAGCTATTGCTAATTCATATCTATGACATTAGACATTAGACGTTAGGTTACGCTCCGATCCTATGAATTTAAGTATGTTTTTACTGAATTTAATTTATAGCTGTGTGAGGGAACTGTCAGAAGGGCATATGAGAATACCCAGCAAGTAAGTTAAATTTAACTTCACTTATATAACATTCCGAATGTCCAAATCGTTGTCTGGTTTAGACATTTATGCCATGTTACTGAACCCAACGAACACGGTGATGGTACTGACAAACCTTGAAACATAAAAGAGGCGAACCTGGATTCGAACCCACGATCATTGAAGGAACGGAACTTTGCAGTTCCTTTTGAGTAAATGAGAAAACGGTTTACCACCCTGACTGAGTCTTGTTTCTACGTCGCTTTTTACAATATTGCAGTGACAGTTATATTAGGCGAGGGTTACCACAAATGACCTCACATATAGTACCTTTGTTGAGAATCGAACTCGTGAAGAACAAACAATAACTAGGCGACTCCACTCGAGCATAGCGTAACTGTTACAACTGAACTGAGCAAATGAGTAAGGTTTTAGCAATATCGAAGGAGAGTGGTTTCACACTCTATATCCATGAAGGGAATCAAACCTGTGTCTTCAGCTTGACCAGTCGTAGCGTAATGGTCACAGATTTCTCTCGTCACGCCGAAGGTCGAGAAGATCCCCACATGGGTACCGTGAGTGAAGCCAGTTTCTGATGTCCCACGCCGTGATATTGCTAAAATATTTCTAAAAGCAGCGTAAGACTACTCATTTAACCACTGGCCTACCCCATCGCCCTATGAAACTGTGGAAGAAAGTGTAATGCAGAAATATCGTAAGTTCGTTGTACTGCGTGATAATGATGCTCGGCATTTAAGTACTATCTATAAGAATCAGAAGTTGCCATGCAAATCATTTCATCGCGATTATTCAATGCTTCAAAGCACGTGGGGAATGTGTTGGAGAAATTCTAAACTGATACGGCACAGAATGCCAGAAAATGGCCGAACTATTCCAAGCGTGGAGGAAATGTTGGCGATTAAGATATTATACACAGCAAACTCTTATCACCACCATAACAGCATTGCACCTTGGGCTTTTTACCGATGTTCTAGGATTCTTTTAGAAGTTCGGACTGACAAGAAAGACTCATGCGAAATAACCTGCAAGGTTGACATAACTCTGATATGGGGTAAGCGCAGTTGTTTTGACCGATATGTGAAACTGTCGAGGCCTTTCGGCAGCTGTAACGTTACGCTAAGAAATGCACGTGGATATTTTGTAGTTCGTGTCTCAGCCAGAACGGTAGTTAAAAATATCAGCCCAAATCTTAAAAATACCAATGTTACGTTCCATACATATTGTCTGTTTATCTTATTTCCATACACGATGACGGTTGTACACATCGGATACATTCTTTGATCATGACGGATCGGTTCTATGTGACGATTCTGTTTCAGAGTTAATGGGCTCTGTTCGTGGAATGTCCTTGATAAGAATGTATTAAAGGTAAGAATGCACTGAAGGTATGCTCTTGGGTTTGTGTGCGAACGTGTTTACTTGCGCGTATGTGTAATGCTGCAATATTCCAACTGTATGGTGGAGGCACGAAAAAGTCTTATCAAGACCCAATGATCCAGTGATCGATGATGCTGGTATTCCATGCCGTAAGGATACCGTGACACGCAATGTGAGTCAAGGAACCTGATTGGCTGATCATTGTGGTCGACGTACAACCAGCATAGATTGCTGCGTAACCCAGAATCCCCCAGCGTTCTTCAAATAGATGAACATGCTCCAAAGACTACTGATACTTGTCGTTACCCTGCCTGATGTTCGACATCAGAGATAAAGGTTTTCGAATATTAAGATTCTTCACTACACCATTCAAATGTTATTTGAGGTTGAAGCCATTAGCATAGTCGCCTTTTATAGAAAGCATGGGATGCTGAAGGCCTATTCTGCCCCAGGACCTTCGCGGGTCCCACGCCGAAGAAGTAGCGTTCGATTGACAGGAGTAGTTATTAAGTAAGTTAGGTTGAAGGCTGCACATTCTTCTCTCTTCTATAATAATTGTTTAATTTCTGGCATTGAGTAAACTTGGATAACAATGAGAAGACAAAGGCAAGATAAATGATTTATGGATGACAACTTATTTATCCTATAACTGTAGCATATACTTTGCCAGCCATTAATTATCTTGTCTTTACCGTTTCTTACGATCTTCTAAATAGTCTTGCGAATATTTCGAGGAGAAGGTTCAAAATATGTCAGTTTACTCCCACGCATTGGATATAAATACGAGGACAGAACTAAGATTAACTGGTAAATATAAAGTTAACTATAATCTCATTTGTGGCCTATAGATTTTGATAGAACCTAAAAGGGAGACAATCTATACTTGTCAAATCACCCCAGACCTAAGTTGAAATCATCTCTTAATTTATTCTCAAGGGATCTGGAAGACAGATCGAGACAGCTTTTTCTGTCAACTATCTAAAGAAGAGCGCACGCGCGACGCGTTAGTAATGCCACGGGTCAAGCATGAAGTACCATAATGCATCGAGTCGCACAATCAGCGAGCTGACTCCACGAAGCGGATGCGCAAAGAACACCAAGTGGTTGCAAGTGATAACATCCCTCACACACGCACTCATTTCTTCTGAACATCGCAGACGTTTTTTACTACCGAGAGTATTTTGGAGGTAATTCGCAAATAGCCGAGTATTTGTTTTCTGTAAGCAAAACATAACCAGATCATTCGCGCTTAGGTTATAAATGTACCATAAAATATGAAATGCAGACTTTGACAAATAGACTGAATATTCTCTGGGGTGTATGTTACAGTCGGTATTTACAGGAGACTTGACGTCATCCGGGGCATTCCTACAATGAATTAGATCTTTAACTTGCTGTTCGATTCGGTGCATGCTATTTCACCAACATTCCTATTTTATGTTGTGTACGGTATCTATTTCTCTGATGTATGAAACATTATAGCTACTGTGATGGTAATAGAGAGCGTGACATCAACGATAATAGTGGTATTATGCATAGTGTCAACAGTAAAAAATTCGATATCAATAATAACAGGAAGCACGGTATCACTAGTGATAGGAAGCATTGTATCAGTAGTAACAGTAATAGGAAACACGGTATAAATAGTAGAAGCAACAAGAGACACGATATCAATAGTCGTATCAAGCATTGTATCAGTAGTAATAGGAAGCATTGTACAGTAGTAATAGTAATAGAAAACTCGTTATCAATAGTACAGTTAATTATATAACAAATGGGACGATATCAATAGTGACAGGAAGCATTGTATCAGTAGTAATAGTAATAGGAAGCACGGTATCAGTAGTAGAAGCAACAGGAGTCACGATATGAATAGTCGTATCAAGCATTGTATCAGTAGTAATGGGAAGCACTGTGCAGTAGTAATAGTAACAGGAAGCTCGTTATCAATAGTACTTGTAATAGGAGGCACGGTATCAATTGTGATAGGAAGCATTTTATCACTAGAAATAACAACAGAAATCACGGTATCAATAGTATTAGTAATAGGAAACACGATACCACTAGTGATAGGAAGCATTGCACATTATCTTATATGGGATTAGAGCCTAAATGTGACCTGATTATTATCTCCACCCTGATCGCGAATATATTTATGGACAAACCTAAACACAAAATGTATCTCCACCCTGATCACAAACATGTATCGCCACCGTGATTTCCGATATTCATTTCCATCCAGATCACAGACATTCATCACCACCCTGATCACTGACATTCATCCTCACCCTGATCACAGAGATTCTTCTCTACCCTGATCACTGACCACCATCTCCACCTTGATTACTGGCATTCATCCCCACCCTGATCAGACACATTTATCCTCAGCCTGATCACAGACCTGCATTCAATCCTCTTCATCTCGTTCCCAGCTACACGACAGGGTCCCTCACGATCTCACAAAATGGATGGCCAGGATAGTGCTAGGGGAAGAGCACATACCAGAGGATTCACACGATTACTAATCTTCCCCTGTCTTCAGACGACCATTTCGTATTAATCATGACCTCAAGTGTACCTTGGGTTTCAGCACCAGCATTGCCTGGAGTAACGGTCTTGGCGCACAAACTCTGATTTTATGTCCGTTTCTTCGTTTTGCTTAACGCTGATTTGTGAGGTCATCAAGCAAGGTATTGCACACGTACAGTCCCTGGAATGCGAGACGGTTTAAGGATGTTGGAGAGTTATTTCGTCAATGTCTCATGTACGCACGTCAAATATTTTTATGTATATGAATATGAACAAATCATAGATCAGCAGAAATACATGTTTTGTAAGAAACATGGTGCATAGTTGGCATAAAGTATTATAGGAAAAATAAAAACACGTATGTAGTGTATTTCTGAATACGATCTAACAACATGCAAAGTGATTGACTTGTCACCGCATGTATAGCCTGCCGTGTTTGGTATACCTTTTTAACAGTACTACATTTTTCACTCAAGCATGGGCAAAGCATAGCTGTAGTTAAGCACCCGCACAGTGCAGTCACAGTGTATTATCGTATCTTTTATTTAAAGGTGTGTGTGTGTGCGTGCGTGCGCACGTGCGTGTCCTGTCTTCTACAGTCCGGAAGCTGTACATTGACTACCGACAAGATTACGGATTAATTACAGCCTTTCCTTTCCACCCTCATCAAAAACATGCATCTCTACCCTTATGCTTTTGAAACCGAACTACATATGTTGAGGTGTTTGGCTGGATGCAGTATATGGCGTCTCTCTTAGCATGTCTAGTTCCGTTATACGTTATCATAAAGTTAGACAAAGCGGGCCCATGACTGGTGGACTGATGGTAAGGTTTTCGTAAATCCAACGATCAACAGGACATTGTCACATTTCAGACCAAATTACTAAATGACTGATGAGAGTGTACCATCCAAACGTGTTATTTCTCAGTACTTACAAGATCACATTTTGCGCTTATTCAATCCTTCCATACCAAGATACAAAAAACTATGAAGATCACCCATTCTTTAGACGGACGACTCCGAGGCAAACTACTAAAGGTTCTGTAATGCCTTGGGGAAGGTATGTGAAAGTTGCCTTTGTCCCGTCTTCTCAGAAAAGAGCAAATAGTCTGTCAGGTAAAGACAGTTAAGACTTGGCCTTTTCTTCTTTTCGCCGACAGGGGGCGATAAGGAAAGACCGGAAGCCAGCACAAAGATTGCACGTGGAGCTCGTGGTCAGCGGAAAGGGCAGATTGTTGTGGCTACGCTCGGCAGTCCAGGGTCACTTCGTTACAAACGTCCTGCCGAAATAAAGATTCATGTACCATATCACTAACAGAGCAGCGGGGGACCTAGCATGATAGGCAATTAAGCCAAGTGGAGTTGATTACTTAAGGCTCTCGTGCAAATCATGTCACTCTCAGACGGTATTTGATGGACTCGGTCAGAATGTCTGACGCAGAGAGAACCTTTGTCTGTGACTTGAACTTTTCTCTTCTTGACTAACTGTTCAGGCAGTTAATGACGACTCGCCTTTAACCTTTCAGGGCAGGACCATCCGGTGTAAAACTCCCATCCTAACGTCGTGTGAGTGATGACACCGACGCCAGACATGATCAACGTGAGAAAATTGTTACAAACGACCAACACCATGTTGCACCGTCTACACTGTAGCCGGCAAACTAAAACCAGATGTAACGCCTGTGTGACGTGGTGAGATACGTCACATGACGACTACACGAACGATCGGTCTGGAGTCACCTATTTGTTCCGGACGTTATAACAGTGACTTTTACTATACCCACCGCTCAAAATGAACTGTGTGATCTATGTTAATGCGTCAGTTTGCCAGCATGGTCACGGGGGGTCTGCTCAGAGAAGCCACTGATGAGTTTTATGTGTGTGTTTGTATCCAGAGCTCTGGAAGATATGTGGTTTTGTGTCAAGGGCAATAACTCTTTACATCACTACTCCATGCCACAAACGTATATATAAATAGATAACCTACTAATGAACTCTTCCAATAGCTTAGACTGGCATGGGTCCGGTGAGTTGGCCTGGTGGGTAACGTGTTTGATCGCCACACCGCAGGTCCGAGTTCGATTCCTACATGGGTTTGATCCAGTCCTTGACCATACTGCTGAAACACTTCTAAAAGCGGACTGGGGTCATATCACTCCGATCAATATAATGCACTTAACATGACACTGCTGAAACGGATAACAAGAAGTTCTTGGGTGCTATGATTCATTCAATAAATTTGTGGATGTTTTGGTTGGTCATTCTTTTGTCAACACGTGTTTGTACATAATGTATGTTTGACAGAGATGGTAGACGCCATAGGCGACTTTCCCCCTAATCTACACACACGTAATTAAATGCAATTTAAGATGTTCAATGAATTCATTTCATAAATACCACATATTCTTCCTACAGAGTTACAAACAGGAACTGGTGTTCGTATTCAAGCTATGTACATCGATGCTCATGAGGTCAGTCACATGATGGTCAGTCCAGACTTCACACACATGAAACACACAACCAACAAAACACATTTCTCAAATGTCGAAAAATAGATTTACCGTACTATAGAGCAGTTATTCATTTGGCTAAAATCTGAACGATGTTAAGAACTCATCTGCACTCTCTGGAAACGTTACATCGAAATCGAGATGACGAGATGGCCAAGTTGAACAATGAATGACGAATGTATGAATATTTAAATATCAGGCTGCACATATATGACTCTTCATGATGAAATATTGGACTACGTTAAAACTTCATCAATATTCTCCAGAACTGCACTGAATATCTAATTAACAACACCTGAACACACGAATCCGTCTCTTTGGAAAGAACAAAGAACCTTAACTGCCATCATATTGAAAGATTTATGACTCTGTTTTTCATGTGATACTGCACGTAATTTACAACAGCTCCCGATATGCAGGTGTAAAAATCTGTTTGCTTTGATATTTTACAAAAACATATTTTGTTGATGCCATTAGCTGTGCAAACAAACAAGTAGTTTGTGTCCTGTGTATTATGGGGCAGCTGATTAATGTATGGATATTATAAGCCTGCCGAGAAAGAGGATTCTTTGATCCTCACACGATTTATCACGCTGTAACTGTCGCCCCTTTAAGAACGTTTATTGTCGCTTCTGTAAGACCTCCGACGTCAGATATCTCTGTCGGTGTAGATGCCGTCTCCGTTTGTGCGGCCATTTTCCAGTTCCAGTTGTAATGGCTTGCGTTTTCCAGCTTTAACCAGTTTTCATTTACGACATTTCCTTAGGCCAGAAAGAACCGTTGTAGACTTTGACCATTACGAAATTGCCAGTTTGTGACAAATTTAAATGTAATCAGTTATCGTGGGCACTGACTATCCAGGTTGACAGAACTAATATACGAGGCACCTGATACTTGGTTATACGCCGTTCTGAACTGTTCCAGGCAAACAGATTGGCGAGTTTTCTTCATTTTCCACAATTGTTCCATAATGTGTCAGGTAATTCCTTGCCATTCTATGAAACGGCCTTTGGGGAGCGGAGATGCCATAATTCCTGATTACGCTAGCTCAGCGGAAAGGCTTTGTATTGAGACATAAACGCGACATTTTGCTAACGATCAACAACTCCTCCTGTCAGTGAATCACCCATTTTGGATTACGTTACGTTGTCATAACTAACGTCCAGCTGCAATGACAGAAATCTCCTTGTATTTGCACTTACTGAATCCAATGAATTTGTGGTAAGTTGGCACTGACACAAAAAAAAATAGCTATTGGACAATCATGATGGTAAAGTGTCAGCACTGGGCATGTCAGAACTGTATTCTCCAGATAGCTGTAATTCTTAACAGAAATTCCTGAAAAAGCGTCCACGTGAATGTCATGTGAGGCAAGCTTAAACTATAATGAATAGTACCGGGCCAAATGCTTTTGGTTATGCATGATCAACAGGGGAGAAGCATGTGAACAGAGATGTTATGCAACATTTCTTTTGACTTCATTTGTCGATATTGAAGCATCACGAACAACGTTATTTTGCTGCACATCTGTCTTAAAGTAAATATGTTTCACGTCATTAGACTAAAACAGGAACGAATTCTGCATGTAAATGCGATATGGGTGTGTATGTATCTTTTTTGATCACTACAATGACTTTCAGAAAGTTTTGAGACTCCCCGTTTAAACAAAACCAAAAATTCTTCAAACCTGTTCTTGGATGGCGGAATCTATCATCTGTGCAGTCTCTTACAGGGATAATGTTATAACCATAGCCGGTTTAGTTCAAAGCATTGAAGAAGGTGCAGATGTGGCAGGACTTCGTAAATGTGGTTTCAGAGAACCTAATCTTTTGTTGCGTTTCTTAAGTTTCCTTTTAAAGGGACCCAAAGTGTATCCGAGTGGAACTCTGATGTGGTTTTAGCATGGCCAATGCAATGACAGCAACAACTACATGAGAAATGGTTCAATGGACACCTAGAGGTATCGATAATCAGCGATCTATTTATGTAACATTCACTCTGAGAATACCCCTAAAGCCACAATCTTTCTTATAAGGCTGAATAAATTCTATTGTCTATTGATAAGCAAAGTTATATATCCATACTGAAACGACCTTGATATATTAAACTTAAATGTCCCGCAGATGGTCATGATGTGTATATTGAGGGAGTTTAAGTCTTTATCTAGTAAGTTTGAAAAGTTTGGGCCAGTTTTAGGGTTTATATGTTTGGAATCTACAATCACGCCAAAGGTGTGCATTTCATTCCCGCACACTGTGTATTTCTATGTATATACATTGATTATAGTGATGATAACATAAGTAATAATTATCAGTATCATAATGGTGATGAACAATAACAATAATGGCAGCAATAAAAATACCATTAACAATGTCCCTGATATTGTGCTGCTTAGTCGATGAAATAAAGGCACTGGCACCATCACATGGATAGTACAGTGTCTCTGTCCTTCTGAAGAGAGGTAAAGAATGGAGGGGAAACGTGTGAGAAGGAGGACGAGAGAGAGACACCTCCCCACATGCACGCCCAAACCCTGTTCTTCAAATAGCATTCACAATCTAAACCAAATATTAAAAAATTCCTAATGCTAATCATATTGCCTTATACATGTGGCGATTGCGACATGACCACCCAGGCACTCTGCCTGCCCAATCATCTTCCTCTAGGTATTGTGTCTGCGCATGACCGCAAATGACTCTGATCGTCGCCAATATGGATGATGTCAAGACTAAGGGATATCGTTAAAAATACCTGTATAATCTGGATTCAGTGAAGTTATTCCGAGATATTAATCACAGAGGTGATTCCAGATCTGTGAGCTTGACGTTTGAAAAATGAGTCTGAGATGAAAGATGCGGGTCTGGGACGAAGCGATATTTGTTCACATGAGGTTGTAAGGTCATGGACTCTCACAGTTTTATTGTCTATGCTCATGAAAACATGGACAACATGGACTTAGTGAGCGTTGTAACTGTCGTGCGACCCTTTTCATTAGACGTTCCAGTATGAAATTAGGCATTTTTTTCCAATTTTCAGCAGAATCCATCCAAGATACAATTATTATCCGTTTATAAGAATTGGATCAATATTTGACGAGAAAACAATCAAGTAAACGTACATTATTGTTCAAGGGTCCATATCTGTTATTTCCAATCAGAGTTTACAAACAATATAGCATAATGCATTTCATCAGCATAAATCGAGCAGTGTCCTTTTAGTTATACGATAAGGACGATAACACTACACATTTTCGGATTAACAATAGAGAAATATATGAATAGAAATGTTATGTCGCATTTCTTTTGACTGACATTTCACACCAGCAACGTTATTTCAGGGCACATTTTTTCTTAAAGAATACGTTGCATGTCCTTTCGCTAAAGCAGGAATAATATTCGCTGTAAGACTTACACTTTTTAGCATTGTCCGACAGTCAGAAAAATATCTGGAACAATTTTAGGTTCCATTGTAGTTGCCACGCGTATAGCATTTCCAAGTTCAATTTTAGGTTTGATGTGGGTGTGCTTGTATGGTTTTGTCATGTCATTACATTGAGTTTCATTCAGGAAATTTTCAGACTCCTTTTTCACAAAAAACTTTCCCTGGACGGTGGAATCTATCATGCTTAAACTAGATACAACTCCTCACAGTACTAGTGTTAAACATAGTGGTCTTTGTTCACAGGACTGACGTGGGAGGACTCTGTACAATGACGTTTCTAAAAGCCAGATCTTTGTGGAGTTCGTGAAGCTACTTTTTAACAGTTTGCAAAATGTTAAGACGCAGCAAACGTAGCATAGATTACAGTTATTCTTTATCGTAGCTCTGTCTAGATTTCTTAGAATATGGACACAGAAAGAACTGTAAATGGGATATGAATGTCAGCGTCATGTAAGTGTTTGTTTTACATGTTTCCAAAGCATCAGTTTATTCACATTTGGAAGAAACTGGAAACTTATAAAAACCAAGAATTGTATGGGTGGTTTTCTGTCATAATCCTTAACCAATGACTAAAAACTGTATGTATCCGAGTGATAGTGTGTCTGATGAGGTTTTAGCAGGAAACTCACACCTGAGGCTTTAATGGCAAAAGCAATGACAGCAACTAAACTGACCGGCAAAAGAAAGTATACAAGGTTTTCAAGAGGTCATTATGATTGACCCAGACAAGCAAGTCACGCAGACATTATGCAGTGGTGCAACTCAGTCTTTGACGTGTGTTCAGGGATCAACACCTGTAATTTGGGTCAAATACATGCCGAAGACGTGTAGCCACCATGTATCGACTGAGACGATGATCAAGGTAATTCGCCGCTGATAACGTTAACGCCAGGAAACGGTTTCTCAAGAGTAACATCCTCAAATGCCTCAGTTTTCAGCTGGTGTTGTTGCTCGCGGTCTCCCACCTATTGGTCTAGGTCCCGTTTCACAAAGCTTTATTAGGACTAAGATCTCGAAACATTTCTCGTAGCATTCAGATCTCATGAAATGTTCTTAGGGATCAAAGGCTAACCAGAGCTTTGTTGAAACGGGAACGTGTCTTGTGTCTGTTCCGTCTGAATGTAAGGTTGCAGCAGTCTAGAGACAGCCGAAGGTTCTTGCAACATTGACGTGTGTCAACCCCATCTTGAGCATACCTATGACCTTCTCACGTTCAACTTTTGTACCCCCAGTGCTAGTGAAACTCTGGGAGAGGCCCCAAATCAAGGTTTATACACTTTAACCCTTCAACGTTTTATTCACGACGTGCACGTGAATATATTTTGCAGGTACCTACAAATATATTTCTTTAAAACCTTTGGTATACTTTCTTTTGCCGGTCAGTTTACATAAGAGAGAGTTCCCGAACACTTGGTGTTACAGATAATCGGTGATCATTTTCATTCTCAGAATAATCATAAAGCAGTTATCGATTTAGTTTTTTATACCATTGTGGTCAAGTGAAAGAAGTGATACAGCTTGCGAGAGTCTAGAGCGAAACATCGCATCATATTAAGATAAACAAGTTGTAATCCACACAGTATAACAATTGTCTTATCAAAATCCAACTAGGGTCCATGCAGATATGTCCCCATGGTCTCTAGTATGGTTAACCATCTTCAATTGTTGGCAATCTATAGCCTGTTTTCTGTATTCTGTATAGTCCAAATTGTGCTATTAGTTTTAACTTCACACACAAGTTTTAATTCGAACTGTAATATTCTCGTTTTTTATAGTTGATGACAGATTTTATCAAATATACATATTCTGTATAAACGTCACATGTTCTCGTCACGATATGGCTAAAATGTGACGATGTGACGTGAAACTTTAACTCACTCATTCACTCACTCACTCACTCCCTTTGGTTATTATTCATGACATCCAATGATGACAATCAAACATATCAAGGTTGAAGACTATGACTATTGCCCACAATGCGAAAATATATCCTTCCTGAAATGGCCTCGTTATATTAGAGTTACAATGTCGCGTAGCTGGACATGGTGTAGATATTTGGGAAGCTTTAGAGCTTGTATGTTTGGATCTTACAATTAAGGCAGTGGTTTGAATTTGATTCCAGTTCGTTGTGTTTAAGTTTACATAAAATGATAATAGTGATGATAATATCACTGATGATAATTATCACAATGGTGATGAACAAGAACAATTAGAACGATAACAATACAACAAAGTAACAAACCGACTGAAAATGTGCTTCTTAGTAAACTAATTAAAGGTACTGAAAAAGAGAAAAGAAGAAAAGAGCCATCACCAACGATATTGAAGAGAGAAACATCACCCCACGCACACCCACAACCTGGTTTTCAAACAGCGACACAATCGAAACCAAACATACAAATATTTGCTAATACTAATCATAATGCTTGAGAATATGATTTCAACATGCCAAAATTAATCACCACATCACCGCATCTTGCCAGCCCTGTCACCTTCCCCTAGCTATAATATTCGGCAGTTCTGTGCATGACCGCAAATGATTGCAACTGTCGCCAATACTGCTGTTGACAAGACTGTTGCGTACTGAGACAAAAATCCCTATAATTTGGAATCAGTGTGTTTATTTCCAGATATAATCACAGAACTGCTTCCAGATCTGTGAGTTTGACGTTTGAAAAATGAGTCTGAGATGAAAGATGTAACGAAGCAGTGTTTTGTTAAGATGAAGCTTTAAGGTCATAGACTCTCTCACAGTTCTATTTTCGATGGTACGGAAATAGAAGTTCAAAAAATGGCTTTCATAGAGCGTTGAGAGGGTCCTGAGATCATTTTCATTCAAAGTCCCCCATTATCGACTGATATTTAAATTGGCGCAGGTCGCGTTCATCCAGTCTCAAGCACATCTGATTCTGAGCTAATAAAATCATTGAAAGCATAAAGCAAAATGGCAGTCCATCCACTATACACGTCTATCGTGATATTACTCCTCCTTGCCTGCATCCCAGACCGTCAGAAAATATAATAAAAGAGGCATCCTACTAAAGCAAAGAATAAGTTAGGACTTGTAGATTGCTTGTACACTGAATTTAAGTATTATTCAGTTTGAATGTTATCTATATTTTTAGATGATAATACAGGATGAGTTATTTTTTATTACGTATGAAGCCCACAGGCTCATATACATATTAGTAATATACATCTTCGAAACAGGCATATAAACATGAAACAGTTTTTAAAGGATTCAGCATTTACCTGTCTGCCTGAGTTGTTTTTTCCTTTAGTTACATCCCCAATGGGAAATATCAGAGCACATATATGTGCACGTGTGTCGGTACTGCATTTTTATAAATATAATTCTAATACTAGTTTCTATTATTCTAACCTTTCTCTTATTGTGTTTGCATAACAGATAAAACGGGCTAGATTAATTATGTCTTCAGGTTTGTTTAAGGATATTTTAAATATATCATATTTACTTTCAAGTTGTCAAGCAAAAATCTTTGCGGAAGATCTTTATAAGCTTCTTCTAAGTCTACTTTACACACAGGACAATTTCTTTGAGATACATCAAATATTTTGCAAAATCTACGGTATTCTTTAAACGTAATACATCAGCTCTGAATTTGACCAATACTTTACGGAATTTATAATCCAAAGTTAAGGATAGATATCTCTCAGGTTCAGGAAGACTCTTATATTGTGCATACAACGTGTAACGTGAGTTTTTTCAAGTGTAGATGTCTAATTTTGATAAACCGTATTGATCAAGCGTTCTCTAAGAATGTGAATAAAAGCACACGGATCACCGACTGCTTGTGAATACCAGACAAATCCAAAGCTGTGCGAGCAAAGTATATGGCCGATCTCAGACGCCCACGTGTGGTACTCAGCTATGTCTAGGTACTATATCATATTATACACGTCCATCATACATTGCCATTAACCTAAGCCAGTATTTTATCGTTCGAACGTAGGAATTAGTATAAAATGTGTGTGTGTGTGTGTGTGTGTGTGTATGCATGTATGCATGTAAAGCTTGTTTTAAATCCCGAATCTGAAAAAAACATACATACATACATACATACATACATACATACATACATACATACATACATACATACATACATACATACATACATACATACATACATACATACATACATACATGCAATGCTGAATCTAGAAAAGAAAAATCTGGAATTTCAAATTCAGGATTTGAGTCCAGGATGTGAAGTAAAAATTCAGATTCGGGATTCGAATCCCCAATCTCGAATCCCCAATCCCGAATCCGTTTCTAACTTCATGTTGCTCATACCTCTCACCCATGCAAGTATATCGCCTGAATTTGGTTGTCATTTATTTTTAAAAAATACTTCCAGTGGTATTGTTCCTAATTTCCTTACGTTTATAGTTAATTTCATTAAAGCCTTTTCACTACGGGACCGCTTGCCTGAGACTACAATCACATGTGAACACAAAACCTAGAGTAATTTCCATAGTCTATCTCTGTTTACAAATTAAATCAAAAGCTTTTTTAAAATCAATGAAAGCCACGTATATCTGTTTTCTTCTTCGACATTGTTTTTTCTCGATGATGACGTACAATGTGAAGATGTAGTAAACAACTGAATGGCCCTTCAGAAAAAAAGCTTGCGTTTCAAAAACTTTATCGATAACATTTGCCCATTTTGTTGTTGTTTTGGACAAATGTATTTTCCTTTGCGACGAAGAAGTAAAATGTTTCCCATCCCATATGACTTCAGCAACCGCCATACCATGACCTTTATTACCCGTATGGTGAAACATAATCAGTGTCATAAATATCATACAGCTTGTTAACCTTTACCTGAGCTACTCTACATATGCATGACCCGGGAGGCCAAATGACGCAAACGGCAGGTCGAGTTAGCTTCATTAAATAGGGGAGAAGAGAATGTTATAAATGTTGCTTTCGTGCAAAGAATACATACAGCGGAAACATGACACCATCTGTAGTTTTTGTTATAGAACGTTAGAACATTGCTGACAATTTCTCAACACTGAGATTTCAAACGGCAGCCTCTTATGTCTGCTGTAAACAATCTACTGACAAAGGTGCACCCCTTCACAATGATAGACCCAATCAGTTGTGACACAGTCGCGCAATTCGTTAGTATTCATGATCAGATCAAGATGAGCAAGCTGTATGTGCACATGTTCACTTATCACTTTTCCCTAGCGACCATTGTTTCTTCATTGTTCATTGTTTCGTCGTGTGTGACGTCAATGAAAAGGGCCGCCATACTTGCTTACTGCGTTTTATCGCAAAGATGGAAATGGATAAAATGGGTAAAGAAATTCTTAAAGTGTACCATTTGTGCCCTACGACTTAAACGAGTGTGAAATTACGTATTACCCGATCGTAAGCGTGTAATAATCTCTAGTTATGCCACCTCTGTGACGTCATTCGACGTTTGAAACGCTCTTAGATTTTTCACAAATGGGTAGTAGTTTGTGACTTATACACGATCTTGAATCAACCTTCGAAAAATTTTACACAGGGAATAAATGAAATTATATTTCAATATGAAGACAAGTGAATAACAACGATCTTGAACCAACATTTAAACAGTGTATCTATTTCTGTTCAGGTATCTTTATCTATTATATTGTGACAGTGCACAGTTTATCATTACATCATTATGTATTATCATTTGCCACAAAGTTCACATTCATTTTGAAGAGTTGCTTCTATTGAAATGTCACTTTATTTTGCTTTCATGTCATGTCTCAAGCTGATGTCACACACTTCGAAATTCGGTGGGATAGTTAACATAAACCATATACCATTGAACGTGTCAGCTTAAAACTCAATTTACTTTTTATTGCACCAGTAAATGTCTTAATGACCACTCTATTGATATCCAAACCACAGCTGTAATAAATCCATTCTGAATTACAATTGTGTCACGGCCATGTGATATCAACGGTAGGAACAAATTTGACATCCAGACCGACATTGTGAAACATTATACCTGTTATACGTAAAAGCTCTACCGTTTGAGATGCTAATTCCCCATCAACAATGTTTTTATTAGATTACTGTTTATTATCTTTTATGTATATGTAATTTATGTATAGAACACGTACTTGACCTCACAATAAATGTTGAAACATCCCCTTGACTGATCACTGACTTAAGGAATTCTACATTCTGTTTTAAGGACTTAAAGCTGTTATCTA
Source organism: Haliotis asinina (assembly GCF_037392515.1). NCBI lineage: Eukaryota > Metazoa > Mollusca > Gastropoda > Lepetellida > Haliotidae > Haliotis > Haliotis asinina. The sequence goes on from NC_090287.1 coordinate 51,505,061, forward strand.
ATAACGAGCCGGGTAACAATATCTCCCATTAAAGTTTATTTATAATGTACAATCGACTGATAACATAACAGGTAATAAAAGGGTAACTGCATTTTACTCTGATGAAAACAACAACAAAAGAACAGTTATTGAAATTTGGTTACAATTTAACATGGAATCTGAAAGGAATACACAATCTGAACATCAAACCTGAACATCAAACCTGAACATCATCAATGCAAGAAAGCACTGCCACCTTGACTACGCGATTTATCACACTGTTGTAGATGACACAGACTGCATAAACCACCACAAGTGACTACATCAGTACCACCTGCACCGACCCTCCACACTGAGATTCAAATTTGGGGATTTGAAAACATACTGACTATTGAAAGATTACGCCTAAAATTCTTTAGATGCAGATTTTGAACGAGATGATCTCTGAGTTGAACCTGGTGTGCAAGATAGTCCCGAAGATATTCGATGTGTGTCAATGCCATTCTCCTTCTGAGGCGTGGTACTGTGTTGATGGCGTTGTTTTGAAAATGGCCGTGTCATCCAGGAAGACCGGGAATGTTGTCATCTCCATGTATTGCTGCAATGTTGCTAAACGCGGGACTATGTCATTCGGACTGTAATATATACACTTAAAGTAGACATGTGGTTAAGCGTAGAAAAATTAAATGGCTGTTGACATTTTGCTGTAACCATTTATTTTCAAAGAGAACGGGTAGCACGTAAGGGTGCCACGATTCAATAGAGGTGTCAGTCAACTAAATGTGTGTGATTTCCTTGTTCGTAAGATCAAATCCTAAATTCCATTCGAATAATGATCTTTTCTCTTTAACATATGCTCATGCACAGGAATGACTCCAGTGGTCAACACCAGCGACCATAGGGATGACTGCAGTGGTCAACACCAGCGACCATAGGAATGACTCCAGTGGTCAACACCAACGACCATAGGAATGACTCCAGTGGTCAACACCAACGACCATAGGGATGACTGCAGTGGTCAACACCAGCGACCATAGGAATGACTGCAATGGTCAACACCAGCGACCATTGGGATGACTACAATGGTCAACACCAGCGACCATAGGGATGACTGCAGTGGTCAACACCAGCGACCATTGGGATGACTGCAGTGGTCAACACCAGCTACCATAGGAATGACTGCAGTGGTAAACACCAACAACCATTTTGATGACTGCAGTGGTCAACACCAGCGACCATTTTGATGACTGCAGTGGTCAACACTGGCGACCATAGGGATGACTGCAGTGGTCAACACCAGCGACCTGTTTGCCAATAATGTAATCAACATGTCATACTATTACTCAAATAAATGATATGAGACTTCAACTAAATTTCTGCCATAGATAACACGTGTCCTCCCTAAAAGGCCACCAAAGGATCGTGATACATGTGTTTGTATTCAGATTATGTACATCAATGCTTTGAAGTCAAAACTGGTATGATCTGTCCAGACTATTATATATACACCAGGTTCATATATCTGGGACTGAAAAACAAACTTACAACAAAGAAGGCACGTCTCTGAAAGGTCGAAAAATCGACATACAAATTGAGCAGTGATTGTCATCTTTATTGGTCGAATTTTTTGCTGTTCGAGACCATCGGTGTCTCATAACAGAAAGTTAGAACTTTGTTAAGAGCACATCTGGAAACTTTACATCATGATCAAGTTTGACAGACTGACTGACTTGGTTTGGTTTTTACGCTGCTTTTAGCAATATTCCAGCAACATCACCGTGGGGGACACCAGAAATGGGTTTCACACATTGTATCCGTGCAATGATTCGAATCCGGATCGTCGGCTTGACAAGCCAGCGCTTTAACAACTAGGCTGTTCCACCGCCCTGGAGATCAAGTTCGAGATGATATGAAGTTCGAGATAACCAAGGGTCAGTGTCCGATCATGCCACTGGAATACTAGATCGCATGAAAGACTTCATCAAAAGTCTCCAGAACTAGTTGACTGACGGCTGGCTGAACGCGAGAATGAATCACTTCGGAAAGAACAAAGACACTTTATGCACCCATATTGACTGAAATATACATATATGCGCATAATTAACAACATCTTCCGATATGCAGGTGTAAAAATCTGTTTGCTTTGATATTTTATAAAAACATATTTTGTTAATGTCATTAGCTGCACAAACAAACAAGTAGTTTGTGTCCTGTGTATATGGGACAGCTGATTAATGTATGGATATTATAAGCATGCCGAGAAAGAGGATTCTTTGATCCTCACACGATTTATCACGCTGTAACTGTTGCCCTGTTAAGGACGTTTATTGTCGCTTCTGTAAGACCTCCGTCGGAAGACTGACGTCAGATATCTCCGTCGGTGTAAATGCCGCCTCCGTTCGTGCGGTCAGAAAGAGCCATTGTAGACTTTGACCATTACGAAATTGCAAATTTGAGACAGATTTAAATGTAATCAGTTATCGTGGGCACTGACTATCCAGGTTGACAGAACTAATATACGAGGCACCTGATACTTGGTTATACGCCGTTCCGAGCGGTTCCAGACAAACAGACTGGCGAGTTTTCTTCATTTTCCACAATTGTCCCATGATGTGTCAGGTAATTCCTTGCCATTCTATGAAACGGCCTCTGGGGAGCGGAGATGCCATAATTCCTGATTACGCTAGCTCAGCGGAATAACTTTTATTGAGACATAAACGCGACATTTTGCTAAACGATCAACAACCCCTCCTGTCAGTGAATCACCCATTTTGGCTTACGTTACGTTGTCATAACTAACATCCAGCTGCAATAAGAGAAATCTCCTTGTATTTACACTTACTGAATCCAATGAATTTGTGGTAATTTGGCACTGACACAAAAATAGCTATTGGACTATCATGATGGTAAAGTTAAATGTCGACACGTTTTTAAGCACCACAAAGCTTGTCAACACTGCATTCTCCAAATAGGCGTAACTCTTAACAAACATTCCCGAAAAAAACAACACGTAACTGCCATGCCAGGCAAGCTAGATATATAAATAGTACCTATGCTTTTGGTTATGCATGATCAACAGCGGAGAAACATGTGAATAGAGATGCTATGTAACATTTCTTATGACTTCATTTGTCGATATTGAAGCATCACGAACGTTTCGTGGCACATCTACATCATAAAATCATGTTTCACGTCCTTGATTAATATTTCCTTTAATTCCACATTTTAACGTTGTCGATGATCAGAACTATATCTCGAACATATATTTGTGTTTTATTGTAGTTGCCAGGAGTATGTCATTTCAAGTTCAGTTTTATTTTCGGTGACGTGGGTGTGTATGTATGGTTTTGTCACATCATTTCAGTGAGTTTCATACTGGAAATTTTCAGACTCCCTTTTACAAAAAGCTGTTGAACTTTCATGGACGGGAGAATTTATCATGCTGTAACTAGGCACAACTCCTGACAGTGCTAATGTTAATCATGGCCGGCTTTGTTCACAGCACAGAAGGAACCAACGTGGGAGGACTCCGTACAGTGACGTTTCAGGGAGCCTAATCTTTGTGGTGTTCATGAAGCTCCTTTTTAACAGTCTGTCTGATGTTGAGAAACGTAGCTTAGATTAGAATTACTTTTTATCATAGCTATCAGCTATCTCTAGATGTCGTACACTATGGAAACTAAAAGAAAAGTTGTTTAAACAATAGAGCATAAATGTCAGTGTCACGTAAGTGTGTTTTCAACGTGTTTCAAGAGCATCATTTTATTCAAATTTAGAATGAGCTGGTAACCTTAAAAATCGAGAAATTTGTAAGTGTTTTTCTGAAAAAAACAGTTTCTTACATTAAGGTGTATCCGAGTGCAAATCTGTCAGTTGAGGTTTTACCACGAAACCCACACATAAGACGTAAATGGCCAGAGAAGTGACATCAAGAAATACATAAGGTTCCGGGACACCTGGTGTCACTGACAATCGGTGATCCATTCATTCTGAGAATAACAATATAGCTTCTAACAGTGTTGTGAGAACTCTTACTTACAACGGTATGAGAAGCTAATCCGAAACGTTGCAATCAAACAGATCAAGGTTAAGCAAAAATACAGCCTTGGTATAACGGCCTTCTTTTATTAATGTTACAGTCGCGTAGATGGACATGGTGTTGATATTGGGATAGATATTTAGGGCTTGTCTATTTGGATCATGTTTAAGTAAATAAATTGGTAACAATGATGCATATGAAAATATGAATTGTGATGATTATTATAATGGTGTGAACAACAGCAATTAGAACCATAAACATATACATAAACTCAACAATACGATTGAAATCGTGCTTCTTTGTACACACATTAAAGGTACTAAGAAAGAGAAAAGAACAAAAGAGCCATCACCAACCATATTGGACAGAGAAACACCTTTCCACGAACGCCCACAACCATAATAGCGACACAATCGAAACCAAATGTACAAATACTTGCGAATACTAAGGCAAATATGAAATGTTTCTCGGGCATCGGCACGTCACTTTTATTTGTGCCCGTAACAAGTTTTATTGCCATTTAAATATGTTTGACTTGGTCGCGTCTCGATCAACCATTTGGGGAGTAGGGGGAGTAGAAGTGTGTACCTCTCTCGTCACTTTTTTTCTATCAAAATCTTTTGAAAAGTCACACCGCCTCGTCACTTTTGAAATGTTGTGCCCGAGAAACATTTATGTTTTTAAGCAGCCTAATCACATTGCTTGAGAATATGATTTGAACCTACCAAAATTAATCACCACTCATGCACCTGCTAGCTCTAAACCCTTCCCCTAGGTATAATATTCGGCAGTTCTACGCATGACCGTAAATGATTGTAACTGTTGCCAATACTGATGATGACAAGACTGTTGCGTAGTGAGACAGAAATCCCTATAATTTGGAATCAGTTTGTTTGTTCCCAGATATTAATCACAGAACTGTTTCCAGATCAGCGAGTTTTACGTTTGAAACATGAGTCTGAGATGGAAGATGTGACGAGGCAGTGTTTTGTTAAGATGAAGTTTTAAGGTGACTGCCGCTCCCACAGTTCTATTTTCTATATTCCGGAAATAGATTGAAAATGTCTTGTGATTCCTTTCCCTCAAAGTCCCCCATTAGTAGCTGTTTATCGACTGATATTGAAACTAGTGTAATTCGCGTTCATTATTGTATAATTATGGTTGGCGCTGAACTGACAGAAACGATAAAGCAAGAGGGCACACCATCCGTAATATTAGCATGTTAGGACATTGTTCCTAGTTTAGATCCCAGATCCACAGACAATATCATAAAATAGAAGGTGTAGATTTCCTCAACTTAAATTAAGTATTATCCCACTTGAATTTTATTTTACATTATTTAGATATACGGTATTAAGTGAGAAATGACACAATATATAGTTTTCCATAATCAAAGACCCATATTCAACTGTATACAGTGATATTGGTTTACCATTGCGCTGACATCTTAAAGAGAGTTTGTCAACACCTGCCTCACGTGCGATAAGATAGATTGTATATGTTGCTTGGTCACAATAATTTTTGGAAAAAAAGAGAAAGAAAATATATTATTGCTCTAGATACACCATAAAACTTGGCTCAAATTGTTTAGTTTCTACAACGTAAAATGGATTTCAGTTTTGGAATGTTACAAACAATGTACTATGTCGTTCATATTCGGAAGAAACATCAATCTAGAACAAAATCTTCATCGCAATCAAGTGCATTAAACCAATTTGTAACGCTGCAGTACAACAATATTATGTGAAACATACTTCTGTATCATTTAATATAATATACAAGAGAATATGAATTGGCGATGTTTTTTGGGTTTTTTTTTCATTTTTCATTTTTTCTACTACCTTCACCATTGCAATCAAATTATTCTGACTTAAAACTATACCCAGACATACCTTCAGATATTGATTTTAGAATTTGAAAGCATTTTCCATTGATATTCAGGGCCAATATTTTATACTAAAGACACATTGATTTTTTATCATTTCCAATTTGGATTCCCTTTTCTTTCTGTGTACAAATTGGTCAAAAAGTACAGGTACGCCAACTATCCTGGGATACATGTGCATCTTGCGCGTTAGATAAGGACAAACCTTATGGAGCAACATCTTTAATCAGATGGAGCCTTCCATAAAGAGGTTGCTTATCCATAAAGTTTGTCCTCATATGATTCACCAACTTCTAAACACGCCTGAAAGAAGTGAAAATTGCGTTAAAATGTATAACGTGCATATAGCCTGTTTACAGTGAAAACGTACCGATGAATTTCATTTTGAACATAAAGTAAATCAAATAAAGTGAAATTGAGATTGTCAGTCGTGATAACTTTTCTTTGCCAATTGAACGTTTAATTCTTTATTTAACTTAGGATGAAAGGTGTTTAACAAACGATCATTGATTCAAATCAGTATTACTGGTTTGCATTACAAAGAGGTAAGCTCAGTAACTGGTATAGGGAAACAAGTGCGCGTAGGGTAAGTGATGAGCGTTAACGTAGTCCAACTCTGCGTTGTTTCATTTAATGCGCATATACCCCTTTGTCATACAAACAAATAATAGCGATTTATAGCTATGGTAGTTAAAAAATTCTGAGATTTAAATGTTCAGTCGGCAAGGTAAAATGAGGATTTTGCAATCATAATTTCTCTTTATTAGGTTTACTGTTTTGTTTAAAGTGAAATTCATCGGTACATTTTCACTGAACACAGAGAGTAGGTATCATGGAATTGTCCATGATATTTTCGTATCCAACTGCATCTGAGTCGCATGCTATCCCACTGGATATTCTATTCATGACCTCTTGAGTTTCCAGTGCTGTAAGCTTCCTCGTTCGATACAAAAGACTGGTCAGTGTTAAAAGCTTCGTGGCCAATAAAATCAAAAGGCAAGCTGTCCTAATATTACTAGTATTTTTAAAAAAAGATCATTCCGCGATGCCACGGGAGGTAAGTGATTATGTGAACCGTAGGTATCATTTTCCTGAGAGGTTTTGTATTATTTATTAGAACTGATTATGTCTTAGTTTCTAAAGTATTTTGGAGGTGATTGTAAAATTAAGGTAAACATCTACCGGCATTTAATCAGCATTGCTTATCTTCAGTCGTGTTATTCCTACTTGAAAGTAGTTTTGCTTTGAATATAGGTCCCAAGATTACCTTCATGCTGCTTTATTTGGCCAACCATACTCTGAGGTTTCACTTCCTTCATAACTGTGACGACCCGTGAAGTTCCCGGGGTAGAACAGGCCTTCAGCAACCCATCCTTGCCATAAAAGGCGGCTATCCTTGTCGTAAGAGGCGACTAACGGGATAGGGTGGTCAGGCTCGCTGACTTGGTTGACACATGCCATCGGTTCTCAACTGCACAAATCGATGCTTATGTTGTTGATCACTGGATTCTCTGGTTCAGACTCGGTTATTTACATACCGCCACCATGTGCGGCGTAAAACTAAAACTAAAACTAAAAGTAAAACTAAAAATCACTATCCTTGTGAAAGGAATCTACATCCCTGAGAAGTGAAGCATACACTGCAAGCGTAAGGTCCAAAAATGTATTTTTAAATATCACGTCTATCACCACAGAACCACTTCATATTCACTGTTTCATTTTCAGTCTCATGATGCTTATAGACGGGGGAACATTAAAATAGGTTAACGGACGCTTTATAGAAATGCCTACACCCACGCATGAGGCCCATTGCGCGATGACAGCTCAGACAGTTATTTCTAGGCTCTTGAGAGCATACCATTTCAGCCATGTGCCCTAGTTCCAACTGGAACAAAATAATTACTCACCATTTAACACAGACAGGTGAAAACAAGACGTTGAAAGGTTTACAGCTCGTAATGGACACTTGATAATTATAGTGCTCACAGCAAGGACAAAGACTGTCTGTAGGAAATTGTTCTGTGTGTTGCTGACCTCTTCTAACAAACAACAAGTTGGAAAACATTCCCTTCCATTTTTTCTGGCCACTTTTAGCTCACCTGACTGGAAGTAAAGTGATCTTACGTCAAGATCTGATTGGTTCCGTCTCTCATCGTTACATCTTGCCATGGGCAACAATCGTTTGGGATAATTCTGACACGTCCTTGATACTTGTTTCATGCAATAATACAAAAACAAGATCAGACAATTTCAGACTGCTTAATGCTCGTGGGCGTGAGAAGGATCCACGGTTCCTGGCAATTTAAATTAAACAATGTCTGTGAGGACAGGGCTTTTACATTGCCTCCGAATTAGAGATGTATCCTTGGCTATATTCGTGATGTGAATAAATACACGTCCTCTATAATGGTAAAGGGACAGCGCTGGTTAGGCGTCACCTCTGTCAGAGAACCGACGTTATCGCTGTGCAAAGGTCAGGTCATGGCCACCGTCAAAGATTGTACATCTAGCGATGCTAAACAAAGTGCACGCCGTCCTTCAGCGGTGAAGCCAGTCATTTTCTGTCAAAATCCCATTACTCCGTGGTGTTGCAGCGAAATAATTCAGGTATAATCAGCGTGCATAACTTTTAATGAGAAATACAGAATATACATTACCCCTTGAAAAGAGGTAAGTATCACCGGTAATGTTTTTAAACAATGTTTCGGCTAACATCAGTGGCATGCATGCACATTGCGTTGGTAAAGCTGCATGGGGTTAAGTTCTGTAAGATCATGTCTTGACCACAAGAAAAACGAAAAAGGACAGTTTCCTTCAGAGATAGTCCTCTACTTGCCCGAAGTAGATTGTACAGCCGATTGCAACACATTCACTTACTGTTGCCCACAGAACATGATTTTAAGGTGTCCAGTTTAACTTGCTGACCAGGCGATTATCGAAATTTGCAAGGGAATAACAAAGATGTTTGTTCTTTTATCAGGTTTGTGGTGGCGACCACGTGGTGCAACACTGCCATTTGTCAAAACAACCCAACACATTCCAAAACCGAAAAACCATAGGTGAATTTCTTGACTCTACGTTTCCCGGGGCGTCGTGCCGTCATTTCCACGTCAACATAAAACGTGACAAATTTTTGGGGTGGTCTGCAATGACATGGATGGGATCACCTGTGCATATTGTCCTTATTACGATCATTGGACAGTCCTACTGAAAATACACAAATGTGCATAGTTATGCCGTTTACACGCAGTTTGGGTCCACGGATATATCCCAAGGCGATAACGCAGGGGCCCTCTACTCGGCGTCTCTGAATCACTACCTCCAAGAAAGAAATATCGCTACAATGCATTAGTCAGACAGGCGTCATTGCATTATCCTCAACACTTCTTTGACATGATCGAGAGACGTGTTCGACAACGTCAAAAGCTCAGCATCTAAGTTACCTAAAGTAAGCAAGCGGTGTAGGAACGCCGTCTCTCTCATCTGGAGTATGTATTCGGGTCATGACTTGCCCTATGAAGGAATGTTCGACCGATCGTCTAGGCATGACCACCTCTTTAGCATACCATCTAAAAATGCATTGCGTTATCAAACACCACTGTAGTTCGTGCAACCTCAAAATAAAACGGCATGTTACACTTTCCATTTTATTACTGATCTTTCACCATCTCTCAGCACTAATAATATTATATTCATCTGTTTCTCACTGACTCTTTCTCATGAAGAGTATTGTATGTGAAATCGCGATTTGTACAAAAAAATAACGTTTTCTTCTGACACAACTCAAAATGACTGTTATCATGAACTTACGTAATCTGTGGATAATATATAAAATAGAAGGGCGTTCGTGCATCGTTATTGGACATGTCACGCACTGTTGGGCATCAATGAAACATAAATCAAATACTTACAGTCATACTTCAAAATCAAGATTATTATTATTTACATTACTGGACATGTATTTGTTAATCGATGTATGGTCATGTCTCTTCACCTCGACTGAGACATATGCAGAGAGAGATACGAAAATAGAAAACATATAATTTCATATCAGGATAATCGCATACTGTTCGACCAGTGTGTTACATGACATATTTTGCATTCACTTGTTACTATGGAAATACAGTAAATAGTTTAATATCCAATGGTCGAACTATTTTTAAAGGATAAAGCAATTTATTGCATATATTGCATACGAATGGAGTTATTCCAATTTTTTTTAATGAGGTTCACCTAGGAAAGTGTTAGGGATCTGTCTGTTCTGTCAATGATGCCTAAACAATTACATGAATTCCATCAACAAAGGTATCCTTACATGTGTGACAAAAGAACAATTAATTTTAAAAGTAATGGGTTAAATTGAAGTGATACGAAAAAATGAAATATACATAAATGATTCAAAATCATTGTGTTTATATACACAACTTCACATTCCTTCTTCAGAACACTATAAAAGAACAAGAGATGGTAAGATGGTTAAATTGTTATTATTTCATTGCTGCGATCTGTGTGATGTACTCGGTACGCTGACAGTGTCATAATCAGTTCCATTAGGCTACAAGGCCGTTACAAAACATGGGTATACAGAATGTCAAGTCGCAAGAATAAATATTCGAAATTTCTCAGTTGAATATTGTGTATGACCGCCCCGCCCATTTATCACTGCCAAACACCGTCTACTCATCGACTGCCTTATGCTTGTGAACACGTGGTTTGGGATTCTGCGCCATTGCTCTTGCAAGGCAGCGCCAAGCTCTTGCAAATTCTGAGGTTGGTTCCTAAGACCACGAAGCCTTCTCCCAAGTACATCCCAAACGTGTTCTGTTGGATTAAGGTCAGGGGACCTGGATTGCCAGTCCATGACGCTGATTCCAGCGTTTTGAAGGAAATTTCGTGTCAACATCGCGGTATGCACCCCAGCTTTATCATGCTGGAACTGTAGACCTGGGCCATGATCCGCCAAGAAAGGAACGAGTTCAGGGGTGATCACCTGGTCGCGGTAAGCAGCAGCTCTGAGGTTTCCAGGGATGACCAGAAGTCAGGAACGGTTGTCCGTACAGAAAGCACCCCACACTATGCAACTCCCGCCCTCGATTCTGTCGACTTCCTGAACACAACATTGGGCATACCGTTCACGACGTCGTCGCCAGACTCTATGAATCTGAGGGTAAACCTGGATTCATCGCTAAAGACAACTCGATTCCATTCTCTCTGGCTCCATCGGAGGTGACGTTGAACCCACAGCAGACGTTGACGTTGATGAAACGGCGTCAATATTGGCCCACGATATGGACGTCGAGAATGGAAACTGGCAGCCCGCAACCGATTTCGAATGGTCTGTGAGGACAGTCGACCTCTAAACATCTCAGTCCTGGTTCGTGTAGCCGGCAGATATCTGTCACGTAGGTGACGTAGGACGATTTGACGGGCTTCTGCTCGTGACGTCACACGTGGACGACCCGACGTTGGGCGATCAGAAGTGGTGCCAGTTTGTTGTAGACGACTTCGCAAGTCATACACAGTACGACGGCTACATCCTATTGCTCTTGCGACGTCAATAACTGATCTTTCCGCTAGCAACTTGCCAGCTAGCAACTTGCCAACGGCACATTCACGTTGCACATTTGACAATCGCGGTATTTAAAGTACCGTGAGAACTGTGGTTTAAAACTTATTTTTCAATTTTTGAGGTCAATGCAAACACGTGCGAATGAAGAAAAACTTCGATGCGAAGATCACGTGATCGACTGCACGTGCAAAACCTGATTTGGCACTAACGTCATTTGCACGACGAATGGATGGGTTTGAGTGGGTTTTGCTAAAGCTTATCTAGAGTCGAAAGAAAGGGATCCCATTTCGGATACATAGATGTATCAGCAGAAAAAAATATTCATCATTTTTAAAAAATACATTTTGTGAAGTTTCTTTTTCGACTCAGTATATGAATTTACATGATTAATTTTAGACTCAAATGCATCTTGCGTTTTGAAAAAATATGCGTGCATATTCCTGAATTAGAAAACGTCTTCACAATGACTTACCGCCATGACTTGTGGTGCATCATCAGTGAAACACACCGTATACATTCTTTAGAGCACTAGTTTATGTTTCATATAAGAGGGATATATTGGTGTCCGGGTCGACGAAGTCATCATGCTAATTACAACTCACGCAAAAATGGAAACAAAATTTGTGACGAAAAGTATTCTAACTAATACTGGGAGCTTATGACTGCAGTGTTCCAGAGGGTTTTAGTATTCTGACGGCACCGAAAGAAGAACCAGACAACTTGCCTTTCAGAGGGGCGTTTCAGGAGCTCATATTGCGCTTGATTCTGATTCCTTCAGGTCGTAGTCAACGCGATACTGAAAGTAGACGCAGGTGATGTCCAAACGCTGTTGCCGCCATCTGCGTCAAGGTACCGAACTACGACGTCTGTCGGTATCTGTCGGCGTCAGTGAGGGGCGTCCACTCCACCCCCGTGTCTCTCCTGTATAGTTCTGTATGCCTGGGTGCCGTCAATGGCGTTCACCCAAAAGGTCGCAATTAAGACCTGCTGTCTACCGTTGTGTTACCATTGCTTGCTCTTCCTGTTCCAGAGTCAGTTGTTGTGTTTCTTCGGTGTTTCTTTTTCAAATGTGCTCCTAAGCTATGAGGGTGTCGGTACAGCGACTGACGATCTGTTCCGCGTGCTGGCTACTTTACTAATGTAAGTGATACATGAAGTTACATGTTCATTCGAATCTGAAACGCAAATGTTCACTAAATGTCTTTTTATCTTGCTCTTTTTCAATTTAAAAAAATCTACTTGTTTCGGGAGACTGGTCTTTGACAGTTGGCACCAATTCCGTCAAAATCTGTTGGAGGTAACATTTGCAAGCCCATACCGAAAGGAGTCCATTCATCTGTGCCTTGAATTTTAATGTGTCCATAGAAACTGAAAGGAAGCGAACAGAAGACCAAAATGTATTATAGATAATAATTATTAATATGCATTGTTTTAGTTCTTGCGATTCGACCCGTAAGTATCCGGGTTGGAAATGATCTGCTGTAATCTGCGTGTTATTAGAGGCGACTGACGAGATCGGGTGGTCAGGGATCCCTGAACTGGTTGACATATGTCATCGTTTCCCAAGTGTGTAGACCGATGATCATGATCATGATCACTGGATTTTCTGATCCTGACTCGATCTTTACTGACCGAGGCCACATAACTGAAATATTACAGAGTGCGGACTTAAACAACAAACCAAGCAACAATGCGCGCCCGTACACTAAAACTAGGCTGACTGTCACACTACATGAGTGGAGCTTTCATGCTGCGGCATAGTATACCTGTATCATGATTGGGGTGGGAAATGTAGACATGGTTCACCTTAGACTTTTGCATTGAAGAAAGAGAGAAAATGGAAAACCAGTGAAGTCCGGAGACTTGAAGGACGTAGTGCAGTTACCGAAGGCAGCAAAAAAGCTAGATTTTACGAGTGCTTTGTACATACGCTCATACCTTCTCAATCAGAGCTTTGTTGGAGACAACTGCTGCTGTTTCTCTGTTGTTCACTATGGTACCGCCGTTTGATTTCTAGAGATTATTTTTCGGCACAAAGTTTGTTACATTTGTTTCCATTTTGTGTGTGTTAGAACATACGGAGACGGCCATTTGTTGTATCTGTTTGCTTGCAACGAGCTGCAAGCCTTGATATTTTTGGATAGCCATCTTCTTTATGGCAGTGGGTTCATCTATACAACTTTTCTAAAATGCCTTTCAAAGAAGAGTCAGGACATGACGATGTGATTTGATCTTGAAACAAATCCCTTCAAAACAAATGCCAATTTCTGAATGTAATCTGTGTTTTTTCACTTCCTAGTAGTCTATTTTCTTTGAGGCCCAGTTTCAACGACGATTGTTTGGACACAATAGGTAATTAATACATTTCTAAAAATACAAATCGCCTATGCGTTTCTTTTTGGGGATAGTATACACGCTTTCACATGATATGCCTTACCTCTAGTGGCGGTGGGGTACCTAGTGGTTAAAGTGTTCGCACGTCTCACTGAATATTCGGGTTCGATACCCCACATGCGAAAATGGTATGAAGCCCAAATACGGTGTCACCATTGTTGGAATATTGGTAAAGGAGCCGTCCAAAACTAAACTCACTCACTTTAACCCTGGTGTCTGGTTTCCGTGTTAGTGGCACTGTGGGGTTTTAATCTACCGGAGTCAGTATACAGTTGCATAGTACTGACTTTACTGTGTACGAAACACACTCTTACGTGCAACAACGCAACGCAACGCCAGAGCATCATCAGCTTAGATTACTCACCGAGACAGATTCCATTTGGCGTAAAAAGTAAATAATTAATGGTGAACATTAATTAAGTTGAGTTGGTTTTTACGTCACATCGGCATTATTCCACCAGTGTCTGTATACCAGACATCGGATATTTCACAACGCAGCAAAATGCAAAATATTTGTAACTGATTCCATTTGTCTACCTGTTATTAAGCAACGCTTTTATCGCGTGATGCGTGCATAACATCAGTGATATACGACCACGAAGGATTTACTAAGGGGAAATAACTCTTTCCTCCTTAACTGACTCCCTGTTTCGTCGAATGGCTGCATTGCATTACGTCAGCGACATGGACACAAACAGTTTCTAAGAAGTATTATTGATCATGGTTTAGTACGATTATATAACCAGCACAATCAACAGACTAACGAGGTATTCGATCGGAGTTTACTTGAAAAAGACCCGCGATACCATTAGGAGCTCGTGGATAATGGCATGTGCGCTGTGCTGAGATTTGTATGCGTTATGGTTTAGGCGACTTGGAATGGTATTTCAGTTATATCTTGCTCATCGGTGGGCAAAGGTCCATAGGTGTACTACACGCGATTTTTTCATGAAGACGCCATAAGCCTATGGTACAAAGTCTGATAACAGTAGTGACATACAATCACAATGTTTGCAAGGGCTGTTTTCTGTGAGAAAAATCATGGTGGCTATGCATACCAGGTTTGCACATATAAGTTGTATTATTGGAGTTCATTAACAAATTAAATTTCAACGTGGTATGATGTGAATGGTAATATTGTGGTAGATATTTTGTCCTTAAATTTGTGTGGTAAGGACATACCAGCTGAAATTGGAACTCATCTACATTTACACAGATTCACAAAATTTGCAGTCTGTTTTCTTTTGGAATATTATAATATCTGCCCTTCTCGACTATAAGATCATGTGAAGAGCATCTAAATCTGGATAAAGTTTGGTCTGGATAAAGATTAATATCATGGAGGTATGGCTTTGTATTTAAAACAGATACTGTTTCAAGTACCGTGAAAAGTGGATTTGAGTAAATGTGTTAAAGATGAATTCCTGGTCTGAATGTACATATCTTTTACGCATTGCGAAAAGGCATTACTAAAACCATACCGTTTTAGTATATTTCTAATATTCGTTACCCAAGTTGATGTTTCGTTAGATTCAAATAAAAATATCATGTTATAACATTTCTTGGGGAATATTGATACATACATATTCAGGAGCTTACCAAGTATTTGATAACTTTTATCTGTACTTCTAAATAAAGTGCGAAGAGCAGAAGTGGGCCTCACACATTGTACCCATGTCGGGAATCGAACTGGGGTCTTCGGCGTGGCGAGCAAACGCTTTAACTACTGGGCCACCCCTCTTCCGCCCCTCTGACCCATTAGGTCTACAGTCTCTAATATGATGTATGAAAACGAATGTTACTTCGTTCCCAAGGATACCGAGATGGCGCTTCCTAAATATTCTCTTAAGTTTACGTTTCGTAAAAGAAAATAGTTACCGACGTTCAAGCACTATTTCTGCATGTTTCAGCAAGGTTTCAACAACAGTGACTGGTATTCTCTGACATGACATGTATATTGTATTCTTGCATTAAAACCAAACTCAAGTCCAGGATAAACTGGATTTCACCGCAAACAAACTGACGGTAGGAGATGTATACTATCCCCAAAAAGAAACGCATATTCGATTTGTATTTTTTGAAAATTCATTAATTACCTATTGTCCATTGTGTTGAAACAATCGTCAAAGTATGTTATAAAAGCGTTGATAACATGATTTTACACAACTGCACAAGTAAAAAAATCGATTTTCCTGAAAATGTTGATTTTGATGAGATTTCTTACAAGGATTAGAAAGGCATCGCCACATCGCAACAGAAATCACCTGCCAGATGAAATTGTGCATCAAAGAGCATTCACTAGACATCACCTGCCAGGTGAAATTGTGCAGCAAAGAGCATTCGCTGTCTGGCAATAAAAACCAGATTAATTTCAGAAACTGGCGTTCATTCACTATTCATTCAAATCACCACTTCGCGTCTTGACTGTGCGACACGGAACATCGCCATTGAAAGAATGCATGATGGGGACTACCAATCTTCTATTGCCAGGCGTCTGAGTGCTAGATCTAGACTGAACAAGATATCATGGCTAGCAGCTCGTTGCAACCAAGCAGGTATACCAAATGACCGTCCCCGTACAGGCAGACCTCGAGTTACCACTTCAGTCCAAGATCGGCACATCCTGTACTACAGTTGCGTGATCGTACTGTCACGGGTGAGAGCACAGCAGCCAGGGTGCCTGGACTTCAGAGGATATCCGGTCAAACTGTACGGAATAGGTTGAAAGATCGATTGGTGTAAGAGCCCGACGTCTCGGTCGTGCTACATCGTCACCATCGCATTCAGCGTCTAAAAGTATCCACTTGGTTGTATAGACATTACCTTCGTCTACGTTGGTGTAAAACTTCATGCACAAGAGAGACAGCTACCCCTCACTCACATCGGCTCCAAACCCCGAATAACAGCAAAATAGTAGAGTCATTTATTTGAAAATTGCACATTGACCATAAATCTATAAGTGACTAATTCGTGATCACAATAGTCCAGCGAGTGACATGCACTTCACCCTTTACATAATCTGGCAAACTGATTTATTTTTGTCCGATGATTCAGTTGGTTGTCCTCTGTGCCTGTCATGGCGATGGCCATGTCTGTGTTTTACACCGTCCACCCGCTGAGATCGATCCTCTTTGCGACGATCCCTCCCATCAGAATGATGACGCTTGTGTCGATGATGACGTTGCTCATCTTCCTCTGCTTTCCGTTTTGAGTGCGTTATTTCATTCACATTAAGTGCCTTATCGTGTTCCTTTGTGGAAGGGACATCACGTTTTACTCCACTTGTTCCCGGAACTGAGTCTTCGGTTCTGTTCTTCTCCGATTTGGGTTCCATTTTCTCCGATGTTTTGTCAGTTTTCTCTGATTTTTTGTTCGTTTTCTCCGACCCTTTTCCCACGTTCTCAGACCTTTTGTCTATACTCTCCGATTTGGGATTGCCTCTTTGGGACTCAACAGATTTTCCTAAATCATCCTCCCCAGTTTTCTCTAATTTCTTGGCCCCACTTGGTCCAGGTACGGGCTTACTTGATAATGCTTCATTTCCATTAAATTTTGCTTTCGTTTTGTCTGGGTCTTTTTTCTTATAGAACCCGGCATTCTTCTCGTTTTCGTCTTCTGCTTCATTCACTTCAGAAATCCATTTCTCAATAGACTTCAGACGATTCCTCTTTTCGTCAGACTTCTCAACAGTCTTGAGTTTCTGGGCAGTCAATGGGCCCCCTGGTGTTGTAGTACTGTTTCTGTCTGGTTCAGATTGGGCAAGTTGGAAGGCTCTGTTTCTATTGTCACCTTTGTTAAAAATATGATCAATCTCTACTGTCCGCTGTTTGGGTGCCTGACCTATAGCTTTATATGTTACCATTAGGACATTACCGGATACGGACCTATTTACTGCAATAGGATCCATCCTTATTTGCGGCAGTGGAACATCTTTAGAAACATCCATCATACGTGTTTTGTCCGTAACATTTTGACTTTCCCCTTCTTCCTTTATACTCACTTTGTTTGGATTTCTTGACACTTTGCTACAGGGCGGGTCAATTCTTGTGCCTCCTGATAAATCGGAATCTCTACCTGGGGACTTTCTTTTACTTTCAAAACCTTTCGACACGATTTCCAATCGCCGGGAGGGTTGTTTTGCATATTGTCTGTTAACGGTGTACCTGGAGGTGATGGCTTCGAAAAGTGGAAGCGTCATCTGCTTGATCCGCCATAGTTCCCCAATGTGATCGTACCAGCCCTTTTGACGTCGGTAGCTGACGATCTTTCGAGCAAGCGTCGGTGTCACGCCAATAGTTTTCACTAATGTTCGGGCAGTGGAGTTGTTTAGATCCAACAACGGTGGCGTTTCTGACACGTTTTTTCCCGGCGACATCATCATCACTTGTGCATGTTTACAACGACGCTTTCAATGATAAACGTCCGCCATTGTTTCAAGTGGTTTACAAGAGACGTCATACATATTATGACGTCATATATTTATAACGTCATAGTCTTCGTGATGTCATGTCAAGTGAAACAGTTGGACAGTGTTCAACAGTTCGGTAGTTTATAATTAGATCACCAAGAAGCACGCGCTAATATAATCGTAAGTTAATTTTAATGTATGGCACTTACGACTATTTTAGCGCTAAGAAGTCCGAAAGAACGTAGGCCCAGATTCGGTTCTTCACTGGTCAATAATTGAAATGTCTTGGTTGCCATGAATTAAAGGGCAAAAAAGAGAAGAATTTAAATACGAAGACTTAACAAGTATATTTCTTTTATGGTCAAATATCAGTATTCATGTACAAATACCGCAACCAGTACCTTCCCACAAAAGCAGCCGGGAATGAATATCCGATATGTGTGGTGGATAACCACTTTTTCTACATCCGTTCTCAGCTTCGAATACGTTTGTATCCTCCTCAGAGAGTTGAGAACGATAATTAGTACGCATGATGACCAAATGAACCGCATGATGGTTCTGATAGTTTTTGACTATTATATTGTAACGCTCAGTGTTAATATGCATCCGTTTTTCGCCGTATGATTTTTACGGTTGGACTGGATTGAAAATCCAGTGATCAACAGCATGACCTTCGATGTGCACAGTTGGGGTGCGATGACGTGTCAACTAAATCCGCGATCCTGATCACCCGATTCCGTTAGTCTCCTCTTACGACATGTGTAAGTTACTGCCAATTTTAACCCGGATTTTCACGGCTGGTATACTTATTACGGGCTACACGCCGCCATATAGCTGGAATATTGCTGAGTGCGGCGTAAAACTAAACTCACTATTACGGGCTACAGCTCTGACAATGGGCTAATCAAAACAGCAACATTTGTTTTCAATACTTCTAGCAACCAATCGCTCAAATACCACTACTAACAATCACTGGTGAAATCCACACACTCATATATCTCCCTTTTTCATGCCAAGACTCCCTTTCCAAACAAATATTACGAACAAGGAGCATCGGAAGAGAGCAAGCAATGTGGTCAGAGACTGGTTCCTGCCAGAGCTGACTTTAAAAATCAACCATTTATAATCTGCCACGGTGCCCTATCTAATCATGTCCGGTCTTTATCTAACTGCGAGATCGATTGCTGGAAATATTAAATTTAGATGACAGATTCAACAGCTGATAGCCGAAAGTATGTTTATTTCTGTTGGCTGGTTTACAAAGCATGGACACGATGTGAAAATCAAGCTGTAATTTCAAAAACACTTCATCAATGTGATTTCTTTTGGAACGACACAGTCTACAAATTATGTATTTTCTGAGCGTTGTGTGCACAGCAGAAATATGTTTAGAATGTAAACATGTACAAAGATAATAAAACCTTAATGTGTGTAGCTATACGTGCATAAATCCTTAGCTGAATACACGTTAAGTGCGTTCTGTCACAGCTCGTCTTGGTTCGAAACAGAAAACACGGTTTTCATCTTACAGTGCAGATACCCCATAGCCAGAACACTCAATAATCTGAACATGTGTACATTTTGAACAAGCATTAATAAAGTGCATATCTTTGGAAATTAAGTAAAATATACACAGTATATTAAGTATATTAAGAATATGATGTACAAAATACCTGTGAATTAGATGTGGAATCACATTTAAGGTACTTCATTATATATGCCTTAAAGAGTAACACGTTCTTCACGCCGAAGACCCGGGTTCGATTCCCCACAGGGATACAGTGTGTGGGGCGCTTTTCTGGTGTCCCCCGCCGTGCTATTGCTGGAATATTGCTGGTGTCCCCCGCCGTGCTATTGCTGGAATATTGCTGCGGCGTAAAAGCAAACTCAATCACTCATACAGAAAACGGAAAATGTCAATGAAAGCCGATTACCATGCACGTATACACTTTCAACTGTTAAACACATAACCCTAAACGCTTTTAGAGACTAGTCGTAAAATATACAGGACAGTTATTAAGGCATTTACTTTGGACAGGATCTAAACTCATTCTTAAAAGTACAGCGCACATTAAAGTGAGTGAGTGAGTTTAGTTTTATGCTGGACTCGGCAATATTCCAGCTACATGATGGCAGTCTGGTAATAATCAAGTCTGGACCAGACAATCCGGCGATCAACAGCATGAGCATCGATCTATACAACTGGGATACGTTGACTTGCGTCAACCAGGTAAGCGAGTCTGACCATCCGATCCCGTTAGTCGCATCTTACGATGGGCAAAGACGATAGTGAAACGTGAGTGAGTGCGTTTAGTTTTACGCCGCACTCAGCAATATTCCAGCTGTATGGGGGCGGTATAGTGAAACGCACACTGAAAGTAGCGCTGACTGTTTTGAGAACGAAACCGCTACGATTACAAACCGATGACTCTACAAAATACAGAGTTAAGGGTGGAGTTCAGTCCATGTTCTACCAACATTCAACACTAGTAAATGTGAGTTGGTAATTTGGAGCTGGTTAACTTTATTTGAAGTTTGAAATAAGAAGTTTGAAAACAGAATCCACCACTCAAAAGAAATTTAGAAAACGTATGAAAACGAACTGATTGATTTACTGTGTTAGTAAATGGAGATCAAGATGTACGGTGATTAAATGCTATTTTTACGTCATACATACATTTCCGAAACATTCATTTGCAAGATGCGGCCAGTGGCAAGTATGTACACCCACGAGATACATTGTCGCATTACAAAAGCATGCAAAATGTGTCAACCAAAGCGCGCTAGTGTCAGCAAAATGACGAGCTGTCCTAAAATCGGGCGTATGTAATTACCTTATGTTTTTAACATAGCCAAATCATTGTCGCGTTGTAACATTGTTACATTTTTTTAAATGTTGATGAGTTTCACTTTTGCGACAACGCGACAATGTCACGCTTAAGATTCCATAGGTGCTTGGGAATGGAAAGAAAGTGTATTGACTTCAAGTCAGGTAATAAATAGCATGTGACCTACTTAACACAACATTATTTGCAGGGAAGTGTATTTTAAACGCATTAGATGACATCATATAATGAAAAATCCTAACACTGTTACTATGTTACTAAACGACATGATTTCTATGAAGCCAGTGCCTGTTTTTTTCTGGACCCGAATACCAACTGTAGACCACGAGTTTCGACATTGATTACATCTGTTTATTGCGGTGCCATAAAAATGGTTTTAACTCCATTTAAAGTCTATGGTTATTTAACGTAATTGAACATATCATACGGCTACGATTTTGCAGGAATATTTCGTAGACCAGATCTGCGGCTTTACCCCAATCAATGCTAAAATAACAATGTTCCATGTTTATGGATCTGGTTGAAGGTTATAACAAAGTGTATGGATGAGTGATTAAAGTATGTAAGCTGTTATGAAAGGGGGTACGGTTTATTCATTCTGTCCTTGGTTGGGATAATGTTTTGATTCAACACGCCGAGCAGAGCAAATCCGTTGCATCATCTAATCAATTTTACGCAAGAATAAAGCAGTAACCGCTTAAAAATCGATATGAAACTAGATGCTTCTTGCTACTTCCAGGGAACAAGAACGCCTAATACAGCAATCACGTTCATATTTTTTCAGAAATTTCTGTTACATGTTTCTTCTACTTAGGCACATTTATGGCAGTTGTGGGTGGATCATTTGGACAAACGATGGTCTGAATTATGTCAGTTACTTTCCAGTGTGCGAGTGTGCTGTGGGTGAGAGGTACGATTTAGGTTTCATGATCACTGGATCTTTCTGGCAACGTGCATATACACGTGAGCGTATATGTGTGCGTGCGTGCTTACGTGAGTGTGTTTGTAGTTCCCAGGTGTAGTAGTGGGTGTAGTAGCAACAGTGATAGTAGCAGCGGTAGTAGTAGTAGTAGTAGCAGTAGCGGCGGTAGTAGTAGTAGTAGTAGCGGAGGTAATAGTAGTAGTGGTAGCAGTAGTAGTAGCAGCAGCAGTAGTAGTAGTGGCGGTAATAGTAGTAGCAGAGGCGGTCGTAGCAATAGTAGTAGTAGTAGTAGTAATAGTAGTAGCAGAGGCGGTAGTAGTAGTAGTAGTAGTAGTAGTAGTAGTAGTGGCGGTAATAGTAGTAGCAGAGGCGTAATCGTCGTCGTCGTCGTCGTAGTAGTAGTAGTAGTAGTAGTAGTAGCAGAGGCGGTCGTAGCAGTAGCAGTAGCAGTAGCAGCAGCAGCAGCAGCAGCAGCAGTAGTAGTAGTAGTAGTAGTAGTAGTAGTAGTAGTAGTAGTAGTAGTAGTAGTAGTAGTAGTAGTAGCAGCAGCAGCAGTAGTAGTAGTAGTAGTAGTGGTGGTGGTGGTGGTGGTGGTGGTGGTGGTGGTAGTGGCGGTAGTAGTAGCAGCAGTAGTAGTAGTAGTTGTAGTCGCGGTAGTAGCAGTAGTAGTCGGAGTTAGTATAGTATGTGGTGATGAAGATAATAGCAGCAGCGGTATAATGTGTCGTAGTTAATGTGGTTGTTTAGCAGTAGCAGAAACGTTCACCGGTTGTAGCTGTCGTAGGACTGGTCTGGTTCGGAGTGTAGTGTTTAAAGCTATCGTGGTAATAGTGTATTGGAGTGTGAGTGTATGCCCATCGTGGTAATGGTTCAGTTGTACGTATAACAGGAGGAATGCAGTACGCAGTGATGAAGTCGCCTAGGTAAATTGTGGATGAGTTTAAAGTCTAGCAGTTGAAGTGAGTAGCGGATGCGATATGGTCGTAGAGGTCTAGTGTGAGTGACTATGGTTTTACACCGCTATTAGCGATATTCCAACAGTGTCATGGCGCGGGACACCAGAAATGGGCTTCACGGATTGTACCTATGAAGGGAATCGAACTCCGGTCTTTGGCGTCACAAGCTGACGTTTTGCCTACTAGACAACCCAACCGCCCCAGCAGAGATATAGCTGTTGTGGAATATAAATGCGGAGGTAAAGTCATCACGTGTTGTGGTGGAGTCGCAGAGGCTGCAGTAGTTCATGAAGTGACAGATGTCGTATTAGTATCAATGATAGTGGAGGATGGATTCAGAAGGACAGGACTGATGCCGTACCCACCTGCATCATATCCTATCCCATCATAAATTATAGATTAAAAACGGTCTAAATCTAAGAATTCCTACGTTTCAGGTTGGGAAACAAGTGGTCGGAGAACTATGTTCCGTAGTAAAAACGTTCACGCTCAAACTGACTAATTTGCTCCCTGCAAAAACACATGCATTTTCTATGAATGTCGTGTATCCGTATTGGGTTAGTTGTCTGGTTGAGACCGGACTCCAGATTGCGATTGATCCAGGCAGAATACTGGACAGTATGGACATATAAGTCTCCGTTGATGATTAAAGAGCCAGACCAGCCGAGCCAGTAATCCCGTTTACCCCTCCACATCAAATATTTTGACAGACACAAAAAAGTCTCGCTTGCGTTAAAAGGGAGAGATGTGTCCTTCTTTAGCACAGTAAAGCGGTTAAATGGACGGAAACCCAATAATCAAAACCGATATTTGACGTAGTGAGCTGGCTGTTTCTTCAGGGTCGCTGCTCGAAGAATTCTCATTTTTTTACTTCTTAAAATAGCTGGGAATCTATCGGGGTCTGAACTGTCGTGGTTTCTTGACTGACATATGTGTTGGCAGCGCCGGCCTTTGGCAATCCGTCACAGTTTTCCGGCATTACCCGAGTATGAGATCGGGAATCATCGGTGAACGGAAACAAAAGCATTGAAAGAGGAGATTCTATTGAAATGAAATTCTATTTGTGGCGATCTTGATGCTGGCATCCTCCAGCAAATTCTGCTGATCAATATCCCTTCCTCGCTCCGACCAGCTTTGCATCCGATCGATCGATTGACTGAGCATGCGCGGGATCGAAGAAGGAGAATGGCGGACGGTCTGTCTCCTATGATGCCTGTTAGTCGTGAGAGTGACCCCTGACTTGTTTAGGCAATGTCCTATTAACTTTGAAGCTTCATTGGACGCTTGTCAGACACAGCTCTGTCACTGGCCTCAGGTACTGCTCACTCAACCGCGCTCAACAGGACACAGGCATTGGAACAGAAGCAGACGACTCCCGTGGACTGTTGTCTTGCAGGTTTGTTTACTGTCTTATCAACATACAAATATCAAATAGCGATATAATATTGATACACTTTTTCTGAAAATTCAATAACCTCCCTTTCACTTTCCAATATCTGTCAATTCCCGTATTACAGAAAAAAAATCAATAAATGTTTTGGGGCAATTATTATGTTGTTTCGTCGTGCATGCTGGTAAATTCAGCAGGGGACACACGCAATGCCGTTATTAACTCCTATTGAACGTCTACTAAATCCTGACTTCCAGCCATTCAACTCAGTTGGACTTTCAGGATGTCGATAATCACATTTGCCCTGGTGCGACAGAGATCGAGACTCGCTTGTGCGTGAGGGAAGAATATTTATCCCGCACCTAAAGAAAACACTTTCGCTAGCAGAGCAATTTCCAGTCTTGTTGCTAAGAAAATCTACCAATGCCCCTAGCACCACCTCAATTATCACAATTGCCTTAAATTTGATTTTGTAACCTAAGTCGAAGAACAAAATCGTCAAATATACTTTCGGTCCTTTCTTACGCTACTCTGGTTCTGAATACTAAATGTGAAGGGTCGATATTGAAGGAATGCTTCTGTATTTGCAGTATTTACACAGCATCTCGTTCCTGCCACTGCCGCTATTTCCCGCCATTTCTCCCAGCAGACGACGAGGAGCAGACGTCACTGTTAAACACATCTCCAACCGCGACGTCGATGTTAAACTTGCAGACAGCTTCCTTTGCTCTCTACATGGAACCAACTCCTATTCATTGACAGGGAGCTAACGTGTCCGTCACTCTGCTTCAACATTTCATCACCACTGATTCAGGAATCGTTAAAGATATAACAGTATATACAAAGACTTATTTTCATGTCTTAAACAGCTTAATTGGAAGAATTAAAGTTCAGGCGTAAAACTTGAAGAAACACAACGCATCATCAGGTATTTGTCCTCTGCAGGATCTGCCCACAGAAACACATGCTGCTCAACCCTTGAAGATCTGCCGTCAGTACTACTTGTTTCTCAACGCCTACAGATCTAACCACAGCACCGCTTGCTGCTCAAACTCTAACCATCTCCCTACAACACCACTTGACGCTCAGCCCCTTAGCATCTGTCCACAACACCACCTGAAGCTCAGCATCTAAGCATCTGTCCACAGCACCACCTGACGCTCAGCAACTTAGCATCTGTCCGCTCCACCGCCGTCTCCATGATGATCCGACTGGTAGTAACGGCTGTCTACATTGTGTCCGGTTTCCATGCCTTTTTCGGGTTACTAAGCGTCGTAGTCGGTGTCATCTCTAGCATCAAGGCAGAGGTGTGGCTGGCCCACAGTGTATCGCCCATCTGGAGCGGGGGATTTGTGAGTAGATTTTTAAATTACTTATGTGCGAAAGTTGTAGGTTATTTCGCCGCAGATCCTTTATATGTATGCAGCATGAAACCTGCACGGGATATATATGTCTTGTATCCTTTGTTTAGCATGATATTTGAGGTGCGGGATGGGGGCCACGGTGTGCACATGATTATCCTGTATATTCTGCGGCAAAAGATTTAATATTACCCTCGCTATATCTCTCATATATCCTTTGCACAGCATGAAAGCTGCTCTAGATATGTCTGACTTATCCTATATTTTGTGCGGCAAGAAGTTTAACATTGCACTGGATATATCTCCCCATTCTTTACACAAAATGACAGTGCCGCGGAATATATCTGACATATGTCCTATATATCCTACAGCAAGAAATAACATTGCATTGGATTTGTCTCCCATATCCTTGGCACAGCATGGACGCTGCTCAAGATATATCTGTTGTCTGTCAATTAGGAAATGTCCCCCGTTACATTTTTACTCATCATTGAAAGCGATTTATCATCGTCAACTAACACGAGCCCCCGTGTTTCGTCTGACAGGCCAGAAAATGACACTTTGAAACTTAAGGTAATAGCATAGATTGGGCAAAGTAGATGAATTCATTGTCTTAGAGTAACAATAGAAAACCTATAGTTTCATGACTGGCATTATATTATTTGAGGTCGTGAGTTGTGAGGAATTGTCACCTCTTCTGCCTCTGGACTCTGGGTATCCTGGCATGATAAATATTGAATGCAGCCACCAACAGGGATGTAAGCAAATGGTAATTATCGTACGCTCAGCATCGCGTGTGTATTGTCGCGTGCCGTTACCTCTGGGGTCTTGACGGGATTGCTAGATATACTCACACTTCATCTACGGTCAATGATAGATACTGAGGACGAAAGTGTTTGCGGATGAGAAGAGCCAAGATGCTAAAACAACACGACTTAGTATCGCTTACGCAATAGTCTGTTGGACCGTCACTGTAACGGGTAGTGCTTTCAAATGAATGAGTACTGTTTTATAAGGTTATAAAGTTTCTGGTTTTTGCAATACTGGTATATGGGGTGGGTGGAGATACCAATAATGGCCTTCAAACATTTTAACCATGCGAGGAATCGAACCCTTGTCTTCCGAGTTACGATCGTCAACCCCTAGACTATCCCTTTGTTGTGGATCCTAGACTATCCCTTTTCCATGTACTCGGTCTAAACTGGTTACACATTGTTTCGCGCAACAAACACGTTACGTGGAATACATGTATGTGTGCAAACACATCGAAAGTTCAACAAACTGCTCTATAGATCTTAACTTTACATACAAACTTCACGCAGCCCGCTCTTTGTTTTCATTCGATACGAAAGACCAATGAATGCTGTGTTTACTGTCCTTCAATCGAAGCCTACGAGACAACGGTTTCCGCTTGCTTTCTCGATCACGTAGAAAGACGCCAAGTCAATACCCAGGATCACGTAACAAGGATTCTGACGACTATACCCGGTACTACAGACGGGTATGCTAACGTTCCACTGTCAGGTGTAAATGACACCAGCAACGTCCACGCTTTAGGACGATACTGATGACGAAAGTAGCTCCTTGTCCGGCATTTTCTTGTCACACACAATGATATCCCCATCGACAATGGCCGTGTCATACATTGTTGCTGTAGATACCCCATGATAAGGACTAAACTGTCACTCTAGCTTGTCCAGAATGCTGTAAGTTGCAATCCTGTTGTCCACCTAGGTTTGTTTGTGTGTTGTT
This sequence comes from Haliotis asinina, assembly GCF_037392515.1. Lineage (NCBI taxonomy): Eukaryota > Metazoa > Mollusca > Gastropoda > Lepetellida > Haliotidae > Haliotis > Haliotis asinina. Next base: position 51,532,562 of record NC_090287.1, read on the forward strand.
TATAGCCGCACTTACCAGTATTCCATCAGTCTGTAAATAATCGAGCCTGGACCACACACTCCAGTGAGCAACATCATGATCAACTGAGATACGATGATACGTGTCATCCAAGACAACGAGCCAGACCGTTTGATCCCGTTAGTCGCTTCACATGGCACATACGGATTACTGAAGACCGAGACTAACCTGGATGTTCCCGGGTTATTTAGTTAGCGCCTGTGTGTTAGGCCTGGTCGAATGAAAAATCTGTGAGCACATGACGAGTTTCAGATCTGAAGAACCGCATTTTCTGGCATTAACGACGGTGTGACCTAGACTTTCCTCTTTCCAATCTTGATCAAGATTCTTCAGTTCACTTCTATCAGTTGATAATATCAGCATGTTTAAGTCCCAGTTCAGATTCTGTGAAATCGCATTTAAGGATTCTAGCCCAATTAGTGGCCATGGTATGTCAACCATTACTGTCAACTTGAGATACACAGGTGTATGAAGCGCTGTATACTCGTGATCAATATGTGAAAGTGACTTAAAGTTGGGAAATGAGAATCAGACGACGGGGTGCAGTTAGTCCATCTGATGAAGTAGATACTTGAAGCTTCACTGTCTCTTTCATTATTTTGATCACCAGGTCGATTCAATCCGTCAGCAACGTGTCAAGCTAACAAGGTGGGGTTGTCACTACGCCGGGGCATGTAAAGGATTGACTTTTTCTTCAGGGACTTCGACGAAACGAAATATATCAAAGTGAACTTGTTTGGATGAAACAGAACGAGAGTTGGAGAGGCTGGCTGCAACACTTTTTTTTTTACCTCCCAGGCAATTGAGAGAGATTGTAACAGTATGTTAGGCATTTCATCAGGCTGTGGAGAGAAGCTGCTAAACTAAAGGGTATGACGTATGTTCATTGGGGAAGGTTTAATTCCCCATGGAGTTAAAAAAAGTCTTCTGAAGTATGCCTACTCTGACCACGGTGTCTCTCATGGGCACTAAAACAAACCGATAACATATTATATATAAGAAGGGGCGGGTATAAGATCTTGAAAAAACTGTCTGAGGCGACCCGTTATACGCGAGTTAGGTAGATAATCCCGATGCTGTTGAGAATGACATCAACAATGTATTAATGGCAGGTGGGTTTACTCACGGGATGGAGACTATTAACGACTTAGTATATTCAGGCAAGTTAGTTTACTCCCATGGAAGTGGAGAGCGACTACTAAAGCACATTTAGTGGCAGTTAGTCATACTGCCCAGGAAGTTGATAGCTGCTGCTGGAGTATTCATATTCATACATATGTATATCCACCAGACACATGGGCCTGCAAACGTTGGTTTAGTTTACTAGCAGTGAAGTATAATCCCCAAGGAGACGAACGGTACAGCGTCTACATGCTGACATATCAGTGTAATGCCGATGGAGATGAGAGACTGATAGGGTATATTTGATTCGTATGTATGATGACATAGCGGTATAGTTCCATGGCTTTATGGACTGCTAGTGTATATGTACTGTCGAGGATGTACATCCCCAAGGGAGATGGGAGACTGGGGCTGTGATATCTCTTCGGTGGTTGATTACATGAACCCGCTTTATGATACATCGGTTTTGAACTCTCTCTATGATCCATCGGTGCTGAATCCGCTCTATGATCCATCGGTGCTGAACTCATTCTATGATCCATCGGTGCTGAATCCGCTTTGTGATCTGTCGGTGCTGAACCCGCTCTGTGATCCATCGGTACATGTCACTTCATGTAACTAACTGATATAAAGATCTTTACACACGTTCCGAAAGTATTATATATACTATTATTATGTCAATACATATTTCCACGAGATGAAAACATCATTGTAATCGAAGTATAATTGATTGAATATCAAGCATGATGTTGCGTGACACGTTGAATATGGGCTTCAACAAAGACGAGCTATGTCAAGGAAAATCCTGCTTGGAACATGCAAGTTTGGATCAATTCCACTACAAAGTTATTTTAAATAATAATGACGTGGGCTTCCAAATCAATATCAGATGATTGAGTCTAACTTCAAAATCCTCGCTTCCGGAGGACAGAAGAACAGAATACATCCTGCTGTATTTTAAAACTTAAACAATGCCTCGCGAGTGTCTGGACAAAAACGCTACTCAAAGCTAAAATATAACTTTGAAGTAGTTTCTGAAACCACGGTCTGTCGGCACCGGTTATCACGAAGCCGGATATAGGGAAATATCGAGTTAAATGAAGCCAACGTTCAGCTTCGCATGATACTTTACGTTATATGTTAAAGTCATATATCCATCCTACTTTTTAAACTTAGAGGTGCTTCATGTGTCTGGACGATGGCCACTCAAAGTAAAAATATATCTTTGAAGAATATTGTGACACCATATTCTGTCAGCACAGGTTACCACGAACCCGGATGTTGTAAAATATCGCCTAAAATGAAGCCAGTTTTAATATTTCATGTTTACTGTCTTCGCTTAATGTATTGATGAAAACGTTATTAATAATGAACTGGTTGGGTTTTTTTATCCCAAGCGTATTTTTTTTCAATACTTCAACTTTCATTCAAACTTGAAGTTGTTATAATCTGTATTTAATATCATAGTGTGATTTTTATTTACACTATGTGGTGTTTTAAATCAGGGTTATCTTGTTTTATGCATACAAAATAAATTGCATACTACGGCCTATCTGCGCCAAAGTACGCATCGTGCGTACACAGTCAGCTGCTTTAATAAATTAAAGTACAGGAAACTACGCTTCTATCGAAATGACAAAACAGACTCTTCCCGGCCATTTCAAATATATTTAGTAGAAATGCGTATAGCTAACAATGGTTACAACGAACTGAAATGACTTATCGCTTTGACTTCGCAATAGCAATAATTTACATGTTTAGATGCAGTATTTGAAGCAATGCACAACTGTTTAGAATGTCAGTGCGCAAAGTTAAGCATTGCCTTTCGATGGAAACGAAACAAAACCTGGCAATATACGACGACAGATCTTTTTCTCCTTGTTTCCCGTTTAATTTTAAAAATTTAAATACAAGAGAACATTGCTATTCCGTTACATTAGCAACGCTTTAGTGGCTTTGAGTACACGCGCTCTCAGTTTAAAATTACAATACGCACGCCGAGGTTAAATTCAATCATTGGAATCAACTCAGCGTTCCCCAACCGTTCTTATTACGATGCTAATGTTCCCGGTTCAACCCAAGACGTTCCCTGACCAGAGTGCATGGGCTGCAGATAAGTGAAAGTCTATTAGGGGCGTTAAGGCTAATAGGGCGTGTGGCTGTTGGTCATGAGACAAGATGAAATAGAGAAAACGATTCATCTTCCTGGTATTGACATGGTTGTGTTATCCCGACGACTTTCCACGAGTTTTTCCACGTGCTAATGTATCATTCAGTATTAGGGTTAAGCCTGGTTTTATCAGAGTTCCAAAGAACGGGATAGGGGTTACAAGATGGAGTGGGATGAAGCCGTTGTTTGAGCAGGGGATTGTACCAACACCGAAGCGGAGAATGAATGTTTCAGTGTATTTTGTTTGACTGAACAGCTATGCTTTAAAAATCATGTTTACATTTGAACACATCGCTGTGGTTGTTAGGACACTATTTTAGAACAAGTAATGTAATTTATATATTTATTAGTGTCAGAGGAAGTAATAGTTTCTGTTGGGCGGGGAAGCAGACATATATCAAAGCCTCTGTTTGTCAGTGTAATAGAAATATTTCAGGTCAGTGTTAAATGTAAAACGTCAAATCCACAGAACAACCAGTCTCAATTATCTACGAAAAAAAAAGCAACCCAAAAACAGAGAGCAGTTGCAAAAACCTGTGTTACAAGTATATATAAATCACTAGAAAAATGAAGGCTTTTGTTCACTACTATACTCTGTTTTTTCTGTTAATTGGTGTTAAAGAAATAACCCAGACTTCCATTGACATTGTGCTCTTCCACAGTATTACAGATCTTTGGGATCAAATAGACCATGGGTCATACATTGTTCTCTTTCTTAAGTAATGGATATGACAAATAGACCTTGCTGTATAATTTACACATATATCTACGAATTATTGCACCCACGTCTGGGCGGTAATTACTGGTAAAGCTTAATTTAGGAGCTTCTTTGTCGATTAGGGGACAATGTTTCGTGACTCATGCGTTCAGTGTCAGAAAAAAATAACATGTTTACGTGTGCTAGAAATATTTTAAGGCGTGTGTCATTTCATGTTAGAAAAATATAGAGGTGTCTTGTGATTTTGGTGAAAGATATTTCAGGCACTATGTATTTAGTGTCAGGGAAATAACTCAGGGCTTATGTGTTTAGTATGACAGAAATATCTCAGGCCTTATCTTATTTAGTGTGACAGAAATATTTTATGTTGGTCAGCGGGACAAATATTACAGACCTCGTGAGATGCGTATTTCAGGACTCTGTTTGGTCAGTGCAGGAAATATATTTCAGGCTTCTGTTGGGCAGTGTAAGAGACATATTTCATGCCTCAGTTGATCCACGTGAGAGGTTATTTTCAGCCATCTGTTGGTCAGTGCAGGAAATATATTTCAGGTTTTTGTTTGTCAGTGTAAAGTAAACATTTTAGGACTCTTATGGGTAGTGTAAAAGATATATTTCAGGCCTATGTTGGTCCACGTGAGAGATATATCTCAGACCTCTGTTGGTCAGTGTAAGAGATATATTTCAGGCCTCTGTTGGCCAGTTTAAAAGATCATGTATTTCTGGCCTCGGTTGGTCATTGTGAGAGATATATTTGAGGCCACTGTTGGTCAGTATAAGGGATATATTTCATGCCTCTGTTAGTCAGTGTAAGAGAAATATTTGAAACCTCGACTGGTCATTGTGAGAGATATATTGTCAGGCCTCTGTCGGTCAGTTTAAGTGACATATTTCAGGTCTCTGCTGGTCATTGTGAGAGATGTATTTCAGGCTTCTGTTGGTCAGTGTAAGAGACATATTTCATGCCTCCGTTGGTCCACGTGAGAGATATATTTTCAGGAGTTTATTGGTCAGTGTGATAGATGCATTTCAGACCTCTGTTGGTCAGTTTAAGAGACATATTTCAGGCATCTGTTGGTCAGTGTGAGAGATATATTTCAAGCCTCTGTTTGTCAGTTAAAGATACATTCCAGGTCTCTGTTGGTCAGAGTACCAAAATATTTCAGGGCTTAGAGGTTCATATGGCGCTTAATCTGGCATATGGTTGGGATCACGCGTCCATAATATATACTTGGACATCTTATTGTTAATAATTGTTGCAATCGTATATAGAATTACCCATTTACTGCATGATGTACGTTTCAGTGGTGCATTTCATAATGTCAAACGTTATATACAAATTTATTGGAGCTGCAGGATTATATTCCCGTTTATTCAAAATCTACAAGCTGGACCACATCAAACTGAGAACGATTGACTTATTCAATGTTTGCAGTTTTAAAAAACGACAAAAAGTGAGACAAACGTTTTGGTAAAATTCGAAAAGAAACAGAACTATCTTACGGCTTGACAGGGACGAAAACATTTCCATTCATATCCTGACCAGACGTTGTAATCTCCCCACAACTACTTCTCATTAGCACAAATACTATTCTATGCACAACCAGTGATCATTATCTTACATTATACCTTCCATCCCTTAACCAGGCACCAAACTTTTTGAGCCAATTCAGATCCGCGAACTGAAAGGATATTGCTGTGATTTACGATCAGATTGCCTATCACAGACTGTAAACTGGCGCATTCATAGATCCCTACGGGGCAGCGGTAGTGTTGCCGGATAATCAGAACGTCCATAACTAACGACACACAGGGAGAAGAAAAACGCGAGACTATTTATTATAAGTAATATAAAAGGATATCCAACTTTTCTTGCCTTTTTATCTAAAAAAATGCGGCTGAGTGTTTTAGTCAATGCTCATGCATCCTTCTCAGATTTCTTCAGGGTAAAATGTATAACATTTTCCAACAACCTTGAGAAATCATTCCCACAAAATTAGACACCTTTTCAAATTGCATGAACTACCTTCGGCAAAATACGTTTAAATTAGGTGTAAACTTCAACACTTTATTACAACTAGAAAAGTTCGTCCAATTTACAGATCTGCCCGTGCGATCGACAATGCCTTTAAAATTCTATATGAACTCGACAGGAAGCGAATTACGTGGCGTTATTTCCCTGTTGTGCTCAAAGAACTGATTCTATTCAAATTTCCCCGTAAGATTTTCTCAGTGCGATCTTGTTTTATTCTCGGTTGGTTGGTAGTCACATTGACAGCTCCGGAAATTACATAAAACCTGCCAGCTTGTTGCCTTGAGCACAGTTTCGTATTTTCTGTATAATGCAGAGCCGTTCTGTGTTAAGTAACCACCGCTAGAAGCTCATCTTCGTGTCAATAGCAGCTGATTGATTTATTTTAACACCTAAGTTTGACAAGTCTTGGGAGAAAGTTCTCCTTTCATATCATGACGTCAGTAGGAGATAAAATTACAATCTTTCGTCTGAAGCATACGCGGCTTTAAAAGCATGAGCTAGTTTGAACATAAAACGCCAAGACCAGACAATATGTCTCGATTTTATAGAAAAAGGTTCCATCGCGCGTAGAAGACAAAATATCGGTAAATATACATGGATAGATCACTGGAAAGGAATTTAGTGACACGGATGATGCACATAGAACACGGTCAAAACATACGGCAAAGTAGATCTCAAGACCAGTAGAATTTCAAATAAGCCGAGCGGAGATCTTTGTTCAGGTTCGTCCTAGTTTGATACAATCATTTCTTTCATTGTGGTTGTAATGACATTAGCGAAGGTACGGGTAGTGACACTCGCGAACCCACATGGAAATCTCGCTCTTCACATTGGAATCTGTTGTAGGGTAGCCTTGTGGTTAAAGTGTTCGCTTATCGGCCGGGGTCACGCGAAACTACGTGCTGGAATGGAGTCCATTCCATCTGTTTCCCGATACATTTACAGAGCAATACTTTTTTTCTCTTCAGTCATTCGCTACACAAATCCATATACTGGTAAATAACTGAAAACAATCTGGCCATTCCGATATGTTTCAATGCTCTTCCGAAAAGGCAACAACATGCCTCTGTTGACCATGGCATGAAACACGTTATGTCGATTCAATAAACGTTAACATGTTCATAATGTGGCCTCATATTGCACTAACCAGATCAAACGGTAGAAACTAATCCTTCACTATAGTCATTAATGGGCTAAACCTGTGCATGCAAACTGTTACTAACTAAAGTGTAACATTAACGGTTAAACATCTCATGAAGACATGAAGGAGAATGAATGGCGACACGCTGTTATAAAGACCACTGCATACACTTGCTGAGCCATATTGTATTTCATTTCAGTTAATTTCATCGTATCAGTCTACCCACAAAAAACAGCTTAATCACATTTCGTAGTTATGGCTGCCATATTTTTAAGATGAACGTATCGACCCCCTGTACGCATAGTTATCCTGATGTATGAGTCCTCATAGTTTTTTTCCACACGAAAAACTAAGCATTTTCCAAGGCTTTTTGATCACACATTTGACTCTAACCTTTGTCCTTCTGAAACGAAACGTGATTCAAAACTACATTACTTAGTTCCAATAGATTATATCATTTTACGCAAATATTTATTTTGTTCGTTGGACCATTTCTAAAGTTTACTTGGCTTAAAGACCCTCGCTTGAGGGCTATTTGGATTTAGCGTTTGCTTTCTCTGGAACAGTAATGGCGGTTTAATTCACACGGAATCTTTTCTTCAAAGACACTTAATATTTAAGGGGTATAATCTATACATAATCTCTCACGCAAAATGTTTTTAGAGCAGTGAAACACGGCAGTACCGTGAGATCATCGTACACGCTGCTCACAACGACAAAACTACGTTGATAATGGGCTGGTGTTATAGCTTTTCGTTACTGCTTAATTTCAGTTTTACTGGAATTGCATTGCACCGGCATAATCAAATACGAATTATATGCAATTAGACTATTATATCATTTGATATGCAAATGTTTAGAATTCGAAGAGACATTAGGGTTTCTGGGGAATGTCCATTCGGAATCATTAGCCTTTCTATGCTTTTTCCAAACGGATTTTCAAATCGCCCGTACATGTAATTCTTCCATCCAAGCGTCAGGAGGAACATTATTTATTAAACATGCATTTTTTCCGATCACACTGACACTTCCGTTTGGTAAGCAATTTGGAAATATTGGTGTTACAAAGGCCTGATAAGTAGCCTTGTAGCCTAGTGGTGAAAGGTGTTGCTCCTTGCGCCGATGGCTTAGGTTCGATTCCAGACTTGGGAAGAAAGTGTAAAGTCCACTTCGGACATCCCCCGCTGTGATATTATGGAAATATTGTTGAAAGTGGCGTAAAACCCAAACTCACTCACCCTGTTGTTTACACGACGTCTTGTATAGGTTACACTATGTCGTGTATAGGTGCCCGATTGTACAGCCCGATAATCCTGGCGCGACTAAGGGATACAACTGTCTACTGTAAAATTTGGTGATCAAGACTAAACTGCTCCAACAATCAGCTATTTGGAGGGAACAAATATCGACGACGCCATGTCACCATGCATAGCTGAGTACGGAAATAAATGTATGGGATTTTGCTTTTTTTTCTTTTGAGTGTTATTTACTTAAAATTCAAAATACAAAAGGAACAACAGTCAGTGAGATCGGCAAGACCAAATCAGGAATAAATGTTAAATTTACATAGCGACAGACTGAAAAAATATATTTATTTCGGTTCTGCATTTTCGTGAGAGAGAATTTTCATAGAAGTAACTAAAACCAGAATCGAAAACACATTAATACAAACCTTAGTTTGGATTGTTATGAGCGTTTTGGTGCCAGTTGCGTAATCTGGGAGGCGGCCTCGCCATTAGAAGCAAAACCCAGACGCGTTCTTTTTAATGCATAAATATATTTTATGACGTCTGGTGCTTTAAAGGATTATTGGAAAAGCCTGAACCCGGAATCTTAAGTAAGATCTACTATGAGAGGTGATTCGTGAGTGTGTTATTATTCTTTGAAAAGCGTTACCTTGAAACAACCGTGAATGTGTTATTACCATCCCTTTGGTATATGAGATGAAAACCCAACGACTCAGACAACATCGTGTGTAGACAGCTGTCGTCCTGAGATATCAGCTCGAAAATATAAATGGAAGTAAACGTCATTGTCTAATATGACAAAGAGTGGCCGTTTGAAAGTTACTCGCAAAGGTCACACTTACCGGAGTTGAAGAATAGGAATATGTCCATAATAACCCATGCCAGTTTTAATATCGACTTCACAAGCAGTGACAGCGAAGAATCTGTTGTTAGGATCAAACGCTAACAACAAAGCATTTTCGTGACCTTCTGACGTCATCGTTATATGACGCGCTGTCAGTTTACCGTAAAAAGATCATTCAGAGGTTAACGAATATGCTGAATTGTTCAGAGGAATGTAGAGTTCAAACGAAATGTCAAATCCTATCTGTGTGACTTTACATATGCATGACCTCGTGTTACTTGGAGTAATAAATGAGATTCTGAATAATTAGTAACAAATAGTAATAGATTTTCTTTGTCGAAGTTGCCATTCGAGACAAGATCTTCTCATCTGGTATCGAGTCATCAACACTCACTTGTGAGCTCTTGTGTTTATCTGACAAGGGCATCGGCCTTACAATGAAAGCGCTTCCTTTGATTTTCAGTTATTGGGTGTGGGTGTCTGATTCGAACTCGATTATTTACACCATACATACCTTGGAAAGGGATCAAAATGTTTAGTAGTGGACACACCACAAAAAGCAAATACCAAAACGTCACCAACACATGATCAGTTGGTGACTGAAATGTAGTTCATGTTTCTACTGGTCTGATTTTATCTGACATTCCTAATCATCATGACTGTTGTTGTTCCACCCATTATGAATTGTATTTCTTATATTTACAGCACTGTTTCCAGACAGACTTTGATCACGAGAGGTTCACTTGTCCTGATATGAATCAAGTTGTGAATCAAGTTTGTCTGTTTGCTTTAACGCCGTACTAAATAAATTTTCAACTATAAGACGATAAACAGTCGGGTTAGTTAACCAGAATATCCAGTGACTGGCATTACGGGCATCGATCTGAGCAGTATGGATCTGAGTTCCATCTCGCACAACAAGTGTGTTTCTGAACACCAGTTTAACCCAGACCTTCAAATGAGTCATCGCGGAATAGATTGCGCCCGGTTCCGGTATTTATATTGTATCGCGGCGGAGAGTGACAAGTATTCAGCATAGATGATGTGTATCCACAACGCGTGCATCATGAACAGATAATTAACTATTATTATTCCTTAAAGTGCATCGCGACATACACCGACTGGTCAGCACTGCAATACCAAGGGCAGGTCATGGTCCCCGCTGCTATAAATCAACGTCACATGTCGACCTTTCACCAAGGTTTGAAAGACTTGGCTTAAATTGAACAGCGTAGGAACATGTACAGCTCTGAGAGAAGTAGCTACTTCCTGCTCTTGGGTGGTATTACTGCGCTCACAATACGTGAATCTGAGAGGCTGTATGCAGAGGCAATCACTCAGACGGTCAAATATCAATACCGCTCGTTCTATAAAGCGGTATATATTGAATTTCATACACTGTGCAGGCTTGGGAAGGACATATTTCAGTCGCCATGAGACAGGGGATTAATGAGAGCGCGATTCCTGTCGTGGCAGTTGACACTAATTCTGACATAGTATATGGCATGTATTAAAACATGGGGAATGCTCCTTCACAGACCAATAACGTGTTGTTCGCGCAAAGTTAACACCATTTAGTCAACTGAATAATGGATGTTATTCTGATGTAGCATCAACAAGAGAAGACATATGTTGTCATGTATATATGTTATTTATTATTATGTATTATTTATTCTGGAAAATATATGGAGAGTATAAACAGATCTGTTGATATGGTTTGAATTCATTAAGCATAATACTTCTGGTCATACGTCATAAATTGCCGTTTCAATGGAAATCCATTGCTACTGCCTTTTGAACATTTTGTATTAATGATGGCGTATGTATGACATTCAGTTAGCTTTCAAGCGGCAACGTGATTCACCTAACTAAAGGTCGAATCAGATACGAAATTCTATACATTTTATCATTTTCTTCACGCACGTCAGTAACACAGTAACACAGTCAGTAACACAGTCAGTAACACAGTTTTGGTAATCTGTATCATAATAGCCGTTTCGTTATCAACAGGTGTAAATTGCTTTCATTCATAAAATTCAGATTGAGATTGTTTAAAAGCATAAGAACTCTTTTGTCAAGATCAACTAACTGTACCAGAACTAAATTGTTTCTCCACTGAGCTGTTTGTCAAAATTAGCCCACCTGTTTGTCAGTATCAACTCTAATTTATTTCTATGCATCAGAACATGCGTGCCAGGATCATCTGACTTGTTTCTCAGTATCAGAACTAAACTGTTTCTCCACTGAGCTGTTTGTCAAAATTAGCCCACCTGTTTGTCAGTATCAACTCTAATTTGTTTCTATGCATCAGAAATTGAGTGCCATGATCATCCAGTTCGTTTCTCAGTATCACAACTAAATTCTCGTGTGTGGAGTGCTGTCCAAGTGGTTATTCGTTTGTCAGTAACTGAACTAACTTGTTTCTCTGCATCAGAGATAGAGTTATTTGTCATAATTAACTGTATGTCAGTATCAGTTGTAATTTGTTCCTCCACATTAGAACTACCTTGGCTGTCAACATCAACGAACTTGTTTGTCAGTCTCAGATGTAAATTATTTCCCCGCATCGGAACTAATTTTATAAACGAACACGTTTGTCAGTATCAGAACTAAATTGCCAAGATGACAACCGCATTGTTTTCCCGGATCAACGAACTTTTCTCCACCAGAGAAGCACCATCGTATGCAGCGTGCCGTATGCAGGAGTGATGACCAGCTGGTTATTGGATTAATCCCGCTTTGGTTTAATTAAAGCTGTGTCAGGAAACCATCTTGCTACTTTCACCAGAGCTTCAAACACCTACCACATACGTCCCATTGAGTTGTATGGTCTATTCTGGCAGTACTTCCGCCACATAATTACCTTCTCTTCCTCGACATTGGCGATCGCATGTGTCTCTTCACTACAGATGGAAATTACTTTGTCGTACCATTAAGACGAAAAGAACAAAATTAGGATCCCAATTTTGCATGTCATTGGACAGTGTGATCAGAAAACGAATACAACTAGACATGTAGTCGCGCAAATACTTAAACAAACCAGACCACATAGAAAGGCTGCGACGCCATATGCTGTCGAAACAGGTTTGATATTTTGCACCTTATTATAGTAATCCGTGCATCACAAAAAGTGACGTCAAAGACGATCACATGAATAGTGAAATGTCTGATCAAACGTCAAATGCAATTTACACGACTTGTTTGCAAACGTGGGCATATAACAATACAGACTACGTGATTGATATCGTGAGCATGGGGATACGACGGCACGCTTGAACCAAGTCAGAGAGCTTAACCACCTTAAACGCCCCCGAACAAACATGATTAAAAGATTAAATCTGAGACATGTTCTTATGAATGAATGAATATGGTTTTACACAGCCTCTAGCAATATCTCAGCAATATTACGGCGGGTGACACCTGGAAAAAGCTTCACACAGTGTGCCTATGTGGGGAATCGAACACGGGTCCTCGACATGACGAGTGCACGCTTTAACCACAAGGCTACACCACAGCCTCAGACAACTATTTGAAAGTACACGTCAATGAGCTTTTTTTTTTTTTTTTTTAAAAAAAAATACTAGAATTAGCAGTACACTTGGTAATCTTTGCAATATCATCCATGGAAAACTTATACAAGTCTAATCAGTGCCATATACGCATGTTCTAATGAAAAATGGAACCTAAGCGTAAAAAGGTATACTTTTAAAGACCACATAAATGGCAAAGATACGGCTGATTAGCCGGTATCGCAATTCTCACTGATGAGTGTAGTCTTGTGGAGCGTCAGGTCAATCCACAATCAGTCCCTCATTACGGTGCTGGCGTGACTTTAACACATCTACCATTTCCTTTCACACCGCACGTCTTCAGTGGCCCTCACCTTTATTCGGCCAATGAGGATTGCACTTTTCCTGACTAAATGACGTCATCTAATGTCACGTTCATGTCTCATCTGGAGAGCTGCTGGCCGAAACTCACTTAATTAAGTCGATTCTTCGTGATGATAAGGGTACGACAGGGTGACTCGCTGACACTGCCTCGTTTTGGTATCGAGTCGATAACGAGTCTGAAGTATGTTTATTCAGTGGAAGCCGCTGATAATACAACATGTTGTGTTCATGATTTACAATCAACTCGCTGAAAGCTTGTCAATATTCTAAACCCGGTCGTTAAATGTAGGCAAATTATTAATATCTGGTGGTAATATTCTGTAATCCGCCTTCGTTAGCTGGAAATGCCAACGGTGCCAGGCGGTGCCAAGTTGGAGAACCATATTATTTCCTTGAAAACTGAGCATGAACAGCATATTTTCCTGACTATTTCGACAAAGTCAGGCATTTTAACAGATCAGGAGCTCCTGTCATGAAGCCATCTTTACTACCGTAAGGTCAACCTTAACCCCCATTCTTTAACACTGCACTAAAGTTACTGTAGTGGCTTACAATCACCCTGTTTTTCTTTTGTAAAATAGGCCCAGATACATTGGTTGAGACAAGTTGAAAACTTTTTTTTGAAGTTTCAACTTTGTATAATTGTTACATGTTGATTACACGACATGTTTAACCGTTCGTAGACACTTGGTAACTCCTGAGCACCTGACTCTGTTTTTTTTCATTTATACATATTTAACGGCTATTTTGTCCTTCTCGACTCGTGGAGTTCGTGAGGCCTGATAATCGAGAGTTAGTCTCTGTACATTTCATTTAAATCGGACTTAACCATCACAATGAACCCAATTACCTTTGCAAAGTAAACCCAGCTGTTTTAACTTGGTTCTTTTCTGAATTTCTATTCATTCTGTTCATAAATTTATTTTGTCGTTTCTTATGTATGTAGTGGGTGGCAATAAACCTTTCAACATGATTAAGCCCATAATACCACCCATGTATTCCTTGAAACTAAGCTGACAGGCAAAATAAAGTATACAAGGTTTTCGAGGGGTTATTGTCATTGCCCAGAGTGCCCACAGACACACAAACATAATCCAGTCGTGTTAACAGCATTATAGCTCAACCTGAGCTGAAAATCACACGCTTACTACAGAAACACGTGGCGTCAGACATGCGCTGGGGGCAGTGAAACCCCGTTTTCAATCACATATATTGAGGATAGACAGGTACGGAGTTACACAGATTAAATGTATACTACCATCGCTTAGTACCCTGTATGGCCACCCCTTGCATCCATAGGGCACACAGCAGCCTTATAGCTAAAGACGTTATGTATGTGACGCCTTTCTTCGTGGAGAGCTTGTGCAAGTTGTTGTCTGTTTTGTGGTGAGTTAGGGCGTTTCCGCACGCGCCTTCCCCTGTGCATCTCACATGTGCTCGATCGTGGACATGTCTGAGGAACGTGTTGGCCAATGTAGAACGCACACGTTCCTCACGTCGCTGCCAACGACGAACAACTCGACGACCTAACGCAATCTGTGACTTCTGTGCTTTGGATCAACACCTGTCCTATAAAGGGTCTGCACTCCCTGATACCTGCTGCCCAAAGACGTTTCCACTGACACGGTGATCAAGGGAATTTGCCGCTGATGACGTTCCCGCCCGGCAACGGTTTCGTGGGTGTAAGGTCCTCGAATGCCGGTCTTCAGCTGGTGTTGTTAGTCGCGGTCTCAAACTGCATTTTCAGACTGCACGTGTAACTTGTCCTCACGCTAACTTTTAGGCTTTCAGTGCATTTGAATCTCTGACAGAGGCCACAAATCATTGTTGTACAAATTGCCACTGCAGGAATCAAATTGCTACATATTGCAGTGTATAATTTACATTGATGAAATTCTCGTATTTGACCATGGACTGGAAACTCAGTGAGTGAGTATGGGTTGGGTTTTACGCCTCTTTTAGTGATATCACGGCGGACGTCACATTAGGACTTTACACATTGTACCAATTCGGTATATAGATGCTACTAGGTGGTGTTTGTTGTTGTCTTGCATTTGGCATTGAGGGAATAAAACACGGACTGTGTTTGAGTTGCGTCAAATTATGTGGTCGCCTAATTTCACCTCATAAAAATATACTACCCGTTAAAAGG
Source organism: Haliotis asinina (assembly GCF_037392515.1). NCBI lineage: Eukaryota > Metazoa > Mollusca > Gastropoda > Lepetellida > Haliotidae > Haliotis > Haliotis asinina. The sequence continues at coordinate 51,547,902 of NC_090287.1, forward strand.
GTAGACTTTTTAGTGTAAATGTAGCCACATACTTCAATCAATAGGTCTAAACTAAGTTTTACAAACACCATTCCATTCTGTTTAAAGGTACACATGAGAGTAATATGAAGCAAATTCGAAACTTTGTAAAGATTAATGTCATGTGTTCAGTAAACGATGAGAATCTGAGTAAATTGTGTGTGTACATATATAAGTGAGTTTGGTTTTAGGCCGCACTAGCATTATTCCAGCTATCTCTAGACAGTCTGTAAATATTCGAGCCTGGGTCAGACAATCACTTGATCAACATCATGAGCGTCGATCTGCGCAATTGGGACACGGTGACATGTGTCAATGAAGTCAGCGAGAATGATCACTCGATCCTGTTAGTCGCCTCTTACTACAAGCATGGGTGAATGAAGACCGTTTCTAACCGGGATCTTCTCGGGTCTCATCGTCATTAAAGTTCCCATGTTTGTCGTCAGTTCTTTGTTTTATACAAAGCATGTGCCTTTGTCAATGTAGTGTACTGTATTCACGTATAGTGTTGTGCTACATTGTGATATGTAAATATACTATTGTGGTGTTGTGCTGTGTGATGTAGTGGTGTTGTGTGTTACAGCATAGGTCATTGAAAGTGAAGCAAGCGGAGTTGCATGCAATGCAGTTTTTCTAATATATAATATCAGTTACATGCAGTGCATTTATAACATAATTTATGAAATCAGTTGCATCCACAGAAGTTATAGTTTAATTTTGAATTCACTGCATTTCCTAATCGATGTTACCGTAAATGGTGTACTTTCTCCACCACCAACATATATCTTTCATCCTCTCCAGTTTATGTGATTGGATTCTTGCGCTATAAGTTCTTCTTAAATGATTTATGGTTATATCTTCACATTTAATGATCAATGGAAGGTTCTGCTGTCCTTTGCTTTAACGTGCATAGGATAATGATAGACTAGACACACCTCCCAGATCCCAACCATATTCGGTTTTGACTTTGAGACCAGCGTATGACATACTAATGCATTTCAAAGTGTCCATATCAAAGAAATGAACCTTTTTGCCACACGTTTCACAATCCGTCAGTGCATCAGTCCACTCTGTTTTGAAAATGTCTATTTTGTGCTCTTTTGAGAAGTATGGTATGTAGGGAATTAGGAAATAATCTGTTTGACCGTTATTTCAGTTCATCATTACTGGCACTCTTGGCGTTCTGTGTGCAAGAAAGAAGTCATCTTATGTGGTAAGTACACATGAAACGTCACGTGACGTCAACGTCAACGTCATGTCAAGCGAAATGGGAATTTCCCCACTTTAAAAATACCCTTATTCAACAATTATTCCTCATTAACTCGGAATACACTGCGGAGACACGCTATTCTTCTTTTATCTTAATGTGTAGCTTTCATCTATCTTCATCTGATCCCTACGTCAAGCAAGCCTATCTTAGTAACATCTCGCGCCTAATGAGGTTACTCGCATATGTACACTGATGATGAAAGGAACAAGCAGAGCCCTTTGGTAAATGTCGTTGGCGTTGAATCAGAGAGCGCTGACAAGAATTCCGTGTGTTTGCACAGAGCACTGACCGTCTTCTGAAGTCTGCATATCAGGAAGAATTCCGTCGCTCTACCAAATAATTCCTCTTCAATCTATGGCGTCAATACGCTTGTTAGCTGTGTCTGCATAGGTCACATCTCTAATGCATCATGAACTGTTGGTTTGCCCTACCCATATTAAGAATGTTCTGAAATGGAATATAACAGGCTGAAGCACTAATGGCACATCCAGGGATTGTTGGTGATATCAATGGGCGTTATTGTTGGGGCACAGCAGAACAAATAGCTGATACTACCGTTATGCTGAAACGAATTGAATCTGCAGAGACAGTTCTCCTAAGTTTGACGCCATGAAAGAGTTAACAGAGTATAATTCACGACTGTCACATTGAAAGAGGCAAACCGTAAGAAATCATTGCCAATTTTCTGCTTTAGAATTTTCATAAAATTTCGAAAATAAATCGAATTTATCAATCCGAATGACAGAGCCACCATAAAATTAGAGAGGGATGAAGGAGGGTGGTCGCGTCAAGCTAACACAAGGACAAGAAATTTATGGATTTATTTATGTGACTGCGTTGAAAGAGTCAGAATTGTCCGTGAAATCGTCAGTGCCTCAGTGATTACTCCCTCAGCAGACCTATCTAGTCCGGATAATTAAATGTGCACAGTTTCGAGAGGATTTCCAAATTAAGTTTTATAATCTTATACGGTTTTGTTAACACGTATAACGGAATGGCAGATTGTCAATCCGACAGTGTGGTAGCAGACACGGCGGACATGTTAATCCTGTTCTGCAGCTGCATGGTCCGTTGGAGAAGTTCCAAAGATTGTCGTCAAGCGGTCTCAATTCGGGGAAAACCAGATTTGAGACCTCTTTAAGGCTGATTTTGAAAGGCTAATGTTGTCAGCTTGTTGGTCGTATGTAGTTGAAAATAGGTTCCAAAGGAGGAGCTGTCCATTAGGATCTGTCAGTCAGAGCGTTTACTTCAGACCGTTCTTCATCTTTGCTGCACAACGATCGCCTTGAGGTACTCGTCAGCAATTCCTAATGTTTATCGTTATACGCTACCCGCATAGTATTCATTTCATATGTCACAACGTGACGTCATTTCGTTGCACAGTGTATACTATCTCGACTTGCACAGCAATGTCGGTTACCCATTGGTCAAAACCGGTCACGTGCCGTAGTTATATAAACTGGAGCACGTGCGTCCCTAGTAATAACAGCAAGAGGTATCTCCTTTGTTTTCATTGTTTGTAAATAAACACTATACGACGTAATTTGCTGTTGTTGGAGTCAATACTCTCCGGAACCCCATGCCATCATTAAGAGTTGCAATCTATCCACAGTGTACAAAAAATCACTCTATTCGTGTCACTGGGGCCATGGTATTGTTGAGGTGTCACTTCGGTCGTCTTCGAGACTTGTGCATTCCTATACAGGTGATGTTGACCTAACCTCGAGTAACCCCAAATTGATGAAAGCTTCATGTTAACAGAGTAGCCGTTGCTTACGTTGTTGTGTGATATTTGAGAGTTTCTTAATATACAAACGTTTGACCATGAATGAAAGTATGGATTTCGAAAGTTTGACCGTTCAAACGCATTTAAGAAATCGCCGTTTCAGCTACCGTTTAGCTTAATTTGTATAAACGCGCTATTTTCAATCTACAAATGTTGCACGGTACTAGACCGAACTTTTTGTGCTGAATGCAGTGGAATGAACCAAAACATTGTACGTTTGCAAATAAACAAGGTATACAGACACAATCGGCCGTTATTTTGATTGTCTCATTCTTTCAGTCTAGATTTAAAGTATTTAGTGATTATGCTCGTCGAGATGAATAAGTTACGATGGTAACTTTAATGTTATAATTCATTATCTTCACATATCACCCACATTTCTGTTCCATGATATCACCCTCTACTCCTTTTCATGATATTACCCATTAGAAACTGCTCTAGATCTCTTCTGTGAGGTCATCCACTGTTCTCAACCATTACATTTGCTGCCCTGTTGCGTGACATCACACGGTGCCGTCTGCTCTGTTTCATGACATCATAGTATGTTCCTCCTATCACGTTCATCCGTATCTACCTGTGTCCCCGCTTAGAATTCGACTTCAGCGACCCATGCTTTTAAAATGCCGGGTCGTATGGTCAGGATAGTTGAACTCGATGATGAATATGATTTTACAGTGCAGTAAACGAACAAATCCATGATTATGATTTATGACACAACCATTTGTTCCAGATAATGTGCTTCACTGCTTTCTCCGTGGTCTCCTTGGTAACAGCTGTGGTCAGTATCCAGCTGCTGAGGCTCGGTCTGGTCAATCACACGACAGACGGACACACCTTCCAGAAGGAGAACAAGGACATTCTCATCTTCGTTGCCCTGGCAACGGCGGGCTCGGAATGTCTTGTGTGCCTTATTTCCAGCGCCCTAAGTTGCCGAATAGCCAAGGTGGCCAAAGAGGAGATGTGTAAAAGGCGTGAGGGGATGTTCCATGTTAAGGTATTAGGTCAGAAGGATATTGTAGTAGTAACCAGACCCTTCACTGAAAATGAAGACGTCACCGCTGTGTGAGCTTTACGTCATCACTTCCTGCACCGCTCTCCCCGCCTCTCCTCCGCCTCTGCCACCTGGTTCAACAGACCTCTTCCTGACATCACCACCCATCCTCCAAATCCCGAAAAGCCTGTGTCTGTTAGACTTCGTGACGTCAGTCCGTCCGTCACTGTCGAGCTTCTGCTTTTGCTTGTTGTGTGCCCCGTGTTCCTCAGCATCCCTCACAGTCATTAGGCTGCTGTATATCATAGAACTTTCTCCAGTTCTATGTGTATATGTATATTTTCCACACAGGGGGATGGGGAAGATGAGGAGGGGGAGGGAGGCGGTGACGATAACCCAACGACGCTGACCGGTCACGTGACCAACTCACAGCCTCTAGAGGAGGGGGGAGTGGAATTGGACATAATGTCTCCAAGAACTGCCGACAGAACGCAGAAAGAGCGGACACCTTTTGATATCCGAGAAATCATGAAGGAGTGTCAGTCTGAATCGAACAATGAGAACCAGCGGGGCGAAACAACGTGTGACATACACACGCCGTTCTATGTGACGAACATGCAGGAACCATCTCAGAGACTGTGGGACCTGAGTAACGCGCAGAGATACATATGTACAGAGCCCGTCAGTCTCTCAAGGGGAGGTAACTCGTATTCGAGCAGAGACTTCGTCCTACCCAGTATTCAGTCCTGACATCTGCTGCAATAAGAAAGAAGGAGAAAAGCAATGGAGTAAAATGCAATACAAATCAAGACTATGACCTGTGATTTTAGGAAAGGTGCCAAATTTCCCTGATTTGCCAAATAATAACATTACAAGGGAGTGGACGAAACTTTTACATCCAGCAAATCAACCAACGCTGCGCGTCTTGCGGAGTCGGAGAGACTCTGAACACTCAATGATCTATTAACCTTACGAAGCTCAGAGGCAATATTTGCAATGGCAATCGTTAAGCACATGCTTGCATGGTTGGAACTCTCGTGTGCTCTGTTCATTGACATTCACAATTTCACCTTCAAAACCTGTTTCATTTTAAACAGTTTGCGTCACAGCTCGTAATATTTAGGAAACTTTACCACCCAGCATCCCATGACCTTTTGGAGACGTGTCTTGCATGAACCGTTCGATATATACGTGTTTTCATTCCCTTTCTCTTTGAAATTAGCATGACAGTCACTTATTTCCGCTACACTGGTGTAATGCCTCACACTATGATGACATGAATAACTTGCGCATTTTAACTAATAAGATATTTTTCTTCCTTTAAAAAAGGAGATCTTTTGCACTGTGTGATGACTGGCATGTGATTGGTGGATTGTGATCACGTGTCACCCATTGTTTTCTGGTGCATGAAGTATGCTGTTCGACGGTTTTGTTGTTGTGTGTTGTTGTTACATAGATTCAGTTACATCGTAGCCGTTGAATCACCAGTTTGAAAAATAAACATACGTGTATGAAGTGAACTATGATTAAAATGTATAGAGCCACGAACTATTTGCTGATTTATGTGTTGCCACAGAGAGCGTAGGTATAACAGATAGGGGGAGAGATTACTACGCGTATTGAACGAGAGAAAGAAAAGTGATATTCGATAGTCGTGAGTCTGTTTTCCAAAACCCTAAAACCGCACAATTTTATATCGGATCGATGCATATGTTGTCCTTTCACATGATCACAGTGAAGCATTATGTAAGTGAGTCTGGTTAGTTTTACGCCCCACTCAGCAATATTCCAGCTGAGGCGACGGTCTGTAAATAATCGAGTCGGATCAGACAATCCAATGATCAACATCATAAGCATCGAAGTGGAATATGATGACATGTGTTAATGAAGTCAGCGAGTCTGACCACCCGGTCCTGTTAGTCGCCGCTTACGACACAAGGGTTACTGAAGATCAATTTGAGCCCAGATCTTCATGGGTAGAAACATATAGTCTGGTTCATAATTATTGAGAATTTTTCTTCTTACTTTGAGCTATCCTAACACCTCAACTGATTCACTGATACTTAAAACTAAGTAATGGTATAAGGGAGGTAACTCATCTTGGCCTACTGAGTATAGTACAATTAGAGTTACCTCCCCTGAATTTGTAACAGACGTCATTTTCCTCAGCACTGTCAACAATGTCTGCTGAAGATAAAAGAAGGTTGATTTTTGAGTTGTGTAATCAAGGAATTGATGATGTAAATACATTGGCAGAGAGAACAGGACTTCCTCTCTCTACTGTGTATAGGATTAGGAAGAATTTTAAAGAGGGAAAGGATTTTGGGCATCAGAAAGGAGCAGGGAGACCCAGAAAATTGGACTTCTCAGATCGTGTCCGGCTGGGAATTTTAGCGTCTAAATAGCAAAGGGCAAGCATCTCCAACATCAGGTATGAAATGATAGAAAGGGGATCAACAGTTGTATCAAAATCTACAGTTAGAAGAAATTTGATTGATCTTGGATGGGAGAAAAAGACTGGAATTCCTTCTCCTCTCATGAAACAAGAACATAAAGACAGGCGTGTTGAGTGGTGTTTGGCACATGAAAACTTTGACTGGGAAAATGTGATTTTTACTGATGAAAGCTCAATATGGGTATATCCCAATAATGTGAAAATATGGACAAAGTCTGCGTCAGCACCGTTGTATCGACGACCTAAATACAGCCCAAAGTTTCATGTATGGGGAGGGATATCCTTATTAGGAACGACCCCGCTGTTTGTGTTTGAGGGAAATCTGACAAGTCAACGCTACACTAACATATTAGATAATTTTCTCCTTCCAAGTGCACATGTGTTTTATGGAAATGACTGGATTTTGCAGCAAGATAATGATCCTAAACACACCGCAAAACATGCCAAGCAGTGGTTTCAGGAGAAAAATGTGACTGCATTACCATTTCCTGTATATAGTCCTGACTTAAATCCCATTGAGAACATTTGGGGGATGATGAAGGAATGTGTGAATCAAAAGGGGTTGACAAAAATTGAAGACATGAAGAGAGAAGTGGTCCGATACTGGGACAGCATAACTCACGAGACACTAACCTCTCTGATAGGAAGTATGCCTACCCGTCTTAGACTGTGCCGTGAAGCTCAAGGAGACTTGATAAAATATTAAATTGTTACCTACACAACATGAAAAGGTCAGTTCACTTTCACAATACATTCAATTTTATCTGATTTGTTCTCGTTTAATAATATGAAATGCTTTAGCTATTCTCAATAATTTTGAACCATACTGTAATACAAAACACAAAGGTCATTAATGACGTCATCCCGTTTCCTGCTTACGTTTCATCCCATATTATCAAGATTATCCAGATTATTAAGATAATCATAATAATGCAAAATAAAAAGGACAGTAATTAACATTGTAAGGCTGTTACATTTCGACATAGGGCGAATTCGACGCAGGCGTGACGAGTTACCAAGTAAAAGCAGACTTAACGCCATCATGGAGTAATCGATCACATAGATCGGGTTCGAACACATTAATATGTTTGATACCGGTTATCTCAAATGGGTTTCTGAACCCATGTTCACGTTTAAGGGTTCGAACCCCAGATTCACACCATCAGACCATTGTCCTTCAGAATTTCACGTACTGTTGGGTTTCCTCAGAATGTATAAGGCCTTCTTCAGTTGGGTTTCCTCAGAATGTATAAGGCCTTCTTCAGTTGGGTTTCCTTGCGGCATCAAGGCCAGCTCACTCACTTATGCATCATGAATATGAAAAACATAGATTCGAATACGGATTTTCAACGAGGATCTCCATAAAAGGAAATTGTTTAAATCGTATCTGTTTAAGACGTCGATTAACTAAATCAGAAATTCTGTAATGTTTCTCAACATATTATGCTCTCAAGCAAAAATGCTTCACAGTTTTATGCATGTGCTCAACATTGAAAATATTTTAGGCTCCAAATGACTTTGAAATTGAGCCCTAAATAGCCCGTTGTCAATACTTTGTTCAGCCAGTCCGCCACAGGGCTCTCTTGTCCCATTTCTGACACCGAAACGCTTATCGCCAGGGGGCGCTGAGCGTATCGATCTGCCAACTTTTTACCTCTTCTTCACCACGTTTATGGAAGGGTAACAACATTCAACGTGGCCATAAAGCATTATCAACTGAACCACTCGACAACATCTCGCGTTCTGGTCATGGTAGGCAAGAGGGTGTTGTTTATCGGACTGTCGAGCAAAAAGTAATCAAATTAAGCCAGCTTTGAAGGCGGTGCTTTGTTTATCTGACAAGCGACTCCGAAATACCGCACAGGGAGCTTACAGCGGCCATTATCATGGAAACATCGACAGGCAGATCAAAACACTAACCCTCTTTACTGCATCTTGGTCAAATGCTGTCTATTTGGAGAAATTAGAGGACCTCTCATCATCCATCTTACAATTTACGTATTCCAGAATAATGGAGGGATTCCGTGTTTTATTAAACTGTCAAGAGGTCTTTGGGGATAGGAACCTTTTTAATGCTCTTTTTCAATCATGAAGAATTTCACTTTATTACAACGGACATTATTCGTGATCGAAGCCTGCGAAGCCATAATGGATGATGTCATAATGTAACTGAAAGCAGTGTGGGACTATAAGGATACCAAACTCACATGCAGGGCAATTACCAACCTTCCAAAAACCCTTGATAAATACATGACTTTGCTGTTCAATGATCGAGCGGTAATAATTTTTTGAAAGTATGTTTTACGCCAGGAAGTACATGAAATTAAATCTAAACAGTTATGTTTGAGTGCATGCGTATCAGCATTTCATAGCAATGTTGGGAACACTGAAAATGGACTTTAGTGATGATGGGTTTTTTTTCACCGTACATTTGATTTCCCTAAGGTGATACGTTACCATAGATAAACAATTATGGTTTATGTTCAAACGTCTTTTGCTGGAAACACAAACATTGTAAAGGTAAGGTCGAAAACACAACTATGATACCAGGGTGCAGTTGTACAAGACAACCTTTGAGCGAAGACTACCTTCAGTCTATGTTAAGGTATGGAAGTTACGGTCACCATACCGCTAAGATCGCTTCACATCACCACAGAGAATTACGTTCTTTCTACAAAAACGGGTGCATACTTTCTATTGCCTGTCAGTTTAGACACTGATCATGAGTTCAAAAACTACATTACTCGCTGTTGCATCAAATAAATTCGACAAGGACTGACTGACACACTTAACGTCGGCCAGGGAAATCGGGATTGGCTGGATCCTGCCAATAATACCCTCAACACAAACGCTCTAACACAGGCATCGCATTCTGATACCTGTTGTTGTTGAAAACCTAACCTAATACACCAAGACTCAATCCAAAGGGAGGAACGGTACTTGAGTTCGATTTCTCCGATGAAGCAAATTTAACCTTCCCCGAATCTCTTCATCCTATCGTATTTGACTATTTTCAGCCAGTCAGCTATTTCTTTCTCTACAGCATCAGCAGTCGCGTGAAGTGCTTAAGGTTTGGTCTTATCCAACTCCATTATCTTAATTCTACCTCCGACTAGCGTGGGATACCGATGGTGATATTTTCGTTCCCTTGGCCGGCCCAAATTCCTCTTAAATAGAAAAATAAATCATTTTATGCAGACCACTGTCACGGGCGATAAACGTTATATTTCCCATCCCAAAATTGGCAATGTTCCAGAAACGTGTGCTTCACTATCCCAACTGTGCTTTATTTCCATAGCTTTAAAAAGATTCCTGTGATAAGAAACACACATAGTTCTCGTAAAATTCAATCAAAGTGGCAGTTCAGTTTTCAAAGACTTGTAGAAAGAAAATTGCATGATAGAAAGCGTTTTTCGGTTAATGCAGGGTCTTGAGTTCCAAGCTGTTTTATATGTTGTATAACAGACGAAACTACTTTTAGGTTCCAGAAATCTGTTCCAGGGTTGTAAATTAGCGTGGTACTGGGACATGTGTTGCAAAGTCGGATCGATATACGGTATATCCAATAATATGATTAACTGACATAGTTTTACATTCGCCGACATCATTGTGTTTACTTAATGATGATGCTAATGGATTTGTCCAATTCGGTCCGTGTTCCAGTTCAAGTTTTTGTAAATACTGGGCCCGTAAATAGTCTGAAACACGCTAAGATGGAGAAAAGATTTAGACTTCAGAACGGCAGATTTTCTAAACACGGAATTCTGTCGTAAATCTCGATAAAAGAATAAGATAAATTAAATACATATTTATATCCACACATTAGAAGTGATAAAAAAAAGAGAAAATCATATAATCAGAAGCCAGGAATAAAATTACACTGTTAGGAAAAATAAATACGTTGAATTAATTCGAGGAGCGGTGGGGTAGCCTAGTGGTTAAACCGTTTGCTCGTCACGGCGAAGGCCCTGGTTCGATTCCCCACATGGGTACAATGTTTCAAGCCTATTTCTCATGTCCCCGGCCATGATATTGCTAAAATATGGCCAAGAACGGGGTAAGAACCAATTCACTCAATTGATTTGAAAGTAGATTTTTCTCTTTATCATACAGTTTCATCAGTAAAATCGAAAACACAACTATGTTAGAGCGGCCTGGACCCATTTGCTACAAATTTAAACTTTGACATGTTCTCGACGTTTCCTTTGTCCAATGGCTCACGAAGCCATGAATCCAGTGAGCTTTTATTGGAGTATTGCTAAACGTGGCACAATATTCATCTCGCTAAGTCACCTATATCTCCCTAGTCTCTGAACATGCAGTGATTTCATATATTAAAGAAGTGTATCTTTCATGGTGATGCCAGCATTGGCTTTAATATCAAAGATTACTTCTCAAAGAGTGAGTGAGTGAGTTTAGCTTTACGCCGCACTCAGCAATATTCCAGCCATATGGCGGCGGTCTGTAAATAATTGAGCCTGGACCAGACAATCCAGTGATCAACAACATGAGCATCGATCTGCGTAATTGGGAACCGATGACATCTGTCAACCAAGTCAGCGAGCCTGACCACCCGATCCCGTTAGTCGCCTCTTACGACAAGCATGGTCGCCTTTTATGGCAAGCATGGGTTGCTGAAGGCCTATTCTACCCCTGGACCTTCACGGATCACCTCTCAAAGAAGGGAATCATATGTTCTCAAAAGAAATCATGCATATCTATAAATTATCCATAGGGTGTAATCAGTTGCCCAGCTTCAAATATAAGAGAAACAGAGAAAAAAGCGCAAATGGAAACAATACCAAAAATCTCGCACCCCCTAAACATTTCTACATGCAATACATTGCAACATAACGGGAGGAGCTGGGGTAACGTGACATGAGGGCATTAAACACTTGACGCTCCGGATAAGAAATGGGCAGCAACCCTGTTGTCGTTAGGGGCTACAAGCTGGATCGGGTGGTCGGAGCTGGCTGACTTGGTGATGTCATCGTATCCCAACTGTCTGGAGCTATGTTCATAATGCCAGTCAGTGAAATGTCTTGTCAAGACACTATTATCTACAAACCCCCATCCTATTACGGGAACACAGCTGGAGTAAAAAATAAACCCCTGCTTTCAATACAGTATTAAAGTACATGCACCATCGGAAGTAGATAGAAACAACGGATTTTTAAAAGATTCTTAGCAGAATTAAGTAAAAGTGAGTTGAATTTCGTGTCATGATACTCATAAATATACTTGCATTCATTTTCAACCCGCAAAACATGGAAAAAACATGTATTTTGAGTAAAAGTAAATATTCTCGTCCACAGGCCAAAATGTTTTTCGCCCACGGGCGAGATTTTTAAAAATCGCTGTCAGCGGAATCAAGTCACAGTGAGTTGAAATTTGTGTCATAATACTTATAAACATACTTTCATTCTTTCACAACCACCAAAACATTAATTCTGGACGAAATTAAACATTCTCGCCCATGGGCTTAACCCATGGGCCACTGTACGAGTTTAAATTTTGAGTTTTCGATTTTGTTTTCATTTTTTCATGCTTAGCACATATTCATAACAGCTGCATGTTTATTTTTGTCGAATACCTTGTGAGAAAGTGCGAGGAGTTTCTGGACTTTTGTCGAGCCAGGCACGAGGAATGAAATGCATGAACTGCCCACTTTCTTAGTTAAATATACTGGACAAAAATAGTAAGGGATATATGCAAATATTGAAATTTTGGATCATTGTCTATTTTATTCATTGACAAGCTGATAAAATACCAATCATAAATATACGAATATCCCTTACTTATTTTCCCCAGTATACATTAACACTGCCTTATGGTAGCATTCTGATCTTATGCCTTAACGCAGACATACAAGGAAAAATGCCACGAACCCCCTCAACATAAGAAAGAAATTCACTTTGAATCAATTAGTATAAATTCAAGTGAAATAAAATTCAAGTTTCAACTAGCAAATTTTGTCCATGAAAACAATTTTCGCTTTGACCTTTGAGACTGACTGCTGATTAAGGTCCCGAAACATTGCGTGTTGGACACAGAATTGAATCCATAGTCAGGGTAAAAGTCAATCACCTCCTCTGATCACGAACTGAACTCTTCTAAAGCACTTAACCACATGAATCAATCACATGACGACATTTTTGGATATTTGCTTGACGGAATTGGTATGTGGTAATGTACAAAAACGTCACTGAAGGTTCTTCAGTTGGAGCCATCGGCATGAAGACTTTGGCAATAAAAAGTAATGTTGTGAGCAGCATTTGGTGTACTTTTGAAGAACGTCCCTGACCTTTACATGGCAAATACCAGGTGCAGCTTGTAGACGAAGAAATTAAGAAACAGCTTATTTGCTCCATGCCACATGGCCCATGGGCTTTGGCCATCTGATAATACAGCGTGGGTTCATCGTTACCAAGGTAACCGTGATTGCGTATTATCTTGCGATAAATGGCACCGCGGGGCTGCTGTCACAACATATAGGGGTAATAGATAAGAAACCATACATATCGGTCATTTTCCACGTGGATACCTCCAGTCAAAAGACTGATTCTGTCAGTTAACTGGACTGATATAATCGTGCGCAAGCTCCGAAATTGATAGTAGCAGATTTGAATATGAGGTTAGGGCAGAAAATGGCCAATTTATAAGACCACGTGACCTTATTGTAGATTTTGCTTTGATCCGTGAGTCAGATTTTATCGGGGATTTCCGCCTACTGACGTGCAGCTTGGACTTTAAAAAAATCGATTGTTAAGTTTGGAATGGCGATTCGTAAACCATGAAATTTGAAAATAAATCAATTCAAACATAAATTGTCAATAAGTTGCTGCTGATGGATACAGACTATTTTGATGGTAGCACAACAGCGAATGGTAAGACATACTGAAGATCAAATCTAACCCGGACCTTCATGGATTGTCTGGTCCAGACTCGTTTATTCACAGATCGCAGTCATAGCTGGAACATTAATGAATGAGATGTTACACAACAAACAACCAAAAAAAAAGAAATAGCATCAGTGAAGGAATTGCTTCCGAATTTGACTGTTATCAGTGATTAAGTATATCAGGTCGACAATATCCTAAATACTGGCTCCATGCCCCTTAAACACAAAGCACTGAGCGAGTAAGAGACAGTTACTCACAAATACAATTCCAAAATTACACATGCATACACTATGCCATGTTTGTATACGTATTTCGTGTCTGTTGCTGTGAGTAATGATGGATTTACGTCGCTGTTAGCAAGATTCCAGCAATATCACGGCACAGGACACCAGAAATGGGCTTCACTTATTGAAACCATGTGGGGAATCGAACCCGGATCTTCAGCGTGACGAGCGAAAGCTTTAAGCACTAGGCTACCCAACCATCCCTTCAGGTCTATGGATCCCATCAGTATGGTTCAGCGCCCTTATTCCTGGAGGTAACTTCTTAATTACGGTGGAAGCTTTCTAAAAAGGCACTCATAAGCCACAGATGGGACCGAGATTATATGCTGGTGTTGACAACCTGCCGGATTGGACAGATGCCGGTGTTGACAGCCTCCACTGTATCTGTCAAATTAACTGATCGCCATTCGAGAGTTAACTACGCCCCCCCCCCCCCCCCACCAAAGTAAGGGAGATAACACTTAAAGAGTCAGACAGCATAACTGTCCAAACCAACAGTCAAAATGGCAGTCGTGATATCGTTTCGAGACATTCCCGATCATTTTGGCCCGAAACATTTGCCTTATGAACCAACTATGCGGCAAAAACAACCAATAATACAGATTGAATATTTTTACTTTCCTCTTTGTTTGATTGACAGGTGGCGATACGTTAATTACACATCATGCTTGGGCAGGAGAAAATGTATTAGGCCATTGCAGTCCAACCTTACACAGAGTAGGAATTGACTGTGCCATGATAGATTCAGCTGTGGTCAATAAACTGTGGACATCGGCACATTGGTCTGTTAGAATAGTGTTAGTTTGTTTTCCCACGATAGTCAGTGATGCCAGGTACGCTTCTTCGACCGATATATTTGCTAACTCAGCAGTGTGCTTGTTTTCATTTGGAATGGTAGACTGGATATGAACAATATTTGGAACCTCGCTTAAACTGAACGGGAGCTAGATAACCTACGAGCTATGAGTGCATTGACAACACAACTGTTTATAATTACCTCCTAAGTACTGATTCCCTTAATACAGTCTTCCATGGATGTGTATCCAGGTATACAACACTTGAATCGGTATAAGTTTCATGTTGTGGCCATCCATCTCTTGATACTAGCAAGCTTTAGATAGTTTATACTACTTGATAGACGTTTAATGTGTCTTACGTTAGATATGCAAAACTAATTTGTTCACTGAGTATCGCCACAATGACTATCCTTAAGATGATCAATGCAAATACAAGCACACATACATAGATAAGGTACTGACCGTGCTCTTACAATACCAGCAACAGAAACAAGGATTCTGTGCTTGTAGTGTTGTATTCTGCTAATCACTGAGGAAGTGACTTCAGATTTTAAGTCAAATCGGCAATACTGCAGCCATATCTTGACTAACTAATCACTGCCTGTGAAACAATACGAGTAGGTACCACAGAGTCTTAATGCAAATTCCGCCATGCCAGTTTCACATAGCTGTTCTAGAAAAAAAATCAAAACCACTTTCAGTCTGTTTTTATCAATGTAGAGCATCATACTGACACCTTTCACTGTAAATTTCCAATTCTACGCCGGCTATGTTCACGTGCACATCGTTAAAAACACTGGCACTAAACTGGCGCGTCTGCACGAAATGCATAACCCGTTACATAATGACCGTTTTGTAAATCCATGTACAAACCACACACCTTGGTTACCATATTATATTTTCCCCCAAACTTTGTAATATATACAATTAGGCCTAGTCCAATTGGTGGAAGCTCTCCCAGTGCTGTCCCGACCAGACCTGATTTTATTAGTGCGCGCTTTCTTAATGCTGGCCCGACCAGGCCTGATTGAACAACTGCGAGCTTTCTTAGTGCTGTCCCGACCAGGCCTGACTGAATAATTGCGAGCTTTCTTAATGTTGTCCCAACCAGTCCTGATTCAGTAAGTGTGAGGTTTCATGGTGTTGTCCCACCCAATCCTCTTCCCATTAGTACGAGCTTTTCTAGTGTGTCCCAACAAGTCCTGATCTCATTTGTGCGAGCTTTCTTAGTGTGTCCCAACAAGTCCTGATCTCATTTGTACGAGCTTTCTTAGTGTGTCCCAACAAGTCCTGATCTCATTTGTGCGAGCTTTCTTAGTGTGTCCCAACAAGTCTTGATCTCATTTGTGCGAGCTTTCTTAGTGTGTCCCAACAAGTCCTGATCTCATTTGTGCGAGCTTTCTTAGTGTGTCCCAACAAGTCTTGATCTCATTTGTGCGAGCTTTCTTAGTGTGTCCCAACAAGTCCTGATCTCATTTGTGCGAGCTTTCTTAGTGTGCTGCAGACAGGTCTTTCATACACCTGTTCTCTTCCGTTGCTGAGCCTTTTAATACTGATCATATTAATGTTGCTATGAGTCAAGATCCGACTTAAGCGGCCTTTCCACGCACCTGATACTTGATACTAGCGAATAATGTGTTCAGTCCTTAATTATTAAGTAAAACTGAATTATTCGTCGCATATCTCTGAAAGGGATTAAGTTGCAGCATTACCCACACGCAATCCTCGTGATCAAAGTCCCTTCTATAAATATCAGAATTTAATATTAATTCATCAGTTCAAATTCTCAGTGTTAATTATTGACATTTCGTGTTCATGCACATCGATATAGTTATTACGCAACGATAGTTCTGGCTTCGTTACATGGATGTGTTGTCTGACGCCTCACACCAGACACAAGTCCGGCAGGAGAGCGGAGCGGAGATTTGTTTGCTCACAGATCGATCATCAATCCTCGGATTTGAGTCGGATTCCGCCATTGCAACACGGTACTCAATGTGTATACATAACCAAGTGATGTTACCTCCGGACAGACTGTTTGCTCGGTGTACGCCGTGGGTTTGTCAGAACGGCTTGTTCCGACTTGCACGGAGGCCAACTTTGAACAGTACCTCAGTTATAACATGGCCTTTCAGCTTAATGTGTGTGCGTGTGTGTGTTTGTGTGTTTGTGTGTGTTCATTTACTGTACTTTCTGTTTTCTGTGTTGCATTGTCGTTTTCATTTGTTTTTCGGGGGGTTGTGTTTTGTGCTTATTGTTGTTGTTTTTGTCTCTTTTGTATTGATTTGGTCACATCTTTCTTTTTTATTTATTTACGTATTTATTTATTTATTCATTTATTTATTTATTTATTTTTTGCTGGGGGGCTGGGGGACTGGGGGAGGGGGGAGGGAGGGATCGAGTGGACAAGCCCGCTAATTTGACTGGCTCATTTCATCGTATACCCATGCTGTTGATCACTGGGTTGTCTAGTCCAGACCTATGTTTGGTTGATTTAAACGACATACCAACCAACCCGCTTTTAAAGGAAACGGGAAAGAAAACTGTCATCCGGGAACCTATGTGTTCGAGACATGATACAGAATACATCGCATCCAGGCCTGTTAAATTGATATATGTACACTGCTCCTTTAATGCATGTTTTTCATTTAATATGTAGATTAAGTAGGAATAATACCAGTGTGGCAAACGAAAGAGCTAAAAACAAAATAAAGTACGATGAGATGGAATTTCTTATATCTTCGCTACTTATTCACAGGATTAGTAGAGGTTATGGCAATCTGGCAGAAATATCGACAAATTGGTTGTAGCAATTCAAACGTTTACCCTTGGCAAAATCGATAAACACTTGACAAAAGCCCCATGAAAGGCTTCTGTCTCAGCTATACATAGATGTAAAAACACATGCTACAGCTGTTGTTATTCTCAAATCAGAAGGTTACAAATGCACGTGATAAATGGAACATAAAAAAGTGAATTGTTCATTCGAGACCGGGAGCTAGACCTCTGCTGCATCAAAACATTATTTTTTGCGCGTGTACTGTTGCCTTTAACTGAGGTAATTACCCAAAGTTAATTAACCGCAAAAGCTCATATTTATTTACCTGACTACGAATCGGGCATGGAAATATGACAATTTCTTCAATAAGAGGAAATTACTCCGCCCTGTTGGATCTTGTTTTCTTAATTCATTTGTAATCACTCGCCCGTTCAGTAATTCCCGATTTGGCAATAGACTGGTCACGGAACAACTATTTTTTTCCGAAATATATTGATCCGTTTGAATTATGTATATCTTCATAATGACACACAAGAGCGTTCGCGTTTGTTTTATTCGTTGGACAAATACTGTCACCAATCACGCATGTGTTATAAATGTTGATACCAAACAACCATATCAAAATAACTAGGGTATGTTATGCATAAATTGAAGGGGTGGTGGGGTAGCCTAATTATTAAAGCGTCCGCTCAGCACGCTGAAGACCAGGGTTCGATTCCCCAAATGAGTACAATATGTGAACCTCGTTTGTTTTGTCCAATATCGTAATATTGCTGGAATATGGATAAATGGCGTCCAACCATTCCCACCCACCAATAAAACAAAAACGTATCAGACAAAAGCCACTCAAAGAACAAGGGGCGTTCAAGATTCGATTTTTATGGATCGAATTTCATGAATCTAAACAGCCGTCACTGAAAAACTGGTACTAATTTCTTCCGAGATGTCAACAGAACATAGCTGTCTAGAAAAACGCAAATTGTTTCTTGATGGGAATCAGTAAGGAATGGAAATATGACCTACGCAGAAACCGAATCAGCCATTCCGGAATGAAGTTGGTTAATGATAACACCGTGATCTAATTCTCAGAATCGAGATGCGATACAGAGCTCCGACAACATCCTCAGATTGTTTACTTTGTCTGATTGTCCCAGACTTGATGAAGGAACCGGAAACTACCGATCTCGTCTGAGCTCCAGATACTCAGCCACAGTCCCAGAGGTACAAGCTTTCCTCCCATGTTGACATCACCCGTGATTCGACTGAGAAATGTGAGCTTCGCTGCACGGAGTTCGAGCTAATTGCTTTCCTCTTGATAGTTTGGAAAACTCTCGGTACCAGGCAATTGCTACAGACTGAGCTTCGAGTTCACTAGCTTGTGGAAGTATACAAACTTGATAGATTCAATTCGGGACGGTAACAAAATAATGTTGTTGACATGAATTCTGTTCCTGATTGGTCAGCTAGAAAATGAAGACAAATTATGTTTGAATTTTAACAAAAATGTTTATTTTAACAATATTATCACAGGTTCTTTGGAATCGATGACCATCACCTGGTGCTTTGTAATATTCATAAAACAGTCTAATTCGAAGGGGGTACTAAAGGAGTTAATATCTACCTATGTATCTCAGACTACAGTATTAATACAACAAGAACACATTCTTGTGAGAGTTTTTTCCTTCATCTGATTTGACAACGTTGAGATATGGACACACTTCTTCCATGCGCTTATACACCCAGGATGTCTGGGTCCTGTTCCGCCAAGTGACAGTACCGCTACGACAGTCGTAAGTGAATGGTATGGGAGTTAAGAATCTTCACATTTACTTCACATTTACTTCATTTCATCAACAAATCTTACACCACAAAGGACATTAGTATACACAGTGTACAAGTAAGTGGACAACATCATCACTGGTAAATTTGATGGCTGATCCCCATTATAAACACCGTATGGATCCCCATACGTTGAAAGTATTGCCATCTGATCATGACATGAATTAATGAATTCCTTGCATCAAAATAGAAAACATCGAAGGGCATATGAAAATAATGGCAGTTTTTTAGACATGCAGGAGTCTCTGGGCATGTTTGATAACTTCTGAACTAACTTACAATTTGGAAAATAATATAAACAATATAACTAAAACTCACTGATTATTATACATGTATCTGTGACAGCATGTTTCCGCTGTACAATTCTAACATAAGACATCGAACGATGTCTTAATTCGATACGTATAACTCGATTGATGAAATACGCATTACCTCAAAATTACTAAATGCGTGTAATATAAGTCGAGTGCATGATATATATTAATACACTGGTATATACTGATACACCCCCCCCCCCCCCCCACACACACACACACATACATGTATAGAGAGAGACAAGACAGAGAGAGAGAAAGAGAGAGAGAGAGAGAGAGAGAACAGCATAATCAGCTGTAACAAATAAAAAACAAGCCACTCAGCAATAACAAAACAAAAAAAAACCATATATAAGACATGTTAGAAAACTGCCAAGATTCCACGAATGCAAACATTTTTTTCAATCTACATAAAATAGATGACGTGTGACCTCATGAATATGTGTACATTAATTAAAATAAGAAGTGTGACATAAAATTTAATGTCGCATAGGCACTAGGAATGAGGAATATACTTGCATGGTATACCTACATGGTTTACGCTAGCCTTGCTAACAAGTCAGAATGTTTACACAAATACTGGAATAAACCAGTTTTGCTACTAAGAGGATTGTGGAGTTGCTCCTTCCAGAGACATATATGAAATGACTGTCTCAAAAAGTATGTACACCTCGAATATGTATGTTAAGTGTTCTTGTGAACACGTTCACGGTCTCTGGGATGAAGGCTTCGTTAACCAGGAACAGCGTGGTATTAATACCCTCATTTCCCCAGAAATGTGAGCTTCGCTGCACGGAGTTCGAGCTAATTGCTTTCCTCTTGATAGTTTGGAAAACTCTCGGTACCAGGCAATTGCTACAGACTGAGCTTCGAGTTCACTAGCTTGTGGAAGTATACAAACTTGATAGATTCAATTCGGGACGGTAACAAAATAATGTTGTTGACATGAATTCTGTTCCTGATTGGTCAGCTAGAAAATGAAGACAAATTATGTTTGAATTTTAACAAAAATGTTTATTTTAACAATATTATCACAGGTTCTTTGGAATCGATGACCATCACCTGGTGCTTTGTAATATTCATAAAACAGTCTAATTCGAAGGGGGTACTAAAGGAGTTAATATCTACCTATGTATCTCAGACTACAGTATTAATACAACAAGAACACATTCTTGTGAGAGTTTTTTCCTTCATCTGATTTGACAACGTTGAGATATGGACACACTTCTTCCATGCGCTTATACACCCAGGATGTCTGGGTCCTGTTCCGCCAAGTGACAGTACCGCTACGACAGTCGTAAGTGAATGGTATGGGAGTTAAGAATCTTCACATTTACTTCACATTTACTTCATTTCATCAACAAATCTTACACCACAAAGGACATTAGTATACACAGTGTACAAGTAAGTGGACAACATCATCACTGGTAAATTTGATGGCTGATCCCCATTATAAACACCGTATGGATCCCCATACGTTGAAAGTATTGCCATCTGATCATGACATGAATTAATGAATTCCTTGCATCAAAATAGAAAACATCGAAGGGCATATGAAAATAATGGCAGTTTTTTAGACATGCAGGAGTCTCTGGGCATGTTTGATAACTTCTGAACTAACTTACAATTTGGAAAATAATATAAACAATATAACTAAAACTCACTGATTATTATACATGTATCTGTGACAGCATGTTTCCGCTGTACAATTCTAACATAAGACATCGAACGATGTCTTAATTCGATACGTATAACTCGATTGATGAAATACGCATTACCTCAAAATTACTAAATGCGTGTAATATAAGTCGAGTGCATGATATATATTAATACACTGGTATATACTGATACACCCCCCCCCCCCCCCCCCCCACACACACACACACATACATGTATAGAGAGAGACAAGACAGAGAGAGAGAAAGAGAGAGAGAGAGAGAGAGAGAACAGCATAATCAGCTGTAACAAATAAAAAACAAGCCACTCAGCAATAACAAAACAAAAAAAAAACCATATATAAGACATGTTAGAAAACTGCCAAGATTCCACGAATGCAAACATTTTTTTCAATCTACATAAAATAGATGACGTGTGACCTCATGAATATGTGTACATTAATTAAAATAAGAAGTGTGACATAAAATTTAATGTCGCATAGGCACTAGGAATGAGGAATATACTTGCATGGTATACCTACATGGTTTACGCTAGCCTTGCTAACAAGTCAGAATGTTTACACAAATACTGGAATAAACCAGTTTTGCTACTAAGAGGATTGTGGAGTTGCTCCTTCCAGAGACATATATGAAATGACTGTCTCAAAAAGTATGTACACCTCGAATATGTATGTTAAGTGTTCTTGTGAACACGTTCACGGTCTCTGGGATGAAGGCTTCGTTAACCAGGAACAGCGTGGTATTAATACCCTCATTTCCCCAGACTGGTCAATGAATCTGATGACGATATTAGTCATGTTGCAATTATGAAATAAAGAAATATTCACATTTCGATTGAATCAGAGGTCTGATAAAGCACCATCACGGGGGGTGATAATATAAGTTATCACATCGTGTCGAGGGAAATACGGGTTTTATCAGTCCCGAGTAAGGTTGTATTGAATACAACCTTACGAAAGACAATACAGCAGTTAAAACCCCGTATTTCCCTCGACACGATGTGATAACGCATTTATCTAGCTGAATGTTTTCACTAAAGCAAAACGAAACAACAGGCGTCGAATCGACTTGCTGCCATGTTGACACCAGCTGATCGTTTGACCTCAATGAACCGCACGTCACTAAAGGCTTGTCGATGCACGCTTTTCTCACTTCTCGCGTCGTCACCGCTGGCGGATCGTGATGGATGTACATGGTATTTTATCAGAGTCACGTGGACCAATCAAAACTCGACATTCTTACACGAGGCTAGATAATGACTCATGACACATCGTCGTCATAAAGGATGCATCGACATAACTAAAGAAGTCGGGCTAAAGAATTCTAGCTGTATAGATTGTGAGTGGGTTCTAATTTTACGCCGCGTTTGGTAATAGTCCAGCAATATCACGGCAAGGGACACCAGAAATGAGCTTCACACATTGTACCATGTGCGGAATCGAACCCGACTCTTTGGCGTGACGAGTGAACGCTTTAACCACTAGGCGACCCTACCGCTTCGGCACATGAAGAGAAGGGCTGTAACAGTACGTGAATTGGTTACATATCATTAACGACCGGATATAAAACAATTGACTAATATATTTTGAATTGAACCCGGCCCGTCGGGTTTACAAGCAAACGCTTTAACCACTCAATTGCCATGTGCCAAAGATGCGCCAGAGAATGAGAGTAAGGTAATGTGGGCATATTGTTGTGTTTGTAACGTTGCATGTTTAGAATTGTGAAAGTACGGAGAGTCCGTTCCCTAATAATCAACACACGCTGGTATGTGTGATTGAGTAAGTCTTAACGCCGCTATGTACATAATTCAAGCTACACCACGGCGTCTCGCTCTAAACTGGTTTGTTTTGTTTGGTCGTTGTTCAACACAGCACTCAGCAATATTCCAACTATATGGCGGCGGTCAGTAAATAATCGAATCTGGACAAGACAATCAAGTGATGAACAGCATGAGCATCTATCTGCAGACTAACCTTGATATTCACAGGTTCAATGAGATTGGCCTTGGGGGTGTTAGGTTTGGGGCAGTAGCTAATTTTGCAAATGCAACCGGGATTCAAACGAACAATGACAGGTTTCTGTCGAGCCAAAGGGACACACCCCATCCCAGAAAATTGCATTGTCAAAGACAAATGGGTGACCCGAGCTGTATCATCTGCCTTTGACTTAATTTGAGCATGTAATTTAAATGGAATTTCGCTCTGGGTTTCCTTCTTCGCAGCATAAGAATTATCCCTGACGTTAGCCTGATAGTGACATAACTTCATCCATGAATCTATTCATCAAAAGTAGGAACAGCAGTATGTGTCGTTGACAGGAGTCGACTCCAGTCGGAAACTGTCGTTCATTTCCCGTACCACTGGAAGTGCGTTTCCGATTCTGTTCTTGATCTGCGTTGCCATGGTGACGAATGCCTGTTGGACGTTTGTAGAATTTCTTGCGCTCGTTTCCAG
The DNA here is from genome assembly GCF_037392515.1 of Haliotis asinina. Lineage (NCBI taxonomy): Eukaryota > Metazoa > Mollusca > Gastropoda > Lepetellida > Haliotidae > Haliotis > Haliotis asinina. Next base: position 51,571,469 of record NC_090287.1, read on the forward strand.
GAAAGAAATGCCAAATTTCTCTGCGCATGCCTTTATGAAAAGAAAAAATAAATATAGAAAGTATAGACAGTATCATGTGAGTAGCTCCACGTAGCAGTAAGGGCTCATCTGTGTGAGTACAAAACTACAATACAGGAACCTGACTCAGTATATGTCCTGTATATAGCGTTAAAGTTCCGCACTAGGGTGATAGCATCATTCTGTGTCCCAGCGATGTTTATAAAAACGGGAAATGTGTCACTGGCTATCATCAAATATAGTTCAATAATATATTTGGTATGAAATTTGACAAATCATTTTCAGTATATGCTCTTGTATCTCCTCAATACATAGTCATGCGTTACAAGGTGCACGTGCATGTCCATGCACAACGCACAGTTTGGATGTTTACATGTTTGTTGGCATCCAGGTTCTAAACGTTTTAAAACTGACAGCACACAGTGATTGTTCGGTAACTAGGTGCTAGAACACTTCTATGTAACTGCAAATGTTGCTGACGCAATGCCACGGGTCGCTAAAGATCAACGTCAAAGTGCTGTGAGTATAAACAAAGCGAAGTTTCCAGGCTCAATATTATCTCTTTGGAGACGTTAATACTAGGTCAATACTTTTGCCCGGGCCTGTCGTCAACGCGTGACGTCACGTGAAGAGGGCAACTACACTTGGTCGGTGCATGTACGGAATCGATACCAAACCGGTATATTGTCATCCCTGGTTTGAGACCAAAACCCCTACATCCAACGAAATGCCTAACTTTGCTTCCAATTTATTGTGAGACATGCCTCGCAGGCATCTGAGGTTTAGAAGAAACGATTTGGACAGTACACAGTAGATGAACCCAGGTTCATCTGGGAACCTCTGATGAAGGAACGAAGGACTACAAGTGTCAAGGAGAACATCATCAGTTTTGGGATGGAAAAGCCATGGCATGCTGTCGTCTCACAACCACTGAAGAAAACAACGCATCACTATTTAGGACACTATTTAAGGCAATATAAATGTCTTAAGCTACCAGCCCGATATGGTTCCAGAGCATGTTTTATACCTAGTGCAGTTTCAGGGATGTTTTCACCTGACATTTACAGGAGGATAATGCCCGCCTATACATGTGTTGTAACAAATTATTTGAGGTGGGTTACTCCGAGACTACTAGGCCGGCTGAATCTCCACTGCTCTCCCCAACATATCTGGAATGCGATGACGAGGCCCTACGTCCGGATCAGAACCAGCAGCCTTAACGTTAACGTTATCAAAGTTTGGTTAATCTTAAGTTGACATTTGGAAGGTCATGCCTCAGACTATTTTCAGCCACAATGTGTCTTCAAACAGCGATGCTCAGTGGACACGCCTTAATGATGGTCCCACGCGATAGTGATAATTATTTAATTGGTAATTTAGTTTAACCACCCCTCTGTCGAGGTATGAGGCTCTGTCGCCTGTAACCAGATGTTAGCTTTGTCCAGTCATGAAATCGTCAGACGAATGACAAAATAGTTTTTAATTTTTTAACAGCAAAACATTTACTCTATTCTACTGTTACTAATTTATTTTCTTTTAGAACACTGGATCTGTTTTTAATAAAAGTCACTAACAAGCAAAAATATAGTCATATTTCCCTGTCCCCTGTGAACAGGACACAACATAAGAAGGGAATCACACGAAGATTCTCATCACAGTCTAAACGTTCCCTTGCAGCAGACATACATAATGAAATACCGTCGAATGAATGCGTGTCCAGAATGGATTTGCAATCATTAGGAATAGGACAAGGCATGCAATAGGTTGTGCACTTAAAGGGGGTGATTCGCCTCTTTAATTCCCCACTAGAAAGATCGATTTCGACGCAAATCAGTGTTTACCACATCTCGAGATCCGTGGTTGAAAGATAACGTAGATCGGATCAATTACATAGACACGAAACTGTAGATTAAAGTGCGGAAATAGGAAGGGATGGGATATTTGCGCCTCGGGTAAAAAGCCAACTCTTTCCAGCCGATGCCACAGGAACGCCGTACGTTTAAATGTGATTTGATCTGAACAAGGTCCAGTTCGTACGACCCGTGGTACATCGACCTTCACAATAGTAGCATAGATACAAATATATTATCAATATTCGACGGCCATAATGCTAATATTGTTTCTTTTGTCGTTGTGGCGGTAGGGCACATTTCTTGGAGTTGTTATTGACAGATAGACAGACAGACAGTTTATTTGCGTAATATCGGCCTTGTGGCCTATAATACAGTTATACAGTTATTTAACCGTTGTACAGTGGTCAACTGGGTGCAGATCTTGCTTGGAATATATCATGCAAAAATACGGCAGTAAAATATATTA